>NC_058081.1:318807891-321469407 GCF_014858855.1 Bufo gargarizans
CCTGCGAGAAAATGGACGATAGTGCAGATAGGCCGTAGCCAACTGACTACATAGGATGTCTCTATAGTAGTTCAGTTTGTCCTCCCTCTCAGCGGGTGTAAAAAAGGCTCCCATTTTAGACTGGTAGCGAGAGTCCAACAAGGTGGAGAACCAGAAGTCATCCCTCTACCAAATGGTGAAAATTTGCTGTCACTTTGCAAGCAAGTGAGCATCCAGTGGGCCATTTGTGCAAGTAACTCAGAGCGACTCCCTGCCTCCATCTCCACTGCATACTGCCATGATGTGTCTGGGTCCTCTGCCTCATCTTCCTTATCACCCTGTAGCTCCTCTGGCTGCTCCTGCTCCTCCTCTCCCATCACCTGTATAGAAAAAGCACCCATTTCACTACACATTGCCTCCATCTCCACTGCATACTGCCACGGTGTGTCTGGGTGCTCTGCCTCCTCTTCCTCATCGCCCTGTAGCTCCTCTGGCTGCTCCGACTCCTCCTCTCCTGTCACCTGTATAGAAAAACCACCCATTTAGCTACACATTACTTGTGCTCCAATGTACTTCTCCTCCTCCTCCAGTTAAGCCCTCACAGGGCTCATGTGGCCGTGAAATGTAGGCGCCACATCTCCAGTCCCCTGACCAGCATCTGTTTTAGGACATGAAGAAGTGGAATGAAATTGTTCATCCTGTAGTCCTAGCTACTGACAAATAACATGGTCTCCTCAAACGGCCTGAGCAAACGTCAAGTGTCAAGAATGAGCTGCCACTGGCTGACATCAAAGTTACACAGAGGAGTATTCCTCTCCGCTTCGTACACTCGGTCCAACATATGGAGGGTGGAATTCCAACGGGTGGAACGTCATATATCAGCCTATGTTGGGGATGCCATTCTGCCGCTACAGCTCAAGGAGGGTGTAAGAGTGGCTGAAGTGCATGCCACAGACAGAGAGTGCCCCAGGACCCAGCACGGCACCATCCAGACCTCCAGCTGCCTCCGGAGGCGATTCCCCCTTCCTTTGGCTCTAACCAGTTGGGCCAGAAGACGGGCCATGCCTCCTGCCAAATCTCTGATAAATACCAGGTTCTGGAGTATTTATCTAGAGCCCGGCAGGAGGATCATTTAGACCTATTTGCCCGGAGTATGGCCCAATATTTGCACCGGCTGCCTCCAGAATGATAACTGAGAACCAAATCTGCTCTCGGAATCGTTCCCCCCAACGACCCTACAGAGATGTTTGTGGCCCTTGAAAATTGGTGCCTCCATGGGCACATGTTTGTCCCCCAGGCAATGTCAATTTCCCAGGGTTCACAACCTCCACCACAGTTCTCTCCTCCAAGGGAGCATTATGGGCCACATATTCGGCCATATGGCCCACAATATCAGGGGGAATCCTCATATGGGCAGTCTGCCTCCACCTCCTCACAAGCTGGCCCATCGCAGTACTCAGGCCCCCCTTTCCAACCAGCCTACCATGGTCTGCAGTTTCAGGGCCCCCCTTCGCCATCTGGCTGTTAATTAGTGATTTTGTAATTTTATGCTTTATTTATGTTATTTTCAGAACATAAAAAAAAAAGTCTAGTTTACTATTTTGTCTGTTAAAATATTTTAATATTGTAATATTCCAGATTTTTATTTTACTTCTCTTTATTATATACAGTGCATAATGATATTTATGTAGCACCAACACATACACCACATTATTAATAGTACACTTAACTATATAAACTTGCTTTCTCTATCATTTGCACACACTAATATTAATGTGGTTTTAACCAATATCTACAAACTTTGAAACTTTATTCAACATATTTTTATGTTTATTTATTATACATATATACAGTGCCTTGCAAAAGTATTCACCCCCTTGACTTTTTTTTATATTTTGGTGCCTCACAATCTCAAATTAATATGGATTGTTTGAGGATTTGCATCATTTTATTTACAGAACATACCCACAACTTTGAAGGTGTTTATTATTATTTTTTTTATTGTGGAGCAAACAACAAATAGGACAAAATAACAGAAAAAAAAGTCAATGTGCATAACTATTCACTCCCCTAAAGTCAATACTTTGTAGAGCCACTTTCTGCAGCAATCACAGCTCCAAGTTGCTTTGGATAAGTCTCTATGAGCTTGCCACATCTTACCACTTGGATTTTTGCCCATTCCTCCTTGCAAAACTGCTCCAGCTCCTTAAAGTTGGAGGGGTTGAGCCTGTGAACAGCAATCTTTAAGTCTGACCACAGATTTTCTATTGTATTGAGATATGGGCTTTAACTAGGCCATTCCAACACATTTACATGTTTCTCCATAAACCACTCAAGTGTTGCTTCAGCAATGTGTTTGGGCTCATTGTCCTGCTGGAAGGTGAACCTCCATCCTAGCCTATATCCCTGTATTTAGCACCATCCTTCTTTCCCTCAACACCTGTTTCCCAGTCCGGCAGCTGAAAAACATCCCCATAGCATGTTGCTGCCACCACCATGTTTCACTGTGGGGATGGTGTTTTTTGGGTAATGTAATGTGTTGGGTTCGCTCCAGACATAGCATTTTCTTTGATGGCTGAAAAGTTCAATTTTAGTCTCATCAGACCAGAGCACCTTCCTCCATACATTTTGGGAGTCTCCCACATGCCTTTTCGCAAACTCACAACGTGTCTTAAAGCCCAACTCTATGGAGTGTACGCCTTATGGTTGTCCTATGTACAGATACTCCAGTCTCTGCTGTGGAACTCTGCAGTTCCTCCAGGGTTACCTTATGTCTTTGTGCTGCCTCTCTGATTAATGCCCTCCTTGCCCGGTTCATGAGTTTTGGTGGGCGGCCATCTCTTGGCAGGTTTACTATTGTGCCATGTTCTTTCCTTTTGGTTATGATAGATTTGATGGTGATCCTGGGGATCATCAAAGATTTGGATATTTTTTTTTAACCTAACCCTGGCTTATACTTCTCAACAACATTGTCCTTTACTTGTTTGGAGAGTTCCTTGGTATTCATGTTTTATTAGTGATGCCTCTTGCTTAGGTGTTGCAGCCTTTGGGGCCTTTCAAAAAAGGTGTGTATATGTAATGACAGATTATGTGACACTTAGATTGCACACAAGTGGACATCATTTCACTAATTATGTGACTTCTGAAGGTAATTGGTTGAACCAGAGCTTTTTATGGTCTTCCTAACAAATGGGGTGAATACATATGCACATGCCAATTTTTGGTTTTCTATTTCTAAAGAATAGTTTTATTTATATATTTTTCTCATTTCACTTCACCAACTTAGACTAATGTGTTTTGATCCATCACATAAAATTCAGATTAAAAAAACATTGAACTTAAGGCTGTAATGTATATGAATATATAATGAATACTTTTGCAAGGCACTGTACATAAGATGTTATCCAAAATATAATGTCCTTTACGCACACGATAGTAAAAACACAATACAGATGAAGTTAAGTGCCATGACACATGTTATGATAGTTTTTTTTACATCAGAATAAGGGCAGCTAAAACTTTATTAATGTTGATTAGTGATGAGCAGCAGGGGCTATATTTGAATTTGTGATATTTCACAAATATTTTATAGATTATTAGTTATATATTCGCGAATTTCAAGAATTCAAGATTATTTTCTTGAATGCAATAAATTGGCAATGTAAAATTCACATAATGAGAATTTGTAATGCGAAATACAGGTGTGGGTCACTTTGGCTACATTTTTCAAGCTGGTATAAGTTTCCTGAGACTGGGGAAAATGGTTGGCACGGCATAACATTAGAATAGCTTTATATGCAGATAGCGTCACGTTCTCCAATATATTCGTGATTGCACTAATCAGCAGTGATTAGAATATTTTATCACACTACATGCGAATTCACATTTTAGCAGGTCTGACTACAGATTACTGATTAGTGCACTAAGGATTGTTGTGAACTTGACATTGCTTCCTTCTCATTGGCCCACAAGCAAGAAGCAGAGAGCAATCATGTGTTCAGATGGAAAAAAAAATGCAGAATATTCGATATAACTAATATATAGCACTATATTCTTAATATTCGCAAATTCTCAAATTGGAAATATTCGCCATAAAAATTTGCTATTCGAATATTCGTGTTCAGCACTAATGATCATGGGAAAACATGCATAAATTTTTTTGCGACATTTTTAAACTTTCTATGAATGAGGTATTAGTACATATTTCGCATACCCTGTTCGAAACAATATATGAAAGCAAAATATGTAAGCTCGCAACCCTCGTCAAGAGTCCTCATTACCTTGTGAGTCCCTAACAAAAAATTACAAAAACTATCTAAAAAATAACCATCCAGGTAAAAAAAAAAAATGGAAAACACAAACGTTCATGAGTTGATTACTACTGCTGAAAAAGAAATAAACTGATAGGGGACATAGAATATTTAGAAAATAAGAAATCTTCCAAGTTGGGAAGTGTCTCTTTTCTGATGGCGGACTATAGACTTGGGCATCTTCATCAGGTGTCGACTCATAGGTACGTATGTAGTTGTGCAGCACTACACATGCTTTGATGACCACATTCACATTTTCAGGGGCCAGCTGTATGGCCGAAAGAAAAACACACCATTTACTAGAAAAAATCTCAAAGGCACACTCCACAAACCTTCTGGCCCTACTTAACCGATAATTAAAAGTGAGCCTCTTTGCATCCAAACCTCGCCTAGGAAAGGGATGGATGAGGTGGGTAGAAAGGGCAAAACCCTCATCCCCTACAACCACATAAGGCGCTGGTGGACCAGAGGAGCCAGGAAGGTTTGTTGGCTGTGGTACGTCCAGTTGGTTGGATTGAAGCCACCGACCCATTCTGGAAGCCCTGAATATGCGAGCATCTGCAGTACTTCTAAAGGACCCAATATATACAATTATAAACCTGTAGTTTGTGTCAGCCAAGGCCAACAAAACTACAGAGAAAAACTGTTTATAATTATAGTATCGGGACCCTGAGTTCGGTCACTTCTTAACCCGTATGTGCTTCCTGTCAAGGGCACCAATACAATTTGGGAATTGAGCCCTCTCCTGGAAGCCTTGGGCTATATCAAGCTGGCCGGTTGGATGTGGCAGCACTAAATCTTTCAGTCTCAACCAAATGGTGGCACATGTAGCCGTACCATGCCAGCAATTGTGGAGGTCCCCATTCTAAATGAAAAATGTACAGACAAAAAAGAATTGCCAGTCGCCAGATGAAATGCACACAGGTGGACATCATTAATTGAAAAAAACAACAAGCATTAATACGCAAAACATAAATGTTTTTTTAAATCTAATGCATTACTTTACATTATTTAATGGATATGTGTCTGGCTAGTTGAAATTAAATTATACCATACTCCAAGATTGGGACTGAATACTTTATATTGATATATACTTTAAAGTAAGGAAACTTGTTTAGCTACATCAACTTCCAGACCATTACCATATACACACAGGTGACATATCCTCATCATTACAGCCAGGATAAAAAAAATTACCCCCGAGGAACTTGATTCTGGTGTGATTAATAAATGACTTGGTAGTACACCAAGTGACTTTATACGTCCCAAAAGCACACATAGTTTCTTACTCAAAATGTACTATATACAATACATGTGTACTACTATTAAGTACTTACACTAATACATAGAACAGGTAAAGTTCTGAATACACAGGTCATAGACCAAACTGCTATGTAATGGCAAACTGTGGGTTATTCATGGATGTGATATTATAGTCTTACCTTAGAGCAATAATGAGACATTCTTCAGGTGACACACTCTCCCGCATGTTGGTGTTCTGGAAAGTCAAGGCAGGCCTAAACTCCCCCAACAGCCGATCAAAGGTAGCCACCGACAAATGGCAATAATTAAAGAACTTCACAGTTTGCACACGGAGGTCAGAGTACAAACCAACAAATTGCCCTATGCTGGCCCGCTGCGAAATGATAGGATGCACCCACATTCGCTTCCTCCACAATTCTTCCTCTATCATTTCTGGACGCTCATCAAAACAGCGGAAGACCAGCCAGTGCAAGAACACATGGTCAGTGGATGATACGGTGAAAGTAGACATCCTGCAAAGGGAAATCCAGTAACCAAACACACACACCAGCCAAACGACCAACACTCCCCCAAACAAATGGAGCTGTCAAAAAAACAACAATGCATGCTGGGGGTATTTATATGTGTTTGCAGTAACAGGTGAATCTAGAAGATGGATCATTTTTTTCTCATGTCATCCGCACGGGAAAAACACAATACAAAACGAACGCCAGACGCAAGCAAAATTGCGAGATTATCACTGAACGCACCCTGAACGCATCCTGACCTAATTTGTGATTCTCTTGTGCAAGAAGCCTTACACTGACAGTTTTCCCTAGCTACATCCCCAGGAGGGTTCAGGGGGTCCTTACAGAATACCAGTTATATCAGCCTGTATTCTGCTGTACAATCAGGTTGTGTCTGCTTTCCATGCTGCAGGAAACAGCAAAAAAGTCTATTTTTGTATATGGCTTCCCTTGTCTATTGAATAAATCCCACTCATAAAATAAGCAATTCTGATAACAGAAAAATATAACAGAATAACTGTATATTTAATTTAATATTATACAATGACAGATCTGCTTCCTAAGATAAGGAATGGGTCTTACAGAATTATCTGCATGTGAGCATTTGGGTCATCTTTATAATGTATACAGCTACAGCATGATGTGATAAAATGAGATATATTTTTAACTGAAAGTAGTTATTTGTCAGTCCTCAACACAGCCCTTAAACATTTGACAGGTTATACTCTAATGTCCAATTAGTAAACAGGATACTCTTTCATATTTAGCTTGAAGGCATTTGGCTGTGTCTTAATAGAGATTTAGATACAGATAAAACAAATTGAATCACAGCCTGTTCAGGAAAGAACTATGGTTTGTAGAGCTCAATGTTCCTACTGCGACTCAATTTCTGCCAAATGGGTGTTGCCAACTCTAAAACTGCTGGCACCACTGAGCATTCATCCTGCCAGCATTATAAAAGATCAGTTGCAGAATTCTTTCTAGGCTCAGCTAAATAGTTATTAACTATGGTCTAAGAATTAGCTTAGTCAAAAACATTATAGTCTCAGTGTGCCTGATATGTAATGTCATGCTGAGCAAGTGCTCTGTCTGTTGTGATTATAGGTTGGCTACATCAAAAGGCAATTGTTTTATTCTGGGGCAGGACACATTTGATGACATTTTTGTGCACTTCATGCATTGGTTCAGCAATCACAGCCTGCAAGAGCAAGACAAAACATTATATGCTAGGTTTTCCTGCCCAGTAATGGATGCCAAAAGTGATCGCGTACAAAATTATTGGATCAGTTCTCCCATCAGTATCTCTCTGGAGTTACTAAAGTAGATGGATGGGTGTACGGAGAATACTAGATTGCATTAAAAATGAGTGAATTTATTGAAATTCATTTTGGGTCTAATTCGGCAAATAAAAAATAAAAATAAATTGTGGCCGAATGGATTCTACATAAATCAAAGTTGTTCAAATTGGCCTGAAAATTAGTATATTATACTCTGAGGTCTCTTAGCACTCAGATTTGTATATATTTTTGTTATTTCTTTCAAATTTTATTTTATTTTTGCAAATTTTTTCTCTTTCTCTTTCCCTTCCTTTTAAGATCTTGAATGTAATGACAGCAATAGCAAATAACGTGACAATATTTGAATGTGACACTGAAATACATAGCTATGGATAAACGCATAGTTAATGGTGTTCATAAACAGCATGTTTAAAAACACACTTTGCTGTCATGTGTGTTATGATTTTTCATATTAGAAAGCTACCAAAAATTATACCTTTTTGGGAGCAAATGGTGTTTAAACACATATAGTGTTATGAGTAGAGTTGAGCGAACACCTGGATGTTCGGGTTCGAGAAGTTCGGCCGAACATCCCGGAAATGTTCGGGTTCGGGATCCGAACCCGATCCGAACTTTGTCCCGAACCCGAACCCCATTGAAGTCAATAGGGACCCGAACTTTTCGGCACTAAAACGGCTGTAAAACAGCCCAGGAAAGGGCTAGAGGGCTGCAAAAGGCAGCAACATGTAGGTAAATCCCCTGCAAACAAATGTGGATAGGGAAATGAATTAAAATAAAAATTAAATAAATAAAAATTAACCAAAATCAATTGGAGAGAGGTTCCATAGCAGAGAATCTGGCTTCCCGTCACCCACCACTGGAACAGTCCATTCTCAGATATTTAGGCCCCGGCACCCAGGCAGAGGAGAGAGGTCCCGTAACAGACAATCTGGCTTCATGTCAGCAGAGAATCAGTCTTCATGTCATAGCAGAGAATCAGGCTTCACGTCACCCACCACTGTAAGAGTCCATTTTCATAAATTTAGGCCCAGCACCCAGGCAGAGGAGAGAGGTCCCGTAACAGACAATCTGGCTTCATGTCAGCAGAGAATCAGTCTTCATATCATAGCAGAGAATCAGGCTTCACGTCAGCCACCAATGCAACAGTCCATTGTCAGATATTTAGGCCCAGCACCCAGGCAGAGGAGAGAGGTCCCGTAACAGAGGATCTGGCTTCATGTCAGCAGAGAATCAGTCTTCATGTCATAGCAGAGAATCAGGCTTCACGTCACCCACCACTGTAAGAGTCCATTTTCATAAATTTAGGCCCAGCACCCAGGCAGAGGAGAGAGGTCCCGTAACAGAGGATCTAGCTTCATGTCAGCAGAGAATCAGTCTGCATGTCATAGCAGAGAATCAGGCTTCACGTCAGCCACCACTGCAACAGTCCATTGTCATAAATTTAGGCCCAGCACCCAGGCAGAGGAGAGAGGTCCCATAACAGACAATCTGGCTTCATGTCAGCAGAGAATTAGTCTGCATGTCATAGCAGAGAATCAGGCTTCACGTCAGCCACCACTGCAACAGTCCATTGTCATAAATTCAGGCCCAGCACCCAGGCAGAGGAGAGAGGTCCCGTAACAGACAATCTGGCTTCATGTCAGCAGAGAATCAGTCTGCATGTCATAGCAGAGAATGAGGCTTCACGTCACCCACCACTGCAACAGTCCATTTTCATAAATTTAGGCCCAGCACCCAGGCAGAGGAGAGAGGTCCCGTAACAGAGGATCTGGCTTCATGTCAGCAGAGAATCAGTCTGCATGTCATAGCAGAGAATCAGGCTTCACGTCAGCCACCACTGCAACAGTCCATTGTCATAAATTTAGGCCCAGCACCCAGGCAGAGGAGAGAGGTCCCGTAACAGACAATCTGGCTTCATGTCAGCAGAGAATTAGTCTGCATGTCATAGCAGAGAATCAGGCTTCACGTCAGCCACCACTGCAACAGTCCATTGTCATAAATTCAGGCCCAGCACCCAGGCAGAGGAGAGAGGTCCCGTAACAGACAATCTGGCTTCATGTCAGCAGAGAATCAGTCTGCATGTCATAGCAGAGAATGAGGCTTCACGTCACCCACCACTGCAACAGTCCATTTTCATAAATTTAGGCCCAGCACCCAGGCAGAGGAGAGAGGTCCCGTAACAGAGGATCTGGCTTCATGTCAGCAGAGAATCAGTCTGCATGTCATAGCAGAGAATCAGGCTTCACGTCAGCCACCACTGCAACAGTCCATTGTCATAAATTTAGGCCTAGCACCCAGGCAGAGGAGAGAGGTCCCGTAACAGACAATCTGGCTTCATGTCAGCAGAGAATTAGTCTGCATGTCATAGCAGAGAATCAGGCTTCACGTCAGCCACCACTGCAACAGTCCATTGTCATAAATTCAGGCCCAGCACCCAGGCAGAGGAGAGAGGTCCCGTAACAGACAATCTGGCTTCATGTCAGCAGAGAATCAGTCTGCATGTCATAGCAGAGAATGAGGCTTCACGTCAACCACCACTGCAACAGTCCATTTTCATAAATTTAGGCCCAGCACCCAGGCAGAGGAGAGAGGTCCCGTAACAGAGGATCTGGCTTCATGTCACCAGAGAATCAGTCTGCATGTCATAGCAGAGAATCAGGCTTCACGTCACCCACCACTGCAACAGTCCATTTTCATAAATTTAGGCCCAGCACCCAGGCAGAGGAGAGAGGTCCCGTAACAGAGGATCTGGCTTCATGTCAGCAGAGAATCAGTCTGCATGTCATAGCAGAGAATCAGGCTTCACGTCAGCCACCACTGCAACAGTCCATTGTCATAAATTCAGGCCCAGCACCCAGGCAGAGGAGAGAGGTCCCGTAACAGACAATCTGGCTTCATGTCACCAGAGAATCAGTCTGCATGTCATAGCAGAGAATCAGGCTTCACGTCAGCCACCACTGCAACAATCCATTGGCATATATTTAGGCCTAGCACACAGGCAGAGGAGAGAGGTCCCGTAACAGACAATCTGGCTTCATGTCAGCAGAGAATTAGTCTGCATGTCATAGCAGAGAATCAGGATTCACGTCAGCCACCACTGCAACAGTCCATTGGCATATATTTAGGCCCTGGCACCCAGACAGAGGAGAGGTTCATTCAACTTTGGGTAGCCTTGCAATATAATGGTAAAATGAAAATAAAAATAGGATTGAATGAGGAAGTGCCCTGGAGTCCAATAATATATGGTTATGGGGAGGTAGTTAATGTCTAATCTGGACAAGGGACGGACAGGTCCTGTGGCATCCATGCCTGGTTCATTTTTATGAACGTCAGCTTGTCCACATTGGCTGTAGACAGGCGGCTGCGTTTGTCTGTAATGACGCCCCCTGCCGTGCTGAATACACGTTCAGACAAAACGCTGGCTGCCGGGCAGGCCAGCACCTCCAAAGCATAAAAGGCTAGCTCTGGCCACGTGGACAATTTAGAGACCCAGAAGTTGAATGGGGCCGAACCATCAGTCAGTACGTGGAGGGGTGTGCACACGTACTGTTCCACCATGTTAGTGAAATGTTGCCTCCTGCTAACACGTTGCGTATCAGGTGGTGGTGCAGTTGGCTGTGGCGTGTTGACAAAAGTTTTCCACATCTCTGCCATGCTAACCCTGCCCTCAGAGGAGCTGGCCGTGACACAGCTGCCTTGGCGACCTCTTGCTCCTCCTCTGCCTTGGCCTTGGGCTTCCACTTGTTCCCCTGTGACATTTGGGAATGCTCTCAGTAGCGCGTCTACCAACGTGCGCTTGTACTCGCGCATCTTCCTATCACGCTCCAGTGCAGGAAGTAAGGTGGGCACATTGTCTTTGTAGCGTGGATCCAGCAGGGTGGCAACCCAGTAGTCCGCACAGGTTAAAATGTGGGCAACTCTGCTGTCGTTGCGCAGGCACTGCAGCATGTAGTCGCTCATGTGTGCCAGGCTGCCCAGGGGTAAGGACAAGCTGTCCTCTGTGGGAGGCGTATCGTCATCGTCCTGCCTTTCCCCCCAGCCACGCACCAGTGATGGACCCGAGCTGCGTTGGGTGCCACCCCGCTGTGACCATGCTTCATCCTCATCCTCCTCCACCTCCTCCTCATCCTCGTCCTCCTCGTCCTCCAGTAGTGGGCCCTGGCTGGCCACATTTGTACCTGGCCTCTGCTGTTGCAAAAAACCTCCCTCTGAGTCACTTCGAAGAGACTGGCCTGAAAGTGCTAAAAATGACCCCTCTTCCTCCTCCTCCTCCTCCTCCTGGGCCACCTCCTCTTCCATCATCGCCCTAAGTGTTTTCTCAAGGAGACATAGAAGTGGTATTGTAACGCTGATAACGGTGTCATCGCCACTGGCCATGTTGGTGGAGTACTCAAAACAGCGCAACAGGGCACACAGGTCTCGCATGGAGGCCCAGTCATTGGTGGTGAAGTGGTGCTGTTCTGTAGTGCGACTGACCCGTGCGTGCTGCAGCTGAAACTCCACTATGGCCTGCTGCTGCTCGCACAGTCTGTCCAGCATGTGCAAGGTGGAGTTCCACCTGGTGGGCACGTCGCATATGAGGCGGTGAGCGGGAAGGCCGAAGTTACGCTGTAGCGCAGACAGGCGAGCAGCAGCAGGATGTGAACGCCGGAAGCGCGAACAGACGGCCCGCACTTTATGCAGCAGCTCTGACATGTCGGGGTAGTTGTGAATGAACTTCTGCACCACCAAATTCAGCACATGCGCCAAGCAAGGGATGTGCGTCAAATTGGCTAGTCCCAGAGCTGCAACGAGATTTCGCCCATTATCACACACCACCAGGCCGGGCTTGAGGCTCACCGGCAGCAACCACTCGTCAGTCTGTTGTTCTATACCCCGCCACAACTCCTGTGCGGTGTGGGGCCTGTCCCCCAAACATATGAGTTTCAGAATGGCCTGCTGACGTTTACCCCGGGCTGTGCTGAAGTTGGTGGTGAAGGTGTGTGGCTGACTGGATGAGCAGGTGGAAGAAGAGGAGGAGGAAGCCGAGAAGGAGGAGGTGGCAACAGGAGGCAAAGAATGTTGCCCTGCGATCCTTGGCGGCGGAAGGACGTGCGCCAAACAGCTCTCCGCCTGGGGCCCAGCTGCCACTACATTTACCCAGTGTGCAGTTAGGGAGATATAGCGTCCCTGGCCGTGCTTACTGGTCCACGTATCTGTGGTTAGGTGGACCTTGCTACAGATGGCGTTGCGCAGTGCACACTTGATTTTATCGGATACTTGGTTGTGCAGGGAAGGCACGGCTCTCTTGGAGAAGTAGTGCCGGCTGGGAACAACATACTGTGGGACAGCAAGCGACATGAGCTGTTTGAAGCTGTCTGTGTCCACCAGCCTAAATGACAGCATTTCATAGGCCAGTAGTTTAGAAATGCTGGCATTCAGGGCCAGGGATCGAGGGTGGCTAGGTGGGAATTTACGCTTTCTATCAAATGTTTGTGAGATGGAGAGCTGAACGCTGGCGTGTGACATGGTTGAGACGCTTGGTGACGGAGGTGGTGGTGGTGGTGTTGGTGGTACATCCCCTGTTTGCTGGGCGGCAGGTGCCAACGTTCCTCCAGAGGCGGAGGAAGAGGCCGAGGCGGCAGCAGCAGAATAGGCCGAGGCGGCAGCAGCAGAAGAGGTAGCAGGGGGAGCCTGAGTGACTTCCTTGGTTTTAAGGTGTTTACTCCACTGCAGTTCATGCTTTGCATGCAGGTGCCTGGTCATGCAGGTTGTGCTCAGGTTCAGAACGTTAATGCCTCGCTTCAGGCTCTGATGGCACAGCGTGCAAACCACTCGGGTCTTGTCGTCAGAACATTGTTTGAAGAAGTGCCATGCCAGGGAACTCCTTGAAGCTGCCTTTGGGGTGCTCGGTCCCAGATGGCGGCGGTCAGTAGCAGGCGGAGTCTCTTGGCGGCGGGTGTTCTGCTTTTGCCCACTGCTCCCTCTTTTGCTACGCTGTTGGCTCGGTCTCACCACTGCCTCTTCCTCCGAACTGTGAAAGTCAGTGGCACGACCTTCATTCCATGTGGGGTCTAGGACCTCATCGTCCCCTGCATCGTCTTCCACCCAGTCTTGATCCCTGACCTCCTGTTCAGTCTGCACACTGCAGAAAGACGCAGCAGTTGGCACCTGTGTTTCGTCATCATCAGAGACATGCTGAGGTGGTATTCCCATGTCCTCATCATCAGGAAACATAAGTGGTTGTGCGTCAGTGCATTCTATGTCTTTCACCGCTGGGGAAGGGCTAGGTGGATGCCCTTGGGAAACCCTGCCAGCGGAGTCTTCAAACAGCATAAGAGACTGCTGCATAACTTGAGGCTGAGACAGTTTCCCTGGTATGCATGGGGGTGATGTGACAGACTGATGGGGTTGGTTTTTAGGCGCCATCTGTGCGCTTTCTGCAGAAGACTGGGTGGGAGATAATGTGAACGTGCTGGATCCACTGTCGGCCACCCAATTGACTAATGCCTGTACCTGCTCAGGCCTTACCATCCTTAGAACGGCATTGGGCCCCACCATATATCGCTGTAAATTCTGGCGGCTACTGGGACCTGAGGTAGTTGGTACACTAGGACGTGTGGATGTGGCAGAACGGCCACGTCCTCTCCCAGCACCAGAGGGTCCACTAACACCACCACGACCATGTCCACGTCCGCGTCCCTTACTAGATGTTTTTCTCATTGTTATGGTTCACCACAACAACAAAAATATTATTTGGCCCAATGTATTGTATTCAAATTCAGCGGGATATAAATTTGAGGCCTAGTATTTAGGCGCTGGGTGACCGGTATGGATTTAGTGACAGAATTAGACTTGGAAATGCACAGAAGCGTGTGTGTGAAGTTATTCTGAATGACCCTATGTGCACCTTGAATATTATATACCCTTTTAGGGATAGATTTCAAATAGCTCTGATATAGCAGAAACCACTAAATTATGAAATTGCTAAATTGGGAATTGTATTTCAACCCAGAACAAAAAATGTGCTTTGACGGACACTAAATATCTTGCCCAGCAACAACAGTACAGCGGTAACGAGAGATTTAGCGGGATATAAATTTGAGGCCTAGTATTTAGGCGCTGGGTGACAGGTATGGGTTTAGTGACAGAATTAGACTTGGAAATACACAGTAGCGGGTGTGTGTGAAGTTATTCTGAATGACCCAATGTGCACCTTGAATATTATATACCCTTTTAGGGATAGATTTCAAATAGCTCTGATATAGCAGAAACCACTAAATTATGAAATTGCTAAATTGGGAATTGTACTTCAACCCAGAACAAAAAATGTGCTTTGACGGACACTAAATAACTTTCCCAGCTACAACAGGACAGCGGTAACGAGAGATTTAGCGGGATATAAATTTGAGGCCTAGTATTTAGGCGCTGGGTGACAGGTATGGGTTTAGTGACAGAATTAGACTTGGAAATACACAGTAGCGGGTGTGTGTGAAGTTATTCTGAATGACCCAATGTGCACCTTGAATATTATATACCCTTTTAGGGATAGATTTCAAATAGCTCTGATATAGCAGAAACCACTAAATTATGAAATTGCTAAATTGGGAATTGTATTTCAACCCAGAACAAAAAATGTGCTTTGACGGACACTAAATAACTTTCCCAGCCACAACAGGACAGCGGTAACGAGAGATTTAGCAGGATATAAATTTGAGGCCTAGTATTTAGGCGCTGGCTGACAGGTATGGGTTTAGTGACAGAATTAGACTTGGAAATACACAGTAGCGGGTGTGTGTGAAGTTATTCTGAATGACCCTATGTGCACCTTCAATATGATCTACCCTTTTAGGGATAGATTTCAAATAGCTCTGATATAGCAGAAACCACTAAATTATGAAATTGCTAAATTGGGAATTGTATTTCAACCCAGAACAAAAAATGTGCTTTGACGGACACTAAATAACTTTCCCAGCTACAACAGGACAGCGGTAACGAGAGATTTAGCAGGATATAAATTTGAGGCCTAGTATTTAGGCGCTGGGTGACAGGTATGGGTTTAGTGACAGAATTAGACTTGGAAATACACAGTAGCGGGTGTGTGTGAAGTTATTCTGAATGACCCAATGTGCACCTTGAATATTATATACCCTTTTAGGGATAGATTTCAAATAGCTCTGATATAGCAGAAACCACTAAATTATGAAATTGCTAAATTGGGAATTGTACTTCAACCCAGAACAAAAAATGTGCTTTGACGGACACTAAATAACTTTCCCAGCTACAACAGGACAGCGGTAACGAGAGATTTAGCGGGATATAAATTTGAGGCCTAGTATTTAGGCGCTGGGTGACCGGTATGGATTTAGTGACAGAATTAGACTGGGATATGGCCAAAAAATAACCACACTATTGCTGGTTAAATGCACTTGGTGACGGGCACAGCTTGCCCCTGATGTAGTATATGGCCAAAAAATGAACAGACTATTGCTGGTTAAATGCACTTGGTGTCACAGCTTGACCAACCACACTACTGAGGGTTAAATGCACTTGGTGACGGGCGCAGCTTGCCCCTGATGTAGTATATGGCCAAAAAATGAACAGACTATTGCTGGTTAAATGCACTTGGTGTGACAGCTTCACCCTGATGTAGGCTTTAGCCAAAAAACAACCACACCATTGAGGGTTAAATGCACTTGGTGACAGGCGCAGCTTGCCCCTGATGTAGTATATGGCCAAAAAATGAACAGACTATTGCTGGTTAAATGCACTTGGTGTGACAGCTTCACCCTGATGTAGGCTTTAGCCAAAAAACAACCACACCATTGAGGGTTAAATGCACTTGGTGACAGGCGCAGCTTGCCCCTGATTTAGTATATGGCCAAAAAATGAACAGACTATTGCTGGTTAAATGCACTTGGTGTGACAGCTTCACCCTGATGTAGGCTTTAGCCAAAAAACAACCACACCATTGAGGGTTAAATGCACTTGGTGACAGGCGCAGCTTGCCCCTGATTTAGTATATGGCCAAAAAATGAACAGACTATTGCTGGTTAAATGCACTTGGTGTGACAGCTTCACCCTGATGTAGGCTTTAGCCAAAAAACAACCACACCATTGAGGGTTAAATGCACTTGGTCGCAGCTTGGATGCACTTGGTCGCAGCACCGCACAAGACACAAAATGGCCGCCGATCACCCCATAAAAATGTGACTGACAAACGGTCTGGGCAGCCTAAAAACAGTGAGCAATTGAGGATCAGCAGCTCAATGATCCACAGCTGCAGATCGATCAGTTAATCAAGTCCTTTGGAGGAGTTAATCTGCCTAATCTCGCCCTACTGTCGCAGCTGCAACCTCTCCCTACGCTAATCAGAGCAGAGTGACGGGCGGCGCTATGTGACTCCAGCTTAAATAGAGGCTGGGTCACATGGTGCTCTGGCCAATCACAGCCATGCCAATAGTAGGCATGGCTGTGACGGCCTCTTGGGGCAAGTAGTATGACGCTTGTTGATTGGCTGCTTTGCAGCCTTTCAAAAAGCGCCAAGAAAGCGTCACAAAAGCGCCAAGAAAGCGACGAACACCGAACCCGAACCCGGACTTTTACGAAAATGTCCGGGTTCGGGTCCGTGTCACGGACACCCCAAAATTCGGTACGAACCCGAACTATACAGTTCGAGTTCGCTCATCCCTAGTTATGAGATAAAAACAAAACTGTGGCTTATTGGGATCAAGCATCCAAAAATGATGGCTTAATGAGACTAGATCCATGCCCCTGTTTATGTACACACATATTAATGTCATAAGAAACAGTGGCACAAGCTTTAAAAATGATGTGTTAACTGGGGCAGAATGCCAGCTTATATCAAAACACATAAGTGTTAATTGTCAGAAGAATGAGTGGCTTTCTCTGAAGGAGCCTGGAAAAATCCGTTTAATTGGGAGCATCAGCAGCACAGTTTAGATGAGGAAAGGGTGGGATAATAGTGGAATCAGTGGCAGCACAGCATGTAACAGACAAGGCAGTGGAATAGACAGTAGGGGGATTAGTAGCAGCTGAGGTTGCAGCTGCAGACATATGGTATGGAACATGATGGTAGGCAGTGTAAGAAGGTACCTGGAATCATCGTGGGTGGAAGGTATGTGTCACTGAGGTTCCTGGCCTCGGTGAAGTAAGAGCTGATATTTTATGTGTCACCAGCAGCTATTGCTAGATGACACTTTGAGATTTAGCATGGCTGTCATAGCTGATCCAGGATGGCTCTTACTGGGAGTAGTCAGAAGTGCTGAGTGGGTGACTACTCCCCATGTTCCAGGCCAGGTTATCTCAGGCATAAAAACTAGCCAGCACTCGCCAGGTGTGTGGATTTACCTCCCCCTGACAGTGGAGCTCAGGAGTCTGTGTGCTGTGAACTGAGGGCTGTGCTAGGATTTGAGGTTTGAGCCGGGCTGGAGGACTCAGGCCGCCTATGGACTTGATGAGTCTGAACTGCTAACAGGGTGTGAATTAACACCCAGGAGAAAAGGTGACTTTTATTGTTTATGGACTTTCCTTGTGTGTGAACAAACACCAAGCCACCTGGTTTTGTTATACATCAATGTGTGAATAAACACTGCTTTTTGATTCAAGAACTGTGTACTTTGCTTCCATACTGCATCCGCTAGTCCTAACTACCAGAGCGAATCCCCACAATTGGTGGAGGATGTGGGCAAGCGCAGTGAGGCTGGCGTGAACGCCGATATATTTTTGGTTTGCATTTTTGGGCACAGTTGTATGTCGTACATCAAACCAGCTGTATTTCAACCCGTGCCCCATGGCAAAATGGAGGCTGTTGTAAAGGCCCTCATAGAAGCTAATTTGCAGCAGCAAGAGACCAACCTGCACCAACAGGAGGTTAATAAGCAGCAGCAAGAGACCAACAGTTGCTGCTACAACACGTGATGGCTTTGCAGACAGCAGGAGCAAGTCTATGATGCTCGGAAAGCAGTCCATGCAGCGATCCCTAAGATGACACCCGCAGACAACATTGAAATCTACCTGGCTATGTATGAGAAAGTGGCCACCAGGGAAAAGCTGACCAGTGGGCTGAGGTCGTTGCTCCTTTCCTGCCATCAGAGTCCCAAAGGTAAAGGGTGAGATTTTGGCAAAACTGGGGGTGAATGTGTTGGTCCAGGCCCAGCGGGTACATCAGTGGGGGTTTAAGCTGGCTGAGCGCGCTAGACCCCAGTATTATGACTTACTCCACCTTTTGCTAAAGTGGCTACAGCCTGATGTGCTGAGTCCCATGGCTATGCCGGATAGACTATTGGCTTACATATTCTGGAGGGCGCTGCCACCCCTTATCCAGCACTGGATCGGCCAGGTATCTCCTGGAAATGCCCTGGAAATGGTAGACCTGGTGGAACGCTATGAGGCCACCAAGAATCTCAAGGGGGTTCTTTTGGAAGAAGGGCAGGCAAACTCCAGAACCGCCCACCCCAAGCCCACTGCTATGGGCCTATGAAACCCCCTCGGGAGGTTCCCCCTATGGGCCGGACCCAGTCAATATGCTGGCGGTGTCAGAAACCTGGCCACACCAGGGCTGAGTGTCCTCATCGGGTTGGACACTAATTGTGGTTACCTACAATCGCTGTATGCTAGGAAACTGTGTGCCACAGGTACCCCGGAGGCTCTAGACCACTTATGCCACGTGGAAGTGGGAAACACTCAAGCGGAAGCCTGTTAAGGGCTACCCTGGTGTGGTCCACTGAGTATATTGGTCAGAAAGTTGGGGTGATGTGCATTCATGGAGACTTGAAAGACTATCTCACAGCGCTGGTGTCTCTAACCACTGTGGCCGGCAGGTGGACCCACAAAGTGGCAGTCTCCACAAATCTCCACTATGAACTCATAATAGGGAGAGACTTTCCAGGTTTCCCTGCCCTATGGCCGGTTCTGAGAGTTAAGGATACCACTGAAACAGGAATAAGCCCAGGAGATTGGCCTTGTTCAGGGGGACGGCCAGAACCCTGGAAACCTGAGGCTGAAGGGCCAGCAATAGGGGTGACCGCCACTTCAGTGGAAAAGGGGGAGACAACCCTGCGTAGGGTAATGGTGGGAGACTTGGAGGAGTTGCCACCAGGTCCTGGGTTGGCACACCTCAACGTCTCCAGGGAGAATTTTGATACAGCACAACGCCAAGACCCAACCCTAGTCCGGACCTGGGAGATTGTGGTAATACTTGATGGTGTACCCAAATAACCTGGGGCTGAGTCAATGTTTCCCTGTTTTGTGGTCCACCAGAATATGCTATATAGGGTAAACCAGCTGCGGGGTGAACAGTTGTGGTGCCTGGGGCCTATCAAAAATTCGTGTTAGTGTTAGCCCACCAACATGTTCTCGGGCGTCATCTGGGACTGCAGAAGACACAGGACCGGATACTACAATGGTTTTAGTGGCCCAGTGTCTTTAGAGAGGTGGGTGACTTTTGAAAGTCTTGCCCGACCTGCCAAACCACTAACCCCCAGCAGCTGTTCTGCAGTCCCTTAGTTCCCCTCCCGATTATCGAGGTACCATTTGAGAGAATTACTATGGATCTCGTAGGCCCAGTACCGAAGTCCAACACATCTTGGTCGTCCTGGACTACGCCACTTGGTACACGGAGGCAGTGCCACTGTGACATACATCGGCCAAACTCATAGCAAAAGAGCTAATGGATATGTATTCCTGAGTGTGGATACCCAAAGAGGTTCTGACTGACCAGGGGACTCCTTTTATGTCCAAGGTCATGTGGGAGCTCTGTAATTTGCCGAATATCAAACAGATACAGACATTCGTCTATCACCCGCACACTGACAGTCTAGTAGAAAGGTTTAATCAAACGTTAAAAACTATGTTAAAACGAGTAGTAGCTAAGGATGGAAAGGACTGGGACCTCCTTCTGCCCAATCTTATCTTTGCAGTGCTCAGCTAAAATGATCGCAAATGCTTTAAAATGGCAACCAAAACCTGAAAGACGTGGAAGAAAGTGTAAAACTACCATTCGAATGGATAGAAGAATAGCCAAAATGGCAAGGACTCAACAATCAGCTCCAGGAAGATCAAAGAATGTCTAAAGTTACCTGTGAGTACTGTTACAATTAGAAAATGCCTATGTGAAGCCAAGCTATCTACAAGAAGCCCCAGCAAAGTCCCACTGTTGAAAAAAAGACATGTGCTGAAGAGGTTACAATTTCTAAAGAGCACATTGACTGGCCTAAAGAGACATTTTGTGGACTGATGAAAGTAAGAATGTTCTTTTTGGGTTTAGTGGACGGAGACAGTTTGTCAGATGACCCCCAAACACTGAATTCAAGCCACAGTACACTGTGAAGACAGTGAAGCATGGTGGCGCAAGCATCATGATATGGGGATGTTTCTCATACTAAGGTGTTGGGCCTATTTATCGCATACCAGAGATCATGGATCAGTTTGAATACATCAGAATACTTGAAGAGGTCATGCTGCCTTTTGCTGAAGAGGAAATGCCCTTGAAATGGGTGTTCCAAGAAGAAAACGACCTCAACACACCAGACCAACAAGATTGACATTATGGAGTGGCCATCTCAATCCCTGGATCTTAATCCAATAGAAAACTTGTGGGGTGACTTAAAAATGCAGTTTCTGAGTTTCTCAAGAAATGAAGAACTGTAGAATATAGTCCAATCATCCTGGGCTAGAATACCTGTTAATAGGTGTCAGAAGTTGGTTGACGCCATGCAACACAGATGTACAGCAGTTTTCAGAAACAGTGGTTGTACAACTAAATATTAGTTAGTGATTCAAAGGAAAACAAAATCTTCAAACATTTTTCAGTTCATATAGTGAATGTTTGAGTTTGTAAAGAAGAATACAAACACTGCTATTTTTTTGAACAGTCTAATATTCACTTTTCTTTAAAAAAAAAATCGGAACAACAGAAATTTTATATTATTTTCTTCATGTTTTGATTTGTAATAGAATGTGTAGTGTTCCCAATGCATTTTTGTGTATGGAAATATATTTTTTAAACACACTGCTATTATTTTGAACACAACTGTACATGGCATCCAGCAAGATGCATAAGCTGTTCTTCTACTGCCACCCCTTGTTGCATCAGTGGGAGCATCTGCCCTTAGTTGAATATCAGAGGGTTGATATTGTTAATAATGCAGTTTTACCTACTGACAAATCTGATGACATCTTCAAGGGCTTCAGTATGTGATAGGGAACACATTCTCCCTGTTGAGGTGGTCTGGTACATGATTAAATCATTCATTGCTTTACGCTGCTTTTACAGAATGCTCTAGCATATGTTGGGTGGAAATACAGTGACTAGGAACATCGAAGATCAAGCAGTGTAACGGCTGACCATTCTGTTGTTGCAAGTCTAGGAGGGAATTCAATTCCACATTAGAATGTCTGAAATGCAAGGACAGTATCTTGGACATGACCAGCACATCCTGCAAAGCCAATGGTTTATCATGTGAGCCTCAGAGGGAACATATGTTATTTTCCCCAAATGCAGCACAGCCATTATCCTGCCATTGTTGCTGACCATCTTGCCCAGTTGAAGTTGGCATTGAGAAAGTAATCAACTGGATTTTTGCTGCTTGATGCACTTTAGCAAGTGATTGGCTGTGGGGCTAACAATGTATGGTAATATTTCACTTTACACACATGATATGAGTGAGGTAGAGTGGGAGCGACCCTTGTAATATCCCAGACCTGGGGGTATTACTATTGTGTTTTTTAATTGCTTCGTTCTTATACAGTATGTTTTATATGCAATGCTATATAATGCTAGTTATGTCACATGTAGTGTTGATCGAGCACCAAAGTCGAACACCTCGGGATGCTCAGGTACTCTACAGAGCACCTGAGCACAATGGAAGTCAATGGGAGAACCTGATCATTAAATCAGGCACCCCCTGCTCTGAAGAGGGGAGTGTGGTTCACAGGAAAAGGTCAGAAATTGATGGAAAAACCACTGAAATGGTTCGGGAACAGCATGAGGAGGATGTCTGGATGCATCTTGGACTCCCAGGTCGCTGCTGGGAACAATATTGTCCGATTTTAGAGGAAAAATTGTTAGGAAACATTCTTTCCTGTATATTTACTTGTATATAAAGTGCAAGTGCTGCCAAAAATTACAAGGAAGAGGCACTCCGATACAACCTGTATATCACATAAAGGAGGGCCTCATTCACATTGTGGTACAATTGTTCATGTAGTGAGACTCCTACACTCATAAAGCCTATGCACTAAGTGAAAGGGCTGCCAAAAATTACAAGGAACCGGCACTCCAATACACCCTTTATTACACATAAAGGAGGGCATTATACACACCCTTGAAAAATTATGATTGATGATCTGCTGGTGACCCTCAAAAACATTAGGAGCAAGGGCCTGCTGGTGACCCTCCAAAACATTAGGCGAGGGCCTACTGCTGATCTGACCATCTAAATCATTAGGGGTGAGGGTCTGCTGCTGAGCTTACCCTCTAAAACATTAGGGGAGAAGGCCTGCTGCTGATCTGACCATCTAAAACATTATGGGTGAGAGCCTGCTGGAGGAGGAGGAGGAGGAGAAAAGAAAGATTTAACCATTTTCCCTTTTTTGTGGTGGAAGGGGTGCATGGAAAAACAGTGTATTCAATACACCATAAAAGCCACAATTAAAGTGCCTTTATGGTCAGTTGCTTTCCTCTGGTGGAATAGAGAAGTCAGGGGCAATCCAGGCTTTTATCATTTTGATAAGAGTCACCTGTCAGCACTTTCAGTTGACAGGCGCATGCGCTTATCAGTTATTATGC
The DNA here is from genome assembly GCF_014858855.1 of Bufo gargarizans. Lineage (NCBI taxonomy): Eukaryota > Metazoa > Chordata > Amphibia > Anura > Bufonidae > Bufo > Bufo gargarizans. The sequence goes on from NC_058081.1 coordinate 318,831,038, forward strand.
CCCCAGCAGCATTAAATACCCGCTCTGACAAAACGCTGGCGGCAGGACAGGCCAGCACCTCCAAGGCATAGAGCGCCAGTTCATGCCACGTGTCCAGCTTGGACTCCCAATAGTTGTAAGACACGAGGGATCACTGAGGACACTGACACAGTCTGCTATGTACTCCTTCACCATCTTCCAAAATGTTTCCCTAGAAACACTAGACCGCGCTAGACCACGCAACAGGGTAAGGGTGCTGGCGGGGTGTCATGAAACTGTCCCAGGCCTTGGAGAGTGTTGCCCTGCCTCTTTTGGAACTGCTGTGTGTTCCCCTTGTCTCCCCTCCTCAGTTGCCCAAGGAACTACGTACTCTGCCACCAGCGTTGTCAGCTGGAAATTTTTGTAGCAATTTTTCCACAAGGACCTTCTGGTATTGCACCATTTTGCTAGTTCTCTCCACCGCAGGAATGAGAGATGAGAAGTTCTCTTTGTATTGGGAGTCGAGAAGGGTAAACAACCAGTAAACGGTGTTGGCCAAAATGCATACAATGAGAGGGTCTCGGGAAAGGCAGCCTAACATAAAGTCAGCCATGTGTGCCAGAGTCCCCAAGACATCACTGTCCTCATCAGGAGGATGACTCTCAATCTCCTCATCCTCTTCCTCCTCTTCTACCTATCCACGCTGAACAGATGGAATAAAACGTCCATGGGTACTACCCTCTGTAGCAGAGGCAACCGTCTCCTGCTCCTTCTCCTCTTCATCATTCAATTCGCGCTGAGAAGATGAACTGAGGGTGGTCTGGCTATTACCCTGTGTGCTGTCTTTCCCCATTGTGAGCAGCGAGCGTTTCAGAAGACACAGAAGTGGGATGGTTAGTTATGCTGATAATAGCGGCATCGCCGCTCACCATCTGTGTTGACTCTTTAAATTTGTGTAAAACCTCACAGAGGTCAGACATCCATGTCCACTCATCGCTTGTGAAGAGTGGAAGCTGACTGGAAAGGCAACGACCATGTTGCAGCTGGTATTCCACTACAGCCCTTTAATGCTCACAAAGCCTGGCCAACATATGAAATGTGGAGTTCCAGCGCGTGCTCACGTCACACATCAGTCGGTGAGCTGGCAATTGCAAGTGCTGCTGCAGAGTTGTCAGACCGGCGGCAGCTGTAGATGACTTTCAGATAAGGGCACACACGCTGCACACCTTCACCAGTAGCTCAGGCAAATTTTGAGAAACCGCTGAACCACTAAGTTGAACACGTGGGCTAGGCATGATGTGTGTGTGAGCTTGTCGAGCTACAAAGTGCCACCAAGTTATGGCCATTATCAGATACAACCATGCCACAGGGGAATAAGAGGCAGTGGTGTGACCCACAGACACAGATGTGGACCCAGGTGTTCGGCCCACTTATTACAGTGCTTTGATGCCATGTGGCGGATCATGCTGGTGGTGGTGAGGTTGCTAGTGTTCACGCCCTTGCTCATTTTTGTATGGAACGGGTTGAAAATTACAATTCTTTCCTCAAAAAAGCGCCAGACTGCAGAACATCTACCCCTTGGAAAGGGAGATTTCCGCAAAGGTGTGCTCCAGGGAAACGTTGCTGGCCTGTTTGGTGTGGCCCGCCTTTCTGCTGTCCTCGCTCGGCTTGACACCTTCCCAGGTTGGGTCAGTGACTTCATCGTCCACCACCTCATCTTCCACTTCCTCACTCTGCTCATCCTCTTGACTTGTTGACCCAACAACAATCTCAGTTACTGAGAACTGTGTCTCATCTTCATCATCAACCTCTTGAGACACTAATTGCCATTGACCTATTGGCAACTGTGTCTCATCATCATCATCCACCTCATGAAACCCAAATTGCCGTTCCCCACCGTCATCTTCTTGTGACTGTGGATGCTCAGGAGTTTGGGAATCAGAGCACAAGATCTCATATCCCTCTTCAAGCAGGATTGTCAAGAGCCCAAAAGAAGGAATTGCGCTGAAAAGAGCTCCTCTGAATATCCAAGTGTGGGATCACTTGTTTGGCAAGACTCTCCATGGTGGTTAGAAGGAGGATAAGGGTAAGGATTGTGTTGACCAGACTCTTGGCTACTGAGACTGGACTTGGTGGAAGACAGGGTGGTGCTTAACTGACTGGAAGCATTATTTCGTGCAGTCCAACCGACCACCTGGTCGCACTGGTCTGACTTCGAGAGCATTGTCCTGCGCAGGGGTTTTTTCACCTAAGTCCCAACGCATGCGCATTACGAGGCAATGGACGCGTATGGAGGGTAAGTGTTTGCGGCGATCCCTACTGCGCACCAGGTCATCTTGGACCTCCCCTCCTAGTGATGCCACCAACCTGTCATGGCAACAATGATTGCAATGATAGGCTACAAGTAACTAGTTCGATCCATACCCCCTTGGGATTGGTGCCTCCTCCCACAGGAAGTGAGAGATGAGAGGTCAAATTCCCCCACCAGCGTTAGGTATTCAAGTCTGCCCGATACCCCTGATGAAGCCAGAATAGCTGGCAAAACATGTTGGGGGGCGGAATCTAGGTTTTAATCTGCTTGACCCTATTGAGTTATTGCTGCGATCTATGTGCTTGATACAATAACACACATTGCCATTAGGCTCATCTGACATTTGTGCTTATACCCCAGATACGTGGGCCAGTTATATATCAGGCACAGCATAGAACTCTGTTCATACAGCTGGGATGGTGGTGTGTGGTTGAGCGGTGCTAGTGCACTCCCGCCAACCTATACACCTTACCGACCCCTTATTTACAGCATCTCTTATGGGGCACAGTGTATTTAACCCTTTAGGTAGCTCACAAAATATCTTTTCACCAGATTTAAAGACGAATAAGTAAAAGTTATGTTTTATTAGTCTGTGACAAGAGTGGTTAGTAGCCGTTTAGGCAGTAGTGTTTTGAGTAATAATAAACCCTTCCCAGATAGGGTCCTATATAGAAAATACGTACAGTAGTGTAGGATTTGTGCAAAAAAAATTTTTTAATGGTGTTCGGGATGTGGAAACATCCGACAGGAAATATACCGCAGATAATGTTGCTGACGTCATCAGCGGCTAATAAAAAATTACAGGAACGTCACAGGTATTTGGGATGTGGAAACATTACACAGGAGAAATACCGCAGATAATGTCGCTGATGTCACCAGCGGCTAATAAAAAATTACAGGAAATGTCGCAGGTATTTGGGGTGTGGAAACATCCCACAGGAGATATACCACAGATAATTTCAATGCTGTCACCAATGGCTAATAAAAAATTACAGGGAATGTCACAGGTATTTGGTATGTGGAATCATTATACAGGAGATGTATCCCAGGTAATGTCACTGTCCACAGATATTTTTTGGATGCGCAAACTGTACACTGGAGATGTGGCGCAGTTAATGTCACTGTTCACAGCGGACACCGTCTACGGAAATAGTACACTGGATGTCACAGATATTTTTGGGATGCGCACACGTTACACAGGAGATGTAGTGCAGATAATGTCGCTGTCTTCAGCTGCCTAACTATTGCATGCCATTCAGCGCAGAATGCACTAAAAATAGATCTTGCTGCCACACACAATAGTCCTTAAAAGGACTTTTGGGTCTGTAAAGTTTTAGCAGTTTAGAGCAGGTTGCGCTAAAAATATAAATTGCTGCTGCCACACGCAACAATAGTCCTTAAAACGATTTTTGGGTCTCAAGTTTTTCACCTTAAAAAAAAATATATCATTCACTCTTTACACTATCTTTCCCTTCTTCTGCACAGCTCTCTCTGAATAACACTGAGCCGAACACATGTATAGCACCCGATGATGCGTTCCGGCCAGCCAGTCACTGTAATGCCAGTCACCAACATGGCTATGGCATTATAGTAAAGGGCAGTACTTACCTGCATGTTTATTGGCTAAGTAGCAGGCAACAAATGTGCAGGGAGGATACTTGAGCATTGCGCTCGAGCACATGCAGTATTTGGCAGAATACCGCCATGTGCTTAGCATCAAGATGCTCGAGCCGAAATGGTGTACAGCCAAGCATGCTCGATCAACACTAGACATATTCCTTTTTCCTAACAAGTGGCAAGAAAACCCCACCATGACCTATGGCACATAGTCAAGAGAGTCTCCTTGATAATGACTTGTGAGAGAGCAGTCACAGTTTGGGAACCCCTGAAGAGGAGACTTGAGAGGATGTATAGCTATGTTGATGATGGTAGCAATAGTGGCACGTGTAGCCATGGAATTGGGGGTAGGGGCAGTAACAGTGGCAGTTGGGGAAAATGCAGAGCATGGGAGGGGGGCCAAGGAGCCCACCATGATATCTCACAGTCTCATAAAATGGCAGTGAGGGAAAGGACTCCGATGACGATTATGTGGTGGACAGGACCTGGGAGTCACTTAGGGTTGCTGAGGAAGAGACAACATCATTGGAGAAGGGTGGTAGAGGCAGCAATAAAGAGCAGAGGTGACATACCTCCCGAAGAACAGCCAGTGCCACATCTGCTTCGGGATCTAATGATGATGATGAGTTTGCTGACACTGTGTATGGGTTAGGCCCAAAAAGTGCAAGGTGCTTTTTCTCCACAAGGTGGGCACACAAGCCGTGTGCAAGATCTGCAGGATTAAAATAACACGGGGCCATTCACACATAATTAGTGATATTGCGAACATAAAATTTTCCGTTCGCGAACTGCGAACGCGAATTTCCGCAAATGTTCGCGAATGTGCGAACCGGGCGAACAGCAATAGACTTCAATAGGAAGGCGAATTTGAAAACCCACAGGTACTCTTTGTGGCCACAATAGTGATGGAAAAGTTGTTTCAAGGGGACTAACACCTGGACTGTGGCATGCCGGAGGGGGATCCATGGCAAAACTCCCATGGAAAATTACGTAGTTGATGCAGAGTGTGGTAAGTTGAAATCGCAATGCGATTTATAGAACTTGAATTAATCACATTGCGATTTCAACTTTCTCAAATCCGACAGTACATTCTAGCATGGAGTCGTTCCCCTGGTGATGGGGACGCTTCATGAGCACGGAAGTCAGCAGAAGTTCTGTTGAAATCGCATTGCGATTTATAGAACTTGAATTAATCGCATTGCGTTTCAACTTAGAGCTTCTGCCGACTTCCGTGCTCATGTAGCGTCCCCATCACCATGGGAACGGCTCCATGCTAGAATGTACTGTCGGATTTGAGAAAGTTGTAATCACAATGCGATTAATGCAGGTTATATTAATCGCATTGCAAATTCAACTTGGAGCTGCTGGGTTCCTAATGGTTGTATTGCTAGAATATAACGAAGATTGAGAATATAGTGCTATATTCGTTATATTCGTCAATTCTAGCAATACAACCATTAGGAACTTAGCTTGCATTCGCTAGCTTGAATTCGCAATGCGATTACTATAACCTGCATTATTCGCATTGCGATTACAACTTAGATCTCAGTTCCTAATGGTTGTATTGCTAGAATTGACAACGAATATAGCACTATATTCTCAATCTTCGTTATATTCTATCAATATAACCATTAGGAACGCAGCTCTAAGTTGTAGTCGCAATGCGATTAATATAACCTGTACTAATCACATTGCGATTACAACTTTGTGACACTGCAGCTTCAGAATTAATCTAAGATGGATGCAGTCCTTGCTTTTTGATAGGTGGTGGGAGGGTCTGGGAGGGAGGGTATGCTGATTGGCTGGAATGTGTCTGCTGACTGTGAGGTACAGGGTCAAAGTTTGCTCAATGATGACGTATAGGAGGCGGAGCAAACATCGCATATGTTCGCCCGCCGCGGCGAACGCGAACATGCAATATTCACCGGGAACTGTTCGCTGGCGAATAGTTCGGGACATCTCTACACATAATCATAAGTACCAGAGGGCTATTGTAGTACATGAGGCGGCATCTCAGGATCTATTGGAAAAATACAACTGGCCAGCATTCCCAATCAGAACAAGTATGTCCTCCTTCTCCTGGTCCTCTTTGGGTCAGCCAACCCGCATCCCCAAGCAATATTTTTGTCATCATCATCACCTACTCCTGCTTAGGCTCTTCCTTGTCCTTGGTTCAATTGTGAGACATCTATAATGGAATATTTGGCCTTGAAAAAACTTTTCTGCACCAGCAATTTGCTTCTCTACAACCTAAACCCTCACCTGGCCACATTGTGAGCGGTTCAATACCATTTCAGTAGTGCCTTGTACTGTCATGTTGGAAAATGTGGGCCACTCCCTGCGATTATCGCAGTGAGGCAAGCTACTCTCCACAGTGGACATGGATCAGCTATTAGGGGCAGTGACAGTACTTATATTTCACAGCCCACTGAGGATTTTCACCATCTCCCCACCGTATCATCTGGCTGGCTCCTACAGTAGGCACATATCTGCCTCCTCCACCTCCTCCTCCATGGAAACAGTCCCATCCCCAACAGCAGCAGGGCACAGTGTCGCTCCCACTCCCCCTCCTTCCTATCAAACGTGTCAAGTCTCACGCTGCCATGAAGTGTTGTTGCTAATAGGCCTGGGTGAGAGTAGCCACTAGAGATTAGCGAATCGAAGTTGACGAAGTGGAATTCAATCCGAATTTCAGGAAAAATTAGATTTGCACCGAATCCGAATTTCTTCATGCTTTGTGGTAACGAATCACATGTTTTCCTAAAATGGCTGCTGCAAGTGTGAGGACATGGAGCAAGGAACTCTGGGAAGACAGGATTACCCATAATGCCATGCATGCACCAATTAGCAGCCAGCTATGATGTCACAGCCCTATAAATAGCCTCAGCCATCTTGGATTCTGCCATTTCCCAGTGTAAGTGCAGGGAGAGATATCAGCAGGTGCTAGGAACAGTGCTAGAAAAAACTTAATTGTGCTAAAAGAAAGCCATTTACAAGTGAAGGGAAAGATTATTCAAGGAGTAAGGAAAGGACAGGGAGGAATCATTCCACAGCATTTATGTAGAACAGGGTTCAGTAGGGGAGGTTACTGCCTCGGTAATAGGAACAATCCTATTACACATTGCTGCACTGACTGGGCACCCAAATTGCCATTATACAGCTCTGTAATTCCAGCAAACCGTTCTTGTTATTAGGATGCAAGTGCTGTTTGATACAGGCATTAACAGGGTTTATTACAAGGAAAAATTTCTATGTCTTATTTGCCCTTGTGCGGTGCAGTTATATGTTCTAAACTAAAGCATTTTTTGGCTTGTATTAGTGGGGAAAAAAGGGTTTATTAGCCGTTGGGTGTTGAAGTGAGAAAATTACAGTCTTTTTTGGTGTGTATTAGTGGCAAAAGAAAAATATATTTGCCATTCAGCGGTGCAGTTATATGTTCTAAAGCCTTCTGTGGCATGTATAAGTGGCAAAAAATAAGGGCCTATTTGCTGTTCAGCAGTGCAGTTATATGTTCTAAACCCATTTCTGTCATATATTACTGGCAAAAGAAAAATATATTTGCCATTCAGCAGTGCAGTTATATGTTCTAAATAGAGTTGAGCGGACACCTGGATGTTCGGGTTCGGCAGGTTCGGCCGAACTTGAAAAGAAAGTTCGGGTTAGGGACCCGAACTTGACCCTGAACACGAATCCCATTGAAGTCAATGGGGACCCGAACTTTTGGCACTAAAATGGCTCTAAAATAGTCCTGGAAAGGACTAGAGGGCTGCAGAAGGCATCAAAATGTGCTTAATAGCATGACAACTGTTCTGCAAACAAATGTGGATAGGGAAATGACTTAAAATAACATAAAATACAAAAAAAATAAAAATAACAATCTGAATCTAGGAGTAGGAGGTTGAGGAGGAGGTGGATGGGTGGATGTGGCGGTGTAGGTTGACGTGGCGGTGTAGGTGGAAGCGGCAGTGAAGGAGGAATAGGTAGCCAACACTGATTTATGTTATTTTTTATTTTTAAATTGGGGTATCCCCCAAAATATTGGGACATATAACAAAATAAAACAAAGAATAAGTGCAGTACAAGAATTGATGGTTGAGGCTGGTATACATATGTATTCTGCACAAGGTACGGACAAGTCCTGTGGAATCCATGCCTGGTTCATTTTAATAAACGTAAGCTTGTCCACATTGGCTGCGGCCTGTGATAATGCTCTCTGCAGTGCTAAACACATGTTCACACTATACACTGGCTGCAGGGCAGGTCAGTACCCCCAAGGCTGACAAAGCTTTTCCACATTTTGGCCGTGCTAACCCTGCCTTCTAAGGTGCTGGTGGTGCCCCAGCTGCGTTGGCGACCTCTTCCTCCTCCTCTGCCTTCACCATTTGCTTCCACTGTGCCCCCGGTGTCAGGTGGGAATGCTATCATCAGCGTGCGCTTGTAGTCGCGCATCTTCCAATCAGTAACAGATGTTTTCACTAAATTTAGTTCCCTGTCAGCAATGCAGAGCAGGGGTTCATTCACGGCAAAAGGGGGTTCATGTCACCCAGCAATAGAACAGAGGATTTTGAGAGATTTAGGCCCCTGTCACCCAGGCACAGCAGGGGTTCATTCACGGCAAAAGGGGGTTCTTGTCACCCAGCAATACAACAGAGGATTTTGAGAGATTAAGGCCCCTGTCACCCAGGCACAGCAGGGGTTCATTCACGGCAAAAGGGGGTTCTTGTCACCCAGCAATACAACAGAGGATTTTGAGAGATTAAGGCCCCTGTCACCCAGGCACAGCAGCGGTTCATTCACGGCAAAAGGGGGTTCTTGTCACCCAGCAATACAACAGATGATTTTGAGAGATTTAGGCACCTGTCACCCAGGCACAGCAGGGGTTCGTTCACGGCAAAAGGGGGTTCATGTCACCCAGCAATAGAACAGACAATTTTGAGAGATTTAGGCCCCTGTCACCCAGGCACAGCAGGGGTTCATTCACGGCAAAAGGGGGATCTTGTCACCCAGCAATAGAACAGACGATTTTGAGAGATTTAGGCTGTGAGGAATATGGATTAATATTTACTGTCAGCCATGTCCTCACACCCCCCATTTGCTGACAGACAGCAGAGGTAGGGATTTCCCTGCTTCAAAGCCCCCCCAGCCAACTGAGTGTCAGTTGGCCAGGAAGACACCCCTCAGGGGGTCCAAGCTTCAAGGAGAAGTTCACACCTCTGTACAGCAGTTGGGAGCCACCTGAATCTGCAGGAAAAACCCCTGCTGTGGGTATCTGCTTTTGCCTGGATCAATGAGATTTCCTAGACATATTGGCACCTACCTCTCATAAGGAATTATGAATCACCTGGCCATCGCAGGCGCAAACCGGATACATATTTGTGTCACGGTGGCCACGAGGTACGGTCCCATGGTCTTGGTTTACTCGTACCCAGTCGGGGTAGGGAGATACCCATATCTCCCCATAGAAACCACCTACCGGTACCAGGTTTGGGCTCTACTTGTAGCCGGAAACCAGGCAGGTCCATTAGTCCCAGAACCATCTCCCTGTGACCCTCTGGTCTGGAGCTATGACCCCTAAAGGGTTTTGTGGGTCATTTGTGGTCAGCCCAGAAGAGGGGGAGTTGACCCCTCCCTGAGGCAGGGAGGGGATGGGCCAGCTACAGGTTAAAAGCCTGGTGCCAGCAAGTAGGCGGCGTCTTTTCTCTGAAGGGGGGTCACATCCTACACATGTGTTTAGAGGGACCCAGGAAAAAGCAGGAGATCACAGCCCCTCGTGTGGCCTCCAGCTCAGGACATCGCCAAGGAACTTTCATCATACTTGGTAACTTACTTTCACACTGCTTAATCCTATTGTAACCATATACCCTGTAATCTGTAACCTCAGACCACTGTATATATATTGTCTGTGTATAGTGTGTTATATCTAGTGTGCTCTTATAGCGATTAAATATATAATTTAATCTTGTGCTATCTTGTATCTCGATCACGAATCCCCACGTCCGTGTTTTGGCCTAGTTATAAGCTACCGCGGGTTGGTTTCTGACCCTATATAATCCCGTTAGCGGACCAGGCTTATATCAAACGAGAAACTGGTGGCAGTTACCCGGGCTGAGTGTGTGCTGTTTTCACTGCGGCAGTGAAAAGGCTCTCTCAGCTTGTTGCCTCTCTGTGTCCGCGTGGACAGGAGGTGGGTGTGTAAACTATACCAGCCTGACCTTACGTGCTCCTCTGGAGGGCGTAACTTCACGTTTTTGGTAAACCCTGTGATCATACCAGGTCTCGTGAGCTCGACGTGGTTGACGTCAGCCGGCACGAGGGGTGGTATTCATCACATATTGGTGGCAGCAAAGTGGGATCGAGATACTAGTGTTTGTGAGTGTGAGACCCATACTTCCAGACACTAAAGACGACCAGCAGTAGCTCTTGCTGCTGGAGTCTTAAGATCAGTTCAACACTAGACCGTCTGAGTGCAGATACAATAAGGTGTGTGTGCATAAGGTTGCAGTGGTGTCAGTGACCATCCGTTGCAATGACGGCCAGTATCACAAGGAGCAAATCGAAGGAGATGGCCGATGCTTTAAATGGGGGCAGAGAGGAGGTGGAAGGCGAGGGGGAGCACAACCAAAGCTCCCCAAGGAGCCAGTCGCCAGAGGTGAGGTCCGCGGCCCCTCCCCCCAGCCAAGCTGGCTCAGCTGCTCTCCTACAAGCTGCCATGGACCGTCTCCAGGCTGGAGACCAGGTAGCCTCGGAGCTCCTCCTGGCGGCTGCAGAGCGTCGCGAGCAAGCAGAGGCTGCAGAGCGTCGCGAGCGAGCAGAGGCTGCAGAGCGTCGCGAGCAAGCAGAGGCTGCAGAGCGTCGCGAGCGGGCCGAGCGTGAGCACCAGCTACAGATGCTCCAGCTAAAGCTCCAATTCCAGCAGCCATCCCCAGCCCAATGTGAGTCTCCAGAGGTCCGGATTCCGAAACTGCGGGCGGAGGACTTTCCCCTACTGGACAAAGATGGGGACCTGGACACCTTTTTGTTGGCATTTGAGACAGCCTGCCATCAATACCAGCTGCCAGAGGACCAGTGGGTCAGATTCCTCACGCCACGGCTCAGGGGAAAAGCCCTTGAAATCTTCGGGTACCTGCCCAGTGAGACCATCCTGAGCTATGAGGACATCAAACAGGCTCTGGTCAGGCAGTATAACTTAACCCCTGAGTCGTACCGGAAAAGGCTCAGGAATTTGCACCGGGGTTCTACCCAGAGCTGGGCCGATCACATGCGGGCCTTGCTGAGAGCGGTTGACCAATGGACCACAGGATTGGAGCTCAGCACCGTCCAGCAGCTGAAGGAGCTCATCGCCACAGAACAGTTCTTGTGGAACTGCCCAGAGGATCTCCAGCAGTACCTCCGTGACCGGAAGCCAAAGGGGGCCTCCGCAACAGCAGCCCTGGCCGATGAATACACCAACAACAGGACTTCAGAGGCCCGGAAACCTGTCGGCTGGAGAGGGGGTAAGACGCACGCTGCACCTGCTACCCCTACCCCTAGGTCCAAGTGGGCACCGGCCCCTGCTGCACTTTCCACGTCGGTGGGGGAACCCCGACTTTGTCACCTGTGTAAGCAGCCAGGACACTTCAAAGCCATGTGTCCCCAGCGCCCGAGGGATCCGTCCCAGTCATCAACCCGGAAACCGTCCACTGTGTTGTGTGTGGGTGGGGGTGGTGGGAGGTCCCTTGACAATGTTCAACCGGTCACCGTGGGCCAGGCCGTGGCCATGGGACTTAGAGACACCGGCGCTGAAATGACACTGGTACGGCCTGAACTGGTGACACCCCATGATTTACTGCCCGGGAGATCCCTCACTGTCTCCGGGATTGGAGGAGTGGAACCGGCGCTGCCCGTCGCCAAGGTCTATCTGGACTGGGGCGCCGGTCGAGGAGTAAGGGAGGTGGGGGTATCCGCAAATATCCCTGCCAGTGTTTTGCTGGGGACGGACCTGGGGCGGCTTGTGTCTAAGTACGTGGCCGCTGACACCCCAAGGTCCGATTCCCCAGAATGTGATGTCCCCCCCTGATAATACTGTGAATGTACCCATTATGCCTGTTGATGGGGAGGTGGGGGATGTGATGTGTGCCTCTCCCCTCAGTGGAGAGGGGGTCATTCCTGCCAGTGGGGCTGAAGCCCCAGGGTGTAGCCAGCAAGCCTGCTGGACCCTGTTGTCCTCCAGTGTGGTGACTGGGGGGACAAGCAGGGGGCAGACAGCTGCAGGGGGGGAGGATGCAAATGAGGTCAGGGCTGTCCCAGGAGAAGTAGGACTGCCAGGTGAACTCTCAGTGCAGGGTTCCTCCTCCACTGGGATGTCAGAAGGCCAGGTTAGTCCGTCTGGACTGGCGACTTGGTCAGGAGCCGAGGGAAAGCAGGCACTACCAGCAGTGGCAGCGGCCATAGCTGCTGTCACGCGCAGTGTGAGTGCTGGGGCCCTAGGGGCCCCTCAGGGGTCTGATGGCTTTCCCCCTTCCGACCAAGTGGCTGCCGAGTCAGAGGGAGGCCAGGAGACAGGTCCCAGGGACCTGACAGGGGACGTGGCAGTCTCGTCTATTCTGGCCACGTCCAGTCAGGAGTTTCAGGCAGCGTTAGCGGCTGACGCCAGCCTGAACGCTCTCAAGGAGCAAGCGGAACAGCCCCCCTCGGACTCAGACCTCGAGCGGATGGTCTGGGACCAAGGACGGCTGTACCGGGTCACGGTCCAGCCGGGCTCACAGGAGGCGTGGCCTAGGGACCGACAGCTAGTGGTACCCTATCAGTTCAGGACGGAGTTGTTGCAGGTTGCGCATGAGATTCCGATGGCGGGACACCTAGGGATCGCTAAGACAAGGGCCAGATTAGCCCAGCATTTCTACTGGCCCAAGATGGGGGCTGATGTGGGTGCCTACTGCCGTTCATGTGACACCTGCCAGCGGGTGGGGAAGGCGGGGCGGCGCCCCAAAGCCCCACTGGTAACGCTGCCCATAATTGAAGAGCCTTTCAGGAGGGTGGCTGTGGATCTGATTGGACTGCTGTCCATTCCCAGCAGCTCCGGGAAACGCTTCATACTGACGGTAGTAGACTATGCCACCCGGTACCCGGAGGCGGTAGCCTTGTCATCCATTCGAGCCGACAGGGTGGCTACTGCCTTGCTGGAGATTTTCTCCAGAGTGGGCTTTCCCCAGGAAATGCTCACCGACCGGGGGACCCAGTTCATGTCACAATTGATGGAGTCCCTCTGTAGGCAAACACAGGTGCAACATCTGGTGACCAGCCCGTACCACCCACAGACAAATGGCCTGTGTGAACGATTTAATGGCACCTTAAAGCAGATGCTTAAGATGTTGGTCGACTCCCACGGGCGCGGTACCTCCCACATCTGCTGTTTGCCTACCGAGAGGTCCCACAGGCCTCCACGGGGTTCTCCCCCTTCGAGCTCCTGTACGGGCGACGTGTGCGGGGGCCCCTGGCTCTGGTGAAAGAGGCCTGGGAGGGAGAGGTAGTCACCCCTGGAGTGTCGGTCGTCGAATATGTCATGCGCTTCCGGAACAAGATGCAGGCCTTGTCGCAGCTGGTGCACGATAATATGGAGCGGGCCCAGGCAGACCAGAAGCGATGGTATGACCAGAACGCTTGTGAGAGGACCTACCAGGTGGGTCAGAAGGTATGGGTACTGGTCCCCGTACCTCAGGACAAGCTTCAGGCGGCCTGGGAAGGCCCATACCTCGTGCATCAGCGCCTCAATGCCGTGACGTACCTGGTCACCCTGGACCACGCCCGAGGAAGGTGGAAGGCCTTCCACGTGAACATGATGAAGGCCCATCATGAGAGGGGGGAATGTGCCCTCCCTGTCTGCAACCTCCCCGAGGAGGGAGAGGAGGAAACCCTCCTGGACATGCTCACCCAGGTGAAGGCAGGTGGGTCCATCTAGGATGTGGAGGTGGGCCAACAGCTCTTGACGGACCAACGGTCCCAGCTGTGGGCCACCCTTCACCCCTTCCGGGAGTTGTTCAGCAACCAGCCCGGAAGGACGGAGTTGGCTGTCCATCACGTGGACACTAGGGATCACCCCCCAATCCGGCGTTCAGCATATCGGGTTTCCTTGGAGGTGCAGCAGCACATGCGCCAGGAGATTGACGAGATGCTGAAGCTGGGGGTCATCCAGGCACCCAACAGCGCTTGGGCCTCGCCTGTGGTCCTCGTCCCAAAGAAGGACCGGACCACCCGGTTCTGCGTGGACTACAGGGGACTCAACGCTGTCTCGGTCACCGATGCGTACCCTATGCCACGCATCGATGACCTGCTCGATCAGTTGGCCGGGGCCCGGTACCTGACCATCATGGATCTGAGCCAGGGGTACTGGCAGATTCCCCTGACCCCGGAGGCGCGGGAACGCTCTGCCTTCATCACCCCCTTTGGATTGTACGAATCCACAGTGATGCCGTTCGGCATGAAGAATGCCCCTGCCACTTTTCAGCGGATGGTCAACACGCTGCTTAAGGGACTTGAAAAGTACGCGGCCGCGTACCTGGATGACATTGCCGTCTTCAGTCCCACCTGGGAGGATCACCTACAGCACCTGATGCAGGTGCTGGGGCGGATCCACCAGGCAGGCTTGACCATCAAGCCGGAAAAGTGCCAGCTGGGCATGAGCGAGGTCCACTACCTGGGGCACCGGGTAGGCGGGGGGACTCTTAAGCCAGAGCCCAGGAAAGTGGATGCTATCGCATCCTGGCCCACCCCCAGGACCAAGAAACAGGTGATGTCCTTCCTGGGCACCGCCGGGTACTATAGGAGGTTCGTTCCCCACTATAGTAGCCTAGCGAAGCCCTTAACGGATCTCACCAAGAAGAAACTGCCCTCCGCAGTCGATTGGACGAACGACTGCGAGACGGCCTTCCGAGCGCTGAAGGCCGCCCTCTCGAGCTTCCCACTAGGGCCCACTACTCCTCCTCCTCCTCCAGTAGTGGGCCCTGGCTGGCCAAATTTGTACCTGGCCTCTGCTGTTGCAAAAATCCTCTTTTTGAGCCACTTCTAAAAGACTGGCCTGAAAGTGTTAGAGATGACCCCTCTTCCTCCTCCTCGTCCTGGGCCACATCCTCTTCCATCATCGCCCTAAGTGTTTTCTCAAGGAGAAATAGAAGTGGTATTGTAACGCTGATAACGGTGTCATCGCCACTGGCCATGTTGGTGGAGTACTCAAAACAGCTCAACAGGGCACACAGGTCTTGCATGGAGGCCCAGTCATTGGTGGTGAAGCGGTGCTGTTCCGCAGTGCGACTCACCCGTGCGTGCTGCAGCTGAAACTCCACTATGGCCTGCTGCTCCTTGAACAGTCTCTCCAGCATGTGCAAGGTGGAGTTCCACCTGGTGGGCACGTCGCATGTGAGGCGGTGAGCGGGAAGGCCGAAGTTACGCTGTAGAGCAGACAGTCGAGCGGCGGCAGAATGAGGATGCCGGAAGCGCGCACAGACGGCCCGCACTTTATGCAGCAGCTCAGACATGTCGGGGCAGTTGTGAATGAATTTCTGCACCACCAAATTCAGCACATGCGCCAGGCAAGGGATGTGTGTCAAACCGGCTAGTCCCAGAGCTGCAACGAGATTTCGCCCCTTATCGCACACCACAAGGCCGGGCTTGAGGCTCACTGGCAGCAACCACTCGTCGGTCTGTTGTTCTATACCCCGCCACAACTCCTGCGCGGTGTGAGGCCTGTCCCCCAAACACAGTTTCAGAATGGCCTGCTGACATTTACCCCTGGCTGTGCTGAAGTTGGTGGTGAAGGTCTGTCGCTGACCGGATAAGGAGGTAGTAGAAGAGGAGGACGAAGCCGAATAGGAAGAGGAGGCAAAGAATGATGCCCTGCGATCCTTGGCGGCGGAAAAGCGTGCGCCAAACAGCTCTCGGCCTGGGGCCCAGCCACCACTACATTTACCCAGTGTGCATTTAGGGAGATATAGCATCCCTGGCCGTGCTTACTGGTCCACGTATTTGTGGTTAGGTGGACCTTGCTACAGATGGCGTTGCGCAGTGCACACTTGCTTTTATCCGATACTTGGTTGTGCAAGGAGAGCACGGTTCTCCTGGAGAAGTAGTGGCGGCTGGGAACGACGTACTGTGGGACAGCAAGCAACATGAGCTGTTTGAAGCTGTCTGTCTCCACCAGCCTGAATGACAGCATTTCAAAGCCCAGTAGTTTAGAAATGCTGGAATTCAGGGCCAGGGATCGAGGGTGGCTAGGTGGGAATTTGCGCTTTCTCTCAAAGGTTTGTGAGATGGAGAGCTGAACGCTTCCGTGTGACATGGTGGATATGCTTGGTGACGGAGGTGGTATTGTTGGTGGCACATCCTCTGTTTGCTGGGCGGCAGGTGCCAACGTTCCTCCAGAAACAGAGGAAGAGGCCGAGGCAGCAGCAGAAGAGGGAGCAGGAGGGGCCTGAGCCCTTTCTTGGTTTTGAAGGTGCTTACTCCACTGCAGCCCGTGTCTCGCATGTAGATGTCTGGTCAACGAGGTTGTGCTAAGGTTCAGAACGTTAATTCCTCGCTTCAGGCTCTGATGGCACAGCGTGCAAATCAGTTGGGTCTTGTCGTCAGCACATTGTGTGAAGAAGTGCCATGCCAGGGAACTCCTTGAAGCTGCCTTTGGTGTGCTCGGTCCCTGTTGAAGGTGGACAGTAGCAGGTAAACTGTTTTGGCGACGGCTGCTCTGCTTTTGCACCCTGTTCCCGCTTTTGCTACGCTGTTGGCTCGGTCTCACCACTGCCTCTTCCTCCAAACTCTGAAAGTCAGTGGCACGACCTTCAGTCCATGTGGGGTCTAGGACCTTTTCGTCCCCTGCATCGTCTTCCACCCAGTCTTCCTCCCTGACCTCCTTTTCGGTCTGCACACTGCAGAAAGACGCAGAAGAAGTTGGCACCTGTGTTTCGTCATCATCAGAGACTTGCTGAGGTGGTATTCCCATGTCCTCATCATCAGGAAACATAAGTGGTTGTGTGTCAGTGCATTCTATGTCTTCCACCGCTGGGGAAGGGCTGGGTGGATGCCCTTGGGAAACCCTGCCAGCAGAGTCTTCAAACAGCATAAGAGACTGCTGCATGACTTGAGGCTCAGACAGGTTCCCCGATATGCACGGGGGTGATGTGACAGACTGATGGGCATGGGTTTCAGGCGCCACCTGTGCGCTTTCTGCAAAAGACTGGGTGGGAGATAATGTGAACGTGCTGGATCCACTGTCAGTCACCCAATTGACTAGTGCCTGTACTTACTCAGGCCTTACCATCCTTAGAACGGCATTAGGCCCGACCAAATATCGCTGTAGATTCTGGCGGCTACTGGGACCTGAGGTAGTAGGTTCAGTAGGATGTGTAGCTGTGGCAGAACGGCCACGTCCTCTCCCTGCACCAGAGGCTCCACCAACACCACGACCATGACTGTGTCCCTTATTAGATATTTGTCTCATAGTTAGCGTTTACAAAGCAAAGTAAAAAGTGGTTAAGTCTGTTAAAAATAATTAACCGCCAATAAAAACCCTGATGTAGGGTATTGCACTAAATTTTTATTTTTTAAACTCTATATGACAGCGGTATTTGTGGCCTAAATGTGACAGTCACCTAGGCACGTGTAATCACAGATGTGCAGTACATGAAAAAAAGGTTTTTTTCACCACAGTATCCTAATAGCCGTATTTGTGGCATAAATGTGACAGTCACCTATGCAAGTGTAATCACAGATGTGCAGTATATGAAAAAACGTTTTTTTTCCACCACAGTATCCTAAAAGCCTTATTTGTGGCCTAAATGTGACAGTCATCTATGCAAGTGTAATCCCAGATGTGCAGTATATCAGAGGGATTTTTCACCACAGTATCCTAAAAGCCTTATTTGTGGCCTAAATGTGACAGTCACCTATGCAAGTGTAATCCCAGATGTGCACTATATTTAACAGATGTATTTTTTTAACCCCAGTAAGAAAAAAACTATATTTCTGGACTACCAGACCTGCAGATAGCCTGTGCTGGTGCACTATCGTTGCATAAAATGGCTGCCAATCATGTATTGATATTGACTAACTGAAGAAAAAAAAAGTTTGTTTTCAGCAGTAGTTGGCTCAGGGCAGCTTAAAAAAATTGTGCACTGCACCCACAAAAACACTTTTGCTGTAGATCGCTGAGTACAAAAAACAGTTCTTGATAAGATTTCTCCCTGATCTCTCCCTTACAGCAGCTGCAGCCTCTCCCTACACTAATCCGAGCAGAGTTACGTGCGGCGCTACGTGACTCCAGCTTAAATAGAGGCTGGGTCACATGCTGCACTGGCCAATCACAGCCATGCCAATAGTAGGCATGGCTGTGATGGCCTTTTGGGGCAAGTACTACGACGCTTGTTGATTGGCTGCTGTGCAGCCTTTCAAAAAGCGCCATAAAAATCGACGAACACCGAACACACTTTTACGTAAATGTTCAGGTTCGGGTCCGGGTGCGAACTTTACAGTTTGGGTTCGCTCAACTCTAGTTCTAAAGCCTTTTGTGGCGTGTATAAGTGGGAAAAAATAAGGGCCTATTTGCCGTTCAGCGGTGCACTTATATGTTCTAAAGCCTTTTGCATCGTGTATAAATGGCAAAAGAAAAATATATTTGCAGTTTAGTGGTGCAATTACATGTACTAAAGCCTTCTGTGGCGTGTATTAGTGGCAAAAGAAAAATATATTTGCCGTTTAGTGGTGCAGTTATATGTTCTAAAGCCCTTTTTGTCTTGTAAGGCTACTTTCACACTTGCGTTCAGAGCGGATCCGTCTGAGACGGATCCGCTCATATAATGCAGACGGTGGATCCGTTCAGAACGGATCCGTCTGCATTATATTGTAAAAAAAATTCTAAGTGTCAAAGTAGCCTCAGACGGATCCGTCCAGACTTTACATTGAAAGTCAATGGGGGACGGATCCGTTTGAAAATTGAGCCATAGTGTGTCATATTCAAACGGATCCGTCCCCATTGACTTACATTGTAAGTCTGGATGGATCCGTTTGCCTCCGCACGGCCAGGCGGACACCCGAACGCTACAAGCAGCGTTCAGGTGTCCGCCAGCGGAGCGGAGGCTGAACGCTGCCAGACTGATGCATTCTGAGCGGATCCGCATCCACTCAGAATGCATTAGGGCTGGACGGAAGCGTTCGGGGCCGCTTGTGAGAGCCTTTGAACGGAACTCACAAATGGAGCCCCGAACGCTAGTGTGAAAGTAGCCTAATAGTGGCAAAATAAAAATATATTTGCCATTCAGCGGTGCAGTTATATGTTCTATAGCCCTTTTTGTCGTGTTTGTTTTAATTTCCTTTTTGCTTATTTATTTGATCTAACAGTATTTCAGACAGAGAAGTGCCAGGCCCTGCACAGTAGAGTAGCAGAGGCCTAAATTTTTCTGGCTCAGGCACAGGTCGCAGCAGAGTAAGTGGGGTGTGGCAGCAGTGGCATGCCTAGGGTGTTTGGCACCTGGAGCAGGTCCTTTCTCTGGCACCCCCTCCCCCAATACTGTAATACAATTGTAACCCCTCACAGTAGTATTGACCTCATTGTACAACCTTCACTGTAGTTTTGTACAGATGTTGCCCCCTCACAGTAGTTATGCCCACATTGTGCCCCCCTACAGTAGTTTTGCCCTCTTTGTGCCTCTTTCATATTTATAATGCCCTCTTTGTGCCCCCTACATAGTAGAAATGCCCATTGTACCTCCTTTACATTAGTAATTCCCTCTGTGTCCCCTCCATAGTACTAATGCCCTCTGTGCCCCCAGCTGTTTGAAGAGAGGGCAGCATGCTCATATGAGAGCTGCTTTCTCTGTTCTGTTCACCTGCTCACCGTAGCATTTGCAGTGATGAGCAAGTAAACACAGCAGAGAAGGCAGAACATACAGGGTAATACAGCGCCACATACCTACATCCAGTGACTTCTCTTCTCTGATGTAGATATTCTCTTTCCTCTTCTTCTCCTATTAAACCAGACCACCATGGTGACTTCTTTTATCTGTGCCTCATCTCTGCAGAGTTTAACAAACAGTCATCTTATTTTCTTACTTTTCCATCATCCTTCCACCTTCTCAACACCCCATCCTGCCACCCCAATACTCTGTCCACTGTGCTCCCCAATACTTTCCTGCAGAAACAGTCCCCCTGAAAATACTGGTACCACACAGATAGTGTGTCAGTACAAAAACAACCCTTTATTTTGTGCGCTAGTACAAAAATATCCCCCCTTCCTTTCAGATCAGACCTCCATATCAAACCCTAAATGAGATCCCCCATCTCAGACCAAACCCCATTTAGACCTCTATGTCAAACCCCATATAAGACTCCAGTTTTAAACCTCAGATCAGACCCCCATTAGACCTCCATGTAAGACCCCGACCCAATATCAGACCTCAGATAAGACCCCATTAGACCTCCAGACCCCCATATAAGACCCCCCATTAGACCTTCAGACCCCCATGTAAGACCCCCATTAGACCTCCAGACCAACATATAGGACCCCATTAGACCTCTAGACCCACATATCAGCAAATTAACAACTTTCAAAATCTCAGCACGGGGAAGATGTTTGGGCCCATGGAGCACTGTGTTTCTGGGGAAAAGCCTCTCCGATGTTGTGGTCGCATGTGAGGGGTTACATGTCTGTGATTGTTGTTAACACCAGTCATACACATTAGCCCCAAGTTGACTGCTGTTAAAAATAGCAGAAACCTGGTGACAATGCTGATGTGTTCTGGAATGGGTGCCATTTTTAAAGACCTGATTTTAGCTGTACATGTATTCCAGAAGTTGGGAAGGGGGGTGAAGGGATATTTTAGAATTAATTACATTTAAAAAAAATCTCAATCGTACCAAAGAAAAAATGGCATGGTGCCAATTATAACTACAACTCATTTCACAAAAAAATGATATGCTGATAGGAAACTTAAAGGGAACTTGTCACTATGAAAATGCAGAGCAATCTGCAGGCAGCCTGCTATAGAACAGGAGAAGATGAGCAGACTGATATCTAGTTTTATGAGAAAAGATTCAGCATAACTTACAGTTTATTCGTTCAAATAAGCCTCTGTTATTTCTATGCACAGGAGTCATGTTTTTTCGCCTTCTCAGTGATTGACAGCTATCTCTGTATGCTTAGGCTTGCAGGGTTAGCTGTCAGTCACTGATAAGACTGCCCACATGACTCATCTACATAGAAAGAGCAGAGGTTTAAATTAATAAATTGCACGTTTTACCCATAAAACTACAGTATAAATTAATCTGCTCAGCTTCTCCTGCCCTATAACACTGCACTGCATTCTGATGGTGAAAGGTTCCCTTTAAAAAGCTATGGTGAAAAGTAAAATAATTTTTTAAATAAACATGCTTCTATTCTGTAAAAGTACTAAATATATATATTTGGTAATGACTAGAGATGAGTGAATCGAAGTTGACAAATTGGAATTCGATCCGAATTTCAGGGAAAATTCCGATTTGTACCGAAGCCAAATTTCCTCACGCTTCGTGGTACCTAGTGTTGGGCGAGCATGCTCTGCCGAACACTAAATTTACTTGAGCGCGATGCTCAAGTCTCCTCCCTGCACGTTTGTTGGCTGCTACACAGCCAATAAACGTGCTCAGGGGTACTGGCACTCACTGTAATGCTGTAGCCATGTTGGCTACTGCCATTGCAGTGATTGGCTGGCTGGCACAAGTCATCGGGTGCTATATAGCACCCAATGACATCTGTTCGGCTCAGTCAGGGAGATCTGTGCTGAAGAAGGGACAGATAGTGAAGTGAAATAGTTATATTTTATCTAAAAAAACTTGTTAGAGACCCAAAAGTCCTTTTAAGGACTATTGTATCTGGCAGCAATGTAATTATTAGCGCAACTGGTGCTAAATTGCGTGGAATTGTTAGAGAGACCTAAGAGTCCTTTTAAGGACTACAGGGAGTGCAGAATTATTAGGCAAGTTGTATTTTTGAGGATTAATTTTATTATTGAACAACAACCATGTTCTCAATGAACCCAAAAAACTCATTAATATCAAAGCTGAATATTTTTGGAAGTAGTTTTTAGTTTGTTTTTAGTTTTAGCTATTTTAGGGGGATATCTGTGTGTGCAGGTGACTATTACTGTACATAATTAATAGGCAACTTAACAAAAAACAAATATATACCCATTTCAATTATTTATTTTTACCAGTGAAACCAATATAACATCTCAACATTCACAAATATACATTTCTGACATTAAAAAACAAAACAAAAACAAATCAGTGACCAATATAGCCACCTTTCTTTGCAAGGACACTCAAAAGCCTGCCATCCATGGATTCTGTCAGTGTTTTGATCTGTTCACCATCAACATTGCGTGCAGCAGCAACCACAGCCTCCCAGACACTTTTCAGAGAGGTGTACTGCTTTCCCTCCTTGTAAATCTCACATTTGATGATGGACCACAGGTTCTCAATGGGGTTCAGATCAGGTGAACAAGGAGGCCATGTCATTAGATTTTCTTCTTTTATACCCTTTCTTGCCAGCCACGTTGTGGAGTACTTGGACGCGTGTGATGGAGCATTGTCCTGCATGAAAATCAATGTTTTTCTTACCTTGCAGACTTCTTCCTGTACCACTGCTTGAAGAAGGTATCTTCCAGAAACTGGCAGTAGGACTGGGAGTTGAGCTTGACTCCATCCTCAACCCAAAAAGGCCCCACAAGCTCATCTTTGATGATACCAGCCCAAACCAGTACTCCACCTCCACCTTGCTGGCGTCTGAGTCGGACTAGAGCTCTCTGCCCTTTACCAATCCAGCCATCTGGCCCATCAAGACTCACTCTCATTTCATCAGTCCATAAAACCTTAGAAAAATCAGTCTTGAGATATTTCTTGGCCCAGTCTTGACGTTTCAGCTTGTGTGTCTTGTTCAGTGGTGGTCGTCTTTCAGCCTTTCTTACCTTGGCCATGTCTCTGAGTATTGCACACCTTGTGCTTTTGGGCACTCCAGTGATGTTGCAGCTCTGAAATATGGCCAAACTGGTGGCAAGTGGCATCTTGGCAGCTGCACTCTTGACTTTTCTCAGTTCATGGGCAGTTATTTTGCGCCTTGGTTTTTCCACACGCTTCTTGCGACCCTGTTGACTATTTTGAATGAAACGCTTGATTGTTCGATGATCACGCTTCAGAAGCTTTGCAATTTTAAGAGTGCTGCATCCCTCTGCAAGATATCTCACTATTTTTGACTTTTCTGAGCCTGTCAAGTCCTTCTTTTGACCCATTTTGCCAAAGGAAAGGAAGTTGCCTAATAATTATGCACACCTGATATAGGGTGTTGATGTCATTAGACCACACCCCTTCTCATTACAGAGATGCACATCACCTAATATGCTTAATTGGTAGTAGGCTTTCGAGCCTATACAGCTTGGAGTAAGACAACATGCATAAAGAGGATGATGTGGTCAAAATACTAATTTGCCTAATAATTCTGCACGTAGTGTATACTTGTATCTGGCTGCAATATTTATTATTAGCGCAGCCTGCGCTAAATTGTGTGCAATTGTTAGTGTCTCTTCTGATGCACAACCTCTGCTTCATCTTTTCTTGTAAAAATCTTTTTTATTAATTTTTAACAAAATAATACAGCAAAAGTAAACAATAATGTCGCAGGAGAAAATGAGAATCAAACATTCACATTTCAACATAAGTATAAGAACAAAATAACAATAACCAAAACAACCTAACAAAATCTTAACATGAATCTGTAGGAGTAGCCCTCATAATTGAGACCGATAATAAGTAGTTTCCATCCACCCATCCCATCTGTAGTGGAATGTAGATGATTTATTTTGAATCCGTGCTATTGTCTGTTCAAATACACAGGTATTATTAACCACTTGCCAGACCTCTTTCACATGTGGGGTGTCAATGGACTTCCAATGTCTTGTAATAACAAGTTTGGCAGCCATGACCAGGTGTGCCACAATCGATCGAGTTTCATCTGGAAGATCCTCCAATCCTATCAACAGAAGTGCTAACTGCGGAGACAGATCAAGATGTATATTCAAGATAGAGTCAATAAGAACTTCAATGGCTTTCCATAGAGGTTTTATGGATTGACACTCCCAGAGAATGTGTAGAAGTGTACCCCTTTCTCCACATTGTCTCCAGCATCTGTCTGAGGTATCTGGAAAAATCCGGTGTAATTTGGACGGGGTGTGATACCATCTCATAAATGTTTTAAATAGGACCTCTCTATGGGCAGTGCTTTGAAAATATTTGTGAATATTGGAGAAAGTCGCATGCCATTCACGTAGTTGTATCTGCAGTTGCAAATCACTCTCCCATTTTACCATGTGTTTATTTGTCACCAGATTTAGAGATTCAGTCAGTTGGGTGTAGAATATACTGATTCCCCTTTTGCTCTTAAATAAATCCTTTACCAATGACATATGGGATGTTTGAGTCTTCTCTACTATTTTACACTTGTTTACAAAGTCCCTGACATTTAAGAACCTATAAAAATCATCCCTTACAAGTTTAAATTTGGTTTTAAGTGTCAAGAAGGAAACTAACTCTCCCCCTTCAAAAAAATCCTGTAGGGAATTTATTCCAATAGCTTTCCATTCAGAAATGGGGACTAAAGGAACCTGATCACGCAGAACTTCCAGTGAGAGATCAGTCAGGGGCGAATGGTATTTCCCCTTTTTTATTTTGAGGAATGTTCTCCAGATTTCGTCCGAGATATTGATAGTGTTAATAAGTGGGGTGGAGGGGGAAAATCCCAGGACAGGGGCAAGCAGTCTAGATCTCATCGAGTGGAGGCCACAAATACTACGCTCGATTTCTACCCATAGCTTCTCTGGGTTGTCTGACCACCAGTGGGACAACTGATCCAAGATAGCCGAAAAATAATAGTATTGTAAATGTGGTACTCCTAGTCCCCCTTTTTTCTGATGGCCAATGATGGTCCTAAATGCAACCCTAGGTTTTTTATGATCCCATATAAACAGACGTAGTTTAGCATTCAAGGATGTAAAATATGAGTCTGGTATAGCAATTGGTAGTGACCTGAAGAGGTATAAAAGCCTTGGTAAGAGCAGCATCTTGTAGGCCGCGATTCTTCCCAGCCAGGACACAGTATTTTTAGAGAACTCAGCAATATCTTTATTAATATCGGAGGCTAATTTAGGGTAGTTATATTCAAAGAGTTTAGATGAAGGATGCGACACCTGTATGCCCAAGTATGTAATGTTATGTTTTTGCCAGTCCAGGGTATGTCCCTCTTGAAGATCATGCAGTAAGGCCGGATTGATATTGAGTGGAAGGGCCTGGGACTTATCTTGATTGATCTTATAGTATGAAATGTTACTGAATGATCTAGTAGTTTTAAAAAAAAGCGTCCAATGAGGTTTGGGGATTAGTTAATGTCAAGATAATGTCATCAGCAAATAGTGCAAGTTTATATTCACTATGACCTAGTTTCACTCATCTTTTCTTTTACATTTGCACAACCTAAATATCTGTGACATTCAGCCCAATATTTTGGCCGCTGGTGACAGCGACATTACCAGCGCTGCATCTCTTGTATAACGTTTGCGCATCCTAAATATCAGTGACATTAATTTAGTGTAATTTTTTATTAATCGCTGGTGACAGCGACATTACTTGCGCTTTATCTCCTGTATAATGTTTGCGCATCCTGAATATCAGTGACATTCATTCAGTGTAATTTTTTATTAATCGCTGGTGACAGAGACATTATTTGCGCTTTACCTCCTGTATAACGTTTGTGAATCCTAAATATCAGAGACATTCAGTGTAATTTTTATTAGCCGCTGTTGAAAGTGACATTATTTGCGCAATACCTCCTATATAACGTTTGCACATCCTAAATATCAGTGACATTCATTCAGTGTCATTTTTTATTAGCCGCTGGTGACAGCGACATTACTTGCGCTATACCTCCTATATCACGTTTGTGCATCCTAAAATTATCTCTGACATTCAGTGTACCTTTGTCATAGACGAAGTGGACAGTGACATTATCTACGCTACATCTCCTGTTTAATGTGTGCGCATCCTAAAAATATCTGTGACATTCTGTGTACTTTATTTGCGCATATACTTACGAAACCTGCGCTACTGTACATGTGACATACTTGCAAGCATATATACCATTTAATATGCTCAAGGCGAACAGTAAGGGACAGGGAAGTGGGCATGCTGCTGATGGTGCACACAGAGGCCGTGGCCCTGGGCGCGGTGAAACTGTGCCTGCTGCCAGAGCACAAGAAACACACTCATCCACGATACCTAGCTTGATGTCCCAGTTTGCAGGGCGGTGCAGGACACCACTCTCAAAGTCACACCAGTGCGACCAGGTGGTCGGTTGGATTGCAGCAGATAATGCTTCCAGTCGGTTAAGCACCACCCTGTCTTCTGCAAAGTCCAGTCTCAGTAGAAAAGAGTCTGATCAACACAATCCTAACCCTGATACACCTTCCTCCCATCATGGAGAGTCTTGGCAAACAAATGATTCCACACTCGGATATTCCAAGGAGCTCTTTTCATTGCCACTCCTTGATTTCGACAAGCCTGCTTGAAGAGGGACATGAGGATATATTGTGCCCTGATTACCAAACTCTTGAACATCCACAGTCACAAGAAGATGACAGTGGGGAACAGCAATTAGTGTTTAACAGGTGGATGATTATAATGAGACACAGTTGCCAATAAGTCAAGCGCAATTAGTGTCTCAAGAGGTTCATGATGAGGATGAGACACAGTTCTCAATAACTGAGGTTGTTGTTAGCTCAACAAGTCAGGAGGATAACCAGAGTGAGAAAGTGGAAGATGAGGTGGTTGACGATGAAGTCACTGAACAAACCTGGGAAGGTGGCAAGCCAAGCGAGGACAGCAGTACAGAGGGGGAGGGATCCACAGCACCGCAACAGGCTGGAAGAGGCAGTGGGGTGGCAAAAGGGAGAAGACAGGCCACACCAAACAGGCTCGCAACTGTTCCCCGGAGCACCCCTTGTGGCAATCTCCCTTGCCAAAGGGTAGATATTCCGCAGTCTGGCGTTTTTTTTCAGGAATGAGCGGACGATAAAAGAATTGTCATTTGCAACCTGTGCCATACCAAAATGAGCAGGGGCGTGAACACTAGCAACTTCGCCACCAGCATGATCTGCCACATGGCATTAAAGCACCCTAATAGGTGGGTGAAATGCCTGGGTCCACAAGCAGTATCTACGGGTCACGCCACTACCTCCTCTTCCCCGTGTTACGTGCTGGCCAATCCCCTGTCCAAGACGCAGGCCCGGATGCCTCCCGCCATGCACCTGGACCTTCGCAAGCACCATCAGCTAGCACATCCACTTATGTGTCCCAGTGAAGCGTACAGATGTCTATACCCAATGCCTTTGAACGAAAGCGCAAATATCCAGCCACCCACCCACAGGCCATAGCACTAAATGTGCAACTTTCAAAATTGCTGGCCCTGGAAATGTTGCCATTTAGGCTTGTGGACACTGAGGCTTTCCGCAGCCTGATGGCGGTGGTTGTCCCGCAGTACTCTGTCCCCAGCCGCCAATATTTTTAATGGTGTGCAGTACCAGCCTTACACCAGCATGTGTCCCGTAACATCACCTGTGCCCTGACCAACACAGTTATTGGGAAGATCCACTTAACGATTTACACATGGACAAGTGCTTTTGGCCAAGGATGCTACATTTCCCTGATGGAACACTGGGTGAAGGTTGTGGAGGCAGGGAGCGAGTTGTACCCTGGGATGGCACAGGTGCTACCGACGCCAAGGATTGAAGGCCCTACTTCCATCAGGGTTTCCGCCACCACCTATGTTAGTGGCTGCAACCCCCCCCCCTTCTCCTCCTCCTCCACTTCTACCTCTTAATTATCATTTTGCAGCACCAGTCAGACATCAGACAGTAGCTAGAAGCAGTGTAGCACTGCAGTAGGGAAGCGGCAACAGGCCGTGCTTAAACTGAACTGCTTAGGTGAAAAACAGCACACCGCCACAGAGCTGTGGCAGGGTTTAAGTGACCAGACTGAGCTGTGGCTCTCACCACTCAACCTACAACCAGGAATGGTTTAGTCTGATAATGGCCCTAACTTGGTGGTGGCTTTGGAGCTCGGCAAGCTTACACACATACTATGCCTAGCCCACGTGTTCAACATAGTGGTTCAGCAGTTTCTCAAAACATACCACAATTTACCTGAGCTACTGTTGAAGGTGAGCCGCGTGTGTGCCCATTTCCGCAAGTCATTGACAGCTTCTGCCGGTCTGAACACGCTGCAGCAGCGCTTAAAATTGCCAGCTTACCGGCTGTTGTGCGACGTGAGCACGTGCTGGAACTCCACGTTCCACATGTTGGCCAGGCTTTGTGAGCAGCAGAGGGCAGTAGTGGAATACCAGCTGCAACATGGTTGTCGCCTTTACAGTCAGCTTCAGCTCTTCACAAGTGAGGAGTGGGCATGGATTTTCTGACCTCTGTGAGGTTTCAAGAAACTTTGATGAATCAACACAGATGGTGAGCGGCGACAACACTATTATCAGCGTAACCATCCCACTTCTGTAGTGCCCCACTTATGTGTATGGGCCACTCCAAATTGCTATTTCCATTTCATGTAATTTTGAACTCATTACTGTATTTGCCTTTATCATATGCTTCTAAATTCCTATTTCAAGCTGTTCAAATGCACTGCACTTTACCAATACCAAAGTGCATGGCAGCGCTGACATGTTGAGCTGTAACTACAGTAAAGGATGGCCCACTGGGTAAATTTGGTTCCTGCCCAGTCACATTTTCAAGCCATTGGTCCTGCGACAATGTCTGCCTCTGCCTCCTCATCCTCCATCATGTCCTCAGCCTTCACTGCAGGGACAATTCACAGTGCCCCACCAGAATGGTGTCACTCTATTCTGCACCTAACTTGCCTAGGTGAACTGAGTCACACAGGGGAGGAACTGCTCCATGTCCTTTATCATCAAATTGAATCCTGGATTTCTCCTCGACTATTTAAACCAACCAAGGTGACCAACAATGGGAAAAACATGGTGTCGGCACTGGGTCAAGGAGGGCTGAGAATGGGCCCTGCATGGTGCACATGTTCAATCTGGTTGTAAAGCGGTTCCTGAAGTCTTCCGCCCATCTGCAAGACATCCTGAAAATGGCCAGGAAACTTTGCATGCACTTCAGCCACTCGTAAACCACAAAGCACACCCTACTTGAGCTGCAGCGGCAGAACAGCATCCCCCAACATAGTCTGACATGTGACGTTTCCACCCATTGGAATTCCACCCTCCATATGTTGGACCGATTGTATGAACAGAGAAAGACCATAAACGATTTTTGGATGATACAGGTGGACATAGGTACTCCCCTGTGCAACTTTGATGTTAGTCAGTGGCTGCTCATGCGTGACACCTGCCGTTTTCTTGGCCCTTTGAGAATGCCACTTCATTTGTCAGTCGCCAGGACTACTGAATGAACCACATCATTCCACTGATTCATGTCCTGGAACAGATGCTGCTAAATCTGGCTGGCCAGGGGACAGGAGATGTGGCGACTACATCTCACGGCCACATGAGCCCTGTAGGGGCTGAACTAGAGGAGGAGGAGATTCGAGCAAAAGCAATCTGTAGAGAAATGGGTGGTTTTTATACATAGGTGGCAGGAGAGTTGGAGCAGAAGGAACAGGAGCAGCCAGAGGAGCTACAGGGCAATGAGGAAGAGGAGGCAGAGGAACCAGACACACCACGGCAGTAAGCAGTGGAGATAGAGGCACAGTAGTTCAGTTTGTCTTCCCTGTCAGCAGGTGTAAAAAAAGGCCCCCATTTTGGACTAGTAGCGAGGGTCTAACATGGTGGAGAGCCAGTAGTCATCCCTCTACACTACACAAGCAAGTGAGAATGCACCGGATCATTTGCACAAGTGACTCGGAGGGACTCCATGTGTCTTATAGGGCAAAAAATATGGTATACAACAGATTGCATATATACAATAAATGCAAACAAGACGCTATGAGTAACAGGGGTGTTGCCATTACTAGATGTTCTGCTCTCTGCAACTGCCACACCCTCTGCACTTTGAATGACAGGGCCCAGCAGTATAAATGTCATCATACCTGGCCCTGTCAAAGTAGAGAGATGGCTTGTCAGTTACAATTCCTGAGTGTATGTTCTGTGCTGTGACATCTTTCTGTTATTCCTCCTGGAAATGTATGAATAAGGCCTCATTCACACATACATGGATTTTTACGGACCACAGTCCGTGAAAACCTGGCCTGCTGTCCAGCTGAGTGCACGATCGCACTGCGGCATTGGTTGCTATGATGCCGTGCGCTTTATGCGGACACCTCTGTACAGTAATATACGGCAGTGTAACATCCTCCCACTTTATGAATGAAGCAGGCGGAGCAGGCGCGTGACATACTGAATGCCATTACCCGCCCTGCAGATGTTTCAAGTGAGTGCCGTACTACATGCCTACAGATGTTTCAAGTGAGTGCCGTACTACATGGATTTCTCTATGCTGCAGAGGATTACTATAGTTTAAAACAGCGCCCATGTCTACACGTTACCTATTAATACTACAGTGAGTGGGGACCGATGTAAGAGAATACAGTGACTGCACAGGGCCTTGCTGCTATTACAACACCAGATGCCGGCCCCCACCCCTCCTCCTTCCCTGCTGATACACCGTCGACGATGTATCAGTGTAAATAGCAGTATTCGCCCTATAAGACGCACTGCCATTTACCCCCATTTTTGGGGAGAAAAAAGTGCATCTTATAGGGTTAAAAATACGGTATATAGTAAATCATTAATATACAGTCAGGTCCATAAATATTGGGACATCGACACCATTTTAACATTTTTGGCTCTATACACCACCACAATGGATTTGAAATGAAACTAACAAGATGTGCTTTAAATGCAGACTGTCAGCTTTAATTTGAGGGGATTTACATCCAAATCAGGTGAACGGTGTAGGAATTACAACAGTTTGCATATGTGCCTCACACTTGTTAAGGGACCAAAAGTAATGGGACAATTGGCTTCTCAGCTGTTCCATGACCAGGTGTGTGTTATTCCTTCATTATCCAAATTACAATGAGCAGATAAAAGGTCCAGAGTTAATTTCAAGTGTGCTATTTGCATTTGAAATCTGTTGCTGTCAACTCTCCAGATGAGATCCAAAAAGCTGACACTATCAGTGAAGCAAGCCATCATTAGGCTGAAAAAACAAAACATACCCATCAGAGACATAGCAAAAACATTAGGCGTGGCCAAAACAACTGTTTGGAACATTCTTAAAGAGAAGGAATGAACCGGTGAGCTCAGCAACACCAAAAGACCCAGAAGACCACGGAAAACAACTGTGGTGGATGACCTAAGAATTATTTCCCTGGTGAAGAAAACACCCTTCACAACAGTTGGCCAGATCAAGAAGACTCTCCAGGAGGTAGGTGTATGTGTCTCAAAGTCAACAATCAAGAGAAGACTTCACCAGAGTAAATATAGAGGGTTCACCACAAGATGTAAACCATTGGTGAGCCTTAAAAACAGGAAGGCCAGATTAGAGTTTGCCAAATGACATCTAAAAAAGCCTTCACAGTTCTGGAACAACATCCTATGGACAGATGAAACCAAGATCAACTTGTACCAGAGTGATGGGAAGAGAAGAGTATGGAGAAGGAAAGGAACTGCTCATGATCCTAAGCATACCACCTCATCAGTGAAGCATGGTGGTGGTATTTTCATGACGTGGGCATGTATGGCTGCCAATGGAATTGGTTCTCTTGTATTTATTGATGATGTGACTGCTGACAAAATCAGCAGGATGAATTCTGAAGTGTTTCGGGCAATAATATCTGCTCATATTCAGCCAAATGCTTCAGAACTCATTGGACGGCGCATCACAGTGCAGATGGACAATGACCCAAAGTATACTGCAAAAGCAACCAAAGAGTTTTTTAAGGGAAAGAAGTGGAATGTTATGCAATGGCCAAGTCAATCACCTGACCTGAATCCGATTGAGCATGCATTTCACTTGATAAAGACAAAACTGAAGGGAAAATGCCCTAAGAACAAGTAGGAATTGAAGACAGTTGCAGTAGAGGCCTGGCAGAGCATCACCAGGGATTAAGCCCAGCGTCTGGTGATGTCTATGCGTTCCAGACTTCAGGCGGTAATTGACTGCAAAGGATTTGCAACCAAGTATTAAAAAGTGAAAGTTTGATTTATGATGTTTATTCTGTCCCATTACTTTTGGTCCCTTAACAAGTGGGAGGAAAATATTCAAACTGTTGTAATTCCTACACCGTTCACCTGATTTGTAAATACCCTCAAATTTAAGCTGACAGTCTGCAGTTAAAGGATATCTTGTTTGTTTCATTTCAAATTCCATTGTGGTGGTGTACAGAGCCAAAAATGCTAGAATTGTGTTGATGTCCCAATATTTATGGACATGTGCGTAAATATAAGGGCATACGCACACATCTATACATACATACACATACAATACCAGCCCATATACACATACATATATGTACAAACCGGATTCCAAAAAAGTTGGGACACTAAACAAATTGTGAATAAAAACTGAATGCAATGATGTGGAGATGGCAAATGTCAATATTTTATTTGTAATAGAACGTAGATGACAGATCAAACGTTTAATCCGAGTAAATGTATCATTTTAAAGGAAAAATACGTTGATTCAAATTTTCACGGTGTCAACAAATCCCAAAAAAGTTGGGACAAGTAGCAATAAGAGGCTGGAAAAAGTTAATTTGTGCATAACGAAGAGCTGGAAGACCAATTAACACTAATTAGGTCAATTGGCAACATGATTGGCTATAAAAAGAGCTTCTCAGAGTGGCAATGTCTCTCAGAAGCCAAGATGGGTAGAGGATCACCAATTCCCACAATATTGCGCAGAAAGATAGTGGCGCAATATCAGAAAGGTGTTACCCAGCAAAAAATTGCAAAGACTTTGCATCTATCATCATCAACTGTGCATAACATCATCCAAAGATTCAGAGAATCTGGAACAATCTCTGTGTGTAAGGGTCAAGGCCGTAAAACCATACTGGATACCCGTGATCTCCGGGCCCATAAACGACACTGCACCACAAACAGGAATGCTACTGTAAAGGAAATCACAAAATGGGCTCAGGAATACTTCCAGAAACCATTGTCAGTGAACACAATCCACCGTGCCATCCGCCGTTGCCAGCTAAAACTCTACAGCGCAAAGAAGAAGCCATTTCTAAGCAAGATCCACAAAGCTCAGGCGTTTTCACTGGGCCAGGGATCATTTAAAATGGAGTGTGGCAAAATGGAAGACTGTTCTGTGGTCAGACGAGTCACGATTTGAAGTTCTTTTTGGAAATCTGGGACGCCATTTCATCCGGACCAAAGAGGACAAGGACAACCCAAGTTGTTATCAACGCTCAGTTCAGAAGCCTGCATCTCTGATGGTATGGGGTTGCATGAGTGCGCGTGGCATGGGCAGCTTGCATGTCTGGAAAGGCACCATCAATGCAGAAAAATATATTCAGGTTCTAGAACAACATATGCTCCCATCCAGACGTCATCTCTTTCAGGGAAGACCCTGCATTTTTCAACAAGATAATGCCAGACCACATTCTGCATCAATCACAACATCATGGCTGCGTAGAAGAAGTATCCGGGTACTGAAATGGCCAGTCTGCAGTCCAGATCTTTCACCTATAGAGAACATTTGGTGCATCATAAAGAGGAAGGTGCAACAAAGAAAGCCCAAGACGATTGAACAGTTAGAGGCCTGTATTAGACAAGAATTGAAGAGCATTCCTATTTCTAAACTTGAGAAACTGGTCTCCTCGGTCCCCAGACATCTGTTGAGTGTTGTAAGAAGAAGGGGAGATGCCAGACAGTGGTGAAAATGGCCTTGTCCCTACTTTTTGGGGATTTGTTGACACCATGAAATTCTGATTCAACATATTTTTCCCTTAAAATGGTACATTTTCTCAGTTTAAACTTTTGTTCCGTGATTTATGTTCTATTCTGAATAACATAATAGACGTTGGCACCTCCACATCATTGCATTCAGTTTTTATTCACAATTTGTATAGTGTCCCAAATTTTTGGGAATCCGGTTTGTATATACAGATGTGTGCAATATAAGGGGCATACACCCATCTGTATATACACATATCCTCAGGCCTGGGCCCATACTGGCCATGCAGGGCCAATATATATATATATATATATATATATATATACAGTACAGACCAAAAGTTTGGACACACCTTCTCATTTAAAGAGTTTTCTTTATTTTCATGACTATGAAAATTTTAAATTCACACTGAAGGCATCAAAACTATGAATTAACAAATGTGGAATTATATACATAACAAAAAAGTGTGAACCAACTGAAAATATGTCATATTCTAGGTTCTTCAAAGTAGCCACCTTTTGCTTTGATTACTGCTTTGCACACTCTTGGCACTCTCTTGATGAGCTTCAAGAGGTAGTCACCTGAAATGGTCTTCGAACAGTCTTGAAGGAGTTCCCAAAGATGCTTAGCACTTGTTGGCCCTTTTGCCTTCACTCTGCGGTCCAGCTCACCCCAAACCACCTCGATTGGGTTCAGGTCCGGTGACTGTGGAGGCAAGGTCAACTGGCGCAGCACCCTATCACTCTCCTTCATGGTCAAATAGCCCTTACACAGCCTGGAGGTGTGTTTGGGGTCATTGTCCTGTTGAAAAATAAATGATGGTCCAAATAAACGCAAATCGGATGGAATAGCATGCCTCTGCAAGATGCTGTGGTGGCCATGCTGGTTCAGTATGCCTTCAATTTTGAATAAATCCCCAACAGTGTCACCAACAAAGCACCCCCATACCATCACACCTCCTCCTCCATGCTTCACGGTGTGAACCAGGCATGTAGAGTCCATCCGTTCACCTTTTCTGCGTCGCCCAAAGACACGGTGGTTGGAACCAAAGATCTCAAATTTGGACTCATCAGACCAAAGCACAGATTTCCTCTGGTCTAATGTCCATTCCTTGTGTTCTTTAGCCCAAACAAGTCTCTACTGCTTGTTGCCTGTCCTTAGCAGTGGTTTCCTAGCAGATATTCTACCATGAAGGCCTGATTCACACAGTCTCCTCTTAACAGTTGTTCTAGAGATGTGTCTGCTGCTAGAACTCTGTGTGGCATTGACCTGGTCTCTAATCTGAGCTGCTGTTAACCTGCGATTTCTGAGGCTGGTGACTCGGATGAACTTATCCTCCGCAGCAGAAGTGACTCTTGGTCTTCCTTTCCTGGGGTGGTCCGCATGTGAGCCAGTTTCTTTGTAGCGCTTGATGGTTTTTGTAATTGCACTTGGGGACACTTTCAACATTTTCCCAATTTTTCGAACTTACTGACCTTCATTTCTTAAAGTAATGATGGCCACTAGTTTTTCTTTACTTAGCTGCTTTTTTCTTGCCATAATACAAATTCTAACAGTCTATTCAGTAGGACTATCAGCTGTGTATCCACCTGACTTCTCCACAACGCAACTGATGGTCCCAACCCCATTTATAAGGCAAGAAATCCCACTTATTGAACCTGACAGGGCACACCTTTGAAGTGAAAACCATTTCAGGTGACTACCTCTTGAAGCTCATCAAGAGAATGCCAAGAGTGTGCAAAGCATTAATCAAAGCAAAAGGTGGCTACTTTGAAGAACCTAGAATATGACATATTTTCAGTTGTTTCACACTTTTATATGTATATAATTTCACATGTGTTAATTCATAGTTTTGATGCCTTCAGTGTGAATCTACAATTTTCATAGTCATGAAAATATAGAAAACTCTTTGAATGAAAAGGTGTGTCCAAACTTTTGGTCTGTACTGTATATATATATATATATATATATATATATATATAAATATATATATATATATAAATATATATATATATATATATATATAAATATATATATATATATATATATATATATATACTGGCCATCCCAAAAAAAGTTCGCCACCAAAAATATTTAGTTGAACCACCTTTAGCTTTGATTACAGAACGCATTCACTGTGGCATTGTTTCCATAAGCTTCTGCATTGTCACAAGATTTATTTCCATCCAGTGTTGCACTAATTTTTCACCAAAATCTTGCATTGATAATGGTAGAGTCTTACTGCTGCACAAAGCCTTCTCCAGCACATCCCAAAGATTCTCAATGGGGTTAAGGTCTGGGCTCTGTGGTGGCCAATTCATGTGTGAAAATGATCCCTGAACCACTCTTTCACAATTTGAGGCCGATGAATCCTGGCATTGTCATCTTGGAATATGCCTGTGCCATCAGGGAAGAAAAAATCCATTGCTGGAATAACCTGGTCATTCAGTATGTTCAGGTAGTCAGCTGACCTCATTCTTGGAGCACATACTGTTGCTGAACCTAGACCTGACCAACTGCAGCAACCCCAAATCATAGCACTGCCCCCACAGGCTTGCACAGTAGGCACTAGGCATGATGGGTGCATCACTTCATCTGCCTCTCTTCTTACCCTGATGAGCCCATCACTCTGGAACAGGGTAAATCTGGACTCATCAGACCACATCACCTTCTTCCATTGCTCCAGAGTCCAATCTTTATGCTCATTACCAAATTAAAGCCTTTTTTTCTGGTTTGCCTCACTGATTAGTGTTTTTTTTTTTACGGCTACACAGCTGTTCAGTCCCAATCCCTTGAGTTCCCTTTTCAATGTACGTGTAGAAATGCTCTTACTTTCACTATTAAACATAGCCCTGAGTTCCACTGTTGTTTTTCTTTGATTTGCTTTTACCAAACGTTTAATTGAGCGCCGATCACGATCATTCAGGATTTGTTTCCCGACACATTTTTTTCTCAAATACGATGGGTCCCCACTATCCTTCCAGTTTTTAATAATGTGTTGGACAGTTCTTAACCCAATTTTAGTAGTTTCTGCAATCTCCTTAGCTGTTTTCTCTGCTTGATGCATGCCAATGATTTAACCCTTCTCAAACAGACTAACTTATTTTCCACAACCACGAGATGTCTTTTGACATGGTTGTTTAAAAAATGAGAAGCAACTCATTGCACCAGTTGGGGTTAAATAACTTATTGCCAGCTGAAAGATAATCGCCCATGCAGTAATTATCCAATAGGAGGCTCATAATTATAGGATATATATAAATACATTTGCATAATACCACTTCCCTCTGCAGTGTAAAAGGAGTGCCCTCTTTCACGCTATAGTAGGATCTTGGGCCTCTGCATGGTTCTTTATACCTGGTGCTATCATTGACCTGTAAGGCTGAGTTCACACTTGAGTTAGTTGGTCAGTTTTGGTCCCGCAACTGCCCAAATAAGTGATGTGTCCAGTGTATTTTGCAATATTAAGACCTGTTTGTTTTTATGATATTTGATTTAACGTTTAATTATAAAAAACAAATGTCTTAAGTGCT
Organism: Bufo gargarizans; assembly: GCF_014858855.1. NCBI lineage: Eukaryota > Metazoa > Chordata > Amphibia > Anura > Bufonidae > Bufo > Bufo gargarizans. The sequence continues at coordinate 318,868,429 of NC_058081.1, forward strand.
CACATTTTTATCTTAATAGAATAAACTAAATAAAATACACATTTTAAAATGATTTTGAGACTATTTAACTTAGTTTTTTTTTACCTTGTAAAACAGTGAATTCTTCAGAACTTGCTTGAAATGTGTTAGTGATCAACATGAGTGGGTGGGTTGCTTTATCTGAATACTAAATGGGAACACACATTGGATTTTAAAATGCCAAACCAATTGAGATTGGTTATTTGACTCTTTGAAGCAATTGCTACTTCTGTTGTAAACAGTACTTATTTCTGATTTGCAATGGATGAGCGAGTTCTTTGTGTGGGACTTTTCTTTAAACATTTATTTCTTTTGTTTTTATATCTATAAATGCATCTAAGATTTGAGTACAACTCCTGTAGATTTTACTGCTGTTCACTAATTTAATGTATGCAGATAGAAAATAACATTCTATATAAGATCTAGAAAATGAAATGCAAGATATTTTTTAAAATACATAAAAAATATTTAAAAAGATAACAGAATATACATTAGAACACTAAATATGTGTAAAATGGTATAAATTAAATTGTAAGAATCAAGATGTAGTATAGGTTTTTGTTATTATTTGTTTTCAACACATAAATACACCTTGTCATGGTTATTATAACAGCAGAGTAAATTGCTTTTACTTTGTAATATTGTAAAACCTTGCAACAAATATTACTTAATATAAAAAAAATAACTGGAGAGAAGGGGATGATTTATACTTGTAGCACTTCAGTATCATTGAATCTGGAAGATGCTTAATTTGCCTATAAAGGAGTATAATATATTATCATGTAATAATAAAGATTATTATTTCAAGTTTGAAACTTACCCTATTTGACTCTATTTCATCTTATTGTAGCATCTATTACTAGAGAGATATACCTAACAGTACTGTATTACACAGGTTCAAGGGTATGACCAACATCTTGTATTCAACTATGATTTCAAATATTGAATATTCAGAATATATCAATTCATTTTGAGTACTGATAACATACATTAGAGTACCTTCCATCCTAAACCTAAAAGTGCCCAACAAAGATGTCAATCATCTTTAAATTCAGTCAGTAAAAGTGGAAGTCTATTCTACTGTCCATAAAAATGTATTTATTAGTTTTCATGGGGGTTATGGTGATTGTAATTATAGTAATTTTACAGTTCATGGTAAATACTATTTTGGTGTTCTTATCACGGTATTCCATATTTGTGGCTGTTTTAAAGCACATGCAGTATATATGTCTAAATCAAACCACACAAATCACAACTTGTAGTAGCAGTATGAACTACTGTAGACGTGCCCATACCTTAACAATCCTGACCTCACTTAACATTCACATACAATTAGTGCACACAAAAAAAATTATCATAAGAGAATGTTCTTTGTATAACAGAAATGAGAGAATAAAAATTATTATGAATATTTTCTACCTTATATTTTCAGATATGGAAGTGCCCCAATTGTCTTGACAAGTTGTGGATGATGTTCGGGGTCTCATAGGACTGTATGCAATTCCTTTTAAGCTCTTTAACCCCAAGACATTATTAGTAATGTCAAAGTGATAGCGACATATATGGCTCTGGGTAAACAAATGGCTGCACACTGCACTGTCTGAGTTTTTTAAATTTTTTGCCTGCTGGTTTGTATACACAGATACCCCCTAAGATCATGTGATCCTCCTTTTTCATCTTTCCTGTCTTCTGATCTGAAAAATGGCTGGCACTTTTTGAGAAATTCACCAAAATCAAACCGCCAACAATTTGGATTCTATTTGAACCCACATTTTTGGAAATTTTGGGTTGAATTCAATTTGAACTAATTGATTGGATTAAAGATCCAAATATGGATTCCCCTCGATAGGTTTCATAAGATCAATACCATCTTCAGAGACTTAGCGTGGAAAAAGGGACAGGCAAGAATTGAACTGGAAACTTTGCAGTATAATAAGACAGAGGGGGGTATAGCTCTCCGAAACCCCTGGATTTATCATTTGGCAGCACAAAGTCAACATATGCAGTATTGAAATAACCCCAGCAGAAGGAATATGTCTACTTAGATTCTATGCTATTTTTTGAGATGCAAAGATCTGGTGGCATGGCTGTAAGGGGCGGGGGGAGGGGGGGTGACAGGAGGTAAAAGTCACACTCTTATTGAGCTGATGAGTAAGATATGGGGGAAAATAAGACAGCTTTGAGGGATATCTATGTATACTGCCTTTTCCCCTTTGTGGAGGAATGATAAGTTACCAGAGTTTAAATTAGTGGAGGGTTTTGAGGCATGGGAGAATAGAAGAATAACTAGACTGGGTCATGTATTGGAAAATGCTCTCGAAACTTTCGGTAAATTGCAGAAGGAATTCCATCTATCTCATACTGTAGCTGCTTCTATCAGTATCTGCAATTCCAACATGCCTTTGACATCATACATAGAAATGCCCCTGTGAGGTTTTCTGAGGATGCCTTCCTCAACTTGTTGAGCACTAGCACAGTAAACTGAGGAATGATATTGTTGGTATACAGATTACATTTAGACAAGTTTCTTATGAAACATCCCCTATACAGAACAGGACTTTGGAGGGATCTCGGAAGCTGATTGGTCAGATATTCTGGAAGCCATCCCCAAGTTGTCCTCGTGCGAGGGAACCAGGTGGTCACAATTGTGTATCATACACCAAGTATACAAGACACCAGTATTTTTACAAAAGGTAGGCATTCAGTTAGATGATTGCTTCCCCAGGTGTGGGGAGGAGGGGGCAGGGATGATTCACATGCTCTGGCGGTATAGAATGCTTATCTTCTACTGGGATTTAGTATTAAAGATAATTTCTGATTGTTATTGAGTGGACATACCGAAAGAACCTAACATATGTATACTTGGACTGGTGGATGATCTACATTTGACAAAACATGAGAAGGTGGCTGTGGGAAGACTACTTTATGTTGCTAGGAAAATCATAGCTTACCATTGGATACAGTGTCTTCACAGTCAAGTTTATGAGAAAAGTGAAAGCTATGCTAGTACTGGAAAGACTGGTATTTCAGAAGAGAGAAGTAGCAGCTAAATTTGATAAACTATGGTTACCATTAGGGATGAGCAAATTTCATATTTTGAAGTTTGTGTGCTAGTTTGTCTTGTGGTATTTACTGAATTGCGTTATGGATTCCGTTACCACAAACCATAACGCAATTCCATGATGGACTGCATAATGGAATGCCCAGTTAAGGTTATGCAGGAGAGGACTGCAATGGATGTAATTTGTGCAATGCTAGTTGTCATAATAATAATAATAATAATAATAATAAAATCAAAAAAGATTCAAAGTAGCTTTGCTTCAAACTTCGTTTTAATACTGTACGGAGATCTGTCTCCATTCAGCATTAAAATGTATGCACTCCGGTGAGGCAAAGTGAGTTATCACCAAAGTCTTGCGAGACTTCGGTGAATAACTTCAGTATTTGATTATTAAACTTGCAAAAAATTTTTGGGAGATAAGGCTTCCCCCTCAATTAAATAATGGGAGAGGTACACTAAAAATGTACTTACTAGAGAAGAATTACATCTGATAAACATTCAAAAGAAAAATTGATTTGCAAAACTATGAAAGTTATGGTTAATGTAAGCCTTTCTCCTGATATTCTCTTTTTTTTGGCTACACTCCTCATTCGAGTGCTGGGTCCCCGGGGGGTGGCGAACGAGAGAACACAGACTTCGGAACCAAGTTTTAAAATGGCTTTCAAGTTGAACAACAAAGTTCCGCTAGACTTCAGTGATAATAAACCAAACTATTGGTTGGCTTATTTCACATCGCATTTTGTGCCAAAATGTTAGAGCAATGTTAGCTCATGCTCTTGCATCTTAAATGGTTTGCACACCTTTAGGGGGGACTTCTCACCTGCAAAGAGAAGCTGATTTTTTACTGCTTTCTAGCAATGGATCTCCGTTCCTTCTTTCCCTGACACCTTGGCTGTACTCTGGATGAAAACTTCCATTTTGACCCCGCAGCAGCCAATCGCTGGCTGCAGAGGTGACCTGCTCCCTGTGCATCACATGACTATTTGACATGACACAATGACACAAGGAGAGCAGGTCACCATACACCCAACGTTTGCCTGCTGTAGTGTCAAAACAAAGGTTTACATTCGGGGAGAACAGCAGAGCAGTCGAGGCTGAAGAGAGAAGTAGCCAAGACCAGGAAGCATGTACAAACCGGATTCCCCAAAAGTTGGGACACTATACAAATCGTGAATAAAAACTGAATGCAATGATGTGGAGGTGCCAACTTCTAATACTTTATTCAGAATAGAAAATAAATCATGGAACAAAAGTTTAAACTGAGAAAATGTACCATTTTAAGGGAAAAATATGTTGAATCAGAATTTCATGGTGTCAACAAATCCCAAAAAGTTGGGACGAGGCCATTTTCACCACTGTGTGGCATCTCCACTTCTTCTTACAGCACTCAACAGACGTCTGGGGACCGAGGAGACCAGTTTCTCAAGTTTAGAAATAGGAATGCTCTCCCATTCTTGTCTAATACAGGCCTCTAACTGTTCAATCGTCTTGGGCCTTCTTTGTTGCACCTTCCTCTTTATGATGCGCCAAATGTTCTCTATAGGTGAAAGACCTGGACTGCAGACTGCCCATTTCAGTACCCGGATCCTTCTCCTAAGCACCCATGATGTTGTGATTGATGCAGAATGCGGTCTGGCATTATCTTGTTGAAAAATGCTGGGTCTTCCCTGAAAGAGTTGACGTCTGGATGGGAGCATATGTTGTTCTAGAACCTGAATATATTTTTCTGCATTGATGGTGCCTTTCCAGACATGCAAGCTGCCCATGCCACACACACTTATGCAACCCCATACCATCAGAGATGCAGGCTTCTGAACTGAGCGTTGATAACAACTTGGGTTGTCCTTGTCCTCTTTGGTCCGGATGACATGGCGTCACAGATTTCCAAAAAGAACTTCGATTCGTGACTCGTCTGACCACAGAACAGTCTTCCATTTTGCCACACTCCATTTTAAATGATCCCTGGCCCAGTGAAAACGCCTGAGCTTGTGGATCTTGCTTAGAAATGGCTTCTTCTTTGCACTGTAGAGTTTCAGCTGGCAACGGCGGATGGCACGGTGGATTGTGTTCACTGACAATGGTTTCTGGAAGTATTCCTGAGCCCATTCTGTGATTTCCTTTACAATAGCATTCCTGTTTGTGGTGCAGTGTCGTTTAAGGGCCCGAAGATCACGGGCATCCAGTATGGTTTTACGGCCTTGACCCTTACACACAGAGATTGTTCCAGATTCTCTGAATCTTCGGATGATGTTATGCACAGTTGATGATGATAGATGCAAAGTCTTTGCAATTTTTCGCTGGGTAACACCTTTCTGATATTGCTCCACTATCTTTCTGCGCAACATTGTGGGAATTGGTGATTCTCTACCCACCTTGGCTTCTGAGAGACACTGCCACTCTGAGAAGCTCTTTTTATACCCAATCATGTTGCCAATTGACCTAATTTGTGTTAATTGGTCTTCCAGCTCTTCGTTATGCTCAAATTAACTTTTTCCAGCCTCTTATTGCTACTTGTCCCAACTTTTTGGGGATTTGTTGACACCGTGAAAATTTGAATCAATGTATTTTTCCTTTAAAATGATACATTTACTCGGATTAAACGTTTGATCTGTCATCTACGTTCTATTACAAATAAAATATTGACATTTGCCATCTCCACATCATTGCATTCAGTTTTTATTCACAATTTGTTTAGTGTCCCAACCGGGAATCCGGTTTGTAAGTATGCTTGCCTTTGCAGGTTCCCCCCAAGTGGGGGGTTTCCAAAATCTTCATCAAAGATGTACAACCACTTTAAGCCTTGGCTGCTTTTTAGCAAGACTTACCCCTTGCCGAGTAGGAGAATGAAATGCAGCGAGCAAGGCATTATGTATAATTCATTTTGGTGCATTTGCTTCATAATTAGGTCTAAAACCTGAAACAACATTATTAAAAATTGGTACATTTTATGACAACGTCTAGACGTAATGATGTTTGTAAATTTTACCCAAGCTCGAAGGGAAGCTTATGCTGAAGCCGAAGCACTGCACATATGCAAGCAATGTGCACTAATTAACACGTAAAGAAAAAATGCCATTTAATTGAATTTTCGTGTTTGTCTTTTTTTCCCCCCTCAGACACTCTTTATTGTGTTCTAAATGATTTTAGTGTCCAATCCTTCTGCTTTCTTCTAACAACATAAAATAACTGTTTTCTATTGTGTCATACATTCATCTGTCTTGGGAATTCCTCTTTTTATCTCTGCAGGGAACAGCTAGCATAATTAGCATATAAATAAGCTGGATAAGTCTGTGGTACTTTTAAAGCCTGAAATATATTCCCTGTGGGAATTGTGAAGGCAGCAATGTAGAAGATATTTCACCCTGCCACTAATATTACTGGTCCTACTTTGTGTTTCAATTTTCCTCATGGGCTGATTATGCATTCTGTTAATTTCTCTAATTTAAAGAAACATAGTCATTTAATAAGTTTATTAATTCCATGTTGTTTTACAAATTTTCTAGGACATTTAGTAATAAAATAAGAAAATATTTTACTCATCATTTCCTAAATACCCTTTTAACCGAAAACAGGCTAGCCCATGTGTACTAATACCCTTAAATACCTGACAAATTGTTTAATATACAGTACTAAAAGCAACTTCTAGGAACCAACCAAAATGCTGGCCAGGCATTGCAACTCTGCCCCACTGACACCCTCTATGACTGCTATGGTGGTTTTATGTCAGTTGGTAATAATTCATTTAAGAATTATTAATTATGGTCATAAAAATAATTAACCATAAAAAAAATTATAAAATGTGTCATAAATTATTAAACTCGTGACCTGGTGAATTGTAGACAACCTAATTGATACAATTCACACCTGAGTCCGACTATTTCCTCAGATAAATAAGTTCTTTTTGACGTTAGATGACGTTTATGATAAACATGTAGTTCTGCATTATACAATAATACACAGATATTTTAAAAATCTGCTGATTTATTGGTTACATGGTTATAAACATATATAAGTAAATAAACAAAATGATGCATGCAAATGAATATATATAGCGTTAATATAAAGCATTACAAGCTTATGCAATACATATGAGTGTAAATAACTTCTAACAAAGCTATTATTAGGTTAGGATTAGGGATGAGCGAACCCGAACTGTATAGTTCGGGTTCGTACCGAATTTTGGGGTGTCCGTGACACGGACCCGAACCCGGACATTTTCGTAAAAGTCCGGGTTCGGGTTCGGTGTTCGTCGCTTTCTTCGCGCTTTTGTGACGCTTTCTTGGCGCTTTTTGAAAGGCTGCAAAGCAGCCAATCAACAAGCGTCATACTACTTGCCCCAAGAGGCCATCACAGCCATGCCTACTATTGGCATGGCTGTGATTGGCCAGAGCACCATGTGACCCAGCCTCTATTTAAGCTGGAGTCACATAGCGCCGCCCGTCACTCTGCTCTGATTAGCGTAGGGAGAGGTTGCGGCTGCGACAGTAGGGCGAGATTAGGCAGATTAACTCCTCCAAAGGACTTGATTAACTGATCGATCTGCAGCTGTGGATCATTGAGCTGCTGATCCTCAATTGCTCACTGTTTTTAGGCTGCACAGACCGTTTGTCAGTCTCATTTTTCTGGGGTGATCGGCGGCCATTTTGTGTCTTGTGGTGCGCCAGCACAAGCTGCGACCAAGTGCATTTAACCCTCAATGGTGTGGTTGTTTTTTGGCTAAAGCCTACATCAGGGTGAAGCTGTGACACCAAGTGCATTTAACCAGCAATAGTCTGTTCATTTTTTGGCCATATACAAAATCAGGGGCAAGCTGCGCCTGTCACCAAGTGCATTTAACCCTCAATGGTGTGGTTGTTTTTTGGCTAAAGCCTACATCAGGGTGAAGCTGTCACACCAAGTGCATTTAACCAGCAATAGTCTGTTCATTTTTTGGCCATATACAAAATCAGGGGCAAGCTGCGCCTGTCACCAAGTGCATTTAACCCTCAATGGTGTGGTTGTTTTTTGGCTAAAGCCTACATCAGGGTGAAGCTGTCACACCAAGTGCATTTAACCAGCAATAGTCTGTTCATTTTTTGGCCATATACAAAATCAGGGGCAAGCTGCGCCTGTCACCAAGTGCATTTAACCCTCAATGGTGTGGTTGTTTTTTGGCTAAAGCCTACATCAGGGTGAAGCTGTCACACCAAGTGCATTTAACCAGCAATAGTCTGTTCATTTTTTGGCCATATCCCAGTCTAATTCTGTCACTAAATCCATACCGGTCACCCAGCGCCTAAATACTAGGCCTCAAATTTATATCCAGCTAAATCTGTCCCTAGTGCTGTAGCTGGGCGAGTTATTTAGTGTCCGTTCAAGCACATTTCTTGTTCTGGGTTGAAATACAATTCCCAATTTAGCAATTTCATAATTTAGTGGTTCCTGCTATATCAGAGCTCTTTGAAATCTATCCCAAAAAGGGTATATAATATTGAAGGTGCACATAGGGTCATTCAGAGTAACTTCACACACACCCGCTACTGTGTATTTCCAAGTCTAATTCTGTCACTAAATCCATACCGGTGACCCAGCGCCTAAATACTAGGCCTCAAATTTAATTCCCTCTAAATCTCTCGTTACCCACCGCTGTACTGTTGTTGCTGGGCAAGATATTTAGTGTCCGTCAAAGCACATTTTTTGTTCTGGGTTGAAGTACAATTCCCAATTTAGCAATTTCATAATTTAGTGGTTTCTGCTATATCAGAGCTATTTGAAATCTATCCCAAAAAGGGTATATAATATTGAAGGTGCACATAGGGTCATTCAGAATAACTTCACACACACCCGCTACTGTGTATTTCCAAGTCTAATTCTGTCACTAAACCCATACCTGTCACCCAGCGCCTAAATACTAGGCCTCAAATTTAAATCCCTCTAAATCTCTCGTTACCGTTGTCCTGTTGTAGCTGGGAAAGTTATTTAGTGCCCGTCAAAGCACATTTTTTGTTCTGGGTTGAAGTACAATTCCCAATTTAGCAATTTCATAATTTAGTGGTTCCTGCTATATCAGAGCTATTTGAAATCTATCCCAAAAAGGGTATATAATATTGAAGGTGCACATAGGGTCATTCAGAATAACTTCACACACACCCGCTACTGTGTATTTCCAAGTCTAATTCTGTCACTAAATCCATACCGGTGACCCAGCGCCTAAATACTAGGCCTCAAATTTAATTCCCTCTAAATCTCTCGTTACCCACCGCTGTACTGTTGTTGCTGGGCAAGATATTTAGTGTCCGTCAAAGCACATTTTTTGTTCTGGGTTGAAGTACAATTCCCAATTTAGCAATTTCATAATTTAGTGGTTTCTGCTATATCAGAGCTATTTGAAATCTATCCCTAAAAGGGTATATAATATTGAAGGTGCACATAGGGTCATTCAGAATAACTTCACACACACCCGCTACTGTGTATTTCCAAGTCTAATTCTGTCACTAAACCCATACCTGTCACCCAGCGCCTAAATACTAGGCCTCAAATTTATATCCAGCTAAATCTGTCCCTAGTGCTGTAGCTGGGCGAGTTATTTAGTGTCCGTTCAAGCACATTTCTTGTTCTGGGTTGAAATACAATTCCCAATTTAGCAATTTCATAATTTAGTGGTTCCTGCTATATCAGAGCTCTTTGAAATCTATCCCAAAAAGGGTATATAATATTGAAGGTGCACATAGGGTCATTCAGAGTAACTTCACACACACCCGCTACTGTGTATTTCCAAGTCTAATTCTGTCACTAAATCCATACCGGTGACCCAGCGCCTAAATACTAGGCCTCAAATTTAATTCCCTCTAAATCTCTCGTTACCCACCGCTGTACTGTTGTTGCTGGGCAAGATATTTAGTGTCCGTCAAAGCACATTTTTTGTTCTGGGTTGAAGTACAATTCCCAATTTAGCAATTTCATAATTTAGTGGTTTCTGCTATATCAGAGCTATTTGAAATCTATCCCAAAAAGGGTATATAATATTGAAGGTGCACATAGGGTCATTCAGAATAACTTCACACACACCCGCTACTGTGTATTTCCAAGTCTAATTCTGTCACTAAACCCATACCTGTCACCCAGCGCCTAAATACTAGGCCTCAAATTTAAATCCCTCTAAATCTCTCGTTACCGTTGTCCTGTTGTAGCTGGGAAAGTTATTTAGTGCCCGTCAAAGCACATTTTTTGTTCTGGGTTGAAGTACAATTCCCAATTTAGCAATTTCATAATTTAGTGGTTCCTGCTATATCAGAGCTATTTGAAATCTATCCCAAAAAGGGTATATAATATTGAAGGTGCACATAGGGTCATTCAGAATAACTTCACACACACCCGCTACTGTGTATTTCCAAGTCTAATTCTGTCACTAAATCCATACCGGTGACCCAGCGCCTAAATACTAGGCCTCAAATTTAATTCCCTCTAAATCTCTCGTTACCCACCGGTGTACTGTTGTTGCTGGGCAAGATATTTAGTGTCCGTCAAAGCACATTTTTTGTTCTGGGTTGAAGTACAATTCCCAATTTAGCAATTTCATAATTTAGTGGTTTCTGCTATATCAGAGCTATTTGAAATCTATCCCTAAAAGGGTATATAATATTGAAGGTGCACATAGGGTCATTCAGAATAACTTCACACACACCCGCTACTGTGTATTTCCAAGTCTAATTCTGTCACTAAACCCATACCTGTCACCCAGCGCCTAAATACTAGGCCTCAAATTTAAATCCCTCTAAATCTCTCGTTACCGTTGTCCTGTTGTAGCTGGGAAAGTTATTTAGTGCCCGTCAAAGCACATTTTTTGTTCTGGGTTGAAGTACAATTCCCAATTTAGCAATTTCATAATTTAGTGGTTCCTGCTATATCAGAGCTATTTGAAATCTATCCCAAAAAGGGTATATAATATTGAAGGTGCACATTGGGTCATTCAGAATAACTTCACACACACGCTTCTGTGCATTTCCAAGTCTAATTCTGTCACTAAATCCATACCGGTGACCCAGCGCCTAAATACTAGGCCTCAAATTTAATTCCCTCTAAATCTCTCGTTACCCACCGCTGTACTGTTGTTGCTGGGCAAGATATTTAGTGTCCGTCAAAGCACATTTTTTGTTCTGGGTTGAAGTACAATTCCCAATTTAGCAATTTCATAATTTAGTGGTTTCTGCTATATCAGAGCTATTTGAAATCTATCCCTAAAAGGGTATATAATATTGAAGGTGCACATAGGGTCATTCAGAATAACTTCACACACACCCGCTACTGTGTATTTCCAAGTCTAATTCTGTCACTAAATCCATACCGGTGACCCAGCGCCTAAATACTAGGCCTCAAATTTAATTCCCTCTAAATCTCTCGTTACCCACCGTTGTACTGTTGTTGCTGGGCAAGATATTTAGTGTCCGTCAAAGCACATTTTTTGTTCTGGGTTGAAGTACAATTCCCAATTTAGCAATTTCATAATTTAGTGGTTTCTGCTATATCAGAGCTATTTGAAATCTATCCCTAAAAGGGTATATAATATTCAAGGTGCACATTGGGTCATTCAGAATAACTTCACACACACACGCTTCTGTGCATTTCCAAGTCTAATTCTGTCACTAAATCCATACCGGTCACCCAGCGCCTAAATACTAGGCCTCAAATTTATATCCCGCTGAATTTGAATACAATACATTGGGCCAAATAATATATTTGTTGTTGTGGTGAACCATAACAATGAGAAAAACATCTAGTAAGGGACGCGGACGTGGACATGGTCGTGGTGGTGTTAGTGGACCCTCTGGTGCTGGGAGAGGACGTGGCCGTTCTGCCACATCCACACGTCCTAGTGTACCAACTACCTCAGGTCCCAGTAGCCGCCAGAATTTACAGCGATATATGGTGGGGCCCAATGCCGTTCTAAGGATGGTAAGGCCTGAGCAGGTACAGGCATTAGTCAATTGGGTGGCCGACAGTGGATCCAGCACGTTCACATTATCTCCCACCCAGTCTTCTGCAGAAAGCGCACAGATGGCGCCTGAAAACCAACCCCATCAGTCTGTCACATCACCCCCATGCATACCAGGGAAACTGTCTCAGCCTCAAGTTATGCAGCAGTCTCTTATGCTGTTTGAAGACTCCGCTGGCAGGGTTTCCCAAGGGCATCCACCTAGCCCTTCCCCAGCGGTGAAAGACATAGAATGCACTGACGCACAACCACTTATGTTTCCTGATGATGAGGACATGGGAATACCACCTCAGCATGTCTCTGATGATGACGAAACACAGGTGCCAACTGCTGCGTCTTTCTGCAGTGTGCAGACTGAACAGGAGGTCAGGGATCAAGACTGGGTGGAAGACGATGCAGGGGACGATGAGGTCCTAGACCCCACATGGAATGAAGGTCGTGCCACTGACTTTCACAGTTCGGAGGAAGAGGCAGTGGTGAGACCGAGCCAACAGCGTAGCAAAAGAGGGAGCAGTGGGCAAAAGCAGAACACCCGCCGCCAAGAGACTCCGCCTGCTACTGACCGCCGCCATCTGGGACCGAGCACCCCAAAGGCAGCTTCAAGGAGTTCCCTGGCATGGCACTTCTTCAAACAATGTGCTGACGACAAGACCCGAGTGGTTTGCACGCTGTGCCATCAGAGCCTGAAGCGAGGCATTAACGTTCTGAACCTGAGCACAACCTGCATGACCAGGCACCTGCATGCAAAGCATGAACTGCAGTGGAGTAAACACCTTAAAACCAAGGAAGTCACTCAGGCTCCCCCTGCTACCTCTTCTGCTGCTGCCGCCTCGGCCTATTCTGCTGCTGCCGCCTCGGCCTCTTCCTCCGCCTCTGGAGGAACGTTGGCACCTGCCGCCCAGCAAACAGGGGATGTACCACCAACACCACCACCACCACCTCCGTCACCAAGCGTCTCAACCATGTCACACGCCAGCGTTCAGCTCTCCATCTCACAAACATTTGATAGAAAGCGTAAATTCCCACCTAGCCACCCTCGATCCCTGGCCCTGAATGCCAGCATTTCTAAACTACTGGCCTATGAAATGCTGTCATTTAGGCTGGTGGACACAGACAGCTTCAAACAGCTCATGTCGCTTGCTGTCCCACAGTATGTTGTTCCCAGCCGGCACTACTTCTCCAAGAGAGCCGTGCCTTCCCTGCACAACCAAGTATCCGATAAAATCAAGTGTGCACTGCGCAACGCCATCTGTAGCAAGGTCCACCTAACCACAGATACGTGGACCAGTAAGCACGGCCAGGGACGCTATATCTCCCTAACTGCACACTGGGTAAATGTAGTGGCAGCTGGGCCCCAGGCGGAGAGCTGTTTGGCGCACGTCCTTCCGCCGCCAAGGATCGCAGGGCAACATTCTTTGCCTCCTGTTGCCACCTCCTCCTTCTCGGCTTCCTCCTCCTCTTCTTCCACCTGCTCATCCAGTCAGCCACACACCTTCACCACCAACTTCAGCACAGCCCGGGGTAAACGTCAGCAGGCCATTCTGAAACTCATATGTTTGGGGGACAGGCCCCACACCGCACAGGAGTTGTGGCGGGGTATAGAACAACAGACCGACGAGTGGTTGCTGCCGGTGAGCCTCAAGCCCGGCCTGGTGGTGTGTGATAATGGGCGAAATCTCGTTGCAGCTCTGGGACTAGCCAATTTGACGCACATCCCTTGCTTGGCGCATGTGCTGAATTTGGTGGTGCAGAAGTTCATTCACAACTACCCCGACATGTCAGAGCTGCTGCATAAAGTGCGGGCCGTCTGTTCGCGCTTCCGGCGTTCACATCCTGCTGCTGCTCGCCTGTCTGCGCTACAGCGTAACTTCGGCCTTCCCGCTCACCGCCTCATATGCGACGTGCCCACCAGGTGGAACTCCACCTTGCACATGCTGGACAGACTGTGCGAGCAGCAGCAGGCCATAGTGGAGTTTCAGCTGCAGCACGCACGGGTCAGTCGCACTACAGAACAGCACCACTTCACCACCAATGACTGGGCCTCCATGCGAGACCTGTGTGCCCTGTTGCGCTGTTTCGAGTACTCTACCAACATGGCCAGTGGCGATGACACCGTTATCAGCGTTACAATACCACTTCTATGTCTCCTTGAGAAAACACTTAGGGCGATGATGGAAGAGAAGGTGGCCCAGGAGGAGGAGGAGGAGGAGGAGGAAGAGGGGTAATTTTTAGCACTTTCAGGCCAGTCTCTTCGAAGTGACTCAGAGGGAGGTTTTTGGCAACAGCAGAGGCCAGGTACAAATGTGGCCAGCCAGGGCCCACTACTGGAGGACGAGGAGGACGAGGATGAGGAGGAGGTGGAGGAGGATGAGGATGAAGCATGGTCACAGCGGGGTGGCACCCAACGCAGCTCGGGTCCATCACTGGTGCGTGGCTGGGGGGAAAGGCAGGACGATGACGATACGCCTCCCACAGAGGACAGCTTGTCCTTATCCCTGGGCAGCCTGGCACACATGAGCGACTACATGCTGCAGTGCCTGCGCAACGACAGCAGAGTTGCCCACATTTTAACCTGTGCGGACTACTGGGTTGCCACCCTGCTGGATCCACGCTACAAAGACAATGTGCCCACCTTACTTCCTGCACTGGAGCGTGATAGGAAGATGCGCGAGTACAAGCGCACGTTGGTAGACACGCTACTGAGAGCATTCCCAAATGTCACAGGGGAACAAGTGGAAGCCCAAGGCCAAGGCAGAGGAGGAGCAAGAGGTCGCCAAGGCAGCTGTGTCACGGCCAGCTCCTCTGAGGGCAGGGTTAGCATGGCAGAGATGTGGAAAACTTTTGTCAACACGCCACAGCTAACTGCACCACCACCTGATACGCAACGTGTTAGCAGGAGGCAACATTTCACTAACATGGTGGAACAGTACGTGTGCACACCCCTCCACGTACTGACTGATGGTTCGGCCCCATTCAACTTCTGGGTCTCTAAATTGTCCACGTGGCCAGAGCTAGCCTTTTATGCCTTGGAGGTGCTGGCCTGCCCGGCAGCCAGCGTTTTGTCTGAACGTGTATTCAGCACGGCAGGGGGCGTCATTACAGACAAACGCAGCCGCCTGTCTACAGCCAATGTGGACAAGCTGACGTTCATAAAAATGAACCAGGCATGGATCCCACAGGACCTGTCCGTCCCTTGTCCAGATTAGACATTAACTACCTCCCCATAACCATATATTATTGGACTCCAGGGCACTTCCTCATTCAATCCTATTTTTATTTTCATTTTACCATTATATTGCGAGGCTACCCAAAGTTGAATGAACCTCTCCTCTGCCTGTGTGCTAGGCCTAAATATATGCCAATGGACTGTTGCAGTGGTGGGTGACGTGAAGCCTCATTCTCTGCTATGACATGCAGACTGATTCTCTGCTGACATGAAGCCAGATCCTCTGTTACGGGAGCTCTCTCCTCTGCCTGGGTGCTGGGCCTAAATTTATGACAATTGACTGTTGCAGTGGTGGGTGACGTGAAGCCTGATTCTCTGCTATGATATGAAGACTGATTCTCTGCTGACATGAAGCCAGATTGTCTGTTACGGGACCTTTCTCCTCTGCCTGGGTTCTGGGCCTAAATTTATGAAAATTGACTGTTGCAGTGGTGGGTGACGTGAAGCCTGATTCTCTGCTATGATATGAAGACTGATTCTCTGCTGACATGAAGCCAGATTGTCTGTTACGGGACCTTTCTCCTCTGCCTGGGTTCTGGGCCTAAATTTATGAAAATTGACTCTTACAGTGGTGGGTGACGTGAAGCCTGATTCTCTGCTATGATATGAAGACTGATTCTCTGCTGACATGAAGCCAGATTCTCTGTTACGGGACCTCTCTCCTCTGCCTGGGTGCTGGGCCTAAATTTATGACAATGGACTGTTGCAGTGGTGGCTGACGTGAAGCCTGATTCTCTGCTATGACATGCAGACTGATTCTCTGCTGTCATGAAGCCAGATTGTCTGTTACGGGACCTCTCTGCTCTGCCTGTGTGCTAGGCCTAAATATATGCCAATGGACTGTTGCAGTGGTGGCTGACGTGAAGCCTCATTCTCTGCTATGACATGCAGACTGATTCTCTGCTGTCATGAAGCCAGATTGTCTGTTACGGGACCTCTCTGCTCTGCCTGTGTGCTAGGCCTAAATATATGCCAATGGACTGTTGCAGTGGTGGGTGACGTGAAGCCTCATTCTCTGCTATGACATGCAGACTGATTCTCTGCTGACATGAAGCCAGATTGTCTGTTACGGGACCTCTCTGCTCTGCCTGTGTGCTAGGCCTAAATATATGCCAATGGACTGTTGCAGTGGTGGGTGACGTGAAGCCTCATTCTCTGCTATGACATGCAGACTGATTCTCTGCTGACATGAAGCCAGATTGTCTGTTACGGGACCTCTCTGCTCTGCCTGTGTGCTAGGCCTAAATATATGCCAATGGACTGTTGCAGTGGTGGGTGACGTGAAGCCTCATTCTCTGCTATGACATGCAGACTGATTCTCTGCTGACATGAAGCCAGATTGTCTGTTACGGGACCTCTCTGCTCTGCCTGTGTGCTAGGCCTAAATATATGCCAATGGACTGTTGCAGTGGTGGGTGACGTGAAGCCTCATTCTCTGCTATGACATGCAGACTGATTCTCTGCTGACATGAAGCCAGATTGTCTGTTACGGGACCTCTCTGCTCTGCCTGTGTGCTAGGCCTAAATATATGCCAATGGACTGTTGCAGTGGTGGGTGACGTGAAGCCTCATTCTCTGCTATGACATGCAGACTGATTCTCTGCTGACATGAAGCCAGATCCTCTGTTACGGGAGCTCTCTCCTCTGCCTGGGTGCTGGGCCTAAATTTATGACAATTGACTGTTGCAGTGGTGGGTGACGTGAAGCCTGATTCTCTGCTATGATATGAAGACTGATTCTCTGCTGACATGAAGCCAGATTGTCTGTTACGGGACCTTTCTCCTCTGCCTGGGTTCTGGGCCTAAATTTATGAAAATTGACTCTTACAGTGGTGGGTGACGTGAAGCCTGATTCTCTGCTATGATATGAAGACTGATTCTCTGCTGACATGAAGCCAGATTCTCTGTTACGGGACCTCTCTCCTCTGCCTGGGTGCTGGGTAGTGTTGAGCGCGAATATTCAAAAAGCAAATTTTTTTCGCGAATATCGCAACTTCGCGATTTCGCGAATATTTCGAATATAGTGCTATATATTCGTAAAAACGAATATTCGTTTTTTGTTTCCCCCCCCCCCCCCCACAAAATTACAGTACACATATAATTGATTGTTTCCCAAAGGTCCAACAGCTCAGATCTTACTCACATTGCCTAGAAAGTGATTGAGGCGCGAATCTTCGTAAGGCGATTTTATTAGCGCACATGCGAATATCGGCACGTCCCAGAACAGAGGCAAAGGGCTTTGCATTCATACATTAGTGAATTGAGTTGCGAATCTTCGTAAGGCGATTTTATTAGCGCACATGCGAATATCTACACTTGTCCCAGAACAGAGGCAAAGGGCTTTGCATTCATACATTAGTGATTGAATTGAGCTGCGAATCTTCGTAAGGCGATTTTATTAACGCAAATGCAAATATCTACACTTGTCCCCAGAACAGAGAGGCAAAGGCCTGTGCATTCATATAGTATAGCACCATATTCGCGAATACGTAGAACTTCGTAAAAGTCGATTTACGAATATTCGTATTTTTTATTTTACTTTCCACCTTACAGATTACATTGATCTGTACTCTGTCAACTACTGTCATCACCCCCCACTGTATCTCGATTGATTCCCAAAAGTCTCACATTCCCTAGAAAGTGATTGAGGTGCGAATCTTCGTAAGGCGATTTTATTAGCGCACATGCGAATATCTACACTTGTCCCAGAACAGAGGCAAAGGGCATTGCATTCATACATTAGTGATTGAATTGAGTTGCGAATCTTCGTAAGGCGATTTCATTAGCGCACATGTGAATTTTGCATAGCATATGTATTATGCGATAATTCGAATTATCGCATATGCGAAATAATAACGAATTTGAATAATCGCGAATATTTTACGAATATTCTTTCGAATATTCACAAAATTTCGCGAATTCGAATATGGGACATGCCGCTCAACACTAGTGCTGGGCCTAAATTTATGACAATGGACTGTTGCAGTGGTGGGTGACGTGAAGCCTGATTCTCTGCTATGACATGCAGACTGATTCTCTGCTGACATGAAGCCAGATTGTCTGTTACGGGACCTCTCTCCTCTGCCTGGGTGCTGGGCCTAAATATATGCCAATGGACTGTTGCAGTGGTGGCTGACGTGAAGCCTCATTCTCTGCTATGACATGCAGACTAATTCTCTGCTGACATGAAGACAGATTCTCTGTTACGGGACCTCTCTCCTCTGCCTGGGTGCCGGGGCCTAAATATCTGAGAATGGACTGTTCCAGTGGTGGCTGACGTGAAGCCTCATTCTCTGCTATGACATGCAGACTAATTCTCTGCTGACATGAAGACAGATTCTCTGTTACGGGACCTCCCTCCTCTGCCTGGGTGCTGGGCCTAAATATATGCCAATGGACTGTTGCAGTGGTGGCTGACGTGAAGCCTCATTCTCTGCTATGACATGCAGACTAATTCTCTGCTGACATGAAGACAGATTCTCTGTTACGGGACCTCCCTCCTCTGCCTGGGTGCTGGGCCTAAATATATGCCAATGGACTGTTGCAGTGGTGGCTGACGTGAAGCCTCATTCTCTGCTATGACATGCAGACTGATTCTCTGCTGACATGAAGCCAGATTCTCTGTTACGGGACCTCTCTCCTCTGCCTGTGTGTGTGCTGGGCCTAAATATATGCCAATGGACTGTTGCAGTGGTGGCTGACGTGAAGCCTCATTCTCTGCTATGACATGCAGACTGATTCTCTGCTGACATGAAGCCAGATTCTCTGTTACGGGACCTCTCTCCTCTGCCTGTGTGTGTGCTGGGCCTAAATATATGCCAATGGACTGTTGCAGTGGTGGCTGACGTGAAGCCTCATTCTCTGCTATGACATGCAGACTAATTCTCTGCTGACATGAAGACAGATTCTCTGTTACGGGACCTCCCTCCTCTGCCTGGGTGCTGGGCCTAAATATATGCCAATGGACTGTTGCAGTGGTGGCTGACGTGAAGCCTCATTCTCTGCTATGACATGCAGACTGATTCTCTGCTGACATGAAGCCAGATTCTCTGTTACGGGACCTCTCTCCTCTGCCTGTGTGTGTGCTGGGCCTAAATATATGCCAATGGACTGTTGCAGTGGTGGCTGACGTGAAGCCTCATTCTCTGCTATGACATGCAGACTGATTCTCTGCTGACATGAAGCCAGATTCTCTGTTACGGGACCTCTCTCCTCTGCCTGTGTGTGTGCTGGGCCTAAATATATGCCAATGGACTGTTGCAGTGGTGGCTGACGTGAAGCCTCATTCTCTGCTATGACATGCAGACTAATTCTCTGCTGACATGAAGACAGATTCTCTGTTACGGGACCTCCCTCCTCTGCCTGGGTGCTGGGCCTAAATATATGCCAATGGACTGTTGCAGTGGTGGCTGACGTGAAGCCTCATTCTCTGCTATGACATGCAGACTAATTCTCTGCTGACATGAAGACAGATTCTCTGTTACGGGACCTCTCTCCTCTGCCTGGGTGCCGGGGCCTAAATATCTGAGAATGGACTGTTCCAGTGGTGGGTGACGGGAAGCCAGATTCTCTGCTATGGAACCTCTCTCCAATTGATTTTGGTTAATTTTTATTTATTTAATTTTTATTTTAATTCATTTCCCTATCCACATTTGTTTGCAGGGGATTTACCTACATGTTGCTGCCTTTTGCAGCCCTCTAGCTCTTTCCTGGGCTGTTTTACAGCCTTTTTAGTGCCGAAAAGTTCGGGTCCCCATTGACTTCAATGGGGTTCGGGTTCGGGACGAAGTTCGGATCGGGTTCGGATCCCGAACCCGAACATTTCCGGGATGTTCGGCCGAACTTCTCGAACCCGAACATCCAGGTGTTCGCTCAACTCTAGTTAGGATATCAAAATTGGAACATAAGTTATGTATATTACTACTGTTCATAGAAAACCTCATGATATAAAGATGGGCAAGCCTAATCCTAGACATCAATATAGAATGCTAAATACATTCCGCACCCCTTTAACCAACTCCAACATCACATGACTTCAGGCATGGGCACTTCCATCCAAGGATATAACTTAAAAGAGATAACTGTATCCTTCCACCCCATCTTGGACTATTTTCACACATATAACTTTGGTAAGACTATTAAGACAAATAACAGGGATCTAGGATCTTTGCCAGACCATATCTTAAATGGGAAGGACTTGAAATAAGTCTTTCCTGTGGGAACCCATATATGCACAATCATTTAATGCTTTGCTAGATTATGAGTCTTGATTCTTCTATAGGTAGAATGAAGCCTCTCAATATCCTAATACTACATCTCAATATGAATAGAGTTGAGCGAACACCTGGATGTTCGGGTTCGAGAAGTTCGGCCGAACATCCCGGAAATGTTCGGGTTCGGGATCCGAACCCGATCCGAACTTCGTCCCGAACCCGAACCCCATTGAAGTCAATGGGGACCCGAACTTTTCGGCACTAAAAAGGCTGTAAAACAGCCCAGGAAAGAGCTAGAGGGCTGCAAAAGGCAGCAACATGTAGGTAAATCCCCTGCAAACAAATGTGGATAGGGAAATGAATTAAAATAAAAATTAAATAAATAAAAATTAACCAAAATCAATTGGAGAGAGGTTCCATAGCAGAGAATCTGGCTTCCCGTCACCCACCACTGGAACAGTCCATTCTCAGATATTTAGGCCCCGGCACCCAGGCAGAGGAGAGAGGTCCCGTAACAGAGAATCTGTCTTCATGTCAGTAGAGAATTAGTCTGCATGTCATAGCAGAGAATGAGGCTTCACGTCAGCCACCACTGCAACAGTCCATTGGCATATATTTAGGCCCAGCACACACACAGGCAGAGGAGAGAGGTCCCGTAACAGAGAATCTGGCTTCATGTCAGCAGAGAATCAGTCTGCATGTCATAGCAGAGAATCAGGCTTCACGTCAGCCACCACTGCAACAGTCCATTGTCATAAATTTAGGCCCAGCACCCAGGCAGAGGAGAGAGGTCCCGTAACAGAGAATCTGGCTTCATGTCAGCAGAGAATCAGTCTTCATATCATAGCAGAGAATCAGGCTTCACGTCACCCACCACTGTAAGAGTCAATTTTCATAAATTTAGGCCCAGAACCCAGGCAGAGGAGAAAGGTCCCGTAACAGACAATCTGGCTTCATGTCAGCAGAGAATCAGTCTTCATATCATAGCAGAGAATCAGGCTTCACGTCACCCACCACTGTAAGAGTCAATTTTCATAAATTTAGGCCCAGAACCCAGGCAGAGGAGAAAGGTCCCGTAACAGACAATCTGGCTTCATGTCAGCAGAGAATCAGTCTTCATATCATAGCAGAGAATCAGGCTTCACGTCACCCACCACTGTAAGAGTCAATTTTCATAAATTTAGGCCCAGAACCCAGGCAGAGGAGAAAGGTCCCGTAACAGACAATCTGGCTTCATGTCAGCAGAGAATCAGTCTTCATATCATAGCAGAGAATCAGGCTTCACGTCACCCACCACTGTAAGAGTCAATTTTCATAAATTTAGGCCCAGAACCCAGGTAGAGGAGAAAGGTCCCGTAACAGACAATCTGGCTTCATGACAGCAGAGAATCAGTCTGCATGTCATAGCAGAGAATCAGGCTTCACGTCAGCCACCACTGCAACAGTCCATTGTCATAAATTTAGGCCCAGCACCCAGGCAGAGGAGAGAGGTCCCGTAACAGAGGATCTGGCTTCATGTCAGCAGAGAATCAGTCTGCATGTCATAGCAGAGAATGAGGCTTCACGTCAGCCACCACTGCAACAGTCCATTGGCATATATTTAGGCCCAGCACACACACAGGCAGAGGAGAGAGGTCCCGTAACAGACAATCTGGCTTCATGTCAGCAGAGAATTAGTCTGCATGTCATAGCAGAGAATGAGGCTTCACGTCACCCACCACTGCAACAGTCCATTGGCATATATTCAGGCCCAGCACCCAGGCAGAGGAGAGAGGTCCCGTAACAGAGGATCTGGCTTCATGTCAGCAGAGAATCAGTCTGCATGTCATAGCAGAGAATCAGGCTTCACGTCAGCCA
Source organism: Bufo gargarizans (assembly GCF_014858855.1). NCBI lineage: Eukaryota > Metazoa > Chordata > Amphibia > Anura > Bufonidae > Bufo > Bufo gargarizans. The sequence continues at coordinate 318,890,774 of NC_058081.1, forward strand.
CCACTGCAACAGTCCATTGTCATAAATTTAGGCCCAGCACCCAGGCAGAGGAGAGAGGTCCCGTAAAAGAGGATCTGGCTTCATGTCAGCAGAGAATCAGTCTGCATGTCATAGCAGAGAATCAGGCTTCACGTCAGCCACCACTGCAACAGTCCATTGTCATAAATTTAGGCCCAGCACCCAGGCAGAGGAGAGAGGTCCCGTAAAAGAGGATCTGGCTTCATGTCAGCAGAGAATCAGTCTGCATGTCATAGCAGAGAATCAGGCTTCACGTCAGCCACCACTGCAACAGTCCATTGTCATAAATTTAGGCCCAGCACCCAGGCAGAGGAGAGAGGTCCCGTAACAGACAATCTGGCTTCATGTCAGCAGAGAATTAGTCTGCATGTCATAGCAGAGAATCAGGCTTCATGTCAGCCACCACTGCAACAGTCCATTGGCATATATTTAGGCCTAGCACACAGGCAGAGGAGAGGTTCATTCAACTTTGGGTAGCATCGCAATATAATGGTAAAATGAAAATAAAAATAGGATTGAATGAGGAAGTGCCCTGGAGTCCAATAATATATGGTTATGGGGAGGTAGTTAATGTCTAATCTGGACAAGGGACGGACAGGTCCTGTGGGATCCATGCCTGGTTCATTTTTATGAACGTCAGCTTGTCCACATTGGCTGTAGACAGGCGGCTGCGTTTGTCTGTAATGACGCCCCCTGCCGTGCTGAATACACGTTCAGACAAAACGCTGGCTGCCGGGCAGGCCAGCACCTCCAAGGCATAAAAGGCTAGCTCTGGCCACGTGGACAATTTAGAGACCCAGAAGTTGAATGGGGCCGAACCATCAGTCAGTACGTGGAGGGGTGTGCACACGTACTGTTCCACCATGTTAGTGAAATGTTGCCTCCTGCTAACACGTTGCGTATCAGGTGGTGGTGCAGTTAGCTGTGGCGTGTTGACAAAAGTTTTCCACATCTCTGCCATGCTAACCCTGCCCTCAGAGGAGCTGGCCGTGACACAGCTGCCTTGGCGACCTCTTGCTCCTCCTCTGCCTTGGCCTTGGGCTTCCACTTGTTCCCCTGTGACATTTGGGAATGCTCTCAGTAGCGCGTCTACCAACGTGCGCTTGTACTCGCGCATCTTCCTATCACGCTCCAGTGCAGGAAGTAAGGTGGGCACATTGTCTTTGTAGCGTGGATCCAGCAGGGTGGCAACCCAGTAGTCCGCACAGGTTAAAATGTGGGCAACTCTGCTGTCGTTGCGCAGGCACTGCAGCATGTAGTCGCTCATGTGTGCCAGGCTGCCCAGGGGTAAGGACAAGCTGTCCTCTGTGGGAGGCGTATCGTCATCGTCCTGCCTTTCCCCCCAGCCACGCACCAGTGATGGACCCGAGCTGCGTTGGGTGCCACCCCGCTGTGACCATGCTTCATCCTCATCCTCCTCCACCTCCTCCTCATCCTCGTCCTCCTCGTCCTCCAGTAGTGGGCCCTGGCTGGCCACATTTGTACCTGGCCTCTGCTGTTGCAAAAAACCTCCCTCTGAGTCACTTCGAAGAGACTGGCCTGAAAGTGCTAAAAATGACCCCTCTTCCTCATCCTCCTCCTCCTCCTCCTGGGCCACCTCCTGTTCCATCATCGCCCTAAGTGTTTTCTCAAGGAGACATAGAAGTGGTATTGTAACGCTGATAACGGTGTCATCGCCACTGGCCATGTTGGTGGAGTACTCGAAACAGCGCAACAGGGCACACAGGTCTCGCATGGAGGCCCAGTCATTGGTGGTGAAGTGGTGCTGTTCTGTAGTGCGACTGACCCGTGCGTGCTGCAGCTGAAACTCCACTATGGCCTGCTGCTGCTCGCACAGTCTGTCCAGCATGTGCAAGGTGGAGTTCCACCTGGTGGGCACGTCGCATATGAGGCGGTGAGCGGGAAGGCCGAAGTTACGCTGTAGCGCAGACAGGCGAGCAGCGGCAGGATGTGAACGCCGGAAGCGCGAACAGACGGCCCGCACTTTATGCAGCAGCTCTGACATGTCGGGGTAGTTGTGAATGAACTTCTGCACCACCAAATTCAGCACATGCGCCAAGCAAGGGATGTGCGTCAAATTGGCTAGTCCCAGAGCTGCAACGAGATTTCGCCCATTATCACACACCACCAGGCCGGGCTTGAGGCTCACCGGCAGCAACCACTCGTCGGTCTGTTGTTCAATACCCCGCCACAACTCCTGTGCGGTGTGGGGCCTGTCCCCCAAACATATGAGTTTCAGAATGGCCTGCTGACGTTTACCCCGGGCTGTGCTGAAGTTGGTGGTGAAGGTGTGTGGCTGACTGGATGAGCAGGTGGAAGAAGAGGAGGAGGAAGCCGAGAAGGAGGAGGTGGCAACAGGAGGCAAAGAATGTTGCCCTGCGATCCTTGGCGGCGGCAGGACGTGCGCCAAACAGCTCTCCGCCTGGGGCCCAGCTGCCACTACATTTACCCAGTGTGCAGTTAGGGAGATATAGCGTCCCTGGCCGTGCTTACTGGTCCACGTATCTGTGGTTAGGTGGACCTTGCTACAGATGGCGTTGCGCAGTGCACACTTGATTTTATCGGATACTTGGTTGTGCAGGGAAGGCACGGCTCTCTTGGAGAAGTAGTGCCGGCTGGGAACAACATACTGTGGGACAGCAAGCGACATGAGCTGTTTGAAGCTGTCTGTGTCCACCAGCCTAAATGACAGCATTTCATAGGCCAGTAGTTTAGAAATGCTGGCATTCAGGGCCAGGGATCGAGGGTGGCTAGGTGGGAATTTACGCTTTCTATCAAATGTTTGTGAGATGGAGAGCTGAACGCTGGCGTGTGACATGGTTGAGACGCTTGGTGACGGAGGTGGTGGTGGTGGTGTTGGTGGTACATCCCCTGTTTGCTGGGCGGCAGGTGCCAACGTTCCTCCAGAGGCGGAGGAAGAGGCCGAGGCGGCAGCAGCAGAATAGGCCGAGGCGGCAGCAGCAGAAGAGGTAGCAGGGGGAGCCTGAGTGACTTCCTTGGTTTTAAGGTGTTTACTCCACTGCAGTTCATGCTTTGCATGCAGGTGCCTGGTCATGCAGGTTGTGCTCAGGTTCAGAACGTTAATGCCTCGCTTCAGGCTCTGATGGCACAGCGTGCAAACCACTCGGGTCTTGTCGTCAGCACATTGTTTGAAGAAGTGCCATGCCAGGGAACTCCTTGAAGCTGCCTTTGGGGTGCTCGGTCCCAGATGGCGGCGGTCAGTAGCAGGCGGAGTCTCTTGGCGGCGGGTGTTCTGCTTTTGCCCACTGCTCCCTCTTTTGCTACGCTGTTGGCTCGGTCTCACCACTGCCTCTTCCTCCGAACTGTGAAAGTCAGTGGCACGACCTTCATTCCATGTGGGGTCTAGGACCTCATCGTCCCCTGCATCGTCTTCCACCCAGTCTTGATCCCTGACCTCCTGTTCAGTCTGCACACTGCAGAAAGACGCAGCAGTTGGCACCTGTGTTTCGTCATCATCAGAGACATGCTGAGGTGGTATTCCCATGTCCTCATCATCAGGAAACATAAGTGGTTGTGCGTCAGTGCATTCTATGTCTTTCACCGCTGGGGAAGGGCTAGGTGGATGCCCTTGGGAAACCCTGCCAGCGGAGTCTTCAAACAGCATAAGAGACTGCTGCATAACTTGAGGCTGAGACAGTTTCCCTGGTATGCATGGGGGTGATGTGACAGACTGATGGGGTTGGTTTTCAGGCGCCATCTGTGCGCTTTCTGCAGAAGACTGGGTGGGAGATAATGTGAACGTGCTGGATCCACTGTCGGCCACCCAATTGACTAATGCCTGTACCTGCTCAGGCCTTACCATCCTTAGAACGGCATTGGGCCCCACCATATATCGCTGTAAATTCTGGCGGCTACTGGGACCTGAGGTAGTTGGTACACTAGGACGTGTGGATGTGGCAGAACGGCCACGTCCTCTCCCAGCACCAGAGGGTCCACTAACACCACCACGACCATGTCCACGTCCGCGTCCCTTACTAGATGTTTTTCTCATTGTTATGGTTCACCACAACAACAAATATATTATTTGGCCCAATGTATTGTATTCAAATTCAGCGGGATATAAATTTGAGGCCTAGTATTTAGGCGCTGGGTGACCGGTATGGATTTAGTGACAGAATTAGACTTGGAAATGCACAGAAGCGTGTGTGTGAAGTTATTCTGAATGACCCAATGTGCACCTTGAATATTATATACCCTTTTTGGGATAGATTTCAAATAGCTCTGATATAGCAGGAACCACTAAATTATGAAATTGCTAAATTGGGAATTGTACTTCAACCCAGAACAAAAAATGTGCTTTGACGGGCACTAAATAACTTTCCCAGCTACAACAGGACAGCGGTAACGAGAGATTTAGAGGGATTTAAATTTGAGGCCTAGTATTTAGGCGCTGGGTCACCGGTATGGATTTAGTGACAGAATTAGACTTGGAAATGCACAGAAGCGTGTGTGTGAAGTTATTCTGAATGACCCAATGTGCACCTTCAATATTATATACCCTTTTAGGGATAGATTTCAAATAGCTCTGATATAGCAGAAACCACTAAATTATGAAATTGCTAAATTGGGAATTGTACTTCAACCCAGAACAAAAAATGTGCTTTGACGGACACTAAATATCTTGCCCAGCAACAACAGTACAGCGGGTAACGAGAGATTTAGAGGGATTTAAATTTGAGGCCTAGTATTTAGGCGCTGGGTGACAGGTATGGGTTTAGTGACAGAATTAGACTTGGAAATACACAGTAGCGGGTGTGTGTGAAGTTATTCTGAATGACCCTATGTGCACCTTCAATATTATATACCCTTTTAGGGATAGATTTCAAATAGCTCTGATATAGCAGAAACCACTAAATTATGAAATTGCTAAATTGGGAATTGTACTTCAACCCAGAACAAAAAATGTGCTTTGACGGACACTAAATATCTTGCCCAGCAACAACAGTACAGCGGTGGGTAACGAGAGATTTAGAGGGATTTAAATTTGAGGCCTAGTATTTAGGCGCTGGGTCACCGGTATGGATTTAGTGACAGAATTAGACTTGGAAATGCACAGAAGCGTGTGTGTGAAGTTATTCTGAATGACCCAATGTGCACCTTCAATATTATATACCCTTTTAGGGATAGATTTCAAATAGCTCTGATATAGCAGAAACCACTAAATTATGAAATTGCTAAATTGGGAATTGTACTTCAACCCAGAACAAAAAATGTGCTTTGACGGACACTAAATATCTTGCCCAGCAACAACAGTACAGCGGGGTAACGAGAGATTTAGAGGGATTTAAATTTGAGGCCTAGTATTTAGGCGCTGGGTGACAGGTATGGGTTTAGTGACAGAATTAGACTTGGAAATACACAGTAGCGGGTGTGTGTGAAGTTATTCTGAATGACCCAATGTGCACCTTCAATATTATATACCCTTTTAGGGATAGATTTCAAATAGCTCTGATATAGCAGGAACCACTAAATTATGAAATTGCTAAATTGGGAATTGTACTTCAACCCAGAACAAAAAATGTGCTTTGACGGACACTAAATATCTTGCCCAGCAACAACAGTACAGCGGGTAACGAGAGATTTAGAGGGATATAAATTTGAGGCCTAGTATTTAGGCGCTGGGTCACCGGTATGGATTTAGTGACAGAATTAGACTTGGAAATGCACAGAAGCGTGTGTGTGAAGTTATTCTGAATGACCCTATGTGCACCTTCAATATTATATACCCTTTTAGGGATAGATTTCAAATAGCTCTGATATAGCAGAAACCACTAAATTATGAAATTGCTAAATTGGGAATTGTACTTCAACCCAGAACAAAAAATGTGCTTTGACGGACACTAAATATCTTGCCCAGCAACAACAGTACAGCGGTGGGTAACGAGAGATTTAGAGGGATTTAAATTTGAGGCCTAGTATTTAGGCGCTGGGTCACCGGTATGGATTTAGTGACAGAATTAGACTTGGAAATGCACAGAAGCGTGTGTGTGAAGTTATTCTGAATGACCCTATGTGCACCTTCAATATTATATACCCTTTTAGGGATAGATTTCAAATAGCTCTGATATAGCAGAAACCACTAAATTATGAAATTGCTAAATTGGGAATTGTACTTCAACCCAGAACAAAAAATGTGCTTTGACGGACACTAAATATCTTGCCCAGCAACAACAGTACAGCGGGTAACGAGAGATTTAGAGGGATTTAAATTTGAGGCCTAGTATTTAGGCGCTGGGTGACAGGTATGGGTTTAGTGACAGAATTAGACTTGGAAATACACAGTAGCGGTGTGTGTGAAGTTATTCTGAATGACCCTATGTGCACCTTCAATATTATATACCCTTTTAGGGATAGATTTCAAATAGCTCTGATATAGCAGAAACCACTAAATTATGAAATTGCTAAATTGGGAATTGTACTTCAACCCAGAACAAAAAATGTGCTTTGACGGACACTAAATATCTTGCCCAGCAACAACAGTACAGCGGGTAACGAGAGATTTAGAGGGATTTAAATTTGAGGCCTAGTATTTAGGCGCTGGGTGACAGGTATGGGTTTAGTGACAGAATTAGACTTGGAAATACACAGTAGCGGGTGTGTGTGAAGTTATTCTGAATGACCCAATGTGCACCTTCAATATTATATACCCTTTTAGGGATAGATTTCAAATAGCTCTGATATAGCAGGAACCACTAAATTATGAAATTGCTAAATTGGGAATTGTACTTCAACCCAGAACAAAAAATGTGCTTTGACGGACACTAAATATCTTGCCCAGCAACAACAGTACAGCGGTAACGAGAGATTTAGAGGGATTTAAATTTGAGGCCTAGTATTTAGGCGCTGGGTGACAGGTATGGGTTTAGTGACAGAATTAGACTTGGAAATACACAGTAGCGGGTGTGTGTGAAGTTATTCTGAATGACCCAATGTGCACCTTCAATATTATATACCCTTTTAGGGATAGATTCCAAATAGCTCTGATATAGCAGGAACCACTAAATTATGAAATTGCTAAATTGGGAATTGTACTTCAACCCAGAACAAAAAATGTGCTTTGACGGACACTAAATATCTTGCCCAGCAACAACAGTACAGCGGTAACGAGAGATTTAGAGGGATTTAAATTTGAGGCCTAGTATTTAGGCGCTGGGTGACAGGTATGGGTTTAGTGACAGAATTAGACTTGGAAATACACAGTAGCGGGTGTGTGTGAAGTTATTCTGAATGACCCAATGTGCACCTTCAATATTATATACCCTTTTTGGGATAGATTTCAAATAGCTCTGATATAGCAGGAACCACTAAATTATGAAATTGCTAAATTGGGAATTGTATTTCAACCCAGAACAAGAAATGTGCTTGAACGGACACTAAATAACTCGCCCAGCTACAGCACTAGGGACAGATTTAGCTGGATATAAATTTGAGGCCTAGTATTTAGGCGCTGGGTGACCGGTATGGATTTAGTGACAGAATTAGACTGGGATATGGCCAAAAAATAAACAGACTATTGCTGGTTAAATGCACTTGGTGTGACAGCTTCACCCTGATGTAGGCTTTAGCCAAAAAACAACCACACCATTGAGGGTTAAATGCACTTGGTGACAGGCGCAGCTTGCCCCTGATTTTGTATATGGCCAAAAAATGAACAGACTATTGCTGGTTAAATGCACTTGGTGTGACAGCTTCACCCTGATGTAGGCTTTAGCCAAAAAACAACCACACCATTGAGGGTTAAATGCACTTGGTGACAGGCGCAGCTTGCCCCTGATTTTGTATATGGCCAAAAAATGAACAGACTATTGCTGGTTAAATGCACTTGGTGTCACAGCTTCACCCTGATGTAGGCTTTAGCCAAAAAACAACCACACCATTGAGGGTTAAATGCACTTGGTGACAGGCGCAGCTTGCCCCTGATTTTGTATATGGCCAAAAAATGAACAGACTATTGCTGGTTAAATGCACTTGGTGTGACAGCTTCACCCTGATGTAGGCTTTAGCCAAAAAACAACCACACCATTGAGGGTTAAATGCACTTGGTCGCAGCTTGTGCTGGCGCACCACAAGACACAAAATGGCCGCCGATCACCCCAGAAAAATGAGACTGACAAACGGTCTGTGCAGCCTAAAAACAGTGAGCAATTGAGGATCAGCAGCTCAATGATCCACAGCTGCAGATCGATCAGTTAATCAAGTCCTTTGGAGGAGTTAATCTGCCTAATCTCGCCCTACTGTCGCAGCCGCAACCTCTCCCTACGCTAATCAGAGCAGAGTGACGGGCGGCGCTATGTGACTCCAGCTTAAATAGAGGCTGGGTCACATGGTGCTCTGGCCAATCACAGCCATGCCAATAGTAGGCATGGCTGTGATGGCCTCTTGGGGCAAGTAGTATGACGCTTGTTGATTGGCTGCTTTGCAGCCTTTCAAAAAGCGCCAAGAAAGCGTCACAAAAGCGCCAAGAAAGCGACGAACACCGAACCCGAACCCGGACTTTTACGAAAATGTCCGGGTTCGGGTCCGTGTCACGGACACCCCAAAATTCGGTACGAACCCGAACTATACAGTTCGAGTTCGCTCATCCCTAAATATGAAGATGATCAATTAATTAATTAATTTATTTATTTGCTAATCTAGATGGTATAATTTCACCCACACTATCTAATTAGTCTTAATAAAATGAAATATCATTTTCTGTGTCTCTTACCAAGTCCTAGTAGGAATCTCACTTCTGCTCCTAGAAAAGCTGGGTGGTCCATCATAGCGCATCTCACCATAGCTTTCATCTTGATAGACCCCTCTAGAGAGCTTAACTTGTCCCCTTTTTTTCTTTCTCTCTCTCTCTCTCTCTCTCTCTGTGTGGTTTATGACCACAAACTTATCAGTTAAACACGCCTTCCTAGTTTGGAACTTTCCAATCATTGTCAGATGGGCGTGACCATTGATAAAAAATTTGACATCATAACCTTACTGAGAATGCACTTTTGCTACTGTTGTAATGTCACCTACTCATACCTAGGTGGCACTGCTGTATAAGCTATTTGCATCATAGTATAAAGGGGTAACTTATGTAAGTCTGAATAAAAAGTATTCTATACATTTGACCTTAGAAGCTTTAATTCAAAGCTGTAGGGATTAATTCTGACACTTGTAGCAATTAGAGACAGACCTCTAGGCGTCTCTCTGAATGTTTCTCTCACTATGGACCGTAATGGTATTAATGGGCCTTGTTTTCTCACAGAGATATCAGTACCTCCTGTCATACCAAAGATGTGAATAATTGTTACAAAACACACATTTTTAAAGACACTCTTATAGAGAGAAATATTCTCCTAATGAGAAATATATATAATATACTGGATGCATTTTGTCTTCATAACATACAACCATATAATATAAAGTAATACATATATATATAACTATATATATATATATATATATATATATATATATATATGTCCGACTGATTGTTTTATGCTAAGGACTAACTAAGGCTCAATAAATGAATACATACATATTATATATTTTGCTTCATTAATAAATACCTAATTGTATAGGTAATTATCATAAGCTGCATAGAGCTTATCTTTATCTACCGTCATAAATTTATAAGTAGACAAGAAGGCTTCTTCTCAGACTGGTACATTCATGAGAAGAATAACACTAAAGAGTAGAAACCTTTGTGCGACCATACTTCGGCCTACTCAAGACATACAAAATTGTAACTATAGTTGAGCATGGCTCTTAAAGGCAATGAACATCCATCTTGACTAGAATAATTGGATATCTGACCAGTGTCACTTTAAGTGCTGATAACTTTAAAATGCTTTGACTTATCAAGGCCATTCTGAGATTGTTTTTTCGTCACATATTGTACTTCATGACACTGGTAAAATGAAGTTAAAAAAAAAATTATTTATAAAAAAATACAAAATTTACCCACAAATTTTAAAAAATGGCAAATTTCCAAGTTTCAATTTCTCTACTTCTATAATACATAATAATACCTCCAAAAATAGTTATTACTTTACATTCCCTATATGTCTACTTCATGTTTGGACCATTGTGGGAATTATATTTTATTTTTTGGGGCTGTTACAAGGCTTAGAAGTTTGAAAGCAAATCTTGAAATTTTTCAGAAATTTTCAAAAAACCAATTTTTAGGGACCAGTTCAGGTCTGAAGTCACTTTGCGAGGCTTACATAATAGAAACCTCCCAAAAATGACCCCATTCTATAAACTACCCCTCTCAAGGTATTCAAAACTGATTTTACAAACTTTGTTAACCCTTTAGGTGTTCCACAAGAATTAATGGAAAAAAGAGGTGCAATTTCAAAATTTCACTTCTTTGGCAGATTTTCCGTTTCAATAATTTTTTTTCTAGTTACAAAGCAAGGGTTAACAGCCAAACCAAACTCAATATTTATGGCCCTGATTCTGTAGTTTACATAAACACAACATATGTGGTCGTAAACAACTGTACGGCACACGGCAGGGCGCAGAAGGAAAGGAATGCCATACGGTTTTTGGAAGGCAGATTTTGCTGGACTGTTTTTTTTGACACCATGTCCCATTTGAAGCCCCCCGATGCACCCCTAGAGTAGAAACTCCATAAAAGTGACCCCATCTAAGAAACTACACCCCTCAAGGTATTCAAAACTGATTTTACAAATGTCGTTTACCCTTTAGGTGTTCCACAAGAATTAATGGAAAATAGAGATACAATTTCAAAATGTCACTTTTTGGCAGATTTTCCATTTTAATAATTTTTTTCCAGTTACAAAGCAAGGGTTAACAGCCAAACCAAACTACATTTTTAGCCCTGATTCTGTAGTTTACATAAATACCCCATATGTGGTTGTAAACAGCTGTACCGGCACACGGCAGGGCGCAGAAGGGAAGGAATGCCATGCGGTTTTTGGAAGGCAGATTTCGGTGGACTGTTTTTTTTTGACACCATGTCCCATTTGAAGCCCCCTTTATGCAACCCTAGAGTAGAAACTCCATAAAAGTGACCCCATCTAATAAACTACACCCCTCATGGTATTTAAAACAGATTTTACAAACATTGTTAACCCTTTAAGTGTTCCACAAGAGTTATTGGCATATGGATATCTAATATGTAGACTTTTTATTTATTTATTTATGTAAGTTTTACACAATAATATCATTTTTGAAACAAAAAATAAATCATGTTTTAGTATCTCCATATTCTGAGAGCCATAGTTTTTTCAGTTTTTGGGCAATTATCTTAGGTAGGATCTCATTTTTTTCGGGATGAGATGACGGTTTGATTGGCACTATTTTGGGGTGCATATGACCTTTTGATCGCTTGCTATTACACTTTTTGTGATGTAAGGTGACAAAAAATGGTTTATTTAGCACAGTGTTTATTTTTTATTTTTTACGGTGTTCATCTGAGGGGTTAGGTCATGTGATATTTTTATAGAGCCGGTCGATACGAACGTGGCGATACCAAATATGTATACTTTTTTTTATTTATGTAAGTTTTACACAATAACTGCTTTTTTAAAACAAAAAAATGATGTTTTAGTGTCTCCATATTCTGAGCTATATATTTTTTTTTGGAGGGGAGATTGTCTTAGGTAGGGGCTCTTTGTTTGCGGGATGAGGTGACGGCTAGATTGGTACTATTTTGGTGGACAAACGCCTTTTTGATCGCTTGCTGTTGTACTTTTTGTGATGTAAGTTGACAAAAATATGGTTTATTTAGCACATTTTTTATTTTATTTTTACGGTGTTCATCTGAGGGGTTAGGTCATGTGATATGTTTATAGAGCCGGTCGATACGGAAGCAGCGATATCTAATATGTAGACTTTTTATTTATTTATGTAAGTTTTACACAATAATATCATTTTTGAAACAAAAAATTATAATTTTTAGTGTCTCCACATATGCATATGACTTTTTGATCGCTTGTTATTACACTTTTTGTGATGTAAGGTGACAAATGGTTTATTTAGCAGTTTTCTTTTTTTTTTTTTTACGGTGTTCATATGAGGCGTTAGGTCATGTGTTATTTTTATAGAGCCGGTCGGTCCCCCTATTTTTTACCAATTTTCTTTACCTTTATTTGGGGAAAATTATGTTTTTGTTTATTTTTAGTTGAAACTACATTTTTTGGGGGAAAACAATTTTTTCAACTTTTTTTTCACTTTATTTTTTGTCCCACTTTGGGACTTAAACTTTTGGGGGTATAATCCTTTACAATGCATTCCAATACTTCTATATTGGAATGCATTGGCCTTCTGAGAAATACTGTGTGAATTACTCATACAGCTTCCGGCCTGTGAGATCCAGGGGGCTGGATCTCACAGGCTCGTCATCGGAAAGGCAGCAGCGATGCCTTCCTTAGGCATCGCGCTGCCTTCCATGCCATCGGGTTCCCCCCACAGCCACATGGGGACCCGATGGCACCGCCGACCACCGCCGCCGCACTAGGTAAAAGCCGCAAACCGCAGGTCTGAATTGACCTGCGGGTTGCGGCAATCGCCGATACGGGGGGATCACAATTAACCTCTGCCGCTCCGCAATCTACTTTTAAACTTAGGACGTACGGGTACGTGCTGAGTCCTTAAGGACTCGGGAAACAGGGCGTACTGGTACGCCCTAATTCCCTAAGGGGTTAATAATATAATTGCATGTCAACTGCATACTGTATACATCCTTACCAGGTGCCTCATACAAAATGGTCTTATAATTAGAACATTTATTATTGTGACAAGACCAGATGTTACTCTTATAAAAAAGAAACATCTGCAATTAATGTTTGGGAACTAAAGTTTAGAACTTGGGAACCGATCCATTAAAACAATTACATAAAACAGGATTAGGAGGCTTCAGTACATATGCAGCTGTCAAGCAACCATCCTATTCCATTTGTTTTGTAAATCAAAGTCTTATTGCATCTGGACCATAAATGATTGACCGAGTTGCAATAAAACATTAAAGATCGTCTTAAAACAACCGGTATTTTATACAGTGATGTCCAGTTCGCATTGTTCGCCCGCGAACACATGCGGGCTGCCATCTTTTCTCACAAGTCGGGCGATGCACAGGTAAGTCCTTACCTGTGCCTGTGCGTGAGCCAGTCTGAAATCAAATGCGGTCACCGGGACCAGGCAGTTCCGAGAACAGCCGCCGGGGGCCTTTTTTGGGCTGTTCTCGGAATTGCCTGCTCCCGATGACCGCATTTGTTTCAGACCGGCTCACGGTACAGGCACAGGTAAGGGCTTACCTGTGCCTCGCCGGACTTGTGAGAAAAGATGGCAGACCGCATGTGTTCGCGGGCGAACAATGCGAACTGGCCATCAATATAAAACACCAGTTTTGTTCCTTCTAAATCCATTAGCAGCATCAACATTAAGGATTTTTTATAATCTACAGATGTGTTGAAGGTAGGTGTACCTTCTTTGAATGATAAACATTTGTCTTTGGTAAAAAAAAAAAAAAAAAAAAAAAAAGCCCCCAAAGCCAAGATTTGTTTTAATGCTAAGCTTTGGCCTGTTTCACAATGCTGGCAGTTCTGGATCTGCTGGAATCTTAGTTAGCCCCATTGACTATAATGGAGTCCAGCTACTGTACACTACACTGGGTTTTAGCGCTATCACTCTTGCTGGGCAAGGCAAGTCCGGGGTCTCCCCACATTAACATCCTGTATGGTAAGGTAAGTTACCACCATGGGGGGGATGTGAAAAAAATAGCACGCCAAGGGTAAAAAAAACACTTTAATACATTACAGCCTAATTAGATCACAATGTTGGGTTCCCATTATACTTAAATAAGCTTTAACATATCTAAAACAAGAAAATAAACCAAATAGTAATATACTTTAATTTACTATGCCTTAGTATTCCTGTGCTGCCAATACCCACCAATTCAATTTCTTCCATACACAACGATGAGATGTCCATGGGACATCATATCACATGATAACAGCTGGGAATTGAGGCTTGCAGCTATGACATTCCATTCATGCTAATATCATAAGATGGTGATTGACAGGCACAATCAAATGACGCTTGGTTTACTAATTACTGTACAACACAGTAAGTGGTTTTCTTATTGAATTTAGTTTAACTTTTACATAGTTTTTATAAGGATCCTCACACTGCAAGGACACGATCCAATAGAAATAAAAAACAATTAGAATGTAAGAAAAATTATGACAGTTTTTTTGGTACATTGCATATACTTGGAAAACACTGAATTCTCTATACCTTGATTAAATAGAGAGTGACTTTGTCATATGTGAAACGGGAAAGAGATCCGCAAACCCAGCACATAACTGCCATAGTTATGACCAGATATATATAGACAGCTATGCCATCTGGAATGATGCAGCAACACTAACATATATAAATGTGAAACAGAGATAAGTAGCTGTCAACGTGGTCAAGATTTCCCAAATTTTATTTCCCATCACAGTTAGATTTGGAAATTTAAAAATTAAGACGATCTTCTCTCCATGTAGCAAAATGCTTCCAATGGTCTGAAGGAAATGTCAATGTCAAGTCTAGTCCCTATGTAATGGAATCCCAGTGTGCTCACTCGTTCTTCTCTCTGGCATGGCTCTGTCATGTTCAAACACCTGAAAATAGAAACATGCTTAAATGTCAGATGTTTTTCTGTGCGTTATAAAGAGTACTGACATTAGTAAGGATATTGAATACAGTGTTAAAGGAAAATCGTTTTTGTATGAAAGGTGACATGTCAGTCAAGTAAACACAAACACTCTCCAAGAATTAGATCCAGGAAGCAGATCACTTAGCGACAGCAGTTCTATTTACATCAGGGGTGTCCTTAAGAATTGCAATTATGATCTAGAAATTTATTCTATTCGTCATTATATTTCCAGGAAGAAGTCTTCAAATGTCAACTCAAAAAATATAATTTATTGGTCAAAGGCAGTAAGAATGTTTTTGAAATAAAATTATTTTACCTTACAAAATTTACTGTGTAGTAGATGCAATAGGTATTTCACAATCCAAATGGACATTTACTGAAATGTATAACATTTAATTCCCACTAGTGTTTCTCCTTGAGAATTGCAGTTAAAAAAGTTCAACTAAATGTAATTTTTTAATATGTATTTAGCTCAAAATTCCAAGTGAGAATTCCTCGTCTCTGGTCTAATACTTTGGCAGCAATCATATTAAATTCCAATATACAATGGGTTCATTCATTTTCATCATCACTTGAATATTAGAGAGAAAACTGATTCCAGCAGCACAACAAAAACAAAAGGAATATTAGTCAGCACATCCTGTAAAATAAAGAGAATGCGCAGGTGCAAGTCGCCATGGCTGAAAATACAAAAGTAAAAGCAAACACAATTCAACTACACTCTGTAAACATATATGTAATATGAACTAATCCCACATACACTTTTAGATGGGAAACTACTCTGTATAATACCTCTCCTTGTGTCAATAGGCCTCAAATGAATTCATAGATAGCATACTTCACATATAAACTTGCTCTATGTGATACCTCTATATGTTTATATGCTGTTGCATTGCGTTTGCTTCTACTCCGACAGCAAGAAATGAGTGAATCAAAGTTGATGAAGTGGAATTCGATCCAAAATTTGATTCGTACTAAAATGGCTGCTGCATATGTGAGGACATGGAGCAAGGAACTCTGGGAATGAGGGTTCACCCACAATGCCATGCATGCATTCAATCAACAGCCAGCCAGCCCTGTGATGTCATAGCCCTATAAATGAAATTACAAAATAAAGTGGTCTAAAAGGCAAAAGATGCTCAAAACCCCAAATGCTATTGTGCATTTATACCTGGGAGGGGGGGGGGGGATCCTACCCATGTGATCCGTTGCTAACAGCAATCTCCAGCAAAAATGCATACAATGGAGGATGCCGGCAGCGGACCACATGCACCACAAAAACATACTACACAGGTCTTAAAAGCAGAATATGCTCAAAACCCCATATGCTGAAGAGCATCTCTAACCTGGGGAGCAAATCCTGCACATGTGATCCGTTGCTAACAGCAATCCCCAGCAAAAAATGCATACAAAAGAGGATGCCTGCAACGGACCACATGTAAGACAAATGTGCGCATGGGACTATAAGAAATAGAAAATGGTGCACTACAATGGTGACTGCAATTGACAATATATGGCTAAACCCTCACGCTGATATTAAAATGAGACTTTCGCCAATATATTCCTATATCAAGAACATACCAGAGCCCCATCACATCATCAAGGTCTCTCAAAATGGCACGGGACCTAGCGCTAACCTACCTATGCCGCATGGACAATTTATGATAGGTGCATACAGTCCGACACACAGCCAGCAGCTCCCAGTTACCTCCAGGGGGAAATCACACATACAATGGGAGGAGGGAAGAGGCTGTGAGTCCCACCTATAACTGGCTCATGTGACGCAGGCTGCCCAGGTGCACCTGAATGTTACCCATAGATCCAAATCAATGCATTTTTTGCTGGGGATTGCTGTTAGCAATGGATCACATGTGCAGGATTTGCTCCCCCGGTTAGAGCTGCGCTACAGCATATGGGGTTTTAAGCATTTTCTGTTTTTAAGACCTGTGTAGGATGTTTTTGTGGTACATGTGGTCCACTGTGGGCATCCTCCAATGTATGCATTTTTTCTGGGGATTGCTCTTAGCAACGGATTACATGGGCAGGATTTACACCCCCATTTAGAGATGCGCTACAGCATATGGGATTTTGAGCATTTTCTGTTTTTAAGATCTGTGTAGGATGTTTTTGTGGTACATGTGGGCCGCTGCGGGCATCCTCCATTGTATGCATTTTTGCTCGGGATTGCTGTTAGCAACCGATCACATGGGCAGGATTTGCAGCCCCCAGGTATAAATGCGCAACAGCATTTGGGGTTTTGAGCATCTTTTGCCTTTTAGACCACTTTATTCTGTGATTTTGTCTGTATATGTATGCCTGGAGGTGGGGCAACCTCAGGTTTGAATGTGCCTTGATTTTGATAAATGGGTAACATTTAGGTGCACCTGGGCAGCCTGTGTCACATGAGCCAGTTATAGATGGGGCTCACAGCCTCCTCCCATTGTATGTGTGATTTCACGCTGAAGGTAACTGGGAGCTGCTGGCTTTGTGTTGGACTGTATGTACCTATCATAAATTGTCCATACGGCATAGGTAGGTTAGCGTTAGGTCCTGTGCCATTTTGAGAGACCTTGATGGGGTGCGTTATGTTCTTGATATAAGAATATATTGGCGAAAGTCTAATTTTAATATCAGCGTGAGGGTTTAGCCATATATTGCCAATTGCATTCACCATTGTAGTGCACCATTTGTTTAGCGATGCAGTTATATGTTCTAAAGCCCTTTTTGCCGTGTATTAGTGACAAAAAAATATATATATTATTTGCCGTTTAGGGTGCAGTTATATGTTCTAAAGCCCTTTTTGGTGTGTATTAGTGGCAAAAAATATCTATTATTTGTCGTTTAGCGGTGCAGTTATATGTTCTAAAGCCCTTTTTTGCATGTATTAGTGGAAAAAATATATATATTATTTGCCATTCAGCGATTGTAGTTATATGTTCTAAAGCATTTTGTGGCATGTATAAGTGGAAAAAAATAAGGGCTTATTTGTCGTTCAGTGGTGCAGTTATATGTTAAAAAGCCCTTTTTGGTGTGTATTAGTGGCAAAAAAATATATATTATTTGCCGTTGTGTGGTGAAGTGAGAAAATTACAGCTCTTTTTGGCGTGTATTAGTGGCAAAAAATATATATTTGCTGTTCAGCGGTGCAGTTATATTCTCTAAAGACCTTTTTGACATGTGTTAGTAGTAAAAATATATATATTATTTGCCATTCAGCGATTGTAGTTATATGTTCTAAAGCATTTTGTGGCATGTATAAGTGGAAAAAAATAAGGGCTTATTTGTCGTTCAGCGGTGCAGTTATATGTTAAAAAGCCCTTTTTGGTGTGTATTAGTGGCAAAAAAAAATATATTATTTGCCGTTGTGTGGTAAGTGAGAAAATTACAGCTCTTTTTGGCGTGTATTAGTGGCAAAAAATATATATTTGCTGTTCAGCGGTGCAGTTATATTCTCTAAAGACCTTTTTGACATGTGTTAGTGGTAGAAATATATATATACATGTATATATTTTATTCAGAGGTGCAGTTATATGTTCTAAAGCGCTTTTTGGTGTTATTAGTTGCAATTTTTTTTATTATTTGCCGTTTAGTAGTGTAGTTATATGTTCTAAAGCCCTTTTTGGCATGTATTAGTGGCAAAAAAATATATTATTTGCAGTTCAACGTTGCAGTTGTATGTTCTAAACCCATTTTTGGCATGTATTAGTGGCACAAAAATATATATTATTTGCCATTAAGCGGTGCAGTTTTATGTTCTAAAGCCTTCTTTCGCGTGTATTAGTGAAAAAAAGGGCTTATTAGCAGTTGTGTCGTGAAGTGAGAAAATTACAGACAGATAAAGGGCAGGCCCTGCACAGGGGAATGGCAGAGGCCTAAATGTTTCTGGCGCAGGCACAGGTTGCAGCAGAGCAAGAGGGCGTGGCGGCAGCAGGAGTCGCAGAGAGAGGTCTAAGCGAGAGGCCTATGCTCCTGGTGTCATCTAGCGGTCATGTCTTGACCAGCAACCCAGCATTTCTTGAATGGTTGACTCGGTCATCCACTTCGTCCCAAGTGACATCAGACACCCTCAGCGAAGGGTTGGTGGGTTCGTTAGACACAACCCTTAGTTGGCATGGCCGGGGAGCAGGCCCTGTGCCCTCACCTGTCCTCAACCTGCCTCTGTCCTTTTCTGTTCCCTCAGCCAGAGAAGTATTATGTGCTGTGGGCTCAGCTCCACTATAAAGCGAGGATGAGCTACTAGGGGACAGTCAGCAGCTACTGGCCAGTCAAGATGTGGAGGAGACATCTGCTGCTTCCTCTGGTAGGGCACGGTGGTGTCACGCTGTTCTATACCTGGTTTGCCTGGGCAAAAGGATTCGCACAGTGGAGGAACTGCTCTGTGTCCTTTATCAAGAAATCGAATGCTCGCTTTCTCCGCGACAACTCAAAATCGGAACCATGGTGACCGACAATGGGAAGAACATGGTGTCGTCGCTGCGTCAAGGAGGTCTAAGCCATGGATTCTCCATGGCACACGTGTTCAATCTGGTTGCCAAGTGGTTCCTGAAGTTTTCCACCCATCTGCAAGACATCCTAAAAATGGCCAGGAAACTTTGCTACTGCCACTCTGACACTATGTCACCTTGCCACTCTGCGGTCTCCTGATGCTGCTGCCACCTCCACACTATGTCACCTTGCCACTCTGTGGTCTCCTGATGCTGCTGCTACCTCAACATTATGTCAACTTGCCACTCTGTTGCCTCATGATGCTGCTGCTGCTGCCACCTCCACACTGTTATTGTGCCACCCTGTGGCCTTCTCCTGAAGCTGCTGCTGCAACCTCCACACTGTCTTGTGCCACTCTTTGGCCTCCTCCTGATGCTGGTGCTGCCGCCACCTCCACACTCTGTCATTATGCCACAACTGTGGCTTCCTGATGCTGCTTCCACCTCCACACTGTCATTGTGCCACTCTGTGGTCTCCTCATGCTGCTTCCACCTCACTACTATGTCATAGGGCCACTCTGTGGGCTTCTCATGCTGTTACCACCCTCCCCACTTCATGACTGGGCCACTATTTTGCATTTTGGCCTGAATGACATCATTATTTATTTCACTTTTCTTCTGATCTGTCAGAAGGAAGGAAAAATTTGATGCACAACGGATCCATTCTATGTAACAGCCGTAAGGCCTACATGACATGATCTCTATTTTGCATCAGAATTGGCTTATGATTTGGTAGCCAAAAGCAGGAGTGGGTACAAAACACAGAAGACATGCAAATATTCTACTCATCTGTTTTGGATCCACTCCTGTTTTTTTGCTTTAGCAATACTGATGGATTACTGACCAAATTCTGACCGAGTGAAGGCAGATGCTCTTCAGACAGGATCCATTTTTTGGGGGGTTATTGTTTTGACGGCTCAGAGGAAGGGCAAAATAACCAGTGACATCAACGCAAACTTGCTGCTGACACCCTTTCCACTCCATCGGGGGGCTTTACTTGTATAAGCATTTAATCTAGGTTATGTAGACATCTATGTGCAATTAGCTGTCGATGGTGTAAAAGGAGTGCTCTTCTTCTTGACGCTAACATTGACCTGTGAGGCTGAGGTCACACTTTGTTATTTGGTCAGTTTTTGCCCCATAACTGCCCAAATAAGTGAAGTGTGCAGTGATTCTAAGAGCAACACCTGTCATCTGCATGTCATACTGACTCACAGTATTGTTTCACTACCATAGCAGACTCCCTATGCGTGTTACTACAAGGCACAGTGTTTTACACCACTATAAAGGCTCTTTCTGGCCAGGAAATAGCAGTTTCGCCACAAATAATTTCGGATCTAAACAAATGTTTTGGATAAATTTGTCGAACCGGCCAAATTGAATTTTTGGGAAATTCGCTCATCAATACCGGCAGCAAAACTGTCCAAACATGCAAGGATGTTCTTTTAATCATAGATAAATGGTGCACTAGCCTCAGAACTGTGCAGCAACAAATAAAAGGAAAGACTATGGCACTTGTATCCAATATGCAAGAAATAAATAAATAAAAGGCTTGAGAGAGACTCAATAAAGGGCTGAAACACTGTATTGTTCAGTGGTTGGTTACTTGCATATTGAATAAGAATTCCACAGTTCTTCTGTTTGTAGCATAAGTAGATGAAGGAATTGGTAATTATTTAACTTTTATCCCTGGTCATTCCTTATTAACCTTTGCTGTATTACCAATCTTTGTGCCACAGATCCATAATATAACATTCACAGCCTGTAATTGGCCTATATTGTTTAAGACATATACAGGGGTGTACACAGAAATCATTGGGCCCCATATCAACAATTTAAATTGGGCCCCCATACCCGTTCCTAATCCCTCCCACCACTGCGCCCTGGCTCCTCTCGCTACCCTCCCTAACTTCTCCCCTGCCCCACCTCATGTAGCAGTATTTTGTTCTACAAAATGGCAGTACTCATGCCGGAACCCAACAGACCCATTATAGTGAATGGGATCTGGTAGGTTCTGGCGGTGTTCAGCATATATTGACAAGACTCTGGGGCATCACATGATGTAATACCACCCAACTTTCCTGCTGTCCAGCCTCTGTGTCATAGAAGACTGCTGGGAGACAGTGACATTACTTGCTATCCTGCATGACACATGTGGAGAGACAGGAGTCTCTGGGAAAGCTGATAGAACCCCTCCCCCTGCCTTTCCATGTTCTTATTATCTGCATTTATGCCTTGCAGGATAGCAGGAAATCTGAGTGACATCACATGATGTAACAGCACCCAGCTTTTCTGCTGTCCTGCATGGCACATGTGGAGAGACATGAGAATAGTCTGAGAAAGCTGAGTAACAAAACTCCCACCTACCCTCATATCTTCTCATGCCTCTGCACTTGTGCCATGCAGGACATCAGGAAAGCTGAGTCACATCACATAATGTAGTAACAACCAGCTTTCCTCCTGTTCTGAATGTGCAGAGAAATAGCCTGGGAAAGCTGAGTGAACCCCCCCTCCCCCCTCCACACATACACCTCTGCACTGTCCTCACCTACAAGTCCTCACTTACTTCATTACTGGCAGGGTTGTGGCAATCCAAAGGAATCAGGCATGATGGAGCTAGCAGGCGGGAGGCGGAGCTAGGAGGCGGGGCTAGCAGATTGGAGACAGTTAGGAAGATAGACAGGGGTGGGGACTCTCCTCCACTGAGGGCCCCCCTTCCTCACAGGCAAAGCAAGGGTTAACAGCCAAACAAAACTTAATATTTATTGCCCTGATTCTGTAGTTTACAGAAACACCTCATATGTGGTTGTAAACTGCTGTATGGGCACACGATTTTGCGCAGAAGGAAAGGAACGCCATATGGTTTTTGGAAAGCAGATTTTACTGGGATAATTTTAAGCTGCAATGTCACATTTGAAGACCTCTTGATGCACCCTTAGAGTGGAAACTCTAAAAAAGTGACTCCATTTTAGAAACTGCGTGGTCTGCCTATATGGTAGGTACACCACTGGACATATATATTTGGCAATCTAGGGGAGATTAGGTTTATAGATTTGAACAGCTAGTTTTTTGGAATCTCACTTCCCACTTAAGTTAAGAATGATCTGGGAACTGTGGAAAAAATATAGGGGCTACTCAGATTAGGATTTTGATATCTGATTTTCTTTGACGTGGTCAGACACATTACTATAATATGTTGCAGAACCTCATCTCTATGAAAGATCGCGCTACAGGGCTGAAAAAAATTTACTTTGTGATGAACATAGTGTAAAATAAACAAATATATTAAAAAAATTACCTCATCCATTTGATTGTGACAAAACACCCTCTACCATCCTGATTGAACATGTAGTGCAAAATGACGCATGACTCGTGATGACATCATCACGTCGGCCGCCATGGTGACATCATACATCACTGAGCACGAGATTTCATGCGAGATTTTCAATCAAGATGGCGGCTGGTTCGGCATGATCAAATTATATGATTTTTGATGAGGTATGATTTATTTTTGTTTTTTACCGCCATTCTGGGAAAAGCGTTTCACTACACTAAAGCACGAGGAAATTCTGATTGAAGCCCACTTCGTGCACTTTGATTCGTTCAACACAAATCAGGATATGCCACGCACTATGACTTGCTGCTGTTCGACGTCCGGGTCGGATAAAAAATGGAGGTTTGATTTAGGTATCTGATGAAGAATGGGGATCTGATCTGATGTCTTATGAAAAATATTATTATTCTTATCTTCCAGTATGAGTAAACAAATAGAAATGGGTAACATTTTAGTATTTTACTTTTAACCCCTTCAGGACCCTGCCATTTTTCTCCTTAAGGACCAGGCCATTTTTTGCAAATCTGATATGTTTCACTTTATGTGGTGATAACTAGGGATGAGCGAACTCGAACTGTATAGTTCGGGTTCGTACCGAATTTTGGGGTGTCCGTGACACGGACCCGAACCCGGACATTTTCGTAAAAGTCCGGGTTCGGGTTCGGTGTTCGTCGCTTTCTTGGCGCTTTTGTGACGCTTTCTTGGCGCTTTTTGAAAGGCTGCAAAGCAGCCAATCAACAAGCGTCATACTACTTGCCCCAAGAGGCCATCACAGCCATGCCTACTATTGGCATGGCTGTGATTGGCCAGAGCACCATGTGACCCAGCCTCTATTTAAGCTGGAGTCACATAGCGCCGCCCGTCACTCTGCTCTGATTAGCGTAGGGAGAGGTTGCGGCTGCGACAGTAGGGCGAGATTAGGCAGATTAACTCCTCCAAAGGACTTGATTAACTGATCGATCTGCAGCTGTGGATCATTGAGCTGCTGATCCTCAATTGCTCACTGTTTTTAGGCTGCCCAGACCGTTTGTCAGTCACATTTTTCTGGGGTGATCGGCGGCCATTTTGTGTCTTGTGGTGCGCCAGCACAAGCTGCGACCAAGTGCATTTAACCCTCAATGGTGTGGTTGTTTTTTGGCTAAAGCCTACATCAGGGTGAAGCTGTCACACCAAGTGCATTTAACCAGCAATAGTCTGTTCATTTTTTGGCCATATACAAAATCAGGGGCAAGCTGCGCCTGTCACCAAGTGCATTTAACCCTCAATGGTGTGGTTGTTTTTTGGCTAAAGCCTACATCAGGGTGAAGCTGTCACACCAAGTGCATTTAACCAGCAATAGTCTGTTCATTTTTTGGCCATATACAAAATCAGGGGCAAGCTGCGCCTGTCACCAAGTGCATTTAACCCTCAATGGTGTGGTTGTTTTTTGGCTAAAGCCTACATCAGGGTGAAGCTGTCACACCAAGTGCATTTAACCAGCAATAGTCTGTTCATTTTTTGGCCATATACAAAATCAGGGGCAAGCTGCGCCTGTCACCAAGTGCATTTAACCCTCAATGGTGTGGTTGTTTTTTGGCTAAAGCCTACATCAGGGTGAAGCTGTCACACCAAGTGCATTTAACCAGCAATAGTCTGTTCATTTTTTGGCCATATACAAAATCAGGGGCAAGCTGCGCCTGTCACCAAGTGCATTTAACCCTCAATGGTGTGGTTGTTTTCTGGCTAAAGCCTACATCAGGGTGAAGCTGTCACACCAAGTGCATTTAACCAGCAATAGTCTGTTTATTTTTTGGCCATATACTACATCAGGGGCAAGCTGCGCCCGTCACCAAGTGCATTTAACCCTCAGTAGTGTGGTTGGTCAAGCTGTGACACCAAGTGCATTTAACCAGCAATAGTCTGTTCATTTTTTGGCCATATACTACATCAGGGGCAAGCTGCGCCCGTCACCAAGTGCATTTAACCAGCAATAGTGTGGTTATTTTTTGGCCATATCCCAGTCTAATTCTGTCACTAAATCCATACCGGTCACCCAGCGCCTAAATACTAGGCCTCAAATTTATATCCCGCTAAATCTCTCGTTACCGCTGTCCTGTTGTAGCTGGGAAAGTTATTTAGTGTCCGTCAAAGCACATTTTTTGTTCTGGGTTGAAGTACAATTCCCAATTTAGCAATTTCATAATTTAGTGGTTTCTGCTATATCAGAGCTATTTGAAATCTATCCCTAAAAGGGTATATAATATTCAAGGTGCACATTGGGTCATTCAGAATAACTTCACACACACCCGCTACTGTGTATTTTCAAGTCTAATTCTGTCACTAAACCCATACCTGTCACCCAGCGCCTAAATACTAGGCCTCAAATTTATATCCTGCTAAATCTCTCGTTACCGCTGTCCTGTTGTAGCTGGGAAAGTTATTTAGTGTCCGTCAAAGCACATTTTTTGTTCTGGGTTGAAGTACAATTCCCAATTTAGCAATTTCATAATTTAGTGGTTTCTGCTATATCAGAGCTATTTGAAATCTATCCCTAAAAGGGTATATAATATTCAAGGTGCACATTGGGTCATTCAGAATAACTTCACACACACCCGCTACTGTGTATTTCCAAGTCTAATTCTGTCACTAAACCCATACCTGTCACCCAGCGCCTAAATACTAGGCCTCAAATTTATATCCTGCTAAATCTCTCGTTACCGCTGTCCTGTTGTAGCTGGGAAAGTTATTTAGTGTCCGTCAAAGCACATTTTTTGTTCTGGGTTGAAGTACAATTCCCAATTTAGCAATTTCATAATTTAGTGGTTTCTGCTATATCAGAGCTATTTGAAATCTATCCCTAAAAGGGTATATAATATTCAAGGTGCACATTGGGTCATTCAGAATAACTTCACACACACCCGCTACTGTGTATTTCCAAGTCTAATTCTGTCACTAAACCCATACCTGTCACCCAGCGCCTAAATACTAGGCCTCAAATTTATATCCTGCTAAATCTCTCGTTACCGCTGTCCTGTTGTAGCTGGGAAAGTTATTTAGTGTCCGTCAAAGCACATTTTTTGTTCTGGGTTGAAGTACAATTCCCAATTTAGCAATTTCATAATTTAGTGGTTTCTGCTATATCAGAGCTATTTGAAATCTATCCCTAAAAGGGTATATAATATTCAAGGTGCACATTGGGTCATTCAGAATAACTTCACACACACCCGCTACTGTGTATTTCCAAGTCTAATTCTGTCACTAAACCCATACCTGTCACCCAGCGCCTAAATACTAGGCCTCAAATTTATATCCTGCTAAATCTCTCGTTACCGCTGTCCTGTTGTAGCTGGGAAAGTTATTTAGTGTCCGTCAAAGCACATTTTTTGTTCTGGGTTGAAATACAATTCCCAATTTAGCAATTTCATAATTTAGTGGTTTCTGCTATATCAGAGCTATTTGAAATCTATCCCTAAAAGGGTATATAATATTCAAGGTGCACATTGGGTCATTCAGAATAACTTCACACACACCCGCTACTGTGTATTTCCAAGTCTAATTCTGTCACTAAACCCATACCTGTCACCCAGCGCCTAAATACTAGGCCTCAAATTTATATCCTGCTAAATCTCTCGTTACCGCTGTCCTGTTGTAGCTGGGAAAGTTATTTAGTGTCCGTCAAAGCACATTTTTTGTTCTGGGTTGAAATACAATTCCCAATTTAGCAATTTCATAATTTAGTGGTTTCTGCTATATCAGAGCTATTTGAAATCTATCCCTAAAAGGGTAGATCATATTGAAGGTGCACATAGGGTCATTCAGAATAACTTCACACACACCCGCTACTGTGTATTTCCAAGTCTAATTCTGTCACTAAACCCATACCTGTCACCCAGCGCCTAAATACTAGGCCTCAAATTTATATCCCGCTAAATCTCTCGTTACCGCTGTCCTGTTGTAGCTGGGAAAGTTATTTAGTGTCCGTCAAAGCACATTTTTTGTTCTGGGTTGAAGTACAATTCCCAATTTAGCAATTTCATAATTTAGTGGTTTCTGCTATATCAGAGCTATTTGAAATCTATCCCTAAAAGGGTATATAATATTCAAGGTGCACATTGGGTCATTCAGAATAACTTCACACACACCCGCTACTGTGTATTTCCAAGTCTAATTCTGTCACTAAACCCATACCTGTCACCCAGCGCCTAAATACTAGGCCTCAAATTTATATCCTGCTAAATCTCTCGTTACCGCTGTCCTGTTGTAGCTGGGAAAGTTATTTAGTGTCCGTCAAAGCACATTTTTTGTTCTGGGTTGAAATACAATTCCCAATTTAGCAATTTCATAAATTAGTGGTTTCTGCTATATCAGAGCTATTTGAAATCTATCCCTAAAAGGGTATATAATATTCAAGGTGCACATTGGGTCATTCAGAATAACTTCACACACACCCGCTACTGTGTATTTCCAAGTCTAATTCTGTCACTAAACCCATACCTGTCACCCAGCGCCTAAATACTAGGCCTCAAATTTATATCCTGCTAAATCTCTCGTTACCGCTGTACTGTTGTTGCTTGGAAAGATATTTAGTGTCCGTCAAAGCACATTTTTTGTTCTGGGTTGAAATACAATTCCCAATTTAGCAATTTCATAATTTAGTGGTTCCTGCTATATCAGAGCTATTTGAAATCTATCCCAAAAAGGGTATATAATATTCAAGGTGCACATAGGGTCATTCAGAATAACTTCACACACACCCTCTACTGTGTATTTCCAAGTCTAATTCTGTCACTAAACCCATACCTGTCACCCAGCGCCTAAATACTAGGCCTCAAATTTATATCCTGCTAAATCTCTCGTTACCGCTGTACTGTTGTTGCTGGGCAAGATATTTAGTGTCCGTCAAAGCACATTTTTTGTTCTGGGTTGAAATACAATTCCCAATTTAGCAATTTCATAATTTAGTGGTTCCTGCTATATCAGAGCTATTTGAAATCTATCCCAAAAAGGGTATATAATATTCAAGGTGCACATAGGGTCATTCAGAATAACTTCACACACACGCTTCTGTGCATTTCCAAGTCTAATTCTGTCACTAAATCCATACCGGTCACCCAGCGCCTAAATACTAGGCCTCAAATTTATATCCCGCTGAATTTGAATACAATACATTGGGCCAAATAATATATTTGTTGTTGTGGTGAACCATAACAATGAGAAAAACATCTAGTAAGGGACGCGGACGTGGACATGGTCGTGGTGGTGTTAGTGGACCCTCTGGTGCTGGGAGAGGACGTGGCCGTTCTGCCACATCCACACGTCCTAGTGTACCAACTACCTCAGGTCCCAGTAGCCGCCAGAATTTACAGCGATATATGGTGGGGCCCAATGCCGTTCTAAGGATGGTAAGGCCTGAGCAGGTACAGGCATTAGTCAATTGGGTGGCCGACAGTGGATCCAGCACGTTCACATTATCTCCCACCCAGTCTTCTGCAGAAAGCGCACAGATGGCGCCTGAAAACCAACCCCATCAGTCTGTCACATCACCCCCATGCATACCAGGGAAACTGTCTCAGCCTCAAGTTATGCAGCAGTCTCTTATGCTGTTTGAAGACTCCGCTGGCAGGGTTTCCCAAGGGCATCCACCTAGCCCTTCCCCAGCGGTGAAAGACATAGAATGCACTGACGCACAACCACTTATGTTTCCTGATGATGAGGACATGGGAATACCACCTCAGCATGTCTCTGATGATGACGAAACACAGGTGCCAACTGCTGCGTCTTTCTGCAGTGTGCAGACTGAACAGGAGGTCAGGGATCAAGACTGGGTGGAAGACGATGCAGGGGACGATGAGGTCCTAGACCCCACATGGAATGAAGGTCGTGCCACTGACTTTCACAGTTCGGAGGAAGAGGCAGTGGTGAGACCGAGCCAACAGCGTAGCAAAAGAGGGAGCAGTGGGCAAAAGCAGAACACCCGCCGCCAAGAGACTCCGCCTGCTACTGACCGCCGCCATCTGGGACCGAGCACCCCAAAGGCAGCTTCAAGGAGTTCCCTGGCATGGCACTTCTTCAAACAATGTGCTGACGACAAGACCCGAGTGGTTTGCACGCTGTGCCATCAGAGCCTGAAGCGAGGCATTAACGTTCTGAACCTGAGCACAACCTGCATGACCAGGCACCTGCATGCAAAGCATGAACTGCAGTGGAGTAAACACCTTAAAACCAAGGAAGTCACTCAGGCTCCCCCTGCTACCTCTTCTGCTGCTGCCGCCTCGGCCTATTCTGCTGCTGCCGCCTCGGCCTCTTCCTCCGCCTCTGGAGGAACGTTGGCACCTGCCGCCCAGCAAACAGGGGATGTACCACCAACACCACCACCACCACCTCCGTCACCAAGCGTCTCAACCATGTCACACGCCAGCGTTCAGCTCTCCATCTCACAAACATTTGATAGAAAGCGTAAATTCCCACCTAGCCACCCTCGATCCCTGGCCCTGAATGCCAGCATTTCTAAACTACTGGCCTATGAAATGCTGTCATTTAGGCTGGTGGACACAGACAGCTTCAAACAGCTCATGTCGCTTGCTGTCCCACAGTATGTTGTTCCCAGCCGGCACTACTTCTCCAAGAGAGCCGTGCCTTCCCTGCACAACCAAGTATCCGATAAAATCAAGTGTGCACTGCGCAACGCCATCTGTAGCAAGGTCCACCTAACCACAGATACGTGGACCAGTAAGCACGGCCAGGGACGCTATATCTCCCTAACTGCACACTGGGTAAATGTAGTGGCAGCTGGGCCCCAGGCGGAGAGCTGTTTGGCGCACGTCCTTCCGCCGCCAAGGATCGCAGGGCAACATTCTTTGCCTCCTGTTGCCACCTCCTCCTTCTCGGCTTCCTCCTCCTCTTCTTCCACCTGCTCATCCAGTCAGCCACACACCTTCACCACCAACTTCAGCACAGCCCGGGGTAAACGTCAGCAGGCCATTCTGAAACTCATATGTTTGGGGGACAGGCCCCACACCGCACAGGAGTTGTGGCGGGGTATTGAACAACAGACCGACGAGTGGTTGCTGCCGGTGAGCCTCAAGCCCGGCCTGGTCCACCTTGCACATGCTGGACAGACTGTGCGAGCAGCAGCAGGCCATAGTGGAGTTTCAGCTGCAGCACGCACGGGTCAGTCGCACTACAGAACAGCACCACTTCACCACCAATGACTGGGCCTCCATGCGAGACCTGTGTGCCCTGTTGCGCTGTTTCGAGTACTCCACCAACATGGCCAGTGGCGATGACACCGTTATCAGCGTTACAATACCACTTCTATGTCTCCTTGAGAAAACACTTAGGGCGATGATGGAAGAGGAGGTGGCCCAGGAGGAGGAGTAGGAGGAGGAGGAAGAGGGGTCATTTTTAGCACTTTCAGGCCAGTCTCTTCGAAGTGACTCAGAGGGAGGTTTTTGGCAACAGCAGAGGCCAGGTACAAATGTGGCCAGCCAGGGCCCACTACTGGAGGACGAGGAGGACGAGGATGAGGAGGAGGTGGAGGAGGATGAGGATGAAGCATGGTCACAGCGGGGTGGCACCCAACGCAGCTCGGGTCCATCACTGGTGCGTGGCTGGGGGGAAAGGCAGGACGATGACGATACGCCTCCCACAGAGGACAGCTTGTCCTTACCCCTGGGCAGCCTGGCACACATGAGCGACTACATGCTGCAGTGCCTGCGCAACGACAGCAGAGTTGCCCACATTTTAACCTGTGCGGACTACTGGGTTGCCACCCTGCTGGATCCACGCTACAAAGACAATGTGCCCACCTTACTTCCTGCACTGGAGCGTGATAGGAAGATGCGCGAGTACAAGCGCACGTTGGTAGACGCGCTACTGAGAGCATTCCCAAATGTCACAGGGGAACAAGTGGAAGCCCAAGGCCAAGGCAGAGGAGGAGCAAGAGGTCGCCAAGGCAGCTGTGTCACGGCCAGCTCCTCTGAGGGCAGGGTTAGCATGGCAGAGATGTGGAAAACTTTTGTCAACACGCCACAGCTAACTGCACCACCACCTGATACGCAACGTGTTAGCAGGAGGCAACATTTCACTAACATGGTGGAACAGTACGTGTGCACACCCCTCCACGTACTGACTGATGGTTCGGCCCCATTCAACTTCTGGGTCTCTAAATTGTCCACGTGGCCAGAGCTAGCCTTTTATGCCTTGGAGGTGCTGGCCTGCCCGGCAGCCAGCGTTTTGTCTGAACGTGTATTCAGCACGGCAGGGGGCGTCATTACAGACAAACGCAGCCGCCTGTCTACAGCCAATGTGGACAAGCTGACGTTCATAAAAATGAACCAGGCATGGATCCCACAGGACCTGTCCGTCCCTTGTCCAGATTAGACATTAACTACCTCCCCATAACCATATATTATTGGACTCCAGGGCACTTCCTCATTCAATCCTATTTTTATTTTCATTTTACCATTATATTGCAAGGCTACCCAAAGTTGAATGAACCTCTCCTCTGCCTGTGTGCTAGGCCTAAATATATGCCAATGGATTGTTGCAGTGGTGGCTGACGTGAAGCCTCATTCTCTGCTATGACATGCAGACTGATTCTCTGGTGACATGAAGCCAGATTGTCTGTTACGGGACCTCTCTCCTCTGCCTGGGTGCTGGGCCTGAATTTATGACAATGGACTGTTGCAGTGGTGGCTGACGTGAAGCCTGATTCTCTGCTATGACATGCAGACTGATTCTCTGCTGACATGAAGCCAGATCCTCTGTTGCGGGACCTCTCTCCTCTGCCTGGGTGCTGGGCCTAAATTTATGAAAATGGACTGTTGCAGTGGTGGGTGACGTGAAGCCTCATTCTCTGCTATGACATGCAGACTGATTCTCTGCTGACATGAAGCCAGATCGTCTGTTACGGGACCTCTCTCCTCTGCCTGTGTGCTAGGCCTAAATATATGCCAATGGACTGTTGCAGTGGTGGGTGACGTGAAGCCTGATTCTCTGCTATGACATGAAGACTGATTCTCTGCTGACATGAAGCCAGATCCTCTGTTACGGGACCTCTCTCCTCTGCCTGGGTGCTGGGCCTAAATATCTGACAATGGACTGTTGCATTGGTGGCTGACGTGAAGCCTGATTCTCTGCTATGATATGAAGACTGATTCTCTGCTGACATGAAGCCAGATTGTCTGTTACGGGACCTCTCTCCTCTGCCTGTGTGCTAGGCCTAAATATATGCCAATGGATTGTTGCAGTGGTGGCTGACGTGAAGCCTGATTCTCTGCTATGACATGCAGACTGATTCTCTGGTGACATGAAGCCAGATCCTCTGTTACGGGACCTCTCTCCTCTGCCTGGGTGCTGGGCCTAAATTTATGAAAATGGACTGTTGCAGTGGTGGGTGACGTGAAGCCTGATTCTCTGCTATGACATGCAGACTGATTCTCTGGTGACATGAAGCCAGATCCTCTGTTACGGGACCTCTCTCCTCTGCCTGGGTGCTGGGCCTAAATTTATGAAAATGGACTGTTGCAGTGGTGGGTGACGTGAAGCCTCATTCTCTGCTATGACATGCAGACTGATTCTCTGCTGACATGAAGCCAGATTGTCTGTTACGGGACCTCTCTCCTCTGCCTGGGTGCTGGGCCTGAATTTATGACAATGGACTGTTGCAGTGGTGGCTGACGTGAAGCCTGATTCTCTGCTATGATATGAAGACTGATTCTCTGCTGACATGAAGCCAGATTGTCTGTTACGGGACCTCTCTCCTCTGCCTGGGTGCCGGGGCCTAAATATCTGAGAATGGACTGTTCCAGTGGTGGGTAACGGGAAGCCAGATTCTCTGCTATGATATGAAGACTGATTCTCTGCTGACATGAAGCCAGATTGTCTGTTACGGGACCTCTCTCCTCTGCCTGGGTGCTGGGCCTAAATTTATGAAAATGGACTCTTACAGTGGTGGGTGACGTGAAGCCTGATTCTCTGCTATGACATGAAGACTGATTCTCTGCTGACATGAAGCCAGATTGTCTGTTACGGGACCTCTCTCCTCTGCCTGGGTGCCGGGGCCTAAATATCTGAGAATGGACTGTTCCAGTGGTGGGTGACGGGAAGCCAGATTCTCTGCTATGGAACCTCTCTCCAATTGATTTTGGTTAATTTTTATTTATTTAATTTTTATTTTAATTAATTTCCCTATCCACATTTGTTTGCAGGGGATTTACCTACATGTTGCTGCCTTTTGCAGCCCTCTAGCCCTTTCCTGGGCTGTTTTACAGCCGTTTTAGTGCCGAAAAGTTCGGGTCCCCATTGACTTCAATGGGGTTCGGGTTCGGGACGAAGTTCGGATCGGGTTCGGATCCCGAACCCGAACATTTCCGGGATGTTCGGCCGAACTTCTCGAACCCGAACATCCAGGTGTTCGCTCAACTCTAGTGATAACTTTAAAACGCTTTTACTTAATCAGACCATTCTGAGACTATTTCCTCGTCACATATTGTACTTCATGACAGTGGTAAAATTGAGTAAAAAAAATTATTTTTATTTATAAAAAAATGCCAAATTTACCCAAAATTTAGAAAAATTTCCAAATTTCAATTTCTCTACCAGTAATACCTCCAAAAAATAGTTATTACTTTACATTCCCCGTATGTCTACTTCATGTTTGGATCATTTTTTGAATGCCAATTTATTTTTTGGGAACGTTAGAAGGCTTAGAAGTTCCAAAACCCACTTTTTAAGGACCAATTCAGGTCTGAAGTCACTTTGTGAGGCTTACATAATAGAAACTACCAAAAAAGACCCCCATTTTAGAAACTACACCCTCAAGGTATTCAAAACTGATTTTACAAACTTTGTTAACCCTTTAGGCGTTCCACAAGAATTCATAGAAAATGGAGTTGAAATTTTCAGAATTTCACTTTTTTGGCAGACTTTTCATTTGAATCCATTTATTTCCAGTTACAAAGCAAGGGTTAACAGCCAAACAAAACTTTATATTTATTGCCCTGATTCTGTAGTTTACAGAAACACCTCATATGTGGTTGTAAACTGCTGTATGGGCACACGATTTTGCGCAGAAGGAAAGGAACGCCATATGGTTTTTGGAAAGCAGATTTTACTGGGATAATTTTAAGCTGCAAAGTCACATTTGAAGACCCCTTGATGCACCCTTAGAGTGGAAACTCTAAAAAAGTGACTCCATTTTAGAAACTACACCCTTCAAGGCATACAAAAATTTTTAAAAACTTTGTTAACCCTTTAGATGTTCCACAAGAGTTAATGAAAAATAGAGATAAAATTTCAGAATTTCTTTTTTTTTTTACAGATTTTCTATTTTAATAATTTTTTTCCAGTTACAAAGCAAGGGTTAACAGCTAAACAAAACTCAATTTTATGGCCCTGATCCTGTAGTTTGCAGAAGCACCCCCTATGTGGTCGTAAACTGCTGTACAGACACACGGTATTGCGCAGAAGGAAAGGAACGCCATACGGTTTTTAAAAAAGGCAGATTTTGCTGGACTGTTATTTTGACACCATGCCCATTTGAAGCCCCCTTGATGCATCACTAGAGTAGAAACTCCATAAAAGTGACCCCATTTTAGAAACTACGGGATAGGGTGGAAGTTTTGTTGGCACTAGTTTAGGGTAAATATTGTTTTTGGT
Source organism: Bufo gargarizans (assembly GCF_014858855.1). Lineage (NCBI taxonomy): Eukaryota > Metazoa > Chordata > Amphibia > Anura > Bufonidae > Bufo > Bufo gargarizans. The sequence goes on from NC_058081.1 coordinate 318,924,918, forward strand.
TGCTCTAATTATTACTTGTGAGGCAAGGTAACAAGAAATAGCTTTTTTGGCACTTTTTTTGTTATTTGCAACATTCATCTGACAGGTTAGATCATGTGGTAATTTTATAGAGCAGGTTGTCACGGACGCGGCGATACCTAATATATATATATATATATATATATATATATATATAAATATTTATGTAAGTTTTACACAATGATTTCATTTTTGAAACAAAAAAAATGTTTTAGTGTTTCCATAGTCTAAGAGCAATAGTTTTTGGGCGATTATCTTGGGTAGGGTATGATTTTTGCGGGATGAGATGATGGTTTGATTGGCACTAGTTTGGGATGCATATGACTTTTTGATCGCTTGCTATTATACTTTTTGTGATGTAAGGTGACATAAAATTGTTTATTTAGTACAGTTTTTATTTTTTACGGTGTTCATCTGAGGGATTAGGTCATGTGATATTTTTATATATCTGGTCGATACGGAAGCGGCGATAATTAATATGTATACTTTTTTTATTTATGTAAGTTTTACACAATAATACCATTTTTAAAACAAAAAAAAAATATGTTTTAGTGTTTCCATAGTCTAAGAGCCATAGTTTTTTTTAGTTTTTGGGAAGTAGGGGCTCATTTTTTGTGGGATGAGATGACGGTTTGATTGGCATTATTTTGGGGTGCATAGATGACGGTTTGATTGGCATTATTTTGGGGTGCATATGACTTTTTGATCGCTTGCTATTACACTTTTTGTGATGTAAGGGGACAAAAAAATTGTTTATTTAGCAGTTTTTATTTTTATATTTTTTACAGTGTTCACCTGAGGGGTTAGGTCATGTGATATTTTTTTTGAGCCGGTCGATATGGACACGGCGATACCTAATATGTATATTTTTTTTTTATTTATGTAAGTTTTACACAATAATAGCTTTTTTAAAACAAAAATGATGTTTTAGTGTCTCCATATTTTGAGCCATAGTTTTTTATTTTTTGGGCGGTTGTCTAAGGTAGGGGCTCATTTTTTGCGGGATGAGGTGACAGTTAGATTGGTACTATTTTGGTGGGCGTACGCCTTTTTGATCGCTTGCTGTTGTTTATTTAGCGCAGTTTTTATTTTTGCGGGTTAGGTCATGTGATATGTTTATAGAGCTGGTCGATACGGACGCGACGATACCTATTATGTCTATATGTCTTTTCCCAATTTTTTTTTCTTTATTTTTTTCTTTATTGTTTGTCCTACTATGGGACAGGATCTGATCCTTGTTTCAATACAGCACAATACATCATTGAACTGTTAGTGTCTTACACTGTAAGACGCTAACAGTTGCCTAGGAGACCCAGCCTGGAGGCTGGGCCTCTTAATCTTAAGTACCTGACAGGCCCCAAGCCTTGGAATGGCTTGGGGCAGCCATGGCAACCACCGAGTCCCCGCCACAGCAGCGCGGGGACCCGATGCATGAGACGAGGGAGCGCAAACCTCCCATATGCCGCGGTCAGCGCTGACCGTGGAATGTGAGGGGTTAATCCACCAGCATCAGCGTTATCGCCGACGCTGGTGGATGCAGCAGGGATCAGGCTGTCAGTAACCGCCGGATCTCTGCTGCTGATCGGGGGGACCGCACGCGGGTGGAGGACCGACTGCAGGACGAGAACGCTCTTTCTTGTCCTCGGTCGTTAAGGGGTTAAAAGTATCAAAAGGTTACCCATTTCTATTTTTTTACTCATACTGACTAATCAGGGTTGCTTATTACCTATCATCCCATTCACCTTTTGATAAAAATAAATAAATAAAAACTGTGCCAAAATTACAAATTTTTTGGTCACTTTGCCCCATAAAGTGTAATAATTAATTATCCAAAAAATCATGTGTTTTACCAATAAAATGGTACCAATAAAAATGTCAACTCTTACTGAAAAAACAACGATCGGCAGAAAAATAAAATAAATGGCATTTAGAAAATGGAGACACAAAACACACTTTTTAAAAAAAAAAATGCTTTATTAAGTAAAACTGAAACAAAATAAGAAAGTAGAAATATTTGATATCATTGCGTCCATAACAACTCTATAAATATAGCACATGATCTCCACTGTCAGATGAATGTTGTAAAAAATAAAAACAGTGCCAAAACAGCAATTTTTTGGTTACCTTACTTCACAAAAAATGTGATATAGAGTAAATAAAAATCATATGTACCCCAAAATAGTACCCATAAAACTGGCGCCTTATCCCCTAGTTTCCAAAATGGGGGTCACTTTTTGATAGTTTCTACTGTAAGGGTGCATCTACTGTAAGGGTGCATCAGGGGGGCTTAAAATGGGACATGGCATCTAAAAACCAATCCAGCAAAATCTGCCTTCCAAAAACCATATGGCATTCCTTTTCTTCTGCGCCCTGCAGTGCACCCTTACATCAGTTTAACATATCTAGGGTGTTTATGTTAACTGCAGAATCAGGGTAATAAATATTGAGTTTTGTTTGGCTGTTAACCCTCGATGTGTGAAAGAAAAAAAATATATTAAAATGGAAAATCTGCCCAAAAAGTGAAATTTAGAAATTTCATCTCTATTTTCCTTTAATTCTTGTGGAACACCTAAAGCAGTGATGGCTAACCTTGGCACTCCAGCTGTGGTGACACTACGACTCCCAGCATGCTCCATTTTTTTCCATAGAGTTCTGAGAGCAGCCAAGCAAGCAGGGCATCTTGGGAGTTGTAGTTTTACCACAGCTGGAGTGCCAAGGTTAGCCATCACTGACCTAAAGGGTTAGCAAAATTAGTAAAATCAGTTTTGAGTAGCTTGAGTGGTGTAGTTTCTACAATGGGGTCATTTATGGGGGGTTTCCACTATGTAAATGTAAGCCCCACAAGGTGAGTTCAGACCTGAACTTGTCCTTAAAAAGTGGGTTTATTGCTTCTAAAATTCTAAGCCTTCTAACGTCCTAAAAAACTAAAATGACACTTACAAAATGATGCTAACATAAAGTAGACATATGGGGAATGTTAAGTAATAAATATTTTATGAGGTATCACTTTTGGTTTAAAAAGCTGAGAAACTGACATTTAGAAAATTGCAAATTGTAAATTTGGGATTTTTTCATAAATAAACGTGAAATGTATTGACTAAAATTTATGACTATCATGAAGTACAATGTGTCACAAGAAAACAATATCTGAATGGCTTGGATAAATGTGTTCCAAAGTTATTACCACATAAAGGGACACATCTCAGATTTGCAAAAAAAATGGCCTGGGCAGGAAGGTGAAAACTTGTTCACACGCAATTTTCAAAATAACACTTCAAAAATAGTTCTGGACACATAGTTATGAAAAAGAACAAATATCACATTCAATAAATATGCACAGCTATGCTCCTTTTTGTTCTGTGTGCCACAATGAGATATTCTATAATTTACTTTGTTATAATTTGCTTGGAAAATTAAAGTAATAAACACCAGTTTGTTGTTAGTCTGAATACTGGCTGTGATTGTCACAGTGGGTGGTTGTAAACTTGGAGAAAAAAGTATTGTCAAAACCATATGCAGACAAGATAAATGCTATTTACTAAAACCTATTATCAAAGTAGTATTTTTAGACAGAGCATTGAGTTTAAAAATTCACCCCATGTGATATCAACTACAGTTAGTGTCAATGCAATCCAGTCTCACTGGTGTCTATTTTCATTTTACATTACACATACATTCACATATATACCAGACACTTTCTGAGCAAAAAAGTGCACCATGGAGTGAAACCTGGTAAGACCACAAATAGGAGGTGCAGAGGGTAAAACGGTTGTGTTAATTAGGCACAACTCCAAGGGTACGGCCAATGTACAGTTTTTTTTTTTAATTCAACCTCTGAAGCCAAAGCCAAGACTGGATTCAAAAAAGAGAAGTATTATCTGATACCTGATTTTGGTTGACTGTGTGGTCAAACCCTAATTTAGGCTTATAAGTAGTGTTGAGCGCGAATATTCAAAAAGTAAATTTGTTTTGCGAATATTGGCACTTCGAGAATTTGTGAATATTAAGAATATAGTGCTATATATTCGTAATGACGAATATTCATTATTATATATTTTTTTAACACAGTACATATCAGATGATCATCCCTCCCTTCTTATAGCTTATGGGCCAATGAGAAGGCTTTGTCACAGCTTAGCAACATCCCTAGCAACCAATAGAAAAGTTGCCTACCCCACGCCGGTATTTTGCGCGCATTACGCGAATAATACATTGCCGATTTTCGCAATCAAGAATATAATCTCAAATTCACGAATATATGACGAATATTCTACAAAATATTTGCGAAATATAGCAAATTTGAATATTGCCCCTGCCGATCATCACTACTTATAAGATGTAAAGGTACAACTGGAGCCTCCTCAACGATGACCAGAAACCCAGATACAATAATATAGAAAATACATTGTTACAGAATAGCTACCACAGCCAAACTTTTTTTTTGCAAAATAGGAGAATACAATTTTATACTGTAGGAATTATTTATTCCTAATGTCCATACTAAGGGCTCGTTCACATGAACGTGTGATGCCCGTAGCCGTATTACGGACCGCAATTTGCGGTTCACAGCATGGGCACGGGCTTCACACGTTCATTAAATAAGGGTAAGTGACCTGCATGTTAAAAGTCTCTGTTTGGCTGTGTTTGTAGCTGTAGCTGTGTTTTCTGAGTAGTATTATGCAAAAGAATAAATATATTCTTTATGATTATTTGTATAATCCATATAGCAAGAAAACATGTCCACAAGTGCCATCAGGGCTCTATCAGTCTGTGTACAGAGCTGTGACATCACAAGTCAGTCACATATAATCATCCTCCCATTGTACTTTGTCTACCATATTGATTGATTAACTGCGGATTTGCCGTCAAAGATTTTCGTGCAGCAACTTTATAGCATTATACAGTACTAGCAAATTTCGGAATTCGCATCCACATGCTCCTTTTAAAAAGAAAACTCAACTGAAAAGGTACAGCATTGCGGATTTGAAATCCACAGCATGTCAATTGTTTTAACGTGAATTAGAAGTACTGAAAATAAAGAGACTTACACAGTCTAAGGCTACTTACACTAGCGTTTTGGCTGGATCTGGCAGGGCTCAGCAAAAATGCTTTTGTTACTGATAATACAACCATCTGCATCTGTTATGAATGGATTCGGTTGTATTATCTTTAACGTAGCCAAGATAGATCCATTATGAACTCCATTAAAAGTCAATAGGGGACAGATCTGTTTTCTATTGTGTCAGATTGTGTCAGACAAAACTGATCCGTCTACATTGACTTGCATTGCAGGTCGTGACAGATCCGTCTTGCTCCGCATCCCAGAACGGAAAGAAAACAGCAGCATGCTGTGGTTTGGACTCCGGTATGAGAACGCAACCAGATGGAACATAATGCATTCTGGAGCATTCCATTCTGTTCAATTAAGTTTTGTCCCCATTGACAATGAATGGAGACAAAACGGAAGCATTTTTTTTTCCGGTATTGAGAACCTATGACGGATCTCAATGCAGGAAAATAGAAACGCTAGTGTGAAAGTAGCCTAAGTGATAAAAATCACTAGATGTGATTAAGTATAAGTTAAAACAGACAAATCACATACAGAATAAATAATAATCAATCACATGGCCTACACAATGGGGGAACACAATGGGGAGGCTCCCGTTGCTATGCTACCCACGTTGCAGATGACCAATGCCCTATGGTAATACAAGAGAGATATAGTGACCTACAACATCCTACCTTGATGCTCTGAGCAAAGTTCTTTGTGCAAAAAGGTTTATACCTATCAGCCCCTAACCCTAAGGATGTCTAGTGTGGAGTAAGCATGTCTTATGAGTTAACTCAAAAATGGCTATTGTGAGACAGTGAGGGGTTGTGTCTGGCAAGGCAGGTATTTTCCTCCAAGCATGTGCAGCTGGGCTGGTTTCCAGCCAGGTGAGGTCAAATACTGGACCAGAGTTTAAGTGCCGATACGGGTTTTGGCAGCACCTGGCTGTCCTTAAATAGGCAGCTGGGATCAGCAGAGATGTCTCTGTTTTGGGGATATGAGGTTTTGTACGGTGCTGGAAGGCTTAGAGCCGCATGCTGGGGAAACAGGCACCCCTAAAGCCTGCTGTGGACTACTTGAAGCAGAACTGCCAGCACGGTGACTTGTGTTATATGAATTGTATGTGAATTAACACCAAGACTGCAAAGTTACATGCTGTTTCGTGCAATTGCCTCAAGTGTGAATAAACCTTGATGGTCCTGATGGTTTCCAATGTTACTGGCATGAAAAGCAGATCCCACCTGAGATGTTTTCTATGCGCCACAGTGAAGGGGGGGCCATAATGGTCTGGGGTGCTTTTTCCTTCAGTGGAACAATGGAGCTTCAGGAAGTGCAGGGGCGTTAAACGGGAGCTGGCTATGTCCAGATGTTGCAGAGAGCATTCCTCATTACTGAGGGCCCTCGTCCGTGTGGTAACGACTGGGTTTTTCAACAGGACAATGCTACAGTACACAATGCTCACAGGACAAGGGACTTCTTCCAGGAGAATAATATCACTCTTTTGGCCCATCCTGCGTGTTCCCCTGATCTAAATCCAATTGAAAATCTTTGGGGATGGATGGCAAGGGAAGTTTACAAAAATGGACAACAGTTCCAGACAGTAGATGGCCTTCGTGCGGCCGTCTTCACCACTTGGAGAAATGTTCCTACTCACCTAATGGAAACGCTTGCATCAAGCATGCCGAAACAAATTTTTGAAGTGATAAACAATAACGGAGGAGCTACTCATTACTGAGTTCATGTTTGGAATTTGGATTTCTGTTTTGGGGGGTTTAGTTTTTTTTGGGAGGTGTGGTCCTAAACTTTTGATCAGCTGAAAAACAGCCTGTTTCAGTTTATTCGTTGTTTACATTAAATTGAATGCTCAAAAAATGTTTTGTCTCACTCCCATTTCTTCTTGTTGCATGTTGAAGCTCTACTTGGAACCTTGTTAAGATCCAGCCATGCTAAATATGATTTATTGCCATTTTTCAAGTGGTTTTAAACTTTTGATCAGGACTAGGGATGAGCGAACTCGAACTGTATAGTTCGGGTTCGTACCGAATTTTGGGGTGTCCGTGACACGGACCCGAACCCGGACATTTTCGTAAAAGTCCGGGTTCGGGTTCGGTGTTCGTCGCTTTCTTCGCGCTTTTGTGACGCTTTCTTGGCGCTTTTTGAAAGGCTGCAAAGCAGCCAATCAACAAGCGTCATACTACTTGCCCCAAGAGGCCATCACAGCCATGCCTACTATTGGCATGGCTGTGATTGGCCAGAGCACCATGTGACCCAGCCTCTATTTAAGCTGGAGTCACATAGCGCCGCCCGTCACTCTGCTCTGATTAGCGTAGGGAGAGGTTGCGGCTGCGACAGTAGGGCGAGATTAGGCAGATTAACTCCTCCAAAGGACTTGATTAACTGATCAATCTGCAGCTGTGGATCATTGAGCTGCTGATCCTCAATTGCTCACTGTTTTTAGGCTGCACAGACCGTTTGTCAGTCACATTTTTCTGGGGTGATCGGCGGCCATTTTGTGTCTTGTGGTGCGCCAGCACAAGCTGCGACCAAGTGCATTTAACCCTCAATGGTGTGGTTGTTTTTTGGCTAAAGCCTACATCAGGGTGAAGCTGTCACACCAAGTGCATTTAACCAGCAATAGTCTGTTCATTTTTTGGCCATATACAAAATCAGGGGCAAGCTGCGCCTGTCACCAAGTGCATTTAACCCTCAATGGTGTGGTTGTTTTTTGGCTAAAGCCTACATCAGGGTGAAGCTGTCACACCAAGTGCATTTAACCAGCAATAGTCTGTTCATTTTTTGGCCATATACTAAATCAGGGGCAAGCTGCGCCTGTCACCAAGTGCATTTAACCCTCAATGGTGTGGTTGTTTTTTGGCTAAAGCCTACATCAGGGTGAAGCTGTCACACCAAGTGCATTTAACCAGCAATAGTCTGTTTATTTTTTGGCCATATCCCAGTCTAATTCTGTCACTAAATCCATACCGGTCACCCAGCGCCTAAATACTAGGCCTCAAATTTATATCCAGCTAAATCTGTCCCTAGTGCTGTAGCTGGGCGAGTTATTTAGTGTCCGTTCAAGCACATTTCTTGTTCTGGGTTGAAATACAATTCCCAATTTAGCAATTTCATAATTTAGTGGTTTCTGCTATATCAGAGCTATTTGAAATCTATCCCTAAAAGGGTATATAATATTCAAGGTGCACATTGGGTCATTCAGAATAACTTCACACACACCCGCTACTGTGTATTTCCAAGTCTAATTCTGGCACTAAACCCATACCTGTCACCCAGCGCCTAAATACTAGGCCTCAAATTTATATCCCGCTAAATCTGTCCTTAGTGCTGTAGCTGGGCGAGTTATTTAGTGTCCGTTCAAGCACATTTCTTGTTCTGGGTTGAAATACAATTCCCAATTTAGCAATTTCATAATTTAGTGGTTTCTGCTATATCAGAGCTATTTGAAATCTATCCCTAAAAGGGTATATAATATTCAAGGTGCACATTGGGTCATTCAGAATAACTTCACACACACCCGCTACTGTGTATTTCCAAGTCTAATTCTGGCACTAAACCCATACCTGTCACCCAGCGCCTAAATACTAGGCCTCAAATTTATATCCCGCTAAATCTGTCCTTAGTGCTGTAGCTGGGCGAGTTATTTAGTGTCCGTTCAAGCACATTTCTTGTTCTGGGTTGAAATACAATTCCCAATTTAGCAATTTCATAATTTAGTGGTTTCTGCTATATCAGAGCTATTTGAAATCTATCCCTAAAAGGGTATATAATATTCAAGGTGCACATTGGGTCATTCAGAATAACTTCACACACACCCGCTACTGTGTATTTCCAAGTCTAATTCTGGCACTAAACCCATACCTGTCACCCAGCGCCTAAATACTAGGCCTCAAATTTATATCCCGCTAAATCTGTCCTTAGTGCTGTAGCTGGGCGAGTTATTTAGTGTCCGTTCAAGCACATTTCTTGTTCTGGGTTGAAATACAATTCCCAATTTAGCAATTTCATAATTTAGTGGTTTCTGCTATATCAGAGCTATTTGAAATCTATCCCTAAAAGGGTATATAATATTCAAGGTGCACATAGGGTCATTCAGAATAACTTCACACACCCGCTACTGTGCATTTCCAAATCTAATTCTGTCACTAAACCCATACCTGTCACCCAGCGCCTAAATACTAGGCCTCAAATTTATATCCCGCTAAATCTCTCGTTACCGCTGTCCTGTTGTGGCTGGGAAAGTTATTTAGTGTCCGTCAAAGCACATTTTTTGTTCTGGGTTGAAATACAATTCCCAATTTAGCAATTTCATAATTTAGTCGTTTCTGCTATATCAGAGCTATTTGAAATCTATCCCTAAAAGGGTAGATCATATTGAAGGTGCACATAGGGTCATTCAGAATAACTTCACACACACGCTTCTGTGCATTTCCAAGTCTAATTCTGTCACTAAATCCATACCGGTCACCCAGCGCCTAAATACTAGGCCTCAAATTTATATCCCGCTGAATTTGAATACAATACATTGGGCCAAATAATATATTTGTTGTTGTGGTGAACCATAACAATGAGAAAAACATCTAGTAAGGGACGCGGACGTGGACATGGTCGTGGTGGTGTTAGTGGACCCTCTGGTGCTGGGAGAGGACGTGGCCGTTCTGCCACATCCACACGTCCTAGTGTACCAACTACCTCAGGTCCCAGTAGCCGCCAGAATTTACAGCGATATATGGTGGGGCCCAATGCCGTTCTAAGGATGGTAAGGCCTGAGCAGGTACAGGCATTAGTCAATTGGGTGGCCGACAGTGGATCCAGCACGTTCACATTATCTCCCACCCAGTCTTCTGCAGAAAGCGCACAGATGGCGCCTGAAAACCAACCCCATCAGTCTGTCACATCACCCCCATGCATACCAGGGAAACTGTCTCAGCCTCAAGTTATGCAGCAGTCTCTTATGCTGTTTGAAGACTCCGCTGGCAGGGTTTCCCAAGGGCATCCACCTAGCCCTTCCCCAGCGGTGAAAGACATAGAATGCACTGACGCACAACCACTTATGTTTCCTGATGATGAGGACATGGGAATACCACCTCAGCATGTCTCTGATGATGTCGAAACACAGGTGCCAACTGCTGCGTCTTTCTGCAGTGGACAAGCTGACGTTCATAAAAATGAACCAGGCATGGATCCCACAGGACCTGTCCGTCCCTTGTCCAGATTAGACATTAACTACCTCCCCATAACCATATATTATTGGACTCCAGGGCACTTCCTCATTCAATCCTATTTTTATTTTCATTTTACCATTATATTGCGAGGCTACCCAAAGTTGAATGAACCTCTCCTCTGCCTGTGTGCTAGGCCTAAATATATGCCAATGGACTGTTGCAGTGGTGGCTGACGTGAAGCCTCATTCTCTGCTATGACATGCAGACTGATTCTCTGCTGACATGAAGACAGATTCTCTGTTACGGGACCTCTCTGCTCTGCCTGTGTGCTAGGCCTAAATATATGCCAATGGACTGTTGCAGTGGTGGCTGACGTGAAGCCTCATTCTCTGCTATGACATGCAGACTGATTCTCTGCTGACATGAAGCCAGATTGTCTGTTACGGGACCTCTCTGCTCTGCCTGTGTGCTAGGCCTAAATATATGCCAATGGACTGTTGCAGTGGTGGCTGACGTGAAGCCTGATTCTCTGCTATGACATGCAGACTGATTCTCTGCTGACATGAAGCCAGATTGTCTGTTACGGGACCTCTCTGCTCTGCCTGTGTGCTAGGCCTAAATATATGCCAATGGACTGTTGCAGTGGTGGGTGACGTGAAGCCTCATTCTCTGCTATGACATGCAGACTGATTCTCTGCTGACATGAAGCCAGATTCTCTGTTACGGGACCTCCCTCCTCTGCCTGGGTGCTGGGCCTAAATATATGCCAATGGACTGTTGCAGTGGTGGCTGACGTGAAGCCTCATTCTCTGCTATGACATGCAGACTAATTCTCTGCTGACATGAAGCCAGATTCTCTGTTACGGGACCTCTCTCCTCTGCCTGGGTGCTGGGCCTAAATATATGCCAATGGACTGTTGCAGTGGTGGCTGACGTGAAGCCTCATTCTCTGCTATGACATGCAGACTAATTCTCTGCTGACATGAAGCCAGATTCTCTGTTACGGGACCTCTGTCCTCTGCCTGGGTGCCGGGGCCTAAATATCTGAGAATGGACTGTTCCAGTGGTGGGTGACGGGAAGCCAGATTCTCTGCTATGGAACCTCTCTCCAATTGATTTTGGTTAATTTTTATTTATTTAATTTTTATTTTAATTCATTTCCCTATCCACATTTGTTTGCAGGGGATTTACCTACATGTTGCTGCCTTTTGCAGCCCTCTAGCTCTTTCCTGGGCTGTTTTACAGCCTTTTTAGTGCCGAAAAGTTCGGGTCCCCATTGACTTCAATGGGGTTCGGGTTCGGGACGAAGTTCGGATCGGGTTCGGATCCCGAACCCGAACATTTCCGGGATGTTCGGCCGAACTTCTCGAACCCGAACATCCAGGTGTTCGCTCAACTCTAATCAGGACTGTATGAAGAAAAGTTGAAGTTAATAAATCAGTTATTTCAAGCATTTGGTGTGCTCTCTAAACCTACTGTTTCCATAGAATGGCACTATAGGAATTACAGAGTAATAGACAGTCTGTTTAGACTATAAGTTAGAGATATTAAAACTCTTCTAATGCCACAGCGCAAAAGGTACTTCATAGTGCTGCGCCTGCCACAGTAGAACTATTACCCTCAGAGGACAAAGCGATAGTTCTCCTCAACTTGCCCAGAAAAGAGCGCATTAGAGCAGTGGAGCACCAACATATTCTGCCGTACAGCAACTGCTCCCTGAGTGAGCAAGCAAAGACACCTCAGCGGAGCTACCATAAAGGCCATAGAACGTGTGCATTAGTCAAACTGCAGCCGACTCTTAAACTGGCAAAACGGCAAAGGCAAAATAGTCAGAGAAAGAGCCCCAACCCTCCTGCGGTCACTAGAGAGAGAAAGAGACTCATGGTGGGAGGCCAAAGTCCAGAGCTAGAGTGCCCACACCGCTGTCCACGGAGAGACCACATACTGCAGCCAGCTAGTTACCCGCCACTAGGCCCAAAGCGTGAAGCAACGTATCCAAGCCAGCCCATCACCAGTCAACACAAAGAATCACAAGTCAGCACAGAACATCGCAAGCAGCGTATGCAAGCCAGCGCATCGCAAGTCTGCACAGAACATCGCAAGTCTGAACAGAGAATCGCAAGTCATCGCAGAACATTGCATCATATCAAGAAAAGACAAGTCTCCTTTAAGACTGACATTTGTTCCTGCTCTTCATAATAAGGTCAGAGCTTTCCTTTTATTACTTATCTCTGCATATAGGCTGTGGCATAAAGAGACATTGTTTGTGTTCAGAAATAAGAGACTTTAAAGTAAAAACAAAGGACAGTTTGTAATATATGGACTCTAAAGTATTTAAAGTAAAAGTCATTTATTACCTGCATTTATTGCTATTGCATTTAAAGTGAATATCATTTATTTCTGCATTTTGCCAGTATTGCATTTAAAGTTGAAATATTTTTTTTTCTGCATTTGTCAATATTGCATTTAAAGTGAACGGTCCTTTAATATTTGTATTGATTGTTATAGCTTTTAAAGTAAAATGTCTGAGCCTAGTATTACCATGCCACTGTTAGAGGATGCAAAGATAGATAGAGTAGAAGTTGAAGAGCAAGGGAACCTGTCTGTGGTAGAAGAGTCTGATGCAGCATTAGTCTTGCCTCAAAAAAGTATAGCCCAAGCAGCTGAACTAAGATGATCAGCATGTGCCAGCAAACTGACCCCAAAGATGCTGGAAAATTTGGAGCAAGAAGCAGCACTGAAAGGAAAAAAGTTTGCCCGAATGTGGAAATGATATATTAACCCCTTAAGGACTGGGCTAATTTTCACCTTAAAGACCAGGCCATTTTTTGCAAATCTGACCAGTGTCACTATGTGTGAATAACTTTAAAATGCTTTTACTTATCCAGGCCATTCTGAGATTATTTTTCGTCACATATTGTACTTCATGACACTGGTAAAATGGAATAAATAAAATGCATTTTTATTTATAAAAAAATACCAAATTTGCCCAAAATTTAGAAAAATTGGCAAATTTCCAAGTTTGAATTTATAAAATAGTTATTAATTTACATTCCCCATATGTCTACTTCATGTTTAGATCATTTTGGGAATGCCATTTTATTTTTTGTGGACGTTAACAAGGCTTAGAAGTTTAGAAGCAAATCTTGAAATTTTAAGGACCAGTTCAGGTCTGAAGTCATTTTGTGAGGCATACATAATAGAAATCAACAAAAAATGACCCAATTTTTGAAACTAAACCCCTCAAGGTATTCAAAACTTATTTCACAAACTTTGTTAACCCTTTAGGTGTTCCACAAGAGTTATTGGTAAATGGAGATGAAATTTCAGAATTAAATTTTTTGGGCAAATATTCCATTTTAATCCATTTTTTCCAGTAACAAAGCAAGGGTTAACAACCAAGCAAAACTTTATATTTATTGCCCTGATTCTGTAGTTTATAGAAACACCCCATATGTGGTCGTAAAGTACTGTACAAGTAGTCCCATTTGAAGCCCCCTGATGCACCCCTAGAATAGAGAAGCTCCAAAAAAGTGACCCCATTTTGGAAACTACGGAATAAGGTGGCAGTTTTATTGGTACTATTTTAGGGTACATATGATTTTTGGTCGCTCTATATTACACTTTTTGTGAGGCAAGGTAACAAGAAATAGAAGTAAAATTAGTAAAATCAGTTTTGAATACCTTGAGTGGTGTAGATTCTTAAATGGGGTCACTTTTTGGAGTTTCTACTCTAGGGGTGCATCAGGGGGGGCGTCAAATGGGACATGGTGTCAAAAAAACAGTCCAGCAAAAACTGCCTTTCAAAAACCATATGGCATTCCTTTCCTTCTGCGCCCTGCCGTGTGGCCATAAAGAAGTTTGTGACCACATCTGGGGCATTTCTGTAAACTACAGAATCATGGCAATAAATATTGAGTTTTGTTGGGCTGTTAACCCTTGCTTTGTTACGGGAAAAAAAATGTGGAAAATTTGCCACTGTTTTGGCACCGTTTTTATTTTTTATTATTTACAACGTTCATCTGAAAGATTAGATCATGTGCTATTTTTATAAAGCAGGTTCTTGTGGACGCGGCAATACCTAATATGTATACTTTTTTTATTTATTTAGGTTTTACGCAATAATATCATTTTTGAAACAATGATTTTAGTATCTCCTTAGTTTGAGAGCATTCGTTTTTTAAGTTTTTAGGCGATTGTCTCAGGCTGGGTATTATTTTTGCAGGATGGGATGATGGTTAGATCGGCACTATTTTGGGGTGCATAAGACTTTTTTATCGCTTGCTATTGCACTTTTTGTGATGTAAGGTAACAAAAAATAGCTGTGTTCACCTGAGGGGTTAGGTCATGTGGTATTTTTATAGAGCAGGTTCTTACAGACGTGGCAATACCTAATACGTATACCTTTTTTTATTTATTTCGGTTTTGCAAATTAATATAATAAAAAAATAATGTTTTAGTGTCTCCATGGTCTGATAATCATATTTTTTTTCAGTTTTTGGGCGATTGTCTTAGGTAGGGTATAATTTTTGTGGGATGAGATGACGGTTAGATCAGCACTATTTTGGGGGGCATATGACTTTTTGATCGCTTGCTATTACACTTTTTGTGGTGTAAGGTGACAAAAAATGGCTTTTTTGACACCATTTTTTTTACGGTGTTCACCTCAGGGTTTAGTTCATGTGTTTTTTTTATAGAAAAGGTTCTTACGGACGCGGCGATACCGAATATGTCTACTTTTATTCTTTTTTTACGTTTAACATAAAAAAAGCATTTTTGAAACAAAAAAATCATGTTTTAGTATGAGAGACATAGTTTATTTTTATTTTTTGGGGTTATTGTCTCATGTAGTGGCTCATTTTTTTGCGGGATGAGGTGACGGTTTGATTGGTACTATTTTGGCATACATACGACTTTTTTGATCGCTTTTATTACCTTTTTTGGGTAAGTAAAGTGGGCAAATTAAAATTTCATCATACAGTAGTTTTTATTTTTATTTTTTTATGGAGTTCACCGTGCGGGGAAAGTAACATGACCATTTTATAGATCAGGTTGTTACGGACATGATAATATCAAACGTGTGTAGGGAATTTTATTTATTTATTTATTTAAAATTTTTAATCAGTGATAAATGTTTATTTTTACTTTTTTTTAACAAAAAATTTGACCCAGACCCACTTGTTTCTTGAAGATCCAGTGGGTCTGATGTCTGTATAATACAGTACACCATATAGTTTACTGTACTGTATTTTCACTTTACTTAGTCTGATCAAACGTCTGCATTTAGCAGAAGTCTAATCAGCACCATGGACAGCCGGAAGCCTGTGAAGGCGTCCGGTTACTATGGTAACCATCACTCGCTGTCACAATGCTACCATCTCTCTGTGATCCCGTCAAAAAACGGTGGCTGAAAAGGCACAGCAGCCCCCGATGGGAGAGGGAGGGAGCTTCCTCCCTGTTAACCTCCTCCATACCACAGTCCCTACGGACCGCAACATGGAAGGGGTTAAACAGCTGACAACTGTGTGATGATGTCAGCCGTTTCAAGCAGAGTGTCAGCAATGTGCTGACACTCTGCTTGCCAACCCCTTGGCCATCCTAAAAATGAGAGGGAGGGTATGCAGATGATCGCATGCCCGCCCACCAGCACCGCCCGCCCTCCCACCCACACTGCCCGCACCCCCTTTAAAAAAAGTCATTTTGAAGTTTCTGATCCCTGCGGTCACGGACTGTGGGGATCAGAAACTTCCTAAAGCACTGCAAACCGCAGGTCTGAATTGACCTGCGCTTTGCAACGATCGCCGATACGGGGGGGTCACAGGACCCCCCTCGGCATTCACCCGTGGCGGGCAGTGATCGGAACTACACAGGATGTACCTGTACACCTTGTGTCCTTAAGTACCAAGACATCAGGGCGTACAGGTATGCCCTGTGTCCCCAACAGGTTAAAGACATTTGTAAACAGCTAAAGCAAGACAGTATAAAAGGGAACTTGAGTGATATGGTAGAGACAATAGAAGAATCTGATTCAGAGCTTATGGCAGCATGTGTCAACCTGCGGTCGTTTACAACACTTTAGCAGGATATTGTAAAGAACACGGACACATGTACTGCAGTCACTAAAGATTTGGTAAAGCTCATGAGAGAACTATCATCTGCAGAAAACTATGATGACGTTAAAGCAAGAAGTAGAATGAATGAGATTTTTTATGAGAGACTATGCTAGGTCCTTAGGTGGAACCACAATCTCGAGTGTGACTTCCTTCGCTAGCAGAAGTGCAACCCACATATGAGAGTCCTCAAATACTTCAGCCAAAAGAAAGGAAGTAGCTGAACAAATTGCTGTCAAGAGAGCAGAAATTGAAATGGAAGCTGCCATCGAGGTGCAGTGCCAACTGATGGCTGAAAAGGAAGCTGAAAAGGATGTACAACACCATCAGATGGAAGCTGAAATGGAAACACAGCGCCAACAGATGAAAAGTCTGGAAAAGCAAAAAGAAGTTAAGATCATAGAAGCCAGACTCAGAGTACATGAGGAGGATATGAGTCAGAGTAGTCATAGGTTCAAATCTGTACTAAGTGAAGAAGCAGACTCCTACTTTCCTACATACTCCCAGGAGAATGGTAGGAAATCTCCAGCAGCACTTAGTAAGGAAATAAGTCATTATCCTTCCATCCCTGCACAGATAGACAAAGAGAGGCATAGTCAAGTGTTAGGAAAAAGGTGTGTGAACTTCTATATCTAATGGAAAAAATGAAGAAAGGGACTCACCTAATTCAGAACTAAGTGAGAAAATAGAACTGGATGATTCTATTCCTAGATGTCAATGCAATGGTTAGGAAAATGTTACAACCATTGTCCCACCAAGACAGAGAACAGTCCTCGCTAGACTTCCCATTCCGGAACCTACTGTATTTTCAGGAGACGTACTGAATGTTCATAGAGTGGAAGGCAAGTTTTGAGATGATCATTGAGCATCATTGCTTTAGTCCAGTTGACAAGTTATTCTACCTTCATAAATATGTTGGCGGAGAAGCCAAGGAAGTTCTTGAAGGTAACTTCTATAGAAAAGATGAAGAAGCCTACAAGCAAGCTTGGGAAAAATCGAATACAAGATATGGTCACCCTTTCTTAGTACAAAGAGCCTTTAGAGAGAAACTGAATAACTGGCCTAAAATAGGTCCTAAAGAACACTTCAAACTCCAAAAGTATGGTGACTTTATGCAAGCATGCAGCAATGCCATCCCACATGTACAAGGACTAAAAGTACTGAACGACTATCTAGAAAACCACAGGATGCTAACCAAGCTACCCGAAGAAGTGGCTTCTAGATGGAATCGCTATGTGACTGAACAGTTAGATCTAGGCAAGAACTTCCCAACTTTTAAAGAGTTTTCTGAGTTTGTCAATAAGAAGGCACAGATAGCATGTAATTCAACAACATCATCCTATGTCTTAAAACCCTTAGAAGAAAGGCCTGCAAGAGAGATAAGACACACAAGAGCAACTAGCTTTGCCACCAAGACAGCAGCTAAAGGTCCAGATACCTACGAGATCAAGTTCAAAGTCACTACTGGGATCAATAGAGAGACAGAACTAACAAATCTTCAGACTACCTTCAAATATATGTTCTGTGGAGAGAACCACTCTATACACAAGTGCCAAGAATTGAAGGAGAAGTCCTCAGATGAAAAGAAAAGGTTTGCACTTGATAACCAACTGTGTTTTGGATGTCTAAGAAAAGCCCATGTTACTAAGGAGTGTATGAAAAAGGCTACATGCAGCGTTTGCAAAGGATGCCATGCTACACCATTACATGAAGAACATCCAAAGAAGGATAAATCCTCAATACCTAAAGATACTGAGGACGGAAAGAAAGTATCGGTATTCTCTTGCAGCGTGAGGGAAGGAGAAAGCAATGGCATATCAATGGTTGTACCAGTGTGCATTTCAAATCCTAAAAGGAGGAACAAGAAGAGTGATGTCACCATCATTGATCAAGAAATCTGCAAGAAATTACAAGTGGCCACAGAACTAGTGAAGCTAAAACTCACCACAATGACAGGAAGAGACACATTAGTGAACATTCAAAGAGTCAAAGGACTGAGAGTTAGAGGACTTCATTCAAACTTCACATTAGATCTACCTCCAGTTTATACAAAAGATGATATATATACCTCTAGATAGAGATAGCATACCTACCTGTGAAACAGCCAATAAATGGGAGCACCTATCTGTCATATCACATGAAATGTCCCTGATGAAGGAGTTTGGTGTTTGCGATTCTCCCGAAGCCTTGGTACCACGAAAGGTGATCACAGAAGAAAAAGGTTGAACCCTACGCTGTTCAAACTGATCTAGGATGGGGTGTTGTTGGAAGAAAACAGCAGATCGCAAACTCAAGACAGGTGACAGGATTGTGTCATTGAATATCTGTCCAAGAGTTACCAACTGTAAGTCCAGCAAAAGTAACCAAGATCCTTGAATCTGACTTTGCAGACATAAGTTCTAAAGAAAAGAATGTATCCCAAGAAGACAAAAAGTTCATACACACTCTAGAAGAAAGTATTCAGCAATCAACAAGGTCATCTTGAAATGCCCTTACCTTTTATAGAACGACCTCATCTGCCAAATAACAGAAATCTTGCCCTAGCAAGATTGAAATGTTTGAAGAAAAGGATGGGAAGAGATCCCAAACTCAAGAATGATTATTTGAAATTCATGGAAGGCATACTTGAAGAAGGACATGCAGAGAAATTTAATAACCAACCTAACGAAGGAGAATTGTGGTGCATCCCACATCATGGTGTTTGAGTGCTCAGCAAAGTACGATGGTGTTGCATTGAACGATCATCTACTAAAAGGACCAGATCTTACAAACACTCTGCCTGGAGTACTCTGTAGATTCAGAAATCATCCTGTAGCGGTCGTGTGTGACGCTGAAAAGATGTTCCACCAGTTTCATGTGTAGAATGAAGATAGAGACTTCCTGAGGTATCTATGGTGGGAGGACGGAGATACAGATTCAGAGCCAGCAGTATACAGAATGAAAGTACACTTGTTTGGAGCAGCATCGTTTCCAGGTTGCACCAATTATGGTATGAAGTACCTGGCCAATCAGAATGAAAAGGATTGCCCATCAGCAGCAAATTTTCTGAAGAAAAACTTTTATGTAGATGATGGTCTTATAAATCTAGAGTCCACAGAATCTGCAATCGAACTAGTGAAAGAAAGCCAAGAGTTATGCGCAAGAGGAAACTTGCGCCTTCATAAATTCATCTCAAACAGAGAGGTACTGGAATCCATCAGTGACTCTGAATGTGCAGCTACAATGAATAATGTAGATCTCAATTATGATCATCTTCCAGTTCAGAATGTACTTGGATTGGGATGGAATGTAGAGAACGTTCTTCTGTGAAGTATCTATTAAAGAGAAAGTTGCAACTATACGCAGTGGCTTCTATATATGATCCATTGGGATTCTTGGCCCCAGTAATCCTCAGAGCAAAATAAATACTACAAGAATTATGCAGACGGAAGTTGGGATGGGACAAGCCCATATCTGAAAATTTGAGGCCAAGGTGGGAGAGTTGGATAAGAGGCCTGCAAAACTTGAGAAAAGTATGGATACCTCAGATCTTTTGTACCTCATGATTTCGGAAAGTACAAGAAAATAGAACTTCATCACTTTTCAGATGCCAGTAGTTATGGTTATCTTCAGTGCTCATACATCAGTGTGATAGCAAGTTATAGCAAAGGATCGTGTAAACCCATCACCACTATTTATTTATAACGGAATGGATTGTTTTGGCCTATTCATTACCAAACAGAACCACAAGGAGTACAAGGGATATGGACTAATATTTACATGTCTGAGCTCCAGAGCAATTCACCTGGAAATGTTAGACGATATGTCAAATTACGCATTCATCAATGCCTTAAGATGTTTCATAGCCATTAGAGGTACTTTCAGAGAGCTTAGATCTGACCAAGGATCTAATTTTGTCGGAGCAAAGAATTAATTGAAGAAAGCTCTAAAAGAGATTGATAAAGGAAAAGTAACTGAGTGTTAGAGAAACAGTGTGATTTTCACATGAATGCTCCACATGCAAGCCATAAAGAAGTAGTTTGGGAAAGACAAATCAGAACTGTAAAAAATGTGTTAAGTTCAGTGTTGAAAAGAAGCGCAGGAAGAATAGATGATGCATTACTTAGGCTCCTATTCTATGAAGTAATATCTATTGTTAACAGTCGCCCACTTACAGTTGTTAACATCAACGCTCCAACAAGTTTGGACCCTTTTTCTCCCAACCATCTACTTCACCTTAAGTCTGATTACTTACAGCTACCACCTGGCAAGTTCACCAAAGAGGATTTATATGCTAAAAGGAGATGGCGAAGAGTTCAATATCTATCAGATCAGCTTTGGTATAGATGGAGGAAAGAGTACTTAGCCAATCATATGCTAAGAAGTAAATGGCAAACACCCAGAAGAAATGTCCAAGTGCGTGACATAGTGTTAGTGAAATAAGATTTACCTAGAAGGCAATGGAAATTGGCAAAAGTTCTAGAAGTTCAAAAGGAAGAAATGAAGATAGACTAGTAAGAAGAGTGTTGTTACAAATAGGAGACTCTAAACTTGACAAAAAAGGAAAATGTCTCACTACTCCACTCAAGTTGGAACGTCCTATACAGAAGTTAGTTGTTCTACTTGAGAGTGATAAAAGACACTTGGAAGTTGCAAACCTGATAGAAAAATTCCTCAAATTCATGTTTAAGTCCTACCACTAAGAACATAGATTTATAGGTAATTTGGGTAGGAGCTGTCCTAGGTTGCTAATATAACCTAAATGTTTATACAGCTAGAACTGCCAATAACCTTAATACAGTTCCTATGTTTGCATGTTAAAGACAAAAGCATAGTTATTTACAGTGACTTCATATTTGGATGTCATAAAACTGTTATATATTGTGTTCACAGAAGCAGAAGAGATAATAAGCTTTTAAGATTCATTATATAACGTAAGGTAAGCTGAATGACACAGCAGAAACAACAGAAAGCATAGAGTTAAACTGTTGTTGCTGGGCAGGAGTTTTGACCGAACACAGCCAGCCTCACACACAGCAAGAGTTTTGACCTTACACACAGTCTGTGTGGGAAATTCCCCTAGCAGGAGCTGCTAAAGTCATTACAACAGAGGAGAGACGCTGAACAGACATTTACTTCACTAAGAGCTGTGTTTTATGGAAGCAGAGAGGCCAAAATAGTTTTTTAAAACAGTTATATAATGTTCCTACTGTTAATATAGTGATTAGAACTGTATACTGAACCAGTTATATGTGTGTTTACTTACAGTTCCACCAATTGAAAACTACAAAGTTAACTATCCAAATTGCAAACAACCATACCAGATCATACTCAACCAATCTGCAAATAGTTACTGCTAAATGCATACTGCAAATTGCGACCAAATTCAGCAAGTAGAATTATTAGTTAGACCTCAGATATACCTCTCAGAGAGATCATAAAGTGCTTAAATAACTTAAAGTGAGAGTACAGATACTCAAGAGAGAAATATATCCACCATTTTATGTTGAATGACAGAATTGAACAGTTGAACCACCATCTTATGCATACTGCCATTTTGTGATATCTTTTCAACACGTGTTATGTACATGGACAATCTGCTGTGGAGGCGGCAGTGTTATACATGAAGAAAAGTTGAAGTTAATAAAGTTATTTCAAGCATTTGGTGTGCTCTTTAAACCTACTGCTTCCATAGAAAGGCACTAGAGGAATTACAGAGTAATAGACAGTCTGGTTAGACAAAAAGTCAAAGATATCAAAACTCTTCTAATGCCACAGCGCAAAAGGCACTTCATAGTGCTGCGCCTGCCACACTGGGAATGTGAAGAGAAAAAAATAGATTAGGTCAGGACTAGGGTTGAGCGAACCCGAACTGTAAAGTTCAGGTTCGTACCGAACTTTAGGATTTTTGGACCCCGGATCCGAACCCGAACATTTCGGTAAAAGTTCAAGTTTGGGTTCGGTGTTCGGTGATTTATTGGCGCTTTTTGAAAGGCTGCAGAGCAGCCATTCAACAAGCATTTAACTCTGTGCCCTTAGAAGCCACCACAGCCATAACTACTAATGGCATGGCTGTGATTGGCCAGTGCAGCATTTACCCAGCCTCTATATAAGCTGGAGTCACGTAGCGCCGCACGTCACTCTGCTGTGCTTAGTGTAGGGATAGGATGCTGCTGCTGTTTAATCAGAACTGCAATTGAACTCAGAAATCTACATAGATTTTGTTGTGTGGGTACAGTGCACAATCTTTTTACCCTGCCCTGAGCCCAGTGACAGAGAAAAATAACGTTTATCTGTCTGTTAGTTAGGTGGGAAGCGGCGGCCATTTCATGTAAGCTCAGTGCACCAGCACTGCATATGTGCTTTTGTAACATTGAAATCCAAGTTTGAAATACTGCAATAATAATCTGGATTTAAAAAACACCCATTTTTGGCAATATCCTACATCTGGTGCCTTTGCAGCATTGGTCAGAGTGCAATTTAAGCTAGAAATGTAGCTATAATTTTCTGGGTTTTAAAAAACACCCTTTTTTGGCAAAATACTAAATTTTACAGCCCTTTCTGCATCTGTACGTGTAAAATTCAAGCATTATATAATGCTGTCATATTCTGCTAGTAAAAAAAAAAACACCCATTTTGTGCAAAGTACTTAAAATTGCAATGTTTGCTGCATATGTTATTGTTAAAACAAGCTTGAAAAGCTTCAATAATTTTCTGGGTTTTAAAAAACACCCTTTTTGGCCAAAATACTCAATTTTACAGCCCTTGCTGCATCTGTACGTGTAAAATTCAAGCGTTATATACTGCTGTCATATACTGTTCTTAAAAAAATACCCATTTTGGGCAAAGTACTTAATATTGCAGTCTTTGCTGCATCTGTTCTTGTTAAAAAAAAAGCTTGAAATATTTTAATAATTTTCTGGCTTTCAAAAAACACCAATTTTTGGCAATAACATCCATTTGGGGCCTCTGTCGCATTAGTCAGTGTGCAATTTAAGCTAGAAATACAGCTATAATTTTCTAGGTCTTAAAAAACACCCATTTAGGGCAAAATACTTAATTTGCGGCCTTGTTTGCATCTGTCAATGTGAGATACACGCTTTAGATACTACTGTACTATTCTGGTATTAAGAAAACACCCATTTTGGGCAAAATATTGCGGCCTTGTCTGCATCAGTACGTGTGAGATACACCCTTTAGATACTGTTGTTCTATTCTGCTATTAAAAAAAACACCCATTTAGGGCAAAAAACTTAATTTTGCAGCCTTTGCTGCATCTGTCATTGTGAGATACATCACTTACATACTGCTGTGCTATTCTGGCTTTAAATAAACACCCATTTTGGTCAAAAATCTTAATTTGTGGCCTTCTCTGCATCTGTACATGTGAGATACACCCTGTAGATACTACTGCTATTCTGGTATTAAAAAAACACCCATTTAGGGCAAAAAATGTAATTTTGCAGCCTTTGCTGCATCTGTCATTGTGAGATACATGTGTTAGATACTGTTGTTCTATTCTGTTATAAATAAACACCCATTTTGGGCAAGATTCTAAATTTGAGAAATATGAGGAGAGCGTCAAATAAGGGACGTGGCCCTTGTCGTGGTGCTGCTGGTGGAGCTTCTGTTGCAGGGAGAGGACTTGGTCGATCTGTGCCAGCTACACGCACAAGTGAAACACCTTCCTTAGGTGCGAATATGCGACAGAACCTTCAGCTGTATTTGGTTGGGCCTAATGCGGCTCTATGAATGGTGAGGCCAGAACAAGTACAGGCGATAGTAGATTGGGTTGCTGACAGCGCCTCCAGTTCCTTCACATTGTCTCCCACCCAGTCTCCTCCTGAAAGATCAGTGTTGGCACCTGCAGCCATTGTCCATCAGTCTTTCACCTCACCCCCTTGTAAATCAGCCAAGCAGTCTGAGCCCCAAGTCATGCAGCAGTCTCTTCTGCTTTTTGATGACTCTGTTAGCGGGGTTTCCCAGGGACATCCACCTAGTCCTGCCCTAGAAGTGGAAGAGATTGAGTGCACCGATGCCCAACCACTTATGTTTCAAGATGAGTACATGGTAGGACCATTGCAGCAAGTCTCGGATGATGATGAAACACAGGTGCCAACTGCTGGGGCTTTCGAAAGTGTGCAGACCGACAAGGGAGCAGGGGTGAAGACTGGGTCGAAAATGATGTAGAGGACGATGAGGTCCTCGACCCCACATGGAATCAAGGTCATGTGAGTAACCTGTGTAGTTCCTAGGAAGAGGCGGTGATTGCACAGAGCCACCAGCACAGCAGAAGAGGGAGCAGGGTGCAAAAGCGGAGCGGCAGTCCCCTAGACAGTATGCCTGCTACTGCCCACCGCAGCAAGGGACCGACAACACCAAAGCCAGCTCCAAGGAGTTCCCTGGCAAGGCAGTTCTTCAGACAATGTGCTGACGACAAGACAGAAGTGGTTTGCATGCTGTGCAATCAGAGCCTAAAGCGAGGCATAAACGTTGTCAACCTGAGCACAACCTGCATGACCAGGCATCTAAGTGCAAAGCACAAGCTGCAGTAGAGTAGACACCTCAAAAATCAGGAAAGGTCTCTGGCTCCTCCTGCTTCCTCTTCTGCTGCAGTCTCGGCCTCCTTATCCACCTCTGGAGTGACAGTGCCACCCCGCAAACAGAGGATCTGCCAGCAACACCTCCACCTGCGTAACCAAGCATCTCCACAATGTCCTACGGAAGCATTCAGCTCTCCATCTCCCAAACACTAAAGCAGAAGAGGAAGTACCCCCGACCCACCTGCGATTACTGGCCCTGGTGGAGATGGAGAGTTTTAAAAGCCTAATGGCAGTAGCTGTCCCACAGTACGTCATGCCCAGCCGCCACTACTTTTCCAGGCGTACCATCCCTTCCCTGCACAACCAAGTGGGGGACAAAATCAGGTGTGCACTGCGCAACGCCATCTGTGGCAAGGTCCACCTAACTACGGATACGTGGACCAGTAAGCACGGTCAGGGACGTTATATATCTCTATAACAGCACACTGGGTAAATGCAGTGGCGGCTGGGCCTGAGGCGGATAGCAGTTTGGCTCATGTCCTTCCACCACCGAGGATTGCAGGGCGCTTCTCTTTGCCTCCTGTTGCTTCCTCCTCCTACTCCGCTTCCTCATCCTCTACCGGCTCCTCATCCGGTTAGCGTAACACCTTCACCACCAACTTCAGCACAGCCAGGTGTAAACAACAGCAGGCACTTTTAAAACTTATCTGTTTGGGGGACAAACCCCACACCACGCAGGAGCTGTGGACGGGCCTTGAACAACAGACCGATGAGTGGTTGGTGCCAGTGAGCCTCAAGCCCGGCCTGGTGGTGTGCGATAATGGGCGAAATCTCGTAGCAGCTCTGGGACTAGCCGGTTTGACGCACATCACTTGCCTGGCGCATGTGCTGAATTTGGTGGTGCAGAGATTCCTTAAAAATTACCCCGATATTTCAGAGCTGCTGCAGAAAGTGCGGGCCGTCTGTGCGTGCTTTCGGCGTTCTCACCCTGCTGCTGCTCGCCTGTCAGTGCTGCGGTGTAACTTCGGCCTTCCCGCTCACCGCCTCATATGCGACGTGCCCACAAGGTGGAACTCCACCTTGCACATGCTGGCCAGACTGTGCGGGCAGCAGCAGGCAATAGTAGAGTTTCAGCTGCAGCACGCATGGGTGAGTCACAATGAGTGGGCCTCCATGCGAGACCTGTGTTCCTTGTTGCGCTGTTTCGAGTACACCACCAAAGTGGCCAGTGCCGATAACACCGTTCTCAGCGTTACTATCCCACTTCTATGCCTCCTTGAAAAAATGCTGCCGGCGATGTTGGAAGTGGATGTGGCACAGGAGGAGGAGGAGGAAGAGTGATCATGTCATAGGGTTTCCGGCCAGTCATTCACAAGTGGCTACGAGGGTGGTTTCCTGCACCCACAAATGGCAGGTACACAATTGTCCAGTCAGGGCACAGTTCTGGAGAATGACGAGGCGGAGGATGAGGAGATGGAGGAAGAGGAACCGTGTTCACAGCAGGGTGGCACCCAAACCAGCTCATGGCCATAACTGGTGCATGGCTGGGGGGATACAGAGGACACAGCCGATACACCTTCCACAGAGGAAAGCTTTTCGTTGCCTCTGGGCAGCCTGGCTCCGCAACGACCGCCGAGTTGCCCACATTCTAACTTGTGCTGATTACTGGTTTTCCACATTGCTGGATCCCTGTTACAAGGAGAATGTACCGTCCTTAATTCCGTCACTGGAGCGTGATCGCAAGATGCGCGAGTACAAGCGCACGCTGATAGACGTGCTGCTGGTGGCATTCCCACCTGACACTGGGGGCACAGTGGAAGCACAAGGCGAAGGCTGAGGAGGAGGAAGAGGTCGCCAACGCAGCTGGGGCACCACCAGCACCTCAGAAGGCAGGGTTAGCATGGCCAAAATGTGGAAAAGCGTTGTCAGCACGCCACAACAACCAGCACCACCAGCTGATAAGGAACGTCTTAGCAGGAGGCAGCATTTCACCAACATGGTGGAGCAGTATGTATGCACACGCCTACGCGTACTGAATGACGGATCTGCACCCTTCAACTTCTGGGTCTCCAAATTGGGCACATGGCCTGAGCTTGCCCTTTACGCCTTGGAGGTGCTGGCCTGACCTGCAGCCAGTGTTTTTTCTGAACGTGTGTTTAGCGCGGCAGGGGGCGTTATCACATACAAGCGCAGCCGCCTGTCCACAGCCAATGTGGACAAGCTCAAGTTCATTAAAATTAACCAGGTATGGATCCCACAGCACTTGTCCGTACCTTGTGCAGAATAGACATGTATTCCGGCCTTAACCAGCCATTGTTATACTACAGCGCAATTGCTCATTGTTGTATTTTGGATATTTCCCACTCTTTTGTAGTGTATCCTAATAAAAAAAAATGTAATTAAAAAAATGTAAACCAAAAACCAGTGTTGGCTACCTCCTCCTTCTCCACCGCCGCTTCCACCTACACCGCTACGTCCTCCGTCCTCTAACTCCTACTCCGTATGGACCTCCACCTCAAAAATCAAGTTTATTTTTATTAATTTGTAAGTATTTTATTTTATGTCATTTCACAAATTTGTCTGTTACATTTTTGGGTGTGATATACCACTGATATACCTAGTAGACAGGTACGAAAAAATTAATTAATTTGTCTGTTACATATTTGGGTGAAATTCACCAATTTTTTTGTGTCATATACCCCTGCTCTACCTAGTAGAAAGGTAACATTTCAATAATTTGTCTGTTACATATTCGGGTTAAATTCACCAATTTTTGGGTGTGATATACCACTGCTATACCTAGTAGACAGGTACAAAAAATTAATTAATTTGTCTGTTACATATTCGGGTGAAATTCACCAATTTTTGAGTCTCATATAACCCTGCTCTACCTAGTAGACAGGTAACAGTTCAATAATTTGTCTGTTACATATTCGCTTAAATTCACCAATTTCTGGGTGTGATATACCCCGGCTGTACCTAGTAGACAGGTAAAAACATTTCATTAATTTTTCTGTTACATTTTCTGGTGAAATTTATCAATTTTCTGCGTGTGATATACACCTGCTCTACCTAGTAGACAGGCAACATTTCACTAATTTGTCTGTTACATATTCATGTGAAATGCACCAATCTTTGGGTGTGATATACCCCGGCTGTACCTAGTAGACAGGTAAAAACATTTCACTAATTTGTCTGTTGCATTTTCTGGTGAAATTCACCAATTTTTGGGTGTGATATACCACTGCTCTACCTAGTAGAAAGGTAAACAAGTTTCACTAATTTGTCTGTTACATATTTGGGTGAAATTCAGCAATTTTTGGGTGTGATATACCCCTGCTGTACCTAGTAAACATGTTTCACTAATTTGTCTGTTACATTCTCAGGTGAAATTCACATATTTTTGGCTGTGATATACCCCTGCTATACCTAGTAGACAGGTAAAAACATTTCACTAATTTGTCTGTTACATTATTGGGTGACATTTACCATTTTTGCCGTGATTAAACCCCTGCTCTGCATAGGTGATAGGGTCATATATTTCTAAAAATCGTCTGTTACCAGGTGACATTTTACCAATTTTGCCATATACAAACCCCTGCTCTGCAAGGGTGACAGGGAATTAAATTTTAAAAATTCTTCTTTAATTGATGCTTAAACTTTAACCATTTGTCCCACATTTGCGCTTCAATAATTTGTCCCAATTTTCCGCTCGATCATATAATTTTTTTTTAAAATAACCTCCCTTGGATGTGGTCTCTCTTTCTCACGCTCCCTCTCCGGCGTGGAACCCTAATTCGCCTATAACTGTGATCAACATGGTAAGCTCAGAAAAGAAAATCGAAAGTTGATAGAGAAAATATCCAAATGGATCGTGGACGTCATTGTGACGTGCGATCAGGCAGAAGTTATCTAGAGTCAACAAAGCAGCAGCAGGGCTTCTTCTGTCTAACGTTTCCAAATCCTAAATACCAAAGTGACATTGCCTATAATTTTTTTATAATCATTCCAATAACAGGGTATCTTAAGAGTCCTGTATTGTTATTTATCGTCACTACCTCCCCGAGTCAGGAGTGGGTAATTGCCGCGCGCCCCCTCCTTAACTTAGAAGCTTCTGCTTCAATACTTTGTCCCACATTTACGCTCAATCACATTGAATTTCATCCATTGACCTCCCTTGGATGTAGTATCCCTTTCTCACGCTCTCTCTCCGACGTGGAACCCTGATTCGCCACTAACTGTGATGAACATGGTAGGTGCAGAAAAGAACATTGAAAGTTAATAGAGAAGATATCAAATTGGATCGTGAACATCACGAGGATGTGCGACATGGTGGCGCAGTATGTGTGCACACTCCTACACGTACTGAATGATGTGTCTGCCCCCTTTAACTTCTGGGTCTCCAAATTGGGCACATGGCCTGAGCTTGTCCTTTACCCCTTGGAGGTGCTGGCCTGCCCTGCAGCCAGTGCATAGTCTGAACATTTGTTTAGCATGGCTGGAAAGGGGTATCACAGGTTATATTTCCCAATGTTTTGGGGTGTACCCTAATAAAAAAAAAAAAAAATTAAAACCAAAAAGCATTGTAGGCTACCTCCTCCACCGCCGCTTCCACCTACACCGCCACATCCACTGCCGCCTCAACCTCCTTCTCCATATGGACCTGGTCCTCCTAGATCAGGATTATTATTTTTACGTATTTTATGTTATTTAAAGTCATTTCCCACCTTTGTTTGCAGAGCACTTGCCATGCTCTTAACCACATTTTGCTGCCATTTGCAGCCCTCTAGCCCTTTCCATTACATTTTTAGAGCCATTTTAGTGCTCAAAAGTTCGGGTCCCCATTGACTTCAATGGAGTTCGGGGTCAAGTTCGGTTCCCGAACTCGAACTTTTTTGTGAAGTTCGGCCAAAACCGTCGAACATCCAGATTTCCACTCAACTCTACTTGTGAGGAAAGATGATTTAGAAATGAATGCAGGAAAGGATTATTATTTACAGTTAGAGTAGACAAACTATGGAATGCCGTACCCCAAGATGTTGCAATGTCAGATACTATATCAGCTTTTTAAAAAGGGCTGGATACTTATGTTATAATTAACCTAATAATAATGTTGTATAATTTGTCTGAAAAAGCTTCAACTTGAATGGGATGTGTCTTGAGAAGACTTTCCCCTGCTATAGCAACAGATCGGCACCCATTTTCAATATGTGTGCCAATGGAAGGATATATGGGGTACACTCCCTGTGTCCAACTGCTCAAAGGTCATAGTCACTATTGACCACAGCATCTGAGGGGTTAAACATTAGGGATTGGAGTTATCTTCAATCCTAGCTGCTGTGGGTGGGTGTCAGCTGTATAACATAGCCATCACCCCTATATATGGAATGGGCTCAGCTTGTGAGACTGTTCCATACTTTCTTTACCAACCAATTATGTGCAGTTGCTAAGGGGTTAAAGGAATTGTCCTGAAAAATATTCTAAATTTTTAAAACCAGAACTTGGATCTGAATACTTTTGTAATTGGATGTAATAAAACATGTAATATAGCCACTAAGTTATTCAATAAAATGTACTTGTATAGCGCCACTTGCTTTTTGTCCTTTTTCTTATTTCTCCATTCACCTCAGTAACTTTGTTGACCTGGACTCCCATGCTCAGTTCAATCCTTCAACTGCCACTAGCCATATCTACTGTGAGAAGCTATGACGGTTCTGTGTGAGAGGTGAAGCAGAGAGGACATCCCCACTGAGAAAGGACATGCGCTTGAGTAAGGATACTCCCCTGAGTAAGGGCACAAAGCCTGAACTGCCAGCTTCAAATAAATCTAGAAGAGCATTTGGAAAAATGAATGGGGAGATCTATGGATCCATGTGAGGTACAGGGTTGGTTCTAGCTTTGTTAGAGATCATCATGTACTATATTAGGTCCAAATTTTACTTTTTGCATTAATCATGGGATAACCCCTTTAGTGCCATCCTGTTAATAAATCTGGCAGACACTGCACTACAAGAGAGACTGACAAACTGGTTGTGCAGTGTGCCAGTATGAATAAATCTTCCCATTGTGCTTACACATTCACACAATCTTTGGTACACTGATCAGACTGGTAAAGGTTATAATTTTAAGAACAGCTGCTCAGTGTTTATTACTTGTTCCCTGATCCATTATAATGAGGCTGATTAATACTCAGCACAGCGAGATCATTAATCTTCTTCTAGTACTTCAGGGAGAAGGCAGTTTTTCTTTGCTGTAAGTACAGAACTAAAGTCTTCTATGAGCAAAAACAAGTCATTAATAAATGCCAATAATACTGGGAGTCTTGTTTAAAAAAAAAAGTGTAAATATGAAAGCTTGAGCTTATTTCCTATGATAATTGAAATCTCTTCTTTTTATATCAGCATGATGTGTTTAATCCAATGCAAATAGTTGCTATAATCATTTTACATAATTACTATTGTTTTATTATACAGTTTATGTACGAAGGCATTATTTTCAAGGATTGCTTATTGGCAAAGAATGATGTTACATGTTTATTACACCATGAAAAGAGCAAACATGTATTGTAAAGCATACTTTTTACTTATACTGCTATGAATGTGTTTGCAAATTGATGGAATGGACCATTTTTTATTGCTTCTGTCTCTTAATATTAAACAATACTTTGCTAAGGGCATCACTGAGGCATGTCAAAATGTTATCACTGGAGGCCAGGATACAAAGACTGGCGGCAGAACTGGTAGCGGTGTCTTGGCAGTACTAGGGGATCAGTAAGGATGTAGCTTTTGCTAAATATATGGACAACCCATTTTAACTGTACTTTACAAGATGCTTATCATTTGAAAAAAATGTCTTGGTATTTCAAGGGTTTGTCCCAAAAGTGAAAAAAATCAATACACTTAGGCTACTTTCACACTTGCATTGTTAATTCCGGTATTGAGATCCGATCCATCACTAAATACATTGAAAGTACAGTAAATGGGTGACAGATCCAGTTTTTAGGCTCCATAAAAAATGGAACCATCACCATTAACTTACATTGTTTTCAGTGCCTGATCCATTTTTTTCTGTTTTTATGACCGGACACAAAACCGCAGCTTGCAGCGGTTTTGTGTCCTGTCACAAAACGGAATGCTGCCAAATCTAATGAAAGACATCCTGATACATCCTGAATGGATCTCTTTCCATTCAAAATGCATGAGGAGTAAATGGAAATGTCCCCCCCCCCCCCCCCCCGGTATTGTGATCCTTTTCCAGATATCAATACTGGAAAACAACAACGCAAGTGTGAAAGTAGCCTTACATTATATTGCTTGTTGACACACACATAAATATTGGGACATTGTCACAATTATAACATTTTTGGCTCTATACACCACCACAATGGATTTAAAATGAAACAAACAAGATGTGCTTTAACTGCAGACTGTCAGCTTTAATTTTAGGGTATTTACATCCAAATCAGCTGAACAGTGTAGGAATTACAACAGTTTGTATACGTGCCTCCCACTTGTTAAGGGACCAAAAGTAATGGGACAGAATAATAATCATAAATCAAACTTTCACTTTTTAATACTTGGTTGCAGTGAATTACAGCCTGAAGTCTTAAACACATAGACATCACCAGACGCTGGGTTTTATCCCTGGTGATGCTCTGCCAGGCCTCTACTGCAACTGTCTTCAGTTCCTGCATGTTCTTTGGGCATTTTCCCTTCAGTTTTGTCTTCAGCAAGTGAAATGCATGCTCAATCGGATTCAGGTCAGGTGATTGACTTGGCCATTGCATAGCATTACACTTCTTTCTCTTAAAAAATTCTTTGGTTTCTTTTGCAGTATGCTTTGGGTCATTGTCTATCTGCACTGTGAAGCGCCATCCAATGAGTTCTGAAGCATTTGGCTGAATATGAGCAGATAATATTGCCAGAAACACTTCAGAATTCATCCTGCTGCTTTTGTCAGCAGTCACATCATCAATAAATACAAAAGAACCAGTTCCATTGGCAGCCATACATGCCCACGCCATGACACTACCACCACCATGCTTCACTGATGAGGTGGTATGCTTAGGATCATGAGCAGTTCCTTTCCTTCTCCATACTCTTCTCTTCCCATCACTCTGGTACAAGTTGATCTTGGTCTCATCTGTCCATAGGATGTTGTTTCAGAACTGGCAAACTCTAGTCTGGCCTTCCTGTTTTTGAGGCTCACTCTGGTGAAGTCTTCTCTTGATTGTTGACTTTGACACACATACACCTACCTCCTGGAGAGTGTTCTTGATCTGGCCAACTGTTGTGAAGGGTGTTTTCTTCACCAGGGAAAGAATTCTTTGGTCATCCACCACAGTTGTTTTCCATAGTCTTCCGTGTCTTTTGGTGTTGCTGAGCTCACCAGTGCTTTCTCTTCTTTCTAAGAAAGTTCCAAACTGTTTTTTTGGCCACGCCTAATGTTTTTGCTATCTCTCTGATTGGTTTGTTTTGTTTTTTTCAGCCTAATGATGGCTTGCTTCACTGATAGTGACAGTTTTTTTGGATCTCATCTTGAGAGTTGACAGCAACAGATTCCAAATGCAAATGGCACACTTGAAATGAACTCTGGACCTTTTATCTGCTCATTATAATTGGCATAATGAGGGAACAACACACACCTGGCCGTGGGACAGCTGAGAAGACAATTGTCCCATTACTTTTGGTCCCTTAACAAGTGGGAGGCAAATATGCAAACTGTTGTAATTCCTACAC
This sequence comes from Bufo gargarizans, assembly GCF_014858855.1. Classification (NCBI taxonomy): domain Eukaryota; kingdom Metazoa; phylum Chordata; class Amphibia; order Anura; family Bufonidae; genus Bufo; species Bufo gargarizans. The sequence goes on from NC_058081.1 coordinate 318,958,536, forward strand.
TGTTCACTTGATTTGGATGTAAATACCCTCAAATGAAAGCTGACAGTCTGCAGTTAAAGCACATCTTGTTCATTTAATTTCAAATCTATTGTGGTGGTGTATAGAGCCAAAAAATTTAGAATTGTGTTGATGTCCCAATATTTATGGATCTGACTGTATATGCTACAACCATTCCAACGCTACAAAAGACACTTCCTATCACAAGATAACACATTTTAAGTATGTAGCAGTGGACTCCATCAGTGGACTATAATAATTATTGGTCCATCTTGATTGAAGAAGCCGCACAAAATCTTGCGTGGTGATGTGATCTTGTCATCACTCTGGCCAGCATGGGTATGTGGTGAAGTCACGCATCACCTGTGCAAAATTTAACTTGGGTTCTTCAATCAAGATTGCCATGCTGGCCTCTCTGCGTGCAAATGGATGACGTGAGTATCTATTTTTATTTGCCGCCATTTCAGGAAAAATAGATTAGTTACCACAAAGCGCGAGGAAATTCGGCTTCGTGGTGAATAAAGTTTTTCTAAAATTCGGATCGAAGTCAATTAGTAATACTATTCGCTCATCTCTAATAACAAAATGTAAATCAATTCATCCATAGGATAATAAACGCATACACAAAGAAGATTGAATTTGCCTTGATTTTACTAAGGTTTCACATGATTTGCTTCAACTTTGAAATTATTTGTATTTTCAGCACATTAATGTAACTTGATTTCTATAATTACACATATTTCCAACTTTTGTTAGTTGGATCTATGTGCCCTATCAGGAATAAAAGAACTGGTTTGGTGTGTTTTAGATTAATTGTACATTTCGTGGAGCAAAATGGGATATAACATTGTTTGATCCCTCTGTTTTACCCATTGTGAGCGGCTTCATTAAAAAAAAAAAAATCCTACTTGTGGGTGCATTAGTGCTCCTGCAATAAGCCCTGAACTACATTGCTCACCATTCAATGGAGGTGTCCATGAGCCGCAGGTGTGCAGCGTCTGTTTTACATGCATGTGCTGTGGAGGTGCAGCACTAGAGTTGTCCCATGTAAGATGCAGCACGAGAGTTGTCCCATGTATGTAATGCCACTAGTGACAATTCATACATTAGGAATGGAATGAGGACTGAGTAGTAGGGATGAGCGAACTCGAACTGTATAGTTCGGGTTCGTACCGAATTTTGGGGTGTCCGTGACACGGACCCGAACCCGGACATTTTCGTAAAAGTCCGGGTTCGGGTTCGGTGTTCGTCGCTTTCTTGGCGCTTTTGTGACGCTTTCTTGGCGCTTTTTGAAAGGCTGCAAAGCAGCCAATCAACAAGCGTCATACTACTTGCCCCAAGAGGCCATCACAGCCATGCCTACTATTGGCATGGCTGTGATTGGCCAGAGCACCATGTGACCCAGCCTCTATTTAAGCTGGAGTCACATAGCGCCGCCCGTCACTCTGCTCTGATTAGCGTAGGGAGAGGTTGCGGCTGCGACAGTAGGGCGAGATTAGGCAGATTAACTCCTCCAAAGGACTTGATTAACTGATCGATCTGCAGCTGTGGATCATTGAGCTGCTGATCCTCAATTGCTCACTGTTTTTAGGCTGCACAGACCGTTTGTCAGTCTCATTTTTCTGGGGTGATCGGCGGCCATTTTGTGTCTTGTGGTGCGCCAGCACAAGCTGCGACCAAGTGCATTTAACCCTCAATGGTGTGGTTGTTTTTTGGCTAAAGCCTACATCAGGGTGAAGCTGTCACACCAAGTGCATTTAACCAGCAATAGTCTGTTCATTTTTTGGCCATATACAAAATCAGGGGCAAGCTGCGCCTGTCACCAAGTGCATTTAACCCTCAATGGTGTGGTTGTTTTTTGGCTAAAGCCTACATCAGGGTGAAGCTGTGACACCAAGTGCATTTAACCAGCAATAGTCTGTTCATTTTTTGGCCATATACAAAATCAGGGGCAAGCTGCGCCTGTCACCAAGTGCATTTAACCCTCAATGGTGTGGTTGTTTTTTGGCTAAAGCCTACATCAGGGTGAAGCTGTCACACCAAGTGCATTTAACCAGCAATAGTCTGTTCATTTTTTGGCCATATACAAAATCAGGGGCAAGCTGCGCCTGTCACCAAGTGCATTTAACCCTCAATGGTGTGGTTGTTTTTTGGCTAAAGCCTACATCAGGGTGAAGCTGTCACACCAAGTGCATTTAACCAGCAATAGTCTGTTTATTTTTTGGCCATATCCCAGTCTAATTCTGTCACTAAATCCATACCGGTCACCCAGCGCCTAAATACTAGGCCTCAAATTTATATCCAGCTAAATCTGTCCCTAGTGCTGTAGCTGGGCGAGTTATTTAGTGTCCGTTCAAGCACATTTCTTGTTCTGGGTTGAAATACAATTCCCAATTTAGCAATTTCATAATTTAGTGGTTCCTGCTATATCAGAGCTATTTGAAATCTATCCCAAAAAGGGTATATAATATTGAAGGTGCACATTGGGTCATTCAGAATAACTTCACACACACCCGCTACTGTGTATTTCCAAGTCTAATTCTGTCACTAAACCCATACCTGTCACCCAGCGCCTAAATACTAGGCCTCAAATTTAAATCCCTCTAAATCTCTCGTTACCGCTGTACTGTTGTTGCTGGGCAAGATATTTAGTGTCCGTCAAAGCACATTTTTTGTTCTGGGTTGAAGTACAATTCCCAATTTAGCAATTTCATAATTTAGTGGTTTCTGCTATATCAGAGCTATTTGAAATCTATCCCTAAAAGGGTATATAATATTGAAGGTGCACATTGGGTCATTCAGAATAACTTCACACACACGCTTCTGTGCATTTCCAAGTCTAATTCTGTCACTAAATCCATACCGGTGACCCAGCGCCTAAATACTAGGCCTCAAATTTAAATCCCTCTAAATCTCTCGTTACCCACCGCTGTACTGTTGTTGCTGGGCAAGATATTTAGTGTCCGTCAAAGCACATTTTTTGTTCTGGGTTGAAGTACAATTCCCAATTTAGCAATTTCATAATTTAGTGGTTTCTGCTATATCAGAGCTATTTGAAATCTATCCCTAAAAGGGTATATAATATTGAAGGTGCACATAGGGTCATTCAGAATAACTTCACACACACCCGCTACTGTGTATTTCCAAGTCTAATTCTGTCACTAAACCCATACCTGTCACCCAGCGCCTAAATACTAGGCCTCAAATTTAAATCCCTCTAAATCTCTCGTTACCGCTGTACTGTTGTTGCTGGGCAAGATATTTAGTGTCCGTCAAAGCACATTTTTTGTTCTGGGTTGAAGTACAATTCCCAATTTAGCAATTTCATAATTTAGTGGTTTCTGCTATATCAGAGCTATTTGAAATCTATCCCTAAAAGGGTATATAATATTGAAGGTGCACATTGGGTCATTCAGAATAACTTCACACACACGCTTCTGTGCATTTCCAAGTCTAATTCTGTCACTAAATCCATACCGGTGACCCAGCGCCTAAATACTAGGCCTCAAATTTAAATCCCTCTAAATCTCTCGTTACCCACCGCTGTACTGTTGTTGCTGGGCAAGATATTTAGTGTCCGTCAAAGCACATTTTTTGTTCTGGGTTGAAGTACAATTCCCAATTTAGCAATTTCATAATTTAGTGGTTTCTGCTATATCAGAGCTATTTGAAATCTATCCCTAAAAGGGTATATAATATTGAAGGTGCACATAGGGTCATTCAGAATAACTTCACACACACGCTTCTGTGCATTTCCAAGTCTAATTCTGTCACTAAATCCATACCGGTGACCCAGCGCCTAAATACTAGGCCTCAAATTTAAATCCCTCTAAATCTCTCGTTACCCACCGCTGTACTGTTGTTGCTGGGCAAGATATTTAGTGTCCGTCAAAGCACATTTTTTGTTCTGGGTTGAAGTACAATTCCCAATTTAGCAATTTCATAATTTAGTGGTTTCTGCTATATCAGAGCTATTTGAAATCTATCCCTAAAAGGGTATATAATATTGAAGGTGCACATAGGGTCATTCAGAATAACTTCACACACACGCTTCTGTGCATTTCCAAGTCTAATTCTGTCACTAAATCCATACCGGTGACCCAGCGCCTAAATACTAGGCCTCAAATTTAAATCCCTCTAAATCTCTCGTTACCCACCGCTGTACTGTTGTTGCTGGGCAAGATATTTAGTGTCCGTCAAAGCACATTTTTTGTTCTGGGTTGAAGTACAATTCCCAATTTAGCAATTTCATAATTTAGTGGTTTCTGCTATATCAGAGCTATTTGAGATCTATCCCTAAAAGGGTATATAATATTGAAGGTGCACATAGGGTCATTCAGAATAACTTCACACACACGCTTCTGTGCATTTCCAAGTCTAATTCTGTCACTAAATCCATACCGGTGACCCAGCGCCTAAATACTAGGCCTCAAATTTAAATCCCTCTAAATCTCTCGTTACCCACCGCTGTACTGTTGTTGCTGGGCAAGATATTTAGTGTCCGTCAAAGCACATTTTTTGTTCTGGGTTGAAGTACAATTCCCAATTTAGCAATTTCATAATTTAGTGGTTTCTGCTATATCAGAGCTATTTGAAATCTATCCCTAAAAGGGTATATAATATTGAAGGTGCACATAGGGTCATTCAGAATAACTTCACACACACGCTTCTGTGCATTTCCAAGTCTAATTCTGTCACTAAATCCATACCGGTGACCCAGCGCCTAAATACTAGGCCTCAAATTTAAATCCCTCTAAATCTCTCGTTACCCACCGCTGTACTGTTGTTGCTGGGCAAGATATTTAGTGTCCGTCAAAGCACATTTTTTGTTCTGGGTTGAAGTACAATTCCCAATTTAGCAATTTCATAATTTAGTGGTTTCTGCTATATCAGAGCTATTTGAAATCTATCCCTAAAAGGGTATATAATATTGAAGGTGCACATAGGGTCATTCAGAATAACTTCACACACACGCTTCTGTGCATTTCCAAGTCTAATTCTGTCACTAAATCCATACCGGTGACCCAGCGCCTAAATACTAGGCCTCAAATTTAAATCCCTCTAAATCTCTCGTTACCCACCGCTGTACTGTTGTTGCTGGGCAAGATATTTAGTGTCCGTCAAAGCACATTTTTTGTTCTGGGTTGAAGTACAATTCCCAATTTAGCAATTTCATAATTTAGTGGTTTCTGCTATATCAGAGCTATTTGAGATCTATCCCTAAAAGGGTATATAATATTGAAGGTGCACATAGGGTCATTCAGAATAACTTCACACACACGCTTCTGTGCATTTCCAAGTCTAATTCTGTCACTAAATCCATACCGGTGACCCAGCGCCTAAATACTAGGCCTCAAATTTAAATCCCTCTAAATCTCTCGTTACCCACCGCTGTACTGTTGTTGCTGGGCAAGATATTTAGTGTCCGTCAAAGCACATTTTTTGTTCTGGGTTGAAGTACAATTCCCAATTTAGCAATTTCATAATTTAGTGGTTTCTGCTATATCAGAGCTATTTGAAATCTATCCCTAAAAGGGTATATAATATTGAAGGTGCACATAGGGTCATTCAGAATAACTTCACACACACGCTTCTGTGCATTTCCAAGTCTAATTCTGTCACTAAATCCATACCGGTGACCCAGCGCCTAAATACTAGGCCTCAAATTTATATCCCGCTAAATCTCTCGTTACCGCTGTACTGTTGTTGCTGGGCAAGATATTTAGTGTCCGTCAAAGCACATTTTTTGTTCTGGGTTGAAGTACAATTCCCAATTTAGCAATTTCATAATTTAGTGGTTCCTGCTATATCAGAGCTATTTGAAATCTATCCCAAAAAGGGTATATAATATTCAAGGTGCACATTGGGTCATTCAGAATAACTTCACACACACGCTTCTGTGCATTTCCAAGTCTAATTCTGTCACTAAATCCATACCGGTCACCCAGCGCCTAAATACTAGGCCTCAAATTTATATCCCGCTGAATTTGAATACAATACATTGGGCCAAATAATATATTTGTTGTTGTGGTGAACCATAACAATGAGAAAAACATCTAGTAAGGGACGCGGACGTGGACATGGTCGTGGTGGTGTTAGTGGACCCTCTGGTGCTGGGAGAGGACGTGGCCGTTCTGCCACATCCACACGTCCTAGTGTACCAACTACCTCAGGTCCCAGTAGCCGCCAGAATTTACAGCGATATATGGTGGGGCCCAATGCCGTTCTAAGGATGGTAAGGCCTGAGCAGGTACAGGCATTAGTCAATTGGGTGGCCGACAGTGGATCCAGCACGTTCACATTATCTCCCACCCAGTCTTCTGCAGAAAGCGCACAGATGGCGCCTGAAAACCAACCCCATCAGTCTGTCACATCACCCCCATGCATACCAGGGAAACTGTCTCAGCCTCAAGTTATGCAGCAGTCTCTTATGCTGTTTGAAGACTCCGCTGGCAGGGTTTCCCAAGGGCATCCACCTAGCCCTTCCCCAGCGGTGAAAGACATAGAATGCACTGACGCACAACCACTTATGTTTCCTGATGATGAGGACATGGGAATACCACCTCAGTATGTCTCTGATGATGACGAAACACAGGTGCCAACTGCTGCGTCTTTCTGCAGTGTGCAGACTGAACAGGAGGTCAGGGATCAAGACTGGGTGGAAGACGATGCAGGGGACGATGAGGTCCTAGACCCCACATGGAATGAAGGTCGTGCCACTGACTTTCACAGTTCGGAGGAAGAGGCAGTGGTGAGACCGAGCCAACAGCGTAGCAAAAGAGGGAGCAGTGGGCAAAAGCAGAACACCCGCCGCCAAGAGACTCCGCCTGCTACTGACCGCCGCCATCTGGGACCGAGCACCCCAAAGGCAGCTTCAAGGAGTTCCCTGGCATGGCACTTCTTCAAACAATGTGCTGACGACAAGACCCGAGTGGGTTGCACGCTGTGCCATCAGAGCCTGAAGCGAGGCATTAACGTTCTGAACCTGAGCACAACCTGCATGACCAGGCACCTGCATGCAAAGCATGAACTGCAGTGGAGTAAACACCTTAAAACCAAGGAAGTCACTCAGGCTCCCCCTGCTACCTCTTCTGCTGCTGCCGCCTCGGCCTATTCTGCTGCTGCCGCCTCGGCCTCTTCCTCCGCCTCTGGAGGAACGTTGGCACCTGCCGCCCAGCAAACAGGGGATGTACCACCAACACCACCACCACCACCTCCGTCACCAAGCGTCTCAACCATGTCACACGCCAGCGTTCAGCTCTCCATCTCACAAACATTTGATAGAAAGCGTAAATTCCCACCTAGCCACCCTCGATCCCTGGCCCTGAATGCCAGCATTTCTAAACTACTGGCCTATGAAATGCTGTCATTTAGGCTGGTGGACACAGACAGCTTCAAACAGCTCATGTCGCTTGCTGTCCCACAGTATGTTGTTCCCAGCCGGCACTACTTCTCCAAGAGAGCCGTGCCTTCCCTGCACAACCAAGTATCCGATAAAATCAAGTGTGCACTGCGCAACGCCATCTGTAGCAAGGTCCACCTAACCACAGATACGTGGACCAGTAAGCACGGCCAGGGACGCTATATCTCCCTAACTGCACACTGGGTAAATGTAGTGGCAGCTGGGCCCCAGGCGGAGAGCTGTTTGGCGCACGTCCTGCCGCCGCCAAGGATCGCAGGGCAACATTCTTTGCCTCCTGTTGCCACCTCCTCCTTCTCGGCTTCCTCCTCCTCTTCTTCCACCTGCTCATCCAGTCAGCCACACACCTTCACCACCAACTTCAGCACAGCCCGGGGTAAACGTCAGCAGGCCATTCTGAAACTCATATGTTTGGGGGACAGGCCCCACACCGCACAGGAGTTGTGGCGGGGTATTGAACAACAGACCGACGAGTGGTTGCTGCCGGTGAGCCTCAAGCCCGGCCTGGTGGTGTGTGATAATGGGCGAAATCTCGTTGCAGCTCTGGGACTAGCCAATTTGACGCACATCCCTTGCTTGGCGCATGTGCTGAATTTGGTGGTGCAGAAGTTCATTCACAACTACCCCGACATGTCAGAGCTGCTGCATAAAGTGCGGGCCGTCTGTTCGCGCTTCCGGCGTTCACATCCTGCCGCTGCTCGCCTGTCTGCGCTACAGCGTAACTTCGGCCTTCCCGCTCACCGCCTCATATGCGACGTGCCCACCAGGTGGAACTCCACCTTGCACATGCTGGACAGACTGTGCGAGCAGCAGCAGGCCATAGTGGAGTTTCAGCTGCAGCACGCACGGGTCAGTCGCACTACAGAACAGCACCACTTCACCACCAATGACTGGGCCTCCATGCGAGACCTGTGTGCCCTGTTGCGCTGTTTCGAGTACTCCACCAACATGGCCAGTGGCGATGACACCGTTATCAGCGTTACAATACCACTTCTATGTCTCCTTGAGAAAACACTTAGGGCGATGATGGAACAGGAGGTGGCCCAGGAGGAGGAGGAGGAGGATGAGGAAGAGGGGTCATTTTTAGCACTTTCAGGCCAGTCTCTTCGAAGTGACTCAGAGGGAGGTTTTTTGCAACAGCAGAGGCCAGGTACAAATGTGGCCAGCCAGGGCCCACTACTGGAGGACGAGGAGGACGAGGATGAGGAGGAGGTGGAGGAGGATGAGGATGAAGCATGGTCACAGCGGGGTGGCACCCAACGCAGCTCGGGTCCATCACTGGTGCGTGGCTGGGGGGAAAGGCAGGACGATGACGATACGCCTCCCACAGAGGACAGCTTGTCCTTACCCCTGGGCAGCCTGGCACACATGAGCGACTACATGCTGCAGTGCCTGCGCAACGACAGCAGAGTTGCCCACATTTTAACCTGTGCGGACTACTGGGTTGCCACCCTGCTGGATCCACGCTACAAAGACAATGTGCCCACCTTACTTCCTGCACTGGAGCGTGATAGGAAGATGCGCGAGTACAAGCGCACGTTGGTAGACGCGCTACTGAGAGCATTCCCAAATGTCACAGGGGAACAAGTGGAAGCCCAAGGCCAAGGCAGAGGAGGAGCAAGAGGTCGCCAAGGCAGCTGTGTCACGGCCAGCTCCTCTGAGGGCAGGGTTAGCATGGCAGAGATGTGGAAAACTTTTGTCAACACGCCACAGCTAACTGCACCACCACCTGATACGCAACGTGTTAGCAGGAGGCAACATTTCACTAACATGGTGGAACAGTACGTGTGCACACCCCTCCACGTACTGACTGATGGTTCGGCCCCATTCAACTTCTGGGTCTCTAAATTGTCCACGTGGCCAGAGCTAGCCTTTTATGCCTTGGAGGTGCTGGCCTGCCCGGCAGCCAGCGTTTTGTCTGAACGTGTATTCAGCACGGCAGGGGGCGTCATTACAGACAAACGCAGCCGCCTGTCTACAGCCAATGTGGACAAGCTGACGTTCATAAAAATGAACCAGGCATGGATCCCACAGGACCTGTCCGTCCCTTGTCCAGATTAGACATTAACTACCTCCCCATAACCATATATTATTGGACTCCAGGGCACTTCCTCATTCAATCCTATTTTTATTTTCATTTTACCATTATATTGCGATGCTACCCAAAGTTGAATGAACCTCTCCTCTGCCTGTGTGCTAGGCCTAAATATATGCCAATGGACTGTTGCAGTGGTGGCTGACATGAAGCCTGATTCTCTGCTATGACATGCAGACTAATTCTCTGCTGACATGAAGCCAGATTGTCTGTTACGGGACCTCTCTCCTCTGCCTGGGTGCTGGGCCTAAATTTATGACAATGGACTGTTGCAGTGGTGGCTGACGTGAAGCCTGATTCTCTGCTATGACATGCAGACTGATTCTCTGCTGACATGAAGCCAGATCCTCTGTTACGGGACCTCTCTCCTCTGCCTGGGTGCTGGGCCTAAATTTATGACAATGGACTGTTGCAGTGGTGGCTGACGTGAAGCCTGATTCTCTGCTATGACATGCAGACTGATTCTCTGCTGACATGAAGCCAGATCCTCTTTTACGGGACCTCTCTCCTCTGCCTGGGTGCTGGGCCTAAATTTATGACAATGGACTGTTGCAGTGGTGGCTGACGTGAAGCCTGATTCTCTGCTATGACATGCAGACTGATTCTCTGCTGACATGAAGCCAGATCCTCTTTTACGGGACCTCTCTCCTCTGCCTGGGTGCTGGGCCTAAATTTATGACAATGGACTGTTGCAGTGGTGGCTGACGTGAAGCCTGATTCTCTGCTATGACATGCAGACTGATTCTCTGCTGACATGAAGCCAGATTCTCTGTTACGGGACCTCTCTCCTCTGCCTGTGTGTGTGCTGGGCCTAAATATATGCCAATGGACTGTTGCAGTGGTGGCTGACGTGAAGCCTCATTCTCTGCTATGACATGCAGACTAATTCTCTGCTGACATGAAGACAGATTCTCTGTTACGGGACCTCTCTCCTCTGCCTGGGTGCCGGGGCCTAAATATCTGAGAATGGACTGTTCCAGTGGTGGGTGACGGGAAGCCAGATTCTCTGCTATGGAACCTCTCTCCAATTGATTTTGGTTAATTTTTATTTATTTAATTTTTATTTTAATTCATTTCCCTATCCACATTTGTTTGCAGGGGATTTACCTACATGTTGCTGCCTTTTGCAGCCCTCTAGCTCTTTCCTGGGCTGTTTTACAGCCTTTTTAGTGCCGAAAAGTTCGGGTCCCCATTGACTTCAATGGGGTTCGGGTTCGGGACGAAGTTCGGATCGGGTTCGGATCCCGAACCCGAACATTTCCGGGATGTTCGGCCGAACTTCTCGAACCCGAACATCCAGGTGTTCGCTCAACTCTACTGAGTAGCTCATGTGCCAGATACATGGCAGGTAAACTATATCAGAAAAGGAAGGAGATAGATTTGAGGAGCATCACAATCATCTCATTGGTATGAATTGATTGTATATTAAAAATGTGCATAACATTGCCTTGGATTTATTTATTTTTTGCTTTATTTCTGAATTTTCATATTAATTCAAAGAATACTGAACACAAGTATATGATGTTGCAGCATATATAAAAAAATAAATAGATATTCTGTAATGAATTTCACCTAAAAAGGGAGTGGGAATCCAAGGATCTTATGCAGAGTCCCATGTGCTTCTTTCCTAAATACCACATTTACCGAGCAAGGGCAAATGACATGCCGAAAGTCAGCATGTACCGCTTCATATCTAATCCACGGGGAGGCTTGTTGGTACTTATGAAGGGTAGGGGAAGATTTGGATCAAAAGTAGCAAATGTCTCTCAAAAAGAGAAAACACTTGGATATTATTATACTGTATTCTTAAAGTTGGACAAAAAAATTGTACCACTCTTGGAAAAACAGGAAGAGAAAATACTGATGTAAAGTAGCTTTGTGGAAAGGGTAATGGAAAATACTCCAATAGTAATTAAACTCTGAACATTCTTCGAGGTCAAGAAAGGAAAGTGCAAAGTAACCAGTAGATCCTAAAACAAAACTTGGAACAGCTCCCAACTGCACCATTGTCATCAGCTCAGGAAGTATGTTATGTAAATCCCAAGTTTGTGGCCACTGTGGTCTTCATTCTGTCCCTTATATGTTTTTCTCATTTTCCATGATCTGTTAGTTTAATGCACTGGAAACTGTGTAACTGTGTCAGAGATAAGAATTTGCTACTGGAATAGAACTTTTAGAGCTGGAGAGCATTTTTAGGCATGAAGGTCTCCATTAGTTATTACCAAGTAGTGATGAGATTTCCCAACATGGAAAAGAAGAGTAAGAGGGTAACGGTTAAAAAGTTCAACTTTTGCATTGCAGAGGTGGGCAGTGCACTATGTAGTAATAGTACACAAATCACCCTATGTGAATACACCTTAAAGGGAACCTGTCATCAACTTTATACTGATCTCACTGAGGGCAGCATAAAATAGTGACAGAAATTCTGATTTCAGCATTGTGTCACTGATGAGCTAAAAGTAAGTGGTTGCTGAGAACCAGTATCATAATCATTGCAGCCCAGGCCTTGAAAAGAGTCAAATCTACTTGAGAAGAGTCCTGGTTATTCATAATCTCCTGCAATCTCACCCATCTGCTGATGATTGGCAGCGAGAAAGGGAGAAAACTAGGTAGATGCCTGTCAGTCATCAGCAAGTGGACAGGGAGAACAGGAATTTATGAATAACCATGAGTTTTCTCAGGTGGCCGTGACTCTTTTTCTGGCCCAGTCTGCAATGATTGTGATGTTGGTTCTCGGCAACCACTTACCTTTAACTTTTAAACGACAGACCAATGAAATCAACTCACTTGTCTCTACTTTATTCTGCCATTAGTATGGGCAGCATAAAGTTGATGACAGGTTCCCTTTAACTATACAGTTATGCCTTTTCTCTAGCCTTGAACCTTGGCCAGAATTTGTGACTTGATTCTTTCTATAGCAACCATGATTAGCAAGCTAGCGTTCTCTTCAACAAGCGGGGTTTCAACTGTAAGTACAGTATCTGCAAAGTTACTCCTCTGCATAAATTAAAGAGTGTCTACAGTATATGCCTCATGATATCTCTCCTTATTCTTTTGTCTCGGTCAGGCCTGAAAGCTACACAAACACTAGCAGTCAACATTTAGCCATATTCTAAAATCACTCTAAACACTATTAAGTTGGTGGCAAAGATTTTGCTTACAATTTGTTTTAGAAGATACTGTATTTTTGACCCTATAAGACGTTCCGGCCCATAAGACGCACCTACAGATGTACCAGGGGCAACACACACTCTTAACTCTAATTTCTTAACGCATCGCATTATCTTGAAACAAAAGCCAATAAAAAGTAATTGCTTAACGCATTTAGTTGCATTTAGTTAAGATAACATGTCTCATAAAGCAATATTTGTAATTAGACCTCAGGTCAGACCACCAATCAGACCCCCAATGTTAATCAGACCTCAGCTAACAGCCCCAATCAGACCCCCAATGTTAATAAGACCCCAACAAGAACTCAGATCAGACTCCCAATCAGACCACAGCTCAGACCCCAATGTGAATGATCCTCAATCAAACCTCTGATAAGAGCCCCATGCCTCTCATTAGCACCCAGCAGTCTCATATCAGCCCCTAGAAGCCCCATTGCTTCTCATATTATCCCCCAGTAGCCCCATTGCCTCTCATATTAGCCCCCATTGCCTCAGATCAGTGTCCAGAAGCCCCATATTGCTTCAAATCATCCCCCGGCAGCCCCATATTGCCCCAGATCATCCCACAGCAGCCCCATATTGCCTCATATCACCCTCAGCACACCCATATTACCCCAGATCATCCCCCAGCAGCCCCATATTGCCTTATGTTTTATTAAATAAAATAAAAAACACTTGCTACTGGACGCTGCCGCTCCTCACCGCCTGCAATCTTCTTCCTCCTGCTATCAGCTGTGCTGTGAACTGGCGCGCACAGCGCGAAGGCACGGAGCACCCTGATGCTTTGCGCAGACACTGCACAGCTGACCGCCGAGTACCAGGAAGCGGTGAGTACAGAGCCTTCACCGCTTCCTGGTCCTCCGGTAATAATGAGCGCTTTCATAATGGAAGGGGGAAAGAAATGTGTCTTATGGGGCAAAAAATACAAAAGCTATTTTATACAGTAAAAAAATAAATAAAAATATGACAACTAAAACTGTACCAGCACACTACCAGGACTCTCTTTTGGCATACAATAAGTAAATGGGCATAAGGATTCATCAGGTATATTTCCTCGGAGCTTTACTGACTCACATATCTCACAAAGCTCACAAAGAAGGTATGAACAAAGCCTAAAGGTAGAAGAGTAAGCAGAGAAGTTGTTACATGTTGATCAATTCAAAATGATGCACTTTGGAAACTAAATTGTGAATAATAGGGGAGAGCAAATTATACTATAGCTACTAGGTTCTGGTACCTGCTGTCTAGGGAAAAAAATCATGGGATGTATAAAAAGGTCATACTCATAGTATTATTATTTCATAAAAGTGCACTGTAAATATGAAAATTAGTGATGGACGAACTCGATCGTGCGAACGCAATCAAAATGTTCACGAACCGAACGTTTGAAGCGGGCTCCATTCACTTTAATGGCAGGCGAACCTGAAAAACCTTCTAGTAAGTATTTGGTGGTTGCAAATATGACCTGAAGTGCAAAAATAGTCCCACAACATGGACAGTGACATACTAGAGGAGGATCAATGACAAAAATTCAGACACAAAAATATGTATTTTAATCATGGGCCATTTTTATGCGTCTTAAAGGAAAATTCTCAAAAATGTACCCTGCTAGAGCCTAGAAAAAATTTATTTTAGGCCACAGGAGTAAGGGCCCTAAAAATTAGGCATTCACCTGACATAAAGTAAATTGTGATTATGTTGCTCGACATTATGCGGTCACTGAATAATAATTTTACTGTAGCCCACTGGAGTACAGGCCCCAAACGTTAGGCATTCATCGTACAGAAAAGATAAAGTGATTATGTGGCTGGAGGTATATTAGATGGTCATTGGATATTAATTTTACTGTAGGCCAGTACGCATACATGTCAAATACATATGTTTAAAATAACTGAAAATATAAAATTGGATTAAAAACATTGCTAACGAAATCCCCCCTCTTGAATAAACTTGAAATGATAATAGGTGAAATTCGATAACGCTTGGTCTTCACAGGTGTTGAATTCCTCCGAGGCCCCAGCAATTAGGCATTCACCGTACAGAAAAGATAAAGTGATTATGTGGCTGGAGGTATATTAGATGGTCATTGGATACCAATTTTACTGCAGGCCAGTGGAGTACAGGCCCCAAACATTAGGCATTCACCGGACAGAAAAGTCCTGTTATGTCCGCTGTATTTACATAAGACAAGGACCATTCTTTGTTCTGGGTGATGGCGGATATGTGTGAGCTGGCATGAGGAAATTCAATTAAACGTGGTGTTGAATTCCTCCGAGATCCATGCCTCATTCATTTTTAGAAATGTGAGGTAGTCCACACTGTCGTGAGCTAGGTGAGTGCGCTTATCGGTTACGATCCCCCTACTCGGCTGAATGTCCTTTCAGACAGGACTCTAGAAGAGGGGCAAGACAAGAGTTCCATGGCAAATTGTGCCAGCTCTGGCCACAGGTCAAGCCTGCACACCCAGTAGTCTAGGGGTTCCTCGCTTCTCAGAGCTTCCACATCGGCCGTTAACGCAATGTAGTCGGACACCTGTCGGGCTAGGCGTTCGAAGGGCGGCTGTCGATGGGTTGGCTCAAAGAATGATCTCATATCCAAAGTGACCAACACATCTTCAAACTGCCCTCTTCTTGCATGCGCATACACACAACTCTCTGTGGGTGGAAATTCCTCTGCCAGAGACCGCAACAGCAAAATGCAGCATCTCTCACATTTGCACTTCAATAACTTTCCCCATTTTTCCTGGAGCCCTGATTCGCCGATAACCGTGATCAACATGGTAGGCTCTGAAAAGAACATCGAAAGTTGATAGAGAAGATATCCAAATGGATGGTGGACGTCACAGGGACGTGCGATCAGGCAGAAGTTATCTAGAGTCAAGAAAGCGGCAGCAGGGCCTCTCCTTGCTAACGTTTCCAAATCCAAAATACCACATTGACATTCCCTATAATGTTTTATTAATTATTCCAATAACAGGGCATCTTAAGAGTCCTGTATTGTTATTTATCGTCACTACCTCCCCGAGTAAGGAGTGGGTAATTGCCGCGCGCCCCCTCCTTTCCTTGAATTCTTCCGTTTTAATAGCTTCTCCCACATTTCTGCTCGATCACAATTAAATTTCATGCATTGCTCTCCCTTGGATGTGGTCTCTCTTTCTCACGGTCCCTCTCCAGGGTGGAACCCTGATTCGCTGCTAACCGTGATCAACATGGTAGACGCAGAAAAGAACATTGAAAGTAGATAGAGCAGATATCCAATTGGATCGTGAACATCACGGGGACGTGCAACATGGTGGGGCAGTATGTTTGCACACGCCTACACGAACTGACTGATGGTTCTGCCCCCTGCAACCTCTGGGTCGCCAAATTGGGCACATGGTCTGAGCTTGCCCTTTACGCCTTGGAGGTGCTGGCTTGCCCTGCATCCAGTGTATTGTCTGAACGTGTGCTTAGCACGACTGGAGGGGTTTATCACAGTTTATATTTCCCAATGTTTTGAGGTGTACCCGAATTAAAAAAATAAAAATACATTTAAAACATAAAAGCAGTGTAGGCTACCTCCTCCTCCTCCACCGCCACTTCCACCTACACCGCCACATCCGACGCCTCCTCAACCTTCTACTCCATATGGACCTCGTGCTCCTAGCTCAAGATTATTAGTTTTAATTTTTACGTATTTTATGTTATTTGAAGTCATTTCCCTATCCACATTTGTTTGCAGAACACTTTGCTGCCCTTTCCGTGACATTTTTAGAGCCATTTTAGTGCTCAAAAGTTCGGGTCTCTATTGACTTCAATGGGGTTCGGGGTCAAGTTCTGGTCAAGTTCTGGTCCCGAACGCGAACTTTTTTGTGAAGTTCGGCCGAACCCGTCGAACCCAGTGAGTCACTGCCCAAACCCCCGAAGACGCCAAGTGCTTGGCGAAACATGTCGGGGGGCAGAGAGTGATACAAGCTTACATTTCAGCCAGCTGATGTTCCGCTAAGTAATTAGTCTAGTTAGGGATAGAAACTGAGTGAATGACCAACACTAGGAGCGCTGCAACCACCTGCCAACAGTGCGCTGTGATATCAACAGTGCACACTACAATAGAGTCTGTATGTCCAGCAGGAGTGCTGATGCAGCTAAGCAGCCTTTAAACCGGGCTGGATCTCCAGTGAGTCCACGGATATAATCAGGACTATTACTATTTATAGAGCAGACGCAGCTGATACATTTTAAAAGTGTGTAGTTTATATTGGTGTATTATTTTAAGGATAAAAAAATAAATGTTAAATTTTAAACACCTTCACAACACGTGTCAACCTAGAGACAATTTATGGTCCCAGTGACCAACTGTAAATATTATGGTGCTCTACTGAGCACCCGAGTATAATGGAAATCAATGGGAGAACCCGACATTAAACCAGGGACCCCCTTCTCTGAAGAAGGGAGGGTGCCTGGTTCATAGTAAATGGTAAGAAATTGATGGAAACACCACCGAAATAGTTCAGGAACAGCATGGGGAGGATGTCTGGATGCATCTTGGACTCGCATGGTCGCTGCTGGAAACGATGTTGTCAGAGAAGTACGCCACTTTTACAGACTGACAATAATACGCACAAAACCGAATATGAAATCTATTATAGAGGAAAAATTGTTAGGAAACATTCTTTCCTGTATATTTACTTGTATATAAAGTGCAAGTGCTGCCAAAAATTACAAGGAAAAGGCCCTCCAATGCAACCTGTATATCACATAAAGGAGGGCCTCATTCATATTGTGGTACAATTGTCCATGTAGTGGGACTCCTACACTCATAAAGCCTATGCACTAAGTGAAAGGGCTGCCAAAAATTACAAGGAACCGGCACTACAATACACCCTTTGTTACACATAAAGGAGAGCATCATACACAGCCCTGAAAAATTATGACTGATGGCCTGCTGGTGACCCTCAAAAACATTTGGAGCAAGGGCCTGCTGATCTGACCATCTAAAACATTATGAGCGAGGGCCTGCTGCTGCTTTGGTGACTCTAGATAACCTGGGGCTGATCGCACGTCCCTGTAACGGCAACGATCCATTCGGATGTCTGCCCTATTAACTTTCGATGGTATTTTCAGCGCAAATCATGGTGACTATGGGTAATGGTAAATCAGTGTTCGATTCCGGAGAGGGAGCCTGAGAAATGGCTACGTCTACCACATCCAAGCAAGGCAGCATGCGCGCAAATTACCTATTAGGTATAATTAGGTGAGGACCTGCAGGTGAGCTGACCCAGTAGAACATTATATGCGAGGGCCTGTTGGTGAGCTGACCCTGTAAAAAATTATATGTGAGGGCCTGCTGGTGAGCTGACCCTGTAAAAAATTGTAGGTGAAGGCATGCTGGTGAGCTGACCCTGTAAAAAAATCTATGTGAGGGCCTGCTGATGAGCTGACCCTGCAAAATATTGTAGGTGAGGGCCTGCTGGTAAGCTATCCCTGTAAAACATTATATACAAGGGCCTGCAGCTGAGGTAACCCTGTAAAACATTGTAGGTTAGGGCCTGCTGGTGAGCTGACCCAGTAAAACATTATATGCAAAGGGCATATATGCAAGGGCATTATATGCAACGAATAAGCATGTTAATATGATGGAAGAGGAGAAGGAGGATAAGAAAAGGAAGATTCATCCATATACTCTTGTTTGTGGTGGAAGGGGTGCATGGGAATACAGTGTATTCAGTACATTATAAACCACACATTTAAAGTGCCTTTATGTTCATCAGCCTTCCTCTGGTAGAGTTGAGATGTCATGGTCAATCTATGTTGTGCTTCCCTTGTCTACCCTCCTCAGTTGGCCAAGGAAGTATGGATTCTGCCGCCAGCGTTGTCAGATGGAAATTATTGGAGCAATTTTTCCCCCATTGGACAAATTTGCGCTAATAAGACTGCTTCCATCCAGCAAACAGAAGATTTTAGAGGACTATATCCTGGAGTATCTTCGGAAAGGAGCCTTAGAGGAGGGGCCTCTTCAGGATCAGGGAGCAGGTATCTATTCCCCAGTGACCGTAGACTGGAGGATGATCATAGATTTGAGATATTTCAATCAGTTCATCAAATGCAAGCATTTCGGGATAGAAACTATCCAGTCAGTAACCAATCTTCTATTGCCAGGAGATTTCCTGGCAACCTTGGATCTCAAGGATGCTTACCTCCATATTCCCATCCATCTTGGGTCCAGAAGATTCTTAAGGATCGCGGTGCAAGTCAGGGAGTCCTAAAACACTTTCAGTTTGCGGCCCTCCCGTTTGGAATTTCTTCGGCCCCACACACATTTACCAAAGTGGTGGTTTCTGTGGTGGCAGCTCTAAGACTTCAGGCTCTGAGCATCATTCTATACCTGGACGATTGGCTCTGCAGAGCTCCTTCCCAAGCGATCCTGTCCTAACACATCCAGCGGGCTGTAGCCTTCCTCCACCAGCTAGGATGGATAATCAACTGGGAGTGAGTGGAAATGACGGGGCTAGGATGGATAATCAACTTGGACTAAGTGGAAATGACGATTCATCTTACGCCCGAAAGAAGGCTATCTGTTCAAGAGACAGCCTGCTCTCTCTTTGTACCTCAGAAAGTAACCATTCGTACTTTGATGAGAATGTTGGGACTAATGTCATCAACCGCAGAGGCGGTTACTTGGGCATATGGCACCTACGTCCGCTACAATACTAGTACTAGCCAAGTGGAATCACAGTCCAGTGGGACTAAATTCCGTGCACTCCCTGTCTTACTGTGCCCGGTACTCCCTAAGATGGTGGACCCATCTGGAGGACGGCAAGTCCCTAATCCAACGCTCTAGTATCATACTTACCACAGATGCATCCCTAGTAGGCTGGGGAGCACATCTTCTGAACAAAACAGTTCAAGGAACCTGGACATCTCAGGAGAAGTTATTGTCATCGAATCTCCTAGAAATCAGGGTGATCAAATTAGCCCTTCTTTATTTCGCTCCCTGCATTCAAGGCACAGCGGTGAAGGTACAGTCAGACAGCATGACCTCTGTAATGTACATCAACAAGCAGGGAGGCACGAAGTCACAAAGTCTCCTGAGAGAGATAGGTGTGATATTGGATTGGGCAGAATTTCACCCATTTATCAGCCGTCCACATTCGTATGATTGCAGATCGTCTGAGCCAAGGTCTTCCAACCAGAGAATGGTCTCTCCATCCAGAAGTCTTCAAGGAGATAACGCTCAGGTGGGGCATGCCAGCGATCGATCTCATAGCAACAAGGTTCAACACCAAGGTAGAAAGGTATTGCTCCCTTTACAAGTAGGACAACCCGGTGGCAATAGATGCACTGTCAATCCCATGGAGGTTCGAGCTGGCCTATATCTTCCCTCCAATTTCCTTGATTCCAAGGGTATTGATGAAAATAAGGCAGGACCAATCATCAGTCATCACCATCATTCCATACTTGCCGAAAAGAGCTTGGATTTCCCAACTCATTCAAATGAGTCGGGGTAAATTTTGGAGGCTTCCCCCAGAGAGAGTACTGGTGTCGGGGGACACTCAGTTCTCCTCTCCTCTTCAAATGTTCAATCTGACAGCCTGAAGGCTGATTAGTCCCTTCCTAGAATAAAAGGGCTATCGGGGTCTGTCTTGAGAACCTTACAGCACTCCAGATCTTAGACTACTAAAAGATCTTATTCAAGAATTTGGAAGATTTTTTCAAAGTGGTGTTCCAGTCGTCAACTGTCATCCACAGATGCTTCCATGCCTACCATCCTACAGTTCCTGCAGGATGGTCTGGACAAGGGGTTGTCACCGTCTACCCTTCAGAATGCAAACTTCTGCTATCTCGGCCTGTCTCAACTGGTCCATTTCTCACGAACCCCTTATCAAGAGGTTCCTGAAGGGAGCTTCAAGGTTATACAGTAATCAGACCTATCCCGGTATGATTACTGTATAACCTTGTAATGCGGTCGTGCTCAGGGGGTTATCATTCCCCCCCCCCCCCCCTTTGAGCCTTTAGAGGAGGTGGAGTTCAAATTTCTTGCCTGGAAAATTACTTTTTTATTGACTATCACTTCCGCAAAGCGAGTTGGGGAACTCCAAGCTTTTTCTGCTTTTGAGCCATACACCAAGTTCCTGCAAGACCGGGTGCTGCTCAAGTTCTTACCTACCTTTATTCTAAAGGTGCTTTCATTCAGAAACATCAACCAGGTGATTTCTCTTCCAGTTTTGGCTCCACTTTCCTTCTCAGAAGAACGAGGGCTCCATATCCTCGATGTGTCGAGATGTCTCAGGATTTACCTGGAGCGGTCCAAGGTATTTAGGAAAGATGAAAATCTCCTTATCCTTTTTTTCGGTACCCACAAGGGTAGGAAGGCCTCTAAGCCCTCCATCATTCGATGGATTAAAGAGGCAATTTGGTATTCTTATGTGTCTCAGCGTTCTGAGCCACCTGAGTTTGTAAAGGCACATTGTACTCGAGCGGTGGCTACTTCCTTTGCAGAAAAAAGCTCGATTCCACTGGATGTCATCTGTAAATCAGCTTCCTGGAGTTCTCACTCCACTTTTATCTCGCACTATAGAGTGGATTCTAGAATAGATAGCTATTCCTTATTTGGCAGGACAGTGTTATCCTCTGCCAGGCATGAGGGTGTCATGGAACCATGAACCAGACGTACAACAAGAGATAAGTGGAAAATAAGAAGGTTTTATTGAAGAGCAAGCCGTAAGCAAAGTCCGAACGGATGGCTAAACCGAAGCAGGGTCTTGCGGAGACAGAGGTCAGGAACCAGAAGGGTAGTCAGACGAAGCCAGGAACAGGAACCAACGGGGTAGTCAGACGAAGCCGGAATCAGGAACCAACGGGGTAGTCAGACGAAGCCGGAATCAGGAACCAACGGGGTAGTCAGACGAAGCCGGAATCAGGAACCAACGGGGTAGTCAGACGAAGCCGGAATCAGGAACCAACGGGGTAGTCAGACGAGGCCAGGATCAGGAACCAGAAGCAGCAGCAGTCTTGGAAGCATGTGAACACAGGAGGACCAAGCAAGGAACTGAAGCCACAGGCCTCCTATATATATGAGCTGGGCATCCAGCTCCTCCCAGTGGGAAGGAGGAGCCGCAGGGTGGGAGGCTACAAGAAAACCCAGAAACCAAGATGGCCGCCAGCACATGTCAAACGAAGGGAACAGCAAGGAGGTAAGACCATGACAGTACCTCCCCCTCAAGGGCCCCTCCTCCGCGGAGTAAGGAACGGTTTCTGAGGGAAGCGTGCGTGGAAGGCTCGGAGCAAAGCAGGAGCATGGACATCTGCGGAGGGAACCCAGGAACGCTCCTCTGGACCATAACCACGCCAATGGACCAAAAACTGCACCCGGCCGCGGACCAGGCGTGAGTCCAGGATATTGCTCACCTCATACTCCTCACGATTGCCCACTTGGACCGGACGAGGCCGAGGAATCGAGGAAGTGAAACGATTACACACCAGTGGCTTCAACAGGGAGACATGAAACACGTTGGAGATCCGCATGCCAGGAGGAAGCGCAAGGGCATAGGCTACCGGGTTTACCCTGCGAAGCACTCGGAAGGGACCAACAAAGCGAGGCGCCAGCTTGGGAGTGGGCACTCGAAGGTTGAGGTTGCGGGTGGACAACCATACGCGGTCTCCGACCTGGTAGGAAGGAGCGGGCGCTCGTCTGCGATCAGCCTGGAGTTTCTGGCGCTGCGCAGAGACCTCAAGGGACCTCTGGATCTGTACCCAAGAAGCACGTAGGACGGAAAGGTGATCCTCCACAGCCGGAATATCCTGGGGAGAGAATACCTCCGGTAACACGGCAGGTTGGAACCCATAATTGGCCATGAAGGGAGACGTCCCAGAGGAAGAGTTCACTGCCGTGTTCCTGGCAAACTCAGCCCAAGGCAGGAGGTCAACCCAATTGTCTTGGTGATCGGAGACATAGCAACGAAGGAATTGCTCCAAGGCCTGATTGGATCGTTCTGCGGCCCCATTGGACTGAGGGTGGTAGGCCGAGGAGAAAGAGAGATGAATCCCCAACTGGGAGCAAAAGGCGCGCCAGAACCTGGACACAAACTGACTCCCCCGATCCGACACAATCTCCTTGGGCAAACCGTGCAACCGGAAGACCTCCCTGGCAAAAATCGAGGCCAACTCTTGTGCAGAGGGTAACTTCTTGAGAGGAACACAGTGGCACATTTTGGAAAACCGATCCACAATCATGAGAATGACCGTATGGCCTCGGGATGCAGGGAGGTCCACAATGAAATCCATCCCCAGGTGTGACCATGGACGCTCCCCGGTGGCTATGGGTTGCAAAAGGCCCAACGGAAGGTGCCGAGGGGACTTACTCTGGGCACAAACGGAGCATGCCGCTACATATGCGGCGATGTCGGAACGTAGAGAAGGCCACCAGAACAGACGTGAAACCGCCCAGGACAGCTGATTCTTTCCAGGGTGCCCCGCGGCCTTGGAGTTATGGTAGGTTCGCAACAACCGAGTGCGCAACTCCTCAGGCACAAAACATCTGCCGTTGGGTCTCCCAGAGGGAGCACCAGATTGAGCCGCCAAAATCTGCTCACCCAGAGGAGAAGTCAGGCTGGTGCGAATAGCGGCCAGGATCTGATTCGGGGGTATGACCGTAGTCGGAATCGACTCCTCCCCGGACAGCTCGGAGTACTGCCGTGATAAGGCATCCGCTCTGATGTTCTTGGAGCCGGGTAGGTAGGAGACCACGTAATTAAAACGTGACAAGAACAGAGCCCATCTGGCCTGACGTGGTGTCAATCTCTTGGCCTCAGAGAGGTAGGTCAGATTCTTGTGGTCCGTCAGGATGAGAACCGGAACCACCGAGCCCTCGAGCAAGTGCCTCCATTCTTTAAGGGCCTGCACGATGGCCAATAACTCCCTGTCACCAATCTGATAGTTGCACTCCGCGGAAGACAGTTTCCGGGAGTAAAACCCACAAGGAAGCAGAGGACCCTCTGGTGTTCTACGCTGAGACAGGAGGGCGCCTACTCCCGTCTCAGACGCGTCCACCTCGAGGACAAAAGGCAACCCAGGGTTGGGATGCGACAGAATCGGAGCCGACACAAAGGCGGACTTTAGAGCCTCAAAAGCTCGGATGGCCTCGAGCGGCCAGACCTGAGGATTACTGCCCTTCCTGGTCAGATCCGTGAGAGGCTTGGCTAGCATGGAAAAGTCCCTGATGAACTTCCGATAATAATTGGCGAAGCCCAAAAAGCGCTGCAGGGCACGAAGCCCACTGGGCTGGGGCCACTGTAAGACAGCCAAAACCTTCTCAGGATCCATGGAGAACCCCTCAGCGGAAATGATGTAACCTAAGAAGGTTACCTGGGATCGGTGAAATTCGCATTTCTCAAGCTTACCGAACAGCTTGTTCTCTCGTAAGCGTTGCAACACTCGTCTGACATCCAGAATGTGGGCCTCCATGGATGCAGAATATACCAAGATGTCATCCAAATAGACCACCACACACTGCTGCAACAGGTCACGGAAAACATCGTTGATGAATTCCTGGAAGACTGCGGGCGCATTGCACAACCCAAAGGGCATAACCAAGGATTCATAATGACCGGTCCTGGTGTTAAACGCGGTCTTCCACTCATCGCCCGCCTTGATCCTTACCAGGTTATATGCCGCCCTCAGGTCGAGTTTGGTAAAGACCGTGGCCCCTTTGAGGCGATCGAACAGCTCGGAAATCAAGGGTATCGGGTAAGCGTTCTTGATCGTGATGCGATTGAGACCCCTGTAATCGATGCAAGGCCTCAACTCGCCGCCCTTCTTTTTCACAAAGAAAAATCCAGCCCCTGCCGGGGACGAGGATTTGCGAATGTGTCCGCGTGAAAGCGCCTCCCTCACGTACTCCTCCATGGCCTCATTCTCCGCTACCGACAGTGGATAGACTTTGCCACGAGGAGGAACGGCACCGGATTGTAACTCTATGGCACAATCGTATGGGCGGTGCGGAGGTAGGGCAACCGCGCGCACCTTATCGAATACATCCCGGTACTCTTCGTATTCAGGAGGCAACAGAGAGTCCGAGGAAGTACACAGCAACTTGACAGGCCCATGGATGCAACTAGCCCCACACTGCGGTGACCACGAGAGGATCTCGACCGATCTCCAATCGAAAGTCGGATTATGCTTCTGGAGCCAGGGGTACCCCAAGACCACCGAGTAGTGTGGAGACGAAATAACCTGGAGACAGACCGACTCTCTGTGAACGGCACCAATGGCTATCCCCACTGGAAGGGTCTCATGAGTCACGTGTGGCGGCAGAAGGGGTCTGCCGTCTATCGCCTCAAGAGCAAGTGGGGAACCTCGAGGCTGCAGAGGAATGGAATTGGCGGCAACGAACACTCTATCAATGAACAAACCACCAGCACCAGAGTCCACCAACGCCTGGGTCGTCACCGAGCCCCCGACCCAGGAGAGGACAACCGTGATCAGTGGTTTGTCAACACGGGAAACCGGGGACGAGGAGACTCCACCCAAGATCTGCCCCCGACAGGACCTCAGGTGCGAGCGTTCTCCCGGACGGTTCGGACATGCCAACCGAAAATGCCCACCGAGACCACAGTACATGCATCGGCCCTCGCGTCTCCGGAGTACCCCCTCCCCCTCAGACAGGCGAGCAAACCCCCGCTGCATGGGTTCACCCCCAGACAAGTCATCCCCAGGAGGCGTGGGAGGAGAGGGAGGCACGGGTGGGACAGCAAACGTAGGCGCCAATCTGTTAGGAGACCTCCGCAGGCTCTCCTTAAAGGAAGGTCTCTCCCTGAGTCTGGTGTCAATCAAAATCAGGAAAGAAATAAGAGACTCGAGCTCCACTGGTAGGTCCTTAGCTGCAACCTCATCCTTCAAGGCATCCGAGAGACCATGAGAGAAAGCAGCGACCAGAGCCTCATTATTCCAGCCCACCTCTGCTGCCAGGGTACGAAACTCAATGGCGTATTCAGCTACGGATCGTGAACCCTGTCTGATGGACATAAGGAGCTTCGCAGCAGAGGCAGCACGAGCCGGCACATCGAATACCTTCCGAAGAGAAGCAACAAAACCGGAAAACTCGGCAACCACCGGATTGTTGTTCTCCCATAAAGGGCTGGCCCAGGCCAAGGCCTTGTCCGAGAGCAGCGAGATCAAGAAGCCCACCCTTGATCTCTCAGTAGGAAAGGCATGTGGCAGCAACTCGAAGTAAATGCCCACCTGGTTAAGGAAACCTCGGCACTGAGTTGGCTCTCCCCCAAAGCGCTGTGGAAGGGGGGCAGAACCGGTCATACCCTGAAACACCACAGGCGCAGCAACAGGTGTCAGGGTAGACTCTGGCGCAACAACCGGAGCGGCAGTAGGAGCGGGCCCAGGAGCGACAACCGACCCATCGGCAACGGAAGCTAAATGAGCCGTGCGTTCAAGCAGGGTTTGCAACGCCACAGCGAACCGACCCAACAGGTGATCCTGCTGATCAAGTCTGGCAACCAGCGTAGGTAGCGAGGGTGGCCCTGTACCGTCAGAATTCATGGCTTGGTCCTAATGTCATGGAACCATGAACCAGACGTACAACAAGAGATAAGTGGAAAATAAGAAGGTTTTATTGAAGAGCAAGCCGTAAGCAAAGTCCGAACGGATGGCTAAACCGAAGCAGGGTCTTGCGGAGACAGAGGTCAGGAACCAGAAGGGTAGTCAGACGAAGCCAGGAACAGGAACCAACGGGGTAGTCAGACGAAGCCGGAATCAGGAACCAACGGGGTAGTCAGACGAAGCCGGAATCAGGAACCAACGGGGTAGTCAGACGAAGCCGGAATCAGGAACCAACGGGGTAGTCAGACGAAGCCGGAATCAGGAACCAACGGGGTAGTCAGACGAGGCCAGGATCAGGAACCAGAAGCAGCAGCAGTCTTGGAAGCATGTGAACACAGGAGGACCAAGCAAGGAACTGAAGCCACAGACCTCCTATATATATGAGCTGGGCATCCAGCTCCTCCCAGTGGGAAGGAGGAGCCGCAGGGTGGGAGGCTACAAGAAAACCCAGAAACCAAGATGGCCGCCAGCACATGTCAAACGAAGGGAACAGCAAGGAGGTAAGACCATGACAGAGGGCCATCCCTTGGCGGTTTCTACTTGCTAATCCCTATCTGTGCCACTGGTTAGGACGTAAGGGAATTGTTAATTTCTAATGATAATTTGTTTTCCCTAACAGTAGCACACAAATATCCCGCCCTTAGTTAGTAATTGTTATACATTATTGTTGCTTATTTCTACTTGTAACTACACAAGGGGACTGGGGGTGATCCCCCTTTTTTTTGGAGGTGGGAGGGTCGATACGTGAAGTGCTCAGAACACTGTGACAAATGAGAAGTGTAACATGACACACATGAAGGTGATATACATACCAAACTTAACTAGCTATACAGCAATAAATATTATAACACTTTATAAAAACATTTAGAATCTTATATTGTTTTTTTGTGTTTTTATAGAAAATTATATATGTAATGTATTGATGATGGGTGTATAATGTGTAATACAAAAGAGAAACCCAAATTTGCGAAGAGTTAAGTGCTACATTAAGCAGAATACGTGGATAAGAAAAACTATACTAACAATCATGTTATTTATGGAAAATCAGTGACCCTAGTGTAATATAATACAACAACGACACGACCAATATACATGTGTCTTAAAGTCCAAATTGGTGCCAAAGTTCATCCTCGGTTCTGCATACATAGTCAAAATATCCATACCACTAAATGGAAAGAAAAAACACATAAAACATGTTAAAAAAAACAGCTTAAAGCCAATAAAAGACAACCAAATATACATAGCCAGCAGCCATAGGGAACCCCTATCAATATAAATTTCCTTACCCTAGACTAATTAAAGGCCCTACAGAAAAGGGACAAAACTGTTATATTCATTTAGACCAGGAGGGGAAAGAGTACCTAAAGTGTAGATCCATCTGGTTTTCTTTTGTGCCAACTTCTTCTTTCAATCACCACTGCGGGTTGTTGTATAAATGCGATCAATGGCCTTCACTTTTAATAGGGTCGGATCACTCTGATGGTTCAATTTAAAATGTTGAGGAAGTGGTTTCAGATGTGAACTGGCGTCGGTAGCACCTGTGCCATCCCAGGGTACGTCTCACTCCTGGCCTCCACAACATTCACCCAGTGTGCCATCAGGGAAATGTAGTGTCCCTGGCCGAATTCACTTGTCCATGCATGTGTCCGTGGTTAAGTGGACCTTCCCAGTCAGGGCACATGCGATGTTACGGGACACATGTTGGAGTAAGGCGGGCACTGCACACCTTGAAAAATTGTGGTGGCTGGGGACTGCGTAACGTGGGATGGCTGCCAACATGAGGCTGCGGAAGGCCTCAGTGTCTACAAGCCTAAATGGAAATATTTCCAGGGCCAGTAATTTGTAAAGCTGTGCATTTAGTGCTATGGCCTGTGGGTGGGTGGCTGGGTATTTGCGCTTGCATTCAAATGCCTGGGGTAAAAACATTTGGGCGCTGCGCTGGGACATGGACGTGGATGTGGTTGTTGATGGTGCTTGCGAAGTTCCAGGTGCAGGGTGGGAGGCATCTGGGCCTGCGCCTTTGACAGGGGATTGGCCAGCACGTTACACAGGGGAAGAAGAGGCAGTGGTGTGACCCGCAGACGCAGATTATGGAACCAGTCGTTCGTCCCACTTATTACGGTGCTTGGATGCCATGTGGTGGATCATGCGGTGAGGTTGCTAGTGTTCACGCCCCAGCTCATTTTGGTACGGCGCAGGTTGCAAACTACTATTCTTTTGTTGTCCGCACTTTCCTCAAAAAAGCGCCATACTGCTGAACAACTACCCCTTAGCACGGGAGATTTCCACAAGAGGGTGCTTTGTGGAACAGTTGCGGAACTGTTTGGTGTGGCCCACATTCTCCCTTTTGCCACCCCACTGCCTCTTCCAGCCTGTTGTGGTGCAGCAAATCTCTCCCCCTCTGTACTGCTGTCCTCGCTTGGCTTTCCACCTTCCCAGGTTGGGTCAGTGACTTAATTGTCCACCACCTCCTCTTCCACTTCCTCACTCTGCTCATCTTCCTGACTTGTTGACTTAACCACTACCTCAGTGATTGACAACTGTGTCTCATCCTCCTCATCAACCTCTTGAGAAAGTAATTGCCGTTGAGTTATTGGCAACTGTGTCCCATCATCATACACCTCATTAAACAGTAATTGCCATTCCCCACCGTCATATTCTTGTGATTGTGGATGCTCAAGAGTTTGAAAATCAGGGCACAAGATCTGTCCCTCTTCAAGCATACTTGGCGAAAGGGACAAATCAAGGAATGGCGCTGAAAAGAGCTCCTCTGAATATCCGAGTGTATGATCACTTGTTTGCCCAGACTCTCCATGGTGGGAGAAGGGAGGATCAGGGTGAGGATTGGCTACCGAGACTGGAAATGGTGGAAGACAGGGTGGTGCTTAACCGACTGGAAGCATTATCTGCTGCAATCCAACCGACCACCTGGTCGCACTGGTGTGACTTCAAAAGTGGTGTCCTGTGCCGCCCTGCAAACTGGGACATGAAGCTTGTTATCGTGGATAATAGTTTTTATTGTGCTCTGGAAACAGACACAGTTTCACGCGCCCACAGCCATGGCCTCTGCGTGCAGCATCACGACCACTTTCCTGTCTCTCACTACTCGCCTTCTTCATATTAAATGTTATATATGATTAAAAGTCTGTCAGACGTACAGTAGTGTGGGATTTTGAAGTGTATGCCAAACAAATTTAAAGCGATATTTGGGAAGTGGATACATCACACAGGGAATATCCCACAGGTAATGTCAATGCTGTCACCAGCAGCTAATGAAAAATTGCAGGCAATGTCACAGGTATTTGGGATGAGGAAACGTTATACAGGAGAGGTACCACCAGTAATGTCACTGTCCGCAGTGTCTACACAAAAAAGTACACTGTATGTCACAGATAAATTTTTGAAGCGCACACATTACAGTGCAGATGTGGCCCTGTTAATGTCACTGTCAGAAGCAGACACCGTCTATTGACAAAGTACATTGTATTGCACAGATATTTTTAGGTTGCACAAACTTTGCACAGGAGATGGGGTGCAGCTATTGTCACTGTCCACAGCAGACACCTTCTATTGGAAAAGCACGCTGTATGTCACAGATATTTTTTGGATGCGCACACTTTACACTGGAGATGTGGCACAGCTAATGTCACTGTCCACAGCGGACACCGACTATGGAAAAAGTACGCTGGATGTCAGATATTTTTGGATGCGCACACTTTACACTGGAGATCTGGATCAGCTAATGTCAATGTCTGCAGCGGACACCGTCTACAGAAAAGGACACAGTATGTCACAGATACATTTTTTCAGCGCCCACGTTACACTGCAGATGTGGCACTGGTTATGTCACTGTCTGCACCGGACACCGTCTAAGGAAAATGTTTACTGAATGTCACAGATATTTTTGGGATGTGCACACTTTACACTGGAGATGTGGCGCAGCTAATATCACTGTCCACAGCGGACACCATCTACGGAAAAAAGACACTGTATGTCATAGATACATTTTTTGAGCGCACACGTTACACTGCAGATGTGGCGCAGCTAATGTCACTGTCCGCAGCGGACACCGTCTACTGAAAAAGTACACTGGATGTCAGATATTTTTGGGATGTGCACACTTTACACTGGAGAAGTGGCGCAGCTAATTTCACTGTCTGCAGCAGACACCGTCTACGGAAGAAGTACACTGGATGTCACGGATTTATTTTGGATGTGCACACTTTACAATGGAGATGTGGTGCAGCTAATTTCGCTGCCTGCAGCGGCCTAACTATTGTACGCTATTTAGAGCAAGATGCACTAAAAATAGATATTGCCGCCACACATAATAGTTCTTAGAAGGACTTTTGGGTCTGTAAAGTTTTAGCAATTTAGCACAGGTTGCGCTAAAAATATAGATTGCTGCTGCCACACACAATAGTTCTTAAAAGGACTTTTGGGTCTCTGAAAAGTTTTGGTGGTAAAAATAATCTTAAAACACTCCCTACACTATCTGTCCCTTTCTCAGCACAGCTCTCCCTGACTAAGAATGAGCCTAACATGCGTCATTGGGTGCTATATAGCCAGCCAATCACTGTAATGCCAGCAGCCAACATGGCTACGGAATTACGGTAAGGGCAGTTCTTACCTGCACTTTTTTTGGCTGCGTAGCAGCCAAGAAACAAGCTGGTCGGAGACTCAAACATTGCGCTTGAGCACATGAGGTATTCGGCCGAATACCACCATGTGCCGAGCATCGAGATACTCGAGCTGAACTGGTGTTCGGCCGAGCATTCTTGATCATCGCTAAATAGGTGGTTTCTCCAAATCTAGTCCATGTTACTTGTGCAGACAGTACAAAAGTACAAAAATGTTTAAAGTCTATTTGACTGAGATTATGAAAATGATTTAGTAAGAAAATTGAGTTTAATACATCCGCTTTCAGTGGTGCCACAAGAATTGATTGTTATTAAATGTGTTAATGATTTAAGATATAAAAATACCATTGTCCCTAATGAAACATTTCATGCAGTGTTGACATCAACATATGTTCAGCCTGTTTTGTTTATTACGTTTTGATTAAGCTAGCAGTGAGCAGCATCAACCTAAATGTCTCAGAGCTGCAATTATGTTGAGTTAAATTATTTCAAGTGATTTTAATAAAACCATACATCAACTTATTGTCATTAGGGACATAGTAATATAGCAATGCAAACATCTAATGAGTGGAACTTGTGAGCATAAGAACTGAAAATTAGGATATGCAATTTTTGCTAAAAAAAGAAAATAAATTTTTTAAAGGGGTTGTCTCATTACAGACAGCCCTTGTAATGAAAGAAGAACCAGTGTTATGAATAAGCTGATTGCCATGGTTCCAGCGCCCAAGACCCCTAAAAACAGCTGATTTGGCTGGAGGCTATAGATGTTCACGATAGTATTATTTGTGTTCATTCAGATGAATGGCCATCTATGTAATACATAAACTGACTAGGTCTGCCAGAGTGTCTAAAATATATTATATATACATATGATCTAAGAGGGAACATAGAAAGAGGTTGTCAAGATGTGGTGACATGAACAAGCATGGCCAAACCAGTACATTCTATAATCCTTTTATATTGTCTAAAAACCCTGTACAGAGTCTATATTTGTAATGATTTTGTGGATAAGATTTTAAAGGGTTATCCAGTTCTTTAAAACTGATGACCTATCCTTAGGATAGACCATCAATATTAGATTGGTGGAGATCTGACTATCATTGCCACTGCCGATCATCTATTAGAAGGCTCCTGCAAGCATCATGTCCCCTTAATTGTTTAAACCAGTTCATACTCCCTTGAATGGGACAAAGCTGGAATAAGAACGCATAGCCTCTACTAAAAGTTTAGGCTTGTGCAGTATGGACCAGTGTAAACAATAAACAGGACACAGCACTATCAGTAGAGTCTTGGCCCTTTCAAACAGCTGACTAGAGGAAGTGTTGAGACTAGTGTCAAGCGAATCACAGTATCTGAAGTGGACTTTGATCTGAATTTCAGGAAAAATTAGCTTTGCCATGAAGCAGAATTTCCTTGTACTTTGCAACAAAACTATTTTTCCTAAAATGGTGGTTAAGAAAAAAAAATATATATATATATATATACACACTCACCTCATCCACTTACTTGTGGAGAGGCTGTTGGTTCCCATCTAGATTAAAGAAAACCTGCTAAAAGATTAGCGGTGAATGTGATGACCTCACCAGTTGATCAGGCAGTGTCGAACTCTTGTGGGACTTTGGCAAATAATTTCGGGATTAGATTTTTAGATTTTAAAACTATTTTAAAACATGGATCTGAAGTTGGCTTCCAATATGGAAGTTGATAGTCAGCAGGCTGCAGCAGTGGCGCAAAGGCAGCAGTTTCATGATGGAGGCAGCAGCAGCCTTACGGAAGATGATGGTCAGCAGGCCGCAGTAGCTACAGTGCTGCCCATAATTATTCATACCCCTGGCAAATTTTGACTTAAAGTTACTTTTATTCAACCAGCAAGTAATTTTTTGACGGGAAATGACATAGGTGTCTCCCAAAAGATAATAAGACGATGTACAAGAGGCATTATTGTGTAAAAAAAAAAATTCTCAGCTTTTATTTACATTTGAGCAAAAAGTGTCCAGTACAAAATTATTCATACCTTTCTCAATAATCAATAGAAAAGCCTTTATTGGCTAATACAGCAATCAAACACTTCCTATAATCGCAGACCAGTTTTTTGCATGTCTCCACAGGTATTTTTGCCCATTCATCTTTAGCAATGAGCTCCAAATCTTTAGCTCCCTCCACAGATTCTCAATTGGATTCAAGTCTGGACTCTGGCTGGGCCACTCCAAAACGTTAATGTTGTTGTCTGCTAACCATTTCTTCACCACTTTTGCGGTGTGTTTTGGGTCATTGTCATGCTGAAATGTCCACTGGTGCCCAAGGCCAAGTTTCTTTGCAGACTGCCTGATGTTGTCATTGAGAATCCTCATCTATTGCTCTTTTTTCATGGTGCTGTTTACTGTGATTAGGTTCCTTGGTCCATTGGCTAAAAAACACCCCCAAAGCATTAGGTTCCACCACCATGTTTGACAGTGGGGATGGTGTTCTTTGGGTTGAAGGCTTCTCCTTTTTTACGCCAAATGAGGGAAACATCATTGTGACCAAACAATTCAATTTTTATTTCATCTGACCATAACACAGAAGACCAGAAGTCTTCTTCTTTGTCCAGATGAGCTTTTGCAAAGGCCAAGCAAGCTTTTGTGTGCCTCATCTGGAGAAGTGGCATCCTCCTTGGTCTGCATTGTGCAGTGTCTGTTGGATTGTCTGCCTTGAGACATTGCCACCAGCAGAGCCCAGATTCACCAAGATGGCCTTGGTGGTGATCCTTGGATTTTTTTTACCTCTCTAACTATCCTCCTGGCTAGCACAGGTGTCACTTTTGGCTTCCGACCACGTCCTCTGTGATTTTCCACAGTGTGGAACATCTTGTATTTTTTGCTCAAATGTAAATAAAAGCTGGGAAATGTTTTTTTTTTTCCCCACAATAATGCCTCTTGTACATCGTCTTATTATCTTTTGGGAGACACCTATATCATTCCCCGTCAAAAGATTACTTGCTGGTTGAATAAAAGTAACTTTAAGTTAACAACAGTGCCAAGATGGGGCACCCCCAACAAGGCCAGATTTATTCATTGGCATCACAGGTGTGTGAAACTCTTCCCTAATCTAGGCTTGGTTATTTTGACAAAAATTATGTTTTGGACACTGGCAGAGGACAACTTGCTCTATTTGGGTGTCACCACGTCCCTGTGGAACTGGAAACCCGATTCAAGATAACACTGGAAGCTAGGCAAGAAAAGAGAAGTGGAAAGGGATGATGATGATGTGAAAGATTATGGTAGATAGCTGTCACCTCTGTTTGCCCATGGATCGGGATGATGCCACTTTATGTAGTTCAATAGAGCTGTGTTGCCTATCCATGTCTTATTTTGCTCTTACACAGCTTGGACAAGGAAATCCTTTTGTCTTCTGGTCGTGTGCAGAAAAAATGCCAGGCAGGAAATATTTGTGCAGCTCTGCTTATCTCTGGCAAGTTTTGAACCTAACCCACAAACAGCATCAGCAGCATCACTAGATCCTGAAGAAGATGTGGCTGCAGCCATCACTTTCCACCTGATAATGCCTCCTCCTCAACCCCCTGATCCATCTCCCAGGTCCTGTCCAACACACTATCGTCATTGCAATCCTCACCCTCCCCAATGCTTCTATCAGACTGTGGAATATTATAGTGGGTTCTTTGGCCCCCTTCCCCTGCTCTGCTCCGACTGCCACTGTTGCTGCCCCCAATTCCAATACTGTGGCTATAGGTGCCACTACTACCGCCACCAACGTGGCTATGTCTGGGGTCTGCAGCCTTCTACTCCACCGCCTCCATTTGGCAGTACAAACGCTGACTTTTCTGGGGCTACAAGGAGGAGGAGCCTACTTCTTCTGGCCTCATAGCTGGTGCTGCTACTACCTGCGTTCTGGTTCTGGATCTTTAGTTTGGAACCCATAGCTCTGACATATTTGGGCTTCTCAGATAATATTGTGGGCTACTATGTGAATTGGTGTAGTAATCACATATGTGATGGTTTTAATAATTTCAACAACCCCACAAACAATTTGATCAAAAATAATAAGACTAAATGGATTTAGGCCTAAACTGGTTATCACTCACAGATAATTTTGTGCGTTACCCTGTGTATTGGTGTAGTAATCACGTATATGCTGGTTCGAATATATTTAACAAAATCCCTCCCCCCCCCCGCCAAAATAGAAAAAAAATTGACAGTGTAGAGATGGAAATTAAGGGAAACTGATTTAGGCCTAAATTTGTTTTTACTCACAAATAAATTGTTGCCCTGGCCATAACTAGAGATGAGTGAATTTCTGAAAAATTTCAGCCGGTTCACCAAAGTTTCCCCAAAATTTTGGTTCGATATAAATTTATTAGTGGCGAATCACGTAAAAAAAAAGGCTATTTCCTGGCTGCAGAGAGCCTTTATAGTGGTATAGGCTGGAGAGCCAGAAGTCATATCTTTGCTGAATGCTGACAATTCGGCTGTCACTACACGCAAGTGAGCATGCATTGGGCCATTTGTGCAAGTGACTCGGAGGGACTCCCTGCCTCCATCTCCACTACATACTGCCACGGTGTGTCTGGGTCCTCTGTCTCATCTTCCTCATCACCCTGTAGCTCCTCTGGCTGCTCCTGCTCCTCCTCTCCTGTCAGCTGAGTAGAAAAAACACCCATTTCGCTACGCATTGCCTGTGCTCCAATGTCCTCCTTCTTCTGCAGTTCAGCCTCCACAGGGCTCATGTGGCCGTGAGATCTAGGCAGCATGTCTCCAGTCCCCTGACCAGCCAAATTTACCAGCATCTGTTCCAGGACATGAAGCAGTGGAATGACGTTGTTCATCTCGTAGTCCTGCGGACTGACAAATAACGTTGCCTCCTCAAAGGGCCTGAGCAAACAGCAGTTGTCATGCATGAGCTGCCACTGGCTGACATCGAGACACAGGGGAGTACTCCTGTCCGCTTGGATCATCAAGAAATCATTTATGACCTTTCTCTGTTCCTACAGTTGGTCCAATATATGGAGAGTGGAATTCCAATGGGTGGAAAGTTCGTATATCAGCCTATATTGGGGATGCCGTTCTGCAGCTGCAGCTCAAGGAGGGTGTGCTTTGCAGTGTATGAGTGGCTGAAGTGCATGCAAAGCTCCCAGGCCATTTTTAGGATGTCTTGCAGATGGGTGGAAGACTTCAGGAACCGCTTGACAACCAGATTGAACATGTGTGTCATGCAGGGCGCATGGTTCAGCACTCCTTGACGCAGCACTGACACCATGATGTTCTTCCCGCTGTCGGTCACATGGTTCTGATTTTGAGTTGTCGAAGAGAAAGCCAGGATTCGATTTCTTGACGAACGACACGGAGCAGTTCCTTTCCTGTGTGACTCTGTTTGCCCAGGCAAACGAGGTGCAGAACAGCGTGATGCCGCCGTGCCCTGCACATGTGGAATGCTGGAGGGGCACTGTGAATTTTCCCTGCCGTGGAGGCTGAGGACACTGTGGAGAATGAGAAGGCAGAGGTGGACATTGTCGCAGGACCAACGGCGTGAGAACGTGGAGGCGGAAGCAGCGTCACGTGGCCAAGTTGCTGGTGTGGCTATGCAGGAACCACATTCACCCAGTGGGCCGTAAAAGGACACCGACAGGCTCAAGGACTGGCCCACCTTCTGTTCTACATATGTGTGCAGGGCCGGTACTGCCTTTTTTGCAAATAAATGACGGCTTGGGACTCTCCACCTTGGCTTGGCACAAGCCATTAGTTATCTGAAAGGGGCAGAGTCCACCACTTGAAAAAGGAGGGACTGCAGTACCAGCAACTTGGCCAGGAGCACATTTAGCTTCTGCGCCATTGGATAAGTGCACATATACTGTTGTCTCTTGGCAATCACTTCGGTGATCGATTGCTGATGGAATGACTGACGAGAAGTAAAAGAAGGAGAAGGAGCACCAGGACCAGTAGATGATGGGAAAGACAAACAGCTCCCTTCAACTGAGGTGGTGGAACCTTGATTGCCTGAAATCGGGTGTGTGCCACTCTGTGATGCAACGGTTGATGTAGCAAACTGGACCATCACATCAGAGCCACGGTTCTCCCAGGTCACTTTATGGTGACGCTGCATACAGTATGTTGACGCAAGGCCATGGCAGGCACGCTTCACATTCTGTCCACAGATTCTACAAATGGCCATGTTCATCTCCTCCGGCAGCTTAACAAAAAACTGCCACACTGCCGAGTAGGTGATTTTACCTCCAACACGCCACACTGACTGACTGCTACCACCGCTACTTCCGTGAACCCCTGCACTGCTACTTTGCTGGCAGTTATGCTCCTGTGAAGCGGGTGGTCTACCCAGGGCATGTTTGGCTCCCAACCTCCCACTGCTACCACCCTGCTGACTCCCGGCCACGCTAGTGACTTTCTGGCTCCGCTGCTGCCTCACGGGCAAGCTTCCACTCTCTTCTCCTGATGACGATGAAGCCTCTAATTCACTCGGCTCCTAAGTGAGATAAGCTACATCATCATCATCAAGTACTTCACGCATGTCACTGATGTCCTCCTCAACCATCTCTGGGTCAGGAGCCTGACAGCTTGCTCCACCAGCTCCTACGCCACTCTCCTAATCACTACTTGCCTGCCTACCGGAGGAAGTGGAGGGTGTCTCCTCCACATCTTGACTGGCGAGTAGGTGTTGACTGTCCTCTAGTAGCTCGTCCTTATTGTATAGTGGAGCTGAGCCCACAGCATTAAATACTTGTCTGGCTGAGGGAACAGAAAAGGACAGAGGTAGGTATAGGAGAAGTGAGGGAACAGGGCCTGCTCCCGGGCCATGCCAACTAAGGGTTGTGTCTGACGAACCCATTAACTCTTGCCTGGGAGTGTCTGATGTCACTTGGGACAAAGTGAATGACCAAGTTAACCATTCAAAAACCGCTGGGTTGCTGATCAAGACATGAGCCACCTAATACATCCATAATAACACAATGGGTACTTTGTAAAATAATGTATCCAGGTTTTTATATGGGTACATAGTCTGGTTGAGATGCTGTATGCTGCCTATCTATATGGAATGCAGTCAGTCTACTGGGCCACGTGCCACTTGTGAAAGGGGGTGGGGGACTAGGGGCCAACCCTGCTCAGGGACCCGCCAGGGGATACACCTGTTTCCTGGTGGGCCAGTCCGAGCCTGCAGCTGCAGACCAAGCACTATAACGGAAATGTTCTGGTAGACCGCATACTATAGCAGAACGGCTTATTATCTTTCTGATGGGACTTTATAACGATGTGAAAAAAGAGGGAATGAGAAAACATAAGAAGTTGGCACTCACTTGCTTTTGCTGTCTGGCAGACAAAAGTGATCAATTCATCTTCTATTTTCTTGAAGGCATCAAAGTTGTCGACAAAGAACACGTGTCTCTCGCTGGGCTTGCTGCCAATGTTCACTAACTCTGCATAGTCTGCATCCGCCACTCTGATCGCAAAAATGCTAAAGCCTGGGAGGAGGAGAGGTCACAGGATTTTAGTCATTAAGCTTCCCTCAAGTGCGAGTTCAAATCCACAGGTTACAAAAGAATATATGGCATGAAAAAAAAAAAAAAAAAAAAAAAAAAGACATGACCACTAGATGCTACTGGGAGCTCCAGAATCTCGCTGCGACTCCTGCTGCCACGCCCACTTACTCTGCTGCCACCTGTGCCTGTGCCAGAAACATTTAGGCCGCTGCCACTCCCCTGTGCAGATCCTGGCCCTTCTCTGTCTGACATACTGTTAGATCAAATAAATAAATATAAAGGAAATTAAACTTTCCCAAAAAAGTCAGTAATTTTCTCACTTCACCACACAACGGCTAATAAGCCTTTTTTTTTCCCACTAACTCACGGAAAAAAGGGCTTTAGAACATATAACTGCACCGCTGAACGGCAAATAGGCACTTACTTTTTCCCACTTATACACTCCACAAAAGGCTTTATAACTTATAACTGCACCGCTGAACGGCAAATAATATATATTTAGTTGCCGGTAATACATGCCAAAAAGTGCTTTATAACATATAACTGCACCGCTGAACGGCAAATAGGCACTTATTTTTTTCCCCCCTAAATACACAACAAAATGAATTAGAACGCATAACTGCGCCGCTAAACGGCAAATAATATATATATTTTTTCCACTAATGTAGGTCAAAAAGGGCTTTAGAACATATAACTGCACCGCTGAATGGCAAATAGGCACTTACTTTTTTCCACTTATACACTCCACAAAAGGCTTTAGAACATATAACTGGACCGCTGAACGGCAAATAATATATATTTTTTTGCCGGTAATACATGCCAAAAAGTGCTTTGGAACATATAACTGCACCGCTGAACGGCAAATAGGCACTTATTTTTTTTCCACTTGAATACACCACAAAAGGCATTAGAACGTATAACTGCGCCGCTAAACGGCAAATAATATATATATATTTTTTCCACTAATGTAGGTCAAAAAGGGCTTTAGAACATATAACTGCACCTCTGAACGGCAAATAGGCACTTACTTTTTTCCACTTATACACTCCACAAAAGGCTTTAGAACATATAACTGCACCGCTGAACGGCAAATAATATATATTTTTTGCCGGTAATACGTGCCAAAAAGTGCTTTTGAACACATAACTGCACCGCTGAACGGCAAATAGGCACTTGTTTTTTTTCCACTTAAATGCACCACAACAGGCATTAGAACGTATAACTGCGCCGCTAAACGGCAAATAATATATATATATATATTTTCCACTAATATAGGTCAAAAAGGGCTTTAGAACATATAACTGCACAGCTGAATGGGAAATAGGCCCTTATTTTTTCCACTTATACATGCCAAAAAGGGTTTTAGATTATATAACTGCACCGCTGAACAACAAATAATATATATTTTAGTTCCACTAATATACTCCAAAAAGGGCATTAGAACATCTAACTGCACCGCTGAACAGAAAATAATATATACATTTTTGCCACTAATACACAACAAAAAGTGCTTTGGAACATATAACTAGGGATGAGCGAACTCGAACTCGTACCGAATTTTGGGGTGTCCGTGACACGGACCCGAACCCGGACATTTTCG
The DNA here is from genome assembly GCF_014858855.1 of Bufo gargarizans. Taxonomy (NCBI): domain Eukaryota; kingdom Metazoa; phylum Chordata; class Amphibia; order Anura; family Bufonidae; genus Bufo; species Bufo gargarizans. The sequence goes on from NC_058081.1 coordinate 318,998,533, forward strand.
TAAAAGTCCGGGTTCGGGTTCGGTGTTCGTCGCTTTCTTCGCGCTTTTGTGACGCTTTCTTGGCGCTTTTTGAAAGGCTGCTAAGCAGCCAATCAACAAGCGTCATACTACTTGCCCCAAGAGGCCATCACAGCCATGCCTACTATTGGCATGGCTGTGATTGGCCAGAGCACCATGTGACCCAGCCTCTATTTAAGCTGGAGTCAAATAGCGCCGCCCGTCACTCTGCTCTGATTAGCGTAGGGAGAGGTTGCGGCTGCGACAGTAGGGCGAGATTAGGCAGATTAACTCCTCCAAAGGACTTGATTAACTGATCGATCTGCAGCTGTGGATCATTGAGCTGCTGATCCTCAATTGCTCACTGTTTTTAGGCTGCCCAGACCGTTTGTCAGTCACATTTTTCTGGGGTGATCGGCGGCCATTTTGTGTCTTGTGGTGCGCCAGCACAAGCTGCGACCAAGTGCATTTAACCCTCAATGGTGTGGTTGTTTTTTGGCTAAAGCCTACATCAGGGTGAAGCTGTCACACCAAGTGCATTTAACCCTCAGTAGTGTGGTTGGTCAAGCTATCACACCAAGTGCATTTAACCAGCAATAGTCTGTTCATTTTTTGGCCATATACTAAATCAGGGGCAAGCTGCGCCCGTCACCAAGTGCATTTAACCCTCAGTAGTGTGGTTGGTCAAGCTGTGACACCAAGTGCATTTAACCAGCAATAGTCTGTTCATTTTTTGGCCATATACTACATCAGGGGCAAGCTGCGCCCATCACCAAGTGCATTTAACCAGCAATAGTGTGGTTATTTTTTGGCCATATCCCAGTCTAATTCTGTCACTAAATCCATACCGGTCACCCAGCGCCTAAATACTAGGCCTCAAATTTATATCCCGCTAAATCTCTCGTTACCGCTGTCCTGTTGTGGCTGGGAAAGTTATTTAGTGTCCGTCAAAGCACATTTTTTGTTCTGGGTTGAAATACAATTCCCAATTTAGCAATTTAAAAATTTAGTGGTTTCTGCTGTATCAGAGCTATTTGAAATCTATCCCTAAAAGGGTATATAATATTCAAGGTGCACATAGGGTCATTCAGAATAACTTCACACACCCGCTACTGTGCATTTCCAAGTCTAATTCTGTCACTAAACCCATACCTGTCACCCAGCGCCTAAATACTAGGCCTCAAATTTATATCCAGCTAAATCTGTCCTTAGTGCTGTAGCTGGGCGAGTTATTTAGTGTCCGTTCAAGCACATTTCTTGTTCTGGGTTGAAATACAATTCCCAATTTAGCAATTTCATAATTTAGTGGTTTCTGCTATATCAGAGCTATTTGAAATCTATCCCTAAAAGGGTATATAATATTCAAGGTGCACATTGGGTCATTCAGAATAACTTCACACACACCCGCTACTGTGTATTTCCAAGTCTAATTCTGTCACTAAACCCATACCTGTCACCCAGCGCCTAAATACTAGGCCTCAAATTTATATCCTGCTAAATCTCTCGTTAGTGCTGTAGCTGGGCGAGTTATTTAGTGTCCGTTCAAGCACATTTCTTGTTCTGGGTTGAAATACAATTCCCAATTTAGCAATTTCATAATTTAGTGGTTTCTGCTATATCAGAGCTATTTGAAATCTATCCCTAAAAGGGTATATAATATTCAAGGTGCACATTGGGTCATTCAGAATAACTTCACACACACCCGCTACTGTGTATTTCCAAGTCTAATTCTGTCACTAAACCCATACCTGTCACCCAGCGCCTAAATACTAGGCCTCAAATTTATATCCTGCTAAATCTCTCGTTAGTGCTGTAGCTGGGCGAGTTATTTAGTGTCCGTTCAAGCACATTTCTTGTTCTGGGTTGAAATACAATTCCCAATTTAGCAATTTCATAATTTAGTGGTTTCTGCTATATCAGAGCTATTTGAAATCTATCCCTAAAAGGGTATATAATATTCAAGGTGCACATTGGGTCATTCAGAATAACTTCACACACACCCGCTACTGTGTATTTCCAAGTCTAATTCTGTCACTAAACCCATACCTGTCACCCAGCGCCTAAATACTAGGCCTCAAATTTATATCCTGCTAAATCTCTCGTTAGTGCTGTAGCTGGGCGAGTTATTTAGTGTCCGTTCAAGCACATTTCTTGTTCTGGGTTGAAATACAATTCCCAATTTAGCAATTTCATAATTTAGTGGTTTCTGCTATATCAGAGCTATTTGAAATCTATCCCTAAAAGGGTATATAATATTCAAGGTGCACATTGGGTCATTCAGAATAACTTCACACACACCCGCTACTGTGTATTTCCAAGTCTAATTCTGTCACTAAACCCATACCTGTCACCCAGCGCCTAAATACTAGGCCTCAAATTTATATCCAGCTAAATCTGTCCTTAGTGCTGTAGCTGGGCGAGTTATTTAGTGTCCGTTCAAGCACATTTCTTGTTCTGGGTTGAAATACAATTCCCAATTTAGCAATTTCATAATTTAGTGGTTTCTGCTATATCAGAGCTATTTGAAATCTATCCCTAAAAGGGTATATAATATTCAAGGTGCACATTGGGTCATTCAGAATAACTTCACACACACCCGCTACTGTGTATTTCCAAGTCTAATTCTGTCACTAAACCCATACCTGTCACCCAGCGCCTAAATACTAGGCCTCAAATTTATATCCTGCTAAATCTCTCGTTAGTGCTGTAGCTGGGCGAGTTATTTAGTGTCCGTTCAAGCACATTTCTTGTTCTGGGTTGAAATACAATTCCCAATTTAGCAATTTCATAATTTAGTGGTTTCTGCTATATCAGAGCTATTTGAAATCTATCCCTAAAAGGGTATATAATATTCAAGGTGCACATTGGGTCATTCAGAATAACTTCACACACACCCGCTACTGTGTATTTCCAAGTCTAATTCTGTCACTAAACCCATACCTGTCACCCAGCGCCTAAATACTAGGCCTCAAATTTATATCCTGCTAAATATCTCGTTAGTGCTGTAGCTGGGCGAGTTATTTAGTGTCCGTTCAAGCACATTTCTTGTTCTGGGTTGAAATACAATTCCCAATTTAGCAATTTCATAATTTAGTGGTTTCTGCTATATCAGAGCTATTTGAAATCTATCCCTAAAAGGGTATATAATATTCAAGGTGCACATTGGGTCATTCAGAATAACTTCACACACACCCGCTACTGTGTATTTCCAAGTCTAATTCTGTCACTAAACCCATACCTGTCACCCAGCGCCTAAATACTAGGCCTCAAATTTATATCCTGCTAAATCTCTCGTTAGTGCTGTAGCTGGGCGAGTTATTTAGTGTCCGTTCAAGCACATTTCTTGTTCTGGGTTGAAATACAATTCCCAATTTAGCAATTTCATAATTTAGTGGTTTCTGCTATATCAGAGCTATTTGAAATCTATCCCTAAAAGGGTATATAATATTCAAGGTGCACATTGGGTCATTCAGAATAACTTCACACACACCCGCTACTGTGTATTTCCAAGTCTAATTCTGTCACTAAACCCATACCTGTCACCCAGCGCCTAAATACTAGGCCTCAAATTTATATCCTGCTAAATCTCTCGTTAGTGCTGTAGCTGGGCGAGTTATTTAGTGTCCGTTCAAGCACATTTCTTGTTCTGGGTTGAAATACAATTCCCAATTTAGCAATTTCATAATTTAGTGGTTTCTGCTATATCAGAGCTATTTGAAATCTATCCCTAAAAGGGTATATAATATTCAAGGTGCACATTGGGTCATTCAGAATAACTTCACACACACACGCTTCTGTGCATTTCCAAGTCTAATTCTGTCACTAAATCCATACCGGTCACCCAGCGCCTAAATACTAGGCCTCAAATTTATATCCCGCTGAATTTGAATACAATACATTGGGCCAAATAATATATTTGTTGTTGTGGTGAACCATAACAATGAGAAAAACATCTAGTAAGGGACGCGGACGTGGACATGGTCGTGGTGGTGTTAGTGGACCCTCTGGTGCTGGGAGAGGACGTGGCCGTTCTGCCACATCCACACGTCCTAGTGTACCAACTACCTCAGGTCCCAGTAGCCGCCAGAATTTACAGCGATATATGGTGGGGCCCAATGCCGTTCTAAGGATGGTAAGGCCTGAGCAGGTACAGGCATTAGTCAATTGGGTGGCCGACAGTGGATCCAGCACGTTCACATTATCTCCCACCCAGTCTTCTGCAGAAAGCGCACAGATGGCGCCTGAAAACCAACCCCATCAGTCTGTCACATCACCCCCATGCATACCAGGGAAACTGTCTCAGCCTCAAGTTATGCAGCAGTCTCTTATGCTGTTTGAAGACTCCGCTGGCAGGGTTTCCCAAGGGCATCCACCTAGCCCTTCCCCAGCGGTGAAAGACATAGAATGCACTGACGCACAACCACTTATGTTTCCTGATGATGAGGACATGGGAATACCACCTCAGCATGTCTCTGATGATGACGAAACACAGGTGCCAACTGCTGCGTCTTTCTGCAGTGTGCAGACTGAACAGGAGGTCAGGGATCAAGACTGGGTGGAAGACGATGCAGGGGACGATGAGGTCCTAGACCCCACATGGAATGAAGGTCGTGCCACTGACTTTCACAGTTCGGAGGAAGAGGCAGTGGTGAGACCGAGCCAACAGCGTAGCAAAAGAGGGAGCAGTGGGCAAAAGCAGAACACCCGCCGCCAAGAGACTCCGCCTGCTACTGACCGCCGCCATCTGGGACCGAGCACCCCAAAGGCAGCTTCAAGGAGTTCCCTGGCATGGCACTTCTTCAAACAATGTGCTGACGACAAGACCCGAGTGGTTTGCACGCTGTGCCATCAGAGCCTGAAGCGAGGCATTAACGTTCTGAACCTGAGCACAACCTGCATGACCAGGCACCTGCATGCAAAGCATGAACTGCAGTGGAGTAAACACCTTAAAACCAAGGAAGTCACTCAGGCTCCCCCTGCTACCTCTTCTGCTGCTGCCGCCTCGGCCTATTCTGCTGCTGCCGCCTCGGCCTCTTCCTCCGCCTCTGGAGGAACGTTGGCACCTGCCGCCCAGCAAACAGGGGATGTACCACCAACACCACCACCACCACCTCCGTCACCAAGCGTCTCAACCATGTCACACGCCAGCGTTCAGCTCTCCATCTCACAAACATTTGATAGAAAGCGTAAATTCCCACCTAGCCACCCTCGATCCCTGGCCCTGAATGCCAGCATTTCTAAACTACTGGCCTATGAAATGCTGTCATTTAGGCTGGTGGACACAGACAGCTTCAAACAGCTCATGTCGCTTGCTGTCCCACAGTATGTTGTTCCCAGCCGGCACTACTTCTCCAAGAGAGCCGTGCCTTCCCTGCACAACCAAGTATCCCATAAAATCAAGTGTGCACTGCGCAACGCCATCTGTAGCAAGGTCCACCTAACCACAGATACGTGGACCAGTAAGCACGGCCAGGGACGCTATATCTCCCTAACTGCACACTGGGTAAATGTAGTGGCAGCTGGGCCCCAGGCGGAGAGCTGTTTGGCGCACGTCCTTCCGCCGCCAAGGATCGCAGGGCAACATTCTTTGCCTCCTGTTGCCACCTCCTCCTTCTCGGCTTCCTCCTCCTCTTCTTCCACCTGCTCATCCAGTCAGCCACACACCTTCACCACCAACTTCAGCACAGCCCGGGGTAAACGTCAGCAGGCCATTCTGAAACTCATATGTTTGGGGGACAGGCCCCACACCGCACAGGAGTTGTGGCGGGGTATTGAACAACAGACCGACGAGTGGTTGCTGCCGGTGAGCCTCAAGCCCGGCCTGGTGGTGTGTGATAATGGGCGAAATCTCGTTGCAGCTCTGGGACTAGCCAATTTGACGCACATCCCTTGCTTGGCGCATGTGCTGAATTTGGTGGTGCAGAAGTTCATTCACAACTACCCCGACATGTCAGAGCTGCTGCATAAAGTGCGGGCCGTCTGTTCGCGCTTCCGGCGTTCACATCCTGCTGCTGCTCGCCTGTCTGCGCTACAGCGTAACTTCGGCCTTCCCGCTCACCGCCTCATATGCGACGTGCCCACCAGGTGGAACTCCACCTTGCACATGCTGGACAGACTGTGCGAGCAGCAGCAGGCCATAGTGGAGTTTCAGCTGCAGCACGCACGGGTCAGTCGCACTACAGAACAGCACCACTTCACCACCAATGACTGGGCCTCCATGCGAGACCTGTGTGCCCTGTTGCGCTGTTTCGAGTACTCCACCAACATGGCCAGTGGCGATGACACCGTTATCAGCGTTACAATACCACTTCTATGTCTCCTTGAGAAAACACTTAGGGCGATGATGGAAGAGGAGGTGGCCCAGGAGGAGGAGGAGGAGGAGGAGGAAGAGGGGTCATTTTTAGCACTTTCAGGCCAGTCTCTTCGAAGTGACTCAGAGGGAGGTTTTTGGCAACAGCAGAGGCCAGGTACAAATGTGGCCAGCCAGGGCCCACTACTGGAGGACGAGGAGGACGAGGATGAGGAGGAGGTGGAGGAGGATGAGGATGAAGCATGGTCACAGCGGGGTGGCACCCAACGCAGCTCGGGTCCATCACTGGTGCGTGGCTGGGGGGAAAGGCAGGACGATGACGATACGCCTCCCACAGAGGACAGCTTGTCCTTACCCCTGGGCAGCCTGGCACACATGAGCGACTACATGCTGCAGTGCCTGCGCAACGACAGCAGAGTTGCCCACATTTTAACCTGTGCGGACTACTGGGTTGCCACCCTGCTGGATCCACGCTACAAAGACAATGTGCCCACCTTACTTCCTGCACTGGAGCGTGATAGGAAGATGCGCGAGTACAAGCGCACGTTGGTAGACGCGCTACTGAGAGCATTCCCAAATGTCACAGGGGAACAAGTGGAAGCCCAAGGCCAAGGCAGAGGAGGAGCAAGAGGTCGCCAAGGCAGCTGTGTCACGGCCAGCTCCTCTGAGGGCAGGGTTAGCATGGCAGAGATGTGGAAAACTTTTGTCAACACGCCACAGCTAACTGCACCACCACCTGATACGCAACGTGTTAGCAGGAGGCAACATTTCACTAACATGGTGGAACAGTACGTGTGCACACCCCTCCACGTACTGACTGATGGTTCGGCCCCATTCAACTTCTGGGTCTCTAAATTGTCCACGTGGCCAGAGCTAGCCTTTTATGCCTTGGAGGTGCTGGCCTGCCCGGCAGCCAGCGTTTTGTCTGAACGTGTATTCAGCACGGCAGGGGGCGTCATTACAGACAAACGCAGCCGCATGTCTACAGCCAATGTGGACAAGCTGACGTTCATAAAAATGAACCAGGCATGGATCCCACAGGACCTGTCCGTCCCTTGTCCAGATTAGACATTAACTACCTCCCCATAACCATATATTATTGGACTCCAGGGCACTTCCTCATTCAATCCTATTTTTATTTTCATTTTACCATTATATTGCGAGGCTACCCAAAGTTGAATGAACCTCTCCTCTGCCTGTGTGCTAGGCCTAAATATATGCCAATGGACTGTTGCAGTGGTGGCTGACATGAAGCCTGATTCTCTGCTATGACATGCAGACTAATTCTCTGCTGACATGAAGCCAGATTGTCTGTTACGGGACCTCTCTCCTCTGCCTGGGTGCTGGGCCTAAATTTATGACAATGGACTGTTGCAGTGGTGGCTGACGTGAAGCCTGATTCTCTGCTATGACATGCAGACTGATTCTCTGCTGTCATGAAGCCAGATTGTCTGTTACGGGACCTCTCTGCTCTGCCTGTGTGCTAGGCCTAAATATATGCCAATGGACTGTTGCAGTGGTGGCTGACGTGAAGCCTCATTCTCTGCTATGACATGCAGACTGATTCTCTGCTGACATGAAGCCAGATTGTCTGTTACGGGACCTCTCTCCTCTGCCTGTGTGTGTGCTGGGCCTAAATATATGCCAATGGACTGTTGCAGTGGTGGCTGACGTGAAGCCTCATTCTCTGCTATGACATGCAGACTGATTCTCTGCTGACATGAAGCCAGATTGTCTGTTACGGGACCTCTCTCCTCTGCCTGTGTGCTAGGCCTAAATATATGCCAATGGACTGTTGCAGTGGTGGCTGACGTGAAGCCTCATTCTCTGCTATGACATGCAGACTGATTCTCTGCTGACATGAAGCCAGATTCTCTGTTACGGGACCTCCCTCCTCTGCCTGGGTGCTGGGCCTAAATATATGCCAATGGACTGTTGCAGTGGTGGCTGACGTGAAGCCTCATTCTCTGCTATGACATGCAGACTAATTCTCTGCTGACATGAAGACAGATTCTCTGTTACGGGACCTCTCTCCTCTGCCTGTGTGTGTGCTGGGCCTAAATATATGCCAATGGACTGTTGCAGTGGTGGCTGACGTGAAGCCTCATTCTCTGCTATGACATGCAGACTAATTCTCTGCTGACATGAAGCCAGATTGTCTGTTACGGGACCTCTCTCCTCTGCCTGGGTGCTGGGCCTAAATTTATGACAATGGACTGTTGCAGTGGTGGCTGACGTGAAGCCTGATTCTCTGCTATGACATGCAGACTGATTCTCTGCTGACATGAAGCCAGATTGTCTGTTACGGGACCTCTCTGCTCTGCCTGTGTGCTAGGCCTAAATATATGCCAATGGACTGTTGCAGTGGTGGCTGACGTGAAGCCTCATTCTCTGCTATGACATGCAGACTGATTCTCTGCTGACATGAAGCCAGATCCTCTGTTACGGGACCTCTCTCCTCTGCCTGTGTGTGTGCTGGGCCTAAATATATGCCAATGGACTGTTGCAGTGGTGGCTGACGTGAAGCCTCATTCTCTGCTATGACATGCAGACTGATTCTCTGCTGACATGAAGCCAGATTCTCTGTTACGGGACCTCTCTCCTCTGCCTGTGTGTGTGCTGGGCCTAAATATATGCCAATGGACTGTTGCAGTGGTGGCTGACGTGAAGCCTCATTCTCTGCTATGACATGCAGACTAATTCTCTGCTGACATGAAGACAGATTCTCTGTTACGGGACCTCCCTCCTCTGCCTGGGTGCTGGGCCTAAATATATGCCAATGGACTGTTGCAGTGGTGGCTGACGTGAAGCCTCATTCTCTGCTATGACATGCAGACTAATTCTCTGCTGACATGAAGACAGATTCTCTGTTACGGGACCTCTCTCCTCTGCCTGGGTGCCGGGGCCTAAATATCTGAGAATGGACTGTTCCAGTGGTGGTTTCAAAGGAAAGGACCGGCACTTCGCTGATGTAGATCACAATGTAGATTTATTCAGTCACATATTCAAAATGGCATAGTGACGCGTTTCAGCACAGATGTGCTTTCATCAGACTGCATAAAACATCTTACACTCCAGCTATTTATACATAAATGAAACACAAAGGAACTGACATCATCAAAGAAGCTCCGCCTCCCTCATTAAATAAAATTCGCATATCAAATAATCGCAATGAAAAATTCGCATTGAAAAATTCGCAATTGAAAATTCGCAACTGAAAATTCGCAATTGAAAATTGAAAATTCGCAATTGAAAATTCGCAACTGAAAATTCGCAACTGAAAATTCGCAATTGAAAATTCGCAAAAAACATATCCACTCTATACTGGCGAAGATTTTCAGTCACATAGTCCATTCTTGCAGTGATTAATCACGCTGAAGAAAAAAGAAATATATTTATCAGATTGCATAAGGCCGAATGCCTTATAGGAAGCAGGACACATTGTACTCACGATTGAGGCCCCTGGGCTCCATTGTCTGAAGACGATGGATCCAGTAAGCCTCCCTTTTCAATAACAATTTATTTCTGTCACCCCCTCGACGGGGTAATGATACACCTTCAATAATCTGATACCTCAACTGCGAGATGTTGTGTTTTTTATCATAAAAATGAAGGGGTATTGGGAGTAATAAATTCTGTTTACGGATAGTAGATTTGTGTTTACTTAGTCTGTCCTTCATTCTCATTGAGGTTTCCCCCACATATAGTAATCCACATGGACATTTAAGAATGTAAACCACAAATCTACTATCACAAGTGAACGTGCCCCTTATTGGAATATTTTCACCTGAGTGAGGGTGGGAGAAACATGAACCCTTTATAACGCTGGAACAATTGACACAGTTTAAACAAGGAAAAGTGCCCCGTCTAGGTGTAGATAAAGTACTCTGTCCTCTTTCTATTTTATTACTTCCCACATCCGCCCGGACTATTTTATCCCTAATATTTTCTGCCCGTTTATAGCATATCATGGGTGGCCTCTGGAACTCTCCTATCCGTGGATAGGACTTAGATAATATGTGCCAATGTTGATTAACAATAGTCCTAAGGCGCTGGGACCAGGGATGGTATTTAATCACTAAGGGGATCCTTGTTTCTTTCTTAGTTCTATCTGGTGGTGTAATCTCAGCTTTATTACGCTGTATTTTCAATAGATCAGGGGGGTAGCCTCGCTCTCTAAATTTATTGGTCATATCGTCTAATCTTGTTTGACACATATCCCTATCACTAACGATCCGTCTAACCCTCTGGTATTGCCGCCCTGCTTCTTACTAGAATTGTTCCAGTGGTGGGTGACGGGAAGCCAGATTCTCTGCTATGGAACCTCTCTCCAATTGATTTTGGTTAATTTTTATTTATTTAATTTTTATTTTAATTCATTTCCCTATCCACATTTGTTTGCAGGGGATTTACCTACATGTTGCTGCCTTTTGCAGCCCTCTAGCTCTTTCCTGGGCTGTTTTACAGCCTTTTTAGTGCCGAAAAGTTCGGGTCCCCATTGACTTCAATGGGGTTCGGGTTCGGGACGAAGTTCGGATCGGGTTCGGATCCCGAACCCGAACATTTCCGGGATGTTCGGCCGAACTTCTCGAACCCGAACATCCAGGTGTTCGCTCAACTCTACATATAACTGCAATGCTGAACGGCAAATATGTATATTTTTAGCCACTAATACATGCCAAAAAGGGCTTTAGAACATATTACTGTACCAATAAATGGCAAATATATTTTTTTTGCCAATAAAACAAGCCAAAAAGGCATGTAATTTTCTCACTTCACCACACAACGGCAAATACTTTTTTGTGTGCCACTAATACATGCTAAAAAGGGTTTTAGAACATATAAATGCACCACTGAACGGCAAATAAAATAGTATATTTTTTTGCCACTACTATACGCCAAAAAGGGCTTTAGAACATATAACTGCACCCTGAACGGCAAATAGGCCCTTACTTTTTTCCAATAATACATGCCAAAAAGGGCTTTAGAACATATAACTGTACCAATGAATGGCAAATATTTAATATATATTTTTGTTCCACTAATATACTCCAAAAAGGGCTTTAGAACATCTAACTGCACCGCTGAACGGCAAATAATATATTTTTTTGCCGCTAATACATGCCAAAAAGTGCTTTAGAACATATAACTGCACTGCTGACAAGAAAATATATATTTCTTTTGCCACTAATACACACCAGAAAGGGCTTTAGAATATATAATTGCACCGCTAAATGGCAAATGTATATTTTTTTTGCCCAAAAAAACTAGCCAAAAAGGGCTGTAAATTTCTCACTTCACAACACAAAGGCAAATACTTTTTTGTGTGCCACTAATATACGCCAAAAAGGGTTTTAGAACATACAACTGCACCGCTGAATGACAAATAATACAGTATATATTTCTTTGCCACTAATACACACCAAAAAGGGCTTTAGAACATATAACTGCACCGCTGAGCGGCAAATAGGCCCTTACTTTTTTCCACTTATACACGCCAAAAAGGTCTTTAGAACATATAACTGCACCGCTGAACGGTAAATAGTACATTATTTTTTTTCCACTAAGGCTGCGTTCATATCACCGTTCAGCCTTTCCGTTCACCTGCTCCATTTAGGAGCAGGAGAACGGAAAGGACGGATAAGCACATAACTGACACCAAACTGAGTCAAACGGAGCCTGAGGACACCATAGACTATAATGGGGTCCATTATGTTTCCGCTCAGAAAATAATTTTTAAGCGTAGACAAAAGTTGTGCATGCAGGACTTTTGTCTCCGCTTAAAAATCATCTTCTGAGCAGAAACATAACGGACCCATTATAGTCTTTGGGGTCCTAAGGGCTCAGTTTGACTCAGTTTGGTGTCAGTTATGTGCTTATCCGTCCTTTCCGTTCTCCTGCCCCTAAACGGAGCAGGAGAACGGAAAGGCTGAACGGTGATGTGAACAAATCCTTATACACTCCACAAAATGCTTTAGAATGTACAACTGGACCTCTGAACAGCAAAAAATATTTTTTTCCCCAATAAAACAAGTCAAAATGGTCTTTAGAACATATAACTGCACCGCTGAACTGCAAATATATATTTTTTTAGCCACTAATAAATGCCAAAAAAAGCTTTAGAACATATAACTGCACCACTGAATGGAAAATAATATATATTTTTGCCACTAATACATGCCAAAAAGGGCTTTACAACATACAACTGCGCTGATGACCAGCAAATATATATTTTTTGCCAATAAAACAAGCCAAAAAGGGCTGTAATTTTCTCACTTCACCACACAACGGCAAATACTTTTTTGTGTGCCACTAATACACTCCACAAAAGGCTTTAGAACGTATTATTGCACTGCTAAACGGCAAATAATATATATTTTTTTCCCACTAATAAAGCCAAAAAGGGCTTTAGAACAGATAACTGCACCACTGAACAACAAATAATATATATTTTTGTTCCACTAATATACTCCAAAAAGGGCATTAGAACATTTAACTGCACCACTGAACAGCAAATAATATTATTTTTTTTGCCGCTAATACACAACAAAAAGTGCTTTAGAACATATAACTGCACTGCTGACAGGAAGATATATATTTTTTTGCCACTAATACACACCAAAAAGGTCTTTAGAATATATACCGTAACTGCACCACTGAATGGAAAATAATATACAGTCAGGTCCATAAATATTGGGACATCAACACAATTATAACATTTTTGGTTCTATACACCACCACAATGTATTTGAAATGAAACAAACAAGATGTGCTTTAACTGCAGACTGTCAGCTTTAATTTGAGGGTCCAAATCAGGTGAACGGCATAGGAATTACAACAGTTTGCATATATGCCTCCCACTTGTTAAGGGACCAAAAGTAATGTGACAGAATACTAATCATAAATCAAACTTTCACTTTTAATACTTGGTTGCAAATCCTTTGCAGTCAATTACAGCCTGAAGTCTGGAACGCATCTACTGCAACTGTCTTCAGTTCCTGCTTGTTCTTGGGGTATTTTCCCTTCAGTTTTGTCTTCAGCAGTGAAATGCATGCTCAATCGGATTCAGGTCAGGTGATTGACTTGTCCATTGCATAACATTCCACTTCTTTCCCTTAAAAAACTCTTTGGTTGCTTTTGCAGTATGCTTTGGGTCATTGTCCATCTGCACTGTGAAGCGTCGTCCAATGAGTTCTGAAGCATTTGGCTGAATATGAGCAGATAATATTGCCCGAAACACTTCAGAATTCATCCTGCTGTCAGCAGTCACATCATCAATAACTACAAGAGAACCAGTTCCATTGGCAGCCATACATGCCCACGCCATGACACTACCACCACCATGCTTCACTGATGAGGTGGTATGCTTAGGATCATGAGCAGTTCCTTTCCTTCTCCATACTGTTCTCTTCCCATCACTCTGATACAAGTTGATCTTGGTCTCATCTGTCCATAGGATGTTGTTCCAGAACTGTGAAGGATTTTTTAGCTGTCGTTTGGCAAACTCTAATCTGGCCTTCCTGTTTTTGAGGCTCACCTATGGTTTACATCTTGACTTTGACACACATGCACCTACCTCCTGGAGAGTGTTCTTCATCTGGCCAACTGTTGTGAAGGGTGTTTTCTTCACCATGGAAAGAATTCTTTGGTCATCCACCACAGTTATTTTCCGTGGTCTTCCGAGTCTTTTGGTGTTGCTGAGCTCACCGGTGCATTCCTTCTTTTTGAGAATGTTCCAAACAGTTGTTTTGGCAATGCCTAATGTTTTTGCTATCTCTCTGATGGGTTTGTTTTGTTTTTTCAGCCTAATGATGGCTTGCTTCACTGATAGTGACAGCTCTTTGGATCTCATCTTGAGAGTTGACAGCAACAGATTCCAAATGCAAATAGCACACTTGAAATGAACTCTGGACCTTTTATCTGCTCATTGTAATTGGGATAATGAGGGAATAACACACACCTGGCCATGGAACAGCTGAGAAGCCAATTGTCCCATTACCTTTGGTCCCTTAAGTGGGAGGCACATATGCAAACTGTTGTAATTCCTACACCATTCACCTGATTTGGATGTAAATACCCTCAAATTAAAGCTGACAGTCTGCAGTTAAAGCACATCTTGTTCGTTTCATTTCAAATCCATTGTGGTGGTGTATTGAGCCAAAAATGCTAGAATTGTGTCAATGTCCCAATATTTATGGACCTGACTTTATGTATTTTTGCCACTAATACACACCAAAAAGCGCTTTAGAACATATAATTGCACCGCTAAAAGGGTAAATGTATTTTTTTTTTGCCACTAATACATGACAAAAAGGTCTTTGGAACATATAACTGCACTGCTGAACGGCAAATATATATATTTTCCCACTAATGCACGCCAAAAAGGGCTTTAGAACATATAATTGCACCGCTGAATGGCAAATGGGCCCTTATTTTTTTCCCACTTATACACTGCACAAAAGGCTTTAGAACGTATAACTGGACCGCTTAATGGCAAAAAATATATATTTTTTCCCCAATAAAACAAGTCTTTAGAGCATATAACTGCACCGCTGAACAGAAAATAATATATATATATTTTTTCCCACTAATACACGCCAATAAGGGTTTTAGAACATTTAACTGCACCGCTGAAAGGCAAATAATATATATTTTTTGGCCCCTAATACACGCCAAAAAGGTCTTTGGAACATACAACTGCACCGCTGAACGGCAAATATATATTTTTTTGCCACTAATACATGCCTAAAAGGGCTTTAGAACATATAACTGCCCTTACTTTTTTACACTTATACACTCCACAAAAGGCTTTAGAACGTATTACTAAACCGCTAAATGGCAAATAATATATATTTTTTTCCCACTTATACATGCCAAAAAGGGCTTTGGAACAGATAACTGCACCACTGAACAACAAATAATATATATTTTTGTTCCACTAATATACTCCAAAAAGGGCTTTAGAACATCTAACTGCACTACTGAACGCAAATAATATAATTTTATGCCGCTAATACACGCCAAAAAGGTTTTTGGAACATATAGCTGCACCGATGAACGGCAAATATATTTTGTTGGGGGGGGGGAAACAAGCCAAAAAGGGCTGTCATTTTCTTACTTTACCACACAATGGCAAATACTATTTTGTGCGCCACTAATACATGTCAAAAAGGCTTTAGAACATATAACTGCAACGCTGAACGACAAATAATACAGTATATGTTTAGTAATACTGTATTATTTAGTAATACGTCAAAAAGGGATTTAGAACATATAACTGCACCGCTGAGCGGCAAATAGGCCCTTACTTTTTTCCACTTATACATGCCAAAAAAGGCTTTAGAACATAACTGCAACGCTAAACGCCAAATAATATTTTTTTTGCCACTAATACATGCCAAAAATGGCTTTAGAACATATAACTGCACCGCTGAGCGGCAAATAGACCCTTACTTTTTTCCACTTTTACATGCCAAAAAGGGCTTTAGAACATAACTGCACCGCTGAACGTCAAATAGTCCCTTATTTTTTTCTACTTATACGCTTTACAAACGGCTTTAGAATGTATAACTGGACCGCTGAACGGCAAATAATATATCTTTTTTTTCCCAATAAAACAAGCCAAAAAGGTCTTTAGAACATATAACTGAACCACTGAACAACATACAATATATATTTTTTTGCCACTAATACATGCCAAAAAGAGCTTTAGAACATATAACTGCACCACTGAATGGAAAATAGGCCCTTATTTTTTCCACTTATACATGCTAAAAAGGGCTTTAGAACATATAACTGCACCGCTGAACGCCAAATAATATATTTTTTTTCCACTAATACATGCCAAAAAATAACTGCACTGCTGAACGGCAAATATATATTTTTTTGCCACTAATACATGACAAAAAGGGCTTTAGAATATATAAAACTGCCCGCTGAACGGCAAATATATATATTGTTTTGCCACTAATACAAGTTGTGGGCATTTGCTCTGGTAGGCAGCTTAGCGGACGCAGTATAGAGGCAATCACAAAGTCTTTAACTTAAATAGTTCAGTGTTTATTCACACAAGAGGCAAAACAAAATAACAGTTCACAGCATGGAAAGTCCACAGAACACAAACGTTCACCTGGTTAGCAGTTTTTCATCAGCCATCCACTGCAGGCTTTAGGGGCCTGTTTTCCAGCGATTCGGCTATAAGCCTTTTAGCACGGCACGTCTCATGCAGATCCCAAAACCACAGCGTCTTCACAGCTTCACTGGTAAGTGGAGGATAATCCACACAGCTGAGACTGCTGGCTGGGTTTATATATCCCAAACCAAAACCCGGCCTGGAACGTAGGGAGTAGCCACCCACCCTGCACTTTTGCTGCTCCCAGTAAAAGCCGGCCCGGATCGGCTCTACAGCCATACTAAATAACAAATATTGTCAGTCAGCACTAACTGCCGCTGACACTTTTAATTACTGGTAGAGTTGAGCGAACACCTGGATGTTCGGGTTCGAGAAGTTCGGCCGAACATCCCGGAAATGTTCGGGTTCGGGATCCGAACCCGATCCGAACTTCGTCCCGAACCCGAACCCCATTGAAGTCAATGGGGACCCGAACTTTTCGGCACTAAAAAGGCTGTAAAACAGCCCAGGAAAGAGCTAGAGGGCTGCAAAAGGCAGCAACATGTAGGTAAATCCCCTGCAAACAAATGTGGATAGGGAAATGAATTAAAATAAAAATTAAATAAATAAAAATTAACCAAAATCAATTGGAGAGAGGTCCCATAGCAGAGAATCTGGCTTCACGTCAGACACCACTGCAACAGTCCATTGGCATATATTTAGGCCCAGCACCCAGGCAGAGGAGGGAGGTCCCGTAACAGAGAATCTGGCTTCATGTCAGCAGAGAATCAGTCTGCATGTCATAGCAGAGAATGAGGCTTCACGTCAGCCACCACTGCAACAGTCCATTGGCATATATTTAGGCCCAGCACACACACAGGCAGAGGAGAGAGGTCCCGTAACAGAGAATCTGTCTTCATGTCAGCAGAGAATCAGTCTGCATGTCATAGCAGAGAATGAGGCTTCACGTCAGCCACCACTGCAACAGTCCATTGGCATATATTTAGGCCCAGCACACACACAGGCAGAGGAGAGAGGTCCCGTAACAGAGAATCTGTCTTCATGTCAGCAGAGAATCAGTCTGCATGTCATAGCAGAGAATGAGGCTTCACGTCAGCCACCACTGCAACAGTCCATTGGCATATATTTAGGCCCAGCACACACACAGGCAGAGGAGAGAGGTCCCGTAACAGAGAATCTGGCTTCATGTCAGCAGAGAATTAGTCTGCATGTCATAGCAGAGAATGAGGCTTCACGTCAGCCACCACTGCAACAGTCCATTGGCATATATTTAGGCCCAGCACACACACAGGCAGAGGAGAGAGGTCCCGTAACAGAGAATCTGGCTTCATGTCAGCAGAGAATCAGTCTGCATGTCATAGCAGAGAATGAGGCTTCACGTCAGCCACCACTGCAACAGTCCATTGGCATATATTTAGGCCCAGCACACACACAGGCAGAGGAGAGAGGTCCCGTAACAGAGAATCTGGCTTCATGTCAGCAGAGAATCAGTCTGCATGTCATAGCAGAGAATGAGGCTTCACGTCAGCCACCACTGCAACAGTCCATTGGCATATATTTAGGCCCAGCACACACAGACAGAGGAGAGAGGTCCCGTAACAGAGAATCTGGCTTCATGTCAGCAGAGAATTAGTCTGCATGTCATAGCAGAGAATGAGGCTTCACGTCAGCCACCACTGCAACAGTCCATTGGCATATATTTAGGCCCAGCACACACACAGGCAGAGGAGAGAGGTCCCGTAACAGACAATCTGGCTTCATGTCAGCAGAGAATCAGTCTGCATGTCATAGCAGAGAATGAGGCTTCACGTCAGCCACCACTGCAACAGTCCATTGGCATATATTTAGGCCCAGCACACACACAGGCAGAGGAGAGAGGTCCCGTAACAGAGAATCTGGCTTCATGTCAGCAGAGAATCAGTCTGCATGTCATAGCAGAGAATGAGGCTTCACGTCAGCCACCACTGCAACAGTCCATTGGCATATATTTAGGCCCAGCACACACACAGGCAGAGGAGAGAGGTCCCGTAACAGAGAATCTGGCTTCATGTCAGCAGAGAATCAGTCTGCATGTCATAGCAGAGAATGAGGCTTCACGTCAGCCACCACTGCAACAGTCCATTGTCAAATATTTAGGCCCAGCACCCAGGCAGAGGAGAGAGGTCCCGTAACAGAGAATCTGTCTTCATGTCAGCAGAGAATCAGTCTGCATGTCATAGCAGAGAATGAGGCTTCACGTCAGCCACCACTGCAACAGTCCATTGGCATATATTTAGACCCCGGCACCCAGGCAGAGGAGGGAGGTCTCGTAACAGAGAATCTGGCTTCATGTCAGCAGAGAATCAGTCTGCATGTCATAGCAGAGAATGAGGCTTCACGTCAGCCACCACTGCAACAGTCCATTGGCATATATTTAGGCCCAGCACCCAGGCAGAGGAGGGAGGTCTCGTAACAGAGAATCTGGCTTCATGTCAGCAGAGAATCAGTCTGCATGTCATAGCAGAGAATGAGGCTTCACGTCAGCCACCACTGCAACAGTCCATTGGCATATATTTAGGCCCAGCACACACACAGGCAGAGGAGAGAGGTCCCGTAACAGAGAATCTGTCTTCATGTCAGCAGAGAATTAGTCTGCTTGTCATAGCAGAGAATGAGGCTTCACGTCAGCCACCACTGCAACAGTCCATTGGCATATATTTAGGCCCCGGCACCCAGACACAGGAGAGGTTCATTCAACTTTGGGTAGCCTCGCAATATAATGGTAAAATGAAAATAAAAATAGGATTGAATGAGGAAGTGCCCTGGAGTCCAATAATATATGGTTAAGGGGAGGTAGTTAATGTCTAATCTGGACAAGGGACGGACAGATCCTGTGGGATCCATGCCTGGTTCATTTTTATGAACGTCAGCTTGTCCACATTGGCTGTAGACAGGCGGCTGCGTTTGTCTGTAATGACGCCCCCTGCCGTGCTGAATACACGTTCAGACAAAACGCTGGCCGCCGGGCAGGCCAGCACCTCCAAGGCATAAAAGGCTAGCTCTGGCCACGTGGACAATTTAGAGACCCAGAAGTTGAATGGGGCCGAACCATCAGTCAGTACGTGGAGGGGTGTGCACACGTACTGTTCCACCATGTTAGTGAAATGTTGCCTCCTGCTAACACGTTGCGTATCAGGTGGTGGTGCAGTTAGCTGTGGCGTGTTGACAAAAGTTTTCCACATCTCTGCCATGCTAACCCTGCCCTCAGAGGAGCTGGCCGTGACACAGCTGCCTTGGCGACCTCTTGCTCCTCCTCTGCCTTGGCCTTGGGCTTCCACTTGTTCCCCTGTGACATTTGGGAATGCTCTCAGTAGCGCGTCTACCAACGTGCGCTTGTACTCGCGCATCTTCCTATCACGCTCCAGTGCAGGAAGTAAGGTGGGCACATTGTCTTGGTAGCGTGGATCCAGCAGGGTGGCAACCCAGTAGTCCGCACAGGTTAAAATGTGGGCAACTCTGCTGTCGTTGCGCAGGCACTGCAGCATGTAGTCGCTCATGTGTGCCAGGCTGCCCAGGGGTAAGGACAAGCTGTCCTCTGTGGGAGGCGTATCGTCATCGTCCTGCCTTTCCCCCCAGCCACGCACCAGTGATGGACCCGAGCTGCGTTGGGTGCCACCCCGCTGTGACCATGCTTCATCCTCATCCTCCTCCACCTCCTCCTCATCCTCGTCCTCCTCGTCCTCCAGTAGTGGGCCCTGTCTGGCCACATTTGTACCTGGCCTCTGCTGTTGCCAAAAACCTCCCTCTGAGTCACTTCGAAGAGACTGGCCTGAAAGTGCTAAAAATGACCCCTCTTCCTCCTCCTCCTCCTCCTCCTGGGCCACCTCCTCTTGCATCATCGCCTTAAGTGTTTTCTCAAGGAGACATAGAAGTGGTATTGTAACGCTGATAACGGCGTCATCGCCACTGGCCATGTTGGTGGAGTACTCGAAACAGCGCAACAGGGCACACAGGTCTCGCATGGAGGCCCAGTCATTGGTGGTGAAGTGGTGCTGTTCTGTAATGCGACTGACCCGTGCGTGCTGCAGCTGAAACTCCACTATGGCCTGCTGCTGCTCGCACAGTCTGTCCAGCATGTGCAAGGTGGAGTTCCACCTGGTGGGCACGTCGCATATGAGGCGGTGAGCGGGAAGGCCGAAGTTACGCTGTAGCGCAGACAGGCGAGCAGCAGCAGGATGTGAACGCCGGAAGCGCGAACAGACGGCCCGCACTTTATGCAGCAGCTCTGACATGTCGGGGTAGTTGTGAATGAACTTCTGCACCACCAAATTCAGCACATGCGCCAAGCAAGGGATGTGCGTCAAATTGGCTAGTCCCAGAGCTGCAACGAGATTTCGCCCATTATCGCACACCACCAGGCCGGGCTTGAGGCTCACCGGCAGCAACCACTCGTCGGTCTGTTGTTCTATACCCCGCCACAACTCCTGTGCGGTGTGGGGCCTGTCCCCCAAGCATATGAGTTTCAGAATGGCCTGCTGACGTTTACCCCGGGCTGTGCTGAAGTTGGTGGTGAAGGTGTGTGGCTGACTGGATTAGCAGGTGGAAGAAGAGGAAGCCGAGAAGGAGGAGGTGGCAACAGGAGGCAAAGAATGTTGCCCTGCGATCCTTGGCGGCGGAAGGACGTGCGCCAAACAGCTCTCCGCCTGGGGCCCAGCTGCCACTACATTTACCCAGTGTGCAGTTAGGGAGATATAGCGTCCCTGGCCGTGCTTACTGGTCCACGTATCTGTGGTTAGGTGGACCTTGCCACAGATGGCGTTGCGCAGTGCACACTTGATTTTATCGGATACTTGGTTGTGCAGGGAAGGCACGGCTCTCTCGGAGAAGTAGTGGCGGCTGGGAACAACATACTGTGGGACAGCAAGCGACATGAGCTGTTTGAAGCTGTCTGTGTCCACCAGCCTAAATGACAGCATTTCATAGGCCAGTAGTTTAGAAATGCTGGCATTCAGGGCCAGGGATCGAGGGTGGCTAGGTGGGAATTTACGCTTTCTCTCAAATGTTTGTGAGATGGAGAGCTGAACGCTGCCGTGTGACATGGTTGAGACGCTTGGTGACGGAGGTGGTGGTGGTGGTGTTGGTGGTACATCCCCTGTTTGCTGGGCGGCAGGTGCCAACGTTCCTCCAGAGGCGGAGGAAGAGGCCGAGGCGGCAGCAGCAGAATAGGCCGAGGCGGCAGCAGCAGAAGAGGTAGCAGGGGGAGCCTGAGTGACTTCCTTGGTTTTAAGGTGTTTACTCCACTGCAGTTCATGCTTTGCATGCAGGTGCCTGGTCATGCAGGTTGTGCTCAGGTTCAGAACGTTAATGCCTTGCTTAAGGCTCTGATGGCACAGCGTGCAAACCACTCGGGTCTTGTCGTCAGCACATTGTTTGAAGAAGTGCCATGCCAGGGAACTCCTTGAAGCTGCCTTTGGGGTGCTCGGTCCCAGATGGCGGCGGGCAGTAGCAGGCGGAGTCTCTTGGCAGCGGGTGTTCTGCTTTTGCCCACTGCTCCCTCTTTTTTTATTTTTTTTATTTAATTGTTTATTTTATTGATTTTTTATCAATGAAAAAATAGTACAGGTACTTTGTCTCAATGCACATTCGCAAGAGGCAATACAAGTACAATATTATGCTGCATAACAATATCAAAAATGCACATTAGTATACAAAACATACATTTTGCATCTGAAGCCAGTAAACGCATTAAGAGCTGAAACAACAAAAGGACAAAGGACAATTACAACAACACGACACACAGGGGAAATTATAGGAAGGGGGAAGAACAACAAGCTAACCGATAACCAAAGGTCTATTATTGTAAGTGATTAAAAGCGTCATCCCATGCTTGCCAGATCTTTGTAAATCTATCGACTGAGTTAGTAATACATGCAGTTAAGTATTCCATTTTCCTAACTTCCCTCACATTATCTATGAAGTCCATTCGGGTAGGCGCGTCTGCCCTCAACCAAAACCTCGCAATTAGGCGTCTGGCCGCCGTTAACACCTGAAGGACTAAAAGAAGGAATTGTTTTTTTAATGACATTTTTGGCATATTCAATAAGTAAAAAAAAGGCGTAAAAGGAAAACGAATTGCGAGGAGTTGAAAAAAGACAGACTCCACCATTCTCCAAAAGGGCACAATCACAGGACACTCCCAGAAAATGTGGAGGTGGGTCCCCTCACCCACCATACACCTCCAACATCTATCAGAGATATCTTGGCTAAAGTGTTTTAATAGCTGTGGGGTATGATACCAAAACATAAGCACCTTATATGTGTTTTCCCTATATGTGACACATGAGGACGACTTTGCTGCCCGTTCCCATATCTGTTTCCATTCCTCATACGCTATAGGATGGCCTAGAAGTGCTTCCCATTTAGTCATGTAGGAGTGAGTGATAGAGGAGGATGAGAGGATAAGATAAATGTCTGAAATGAGACCCTTCGTTGTGACCGTCAATTTACATAGTTTCTCAAATGTCGTAGGGGTTGACACCTTCGTTGAGTGAAAGAGGTCCGAAAAAAAATGGCAAATCTGCATATATTGATACCTATAAGACTCTGGTAGTTGATGCAAGGAGCGTACCTCATCAAATGAGAAAAAGCCCAGAGTCCTATAGTTCACAACATCCGCAAATCTGAACAGCTTCCTGGGAAACCATGTTTTAAGAAAAGCTGTGTGCATACCTAACTTAAATAGTGGGTTGTACAGAAAGGAGATCATAGAAGATTTTTCCGATGCAAGCGAGAACAGTCTGTTACATCTCAACCACACGTTACATGTAAAAGACATAGGGCCCAATAGCTCAGGTCTAAGTGAAGGCTGCAGGGAGTACCAAATGAGTGAATTCGGATGTACAGGGGCTATCCATAACTTCTCTATTTCCATCCATCTGGAGTACGCATACATATTGGACCATGCTGGCAGTCTTCTAAGGTGTGTAGCCCAGTAATATTTTTTAATATTTGGAACCACTGCTCCCTCTTTTGCTACGCTGTTGGCTCGGTCTCACCACTGCCTCTTCCTCCGAACTGTGAAAGTCAGTGGCACGACCTTCATTCCATGTGGGGTCTAGGACCTCATCATCCCCTGCATCGTCTTCCACCCAGTCTTGATCCCTGACCTCCTGTTCAGTCTGCACACTGCAGAAAGACGCAGCAGTTGGCACCTGTGTTTCGTCATCATCAGAGACATGCTGAGGTGGTATTCCCATGTCCTCATCATCAGGAAACATAAGTGGTTGTGCGTCAGTGCATTCTATATCTTTCACCGCTGGGGAAGGGCTAGGTCGATGCCCTTGGGAAACCCTGCCAGCGGAGTCTTCAAACAGCATAAGAGACTGCTGCATAACTTGAGGCTGAGACAGTTTCCCTGGTATGCATGGGGGTGATGTGACAGACTGATGGGGTTGGTTTTCAGGCGCCATCTGTGCGCTTTCTGCAGAAGACTGGGTGGGAGATAATGTGAACGTGCTGGATCCACTGTCGGCCACCCAATTGACTAATGCCTGTACCTGCTCAGGCCTTACCATCCTTAGAACGGCATTGGGCCCCACCATATATCGCTGTAAATTCTGGCGGCTACTGGAACCTGAGGTAGTTGGTACACTAGGACGTGTGGATGTGGCAGAACGGCCACGTCCTCTCCCAGCACCAGAGGGTCCACTAACACCACCACGACCATGTCCACGTCCGCGTCCCTTACTAGATGTTTTTCTCATTGTTATGGTTCACCACAACAACAAAAATATTATTTGGCCCAATGTATTGTATTCAAATTCAGCGGGATATAAATTTGAGGCCTAGTATTTAGGCGCTGGGTGACCGGTATGGATTTACTAACAGAATTAGACTTGGAAATGCACAGTAGCGTGTGTGTGAAGTTATTCTGAATGACCCTATGTGCACCTTGAATATTATATACCCTTTTAGGGATAGATTTCAAATAGCTCTGATACAGCAGAAACCACTAAATTATGAAATTGCTAAATTGGGAATTGTATTTCAACCCAGAACAAAAAATGTGCTTTGACGGACACTAAATAACTTTCCCAGTCACAACAGGACAGCGGTAACGACAGATTTAGCGGGATATAAATTTGAGGCCTAGTATTTAGGCGCTGGGTGACAGGTATGGGTTTAGTGACAGAATTAGACTTGGAAATACACAGTGTGTGAAGTTATTCTGAATGACCCAATGTGCACCTTGAATATTATATACCCTTTTAGGGATAGATTTCAAATAGCTCTGATATAGCAGAAACCACTAAATTATGAAATTGCTAAATTGGGAATTGTATTTCAACCCAGAACAAAAAATGTGCTTTGACGGACACTAAATAACTTTCCCAGCCACAACAGGACAGCGGTAACGAGAGATTTAGCAGGATATAAATTTGAGGCCTAGTATTTAGGCGCTGGGTGACAGGTATGGGTTTAGTGACAGAATTAGACTTGGAAATACACAGTAGCGGGTGTGTGTGAAGTTATTCTGAATGACCCAATGTGCCCCTTGAATATTATATACCCTTTTAGGGATAGATTTCAAATAGCTCTGATATAGCAGAAACCACTAAATTATGAAATTGCTAAATTGGGAATTGTATTTCAACCCAGAACAAAAAATGTGCTTTGACGGACACTAAATAACTTTCCCAGCCACAACAGGACAGCGGTAACGAGAGATTTAGCGGATATAAATTTGAGGCCTAGTATTTAGGCGCTGGGTGACAGGTATGGGTTTAGTGACAGAATTAGACTTGGAAATACACAGTAGCGGGTGTGTGTGAAGTTATTCTGAATGACCCAATGTGCACCTTGAATATTATATACCCTTTTAGGGATAGATTTGAAATAGCTCTGATATAGCAGAAACCACTAAATTATGAAATTGCTAAATTGGGAATTGTATTTCAACCCAGAACAAAAAATGTGCTTTGACGGACACTAAATAACTTTCCCAGCCACAACAGGACAGCGGTAACGAGAGATTTAGCGGGATATAAATTTGAGGCCTAGTATTTAGGCGCTGGGTGACAGGTATGGGTTTAGTGACAGAATTAGACTTGGAAATACACAGTAGCGGGTGTGTGTGAAGTTATTCTGAATGACCCAATGTGCACCTTGAATATTATATACCCTTTTAGGGATAGATTTCAAATAGCTCTGATATAGCAGAAACCACTAAATTATGAAATTGCTAAATTGGGAATTGTATTTCAACCCAGAACAAAAAATGTGCTTTGACGGACACTAAATAACTTTCCCAGCCACAACAGGACAGCGGTAACGAGAGATTTAGCAGGATATAAATTTGAGGCCTAGTATTTAGGCGCTGGGTGACAGGTATGGGTTTAGTGACAGAATTAGACTTGGAAATACACAGTAGCGGGTGTGTGTGAAGTTATTCTGAATGACCCAATGTGCACCTTGAATATTATATACCCTTTTAGGGATAGATTTCAAATAGCTCTGATATAGCAGAAACCACTAAATTATGAAATTGCTAAATTGGGAATTGTATTTCAACCCAGAACAAAAAATGTGCTTTGACGGACACTAAATAACTTTCCCAGCCACAACAGGACAGCGGTAACGAGAGATTTAGCGGGATATAAATTTGAGGCCTAGTATTTAGGCGCTGGGTGACAGGTATGGGTTTAGTGACAGAATTAGACTTAGAAATGCACAGTAGCGGGTGTGTGTGAAGTTATTCTGAATGACCCTATGTGCACCTTGAATATTATATACCCTTTTAGGGATAGATTTCAAATAGCTCTGATATAGCAGGAACCGCTAAATTATGAAATTGCTAAATTGGGAATTGTACTTCAACCCAGAACAAAAAATGTGCTTTGACGGACACTAAATAACTTTCCCAGCCACAACAGGACAGCGGTAACGAGAGATTTAGCGGGATATAAATTTGAGGCCTAGTATTTAGGCGCTGGGTGACCGGTATGGATTTAGTGACAGAATTAGACTGGGATATGGCCAAAAAATAACCACACTATTGCTGGTTAAATGCACTTGGTGACGGGCGCAGCTTGCCCCTGATGTAGTATATGGCCAAAAAATGAACAGACTATTGCTGGTTAAATGCACTTGGTGTCACAGCTTGACCAACCACACTACTGAGGGTTAAATGCACTTGGTGACGGGCGCAGCTTGCCCCTGATGTAGTATATGGCCAAAAAATAAACAGACTATTGCTGGTTAAATGCACTTGGTGTGACAGCTTCACCCTGATGTAGGCTTTAGCCAAAAAACAACCACACCATTGAGGGTTAAATGCACTTGGTGACAGGCGCAGCTTGCCCCTGATTTAGTATATGGCCAAAAAATGAACAGACTATTGCTGGTTAAATGCACTTGGTGTGACAGCTTCACCCTGATGTAGGCTTTAGCCAAAAAACAACCACACCATTGAGGGTTAAATGCACTTGGTGACAGGCGCAGCTTGCCCCTGATTTAGTATATGGCCAAAAAATGAACAGACTATTGCTGGTTAAATGCACTTGGTGTGACAGCTTCACCCTGATGTAGGCTTTAGCCAAAAAACAACCACACCATTGAGGGTTAAATGCACTTGGTGACAGGCGCAGCTTGCCCCTGATTTAGTATATGGCCAAAAAATGAACAGACTATTGCTGGTTAAATGCACTTGGTGTGACAGCTTCACCCTGATGTAGGCTTTAGCCAAAAAACAACCACACCATTGAGGGTTAAATGCACTTGGTCGCAGCTTGGATGCACTTGGTCGCAGCACCGCACAAGACACAAAATGGCCGCCGATCACCCCAGAAAAAAGTGACTGACAAACGGTCTGGGCAGCCTAAAAACAGTGAGTGAGCATTTGAATTTCAGCAGCTCAATGATGCACAGCTGCAGATCGATCGATTAATCAAGTGAAGTCCTTTGGAGGAGTTAATCTGCCTAATCTCGCCCTACTGTCGCATCCGCAACCTCTCCCTACGCTAATCAGAGCAGAGTGACGGGCGGCGCTATGTGACTCCAGCTTAAATAGAGGCTGGGTCACATGGTGCTCTGGCCAATCACAGCCATGCCAATAGTAGGCATGGCTGTGACGGCCTCTTGGGGCAAGTAGTATGACGCTTGTTGATTGGCTGCTTTGCAGCCTTTCAAAAAGCGCCAAGAAAGCGTCACAAAAGCGCGAAGAAAGCGACGAACACCGAACCCGAACCCGGACTTTTACGAAAATGTCCGGGTTCGGGTCCGTGTCACGGACACCCCAAAATTCGGTACGAACCCGAACTATACAGTTCGAGTTCGCTCATCCCTAATTACTGGCTCTTACCTCACCGAGGCCAGGAATCTCGGTGACACATACTTTCCGTCAATGACAGACCCTTGTGCCTTCGTACAATGCCAAAAAGGGCTTTAATACATATAACTGCACCGCTGAATGCCAAATAATATAAAAAAAATTGCCACTAATACACGCCAAAAAGGGCTTTAGAGCATATAATTGCACTGCTGAACAGCAAATATATAAAAAGTCTACACACCCCTGTTAAAATGTCAGGTTTCTGTGCTGAGACAAAGATAAATCATTTCAGAACTTTTTTGCCTTTAATGTGACCTATAAACTGTAATACTCAATTGAAAAACAAACTGAAATCTTTTAGGTGGAGGGAAGAAAACAAAACAAAAAACTAAAATAATGTGGTTGCATAAGTGTGCACACCTCTTATATCTGGGGATCTAGCTGTGTTCAGAATTAAGCAATCACATATAGAATCATGTTAAATAGGAGTCAGCATACACCTGTCATCATTTAAGCACCTCTGATTAACTCCAAATAAAGTTCTGCTTCTCTAGTTGGTCTTTCCTGAAATGTTCTTAGTCGCATCCCACAGCAAAAGCCATGGTCCACAGAGAGCTTCCAAAGCATCAGAGGGATCTCATTGTCAAAAGGTTTCAGTCAGGAGAAGGGTACAAAATAATTTCCAAGCCATCAGATATACCATGGAACACAGTGAAGACAGTCACATTACAACAGTTACATTACCAAGAACTGGACATCCCTCCAAATTTGATGAAAAGACGAGAAGAAAACTGGTCTGGGAGGCTACTAAGAGGCCTACAGCAACATTAAAGGAGCTGAAGGAATATCTGGCAAGTACAGGCTGTGTGGTACATGTGACAACAATCTCCCATATTCTTCATATGTTTGGGCTATGGGGTGGAGTGACAAGACAAAAGCCTTTTCTTACGAAGAAAAACATCCAATCCAGGCTACATTTTGCAAAAACACATCTCAAGTCTCCCAAAAGCATGTGGTGTTATGGTCTGATGAAACCAAGTTTGAACTTTTTGGCCATAATTACAATCTGCTAAGCGTGCTGAAACAGGGCAAAATGACATACGTGCCGCGCATGGCACATGTCCTAAATTTAGGCTTGCAGCCATTCGTTGCCAAATACCCCTGGGTCTAGGATGTCTTGTGTACAGCCAGAAAAATCTCTGGCCATTTTAGATGATCTTACACTGCCATTGCTCGCCTTGCCGACATTCAGCGGCGACACCACCTGCCAATTAGACGTCTAATTTGTGACAGCCCGACGCGCTTGAACTCCACCTTGTATATGCTTGATAGGCTGTACCCAGGGGACTCTGCATCACTTTTACCCCAGCACAATGCTGTAGGAGCCCAGGTCTAATGAAAAAATGGGATAAGGAGGCCACGAATAGCTCCCTACAGTTCATGCAGCTTTTGCTGGAGGAAGAGAAAGTTACCCTTGAACAAATAAACAAGTAATTACAAGAACAAATCGAGATAACTAAGAAATTCTCTAATGAACAAGAATTCACTAACAAGGAAACACAGTTGCAAAACACCATTGAGTGGTACCAATTCTATGTGAAGGAGCGCAAACATCGACAGTTTGCCAGGGATCTTCAGGATTTCAAGGCTAACAGAGCTCATCTGTTCTTCTTCTCCGACAGTGAAAGGGAACGTCCAGTGAAAGCTAAAAACAGAGGAAGGGGTGGGTATAGACCGAGAAAGAGGAGGACGTTATACACATAATCAGCCTGATCAACAAGGTTTTTTGGAACAGAGACCCCACTATCCCCTCCGCAATCAAAACATACAAGGGCCAACAACACAGTAACACCTGTAATAAACAATCAGGTGATTAACTTATTTTCTAGGCCCCTCCCCACTGCCAAAGTCAGAATACTTGGCTGTGGTTTGTCAATTGTCCCTACTTCTAACTTTGAGATTTTCAGCTGGATTAAAGATCTCCACTTGTTTGCACGCAAATTAAGGTGGCATGAATATTTTAAAATCCAATAAAAAAAAGAAAGCCGTGAACCAGTGGAGATTCTTAAGGACGTTAAAACCCTCTACAATCTGGAGTCAGAGCCGCCTTCTAGTAGAGGGGTAGGCCCTTTCACTGATCTAAGAAATAAAAGTTGTAAAATGCCGCCACAAGGGGACATCTCCTGTATTGACGTGTTCTTGAACCATATAATTGCAGATTGAACCAAGATTGAACCTTTCCTGTATAGACACAATTGTAGTCAGAAGGAATGTAGGGCAATTAGTGACTTAAAGAACAACACATCCATCAAACCATCAGATAAAGGGGGTAATGTGATAGTGATGGACACCTCAGAGTATCGCACAATGTGTCTTTCCATTTTAAGGGACAAAGATAGTTATGAGTACCTTCGGATCCAACTATACAATACCGATCAGAACTGTGTGATATTCTATTAAGAGCTAGATCTAATCACTTAATTAGTCAAGATAACCATGATTTTCGGTATCCCTAATACCTGGTAATGGCAACATTCTATTGCCTACCAAAGGTACACAAGGGGACTACACCCCTCAAAGGTCTCCCTATTGTGTCGGGGGTGGGCAGTCTCTCACAAAACTGTGGGATTTACATTGATAAAATATTGAGACCTTTTGTTGAAAGTCTTCCCTCTTACATCAGAGATACCGGTGACTTATGGACCAAGCTAGAGGGCATACTAATTGAGGAGAATTGGTTCCTAGCATCAGTGGATGTGGAGGCCCTCTACTTATCAATACCTCATGAGGCGGGCATCTCAGCAGTGAGACATTTCCTGAGACCCAGGGGCCCAAATTTTTGAGTCATAATGACTTCATCGTTGAACTTCTACAGTTTGTACTGACAAGAAATTGTTTTCTTTTTGATAGCCACTTCTTCCATCAGCTCAGGGGCACTGCGATGGGCAGTTCTTGTGTGCCGTCATATGCTAATCTGCTCCTGGGCTGGTGGGAGGAAACCATCATATTTGGGGACCCCCCTATACCAGGTCTTACTAATGTGGTGTTATGTTCCCTAATGTGGTGTTATTTAGTTTGTGGATTGTCTAAATGTTAATGCTAGTGGAGATTCTTAAGGACGTTAAAACCCTCTACAATCTGGAGTCAGAGCCGCCTTCTAGTAGAGGGGTAGGCCCTTTCACTGATCTAAGAAATAGAAGTTGTAAAATGCCACCACAAGGGGACATCTCCTGTATTGACGTGTTCTTGAAGTATATAATTGCGGATCTAACCAAGATTGAACCTTTCCTGTATAGACACAATTGTAGTCAGAAGGAATGTAGGGCAATTAGTGACTTAAAGAACAACACATCCATCACTATCAAACCATCAGATAAAGGGGGTAATGTGATAGTGATGGACACCTCAGAGTATCGCACAATGTGTCTTTCCATTTTAAGGGACAAAGATAGTTATGAGTTCCTTCGGATCCAACTATACAATACCGATCAGAACTGTGTGATATTCTATTAAGAGCTAGATCTAATCACTTAATTAGTCAAGATAACCATGAGTTACATCAGTAATCGAGAAGGATTGTTTACCTTTTTTAGACATTTGCATCCAGAAAGGAACAACAGGACAGATAGAGACTAGTATTTATTATAAGCCAACATCAACCAGCTCCCTGTTGAGATGGGAAAGCAACCATCCAGGACCACTTAAACGTGGTATTCCCACTAGGCAATAACTGCGCCTTAGCCGTAATTGCTCGGAAGAAAGGGAATTCATCAATCAGGCAGGTGATTTACGGAGGAGATTTCAGGAACGTGGATACCCGGACTGGGTCCTACGTACGGCATTTCAGAGAGCACGGGGTCAGGAGCGTACTGATTTACTACACCCAACTAACCTCCCAAAGAGAGATACCACAGACATCATTAGAGTGATAGGTACTTTTGATACTGCCTCCACTCATATCCATAGTACTATCTCTAAACACTGGGAAACACTTTTAATGGATCCAGATTTAGGGGATGCATTGAACTCCTATCCATCTATCACCTATAGGAGGGGCAGAAACCTGACTGATCGCCTGGTGCATAGCCACTTCACCAGTGTACGAAGGCCAAGAACTCAGCTTGAGAACCTAGTAAAGGGTTGCTACAGATGTGGCAACTGTAGGTTCTGTGACTATGTACAGACAGGTAAATCCTTTGTCAATAGAGATAGTGAATATAACCATTATATAAATGGTTTTATCAATTACCGTACCACGGGAGTCATCTATTTGGTCACCTGCGTATATTGAACACAATGCATCTGCAAAACAAGGAGAGAGTTTCAACGTCGTATTGGGGAATATCTCAATGACGGACGGAATAAAAGGGATACATCGGTTGCAAGACACGTTAATAAATGCCATCAGAGTCAGGTGAACGTGCTTAAATTTAAAGGAATTGAACTAGTCACCAGGTCACCCAGAGGAGGTGATTGGGACAAACGCATCCTGCAGAGGGAGACCTGGTAGATCCCAAAATGTAATACCCTGTGTCCAAATGGACTAAATGAACAACTTCATTTTGGCTGTTTTATTTGAGGAACACGATCATTGGCTTTGTCCTTGGTTTGCAATGATATTTGTAGGACATGGTTTACGTTATCCCTGTTTTAATTCCATTACCTTGAAAAAGGATATCATGTGATGATTTACCACAATGAATCATCACTGATTGGTAACATAATGTATAAACACCCCAGGTTCTGATTTGGCCCGCTAGACTGCTTGGACAGCATAAGGTTGGGTTGTCCAAGCCACTGTGTCAATGCGGACCGATGCCTATACTTTATGTTAAAGGGATTCTGTCATGACATTTTAGGCCTATAACCTAAACATATGGCCAGGTCTGTCCAAATAGCATGAATCCGAAACTGTACTTAATAAATGTGCCTGTGGCTCTATTAGGTTATAAAAACCTGTTTTATGTGCTGTCATTCACCTACCTAAAGTGCCCAAGAGGACGTCGCTTCATACAGGGTGCCTGACTGCAGTCATCTCCGTCTGGTGCCCAGCGCCGCCTTCCCACTAGAAATCGCCGCCCTCCCCTGTCTATAGTGCCGCCTTCCTCACCTACATTATTTCTCTTTTTTTATCTCCGTTTTAGAAATTTCTTGCATAGCCTTATTGTTACCATATTGTGCCGTTATTTAGAAATAGTCTTAATGCCTTAATGTATAGAAAATGACACTCCAATAGGAGTAACTATCAAATTTTGCAGTGATGCGCCGATCAAGCTGCTAGTCATACAGCGCTCTCATCACATCGCCCAAGCCGCGCCCCCCAAGTGTCCTCCCTGGCTGCCAGTGATGTTCGGATGATGTCACGGGGACTCCCGGCAGGGAGGAGGGGTTCGAGCCTTCTTTGTGCGCTCTTATATGCCGAGCGGTGAGACGCGCCGGCTTACACCACACGTGCTGAGGACAATCCATACGCCGTTCTCCCTGCTGATAGTAGACCGTCTAAGCAACCAGTAGGAGAAATTTGTTATGTAGCCATACGCTCCAGTTCACCTCTCCTGGTCTCCATATTGTATTCCTTTATATACCCTAGTAATATTGGGGGGTGTATGCACCAGTTATAGGTGGCACCCCCCCCTCCATCCCTCAATCCCCTGATGAGTCTGGAGCTTTAGTGATTATAGACGAAATGCGTAGGCATTCTACCTGCTCTAGGGGTCCTTATTACATTAGTATACTTAGGCAGGGATGTCCAGGGCCTCTAATACTTTAGGGTTAGGTTCCGGACGGGCCGCCCTTGGTTGGGCTATAGGCATTTCTAGGCCTGACAGGGCAATCTTGGGAAAGTGGGTCTAATTAGGACCCTGCCCGCGCTGAAAGATTGATCACTGGAACTACAAGACGGTATCCAGGTGACCCCCATCTACTGGTAAGAATGTTCCTTTTGCAAAGTGGTATAAATACCTAATTGGGAAATTGTGTTACTTGGCCGTGTGGTTGTGACTTTGAAGGTATGGTCAACCATGGCAATGTTATTTGTTTTTTGTGAGTAATGTTTGTTGCACGATTGTTGGTGTGCACACACTTAGCACTATACGTCATTTTCGTATTTTCTTATCTTACTATCCAATAAACGTTATGTTTTAATATTTAACTACCTCCAGTCCTTTCAAGTTGAAATAATTGTGGTAGTTTGGGAGATATTTTCATACATTTTCTCCCCTTTTGGGTATTTTTTGTTTATTACCTGTACTCCACTGGCCTGCAGTAAAATTGTGATCCAATGATCGTCTAATATACCTCCAGCCACATATTTACTTGATCTTTTCTGTACGGTGACTGCCTAATGTTTGGGGCCTGTACTCCACTGACCTGCAGTATAATTGATATCCAATGACCGTCTAATATACCTCTAGCCACATAATCACTTGATGTTTTCTGTTTGGTGAATGCATAATTTTTGGGGCCTGTATTCCACTGGCCTGCAGTAAAATTGTTATCCAATGACTATCTCATATATCGCCAGCCACATAATCACTTGATCTTTTCTGTAAGGTTAATGCCTATATGTTGGGGCCTTGGAGAAATTCAACACCTGTGACAACCATGTGTTATCGAATTTCACCTATTATCCTTTGGGGTTTATTCAAAAGGGGAAATTTTGTTAGTCATGTTTTTAATGCAATTTTATATTTTTAGTTTTTTTAAAACATATGTATTTGACATGTATTTGTAATGGCCTACATAAAAATTGTTTTCTAATATACTTCCAGCAACATAATCACTTGATCTTTTCTGTACGGTGAATGCCTAATGTTTGGGGCCTGTACTCCACTGGCCTGCAGTAAAATTTTTATCCAGCATAATGTACCTCGAGTCACATTATCACTTGTTCTTTTATGTCAGGTGAATGCCTAATTTTTAGGGCCCGTACTCTCGTGGCTTAAAATAAAACTTTTCTAGGCTCCAGCAGGGCACATTTTTGAGAATTTTCCTTCAAGAGGCATAAAAATGGCCCCTGATTAAAATACATATTTTTGGTGGGAATTTTTATCATTGATTTGATCCCTCTCTAGTATGTCACTGTCCATGTTGTGCGACTATTTGTGCACTTCTAGTACGTATTTGGTGGCTGCAAATATGACCTGAAAGTGTTTCAAGGTTCGCCTGCCATTAAAGTAAACGGGTCCACCGCAAACTTGCGGTACGCAAACATTTGATCACGTTCCCGCGATCGTGTTCGTGAACCGTCCCGGACAATGTTCGTCCATCACTACATATAACTGCACCGCTGAATGGCAAATAATATATATTTTTTTGCCACTAATACACCCCAAAAAGGGCTTTAGAACATATAACTGCACCGCTGAAAGACGAATATATATATTTTTATTTACCACTAATACACTCCAAAAAGGGCTTTAGAACATATAACTGCACTGCTGAACGGCAAATATAATTTTTTTTTCCTAATAATACACGCCAAAAAGGGCTGTAATTTTCTCACTTCATCACACAATGGCAAATACTTTTTGTACGCCACCAACACACTTCAAAAAGGACTTTAGAACATATAACTGCACCGTTGAACAACAAATTATACAGTATATATTATTTTGCCACTAATACACGCCAAAAAGGGCTTTCGAACATAAAACTACACTGCTTAACGGCAAATAGGCCCTTACTTTTTTCCACTTATACACACCACGAAAGGCTTTAGAATATATAACTGCACCGCTGAACGGCAATATATATTTTTTCCCACTAATACATGTCAAAAAAGGCTTTAGAACATATAACTGCACCGCTGAACAGCAAATAATATATATTTTTGTGCCAATAATACACGCCAAAAAGTGCTTTAAAACATATAACTGCACTGCTAAACGGAAAATAGGCCCATTTTTTTTTTTTTTTATAATGCACGCCACAAAAGGCTTTAGAACATATAACTGCAAATAATATATTATTTTTACCAGTAATACATGCCTAAAAGGGCTATAGAACATATAACTGCACCGCTGACCGGCAAATATATATTTTTTTGCCACTAATAGACACCAAAAAGGGCTTCAGAAGATATAACTGCACCACTGAACGGAAAATATGCCCTTACTTTGTAACACTTATACACTCCACAAAAGGCTTTAGAACATATAACTGAACCACAAAACGGCAAATAATATATATTTTTTTGCCACTAATACATGGCAAAAAGGGCTTAAGTATATATAACTGCCCCACTGAAGGGGAAATAGGTGCTAACTTTTTTCCACTTACCTGTACACACGCCAAAAAGCGCTTTAGAACATATAACTGCACCCCCGAACGGCAAATAATTTATATTTTTTTGGCAATAATAGATGCCAGAAAGGGCTGTAATTTTCTTACTTCACCACACAATGGCAAATACTTTTTTGTGTGCCACTAATACACTCCAAAAAGGGCTTTAGAACATATAACTGCACCGCTGAACGGCAAATTATACAGTATATATATTTTTTGCCACTAATACACAAACTGCAAATAGGCCCTTACTTTTTTCCACTTATACACTCCACAAAAGGCTTTAGAGCATATAACTGCACCGCTGTTCGGCAAATAATACATATTTTTTTGCCACTAATAAACACCAAAATGGGCTTTAGAACATATAACTGAGTGGCAAATAGCTTTAGAACGTATAACTGAACCGCTAAAAGGCAAATAATATATTTTTTTTTCCACTAATACATGCCAAAAAGGGCTTTAGAACACATACCGTAACTGCACCGCTGAACGGCAAATAATATATATTTTTGTTCCACTAATACACACCACAAAGGGCTTTAGAACATATAACTGCACCACAAAAGGGCAAATAATATATATTTTTTGCCACTAATACACGCCGAAAAGGGCTTTAGAACATATAGCTGCACCACAAAAGGGCAAATAATATATATTTTTTGCCACTAATACATGCCGAAAAGGGCTTTAGAACATATAACTGCACCACAAAAGGGCAAATAATATATATTTTTTGCCACTTATACACTCCACAAAAGACTTTAGAACATATAACTGCACCGCTGTTCAGCAAAAAATACATATTTTTTTGCCACTAATAAACGCCAAAATGGGCTTTAGAACATATAACTGAGTGACAAATAGGCTCTTATTTCAACTTTTTCACGCCACAAAAGGCTTTAGAACGTATAACTGAACCGCTGAACAACAAATAAGATATATTTTTTTGCCACTAATACACGCCACAAAGGGCTTTAGAACATATAACTGCACCACAAAAGGGCAAATAATATATCTTTTTTTGCCACTAATACACGTCAAAAAGGGCTTTAGAACATATAACTGCACTGCTGAACGGCAAATAATATATACTGTATTTTTCGCTACTAATACACGCCAAAAAGGGCTTTAGAACACATAACTACACCGATTAATGGCAAATAGGCCCTTATTTTTTCTACACTTATACACACCACAAAAGGCTTTAGAATGTATAACTGCACCGGTGAACAGCAAATAATATATATTTTTGTGCCACTAATACACACCAAAAATGACTTTAGAACATATAACTGCACCGCTGAAGAGCAAATAATATACAGTGGGATGCGAAAGTTTGGGCAATCTTGTTAATCGTCATGATTTTCCTGTATAAATCGTTGGTTGTTACGATAAAAAATGTCAGTTAAATATATCATATAGGAGACACACACTGTGATATTTGAGATGTGAAATTAAGTTTATTGGATTTACAGAAATTGTGCTATAATTGTTTAAACAAAATTAGGCAGGTGCATACATTTGGGCACTGTTGTCATTTTATGTTTTCCAAAACCTTAAGAACTAATTATTGGAACCCAAATTGGCTTGGTAAGCTCAGTGACCCCTGACCTACATACACAAGTTAATCCAATTATGAGAAATAGTATTTAAGGGGGTCAATTGTAAGTTTCCCTCCTCTTTAAATTTTCTCTGAAGACTAGCAACATGGGGGTCTCAAAACAACTCTCAAATGACCTGAAGACAAAGATTGTTCACCATTATGGTTTAGGGGAAGGATACAGAAAGCTGTCTCGGAGATTTCAGCTGTCTGTTTCCACAGTTAGGAACATATTGAGGAAATGGAAGACCACAGGCTCAGTTAAAGTTAAGGCTCGAAGTGGCAGACCAAGAAAAATCTCAGATAGACAGAAGCGACGAATGGTGAGAACAGTCAGAGTCAACCCACAGAACAGCACCAAAGACCTACAACTTCATCTTGCTGCAGATGGAGTCACTGTGCCTCGTTCAACCATTCGGCGCACTTTACACAAGGAGATGCTGTATGCGAGAGTGATGCAGAGGAAGCCTTTTCTCAGCCCACAGCACAAAAAGTGCCGCTTGAAGTGGGCTAAAGCACATTTGGACAAGCCAGCTTCATTTTGGAATAAGGTGCTGTGGACTGATAAAACTAAAATTGAGTTATTTGGCCATAACAAGGGGCGTTATGCATGGAGGAAAAAGAACACAGCATTCCAAGAAAAACATCTGCTACCTACAGTAAAATATGGTGGTGGTTCCATTATGCTGTGGGGCTGTGTGGTCAGTGCAGGGACTGGGAATCTTGTCAAAGTTGAGGGACGCATGGATTCCACTCAGTATCAGCAGATTCTGGAGACCAATGTCCAGGAATCAGTGACAAAGCTGAAGCTGCAGCGGGGCTGGATCTTTCAACAAGACAACGACCCTAAACACTGCTCAAAATCCACTAAGGCATTTATGCAGAGGAACAAGTACAACGTTCTGGAATGGCCATCTCAGTCCCCAGACCTGAATATAATTGAAAATCTGTGATGTGACTTAAAGAGAGCTGTCAATGCTTGGAAGCCATCAAACCTGTATGAACTAAAGATGTTTTGTAAAGAGGAATGGACCAAAATACCTTCAATCAGAATCCAGATTCTCATTGGAACCTACAGGAAGCGTTTTAGAGGCTGTAATTTCTGCAAAAGGAGGATCTACTAAATATTGATTTCATTTCTTTTTTGTGGTGCCCAAATTTATGCACCTGCCTAATTTTGTTTAAACAATTATAGCACACTTTCTGTAAATCCAATAAACTTCATTTCACTTCTCAAATATCACTGTGTGTGTCTCCTATATGATATATTTAACTGACATTTTTTATCGTAAAAACAACCAACGATTTATACAGGAAAATCATGACGATTAACACTGTATATATTTTTGCCACTAATACATGCCAAAAAGGACTTTAATTTTCTCACTTATAGAAACAGAAACATAGAATGTGTCGGCAGATAAGAACCATATGGCACATCTAGTCTGCCCAATATACTGAATACTATGAATAGCCCCTGCCACTATCTTATATGAAAGATGGCCTTATGCCTATCCCATGCATGCTTAAACTCCTTCGCTATTCCATGCATCCACTACTCTCTCAGTAAAGTAATACTTCCTGATGTTACTTTTAAACCTTTGCTCCTCTAATTTAAAACTAGGTCCTCTTGTAGCAGTTTTTCTTCTTTTAAAATATTCTCTCCTCTTTTACCTTGTTGATTCCCTTTACGTATTTAAACGTTTCTATGATATCTCTTCTGTCTCGTCTTTCTTCCAAGCTATACATGTTAAGGTCCTTTAATCTTTCCTGGTAAGTTTTATCTAGCAATCCATGTACCAGTTTAGTAGCTCTTCTCTAAACTCTCTCCAAAGTATCAATATCCTTCTGGAGATATGGTCTCCAGTACTGCGCACAATACTCCAAATGAGGTCTCACTAGGGCTCTGTAGAGCAGAATGAGCACCTCCCTCTTTCTACTGTTAATGCCTCTCCCTATACACCCAAGCATTCTGCTAGCATTTCCTGCTGCTCTATGGCATTGTCTGCCTACCTTTGAGTCTTCTGAAATAATGATCCCTAAATCCCTTTTCTCAGATACTGAGGTTAGGACTGTATAACTGATTTTATATTCTGCTCTTTTTATTTTATTTTAGACAGCTGACTTAGAACCTCTTCCTCTGTAAAAACACATGCATCAAAAGATTAATTAGTAGGGTTGAGCAAACCCAAACTGTAAATGGCATGGCTATGATTGGCCAGTGCAGCATGAGACCCAGCCTCTATATAAGCTGGAGTCACATAGCGCTGCATGTCACTCTGCTGTGCTTAGTGTAGAGATAGGATGCTGCTGCTGGGAATAGGAAAGAATCTTTAATCAGAAGAGCTTGTTAACTCAGCAAGGTACATAGATTTAGTTTTGTGGGTGCAGTGCACAAGCTTTTTACCCTGCCCTGAGCCCTGTGACCGAGAAAAATAACTTTTATCCATCTGTTAGTTAGGTGGGTGGCGGCTGCCATTTTATACAAGCTCAGTGCACCAGCACAGCATATGTGCTTTTGTGACATTCAAATCCAAGCTTGAAATACTGCAATAATAATCTAGGTTTAAAAAAAACACAAATTTTTTGCAATATCCTACATCTGCTGCCTTTGCAACATTTGTCAGTGTGCAATTTAGGCTATAAAAACAGCAATAATTTTCTGTGTTTTTGGGCAAAATACAAAATTTTACAGCCCTTGCTGCATCTGTACGTGTGAAATTTAAGCATTATATACTGCTGTCATATTCTGTTATAAAAAAAAAAAACTCATTTTCGGCAAACATCTTAATTTGCGGCCTTGTCTGCATCTGTTCGTGTGAGATACACCCTTTAGATACTGTCGTTCTATTCTGCTATTATAAAAACACCCATTTAGGGCAAAAATCTTAATTTTGCAGCCTATGCTGCATCTGTCATGGTGAGATACACTCTTTACATACTGCTGTGCTGTTCTGGTATTAAATAAACACCAATTTTGGTTAAAAAAATCTTAATTTGCTGCCTTGTCTGCATCTGTACGTGTGAGATACACGCTTTAAATACTGTTGTTCTATTCTGCTATTAAAAAAAAATACCCATTTAGGGCAAAAAAATTAATTTTGCAACCTTTGCTGCATCTGTCATTGTGATATATGTGCGTTAGATACTGTTGTTCTATTCTGTTATTTAAAAAAAAAACACCAATTTTGGGCAAGATCCTAAATTTGAGAAATATGAGGAGAGAGTCAAATAAGGGACGTGGCCCCGTTCGTGGTGCTGCTGGTGGAGCTCCTGTTGCAGGGAGAGGATGTGGTCGATCTGTGCCAGCTACACGCACAAGTGAAACAGCTTCCTCAGGTGCGAGTAGGCGACAGAACTTTCAGCAGTATTTGGTCGGGCCTAATGCGGCTCTACGAATGATAAGGCCAGAACAAGTACAGGCAAAAGTAGATTGGGTTGCTGACAGTGCCTCCAGTTCTTTACATTGTCTCCCACCCAGTCTCATGCCGAAAGATCAGAGTTGGCACCTGCAGCCAATGTCCATGAGTCTTTCACCTCACCCCCTTGCAAATCAGCCAAGCAGCCTGAGCCCAAAGTCATGCAGCAGTCTCTTCTGCTTTTTGAATACTCTGCTAGCAGGGTTTCCGATGCCCAACCACTTATCTTTCAAGATGAGTACATGGAAGGACCTACGCAGCACGTGTCAGATAATGACGAAACACAGGTGCCAACTGCTGTGGCTTTCGAAAATGTGCAGACCGACAAGGAGGGCAGGGGTGAAGACTGGGTGTAAGATGATGTGGAGGACGATGAGGTCCTTGACCCCACATGGAATCAAGGTCATGCGAGTGACCTGTGTAGTTCGGAGGAAGAGGCGGAGGTCGCACAGAGCCACCAGTACAGCAGAAGAGGGAGAAGGGTGCAAAAGCGGAGCGGCTGTCCCATAGACAGTACGCCTGCTACTGCCCACCGCAGCAAGAGACCGAGCACACCAAAGCCAGCTCCAAGGAGTTCCCTGGCGTGGCAATTCTTCAGACAATGTGCTGACGACAAGACACAAGTGGTTTGCATGCTGTGCAATCAGAGCCTGAAGCGAGGCATAAACGTTCTCAACCTGAGCACAAGCTACATGACCAGGCATCTAAGTGCAAAGAACGAGCTGCAGTGGAGTAGACACCTCAAAAACCAAGAAAGGTCTCTGGCTCCTCCTGCTTCCTATTCTGCTGCAGTCAAGGCCTCTTCATCCACCTCTGAAATGACAGTGCCACCTGCCACCCCGCAAACAGAGGATCTGCCTGCAACACCACCACCTGGGTCACCAAGCATCTCTACAAAGTCCCACGGAAGCATTCAGCTCTACATCTCCCAAACACTGGAGCGGAAGAGGTAGTACCTCCCTGCCCACACACGATCCCTGGCCCCGAATGCCAGCATTTCAAAATTACTGTCCTTTAAAATGCTGCAATTCCATCTGGTGGAGACGGAGAGTTTTAAAAGCCTTATGGCGGTGACTGTCCCACAGTACATCGTGCCCAGCCGCCACTACTTTTCCAGGCGTGCCATCACTTCTCTGCCGAACCAAGTGGGAGACAAAATCAGGTGTGCACTGCGCAACGCCATCTGTGGCAAGGTGCACCTCACTACGGATGTGTGGACCAGTAA
Organism: Bufo gargarizans; assembly: GCF_014858855.1. Classification (NCBI taxonomy): domain Eukaryota; kingdom Metazoa; phylum Chordata; class Amphibia; order Anura; family Bufonidae; genus Bufo; species Bufo gargarizans. Next base: position 319,040,813 of record NC_058081.1, read on the forward strand.
GCACGGTCAGGGATGTTATATCTCCATAACAGCACACTGGATAAATGCAGTGGCGGCTGGGCCTGAGGCGGATTGCAGTTTGGCGCATGTCCTTCCACCACTGAGGATTGCAGGGCGCTTCAGTTTGCTTCCTGTTGCTTCCTCCTCCTACTCTGCTTCCTCATCTTCTATCGGCTCCTCATCCGGTCAGCATAACACCTTCACCACCAACTTCAGCACAGCCAGGGGTAAACGACAGCAGGCAGTTTTAAAACGTATCTGTTTGGTGGACAAACCCCACACCGCGCAGGAGCTGTGGACGGGCCTTGAACAACAGACCAATGAGTGGTTGGTGCCAGTGAGCCTCAAGCCCGGCTTGGTGGTGTGCGATAATGGGCGAAATCTCATAGCAGCTCTGGGACTAGCCGGTTTGACGCACATCCCTTGTTTGGCGCATGTGCTGAATTTGGTGGTGCAGAGATTCCTTAAAATTACCCCGATATGTCAGAGCTGCTGCCTAAAGTGCGGGCAGTCTGTGCGCGCTTTCAGCGTTCTCACCCTGCTGCTGCTCTCCTGTCAGCGCTGCAGCGGAACTTCGGCCTTTCAGCTCACCGCCTCATATGCGACGTGCCCACAAGGTGGAACTCCACCTTGCACACGCTGGCCAGACTGTGCAAGCAGCAGCAGGCGATAGTGGAGTTTCAGCTGCAGCACGCATGGGTGGGCCGCTCTGCGGAACAGCACCACTTCACCACCAATGACTGGGCCTCCATGCGAGACCAGTGTTCCTTGTTGCGCTGTTTCGAGTACTCCACCAACATGGCTAGTGCCGATAACGCCATTCTCAGCATTACTATCCCACTTCTATGCCTCCTTGAAAAAATGCTGCTGGCGATGATGGAAAAGGATGTGGCACAGGAGGAGGAGGAAGAGGTATCATTTCATAGGGTTTACGGCCAGTCATTCACAAGTGGCTTCGCATTCACAAGTGGCTCCGAGGGTAGGTTCCTGCACCCACAAATGCCAGGTATACAATTGTCTAGCCAGGGCACAGTTCTGGAGGATGAGGAGGTGGAGGATGAGGAGGAGGAACCGTGTTCACAGCAGGGTGGCACCCAAACCAGCTCATGGCCATCACTGGTGCGTGGCTGGGGGATACAGAGGACACAGACGATACACCTCCCACAGAGGACATCTTTTCGTTGCCTCTGGGCAGCCTGGCACACTTGAGCGATTACATGCTGCAGTGTTTCTGCATTGACCGCCGAGTTGCCCACATTCTAACTAGTGCTGATTACTGGGTGGCCATGCTGCTGGATCCCCGTTGCAAGGACAACGTACCATTTTTAATTCCATCACTGGAGCGTGATCGTAAGATGCGCGAGTACAAGCACCCACTAGTAGACGAGTTGCTGGTGGCATTCCCACCTTACAGCGGGGGCACAGTGGAAGCACAAGGCGAAGGCAGAAGAGGAGGAAGAGGTCGCCAATGCAGCAGGGGCACCACCAGCACCTCAGAAGGCAGGGTTAGCATGGCCAAGATGTGGAAAAGCTTTGTCAGCACGCCACAACAACCAGCACCACCAGCTGATATGGAACGTCTTAGCAGGAGGCAGCATTTCACCAACATAGTGGAGCAGTTTGTGTGAACATGCCTACACATACTGAATGACTGTCCCCTTCAACCTCTGTGTCTCCAAATTGGGCACATGGCCTGAGCTTGCCTTTTACGCCTTGGAGGTGCTGCCCTGCCCTGCAGCCAGTGTATTGTCTGAACGTGTGTTTAGCAAGGCGGGGGGCATTATCACAAACAAGCGCAGCCGCCTGTCTACAGCCAATGTGGACAAGCTCACTTTCATTAAAATGAACCAGGCATGGATCCCACAGGACTTGTCCGTACCTTTTGCAGAATAGACATGTATACCAGCCTTTACCAGCCATTGTTATACTACAGCGCAATTGCTCATTGTTGTAATTTGGATATTTCACACTCTTTCGGAGTGTACCCTAATTAAAAATATAATAATTAATTAAAACCAAAAACTTGTTTTGGCTACCTAGTCCTCCTCCACTGCCGCTTCCACCTACACCGCTACATCCACCGCCTCCACAAACTCCTACTCCATATGGAAATTTTTAAAAATCATCTGTTCCATTAGTGGGTGACATTAACCCATTCCTGGCGATGAAACCCCCTGCTCTGCATAGGTGACAGGGAGTTACATTTTTTTAAATTTGTCTTTAATTGGCCCTTTCATTCGATCCTTCTGCTTTAATAATTTGTCCCACATTTCAGCTCGATCACATTGCAGCCATGGACCTCCCTTGGATGTGGTCTCCCTTTCTCACTCTCCCTCTCCAGCGTTGAACCCTGATTCGCCGATAACCGTGATCAACATGGTAGGCTCAGAAAAGAACATCGAAAGTTGATAGAGAAGGTATCCAAATGGATCATTAATCATTCCAATAACAAGGCATTCTGTAGTCTTGTATTGTAATTTATCGTCACTACATCCCCAAGTCGGGAGTGGGTAATTGCCGCGCGCCCCCTCCTTTCCTTCAATTAATCTGTTTTAATAGCTTCTCCCACATTTCCGCTCGATCAGAATTCAATTTCATGCATTGATCTCTCTCGGATGTGGTCTCTCTTTCTCACGCTCCCTCTCCGGCGTGGAACCCTGATTTGCAGCTAACCTGATCAACACTGTAGGCGCAGAAAAGAACATCAAAAGTAGATATCCAATTGGATCGTGAACATCACGGTGACGTGCGACATGGTGGGGCAGTATGTTTGCACACGCCTACATGAACTGACTGATAGGTCTGCCCACTGCAACTTCTGGGTCTCCAAATTGGGCACTTGGCCTGAGATTGCCCTTTACGCCTTGGAGCTGCTAGCCTGCCCTGCAGCCACTGTATTGTCTGAACGTGTGTTTAGCACGACTAGAGGGGGTTATCACAGGTTATATTTCCCAATGTTCTAGGGTGTACCCTAATTTAAAAAAATATAAATACATTTAAAACAACAAAGCAGTGTAGGCTACCTCCTCCTCCTCCACCGCCGCTTTAACCTACACCGCCACATCCACGTCCTCGTCAACCTCCTACTCCATATGGACCTCGTCCTCCTAGATCAAGGTTATTATTTTTTATTTTTACGTATTTTATGTTATTTAAAGTCATTTCCCTATCCACATTTGTTTGCAGAGCACTTGCCATGCTCTTAACCATATTTTGATGCCATTTTCAGCCCTCTAGCCCTTTCCATGACATTTTTACAGCCATTTTAGTGCTCAAAAGTTCGGGTCCCCATTGACTTCAATGGGGTTCGGGTTCGGGGCCAAGTTCGGGTCAAGTTCGGGTCTCGAACTCGGACTTTTTTGTGAAGTTTGGCCGAACCCATTGAACCCGAACATCCAGGTGTCCGCTGAACTATATTCATTAGTCTTCCTCCCTAACTGAGGTCCTTTTCCTTTATTTTTATTTGTAAAAACTGAACAGAAGTATTCATTGAGGCAGTCAGCTATTTCTTTATCTTCTTCCATATACCTTCCTTCTTTTGTTTTTAATTTGGTAATTCCTTGTTTAGTTTCCTTTTTTCATCTATGTATCTGAAGAATGTCTTATCATCTTTTTTCACTGACTGAGCTAATTTCTCTTCTGCCTGTGCTTTAGAAGCTCTTATAACTTGTTTGGCCTCTCTCTGCCTAATCTTATAAATTTCCCTGTCATCCTCATTTTTTATTTTTTTTTATAATTACTTAATGCTATGTTTTTGTTTTTAATGATTTTGGCCACTTCTGCTGAGTACCACAGTGGTCTCTTCCTTTTTTTGCTTTTACTGACAAGCCTAAAGCAATTTTTTGTTGCCTTCAATAGTGCCACTTTTAAGTAGTCACATTTCTCCTGGACTCCATTGAAACTGTTCCAATCTGATAGGGACTCGTATACCACTAATCTAATTTTAGAAAAGCCATTTTTTCTAAAATCTAAAACTTTTATTTTGTGTAGTGTGACTCAGTCACTGTACTTATAGTACACCACACTGACTGGTGATCACTAGATTCCCCCCCCCCCTTTCCACAGTAATATCATATACCAAATTCCCATTTGTAAATACTAAATCTAAAATGGCCTCCTTCCGGGTTGGCTCCTCAACTACTTGCTGTAGAGATAATCCCAGTAGGGAATTTAGAATATCTGCATTCCTGGCAGAACTAGCTATTTTGGTTTTCCAGTTTACATCAGGAAGATTAAAGTCTTCCATAATGATAACTTCCTCTTTCAATGTCATTTTAGCTATTTCCTCAACTAGTAGATCATCTAAACCACACAACTTCACCACACAACGGCTAATAAGACCTTTTTTTCCCTCACTCATACAAGCCAAAAAATGCTTTAGAACATATAACTGCACCGCACAAGGGCAAATAAGACGTAAAAATATTTCCTTGTAATAAACTCTGTTAATGCTGTTAATGTTGGAATTACAGAGCTGTATAATTGCAATTTTGATCCTCAGTCAGTGCAGCAAGGTGTAATAGGATTTTTATTTTTAACCAGGCTGTAAACTCCCCTACTGAACACTGTTCTGCTTGAGGCAGACAAAACTTCTGTCAGTGTTTTTTATTTTTATTTTTTATTGGATTCCTCCTGTAGTATAAATGATATGATAATTTTATTCTGTATGTCGATATTATTATGGCAATATCACATTTATAGTGTTTTTATGTTTTACAATTTTTTTAACATTAAATCAATTTTGTATTATAATTAAGATGATAAACCGTTTAGTTTTCCGTCTAAAATAATGGATCTCAGACAGAAATGGCATAAACGGATGCCAAATATGCAGACCTTATGCTTGAAATACAGGATCTACATTTTTTCTTTATTTTCTTTCTGAACAACAGAAGACTAAACAGTAATGTGAACCTGGCCTAATACTCTCTCTGTGTAATATCCACTTGCATCCAATAATAACAGCCTGGACATGCTGGGAGTTGTAGTTCTCTCGACTTTTACCTCTCTCTGTGTTGTCCCCTAATTTCCAATAATAACAATCTGGTGATGATGAGACTTGTAGTTCCCTTGTCACTATTATAATGTTCTGCAGCTTCTGAGGTGTGTATTAGGTTTTGTTCACATCTGTTCTGGTGCCGTTCGCTGTTCTACCTGTCATATTAGCACAACAACAAAAATCACTGCAATTCCGGATCTGGCACTGGACGACAACACCTGATGGATCCCACTGACTATGATGAGATCTAATTGGTTCCATCTGCCAGGTTATAAAATTGTGTTACAGCATTTATGATCTGATCTGCGAATGAGGCCCCAACACAGATGTGATCAAAGCATTATATGTTCTCTAGCATCATCATGATGTTCTGCAGCAGCTGAGGTGTGTACTATAAGGTTCTGCAACAGCTGAGGTGTGTATTATGAAGTTCTGCAGCAGCTGAGGTGTGTATTATTAGGTTCTGCAGCAGCTGAGGTGTGTATTAGGCGGTTCTGCAGCAGCTGAGGTGTGTATTATGAAGTTCTGCAGCAGCTGAGATGTGTATTATGAAGTTCTGCAGTAGCTGAGGTTTGTATTAGGAGTTTCTGCAGCAGCGGAGGTGTGTATTATGAAGTTCTGCAGCAGCTGAGGTGTGTATTATTAGGTTCTGCAGCAGCTGAGGTGTGTATTAGGCGGTTCTGCAGCAGCTGAGGTGTGTATTATGAAGTTCTGCAGCAGCTGAGATGTGTATTATGAAGTTCTGCAGTAGCTGAGGTTTGTATTAGGAGTTTCTGCAGCAGCTGAGGTGTGTATTATGAAGTTCTGCAGCAGCTGAGGTGTACATTATGAAGTTCTGTGGCAGCTGATGTGTGTATTATGAAGTTCTGCAGCAGCTGAGGTGTTTATTAGGAGGTTCTGCAGCAGTCAGAGAAACATCAGTTGTGACTGGATGAAATCCTTTAGTTTTCTGTGTCTGCACTTTGTAAAATGTCCCTGTGCTATTCCTCTGCCAGCATGCGTCGTACTGTGACCTGACTGACCAGTCTGGACCTGACCTGATCCAGCAGCGTCACCATTCCAGACTCCACTCCAGCTTGGTGCAGATCTGCCCCGGCCCTGACCGCACTCTGCCAGCAGCACAAACAGTAAGTCAGCACTGGGGAGGAGGTGAAGCAGCAGCAGCAGGAACAGTCCATGGGGAAGGATTATTATACCTGTTTAGTGAAGATGTTGTATTACTTAAATATACCATGTAGTTACAGTAAAAATATTTCAGTGCAAAAACTGCATTATTATCATTGCAAATTACTGTAAATACCAGTGTGCAGTTTATTTGTAGAAGGGGAGAACATTTTATTGCACTTATGTATTTAAATGATATAACAAAGCATTTACAATATTGATAATACCGTTTAATAACCTGTGTGCCAAACCTGTGACTTTTCATTTAGACAGCAAGTCAGTTTTCATACGAACGGTATTACACAGAGGATGAACTCTGTACTGCAGTTTACATGATGCGCTGTACTAACAGGCAAAAGGATAAGTAATTTTGTTGAAGAGTTTCTTTAACCAGTACTTCCTTCCATACCTTACATCTTCCTTGTTTTAGATTTCACATCGGCATATAGTTTACAATTTAATACAACATAATTCTCGCAAATGATTATATTACTTCTAATAGTATCTGTTGACCATTATAATAATATTCTGATAATAATGTAACTGTACACATTCTTGGGAATATGCCCTCTACTAGCATTTAATATCTAAATGAAAGATGGTGTATGGGATTTAAAAATAAGCGTTTAAAGCACGATTTGGATATTACCATATGAATCAAATAGTTAATCTTATTAAGCAGCCATCTGCCATGCAACACATTGTTTACTTGTTTTAAGGTCACATTCAAAAAAATCAATAAGTTTTCATATTCATAGGCTTTCCTACATATGAAGCAAATAGCTCACAATATAATTGATAGTATCAAAACCTACAATTGTAGAAGTAGACATCTCTGCTCGATTCAACATACTTGATGCTGAATATGACATTTTTACCCAAGGAGAGGGATTATCAGGTTTGTCATTTAGTTCTCCTACAGGCACGGATGTTCACATTCATTCCATTTTGCACATAATGGTAAAGATGATGATAAAAAGGTTTAAAAATCATAAAGTGAAGTATTTCTTAAGCATTTTTCAGCACTATAATTTAGGTAACAAGATGAATAGAAGATTGCTAGGTAGGCGTGTGCACTTGCACATCTCCTAATATGAGAAACAGTATCCTTAATACATGTAAGGGTAAAAAAGACACAAAGTCATTTCATGCTTGGCAAGCTTTAACGATGACAAACGTTCCATAATTTTGCATTCGTCAAGATTATTTCCCATTGAAACTTTACCGATATTCTCATAGATACAAGTAACCGAAATTGTTCATATCTGTGAAAACTAAGTGTTAAAGTGAACCTGTGACTTCGAACACAAAATGTCTGAACTGCAGACAAGTTATAGAGCAGGAGGAGCTGAGCAGAACGGTATATAGTTTTATTGGAAAAGATTCAATATAACTTGTAATTTACTCATTTATATCTGGTCCTATCAGTGAGTGACTGTATAGACAGTCATAGAGGGAAGGCTGGCAATCTCTGATAGGACTGTCTGCTTGACTTCAAAGCCTAGAATGGGCCCAGATATAAATGTTATACTGAATCTTTTTTCATAAACTTTATATGAGCATGCTTAGCTCCTCCTTCTCTAGAACATGCTGAATGAAGAAGACACTGCCTTTTCATGGTGACATGGTGACGCATTCCCTTTGAATAGGATCTGTCATTTGAACATGCTGCCCAATGTGATTGATAGCTAGCTGTGTATACATAGACTGCAACACTCCAGATTGCCCTTACTTGCTGTGTGTTCTGTGTTCCACATAGAGGTTAATCCCTCTTTCTGTTAGTATGCACCTATGGGTGCTTTGAGCTAATGAGCTCAGCTACTGTATATGTACTGTCTCTGTACTTGCCTGAGCAACAGCAAAAGTTCCTGTTTCTGCTTCTGTTGCTCTGTTCAGTCCTAGACAGTCTGTATGTCTGTTCGGTGTCTGTTGTCATCTCTGACCATACCCTGCTTGAGTTCATGCTGTGTTCTGTCTGTGTTCCCAGCTTGTTTGGTTTCACTTTAGTTCTGTTCATGTTTTGTCATCCAGTCTGATGTTTCTGCTCTTGTTCCAGTCTGCCTGATGTGGTGTTCCAGAGACCTCTGTTTTCATCCTAGTTCCTGTTCAGACTATGCCTATGGTTTTGTGTGTTTCGCAAGCCAGCCTGTGTGTTTGAACCCTGCTAAGTAGATCAACTGCCAAGTACACCGGGACCATCCCAGGAGGTAGTGGTCTGATCGCCAACCCGCAGTGAAGTCCACAACCCAAAATGTATAAATGCATGCCTATTATATATGCATTTGTATGAGTATATTTTATATAAGTATGTGTATATGACTTTAATTTGTATATACGTGTTTTAGACATATATATATTGTAAGGGATCGCTCTCTCAAGCAGGGTGGCGATGACAGATTCCTCCTCAGACAACAGGGTTACGGCCAAATGGTGCTTTATTTTGGCACTTCAGCACCAGCACAAACATAAACATCAACCAAAATAAACACATGCCCGTCTAGGCTCTACCTAATACATATGTCTTCCTAACTCACCTCTAAGAAGCAACACAAGTGGTGAGATATGTTTTTTCTCAGCCATACAGTCCAGCAGCCTCCTGGCTGTGACCACACCAGTACCTTGGGGGGGACATGGTCCAAGAGTCCTCTCGCCCTCCTGTCTGGGATCACACAGAGCCTCTGTAGGCTTCCTTTTCCAAAATCCTCTCTCTCACAGTTATGCACAGCAGGCCTCATCTGCGATCACCTCAGGTTAAAGGGAATAACTGTAATGGACTAGGGGCGTGGACTGAGAGACTCCCACTACCAACATGTCTCCCAGTCCAAATAAATCCAGCCCATACAACTTTAAACAAAATGATCTCCAGCAAGCTCTGCCTTGCTGAAGCAGCACCATTTCTGGATTTTAGTTATGTCACCCAGCTAAACTGAAAATCTTGGTGAGATACACACCCTCAGCACACCTCTATCATGCACTGCACCACAATATATATATGTATGTATATATATATATATATATTTATATATATATATATATATATATATATGTATGTATACATAAGGCTCCTTGCAGACTAGTGGTAAAATGTTCTGGCAGGCTTTTCTGCAGAGGAACAGCCTGCCGGGGTTCATCATAGTCGGCATAACGGGATATTGCCTTTTCCCTTTACTGCTGGTGTAACTAGCCTAATGTAGACCATGAGGGTTATTCATTATCTACAAATATGCCTATATTAAGTATATTTCCACAATCTGTGACTTTTCCCCGCTCACGCCAGTTCTAAAAAAAAGGGGGAGTGGCATGGGCGGGGAAGTGGACAGGTTGGTAGGCTTGTTTAAATAATTAAGAATTCAGAAACGTGGTGGAGTATAGATCTACACAGATTTCTTGTTTGGGAAAATGCAGCCATCACCTTCAGACAAGACCCAGTGAGCCATGCTAAATTTTTATTTTCCATTGACATAGCTTTATGAGGACATGTTTTTTGAGGAATGAGTACATTTATTTAAAGAGAAAAAAATTATTTTCTATTTTTTTTTCACTATAGGCATGACCTCAAGAAAGCGATTCACACTAGACATCCCAAGAATATTGCTGAACTGAAAATATTTTGTAAAGAGGAATGGTAAAGAATTACTCCTGACTGTTGTGCACTTCTGATCTGCAACTACAGTAAACGTTTAGTTGAAGTTATTGCTGCCAAAGGAGGTTCAACCAGTTATTAAAGCCAAGGGTTCACATACTTTTTCCACCTGCACTGTGAATGTTTACATGGTTTGTTCAATAAAAACATGGTAACATTTAATTATTTGTGTGTTATTAGTTTAAGCAGACTGTGATTGTCTATTGTTGTGACTTAGATGAAGATCAGATCACATTTTATGACCAATTTGTGCAGAAATCCATATAATTCCAAAGGGTTCACATACTTTTTCTTGCAACTGTATATGTTACTGTTTTGATAGAAATCAGACATATTTTATTTAATCCTGTACTAGTGATGGACGAACATCGGCCGGGACGGTTCGCCAACGTGATCGCGTAAATACGTTAAAATGTTTGTGAACCGCACTTTCACTTTAACAGCAGGCGAACCTAGAAAATCTTCAGGTCATATTTGCAGCCACCAAATACTTACTAGAAGTATACAAATAGTCCCACAACATGGACAGTGACATACTTGGGAGGGATCAATGACAAAAATTCCCACCAAAGATATGTATTTTAATAAGGAGCCATTTTTATGCATCTTAAAAGAAAATTCTCTAATGTGCCCTGCTAGAGCCTAGAAACATTTTATTTTAGAACACGGGAGTACAGGCCTTAAAAATTAGGCATTAGTGTTGAGCGCGAATATTCGAATCGCAAATTTTAATTGCTTATATCGCCACTTCGAGAATTTGTTATTATTTGGAATATAGTGCTATATATTCGTATTGATAAATATTATAATCGTGACTTTATCGCAAATTTATAGCGAATATCGGCACTTAGCAACATCCCTAGCAACCAATAGGAAAGTTGCCTATATGAGTAGTGTTGATGGCAAATTTTCATATCGCAAATTTTTCAATTGCCGATTTTTGCAATTAAGAAAATAATGACCAGATCACGAATTATCGAATTTGATTATGTGGCTGGAGGTATATTAGATTGTCATTGGATAACAATTTAACTGCAGGCCAGTGGAGTACAGGCCCCAAACATTAGGCATTCACCAGACAGAAAAGGTATTTTATGCCGCTGTATTTACATAAGACAGGGACCATTCTTTGTTCTGTGTGGTGGCAGATATGTGTGGGCTGGCATGAGGAAATTCAATTAAACGTGCTCTTCACAGGTGTAGAATTCCTCTGAGATCCATGCCTCATTCATTTTTACAAATGTGAGGTAGTCCACACTGTCGTGAGCTAGGCAAGTGTGCTTATCGGTCACAATTCCCCCTGCTGCGCTGAACGTCCTTTCAGACAGGACACTCGACGAGGGGCAAGCCAAGAGTTCCATGGCAAATTGTGCCAGCTCTGGCCACAGGTCAAGCCTGCACACCCAGTAGTCGAGGGGTTCCTCAAGCCTGCACACCCAGTAGTCCAGGGGTTCCAACCACATCGGCCATTAACCCGATGTAGTCAGACAACTTTTGGTCTAGGCGCTCCCTGAGGCTGGATTCAGAGGCCGGCTGTCGATGGGTTGGCTGCAAGAATTATCTCATATCCGAAGTGACCAACACATCTTCAAACCGCCCTCTTCTTGCATGCGCGGCAGGATTCGTACCCCTACCTGTTTCTGGGCAGAATATAGCAAGGCCAGGAAATGCTGCATTCTGACCAGCCCTTTGTGATGCTGGTAACATGTCCGCCATTTTGTGTTTGTACTGGTGGTCTAAATACGTAACCACCCTGTCCTGGTCTTTGCCCTTTATGCTTTTTATACGGGGGTTCCTCTTCAAACACTGGAGCATGAAGGCTCTCATTTGCATTAGAAGCGGTGGAGCACTCTGGCCCAGGAGTATGTCGTCCTCGGCATCCTCCCCCTATTCCCGGACAACACCAGGGATCCCAGAAAAGTTTAAAGCCTGCTCGTCTTGCTCGTCTTGCTCCTCCTCCTCCTCCTCCTCCTCCCCCCAGGCACCATTCTCCTCTGACTCCTCTTCAGACTCCTGCTTACTTGTCTCAGATGGAGTAGCCCCGCCGGGAATTCATTCAGCATTGCGACTTCCTAATCTTCCAGCTCCTGCTCCTCGACGGCTTGATCAATGACAAGATGCAATGCATGTTCCAAAAAGAAGGCGTAAGGTACAATGTCACTGATGGTGCCCTGGCTGCGACTGATCAGTTTGGTGATCTCATCAAATGGCAACAGAAGTCTGCATGTGTTGCGCATGAGCAGCCACTGGCTCGGTGAAAAGAAACCAAGCTCCCTAGAACCTGTCCTGCTGCAGAGTTCGTACAGGTAGCCGTTAACAGCACGTTGCTGCTGGAGCATCCTATCAAGCATATACAAGGTGGAGTTCAAGCGCGTTGTTCTGTAATAAATCAGACATCTGACGGGTAGGTGGTGTCGCCGCTGAACGTCAGCAAGGCAAGCCATGGCCGTGTAAAATCTTCTAAAATGGACATAGATTATCCTGGCCTGCAGCAAGACGTCCTGGACCCCGGGGTATTTGTCAACAAATCACTGCACGACTAAGTTCAGAACGTGTGCCATGCACGGCACATGTGTCATTTTGCTATGTTTCTGCACTCTCAGCAGATTGGCACCATTGTCGCACGTCACTTTACCAACTGTCAAATTGAGCGTGGTTAGCCATTGATTGGCCTGTGACCGCAGAGCTGAAAGAAGTGCAGGAACGGTGTGGCTCTTGTCTTCCAGGCACAACAGCCACAGCACAGCATGGCAACGTCTCACTTGGCACGTCAAATAGGTTCTAGGGAGCTTGGGGGGTGCAGTGGAAGAGCAGTGGGAAAGGAAGAGTAGGCCTAAGAGGAGAAGGAGGATGGAGTAGAAGGAGGAGAAGAAGAGGCAGGCCTGCATGCAATCCGTGGCAGTAACACCAAATCCACACAGGTGCCACGGGTTGCATGCTTGGAGGCCATCAGAAGGTTGACCTTGTGGGCATAAAAAGTTATGTACCTTCCCTGCCCGTGTTTGCTAGTCCACGTGTCTGTGGTCAAATGTATCTTGGCACCGACACTGTGTGACAGAGATACATTCACTTGCCCTTCTGGGATAAATATTTCCTTCTGGGTACCTTTCATTGCAGTGTGCTAATGGCCACAAATTCTCTAAAAGACTCAGAGTCCATCAATTTATATGGCAGTAGTTGGCGGGCTAGCAGTTCCGACAAGCCAGCGGTAAGGCGTTGGGCAAGAGGGTTATCCGGCATCATCATCTTTTTTCACTCGAATATTTGGGCCACGGAAACCTGCCTTTTGCCAGATGAACGCAACGACTGCATGGCGGAAGGTGGAGTGGAGGACAAATGGGAAGAGAGAGGAGAAGGGGAAGGAGAAGAGGCAGGACGTGGAGCACCAAGAGTGTGTCTTTGTTGGTTCTGATGGTGTTGCTCCCACTGGACTCGGTGATGGGAGGCCAGGTGCCTTATTAAGGTGGTCGTCCCTAGGTGAGTGTAGTGCTTACCACGACTTATGCGTTGACAGCAAAGGCTGCAGATGGCAACACTATTGTCCGCAGCAGACAAGTTAAAAAAGCCCACACTGGGGAGCCAGATTTGACCGTGCATGGTGGATGGCTCGTTCCAGATACATTAGCAGTTTGATTTTTGCATCCTGTGCACTGTAAGTTCTGCCTGCTTCTCCTCCTTCTCCCTATCTGCTGCTCCGACTATCGCTCGGAACTCCCCTCCACTTTCTCTCTTGTGGGCACTCTCGTGACGTCCATAGATACATCATCATCATCCCCTTCACTACCACTGACATTAGAGATTTAGAGTAGGCAGCAACAGCGGGGACCACACTCCTTGGGCTAATATTGTCGTCAAACTGCTGAGTGGCGACAGTTGATGCCTCCTCTTCCTGATCCGATGCCAAGAATGGCGAGCATCGGTAAGGTCTTGTAATGGATTGGAAACTAATTCCTCTGACTCGAGCGGAGGGGATATAGTGCTGGTGGTGGTATCTTTGGGGGTGCACACAGCAGAGAGGAAAGAGGGTGCAGATTCAGCAGAAGGCTGAATGAGCCACTCAACCAACTCTGGTACCTCCTTTGACGTAATCGCACGCACCTTCTGCAACTTCCCACTTAGGCTCTGGCCTGGTGCACCTGCCTGCGCCTTACTACCCCTGCGGAATAGCCTGCCTCTTCCTCTGCCTGTCATTTTCAAAATGACCCTGTGACAAAAGTCCCTATAGAAAAGCAGTATTTGTGGAAGAAGGTATATAACACCCCTGCTTCAATCAGATTTTTTTGGGGGGGCAACTGGTATATCAATATTACACCAGTAGAAATTATTTGTTCAAATGTAGTTTTTCACTATCTGTAGCTGAGGTAACGCAGCAAAACCGCAAACAAATGCTGCACTACCCAAATTAACTATATAAAAAGTATATTATTGATATAAAACACCCCTGCTTCAATCAATTTTTTTGGGGGCAACTGGTATATCACACCAGTAGAAATTATTTTTACCAATGTTGTTTGTCACTCTGTGTAGCTGAGGTAACGCAGCTAAACCGCAAACAAATGCTGCACTACCCAACTGAACTATAAAGAAAGTATATAATTGGTATATAACACCAAGCTTCAATCATTTTTTGGGGGGGGGGGGCAACTGATAGGGTATATCACATCAGTAGAAATTATTTGATCCAATGGCATTTGTCACTCTGTGTATCTGAGGTAAAGCAGCTAAACCTCAAACAAATGCTGCACTACCCAAATGCACGATATAGAAAGTATATAATTGGTATATAACACCCCTGCTTCAAATAGTTTTTTGGGTGGGCAACTGGTATATCACACTAGTAGAAATTATTTGTTCCAATGGCGTTTGTCACTCTGTGTAGATGCGGTAATGCAGAAAAACTGCAAACAAATGTTGCACTACCTAAATGCACTACATAGAAAATATATTATTGGTATATAACACCCTTGCTTCAATCAATTTTTTTGGGGGGGCAACTGGTATATCCCACCAGTAGATTTTTTTTTGTTTCAATAGCGTTTGTCACTATGTGTGTCTGAGGTAACGCAGCAAAACCACAAACAAATGCTTTACTACCCAAATGCACTATATAGAAAGTACATAATTGGTATATAACACCCCTGCTTCAATCAGTGTTTTTGTGGGGCAACTGGTATATCACACCAGTAGAAATTATTTGTTCTAATGGCTTTTGTCACTATCTGTAGCTGCGGTAACGCAGCGAAACCGCAAACAAATGCTGCACTACCTTAATGCAGTATATAGAAAGTATATTATTGGTATATAACACCCCAGCTTCAATTATTTTTGGGTATATCACACCAGTAGAAATTATTTATTCCAATAGCGTTACCCCCTCTATTTAGCTGCAGTATAGCAGCAGAACCGCACACAACTTCTGCACAATACAAATGCACTATAATATACTTCTATGTTAGAAAGTATATTTTAAGTATATCACACCCCTCAGTAAGTAACACCTATCAATAGCACACCTATACCAGTCCTTAAAAGGACTCTTGTGGCCCTATTAGCTAGCATTTGGTGTCCCTAATAGTCTGTCCCTACTCCACACAGCAACCTCTCCCTACACTGGCAAAAGACTGAATGTAAAATAGCAGCCAGATCAGGGTTATTTATAAGGTAGGGGGTATGTCCATGTGCTGAAATGTCTCAATTGGCTGCCCTGCGTATGTCCCTCTATATAGCTGTGGTATCTCAGCAGAACCGTACACAACTGCTGCACAATACAAATGCACTATAATATACCTTTCATGTTAGAAGGTATATTATAGGTATATCACACTCCTCAATCTTTTTTTTTTTTTTTTGGGGGGGGGGGGGGGGGCAACAATACACCAGTTGCAATTAGTTATTCCAATAGCGTTTGTCCCTCTATCTAGCTGCAGTATCTCAGCAGAACCGCACACAACTGCTGCACAATACAAATGCACTATAATCTACTTTCTATGTTAGAAAGTATATTATAAGTTTATCACAGCCCTCCGTATGTCACACCTATCGATAGCACACCTATACCAAGCACTTTTGGTATAGGTGTGCTATCAAAAGGACTTTTGTGGCCCTATTAGCTAGCGTTTGGTGTCCCTAACAGTCTGTCCCTGTTCCACACAGCAACCTCTCCCTACACTGGCAAAAAACGTATTTACAGGGTAGGGGTGTGTCCATGTGCTGAAACGTCTCAATTGGCTATCCTGTCCCACCTGATGGATGTGTCATGGGTCAAAGTTCAGCACAATGCAGAAGAAAAGGGGGACATCGCCATATGTTCGCACGTTCGGCGAATCGTGAATGAGCAAAGTTTGCCGCAAAACAACTGCCAGGCGAACTGCAAGGCCATCACTATACTGGACTACCCCTTCAAGTGTCTACATTTTTGTTGCATGGAAGTGAAGTGGAATCATTAGCAGTTATTTGTGAAACTGTCTTAAACCCTACATGTCACAGTATGCACAAAATACATCAGGTTTCTGCTGTACTTAATTTGTGATCTTTCTGGAGATGTAATTTTTCGTACATTATCTTTACTATTTGATCACAGCTTGATTTTCCTGTAGAAAAGCTTTTTAAGATGAACTAAGAAATAGAGCTTCAAGCCTATGATTCATAACAAATGTACACAATATTCGGCTACTCTAATGTTATTAATACCTTTGCTCATAAGAAATATGCCAAAATATGTGTCATAGGTGTGCTATGTGTGTGTTACAATACAAAGGGTAGTGTTTGAAATCTCTGAGTGAAAACATGTGAAATACTAGACCGAAACCTGTGTCGGAGCATCTCCAGACAGTTTCAGTGTTAGTGTGGGAGGGGTGTGGGGGAATAATCTAATAGGTTGACAACTTTAACGCTTGAGAAAGCTGTTTTAAGAATCTATTTATTTGAACGCACATAAGACATTAGGCCCAACTCTGTTAAATCTGCACAGATACGGCATTATTTCCAAAGTTAATTGTCAGTAGCAGTGTCTTCAGTGTATTTGTGGATAGGTAAGGACATTTTATTCTTCCTTTCTGTCTTTAAATTCCAGAAAACAGACTTGCAAAATGTTCCAGTGAGTGTGTACATTATGCAAAAATGTCAGGAATACAGAAGGGTTCCAAATGAAAAATCCAGCGTAAGGCCTTGTTCTTCCCAAAAATGTCAGGGATACAAAAGTAGTAGTAGACCACAGTTGTCCCTGGTTTCGGAAAGGTGGAACATTATCATTGATGAGAAAGAGTATGAGATTGTGGTTTCGATGGCTCACTACTCCTCCCACATGCAGCAGAATGATGTGGGGTCAACTTCTGAGTATGATACGATGCCTTGGAGCCAGGGTTCACAGCATTTCTCCTGCTTCTTCTCCTAGCAGCCCCAGAGAAGGAGTTCTTCAGTACCCCTTCCTAGTGTGTTGGGTGGGGCTTATTTTTTTCCTAAGTAGTGGCAAGAAAACCACACCACTCCCTATGGCAGATAGCAGTGTCAGACTGGGGTGCTTAGGGCCCCCCAGTAAAATTTATTTAAGGGGCCCACCGTATGGATACATTCAAATATTACCTGCTCACACAGCAGCAAGATGCTACCAGATGATTGAATATGGGGGTTCCTGCAGCAACTTTTTGAAGGTAGGTCCTGGGGAAAAGAGGATACTGGATGCCTTTCCTCTATACCTAGAAGTCATCTCAGATATCTGATTGTGTCTATAATCATAAACTAGGTAGTTTAATTAATAATCTATCACTTTTTTTGCATGAACATAGACTGGTTGAGGTGCTGTACATTGAATATATGTATGTAGTGCAGTAAGTCTACTGTGTTATGTGCCACTTGTGCAGGGGGTGGGAGACTAGGGGCCCACCTTGCTCAGGGGCCCACCGGGGGATTCACCTTTACCCCTGTGGGCCAGTCTGAGCCTGGCAGATAGTCAAGAGTCTTCCTGTTGACGGCTTGTGTGTGAGCAGTCACCATTTTGGCTGCCCCGAGGAGGAGATTCAAGCGGATGCTGGGGACCCCATGCATAGCTGTGTTGATAGGGGTAATAGTGGCAAACCTAGCCATGTTATTGGTATTAGGGGTAGTGACAGTGACAGTCAGGGCAAATGCAGAGCAGGAGAAGGGGGGCCAAGGAACCCACTATGACATTTCACGGTCTGATCAAAGTGGCAGGGAGGGAGACGACTCCGATGATGATTGTGTGCTGAGCAGGACCTGGCAGCTGGATCTAGTGGCTGGAATGAAGGAGGGGAAATCTGAGGATAAGGGTGGTAGCAATTTAGAATAGAGGCAATGTAGTGCCAAAACCTCCTAATGAACTAGCAGGGCCAGATTTGCTTATATTGTGGAGAGCATGGGAACTAGTGATGCTGCTAATATTGCGGATGCAGGCGCAAAAGGTGCCAGACCTAGACCAAGCTCGACTTCAACTAGTTTTGTGCGAGGAACTCCTGTATGACATATTTTCTTCACAAGGCTAGCATAACAAACCACAGCCATGCACAAGATCTGCAGAATTAAAATATGTAACAAGTGGACATTCAAACACAAATATAGGTACCAGAGCTCTATTGTAGCACATGAGGCGGCATCACCAGATCCTTTGGGAAAATAACACTGGACAGCATTCCCAATCAGATCAAGTCGGTCCTCCTTCTCCTTGTCATCTTTTTGGCAGCCAACCCACATCCTCACACAAAACAGTGTACTTGTCATCATCAGCAGCAGCTTCTTCTCCTGCGGCTATGAAAAAACTTTTCTTGACCAGCAATTAGCTTTTCTACAAGCTGAACCCCCACCTGGCCAAGTTCTTTCATTGCAATCGCTGCCATAACATTTAGTAGTGCCTTTTACTCTCATGTGGTGGAAAACGTGGGCCGCTCCTTGTGATTATCGCTCTACAGCAAGTTACACATCACGGTAGGGACCTGGAGCAGCTGTTACAGGTAGGAATAGTACATGTCTTTCATGGCCCACAGCATCAATGTTTGTTGAAGCAGCTGCAAAGCAGTACCCCGGTAACAAGACCACATCCTTTCGAGCCCACACCAATTATTGTGTCAGCCTAGCTCCCAAACCAGGCACTTATCCACCTCATTGACCTCCATGGCCATCCTGAACCTGGGGGAAATAACATATGCTCCATTCATGGCGCACGTCAGTAACCTAGTCAACACTTAAAAAAAAAAAAAGTAAAACGGTCAGTGCAAGGTGCTAGCAATACCCAGAAGGCAGTAGTAGCATTTCAGCCATTCTTATGTGTGAGGAATGCTTTCCTAGACTTGCAGTAATAGAAAGTTCTGACGCTACACTTATTTTCTTACTTATTCTGCAAATTTTCAACTCACTAGAATTCAACATTGCACATGATAGAGTGTCTTTACAAGCAGTAGAAAGCCATACACAATTTTGTCATGCACCAGACCACCTCAGCAGGGAGCAGGGCCGGACTGGGGATAAAAACCAGCCCTGGAAAAAGTTGCACACCAGCCCCACAGCGTTGCGTCAATATTTACTTGTTTATAAAAGGGGAAAGCATTCATTTTAAAACACGTGTGTAAACACGAATATGAACTTTGCCCCACAATAGCTCTTTTGTAGAACCCCATTGTTCATATTACTGTTTTACTGGCTAGGGCAGCGCTAAATCCCGGCCATCAGTGACGGTGACGTCACTGGGCTTCCTGGCAGCCCCATGGAGAGCCCCGGTACGTCACCAGATCTTCAAAAAATGCATTTGCCCTGCTCGATATAGCGCAGGGCAAAGGAGAGCATCGGAGCATGAACTGCTCCGATGCTCAAGTCAGAAGGCCTGCCTGGGTGAAAATGCAGGTATGTCCGGGTTCAGCTCTGAACCCGAACAACCCCTTTAATTTATACTCAGATATAGTCCTCCTGTAAGTACCTGGCCTTCTCCCTCTGTCCTCCTCTTCCTCACCCCCTTCCCCTTCTGTCCCCCTTGAATGTATGTCAGCAGCAGCACCAGGAGAAGGACTGGAGCTGCAGGCTGCACAGGGACAAGTGAGTGACTGGCAACCCCTTCCTGCTGTCACAGAGTTGCTGGGTTCTCCTGGAAAAGTTGTTGAAGTGCAGCTGCCTGGAGGTGGTGGGCTCCAAGCTTCTCACAGCCACTCTGACCTTCATGCATGGAGTTTCAGCTGCCTGGAAGTGACCTCCAGGCTTCTATGTATGAAGGCACAGTGGACTGCTGGGAGCTGCCTGTGTGGAGGCTGAGCAGCCTGCTGGATGCAGAGAGCTGTGTGATCACTGTCCCCTCCTGTACAGAGAGCAGCAAGGGACTCTCCAGGAGTGGCATCGGCTGGGCAGATCCGCTTCTAGGATCTGGGCACCATGGACATTCTGTAGCCCTCACATGCTTCTTTATGTATCACAGCAAGGAGATTGGGGCAGTTGACAGCAGGGCTCCGGCTGGAGGTAGCACTTTGTGAAAGGTTGTCACACAGGTTGTCAGGGGCTGGGAGTGGAGAACATCTTGGTGTGTAACCTGGTGTCACTGTGCTGTACAAAGGATCTGCTGGGCATGGTGCCTCCACAGAGGGCAGGGAATCAGATTGACTGAGGAGGGCTTGTACTTTGGAGAAGAATATGTGGCTTCATGTGACAGAGGAATGGCACAGAAGATTGTGTGGATGAGGATACGTCGTGTCTCCAGGACCTCTGCCCCTGACATCTCCAAGTGACAGACACTGCTGGACCCCCCTGGCACCCTGCACACAGAGCCTTCCTGTATGTATGGCTGGTGCCAACTTGTGATCAGATCTGACAGTCTGAAGCCAGGAAGCGCTGCCACCCTGTCCCCAGGTCTGCTCTGTGCATGATATCGGAAAAATTTTTTGGAAGGCACACCGTCAAAAAAGCAGGAGTATATACTCCAATTGGGAGGTGCTCAGTGGAGAGGCTGTTGATGCCAGTATCAAATAATATATAAATCCACGGCACTTTCTTATGTTTTTTAGTAATAAAGAAATATTTAATTGTAATATACAACACCAACTTGAATGTAGTATAAATAAAGAACAGGGCCAACGTTTCGGTCCAATCTGACCTTGATCATGCATGCATCCGGAGCCCTCTGTGCCCACGCCGGTGATGCAATGTCCTGCAACCATAGTGGAGGTGATGTGGGAGGCTCTGGGCTCTGGATAAAAAGCAGCTCTGGAGGTAAAGGCAGGGGTAGGGACCGTTACTACGGCATGAAAGATGTGGAGTCGGGTCGGGGCAACAGGGTGCTGTTAAACTCCAGTAGAGGGGACGGGCTGCTTCTCCTGGGCACCAGTGACACTGGCAGGGGCAGCGGTGTGGGACCAGGAGGGGGCTTGCAGGAGAGCCACCGAGGGAAGCAGGGAGCTTGCATGAGCTTATTGGGGAAGCCGCTATCGTACAACAGCAGCCAGAGCTGCCGGAGGAACGTGAAGTACCGGAGGCTGCATAACTACCTGTGCAACGTGCTGGAGAGACCCCAGGGCTGGGCATTTGTCTACCACGTCTTTGTGAGTACCGGACACCGTGCTGCTGTGTATAATGCACCGCCACTCGCCACATGTGGGCATGGCCCTGGCATTCAATACATATCAGGGAAATCTATACTGTGCATTTATAATGTGTGCAGGGTGCCTGGGGGGTCCAGCAGGGTCTGTCACTTGGAGATGTCAGGGGCAGATCTCCGGGAGACACGACGTATCCTCATCCACACACTCTTCTGTGCCATTCCTCTGTCACATGAAGCCACATATTCTTCTCCAAAGTACAAGCCCTCCTCAGTCAATCTGATTCCCTGCCCTCTGTGGAGGCACCATGCCCAGCACAGTGACACCAGGTTACACACCAAGATGTTCTCCACTCCCAGCCCCTGACAACCTGTGTGACAACCTTTCACAAAGTGCTACCTCCAGCCAGAGCCCTGCTGTCAATTGCCCCAATCTCCTTGCTGTGACGCATAAAGAAGCATGTGAGGGTACAGAGTGCCCATGGAGCCCACATCCTAGAAGCTGATCTGCCCAGCCGATGTCACTCCTGGAGATTCCTGTAAACTAGAGACTGTATGTAAACTAATAGTATACACTACATAACCCTGGCAGCCTGCACAGTCACATGTGGGCACATCCCTGGCATCCAATACATGTCACAGAGAGCTATACTGTGCATTATAAGCTATACTGCACAGTATAGCTCTCTGTGATATATTTTGGATGCCAGGGATGTGCCCACATGTGACTGTGCAGGCTGTCAGGGTTATGTAGTGTATATTAGTGTACATACAGTCTTATAATTTATAAGACTGTATGTAAATAATATACACTACATAACCCTGACAGCCTGCACAGGCACATGTGGGCACAGCCTGGCCCTTCTTACCCCCAGTATTTGCGGCTCCTCAAGTCCTCTCAGGGCATCGGTCATGACGGCGGCATACGCAGGGGTCGGGCTCTGCTTCCGGTCTGCGGCCTGGGCCCGGCATATTGAATCTGGAGGTGAGGCGGCGGGAGCCTGAGGCCACTTGCAGGAAGAGAGGGGCGGCCACACACAGGACAGCCAGGCCGGGCCAGGAGGATCACGGGCTGCCGCTCACAGCGACACCAGGTGGTCGGAGGGAGCAGTGCCGCTCCCACGGAGGCCGGCCTGCTCAGCTCCACCTACCGTCCACCACATCAGAGTTTTCGGATTCGGCACGCCGGCCAGAGAAAAACTGCAGGCACATCTTAAAGCGGCCCCAGGGCCGGCGGCCTACTGGGAAGTTTCCCGGTATCCCGGTAGGCCAGTCCGGCCCTGGCAGGGAGCATGTGTTTTTTTGAAGTCATGCAGTATCAGATTACCCAAAACCCCTGTGAAGTGCTTAAGCCCTTTGATGAGGCCAAAAAAGTTTGTCAGCAGGGATAACTGCAGCCTGAACGATCTCATCCCCCTCATATTTTTTTTACAACTGATTCTGCCGCTCATGCAGCAGAGGAGATTGGTGGAAGCACAGCTAACGCATCTTGCTGTCCGCCCGAAAGCTGTTGGGGACCCACAAGAAAAAACTACCATGGAGGAGGAGTCAGAAGTACAGAAGCAAGATGATGATGATGATGATGGCACTTGGCCATGATACCCAATCGTCTTGGGTGGCGGGGCTGAAAAGAACTGGCTTCTCAGGCATGCTGGCCAGAAGGGGTGAACTGTAAGCTTGCTTTCTTACACACTGACAGGCGTATCTGTTCTGTCTTCCGTGACACAGTAAGAGGTTTGGTCTGGAAAAACAGGTATTTTCTTCCCAGCATTTGCTTCTGGGCTAATTTACAGCCAGGTGAGGTCAAATACCAGACCGGATTTTAAGTGCTGATCTGGGTTTTGGCCGCACCTGGCTGTCCCTAAATAGGCAGCTGGGCTCAGAAGACAGGTTTCTGTGTTGGGATCTGGGAGCCTTGTGTGTGGATGAAGGCTTGCTACCTGTTTGGCATAAAAACAGGTTGGTGCTGCTATGCTCAAGGAATCTTTGAGGAACAACTGCCACATGGTGTGAATTACCACCAACACCGCAAGGTGACTTTTTGCTTGTTTATGACTGCTTGTTTTGTCACTAAAGTGCGAAAAAAACACTGAACTGTTTGATCCAAAGAACTTGTTGTTGCCTCTATATTGAGTCCGCTAATCCTGTCTACCAGAGCGAAACCCCGCAATTGGTGGAGGATGCAGGGAAGAGCAGTGAGGCTGGCGTAAACGCCAATACTTTTGGTTTCTGCATTTTTCAGCACGGTGGTATGTCATGCATTAAACAAGCTGTATTACAACCAGCGCCCCATGACAAAATGGAGGCTGTTGTGAAGGCCCTCATGGAGGATAATCTGCAGCAGCGAGAGACAAACCTGCAGCAATGCAAGGTTAATAAGCAGCAGCAGGAGACTAACTAGTTGCTGCTACAACACATGATGGCTTTGCAGACAGCAGAAGCAACCCCGAGCATCCACGATGCCCGGAAAGCAGTCTGTGCAGCGATTCCTAAGATGACCCCCGCAGACTACATCGAAACCTACCTGGCGATGTACGAGAAAGTGGCCATCAGGAAAAAAGCTACCTCATGACCAGTCGGCTGAGATTGTCGCTCTATTCCTGGCATCTGATTCCCAGCGGGTGTATTTTGATTTGCTGGACGATCAAGCGGCCAACTACCCGAAAGTCAAGGGTAAGATTCTGGCAAGACTGGATTGGCTGTTCCAGACCCAGTGGTTGGATCAGTGGGGGTTAAACCCAGCTGAGCCTGCAAATCCCCAGTATAATAACTTACTTCACCTCTTGCAAAAATGGCTACAGCCTTACGTGCTGAATCCCACTGCTATGCTGGATCGTCTGCTAGCCGATATTTTCTGGAGAGCTTTGCCATACCCTCTCCACCACTGGATCGGTCAGGTGTCTCCTGGCAATGCCCTTGAGATGTTGGACCTGGTGGAACGCTATGAAGCTACCAGGAATCTAAGGGAGGGTTCTGTTGGGAGGGGGAATGGCAAACCCTGGAAATCTCCACCTCAGGTCAGAGATTTGAGATGATAAAACCAGCCCGGGATCTACCCACGGCGGACCTGGCTCCGATAGTCTGCTGGCGGTGTCAGGAGCCTGCATATGACTTTCCCCATCGGATTGAGCCCATGGACACTAACTATGGCTACCGTCAGTCGCTATATGCCAGGAGGCTGTGTGCAGCAGGTACCCCAGAGTCTCTAGATCACTTGTGCCAGGTGGAAATGGGAGTCACTCCGGAGGCTCTGCTGGACTCAGGGAGTCTAGTGACCCTAGTAAGGGCTACCCTGGTGCGGTCCACTGAGTATACTGGCCGGAAAGTCTGGGGGATGTGCATTCACGGAGACTTAAAAGACTACACCACCACACCAGTGTCTCTAACCATAGTGGCTGGTAGATGGACCCTCTGTCGCCACAAATTTACATTATGAACTCAAAATATGGGGAGACTTCCCGGCAAAAGACTTCTCTGCTATGAGAGTGACTGAAACACATGATAAACTCTAGCAGAGTGGCCCAGTTCAGGGTGGAGACCAGAACCCTGGCAACCTGAGAGCCAGCGGTAGGGGTGACCGCCACTTCGGTGGAAGAGGGGGAGACAACCCCGCTAAGTGTGATGGTAGGTGATGTGGAGGACTTGCCGCCGGGTCCGTAATTGGCAGACCTCAATATAATTTTGGTACCGTCCAACGTCAAGACCCAACCCTATCCCGCGTCTGGGAAAATGTGTTAATAGTAGATAATGAACCACAACAACCTGGGGCAGAGTCAGTGTTTCCCTGATTTCTGGTTCATCAAGATTAGTGTTGAGCGTGAAAATTCGAATAGCGATTTTTTTGGGTGAATATCGGCACTATTGTTATATTTTTTTCTTTCCCACTTCCCAAAAGTAGTTCTTATGTCCTGAGGATTCCTGGCTTCCTGGCTGCTCCAGTCAGTGCCCGTTGCCGCTTCTGCCGACTTCCGTGCTCATGGAGCGTCCCCATCACCATGGAAACGCCTCCATACTAGAATGTACTGTCGGATGTGAGAATTAAGTTGAAATCGCAATGCGATTAATATAACTTGAAGTAATCGCATTGCGATTTCAACTTAGACCTGGTTTACTATGGTTGGCTTGGTAGAATTAGCGAAGATGACAAATATGACGAATGTATTCGTCATATTCCTCAAAACGAAGATAAAAATATTTTCCATCTTCGTTTTAGCTCCATATTCGTCAACCTCGCTAATTCTAGCAATCAAATAGGAAAGTTGACTAGAGACAGCTACGTTTTTAATTCGCTATGCGATAATATTACTTAGCTTTTTTTTTTATAAATAGAATAATTATAATAATTCAGGATATGTAGTATTGGGTAAACCAACTACGGGGTAAGCCTATTGAACAGTTGGTGATCTCCAAGGCTTATCGCAAGTTTGTGTTAGATCTAGCCTACCAACACTTTCTCGGGGATCACCTGGGCTGCAGAAAACTCAGGATTGTATTCTACAGCGGTTTTACTGGCCCAGCATATTCAAAGAAGTGGAAGAGTTTTGTAAGGCTACTTTCACACTAGCGTTCAAAGGTCCGTTCGTGAGCTCCGTTTGAAGGAGCTCACGAGCGTACCCGAACGCCTCCGTCCAGCCCTGATGCAGTCTGAATGGAGCGGATCCGGTCAGACTGCATCAGTCTGGCGGCGTTCAGCCTCCGCTCCGCTCGCCTCCGCACGGACAGGCGGACAGCTGAACGCTGCTTGCAGCGTTCAGCTGTCCGCCTGGCCGTGCGGAGGCGAGCGGATCCGTTCAGACTTACAATGTAAGTCAATGGGAACGGATCCGCTTGAAGATGTCACCATATGGCTCAATCTTCAAGCGGATCCGTCCCCCATTGACTTTACATTGAAAGTCTGAACGGATCCGCTCAGGCTACTTTCACACTTAGAATTTTTTCTAAGTTATTAATGCAGACGGATCCGTACTGAACGGAGCCTCCGTCTGCATTAATATGATCGGATCCGTTCAGAACGGATCCGATCGAACGCTAGTGTGAAAGTAGCCTAAGTCTTGCCCGACCTTCCAGATAACTAGCCCATAGCCACATTTATTTAGTACCCTAGTACTTCTCCCGATTATCGAAGTACCTTTTGACTGAATACTTTAATAATATAATTTATTTTCATTTTGAGGGATATCTTTTCCATTCACACGTCCGCAAAATGGGTCTGCATCCGTTCCGCAATTTTGCGGAGCGTGTGCAGACCCATTCATTTTCAATGGGGCCGGAATGTGCTGTCCGGATCCGCATTTGTGCTTCCATTTCCGCAATTGCAGACAAGATTAGGCATTTTCTATCATAGTGCCGGCGATGTGCGGTCCACAAATTGCAGAATGCACATTGCCGGTGTCCGTGTTTTGCGGATCCGTAAAACACTTACGGACGTGTGAATGGACCCTCATAGTAAAATTTTTTAAGGTTCCGTTTTATCTTCATGTATATTCTAATAGATTGCCTTCCTTGTACAATGTTATAATATACTTTCTATGTTAGAAAGCATATTATTGTGCATTTGTATTGTGCGGCAGTTGTGTGCGGTTCTGCTGCGATACTGCAGGTATATAGAGGGACAAGCGTTATTGGAACAAATAATTTCTACTGGTGTGATATACCAGTCGTCGTCCCCCCAAAAAACTGATTGAAGCGGGATGTTATATACCAATATATTTTCTTTATGTTGCAGTTTGGAACTGTATAGTGCATTTGCGCATGCACGTACGCGAAAATTATATTGCTGATATTTCGCATTGAATTTTTTTTTATGGAGATCGCAAATTCGAATAATACATCTGGTATGTCACTGTCCATGTTGTGGGACTATTTGCGCACTTCTAGTAATTATTTCTTGGCTGCAAATATGAGCTAATTTTTCAGGTTCGCCTGCCATTAAAATGAATGGGACCCGAACATTTGATTGCGTTTGCGTGATCGCGTTTGCGAACCGTCCCAGCAGATGTTCGTCCATCACTATCCTTAAGTTGCTACACATAAAACAACTACAGACGTCCGTTTACCATCCGCAAACAGACGGTCTGTCAGAATGGTTTAACCAAACATAAAAAATATGGAAAGGATTGTGACCTCCTTCTGCCCTATCTCATGTACCCCAGGCCTCTACTGGGTTCTCACCCTTCAAACTGCTATATGGAAGACACCCTCGGGGTCTCTTGGATGTGGCCAAAGAGGTGTGGGAACAACAACCTACTCCACATAAAAGTGTCATTGAGTATATTACCCAGATGCAAGATCAGATAGAGACAGTGTTGCCTCTTGTTAAGGAGCATAGAGAGGCAGCTCAGCGAGCCCAGAGTCAGGTCTATAATCAGCAGGCTCGGCTCCGGATCTTTAACCTGGGTGATCGTGTTTTGGTTCTGGTGCCAACCGTGGACAGTAAGTTCCTGGGTAGATGGCAGGGGCCCTACTAGGTACTCAAGAAAATTGGAGATGTAAATTACAAGGTACACCAGCCAGGGCGGGAAAAGCCATGTGAATTTTCTCAAACTGTGGAAAGAAAGGGAAACCTGTACAAAAGACAGCCCACGGCCCGGTTTTCTAGGAGAAGAGGTACCTGCCCCTCTGTCTGATACAAGAGAGGTGGCAGTAAAAATTGCTGACAGCCTCTCTTCTAAGCAGACTCAGGAGGCCAGGGAGTTTGTTAGTCGGGACACGGATGTGTTCTTGGCCCTCCCTGGAGGCAATTCCATAATCCAGCATGACATTGTCACTGAGCCTCAGGCAAAAGTCTGATTAAAACCATACCGGGTACACGAGGCTTGGTGACAAGCCATATCTGAGGAGGTGCAGCTAATGTTACAGCTAGACGTCATTTAAGAGTCAAAAAGTGAGTGGGCCAGTCCTATAGTATTGATACCCAAGCTGGACTGGACGTTGCGGTTTTGTAACGACTTTCGAGTTTTCCAAGTTCGATGCTTATGCCATGCCCCGGGTGGATGAGCTCATCGAGAGGTTTGGACAAGTCTGGTATTTTTCTGTTTGGGACCTCATGAAAAGGAACTAGCAGGTGTCCTTAACAGAGGCTGCCAAAGAAAAAACTGCCTTCATCACGCCTGAGGGGCTGTATCTTTATAAGGTCTTACCATTTGGTCTGCATGGCGCCCCCACCACTTTTCAGCGACCAATGGACATTGTGCTTTGTCCACATCGTTGGTACGCTTGGGCTTACCTGGATGATATTGTCATCCACAGTACCGACTGGGAAAGCCACCTACCCAAAGTGCAGGCTGTAGTGGACTCCCTTTGGAAAGCTGGCCTAACCACTAACCCAAAAGAATGTGCGATAGGGTTAGAATAGACAAAGTACCTGAAGTATGTCATTGGGCTCGGAGTCATAAAACCCCAAGTAAAAAAAATAGAGGCGATAAGGAATTGGCCCCGACCTGTCACCACTAGGCAGATAAAGTAATTCCTGGGAATGGTGGGCTATTACATGAGGTTTGTTCCCCACTTTGCTACTCTAGCCGCACCCTTGACAGGACTCTTGAAGAGACACAAGTCAACGATGGTTCGCTGGGATGACCGGACAGAAGAGGCTTTTTCCTCTTTTTAGTCGGCCCTGTGCGTTTCCCCGGTTTTGGTGACGCCTGACTTCCAAAGGCAGTTTATAGTACAGACCGATGCCCCGAAGTAGGTCTCCATGCTGTACTGTCTCAGGATGTCAATAGGGAGGAGCATCCCATTGTCTTCCTCAGCCATAAGCTCACCCCAGCCGAGACCCGGTGTAATATAGGGGAGAGAGAGTGCCTGGCTATCAAGTGGGCACTAGTATCTCTCCGCTATTATTTATTGGGGAGAAAATTCTGCCTGGTGACTGACCACTCCCCTCTCAAGTAGATGATCCAGGCCAAGGACAGAAATGCCCGGGTCACCGGATGGTTTCTCTCCCTACAAAACTTAAAGTTTTCAGTGGAAAACAGGGCAGGCCGGTTACAGGGAAACGCGGATGCCCTGTTGCGGGTACATTGTCTGGCATGTGTTCACCCCCTCTGGGTTGAAAAATGGGGGGGTATGTGACACAGTGAGAGCTTTGGTCTGGGAAAACAGGTATTTTCCTTCCAGCATGTGCTGTCAGGCTATTTTCCAGCCAGGTGAGGTCAAATATCGGACCAGATTTTGTCCCGGTCTGGGTTTTGGCAGCAACTGGCTGTCCTTAAATAGGCAGCTGGGCTCAGAAGCCAGGTCTCTTTGTTGGTATATGGTATCCTTGTGTCTGGATGATGGCTTGCTACCTGTTTGGCGTGAAAACAGGTTGGTGCTGCTATGCTCAAGGACTCTGAGGCAGAATTGCTGCAAGGTTTGAAATACCACCAACACCGTAAGGTGACTTTTTGCTTGTTTATGACTGCTTGTTTTGTCACTTGCCTAAAGTGTGAAAAAAACTCTGAACTGTTTGATCTAAAGAACTTGTTTTTGCCTCTATACTGTGTCCGCTAATCCTGTCTACTAGAGCGAAACCCCACACTTCACACGTTCACACAGTGTGCAGTCTGATATTCAGTATAAACCATTCCTGTCTTCTAAATAAAAGGACTGTTTTCTGTAGTCTACCTTATTTATTGGCAAAACAGAAGTATTTGAGATTACTCAATTGTGGTAAAACTATAAGAATACAAAAACTTGGATACATTCTCTCTACACATCACCCTCTGCAGCGACTAAGGTCAATGGGTTGCTCTCGTCCTCCTTTCCAATACGTAATGGGACCCGGCAGGGGGGTCCCATCTCACCGCTAATTTTTGTTCTCACCCTTGAGCCTCTCTTACGGTTAATTAGGAGAAATCCAAACATCTCGGGCATTTTAGTAGGTAACCGGGAGTTCAAGATTGCTGCATATGCGGATGACTTAATGTTCACGGTCACCAGACCTGGGACTTCTTTCCCGAATCTGATAGCAGAGTTCCGTACATTTCAAAGGTTGTCCAATCTTAAAATCAACTTCCAAAATTCTGAAGCCATGAACGTATCCCTCCCAGCTTCTCTAGAATCAGATCTAGCCGCCGCCTTCAGGTTCAGATGGGTGACGGGAGCAATTAAACATTTGGGCACCTTTATCCCTAGGGATCTGGGAGAGGTGTACAGCCGGAACTGTATGCCTCTCTTGGGTCGGATCCAAGCGGACCTAAAGAGATGGTCCAGAGGTATTTATACCTGGTTTGGGCGCTGTGCTATTTTTAAAATGAATGTCCTCCCACGAGTGCTGTACCTCTTTCAGACCCTCCCGATTCGGCTGCCGGCAATATTTTTTGATAAGGCTCATCGTAGCCTTTTTAGATTTATATGGGCGGGAGGGAAACATAGATTATCCCGCTCCCTATTACATATACCAAAGAAGAGGGGAGGTCTGGGGGTTCCTGACCTTAGGAAATACTATGTGGCATCACTATTACAGAGAATAGTAGATTGGTGTCGGCATACCCAAGTTAAACAATGGGTGTCCATCGAACAACATTACTCCAGCTCTCCATTGGCGCTTCTCCCCTGGACGGGGACAAAACTCCCCCAGACCTTATCCGCGCATCCGACAATAGGCCCTACCTTAGCGCAATTTGAAAAGTCTAGAGATACCTCATTGATATCTCCTTACCCATCTCCGCTTTTCCCAATCCTGGGACACGAAAACTTCACAGCTGGATGTTCGGGCAGTCCGTTCCAACAATGGCGCACACTAGGTAAAAGTCGTGCCCCATTCTTCCAGACCTCTGCGAGATGGCTAACATATAATGAATTAGAAGAAAGATCGGACCCTTGCCCTCTGGGACATTGGAGGCCCAGACAGTTAGCGCATTTTCTATCTACCTTACCCTCTCCGAGTGGCTTAGACAGATCCCTCACTTCCTTCGAAAAGATATGCATAGGCTCAGGGACATACAGGCACTCCTTATCGGAATGTTACAAAGCCCTAACCGCACCAGATCCGGAGTACCGTCCTTCCTACATTGAGAGATGGGCACGAGACCTGGGCTCTGACATCCCCTCTGACCACTGGCCTAAGCTCATTTCTCTGGTACACAAATCGTCGGTAGCGATCAAATTTCAGGAGGCGGGGTATAAGATCATGTCTAGATTGTATTATGTACCGACGCGACTGCAGAGAATGTTTCCCTCCACCTCTCAATTATGTTGGCGCTGTGCTGCGGCGCTGGGTACAATGACACATATCTTCTGGGAGTGCCACAAGCTGTGCGCGTTCTGGAATGGGGTTCATGGGTCATTGGCCAAGACGTTTCCCTTCCCAATACCGAATACACCGGGATTCTTCTTGCTATTTTACTCAGACCTACCGATGAAGGTGTTACGTAAATCTTGTTTGCGTTCCCTAGTCATAGCTGCAAGGGCCTGCATCCCGGCGAGATGGAAGTCATCCTCACCCCCACAGATTAGTTACTGGATTCAGAAGGTTGAGGAGATACAGAGAATGGAGGAGCTCACGTCGGCTTTAGGGCATACTACTAGTGCTCATGTCAAGACATGGACCCAATGATTTATCTTCTAGGGTACACAGGAGTACCAAGACCTGCTGACACAATAGGCACTTATTCCCCCCTCTGACCGTCCCCCCCCCCTTTTGTCTAACCACCCCCCCCCCCCCCCCCTTGTTGTTTGGTCTGTGTCTGAATCTTCTGTTTGGACTGGTTAATTCGAAATAATGTCCTAAAATTTTTGGGGATGGAACGCTCAAAATAGTATGTCGGATTTGTTTTGATGGAACATGCCTAGCGCTTGTTCTTTTTGGTGTCTTGTTTAAGAAAATGCTTCTACGGGACGGCTTTTTCGCCAACTGTCCCATCATATGTTTCATATTGTTCACTCTCTTTATGAAAATGACATGTGAAGATGGTAACCCATCGGATTGCTTCACCCTTGGTGATTAAGTAAAGAATAAAAAAAAAAAAAGAATAAAAAAACTTATGTATAAGTATAAGGCATAACATGTATCAGCAGAGAGCATAGAACAACATGTATTATAACATTACATTAACACTTATACCTAGCTAAACAGCACTGCATAACACAACATCCCTGAGACAAATGTAGAATTCTTACTAGAGATTCTGGCACAAGGATTGTGGGGTTTGAAAAAGCAATATGCAAGGCATATGAGTTTTCTGTGTGTGTCCTTCACCAATAGCCTGTCATGTCGCTATCTATGTTTAAAACCAAAAAGAATAAAAAATATTTAACAAAAAATAAATAAAAAATAAGCAATATGCAGGAGACAGCACTGCTGCTTTACTGTAACATGAATACTGGAGACTGAGCTTCTCTTTCCCAAGATGCATTGCAGTCCCACAATGCTTTGCACCGCCCACAAATACAATAATCTTTATTAACAGAAAAACAAAGTGTGGTACATTTTTAAGACATTTAGATGGTGCTATAACCTAACTAATCACTACAGAAATACGAGAATTGCAGCAGAATGAATTAGAAATTAAATAGACGTGATCTGAAATTAATCTCCCTGTGCTAGGGCAGAACAGTATCATTGACATAAAGCAGTCAGATGATTACTGGTTAGCCAAGCTTTTAGACCCTGAAAGGGAGGCCCCTATCCACCTCCCAGAGAGTCACCCACCTCCCGCCATCACAAGCAGCAGATGCTGCAGTAGCCACAGCAGCAGCCAGTTCAGTCTCCTCAACATGAGGGAGCAGTTTTTTCACCTGCCACAGCAGGCTGGGACAATTGAGCAAGCCAAGACCTTCTGCCTCAACTTCCAGCTTCAGGCCTACCTACACGCATAGCCTGTCTCTAGCACATACCCTGTTCCCTGGTCCCATGGATTTCTGGGCACTTTTGTCAAAATAAACCAAGCCTGGATTTGAGAGGATTCTCACATTCTTCCATCAGAGGCTGATGAATGGATCTGGCAGTCCTGACGGTGCCCCATCTTGCCCTGTTGCTGTCTGATTCCCTGCCTTCCTCTCTACCATCAAGTTGCCTACTTATCATCATGTTCCATATGGCTGCTGCTGCTTCTATCATGCCACTGCTGCTGCCTGCCTACCATCATGTTCTGTAAGTCTGCTGCTGCAGATTCTCTATCATGCCATTGCTACTGCCTACCTACTAACATGTGACTGCTGGCTATATAATGCCACGGCCACCTTCATGCTACTACTGTGGCCTGCCTGCCATCATGTTCCATATGGCTGTTGCTGTTGCCACCACCTCAACTGCTACTCCTTGCTGTCACCACTATTAATACCCTACTTAATAGTCCCTCTTAATCATGGCCCCAGTTCCGAAAATCAACAAAATTGTTGGCTGAATTTGCACTTTATATACAAGTAAATATACAGGAAAGAATGTTTCGGTTTTGATCTTAAGTTTTGTGCGTATTATTGTCAGTCTGTAAAAGTGGCGTACTAATCGGACAACATCATTCCCAGCAGTGACCTGGGAGTCCAAGATGCATCCAGACATCCTCCCTATACTGTTCCTGAACCATTTCAGTGGTGTTTCCATCAATTTCTGACATTTTCCTATGAACAAGGCACCCTCCCCTCTTCAGAGCAGGGGGTGCCCGGTTTAATTCTCGGGTTCTCCCATTGACTTCCATTATACTCGGGTGCTCAGTTTGGCACCCGAACATCCCGATGTGTTTGACCTGAGCACCCGAACACTACGGTGCTCAATCAACACTAATAGCTATGTGTGTTAGCGTCAATCAAAATGATTGAAAAGAGATAACGTGTTTTCCTTTAAATTCTTGGTCCTATGAGACTATGGGGTGTTATATACCAATTTCCAGGGCAATTGGGGCCAATCTGGTTCATCCCGATGGGAACCAAATCAAATTTTGACAGGTTTCCTCATCTCTAATTGTATTATATATTTTTTTTATTACTAATTATTATGCATGAGCCTCTCCAGTTCATGAGTTGGAGCTGGTGTTGGTGTGTGGAATAACAGATGCATAGGAGTAGGAGACAGGAGGTTTGGCTTTTTGAGTCTACAGCCATGATTATAAGAAACTGAATATATGCTGTGTGAAATTAGTAGTGGTGGATGCCTAGTATTAATATGGTGACAGTAGAGGATTAGCAGTGAGGAGTAACAGCTACAGTGATGGTGGCAGCAGCCATAGGCTACATGTTGGCAGGCAAGCACACAGCAGCATGATGGCAAGCGGGAAGGAAGGCAGACAGCAATAGTGGCAAGCTAGGGGTGTGTGGAGGAGGAGTGTGAGAATCTCCCAAATCCAGGCTTAGTTTATTTTGACAAAAGTGAAATTTTAGACAGTGACAGACAACTTGGTCCATTTGGGTGTCACCACTCCACCTGTAGCAGTGAAAACGAGAGCGAGAGAGAAAAAAAGAGCGAGAGAGGCAAGTCGACCAAGTAAAATAACATTCACTTGAGACATTCTGGTACTGAATGCAGTACTTCTTTTGTGTCTAAAAAATGTGTGCCAAATGTACAACAGAATAAACTTTTTTTTTTTCAATTTTTTTGATAGAGCAGAAAATGAAACAGAGATGCGAACTCTCCCTTACCACTCAGTGTTTCCTGGTAAGAAAGTAAATTGGCCTCCTTTTTTAGATGGGGGAAAACATTCCCCCATTTTGCTTTAATAGTGAAGGTCTAAATGCATGGCTATCCAGTAATCATCAGACTGTTTGATGTCAATGATACACCTGTCAAGCATACAGGTTGCTATTCTTTACAACATGCCGAAAGAGTCAGTTCATATTGTTCCATCCTCCGTTGAGATGGGTGTTGTGACCAGTAGTGATGGACGAACACTGGCCAGGATGGTTTGCATACACGATCGCGCAAAAGCGATCAAATGTTTGCAAACCGCAAGTTCACGGCGGGCCCCATTCACTTTAATGGCAGGCAAACCTGAAGTGTACAAATAGTCCCACAACATGGACAGTGACATATTAGATGGGGATCAATGACAAAAATTCCAACAAAATATATGTATCTTAATCAGGGGACATTTTAAAGTGTCTTAAAGGGAAATTCTCTGAAATGTGTCCTGTTGGAGCCTAGAAAAAAATGTTTTAGGCCATCGGAGTACATTTTTCCAATGTCCTTTGTCACTATCTGTAGCTGAGGTAATGCAGCAAAACCGCAAACAAATGCTGCACTACCCAAATGCACTATATATAAAGTATATATTTGGCATATCAAACCCCTGCTTCAATCTGTTTTTTTGGGGGGCAACTGGTATATCACACCAGTAGAAATTATTTGTTCCAATGGCGTTTGTCACTGTGTAGCTGAAGTAATGCAGCTAAACCGCAAACAAATGCTGCACTACCTAAATGCAGTATATAGAAAGTATATTATTGATGTATAACACCCCTGCTTCAATCACTTTTTTGGGGGGAGCAACTGGTATATCACACCAGTAGAAATTATTTGTACCAATGTTGTTTGTCTGTAGCTGAGGTAACGCAGCTAAACCGCAAACCAATGCTGCACTACCCAACTGAACTATAAAGAAAGTATATAATTGGTATATAACACCAAGCTTCAATCAGTTTTTTTGGGGGGCAACTTGTATATCACACCAGTAGAAATTATTTGTTGCAATGTCATTTGTCACTCTGTGTATCTGAGGTAACTCAGCTAAACCGCAAACAAATGCTGCACTACCCAAATGCACGATATAGAAATTATATAATTGGTATATAACACCCCTGCTTCCATCAGCTTTTTTTGGGGGGGCAACTGGTAAATCACACCAGTAGAAATTATTTGTTCCAATAGCGTTTGTCACTCTGTGTAGCTGAGGTAACACAGCAAAACCGCAAACAAATGCTGCACTACCCAAATGCACTATATAGAAAGTATATTAATGGTATATAACACCCTGCTTCAATCAGTTTTTTTGTGGGGAAACTGGTATATCACACCAGTAGAAATAATTTGTTCAAATAGCGTTTGTCCCTCTGTATAGCTGCAGTATCGCACCAGAAACGTACACAACTGCTGCACAATACCATTGCACTATAATATACTTCTATGTTTGAAAGTATATTATAAGTATATTACACCCTCAGTAAGTCACACCTATCGATAGCACACCTATACCAGTGCTTAAAAGTACTTTTGTGGCCCTATTAGCTAGCATTTTGTGTCCCTAACAGCCTGTCCCTGCTCCACACAATGTTAAATCTTATGGCGTCGGAGGACGACTCCATATGTTCGCATGTTCGGTGAATTGTGAACGAGCAAAGTTTGCCGCAAAACGACCGCCGGGCGAACCACAAGGCCATCTCTAATGGCCAGTATCACCATCATCATAATCATCATCTTACATCTCATCTCCTCATTGTCCTTGTGGGCCCCTAACAGCTACAGGGCAGTTAGCAAGATGTGTTAGCTGTTCTTCTTCTGTAGTTGTCCTTTGCTGCATGAGAGTCAGCATCTGTTCTAAAATTAATATGAGGCGGATGAGTTCGTTCATGGCACAGTTGTCCCTGCTGACAAACTTAGTGGCCTCTTCAAGGACTTCAGCACCAGACAGGTGACTCAGATGAGTTGTCACTGCTTACCTCAAAACAACACATGCTCTCTGCTGAGGCAGTCTAGTGCATGACAAAATCAGTAATGGATTTCCACTGCTTGTACGGACACTCTTGCATGTGCAATTTCAAATTCCAGCAAGTTGGTTGTAGTGGATTAAGCAGTGTAATTGCATACTGTTTTGTTGCTGCAAATTCAGAAGAGCATTTCTCACAATGTAAGAATGGCTGAAATGCGAAGGCAGCCTCCTGAACATTGCCAACACCAAGTGCCAGCCAGTGTAGTTTTGTGTTTGCATGACTAGGTTAATCAGGTGCACTATGTAGATAGCATGTGTTATTTCCCCAAGGTTCAGTGTGGCTATGATGTTGCGGCTAGCAGGACAGCCAGCAGGATGTTTGCTGCTTGATGTACATTAGCAACTGCTCACCTGTGTGGCTACTTTTGCCCAGTCTGATCTAACAGCACATGGTAATGCTTGACTTTACACCTGAAAGGAAGGAGGGGTAGGGGGAGTGACACCTTCCCCTATTGCTGTTTGGGACGGGAGCATGTCCATGGAGGAGAAGGTGGAGGAGGTGAATAAGTGCCTGGTTTGGGAGCAGGGCCAGAACAAATGTGGAAGTGTCAATAGGACCTGGTGTTATTGCCGCAGTGCTGCC
Source organism: Bufo gargarizans (assembly GCF_014858855.1). Lineage (NCBI taxonomy): Eukaryota > Metazoa > Chordata > Amphibia > Anura > Bufonidae > Bufo > Bufo gargarizans. The sequence goes on from NC_058081.1 coordinate 319,078,346, forward strand.
TTGCCTCTGCTGCAAAAAACATTGTTCCAGTGGGCTATGAAAGAAATATACTGTACCTGACCATAACAGCTGCTCCAGGTCTCATCTTTACTAAGATTTAAATGCTACCCTCTGTACTGTAAAACACATGTACATTAATATAAGGGTCACTTAAAATAGCTGGAGATGCTCTGTCCAATTATTATTTCAGGTGTGTTCACTGAGATTTAAAATGCTACCTTATTGATTGTTAAACACGTTTTAGAGGTGTATTAAGCTTATTCTGGCCACACCATCACTGGAACGTAAACTCAGGTGTTGGGGGGGGGGTTGTGTATGTTCGAGATGAATATCTGTTCAAATGTGAAAAAAAAAAAAATGTTTCTGCTGGTAGCTGCTTTTGAGGTTCTGCAGCAGCTGCAGTTCTGTTAGGAAGTAACTGGAGCTAGAAGGCACTGTTTAGCACACCCAGCCTGAGCACATTCCATGGCTGAAAGCTTTCCCTGCCTTTCTCTTTACAATTCTTCTTCTTTGTTTAGTGTGGAAGGGGCCATAGTTACCCCAAGGAGAACTCGCCTGTCCACCCAAAATGTGGAGAGACTGACCTTTGTCAAGATGATTGAGGCGTGGATCAGCCAAGATGCCTGATGCATCAGATTAGATCATCCATGCTGCCTCACCTAAACCTTGACAAAAGATACCGGTTTCTTCTGGCTACCTGCCTCAGCTACTATTGTGATGCTGCCACTCGCCTCATGCCACACATCTGATGCCAAGTGCTCCTTCTTACACCCACCATCGTCAGCGAGTACTGTTATTACCACCTACCTCCCCACTTTGTCACCGGGTTACTTTGTGGTCTCCTGATGCTGCTGCCACCTCACCACTCAGGTCTACTCATGCTGTTGTTGCTATCTCCACACTATGTCAATGTGCCACTCTGTGGTCTCTTCATGCTGCTGCTGCCACGTCCACACTATGTCACCCTGCCACTCTGTGGTCTCCTCATGATGCTTCTGCTGCCAACTCCGCACTATGTCACTTTGCCACTCTGTGGTCTCCTCTTGCTGCTGCCAACTCTCAACTCTGTATTTGGGCCATTCTGTGGTCTCCTCATGCTGATTCTACCACCACACTATGTCACCTTGCCACTCTGTGGTCTCCTCATTCTGCTGCCAACCCACAACTCTGTCTCTGGGCCATTCTGTGGCCTCCTCATGCTGCTGCTGCCACCTCCACACTATGTCACCATTCCAGTCTGTGGCAGTCTCATCCTGCTGCTGCCACCTCCACACTATGTCACCATTCCAGTCTGTGGCCTTCTCATCCTGCTGCTGCCACCTCCACACTCTGTCATTGTGCAACTTTGTGGTCTTCTCATGCTGTTCCCACCCTCCCCGCTCTGTGACTAGGCCACTAGTGTCCCTGTTTGGCCTTGTTGACATCATAATTTATTTGACCCTTCTTCTGATCTGTCAGAAGGAAGGAAAAATGAGATACACAATGGATCCTGTCTGTTTAGCAGCTGTAAGGCCTGCATGGTCCCATCAGAATTGGCTTATGATTTGGTAGCCAAAATCAGGAGTGGGTACAAAACACAAAAGACATGCAAATATTCCATTCACTTGTCATTTCTGTTTTGGATTCACTCATTTTTTTTGGCTTTAGCAATACTGATGGATTACTGACCAAATGCTGACTAAGGGAAGGCGGACACTTAACAGACAGGATACATTTTTTGGGGGTTATTGTTCTGACAGATCAGAGGAAGGGCAAAATCAGTAACGTCAACACAAACTTACTGCTGACACCCACTCCACTCTGTCAGGGGGGCTCTACTTGTATAAGCATTTACTAGAACAGGTTCTGTAGACATCTATCAGCTGACGCTCTTTCACGCTATAGTAGGATCTTGGGCCTCTACACAGTTCTCAATACCTGGCTCTAACATTGACCTGCAAGGCCTGAGCTCACACTTGAGTTATTTGGTCAGTTTTGGCCCCATAACTGCCAAATTAAGTGAAGTGTGCAGTGATTCTAAGAGCGACCCCTGTCATCTACATGTCATACTGACTCACAGTATTGTTTCACTACAACAGCAGACTCCCTATGCATGTTACTGCAAGGCACAGTGTTCTACACCACTATAAAGGCTCTCTGCAGCCAGGAAAAAGCTGTTTTCAAAAATTTTGTCAAACAGGCCGAATCACATTTTTGAGAAATTCACTCATCTCTAGTTGTCACCCCTCTGCTGAGGTAGATGCAACAACTGGCCCCCAGAGGGCAATGGCAAGCAATCACTCATGCTCCTGGTAATTGATATCTCAGAGGTCAATCATAAAAATATCATGCCATAAAAATGGTATGACTGTAACAATACGGGTTTGGCACAAGAACGCAGTACTGGACCCCTATAGCAATTGCCTTTACAACATCCTAACTATGGTTCATGATGCTCAAATACTCTCACGACTTACAATAGGGCTCAATTGTAAATTCAGATATTCACAATAACCACACATATAAAGCACGTCTCACTAGTGGCAGAAAACTATTCATGGTTGATGACAGGATCCCAATGCATAGGGTCACAGAGGGTAGAGATGATGGGACCAGATGTATGGTACACAGGTAAATACCAGACTAGAGATAAGCAAATCAGTTCACAATGAATCTGGTTCATTATAAACTTCCCACAAATGTTTGTCTACAATACGAACCTGAAGCATTTCAGGTTTACTTCAGACAAATCCAATTAAACACATGACTCTGAGAGAAAGTATGTGTGTGTGTGGAGGAGGAAGGGGGTGCTCTTGCCCTGATTGGCTCTTAGGCTGACAGAAAGTCTGGATGATCCAGTCAGTGGGGTAGCTGGCACGCAGGTGCCCTTGCAGAACGTCATTCTGTGTTTGGCTGTGAATGAGGGTGAATGGTTGTTAGGGTGTAGCAGACAATGCAGAAAACAATCTTAGGGACAGTGTACAGTGTAAATTCACAATCAAGCTTCTATTCCAGTGTCAAGGATAGTTGCTGTGATGAGAGGCGTAATAGGTTTTCATCTTTTTCTTGTGATATTAATTATTGCTAGGAAGTAGATAGCATTGCAAGGACCATCTCATCAAGCATGGCTCGAATTGTCAAAGCAGATGTATAACTATGAGAATATGACTAATTCCCTGTTATCAGGGCATAGAAATATCTTGAGATATTGGGAACCTTGTTTTTCTGACACATCCTTTCCTCTCTTTGTTTCTCCTGTGGGCAGGGCTGGTTGAGTTGCAAGTGTATTCATATGACATGATGTTATTTGTAAAATAAAATGCATTTTTTGACACAGAAAAGTTATACAACTAAGGGCGGGTTCACATCACTTTTTTGCCATCTGTTTAATACATAAACCTGCATAGCGGATGCCTCAGACTGATGTATATGTTAACATATGCATATTTTTACTGGACTCTGCAAGATACAAAACAGTGGTGTGCTGCGCTTTTGTATCCTTTTTTTCCTCCAAACATATCCATTAAAGCAGGCATGCTCAACCTGCGGCCCTCCAGCTGTTGTAAAACTACAACTCCCACAATGCCCTGCTGTAGGCTGATAGCTGTAGGCTGTTCGGGCATGCTGGGAGTTGTAGTTTTGCAACAGCTGGACAGCTGCAGGTTGAGCAAGCCTGCATTAAACAGATAGCAAAAACATGATGTGATCCCACCATAACTTGTCTAAGTGCATCAGACCTAAGAAGTGGTAGTAAGACCAACTAGCTCACATCCAGACGAGAATGACAAGGAGCCAATCAGAATCCAAACTCAGAGCCATGAACAGCCCAAAGTCTAAACCAGAGAGCAACATTAGGAGCAAAATGACCAACCAATACAGAGTCAAATACCAGACAGGGTCAGCACTAGTGTTGATCACGAATATTCGAATTGCAAATTTTTATCGAGAATATCGGCACTTTGAGAATTCGCAAATATTTAGAATATAGTGATATTCGTAATTGCGAATATTCAAGATATTTTTTTAAACAGTATACATAATCCCTCCCTGCTTCTAGATTGTGGGCCAATGAGAAGGCTGCAATATCTTTGACTTTAGGAGTAGTGTTGATTGCGAATTTTCGTACTGCAAATTTTTATCGCAAATTTTTCAATTGCCGATTTACACAATCAAGAAAATAATGACTGAAATAACGAATTCTCGAATATTCGCCCAAATATTCGCAAAATATCACAAATTCGAATATTGCCCCTACTGCTCAGTACTAGTCAGCACCAGGAGAAACATCAATGATTAAAAAGGCAAATCAAAGATATGAAATCAAGAAATGTGAGATTCACAAAAGGACAAGTGTGAGGCAGAAAGACCAATCATAGGTGACTGTTGCCAGCAGTCACTTGTTTAAAAATCCCCCTGTAAGGAAACCGGCTCTGAGTTTGATTGGTCTGACGTCCCAGCTCTCTGATAGGTCAAGCCCTCATGATGTCAGCACACACAGGACAACAACATAGATTCTGATTATCCCTGCATCCCTGCACACTGATAGGCCAATGCGAGCCGTGCCGCCAAAGAGAAGCTGGGCTCACCGAGGGAGCAGGGCCAGAGTAAGTACATGACACCCTTCTTCATGTTTTTATTTTTTTATGCTTTTTTAATTTTTTGCAAGTTTTAAAATAACTTTTTGCAGTCAATGAATGAATAGATTCTGAGCTGGAAAACCTTCAACTCCAATATACAGTAAGTGCCAGGATAGAACAGGAAAGAGAACTATACTGATGCTATTGTTAATAGGCTGCCTATAAAGGTGAAAAGTTGCAAACCGTGTGTAAACCCATTTTTAATGGAAGGGTCTATAAAGAAGTCTTGGTGCAGAACAAGAGATAAGATCAGGAATATCTGCATTTCTATATGGGTCTGCAGTAGGAAAAGACAAGCTCCCTGTGATATCCAGCTCATAGAGATTGTCATACCCTGCTCAGGTTATGTGCAGAGGTCTGCCAGGTTAGCAGCATGTGTGTAGTTTTTTGTTTTGGGTTTGGAGTTGAGCTGTATCCGAGGAAGGAAGGAAGGAATTGCTGTTTCTGCTCAGTAACAAGATAAGTTGGTTTTGTTTTATTTTTGTTTTTTGTCTAGGCTGTTAGAGAGACGCCTGCCCCCTCCAGGTCTGGAGGAAGCAGGCTGTCTCTTTCCCCCTTTTACCATCTTAGGGATTTTAGGGAATCTTCAGCCTAGGCACGAGGACACATTCATTCCCATCTTCAGTGTCTGAATGTGGGCATAGAAGTCAAGGGAGAGCTGGTAGGGATTTGTCAGGAGGTGACCATTATCCCCAGCTTCTGGCCTAGACACTTGTTTTGTGGTTTTCTGTTTGTCTATTGTATCTTGTATCCTGTCCAGCGTGACAGAGAGTTGACAAAGAAACAATTGTCAGCCTGCAACTGTACATAATCCAGTTGAAGAGGTCAGTCACCTATTGTTTCTAAAATGCTGATCATTATGGATTATTCTCTAAGTATTATCCTATGGACCCCTTTATACCATTTGTCCAGGATTATGATAGTTATTGTTCAAATAACTGAGAAGTTTCAGTGATCACAATTCATTCATCTGTAGTAAGGCAATTTTATAGAGTTAGGTTCACACACTATATTCAAGCATTAGGTTTGTTGGAAACATTTGAATTAGTCTATCGAATGTATGTCCTGTAGGTTTGTCATAAGCACACAACAGTAGAATTGTGGGAGGTAGTTGAGCAGGAGCAGACTGAGAACTTAAAGTAGCCCTGAAAAAAAATAAGTGGCCCCATTTTGTAATCAGGTCCAAATTGACAGAAGGCAGAGCCAATACAAGGGGGTGGGGCCAGCAAAAACATGATATACCACCCCAGCAGAGCCAAATACCACAGCACATCAGAAAATACTGCCCCAGCAGCACAAAATACCTCCCCAAACACTGCCACTCTGTGGTGGCCAGTGCCAGCTGCCACGTTCTGTCCCCTTTTCCAGTTGTCCCAGGATAGCAATACAGTTAAATTCAGGAGTCAGGAGGGGAGTATCAGATCATTACTTACTTGGCTGGCGGCTGGAAGGAGGGCTCGGGCAGCCTTCTGCACATAATTCCACCGGGAATTTTCCCTATGTGGTCTATGGCCAGTCTACCCCAGGGTATAATTTTCCTGTATGTATCAAATATTTGATTTTAATTACTTATCTCTCATCTAAAACATATCATGCATTGCAAGCTGGTGTGTGTTCACGGTATAATGGCATACTTGCAATATTTGACCACTGTGTAAGAAAATGATGGTTGAACATTAGCCACTTTGTGTGGGCTCACTGTCAATGAACTCATATAATCCCTTTGATATTAGGCCTCTGTCCTATTATATGTCAAGTGGTGTGCTATCACACAGTACTTACCTAACATTATATTGAGTAGTAGTTGTTACTGCTCCAGAAGATTTCATTTAGCTGTATGTGATTATATTTGTTTCAAATATCTTGTACAAACCTAGTGAGCAAGAAAGATATAGAGCTAGTAAATCTGAAATCAATGCTTATACCATTCTGCTCCTATAGTGATTTATTTCCCCTTGGAATCTGACATGTGAACCAAAGCGTAACAGATATGGAAGCAGAAGCTTCTGTAAATGTCAGCAGTCAAACTTATGCACCGAAGAAAGAATTTGTTGTGCGGCAATTTGTGTTAGAAATATTTTTTCCTGCTGCTTAAAAAGCACCTCTACAGAAATTGTCATTACTCACATCAATCACTGTCCCAAATTGGGTTCAAAACTTAATTTCCATATTAGACACAAAGCAAAGTTAGTCAGCACATTCTAACAATGTGAAATAAATAGGCAGGTATAAATATGCTGAGCCTGTAAGACTCACAGATGCAGCAGCGAGGACTGGAATATATGGAAACATAAAATCTTGTATTACTTCTATCTTTACTAAACTATAGAATATTTTAAATGTGAGGTTCTTAGTCCACATTTTGATCAACATGTGTGAGTCTATCTACCAAAACAAATTACATGCTAGGAACAGGGATCTAGATCACTATAATGCATGGGATGAGTTCCTGGGAAATCTTGTGTGAGATCGCAGTCCAGACTCACATGCTAGAGATGTAGCAGAGTTACCAGTAACAGTCATAAGGCACAAACTAGATGTGGTAACTCGCCAAGTGTGACTGTTAAATCTGCTTCATTTTCACAGATTTGCATAAGAGTAAGGGCCTATTATATAGGGCTGCATTCATCAACCTGTGCTGTAGCGTTAGGTTCCCTTAGGAGACCATAAGGTCTTAGGTTTTTCAGGAAAAAAAAAAAGTATTATGGCAATAATTTATCTCTTATTGCTACATTAACCAGTCATCTTTACCGTTAGGACTGACTCTTCAATCTGGCATTGCTGGACAAACACTGTATGTTGGTATGTGTCTGATGAGACAAAGGAGCATGCACAGTAGGTTCCTTTTAACCTCCAAAAGCGTAGCAATCCATTCTATACTATTTGAAACTATTGTAAGGATTTTTTAAATCATGTACGTAAACTATGGTTAAATGCATGTAAGAAAGCCAGCTCATAATACATGATCTTGATAACACGCATGGAACTCTCTGTCTGTGGACAATAAATAAAAATAAATGCTGATCCGGTGTGTAATAAAATTCAACTATTTATTGTTCACATGTTAAAACGCTTAGTACTCCTGATACAACTTAATCGCTGATAGGCTTCTACCGCAAGTAGGAGTAAGACCACAGGTGCAGTAGAAATGCGTTAGAAATGAAGTTGTATAACTAAGCTTTTTAACACAATAAATAAGCTTATCTAGACAATAAATTGACACATTTGCATGCTTACATGTACAGAATAAATGGCTGCCATAAGGACAAACAAGACTAGATAATTTTTTTTTTTCTTATATCTGTTTTTCATAGAGAAAATGTCCATCTTTCCAGCGCAACCAGGGGTTCCTAAGTTATTTATTCCATATGCAAATCATATATTATAGGTCTTGGGTTTCGAAAATTTCAAAAAGTACATTACTTTAGAAGATTAATAAATTCATGTATTACCCAGTGTGTGCATTTGAAACATGTTATTCTAATTACCACATATTATCTAACTAGAGTATTGATATACTAGACTTTTATACTCAGAAATAGCAACATTAATATGAATTGTTTTACTCAATAAAAAAATTAAATATTATTTTAATATATACACACCAAAAGAGATGGCAATTACTAGAGAAACTGAGGTCCAACAGCTTTATGATTTGGCAATGTACTTTAATACAGAAAGATGTGTCTTTGTTCTAGAATTTTTTTTTAATGAGTGTTCTTACCAAAGTTCTAAATGAGCATTTGCTAATTAGAGTCAGTGTTCACCATTTTAATGAGCGCTGAAGAAACCTGTGTCAGATAGGCAGGGTTATGGGCAGTGATAGGGCAGTGATAGGGCACATGTACATAGTTAGAGACTGGGGTGGTGACAAGAGGCAAACTGGGAGCCTCTTCAGCACTCAGTAGAGCACTGAAGACTGAATATAGACTCTCATTAGTAATGCTCAGTGAGAGCTGTGGAAAGGAGACTCTTTCCCTACTAAAGTATATTACAAAAAAGTTTAACATCCCTGTCCGTACACTATATCAAAAATAAACAAACAATAGTTACAGTTAAACTGCTCTGGACCAGTGCTGCAGCCCTTTCAGTCTCAGAATCAATCCTAGCAATATTCCACCAGTGAAGTATAGTAAACTTAGAACATATAAATATCTTTATAAATCTTTTTGATTTAAAAAGATTTCAGTTCACAAAAAAAAATATCTGAATATAATAATTAGGGTTTAGCGAAACTGAACTGTAAAGTTCGGGTTCGTACCGAACTTTATGGTGTTTGGCACCCAAACCAGAACCCGAACATTTCAGTAAAAGTTCGTGTTCGGTGTTCGGGTAATATTAATATACCATCGGATCGGAGATTTCTCCAATCCGATGGTATATTTTAACTTGAAGCGTCCCCATCACTATGGGAATGCCTCTATGTTAGAATATACCAGTGATGGCGAACCTATGGCACGGGTGCCAGAGGCGGCACTCATAGCCCTCTCTGTGGGCACCCACACCCTGTAAAAAGTCTATAGTGTACCAATATGCCTTAGGGAGCATTCACAAGACTGTGTTTTTCTTCCGTGTCCGTTCTGCGTCCGTTCCGCAATTTTTGCGGACAATGCACGGACCCATTCATTTCTATTGCGGAATGCCTTTCATTGTCATCCGTGTGCTGTCCGTTTCGTGTGTCCGTTCCTTTTATTTTAGAACATGTCAATACTGCAAATTGCGGTCCGTGGCCCCATAGAAAGTCATTGGGTCCGTAAAAAACGGATAGCACACGGAAATGCCCATTTCAGTTTTTTGCGGACCGTGAAACGGATGACACATGGAAGCACCACGTCCATATTATACGGACTTACGGAACGGAAAGATAACTGAAGACATACGGAACACACAGATCCATGATTTGCGGACTACAAAACCAACACGGTCGTGTGAATGCTCCCTTAGACTTTTCCTGCCATTCAGCAGCGCAGGGCGCACTATGAACAGCACAGGCAGCGCATTGAATGTAGGCAGGCTATTGTAAATAAATGATAAAGTACATGGAAGATATACTATATTGGACTGTAGTATTCAAGGTAAATTGCTGTGTTGGCACTTTGCCATAAATAAGTGGGTTTATGTCTCAATTTGGGCACTCAGTCTGTAAAAGGTTCTCAATCACTGGAATATACCATCGGATTTGAGTTAGATCGTGAAAACTCAGATCCGACAGTATATTCTAAGACAGAGGCGTTCCCATAGTGATGGGGATGCTTTAAGTTAGAATATACTGAGAACTGTGAACATAACGACCCCTGCTGCCTGGCAGCACCTGATCTCTTACAGGGGGCTGTGATCTGCACAATTAACGGTATCTGAGGGGTTAATTGTGCGGATCACAGCCCGCTGTAAGAGATCAGGTGCTGCCAGGCAGCAGGGGGCCAGACCCCCCTCCCTCCTCAGTATTAAAATCATTGGTGGCCAGACCCCCCTCCCTCCTCAGTATTAAAATCATTGGTGGCCAGTGCGGCCCCCCCTCCCCAGTATTAAAATCATTGGTGGCAAAATGTGTTGATAAACTTGGGAATTCATTTTTCCTTTGATTATAGCAATCTGTCCAGGTCCTGATGCAGCAAAGCAGCCCCAAACCTTGATGCCCGACCACCATACTTCACAGTTGGGATGAGGTTTTGATTTCTTCTGTCCACAGAATATGTTTTCAGTACTGCTCTGGAACTTCCAGGTGCTCTTCTGCAAACTGTAAACGTGCAGCAATGTTTTTTTTGGACAGCAGTGGCATCCTCTGTGGTATCCTCCCATGAAATCTATTCTTGTTTAGTGTTTTACGTATTGTAGATTCGCTAACAGGGATTTTCGCATATGCCAGAGACTTTTGTAAGTCTTTAGCTGACACTCTAGTATTCTTCTTCACCTCATTGAGCAGTCTGCACTGTGCTCTTGCAGTCATCTTTACAGGACAGCCACTCCTAGGGAGAGTAGCAGCAGTGCTGAACTTTCTCCATTTATAGACAATTTTTCTTACCATGGACTGATGAACAGCAAGGCTTTTGGAGATACTTTTATAACCCTTTCCAGCTTTATGCAAGTCAACAATTCTTAATCGTAGGTCTTCTGAAAGCTTTTTTGTGTGAGGCATCATTCGCATCAGGCAATGCTTCTTGTGAAAGGCAAACCCAGAACTGTGTGTTTTTTTATAGGGCAGAGCAGCTATAACCAACACCTCCAATCTCATCTCATTGATTGGACTCCAGTTGGCTGACACCTCACTCCAATTAGCTCTTGGAGATGTCATTGGTCTAGGGGTTCATATACTTTTTCCACCTGCACTGTGAATGTTTACATGGTGTGTTCAATAAAAACATGGTAACATTTAATTCTTTGTGTGTTATTAGTTTAAGCAGACTGTGGTTGTCTATTGTTGTGACTTAGATGAAGATCAGATCACATTATATGACCAATTTGTTCAGAAATCTATATAATTCCAAAGGGTTCACATACTTTTTCTTGCAACTGTATATACCATGACCTGGATAAATGAGAACCTTCACAGACAGTTATTTACACAGTTCTTAGTATATTCTAACTTGAAGCGTCCTCATCACCATGGGAATGCCTCTGTGTTAGAATATACTGTCGGATCTGAGTTTTCACGATCGTGAAAACTCAGATCTGAAAAGCTAATACTATTATTTTCCGTTATAACCATGTTATAACGGAAAATATTAAAGTAAAGTTCGGGTCCCCATTGACTTCAAAGTTCGGATCAAGTTCGGGTCCCGAACCTGAACTTTTTTTAAAAGTTCGGCCGAACTCCCCGAACCCGAACATCTAGGTGTTCGCTCAATTCTAATAATAATATAACAAATAATGTGTATTTGATGATTTACAAATCATTGGGATAAATGTCTAAATGTAACTGACGTATCCAGAGAAAGAACCAAAGTAGGCCCTTTTCCCGCAACTTTGTTTAGGGTCCTGGTACCCTGTTAACTTTAGGAAATCAGGATTGCAAAAGTCAGGAGGTGGAGGTTGACTGCTTTGACACTGAATAGTTGACATGCAGTGTCAAAAAAGAATGGTCAGGTATAGGGCAAAAATGTTAAAAAGTTCAAATCAGTGCAAAGCCAAATACAGTAAATACTTATGTCACGAACTATGGATCCGATCGCTCCGGATCCCACAGCTGTGACGTAGTGGTCTATGACGGAGTCTGCGCACACACAGAGACCTCACGTGACCGGGGTATTACCATTCGGCTAACACCCCCCACTACACTTCGGTAACTGCCACCACGTGGGTTCCTGGTCCACGAGCCGACTATCCAGGTCATTCACTATCACACAGATCAGTGGATGAACCGGATATCACTTACTGACCAACCGCAGTCAATCACCCCCAGCTACAATTCCTAAATGCAATTTAACTAACTACCTGGTAACGTCTCTTCAAAGGCAAGGTACGTGGTTCAGCAGCTTAGAATATGGAAGACTTGGCTATTTAGATTTTAAAATCTTTAATAAGCGGTAAAAAGCAGTGCATACAAGTCTAATGAAAATGAATATAAATCTACAGAATAATAATAACAATATAAATAATCACGACAGTTCAAATGAAAGGGAAAAAGATGAAAGAATACTTAGTTTCTCTGGAGGGTTTCAGATGGTCGTTCATATGTCCTTTTTGAATCCTTGCAAACCCCTTTTCAGTATGTATCAGGGGAGACCCTCAAAGTTCTTCTGATACAGGGATATTCCGTCAATGTCCAATTAAGGCCCCATGCACACGGCCGTGTTTCACGGCCGTGTGCGGGCCGTGGAACCGCGGCATGGATCCCTCCTGAGAGCAGGAGCGCACGGCGTCACTGGTTGCTATGACGCCGTGCGCTCCCTGCTGCCGCCGCAATACAGTAATACACTGGTATGATCTATACCAGTGTATTACTGTACTGTGCCGGCAGCAGGGAGAGCAAGGCGTCAAGGCAACCAGTGACGCCGTGCGCTCCTGCTCTTAGGAGGGATCGAGGCCGCGGTTCCACGGCCCGCACACGGCCGTGTGCATGGGGCCTAAGTGTCTGGTGATGTTCCATGGGTCTCTCTCCTCTGTCCTTGTACATGGATTTTTATGAACTCTCCCATGGGCAGGAGACTTACTCCTGTCAGCCAATGGCAGCAGAGTGACTGTGAAGCCTAGGGATGGCCCCCAAGTGTTTTATGACCCCATCAAAGTTCAGTTCCTACAATGAGGATTATACTTAAGCCCGTATCTCCTTGATACATCGGCATATTTTTATACAGAATACATATTTGCGATCCTTATTTATTTACCTACAGAATGAGACCACACACGGTAATGCTGGGACCTGTAGTTCTTCTACCACCCATAGGTCAGCTAAGGAATCACATCCTCTAGTCATATTTGATACCCAATTAACCACAATACTCTTTAGAGCCTGGATCTGGTGTCAGAAAGGGCATAAGTTGATTCATAAATGAAATATGAAAGTGGACTGGTTTTATGCCCAGAGCTAATTAATGGGCTATTAGCTCTCCTCAAACCAGACCTGGAAATTAATGACGTCACGCTCCAGCCAGGCTTGACAGCGAGCTGATCTAATCTTAAGGGACAGGATGAGCTGGGCCTGGTATAGCCTTTATGACCTTTTATTGCTGGCCTTACAGAGTAGTGGTAATAAAAGTGTCCATCTATATCATAGGCGACCCAGGCTTCGGGAAGATGAGAGTTCACAGTTTTTTTACATAGGCCAGAAGCATATAAGATGGCTACCCAGAGGAATTATGTATGTATGCCGGCACAGTCACAAATACAGTAGTGGTCAATAAATGTTGAAGGAGAAATCAAGGTAGCATAATCTATCTAAATCAGGAGTCAAACACTGATAATAACCCTGGTACTGAGATCAGACCAGGGGATACCTAGAAGCAGAGACATCAAGACAATGTTGTCAGGGTAAATTTATTACATTAAAACAAATATTTAATATAGTGTTGAGTGTACCCGAACCCGAACTTTTCCTGGAAAAGTTCGGCTTCGAGTTCGGTGTTCGGGCATTTAAACCTTTCATTGATGCCTCCATGACCACATCTAATTTTGCAAATATGACGTGTCACTTTATGTGGTAATAACTTTGTAACGCTTTTACTTATCCAAACCATTCTAAGATTGTTTTCTCATGACACATTGTACTTCATGATAGTCATAAGTTTGAGTCATTATATTTCACTTTTATTTATGATTTTTTTTTTCTAAATTTCTATTTTATGATTCTTCATAAAGTATTTATTACTTTACATTCCCCATATGTGTACTTTATGTTGGCATCATTTTGTAAATGCAATTTTATTTTTTTTAGGACATTAGAAAGCTTAGAATTTTAGAAGCAATTCTTAAAATTTTTAAGAAAATTTCCAAAACCCACTTTTTAAGGACCAGTTCAATTCTGAAGTCACTTTGTGGAGCTTACATAGTGGAAACACTCCATAAATGACCCTATTGCAGAAACTACACCCCTCAAGTTACTCAAAACTAATTTTACTAACTTTGTTAACCCTTTTACGTGTTCCACAAGAATAAAAGGAAAATAAAGATGACATTTCAAAATTTTTACTATTTTGCAGATTTTTCATTTTAATCCATTTTTTTCTTTAACACATCGAGGGTTAACAGTCAAACAAAACTCAATATTTATTACCCTGATTCTGCGGTTTACAGAAATACCCCAAATGTGGTTGTAAACTGATGTAAGGGCACACGGTAGGGAGCAGAAGAAAAGGAGCAATATGGTTTTTGGAAGGCAGATTTTGCTGGACTGTTTTTTAGATGCCATGTCCCATTTGAAGCCCCCCTGATGCTGTCACGGTGGGGAGGGGGGAAAACCCCTCACCGTGCAATGGCATTGGCTGCAACGCCAGATAGCAGGGCACAGTGAGCTGGTCACCACCTAAACTAACCCTGAGCTCTCCCTGGACTCCTAGCGCATTAGCCGCCTCAGATGGTAAAGGGGCTCATGCTCACAAACCTAGGACCCTACTATCCCTGTAATGCCCTAGGCCTAATGACAGGGCAGAGACCACCGATTCATCCTACACCACGGATGAAAAGGTGTCTCCAGAGGCCCAGTTGCAGACAGGAAGCAAGACCATGGGATAAACAGTACGGCAGGTAAGTTACACAGCACATAACTATGCTATCCCCAATTACCTGCCATAGCCAAGATGGAATGCGGCTCCAGGCTGGGAAACCCACAGTCTTGTCTTCGCTTAAACCCCTCCAGGAAAGCACGCCCCTTTCGGAGCCAAGACACCACCAGAAAACCTCCATACACCAACCACACCAATACAACATACACCAGGTGGGGGAGGAAAACAGAGACACACCGGAGGGGACACAGCCAGGGCAAGGAAACAATATAATAAATAAGGGTGACTCACACAGACACAAAGACATACCGCCAGGGAGCAGAGCTCCTACACAGGCAGACGACAAAATTAGTATGACCACAGGCTCCAACACACCATCATATAAAGAGGCCTGAGGTCACACCCACCACACCTAGCAGACACACCTAAATTAACCCCGTGACAACCAAGACGGGGAAGCACCAAAGAAAGGAAAGTGTACGTGCAAACAGAAAACTACATTTTGCCCACGGCAACCAGTCTGCACGCAACAGCATAAATTGGCCGTGACAGATGCACCTTTACAGTATAAACTCCCAAAAGGTGACCCCATTTTGGAAACCAGGGGATAAGGTGACAGTTTTATTGGTATATTATGTTTTTTGTGAGGCAAGGTAATAAAAAAAATGGCTGTTTTGGCACCTTTTTTAAATTTTACAAGATTCATCTGACAGGATAGATCATGTGCTATTTTTATAGAGCAGGTTGTTATAGACGCAATGATATCAAATCTGTCTACTTTCTTTGTTTGCTTGTTTCAGTTTTACATAATAAAGCATTTTTGAAAAAAAAATGATGATTTTGTGTCTCCATTTTCTGAATGCCTTATTATTATTATTTTTTTCTGCTGATCATCTTGTG
Organism: Bufo gargarizans; assembly: GCF_014858855.1. Classification (NCBI taxonomy): domain Eukaryota; kingdom Metazoa; phylum Chordata; class Amphibia; order Anura; family Bufonidae; genus Bufo; species Bufo gargarizans. The sequence goes on from NC_058081.1 coordinate 319,094,019, forward strand.
CAGGGGCTCGTTTTTTACAGAAATAGTTGACCTTTTTATTGGTACCATGTTTGGGTAAATATGATTTTTTGATCATTCATTATTACACTTTATGTGGCAAGGTGACCAAAAAATTGGTTGTTTTGGAACAGTTTTTATTTATTTATTTTTACAGCATTCACCTTAGGGGTTAGGTCATGTTAAAATTTTATAGAGCAGATTGTTACGGATGTGGCAATACCTAATATGTATACTTTTTCTTATTTATTTAAGTTTTACACAATAATAGCATTTTTAAACCCAAAATATGATGTTTTTGTGTCTCCATAGTCTGAGAGCCATAGCTTTTTTTATTTTTTGACCAATCATCTTAGGTAGGTTTTCATTTTTTGCGGGATGTGGTGACAGTTAGATTTGTATCTATTGGTATCTATTGGTACTATTTTGGAGGGCATAAGCCTTTCTGATCGCTTGGTGTTGCAAGCTTTTTTTGGCATTGTTTTTTTTTTTTTTTTTAAGGTGTTCAACTGAGGGGTTATGTGATATTTTTATAGAGCTGGTTGTTACAGATGTTGCAATAACTTATTTGTCTACCTTTTTAAATTGATTTCACGTTACACAACAATAGCATATTTGAAACAGAAAATTATGTTTTAGTCTCAACATTCTAAGAGCTATAGTATAATTTTTTTTTAAGTGACTTTTTTATGTAGGGGCTCATTTTTGCAGTGACAGTTTTATTGGTACCATTTTGTGGGACATATGCCTCCTTGATCGCTTGGTGTTGCACTTTTTATGATGTCAGGTGACAAAAATCTTTTTTTTTATTTCTTTTTATGGTGTTTATCAGACGGGGGAGATCATGTGATATATTTATAGAGCCGGTCGTTATGTACCCGGTGATACCTAATATGTGTAATTTATTTTATTTTATTCTTTCATTTTTTAAGCAAAAATTACAACACCAAGCGATCAGAAAGGCTTATGCCCTCCAAAATAGTATCAATAGATACCAATAGATACAAATCTAACTGTCACCTCATCCTGCAAAAAATGAGAACCTACCTAAGACGATTGGTCAAAAAATAAAAAAGCTATGGCTCTCAGACTATGGAGACACTAAAACATCATATTTTGGGTTTAAAAATGCTATTATTGTGTAAAACTTAAATAAATAAGAAAAAGTATACATATTAGGTATTGCCACATCCGTAACAATCTGCTCTATAAAATTTTAACATGACCTAACCCCTAAGGTGAATGCTGTAAAAATAAATAAATAAAAACTGTTCCAAAACAACCAATTTTTTGGTCACCTTGCCACATAAAGTGTAATAATGAATGATCAAAAAATCATATTTACCCAAACATGGTACCAATAAAAAGGTCAACTATTTCTGTAAAAAACGAGCCCCTGCACAAGATGATCAGCAGAAAAAAATAAAACATCATAATTTTGGTTTCAAAAATGCTGTTATTGTGTAAAACTTAAATAAATAAGAAAAGGTATACATATTAGGTATTGCCACATCTGTAACGATCTGCTCTATAAAAATGTGTGCAGATCAGAGCCTGAAACCAGCATTTTAACACTGTCGCTCATCGATTGGTTAGTCAGCATAGACTAAACAATTGGAGCGATCACCAACAAGGGACCACTCTGATTGGTCCCTTTGTCGGCATTACTGGACTGTATGCTCTCCGTGACAGCAGCAGTGCAGGTGCAGAAGCTTTTATTCAAGCAATTTGCAGTGCTTGGACTAAAGAGGTGCCATAACGTTTATATATGTGCTGGCTGCACGGGGGCATGTGTAATTAGCACATATATAGCCGTATGGCAGTTGTGAAGGGGTTAATAGAGCTTATGAAAGGCTGCATGGCAGCCAATCAACAAGCTTTCAAGCTGTAGGCACTTAGAAGCCATCGCAGCCATGGCTAGTAATGACATGGCTGTGATTGGCTGGTGCATCATGTGACCCAGCCTCTATACAAGCTGGATCACGTGTAGCACCGCCCATCAGCTCTGAGTAGTGCAGAGAAAGGAAGCAGGCAGCTAAAGTAAGAGAGAATGTTAGGAATCTCATCTGGCTATTTATTCTGTGGGTGACCTATATTGATTTTTTGGTGAGTGCAATACACCAGCTTTGCACCCCTGACACAGAAATATAATAATTCATCGGGCTGTTAATTCAGTGAGTGACCAATAGCAATTTTTTTGTGGGTGCAATGCACCATCTTTGTACCCCTGACACAAAAATATAATAGTTAATCTGTCTGTTACTTCGAGGGACGACATATACCCATTTTTGGTGTGAGGTACACCTGCACTGCATCCGTGACAGGAAAATTAATATAGTTAATCTGTCCGATAGATCGGTGGGTGACATATACCCATTTTTGGTGTGAGGTACACCTGCACTGCATCCGTGACAGGGAAATTAATATAGTTAATCCGTCCGATAGATCGGTGGGCTACATATACCCATTTTTGGTGTGAGGTACACCAGCACTGCATCTGTGACAGAGAAATTAATATGGTTAATCTGTCTATTAGTTCGGTGAGTGACCTCAAAGAATGAGGAGAGCATCAAGGGACGTGGCCCTGGTCGTGGTGCTGCTGGTGCTGGTGGAGCTCCAGTTGCAGGGAGAGGACATGTTCGATCTGTGCCAGCTACACGCCCAAATGAAACACCTTCCTCAGGTGCACCTAGGCGACAGGCCGTTCAGCGTCATTTTGTAGGCCTTAATACCGATGTACAAATGGTGAGGCCAGAACAAGTAGAGGCGGTAGTAGATTGGATGGCTGACAGTGCCTCCAATTCCTTCACATTGTCTCCCACCCTGTCCCCTGCTGAAACAGCAGAGTTATCACCTGCAGCCCATGGGCATCTGTCCTTCACCTCACCGCCTTTCAAATCAGCCAAGCAGTCATGCAGCAGTCTCATATGCTTTTTGATGACTCTGCTAGCAGGGTTTCCGTGGGCCATCCACCTAGCCCTGCCCCAGAAGTGGAAGAGATTGAGTGCATTGATGCCCAACCACTTATGTTTCAGGATGTGGACATGGGAGGACCACCGCAGTGTGAGATTGTGAAACAGCTCTTCCTGTATAATGTTTGTGCATAATTGTATTGGAACTGTCATTTGGCATTTTGGGCACTAGAGGCCGCTGTTTCTCCACACAGCTAAAGTGACTGCTGGATTTGAATATGCAAAGGTTCTGATGAAGAACAGAAAGGAGAGAGTCAGACATCTTGCGAGGATTGTGTGTGTGAGACACAAGCCGGTCTCATCACGGCGTTGGAGTGTCTGCAGTGATTGGGGTGATAGTAGAGAGGGTCTTTCACCCGTTCCATACCCAGATCCTATCCTCAGAAGACGGGATTGTCTCCAGCAGAGCTGATTGGTGCTTTGAAAGAAAAGGACATCTATTCAGCAAGGCCGCAGGTGTGCTTACAGGTGCTGGAACTATCCTGATGGGAGACATCCTCTGTTACCAGATGGTATCAGGTCAGTGAACCCAGGTTTTGTTGTGTTAATTGCACTGTTTTAGTGGTACCTGAAGAATCTGAGACTGAGCTTGTACCTGCCATTAGTTAGATAGTTAGGATCTGTATGCGGCAGGCTTCCCAGGATTGTTTGCGGCACAGTATCGACTTTTAGGGCCCTGCTGTGTGCGCCATCGGTCAGGGTTGTTCTATTCCGCGGCACAGTGTCGACTTTTCAGGCTCTGATTTACACGCCACTGAGTTTGGGTCGGCTAGCCGGACTAGGACAGGACTCAAGGGTGGGGAAATATTACCTTGTGTATTCCTACATCGTTATGTTGGTTGTCAATGTTTAGTAAAGTTTTATTAGTTACTAAAAGCTGACGTTTGTGTCGCTTTTCTTGTCTCTGACTTCACTCTATCCTGGGGAGCCCACCCCGCTACACGGCTTACAGCAGCACATTTCTGATTATGATAATAAAACACAGGTGCCAACTGCTGTGGCTTTCTGCTGTGTGCAGACTGGCAAAGAGGGCAGGGGTAAAGAGTGGGTGGAGGATGATAAGGTCCTAGACCCGACATGGAATCAAGGTAATGTGAGTGATGTGTGCAATTCGGAGGAAGAGGTGGTGGTCACACAGCGCAAGCAGCACAGCAGCACAGCAAAAGAGGGAGCAGGGTGCAAAAGCAGAGTGGCCGTCCCCTAGCTAGTATTCATGCTACTGCCCACCTTGACCTCTGTACCTCAATATTGCTCCCAGGTCCTGTCCAACACACAATCATCATCCCCATTTTTTTAAGACTGGAATATGTCATCATAGGCTCCTCTATCCTCCTCCATTTCCTCCTTTGTATTTGCCCTGAGTGTCGCTGCTGCCATGGCTACTACTGCCCCTACCACCACCACCGCATCAGGTTCCACCATCCCTGCCTGACCCGTCTACTCATGGCATTCCAAACGCTGATGCTGACACTGACACATCTCGTACAAGTCATCAACAGAGAGACTTTCTTAAGTATCTTCAATAGCATATGGGGTGTTGGTGACTCTTCTTGGAAAAAAAGGTGTCCCACTAGGAGGGCTCAGTGAAGATAGAGATGATCCAAGTAAAATACTTTTCTGGGGCTGCAAGGAGGAGGAGGTGCAGGAGTAATGCTGTGACCCCTGGCTTAAAGGCAGTGTCAGACTTCAGACTCCACAATGTCATCCTCTTTGTCCGCAATAAACATTGAACCAGTATAGCAGCGCAGTTATAAAATGCAAAAAATGTACAATTTTATTGTTAGCAAATTGCAGCTGGTTTTTAGAAAAGAAAATGGTGCAATCGCATGGCATAGCCAGCAAAATGTATGTATTTACGATGCTTGGACTGCCTGGGAATATGTGCATTAAAGACTTGAACTGAACTGTAGGAGCTTCAGTTTTTTTGGGGGGGTTTATTTTATGTTGGCTGCTGAAAAAATTATGCTCCTGCCTTCAGTATGAAATGCACACACACACATGTGCGCACACACACGCACTCTGATGACATTATGCTTTTCCTCTCTAATAAAACCCTGAACTTTTCTACCTATTGATTCAATCTACCTAACTGTATATGTCCCTGTACTGTCCCTACAACACTTTAAGATTGCAGGCTTACAAAAATGCTGCTAAAATCCTTCCCCCTGATTGGCTCACAGGCTGTCTCCCTCCTAAGGTAATGTGATGCGCCATCTTCATGCTTCCTGCCTGGTTTCACAATAATTTCTGCACAATTTTCTGCACAATTTGTCTGAAGCGAGTTGCCAAAATTTTCAATTTGTCTGGCATCAGAACTTTTGTGTAATTCGCAACCAATCCGATTAGTTTAAAGTCAATTTGTGTCTTGATACCTAAGCATAGTTTATTACACTATTTTATACAGGAAAAAGGGGTATACTAATGCATACCTGCCCAAGGGATGTCCAAAAGACACTCTTTTGGCATCCAACAGTTAAATGGAGCAATATGAATATTTGACAATTAGGAGCTGTTCACACACTGGCTTTTGCTACCGGAATTTTGGTGCAGACACCATGCCAAAATTCCAGCGGCAGCCATGTGTGTTCTGCCACCCATTGTTTTCAGTGGGAGGCAACACTGTAGTTCACAACCTGACAGTTAAAAATCAGGACTATGGCAAGAAAGGACGTGTCCCTTTTTGGCATGGTGTGCAACAGCCGCTGCTTAAAACCATGTTGGCTATCCGCTCATGTGGAGATAAGTGACAAGCGGGACCACAGCATTCTGCTGCAGTATACGTAGTGGTTTCTGACAGCGTCTAAATCCGCTGTTTGAAGATGCCCACACACTGACATTTTTCCCAAGTGTACACATCAAACATATGACTATAGCATGACGTAAACAGAGCCTTAGTCTTCATAGAAACTCTAGAGCTTGTCTTCCTTGTCTTACTGTACTCATGTACAATGTTGTTCTTAGCTTTACTACTTCTGGTCCATTAATTTTTTCCAAATTTTGTCAATATCTCTATTCTCTCACAACATGTACTGTATATAGGACTTCCTACAACTACCTAGACCAGAGGCTATTATACTTCAATTTTCTGTAAATATTATAATTTATTAAGAACAGCACAAATGATATACATATATATATTTAATAAGATCCATACATTAATATTGCATTAAAGACTTGAACTGAACTGTAGGAGCTTCAGTTTTTTTTTTTTGGTTTATTTTATGTTGGCTGCTGAAAAAATTATGCTCCTGCCTTCAGTATGAAACGCACACACACACATGTGCGCACACACACATGTGCGCACACACACGCACTCTGATGACATTATGCTTTTCCTCTCTAATAAAACCCTGAACTTTTCTACCTATTGATTCAATCTACCTAACTGTATATGTCCCTGTACTGTCCCTACAACACTTTAAGATTGCAGGCTTACAAAAATGCTGCTACAATCCTTCCCCCTGATTGGCTCACAGGCTGTCTCCCTCCTAAGGTAATGTGATGCGCCATCTTCATGCTTCCTGCCTGGTTTCACAATAATTTCCGCACAATTTGTCTGAAGCGAGTTGCCAAAATTTTCAATTTGTCTGGCATCAGAACTTTTGTGTAATTCGCAACCAATCCGATTAGTTTAAAGTCAATTTGTGTCTTGATACCTAAGCATAGTTTATTACACTATTTTATACAAGAAAAAAGGGTATACTAATGCATACCTGCCCAAGGGATGTCCAAAAGACACTCTTTTGGCATCCAACAGTTAAATGGAGCAATATGAATATTTGACAATTAGGGGCTGTTCACACACTGGCTTTTGCTACCGGAATTTTGGTGCAGACACCATGCCAAAATTCCAGCTGCAGCCATGTGTGTTCTGCCACCCATTGTTTTCAGTGGGAGGCAACACTGTAGTTCGCAACCTGACAGTTAAAAGTCAGGACTATGGCAAGAAAGGACGTGTCCCTTTTTGGCATGGTGTGCAACAGCCGCTGCTTAAAACCATGTTGGCTATGCGCTCATGTGGAGATAAGTGACAAGCGGGACCACAGCATTCTGCTGCAGTATACGTAGTGGTTTCTGACAGCGTCTAAATCCGCTGTTTGAAGATGCCCACACACTGACATTTTTCCCAAGTGTACACATCAAACATATGACTATAGCATGATGTACACGGAGCCTTAGTCTTCATATAAACTCTAGAGCTTGTCTTCCTTGTCTTACTGTACTCATGTACAATGTTGTTCTTAGCTTTACTACTTCTGGTCCATTAATTTTTTCCAAATTTTGTCAATATTTCTTTTCTCTCACAACATGTACTGTATATAGGACTTCCTACAACTACCTAGACCAGAGGCTATTATACTTCAATTTTCTGTATATATTATAATTCATTAAGAACAGCACAAATGATATACATACAGGTCCTTCGAAAAAAATTAGCATATTGTGATAAAGTTCATTATTTTCTGTAATGTACTGATAAACATTAGACTTTCATATATTTTAGATTCATTACACACCAACTGAAGTAGTTCAAGCCTTCTATTGTTTTAATATTGATGATTTTGGCATACAGCTCATGAAAACCCCAAATTCCTATCTAAAAAAATTAGCATATCATGAAAAGGTTCTCTAAACAAGCTAATAACCTAATCATCTGAATCAACTAATTAACTCTAAACACCTGCAAAAGATTCCTGAGGCTTTTAAAAACTCCCAGCCTGGTTCATTACTCAAAACCGCAATCATGGGTAAGACTGCCGACCTGACTGCTGTCCAGAAGGCCATCATTGACACCCTCAAGCAAGAGGGTAAGACACAGAAAGAAATTTCTGAACGAATAGGCTGTTCCCAGAGTGCTGTATCAAGGCACCTCAGTGGGAAGTCTGTGGGAAGGAAAAAGTGTGGCAGAAAACGCTGCACAACGAGAAGAGGTGACCGGATCCTGAGGAAGATTGTGGAGAAGGACCGATTCCAGACCTTGGGGGACCTGCGGAAGCAGTGGACTGAGTCTGGAGTAGAAACATCCAGAGCCACCGTGTACAGGCGTGTGCAGGAAATGGGCTACAGGTGCCGCATTCCCCAGGTCAAGCCACTTTTGAACCAGAAACAGTGGCAGAAGCGCCTGACCTGGGCTACAGAGAAGCAGCACTGGACTGTTGCTCAGTGGTCCAAAGTACTTTTTTCGGATGAAAGCTAATTTTGCATGTCATTCGGAAATCAAGGTGCCAGAGTCTGGAGGAAGACTGGGGAGAGGGAAATGCCAAAATGCCTGAAGTCCAGTGTCAAGTACCCACAGTCAGTGATGGTCTGGGGTGCCATGTCAGCTGCTGGTGTTGGTCCACTGTGTTTTATCAAGGGCAGGGTCAATGCAGCTAGCTATCAGGGGATTTTGGAGCACTTCATGCTGCCATCTGCTGAAAAGCTTTATGGAGATGAAGATTTCATTTTTCAGCATGACCTGGCACCTGCTCACAGTGCCAAAACCACTGGTAAATGGTTTACTGACCATGGTATTACTGTGCTCAATTGGCCTGCCAACTCTCCTGACCTGAACCCCATAGAGAATCTGTGGGATATTGGGAAGAGAAAGTTGAGAGACGCAAGACCCAACACTCTGGATGAGCTTAAGGCTGCTATCGAAGCATCCTGGGCCTCCATAACACCTCAGCAGTGCCACAGGCTGATTGCCTCCATGCCACGCCGCACTGAAGCAGTCATTTCTGCAAAAGGATTCCCGACCAAGTATTGAGTGCATAACTGAACATAATTATTTGAAGGTTGACTTTTTTTGTATTAAAAACACTTTTCTTTTATTGGTCGGATGAAATATGCTAATTCTTTTAGGTAGGAAATTTGGGTTTTCATGAGCTGTATGCCAAAATCATCAATATTAAAATAATAAAAGGCTTGAACTACTTCAGTTGGTGTGTAATGAATCTAAAATATATGAAAGTCTAATGTTTATCAGTACATTACAGAAAATAATGAACTTTATCACAATATGCTATTTTTTTTAGAAGGACCTGTATATATATTTAATAAGATCCATACATTAATATTATATAATCTCAATAGGATTACTATATGATAATTTCAGCTACTAGAAACATAGAAATATTAAAATGAAATACATAAAAATGCCATCCAGGATAGTGCTATCACAGGGTTTGAGATAAGATTCATCCTATTATATAGTTCCTTGGGTTCATAGTGGCTGAAGACATCTATTCACAGTGGGATTATTTTATCAGGAATAAGGCTCATGTCCAACAAAGGCAGTGAATATAACATTTTTCCTAGTTGAACCCAGTTCATATGATTTAGTAACCTTCATTTACATAGCTCTGAGCTATATTTATTTCAAGTAAATTGATAGATAACTATCAACCCCAGAAGCTTAGCTTCCTAATACAGAATTGTATTAATTAGGATTGGAAAAAGTACCATGTTCAGCCCCTGCCAGCATTAAATTGCATAGTGTTCTCTATTTGATTCAACACATACTAATGAGAATGAGATCATGAAACTCAATTTTCGTTTAAATAAGAATGCTGACACTTCTGTTATCTGACCGTCTGGACCTATACAAAAGGCCATAGTGCAAAAGGATGATTGTGCTTATTATTCTGCCTAAGAGACAGTGCTACAACTGTCATTAAGTGCTTTTCCAGTTGCCTTGCCAGGTTTCTCATTTGCGGATATCATAAGATAAAAGCTTATGATTCTCTTGAAGGCACATTGTCTTTCAAGACTGCTAACCACTTAAAGCTGAATTCTAAAAATCCACCCTTTACTTGTGTCACGTTTTAAAAGGAATATCTGGCTTGAGCAACATAAAAATATAAAAAATGTTAAGAAAAAAATAAAAGTATTTTACAATAATTGAAACTGGTATTACATATACAGATACTGCCTGTGTCTACAAATCATGAGGCGAATACAGTCTCAGTCTTTGGAAACAGCACCACCTAGTGATGAAAACTCAGTAGACTTGATGCAGCTAGGATATTAGTATAGAATATTAAAGAGATGGCCTTGCGGTTCGCCCGGCGGTTGTTTCACAGCAAACTTTGCACGTCCGAGATTTGCCGAACATGTGAACATATGGCAATGTTCGCATGCGCCATATTCTTTTGCATTGCGCCAAACTTTGACCCATGACACATAGGTGTGATATACTGAGGGGTGTGATATACTTATAATATACTTTCTAACATAGAAAGTATATTATAGTGCATTTGTATTGTGCAGCAGTTGTGTGCGGTTCTGCTGCAATACCGTAGCTATATAGAAGGGGTAACGCTATTGGAATAAATAATTGCAACTGGTGTGATATACCTGTTGCCCCTGAAAAAAATTGATTGAGGGGTGTGATATACCTATAATATACTTTCTAACATAGAAAGTATATAGTTAATTTGTATTGTGCCGCAGTTGTGTGCAATTCTGCTGTGATACCGCAGGTATATATGCTTCCACAAAATACTGATTAAGGGGTTTGATATACCTGCTTCCACAAAATACTGATTGAGGTGTGCAATATACCTGCTTTCACAAAATATTGATTGAGGGGTTTGATATACCTGCTTCCACAAAATACAGATTGAGGGGTGTGATATGCCTGCTTCCACAAAATATTGATTAATGGGTTCTGTAAACCTGCTTCCACAAAATACTGATTGAGAGGTGCGATATACCTGCTTCCACCAAATATTGATTGAGGAATGCAATACACCTGCTTTCACAAAATACTGATTCAGGGTTGTGATATACAGTACTTTTTGCCCCATAGGATGTACTCCCCCCCCCCCAAAAGTGTGGGGGGGGGGAATTGCCCCTCCATCTTATGGGGTGAATGCAGCCATTTTACATCACAGTCTGCTATGCTTCAACAGCCTGCAATGTATCAGCCGGGAGGGAGGAGGGTCTGGAGCCTGGGAACTTACACCGGGCCTTGCCGCTCACAGGAGTATTTCTAAACAGTAATCCTTAACCTCTTGATAACTTTAACTAAAGTTGCGCTCTCCCCTGTATCAGCACATACTAACAAGCATTCGTAGCAGGCAGAGCATCTGGCAGCTTTATGTCACTGACTGACGTTGGACGCCTGCTCCTCCCACTTTATGAATGGAGCAGGCGCGCAACGTCAGTGAGTAACGTAACGCTGCCAGCCGCTCTGCCTGCTACGAATGCTTGTTAGTAAGTGCTGATACAGGGGAGAGCGCAACTTTAGTTAAAGTTATTAAGAGGTTAAGGATTACTGTTTAGAAATACGGCCATGAGCGGTTTGGCCACTGTATTGGGGGACACTGTTATGGGGGGATTTGTGCATGACACATATATAGCAGTGTCATCCACAGATATCCCCCATAATAGTGCCATCCACAGATCCCCCACCCCATAACAGTGCCATCCACAGATGCCCTCCCCATAAAAGTGCCATCGACAGATCCCCCCATAACAGAGCCATCCACAGATCCCCCACATAACAGTGCCATCCACAGATTCCCCCATAACAGTACCATCCACAGATCTCCTCCATAACAGTGCGTCATCCACAGATCCCCATAATAGTGTAATGCACAGACCACCATTAGTTCAAAACCCACCAAAAGCACACCTTTGGTAAAAAAAAAAAAAGTTTCTTATTTTCCTCCTCAAAAACTTAGGTGCGTCTTATGGGCCGGTGCGTCTTAGGCTACTTTCACACGAGCGTTCGATCGGATCCGTTCTGAACGGATCAGATCATATTTATGCAGACGGAGGCTCCGTTCAGTACGGATCCATCTGCATTAATAACTTAGAAAAATTTCTAAGTCTGAAAGTAGCCTGAGCGGATCCGTTCAGACTTTCAATGTAAAGTCAATGGGGGACGGATCCGCTTGAAGATTGAGCCATATGGTGTCATCTTCAAGCGGATCCGTTCCCATTGACTTACATTGTAAGTCTGAACGGATACGCAAGCAGCGTTCAGCTGTTCGCCTGGCCGTGCGGAGGCGAGCGGAGCGGAGGCTGAACGCCGCCAGACTGATGCAGTCTGAGCGGATCAGCTCCATTCAGACTGCATCAGGGCTGGACGGAGGCGTTCGGGTCTGCTCGTGAGCTCCTTCAAACGGAGCTCACGAGCGGACCGACGAATGCTCGTGTGAAAGTAGCCTTATAAGGCCAAAAATACGGTACCTGCTTCCACCAAATATTGATTGAGGGCTGCGATACACCTCCTTCCACAAAATACTGATTAAGAGGTATGATATACCTGCTTTCACAAAATACAGATTAAGTGGTGCGATATATCTGCTTCCACCAAATTTTCATAAAGGGGTTCTATATACCTTCTTCCACAAAATACTGGATGAGGGGTTTGATATACCTGCTTCCACAAAATACTGATTGAGGGGTGCGATATACCTGCTTCCACAAAATACTGAATAAGGGGTTTGATATACCTGCTTCCACAAAATTCAGATTGAGGGTTGTGATTTACCTGCTTCCACCAAATATTGATTAAGGGGTTCTATATAGCTGCGTCCACAAAATACTGATTGAGGGGTTTGATATACCTGCTTCCACAAAATACTGATTGAGGGGTGTGATATACCTGCTTCCACAAAATACTGAATAAGGGGTTTGATATACCTGCTTCCACAAAATTCAGATGGAGGGTTGTGATTTACCTGCTTCCACCAAATATTGATTAAGGGGTTCTATATAGCTGCTTCCACAAAATACTGATTGAGGGGTTTGATATACCTGCTTCCACCAAATATTGATTGATGCCTGCAATACACCTACTTCCACACAATATGATTAAGGGGATTGATATACTTGCTTCCACCAAATATTGATTAAGGGGTTCTACATACCTGCTTCCACAAAATACTGATTAAGGGAATTGATATTCCTGCTTCCACCAAATATTTATTGAGGACTACAATACACTTGCTTCCACAAAATACTGATTGAGGGGTGCAATATACCTGCTTCCACCAAATATTGGTTGAGGCCTGCGATACACCTGCTTCCACAAAATACTGATTAAGGGGATTGATATACCTGCTTCCACCAAATGTTTATTAAGGCCAACGATTCACCTGCTTCCACAAAATACTGATTAAGGAGTTTGATATACCAGCTTCTACCAAATACTGATTGAGGCCTGCGATATACCTGCTTCCATAACTGCTACTCTTCTCTAGGGACTTTGGCACAGGGTCATTTTGAAAATGACAGGCAGAGGAAGAGGCAGGCCTTTCCACAGGGGTGGTAGGGGTCGGGCAGGTGCACCAGGCCGGAACCTAAGTGGGAAGTTGGAGAAGGTGCGTGCGATCATGTCAAAGGACGCACTAGAGTTGGTTGAGTGGCTCACTCAGCCTTCTGCTTCTGCACCATCCTCATACTCTGTATCTGCACTCTCCTCTCTAAGTCTGAAAGTAGCCTGAGCGGATCCGTTCAGACTTTCAATGTAAAGTCAATGGGGGACGGATCCGCTTGAAGATTGAGCCATATGGTGTCATCTTCAAGCGGATCCGTTCCCATTGACTTACATTGTAAGTCTGAACGGATCCGCTCGCCTCCGCACGGCCAGGCGGACAGCTGAACGCTGCAAGCAGCGTTCATTCTTTCCGCCTGGCCGTGCGGAGGCGAGCGGAGCAGAGGCTGAACGCCGCCAGACTGATGCAGTCTGAGCGGATCAGCTCCATTCAGACTGCATCAGGGCTGGACGGAGGCGTTCGGGTCTGCTCGTGAGCTCCTTCAAACGGAGCTCACGAGCGGACCGACGAATGCTCGTGTGAAAGTAGCCTTATAAGGCCAAAAATACGGTACCTGCTTCCACCAAATATTGATTGAGGCCTGCGATACACCTCCTTCCACAAAATACTGATTAAGAGGTATGATATACCTGCTTTCACAAAATACAGATTAAGTGGTGCGATATATCTGCTTCCACCAAATTTTGATAAAGGGGTTCTATATACCTTCTTCCACAAAATACTGGATGAGGGGTTTGATATACCTGCTTCCACAAAATACTGATTGAGGGGTGCGATATACCTGCTTCCACAAAATACTGAATAAGGGGTTTGATATACCTGCTTCCACAAAATTCAGATTGAGGGTTGTGATTTACCTGCTTCCACCAAATATTGATTAAGGGGTTCTATATAGCTGCTTCCACAAAATACTGATTGAGGGGTTTGATATACCTGCTTCCACAAAATACTGATTGAGGGGTGTGATATACCTGCTTCCACAAAATACTGAATAAGGGGTTTGATATACCTGCTTCCACAAAATTCAGATGGAGGGTTGTGATTTACCTGCTTCCACCAAATATTGATTAAGGGGTTCTATATAGCTGCTTCCACAAAATACTGATTGAGGGGTTTGATATACCTGCTTCCACCAAATATTGATTGATGCCTGCAATACACCTACTTCCACACAATATGATTAAGGGGATTGATATACTTGCTTCCACCAAATATTGATTAAGGGGTTCTACATACCTGCTTCCACAAAATACTGATTAAGGGAATTGATATTCCTGCTTCCACCAAATATTTATTGAGGCCTACAATACACTTGCTTCCACAAAATACTGATTGAGGGGTGCAATATACCTGCTTCCACCAAATATTGGTTGAGGCCTGCGATACACCTGCTTCCACAAAATACTGATTAAGGGGATTGATATACCTGCTTCCACCAAATGTTTATTAAGGCCAACGATTCACCTGCTTCCACAAAATACTGATTAAGGAGTTTGATATACCAGCTTCTACCAAATACTGATTGAGGCCTGCGATATACCTGCTTCCATAACTGCTACTCTTCTCTAGGGACTTTGGCACAGGGTCATTTTGAAAATGACAGGCAGAGGAAGAGGCAGGCCTTTCCACAGGGGTGGTAGGGGTCGGGCAGGTGCACCAGGCCGGAGCCTAAGTGGGAAGTTGGAGAAGGTGCGTGCGATCATGTCAAAGGACGCATTAGAGTTGGTTGAGTGGCTCACTCAGCCTTCTGCTTCTGCACCATCCTCATACTCTGTATCTGCACTCTCCTCACTCTCTGCTGTGTGTACCCCCAAAGACACCACCACCACCGCCACCATAGACCCTCCATGACCCCTCCAGTTAGAGGAATTATATTCTCATCCATTCCCAGACCTTACCGATGCGCAGCCATTCTTGGTATTGGATGAGGAAGAGGAGGTAGCAATGTCCTCCACCCAGCGGTCTGATGACAGTACCCAAATCAGCCCAAGCAAGGTGGTCCCCGCTGTTGCTGCCTACTCCGAGATCTCTAATGTCAGTGGTGTTGAAGGTGAGAATAATGACATGTCGATGGACATCGCATAAGTGTCCACAAAAGAGGAAGAGGAGGGGAGTTCAGAGGGAGAGACGGAGCAGCAGGTAGGGAGGAGAAGCAGGCAGAACTCACAGTGCACAGGAGGCAAAAAACAGACTGCAAATCTATCTGGAGTGAGGCATCCACCATGCACGGTCACATCTTGCGCTCCCAGGACGCCGACACATGGCTCCGTAGAGTGGGCTTTTTTAACGTGTCAGCCGCTAACAATAGTGTTGCCATCTGCAGCCTTTGCTGTCAACTAGAGTTGAGCAGACACCCGGATGTTCGGGTTCGACGGGTTCGGCTGAACTTCACAAAAAAAATTGAGCACTAACACTAACTTTTGAGCACTAACATGGCTCTAAAAAATGTCATGGAAACAGCTAGAGGGCTGCAAATGGCAGCAAAATGTGGTTACGAGCGTGGCAAGTGCGCTGCAAACAAATGTGAATAGGGAAATGACTTAAAATAACATAAAATACGTAAAAATTAAAAATATTGATCTAGGAGGAGAAGGTCCATATGGAGTAATAGGTTGAGAAGGAAGTGGATTTGGCGGTGTAGGTGGAAGCTGCGGTGGAGGAGGAGGAGGTAGTCAACACTGGTTTTTGGTTAAATTATTATTTTTTTAGTGTACACCCCAAAACATTGGGAAATATAGCCTGTTATAACCCCCTCCAGCCGTGCTAAACAAACATTCAGACAATACACTGGCTGCAGGGCAGGCCAGCACCTCCAAGGCATAAAGAGCAAGCTCAGGCCATGTGCCCAATTTATAGACCCAGAAGTTGAAGGGGGCAGACCCATCAGTCAGTATGTGTAGGCGTGTGCACACATACCGCTCAACCATGTCGCACGTCCCTGTGACATCCACAATTTAATTGGATATCTTCTCTATCAACTTTTGACGTACTTTTCTGCGCCTACGATGGTTATCACGGGTAGTGGGGAATCAGGGTTCCAAGCCGGAGAGGTAGCATGAGAAAGGGATACCACATCCAAGGGAGGTCAATGGCTGAAATGTGATCGAGCGGAAATGTGGGACAAGTTATTAAAGTGTAAGGATTGAATGAAAGGAGGGGGTGCTCGTCAATTGAAGATGAATTTTAGAAGTTTAAGTCCCTGTCACCTATAAAGAGCAGGGGGTTTTCATCGGCAAAAATGATTTAATGTCACCCACCAATTGAACAGATGATTTTACAAAAATTAGGTCCCTGTCACCTATTCAGAGCAGCGGTTTGTATACGACAAAGTTGGTAAAATGTCACCTGACAACGTAACAGATGATTTTTTTGAAATTTAGGTCCCTGTCACCTATGCACAGCAGGGGTTTATTCACAGCAAAAATGGTAAAATGTCACCCAAGAATGCAACAGATGCTTTTGCACCCTGCTCCCTCTTTTGCTGTGTTGGTGCCTCTGTGCAACCTAGTGATGAGCGGGAGGTGCCATATTCGAATTCGCGATATTTCGCGAATATTCGATTGAATATTCGTGTTATATTCGTCGAAATCGAATATTCGTAATTATTCCAATTATCGCGAATAATATGCGATTTAATCAATCACGTATTGCGAATTTTTTCTTTGATAGTATAAGGCAACGTTCCTATGACTAATTGACTATGGCTAGGCTAATATGTGTATTTTACGAAATTTCGTAATATTGCTCTAACTTCGTCTTTTAGAATATTACGAATATTCTAAAAGACGAAGTTAGAGCAATATTACGAAATTTCGTAAAATACACATATAGATTGTAATTTAGCTAATAGTGCTATAATCCTTTTTTTCTCTATTTTTTTGCCTCTTCTGAACTTAAGTTTTTTAAATTACAATCTATATGGGTATTTTACGAAATTTCGTAATATAGCTCTAACTTCGTCTTTTAGAATATTCGTAATATTGCGCTAACTTCGTCTTTTAGAATATTCGTATCGTAATATTCAAAAAGACGAAGTTAGAACAATAGTAAGAATATACGTAAAAAGTTGAAATTGAGATGCGATTAATATAACTCGAAGTAATCGCATGGCGATTTCAACTTAGCACTGCTATATTCCATATTATAACAATAAAAAAAAAAGAATATTCGATTTCGCGAATATATAGAACGATATTCTAAATATTCGCGAAATCTCGAAATTGCGATATTCGAGAAAAAAATTTGCAATTCGAATATTCGCGCTCAACACTAGTGCAACCACCGCCTCTTCCTCCGAACTAGACAGGTCACTCGCATGAGCTTGATTCCATGTGGGGTCTAGTACCTCATCATCCTCCACATCATCTATCACCCACTCTTTACCCCTGCCCTCCTTGTCGGTTTGCAGACTGCAGAAAGCCGCAGCAGTTTGCACCTGTGTTTTGTCATCATCAGAGACGTGCTGCGGTGGTCCCCTAATCTACTATAGTCTGTACTTGTTCTGGCCTCACCATTCGTACTGTTCAAAATGCAGTGTAGGACGCAACTGTACTTTCCAGTGCAAAAGATGAGCATTTGTCAACCAACAATGTAACAGACTAATTAGAGAAATGTATTTCCTTGTCCACTAGCTAGAGCAGGGGTATATCACAACCAAAAATTTGTGAAAGTCACCCAACAATTTAACAGACAAGTTAGTGAAATGTATTTCCCTTTCCACTATGTAGGGAAGGGGTATATCACAGCCAAAAAATTAGGATATGTCACCTAACAATGTAACAGGCGAATTAGTGAAATGTATTTCCCTGTCCAATAGGTAGAGCATGGGCATATCAAAGCAAAACATTTGGGATAAGTCACCCAACGATATAACAGACAAATTAGTGAAATGTATTTCCCTTTCCACTATGTAGATCAGGGGTATATCACAGTCAAAAATGTGGGATATGTCACCCAACAATATAACAGACGAATTTGTGAAATGTATTTCCCTGTCCACTAGGTAGAGCAGGGGTATATCACAGCCAAAAATTGGTGAATTTCACCCAACAATGTAACAGACAAATTAGTGAAATGTATTTCCCTTTCCACTATGTAGAGCAGGGGTATATCACAACCAAAAATTTGTGAAAGTCACCCAACAATTTAACAGACAAGTTAGTGAAATGTATTTCCCTTTCCACTATGTAGGGAAGGGGTATATCACAGCCAAAAAATTTGGATATGTCACCTAACAATGTAACAGGCGAATTAGTGAAATGTATTTCCCTGTCCAATAGGTAGAGCATGGGCATATCAAAGCAAAACATTTGGGATAAGTCACCCAACGATATAACAGACAAATTAGTGAAATGTATTTCCCTTTCCACTATGTAGATCAGGGGTATATCACAGTCAAAAATGTGGGATATGTCACCCAACAATATAACAGACGAATTTGTGAAATGTATTTCCCTGTCCACTAGGTAGAGCAGGGGTATATCACAGCCAAAAATTTGGGATATGTCACCCGACAATGTAACAGTAATTAGTGAATAGTGTTGAGCGCAAATATTCGAAAAGCTATTTTTTATCGGGAATATTGGCCCTTCGCGATTTAGAATATTAGTGATATATATTCGTAAAAACAATTTTTTTTTTTTCTTTTACAGTACACATTTATTACATATTCTTGATTGTGTCCCAAAAGTCCTAAGGCTCCAAGCTTACTTACATTGACGAGTAAGTGATTGAAGCGCGAATCTTCGTAACGCGAATATATTTGCGATGCAAATATTTCCACTCATACCGGAAGAGAGAGAGGCAAAGAGCTTAGCATTTATAGCACCATTTTAGTGAATATGTAGAATATCAAAATATTCTAAAAGAAATTTTCCCCACAGTACACATTACAAAGATCTGTACTGTGTAAAGTAATGTCATCTTACTTACATTGATGAGTAAGTGATTGAAGCGCGACTCTTCGTAAAGGAAATATATTTGCAATGCAAATATCGGTACTTATACCGGAAGAAAGATGCAAAGAGCTTAGTATTTATAGCACCATTTTAGCAAATATGTAGAATTAATAATATAACAAAAACAAAGACAGGTGCACACTGCGGTCTTACTAACCCTCGTACTGGTGTAAAATTGAGAGATTAGCTAACATATCCTGCTTGGAGGACATGTCTGAGTCCGAGCACCGCGCCACGGCTTCTCAAGTAGCTCGGGACCTAACGCTAAACCTTCCTGGGCCGTATGGGCAATATGAGGAGCCAGTGGGCAATTTACATGATTGCAAGGTCCGACTCACAGTCAATCTCCCAGTAACCTCCAGCATGTGACCATGCATACAGTGGGAGGAGGGAGAGAGCTCTGTGCGCCACCCAAGACTGGTTGATCTAGCCCAGGCCTCACATGTGCTCCAGAATGCTACCTGTGGTGTAGTGTCTGCGTCAGTGTCTGCGTCTTTAGGCACAAAAAAAAAGAAAAAGGTTTTTACTGTTATTGCTTCCACAGTCCCCATCCCAATATAGTTTTTCCCTAATTCCCTCATTTAAATTATATTTTTTTTATATATATAAATATGAGGTCTTCTCGTGGTCGTTCAAGCAGCAGCAGTAGGGGAGTAGTTGGTTCCAGTGCTGGACCGCTGCCAGCATGGGTCCCCTCCTCTACCCACCGAGGGGCGGATGCAGGTGTCAGGGGCTTCCGCCTCATTCGTGATTTTTTTGTCCGTGGCAGCAGGACCATTTTCTCTCAGGATGCCAAGGAAGTAGTGTCTATCGTGGCACAAGCCAGTGCCACAGAGTCCTCTGTCCCAGCTCCGAGCAGCAGCTGCAGTTCGTCTCCTGTAGGACCAACCCCCTGCCCCCAAGAATCTTCCCTGCTCCTGTTTGAAAGCGACAGTGAGAGGGACATCTTGGGGGAGGCAATGCAAAAGGCTGAATTGCAGTTCAGTCCTCATGGTCAGGACCTTTTGGAAGGGATGGAGGAGGAGGTGGAGGGGGTACCGCCTGTATGTATCCCAGTGACATCCCTTCCAACAGGTGCGGGTGGTTTCAGCCAGCGAAACCCTGCACCTAGTCAGACCCAGGCGTCAGCGAGGGGACAGAGGAGCCAGGTGAGGGGCTCCACGTCTGCTGTTCCACTCAGTCCACCACTGGTTGGCCCAGGGTCTGAAATATCGGGGGAAGAAGAGGAGGGTGAGCGAGAATGGGTGCCACGTCCCTTCTCAGGCATCAGCAGCACTGATGAGGAGGCAAATGGTGCGACAGGTTTCCAGGGAGCCCAGCGTCAGGGGCTCCACTGGTAATGGCAGTAGGAGGAGGCAGCAGCAGCCGACTCCACCTGTGCGCAAGTCAGCACCACTCCATCTGACAGGAGGTCGGTGCGTAAGTCGCCTGTTTGGGCTTACTTCACCCTGGCAGCAGATGTCACAATTGGCATTTGTAAGCTGTGCCATGCCAGGCTGAGGAGAGGGAGGTATGTGGCTCCGCTGGGTTCCACTGCCCACACCCAGCACATGCGAGTCAACCACTGGTGGGAGTGGGAACAGATGCAAGGTGGTCATAGCAGCAGTGCCACCATCAGTGTGCAGGGGACAGCCGCTCCTGCCACTGTACTGCAGCCACCCCAACCACTTCCAACAAGGCATTCCCACTCCCCTGCTCCCTCTCCTATAGGTACTGGTACAGGCAGCCATACCTCTGCCTCCATTGGACCCTCCTCTATGTCCTCCAGTGCCATCCGGCACCAGCCGGCGTTTGCCGACGCTTTTGAGCGTACCTCTCTACGCCCCCCCCCCCCCGGAACCTATGCGTGCATTCACTCAATAGGCTCCTGGCAAGTGCTATCACCCAACATCTGCTGCCCACCAATCTTGTGGACAGCAATCCATTCAGGCAGATGTTGGAGCAGGCACAACCCAGATGGCATGTCCCTAGCCGCCATTTCTTTGCCAGGCATCGGCATCCCTGCCCTACACCAGCACATTGTGCAGAATATATCCCCGTCGCTGGATCACGCTGTCAGCGACAGGGTGCATCTGACAATGGATACTTGGACTAGCAGACATTGTTGTACAGAAGTTCCAATGCACATACCAAGGATTGAGTGACATTGTGCCAAGGGTATGGAAGATTGCCATCCACTTCCGAAGCTTCCCAACCACTGCTATGTCCCGGTCCAAACTGCAGCAGGACAACAGCCTGCCCCTCACAGTGTGACGCAGTGGAACTCTACCCTCCACATGCTGGAGAGGTTGTGGGAGCAGCGACAGGCGGTGAGGGAATACCTGCTGGACCTAGGCACTCCAGGGCCATCACACACACTCCCCTATATCTCTAATACGGAGTGGGGGCAGATACAGCAGGTCTGCCACGTGTTGGCCCCCATTTGACAAAGATGGTCAGCGGGGAGCATGTCGGTCTCAATGACATGCTCCGCATAGTGTTCCTGCTGGACAGGACACTAGATCGCCTGCTCAAGGCTGGGGAGAGTGCCTTGGTGGAGCAAGAAGAGGCAGCAATACTCCAACAGGACCAGGCCCAGGACGAGGAGGAGGAAGAGGATTGTTGATGTCCAGGAGTCTGGGCCTGGTCAGGAGGGAGAGCCAGTGCTGGGGGCACCATCAGTCTAGGGGTGAGGCAGCTCCCACCGGGAGCAGCAGCAACAGCAGTAGGAGGACCAAGAGGTCATGGTCCCGGGCAGCCATGAACAGTCACAGCAGTCTGTCCTCTTCCCTATGGCTGCCTACATGCTGTGATGCCTTAGGAGGGACCCCCGGATCAGGAAAATTAAGGAGAGGGATGATTATTGGTTGGCCACCCTTTTAGACCCTTGCTGCAAGGGGAAACTGGAGCAGTTCATCCCAGCCAGCCGGAGACAGGCCTGGATGGATCAACTGCGGGCCTGTCTGATCAAGCAGCTGGAGCAGGCAAACCCTCGGCCTCCCGCTCTGGTTCTCCCCACCCATCTCATCTAGTAGGTGGCTGGACCCAGCAGCACCAGCCGAGCACCAGTGACCTTATGGGTGAGATGAGGTTGTTCTACCAGTTTGCACGACCCAGTAGCAGCAGCAGCAGCAGCAGTAGCAGTCACGACCAGTGGCTGGCCCGCATGGTGGCAGACTACATGAGTCCGTTGGTGCTTCCAACAGCATGAGCACTGACGACCCCATGGAGTACTGGGTTGCCAGGCTGGACACCTGCCGTGAGCTCGCTCAGTATGCGCTGGAGTTACTATCTTGCCCCCCTCCACCGTACTGTCTGAGCGGACATTCAGCGCGTCAGGTGGGGTGGTCACCGACAAGCGGACCCGTCTGTCCACTGACTTCGTGGACAGACTTACATTCATCAAAATGAACGAGTCCTGGATTGGCAGTGACTTCTTGGCCCCCGCTGTCGGTTCAGGCCGTTGACGGGTCCCTTGTCCATCCCTCCTAAACTCTGTTGCTTTAAAAAAAAAAAATGTTTTTATTGATCTATATAATTATGTATTAATTTAACATTTTTAATTAAGAGATTTATTTATATTTTATTTATTTATGTCTATAATTAATGATTTATTTGTTTAACCCTTTCATGACCAAGGGTCATTGATGCCCCAGTGTCCAGGTCAAAATTTACTAATCTGACATGCGTCACTTTATGTGGTAATAGCTTTGGAACACTTTTACTTATCCACGCCATTCTGAGATTGTTTTCTCGTGACACATTGTACTTCATGATAGTCATATATTTGAGTCAATATATTTCACCTTTATTTATGAAAAAATCCCAAATTTACAAAAAATTTGGAAAAATTCACAATTTTCCAAATTTCCATTTCTCTGCGTCTAAAACAGAAAGTGATACCTAATAAAATATTTATTACTTAACATTCCCCATATGTCTACTTTATGTTGGCATCATTTTGGAAATGTAATTTTATTTTTTTAGGACGTTAGAAGGCTTAGAAGTTTAGAAGCAATTCTTACAATTTTTAAGAAAATTTCCAAAACCCACGTTTTAAGGACCAGTTCAGGTCTGAAGTCCCTTTGTGGGGCTTACATAGTGGAAACCCCCATAAATGACCCCATTATAGAAACTACACCCCTCAAGTTACTCAAAACTGATTTTACAAACTTTGTTAACCCTTTAGGCGTTCCACAAGAATTAAAGGAAAATGGAGATGAAATGTAAAAATTTAACTTTTTTGGCAGATTTTCCATTTTATATATTTTTTTTCTTTAACACATTGAGAGTTAACAGCCAAACAAAACTCAATATTTATTACCCTGATTCCGCGGTTTACAGAAACACCCCACATGTGGTCGTAAACTGCTGTTCGGGCAAACGGCAGGGCGCAGAAGGAAAGGAATGCCATACGGTTTTTGGAAGGCAGATTGTGCTGGATTGGTTTTCTGAACGCCATATGTTTTTTTATTTTTCTGCCGATCGTCTTGTGCAGGGGCTCGTTTTTTGCAGAAAGTGTTGAGGTTTTTATTGGTATCATTTTTGGGTACATAGGATTTTTTGATCATTCTTTATTACACTTTATGGGGCAAGGTGACCCAAAAATTGGCTGTTTTGGAATAGTTTTCATTTATTTATTTTCACAGCGTTTATCTGAGGAGTTAGGTCATGTGATAGTTTTATAGAGAAGATCGTTACGGACGTGGCAATACCTAATATGTATACTTTTTCTTATTTATTTAAGTTTTACACAATAATAGCATTTCTGAAACCAAAAAAATGATGTTTTAGTGTCTCTATAGTCTGAGAGCCATAGCTTTTTTATTTTCTGGGCGATTGTCTTAAATAGGGTATAATTTTTTGCGGGACGAAGTGATGGTTTGATTGGTACTATTTTGGGGGTCATAAGCCTTTTTGATCACTTGCTGTTGCACTTTTTGTGATGTAAGGTGACAAAAATAGCTTTTTTGGCACTGTTTTTTTAAAATTTATTTTTATGGTGTTTATCGGACGGGGTCCATCACGTGATATATTTATAGAGACGGTCGTTACGGACGCGGTGACACCTAATATGTGTATTTTATTTTATTTTTTCATTTTTTTATAGGAAAAGGCAATGTCTTTTTTTTATTTACATTTTTATTTATTTATTGATTTATTTTTACTTTATTATTTTCACTTTTTTTTATCAGTTCCCTCTTGGATCTTGAAGATCCAGTGGGGCTGATAGTTGTACTATACTTTGCAATGCTCTTGCATTGCAAAGTATAATACTTCCAGACTGCCTGTAGGTGGCAGCACTGGACGCCTTTGCCATGGCAACCATCGGGTGCTGCAATCACAGCGCTGGAGCCCCCTCCCTCTGTTAACCCGATGGATGCCGCAACCGCAGCATCTATGGGGTTACAGGAGAGTGTCAGCATAGAGCTGACACTCTCTGCTGATGGCGGCGGCTCAGGAATGGAGCCGCCGCCATCGCACACAGAATGGGGAATCGGGGGCAGCGCTGGGGGGGGGGGGCGGCCAGAAAATTAATGCAGGGGGCGGGGAAGGGGCGGACCGCATCAGGGCAGGAAGGACATCAGCGCAGCTGCGCAGCAGGCACAGATCGGCGTGGCAGAGGTGGCACAGGTCAGCGGGGCACAGGTGGGGGGGACCACAGAGGGGCACCAAAGGCTTGGAGGATCGGGGGGCACGAGGACACCTCACCGATTTCAGGCTCTGATCTGCAGAGCGCAGATCAGAGCCAGAAACCGGCATTTTAACGCTGCCGCGATCCGATTGGTTAGTCTGCACAGACTAACCAATCGGATCGATTGCCGGCAAGGGGCCACTCTGATTGGTCCCTTGCCGGCATTACTGCACTGTATGCTGTCCGTGACAGCATACAGGGCAGGGGCAGAAGCTTTAATCCAAGCGCTGTAAAGAGCTGCCAGAACGTATATATACGTGGTAGCTGCACGGGGTATGTGCAGCTATCACGTATATATACAGATTGCAGACGTGAAAGGGTTAATTATGAATTATTAAATGTATTTATTGATGTAAATAATTATTTTTGTTTTCTATTTAATGCTGTTATTTAAAATATATTTATGTTAGAATGTTTTATATAGTTGTATATTTATATTTAAATAATGTAATTCTACATTAATTGATTGATACAGGTTAGAAATTTTCAATCTATTTAATTAGTTATATATTTATAACTTAGCAAATTTTTATAATCATGTATCTTTTTTTATCTCATATCAATTTAATGAAATAAAAACTATTTTAAATATTTTTCATCTTTATTTTATCATTTTTATGAAATGATTAATTTGTGTTATCGTTTATATGTTGATTTTTTTTTCATTTATTGAATGGTTGTTATTTTGTTACATTTAATTATGTATAGATTATTTTCTATATAAATTATTTTTTATATATCATGTTGTTAGTCTAAAAAATATTAATTTATTAATTAAATTAATGTAATTGGCACACAGCACTACACACGCCGCACGCATCGGTCTGCTAGCATTTTTCTTATCAGGTACATCGAGTCAGTAGCAGAACACTGCGGTTTCATAGCCGGCCTAACCGTGTGATGATTCCTCCAAGCCAGATGACAGTAGGAGTGGTGGTGTTTATCAGGGGCTATCTCATCCTCCTTTTGTTTGAGCACAGAAGGCAGTGATGAGCCAGCTTACCTCGGCCAGGGTCTTGAAGTGTCCCCTGCTCATGCGCCGGGATTAGTTCACCTTCCCATCGTTGAAGACTCTTCTGTGTTCTCCGGCTGCTGGCGAGGTCCTAGGCGTTTGGCTCCAATGTGCATCCCGGATGATCGATTGCACATCATGGTGCAGAATAAGACTATAAATGCAAGGCTTGTCTACACCCGGGGGCTTAGTGTCACAAAGCCCGTGGCAGACTTCACTGATAAGGGGATGACAGGCAAAGTGGAGCACCTTCTCTGTCATTCAGAAGAGTGCATTTTGGAGTCTCTTGTGAAGGCACTATGTTTTCTGGAGTTACATAGAACTGCCATTAAACTTTCCGCACATTGCAAATGCATCTGTGCACCATTTTTAATTAATTAGAATATAAATTATTATTCCTTTAAGTTCAAGAAAAACATACATTAATCGGGTCTAGGGATGAGCGAACTCGAACTGTATAGTATAGTATATACATTTTCGTAAAAGTCCGGGTTCGGGTTCGGTGTTCGTCGCTTTCTTGGCGCTTTTTGACGCTTTCTTGGCGCTTTTTGAAAGGCTGCAAAGCAGCCAATCAACAAGCGTCATACTACTTGCCCCAAGAGGCCGTCACAGCCATGCCTACTATTGGCATGGCTGTGATTGGCCAGAGCACCATGTGACCCAGCCTCTATTTAAGCTGGAGTCACATAGCGCCGCCCGTCACTCTGCTCTGATTAGCGTAGGGAGAGGTTGCGGCTGCGACAGTAGGGCGAGATTAGGCAGATTAACTCCTCCAAAGGACTTGATTATTGATCGATCTGCAGCTGTGGATCATTGAGCTGCTGATACTCAATTGCTCACTGTTTTTAGGCTGCCCAGACCGTTTGTCAGTCACATTTTTCTGGGGTGATCGGTGGCCATTTTGTGTCTTGTGCGGTGCTGCGACCAAGTGCATCCAAGCTGCGACCAAGTGCATTTAACCCTCAATGGTGTGGTTGTTTTTTGGCTAAAGCCTACATCAGGGTGAAGCTGTCACACCAAGTGCATTTAACCAGAAATAGTCTGTTTATTTTTTGGCCATATACTACATCAGGGGCAAGCTGCTCCTGTCACCAAGTGCATTTAACCCTCAATGGTGTGGTTGTTTTTTGGCTAAAGCCTACATCAGGGTGAAGCTGTCACACCAAGTGCATTTAACCAGCAATAGTCTGTTTATTTTTTGGCCATATACTACATCAGGGGCAAGCTGCGCCTGTCACCAAGTGCACTTAACCCTCAATGGTGTGGTTGTTTTTTGGCTAAAGCCTACATCAGGGTGAAGCTGTCACACCAAGTGCATTTAACCAGCAATAGTCTGTTTATTTTTTGGCCATATACTACATCAGGGGCAAGCTGCGCCTGTCACCAAGTGCACTTAACCCTCAATGGTGTGGTTGTTTTTTGGCTAAAGCCTACATCAGGGTGAAGCTGTCACACCAAGTGCATTTAACCAGCAATAGTCTGTTTATTTTTTGGCCATATACTACATCAGGGGCAAGCTGCGCCTGTCACCAAGTGCATTTAACCCTCAATGGTGTGGTTGTTTTTTGGCTAAAGCCAACATCAGGGTGAAGCTGTCACACCAAGTGCATTTAACCAGCAATAGTCTGTTTATTTTTTGGCCATATACTACATCAGGGGCAAGCTGCGCCTGTCACCAAGTGCATTTAACCCTCAATGGTGTGGTTGTTTTTTGGCTAAAGCCTACATCAGGGTGAAGCTGTCACACCAAGTGCATTTAACCAGCAATAGTCTGTTTATTTTTTGGCCATATACTACATCAAGGGCAAGCTGCGCCTGTCACCAAGTGCATTTAACCCTCAATGGTGTGGTTGTTTTTTGGCTAAAGCCTACATCAGGGTGAAGCTGTCACACCAAGTGCATTTAACCAGCAATAGTCTGTTTATTTTTTGGCCATATACTACATCAGGGGCAAGCTGCGCCTGTCACCAAGTGCATTTAACCCTCAATGGTGTGGTTGTTTTTTGGCTAAAGCCTACATCAGGGTGAAGCTGTCACACCAAGTGCATTCAACCAGCAATAGTCTGTTTATTTTTTGGCTATATACTACATCAGGGGCACGCTGCGCCTGTCACCAAGTGCATTTAACCCTCAATGGTGTGGTTGTTTTTTGGCTAAAGCCTACATCAGGGTGAAGCTGTCACACCAAGTGCATTTAACCAGCAATAGTCTGTTTATTTTTTGGCCATATACTACATCAGGGGCAAGCTGCGCCTGTCACCAAGTGCATTTAACCCTCAATGGTGTGGTTGTTTTTTGGCTAAAGCCTACATCAGGGTGAAGCTGTCACACCAAGTGCATTTAACCAGCAATAGTCTGTTTATTTTTTGGCCATATACTACATCAGGGGCAAGCTGCGCCTGGCACCAAGTGCATTTAACCCTCAATGGTGTGGTTGTTTTTTGGCTAAAGCCTACATCAGGGTGAAGCTGTCACACCAAGTGCATTTAACCAGCAATAGTCTGTTTATTTTTTGGCCATATACTACATCAGGGGCAAGCTGCGCCTGTCACCAAGTGCATTTAACCCTCAATGGTGTGGTTGTTTTTTGGCTAAAGCCTACATCAGGGTGAAGCTGTCACACCAAGTGCATTTAACCAGCAATAGTCTGTTTATTTTTTGGTCATATACTACATCAGGGGCAAGCTGCGCCTGGCACCAAGTGCATTTAACCCTCAATGGTGTGGTTGTTTTTTGGCTAAAGCCTACATCAGGGTGAAGCTGTCACACCAAGTGCATTTAACCAGCAATAGTCTGTTTATTTTTTGGCCATATACTACATCAGGGGCAAGCTGCGCCCGTGTCCAAGTGCATTTAACTCTCAGTAGTGTGGTTGGTCAAGCTGTCACACCAAGTGCATTTAACCAGCAATAGTCTGTTCATTTTTTGGCCATATACTACATCAGGGGCAAGCTGCGCCTGTCACCAAGTGCATTTAACCCTCAGTAGTGTGGTTGGTCAAGCTGTCACACCAAGTGCATTTAACCAGCAATAGTGTGGTTATTTTTTGGCCATATCCCAGTCTAATTCTGTCAGTAAATCTATACCTGTCACCCAGCGCCTAAATACTAGGCCTCAAATTTATATCCCGCTAAATCTGTCGTTACCGCTGTACTGTTCTGGCTGGACAAGTTATTTAGTGTCCATCAAAGTACATTTTTTGTTCTGGGTTGAAATACAATTCCCAATTTAGCAATTTCCTAATTTTGTGGTTTCTGCTGTATCAGAGCTATTTGAAATCTATCCCTAAAAGGGTATATAATATTCAAGGTGCACATAGGGTCATTCAGAATAACTTCACACACACGCTACTGTGCATTTCCAAGTCTAAATCTGTCAGTAAATCTATACCTGTCACCCAGCGCCTAAATACTAGGCCTCAAATTTATATCCCGCTAAATCTGTCGTTACCGCTGTACTGTTCTGGCTGGACAAGTTATTTAGTGTCCATCAAAGTACATTTTTTGTTCTGGGTTGAAATACAATTCCCAATTTAGCAATTTCCTAATTTTGTGGTTTCTGCTGTATCAGAGCTATTTGAAATCTATCCCTAAAAGGGTATATAATATTCAAGGTGCACATAGGGTCATTCAGAATAACTTCACACACACGCTACTGTGCATTTCCAAGTCTAAATCTGTCAGTAAATCTATACCTGTCACCCAGCGCCTAAATACTAGGCCTCAAATTTATATCCCGCTAAATCTGTCGTTACCGCTGTACTGTTGTGGCTGGGCAAGTTATTTAGTGTCCGTCAAAGCACATTTTTTGTTCTGGGTTGAAATACAATTCCCAATTTAGCAATTTCCTAATTTAGTGGTTTCTGTTGTATCAGAGCTATTTGAAATCTATCCCAAAAAGGGTATATAATATTCAAGGTGCACATAGAATCATTCAGAATAACTTCAGACACACGCTACTGTGCATTTCCAAGTCTAATTCTGTCAGTAAATCTATGCCTGTCACCCAGCGCCTAAATACTAGGCCTCAAATTTATATTCAGCTGAATTTGAATACAATACATTGGGCCAAATAATATTTTTGTTGTTGTAGTGAATGATAACAATGAGGAAAACTAAGAAAAATCTAGTAAGGGACGCGGACGTGGACATGGTCGTGGTGGTGTTAGTGGACCCTCTGGTGCTGGGAGAGGACGTGGCCGTTCTGCCACATCCACACGTCCTAGTGTACCAACTACCTCAGGTCCCAGTAGCCGCCAGAATTTACAGCGATATATGGTGGGGCCCAATGCCGTTCTAAGGATGGTAAGGCCTGAGCAGGTACAGGCATTAGTCAATTGTGTGGCCGACAGTGGATCCAGCACGTTCACATTATCTCCCACCCAGTCTTCAGCAGAAAGCGCACAGATGGCGCCTGAAAACCAACCCCATCAGTCTGTCATATCACCCCATGCATACCAGGGAAACTGTCTCAGCCTCAAGTTATGCAGCAGTCTCTTATGCTGTTTGAAGACTCTGCTGGCAGGGTTTCCCAAGGGCATCCACCTAGCCCTTCCCCAGCGGTGAAAGACATAGAATGCACTGACGCACAACCACTTATGTTTCCTGATGATGAGGACATGGGAATACCACCTCAGCACGTCTCTGATGATGACGAAACACAGATGCCAACTGCTGCGTCTTTCTGCAGTGTGCAGACTGAACAGGCGGTCAGGGATCAAGACTGGGTGGAAGACCATGCAGGGGACGATGAGGTCCTAGACCCTACATGGAATGAAGGTCGTGCCACTGACTTTCACAGTTCGGAGGAAGAGGCAGTGGTGAGACCGAGCCAACAGCGTAGCAAAAGAGGAAGCAGTGGGCAAAAGCAGAACACCCGCCGCCAAGAGACTCCGCCTGCTACTGATCGCCGCCATCTGGGACCGAGCACCCCAAAGGCAGCTTCAAGGAGTTCCCTGGCATGGCACTTCTTAAACAATGTGCTGACGACAAGACCCGAGTGGTTTGCACACTGTGCCATCAGAGCCTGAAGCGAGGCATTAACGTTCTGAACCTTAGCACAACCTGTATGACCAGGCACCTGCATACAAAGCATGAACTGCAGTGGAGTAAACACCATAAAAACAAGGAAGTTATTGCTAAAGAGTATCTCCAATTATGTCAAATGACTAAGATCGGGTCGATACATATTTCCGACCATGCCCCTATATTTCTTAAGGTGTCCTCTCCCACACAGAAAGCTAGAAGTTTTAACTGGAGACTAAATGAATCTATTCTTGGTTAACCTGACTTAGTGAAGAAAATCACGTCTAAACTGGAAGAATACTTTACCATAAACTCCCTACCTGAACTATCACCACAGACCATTTGGGATGCACACAAACCCTATATCAGGGGTGAGTTCATTAGTATTGGTTCACATTTGAAAAAGGTCAGAGAATCTAACATCAACACTCTCCTATCCAAAATAAACAAACTAGAGTCCGCCCATAAAAGGTCCCTTTCAGACATCCAACTCCAAGACTTATCTAAAGCGAGAGCGGAATTAAAAACTCTTTTACATAGCAACTCGGCCAAGTTTTATCTCAACTCGCAATATAAGTTCTTTGCACATGGAGACAAAGCCTCCAAATTCCTCATGAACAGAATTAAATCCAGAAGAGCTGATAACTATATTCACCACTTGTCTACCCCAAGCGGTGAATCGATATTTGCTTCCTCAAAGATTGCAAAACAGTTTAGAGATTTTTACGATACACTATATAACTTGCCTTCCCCCGCGACGCTGTCTGCCCATTCCTCCTTAGTGGAGGCCTTCCTGAATACGACCTCCTGCCCGACTCTGTCTGTGGATCAACAGAGTGCCCTCGAAGTCCCATTCACTATAGAAGAGATCTCTAAAGCTATAGACCAAATGCCCCAGGGGAAAAGCCCGGGTCCAGATGGACTACCTGCTTTTTATTATAAGACCTTCAAGAAGTTACTGATACCACATCTTTTAGCAGTGTGCAATCAATCCCTTCGGGGCACCCCTTTATCCAGAGACATGACTTCGGCTCATATAGCCTTGATTCCGAAGGAGGGGAAGGACTCCAAGCTGTGTGCAAATTACAGGCCCATCTCACTCTTGAATATTGACCTGAAGTTGTTAGCAAAGCTTTTGGCCAATCGCCTGGCAGTCCTTCTCCCTCTTCTGGTGCACATGGATCAGGTAGGCTTCGTACGTAATAGAGAGGGTAGGGATAACACTTCTAGGGTTATTAATGCTCTCTCTTACGCCAGACACAATTCTTCTCCCCTTGTTCTCCTCAGCACTGACGCTGAAAAAGCGTTTGATCGTATAAATTGGAATTACCTAAGCCATGTTCTTAAGTTCTTCGGCCTACCTGATCCATTTATCAAGGCTGTATTTGCAATGTACAATCAGGCCACAGCTCGGGTTATAGTCAATGGTGATCTGTCCTCTCCTTTTCGTATCCAAAATGGAACTCGTCAAGGCTGTCCCCTATCCCCCCTGCTCTTTGTATTGGCTATGGAACCCTTACTCTCTAAACTGAGAGCAGATACAAAGATTGAGGGTTTGACTCTTGGGGGTAGAGGTCATAAAATTGCAGCATTCGCTGATGATGTCAAGATAATGACATCTAACACTAAGATTTCACTCCCCATAATCCAGGAACATTTAAGAGCTTACAGTGCAGTCTCTAATTTCAAGATTAATGAGAGTAAGTCCACCATCATTAGCACAGGGTTATCAACATCGCTCAAGCTCTCTTTAATGAAGGATTCCCCCTTTAATTGGTCCTCTCCTACTCTTACCTACCTAGGAGTGAAACTTAGCCCCTCCATACCAGACCTGTTCAAGCTTAATTATGTCCCTTTAAAATCGGCCCTTTTTTCAGCCCTTGACAATCTTACTAAATCGGCCCCCACTTTGTCGTGGTTTGGTAGAAAAAATATCCTCTCGGCTTTAATTATTCCTCGCCTTACATATCTCCAGCAAGTCCTCCCTATCCCAGTGCCAAAATCTTACTATACCTCCTTAAAACAGAGATTCAGTTCTTTTGTATGGAATGGCAGGAAGGCGAGACTTTCCTACTCTTTCTTAGCTCGTTCCCGTATGACAGGGGGTATAGGTCTACCTGACCCTGAATTATATGGGAAGGCTATACTCATGTCAAGAGTGATAGACTGGTTGAGGAACACGGAGAGTAAATCCTGGGTAGCTATGGAGCAAGACATTATTAAAATGCCGACCCAAGCCTTCTGCCTGAGCTACCTCACTCCTCCCCAAATCAACATACAATCCTTTCGACTCATTAAAGCAACAGTTGCAGCCTGGAAATGGTGGAATCTTTCCCACTGTTCTATCCCGTTTCCCTCCCCCCTCATCACAGTTAGCGATGTCCTTGGCTCCCATGTTAACGGGCCCAGAGGTTCCACTTCTAAGATGATTAGTTCCTCAAACCTGCCAATCTCCCTTCTCCTTGACCCCCAGGGCTTGGTACCTTCCAACAAAACTTTCAAAAACCTTTTGAGTCCACAGCCACGAGATTTTACTGTCATCCCACTTGTCAAATCCTTTATTCATAAACACAACGTGAATGGTGAACTCCTCCGACCCCTCACATGGTTTGAGGCAATGATTGCCAATCCCAACATCCCTAGAAGACCTATCTCCCTGGTCTATAATAAACTACGATCCCCACCTTTAGTTGTCTAGCCAGCTTTCATACGCTCATGGGAGGGGGAAACTGGGATAGATATCCCTTTCCACTCTCTACCCATGATCTTTGACACCCCTCACAAATCCTCTAGGTGTGTTAGGGCCCAGGAGAATGGTTATAAAATTCTCTCGCAATGGTACATTACTCCAGTTAAGACCGCTCGCTTCAGCAGACCTACTTCTGCCGAATGCTGGAGATGCCAAAAGGAGATTGGCACCTTTCTCCATATTTGGTGGTCATGTCCCCCCATAAATAAGTGGTGGGCAGAGATCTTTAGGATCAGCAATCAGATTTGCTCCTCTGACATTGCCGTCTCACCGTATGGTGCACTACTTTCCTTTTTTGGTGACAAACCGTCTCTGCCGCCCACTTTTCTTTTTAGGCAACTCTTGATAGCCGCCCGCCTCTTGGTTCCCCAATACTGGTTACAAACCAGTCTACCATCGGTAGAGCAGTGGAGATTGAAGGTGGACCAAATTCACCGCTTCGAAGAAATGGCTTCATGGGAATCTCGGACCCATCTAACTTTCTTGAGAAAATGGGCACCCTGGACCAAATATAGGTTCGCCCAGCACTGACTGTTCTATTTCACCCTCCCAACCCGCTATATGTTTGGTCTAACCTGTTAGCTAGATCCTGATGGGATGGTGTCTCTTCCCTTCCTTTGCTTCTAGGAACACCCTAACAGATTGGAGGCCAGGGTTTTGGTCATGAGTGCCTGTTGTGTATTATTTGACGTACTCTTCTGTTGGCGGCAACAATGTTACTGTCCTATTTATAATGGTTCAGGCATGTTTATAATAGACCCAATGCTGTTGCGCGATTTCTAAATTGAAGGCTCTTCCTTATTGTGGGACTACAACTCCTGATGCTCCTAACCCTCCCTGTGCTGTAAGATGCAAAATGTTTACTTTCTTATGTGACTGGTACCGTGTTACACCATTGTTGGTGTTATGTTACACTGTATGCTTTCTTCAGAGTATAATAAAATATTTAAAAAAAAACAAAAAAACAAAAAAAAAAAACAAGGAAGTCACTCAGGCTCCCCCTGCTACCTCTTCTGCTGCTGCCGCCTCGGCCTCTTCTGCTGCTGCCGCCGCCTTAGCCTGTTCCTCCGCCTCTGGAGGAACGTTGGCACCTGCCGCCCAGCAAACATGGGATGTACCACCTAAACCACCACCTGCGTCACCAAGCATCTCAACCATGTCACACGGCAGCGTTCAGCTCTCCATCATACAAACATTTGAGTGAAAGCGTAAATTCCCAGCTAGCCACCCTCGATCCCTGGCCCTGAATGCCAGCATTTCTAAACTACTGGCATATGAAATGCTGTCATTTAGGCTGGTGGACACAGACAGATTCAAACAGCTCATGTCGCTTGCTGTCCCACAGTATGTTGTTCCCAGCCGGCACTACTTCTCCAAGAGAGCCGTGCCTTCCCTGCACAACCAAGTATCCACCTAACCACAGATACGTGGACCAGTAAGCACGGCCAGGGACACTATATCTCCCTAACTGCACACTGGGTAAATGTAGTGCGGCTGGGCCCCAGGCGGAGAGCTGTTTGGCGCAAATCCTTCCACCACCAAGGATCGCAGGGCAACATTCTTTGCCTCCTGTTGCCACCTCCTCCTACTCAGCTTCCTCCTCCTCTTCTTCCACCTGCTCATCCAGTCAGCCACACACCTTCACCACCAACTTCAGCACAGCCCGGGGTAAACGTCAGAAGGCCATTCTGAAACTCATATGTTTGGGGGACAGGCCCCACACCGCACAGGAGTTTTGGCGGGGTATAGAACAACAGACCGACGAGTGGTTGCTGCCGGTGAGCCTCAAGCCCGGCCTCGTGGTGTGCGATAATGGGCGAAATCTCGTTGCAGCTCTGGGAATAGCCGGTTTGACGCACATCCCTTGCCTGGCGCATGTGCTGAATTTGGTGGTGCAGAAGTTCATTCACAACTACCCCGACATGTCAGAGCTGCTGCATAAAGTGCGGGCCATCTGTTTGCGCTTCCGGCGTTCACATCCTGCCGCTGCTCGCCTGTCTGCGCTACAGCGTAACTTCAGCCTTCCCGCTCACCGCCTCATATGCGACGTGCCCACCAGGTGGAACTCCACCTTGCACATGCTGGACAGACTGTGCGAGCAGCAGCAGGCCATAGTGGAGTTTAAGCTGCAGCACGCACGGGTCAGTCGCACTGCAGAACAGCACCACTTCACCATCATCAATGACTGGGCCCCCATGCGAGACCTGTGTGCCCTGTTGCGCTGTTTCGAGTACTCCACCAACATGGCCAGTGGCGATGACGCCGTTATCAGCGTTACAATACCTCTTCTATGTCTCCTTGAGAAAACACTTAGGGTGATGATGGAAGAGGAGGTGGCCCAGGAGGAGGAGGAGGAGGAGGAGGAAGAGGGGTCATTTTTAGCACTTTCAGGCCAGTCTCTTAGAAGTGACTCAGAGGGAGGTTTTTTGCAACAGCAGAGACCAGGTACAAATATGGTCAGCCAGGGCCCACTACTGGAGGACGAGGAGGAGGAGGTGGAGGAGGATGAAGCATGGTCACAGCGGGGTGGCACCCAACGCAGCTCGGGCCCATCACGTGTGCGTGGCTGGGGGAAACGCAGGACGATGACGATACGCCTCCCACAGAGGACAGCTTGTCCTTACCTCTGGGCAGCCTGGCACACATGAGCGACTACATGCTGCAGTGCCGACAGCAGAGTTGCCCACATTTTAACGTGTGCGGACTACTGGGTTGCCACCCTGCTGGATCCACGGTACAAAGACAATGTGCCCACCTTACTTCCTGCACTGGAGCGTGATAGGAAGATGCGCGAGTACAAGCGCACGTTGGTAGACGCGCTACTGAGAGCATTCCCAAATGTCACAGGGGAACAAGTGGAAGCCCAAGGCCAAGGCAGAGGAGGAGCAAGAGGTCGTCAAGGCAGCTGTGTCACGGCCAGCTCCTCTGAGGGCAGGGTTAGCATTGCAGAGATGTGGAAAAGTTTTGTCAACACGCCACAGCTAACTGCACCACCACCTGATACGCAACTTTTTAGCAGGAGGCAACATTTCACTAACATGGTGGAACAGTACGTGTGCACACCCCTCCACGTACTGACTGATGGTTTGGCCCCATTCAACTTCTGGGTCTCAAAATTGTCCACGTGGCCAGAGCAAGCCTTTTGTGCCTTGGAGGTGCTGGCCTGCCCGCCAGTCAGAGTTTTGTCTGAACGTGTATTCAGCACGGCAGGGGGCGTCATTACAGACAAATGCAGCCGCCTGTCTACAGCCAATGTGGACAAGCTGACGTTCATAAAAATAAACCAGGCATGGATCCCACAGGACCTGTCCATCCCTTGTGCAGATTAGAAAATTAACTACCTCCCCTTAACCATATATTATTGTACTCCAGGGCATTTCCTCATTCAATCCTATTTTTTTTTTCATTTTACCATTATATTGCGGGGCAACCCAAAGTTGAATGAACCTCTCCTCTGTCTGGGTGTCAGGGCCTAAATATATGACAATAGACTGTTCCAATGTTGGGTGACGTGAAGCATGATTCTCTGCTATGACATGAAGACTGATTCTCTGCTGACATGAAGACTGATTCTCTGTTACGGGACCTCTCTCCTCTGTCTGGGTGCCTGGGCCTAAATATCTGACAATGGACTGTTCCAGTGTTGGGTGACGTAAAGCATGATTCTCTGCTATGACATGAAGACTGATTCTCTGCTGACATGAAGACAGATTCTCTGTTACGGGACCTCTCTCCTCTGCCTGGGTGCCTGGGCCTAAATATCTGACAATGGACTGTTCCAGTGTTGGGTGACGTGAAGCCTGATTCTCTGCTATGACATGCAGACTGATTCTCTGCTGACATGAAGTCAGATTCTCTGTTACGAGACCTCTCTCCTCTGCCTGGGTGCCTGGGCCTAAATATATGACAATGGACTGTTCCAGTGTTGGGTGACGTGAAGCATGATTCTCTGCTTTGACATGAAGACTGATTCTCTGCTGACATGAAGCCAGATTCTTTGTTACGGGACCTCTCTGCTCTGCCTGGATGGCGGGGCCTAAATATCTGACAATGGACTGTTCCAGTGTTGGGTGACGTGAAGCATGATTCTCTGCTATGACATGAAGACTGATTCTCTGCTGACATGAACCAGATTCTCTGCTATGGGACCTCTCTCCAATTGATATTGGTTAATTTTTATTTATTTTATTTTTATTCATTTCCCTATCAACATTTGTTTGCAGGGGATTTACCTACATGTTGCTGCCTTTTGCAGCCCTCTAGCCCTTTCCTGGGCTGTTTTACAGCCTTTTTAGTGCCGAAAAGTTCGGATCCCCATTGACTTCAATGGGGTTCGGGACGAAGTTCAGGTCGGGTTCGGATCCCGAACCCGAACATTTCCGGGAAGTTCGGCCGAACTTCTCGAACCCGAACATCCAGGTGTTCGCTCAACTCTAAATGTAACCAAATATGCAAAACAAAGACCTCGCTCTCGCCTCAACTTGCCCTTTTAGGCCTCCCCCCTCCCACACAATTACCGAGGTCACACCACTGTTTAAAAAATTGCTCATGGCAGCACGCCTATTGGTTCCTCGGTACTGGCTATCCCAGATCATCCACCACTAGACCATTGGGTAAATAAGGTGGATACCATTTATAGATTCGAAGAATTAGCAGCTTGGGAGAATTGCTCTCATAGTAAATTCTGCACCCTTTGGAAACACTGGGAAGCTTTCAGGCAATTTAACAGTAACCATTGACTGAGCTGTGATTTATTTCCTCTATTAGAGATATAAGTTACAATTAATAACGAATATACATTGTGACCATAGATGACATCTGCCTACTATAATTACTGTAATTGTTGTTATGCAGCATAATATTGCATAGTGCTGCACATTGTTTCTTTATTGTATATGTAATACTGAATTACTTTTTCAATAAAGCATTGAAACAAACTAAAAAAGAAATTCAGGAAAGGCCCCAAAAGTAGTGTCTTGCACAAAATGGGTGTTTTTTTAAACCCTGAATATAAGTGCAGTATTTAAAGTTTGTATTTGACTGTCACAAATGCAACAAATTCTGCAAATGTATTATCTTGCCACAAAATGGGTGTTTTTTTTAATACCAGAATATAACAGCAGTATCTAACGATTGTACTAGACTGTGAGAAATGCAACAAAGGCTGCAAATGTATTATCTTGCCCAAAATGGATGTTTTTTTATTACCAGAATATAACAGCAGTATCTAACGCTTGTATTGGACTGTCAGAAATGCAGCAAAGGCCGCAAATGTATTATCTTGCCCAAAATGGGTGTTTTTTTTAAATATCAGAATATAGCAGCAGTATCTATTGCTTGTATTTGACTGTGACAAATGCAACAAAGGCTGCATATGTAGGGTCTTGCAAAAAAAAAAAATTGAAACCAAGAATATATAAGTTTGTATTTGACTGTCACAAATTCAGCAAAGGACCCAAAATTTATTATCTTGCAAAAAATGGGTGTTCTTTTAAACCCAGCATATAATTGCAGTATTTAAAGCTTGCATTTTACTGTGACAAATGCAGCAAAGGCCCCAGATGTAGGGTCTTGCAAAAAATTGGTGTTTTTTTAAACCCAGAATATAATTGCAGTATTTAAAGTTTGTATTTGACTGTCACTAATTCAGCAAAATACCCAAAATGTATTATCTTGCAAAGAATTGATGTTTTTTTAAACCCAGAATATAACTGCAGTATTTAAAGTTTGTATTTGACTGTTACAAATTTAACAAAGGACACAAAATGCATTATCTTGCAAGAAATTTGTGTTTTTTTATACCCAGAATATAATTGCAGTATTTATGTTCAAACTATTTTTATTGTTCAGTGAATGCATCAATGACATCTTATGCATTATAGGACACCTTATTGCACTTGTAATCATAAGTAAAGAAGCGATAGTATAACACATCAATAAAACATAAAAGGGAAAGGGGAGGGAAGGAATAGGAGTGTGGGGGGGGGGGGAGTTGATGATTGCAGCATACTTTTCAGCAATTCCTTAAGAGTAGTTCTTGTAACCTCCTAGGCCATAGGAGGAGAAGATGGAGATATTCCCTCATGTGGATTGGAAGTCTCTATATGTTACCCACGGGCTCCATACTTTTTGGAACACGTGGGTGGATTTATTCTCCCAGCCTGCTAGTTGTTCCATCCTATATATATCATCACATCTGAGTTCCCAGTTTCCCAGTGAAGGAGGGGATGTATCTCGCCATTTAACTGCAACTAGCACCCGAGCAGCTGTAAGCAATTGCGAAATGAGACGTTTGGTGGTGCCTAAGCATTTTATTTGGTCCAATAAATTTAATAGACAAATCTGTGGAGACGGCTGTACTTAAATCTTACATACCTTTGTGACTGTGGAGCAGATTTGTTCCCAATATTTTTCAATTATCTCACACTGCCACCAGATGTGAAAAAAGGTGCCTATTTCCCATTTGCATCTCCAACATCTCTCACTGACCTCGGGGAACATCTTATGTAAAATATCTGGCATGTAATACCATCTGGTCAGTATTTTAAAGTCATTTTTTTGCAGTCTCACGCAAGTCGAGATCTTCGGGGTCATTGAAAGTCACCTGAGCAGGGATCTATTATCCCTATCTAAAAGTAGGTCCGATTCCCATTTCGCTAGATATGGGTTAATCTCTGGGCTTGTAAATGTAAGTATCATAGAGTACAGTATAGAGATTTTTTTAACAGGTTCCTAATTCTGGAGGGCTATTTTCTCAAACCTTGTTGGGTCTGTCTTATTTATTGGTGTCATTGGTTTTAAGTAGTCTCTTATGTATGATCTTTGTAGAAAAGATAAAGAGGAAATATTGTCCCCCTTATCCCATTCCTTTCTCAGTGTGCCCCAAGTGTCTAATAAATCCACCACTGGTCTGGTAAAAGCTTTTGCCTACTCAGGTAGAGTTTGTATAAATTGTAGGGATGCATCTTGTAGGATATCTCTCAGTTGTGTCAAAGGGGAAATTGGGGCAGTGAGAAAGTGAGTATTCAATTTTTGTTTCCATAGTCATACCGTATTTTTAGTAATGGGGTTTCCAATACATGCTTCAGTTACACACTTTCCATGTAAAAGGCCGTATTGCAGATTGATTAATGGCAAACTCGGATTGAATATCCAGTCTATCTCCCTGGTAGCGCAGCCATTCTAAACATCTCATCCCGTGAACTGCCAAGTAATATCCATAAAAGTCCAGTACCCCCATACCCCCTTGCTTGACAGGTAAAGTAGCGTATTGTTTTGTAAGTCTGGGTTTCTTTTTATTCCATAAAAACTTAGAGAGAGTTGACTCTATTTTGGCAAAAAAAGAACGAGGTAGGGAAATAGGGGGAGTTTGGAGGAGATATAAAACTTTGGGTAATATAATGGTTTTGATTAATGAGCGTCTGCCGAACCAGGAAGTGAATGGCATTTCCCATGAGTCCAGCGTACGTCTAATGTCATCAGATAAGTCTCGATAGTTCTCATCGTATATCCGGGTAGGATCAGATGTAAGCTTAATGCCCAAAAACTTCAGGCTTGAAGCCGACCATTGATACGGGGTATTGAGCTCCAGTCTTTTCTGCCACTGAATGTCTAATGTCAGATTTAAAACCCGAGACTTTGTGGGGTTAATCAAGAAGTTAGATAGATCCCCAAAAAGATCAAATAAGGACTGTATAGCCATAAAGGCTTCATCATTAATACCAATAAGTCATCAGCAAACGCCGCCAACTGGTGGTGAACCCCTGTAGCTCAATACCCCATATTCTGTCATCTTGTCTTATAGCCTGAAATAGACACTCAACTTTCAAGACAAATAGCAAGAGGGACAGAGGACATCCCTGTCTCGTCCCATTGGAAATCTGCAGAGGGGGAGAGAGTGTGCCATTAACCACCACTTTAGCAGAGGGCTTGAAATACACAGCCATGATAGCGTTGACAAAATCTGCAGGGATTTAGAATTTTGTCAAGGCCTTCTGCATAAACAGCCAATCTATACGGTGAAACGCTTTTTCGGCGTCCGTCCCCAGCAGTATTAAAGGTACAGAACAGTTACATGCGTATTGAATGATGTTGATAAGATGAATAGTGTTCATTCTACCTTCTCTCCTCGCTATAAATCCAACTTGTTCGCTATTTATAAGGTTTGGCAATAATTGTTTTAGCCTAAGTGCCAAGAGTTTGGCAAACATTTTTAAATCATTCAAATCCACAAGTAGTTGCAGGGATCGCGCTGATACCAGCAGTAATAGACCCAATGCTGACTTCAACACACGCTCCAGCAGGCAGCTGTTATCAATCTACTCCTATGGACGTCTCCTGAAGCGTCTTGATACCAACCAAAAACTTAAATGTATGGCACCAATTCCTTCACAAGACAAAGAGACACAAACCCAGGTTTCGCCTTAGGCTTCGTCAGGGGTTGAGAAACTGAATTCCCTCAGACTCAGTGTTAAATATCCTTCCTAAATTGCTCTAGGGCCACACCCAACTTCCAATTTGTCCGCCCTCCGGCGCTATTTCTTCTGTATTCCTAGCTAGTGAGGATGTTGTTGTGCGTATCTTTTGTATGTATGATTTAGCTTTCCTCTTTTTAATCTGTGCGAGTAAGAATTTTGAAGCTTTATCTCCATGCGCATAATATTTAAAGCGCGCAGAAAGAAAAAGCTTAGCCGTTCTTTGGATATTTTTGAGGGATAAGCGTGTTTGATTCAACTGTATCAGACCATCCTCAGATCGTTTTTTTTTTTTTATGAGAAGTTTCTAAAGCTTGTATTTTCTTTGTTAGGGATGACACTTGTTCTTCTCTTTTCTTTTTAAGGAAGGAACCCAAACTTTTAAAAAGACCTCTTATCACAGCCTTATGGGCCTCCCAAACCATGCCTTGTGCAAAATCTGGGGTTGCATCCTCTGGCTTGTCTGCAGCCTTCTGAACATGTTCCGGTGAGTCCAGCAATGTTTCATTGAGCCTCCAATTTGACATAGGTTTAGGCACTGAATCAAAACCCATCTCTACAAACACCAGAGCATGGTCCGATAACAGCAAAGTACCAATAGAGGCATTAATACATGAGGTCAGTTTATAAGTAGTCAAGTCTCTGATAGGATCTATGGGCTACCGAATAGTGAGAATACTCCTTAACAGTGGGATGTAGTGTCCTCCATACGTCTACCAGTCCCAGAGAGCTGATAGCTGAATGTACCCTTCTCAAAGCTATTCACGAGGTAGACGAGATGCCCGTCGACGAGTCTAGTAGTGGGTGTAGTGTGATATTTAGGTCTCCACCCAGAATCAAAATACCTTCAGTAAATTCTCTTAGGAGGTTTAAGGTAGTACATATCCACTTGGTTTGCTCAGTATTTGGTGCATACAGATTGCCAAATGTATAGGTACTGTTCCCTATCGTTCCTTTAATAAAAAGGAATCTACCCTCTGGATCCTCTAAAGTGGAGCTCACATTCAGAGGGAAGTTTTTGTGTAAGGCATTTGAAGCCCCCTTTGAGGCCGAGGAGGGCCATGTACTGTGGTACCACCTATTATAAGTAAGATGGCTTTACCGCGGTACGTGGTCCTTCTTAAAATGTGTCTCTTGTAGCATCAGATATTATTTACAATTGGCCACTCGGGCCATCAGTGTCCCTTGGTTTACACGTGTTACTAAGGCTACTTTCACACTAGCGTTCGATCGGATCCGTTCTGAACGGATCCGATCATAATAATGCAGACGGAGGCTCCGTTCAGAACGGATCCGTCTGCATTATATTGGCATATAAAAGCTAAGTGTGAAAGTAGCCTCGGACGGATCCGTCCAGACTTTCAATGTAAAGTCAATGGGGGACGGATCCGCTTGAAGATTGAGCCATATTGTGGCATCTTCAAACGGATCCGTCCCCATTGACTTACATTGTAAGTCTGGACGGATCCGCACGCCTCCGCACGGCCAGGCGGACACCCGAACGCTGCAAGCAGCGTTCAGCTGTCCGCCTGTCCGTGCGGAGGTGAGCGGAGCGGAGGCTGAACGCCGCCAGACTGATGCAGTCTGAGCGGATCCGCATCCATTCAGACTGCATCAGGGCTGGACGGAAGCGTTCGGGTCCGCTCGTGAGCCCCTTCAAACGGAGCTCACGAGCGGACAGCCGAACGCTAGTGTGAAAGTAGCCTAATACTAAAAAATAACTTTTATTACTTCTACTTAAAAAAATGTTTTATTCATTTTTTAGAACTCTATATTTTCCTATAATTAAAATTATCAGCGTAGCCTGCCTGCCTGTTAATATGCTCACAATGTAATCAGTGATTTCCAAAATTCATCCACTAGGTGGCTCTATGCATCTACAGCAGCTTATTTCATGCGTCCTTTATTATACAGGCGTCTCTCTGCTAGTATACTACACGTTGTTAGTTCCACAACGTCTCACTACTGTGCCACCTACTTGGACTGATCACCCATCTTGATATCTCTCTCATACATAAATTGAGGCAAGGCTACCGCTGGCTAAGATACTAAATTCACTAACTGCCCCCCGACATGTTTCGCCAACCAGGCGTCTTCAGGGGTTTGGGCAGAGGACTGGGTGTTGGGGGCGGAGCCAGGTTTATAAAACCTCCCTTCTCTCGTCATTGCCGTATTGACCAATAAGTTTCTTCCTAAATGCGGGCATTTGTTTTTGACCAATCGCAGCGCCTCTACTGAATAGTCCCAGGTATTAGCTCCTCCCCATTAGACTTTGACCTGCGCCGTGCGGGATGCGCTGATACTTAGTATCATTTCGGCTCACATTGCCT
Source organism: Bufo gargarizans (assembly GCF_014858855.1). Taxonomy (NCBI): domain Eukaryota; kingdom Metazoa; phylum Chordata; class Amphibia; order Anura; family Bufonidae; genus Bufo; species Bufo gargarizans. The sequence goes on from NC_058081.1 coordinate 319,138,479, forward strand.
TTACCGCGCATGTCTTGGGGCTCCTTCCTGGTTTCGCTTCATGACGTTCATATCGCTACGCCCTGTCTTCTTTTTATGACATGTGAGCGGTGCGACTCCTGGTGTGTGACCTCTCCGCGCATGTCACGGTACTTTAACTTTTTCCTCCTTAGTAAGTTATACTGCGCCTGCTCTCCCTCTTGGAGCGAGTCTCAATCATTATCACTGCTCTTGATTCTGAATTCATGCCCTTACATTACTATTCACTATGTTCAGACCCCTTGCTTGATTTATTTGAGCTATTGTAGTCTTCTTTCTATATAGGGGCTGTTCATTCAGTATTGTATAGCCATACCTAATTATATTAATTCATGCTACTTAATTTATTAATTACTTCAACATTCTCATATTAATAGATTTTAAATGGATATTCAGGCCCCTAAAACACTTCTCTCTAATTCCAGATGTTCCGGTTTTCCCTTTTCACGTCGCCGTGTTTCCGAGGGTAAGTTCTGTGCATGCATTATGATTTATGTTATTATATTATAGATTATTGATGATTTTTTATTTTTTTATTGTTTTTTTATATTATTTTTTAGTTTTTTATATATATATATATTTATTATATTATTTTATTATTATTATTTGTTGTGGTGGAATTTTTTGTTTTAGGGATTAACATGATTTTGGTGATGTTACTATTACTTCTATCTATTATATTTACTTCTTATTCCTTCTTTATGTACATATATTTTTTTATTATTAATAATTATTAATTTTCTGTGATTTTTTAATATTATTTTAATTATCTGTATTATATTTTAATATTAATGCTTTTTTTTTTACTTCTTTTTTTTTAAAGATTTTTAGAAATTATAAATTTTAAATATTTTTATTATTATATTATTAGTGCTGCTAGTGATTTATTTACCATACTACCTTGCTTTCCTTCACCGTTTGAGAACTATAATTGACTGGGTTAGTGCATATATGTGATAATTCCACCTATAATATTCTCATGTATCCTAGTGTAGCTTCCCTATATTCCATTCAAGGGATTGGTCAACTTGGACTCTACTATAATTTTTTTCTTTTTTTCCCTATGGGGGCTTATGGCTACTTATTTTTCCTCCTTTATTTAAATTCACCTATGGTCTATGTTGAATTGGTATTAATTTATTAAATCTATTTACTACTCCTTTCTCTGTATTATTTTACTCCACATATCTAGTTTGCAGTGCGGCTATACAATACAATTGGTAATACTAATTTTTGTACTTGAGATGCTTTTTCTCATAGTATATTACTATTTTACTATTACTGGTTTCTACCTGGCTCCTCTCCTTTATTCTTATAGTGTTCTATTCATTCTTATCTCTTCCTTATGCTAATTTCATATTATTTTAGTCTCGCTCAGAGAAATGAGGCGAAGGTGAATCCCTCATTTAGGCCTACAGGAGCTAGACTTTTCAGCCGGTAAATCCAGCGAGTTTCCTCTTGCTGTAGTCTCCTGTCTAAATTTCCCATTCTGGGGCCCTGTTTGAGTTTTTGTATGCCCCATATTTTCAAATTCTGGGTGTTTCCATTATGTATTTCATGCATATGTCTTGCTATGGGTGTATCGCCACTAGTATTTATTACGCTCAGGTGTTTGGATATACGTCTCCTAAGCTCTTGGGTGGTTTTCCCCACATAAATCTTTGGACATTCACATTGTATGGCATACACTACTCCCATTGACTTACAGTTGATGTATTCCTTAATTTGATATTTCTTATTATCCCCAGGATTTGTAAAATCCTTCTTTGGTGGCATCATTTTACAAAAGCTGCAATCCCCACATGGAAACGATCCACTCGTACTGAGCCAGGTGGGTTTATTTTGTTTTTTGTTCTGAACAAAGTGGCTATGTACAATTTTCTCTTTTATGTTCTGCCCCCTTCTATATGTGATTGCTGGTCTCGGAGTGATAATTTCTTTAAGCTCATCATCTGAGAGTAGTATATGCCAATACCGTGTCAGAATCTTACGAATCTTCTCATGTTGTCCGTCATAATTTCCAATACAGCGTATTATTTTTTCATTTTGGATTCTAGATTGCCCGGTACTTATTAGCAGACTCATTCTGCTACTTTTTCTAGCTCGGTTGTATGCGCGGTGTAGGGTTTTCTTCGGATATCCTCTCGCTGAGAATTTTTCATACAGGAGCCTACATTCTGCCTCAAAATTTTCAGTAGTTGAGCAATTTTGTTTCGCTCGAAGATATTGCCCTATCGGGATACCTTTTTTAAGACTAGTTGGGTGATGGCTTTTCCAATGCAAGAGGCTGTTCGTTGAAGTAGGTTTCCTATAGATGGTAGTTTGTATGCTGCCATCACTCTCAAGGGAAATGGTGAGGTCCAAAAAATTAATGGTTTTTTGATTTAATTCCGCTGTAAATTTTAGGCCTAGTTCATTATTATTTAGTTCTTTAACAAAATCAAAAAATTGAGTGCTCGTGCTGTCCCATAAAATTAAAATATCGTCAATATAACGACTCCAGTACAGTATGTGATCAGTGTGATGTTGATTAATTTCTGTGAATACTACCTGTTCCTCCCACCACCCTAAAAATAAATTCGCGAAGCTAGGGGCACAGATTGTCCCCATAGCTGTCCCGGTGACCTGCAAATAAAACTTACCATTAAACGTGAAATAATTATGTGTCAACAAAAACTCATACAAATTCATTGTGCTCAAAGAATTGAATACCTTTTTTATTCAAATAATATCTAATAGCTTCCAGGCCAAGATGATGTTTAATACTAGTGTAGAGAGCCTCTACATCTAGACTCGCTATTTGAATGGACTCATTCACCTGAATTTCTTGAATTTTCATCAGCGTATCCTTGGTGTCTGTAAGGTAGGAGGATAGACTGGATACAAATGGGGCAATGGTTTGGTCCACATATCTGCTAATTCCCTCACAGAGACTTTGATTGCCTGATACTATCGGCCTACCTGGAATGGGATCCCGTTTTTTGTGTACCTTAGGGATGGCGTAAAAGGTAGCTACAGTTGGATACGGGTTGTATAATACCTTTAGTTCTTCTTTAGTAATGAGGTCTCTCTCTTTTGCTACATTTAGCATAATTTTCAACTTCTGTTTAAATTCTTCTGTGGGATTTTCTCCAAGTGGTCGATAGGTGTTGGTGTCTTCAAGGAGGGTCATTACCATACGTACATAGTACTCTTTTTCAAGTAGTACTATGTTTCCTCCTTTATCGGATGGTTTAATCTCTATATTATCATTCTTTATCAGGCCATCCAAGGCTCCTTTCTCTTGTGGGGTAAGATTAGACCCCAAAGATGTTTTATTAGTTCTTATTTTTTGAAGGTCCTTTGTGACTAAATCAACAAATGAGTCTATTTTCCCATACTTTGTGAACGGTGGAGTATATCTAGATTGTGGTGTTAATGTACTGTGAGGTGCCCTAGGGGGTACTACCTCACCTCGATGTTCCCGTTGTAAATCCTCTAGAATTTGTACTGCTTCTAGTTCTTTACCACTGATCCTTGTAGGATCCTTTTCTTGATTTTTATATTCTTTGTACAGGGCCAGTTTCCGTGCGAATAAATTCACATCTTTGACCCAACTGAAGCAGTCAAAGTAGGGTAGTGGTGTGAATGACAGACCTTTACTTAGAAGGGCCTCGTGTTCTGGTGTAAGTATCACATCTGTGAGGTTAATAATTTGCATTTCATCTTGAGATGATGCTACACCTAGGTCCCCTGACGATACCCCCACTTGTCCCTGTCCCTCAGCTGGATACCGGGCACTAAAAAATGAGGCATTAGTGTTTGAGTCGTGATTCCTGCCTGACCAGTATTTACTCCTGGGCTGTTCCCTGTGGGTTGAGTAGATGATGAATAGGAAGATGATTGTATTACACCTGACTGTCCTCCACTTGCTCCCGTTGTTCCACCCATATTTGTTGGAACTGTATTGGGGCATTTTTGCGTATCTTGCGAATATCCTCTGTTACTAGTTTGTTTATAGTTTGATCTACTGTTACCTCTTCGTTTATATCTCGAACGGTAACCTCTTTTATACGTCGAGGTATAGTTGTCAGGTTCCGATACGTCTGACTCTGAAACGTCAGTGTATTCGCTACGACTATAATTGCCGCGATAGTTGCTCTGACTATTTCGATTATAGATCTTCCCTGATTCAAAGTCCTTCTTATCCCTATTGTACTTTCGATGTTTTCTCTCCTTCACCTCACTCTGCAGATATTCAATGTTCTTTTGGAGTTTAGTCTCTAGATCTATAAATTCCGTATGGGATCGGAAAGTTTGTATGTCAGTAATCTCCTTTTCCAATTGTGTGGCTATTTTACTTAGTGATTGTTTTTCATATTCAAGGAGATATGTCTGCATGCGTAGAGAGCAGTCGGTCAATAGGTCTTCCCACCCCTTCAGGAAATCTGGATCATCCTGATGGGAATTTGGTCTGATATTTATTCTGATCCCCCTATACACGAGGTTCTGCTGCAGGTAGGTTTCCAGACTGGTTATTTCCCAGATTGACCGTATGTATTGTTTATATGTTTTATTCAGTTCCTTGAATGCAAGGCTGATGTCCAGAGCATTCACAGGTAAATTTTGGGCAGAGAACACTCTACTCGCTTCTGATAGATACACCTCTGTAGCAGGTTGATTAGACAGGAAACTAGCCATATTCACTCTTGTTCTACCTTCTTGCGTTCTTTCTGAGGTTCGTATTTCTGGGGAGTCATTATTAGGGGTTTTCCCCCTTTTACTAAATCTATGTTATTTTACACAAATCTCCCTAACACGTGTTGGGACTTGGTTCAAATATTATTTACAATTGGCCACTCGGGCCATCAGTGTCCCTTGGTTTACACGTGTTACTAATACTAAAAAATAACTTTTATTACTTCTCCTTAAAAAATGTTTTATTCATTTTTTAGAACTCTATATTTTCCTATAATTAAAATTATCAGCGTAGCCTGCCTGCCTGTTAATATGCTCACAATGTAATCAGTGATTTCCAAAATTCGTCCACTAGGTGGCTCTATGCATCTACAGCAGCTTATTTCATGCGTCCTTTATTATACAGGCGTCTCTCTGCTAGTATACTACACGTTGTTAGTTCCACAACGTCTCACTACTGTGCCACCTACTTGGACTGATCACCCATCTTGATATCTCTCTCATACATAAATTGAGGCAAGGCTACCGCTGGCTAAGATACTAAATTCACTAACTGCCCCCCGACATGTTTCGCCAACCAGGCGTCTTCAGGGGTTTGGGCAGAGGACTGGGTGTTGGGGGCGGAGCCAGGTTTATAAAACCTCCCTTCTCTCGTCATTGCCGTATTGACCAATAAGTTTCTTCCTAAATGCGGGCATTTGTTTTTGACCAATCGCAGCGCCTCTACTGAATAGTCCCAGGTATTAGCTCCTCCCCATTAGACTTTGACCTGCGCCGTGCGGGATGCGCTGATACTTAGTATCATTTCGGCTCACATTGCCTTTACCGCGCATGTCTTGGGGCTCCTTCCTGGTTTCGCTTCATGACATTCATATCGCTACGTCCTGTCTTCTTTTTATGACATGTGAGCGGTGCGACTCCTGGTGTGTGACCTCTCCGCGCATGTCACGGTACTTTAACTTTTTCCTCCTTAGTAAGTTATACTGCGCCTGCTCTCCCTCTTGGAGCGAGTCTCAATCATTATCACTGCTCTTGATTCTGAATTCATGCCCTTACATTACTATTCACTATGTTCAGACCCCTTGCTTGATTTATTTGAGCTATTGTAGTCTTCTTTCTATATAGGGGCTGTTCATTCAGTATTGTATAGCCATACCTAATTATATTAATTCATGCTACTTAATTTATTAATTACTTCAACATTCTCATATTAATAGATTTTAAATGGATATTCAGGCCCCTAAAACACTTCTCTCTAATTCCAGATGTTCCGGTTTTCCCTTTTCACGTCGCCGTGTTTCCGAGGGTAAGTTCTGTGCATGCATTATGATTTATGTTATTATTATATTATAGATTATTGATGATTTTTTATTTTTTTATTGTTTTTTTATATTATTTTTTAGTTTTTTATATATATATTTATTATATTATTTTATTATTATTATTTGTTGTGGTGGAATTTTTTGTTTTAGGGATTAACATGATTTTGGTGATGTTACTATTACTTCTATCTATTATATTTACTTCTTATTCCTTCTTTATGTACATATATTTTTTTATTATTAATAATTATTAATTTTCTGTGATTTTTTAATATTATTTTAATTATCTGTATTATATTTTAATATTAATGCTTTTTTTTTTTTTTTTTTTACTTCTTTTTTTGAAAAGATTTTTAGAAATTATAAATTTTAAATATTTTTATTATTATATTATTAGTGCTGCTAGTGATTTATTTACCATACTACCTTGCTTTCCTTCACCGTTTGAGAACTATAATCTTGTAGCATCAGGACGCTTACGCATAAGCTGAATTATCTGACTTCTTTTGGCAGGTGAGTTTAACCCTCTGACATTGAAGGGACATATCTTTATGGTAGCCATTTCATATCTTCTCGTGAGTCCAGTGAACAACCATTACAGCCTAGGAGGGAAGAATGTCGAAACGTATGCTGCAGGAAAAAGAGTGGGATGGGGGGAGGGGAAATTGAAAAATGCAATAAAAAAAATTAATGGAATAACATTAGTAAGTGAATCCAATGATATCTCTAGACATGTAACACTTATGGAAGGTAATAGTAAGTTAACCCAACTAATAACAAAGTCTCCTCGTAAAAGGAGGTATTCAGGGGGGAGAGAATTGGTCCGAGAACACGGCTAGTCCGTGCACACGAGCAGATAGGGCTTCCTTATGTCACAACAAGAGGGAACAAATTAGACACAGGCAAACAGGCCTGCGTATAATAGGCTTGTCTAGCAACCCTGATATATCTATAAAGGAACCTGAGCCTAACAACCCATCAAAGTGGAGCAATATATCTAAGTGACTTTTATTTTAATTTTTTTAGTAATTCTAGGTCTGCAGAGCTATCTAGACTGTCATGTATCTCAATATAATGGAGGAACGGGAGGTGGTAAAGGATAATGGTAAAGGGTGAGAAAACGAAAAAGGGGGGAGGGGGGAGGGTATGAAGTAGAAAAATGGAAAGGTGTGAAGGAGGGGTGGGGAAGAGGGGAGAGGGGAAGGAGTACGATTCCTATGGTCCCTACGTTTTAGTAAGACAACTAGAAAAGCATCTTTAGCTTAGCCTAACCTAGAGAACAGATGTAATAACCTAATAGCACCATCAAAACTTTTTCCCTAGTTAAGCTTAGGATCTGCCAAGAACTCCTCAGTGCTCCTTTGCATAGATGTGAAACACAGCATCAGAAAAAAACATAGTCTCAATCTGGATGCAATGATAGCCTCTTTGGTGTCATCTTAGGGAGACTCCTCTTGTGCCTTTGGGGTTTGGAGGACGAGGCAGGGGTCCAAGCAGTCAACGCCAGAACAGCAGGGAGATCTGTGATTTCTCACAGTGGTCCAGTCCTGGATATCTAGCGGCTCTATCTCCAGGGTGTTGTAGATCTGGATAAGGTCTGCAGGAGATCTGATTACCGCTTTACGTCCTGGGGTATTCACTAGCAGTCCAATCGGATGGAGCAAACGGTAAATAATGTTCCTACTTCGTAGGATTTCAAAGCTCTCAGTTTTTGCAGTGTCATAGGCGACAAATCCTGGAATAAGGTGATTGTTGAGCCAAAACAGGCTACTGGGTGTTTGTCCCTTGTTGCTTTGAGCAGCTTTTCCTTAGTGCTGAAGCTGGTAAGTCGACATAGTATGTCCCTTGGTGCCTCTTGAGGCTTTGGGGGAGGACATAACGCTCTGTGGGCCCTGTCCATAGTGAAGTCATCTGTGGCGTCCGGGCCTAGCATTTTGTAAAAAAGTTCCACCATTGAGATCATGATGGCGTCTGAAGGCAGAGTCTCCGGTACACTCTTAATGCGCAAGTTGTTCCTGCGCCTGCGATTATCTTGATCCTCTATTAGATTGTACAGCTGATTAATATGGGCTTGGGTATTGAAGGCAATAGTCCCTTCCCAGCCCGCTTTAAGGGATTCAACCCTGTCCCCAACCTGCTTCAAGTCGGATTTAATATCCTGCAGGTCTTGTCTCAGCGGGGCCAGCGCAGCCCCTAGCGCCTGTGTAATGAAGTCCCTGGATACTGGGAGGTTATCTCTGGGACGTCTGGCACATGTTTCACTGTCCCTACCTCCATCAGAGTCGACCGAGGCGTCCGTTTGCTCTCATTGTTCAGAAGCTTCTCTTTCCGGTGCCATCTTCGATTCGGCTCTTGTCGGCCCGACTCCTCTTCTCAGGAATTTCTCCATCTCTCCGTGGGTAGGGTGAGTCCCACGCGTGCCTGAAGTGTCTTTAGCTTTATCTCTGCCGATTTTCCCAATTTCTGGGCTCTAGTCGTGGCTTAAATCGCCTGTGTGCACGTAGCCAGAAGCAGAGCTCACACAGACATGTGCGTCTCGCTCTGCAGGCAAGCTCCGCCCCCATAATTTCAGTATTTAAAGCTTGTATTTCACTGTGACAAATGCAGCAAAGGCCTCAGATGTAGGGTCTTGCAAAAAATGGGTGTTTTTTTTTAAACCCAGAATATAACTGCAGTATTTAAAATTTGTATTTGACTGTCACAAATTCAGCAAAGGACCCAAAATATATTATCTTGCAAAGAAAATTGTGTTTTATTAAACCCAAAATATAATTGCAATATTTAAAGCTTGTATTTCACTGTGACAAATGCAGCAAAGGCCCCCGATGTAAGGTCTTGCAAAAAATATAGTTTTTTTAAACCCAGTATATAATTGCAGTATTTAAAGCTTGTTTTTCACTGTGACAAATGCAGCAAAGGCCCCAGATGTAGGGTCTTGCAAAAAATTGGTGTTTTTTTAACTCAGAATATTACTGCAGTATTTAAAGTTTGTATTTGACAGTCACAAATGCAACAAAGGCCGCAAATGTATTATCTTGAAAAAAAAATGCTTGTTTATTTAAACCCAGAATATAATTGCAGTATTTAAAGCTTGTATTTCACTGTGACAAATGCTACAAATGCCCCTGTAGGATTTTGCAAAAAATTTGTGTTTTTTACCCAGAATATAACTGCAGTATTTAAAGTTTGCATTTCACTGTGACAAATGCAGCAAAGACCCCAGATATAGGGTCTTGCAAAAAAACTGTTGTTTTTTTAAACCAAGAGAATATTTACAGTAGTTAAAGCTTGTATTTCACTGTGACAACTGCATCAAAGTCCCCAGATGTAGGGTCTTGCAAAAAATGGGTCTTTTTTAAACTCAGAATATAATTGCAGTATTTAAACCTTGTATTTCACTGTGACAAATGCAGCAAAGGCCCCAGTTGTAGAGTTTTGCAAAAAATTTGTGTTTTTTCTAAACCCAAATATTAACTGCAGTATTTAAAGTTTGTATTTGACTGTTTTACAAATTCAGCAAAAGACGCAAAATGTATTATCTTGCCCAAAAAATTGGTGTGTTTTTTTTTTTTACCCAGAATATAATTGCAATATTTAAAGCTTGTCTTTCACTGTGATAAATGTAACAAAGGACCCAAAATGTATTATCTTGCAAAAATTGGGTGTTTTTTTAAACCAGAATATAATTGCAGTATTTAAAGCGTGTATTTTACTGTGACAAATGCAGCAAAGGCCCCAGATGTAGGGTTTTGCAAAAAATTTGTGTTTTTTTAAACCCAGTATATAACTGCAGTATATAAAGTTTGTATTTGACTGTCACAAATGCAACAAAGGCCGCAAATGTATTATCTTGCAAATAATGGGTGCTTTTTAAAACTCAGAATATAACTGCAATATTTAAAGTTTGTATTTGACTGTCACGAATTCAGCAAAGGACCCAAATCAATTTATCTTGCAAAAATTGGGTGTTTTTTAAACCCAGAATATAATTGCAGTAGTTAAAGCTTGTATTTCACCGTGAGAAATGCAGCAAAGGTCCCAGATATAGGGTCTTGCAAAACATGGGTGTTTTATTAAACCCAGAATATAACTGCAGTATTTAAAGTTTGTATTTGACTGTGAAAAATGCAGCAAAGGCCCCAGATGTAGGGTCTTGCAAAAAAAAAAAAAGAAGAGCAAATTTCAGAGGCTCTACTGGCAGCAAATCACGGATAGGTGCTCTCTCCAATATGGCAGTACCACTTGACAAAAATTGGGTATAATATGTATAGTCAAACGATGGAGGGCACTCAAATGGATGGGTATATATATATATATAAGAAGTCGGGTGTGGTAATTAACCAACAATTTATTACACAATATACAGCCTTCAGCAATTTACTGAATAACTAAAACGTGCTGTTTGGTCACGATTATGTATGTCTTCCTATAGTTGGAAGGAAATACAAACTTGCACAGAGATTAAAAAAATATAAAATAAAATAAAATAATATAAGTTAAAATAAAGTAAGAACCTACTATTGAAGGTGATCAATCTGCATGTAGGTGCTGCATAGGTGTATACTGAGTGAGCTTGAGTTAAAAGGATAAAATCTGCACTGATGTGCAGTTGGTTATTTATCCCCAGTATCGATAACTGAGAGGAGGTGGAGAAAACAGATAGTCTTACCCCGTATAGCCGAATTCCGGGAGGCTATTGTAAGGGGATGTCTCTCTTTGGGAGCGCTCCGGTCCTGTGTATCTTTGGTGCGCACGTGTTCCTCTGCTGCCTCGGCGTCCTCGGCGTCCTCGGTGTGTTCCTCTGTAACCGGATGTATTCTCCACAGTACAGGAAATTGCAAATACAGAGATCGGAAGTGACGATTTGTTCCTCCGGTCAGCTGGAAGGTTTATTCCTCCGGTCAGCTGACTAATTGCGTCAGCGGGTTGTGTGATAGATAATTGCCTGTAATTTCTCTCTGTATGGGCGATCTTTATTAGGTCCAGAGTCCATGTACTATTCCTTCTTTATACCAAACGCGTTTCGGTGCACTCTTGCACCTTCATCAGTGGTGAATAGTACAACTGATCTCCTTCCTTTTATAGGGGAGGGATCATTAAGGAGTTTGGGTCAAACTCAAAACATGGGATGGATCATTAAAAAGTTTGGGTCGAACTCAAAACAAGGGATGGATGCACTACAGAGTAACTGGAACTCATGTCATTTGTTTCCATAGCAATTATGTGGTTGCTAAAGTGCAGATATAGGTTCAACTAATGTATATAGTTTCAGAAGATGTTAAATATCATAATTAATGAGATAAAATATTCAGCGCCTTAATAGAAATATACTGTGAATACGTATTGGAATAAAAAGATATAAATGGTATCACATAATAATAAGTTAATAATATATGGACAGATTACTGATATATTACTGATCTATAAATAAGGGCACACAATGATGTCATAAAAGAATAAGATATAAATATACAATAAAATCTATATATAGATATATATTATAATATAGCATAATACATTAAAAGATTTCTCATAAAATTTATTATGGAATCTCATAATATTTCGCAGAATAGTCTTCTTATAATCTCAGTTCTGTATATGGTTTTCAGGTATATGGGATTCAGATACATATTTGCAAATATATATTTGTTTATATAGCCCTTCCCCCATCCACATTTGAGATATATAAACAAACAAATATACATTTGCAAATATGTATCTGAATCCCATATACCTGAAAACAATATACAGAACTGAGATTATAAGAAGACTATTCTGCGAAATATTATGAGATTCCATAATAAATTTTATGAGAAATCTTTTAATGTATTATGCTATATTATAATATATATCTATATATAGATTTTATTGTATATTTATATCTTATTCTTTTATGACATCATTGTGTGCCCTTATTTATAGATCAGTAATATATCAGTAATCTGTCCATATATTATTAACTTATTATTATGTGATACCATTTATATCTTTTTATTCCAATACGTATTCACAGTATATTTCTATTAAGGCGCTGAATATTTTATCTCATTAATTATGATATTTAACATCTTCTGAAACTATATACATTAGTTGAACCTATATCTGCACTTTAGCAACCACATAATTGCTATGGAAACAAATGACATGAGTTCCAGTTACTCTGTAGTGCATCCATCCCTTGTTTTGAGTTCGACCCAAACTTTTTAATGATCCATCCCATGTTTTGAGTTTGACCCAAACTCCTTAATGATCCCTCCCCTATAAAAGGAAGGAGATCAGTTGTACTATTCACCACTGATGAAGGTGCAAGAGTGCACCGAAACGCGTTTGGTATAAAGAAGGAATAGTACATGGACTCTGGACCTAATAAAGATCGCCCATACAGAGAGAAATTACAGGCAATTATCTATCACACAACCCGCTGACGCAATTAGTCAGCTGACCGGAGGAATAAACCTTCCAGCTGACCGGAGGAACAAATCGTCACTTCCGATCTCTGTATTTGCAATTTCCTGTACTGTGGAGAATACATCCGGTTACAGAGGAACACACCGAGGACGCCGAGGACGCCGAGGCAGCAGAGGAACATGTGCGCACCAAAGATACACAGGACCGGAGCGCTCCCAAAGAGAGACATCCCCTTACAATAGCCTCCCGGAATTCGGCTATACGGGGTAAGACTATCTGTTTTCTCCACCTCCTCTCAGTTATCGATACTGGGGATAAATAACCAACTGCACATCAGTGCAGATTTTATCCTTTTAACTCAAGCTCACTCAGTATACACCTATGCAGCACCTACATGCAGATTGATCACCTGCAATAGTAGGTTCTTACTTTATTTTAACTTATATTATTTTATTTTATTTTATATTTTTTTAATCTCTGTGCAAGTTTGTATTTCCTCCCAACTATAGGAAGACATACATAATCGTGACCAAACAGCACGTTTTAGTTATTCAGTAAATTGCTGAAGGCTGTATATTGTGTAATAAATTGTTGGTTAATTACCACACCCGACTTCTTATATATATATATACCCATCCATTTGAGTGCCCTCCATCGTTTGACTATACATATTATATCCAATTTTTGGCAAGTGGTACTGCCATATTGGAGAGAGCACCTCTCCGTGATTTGCTGCCAGTAGAGCCTCTGAAATTTGCTCTTCTCTTTGTTCACATAGTACCCATCAGTAGTGCTCCTGACATAACAAATCATGGATGTTTGGGAATATATAGACAGCAAATGCAAGAATGTAGACGATTATAACTTTGAATTACCATCTAATGTCCAAAATACGATGCCAAAATCTAGATCAACATCAGATCTATTTAAAGACCTTGAGAAACTATTGCATCGTCAATTAAAACAGAAATGGGAAGTTAAATCCCTAACTGATTATCTTGAAAGAGACATTATTCCAAAAGGCCTACAAATAGCAAAAGAACTGGCCAGTGATTTATATAATGAAGATTTCTACACAGAATGGCAGTCCTTCTTTAAAAATCAATCAAAAAAATTGATACAAATGATTATAAAAAGGAGGACACAAATACTTGAAGATATAACCAAAGATATCATACATCTCAAAGAAATAATCATCAAATTACCCCATGATGATGAATACGCCAAGTGGCAAGAGGCTATTTGCAGGAGTCTAGATGATTTAGAAAGAGAAATAATAAAGAGAAAATCTAAGAAACTCAAATACACCAAATATGAGAGAACAATAGTGAACACACACAGTAGAGAAGAAACCCCAATGATACAAATAGACAATAGAGAAAATAATACACAGGAGAATAGAATGCATAACCAGTATAACATACCGACAACAAACCGATATGAAGCCCTGTCCACCCCTAATTTTTTAGACCACACCCCACCTCACCACAGAATAAGAACACGACAGTCACCCTCACAGTCCCAACGCAGAGAACTAGAGAATCACCAAAACCACCAGAATTACAAATACCAAACACACGACTACAATTTACGACAGAAGTATCACAATCACCAACACAATATGAACAATTATCCCCAATCCTCACACAATCACGAACAGAGATACACGAAAGACTATCACAGGAGACGATCGCCACCAAGAACACGCTCGCAAAAAGAAACAAGAAAACACGAAGAGGTCGCACAAAAAAGAGACAGGGAATACAGGAAATACAGATAGAACAAACCTCAATTGTCAACCTTAGTCAAACAAATCTTTCAAATTCACAGATGAAACTATTAAATAAAGGAATTAAATTCTCACCAACGGCAAATCTAGACAAATTTTCTACATATATTGGCATAGAAAAATTATTAGGAAACTATGTCTAAAAAGATACTATATGAAGAATCCCATACTACAAACAACAGTAGTGTCTAAATATGAACACACAGAGCTAAAATTAAAATCAAAAAAATTCCCAAGACAAGAAATTAGCCATGAAATTGCGGCGTTCAGGAAAAACATGGAATCAGATATAAGGAAATTAAGTAATAAACAATCATATAATAATCTAACAAGATCAGAGATAGACGCCATAAAAGAACTACAAGCCATTAACAACATTACAATCAGACCAGCTGATAAGGGGGGAGCAATAGTTGTACTGGATACAGTTTCATACAATTCAGAATGTCAGAGACAACTATCGGACCCCACAACATATAAAAAACTAAGATCTGACCCAACAAATACCTTTTATAATGATCTAATGAAATACTGTAATAAGGGATATACCAAAGGTATACTATTAGAACAAGAGCAAAAATGTATCATAAACACTCCAAAACGTTTACCAGTCTTTTACTGCCTACCAAAAATCCATAAGGATCCTGTGGCACCACCAGGCAGGCCTATAATATCAGGTATAGGTTCCTTAACATCAAACCTTTCACAATATTTAGATAAATTACTTCAACCTACAGTAAAAAGGACTCCATCTTATATAAAAGATACAACGGACATAATAAATACATTAGAGCAATTAGAAATTCAGGAACATTGGTATTTGGGCACAATGGACGTGAGCTCATTATACACGATTATAGACCATGAGCAAGGTCTAGAGGCTACCAAACAACAGTTAATAATGGCGAAAACTCTGAATTTAGAACAGATAGAATACATTTTAGAGGGTATACAATATATTTTAACACATAATTATTTTTATCATAACTCTGATTTTTATATTCAAGAAAGAGGTACAGCCATGGGCACCAGGTTCGCCCCCAGTTACGCCAATTTATTTATGGCACACTGGGAATATGAAACTATCACACCACATCTGGGGGCGGGCCTGGTGCTGTGGCGTCGTTATATTGACGATATTATTTTTATTTGGCAAGGCACTAAACCACTTTTAGATCAATTTTTAATTGACATTAATAGGAATGATAAGAATTTAAAATTCATCACTAAAATCAGTGACTCTGTAGTAGAATTTTTAGACTTAAAAATAGAGATTAAAGAGAAAAAATTGGTATGCAGCACATACCACAAGCCAGTCACGAAAAATGGGTATATACTCTATACGAGTTGCCACCTTCCTCGTTGGTTACTTAATATCCCAACGAGTCAATTCAGAAGGCTCAAAAGAAACTGTACTCTAAATGAAGATTTTGAGAAGGAAGCAATAATATTAAAAGAACAATTTATAACTAAACAATACCCAACAGAAACTGTAGACATGGCCCTAAATAAGGTTATAAATATGGAGAGAAAATCGTTTTTTAGAAATAAAAAGAAACAAGAAGAATTAGGGGAAAAAATAAGACTAATACTCCCATTCCATGGACAATATAAGAAAATCAATTCTCTGGTGCGTAAACATTGGCACCATTTACAAAGGGACAAAATTATAGGCCCTTCCCTGCCAGAGAACCCCCTAATCTCTTATAAAAAGGCTCCTAATTTGGGTCTGTTGATTGCCCCCACTATAAAAACCCCATTAAGAACATCAAGTCTAATTGGCTTAACTTAAAGGGATTCTACAGGTGTGGGACCTGTAATAACTGCAAAATAACACATTTTCCGAAAAAAAACAACACAGATCCAATCAAGACAAAACTCATTTAGCTATACAATTAGAGACAACTTGTCATGTAACTCTTCTGATGTCATCTATATTTTGGAATGCCCGTGCCACAAGCAGTATGTGGGACGTACCAAAAGATTGTTTAAAAAGAGGGTAGCCGAACATATAGGTAATATCAAAAAGGGCTACGAAAACCACATACTGTCTAAACATTTCAAAACACACCATAATAAGGACCCCTCTGGGTTAACCTATATAGCATTTGAAAAAGTTTACAAATCCTGGAGAGGAGGAAACCATATATCAAGTATGTCCAGAGCAGAGTCCCGTAAGATATTTGAATTTGAAACCATCACCCCGGCTGGTCTTAATGCACAATTAGAGTTATTCGGATTCTTATAGGGGGTTGTGCCCTTTGGGGACACTCTGTCGAGTTCGGGCTGTTTACCAGCATCTCGACAGTCTCTCCCCGTTGGGCCCTTCCCCCATCCACATTTGAGATATATAAACAAATATACATTTGCAAATATGTATCTGAATCCCATATACCTGAAAACAATATACAGAACTGAGATTATAAGAAGACTATTCTGCGAAATATTATGAAATTCCATAATAAATTTTATGAGAAATCTTTTAATGTATTATGCTATATTATAATATATATCTATATATAGATTTTATTGTATATTTATATCTTATTCTTTTATGACATCATTGTGTGCCCTTATTTATAGATCAGTAATATATCAGTAATCTGTCCATATATTATTAACTTATTATTATGTGATACCATTTATATCTTTTTATTCCAATACGTATTCACAGTATATTTCTATTAAGGCGCTGAATATTTTATCTCATTAATTATGATATTTAACATCTTCTGAAACTATATACATTAGTTGAACCTATATCTGCACTTTAGCAACCACATAATTGCTATGGAAACAAATGACATGAGTTCCAGTTACTCTGTAGTGCATCCATCCCTTGTTTTGAGTTCGACCCAAACTTTTTAATGATCCATCCCATGTTTTGAGTTTGACCCAAACTCCTTAATGATCCCTCCCCTATAAAAGGAAGGAGATCAGTTGTACTATTCACCACTGATGAAGGTGCAAGAGTGCATTGAAACGCGTTTGGTATAAAGAAGGAATAGTACATGGACTCTGGACCTAATAAAGATCGCCCATACAGAGAGAAATTACAGGCAATTATCTATCACACAACCCGCTGACGCAATTAGTCAGCTGACCGGAGGAATAAACCTTCCAGCTGACCGGAGGAACAAATTGTCACTTCCGATCTCTGTATTTGCAATTTCCTGTACTGTGGAGAATACATCCGGTTACAGAGGAACACACCGAGGACGCCGAGGACGCCGAGGCAGCAGAGGAACACGTGCGCACCAAAGATACACAGGACCGGAGCGCTCCCAAAGAGAGACATCCCCTTACAATAGCCTCCCGGAATTCGGCTATACGGGGTAAGACTATCTGTTTTCTCCACCTCCTCTCAGTTATCGATACTGGGGATAAATAACCAACTGCACATCAGTGCAGATTTTATCCTTTTAACTCAAGCTCACTCAGTATACACCTATGCAGCACCTACATGCAGATTGATCACCTGCAATAGTAGGTTCTTACTTTATTTTAACTTATATTATTTTATTTTATATTTTTTTAATCTCTGTGCAAGTTTGTATTTCCTCCCAACTATAGGAAGACATACATAATCGTGACCAAACAGCACGTTTTAGTTATTCAGTAAATTGCTGAAGGCTGTATATTGTGTAATAAATTGTTGGTTAATTACCACACCCGACTTCTTATATATATATATATATATATATATATATATACCCATCCATTTGAGTGCCCTCCATCGTTTGACTATAAAAAAAAAAAAGGGTGTTTTTTCAAACCCAGAATATAATTGCAGTATTTAAAGCTTGTATTTCACTGTGACAAATGCAGCAAAGGGCCCAGATGTAGGGTCTTTTTTAACCCATAATATTACTGCAGTATTTAAAGTTTGTTTTTGACGGTCACAAATTCAGAAAAGGACCCAAAATGTATTATCTTGCAAAAAATGCTTGTTTATTTAAACCCAGAATATAATTGCAGTATTTAAAGCTTGTATTTCACAGTGACAAATGCTACAAATGCCCCTGCAGGGTCTTGCAAAAAATGCATGTTTTTTTTAAACCCAGAATATAACTGCAGTATTTAAAGTTTGCATTTTACTGTGACAAATGCCACAAATGCCCCTGTAGGGTCTTGCAAAAAATGCATGTTTTTTTAAACCCAGAATATAACTGCATTATTTAAAGTTTGCATTTCACTGTGACAAATGCAGCAAAGGCCCCAGATGTAGAGTCTTGCAAAAAACTGGTGTTTTTTTAAACCAAGAAAATAATTACAGTAGTTAAACCTTGTATTTCACTGTGACAGATGCAGCATCGGCCCCAGATGTAGGGTCTTGAAATTTTTTGTTTGTTTTTTTAAACACAAAATATAATTGCAGTATTTAAAGCTTGTATTTTACTGTGAGGAATGCAGCAAAGGCACCAGTTGAAGGGTCTAGCAAAAAATGTGTGTTTTTTTAAACTCAGAATTTACTTTCAATAGTTTTTTATTGTCAGAGTATTGGCTCATGCCAAAAATGAAACAACAAGTGTATTACAAGCAGTAATATGAGTCACTGAGCACAGTACTCCTATTTTGTTTAAATACACAATAAAGGTATACAGACAGGTAAAATTCCAATAGCAAAATCTTGTCTTAAAAAGAAAATTTAACAAACTTATAATCATACAATAAATCATATCATAATTTATACAGTAATCTGTGCCACGTCTTCATTATACCTTAGTATACCTTTGCATTTTGTTTTAGAGACTTTCCATACTACATGTGTGCATCCACTCACTTCCTGCCAATAACATTATTCCGGTCCTCCGGACCTTGATCCCTCCAGACATCCCACTTCAAATTGTGTTTTTCAACCTGAAATGTTCTATGAGCTAGTATATATTCATATGAGTTAGTGGTATTAACCGCACTAATGATCTCTTGCAGATCCAGGATATTAGTATTTTTCCAATTTCTTGTAATTGCTAATTTAGTAGCAATTAGTAAGTGTAGAACAACAGTTCTATATTTAAACGGAATTTTATCTAGCTCCACCAAAAGCAAAGCTAGAGCTGGATCTGGAGGGATCAGGTGTCCCACTATCTCCGACACCTTAGAAAACACCTGAGCCCAGAGGGAGTAAATTCCAGGACATTGCCACAGTATATGCAACAGTGTACCTTTATGTCCACAATTCCTCCAGCAGGTTATGTTAGTGTTTGGAAAAAACGTGTGTAACCTAACCGGGGTATAGTGCCACCTCAACGTTGTTTTGAGAAAAGTTTCCAGATTTGAAGAGCATTTAAAAGTGGAGATAGCCATCTTATTTGCTGCTGACCATTGGGCTATGGAGAAGGTTGCTTTAAGCTCATTCTCCCATGCTAGAAATGGAGTAGTTTTTGAAAACCTATCCTTATCCCCCAGAAACATATATAAAGGTTTAATCCCTTTGTGAGCGGGTCCTCGGATGGACCAATGAACCATCAGTTGAGTATGGTTCTTGAGGACAAACGACGGGTTATTTGACAATATGTGTCTTATTTTGATATATACGAAAACACTTCTTGTTGAGGGATGTTATGAGATTGCTCAATAACTTTAAAGGTTTTCAATACTGAACCCGACAATAAGTCCGCCACAGTTGAAAGGCCGCAATTTTTCCATACTCATTTAACATTTAAATCTGGAACCAG
This sequence comes from Bufo gargarizans, assembly GCF_014858855.1. Taxonomy (NCBI): domain Eukaryota; kingdom Metazoa; phylum Chordata; class Amphibia; order Anura; family Bufonidae; genus Bufo; species Bufo gargarizans. The sequence continues at coordinate 319,158,371 of NC_058081.1, forward strand.
ATATTGAAGAGAATCTATAGGGGTTAGGTGGGCCACTGATGATGGGGCTGCTCGGCTTAAGTCATGATACCTTTTCCACAGGGCCACTGATGTATAGACATAAAAAGCCGGGTGAAGACCTGAATATCCATCGTGCAACGCTGCCATGAGTAGGGCACGTAGATTCTTCCCTGGGATTTGCGATTGTTCAATATGCACCCAATATTTTTCGACTTCCCCTCTCCACCAGCCATTAAGTTGATTAACTCTGGAAGCTAAATAGTAATCGAACAAGTTAGGCATACCCAGGCCCCCGCATTTTTTATGTCTACACATGATACTTCTCGCTATTCTAGGTTTAGCTTTGTTCCAAATGAAAGCGTTTAACATCCTGTTAGCTTGGTTAAAAAAGGAAATTGGAACTGGAATAGGGATAGTGCGGAATAAATATAATAATTTTGGCAGTATATGTTGTTGAAATGCAGCAATACGTCCTAGCCAAGATAGCTCTGTTTTGGCCATACTATCTAATTCAGGTTGAAGTGAAAGCAAGAGGGGAGGGAAATTAGCCTTATATAGACCCTGAGGGGTGACTGTCACTTTAAAACCTAGATACTGAACCATAGATTCTTGCCAATCCAAGGAGAATTCTGTTTTCATCTGGGACAAGCATGTTCCTGGGATCCCCAACGATAGAGCCTGGGACTTACTTTCGTTTATCTTATAGTACGATAAGGCTCCATAAGAGCAAATGATGTCCATCACTGCCTTTAAGGACTTCCTGGGATTTGTAAGGGACAGAATAATATCGTCCGCATATAGCGATATACAATGTTGCCTATTTCCAATTTTTACTCCCGATACTTCGGTCGACTGACGGATCGCCTGTGACAATGGTTCCAATGATAAGATAAATATTAAGGGAGAAAGGGGGCATCCCTGTCTCGTGCCATTAGAAAGCTTAAATGGATCTGACAATACACCGTTTGTTAATACACGGGCTGATGGGTTAGAATAAAGGACCTTTATCGCTTGTATAGTTGACTCTGGGAACCCCATCTTGCGAAGTACAGAGAAGACAAACGACCAGTTAACTCGGTCGAAGGCCTTCTCTGCATCCAGGGTAACCAAGACTGTCGGGATTCTGGCTCGATTTACAAAATCAACTAAGTTCAAAACCCTTCTTGAGTTGTCTGTGATTTGGCGCCCCTGGACAAAGCCCACCTTGTCCGGGGCCACCAAAGCTGGAATAATGCTCGCTAGGCGGGAAGCTAAAATTTTCGCATAAATTTTAAGGTCTGTGTTGAGTAAGGAGATGGGGCGGAAATTTTGAGGAACGGAAGGATCCTTTCCAGGCTTAGGTAACGTCACGATGACCGCTTCCAGCATTTCATTAGGCATACTGCCCTTTTCCATGGCACGGGACAGGGATGCGTGGAGATGTGGCAACAAATATTCAGAAAAGGTCTTGTAGTAAGAATTCGAAAGTCCATCTGGACCAGGGCTTTTATGATGTGGCAAACCTTTTATTACCTTAGAAATTTCAGCTTGAGTGACAGGAGCACTAAGGGAATCGCTTTGACTCTTATCTAAAGAGGGTATCATTAGGGATCCCAGGAATTCCTCAATGCCGCCAGAGGAGGCAGGAACAAAGCCAGGTTCTTCCTGTAGATTATATAATTTAGAGTAGTAAGATCTAAACTGATTGGCTATAGCTTTTGGATCAAACAGCTTATAAGATTTGGAAGAATCCCAGAGAAACGCTATTTTTGATTTCACAGCCCTTGACTTAACCCAACTTGCCAGCAGTTTCCCTGCTTTGTTAGCTTGAGAGTAATATGTAGCTTTAGTCTTTTTCAGTGCTAACTCATACGTGTGCAAAAAGCTTTCTCTGAGTTGTGATCTGAGAACTGTCAGCTTTTCTGATAGTTCCAGAGATGGGGAGGTTTTATTCAGTGCATCTATCGTTTGTATTTGCAATATAAGATCATTTTGAAGTTTTTCCCTCTGCCTTTTATGTTTATGGCCTAGTTTCAACAGAATTCCCCTTATGAACGCTTTATGAGCTGTCCATACTATGGTAGGGTCCGAAACAGAGTCAGCGTTAAATTGGAAGTATTCCTGTAGGGCTGAAGATATTTCAGCCTGGTATTTGGTATTAGCTAATATGAAGTCATTGGCTCTCCATAGAGGGTTAGGGGGGGTTGTGAACTCTTCCCTAATTTCCAAGGTCACCGGGGCGTGATCCGACCAAGTAATCGTCCCTATTGAGGATTTTGTAGAAACACTCAATGACGTTCTATCTACAAGGAACAGGTCTATACGGGAGTACGTTCTGTGTGCTGGAGAAAAATACGTGAAATCCTTCTCCGACGCATGGTGAATACGCCATACATCAAATAGGGAATTGGCTAATAAAGATGGCATGAGGGGTATTGCATTTGATCTCGATACAGAGGAAAATGTCTTGTGAAGGGTCAGGTGCTACATTGAAGTCACCGCAGTTGATCACTCTGCCTTCCTTCAAGGTCTGTATTTTGTTAAAGAGCTTATTGAGAAATCGTACTGGACGAATATTCGGAGCGTACACACCCACTAAGGTATAGATTATATTATTTATAGAGCATATGTGAATAACATACCTGCCCCCTGAATCAATGATCGTTCTTTTTTCTGTGTGCGCTACCAAACTTCTTATTGCTAATAAAAAAACCCTCTTTTTACCTATACTATGGGAGTGTATTAGGGTCGGAAAGGAAGGGTGTTTCAATCTCCCTATGTCAGCCTCCAATATGTGTGTCTCCTGTGTGCAAAATATGTCGCATTTGTTCGAGAGTGCCTCCCTCCACATCATCCGCCTCTTGTATGGACGGTTCAAGCCTCTTACATTCAACAAACAAATTGTCAGCACCATCTTGTCACATAAGAGGCTGCATATATGAACTCACTCGGACCACGTGGAAGGAGACACCCACCGACACCCTGCAATTCGATCAGATAAATGGTTAGATACAGACATGGCACAAAGAAAAAATAAATGCAAAAAGGAAAAAACATTAACAGTATAAACCAGAACTGACCGCCCTGAGAAAGGGACGGTAAAGGATTAGCACAAGGGTTAGATCGCATGTCCCCTTGTGATCTTTTTTGGGGGAAGACAGTCTTGCCTACCACCATGAGGATTCACAGTGAGAGCGTAATCCCGCTCCAATGATACACAGGACATCTGGAAGAACCTTAAGCGATGTTTTCTCTGGCATCGCCTCTCCACCTGCTGCCACTCTCCATCTTCTCCAGGGAGATGCTGATTCTTTTCTGTAGGAACCACCGACACCTTGATACCCCAGGTTGCCAAAACAGCTTTGCCCTCCTCGACTGTGTGAATGACAGACATAGTCCCGTCTTTCTGCACAAGTAGCTTCATAGGGTAACCCCAACGATATGGTACTGAATGTGATCTCAGAGCCATGGTAATCGGGGCTAGCGTGCGTCTGAGCTGCAGGGTAGCAATGGAGAGATCCGCAAAAAGCTTAACAGATTGATATGGCTCTGGTAAGGTGCCTAGCTTTCTTGCTGCCGCGAGGGTATCATCTTTAGCCTGAAAGAAGTGCAGACAGGCTAGTATGTCTCGAGGCACATCATCAGGCAGATGCTTTGGCTTGGCAATCCTATGAGCCCGGTCAATGATGAGGTCTTGCTCGGTGCAATCAGGCAGAAGCAGTTTAATCATATTTTTGATGTATGTTTGCAGGTCTGCCGCTGAGACCGATTCTGGCACCCCGCGCAGCTTTAAGTTGTTTCTGCGGGACCGATCCTCCAGGTCCGCCACTTTCGCCCGGAGGTAAGCAATTTCCTCCGATTGGGAGCCATGAGAGTCTATTAGGTTATTATGCGAATCCGCAAATTCGCCCATTTTTTGCTCCACATGCTGAACTCTCTTGTCCAGGGCTGTTACTGACACCTGAATCGGCGCAATTACGTGCGATATATGGCTGGTAACCGACTGATTAAATGCTAAAAGCATGTCCTTCAGCAGCAAACTAGACGCCGGTTTATCATCTATGGGGAAGTTGCCTAACTTGTCAGACAAGGTGTCGGCTTCTGCCAAGCCGTGGCTGCCGCTTGCTTCCAGGGCATACACCCCCTGTTCCTGCAATCTGGGTCTTTGTTTAGCCGGACTTGTACCGGGCGATCGCTGTGGCGCCGCGGCCCTCAGAGGTGCCGAGTCGCATTCTGTTAAGTCCCCTTTATTATTGAGTTGGCTCTTACCCGACCGGGGGAGTTGTGGGGAACCACGAGGGCTCTGATGCGAGCATCCGTCTTCTGAAGCACGGGGAGATCCTCCGCTACTTTCGGATACCGGGCTGGAGCCAGGCCCTGCATGTCTGCCTCGTGCGTCGGCGCCATCTTTGTTCTGTTCAGGGCCGAAGAAAAACTCCAGTTTCCCCTGGTTTTTTATGCTTCTTTTTCCCCTAGTCATCATCGGGGATGGTTCCGATGCCGAACCGCACCAGAAGAAGAGGATAAAGTGCAAAATTAAGGTTCTGCTGGGCTGAAACGCTAGACTGGAGCGGGAGCTCTGGAATCAAGCAGCCATACTCCTCGGCGTCACGGCCACGCCCCCTTAAACTCAGAATTTGGCCCCATGCACACGGCCGTGTTTCACGGCCGTGTGCGGGCCGTGGAAGCGCGGCCTGGATCCCTCCTGAGAGCAGGAGCGCACGGCGTTACTGGTTGCTATGACACCGTGCGCTCCCTGCTGCCGGCACAGTACAGTAATACACTGGTATAGATCATACCAGTGTATTACTGTATTGCGGCGGCAGCAGGGAGCGCACGGCGTCATAGCAACCAGTGACGCCGTGCGCTCCTGCTCTCAGGAGGGATCCAGGCCGCGGTTCCACGGCCCGCACACGGCCGAGAAACACGGCCGTGTGCATGGGGCCTTTAACTGCATTATTTAAAGTTTGTATTTGACTGTTTTACAAATTCAGCAAAGGACCCAAAATGTATTATCTTGCAAAAAAATTGGTGTGTTTTTTTTTTAAACCTAGAATATAATTGCAATATTTAAAGCTTGTATTTTACTGTGACAAATGCAGCAAAGGCCCCAGATGTAGGGTCTTGCAAAAAATTGGTATTTTATTAAACCCAGAATATAATTGCAATATTTAAAGCTTGTATTTCACTGTGACAAATGCAACAAAGGACCCAAAATGTATTATCTCACAAAAATTGGGTGTTTTTTAAACCCAGAATATAATTGCAGTATTTAAAGCTTGTATTTCACTGTGACAAATGCAGCAAAGGCCCCAGATGTCGGGTCTTGCAAAAAATTGGTCTTTTTTTAAACCCACAATATAATTGCAGTATTTAAAGCTTGTATTTCACTGTGACAAATGCAGCAAAGGCCCCTGATGTAGGGTCTTGCAAAACATGGGTGTTTTTTTAAACCCACAATATAAGTGCAGTATTTAAAGTTTGTATTTGGCTGTCAAAAATGCAACAAAGGCCGCAAATGTATTATCTTGCAAAGAATTTATGGTTTTTTGACCCATAATATAACTGCTGTATTTAAAGATTGTTTTTGACTGTCACAAATTCACAAAGGACCCAAAATGTATTATCTTGCAAAAAATGTTTTTTTTTTTTTAAACTCAGAATATAATTGTAGTATTTAAAGTTTGTATTTCACTGTCACAAATTCAGCAAAGGCCCCAGATGTAGGGCCTTGCAAAAAAATGGGTGTTTTTTTTAAACCCAGAATATAATTACAGTATTTTAAGCTTGTATCTCACTGTGACAAATGCAGCAAAGGCCCCATAGGTAGGGTCTTGCAAAAAAATTGTGTTGTTTTTAAACCCAGAATATAACTGCAGTATTTACAGTTTGCATTTGACTGTCACAAATGCAACAAAGGACCCAAAATGTATTATCTTGCAAAAAATTGGTGTTTTTTTAAACCCAGAATATAACTAGAAACATAGAAACATAAAATGTGTCGGCAGATAAGAACCATTTGGCCCATCTAGTCTTCCCAATATACTAAATACTATGGATATCCCCTGGCCCTATCTTATATGAAGGGTGGCCTTATGCCTATCCCATGCATGCTTAAACTCCTAAACTGTATTTGCAGCTACCACTTCTGCTTGAAGGCTATTCCATGCATCCGCTACTCTCTCAGTAAAGTAATACTTCCTGATATTACTTTTAAACCTTTGCCGCTCTATTTTAAAACTATGTCCTCTTGTAGCAGTTTTTCTTCTTTTAAATATTCTTTCCTCTTTTACCTTGTTGATTCCCTTTATGTATTTAAAAGTTTCTATCATATCCCCTCTGTTTCGTCTTTCTTCCAAGCTATACATGTTAAGGTCCTTTAATCTTTCCTGGTAAGTTTTATCCTGCAATCCATGTACCAGTTTAGTAGCTCTTCTCTGAACTCTCTCCAAAGTATCAATATCCTTCTGGAGATATGGTCTCCAGTACTAAGCACAATACTCCAAATGAGGTCTCACTAGTGCTCTGTAGAGCGGCATGAGCACCTCCCTCTTTCTACTGGTATTTAAAGCAGTATTTAAAGTTTGCATTTGACTGTCACAAATGCAACAAAGGACCTAAAATGTATTATCTTGCAAAAAAATTGTGTTTTTTTTAACCTGCAGCTTGTTTTTTTTTTTTTTTTTTTTACTTAGAATATAATTGTAGTATTTAAAGTTTGTATTTCACTGTCACAAATTCAGCAAAGGCCCCAGATGCAGGGTCTTGCAAAAAATGGGTGTTTTTTTTAAACCCAGAATATAATTACAGTATTTTAAGCTTGTATCTCACTGTGACAAATGCAGCAAAGGCCCCATAGGTTGGGTCTTGAAAAAAAATAGTGTTTTTTTAAACCCAGAATATAACTGCAGTATTTAAAGTTTGCATTTGACTGTCACAAATGCAACAAAGGACCCAAAATGTATTATCTTGCAAAAAATTGGTGTTTTTTTAAACCCAGAATTTAATTGCAGTATTTAAAGCTTGTATTTCACTGTGACAAATGCAGCAAAGGCCCCAGATGTAGGGTCTTGCAAAAAAAACGGGTGTTTTATTAAACCCAGAATATAATTGCAGTATTTAAAGTTTGTATTTCACTGTCACTAATTCAGCAAAGGACCCAAAATGTATTATCTTGCAAAAAGTTTTTTTTTTTTTTGAACCCAGAATATAATTGCTGTATTTAAAGCTTGTATTTCACTGTCACAAATGCAGCAAAGGCCCCAGATGTAGGGTCTTGCAAAAAATTGGTGTTTTTTTAAACCCAGAATATAACTGCAGTATTTAAAGTTTGTATTTGACTGTCACAAATGCACAGATGCTGTTCTGGTGCACTGAACTTGCAGAAAATGGCCGCCAACGCCAACCTAACTAACAGACGGATAAAAGTTATTATTCTGTGTCACTGGTCTCAGGGCAGGGTAAAAAAAATGGTGCACTGCACCCACAAAACAAAATCGCTGTAGATCGCATAGTTAAAGGAACCTGTCATGTGGATATTTGATTATAATCTAACTAATTATATACAATCATTAACTACTAAAAAGCACCTTAGATGTATTCACTTATTACACACAAAGATGCCACATGGTGTATGCTAATGAGCTGATTTGAGTCCAGCGTGATGTCAGTGAGTCCAGCGTATTTTTAATTCAGAGCTATAGCCACTCCCCTGCCCACCTGCTGCTGATTCATATGGAAAAAAAAACTGTCACTCAGCAGCAGGTAGGCGGGAAGTGTCAGGAGCTCATAAATATTCATGACTCATCATTATCAGCTGGAGCTTTTCAATACAAGATGTTGGCAGATTGACTGGGTCAGAAAGTGAGAGAATTAGTCACTTATTTATGTTGCCATTAGTTAGGACACCATAAAACTGGTGACAGGTTCCCTTTAAAGGGAACCTGTCACCGGGATTTTGGGTATAGAGCTGAGGACATGGGTTGCTAGATGGTCACTAGCACATCCGCAATATCCAGACCCCATAGCTCTGTGTGCTTTTATTGTGTCAAAAAAACGATTTGATACATATGCAAATTAACCTGAGATGAGTCCTGTGCCTGACTCATCTCACATACAGGACTCATCTCAGGTTAATTTGCATATGTATCAAATCGTAAGAAAAAGCAGGCATATTAGGTATTGCCACATCCGTAACAATCTGCTCTATAAAAAAGTCACATGACCAAATCCCTCAGGTAAACACTGTAAAAATAAATAAATAAAAACTGCCAAAACAACCAATTTTTGGGTCATCTTGCCCCCATAAAGTGTAATAATGAATGATCAAAAAAGCATATGTACCCAAAAATGGCACCAATAAAAAACTCTTCCTGCAAAAGCCCCTGCACAAGACGATTGGCAGAAAAATTAAAAAAAATAGGGCATTCAGAAAATGGAGATACAAAATTTTTTCAAAAATGCTTTATTATGTAAAACTGAAACAAACATCATAGAAAGTAGACATATTTGATATCATTGCGTCCGTAACAACCTGCTCTATAAAAATAGCACTTGATCTAACCTGTCAGATGAATGTTGCTAAAAAAAAAAAAACAGTGCCAAAACATTAATTTTTGGGTTACCTTGCCTCACAAAAAAGGGAATAGTACCAATAAAACTGGCACCTTATCGCGTAGTTTCCAAAATGTGGTCACTTTTTTGAGTTTCTACTGTAGGGGTGCATCACGGGGGGTTCAAATGGGTTATGTCATCTAAAAACCAGTTCAGCTAAATCTGCCTTCCAAAAACCATATGGCGTTCCTTTCCTACTCCGCCCTGCCGTGTGACCATACAGCAGTTTAAAACCACATGTGGGGTGTTTCTGTAAACCGCAGAATCAGGTTAATAAATATAGAGTTTTGTTTGGCTGTTAACCCTTGCTTTGCTACTGGAAAACTGTATACCTTGAGGGGTGTAGTTTCAAAATGTTGGGTGGTTTCTATTATGTAAGCCTAACAAAGTAACGTCAGACCTGAACTGGTCTTTAAAAAGTGTGTTTTTGAATGGCCTGGGCAGAAGAGTGAAAACTGTCCCGGGGTAGAAGGGGTTAAAAGGACTTTTGGGTCTCTAACAATTCCACACAATTTAGTGCAGGTTGTGCTAATAATTATATTGCTGCCAGATACAACAATAGTCCTTAAAAGTACTTTTGGGTCTTTCTCTAACAATTCCATGCAATTTAGCGCAGGTTGCTCTAATAATTATATTGCTGCCAGATACAACAATAGTCCTTAAAAGGACTTTTGGGTCTCTAGCAAGTTTTTTTCACTAAAATATTACTATTTCACTCCCTACACTATCTGTCCCTTCTTCAGCACAGCTCTCCCTGACTAAGACTGAGCCAAACACGTGTCATCAGGTGCTATATATAGCACCTGATGATACGTTCCGGCCAGCCAATCACTGTAATGCCAGTAGCCAACATGGCTACGGCTTTACAGGGAGTGCCAGTACCCCTGTACGCATTTATGGGCTGCGTAGCAGCCAACAAACGTGCGGGAAGGAGAGTCGAGCATCGCGCTCAAACACATGCGGTGTTCGACCGAACACTGCCATGTGCTGATCATCGTGATGCTCGAGTAAAATTAGTGTTCAGCAGAGCATGCTCGCCTAACACTAGTTTCTACCACTATTCCAAGCGAGGTGGTAAATCACTTACTAGCAGGCATCAGTCTCCTTATCCCTCCTCTTCTTTGAATTACCTTTGTATGTATTATTGTATGTATATTAGAAATAAGAGGATGAGTAAAAGTAAGAGGGAAGAAAGCAACCTGAGTAGCTACGGAGGAAACATAATTAATTTAATAAGATATTTTACAAAGTCTCTTATATTCATATCTACTATTCATTTCAGAAACATTGTTTACAACTGGAGGTACAATTTAAATACAACTCTGGTCAAAGGCATACCAGTCCTGAGTTAGTAATAATTAGAGATGAGCAGAGTTTTAAAAAATTTGACTTGGACGCTAAAAATCAGCTATTTCCCGGCTGCAGGGGGCTTGTATATTATACAACATTGTGCATTGCAGAAACATGCATAGCTAGTCCGCAGTGATAAACAGTTACTGAGCGTTAGTATGACAGGAAGTTGACAGGTGTCACTCTGAGAATCAGTTCTCACTTCACTTATGTGGTCAGTAAAGTGGTCCCGTCACAGAGTGGTGAGGGGGGCAACCGAATGAGGAGTCACTATAGTGACCCAGTGACAGAGTAAGGAGGGTGGCAACTTCATAAGGAGTCAACATTGTGGCCCAGTAACAGAGCGGTGAGGGTGGCAACCACATTAAGGAGTCAACATAGTGGCCCAGTCACAGAGTGGGGAGGGCGGCAACCGCATGAGCAGTCAACATAGTGTCCCAATCAATAGAGTGGTGAGAGTGGCAACCACATAAGGAGTCAACATAGTGGCTGAGTGACAGAGTGGTGGGGTGGCAAATGCATGAGGAGTCAACTTAGTAGCCCAATGAGAGATTGGGGATGGTGGCAACCGCATGAGGAGTCAACATAGTGGTGCAGTCACAGAGTGGTGAGGCTGACAACCTTATGAGGAGTCAACATAGTGGCTCAGTTACAGAGTGGGGAGGGTGGCAAACGCATGATGAGTCAACGTAGTGGCCCAGTCACAGAGTGGTGGGGGTGACAACGGCATGAGGAGTCAACATATTGGCTCAGTTACAGAGTGGAGAGGGCAGCAACCACTTGAGGTGTCAAAATAGTGGCCCTGTCACAGAGTGGTTAGAGCGGCAACCGCATAAGGAGTCAACATAGTGGCCCAGTCACAGAGTGGTGAGAGTGGCAACCGCATATGGAGTCAAAATATGGGCTCAGTCACAGATTGTGTAGGGCAGCAACCACATAAGGAGTCAGCATAGTGACCCAGCCACAGAGTGGTGAGAGTAGAAACCATATGAGGAGTCAAAATATTGGCCAAGTCACAGATTGGATAGGGCGGCAACCACATAAGGAGTCAACGTAGTAGCCTAGTCACAGAGGGGTGAGAGTGGCAACTGCATGAGGAGTCAGCATAGTGGCCCAGTTAAAGAGTAGGGAGGGTGGCAACTGCATGAGGAGTCAACACAGTGGCCTACTCACAGAGTGGAGAGGCTGGCAACTGCATGAGGATTCAACACAGTGGCCCAGTCACACAGTGGTGAGGGTGGAAACTGCATGAGGAGTCAACATAGTAGCCAAGTGACAGTGGAGAGGATGGCAACTGCATGAGGAGTCACAATAGTGGCCCAGTGACAGAGTGGAGAGGGTGGCAACTGCATGAGGAGTCAACATATTGGCCCCATCACAGAGTGGGTAGGTGGGGCAGGTAACAGCATTGGCAGTATCAGCACAAGATAGCAGCAGTAGGAGAAGATGGCAACAGTGGTAGGAGGTGTGTGGCATCAGGTGGGTGGCAGCATCCAAATAGTGGCAGAAGCAGGTGGCCAAAAGAAAGCGGCCTTTTTTTTTTTTTTACAAAGTTTGGCATGGCACCCAGAATGAGCTAGTCTATTGCATCAGGCACTGACATGTGGAAATGCTGGCTGATCCACGCCTGATTCACCTTTACAAAGATTAGTCTCTCAATATTGTGCATGAAAGGCGAATTCACTAAACACCCGCTCTGATGCCACACTACTGGCTGGCAGGAAAGCTTGTCCAGGGCAAACTTGGCCAGTTGCGCCCACAAATCAAGTTTGGCTGCCAAGTAGTCCAGGGGATCTTGGATCTGGGGTGGCAGGGTGCATTCCAAGTATGCCACAACCTGCTGGTTCAGGTTCTCCACGTCCTGCTGTTGCTGGGAGGTTTCTTCAGTAGGCGGTTGAAGAAAAGTGCCCATTAGAGACTCCAGACTCAAGTTGCTGCTGAGTGAGCTAGTGCTGCTTCTTCTCCTCCTCTTCCGCCAGTTCAGCCCCCACAGAACTCAGGTGGCCATATGATGTAAGCACCACGTCTTCTGTCCCCTGACCAGCCAGATTTATCAGCATCTGCTCCAGGACGTGAAGAAGTGGAATGACATAGTTCATCCCATAGTCCTGGAGACTGACAAATAAAGTGGCTTCCTCAAAGGGCCTGAGCAAATAGCAGGTGTCACGCATAAGCTGCCCCTGGTTAATGTCGAAGTGCTCCTGTCCACCTGCATCATTAAGAAATCGTTCATCTCCTTCCTCTGCTCATATAGTCGGTCCAACATGTGGAGGGTTGAGTTCCAACGGGTGGAAACATTGCATCTGAGGCGATGCTGGGGAACATTATTCTGCCTTTGCAGGGTGTATGGGTCAGCCCTCCTTGATGCAATGATCTTATGTTCTTCCTGTTATTGTTGACCATGGTTCTAATCTTCAGTTGGCGAGGAGATTGCTGACACAGAACAGTTCCTCCCTGATGTGACTCCGTTAACCCAGGCAAACCAGGTGCAGAACAGTGTGACACCGCTGTGCTCTGCATAAGTGGTCTGCTGGAGGAGAACTCCGAATTTTGATTCCAGGGGTTAAAGACAGGGTTGAGGATGAGAAGGCAGAGGAGGACATTGGAGCAGAGTATGCAAAGGTGGCAGGACTGTCACCTGCCCAAATTACTGGTATGGCTGGGCAGGAACCACATTTATCCAGTGGGCCGTAAAGGACATATATTGTCCTTGATAGGGATGAGCGGACCTGTGGATGTTCGGGTCTGCCTGGTTCATCTGAACTTCCAGTCAAAGTTCAGGTTTTGGACCCGAACTCGACCCGAACTTGAACCTGAACCCCATTAAAGTCAATGGGGATCCGAACTTTGGTGCACTAAAATGGCTGTAAAATAGTCATAGTAAGGGCTAGATGGCTGCAAAAGGAAGCAAAATGTGGGTAAGTGCAGGACAATTGCCCTGCAAACAAATGTGGATAGGGAAATTACTTAAACTAACATAGAATAGAAAAAAATATATATAATAATAATAATCTTGAACTAGGAGGCGGAGGTTAAAGTGGAGTGGGCAGTTGAGGAGGCGGTAGATGTGGCTGTGTAGGTGGAGGAGAAGAAGATAGTTTTTTTACCCTTTTATTTATTAATTTTTTATAAATTTGAGAAGACCCCAAAACATTGGGAAATGGAAAAGAGAACGCAAATAGAAAGTGCGCTGTAGTATAACAATGGCTGGGTGCGGCTAGTATACATGTCTATTCAGCACAAGGTATGGACAAGTCTTGTGGGATCCATGCCTGGTTAATTTTAATGAACGTGAGCTTGTCCACGTTGGCTGTGGACAGGCAGCTCCGCTTGTCTGTAATCACAGAGCAGGCCAGCACCTCCAAGTCGTAAAGGGCAAGCTCAGGCCATGTGCCCAATTTGGAGACCCAGAACAGACAAAGACAAAGCTTTTCCACAATTCGGTCATGCTAACCCTCCCTTCTGAGGTGCTGGCGGTGCCCCAGCTGCGTTGGCGACTTCTTCCTCCTCTTTCCTCTGGCTTCGCCTTGTGCTTCCACTGAGCCCCGACTGTCAGGTGTGAATGCCATCAGCAGCGCGTTTACCCGTGTGCGCTTGTACTCGTGCATCTTCCGATCACGCTCCTGTGATGGAATTAAGAACAGCATGTTGTCCACCAGCAGAGTGGACACCCAGTAATCAGCAAAGGTTAGAATGTGGGCATCTCGGCAGTCGTTGTGCAGGCACTGCAGCATGTAGTCGCTCATGTGTGCCAATCTGCCCAGATGCAACAACAAGCTGTCCTCTTTGGGAGGTGTATCGTCTGTGTCCTCTGTATCCCCCCAGCCACGCTCCAGTGATGCCCATGAGCTGCTTTGGGTGTCACCATCATGTGAACACGGTTCCTCCTCATCATCATCCTCCACATCCTCCAAAACTGTGTCCTGGCTGGACAGTTGTGTACCTGGCCTCTTTTGGTACAGGAACGCACCCATTTGTGAATGACTGGCCTGATAACCGTGGAAATAATCTCTTTTTCTCCCCCTCTTCCTCCTGTGCCACATCCTCTTCCATCATCGCCCAAAGAGTTTTTTCAAGGAGACATAGAAGTGGGATAGTAACGCTGAGGACTGCGTCATCGGCACTGGCCATGTTGGTGGAGTACACAAAACAGCATAATACAGCCCAAAAGTCCCTCATGGAGGCCCACTCGGTGGTGAAGTGGTGCTGCTCCGCAGAGCGAGTCAGCCGTGTGTGCTGCAGCTAAAACTCCACTATCGCCTGCTGCTGCTCGCGCAGTCTTTCCATCATGTGCAAGGTGGAGTTTCACCTTGTGGGTATGTCGCATATGATGCAGTGAGCGGGAAGGCCAAAGTTACGCTGCAGTGCAGACAGGTGAGCAGCAGCAGGGTGAGAATGCCGAAAGCCAACACTTTCTGCAGCAGCTCTGACATATCGGGGTAATTTTTCAGGAACCTTCGCACCACCAAATTCTGCAAATGCGCCAGACAAGGGATGTGCGTCAAACCGGCTAGGCCTAGAGCTGCTACGAGATTTCGCCCATTATCGCACACCACCAGGCCGGGCTTGAGGCTCAGTGGCGCCAACCACTCATCGGTCTGTTGCTCCATGCCTGTCCACAGCTCTTGTGTGGTGTGTTCCCCCCCCCCCAAACAGATTTTCAAAACAGCCTTCTGTCATTTCCCCCTGGCTGTGCTGATGTTGGTGGTGCAAGGTGTTATGCTGGCCGGATGCGGAGGAGGAGGAGGCAACAGGAGGCAACAAGAAACGTCCTGAAATCCTCAGTGGCGGAAGGACATGCGCCAAAATGCTATCCGCCTCAGGCCCAGCCGTCATTGCATTTACCCAGTGTGCTGTTAGGGAGATTTAACATGCCCGTGCTTACTGGTCCATGTATCGGTGGCTTTGTAGAGCTTGACACAGATGGAGTTGAGCAGTGCACACCTGATTTTGTCCGCCACTTGGTTGTGCAGGGCAGGGATGGCTCGCCTGGAAAAGTAGTGGCGGCTGGGAAACACATACTATGGAACAGCCACCCCGAAAAGGTTTTTAAAAATCTCCATCTCCACCAAACAGAATGACAGCATTTCAAAGGCCAGAATTTTCGAAATGCTGGCATTCACGGCCAGGGATCGCTGGTGGGTAGGGAGATACTTCCTTTCTCTCTCCAGTGTTTGGGGGATGGACAGCTGAATACTTCAATGGAACAGTGTTGAGATGCTTGGTGATCGTGATCATGATGGAGGTGGTGGTGTTGCTGTAACAGTCTCTGTTTGCGGGGTGGCAGGTGCCCCTGTCACTCCAGAGGGGGAGGAAGAGGCCGAGACCGCAGCAGAAGAGGGAGCAGGAGGAGCCTGAGATCTATTGTGGTTTTTGAGGTGTGTATTCCACTGCAGCTCGTGATTTGCATTTATATGCCTCATTTCAGGCTCCGATTGCACAGCGTGCAAACCACTTACGTTTTGTCATCAGCACATTGTCTGAAGAACTGCCACGCCAGAGAGCTCCTTGGGGGCTGGCTTTGGTGTGCTTAGTCCCTAGGTGCGTTGGGCAGTAGCAAGCGTACTGGCTAGGGGACGACCACTCTGCTTTTGCACCCTGCTCCTTCTTTTGCTGAGCGGCTGGCGCTGTGTGACCACCATCTCTTCCTCCGAACTGCACACGTCACTCGCATGACATTGATTCCATGTGAGGTCTAGGACCTCATCATCCTCCACATCATCTTCCACCCACCCTTTACACCTGCCCTCTTTGCCGATCTGCACACTGCAGAAAGCTGCAGCAGTTGGGACATGTGTTTTGTCATCATCAGAGACATGCTGCGCTGGTCCTACCATGTCCACATCCTAAAACATAAGTGGTTGGGCATCAGTGCACTCAATCTCTTCTACTTCTGGGGCAGGGCTAAGTGGATGGCTCACAGAAACCCTGCAAGCAGAGTCATCAAAAAGCTCCCAGAGTCATCAAAAAGCATAAGAGACTGCTGCATGACTTGGGGCTCAGACTGCTTGGCTGATTTGCAAGGGGAGGAGGTGAAAGACAAATACTCATGGGCTGCAGGTGCCAACTCTGCTCTTTCAGCAAGGGACCAGGTGGGAGACAATGTGAAGGAACTCCTACCACCTCTACTTGTTCTCGCCTCACCATTCTTACACAGGTATGCATGCCTACAAAATAATGCTGAACGTTCTGTCGCCTACGTGCACTTGTGGAAGGTGTTTCATTTGGGCGTGGCACAGATCGACCAGGCCCTCCCCCATAATTTTTTCCATGGTCAGATCAGCAGCAGGCACTCGCCCCTAATGTTTTAGAGAGTCAGCTCGGCAGCAGACCCTCACCCCTTATGTTTTAGATGGTCAGCTCAGCAGCAGGCCCTCGCCCATAATTTTTTCCATGGTCAGATCAGCAGCAGACCCTTCTCCCATGCGACTCTCATCGTCGCTACTTACGCACCTACCGGAGGAAGCGGTGGATCTCTCCTCTACATCTTGGCTGGGCAGTAGCTGCTGATTGTCCTTAATAAGCTTGCCCTCGCTAAAAAGCAGAGCAGAGTTTATAGCATACAATACTTCCTGAATAGAAGGAACAAAAAATCAAAGAGGCATGTTCGGAACAGTTGGAAGCACAGAGCTTGTTCCTGGGAGATGTTAACATAGCAGGAACCAACCTACTCCTGGCTGGCACTGTTGTCACTTGAGATTATGTTTAAGGCCGAGTCAACCATTCATGGACAGCTGGTCAAAACACGACCACTGGATGACACTGGAAGCTGTGGCCTGTGTCTGAAACTGTTGTTACCATCCCCCCCACCTTCTTCTGCTGCTACTTCTGCCAGTTCCAGAAATAATTTTGCCACTTCCCGTTCCCTTAGAATGCCCTGGCACCTGTCTGCAGGACATACTGTACTGTAATAGTAACTGTACGTAGTAATGGCAGTAGTATCACAAACTGCAATTTCACCCCAGATTCAAGGATGAATGGACTTACTTATGTATAAAAGAACATGAACACCCCAAAATCTGTATGTCAGGCCAAAATTTCATCCCAACTACACAAATAACAACCTCATCCCCCCTAGCTTAAACACCCTTAATGACCAGACCACTTTTTACAATTCTGCACTACACTATTTTCACGGTTTATTGCTCGGTCATGCAACTTACCACCCAAATGAATTTTACCTGCTTTTCTTCCCACTAATAGAGCTTTCATTTGGTGGTATTTCATTGCTGCTGTCATTTTTACTTTTTTTGTTATTAATCGAAATGTACCCAAGTTTTTGCCAAAAAAATGACATTTTTCACTTTCAGTTGTAAATTTTTTCAAATAAAACTACATTTCTATAGAATTTTTTCTCTAAATGTATTGTTCTACATGTCTTTGATAAAAAAAATGCAATAAGTGTATATTTATTGGTTTGTGCAAAAATGTGAATCTCCGCATTTTGAAGCAGCTCTGACTTTCTGAGCACCTGTCATGTTTCCTGAGGTTCTACAATGCCCAGACAGTAGAAACACCCCACAAATGACCCCATTTTGGAAAGAAGACACCCTAAGGTATTCGCTGATGGGAATAGTGAGTTCATAGAAGTTTTTATTTTTTGTCACAAGTTAGCGGAAAATGATGAGTTTTTTTTTCCTTACAAAGTCTCATATTCCACTAACTTGTGACAAAAAAATTAAACTTCCATGAACTCACTATGCCCATCACGAAATTACCTTGTCTTCTTTCCAAAATGGGGTCACTTGTGGGGTATTTATACTGCCCTGGCATTTTAGGGGACCTAAAGCGTGAGAAGTAGTTTGAAATCAAAATGCATAAAAAATGCCCTGCGAAATCCTAAAGGTGCTCTTTAGAATTTGGGCCCCTTTGGGCACCTAGGCTGCATAAAAGTGTCACACATGTGGTATTGCCGTACTCAGGAGAAGTAGGGCAATGTGTTTTGGGGTGTATTTTTACATATACCCATGCTGGGTGAGAGAAATATCTCTCTAAAAGTCAACTTTTCCAATTTTTTTTATACAAAGTTGTCATTTTAGAGAGATATTTCTCTCACCCAGCATAGGTATATGTAAAAATTCACCCCAAAACACATTGCCCAACTTCTCCTGAGTACGGTGATACCACATGTGTGACACTTTTTTGCAGCCTAGGTGTGCAAAGGGGCCCAAATTTCTTTTAGGAGGGCATTTTTAGACATTTGGATTCCAGGCTTCTTCTCACGCTTTAGGGACCCTAAAATGCCAGGGCAGTATAAATATCCTACATGTGACCCCATTTTGGAAAGAAGACACCCCAAGGTATTCCGTGAGGGGCATGGCGAGTTCATAGAAGTTTTTTTTTATTTTGGCACAAGTTAGCGGAATTTTTTTTTTCTCTCACAAAGTCTCTCCGCTAACTTGTGACAAAAAGTTCAATCTTTCATGGACTCAATATGCCCCTCAGCAAATATCTTGGGGTGTCTTCTTTCCGAAATGGGGTCATTTGTAGGGTGTTTGTACTGCCCTGGCATTTTAGGGGCCCTAAAGCGTGAGAAGAAGTCTGGAATATAAATGTCTAAAAAATTTTACACATTTGGATTCCGTGAGGGGTATGGTGAGTTCATGTGAGATATTATCTTTTGTCAAGTTAGTGGAATACGAGACTTTGTAAGAAAAAAAAAAAAAAAAAAACAATTTCCGCTAACTTGTACCAAAAAAAAATCTTCTATGAACTCGCCATGCCCCTCAAAAGTGATCTTTTTATAGCGCCGCAGCGATTTTACGGTGTTTTTGCAGTGATCAGAAAAAAAATAATTCTGTCACTGCGGTGGGGCGGACTGAACGCAAGTGTGTGCACAAGATCAGGCCTGATCGGGCGAACACAGCGTTTTTTGTAGAGCCTATAGAACATGTCCTATTCTTGTCCGCAATTGCGGACAAGAAAAGGCATTTTCTATATAGTTCTGGCAATGTGCGGATCCGCAAAATGCGGAAAGCAAATTGCCGGTGTGCGTGTTTTGCGGATCCGCTGTGTCTGTGTTTTGATGATCCGCGGATCCGCAAAACACATACGGACGTCTGAATGGTGCCTTACAGGGGGGTGATCAATGACAGGGGGGTGATCAGGGAGTCTATATGGGGTGATCACCCCCCTGTAAGGCTCCATTCAGACGTCCGTATGTGTTTTGCGGTTCTGCGCATCCGTAAAACACATACGGACGTCTAAATGGAGCCTTACAGGGGGGTGACCAATGAGAGGGGGGTGATCAGGGAGTCTATATGGGGTGATCACCCCCCTGTCATTGATCACCCCCCTGTAAGGCTCCATTCCAATGGAGCCTTACAGGGGGTCATCAATGACAGGGGGGTGATCAGGGAGTCTATATGGGGTGATCAGGGGTTAATAAGTGACGGGGGGTGTAGTGTAGTGGTGTTTGGTGCTACTTTACAGAGCTGCCTGTGTCCTCTGGTGGTCGATCCAAGCAAAATGGACCACCAGAGGAGCAGGTAGCAGGTATACTAGATGCTGTTATCAAAACAGTGTCTAATATACCTTTTTGGGGTTAAAAAAAAAATCACATCTACAACCTGCCTGCGAATGATCGCCGCTGGCAGGCTGTAGATTCACTTGTTTACCTCTGGTTCCTGTGAACGTGCGCTCCTGTGTGCGCGCGTTCACAGGAAATCTCGCCTCTCGCGAGATGATGCATCGGCGCGTCCAGGAGGAATAACAGGAGGTGGTTAAGGATTATTGATTCACTTATGTATAAAACAACGTGAACCTCTTCCCAAAACCTGTAGTATCATGTAGCAATTTCACCCTAATTACACAATCAAGGATTAATGGATTGACTTATGTATAAAAGAGCGTGAACCCCCCAAATCTGTAATATCAGGCTGCAATTTCACCCTAATTATACAATCAATGATTATTGGATTTACTTATGTATAAAAGAAAGTAACCCCCCCCCCCAAATCTGTAGTATCAGGCTGCAATTTCAGCCCAATTACACAATTAAGGATTAACAGATTTACTTATGTATAAAAAAACATGATCCCTACAAAATCAGTAGTATCAGGCCTCAATTTCACCCCAATTACACAATTAAGGATTTTGGATCCACTTATGTACAAAAAACATGAACCCATAAATCTGTAGTGTCAGGCAGCAATGTCACCACAATAACAGAATCAAGAATTAATTGCTTTATGTATAAAAGAACGCAAACAACCTAAAATCTGTAGTATTAGATCATTTTTGTAACCCCATTTGATTTGTGCTGAATCAAATGTTTCCTAAAATTCAGACGGAATTCCACTTTGTCACCTTCACCTCTCTGAATACTAATAATTAGAAAAAATCCAATAATACTGATGAAATGTGATGGGATGATGTCACTGTGATCAAAGAGCTCTAGGGAGATACAATGGTTGCAAAAGTGGAGTGATGATACATTTGCAGTGCAATAGTAAAAATATAAAACAATTTGCTTTGCAGGTAGTATAGTTCCAAACCTTGACAATTTCTGTAGGGTATGCAATTTTCAATTTGACCTTTTACATTAAAAAATCTATTCATCACTGATACTGACTTTGTAGAAATAATACACAAAATTTGGTTATATATAGGCTATATACAGTACCTCTATATTACATAGATGCTGTACTTTCACCTGCTACTGGTTTAAGCTTCAATGAAAGAAATATGTTAGAATATATACCAGATACAAGTAATCAAATCCAGGGACCCTTGCAGGATAACAGTCTGAACTGGATGGACAGATGTTTTTTTTTTTAGTCCTACAACCTATGTTACTATGAAAGTGTTTAAAAAAAAAAAGAAGACAATTTATGGCATAATGCAGATTTTTGGAGGCCTGTATGGGGAATTACCACATGGGGGCAGCAAAGCTATACAGTAATCTAATATGTGTAGGCAGAATATAATATATGCAATCCACTCTTGCTAGAAGTTCCTTGAAATGATATCTCTGCAAAATATTGCAAGGGCTTGTACACGTGGCTGTATTATGGCTGTGCTTTACTTCTGTGGTACTTCTGTGTGTCTCTGATTTCATGCAAAGGTATACAGAGTTTTTCTCTTTTAGACTCAGATCGAATGCTCTATTGGATGCACTGTGTTCAGAGGTATTCTTCCCTAGAAGCACCAGAGATGTCCAGTCACCCGATGGCTCCAATCACTATGATGGGGACTGGCGTTCATCCAGCCATAGCGCGGCAAAGATGCTGTTATTGGCATATTTGCCAGGTTGTAGCCGGATCGGTGCCGATCCCCATTATAATGAATGGAGCGAAACGGCGATGTCGGAATGCAGAGAGATACGGCAAGCTGTTCCCTGTGACATTATTCACTCAGTGCTGCCAGTGTTACATTTTGCAAAGATGACCCCCTCCATCTGGATCTTCACTACAAACTACTGGCAAATCAATCATAACTTTTAGCAGGAATAATAAAGAAATGGCATAACATAGATTCATAAAATTAGATAAAGCAGAATTGTTATTACATGGGGAAAAAAATGAATGTAGTTGCTAAAACAGACATGTCAGGAGAGGTTACAGATCACAGAACACACCTACTAATGTGTAACCAACAAAGCCCCTGCTGCCATCACTAAAACACTCAGGTGGGGTTTACAGCATTTTGCAGGTAAAACCACTCTTATGCCCAAACAGTTAATAGAAAGGACACTTTGGCACTTTAAAGCGGTTGTCCAGCCTTTGAGTCTACAACATTTGAGGTTCTCCACTGTCCCCCTGAACATAAAAATAACCCCACTCACCTGTCTGCGTTCCCACCACTACTCTATTCCCGGCCGTTTTCTATTCCCGTAGGAGAAGGAAGAGGCTTGGTCCAGTGGCTACTATGTCAGCTGTCATAGTAGCTAGATGTAGCAGTGATGTAGCTTTTAACCCCTTAGTGACCAGCCTGTTTTGGGCCTTGCTGACCAAGCGTTTTTCTTCCTTTTTTCATCGTCTCGTTCCAAAAGCTATAACTTTTTCATTTTTCTGTGTTTATAGGTTTTAAGAGGGCTTGTTTTTTGCGGTACAACTTGTAGGTTTTAATAGTTTTAATGTTTTCGGGTACACATAACTTTCTGATTAACTCTTTCTTGGAGGGAGATGGGAAAAACAGCAATACTGCCACTAAGTTTTTATGTTATACATTTTAAATAATTGACTGCCTGAAAAGGAACGCTTAAACTATTTTATGAAATTATTTAATAAAAAAATGTGTCTAACCGCAAAAATACTTAAATCAGGCTAAGTGCAGGAGGGTGACAATTGTCTGTTTTATTATTTATAGCAAAGTCCCCTTCTATCACACATAAATATTGTTATCCAAAATAGAGGTGTGTGGAGACATATATTATGTACAGTACAGACCAAAAGTTTGGACACACCTTCTCATTCAAAGAGTTTTCTTTATTTTCATGAGTATGAAAATTGTAGATTCACACCGAAGGCATCAAAACTATGAATTAACACATGTGGAATTATATACATAACAAAAAAATGTGAAACAACTGAAAATATGTCATATTCTAGGTTCTTCAAAGTAGCCACCTTTTGCTTTGATTACTGCCTTGCACACTCTTGGCATTCTCTTGATGAGCTTCAAAAGGTAGTCACCTGAAATGGTTTTCACTTCACAGGTGTGCCCTGTCAGGTTTTATAAGTGTGATTTTTTTGCCTTATAAATGGGGTTGGGACCATCAGTTGCGTTGTGGAGAAGTCAGGTGGATACACAGCTGATAGTCCTACTGAATAGACTGTTAGAATTTGTATTATGGCAAGAAAAAAGCAGCTAAGTAAAGAAAAACGAGTAGCCATCATTACTTTATGAAATGAAGGTCAGTCAGTCTGAAAAATTGGGAAAACTTTAAAAGTGTCCCCAAGTGCAGTCACAAAAACCATCAAGCACTACAAAGAAACTGGCTCACATGCGGACCGCCCCAGGAAAGGAAGATCAGAGTCACCTCTGCTGCGGAGGATAAGTTCATCCGAGTCACCAGCCTCAGAAATCGCAGGTTAACAGCAGCTCAGATTAGAGACCAGGTCAATGTCACACAGAGTTCTAGCAGCAGACACATCTCTAGAACAACTGTTAAGAGGAGACTGTGTGAATCAGGCCTTCATGGTAGAATAACTGCTAGGAAATCACTGCTAAGGACAGTCAACAAGCAGAAAAGATTTGTTTGGACTAAAGAACACAAGGAATAGACATTAGACCAGTGGAAATCTGTGCTTTGGTCTGATAAGTCCAAATTTGAGATCTTTGGTTCCAACCACCGTGTCTTTGTGCGACGCAGAAAAGGTGAACGGATGGACTCTACATGCCTGGTTCCCACCGTGAAGCATGGAGAAGGAGGTGTGATGGTGCTGGGGTGCTTTGCTGGTGACACTGTTGGGGATTTATTCAAAATTGAAGGCATACTGAACCAGCATGGCTACCACAGCATCTTGCAGGGGCATGCTATTCCATCCGGTTTGCGTTTAGTTGGACCATCATTTATTTTTCAACAGGACAATGACCCCAAACACACCTCCAGGCTGTGTAAGGGCTATTTGACCATGAAGGAGAGTGATGGGGTGCTGCGCCAGATGACCTGCCTCCACAGTCACTGGATCTGAACCCAATCAAGATGGTTTTGAGTGAGCTGGACGGCAGATTGAAGGCAAAAGGGCCAACAAGTGCTAAGCATCTCTGGGAACTCCTTCAAGACTGTTGGAAGACCATTTCAGGTGACTACATCTTGAAGCTCATCAAAAGAATGCCAAGAGTGTGCAAAGCAGTAATCAAAGCAAAAGGTTGATACTTTGAAGAACCTAGAATATGACATATTTTCAGTTGTTTCACACTTTTTTGTTATGTATATAATTCCACATGTGTTAATTCATAGTTTTGATGCCTTCAGTGTGAATCTACAATTTTCATAGTCATGAAAATAAAGAAAACTCTTTGAATAAGAAGGTGTGTCCAAACTTTTGGTCTGTACTGTATGTATGATGGTATCTAATTATAATATACATATGATAATATATATCTCCAAACACCTCTATTTTGGATAACAATATTTAAGTGTGATAGAAGAGGACTTTGCTATAAATAATCAAAGATCAAAGATAATCAGATATAAATATCTTTATTCCTGGTTCAGTACAATACAAGTACACGAAATACATAAAGTTATTTTTTTTTCTGTTTTACTACTTTTGTTTAATAAAACCCCTTTTTTTTAAAGGAATAAAATCTTTTGCATCGTTGCTATCCAAGACCCATAACTTTTTTATTTTTCTTTCTATGTAGTTGTGTGAGGGCTCGAGTTTTGCGGTACGACGAGTAGTTTTCATTGGTATAATTCTGGGGTAAATTCTACTTTACTTTTTTTCATTGGCAAGTATAAATTAGCAATTCTGTCTTTTTTTTAAGTACTCAAGGCTGGTTTGGGGCCCACATGAGACCCCAGCCAGCCTTTACACAATTCTGTACCATACGATCGTATTTGCGGGGTGCCGATGGAAGACAAAGGGAGTCAGAGGAGGAATTCAGGGGTTGTCAGCTCCAAGACTAGAGAATCCCTTTAATCACCTAAAAGCTTTTCCCCAAATCAGCTTGGGCTGTGGGAAAAGCACTTGACTGTTTTACCCCAGTAGAGCTTGGTAAGAAGGAGAAGGCAAATGAGCTGTTCATATCTCTGGATTGGTAGCAGCAAGGGATATGGTCATTTCAGGCTTTCATACAAGACCAAAATGACAGCATTAGCAGAACATCAGCAGGAGATATCACTGTTAGAAATCAGGTCAAGATTAAACATGGTAAAACCTACTTTTACTGTCACTTTCAGCTGCATTTTCTGGATCTCGATTTCTAACAGCCATATCTTCCCATGTAGTGCTGTGATTTTCGCATCGTTTGAAAACTTGGAATGGCAGCTTTCAAACAATACAAAGACCATATTTCTAGATGCCAATCCAGAGATATGAGCAGCTAAAGCAGCTAAAGGAAAAATAGTAAAAAAATATATAGAGATGTGGCATTATCTTCATTGTACTGATCACACAGTGAACATTGTAAATACATTTCACAAAATATTGCAAAAATTTGTTTTTTCTTTCCCCCTGAAATTAAATAAAAGTTATTTAATGCACTATAGATACCCCAAAATGGTTCCTAAAAAAAAAAATTATTAGAAGGAAAAATTAAAGTCGACTGCTAGAACACAAAGGGTGAACATGATACGGGTCCTAAAGGCTAAAATTAAATAACTCACTAAGGGTTTAAAAATGCAATTGTGTCCCCTGAGTTGTTTGCCAACAAGATTTACTTCAAACGCATATTAAAAATCTACAATACAAAAGTGGCATTTTGGGAGGGGTTTTCCGATTTTAATGTGAATGTGAGGAGGTTAATGGTGTTACTTTAACTTAAATTACATTAAGGTGCACTGTGGCTCTCAGTTGTTCGGTGTTCAAAGGAACGTGGACTATATTTGAGGACAGGGCACCACACACTTTATCTCCATTAAGTCATTTTTTTTAAACTAGCCAAAAATGAATATTGAGGCAAAGAGAGCGGTATCAAGGTACAATAAAATAACACATAACCTTTATGTACACGATTAG
Source organism: Bufo gargarizans (assembly GCF_014858855.1). NCBI lineage: Eukaryota > Metazoa > Chordata > Amphibia > Anura > Bufonidae > Bufo > Bufo gargarizans. The sequence goes on from NC_058081.1 coordinate 319,183,942, forward strand.
TCCAGCTGTAACACATTTCACATTTACCTCACTGAGAATGAAGTGATTTAGCTAAAAAATATTAGGTAGGTAACGTATACGGAAATAAATTGACAAATTCAAGATTACATAATTCAGTTACAATGTTAGTTCATCAGAAGATAGTACTTTTCTGTACATTCTTGTGCATATTATTTTCCAGTTTTTAGTATATTTAATTTCAAATTTTCTTTAAGATTGCATTTTATTTATGGAAAATAGTAGAAATTGTCATTTGAAGTTACATAGTATTTTATGTGTCTAATAAAGCCATGTAAAAATCTTGTGTATGGGTGGTTTATGGAGTTAATGTATTGCTTTCTGTCTTAAACAAGTCTGCCAACTGGTATACGAGGTAGACAGACAAAAGCCTGTGGTGTTCTACTCAGGTTAATAGGATTTCCATCTAGTCTGACGTCTTCAAGAGATCTTCTGACATATGAGAAATCTTTTGTGTTACAGAAGGTATCTTCATGCATTTCCTGAATGTTGTTGTCCTAGAACAATATGGAAAGTAAATTCATGTTTATTATCTTACTCTTTCAATCAGGATTAAAAAAGTGAATACACGATGCTTCTACCAAAGAACCTCATTTTTAAAAAACTCAGTGGTTGCCATCTTTAACCTTCTCAGGCCTGAATATGTCACCTAAAGGTGGTTGGAACTACAGAAACAGTGCAGCAAAGCCCACATCGCAATTCTCATAGTTTCAAGCACCTCAGGCTGCCATCTCTAGGTCGGTGGAGGTTGAGGATGGAGCCATCCTAAGATGGGAATACTCTTTAAAGCCACAATCATTCATGCTACGGCACACCTGTTATCATCCAAATGAAAAACCCTTGTCAAATAAGGCAGGAAAAGTGCCCAAAACACATTGTAAATGTGTTGCAATGCATGAAAGTTAGTTTCCAGGTCTTATTGAGGCAGAATTCTGATACATTTAGCTTAGTTAATCTCCCTGGTATTTCTTACCTCATTTTGGAAACTAGGGGATAAGGTGCCAGTTTTATTAGTACTATTTTGGGGTACATATGATTTTTAATTGCTCTATATTATGTTTTTTGTGAGACAAGGTAACCAAAAAAATGGCTGTTTTGGCACTGTTTTTATTTTTTACAATATTCATCTGACAGGTAAGATCATGTGCTAATTTTATAGAGCTGGTTGTTACGGACGCAATGATATCAAATATGTCTACTTTATTTGTGTATTTCAGTTTAAATAATAAAGAATTATGTTTTTGTGTCTTCATTTTCTGAATGCCATATTTTTTTTCTTCTGCCGATCGTCTTGTGCAGGGGCTTGAGCAGGAAGAGTTTAAGTTTTTATTGGTACAATGTTTGGGTACATATGATTTTTTGATCATTCATTATAACACTTTATGGGGCAAGGTAACCCAAAAATTGGTTATTTTAGCACAGTTTTTATTTATTTATTTTGACAGCATTCACCTGAGGGGTTAGGTCATGTGACATTTTTATAGAGCAGATCGTTACGGACGTGGCGATACCTTATATTTATACTTTTTCTTATTTATTTAAGTTTTACATAATAATAACATTTTTGAAACCAAAAAAATATGTCTTAGTGTCATAGTTTTTTTTATTTTTTGACCGATTGTCTTAGTTAGGATAAAAAAAATTGTGGGATGAGGAGACAGTTTGATTGGCACTATTTTGTGGGCTTGGTGTTGCACTTTATGTGATGTTAGGTGACAAAAAATAGCTTTTTTGGCACAGTTTTTTTTTCTTTTACGCTGTTCACTAGAGAGGTTAGGTCATGTGATATTTTTATAGAGATGGTTGTTACAGACGCGGCGATACCTAACATGTATACTTTTTTTTATTTATTTCACTTTAACACAATAATAGCATTTTTGAAACAAAAAAATTATGTTTTAATCTCTCCATGTTCTGAGAGCTATATATTTTTTTCTTTTTTGAGCGATTTTCTTATGTAGGGGCTAAATTTTTGCAGGATGAGGTGACGGTTTTATCGGTATCATTTTGTGGGATATTCGCCTTTTTGATCACTTGGTGTTCTTTTTGTGATGTAAGGTGACAAAAATTGCTTTTTTTAACATAGTTTTTATTTTTTATTTTATGGTGTTTATCGGACTGGGTGGATCATGTGATATATTTATAGAGCTGACTGTCTAGGACGCAGCAATACCAAATATGTCTATTTTATTTTTTTTAATTCAAATTTTAATATTTTTTATTCAGTACTTGGGGAATTTTTTTTTTACATGCAAAACCTTTATTTTTCTATTTTAACACTTTTATTTTTTTTATTTTACACTTTGTGTCCCCCATAAGGTCATACAAGACCTCTGGGGGACATTTTACTTCACTCCCCCCCCACTATTGATTTCTCCTGTAACTGGGGCTGACATAGTAGCCCCAGTTACAGAGGAAATACACCCCCCAGAGAGGCTTTACAGCAGAATACAATGCTGTACAGCCTCAGTGCAGAGCTGATCGAGGTCTGTAGAAGACCCGACATCTCCTGCACTCTCCCGGCCCCGGCGGTCACCTGAGCGCATCTAGAAGGCAGGGACACCTGGGAACTGTCCCTGCCTTCTCTCTGGGTTGCCCTGCTGTCACTGACAGTGGGCAACCTGCTCTGCAGCTGCACGATTAGCGTGCAGCTGCAATCTCTGAATGGACATTCAGAAACATCCATTCAGAGATAGAGATCCACCTCCCGGATGTTTATAGTCAACAGGCGGACGGGAGGTGGTTAAATTACAGTATCAATCAATTATCAACGTAGCCATCTTTAACTTGACACTCATAATGCAAATAGTTGCAGCAAACTTCAACTTCATTTTCATGTGTTAAAGTTAAGTGTCAACTGTAGTTTCAGGTAATTTCTCGCCCAAGATGCCATTTAGGTGTACATGAACAATAACACCCTTTCTCGGCATTAAATGACTTCTATCTGTCATTTTTAGTCATTGCATCTGATCTTCAATTTGTTTGTAAATCTGATGGGTGGAGAATAACTGTTATCATGTCTGCCTATATACAGGACCTGGATAAACAGGAGAGTGTGCTCCCTAACTCTCTGTAGTATAACCTCAGATGCAGCAGCAGTAATGGAGAACATTACACAGAAGAACTGAGCAGTTCAGATTTATTAATAGCAGTGAATTAAGATAGTAAATCACTTATATGTCTCTCTGCCTGCTCCTGTGTGTAGCAGCCCATCCCTTTTCCTCCTGCCATCTCCATAGATTTCTATGTAATCTGATGCTTTAGTAAGTAGACAGCCCGAATTCAATTACCTTCACTGAAGGCATATCTAGGTAGTAAATTGACATTCAGAGAAGATAAAGGAGGAGCCTTGTAAGAGAAGGAAGCATCTTTTTCTGATAAGATATATTACAAAGTTTCTTCACATTCATATGAATGAAACATAATACAATTAATGAAACAACAGTTAAGCTTTAAAGTTTTCTGCATTTATTTATCTAATTGGATGTTTAATGTTAGAAATAGCTACATCTGTATATTATATTGGCCCTTAGTGCAGTGTCTGTCACCCTAGAAAATCACTACTAACCACAATTCTAACCACTACTTGCAGCCATATTTACATGGAAGACACCAATAAGACAGGATTTACACATGCAATAAGTATAAATATGAAAACTTGATTAGATACCTGAAGATGAAGAGCCTGCAAATTATCAGGAAGAGGTATTGGGATATGGTCTAAGCTGTTTTCATTCAAGTACAAAATACGAAGATCTTTCAGGTCCTGAAAATGAAAAGACTTTACTAAGTGCAAATACTTAGGCTGCTTTCACACTAGCGTTCGCTGGTCCGCTCGTGAGCTCCGTTTGAAGGGGCTCACGAGCGGACCCGAACACAGCCGTCCAGCCCTGATGCAGTCTGAATGGAGGCGGATCGGCTCAGACTGCATCAGTCTGGCGGCGTTCAGCCTCCGCTCCGCTCGCCTCCGCACGGACAGGCAGACAGCTGAACGCTGCTTGCAGCGTTCGGGTGTCCGCCTGGCCGTGCGGAGGCGTGCGGATCCGTGCGGATCCGTCCAGACTTTCAATGTAAGTCAATGGGGACGGATCCGTTTGAAGATGCCACAATGTGGCTCAATCTTCAAGCGGATCCGTCCCCCATTGACTTTACATTGAAAGTCTGGACGGATCCGTACTAGGCTATTTTCACACTTAGCTGTTCTATGCTAAAAATAATGCAGACGGATCCGTTCTGAACGGAGCCTCCGTCTGCATTATTATGAGCGGATCCGTTCAGAACGGATCCGCCCGAACGCTAGTGTGAAAGTAGCCTTACTTGGGACAAACATTTAAACAGAATAATAAGAAATGTGCATTACAAAATGGTTAAATAAGAGATCTTTCATTTCTATGGGGAGAAGAGTTGAGGGTAACCAGCAGAAATTAAAACGTTCTTAAAAATTACATTTTCACTCAAAGTGACTTTCAATTTTGATAACTCAACATTGATATTCTGTGTAAATAGCTCCTGGAGAGGTTTTCTAATCTCGCAATCCTGTCCTCGGCATTAATTTTACGACTCATGCATGGAGCCATTATTCAGACATGTACATGAGATTTAAAGGGAATATGTCATCAGAAAATGACCTGCTGTTTAAATAACTTTTTTATGTTGAACATTTTAAATAATTTTTGATTAGGTTATTTTTAATTTTTCATGTCACTTCTTAATTTTAAACTATAAACAAATATCCTGCAGTTTTTGCACTGACCACTTTATCTAATAACCGGCACCACTTCTGGGTTTGTACACATTACTTTACTGCAGTTAACTCATTCTAATCCTGCCTATAATTCTATTCTACACCTTTGTGTATAGATAAAACAGGATCCACCATTCACAATAGGTGATTGTCAAATCTTATCTATTCTTTCCTTGTACAATGAGGTCTGCACAGATCACAAAACATGCCTAGAAAACTCTCCCATAAAAGTCAATGAGGTCCTCTCCTGACCATTGTGTCTATAGTAGAGTTGAGTGGACACCTGGATGTTCGAGTTCGATGGGTTCGGCCAAACTTCACAAAAAAGTTCGATTTCGGGACCCAAACTTGACCCCGAACCACATTGAAGTCAATGGGGACCCGAACTTTTGAGCACTAAAATGGCTCTAAAAATGTCATGGAAAGGGCTAGAGGGCAAATGACAGCAAAATGTGGTTAAGAGCATGGCAAGTGCTCTGCAAACAAATGTGAATAGGGAAATGACTTCAAATAACATAAAATATGCAAAAATAAAAATAATAATCTTGATCTTGGAGGATGAGGTCCATATGGAGGTTGAGGAGGCAGTGGTAGTGGTAGTGGCGGTGTAGGTGGAAGCGCGGTGCAGGAGGAGGAGGTAGCTAACACTGGTTTTTGGTTTAAATATTTTTTTTTGTTTAAATTAGGGTACACCCCAAAACATTGGGGAATATAACCTGTTATAACCCCCTCCAGCTGTGCTAAACAAACGTTCAGACAATACACTGGCTGCAGGGCAAGCCAGCACCTCCAAGGCATAAAGAGCAAGCTCAGGCCATGTGCCCAATTTATAGACCCAGAAGTTGAAGGGGGCAGACCTATCAGTCAGTACGTGTAGGCGTGTGCACACATACTGCTCCACCATATCGCACGTCCCAGTGATGTCCACGATCCAATTGGATATCTGCTCTATCAACTTTCAATGTTCTTTTCTGTGCCTATCATGTTGATCACGGTTAGGAGCGAATCAGGGTTCCACGCCAGGGAGGGAGCGTGAGAAAGGGAGACCACATCCAAGGGAGGTCAATGGCTGCAAAATGATCAAGCTCAAATGTGGGACAAATTATTAAAGCAGAAGGATCGAATGAAAGGGCCAATTAAAGCCAAATTTTAGAAATTTAAGTCCCTATCACCTATGCAGAAATGGGTTAATGTCACCGACCAATGGAACAGATGATTTTTAATCATTTCGGTCCCTGTCACCTATGCAGAGCAGGGGTTTATTCACGGGAAAAATTGTAAAATGTCACAATTAGTGAAATTTATGAACCTGTCTACTAGGTAGAGCAGGGGTATATCACAGCCAAAAATTGGTGAATGTCACCGAACTATGTAACAGACAAGAAGATACATGTGTTACAGTGGCTCAAACCCCTCGTACCAACTGGATGCCGTGTACAAACCTTGCGGCCTACCCCGGTCGCAAAGTAAGCAAAAATGATAATATATAGTGGTAGGGGGCACTCAACTATCTGGAACTAGTGATGAGCGGCATGGGTCATATTAGAATTCGCGATATTTCGTGAATTTTTTGTAAAATATTCGGCGAATATTGGCAAATTCGAATATTCGCAATTTTTTTTTACGCGAAAAATCAACAAGGTAATGATTGTGTAATATGCGAATTTTCGTAATTCGAATTTTCGGATTCTAATTTTTTATTGCAAATTTTTCAACTTACATCTATTAGACAAAGAAGATTATAGCACTATATTAGCAAAATTGCTCTATATTCGATTTTTTTTAATATTCGCTATATTGCTATAACTTCATTTTTTCAAATATTCGTAATATTCTAAAACAAGAATATATAGCAATACAGCGAATATTCGAAAAAAACGAATATAGAGCAATTTAGCTAATATAGTGCTATAATCTTCTTTGTCTAATAGTTGTAATTTTTTTCTCATCTGAAGTTCAGATTGGAAAAAAATTACAACTATAAAAAAAAAGATTATAGCACTATATTAGCTAAATTGCTCTATATTCGTTTTTCCCCCCGAATATTCGCTATATTGGTATAACTTCGTTTTTTCGAATATTCGTAATATTCTAAAACAAGAATATATAGCAATATAGCGAATATTCGAAAAAACGAATATAGAGCAAAATTCGCAAATACTACTACTCCTAAAGTCAAGTATATTGCAGCCTTCTTATTGGCCCACAAGCTAGAAGCAGGGAGGGATCATGTGTACTGATTTAAAAAATAAATAAAAAATTGAATATTTGAAATTACGAATATATATAACTATATTCAAAATATTCGCGAATTTTCGAAGTACCTATATTCACGATAAAAATTCTAAATTTGAATATTCGTAATCCAACACTATCTGGAATTAGATGCATGATCAATATGATATTAAAATTATATTTAATCAAATAGATAAATACAGAAATGTACTCTACATCAAGACGGGATTAAATCGCACATAAAATGGCGCCATAAAAGAATGAGAATGCATATAAAATCATACAGATTATATATCACTGAATATTGTTATGGGGTATGTCCCCTATATAGGATGGATGGGTTAATAACAGTCCACAATTACTACCTCACGCTGAGGTAACAGCGATAACTGGCTGTATCATACCTGGAGTTTGCTGACTACAGCATTGTGGCACCATTTTATGTGTGATTTAATCCTGTCAATGGGGACAGAGCGGCGGTCCGGCGATACAACGAAACAGCGGAAGGACGGATCCGACAGGGAGACCAGCCTGCTGGATCCGTCCTGCCGTAAGTGTGAAAGTAGCCTAATTTCCATACAGCGAGAAGAAGATTAAAAAATGCATCTACAGTATATTTACCAGTTATAATACTACAACAAGTACTGCTTCCAGAGCCCCATAAGCACATAAAGAAGGTACAGTGGGCAGCTAAGCATATCAGAGATGTCAGGTCCCCCTTAACCGACTGTAATTAAAGTGAGTTTGTTAGTAGGAACTTCACTGATAAACCAGTGAGGGCTAGATCAGCCAGTTGCATCATTCTGGAGAAAAATACTTATGCAATCAATATGCAAAGTAAAAGTTAAGTGCACTGAAGTAAGGCCTAAGCCATTCTGTGCACCCTTACCCCTCCTGCCTCCTTTGTCAGCTTGTCCCTCTTGGGTTCAACCTCAGCTACTTATCTGCTTGTTTGTTTCTTCAGAATGAAGCAACAGATCAGTAAGTAAAAGGTATCATTATGTTAAGCTGAGCTAGCCCTACAAGACATTGTGCCTGGTTTAACAATGCATTTCCCGGCAACAGAATCCCTTTAAAAGCTTGTAATGCAAATTTACTGAGTTGCCATTCACACCCTATGTTCTGGTACCAACATTAGAAGATAGATGCACACTTTTGCATAATGCTAAAGAGGTTGTCTGGCTTTGGGGGGGTGACACATCATTAAAACCAAAGAGACTGCTGAGGAGTGTAGTTCACCTCAGCAGTTAAAGGACAAACCAATTTTCTAGACCAGCAGGGACCAGAAGCAGGCAGAAATGGAGAACCAGAAAGAACCAGCATGACCACAGACTAGTGAGTGGTGTTTTTTATATTAAGGGACACAGGTTTGCACCCCGGAGGTTGTCATCTTTGAGGCCGGACATTCCCTTTAATTATACAACCTGTTATAAGAGTATATTACAGCTTTTATTCTAAATTTGGATTTTAATATGCAAAGGCCTAATATAGTATCCTTTTGATTACCAATGTATATTTGTCAAAATCATTACAAAAGGACCCTCTTTAAGCATGCATTTAACTAATGAAGTCTACATTACACATATACGTTGGCACACTTCATACATACTGTATATTCCAAACATTCACCCTCAAATGTTGTCTAAACCTAACACTGATTGACTTTATCTACATACTTTAAATGCCTCCTGCTTAATTCCTTTGCGTCCAAGTCTATTCTTGCTGACATCAAGGAAGTTCAATGAGTTTGGCAGTTCTGGAAGCTGTCTTATCCTGTTATCCAAAAGTGAGAGTTCATTAAGCTGTGCCAAGCTCCTAAATGCATCTTCATCAATTTCTGATACAATGTTTGATGTCAGATCAATCTTCTGTAATTTATCTGAAAGAAGCAAAGCACTCAGGGTTATTACTGTATTAAAAAGCAAAGCAAATTCTGTGCAGAGCTTCATAAATGGAAGTTACATTTATAACATACAGTCCAATCAAAATGATAGATCATAATATAATTACTATACTAATTGGCAGCAATGTTTTTCTTAACAGTGTCGTAAACTGCTCATTTTTGTAAACCTCCAGTACACTCATGCAAAGTTCATTAAGGCTAAGGCTTCATCTAGACTATTTTTTAGTAATACCTTTTTTCTATAAAGTAATCAAAATCTTAAAGTGTTTATCTAGGATTTTAATACTGAAGGCCTATCCTCAGGAGTTAACAACTCCATCTACCACACAGTGGATGGATCTGTGTAGTGCTAGTGCTACAAAGTAACAGCTGACCATGGGGGTGAGAGATGGTGGACCCCCCTGACATTCTGATATTGATAGCATATTCTGAGGATAGGTCATCATTATTAAAATTCTGAACAACCCCTTTAAAGGGGGATTTTCAAGAAATGTTCATTAACTGTAAGTCTATCGAGGGAAATAGCTACTACTTTAATAATTGCTCAAAAATCCCATTAAGTAGACAGTAAAAAAATAAAATAAAATAAATTTAACTTCTGAATTTTTGTTCATCCTACCAAAATGTGTACCCCAAAATGGTACAAGTTAAAACTGCAATAGGTTTTGCAAAAAACAAGTTCCCAAACAGTTTCCTTGATGGAAAAAAATGTTATAAATGCAGCAACACAGTATTTTTTTTAAAGTATTTTCTATGCAAAAGCATAATGAAAAACAATATAAGTGGGATATCTATCACGGGGGACAGGAACTCAGATACACAGACAACCAAATACACAAGTGTCTAGGCTAGATGCTGGGGACAGGTCACCTCCTAGCACATCCCTGACTTCTCTCCCTATGCTGCTAAGCCCACATTCAGACCTTGATGGTAGGTATAAAGTGTCCTCGTGCCTGGACTGCAAACACCCTAGAATCCCTGAGATGGTGAAAGGGGAGAAGGGGCAGAAGACAGAAGATAGCCTAGACCGTAAACAACACAAACAGAAAACAAAGCTTATCTGAGCTGGAACAGACAATCCTTCCTTCCTGAATCCAAGACCAGAATTAATTGTATAACCCGCACAGCCCTCTGGGATTGAAGGCAATTCGCCCCCCCCCCCCCCTTCTAAGGGTGACCTCCGGGCACCCCGGACCAACCTTATCTGGGTGGGCTCTGTGAAAACCCCTAACCAGTCGGCTGGCGTTGACCTCCAGTGCCAGAACCCACATGCTCTCCTCGGGGCCGTATCCCCTCCAGTGTACCAGGTACTGAAGGGAACCCCGAAGAACTCTAGAATCAAGAATCCTGGAGCTCTCGAACTCTAAATTCCCATTGACCAGAACAGGAGGAGGGGGCAATGGTGATGGTTCCACTGGTTTCACATATTTTTTCAATAAAGATCTATGGAACACATCATGGATCCTCCAAGTCTGCGGAAGATCCAGTCAAAACGCTACTGGATTAATCAGCGCAGATATTTTGTACGGGCTGATAAATCTTGGACCCAGTTTCCAAGATGGCACTCTCAATTTAATGTTTTTAGTGGACAACCACACCAGATCACCCACACACAGGTCCGAACCAGTCACACGTCTCCTGTCAGCCATTCGCTTATATCTCTCACCCATCGTCTCCAAATTCACTTGTATCCTCCGCCAGATAGAGGATAAGGTAGAAGAAAACCTTTCCTCCTCTGACATCCCAGAAGAACTAGTCCCATAAAAGGTACCGAACTGAGGATGAAAACCATATACGCCAAAAGATGGCGACTTACCCGTGGATTCCTGCAGAAACCACAACCCCGTCAGCCAAAATCGGAGCAGGATCCTCTGAATCACCTCCCCCAGGAAAACTGCGAGACAACGCATCTGCCTTGATGTTTTTGACCCCCGAACGAAAAGTAACAGCAAAATTGAACCTGGTAAAAAACTGTGACCATCTGGCCTGTCTAGGGTTCAGATGCTTGGCAGATTGCAGGTAAGCCAAATTCTTATGATCCGTATAAACAGTAACGGGGTGAGAAGCCCCTTCCAACCAGTGACGCTATTCCTCAAAGGCCAACTTTATAGCCAGCAACTCTCTATCTCCCACATCATAGTTCCTCTCGGTGACCGAGAGCTTCTTGGAAAAGAAAGCACAGGGGACCCATTTGCCAGGAGAAGAACCCTGCGACAGTACCGCTCCCACCCCCACTTCTGATACCTCCACCACAAATGGTTGAGACACCTCGGGCTGCACCAGAATGGGAGCAGACGCAAAACACTCCTTAATAGTCGAAAAGGCCTGCAATGCCTCCTCCGACTAAACAGAGACGTCAGTGCCCTTCTTTGTCATATCAGTCAGAGGTTTAACAATGGTGGAATAGTTTAGAATACATTTTCTATAATAGTTAGTAAACCCCAAAAACCGCATCAAAGCTTTCTGATTCTCTGGTCGGTCCCATTCCAGAACCGCCCGGACTTTTTCAGGGTCCATACGAAAACCAGAGTCGGAAAGCAGATATCCCAAAAATGGAAGCTCCTGCACAGAAAACACACCTTTTTCAAATTTGGCATATAACTTATTCTCCTGAAGGATTGTCAAAACCTGACTCACATGATCCTGATGGGTCTTCAGATCAGGAGAGTAAATAAAAATGTCATCTAAGTAAACTACCACGAACCTCCCCACCAAGTGATGAAAAATGTCATTGACGAATCGCTGAAATACCGCTGGCGCGTTCGTCAACCCAAAAGGCATAACCAGATTCTCAAAATGACCCTCGTGCGTATTGAAGGCCGTCTTCCACTCATTCCCCTTCCTTGATTCTGATCAGATTGAAGGCCCCTCTCAAATCCAGCTTGGAGAACACCCTGGCACCAACAATCTGATCAAAAAGGTCGGAGATCAAAGAAGGGGATACGGATCCCGGCCCGTAATACGGTTCAATTACCGAAAATCCAAGCTCGGTCTCAGTGATCCATCCTTTTTCTTGACAAAGAAAAAACCTACTGCCACCGGATACTTAGATGGCCTAATATGACCTTTTGCCAAACTCTCTGCGATATACTTTCGCATGACCTCTCTTTCAGGTTGGGAAAGATTGTAAAGACGAGACTTTGGCAACTTACAGTCATGTGAAAAAATTAGGACACCCTTTGAAAGCATGTGGTTTTTTGTAACATTTTTAATAAAAGGTTATTTCATCTCCGTTTCAACAATACAGAGAGATTAAAGTAATCCAACTAAACAAAGAAAACTGAAGAAAAGTCTTTTCAAGATCTTCTGTAAATGTCATTCTACAAAAATGCCTATTCTAACTGAGGAAAAAGATAGGACACCCTCACATGTATTCCCTCTTAAATTGGCTCAGATCTCACACAGGTATATCACACCAGGTGCACATAATTAGTAGATCGTTACTCTGCATGTTGAATGAGGCTTGCCCTATTTAAACCTCAGACATTTAGTTTGGTGTGCTCCTGACTGTTGAAGTGAGAGTGAGCACCATGGTGAGAGCAAAAGAGCTGTCAGAGGACTTCAGAAAAAAAGATTGTAGCAGCCTATGAGTCTGGGAAGGGATTTAAAAAGATCTCAAAAGATTTTGAAATCAGCCATTCCACTGTCCGGAAGATAGTCTACAAGTGGAGGGCTTTCAAAACAACTGCCAACATGCCCAGGACTGGTCGCCCCAGCAAGTTCACCCCAAGAGCAGACCGCAAGATGCTAAAAGAGGTCTCCAATAACCCTAAAGTGTCATCTCGAGAACTACAGCAGGCTCTGGCTACTGTTGATGTAGAAGTACATGCCTCTACAATCAGAAAGAGACTGTACAAGTTTAACTTGCATGGGAGGTGTGCAAGGAGGAAACCTTTGCTTTCCAAGAGAAACATCGAGGCCAGACTGACATTTGCCAGAGATAAAGTTGACAAAGACCAGGACTTCTGGAATAATGTTCTTTGGACAGATGAGTCCAAAATTGAATTATTTGGACACAACAGCAGAGGACATGTTTGGCGTAAACCAAACACAGCATTCCAAGAAAAGAACCTCATACCAACTGTGAAGCATGGAGGTGGAAGTGTCATGGTTTGGGGCTGCTTTGCTGCAGCAGGACCTGGTCAGCTCACCATCATAGAATCCACGATGAATTCTACTGTGTATCAGAAGGTGCTTGAAGAACATGTGAGACCATCAGTTAGAAAATTAAAGCTGAAGCGGAACTGGACCATGCAACATGACAATGACCCAAAACATACTAGTAAATCAACCAAAGATTGGCTGAAAAAGAAGAAATGGAGAGTCCTGGAATGGCCAAGTCAAAGTCCAGATTTGAATCCCATTGAGATGCTGTGGGGTGACTTGAAAAGGGCTGTAAGTGCAAGAAACCCCTCAAACATCTCACAGCTGAAAAAGTTCTGCATTGAGGAGTGGGGTAAAATTTCCTCAGACCGATGTCGAAGACTGGTAGATGGCTACAAGAACCGTCTCACTGAAGTTATTTCAGCCAAAGGAGGTAACACTCGCTATTAGGGGCAAGGGTGTCCTATCTTTTTCCTCAGTTAGAATAGGCATTTTTGTAGAATGACATTTACAGAAGATCTTGAAAAGACTTTTCTTCAGTTTTCTTTGTTTAGTCGGATTACTTTAATCTCTCTGTATTGTTGAAACGGAGATGAAATAACCTTTTATTAAAAATGTTACAAAAAACCACATGCTTTCAAAGGGTGTCCTAATTTTTTCACATGACTGTAGCTCCTGGGATGAGATTAACTGGACAATCATAGTCACGATGAGGGGGCAATTCCTGGGTCCCATCCTCTGAAAAGACATCCGCAAAGTCTGAGAGATATTGAGGTAAAACCGCAGTGGACACCCCAGAGATAGATGTGCCAAGACAATTCTCTGAACAAAATTCTCCCCAAACAATAATTTGTCTTGCTTGCCAATCAATAATTGGATTATGTTTTGTCAACCACGGTAAACCTAGGACTATAGGAGCAGGCAAATCCCTCATAACAAAACAAGATATAAACTCTACATATGAATCACCCACCCTCAACTGAATACCATGTACAATATGAGTGAGACTCCTTTGAGAAAGAGGTGAAGAATCTATTGCAAACACCGAAATCTCCCTTTCTAAAGTGCACGTACTTAGACCCAGATTTTGAAGAAAAAGAAAGTCAATGAGGTTTAACCCAGAATCACAGTCAATGAATACCTGCACAGAAAATGTTCTTGAGTCTAGCGCCACCATAGCTAGAAGGAGAAAACAAGAATTACAGGGAGCTTGCATATATGCTTGTTCCACTACTCCATTCACGCTACCAATAGTCAGGATGTTTTTTTTTTCTTTCATATCTTCATGCGGTTTAACAAAAGGACAAGCAAAAACATAATGGTCACTTTTTCCACAGTAGTAACATAGTTTATGTAATCTCCTAAAGTTTTTCCTATCAAAACGAAAAGATATTTGACCCAACTGCATGGGTTCCTCCCCTACCCCAGAGTTATAAGTAATATCACCCTGGGCAGCAGGTGAGACGAAACCACACGCAGAAGGGATCCCTTGCGCGGAGGGACCCTTACACCTCTCTCTGATACGTCTATCCAACCGTATAGCCAAAGACATGGCATTCTCTAGAGTATCCGGGTACTCATGAAAAGTCAGGGCATCTTTCAACCTCTCAGATAACCCCTGACAAAACTGACTACGCAATGCAGGGTCGTTCCAACCTGACTCAGTAGCCCATCTCCTAAACTCTACGCAGTAAACCTCTGCAGTATGTTCACCCTGTAATAAGTTACGCAATTTAGATTCTACAATCGAGACCCGATCTGGGTCATCGTAAATCAATCCTAGGGCTTTGAAAAATTCCTCCACCGACCGGAGGGCCAGAGAACAGGGCGGCAGAGAAAAAGCCCAGGATTGCGCGTCCCCTTTAAGCAGAGACATGATGATACCAACCCTCTGACTTTGATCACCTGACGAAAATGGAGCAGGCAAAAATACAGTTTGCATGACTCTAAAGTAGATAAAATCATCCGCACCCCCTGTAAATTTCTCGGGAAGAGCGACTTTAGACTCCCCACCAATTTGACCTTCACCTGATGCCAGAGCACTCTGACACTGTGTGACCGAACTACGCAGATCTGAAACCTCTAGGGATAATCCCTGCATGCGGTCAACCAGTGCATTAATTGACGCCATCACAAAACCGCTGAGTAATGGCAGTCACAGTGTGGCGGGTTATAATGTCACGCGGACAGGAACTCAGATACACAGACAACCAAATACACAAGTGTCTAGGTTAGATGCTGGGGACAGGTCACCTCCTAGCACATCCCTGACTTCTCTCCCTATGCTGCTAACCCCACATTCAGACCTTGATGGTAGGTATGAAGTGTCCTCGTGCCTGGACTTCAAACACCCTAGAATCCCTGAGATCGCAAACAACACAAACAGAAACAAAACTTATCTGAGCTGGAACAGACAATCCTTCCTTCCTGAATCCAAGACCAGAATTAATTGTATAACCCGCACAGCCCTCTGGGATTGAAGGCAATTTAAGCCAATGACCCCACCCATAGCACCTGAAGGAAGGCGGATCCAGCATGATTCCAAAACAAACAAAAGGTTAGACACGTGCTGCCAATCTGACAGACCTCCGCACACTGTCCGAGCAGGGCATGACTATATCACTGTAGTTGTGCTGTAAATTTAACGTGTTAGTTATGCTGCATGGTGCATGTCATAAAAAATATGGCAGAAGTGCTACTATTTTGACAGAAAAATGAACCCTTAGTGACCACCCATACGTGTTTTTATGGCAGTCACTAAGGGGCCTTAGGCTGGGCTGCCGCTTTTTTATGGTGACCCAGTCTAAGCGCTGCACAGGTCCCCCATGCAGCAGGGAGTGGGGACCCGCCTCTCACATGAGAGCCGCGGCCCTGCTCTAACAGCCCAGACAGGCAGGAGTGCTGATCCGGGCTTTTTAGCACTTTAGCACTGTGGGCAATGGTGCCCGCTGCATGTAAAGCATTGACAGAGGGAGTGGACTCCCTCTGTCTCCTATCAGCACCCTGCAAATGCAATCGTGGGGTGCCAATGTGTGTGAAGGTTGGCTGGGGTCTGATGTAGGCCCCAGACCAGCTTTGAGTAATTTTTTAGCAGGCTTCGCCTCTATGGCGTATCCTGCTGGTCATTATTAAAATAGCATTGCCATTAAAATGCAAGCGGTAAAAAAAAAAAAAAAAAAAAAAAAACATTTATTACATTTTAAACATTCCATTTAAAAAAATGCTTTTAATCCATTGAAAATACACTTTTCAATTAAAACAATAAAAAAAAAAAAATCTCCCCCATATGTTTGGTATTGCCGCATCTGTAACGATCAGACTACATAAATATAAGTAAATTATACCATATGGTGAACGCTGTAAAAAATAAAAAATGACAGAATTGCTAATTTATTCTTAGTTACTATGAAAAAAAACGTAATAACAAGCGATCAAAAAGCATAATTTACTCCAAAATTATACCAATGAAAAATACAAGTCGCCCTGCAAAAATCAAGCCCTCACACGCCATAGAAAAAAAAAAATATTATAATTATGGGTCTTGGTAAGCGGCAATGCAAAAACATTTTTTCCCTTTTTAAAAAAAAGGAGTTTTATTGCAAAAAAGTAGTACAACTTTAAAAATGATGTATTTGGTATCATTGTAATCGTACTGACCCAGAGAATAAAGATATTATGTTATTTATACCAAAAAATAAACGCGTAAAAGTAAAGTAAAAACGCTGTGGCAAAATTTCTGTTTATCCCATCCCAGAAATAATTAATAAAAGTTAATCAGAAAGTTAGGTGTACCATAAAATGGCACCATTAAAAACTACAACTTTTCCTGCAAAAAACAAGTCATCATGTAGCTATATAGACTGAAAAATAAAAACGTTATAGCTCTTGGAACACGACAATGAAAAAATGAAGAAAAACACTTGGTCAGTAAGGCCAAAAACAGGCTGGTCACTAAGGGGTTAAAAAAAACGAGAACTAAAAAAGCCTGTTGCTTTCTTATAGCCCCAAAGTACATTACAACTGAAAACTGAGGGTCTTAGCAGTGAGACATCTGGTGATCAGTCTGTGAAGGTTCTCATTTTTCCAGGTCATGGTATATATCTGGAAAGAATAAATCAAGGCAACTGGACTTACTGTAGATTTCTTGAAAACGTTTCACTCGTTCTTCCAACGAGCTTTCTCAATTCTGAGTGACTGTACAAAAATTCTGGAAATAAATATGTAACTGAATCAACATCTGGTAATTATACCTAGCATGGGGTCAGAGGTCATTATACCCAGCATGGGGTCAAAGGTGTTGATAAAGCTCGTTGGAAGAACGAGTGAAATGTTTTCAAGAAATCTACAGTAAGTCCAGTTGCCTTGATTTATTCTTTACAGATATCCGGTGATTAGTTTATCTTTGGGGAACTCTTCTAATAAGACATTCTCCAGAGTGGACAACCCCATTAAAGGGAACCTGTAATCAACTTTATGCAGCACATACTAACGGCAGAATAAAGTAGAGACAGGTGAGTTGATTTTAGTGGTCTGTCATTTGAAAGTTAAAAGTAAGTGGTTGCCGAGAACCAACATCAAAATCATTGCAGACTGGGCCTGGAAAAGAGTCACATCCACCTCAGAAAAGTCATGGTTATTCAAGAATTAATTTCTCTCCTTCCCACCTGCTGATGACTGTCTTCTACCTAGTTTTCTCCTTTTCTCTCTAGGAGAGAACTGCCAACCATCAGCAGATGGGGAGAGCAGGAGATATGAATAACCATGACTGCTGGTTCTCAGCAACTACATACTTTTAGCTCATGAGTGACACACCGCTGAAATCAGCATTTCTGTCACTATTTTATACACTATACTCAGTGAGGTCAGCATAAAGTTGATGACAGGCTTCCTTTAAGTACAATTTTATAACACAAATTTATCAAGAATACATACTTAGGTATGAAAAATCATTCTTGTTTATCTTGCTTATCTTATTGAAACGTAGATAGACGTGAGTAGTGTCCTTCGGTAATGGTGGAACTGAATCAAGGTTGTGGTCATCGCAGTAAACAGTAGTGCGAATGCACGCACAGAGGATACATGTAGAGATTTCTAAAAGACAATAACAGTTATAAAGAAGATTGTTGAATATAGCACATTGTAAAGACGGTCCTAAACATTTATAATACAGTATGTCAAACATGCATGATATCTATAATACCATTTCAGTATTACCAGTTAAAGCAAGGCTAACACAAATGCAATTTAAAAAAAAAAAAGAAAATATTTTTTCCAGCAATTTCTTTCTAAATATCTATCTATCATGCAAAAAATGAGGCAGCACTCTAAATATGGTGAATAGGTGATGGCCTGTCAAGCTTGACAAAGGCCTCATTGTGCTGGGCCTTGGGAATAAACAGGTCCACCACCTATTCACCATATTTGGAGTGCTGCCTCATTTTTGGTATTTTGGATCTTTTAGTGGACTCTGCCTATTGTCCTGGAGGGATTGTACCTGACTATTACCTTATAGACTGTGCTGATGTTTCTTTTTGTTTTGGGTTATCTATCTATCATTTATCTCATATCTGAAGATGTAGCTGAGCTAAACTTGATGGGTAAGGCGTTAAGCAAACAATGGGAAAAACATGTTAATTGACTTTCTCAATGGATTTGAATGGCTTTGTCACGAGATAACACTGTAACATATGTTATCAGAGTCAATTTTAGCTCAGCTAGATCTATATCTATTTATCTAGAGATAGAGAGAGAGATTTTCTATATTTGTCCCAGGGGATCACCCATGTTTCCCTTCCTCCTGTGCACAATCCTGTAATGGGTATAAGACAACTGGCTGCACAAAGACCCCTGCCTTCCCCCCCCCCCCCCCCCCCCCCCTCTGCTCTGTTAGAAATTAATTAATTTCTCCCTGCAGGATTTTTAAAAGTTAAAGTTTATTTGCTTCAGAAATATGCAATAAATCCTGTAGAGTCCTGTAGAGTTTATCTTCTGTTTACTGTTTTGTCATAGCGCCTTCTGCACTATTGAGCTTCATTACATAAGAGTTCTGGAAGGATTACCTGACAACTAAACATAAATATTATTTTTTTTATAGCTTTTATAATACAGTAAAGGAGTTTCAGTTTACTTCTTCAGGCAGTTCTCCTTTAAAAAAGTGTGATAATTATAGTTAAAAAAGAGCATTTTTGCTCAGTGGGGAACTCTGTTCCTGGCACCCCAATCCAATCAAGATCTCTAATATCTCTTTTTTTAAATGCAGATTTTATCTTAAATGATAGCTAGATACCAGTAAAAATATTCAGCCAATGTTAAAAAAATAATCTTGGCCCACCATATCTATGATATGCCATCCCCTATACATTCATAGGCAATTATTGACAAATAATTATATTCTCAATGATATTTTGAACTTTATAATTCAATGTTAACACTGTTCTCATAAAAGATCCAGCTTTATCATGTTCTGCAGATTGCATTAATTTACTTCTATAGAGAAGTATTCTGTAATATCACAGGTTGCTCACATATGTAGGCAGAGATTTATAAAATGAACCTATGTAGTTACTTGATGTACACCATGGACTCCCGTTGTTTTTAATGACCTCCTGCCAAACTTCTAAGCAATGCATTTTCAAAGAAGACCAGCTACTTATAGTTTTTTTCTGCCTAGCAGATGTTCATTGATAATAGCTTCCAGCAGCAAGATCCCTTACAATTAGCATGTTTAGGGTGAACTCACAATATCAAAAAGTGTTAAGAAACTGGACATCTCCTTTATGTCAATATGGTTGATATCTAATATATTGGGCACCAGCCTAAGCCCTCATACAAGCAGCTGAGCCATGTCATTATTCCAACAATCTGTGGAGGTCTTAGTTTTTTTAAAGTTTAGTGACACTTTAAAGGGGTTTTGCAGGCCATACATATTGGCCAGATAGGTCATTAATATCAGATTGGCGGGGGTCTGACAACAGGCACCCCTGCCGATCAGCTGTTTGAAGAGGAGGCAGCTCTCCATGCAAGCGCAGCTTCCTGTTCATTACACTACTCTACTGTCTTGGAAGTTTCAGCAGTGCAGTGTAAGGTTTGTAGTGCTGCTTTCTTTCTATTACTTTGGAAGAGGAGACGACGGGCAGCCTAATGAACAGGAAGCAGCAATCGCATTGTGTCCCATCTCCTCTTCGAACAGCTGATCGGCGGGAATGCTGCAAATGCTGGGTGTTGGACCCACCACTCAGCTATTGATGACCTGTCCTGACAATAGGTCATCTATATGTATGGCCTGCACATCCAATCAATCATTGGATCAATTAGCAGGGATGAGTGTTTGTAGGAAAGATACACAGTGTAAATGTACAGCTGATCGCCTGATAAACAAGCAAAGACTCATTCATGGGGTGACCATATCATTTTTCCACCAAAGTTTCTGGCCAGCACATCACCCTGTGTAAACAGGATTTTTTTTTTCAGCCCACAAACAATGGATCGGTAGCCATACAGAAGGGATGATTGCTGCATTCAAGTACTCTCATCTCTGTAATTTTCATAAACAAATGGTTTATTCCCAATAATTGCCTGTAAACTGGCCGGTGTGAAAGAAGCATTATCTTATAATAGAAAAATATCATGTTCTCTAGTTATCAGCTATTTTCTTCCTACCCCATCTTAAAATAACATTCTTACTGAATTCTGGGATAAATAAGTTTGATTACCTACTCATCGAAGGATCAGATTACATCATCCCACAGAAGTATGTGGAGAAGGGAGGGTGAGCAGTGAGCAGCACAGTGAGAAAAGACAAGCATAGCCATGACTCAGCAGCTAATAGTAAGTTTTATATTTCACCTCAAGTGCTTCACACAAATCTTCCATCAAATTTGATTCTGGTCCGAATGCATTTGGGCCAATTTGAAAGTGCCCTGATTGCCCTGAACAGTCATGTATGACACTCTGAGTTCTCCTAGGACTCTATACCAGTGGTAGTGATGGACGTACATCTGCAGGGATGGTTCGCGAACGCGATCAAATGTTCGCGAACCCCAAGTTCGCAGTGGGTCCCATTCATTTTAATGGCAGACGAACTTGAAAAACCTTCAGCTCATATTTGCAGCCAAGAAATAATTACTAGAAGTGCACAAATAGTCCCACAACATGGAGAGTGACATACCAAATGTATTATTCGAATATATAACACCCGGCTTCAATCACTTGTTTTGGGGGGCGACTGGTATATCACACCAGTTATAATTATTTTGTCCAATACCGTTTGTCACTGTGTAGCAGAGGGAACACAGCAAAACCGCAAACAAATGCTGCCCTACCCAAATGCACTATATAGAAAGTATATTATTGGTACATAACACCCCGCTACTATCAGTTTTTTTAGGGGGGCGACTGGTATATCACACCAGTTATAATTATTTTTTCTAATTTAGTTTGCCACACTGTGTAGCTGCAGTATCACTGCAGAACCGCTCACCAGTCACCACCACTGCTGCACATTACAAATCCATAATAATATGCTTTCTATTTTAGAAAGTATATTATAAGTGTATTACACCCCTCTGTACTGCCCACCTATCAATGGTACACCTATACCAGTCCTTAAAAGGACTTTTGTGGACCTATTTGATAGCGTTTTTGTCCCTAACAGTCTGTCCCTGCCCCACACAGCAACCTTTCCCTACACTGGCAAAACACTGAATGTAAAATGGCGGCCAGATCAGGTTTATTTACATGGTACAGTAGAGGGTATGTCCATGTGCTGAAACGTCTCAATTGGCTGTCCTGTACAACCTGATGGATGTGTCATGGGTGCAAAGTTCGCCACAAACCGACCACCGGGCTAACTGCAAGGCCATCTCTACCCAGTGGTAACAAACAGCCTGCTTAACTTTGCGCCCTGATGTCCGAGTCCTTAAGGACACAGGGCATACAGGTACGCCCTGTGTATTTCCGATTACCGCCGCGTGGCGGGCTGTGATCGGAACGGGGTGCCTGCTGTAATCATTCAGCAAGGCACCCTGTGACAATGTCGAGGGGGTCCTGTGACCCCCCGTATTGGCAATCGCTGCAGATTAACCCCTTATATGTCGCGGTCCACGCTGACCGCGACATAGAAGTTGTTTTTTGGTTGAGGGAGCCCATCGAGTCCCCGCTCTGCTGTGGCAGGGACCCGATGGGTGAGAATGCCAACCTTGCATGCCATCGGGACCTGCCTTCTACGGGAGCCGAGGAGATCCAGCCTCAGGCTAGGTCTCCTAGGCAACCTGTTAGTGTATGACTCTGATGTATTGTAATGCATTGCAGAGGGGTTGAGATCCCCAAAGTTGAAGTCCCAGAGTGGGACAGAAATAAAGTAAAAAAAAAAGTGTTTTCAATAAAAAAATTACGTTTCAAGTTAAAAAAAGAAAACACGCCTCTTTCCCCTAATTTAATAATAAAAAATAATAAAAAACACACATATTAGATATTGCCGCATCCGTAACACCCGGCTCTATAAATATATCACATGATCCACCCCGTCCAATAGACCTCATAAAAAAAAAAAGGGTCAAAAAAGTCTTTTTTGTCACCTTACATCAATAAAACTGCAATACTAAGCGATCAAAAAGGCGTATGCCCCCCAAAATAGTACCAATCTAACTGTCACCTCATCCTACCAAAAATGAGCCCCTACATAGGACAATCACACAAAAAATAAAAAAAACCTATGGCTCTCAGACTATTGAGACACTAAAACATGATTTTTTTTGTTTAAAAAATTATATTAGTGTAAATAAAAAAAAGTTGACATACAGTACAGACCAAAAGTTTGGACACACTTTCTCATTCAAAGAGTTTTATTTATTTTCAGGACTATGAAAATTGTAGATTTAGGCTACTTTCACACTAGCGCTTGATCGGATCCGTTCTGAACGGATCCGATCATATTAATGCAGACGGAGGTTCCGTTCACAGTACGGATCCGTCTGCATTAATAACTTAGAAAATTTTCTAAGTGCGCAAGATGCCTGAGCGGATCCGTTCAGACTTTCAATGTAAAGTCAATGGGGGACGGATCCGCTT
This sequence comes from Bufo gargarizans, assembly GCF_014858855.1. Classification (NCBI taxonomy): domain Eukaryota; kingdom Metazoa; phylum Chordata; class Amphibia; order Anura; family Bufonidae; genus Bufo; species Bufo gargarizans. The sequence continues at coordinate 319,207,014 of NC_058081.1, forward strand.
GAAGATTGAGCCATATGGTGACCTCTTCAAGCGGATCCGTTCCCATTGACTTACATTGTAAGTCTGAACGGATCCGCTCGCCTCCGCACGGCCAGGCGGACAGCTGAACGCTGCAAGCAGAGTTCAGCTGTCCGCCTGTCCGTGCGGAGGCGAGCGGAGCGGAGGCTGAACGCCGCCAGATTGATGCAGTCTGAGCGGATCCGCTCCATTCAGACTGCATCAGGGCTGGACGGAGGCGTTCGGGTCCGCTCGTGAGCTCCTTCAAATGGAGCTCACGAGCGGACCGACGAACGCTAGTGTGAAACTAGCCTAACACTGAAGGCATCAAAACGATGAATTAACACATGTGGAATTATATACATAACAAAAAAGTGTGAAACAACTGAAAATATGTCAAATTCTAGGTTCTTCAAAGTAGCCACCTTTTGCTTTGATTACTGCTTTGCACGCAGTCTCTTAATGAGCTTCAAGAGGTAGTCACTTGAAATGGTCTTCCTACAGTCTTGAAGGAGTTCCCAGAGATGCTTAGCACTTGTTGGCCCTTTTGCATTCTCTCTGCGGTCCAGCTCCCCCCAAACCATCTCGATTGGGTTCAGGTCTGGTGACTGTGGAGGCCAGGTCATCTGGCACAGCACCCCATCACTCTCCTTCATGGTCAAATAGCCCTTACACAGCCTGGAGGTGTGTTTGGGGTCATTGTCCTGTTGAAAAATAAATGATGGTCCAACTAAACGCAAACCGGATGGAATAGCATGCCACTGCAAGATGCTGTGGTAGCCATGCTGGTTCAGTATGCCTTCAATTTTGAATAAATCCCCAACAGTGTCACCAGCAAAGCACCCCCACACCATCACACCTCCTCCTCCATGCTTCACGGTGGGAACCAGGCATGTAGAGTCCATCCGTTCACCTTTTCTGCGTCGCACAAAGACACGGTGGTTGGAAACAAAGATCTCAAATTTGGACTCATCAGACCAAAGCACAGATTTCCACTGGTCTAATGTCCATTCCTTGTGTTCTTTAGCCCAAACATATCTCTTCTGCTTGTTGCCTGTTCTTAGCAGTGGTTTCCTAGCAGATATTATACCATGAAGGCCTGATTCACACAGTCTCCTCTTAACAGTTGTTCTAGAGATGTGTCTGCTGCTAGAACTCTGTGTGGCATTGACCTGGTCTCTAATCTGAGCTGCTGTTAACCTGCGATTTCTGAGGCTGGTGACTCGGATGAACTTATCCTCCACAGCAGAGGTGACTCTTGGTCTTCCTTTCCTGGGGCAGTGCGCATGTGAGCCAGTTTCTTTGTAGCGCTTGATGGTTTTTGTGACTGCACTTGGGGACACTTTCAAAGTTTTCCCAATTTTCCGGACTGACTGACCTTCATTTCTTAAAGTAATGATGGCCACTCGTTTTTCTTTACTTAGCTGCTTTTTTCTTGCCATAATACAAATTCTAACAGTCTATTTAGTAGGACTATCAGCTGTGCATCCACCTGACTTCTCCACAATGCAACTGATGGTCCCAACCCCATTTATAAGGCAAGAAATCCCACTTATTAAACCTGACAGGGCACACCTGTGAAGTGAAAACCATTTCAGATGACTACCTCTTGAAGCTCATCAAGAGAATGCCAAGAGTGTGCAAAGCAGTAATCAAAGCAAAAGGTGGCTACTTTGAAGAACCTAGAATGTGACATATTTTCAGTTGTTTCACACTTTTTTTTATGTATATAATTCCACATGTGTTAATTCATAGTTTTGATGCCTTCAGTGTGAATCTACAATTTTCATAGTCATGAAAATAAAGAAAACTCTTTGAATGAGAAGGTGTGTCTAAACTTTTGGTCTGTACTGTATTAGGTATTGCCGCGTCCATAAAAACCTTCTCTATAAAAATATCACATGACATAACCCCTCAGGTGAACACCGCAAAAAAAAAAAAGTGTCACCTTACATCACAAAAAGTGTAATACTAAGCGATCAAAAAGTCACATGCACCCTAAAATAGTACCAATCAAACCGTCATCTCATACCGAAAAAAATGAGCCCCTACATAAGACAGTCGCCCCAAAAATAAAAGAAACTATGGCTTTCAGAATATGGAGACACAAAAAAATATTTTTGTTTTCAAAAATGCTTTATTATAGAAAACTGAAACAAACAATATTTTGTATTGTCGCATCCGTAACAACCTGCTCTATAAAAATAGCTCATGATATAACCTGTCAGATGAATGTTGTAAATAACAAAATTTAAAAACAGTGCAAAAAACAGCTATTTTTTGTTACCTTGCTTCACAAAAAGTGCAATATAAAGCAACCAAAAATCATCTGTACCCTAAAATAGTATCAACAGGACTGCAACCTTATCCCATAGTTTCCAAAATGGGGTCACTTTTTTTGAGTTTCTACCCTATGGGTGCATCAGGGGGTCTTCAAATGTGACATAGCAAGTTAAAATTATCCCAGTGAAATCTACCCTCCAAAAACCATGTGGTGTTCCTTTCCTTTTGCGCCCTGCCGTGTGCCCGTACAGCAGTTTACGACCACATATGGGGTGTTTATATAAACTACAGAATCAGGGCAATAAATATTGAGTTTAATTTGGCTGTTAATGCTTGATTTGTTAGCGGAAAAAAATGATTAAAATGGAAAATCGGACAAAAAAGTGAAATTTTGAAATGTCATCTCAATTTTCCATTAATCCTTGTGGAACACCTAAAGGGTTAAAAACGTTTGTAAAATCTGTTTTTAATACCTTGAGGGGTATAGTTTCTAAAATGAGGTCATTTTTGGGTGGTTTCTATCTATTTTTGCTTCTAAACTTCTAAGCCTTGTAACGTCCCCAAAAAATAAAATTGCATTCCCAAAATGATGCAAACATGAAGTAGACATATGGGGAATGTAAATTAATAACTATTTTGGAGGTATTACTATGTATTATAGAAGTACAGAAATTGAAACTTTGAAATTTGCTAATTTTTCTAAATTTTTCCAAATTTTATATTTTTTTATAAATAAAAATGAATTTTTTTGACTCCATTTTACCAGTGTCATGAAGTACAATAAAGCGCTTTAAAGTTATTCACACATAAAGTGACACTGGTCAGATTTGCAAAAAATGGCCTGGTCCTTAAGGTGAAAATGAGCCCGGTCCTTAAGGGGTTAAGAATGCATCACACTGTAATTATTTTTCATGTTTTTGTTGAGTAGCAACAGGTAAGTTGCTCATATACATAGGCAGAGATTTATAAAATTAACCTTTGTAGCTACTTGATTTGTACTATGGACAGCTAGGAATGTATTTCAGTGGCCCAGCAGGTCCCTGACTTTAACCTAATCGAACATCCCTGGAGACACCTTAAAATGGCTGTCCACTGAGGATCCTCATCCAGCCTGACAGTGCTTCAGAGGATCTGCAGAGAGGAATGGCAAAAAATCCCCAAATCCAAGTGTGTAACTTGAGAATGATGGGGAACATTGAAACTTTTTTCTATTTTAGCACAATGCCAGATCATGAGAAAATTGTTGAATCTATATACACTACTCACAAAAAGTTAGGGATTAGGGATGAGCAAACATCATATTTTGAAGTTTGTGTTCGGGTTGTGGTATATGTTGAATTGCATTATGTATTCTGTTACCACGGAACATAGCGCAATTCCATGAGAGGACTCCTCATTATTGCAGGTATTTCTACCTGTGAGCAGTGGGGCTTGGGGTCAGTCTGTTTTGTGCCTTGCTGGGTGTAGCCCCTTGCTGCTGACGCAGGGGGTTTGCCATCTGCCCTTCTATATGGTATAGCCTGGTAAAGCATTGGTGTTTTATCATGTCTGTTTCCATGTTTTGCCTGCCAGTGTAACTGCTTCTGATCCTGTCTGTTCCATGTATAACTTGGTGGTGCTCAACTGCTTCTGATCCTGTCTGTTCCATGTCTAGCCTGGCAGTGCCTAACTGCTAACTTTGTCTGTTTCATGTCTAGCCTGGCTGTGCTTTCTGCTTCTGTTTCTGTCCTGTGTATGTCCTGGGATCTCCGGAGGGAGGGCATTTAGTCTGTGTGCAGCTCTTCCTGTGACTGCCAAGCTACCTTTCTGCATGGGGTCCAGGCATCTGCTTGTGCGCTGGTTCCCATTTGTTGTATGAGCCATGTCCTGAGTTTGTTTGGGTTCCAGTCCTTCTGCTGTCTGTTCCACTGGTGCTTGCACCAGAGTGGTTCTCTGCAGGTAGCAGCCAAGTGTAACAGGGCCATCCTGGAGGTGCGACCAGTGAGCCCTCGGCCAAGTTCATCCCCACCACCAGGTTCTCTGTGAAGAATGGGGCTCGCTGGTTCCCTGCCCTCTTGGTTTGGCCTCCTGCCCTTCCGGTGCACTTGGTTCAGTGGTAGTGCTACCACTATTCCCTTGCCTGCTGTTCCTGTTACTGTCATGATTATTTATTAAATGTGTGACAGAGTATTCAGTTGGTTCCTGGTCTGTAATCTACCTGTCTTGTTCTGTTTGCATAATGTTCCGGAGGTCTGCCCAGTCCTCCGGAATGTGACAGAGCCTTTGGTGGTGGTGGTGTTACAGTGTGGACAGGTGTGTCTAGTCAATACAAAACTGCCCTACACTTTGTGAATGAATGACAAGCACGTACTACTTGAATAACATTATTAATCCAGTCATAGTGCTTCTGCATGAACAAAACAGGTTGGCTCGCCTGGAAATTTTCCAGGATGGCTCGCCTGGAAAAGTAGTGGCGGCTGGGCACAACGTACTGTGGGACAGATTCTTAAAACTGTCTGTGTCCACCAGACGGAATGACAGCATTTCAAAGGCCAGGAATTTAGAAATGCTGACATTTAGGATCGCGGGTGGGTAGGGGGGTACTTCCTCTTTCGCTCCAGTGTTTAAGAGATAGACAGCTGAACGCTTCCATGGGACATTGTGGAGATGCTTGGTGGCCGAGGTGATGGCGTTGGTGCCACATCCTCTGCTTGCGGTGTGCTAGGTGCCACTGTCATTCCAGAAGGGGATGAAGAGGCCGAGACTGCAGCAGAAGAGGAAGCAGGACGAGCCAGAGACCTTTCTTGGTTTTTACTCCACTGCAGCTTGTGCTTTGCACTTAGATGCCTGGTCATGCAGGATGTGCCCAGGTTTAGAACGTTTATGCCTCGCTTCAGGCTCTGATTGCACAGCGTGCAAACCACTCGTGTCTTGTCATCAGCACATTGTCTGAAGAACTGCCACGCCAAGGAACTCCTTGGAGCTGGCTTTGGTGTGCTCGGTCCCTTGGTGTAGTGTGGGCAGTAGCAGGAGTACTGTCTAGGGGACGGGTACTCCGCTTTTGCACCCTGCTCCCTCTTTGCTGTGCTGTTGGTTCTGTGCGACCACCGCCTCTTCCTCCGAACTGCACAGGTTACTCGCATGACCTTGATTCCATGTGGGGTCGAGGACCTCATCATCTTCCACATTATCTTCTACCAAGTCTTCACCCCTGCCCTCCTTGTCGGTCTGCACACTGCAGAAAGCCGCAGCAGTTGGCACCTGTTTTTCATCATCATCTGAGACGTCCTGCGGTGGTCCTCCCATGTACTCATCTTAAAACATAAGTGGTTGGGCATCTCTTCCACTTCTGGGGCAGGGCTATGTGGATGGCCCTAGGAAACCCTGCCAGCAGAGTCATCAAAAAGCAGAAGAGACTGCTGCATGACTTCGGGCTCAGACTGCTTGGCTGATTTGCAAGGGGGTAAGTTGAAAGACTGATTGCCATGGGCTGCAGGTGCCAACTCTGATCTTTCAGCAGGGGACTGGGTGGGAGACAATGTGAAGGAACTAGAGTCACTGTCAGCCACCAAATCTAAGATCGCCTGTCCTTGTTCTGGCCTCACCATTCGTAGAGCCGCATTCGGCCCTACCAAATAACGCTGAAGGTTCTGTCACCTACTCGCACCTGAGGAAGGTGTTTCACTTGGTGTGTAGCTGGTACACATCGACCACGTCCTCTCCCTGCAACAGGAGTTCCACCAACACTAGCAGCACTGCGAACAGGGCCACTTCCCTTGTTTGACGCTCTCCTCATTTTTTGCGGTCACCCACTGAAGTAACAGACATTTTTACAAAATTAAGTTCCTTGTGAACAATGCAGAGCAGGGGTTTTTTGATGGCCAAAATGGGTTAATGTCACCCAACAATGGAACAGACAAATTTTAGAAATGTAGGTCCCTGTCACCTAGGCAGAGCAGGGGGTTTTGAAAGGGAAAAATGGGTTAATGTCACCCAACAATGGAACAGACAAATTTTTTAAACTTATTGCCCAGTCTTCTATGCAGTGCAGGCAGCAAAGGTACTTTATTGCCCAAAAAAAGATTTTTTTCTCACACACAATGAAACAGATGGATTTAACTGTATTTCTTTAACTACAAGAAATGCAGCACAAGGCTATAAGGTACTTTTTTGCCCCCCCCCCCAAAAGGGTTACTTTAACCCTAAATGAAACAGATGGATTTAACTGTGATTATATTTCACTCTCACAAATGAAGCACAGGGTTTTTTAACATAAAAAATGGTGGATATGTCACTCCTACGATGGAACATATGGATTTGCTGAATTTATGTGCCTGCCTGTCACATGTGCAGTACTTTACACCCAAAAATGTGAATTTGAAGCCCACAAATTTAACAGCGGTATTTAATGGTTTTATTTGACTGACAGGAACGCAGCGTAGGCCACAAATGTACTTTATAGCAGCAAAAAATGTAACTGCAGTATTTGGCAGTTTTATTGGACTGTCAAAAATGAAGCACAGGACAAAAAGGAACTTTTTTTTAACCCTAAATGAAACAGGCCTCAGAGGTACTTTACAACAAAAAATGTAAATATGTCACCCCACAATGGAACAGATGGATTTAACTGATTATATTTCACTCTCAGAAATGCATCACAGGGGTACTTTACAGAAATAAAATGAGGATATGTCACCCCCTGGGTCCCTGAACTCACAGACAGTATTATTTTCCCTTCCCCTGGCACATATGCAGTGCAGGTGCACTTTAAAAATGGGTATATGTCAGCCACTAAACTACCAGAACAGAATTAAATTATTGTCCCTGGCACATGTGCAGTGCTGGTGCATTGCTGTTGCACAAAATGGCCACCGACGCCCACCTAACTAACAGACGGAGTAAAACTTTTTTTCAGTCTCACTGGGCTCAGGGCAGGGTACAAAAATGTTGCATTGCACCCCCAAAACAAAAAACGCTGTAGATCGCTGACTACACACCAAGTGCAGATATCAGATCCTTTCCTAATCTCTCCCTCACAGCAGCATCCTATCCCTATAACTAGTAAGAGTTGAGTGACGTGCGGCGCTATGTGACTCCAGCTTATATAGAGGCTGGGTCACATGCTGCACTTGGCCAATCACAAACATGCCATTAGTACGCATGGCTGTGATGGCTTTTAAGGGCACACTAGTTAAACGCTCATTGATTGGCTGCCCAGCAGCCTTTCAAAAAGCGCCATTAAATCGCCGAACACCAAAATCGAACCTAAGCTTTTACGAAAATGTCCATGCCGGGTACAAAAAACCCTAAAGTTCGGTACGAACCCGAACTTTGCAGTTCGGGTTCGCTCAACCCTTGTCAGATATGTATTGTAAAAGATTGGGTGGTATAGCTTTATTGATTGGTATTGCTTTAAAAAATTGCTATAGCAGTAGCTAACTATTGTCTTACTAAACTCTCCCTGTGATTAAACTATATATATATATATATATATATATATATATATATATATTATATTTAAAGATAAGATTTTTTTCTTTTTCTGTCAGACATTCTATTACAGCAATTTATAACCCCAGAGAACACATCCATTTCCTGGCTGGGATCTTATATAGTGCCTATGACACATATCAGTATAGTCCCTCCTGATGCTGATTGGCTGAGGCTGACTGCAGGGCAAACCCACCAGCCAGGGCACCTTGTGGATTCATGTGATCAAGCTCTTTCATCTTTCCTGCTGTGCGGTTTTCTGATCTGCAAAATGGTGGATGTCATCTTGAATGATTTGTTCAAAAAGAATTGCAAAAGTTTCGGATTCGCTAGAGTCCAAATTTTTGGGTAAATTTGTAATGAATTTAATTAGTTATGATTTGATTTGATCATCTATAATAGTAATAAACCTAAAATAACCACTCAAAAGTTAAAATTGTTAAACAAAAGCAGAACCGAAAAAGTGAAAAATGTATAAATATAAAACATATTACACTTTAAGCATGTAATTATTAATCCAATATATATTATTAATTTATAGACATTTCAAAACCATTTCTTTGCAAGCAATATTACAGAGCTAAGTTCATGTAACTATATACTATGGACACAAACCTCCACTTGCTTCTGGAATTTGGACTCCAGGAGACAAGGGCCCCTGTGGTGAAGATCCATCAATTAACTTTGGTGTAGATTCCTCATCTTCTTCAATTTCTTCTTGAACTGGTTCTGGAGATAGAATGGGTCTATTCACAATAGGCAGTACAGTTCCAATTTCTATCTAAAAGAGAAAAAAGTATGTTTATTGATCAAAAACATTATAGCACTCCTGTACATTCATTATTAAAAGATATGGGTACAGAGATATAAGGTTGGCCACTAGGTGTCGCTATGCAACAAATCCTTTTTTTCTTGCATCATTTTTGCACAGACTGTTGCCAGTGCTGTACATGAACCTAATCAACTTTTACCCTGTGAAGCAGAAAATAATTGCAGAAGTCTGAAAAAATGTATAGTCGTGGCTAAAATGCCCTAAAGACAATACTAAAAGCATGCTGCTGTGTTGTCATCATTTTCAGTTAAATATATGGTAGCAAAAACTAGTTTTTACAGTATTCAAATATATGTTGAATACACATTTGGATATATATAATATGTACTGTATAGATTTTATGAGTTTATATATAATTTACATATTTTTTTTTCTCTTTTATTATGGCATTCAACGTTAAAATTAATAGATGGTATAGATTTATTGTACAGGTCAAGACAAGTGTGGGGTTTAGGGATGAATGAACTCATTCTAAAGAATCAGTTTGTCTCATTAGCAAGAGTTCTTCACCTCTGAGGGGCTGTCAGTGCAGGTGAAGATGCAACCGCAACCTGTTGATTGGAAGGGCCAGAATATAGGCCAGCCCTAACGATCTGGGCCCTGCGCCGATGCTCTGAGTAGCAAAACAGGCGCAGAAGCTCAAATTTGGCCTTGGGAGTAGTGCTTGCACTCTCAGTTCAGCTTTACACTCTTATCAGTAATAAGACCATCTACTTGGCTAATGCGCTCTGAAAGAGCAGAGATTAAAATCCATAAATTACAACTTTTACATGAATCACTACTCATAAAACTATGGGGCACTGCCACTTCTGAATGTAAGACAGCTTTCACATTTAGACCTTTTTCTACTCCTGAAACAGACGAAGAAAACGGTAAATAAGACGGACCTACCATCCCGTCCCATTCACCGCCCACTTATTTAGACCTAGCGTGGGCAGGGAGGAGTCCTCTGCTGCATAATGGAAACCAGATGGATCCATTATGTGGCCCATAGACCGGAATGCAAAACGGAAAGCCTCTAAAGGCATTCCATCATAGAATTCTGTTATGGCCCGTGGTAACGGAATCCATAACGAAATAGTAATAAAACCCAGAACTCGAACTTGTAAAACACAAGTTTTCTTATCCCTAGTCCTGTGCAATCACAACAAAAATGTGAATTGGACAGAGACACAAAATATGGTGGTGGGTTTGAGGTCTGAGTTAACTTTCCAGAAGGACAAAAGTCGTTTTGAGGGAAAAGATTCAGCAAAACTTGTGAATTAGTAATTAAAAGCTCTGCTTTTTTTCAACTGAAAGGCCAAGCGGGATCATATCAATGATTCACAGCTGTTTCTGTATACACAGTCATGGAGGAAAGGCTAACCCCGGTAACCCTCCCTCTTCCCTGTCCCTTCGCTGTGACTGAAAGCCGGCTGTTCGGCAAAGGCAGCCGAACTCTCGTGCACAAGCAATGTCAGTCACAGCGAAGGGGCAGGGAAGGGGGCGTGGTTACCGCTGCCTCCTTGACTTCAATCATGTGTGCAGAAGCATGCCGGGCAGGGGATAAAACAATTTTTTCAGTACGTTTGCTGCATCTGCCTTCAGAAACACACTGCTGGCTACAGGCAGGTACTGCTGGCGGCTTGGGATGGTTTTGGGAGGTGACAGGTTCCCTTTAAGAAACATTCTTTTCTGTATATTTACTTGTACATAAAGTGCAAGTGCTGCCAAAAATTACAAGCAAGAGGCACTCCGATACAACCTGTATATCACATAAAGGAGGGCCTCATTCACATTGTGGTACAATAGTTCAGGTAGTGGGACTCCTATAATTATAAAGCCTATGCACTAAGTGAAAGGGCTGCCAAAAATTAGAAGGAACAGGCACTCAAAAACACCCTTTATTACACATAAAGGAGGGCATCATACACACCCTTGAAAAATTATGATTGATGGCATGCTGGTGACCCTCAAAATCATTTGGAGCCAAGGCCTGCTGATCTGACGATCTAAAACATTAGGGGCTAGGGCCTGCTGCTGCATTGGTGATTCTAGATAACCTCTGTGTGATTGCACATCCCCGTGACGGCGATGATCCATTTGGATGTCTGCCCTATCAACTTTCGATGTTCTTTTCTGCGCCTACCATGGTGATCACGAGCAACGAAGAATCAGGGTTTGATGCCGCAGAGGGAGCCTGAGAAAAGGCTACCACATCCAAGGGAGATCAATGGCTGAAATCTAATTGGTTGTTGTTGCCTTGCCCCTTTTTTTTTCCTAATTGTTAACCACCCAGAGAGGGTGGGTAAAGTAATTAAGTAACAAGCATCCAAGGAAGGCAGCAGGCAAGCGGCAATTACCCACTCCCGACTCGGGGAGGTAGTGACGATAAATAACAATACAGCACTCTTAAGAGGCCCTGTTATTAAAATTAGTACACTTTCCGTTAATGAGGATCTATTGGAGGGCAAGTCTGGTGACAGCAGTCTACTCGCTCCACAACGGTCACCCAGTTTGCCATCATGGTGAGGATTGTGTTGACCAGACTCTTGGCTACTGAGACTGGACTTGTAGGTGAGGGCCTGCTGCCTGCCTGACTTTAGATAACTTCTAGGCGATCGCACGTCCCCTTGACAGCGACGATACATTTGGATGTCTGCCCTATCAACTTTGGAGCAATTTTTCAACAAGGACCTTATGGTATAGCACCGTTTTGCGTGTCCTCTCCACCAGAGGAATGAGAGATAAGAAGTTCTCTTTGTAGCGGAGGTTGAGAAGGGTGAGCAACCAGTAATCCGTGTTGTCTAAAATGCGTATAACATGCGGGTCGTGGGAAAGGCATCCTAACATGAAGTCAGCCATGTGTGCCAGAGTACAAAAAGGCAAGACTTCGCTATTATCATCAGAAAATAAGCTGACCCTGTAAAAGATTGCAGGTGAGGGCCTGCAGGTGAGGTGACCGTGTAAAACATTATATGCGAGGGCCTTCAGTTGAGCTGACCCTGTAAAACATTATATGCGAGGGCCTGCAGGTGAGCTGACCCTGTCAAACATTATATGTGAGGGCCTGCAGGTGAGCTGACCCTGTAAAAAATAAGTATGTTGATATGATGGAAGAGGAGGAGGATGAGAAAAGGAAGATTTAACCATATATCCTTTTTTGTGGTGGAAGGGGTGCATGGGAATACAGTGTATTCAATACACCATAAAAGCCACATTTAAAGTGCCTTTATGTTCAGCCGCTTTCCTCTGGTGGAGTAGAGAAGTCAGGGGCAATCTAGGCCTTGTTCATTTTGATAAGAGTCAGCCTGTCAGCATTTTCAGTTGACAGGCGGATGCGCTTATCAGTTACTATGCCCCCAGCAGCACTAAATACCCGCTCTGACAAAACTCTGGCGGCGGGGCAGGCCAGAATCTCCAAGGCGTAGAGCGCCAGTTTGTGCCACGTGTCCAGCTTGGACACATAATAGTTGTAAGGCACAAAGGGATCACTGAGGACACTGACACGGTCTGCTACGTACTCCTTCACCATCTTCCAAAACTTTTCCCTCCTTGTGACACTAGGCCGTACATCAGGGTGAGGGTGCTGGTGGGGTGTCATGAAACTGTCCCAGGCCTTGGAGAGTGTTGCCCTGCCTCTTTTGGAACTGCTGTGTGTTCACCTTGTCTCCCCTCCTCGGTTGCCCAGAGAAGTACGGACTCTGCCTCCAGCATTGTCAGATGGAAATGTTTGGAGCAATTTTTCAACAAGGAGCTTCTGGTATTGCACGGTTTTGCCCGTCCTCTCCACCTGAGGAATAAGAGATGAGAAATTCTCTTTGTAGCGAGGGTCAAGAAGGGTGAACAACCAGTAATCCGTGTTGTCTAAAAGGGCGGGAAAGGCAGCCTAACATGAAGTCAGCCATGTGTGCCAGAGTACCAACAGGCAAGACTCTCAATATCCTCATCCTCTTCCTCCTCTTCTGCCCACCCACGCTGAACAGATGGAATTAAACGTCCATGGGTACTACCCTCTGTAGCAGAGGCAACCGTCTCCTGCTCCTCCTCCTCCTCTTCAACGTCCAATTTGCGCTTTAGAAGACTGAAGGAGAGTGGTCTGGCTATCACCCTGTGTAATGTCGTCTTCCCTCATTTCCAGCTCTTCCACATGCAAAGCGTTGTCCTTAATTTTGAGCAGCGAGCATTTGAGTAGACACAGAAGTGGGATGGTCACGCTGATAATAGTGTTATTGCCGCTCAACATCTATGTTAATTCCTCAAAGTTCCTCAAACTTCACAAAGGTCAGAAATCCATGTCCACTCCTTGCTTCTGATTAGCATAAACTGACTGGAAAGGCGACGACAATGTTGCAGCTGGTATTCCACTACTGCCCTCTGCTGCTCACAAAGCCTGGCCAACATGTAGAACATAGAGTTCCAACATGCGCTCGCGTTGCACAAGAGCCGGTGAGCTGGCAAGTTAAAGTGCTGCTGCAGCGTTGACAGACCGGCTGAAGCTGTCGATGATTTGCGGAAATGTGCACACACGTGGTACACCTTCACCAGTAGCTCAGTCAAATTGGGGTAGGTTTTGAGAAACCGCTGAACCACTAAGTTTAAGACTTGGGCTAGGCATGGGATGTGTCTGAGCTTGCCGATCTCCAAAGCCGCCACCAAGTTACAGCCATTATCACACACAACCATGCCTGGCTGTAGGTTGAGTGGCGAAAGCCACAGCTCAGTCTGGTCTCTTATGCCCTGCAACAGCTCTGCGGTGGTGTGCTGTTTGTCCCCTAAGCATATCAGCTTCAGCACGGCCTGTTGACTCTTCCCCACTGCAGTGCTACACTGCTTCCAGATACCGGCTGATGGCTGACTGGTTCTGCACACGGATAATTCGGAGGTGGAAGTGGAGGCAGAGGAGGAGAAGTGGGGGTTGGAGCCACTAACGTAGATGCTGGTGAAAACCCTGATGGTATTAGGGCACGCAATACTCAGCGTCGGTAGCTCCCAGGGTATGACTCGCTCCCGGCCTTCACAATGTTCACCCAGTGTGCCATCAGGGAAATGTAGCGTCCCTGGCCAAATTCACTTGTCCATTTGTCCGTGGTTAAGTGGACCTTCCCAGTAACTGCGTTGGTCAGGGCAAATGTGACCTTTCGGGACACATGTTGGTGTAAGGCGGGCACGGCACACCTTGAATAATAGTGGTGGCTGGGTACAGAGTACCACGGGATATCAGGCTGCGGAAGGCCTCATTTTCCACAAGCTGCTCATTTAGTGCTATGGCCTGTGGGTGGGTGGCTGGATATTTGCATTCAAATGCCTGGAGTAATGACATTTGGACGCTGTGCTGGGACAGGGAAGTGAATGTGGTCAATGATGGTGCTCGTGAAGGTCCAGGTGCAGGGCAGGACACATCCTCGTCTGTGCCTTCGATAGGCGATTGGCCAGCACGTACCATAGAGGAAGAGGAGGCAGTGGTGTGACTCGCAGACACAGATTGTGGACCCAGGCATTCGTCCCACTTATTATGGTGCTTGGATGCCATGTGGCGGATCATGCTGGTGAGGTTGCTAGCGTTCACGCCCCGGCTCATTTTTGTATGGCACAGGTTGCAAACTACTATTCTTTTGTCGTCCATACTTTCCTAAAAAAAAGCGCCATACTGCAGAACACCTACCCCTTGGCAAGAGAGATTTATGTAAGGGGGTGCTCCGTGGAACAGTTGCGGGCATGTTTGGTGTTGCATGCCTTCTGCCTTTTGCCACCCCACTGCTTCTTCCAGACTGTTGCGGTGCTGCAGATCCTTCCCCCTCTGAAATGCTGTCCTCAATCAGCTATCCACCTTCCCAGGTTGGGTCAGTGACCTCATCGTCCACCACCTCCTCTTCCATGTCCTCACTTTGATGATCATCCTCTTGATTTGTTGACCTAACCACAACCTCAGTGATTGACAACTGTGTCTCATCCTCTTCATCAACCTCTTGAGACAGTAATTGCGGTTGACTCATTGGTAACGGTGTCTCATCATCATCCACCTCATTAAACACTAACTGCCTTTCCCCACCGTCATGTTCTTGTGACTGTGGATGCTCAATAGGTTGGGAATCAGGGCACAAGATCTCATGTCCCTCTTCAAGCGTGCTTGGCGAAAGGGCCAAATCAAGTAATGACGATGAATAGAGCTACTCTGAGTGTGGGATCACTTTTTGGGCCAGACTCTTCATGGTGGGAGGAAGGAAGATCACGGAGAGGATTCTGTTGACCAAACTCTTGGCTACTGAGACTGGACTTTGTGGAAGACAGGGGTGGTGCTTAACCGACTGGAAGCATAATCTGCTGCAATCCAACCGACCAACTGGTTGCACTGGTCTGACTTCAAGAGTTTTGTTCTGCCATGCCCTGCAAACTGGGACATGAAGCTAGGTATCGTGGATGATTGTTTTTCTTATGCTCTGGCAGCAGGCACAGTTTCAACGCGCCCAGGGCCACGGCCTCTGCGTAAACCATCAGCATCATGGCCACTTCCCCGTCCCTTACTACTCGCCTTCTTCATATCAAATGTTATATGCATGCTTGACACACAAGATGTGGCACGGATGTCACAGTTCACAGCAAGCACAGTTTATGGAAAAAGTACGTAAGTATAGAAAAAGGAAAATAGACTTCACTTATATTTCTCCAATCTTTGGCCCTGACGCACAGAAGGTATTGGACATATGTCACAAGTCACTGCAGACACCTTCTATAAAAAAAAAGTATTGAAAATGATTGAAAAAATATATAGTAAGTTTCACTCATATTTCTCCAATCTCTGGCCCTGACACACAGAAGGTATTGGACAGATGTCACAAGTCACTGCAGACACCCTCTATAGAAAAAGTATTAAAAATTTAGGAAAAAATAAATTAATTTTCACTTAAATTTCTCCTATCTCTGGCCCTGACACACAGAAGGTATTAGAAAGATGTCACAAGTCACTGCAGACACCCTCTATAGAAAAAGTATTGAAAATGAAAGAGAAAATATATTAATTTTCACTTATATTTCTCCAATCTCTGGCCCTGACACACAGAAGGTATTGGACAGATGTCACAAGTCACTGCAGACACCATCTATAGAAAAAAGTATTGAAAATGAAGGAAAAAATATATAAATGTTACTTATATTTCTCTAATCTCTGGCCCTGACACACAGAAGGTATTGGACAGATGTCTTAAGTCACTGCAGACACAGTCTATAGAAAAAGTATTGAGGATAAAGGAAAAAATATAGTAATTTTCCATTATATTTCTCCTATCTCTGGCCCTGACACACAGAATGTATTGGACAGATGTCACAAGTCACTGCAGACACCCTCTATAGAAAAAGTATTGAAAATGAAGAAAAAAATATAATAATTTTCACTTATATGTCTCCTATCTCTGGCAATGACACACAGAAGGTATTGGAAAGATGTCTTTAGTCACTGTAGACACACTCTATAGAAAAAGTATTCTAAATGCTGAAAAAAAAAAAATTGGTACTGTAGCTATAAAATACTGCCAGCCTGCCACCACACACAATAGTCCTTAAAAGGATTTTTGGGTCTTTTAAAACGTTTTCTAATAAATAGATTGCGATAACACTCCCTACACTCTCTGTCCCTTCCAAAGCGCAGTTCTCCCTGACTACAAATGAGCTGAACATGCGTTATCGGGTGCACCTGATGACGTTTTTCAGCCAGCCAATCACTGCTACTGGCATTACAGTAAGGGCAGTACTTACCTGCACGTTTATTGGCTGCATAGCAGCCGTGAAACATGCGGGGGAGGAGACTCGAGCATGGTGCTTGAGCACATGCAGCACTCGGCCGAGTACCACTACGTGCCGAGCATAGCGATGCTCGAGCCGAACAGCAGTTCGGTCGAGCATGCTCGCTCAACATTACTGCCAATCATTGATAGGACCAACCATGTAGCTATTGAGCATAGAAAGAGCAAAGGTTTAAATAAAAATACTAATTATACTAAGCATTTTCTTACAAAACTACATATCAATCTGCTCAACTCTTCCTGCTCTATAACACGCTGCAGATTGCATTGCATTTTCATGGAGACAGCTTCCCTTTTAAAACAGGTAAGGATATATTAAAAAGTATCCAAACCAGTCAATGCTCTATGACAGGGATACTTAACTGGTAGACCACCTGCATGTCCTGATTTCCACTGTATATGTAATGAAAGAACGAAACGAAAAATAAAAGGAAGAAAAATATGTCTAAGGTCTGTTGAATAAAGGCAAAGGGGATTGTATGTCAACATGTAAATGTTAAATCATACCACTAATCAACTTATCCACTATAGTAAAATTAGTATCTAATATAGAATTAAAGTGATTGCTTAATTAAATGAGTTTTCTTGGAGTTTGATCTTGATGGCCTATCCTCAGAATAGGCCATAAATATCTGATCGGTGGTGGTTCGACACCTGCAATCTAGGCCGATTAGCTACTCTAAATGGCTGTGACGCTCCAATGTACACATTCCCTGTGTAAATGTGTTACATAGATAGCTATCATTCACTGATAAGACTGCATACTTGGCTACTGAGCTCAAAAAGAGCGGCAATTAAAATGTATACATTCTAAGTTTTAATGACTCTTTCCCCATAAAACTATATTTTAATCTGCTCAATTCTTCCTGCTCTATAACATGCAGCTGCTTAAAATAAGTAGGGACATTGATTACAATAGTCTGAGTGAAGACTATGATGGCAAGAACACCCACACAGTTAGAGCTCATGCAGACAGTGGCCATATGTTTTGTTCCGCACCCGTTCCGCATTTTCTATGAGTGTGATGGCCATGTGCGGTCCACAAATTGCGGAACACACACAGGCCAGTATCCGAGTTTTTCAGATCCGCAATTTGCGGACCACAAAACACATACGGTCATCTGAATGAGCCCTTAGGTTACTTCTCCTGGAGTCCAGGAGAAATGGGACTACTTAAAAGGGGCACTATTGAAGGCAACAGAAAATTGCATTAGGCTTGTCAGTAAAAGCAAAAAAAGGAAGAGACCACTGTGGTACTCAGCAGAAGTGGCCAAAATCATTAAAAACAAAAAGATAGCATTTAGGAATTATTTAAAAAAAACAAGGATGACAGGCAAATTTATAAGATTAGGCAGAGAGAGGCCAAACAAGTTATAAGAGCTTCTAAAGCACAGGCAGAAGAGAAATTAGCTCAGTCAGGGAAAAAAGGCGATAAGGCATTCTTCCGATACATAAATTAAAAAAGGAAACTAAAACAAGGAATTACCAAATTAAAAACAAAAGAAGGAAGGTATATGGAAGAAGATAAAGAACTAGCTGACTGCCTCAATGAATACTTCTGTTCAGTTTTTGCAAAGGAAAATGAAGGAGAAGGACCTCAGTTAGGAAAGAAGACTAATGAATCTTTTGATGCATGTGTCTTTACAGAGGAAGAGGTTCTAAGTCAACTGTCTAAAATTAATACAAATAAGTCACAGGGGCCTGATAGGATATACCCAAAGCTATTAAAAGAGCTCAGTGGTGAACTAGCAAAACCATTAACAGATTTATTTAACCAATCACTGGCAACAGGAGTTGTCCCAGAAGATTGGAAATTAGCAAATGTTGTGCCCATTCACAAGAAAGGTAGTAGGGAGGAATCGGGCAACTATAGGCCAGTAAGCCTGACATCAATAGTGGGGAAATTAATGGAAACCATACTTAAGGAGAGGATTGTGGAAAATCTAAAATTTCATGGATTGAAAGATGAAAAACAGCATGGGTTTACTTCAGGGAGATCATGTCAAACTAATCTTATGATTTTTTTGATTGGGTGACTAAAATAATAGATGGCGGAGGTGCAGTAGACATCGCTTATCTAGACTTTAGTAAGGCTTTTGATACTGACCCACATAGAAGGCTTATCAATAAAGTGCAGTCTTTGGGCTTGGACTCCCATATTGTTGAATGGATTAGGCAGTGGCTGAGGGACAGGCAACAGAGGGTTGTAGTCAATGGAGTATATTCAGACCAAGGTCTTGTTACCAGTGGGGTACCTCAGGGATCTGTTCTGGGACCCATATTGTTTAATATCTTTATCAGCAAAATTGCAGAAGGCCTCAATGGTAAGGTGTGTCTTTTTGCTGATGACACAAAGATTTGTAAGAGGGTTGATGTTCCTGGAGGGAAACACCAAATGGAAAAGGACTTAGGAAAACTAGAGGAATTGTCAAAAATCTGGCAACTAAAATTTAATGTTGATAAGTGCAAGATAATGCACCTGGGACGTAAAACCCCAAGAGCAGAAAATAAAATCAGTGATACAGTCCTAACCTCAGTATCTGAGGAAAGGGATTTAGGGATCATTATTTCAGAAGACTTAAAGGTAGGCAGACAATGTCATAGAGCAGCAGGAAATGCTAGCAGAATGATTGGGTGTATAGGGAGAGGCATTAACAGTAGAAAGAGGGAGGTGCTCATGCCGCTCTACAGAGCACTAGGGAGACCTCATTTGGAGTATTGTGCTCAGTACTGGAGACCATATCTCCAGAAGGATATTGATACTTTGGAGAGAGTTCAGAGAAGAGCTACTAAACTGGTACATGGATTGCAGGATAAAACTTACCAGGAAAGATTAAAGGACCTTAACATGTATAGCTTGGAAGAAAGATGAGACAGAGGGGATATGATAGAAATACATAAAGGGAATCAACAAGGTAAAAGAGGAGAGAATATTTAAAAGAAGAAAAACTGCTACAAGAGGACATCGTTTTAAATTAGAGGGAAGTATTATTTTACTGAGAGAGTAGTGGATGCATGGAATAGCCTGAAGGAGTTTAAGCATGCATGGGATAGGCATAAGGCCACCCTTCATATAAGATAGGGCCAGGGGCTATCCATAGTATTTAGTATATTGGGCAGACTAGATGGGCCAAATGGTTCTTATCTGCCGACACATTCTATGTTTCTATGTTTTACGTCTGCATTTTTGCCGGATCCATCATGGATCAACAAAAATGTTTCCGTCATGATAATACAACCGTCTGCATCTGTTATGAACGGATCCGGTTGTATTATCTCTAAAATAGCCATGATGGATCCGCCTCTGAAACCATTCAATGGGGGACGGATCTGTTTTCTTTTGCATCAGAGAAAACGGATCCATCCCCATTGACTTACATTGTGAGTCATGATGGATCCGTCCTGCTAAGAATCACCCAGGACGCACTAAAAAATTCTGCTTGCAGTGCTTTTGTGTGCGTCATTGGAACTCAATGAAACGGAACGCATTCTGGTGCACTCTGTTCCCTTCAGTTCAGTTTTGTCCCCATTGACAATGAATAGGGACAAAACTGAAGTGATTTTCCACGCTATTGAGATCCTACGATGGATCTCAATAGTGGAAAGGGAAAGTACAGATGTGAAAAAAACCTTAGTGGCACTCTTAATGTATAGTGGTAATTTCAATGAGGGGTCAACATCATAATTTTTATACACAATCTAGCCATTCAATTTTTGTGTACTGCATAGCAGTACTTTTTATGTATACAGTATGGCTGGACCATTTATGTGTGTTGTATTGCCCCACTATTTATACATCACTGTAAATCCAAATGGCAATTGTAATGCTGTTTTTAGAAAGGGGAAGTCAGTTTAACATCACTACAACTGTTTAAAAAGTTATGTTACATTCTATGTTTGTGTCAAGGCTCCTTCACACTTCCTGATGTTCTGGCAGATTACTGCTAATAAGCATTTGTACGAGTGAAACGTTCGTTCATCGAATAATAGGATCATTGGTGTGGACACCTAAATCGATGTTTATCTGGCAGCAGATCATGCTGTCTAAACAGTACTCTGTTGCTGGCATACAATGATTCTTTATGGGGAGGAGCGATGGCATTAGAGATTGCTCCTCCCCATACTGTGGAGGAGATTACTGCAATGCCTTGATTAGAGAATATGTGTCACCCTAGCAGAACTTGGGGTGAGATGGAGTACAGCAGCAAGAGTAAGGACACGTGAAAGCTACCATGTGGAGGAAGGGGGTTAGGGTCCATTCACACGTCCGTAGTGATTGCAGATCTGCAAATTGCAGATTCGCAATACATCCAACCGTCACCCCCATAGAAATGCCTATTTGTGTCCGCAATTGCGGACAAGAATAGGAAATGTTCTATTTTTTTCTGAAGCCGCGGACCGGAAGATCGGCGGCGCGCTCTGGAAATGCGGATGCGGAGAGCACATAGTGTGCTCTCCGCATCCATTCCATCCCCATAGAAAATTAATCGGTCCGCAGCCGTTCCGCAAAATAGCGGAACGGATGCGTACCCATTTGCGGACGTATGAATGGAGCCTAAGGCCTCATGCACACGACAGTATTTTTTCACTGTCCGCAAAACGGGGTTCCGTTGGTCCGTGATCCGTGACCGTTTTTTCGTCCGTGGGTCTTCCTTGTTTTTTGGAGGATCCACGGACATGAAAAATGAAAAAAAAATCTAAGTCAAGTTTGCCATTGAAATGATAGGAAAAAACGGACACGGATCACGGACACGGATCACGGACACGGATGACAATCTTGTGTGCATCCGTGATTTTCACGGACCCATTGACTTGAATGGGTCCGTGAACCGTTGGCCGTGAAAAAAATAGGACAGATCATATTTTTTTCACGGCCAGGAAAAACGGATCACGGATGCGGCTGCCAAACGGTGCAGTTTCCGATTTTTCCACTGACCCATTGAAAGTCAATGGGTCCGCAAAAAAAACGGAAAACGGCACAACGGCCACGGATGCACACAACGGTCGTGTGCATGAGGCCTAAGAGTGAGGAGAGTGATAGATAAAAGAGATAGTTAGGGAGTCAGTTGGAAGATAGCAGTCAGACGGAAGGGTTGACTGTGATGGAGGACAGCCATATAGAAAAGAGATGGATTAGATATCTAGAGAAAAAGACATGGACAATCTGAATATAACAGAGACAAGGAGAACTTAACTGTCCAAACTGAACTGAGAGAAGTATATAGAGACACTAAAGCAATGTACAGTTATATATCAATCAATATGTAGTAATATTTCTAAAAAGTTTGTAACCATTCAAGTGGATGTACCTTTTTATTTTAAAAAGGTTAAGGGGGATTTCTGAGATTCTAATATTGATGGCCTATCCTCTGGATAGGTCATCAAAAATAGATCACTGAAGGTCCAACTCCCAGCACCCCTACGGATCATCTGTATGCACTAATGCACTCTTGTGAGTGCCATGGTCTCTTCTTAGGCAAGTAATGTGAAGTTCAAAGGTGACATGGCCTAGTTGAAGCACAGTCCCATTCTAGTACCAAACTCGGCTTCTGGCCGATGGATAGTGCTGTGTTTTGTAAGTTTTTTTAAAAAACTTTTTTTCTTATTTAGCAATTACAACATACATAAATATGCAAACTTAAGGGATAAAACCCACCCTTCCCCATCCTCTCTATACCCCCCTACTAACTAACATATCATGAATTACTGTATTCCGCACTTAATTAGAAAAGCCAATGTTTGGCAATCATCATTCTCGCAGCAACCATTAAAGTCTATGTATACCTTTGGAGGCAATTATTGTTTATGATTTCATTTTACTCATTTTTGGCTAAAAATCATATTGTCAATTAGCCTTAATTAAACATATTAAGCCATTCTGTCACAAATGGTTAACTGTTTTTCTAACTGTGTGACGGTTACTTTTACTTTCACTTAGTGCCAGTCCTCTAATAACCCTTATCTCTAAACTGCTAAGGGGTCATTATAAATAGGGATGAGCGAACACGTGGGAGTTTGTGTTTGCCAGGTTTGGCCGAACTTCAGGTCAAAGTTCGGGTTCGGGACCCGAACTTGACCCCAAACCCAAACCCAATTGAAGTCAATGGGAACCCTAACTTCACTTTATTATTTTCTGTTATAACGGAAAATAATAGCCTTCTTAAGAGAGATAAGGGGTTAGAAAAAATGACTCACCTCATCCACTTGATCAGTGTCTTCTATCTTCTTTCAGCAGGACCTGCGATGACATCACAGTGTTTACCATGTGGTGAGCGTGGTGACGTCATCGCAGGTCCTTTGATCTTCATTCAGCAGGACCTGCCAAAGTACCTGAGATGATGTCATCATGCTCACTATGTGGTGACGTCATCGCAGGTCCTTTTGCAGGTCCTACTGAAAGCAGATAGAAGACACTGGGGCAGCGCGATCAAGTGGACTAGGTGAGTTTTTTGTTTTTTTTACTCCTAAATTGCTATACTCTTTTGCATTCTGTCTTAAGAATGCTATTATTTTACGCTATAACCATGTTGTAATGGAAAATAATAAAATGAGCCAAACACCGTACCCGGACTTCAGTGAAAAAGTCCGGGTCCGGGTACCCGGACTCACAAAGTTCGGTACGAACCCAAACTTTGCAGTTCGGGTTCGCTCATCCCTAGTCATAAACACTTACTTAAGCCACATACTTATCAGTAAGATAAGAAATGGGCTATAATGAGTGTTTATAAGGTCAGAGAGAAGAGATAAGGAGTCTGTCTGCTCCCCAGATGACGGAAAAGACAGAAAATCCACAGGCTGCTACTACAGCTATGTACAAAAAAAAAGGATTACATATTTTTAATAAAGACCAATGGGAAAAATGATTTTTAGCTCAAAATAAGTACAATACAATAATAATAATAATTAAAAAAATTGCCCCGACATAATAAGTAGGTGTACATAACCTTTAACTTATACACTCCATCACAAAAACATTGCTTAATTCCTGTTAAGTCGCCTATAATAAAATGTAATACATCCAATGGAATACTCAATCCAGACTTAACCTATATATAACTTAATATCTCTTGCCAGTTTCTCACAAGCTTGGATCAATGCCAGCAAAGGTGTATCCAGCAGTGGCGTAGCAATGGGGGGGGGGGGGGGGCATTGCCCCGGGCGTCATACTGCAGGTGGCGCCAGTCAGCAGAGTAGATTCCCATCTCCCTGCAGTTCAGCCTCATAGGCTTCAGGCCACTAGGCCAGAAAGCTATGAGGCAGTAGAAGGGCACAGGCAGGGTAAAGGTTAAACCACATGCACAGTAGGGACCTGTGACTCACAATATCACATGACATTCCTAGGTCACGTGGGTCAGAAGTAGTGATGAGCGGCAGGGGTCATTTTCGAATTTGTGATATTTCGCAAATATTTCGCGAATTTGAATATTCGTTAAGAGTAGTGTTGCTTGCGAATTTTCGTGATGCGAATTTTCGTAATGAGAATCAATGAGATCGTGAAAACTCAGATCCGATGGTATATTCTAACCCCCAGGCATTCCCATGGTGATGGGGACGCTTGTCGGGGAGGAGTATGCCAAAGTGGAATAATTGTACAGATTTTTATTTTAAAAGACGAATATTCTAGGAAACGTATATTAGAATATTCGTAATATTCTAAAACAAGCATATATAACAATATAGCGAATATTCGAAAAAAACTAATGTAGAACAATTTAGCTAATATAGTGCTATAATCTTTTTCTTTTAATAGTTGTAATTTTTTTTCCAATCTTAACTTCAGATGAGAAAAAAATTACAACTATTAGACAAAGAAGATTATAGCACTATATTAGCTAAATTGCTCTATATTCGTTTTTTTATTAGTCTTGTGTGGCAACAAAGTGGACATCAAGGACAGAAAAGTTAAAGCAAAGTGCATTGTGTTTCATAGAAAGGAGAATCTTCAGTACTACGATATCTCTGCAAAGACTAACTACAATTTTGAAAAGCCATTCCTTTGGCTTGCCAGAAAACGAATAGGTGATCCTAACCGTGAATTTGTAGCCAAATGCACCACCAGAGGTGGCTATGGATCCTGCACTTGCAGCACAATATGAGATCGATCTACAGGTTGCCCAGACCACAGCACTGCCAGATGAAGATGATGATCTGTGAGGTGAATGAAGTGGGAGCCCAGAGTCAGAAGTTTAGTTTTATAGGCAACTGTCCTGCGATGTCAGTGGTGCAGAGTGTTTGCCACTTTATTATCTAGCTGAGCAGAACATATGCTTAATCTTTTTGGGATGCTGAAGGAGATGAATGGGCTTCAGAGTGAATGTGGCAGATAAACAGAAACAAAATAAATCCTTCATATTTTGGACCTGCATATTTAGCTGTTTGGGACTGCAGATATTCCTTAAAATTTAATAAAGTCGTATTTCAAATACCCGTTCCTTGACATCAGTGACACTTTCTGTATGTGACACTTAATCGCTTACTCAGCCTAATGTGACTAGTGACTTTCTACTTTCCACTTGCTGTAAAACATTTGCCTTTAACTTTTTTCTTCGTCAAAAAGTCACTTATGTGGAGGATTTGTTCTTAGCCTTTCTGAATGAGAATTTTTATTTTTTTATAGGAAGTACCCAATTTCACTCATCGATTCCTCATTAAATAAAGTTCGACATAGTTTTGACTCAATTTTACCAAATGGGTTAAACGCAGAAATGGAGATCTTCGGCTTCCTCTAAGACGCCATACGTGGGTGGCTGCTGCCCACCGATGGGGGACCAGTGTGACAATATAGGTGTGCTCTGGTCCCCCCCTTGGTGGATAGCCGCCGCCCATTTACATCATAACAACATTGGCACTCTGAGTTACCCAAAGACCCAAAATCATTTTGCCACTAGATTGGAAATACTATAAAAGACACACAGGAGCCCAGTCCGGTTTCCAACCATATACCATATAGAGACATCATCCATCGCTGGTTCCCTCATTAAAATAGTCCCATCTATCTGTTATACATGACCTTACACATCAAGCTATGCTCCAAAATGAGATCATCACATTTCAAAGGTACACTCTAGCTTTACAGGCAAAATGGTAGCTTTATCACCGCTGGGTCTTTTGTTGTATGGACCAGTGTTGATATCTAGTAAACCCATATCTGCCTAAAACTAGTGGCCCTTCCAGGATTTGGAGCCCTCCCTTATGAAACCATATATTCCAATGCCACAATAATGCGAAAACACATATATCTCAGAAATGTAAGTTCCAAACATACCTATTTAAACTCTGTCTCAACAATACACTCAAGCCTTACAAGCTAGATGGTGATTTTGTCACCGCTAGGTCTTTTGCCACACGGACAAGTGTCAATAATAAACCCATATTGCTAGAAGACTAATAGTCTCCTCAAGATTCGGAACCCTCCCTTATAAAACAGTCATGTTTTCAAAACGTAACAATAAGGTGAAAACTACACCACAACATTCACCCAGAAGAATATGCATCGCTCAATCAGATCAGACAGAACAATAATGCCTACTCTTTGGACTGTTTTTATTGCCCAATTGGCCTAGTCCTATGTTCTTTCTGCCATATAGAAATACATACACACATATATACTCCTTTATATTCTACATTTCATACTTCCAAGATTGATATATTCTCAGATCTTACCTCCACTTCTATCCCTGTTTCTGGGATGATCTTCCCCAACAAGCCACAGACCTATCCAATTTCCAAATAAACTTCAATTGATTGAACCCTTAATTGCTGACCCAATAAATACCATGCAGACGATATGAATCCTCCACTTACTGATAAAGGGACCAAGCGGAGTCCCAAAACGTGTTTAAGAGTGTGAAGGACCACTGCAAACTAACGTTTTAATACCAAGAATCTTCCAATTAGGAGCTCTCCGTATACTAAATAACCTCATTCAAACAGACCAGCGGATCCCGATCACGTGACTATTCCCCTGGTCATGTCTTCATTACATCACCTACCAGACACTCGAGACGCACTCAGGAACCACGAGGGATGCCGAGAGCCAGAGAGCCAAACTATGAGAACAACCTGCCCGGGACATCTACAGACGACATCCCTGGTCGGTGGGTTAGTGATTTCTGAACCAAAGACAGTGCGGGACGCCGCACTCAGATTCAAAACACCAATCCCCCCACAGTATTTTTTTCTGCATGCAAGGACAATATACATACGCCATCATATGTGACTGTATATTCAAAAGTCAACCTTATATTACCTCGCAGCGATACAGCTCTTTTTAAAACTAGGACACCCCATCACTGATAGTCCCTGAGAAAAAGGACCACTCTACTGCACCTTTTGGGAAAGTGCTATATAACAGACATCCCACAGATGTACTATCCATTTTACGGTTAACACAGCCACATCCACCATTATTCTCATATTTATCATTTTTCCATTTTATTCAAACCCATTTTTAATCATTTACACGGACTTCTATGGACTTGACCCATTAAAGCATTCACTAAGTTTGGTACCAGACATATATCTCACACTATTTTCCCCAATTCGGTACACATATCCAGTGTCTGGTGGTTTCACTAACACCACTCAGTTTCACTCTACGTCACACCTCTGTCCAAGGACTTTTAACCTTACAGCAGCTTTTTAACCAAATTTTAACCAATATTTAAAATAGATTTTATAAAATTGTATTTAATCCCAAATACGAGTGTGCCTGCTACTTTCTTTACAACATACACACCCCTGTTAAAATGTCAGGTTTCTGTGCTGTAAAAAATGAGACAAAGATAAATCATTTCAGAACTTTTTCCACCTTTAATGTGACCTATAAACTGTATCACTCAATTGAAAAACAAACTGGAAGAAAAAAGCTAAAAAAAAACCTAATGTGGTTGCATAAGTGTGCACACCCTCTTATAACTGGGTCTGTAGCTGTGTTCAGAATTAAGCAATCACATTCAAAATCATGTTAAATAGGAGTCAGCATACACCTGCCATCATTTAAAGTGCCTCTGATTAACCCTAAATAAAGTTCAGCTGCTCTAGTTGGTCTTTCCTGAAATTTTCTTAGTCACATCCCACAGGAAAAAACCATGGTCTACAGAGAGCTTCCAAAGCATCAGAGGGATCTCATTGTTAAAATGTTTCAGGAGAAGGGTACAAAAGAATTTCCAAGGCATTGGATATTAGTAATGAGCGGCAGGGGCAATATTCGAATTCGTGATATTTCGCTAATATTTGGGCGAATATTTGCCATATATTCGCAAATTCGTTATCTCCAGTCATTATTTTCTTGATGGCAGAAATCAGAAATTGAAAAATTTGCAAAAACACATCTGAAGTCTCCCAAAAGCATGTGGGAAAAGGTGTTATGGTCTGATGAAACTAAGGTTGAACTTTTTGGCCAAAATTCCAAAATACATTTTTGGTGCAAAAACAACACTGCAGATCACCAAAAGAACACCATACCCACAGTGAAGCATGGTGGTGGCAGCATCATGCTTTGGGGCTGTTTTTCTTCAGCTGGAACTGGGGCCTTAGTTAAGCTAGATAGAATTATGAACAGTTCCAAATACCAGTCAATATTGGCAAAAAACCTTCAGGCTTCTGCTAGAAAGCTAAACATGAAGAGGAACTTCATCTTTCAGCACGACCCAAAGCATACATCCAAATCAACAAAGGAATGGCTTCACCAGAAGAAGATTAACGTTTTGGAATAGCCCAGCCAGAGCCCAGACCTGAATCTGATTGAAAATCTGTGGGGTGATCTGAAGAGGGCTGTAATAAAATCAAAAGGTGCTTCAACAAAGTATTAGTTTAAGGGTGTGCACACTTATACAACCATATTATTTTTTCTTCCCTCTACCTAAAAGATTTCAGTTATTTTTTTTCAACTGAGTTGTACAGTTTATAGGTCATATTAAAGGTGGAAAAAGTTCTGAAATTATTTATCTTTGTCTCATCACAGAAACCTGACATTTTAACAGGGGTGTGTAGACTTTTTATATCCACTGTAGGTAGCATCTTCATTATGCACCCCTGTCTCTGCCTGAACCATTTTCAGGTGCATAGCAAAAGAAAATTTGGTGTCAAAGCATCCATTTTGTGCCTGCCAATGACAGCCAGTCACCATCTCCTTTCTTTGCAGTGGTGTTGTAAACATAAAACTTGTGCTACTATGGACTGGAACTGTATTGTCTTTAGCAGGTTCTGTTTGGTATCCAACAACGTTTAGGTTAAAGTATGGATGACTCCTTGTGAGTGTTTCAATCCTGCCTTTTCTTGTGGAGCAACACACTCTGCCCCAACTGCTGGTATCATGATCTGGGGATTTATCGCATGTTAGAGTCACTTCTAGTCGTGATATGAGGGGCACTAACAGCTCAGTGATATGTACAGAACATCATGCAGCCACATGTGCTGGTTCCTATGGCAGGGCTTCCAGCTTGCATTTTTGAGCAGGATAATGTTTGCTCACACACAGAAAGAGTTTACCAGGAGTGTCTCCAGAATTTATCACCAAACAAGTATTTATTAGACCAGCTGGAATCCTAGCTTCAGCAATTTTGCAGGATCTCCAGGCCCAGTTACAACATTTGTGAGCAAATGTGCAGCAGGATACCATAGGAAACCTGCAAAGTTTAATTTGCTTCAAACAACGGGAAGCCAATTTGAGGCAGATTTCAGGAAAATTATTTGCTGTGAATGTCAAAGAATGCCATTCTGTCTTCATCTTGTGACCTGAAAGGATGTGTTATAGCAGTGTGTGCCAAAAAACAATTGTAGACAAATGCCATCACTGTAGTGTGATAGGGACAGTATAAGGATAGTATAGGAAGAGAATAAGGAGATATAATTGGGCACATTTTAGGGACTTTGATCAGGGAAAACATATATAGCGGCAGAGTTCTGTGTTTAATACAGCAGCTTGCAATAGCCATACAGCCTATCACTTGCATCAAACAGGAAACATCCAGCTGGAACTCCAAATGGATAAAATTAATATAAAAAAATACCATAAACAGTGTGTCTGTGCTGTATTTGTGGGAAATTACACAATCTACTTGCATGGACTAGAGATGTCTTGAACTATTCGCCGGCGAACAGTTCCCGGCGAACATAGCTTGTTCGCGTTCGCCACGGTGGGCGAACATATGCGATGTTCGGTCCGCCCCCTATTCATCATCATTGAATAAACGTTGACCCTGTACCTCACAGACAGCAGACACATTCCAGCCAATCAGCAGCAGACCCTCCCTCCCAGACCCTCCCACCTCCTGGACAGCATCCATTTTAGATTCATTCGGAAGCTGCATTCTTAGTGAGAGGAGGGACAGTGCTGCTGCTGATTTAATAGGGAAATCGATAGCTAGGCCAGTGTATTCAGTGTCCACTACAGTCCTGAAAGACTCATCTGATCTCTGCTGTAAGGACAGCACCCCAAAAAGCCCTTTTTTGGGCTAGAACATCAGTCTGCTTTTTCTTTTCCTGTGTAATCTAATTGCAGTTGCCTGCCAGAGTGTGTGTCAGGCTCACAGCATATACTGTGCCCACTTGCCCAGTGCCACCACTCATATCTGGTGTCACAGTAGCTTGCATTTAAAAAAACAACAACTTTTTTGACTGTAATATAATAGCAGTCAGTTGCCTGCACGCGTGTGTGTTTCATGCCCTGCAAGTGCATAGTGTCAACAGCGCAACTCATATCTGGTGTCACAGTAGATTACATAAAAAAAGCAAAAAAAGATTTTGACTGTGAAATAATAGCAGTTAGTTTCCTGTACACAAGTGTGTTTCAGGCCCTGCAAGTGCATAGTGTCACCAGCGCAACTCATATCTGGTGTCACAGCAGATTACATTTAAAAAAAAAAAAATTTTTCACTGTGAAATAATAGCTGTCAGTTGCCTGCACGCGTGTGTGTTTCAGGCCCTGCAAGCGCATAGTGTCACCAGCGCAACTCATATCTGGTGTCATCACAGTAGATTACATAAAAAAATAAAAATAAATTTTGACTGTGAAATAATAGCAGTCAGTTGCCTGCATGCGTGTGTGTTTCAGGCCATGCAAGTGCATAGTGACACCAGCGCAACTCATATCTGGTGTCACAGTAGATTATATTTAAAAAATAATAATATTTTGACTGTAATAGATTGAATAGCAGTTATTTGTCTGCAAGCGTGTGTCAGGCCTACAGTGTCTACTCTGCCAACTTCTGCCAGTGCACAGTGCCACTCATATCTGGTGTCACAGTAGCTTGCACGCATAGTACAACTAAACTAATCTAAAAAAAAATGACAGGCAGAGGCAGGCCACCCCGCAGGAGCCCAGTGTTCTGAAAAGTTCTGAGGACATAGTTGACTACTGGCTAACACAGGAAACCCAATCTTCTACAGCTTCCGCTCGGAACCTTGACGCACCATCCTCCTCCAGCTCAGCTTCGGGCACCTCTCAAGTTACCACTCGCCTGCCTGCCGCCACCACCAACACTAGCACCACAGCTGCTTCACTTGATCTGTCAGAGGAGTTATTTACACATCAGTTGGAAGAAAT
This sequence comes from Bufo gargarizans, assembly GCF_014858855.1. Lineage (NCBI taxonomy): Eukaryota > Metazoa > Chordata > Amphibia > Anura > Bufonidae > Bufo > Bufo gargarizans. Next base: position 319,237,921 of record NC_058081.1, read on the forward strand.
GAGTGTTGCGCAACCATTATTGCAAGAGGATGTAGATAACAGGGATATGTCTCAGTCAGGCAACATTACACACATGGACGTACAGTGTGACGATGATGATGTTGTACCCGCTGCTGCTTCTTTTGTTGAGTTGTCAGATACAAGTGAAGCGGTTGATGATGACGATGTGTCCATGGATGTCACGTGGGTGCCCGCTTGAAGAGAAGAAGAACAGGGGGAAAGTTCAGATGGGGAGACAGAGAGGAGGAGGAGACGAGTTGGAAGTAGGGGGAGGTCATCGCAAGGAGCTAGTGGCACAGTCAGACAGCATGTATCGGCACCCGGGGTCAGCCAGACAGCACGCCAGTCAACGCATGCTGTTGCCACCACCAGAATGCCGTCATTGCAAAGCTTAGCAGTGTGGCATTTTTTGTGTGTGTCTGCCTCTGATAACAGCAATGCCATTTGCAACCTGTGCCAAAAGAAACTGAGTCGTAGGAAGTCCAACACCCACCTAGGCACAACTGCTTTGCAAAGGCACATGATCTCACATCACAAACGCCTATGGGATCAACACATGAGTACAAGCAGCACACAAACTCAAAGCCACCATCCTCCTCCTGGTCCAGCATCTTCAGCCACATCAACCACTGCTGTCCTCCTTGCCCCCTCTCAACCACCCGCCTCTCGCCTTGAGCAGTTCCTGCTCATCTGCCCACAGTCCGGTGTCTGTCAAGGACATGTTTGAGCGTAAGAGTCACCCCCATGCCCGGCGTCTGACAGCTGGCTTGTCGGAACTCTTAGCCCACCAGCTTTTACCATACAAGCTGGTGGAGTCTGAGGCCTTCAAAAAATTTGTAGCTATTGGGACACTGCAGTGGAAGGTACCCGGCCGAAATTTATTTTCACAAAAGGCAATCCTCAACCTGTACTCTATTGTGCAAAAGGAAGTCATGGCAAGTCTGGCACACAGTGTTGGGGTAAGGGTCCATCTGACCACTGATACCTGGTCTGCAAAGCACGGTCAGGGCAGGTATATCACCTACACTGCGCATTGGGTAAACCTGCTGATGGCTGCCAAGCATGGAATGCGTGGCTCTGCAGAGGAGTTGGTGACGCCGCCACGACTTGCAGGCAGGCCTGCTGCCACCTCCTCTACTCCTCCTACTCCATCCTCTTCGCTAACCTCCTCGGCTGAATCTTCTTCTGCTGCTGTGTCTTGCTCCACATCAACTGCACCCCCCCCCCCAGCTCCCCAGGGGCTATTCCACATCCCGGATACGACAGTGTCATGCCGCCTTGGGGTTCACTTGCCTGAAAGCAGAGTCACACTGGACAAGCACTCCTATCCACCCTAAACGCACAGGTGGATCAGTAGCTGACTCCGCACCAACTGGAGATCGGCAAAGTGGTGTGTGACAATGGAAGCAATTTGTTGGCAGCATTGAATTTGGGCAAGTTGACACATGTGCTGTGCATGGCACATGTGTGTAATCTGATCATACAACGCTTTGCGCACAAGTACCCAGGCTTACAGGATGTCCTCAAGCAGGCCAGGAAGGTGTGTGGCCATTTCAGGCATTCCTACACGGCCATGGCGCACTTTTCAGACATTCAGCGCCGAAACAACATGCCAGTGAGGCACTTGATTTGCGACAGCCCGACACGTTGGAATTCAACACTCCTAATGTTCGACCGCCTGCTCCAACAAGAAAAAGCCATCAACGAGTCCTATGACCGGGGTGCTAGGACAGCCTCTGCGGAGCTGGGATTTTTTTTCCACGTTACTGGACGCTCATGCGCAATGCCTGTAGGCTCATGCGTCCTTTTGAGGCGGTCACAAACCTAGTCAGTCGCACCAAAGGCACCATCGGCACCATCAGCGACATCATCCCATTTTTTTTCTTCCTGGAGCATGACCTGCGAAGAGTGCTGGATCAGGCTGTAGATGAGCGTGAAGAGGAAGAGTTGTGGTCACTATCATCACCACCAGAAACAGCCTTATCAGCTTCGCTTGCTGGACCTGCAGCAACGCTGGAAGAGGAGTCTGAGGAAGAAGAGTCAGAGGAGGAATGTGGCTTTGAGGAGGAGGAAGACCAACCACAGCAGGCATCCCAGGGTGCTCGTTGTCACCTATCTGGTACCCATGGTGTTGTACGTGGCTGGGGGGAAGAACAGACCTTCAGTGAGATCAGTGAGAATGAGGGATGGGACATCAGGAGCTCGGCATCCAACCTTGTGCAAATGGTTGGATGCTTGTTTCTGTAATGACAGGTATATCTTTACCATGAAGCGGGGGGGGGGGGAATGTTTTTTGTTGCCAAAAGGGAGGCAAAATTGATTTGCTACCAGGATACACTGCGTACTCTGCTTGTTGCAGCTTTTGGCAAGCAGATGCCTACCAACCACATGTCTGACCAGGAAGTCCCTCTACTTTCCCCGTAGAGTCACCCACCATGCCATCCTCACTTTCACAAGAAACAGAACCAACCAGTTCAGCATCATCAACAAGATGGGGCTTTTTTTTAATGTGCCATGCAAGGCTGATGCAGATTAGCAAATGGAGAAGTACAGCCTGAGCACCCAGATTCAGTCCCACCTGGACTCTGATCTTTCTATGGCACGTACCGTGTACTCAGACCCCATGGACTTCTGGGCAGGCAGATTGAAACGTTGGCCAGAATTGTACTAGTATGCTCTCTCTGTCTTGTCTAACCTTCAGTATCATTTTTCAGACTAGCAGGTGGCAGGGTCACACCCAAAGTTGTCCTCTGCCAGATTACAAAACATAACTTTTGTCAAAATTGTATGAGGCATGACTCCTTGAGGATATCCACATCCCTTCGGCTGAGGCCAATGAAGATATCTGCCCTTGTTGACTGTGCCGTATCATGCCACTGCCACTGTCTGCCTGCCTACTATCATGTTCTGTACACTATGGATTCTGCGGCTGCCCCTATCATGCCTCTGCTGCTGTCGGCCTGACTACCATCATGTTCCATGTACCATCTGATGCTGCATACTGCTAATTCTCGTATTGCGACTTCCGTTAACCTTACTGTCATTACCATTACCATTACACAGATGCATTTAGTAATACTACCTTTTTCCTCATTCACACCATACTGCTGCTGTTCCCAACTAAAAGGGAGAATTTTTCCAGACTTATTTGGAACAGATCACTCTTTCTTCTGACAATTAACACTTGCATGTGTATAAATATGTGTAGTGTGATGATTCGCTCTGGTAGTTAGGATAAGCGGGCGCAGTACAGAGGCAAAATACAAGTTGGTAATTCAAACTTCAGTGTTTATTCACACATTCGCCAAAAACAAAACATCACTTTTGCAATGTTGCTGTTACTTTACACCCAATGCCAAGTTAACATAACAAAAGTCACATTGGTGGCAGTTCTGCCTCAGAAAGTTCAAACACAGGCTTTAGACGGCCTGTTCCCCTGATCCCAGCACACAGACCTCCTGAGCTCCACTGTCAGACGGAGGCAATCCTCTCCACCTGGCAGTGCTGGCTGGTTTTATGACTGGCAAAACCCGGCCTGGAACGTGGGGAGTAGTCACCCACCCAGCACTTTGACTACTCCCAGTAAGAGCCGTCCGGATCAGCTATTACAGCCATGCTAAGTACCAAGGTGTCAAACAGTAACTGCTGCTGACAGATAAAAAACGGCTCTTACTCCACCGAGGCCAGGAACCTTGGTGAAACATACCTACCATCCACGATGATTCCTTGTACCTTCTTACATACCTTCCCCCTATGTTTAATCCTGAGGGGGTGAACACATGCCATACAGTATACTAGGGACAGGGCATCCACGTTTCCCTTTAACCGGCCTGCCCTGTGTTCTACCAAAAACTTTAAGTTTTGTAAGGACAGGAACCACCTGGTGACTCAGGCATTTCTCTCTTTGGCCTTGCTCATCCAGTGAGGGGAGTGGTCAGTCACCAGGCGGAATGTTCTCAAATAATAGCAGAGAGACTTGAGTGCCCACTTGATAGCCAGGTACTCTCTCTCTCCACTGTAATATACCGGGTCTCGGCGAGGGTGAGGAAGACAACGGGATGCTCCTCACTGTTGACTTCTTGAGACAGTACAGCACCGAGGCCTACTTCGGAGGCATCGGTCTGTACTATAAGCTCCCTTTTGGGTACCGAGTGGCATAGTCTAGGATGATCAAGATGTGTTGTTGTCCTCTAGCAGACTTCGGTACTGGGCCTACGGGGTCCATAGCAATACGCTCAAACAGTACCTCTATGATTGGGAGAGGTACCAATGGTCTACGGAAAAGGTGCTGGGGGCTAGTTGCCTGGCAGGTTGGGCAAGACAGAATTCACCCAGCTCCCTAGACACACTCGGCCAGTAAAACAGTTGTAGTATCCGGTCCTGTGTTTTCTGCATTCCCAGATGACCCCCGAGAACATGTTGGTGGGCTAACTCTAACACGAGTTTGTGATAAGCCTGGTGCACCACCAACTTTTCACCCGGCAGCAGGTTTACTCTTTACAACATATCCTGCTGAACCACAAACATGGGGAAACACCGACTCTGCCCCAGCTTGTTGTGGTTCACCATATACTATTAATACATTTTCCCAGGCTCGGGACAGGGTGGGGTCCCGGTGTTGTGCAGTACCAAAATTATCCCCGGAGACATTAAGGTCTGCCAGCTCAGGCCCTCCACGTCTCCTACCATTACACTCAGTGGGCTTGTCTCCCCCTCTTCCATCGAAGTGGTGGTCACTCCTACCACTGGCCCTTCGGCCTCAGGTTCAGAGGGTTCTGGTCTCCCCCCTGAGCAAAGCCACTCTGCTGGGGTTACCTCTGTCTCATGGGTATCAGTCACTTTCGTAGCAGGCCACAGTGACGGGAAAACAGGGAAATCTCTCCCTATTATAAGTTTGTAGTGTAAGTTTGCGGCAATTGCCACTTTATGAGTCCACCTGCGCTGCGGCGTCCGTGGTTAGGGACACTAGGGCGGTGGGATAGTCTTTTAGGCCCCCATTAAAGCACATGGCCCCGACTTTCCGGCCAGTATACTGAGCAGACTGTACCAGGGGAGTCATTAGGAGTCCAGCAGGGCCTCCGCTGGAGTGTCTCCCACTTCCACCTGGAACAAGTGATTTAGAGTTTCTGGGGTACCCGGTGCACACAGCTTCCTGGGCATATAACAACTGACGGAAGCCATAGTTCGTGTCCATAGGTTCCACCTGATGTGGACAGTCAGCTCGTACATGGCCAGGCTCCCGACACCGCCAGCAGACTACCGGAGTAGGGCCCATAGGGGCTACATCCTGGGTGGGTTTTATTGACACAAGTCGCCGGGTCTGGAATGGAGATTTACAGGATTTGACTGCCCCCCTTCCAAAAGAACCACCCTGTAGATTCTGGGTACAGATGGCCTTGCGGTTCGCCTGGCGGTCGTTTTTCGGCGAACTTTGCTCATAGTGCATTTGTATTGTGCAGCATTTGTGTCAGAACAGAACATAAATTCTTTATTTTGAGCATCTGTTGTGCTTATTTTGCATAGATTTTAGCCATTCCCATCTGAGATCCTTTTTTTTGACAGGAGGAAAAGTCCTGTGTGGAGGACTTTTCCTACCATCTAAAATAACGGATCTCTCACGAAAATGGCTACAACGGATGCAAAATAAAGTATTTTCTTTTCTTTTTTTATTCTCTGTTCTTCTGACAGATCAGAAGAATTAAAAACGAAACATGATGTGAACTTAGGTGATGTTAATACACTAGTAGGCAGTGTGATTTCCCTTTCTTGTCATTGTCTGTCCGCCCCCCCTCCCCCCATATACACAATATACACTATGAAGTCACCCGCACTGTCACATATACACAATATACACTGTGCAGTCACTGCAGCCCCCACCGTCACATATACACAATATGCACTATGCAGTCACTGCCCCCCCCACACTGTCACATATACACAATTTACACTATTCAGTCACCCCCACTGTCACATATACACAATATACACTATGTAGTCACCCACACTGTCACATATACACAATTTACACTATGCAGTCACCCCCACTGTCACATATACACAATATACACTATGTAGTCACCCCCACTGTCACATATACACAATTTACACTATGCAGTCACCCCCACTGTCACATATACACAATATACACTATGTAGTCACCCACACTGTCACATATACACAATATACACTATGTAGTCACCCCCACTGTCACATATACACAATATACACTATGTAGTCACTGTCACATACACACAATATACACTATGCAGTCACTGTCACATATACACAATATACACTATGTAGTCACCCACACTGTCACATATACACAATTTACACTATGCAGTCACCCCCACTGTCACATATACACAATATACACTATGTAGTCACCCACACTGTCACATATACACAATATACACTATGTAGTCACCCCCACTGTCACATATACACAATATACACTATGTAGTCACTGTCACATATACACAATATACACTATGCAGTCACTGTCACATATACACAATATACACTATGTAGTCGCCCCCACTGTCACACATACACAATATACACTATGTAGTCACCCCCACTGTCACATATACACAATATACACTATGTAGTCACCCCCACTGTCACATATACACAATATACACTATGCAGTCACCCCCACTGTCACATATACACAATATACACTATGTAGTCACCCCCACTGTCACACATACACAATATACACTATGTAGTCACTGTCACATATACACAATATACACTATGCAGTCACTGTCACATATACACAATATACACTATGCAGTCACTGTCACATATACACAATATACACTATGCAGTCACCCCCAGTGTCACATATACACAATATACACTATGTAGTTACTGTCACATATACACAATATACACTATGCTGTCGCTGTCACCTATACACAATATACACTATGTAGTCACCCCCACTGTCACACATACACAATATACACTATGTAGTCACCCCCACTGTCACATATACACAATATACACTATGTAGTCACTGTCACATATACACAATATACACTATGCAGTCACTGTCACATATACACAATATACACTATGCAGTCACTGTCACATATACACAATATACACTATGCAGTCACCCCCAGTGTCACATATACACAATATACACTATGTAGTTACTGTCACATATACACAATATACACTATGCTGTCGCTGTCACCTATACACAATATATACTATGTAGTCACCCCCACTGTCACACCTAAGAGCCCAGGCAGAAGCACCTGTCCTTTCTCTCTGGTATGAACTGCAGACAGGGAGGATCTCTCATCTGATTGGCTGTCCTGACTTGCCTCCTCTCATTTATTGGCTGAGAAGCTCATCCTTTATTCCTGCTTCCCTGAATCACAGAAACCCAGCGAGTGGCAGCCCCTGGGTAACCCTTTCCTTTCCATGTCAGAGCCGGCCTGTTAACTCTTTCAGTGCAACACAGGAGCTTAGTAACCTGTTTTGTACAGTTAAGCTACTAGTACTATCGGCCCTGTAGTGCTATTGTCATGATAATGAGAGCACAGCAGGGCCAGCAGTCTGCAATGTGTATTACAGACTGTAGCACACAGCGCAGGCCAGGGCTGTCATTATCATACACAGTGTATGGTAATGATAGTGCAGCAGTGCAGGCGGCCTACTGCAAGGTGCTGATAGCATTTTATAGAAATGTTGGCCCATATTGATAGGATAGCATCTTGCAGTTGACGGAGATTTGAGGGATGCACATCCAGGGCACGAAGCTCCCGTTCCACCACATCCCAAAGATGCTCTATTGGGTTGAGATCTGGTTACTGTGGGGGCCATTTTAGTACAGTGAACTCATTGTCATGTTCAAGAAACCAATTTGAAATGATTCGAGCTTTGTGACATGGTGCATTATCCTGCTGGAAGTAGCCATCAGAGGATGGGTACATGGTGGTCATGAAGGGATGGACATGGTCAGAAACAATGCTCAGGTAGCCCGTGGCATTTAAACAATGGCCAATTGGCACTAAGGGGCCAAAAGTGTGCCCAGAAAACATCCCCCACGCCATTACTCCAACACCACCAGCCTGCACAGTGGTAACAAGGCATGGTGGATACATCTTCTCATTCTGTTTACACCAAATTCGGACTCTACCATTTGAATGTCTCAACAGAAATCGAGACTCATCAGAACAGGCAACATTTTTCCAGTCTTCAACAGTCCAATTTTGGTGAGCTTGTGCAAATTGTAGCCTCTTTTCCCTATTTGTAGTGGAGATGAGTGGTACCCGGTGAAGTCTTCTGCTGTTGTAGCCCATCCGCCTCAAGGTTGTGCATGTTGTGGCCTCAGAAATGCTTTGCTGCATACCTCGGTTGTAACGAGTGGTTATTTCAGTCAACGTTGCTCTTCTATAAGCTTGAATCAGTCGGCCCATTCTCCTCTGACCTCTAGCATCAACAAGGCATTTTCGGCCACAGGACTGCCGCATTCTGGATGTTTTTCCCTTTTCACACCATTCTTTGTAAACCCTAGAAATGGTTGTGCGTGAAAATCCCAGTAACTGAGCAGATTGTGAAATACTCAGACCGGCCCGTTTGGCACCAACAACCATGCCACGCTCAAAATTGCTTAAATCACCTTTCTTTCCCATTCTGACATTCAGTTTGGAGTTCAGGAGATTGTCTTGACCAAGATCACAACCCTACATGCATTGAAGCAACTGCCATGTGATCGGTTGACTAGATAATCGCATTAATGAGAAATAGAACAGGTGTTTCTAATAATTCTTTAGGTGAGTGTACATTGCCAATCCACCCCTGTTGATAGCATTCTTTGTGTAAGAGAATGGCCACACAGCGTGGTCGTGATGCATTAGGGAACTGTAGCATCTCATTTCCCAATAGAAGGCAATGGGAAAAAAGGTTTCTGAGACAGACCTGACGCTTTCAAAATTGTGATGACTGCACCTGATTGACCGCACATAAAGCATGTCCTGCTGCCTGTGGCCGCAGACTGCATGAGACATAGTCGAGTAGCCGCTTGCGGTATTTGCTTTACCACCAGTGTTATTATTTTATGTTAATTTGGAAAGCTAAAGAACCAGGAAAATTCACAGTTCAAGCAACAGTGGCAGACAAAAAATAAACCCTAAACCCTATGCATGTGGAAACCGACCGCATGCGTTTCCGTACACATGACAACCCTAAGTTTGTATACACCAATAGCTTTCAGTCACTGATAACATGGCTCCCATGTACAACTTAATTAAGAAAGAGTAGAGATTAAATTATATGAATGTATAAATTACAGATTTTACTGAATCTTTACCCACAAAACTACATATCAATCCACTCAGCTCCTCTTGCTTTATAACATGCTGATTGTAAATTGCATTGTATTTTTTGGTGATAGGTCCTCTTTAAGACCAGTCCTATGCTTAGTCACCTCCCTCATCTGTCTCCTAACCAAAATCAAAGGAACATGTAAAACAATTCTACACACTGACAAATTATGTGGGCAAGATTATTTTTTTACTTTTCTACTATGATTTATTTCTAGGTTTGGTATTCTATTAAGAACTTTACTCTGATAGTAGAAATAAACTTTAAATAATTGTCCTATTTAAGGCTATCCATGAATTAATAGGAGTTGTCAAGGACTAGAAAAAAGTGGTAAGCTGTAGTTTCAAAAAACAGCACAATATCTGTCCAAAAAATTGTTTCTGATATTGCACTAGAGATTCATTCACTTGAATATGTAATGACCGAGGCAGCTCATGAACAGACGTTGCACTGTTTCTGGCAAACATGCAGACCTTGCTTTCTAGACCTTGAGAACCCTTGGACTCTGTCTAGCTATTTGACTCTGGTGCTTTACACATAACTGTGACTATGGTGGCATAGACATACAGTAAGATGATTACATTCCTCATGAATGTAAAAATAAAACTTGATGATATCAGTATATGCTATAGACATGTTTCACAACCAATATACTATTCTTTTCTGTAAGCCACTGTAGGTTCATCTTATCATAACTAGTAATAAGCATTTGAATGTCCACCTTTTAATATCAGGTTGTTTTTGTTTCAACCCTCTGCTCATTATTTTTTAATATGTGTTATCTTTGGCTGGAAGTTTTTTGTCAGATACACAGCTTTAATTACACTACCTACATAAAATGATATGTTTGATTGCATCCACTACTAGATGGAATTTAGAGATTTACAGCAGCTCCCTCTACTGGTGGCTGTAGGGTGAAATATTTACCACTATGACTATTCTAGGGCTTTAGAGCTCAGAAAAACAGCTCCAATCTTCAGTCTCTGGATTAAAAACACAAAATTGTGCTTTCTTTAACATACCCTATATTTACATTTATGCAGGCAATATACTGCTAAACCTTTCTACAGCATCAGTTTGTCAACATCACAAGTTCTGATACTTTGCATCATTAAAAATCCCATTTAAAAGCACTTCAAGCAAATTGAAAATGAAATGAATAAATGAACGAACGAACTGAAATACCTCTCCTTGATCAATATTACTGCTTTCATCATAGTCGTAATTGCTGTACAGATCAACTTCATATGTATCTGTGTCATAGTTAACGGCATCCGTTGGAGGAGCAGCTACTGCCGCTTTAAGTATAAAAAGTCCCAAGAAAATATTTGCAAACATCTTCATTCTTCAAAGCTTGGAAGTGAAAGAAAAAGTATGGAAAAATTGATCTTTTTGGAAATTTGCTACCATTGCATATTTTCAAATAAATATAAATTATAGTCGTTTCAGAGTAACATAAACTGAGGAGAACTATTCATTTGAGTGTAATGAGCAGAAAAATATTGTGAGAATCCCAAAGACACACAGTAGCATTAATCCAATGACTTTGCTTTCTACATATAAATGAGAGTACACATAGATCTTGGATACATGCCATAAAGTCTACAAGTCAACATCTCTAACCCAGGTAGTTGACATTTAAGGATACAGGATACTACTTAGCCCACTGTTTTTTCTGCTCCCAGGTAGAGCTTGGATTAATGGCACTGTGTATGATGCAATTAGCAAATGATCAAAACTCACTTTTGTGAATATTAACATAAATCCAGTTAACTCTATGGGCAGTGTTATAAGGAATTTTTGTCAATTTTCTGATGCTTCAATATATTTATTTAATAAAGTATCTTTTGTGCAAGTACCCATGAAGAATTGTTTAATTGGGCCATGAAAGTACTACATGGACCAAGTTTTTGGCGATCTGCCATTTTACATACTTATACATAGCATTGGTATGGGAATTAGACATTACTGACACATTGCCAAATAAGTTTTAGCTTTAAAAGTTATTACTACAAATCCGTTATTTAATTTTATAATAATTGATTTTTTGAAGTTCATTACTTCTTTAGTCAGTTCTTAGTTGATATGGTTACGCATCTGTGCTAGATAAACAGGGAACATATTTGCCCCATATACGCTCCTCCTGCTTGAGCAAATAAGCATGTGACATGTGGTGTCTTCTAGAATGACAGTTCTCCTTAAGATGCTAAGTGCTACATAGTCCCAGACACTTGTTCTATTCATCTACAGTTCCTACTACCTCTAGTCCAGAAACATTACCAATTCATGGGCCAGAATGAACTAGCACACAAACTAAATTTCAGTAACTTAAAAGAAAGAAAGCTTTTATGGAGCAGCTTTAGGCATGAGGATATGAAATTCCACTGGGAAAAGAGAGCACTACAAAGCTCTCATTCATGGCAGATTCTCAAAGATACTTTATGCAGTGCACCCATCATGAGAACTCTGCTTGGATTACCTATTTCCATTGCAAAAATACTGAGGCTGAAATAGCAGCATCAGTATGAATTCTGCACAGTTTGAAAAAAATATAGAGAACCAGATTAAAAATCTGCAAATAAAACAATATGTAATTATAAATAAATAAATAGATATGTACTAGATAGATAGATAGATAGATAGATAAAAATGTCATTTTTAAATATTATTTGAGAAGGTAAAGATTTCCCAAAATATAAACAGCTTCCCAAATTAATACCAATTCAAAACCTTCCTAATAAATGTAACATTGCATAAAATAAAAAAGTAATGTTCAAGAAATGCTGAAATTGCATTTTAGAATTTACTGATGCAACTATTTTGTAATAACTTATTTTACATTTTAAAAGTTGCTATTACTTTTGAAAGACATTAAAAATAAGTAATAATAACAAGATTAAAAAATACTGAAGTAGAAAAACAATTCATATAAGAAGACAGCAAGAAGGAAACTTACCTTGGCTCCTGTTTGTTGGAATGGCAGCAGGTTAGATAGAGTACTGTGCAAGTGGGATGTGACCTAACCAATTACAAGTCATATCTCTGCCTGATGGAGGGTGGTACACTGACTTCCAAATATCAACTTGGAATTCAGACCATGAGATCTCTTTCAGCTTGTGCATGTTAGAATTAGCAATATTACTGGTTTAAAAATGTGTTGTGTCCACTATACATTGATATTGGTTTATAAAAGCAGAAGCCTGAGCCAAGGATTTTGTTTTACTACCTTCACTGTGGCCACCTAGCTTGGGAATTTTGTATGGGTGTCTTTATTTTACAGCAACATTTGAAAATAGCATGGAAGCAGCAAGACCCTGAATTCTCAGTGTTTTACATAGAAAGCTACACATAAATCTGCACAAAACGCTAAAAAGAATAATTATACAAATCCTAAAACTGCCAGTCATCTAAACATCATGCAAAAAAGTCATTGTGCTGCAGTTTTGCAACTCTAGTAGGATAAGTAATGACATTTATTCAAATAAGTTGCCAGTTTGGACAATCCACATTGTGGTTCATTCTGAGTTCTGCTGTTATTGCAGAGGGAGACCCAGTGTAAGTGCACACAGTAATTACCCTGAAGTGTCAAGGCAGAGAAAAATAGCAGGGAGAACCTTTTAAAGTTGCCTTACTTGATTTCTGTAATCTTTCAGAGTCCAATGATGTTGTGTTCTCCAGTTCTAATTCTAGGAATCAGAGAAAGAAAGCTTCTTAAGATAGGGCATCAATATCTGATTAGTAGGGGTATGACACCCTGCACCTTCTAATGAGCTATTTCAGGGTAGTTATGGTGCTGGTATTGAACAGCTCTATCTATTGCTTAGTGGATAAAGCTGGTTACTACTAGTGATGAGCGGCAGGGGCTATATTCGAATTCGCAATATTTCACGAATATTTGGGCGAATATTCATCATATTTTCGCAAATTTGAGATTATTTTCTTGATTGCGAAAATTCGGCAATGTAATATTTGTATAATGCGCGCAAAATAAAGGCGTGGGTCACTTTTGCTACATTTTCCAAGCTGCTAGAAGTTTCCTGAGACTAAAGAAAATGGTTGGCACGGCAGAACATTAAAAAATAAGTGCTCCAATATATTCGCGATTGCGCTAATTGGCACTAATGATGCAAATATTTTGGCACAATACGTGAAACTTCACATTTTAACAGGTCTGCATGTATGTATGGACAGCAGAACCTATCACACTACCTAACACCCTGCACTGGAATCTAACAGCTACACTATATCAGGATATAACCTACACTGACCATCTCCCACTAACTATCTGTATTATATATATAAGCTATATAACTATCTATCTAATGTAATGTGGAAAGTACAGAGCACAGCAATGACACTACCTAACACCCTGCACTGGAACCTACCAGCTACACCTATATCAGGATATAACCTACACTGACTATCTCCCACTATCTGTATTATATATATAAGCTATATAACTATCTATCTAATGTAGTGTGGAAAGTACAGAGCACAGCAATGACACTACCTAACACCCTGCACATGGAACCTACCAGCTACACTATATCAGGATATAACCTACACTGACTATCTCCCACTAATCTATCTGTATTATATATATAAGCTATATAACTATCTATCTAATGTAATGTGGAAAGTACAGAGCACAGCAATGACACTACCTAACACCCTGCACTGGAACCTACCAGCTACACCTATATCAGGATATAACCTACACTGACTATCTCCCTACTATCTGTATTATATATATAAGCTATATAACTATGCTATCTAATGTAATGTGGAAAGTACAGAGCACAGCAATGACACTACCTAACACCCTGCACTGGAACCTACCAGCTACACTATATCAGGATATAACCTACACTGACTATCTCCCACTAACTATCTGTATTATATATATAAGCTATATAACTATCTATCTAATGTAATGTGGAAAGTACAGAGCACAGCAATGACACTACCTAACACCCTGCACTGGAACCTACCAGCTACACTATATCAGGATATAACCTACACTGACTATCTCCCACTAACTATCTGTATTATATATATAAGCTATATAACTATCTATCTAATGTAATGTGGAAAGCACAGAGCACAGCAATGACACTACCTAACACCCTGAACAGGAACCTACCAGCTACACTATATCAGCATATAACCTACACTGACTATCTCCCACTATCTATCTGTATTATATATATAAGCTATATAACTATCTATCTAATGTAATGTGGGAAGTACAGAGCACAGTAATGACACTACCTAACACCCTGCACTGGAACCTACCAGCTACACTATATCAGGATATAACCTACACTGACTATCTCCCACTATCTGTATTATATATATATAAGCTATATAACTATCTATCTAATGTAATGTGGAAAGTACAGAGCACAGCAATGACACTACCTAACACCCTGCACAGGAACCTACCAGCTACACTATATCAGGATATAACCTACACTCACTATCTCCCACTATCTGTATTATATATATAAGCTATAGAACTATCTATCTAATGTAGTGTGAAAAGTACAGAGCACAGCAATGACACTACCTAACACCCTGCACTGGAACCTACCAGCTACACTATATCAGGATATAACCTACACTGACTATCTCCCACTAACTATCTGTATTATATATATAAGCTATATAACTATCTATCTAATGTAATGTGGAAAGCACAGAGCACAGCAATGACACTACCTAACACCCTGCACAGGAACCTACCAGCTACACTATATCAGGATATAACCTACACTGACTATCTCCCACTAACTATCTGTATTATATATATATATAAGCTATATAACTATCTATCTAATGTAATGTGGAAAGTACAGAGCACAGCGATGACATTACCTAACACCCTGCACTGGAACCTACCAGCTACACTATATCAGGATATAACCTACACTGGCTATCTCCCACTATCTGTATTATATATATAAGCTATAGAACTATCTATCTAATGTAGTGTGAAAAGTACAGAGCACAGCAATGACACTACCTAACACCCTGCACAGGAACCTACCAGCTACACTATATCAGGATATAACCTACACTGACTATCTCCCACTAACTATCTGTATTATATATATATATAAGCTATATAACTATCTATCTAAGGCTGCTTTCACACTAGCGTTCGTTGGTCCGCTCGTGAGCTCCGTTTGAAGGGGCTCAGGAGCGGACCCGAACGCCTCCGTCCAGCCCTGATGCAGTCTGAATGGATGCGGATCCGCTCAGACTGCATCAGTCTGGCGGCGTTCAGCCTCCGCTCCGCTCGCCTCCGCACGGCCAGGCGGACCGCTGAACGCTGCTTGCCGCGTTCGGGTGTCCGCCTGGCCGTGCGGAGGCGTGCGGATCCGTCCAGACTTACAATGTAAGTCAATGGGGACGGATCCGTTTGAAGATGCCACAATATGGCTCAATCTTCAAGCGGATCCGTCCCCCATTGACTTTACATTGAAAGTCTGGACGGATCCGTCCGAGGATATTTTCACACTTAGCTTTTTTTTGCCATTTTAATGCAGACGGATCCGTTCTGAACGGAGCCTCCGTCTGCATTAATATGATCGGATCCGTTCAGAACGGATCCGATCGAACGCTAGTGTGAAAGTAGCCTAATGTAATGTGGAAAGTACAGAGCACAGCAATGACACTGCCTAACACCCTGCACTGGAACCTACCAGCTACACTATATCAGGATATAACCTACACTGACTATCTCCCACTAACTATCTGTATTATATATAGTTGGAATTTTACTTACGTAATCATACTTTCTTCGAGTCCGAAGGCAGCACAGAAGGGATATTTCCCGTCCCAGTCACTCTATCATAGGACCGCCCACCTAGAAAAAAATCGAACAATCAAACAATTAACAATTAACACAATTGACAACACCCTATGTACTCTATATAACACGCCAAGGCACTGCATCCATTGTATAATAACGTAGACCAACTCATGCAAGTAAAATTTATTGGGAGGGTTAGTGTGCTGCCTTCGGACTCGAAAAAAGTATAATTACGTAAGTAAAATTCCAACTTTCTTCTTCGTCCTACAGCAGCACAGAAGGGATATAATATAGAAATTAAAGGGGGGGAAAGCTTTGTTTTACTGCTGACAAAACTGCTGTGCTGAAGGCTGAGTTCTCGGGTCCATTGCTGAGCCTGTAGTGATGAACAAACGTAGAGGATGAAGTCCAGGAAGCTGCATTGCAGATGTCTAGGAGATCAACTTGCTGTCTTTCAGCCCAAGATGTAGAGGTTGCCCTCGTGGAGTGGGCCCTTAACGGCCGAGGCGGTTCTTTACCATCTAAGATATAGGACTCCGAGATGGTTGTTTTAATCCAATGACCCAGAGTGTCTTTTGAGGCTTTCATACCCTTCCTCAGACCAGAGAATAAAATGAACAAATTTTCTTCCTTTCGGAAATCTCTCAGCCTTTCAAGATAGCAAATTAATGCTCTACGAATGTCCAGAGTATGGAGTCTTCTTTCCTCATCTGACTTAGGGTCAGGGTAGAATACTGGAAGAACAGATTCTCTATTGATGTTAGTTGAAGACGCAACTTTTGGTCTAAATGAAGGCATGGTTCTTAGTCTGACACCATTCGGCAAAATTTTCAAATATGGCTCTCTGGAGGACAAAGCCTGCAATTCCCCTAGCCTCTTTGCGCAAGTGATGGCAATGAGAAAAAGGATCTTGTAGGATAACCAGCTAAGATCCACTTCGGCAATAGGTTCAAAGGGAGGACCTGTAAGTCTATTTAGAACCAGTGATAATTCCCAGATGGGCATAGGCGGTCTCACAGAAGGCCTCAACTTCTTCAATGCTCTGAAATATCTAGCTATTAAAGCGTCACCTGCATATTGTCCATCTGTCCAAGCATTAATGGCTGTCATGTGGACTCTTAATGTATTAGGCTTTAGGCATTTTTCGTGCCCTTCTTGCAGGAATTGCAAAATGGAGTTGGTAGAGACTAGTAACTCTTTTTCCTGCAACCAGGAAGAAAACTTTCTCCATAATCTGTTGTAAACTGCAATAGTAGACTGCTTTCTGGAGGACAGTAAAGTAGAAATGACCCCATCTGAAAGGCCCTTCTCTTTTAATCTTTCCCTTTCAGATGCCACACGGTTAAATGCAACTTGTTCAGTTGAGGATGGTAAAGGTCTTCCTGTAGAAGAAGATACGGGTAAAGAGGCAAAGTCCAGTGATCGTTTTTTGAAAGTTGAGATACGGCAGAAAACCAAGCCCTGCGGGGCCAATATGGAGCTATTAGAATTGCTTCCGGTGCTTCTGAGAGGAGTTTCGGTATGATCTGAGGTAACATTGGTATGGGAGGAAACAGGTAGACAAACTTGTGGCTCCAATTCAGAGAGAAGGCATCCAGACAGTCGGGTCTGTCTGCTCTCCTGAGAGAACAAAACTTCAGGGCTTTCTTGTTCTTCCTCGTTGCAAACAGATCCCATTCTGGACAACCCCATTTCTCCACTATCTGGGCGAAATATTTCGGGTTCAATTCCCATTCTCCTGGGCACACCTTCTGTCGACTGAGTCAATCTGCTCTGATATTCTCGGAGCCCTTGATGTGAACTGCCACTAGGCTGTGTAGGACTGGCTCTGCCCAAGACATTATTTTGTCGCAAATGGACTGTAGAGAGAGACAACGCGTTTCCCCTTGTTTGTTTACATAATATGCCGCCGTTGCGTTGTCCGTCTGCAGGAGAACTGATCTGTGGTAGAGATGAGGTTTGAAATGCTGCAGGGCTAGTTGAATGGCTTTCAATTCCCTGAAGTTTGAGGATCGCCTCATTGTGGTTGAAGGCCATTCCCCTTGAATCCACCGATCTCCCATGTGCGCACCCCAACTTTTGCGGGAAGCATCTGTGGTTATCACTACTCTTTGAATGACTCGGAAATCTTTTCCTTTTTCCAGATTTTCTTCTCTTGTCCACCAAAGCAGCCCTCTGTGTGTTGCACATGATATCTTCATCATAGTGGTCAGTGATTTGGGATTCTTGTCCCAACAGTGAAGAATCTCTCTTTGCAGGTCTCTCATATGAGCCTTCGCCCATGGCACCGCCTCTATAGCAGCTGTCAATAACCCGAGGGTACTCATCGCCGAACGGACGGATATTTTCGTTGTAGAGATCAACAACTGATTTCTGCGAATGATCTGAGCCACTTTGAGAGGAGGAAGAAATACCTTCATTACTTCTGAGTCTAATAAAAGACCCAGGAACTGGATTCTCGTAGTGGGGACCAGCTGCGACTTCTTTTGGTTGACAATGAACCCGACTTGCTGAAGTAGATTCAGAGCAGTGTGAATATCCGATCTCAGAACCTCCTCGGAAGCTGCAATAAGCAACCAGTCGTCCAGATATGGCACTATCCTTAGACCTTGAACCCTCAGAGCTGCAATAAGGACGACCACCACCTTCGTAAAGATACAAGGTGCCGGAGATAGCCCGAAGGGAAGGGCCCTGAACTGATAGTTCCAAATCCGACCTAGAGTCTTGACCGCAACCCTGAGAAATCTCCTTGATTCTTTGTGGATAGGTATATGAAGGTATGCATCTTTTAGATCTATAGATGCCATCACCTCCCCAGGTTGCAGGATGCTCAGGACAGATCTTATGTTGTCCATCTTGAATTTTATCTTCCTTAAATGGTTGTTTAGAAACCTTAAATCTATGATGAGGCGCCACCTGCCGTCTGGTTTTGGAACGGGGAACACTTGAATAGACCCCTGAATACACCTCCTCTTCTGGAACTCTCTCCAGAACATTCATCTGTAGGAACTCCCGAAGAAGGGGCATGATTCTTGGATCCTCCGTGTTGTTTAACAGGAACCTTTCCCTTGGAAGATGAACGAATTCGAGTGAATAACCGTTCTTGATGATATTCCGAACCCAGCTGTCTGAAGTGACACTCTCCCATTTCATATAAAAGCTTCTTAACCTTGCGCCTACAGTGAGGGCAGGCTTGACGTCAGAATTTTGAATTGGAGGCAGGGGCTTCAGAGGGTTTCTTCTTTCCCTTGTCCTGGTAGCGGGGGCGAAACTTCTTCCCTTGCTCCTGTCTATTACGACCCTGAAAAGAAAATCTTCCTCTCTGCGTACGAAATCTGGTAGATTTGGGCCTGAAAGTTTGCGGAAAGGCTAAAGCCTTCTCTTTTTTTATTTTCTTCCAGGATCTTATCCAACTGGGATCCTATTAACTTTCCCGGTTTAAATGGGAGAGCGCAAAAGTTGGATTTAGAGGAAGCAACACCCGTCCAAGGTTTTAACCAAATCGATTTTCTTGTGGAATTCGCTAAAGCCATGTTCTTGGCTGAGATCTTTATGACAGCAAGCGGAAAATCACAAAGGAATTCCGCAGCCGTCTTAAGGGTCGATACTTGATCCAGCAGTTCATGCCTTGGTACCCCCGCTTGGATGTCTCTGGTTAGTTCTCTGAGCCAGACTCTTAACGCTCTTGCCACAGGCACTGAGGACATAGCTGCCTTCTGTAGAGAAGCCAGGTTGCAATGAGATCTCTTTAGGAAAGTGTCAGCTTTCCGATCCATAGGATCCTTTAATAGAGAAGAATCGTCTGATGGAAAAAATGATCTTTTGGACAGACGTGCAATGGCTGGATCAACTTTTGACGGTAATTCCCATTCCTCTGATGCGGCCGGGTCTAACTTGTATAGAGACTTGAAGCGAGGTCCTAAGTCCAGGCGTTTATCAGGTCTTTTCCATTCCCTTTCCATGATGGTCTTTAGAACCGGATGAGCAGGGAGGACTCTGGATTTCTTCTTAGGGAAGTAATACAGGTTCCCCTTATCCTGTACTAAATCTTCTTCATCATTAGTTTCCAGACAACGCTTTATGCGTCTGATGAGTTTTTCTGCTGAATCCATTTTCAATAGAAAAAATTCTTCACTACCTGAATCTGAATCCGAGGATAGGTCAGATTGAGATACAATAGCTGATGATTGAGACATGTCATCTGAATGATGATGATGATGGCTTCTTTCCTTTTTACTGCCAGAAGTAGACGCCAAATTCTGCATATTTTCTCTGAACCAGGAAAAAAATTTTTTTTGCTTCTTCTGCTAACGGGTCCTGTGGGGTACAATCCAAACAGATATTGGATGTCGCTTCTGGTGATAAAGGCTGTAGACAAGTGATGCATAGCTTAGATCTTGCGGGCTGCGGATCAGGCGTGCGTAACTTCTCTGCACAGATATCACAGATGTCATCATGTAAATCATCTGGAAGCGGCAATCTACAACCTGCACAAACACGGTGCTTTGTCTTTTTATGGCTCTTCCGGCTCGACATCTAAGAAAAGAATAGATTTATTAGATGTACAAATATGGAGCATAAGGGAGACAGACAGGGCAGCAGAACCCTTTGGTAATACCTTCAGAGACTCAGAACTCGGCTGCCCCGCACAGCAAGAATGTGCACACAGCTTCTGAGTCTCTAAATAGGAACCAGAGTTTGAAATTGCAGCCCAAAACACGCCCCCAACGTGATGACGTCACAGGACCTAGAGAAAGATAATTAACCCTTCCTGAACTTACCCGGGGAAACACCATCAGACCAGAGCCAGGCATCGCCGGCAGACAGCCTAATACTTACCCGGCTGCAAACGTCTGTACACCGGGAACCAGGTCAGCCAGGCAAACGCACTGGACACAGATCGGCGACCTGCTACAGGTATTACCAGGCAAACGCACTGGTAGGCAACAGCCACAATACGCTATAGCAGGTCTGGGCTAGGAAACCACTAGCCAGACCGACGGAGCCTGATATCACGATCGGCGTAACTGTCACATACGTGACACGGAGGGAGGAAAAGAGGGAGGCCCTGCCCTAGTGAGAGGGAAGGTGGTGACCCCTGACTCACCTTGCGACTGGCGCCTGGCTGCCCTGTCGTCCCTAGACGGGTTCCTCACCCGTACGCCGATCACGTGCCTAAAACCCTGGCTTTCCCTAAGATGAGCCCTAGATAGTGAACAGGGCGGTGGGAACACTAGTCCGCACCACTAGCTCTAAAGGAAAACACCAAGGGGAGGACAGACAATACAAACTAAACATATAATCCCAGGAGGGCAACAACAGGAGACAACAAAAGCCCAACAGGGATCCGGAGGGTAGCACTCTGGAACAACAACCAGATTCTCAGCTCCAGTGGGTCAGCATAGATGTCCAGGCAGGAAGCTCTATAACTGGCAACAAGAGAAGTGTGAGAGGAGAATATAAGGAGTTTGGGAGTGGCAGACAAGAAACAGCTGAGGAGGAGAAGCTACGGATCCCTGAGTGAGACAAAAAGGATAGCAAGGCAAACACAGAAAACAAACACTAAGAAACACCGTGATCTTTAGACATAGAGCGCGCAGCCACCCGCTGCGACTTCCTGACCACGGGTATAACGGAGTCAGACGTGGCTCTTGACACCCTCGTGACAGTACCCCCCCTTTCACGAGGGGTCTCCGGACACTCAGGACCAGGTCTCTCCGGATGAGAGACATGGAAAGCCTGAATCAACCTGTTGGCGTTTACCTCTGACGCTGGAACCCACATTCTTTCCTCGGGACCGTAACCCCTCCAATGCACCAGATACTGAAGAGACCGGCGGACCCGACGAGAATCAACAATTCTGGATATTTGAAACTCCAGATTACCATCCACAACAACAGGAGGAGGTGGCAGCGGTGATGGTTCTAGAGGTGGAACATACTTCTTGAGCAGCGACTTATGGAAGACGTTATGGATCTTAAAAGTCTGAGGTAGCTCCAGGCGAAAAGCCACAGGGTTAATGACGGCTACAATTTTATAAGGACCAATGAACCTAGGACCCAGTTTCCAAGAGGGAACCTTCAACTTAATATTCCTAGTAGACAACCACACATAGTCATTCACTCCTAGGTCCGGACCTGGCGACCGTTTCTTATCGGCCATGCATTTGTATTTACCACTCATATTTTTCAAGTTAGCTTGCACCTTCTGCCATACCGATGAAAGAGATGAAGAAAACCGTTCCTCTTCGGGAACCCCAGAAGACCCCCCCTCTTTGAAAGTACAAAATTGGGGATGAAAACCGTATGCACCAAGAAATGGTGACTTGCCAGTGGATTCCTGACGGCGATTATTTATGGCAAACTCGGCTAACGGTAAATATGATGACCACACCTCTTGGTTTTCAGACGCAAAACACCTTAAATATGTTTCTAGGTTTTGGTTGGTACGCTCAGTCTGTCCATTCGACTGAGGATGGAAAGCTGAGGAAAAGGATAAGTGTACCCCTAAACGGGTACAAAAAGCTCTCCAAAACTTAGAAATAAACTGGGTTCCCCGATCCGAAACCACATCGGAAGGGACCCCGTGAAGCTTCACGATTTCACTGATAAACACCTGAGCAAGAGTCTTAGCATTAGGAAGTGCGGGTAGCGCAATAAAGTGTACCATTTTGCTAAACCTGTCTACTACTACCAAGATAACTGTTTTACCCGCAGACAAAGGTAAGTCAGTGATGAAATCCATTGATAGATGTGTCCATGGTCTATTGGGGATGAAAAGTGGCAATAAAGACCCTGCTGGACGTGTATGAGAGACTTTCGCGCGTGCACAAGTAGAACAAGTAGACACGAAATCTATTACATCCTGACGCAACCTTGGCCACCAAAAACGACGAGACAATAGCTCCAAGGTTGCTTTACTACCCGGGTGCCCAGCAAGTGCCGAATTATGATGTTCCTTCAATAACTCAAGACGCAGGTTTAACGGTACAAACAATTTCTCTGAGGGGCAAGAGGCCGGGGCGTCCCCCTGGGCCTCTAACACCTTTCCCTCTAGAACAGAGTGTACAGCAGAGACAACCACTCCTCTTTGTAAAATAGGTACCGGATCACTAACATTACCCCCTCCAGGGAAACTACGAGAAAATGCGTCTGCCTTGGTATTTTTTGCCCCAGGACGATAGGTGATTACAAAGTTAAATCTGGTAAAGAAAAGCGACCACCTAGCTTGTCTAGGGGTGAGACGCTTAGCCGATTCTAGGTACAGAAGGTTTTTGTGATCCGTAATTACCGTGACGGGGTGGATTGCTCCCTCTAAGAAGTGACGCCACTCTTCAAAGGCCAGTTTAATCGCCAACAGTTCCCTATTTCCAATATCATAGTTCTTTTCTGCTGCAGATAATTTTTTGGAAAAGAAAGCGCAAGGACGCCATTTGCCAGGAGACGGACCCTGAGACAATACAGCCCCCACTCCCACCTCCGACGCATCAACTTCAACAATAAAAGGCTGGGAGACATCAGGTTGAATTAGGACAGGTGCCGAGGTAAATCTCTCTTTTAGAGAGGAAAATGCAATTTTAGCGGCGTCAGACCATTTAGAAAAATCAGTCCCCTTCCTAGTCATGTCAGTAAGGGGTTTAACGATCACTGAATAATTTTTAATAAACCTTCTGTAGAAATTTGCGAAACCCAAAAACCGTTGTAGAGCTTTAAGGTTCTCAGGAAGATCCCAATCTAAAATTGCCTGGACCTTCCCAGGATCCATACGGAAACCTGAAGCAGATAATAGATATCCCAGGAATTGTATTTCCTGAACGGCGAAGACACATTTTTCAATTTTCGCATATAATTTATTCGTCCGTAGGACCTGCAGTACTTGCCTGACATGTACTTCATGTGTTTTCAGATCAGCCGAATAAATTAAGATATCATCTAGGTATATGACTACAAACCTGCCGATGAGATGACTAAAAATATAATTAACGAAATGTTGGAAGACAGCAGGGGCATTGGTCAGACCGAAAGGCATGACTAAATTTTCGTAATGCCCCTCAGGGGTGTTAAAAGCTGTCTTCCACTCATCCCCTTCCTTGATACGAATCAGATTGTAGGCCCCCCTAAGATCAAGTTTGGAGAACCACCTAGCACCCGCAATCTGATTAAAAAGGTCAGGAATGAGAGGAAGAGGGTATGGGTCTCGGACGGTTATCCGGTTTAGCTCACGGAAATCTAGGCAAGGACGCAGGCCCCCATCTTTCTTTTTAACAAAGAAAAACCCTGCAGCCACGGGTGAAGAAGAGGGTCTGATGTGTCCCTTGGCCAGACTCTCGGAGATATAATCTTTCATGGCTTGTCTCTCGGGACCCGAAAGATTATACAACCTGGACTTGGGTAATTTTGCACCGGGAATCAGGTTAACCGGGCAATCATAAGGACGATGAGGTGGTAGCTTCTGACAACCCTTTTCAGAAAAAACGTCCTCAAAGTCCGAAATAAATGTAGGTAGGGAAGCTATGGAGGCGATTAAGCAATTGTTATTTAAGCAATTCTCTCTGCAATGCTCACTCCACTCCAATATCTCCCTGGCCTGCCAATCCACCACTGGATTGTGCGCTACCAACCAGGGAAGACCCAATACCACAGGAGAGGGAAGGCCCTCCAGAACGTAACATGAAAGACGCTCCTTATGGTGGTCCCCTACCCGAAGATGTAAGTTATGGACAACGTGAGTGAGGTTTCTCTGAGACAGAGGAGCAGAGTCAATAGCGAATATGGGAATGGGTCTCTGCAGCGTACAGAGAGAGAAACCCATAGTGCGGGCAAAATGGGCATCTATCAAATTTACCCCTGCACCACTGTCTAGAAAAAAAGAAATAGACTCCGTCTTAACACCAAAAACAATAACCGCTGGCAACACAAATTGAGATGTTCGTATGGAGGAAACGTATACCCCCCGGCTGACATCCTCCGCACAGCCTGGGGTTAGTAGTTTTCCGACGGTCTTTTGTTTTTGGGAAAAGGAGGGACAGACATTAATGAAATGACCCTTCCCCCCACAGAAAAAACAAGCCCCCCACCTACGGCGAACCTCAGGAGGACGGACCTGACGAGAAGTTCCTCCTAGCTGCATAGGCTCATCTAAGTCAGTACAGACTAACTGCTGCTTGGGAGAGGTTACCGATTGCTCAGGAATTTTCGATCTCTCCCTAAGACGTCTATCTATCCTGATAGAGAGGGACATAACAGCATCAAGGGAAAGGGGGGTCTCATACAGCGCCAGCGCATCCTTAACCCTTTCAGATAACCCAGAGCAGAACTGACTCCTGAGAGCCGGGTCGTTCCACTGAGTATCCGTAGCCCACCTGCGGAACTCTGAGCAATACTCCTCTGCTGGCCGATCTCCCTGTAGGAGTCTCCGTAACTTCGACTCAGCCAGGGCGACACGGTCAGGGTCATCATATATGAGACCCAAAGCCCCAAAAAATCCCTCCACTGACCGGAGAGCCTGGGAACCAGGGGGTAACGAGAACGCCCAGGATTGCGGGTCCCCCTGAAGCAGGGAAATAACAATCCCCACCCGCTGTTCTTCATTACCTGAGGAGTAAGGGCGCAGCTTAAAATATAATTTGCAGGCCTCACGGAACAACACAAATTTGTCCCTTCCTCCAGAGAATCTGTCAGGAAGAACAACCTTGGGTTCTGTAACAACCTGGTTACCCATAGCAACCGCTGGGCTTACGGTCTGCTGCATTTGCTGCTGCTGTTGGAGGACAGACGCCTTCAATCCTGCCACCTCCAAAGACAGGCCTTGAAGCTGTTTTGCCAAAGCAGCAATAGGATCCATATTGGATTCTAAGTAGAGAAAAAAAAAAATTATATATTTTTTTTTTCTTTTTTTTTTTTTTTCTCAAAAAAATAAAATAAGGGCCAGTTATAATATCACGATCGGCGTAACTGTCACATACGTGACACGGAGGGAGGAAAAGAGGGAGGCCCTGCCCTAGTGAGAGGGAAGGTGGTGACCCCTGACTCACCTTGCGACTGGCGCCTGGCTGCCCTGTCGTCCCTAGACGGGTTCCTCACCCGTACGCCGATCACGTGCCTAAAACCCTGGCTTTCCCTAAGATGAGCCCTAGATAGTGAACAGGGCGGTGGGAACACTAGTCCGCACCACTAGCTCTAAAGGAAAACACCAAGGGGAGGACAGACAATACAAACTAAACATATAATCCCAGGAGGGCAACAACAGGAGACAACAAAAGCCCAACAGGGATCCGGAGGGTAGCACTCTGGAACAACAACCAGATTCTCAGCTCCAGTGGGTCAGCATAGATGTCCAGGCAGGAAGCTCTATAACTGGCAACAAGAGAAGTGTGAGAGGAGAATATAAGGAGTTTGGGAGTGGCAGACAAGAAACAGCTGAGGAGGAGAAGCTACGGATCCCTGAGTGAGACAAAAAGGATAGCAAGGCAAACACAGAAAACAAACACTAAGAAACACCGTGATCTTTAGACATAGAGCGCGCAGCCACCCGCTGCGACTTCCTGACCACGGGTATAACGGAGTCAGACGTGGCTCTTGACACCCTCGTGACACCTGAACAACGCAAGGCTCAAGTCCTTTCCAGGTGCGCAGCAAGGTGAGAATCACCTGCCAGAGTAAGGACTAGAAAAAACACAATGGATGCAGTGCCTTGGCGTGTTATATAGAGTACCTAGGGTGTTGTCAATTGTGTTAATTGTTAATTGTTTGATTGTTAGATTTTTTTCTAGGTGGGCGGTCCTATGATACAGTGACTGGGACGGGAAATATCCCTTCTGTGCTGCTGTAGGACGAAGAAGAAATAAGCTATATAACTATCTATCTAATGAAATGTGGAAAGTACAGAGCACAGCAATGACACTACCTAACACCCTGCACTGGAACCTGTCAGCTACACTATATCAGGATATAACCTACACTGACTATCTGTATTATATATATAAGCTATATAACTATCTATCCAATGTAATGTGGAAAGCACAGAGCACAGCAATGACACTACCTAACACCCTGCACTGGAACCTACCAGCTACACTATATCCGGATATAACCTACACTGACTATCTCCCACTATCTGTATTATATATATAAGCTATATAACTATCTATCTAATGTAATGTGGAAAGTACAGAGCACAGCAATGACACTACCTAACACCCTGCACTGGAACTTACCACCTACACTATATCAGCATATAACCTACACTGACTATCTCCCACTATCTATCTGTATTATATATATATAAGCTATATAACTATCTATCTAATGTAATGTGGAAAGCACAGAGCACAGCAATGAAACTACCTAACACCCTGCACTGGAACCTACCAGCTACACTATATCAGGATATAACCTACACTGACTATCTCCCACTATCTGTATTATATATATATAAGTTATATAACTATCTATCTAATGTAATGTGGAAAGCACAGAGCACAGCAATGACACTACCTAACACCCTGCACTGTAACCTACCAGCTACACTATATCAGGATATAACATACACTGACTATCTCCCACTATCTGTATTATATATATAAGCTATATAACTATTTATCTAATGTAGTGTGGAAAGTACAGAGCACAGCAATGACACTACCTAACACCCTAAACTGGAACCTACCAGCTACACTATAACAGGATATAACTTACACTGACTATCTCCCACTAACTATCTGTATTATATATATAAGCTATATAATTATCTATCAAATGTAATGTGGAAAATACAGAGCACAGCAATGACACTGCCTAACACCCTGCACTGGAACCTACCAGCTACGCTATATCAGGATATAACCTACACTGACTATCTCCCACTATCTGTATTATATATATATAAGCTATATAGCTATCTATCTAATGTAATGTGGAAAGTACAGAGCACAGCAATGACACTACCTAACACCCTGCACTGGAACCTACCAGCTACACTATATCAGGAAATAACCTACACTGACTATCTCCCACTAACTATCTGTATATATATAAGCTATATAACAATCTAGCTAATGTAATGTGGAAAGTACAGAGCACAGCAATGACACTACCTAACACCCTGCACTGTAACCTACCAGCTACACTATATCAGGATATAACCTACACGGACTATCTGTATTATATATATAAGCTATATAACTATCTATCCAATGTAATGTGGAAAGCACAGAGCACAGCAATGACACTACCTAACACCCTGCACTGGAACCTACCAGCTACACTATATCAGGATATAACCTACACTGACTATCTCACACTAACTATCTGTATTATATATATAAGCTATATAACTATCTATCTAATGTAATGTGGAAAGTACAGAGCACAGCAATGACACTATCTAACACCCTGCACTGGAACCTACAAGCTACACTATATCAGGATATAACCTACACTGGCTATCTCCCACTAACTATCTGTATTATATATATAAGCTATATAACTATCTATCTAATGTAATGTGGAATGTACAGAGCACAGCAATGACACTACCTAACACCCTGCACTGGAACCTACCAGCTACACTATATCAGGATATAACCTACACTGACTATCTCCCACTATCTATCTGTATTATATATATATAGAGTTAAGCGAACACCTGGATGTTCTGGTTCGAGAAGTTCGGCCGAACTTCCCGGAAATGTTTGGGTTCGGGATCCGAACCCGATCCGAACTTCGTCCCGAACCCGAACCCCATTGAAGTCAATGGGGACCCGAACTTTTCGGCACTAAAACGGCTGTAAAACAGCCCAGGAAAGGGCTAGAGGGCTGCAAAAGGCAGCAACATGTAGGTAAATCCCCTGCAAACAAATGTGGATAGGGAAATGAATTAAAATAAAAATTAAATAAATAAAAATTAACCAAAATCAATTGGAGAGAGGTCCCATAGCAGAGAATCTGGCTTCCCGTCACCCACCACTGGAACAGTCCATTCTCAGATATTTAGGCCCCGGCACCCAGGCAGAGGAGAGAGGTCCCGTAACAGACAATCTGGCTTCATGTCAGCAGAGAATTAGTCTGCATGTCATAGCAGAGAATCAGGCTTCACGTCACCCACCACTGTAAGAGTCCATTTTCATAAATTTAGGCCCAGCACCCAGGCAGAGGAGAGAGGTCCCGTAACAGACAATCTGGCTTCATGTCAGCAGAGAATCAGTCTGCATGTCATAGCAGAGAATCTGGCTTCACGTCAGCCACCAGTGCAACAGTCCATTGGCATATATTTAGGCCCAGCACACAGGCAGAGGAGAGAGGTCCCGTAACAGAGGATCTGGCTTCATGTCAGCAGAGAATTAGTCTGCATGTCATAGCAGAGAATGAGGCTTCACGTCAGCCACCACTGCAACAGTCCATTGTCAGATATTTAGGCCCAGCACCCAGGCAGAGGAGTGAGGTCCCGTAACAGACAATCTGGCTTCATGTCAGCAGAGAATCAGTCTTCATGTCATAGCAGAGAATCAGGCTTCACGTCACCCACCACTGTAAGAGTCCATTTTCATAAATTTAGGCCCAGCACCCAGGCAGAGGAGAGAGGTCCCGTAACAGAGGATCTAGCTTCATGTCAGCAGAGAATCAGTCTGCATGTCATAGCAGAGAATCAGGCTTCACGTCAGCCACCAGTGCAACAGTCCATTGGCATATATTTAGGCCCAGCACACAGGCAGAGGAGAGAGGTCCCGTAACAGACAATCTGGCTTCACGTCAGCAGAGAATTAGTCTGCATGTCATAGCAGAGAATGAGGCTTCACGTCAGCCACCACTGCAACAGTCCATTGGCATATATTTAGGCCCAGCACACAGGCAGAGGAGAGAGGTCCCGTAACAGACAATCTGGATTCACGTCAGCAGAGAATTAGTCTGCATGTCATAGCAGAGAATCAGGCTTCACGTCAGCCATCAGTGCAACAGTCCATTGGCATATATTTAGGCCCAGCACACAGGCAGAGGAGAGAGGTCCCGTAACAGACAATCTGGCTTCACGTCAGCAGAGAATTAGTCTGCATGTCATAGCAGAGAATGAGGCTTCACGTCAGCCACCACTGCAACAGTCCATTGGCATATATTTAGGCCCAGCACACAGGCAGAGGAGAGAGGTCCCGTAACAGAGGATCTGTCTTCATGTCAGCAGAGAATTAGTCTGCATGTCATAGCAGAGAATCAGGCTTCACGTCAGCCACCACTGCAACAGTCCATTTTCATAAATTTAGGCCCAGCACCCAGGCAGAGGAGAGAGGTCCCGTAACAGACAATCTGGCTTCATGTCAGCAGAGAATCAGTCTTCATGTCATAGCAGAGAATCAGGCTTCACGTCACCCACCACTGTAAGAGTCCATTTTCATAAATTTAGGCCCAGCACCCAGGCAGAGGAGAGAGGTCCCGTAACAGACAATCTGGCTTCATGTCAGCAGAGAATTAGTCTGCATGTCATAGCAGAGAATGAGGCTTCACGTCAGCCACCAATGCAACAGTCCATTGTCAGATATTTAGGCCCAGCACCCAGGCAGAGGAGAGAGGTCCCGTAACAGAGGATCTGGCTTCATGTCAGCAGAGAATCAGTCTTCATGTCATAGCAGAGAATCAGGCTTCACGTCACCCACCACTGTAAGAGTCCATTTTCATAAATTTAGGCCCAGCACCCAGGCAGAGGAGAGAGGTCCCGTAACAGAGGATCTAGCTTCATGTCAGCAGAGAATCAGTCTGCATGTCATAGCTGTCATGGTCTTACCTTCGTTTGACATGTGCTGGCGGCCATCTTGGTTTCTGGGTTTCTTGTAGCCTCCCACCCTGCGGCTTCTCCTTCCCACTGGGAGGAGCTGGATGCCTAGCTCATATATTGAGAAGGTCTGTGGCTTCAGTTCCTTGCTTGGTCCTCCTGTGTTCACATGCTTCTAAGACTGCTGCTGCTTCTGGTTCCTGATCCTGGCCTCGTCTGACTACCCCGTTGGTTCCTGATCCTGGCTTCGTCTGACTACCCCGTTGGTTCCTGATCCTGGCTTCGTCTGACTACCCCGTTGGTTCCTGATCCTGGCTTCGTCTGACCACCCTCCTGGTTCCTGACCTCTGTCTACGCAAGACCCTGCTTCGGTTTAGCCATCCGTTTGGACTTTTGCTACGGCTTGATTTCCAATAAAGCCTTCTTATTTCCACTCATCTCTGTTGTACGTCTGGTTCATGGTTCCATGACATTAGGACCAAGCCATGAATTCTGACGGTACAGGGCCATCCTCGCTACCTACGCTGGTTGCCAGACTTGATCAGCAGGATCACCTGTTGGGTCGGTTCGCTTTGGCGTTGCAAACCCTGCTTGAACGCACGGCTCATTTCGCTTCCGTTGCCGATGGGTCGGTTGTCGCTCCTGGGCCCGCTCCTACTGCCGCTCCGGTTGTTGCGCCAGAGTCTACCCCGACACCTGTTGCTGCGCCTGCGGTGTCTCGGGGTATGACCGGTTCTGCCCCCCTTCCACAGCGCTTTGGGGGAGAGCCAACTCAGTGCCGAGGTTTCCTTAACCAGGTGGGCATTTATTTCGAGTTGCTGCCACATGCCTTTCCTACTGAGAGATCAAAGGTGGGCTTCTTGATCTCGCTGCTCTCGGACAAGGCCTTGGCCTGGGCCAGCCCTTTATGGGAGAACAACAATCCGGTGGTTGCCGAGTTTTCCGGTTTTGTTGCTTCTCTTCGGAAGGTATTCGATGTGCCGGCTCGTGCTGCCTCTGCTGCGAAGCTCCTTATGTCCATCAGACAGGGTTCACGATCCGTAGCTGAATACGCCATTGAGTTTCGTACCCTGGCAGCAGAGGTGGGCTGGAATAATGAGACTCTGGTCGCTGCTTTCTCTCATGGTCTCTCGGATGCCTTGAAGGATGAGGTTGCAGCTAAGGACCTACCAGTGGAGCTCGAGTCTCTTATTTCTTTCCTGATTTTGATTGACACCAGACTCAGGGAGAGACCTTCCTTTAAGGAGAGCCTGCGGAGGTCTCCTAACAGATTGGCGCCTACGTTTGCTGTCCCACCCGTGCCTCCCTCTCCTCCCACGCCTCCTGGGGATGACTTGTCTGGGGGTAAACCCATGCAGCGGGGGTTTGCTCGCCTGTCCGAGGGGGAGAGGGTACTCCGGAGACGCGAGGGCCGATGCATGTACTGTGGTCTCGGTGGGCATTTTCGGTTGGCATGTCCGAACCGTCCGGGAGAACGCTCGCACCTGAGGTCCTGTCGGGGGCAGATCTTGGGTGGAGTCTCCTCGTCCCCGGTTTCCCGTGTTGACAAACCACTGATCACGGTTGTCCTCTCCTGGGTCGGGGGCTCGGTGACGACCCAGGCGTTGGTGGACTCTGGTGCTGGTGGTTTGTTCATTGATAGAGTGTTCGTTGCCGCCAATTCCATTCCTCTGCAGCCTCGAGGTTCCCCACTGGCTCTTGAGGCGATAGACGGCAGACCCCTTCTGCCGCCACACGTGACTCATGAGACCCTTCCAGTGGGGATAGCCATTGGTGCCGTTCACAGAGAGTCAGTCTGTCTCCAGGTTATTTCGTCTCCACACTACTCGGTGGTCTTGGGGTACCCCTGGCTCCAGAAGCATAATCCGACTTTCGATTGGAGATCGGTCGAGATCCTCTCGTGGTCACCGCAGTGTGGGGCTAGTTGCATCCATGGGCCTGTCAAGTTGCTGTGTACTTCCTCGGACTCTCTGTTGCCTCCTGAATACGAAGAGTACCGGGATGTATTCGATAAGGTGCGCGCGGTTGCCCTACCTCCGCACCGCCCATACGATTGTGCCATAGAGTTACAATCCGGTGCCGTTCCTCCTCGTGGCAAAGTCTATCCACTGTCGGTAGCGGAGAATGAGGCCATGGAGGAGTACGTGAGGGAGGCGCTTTCACGCGGACACATTCGCAAATCCTCGTCCCCGGCAGGGGCTGGATTTTTCTTTGTGAAAAGAAGGGCGGTGAGTTGAGGCCTTGCATCGATTACAGGGGTCTCAATCGCATCACGATCAAGAACGCTTACCCGATACCCTTGATTTCCGAGCTGTTCGATCGCCTCAAAGGGGCCACGGTCTTTACCAAACTCGACCTGAGGGCGGCATATAACCTGGTAAGGATCAAGGCGGGCGATGAGTGGAAGACCGCGTTTAACACCAGGACCGGTCATTATGAATCCTTGGTTATGGCCTTTGGGTTGTGCAATGCGCCCGCAGTCTTCCAGGAATTCATCAACGATGTTTTCCGTGACCTGTTGCAGCAGTGTGTGGTGGTCTATTTGGATGACATCTTGGTATATTCTGAATCCATGGAGGCCCACATTATGGATGTCAGACGAGTGTTGCAACGGTTACGAGAGAACAGGCTGTTCGGTAAGCTTGAGAAATGCGAATTTCACCGATCCCAGGTAACCTTCTTAGGTTACATCATTTCCGCTGAGGGGTTCTCCATGGATCCTGAGAAGGTTTCGGCTGTCTTACAGTGGCCCCAGCCCAGTGGTCTCCGTGCCCTGCAGCGCTTTTTGGGCTTCGCCAATTATTATCGGAAGTTCATCAGGGACTTTTCCATGCTAGCCAAGCCTCTCACGGATCTGACCAGGAAGGGCAGTAATTTCCAGGTCTGGCCGCTCGAGGCCATCAGAGCTTTTGAGGCTCTAAAGTCCGCTTTTGTGTCGGCTCCGATTCTGTCGCATCCCAACCCTGGGTTGCCCTTTGTCCTCGAGGTGGACGCGTCTGAGACGGGAGTAGGCGCCCTTCTGTCTCAGCGTAGAACACCAGAGGGTCCTCTGCTTCCCTGTGGGTTTTACTCCCGGAAACTGTCTTCCGCGGAGTGCAACTATCAGATTGGTGACAGGGAGTTATTGGCCATCGTGCAGGCCCTTAAAGAATGGAGGCACTTGCTCGAGGGCTCGGTGGTTCCGGTTCTCATCCTGACGGACCACAAGAATCTGACCTACCTTTCTGAGGCCAAGAGATTGACACCACGTCAGGCCAGATGGGCTCTGTTCTTGTCACGTTTTAATTACGTGGTCTCCTACCTACCCGGCTCCAAGAACATCAGAGCGGATGCCTTATCACGGCAGTACTCCGAGCTGTCCGGGGAGGAGTCGATTCCGACTTCGGTCATACCTCCGAATCAGATCCTGGCCGCCATTCGCACCAGCCTGACCTCTCCCCTGGGTGAGCAGATTTTGGCGGCTCAATCTGGTGCTCCCTCTGGGAGACCCAACGGCAGGTGTTTTGTGCCTGAGGAGTTGCGCACTCGGTTGTTGCGAACCTACCATAACTCCAAGGCCGCGGGGCATCCTGGAAAGAACCAGCTGTCCTGGGCTGTTTCACGTCTGTTCTGGTGGCCTTCTCTACGTTCCGACATCGCCGCATATGTAGCGGCATGCTCCGTTTGTGCCCAGAGTAAGTCCCCTCGGCACCTTCCGTTGGGCCTTTTGCAACCCATAGCCACCGGGGAGCGCCCATGGTCACACCTGGGGATAGATTTCATTGTGGACCTCCCTGCATCCCGAGGCCATACGGTCATTCTCATGATTGTGGACCGGTTTTCCAAAATGTGCCACTGTGTTCCTCTCAAGAAGTTACCCTCTGCACAAGAGTTGGCCACGATTTTCGCCAGGGAGGTCTTCCGGTTGCACGGTTTGCCCAAGGAGATTGTGTCGGATCGGGGGAGTCAGTTTGTGTCCAGGTTCTGGCGCGCCTTTTGCTCCCAGTTGGGGATTCATCTCTCTTTCTCCTCGGCCTACCACCCTCAGTCCAATGGGGCCGCAGAACGATCTAATCAGGCCTTGGAGCAATTCCTTCGTTGCTATATCTCCGATCACCAAGACAATTGGGTTGACCTCCTGCCTTGGGCTGAGTTTGCCAGGAACACGGCGGTGAACTCTTCCTCTGGGATCTCTCCCTTCATGGCCAATTATGGGTTCCAACCTGCCGTGTTACCGGAGGTATTCTCTCCCCAGGATACTCCGGCTGTGGAGGATCACCTTTCCGTCCTACGTGCTTCTTGGGTACAGATCCAGAGGTCCCTTGAGGTCTCTGCGCAGCGCCAGAGACTCCAGGCTGATCGCAGACGAGCGCCCGCTCCTTCCTACCAGGTCGGAGACCGTGTATGGTTGTCCACCCGCAACCTCAACCTTCGAGTGCCCACTCCCAAGCTGGCGCCTCGCTTTGTTGGTCCCTTCCGAGTGCTTCGCAGGGTAAACCCGGTAGCCTATGCCCTTGCGCTTCCTCCTGGCATGCGGATCTCCAACGTGTTTCATGTCTCCCTGTTGAAGCCGTTGGTGTGTAATCGTTTCACTTCCTCGGTTCCTCGGCCCCGTCCGGTCCAAGTGGGCAATCATGAGGAATATGAGGTGAGCAATATCCTGGACTCACGCCTGGTCCGCGGTCGGTTGCAGTTTTTGGTCCATTGGCGTGGTTATGGTCCAGAGGAGCGTTCCTGGGTTCCCTCCGCAGATGTCCATGCTCCTGCTTTGCTCCGAGCCTTCCACGCACGCTTCCCTCAGAAACCGTTCCTTACTCCGCGGAGGAGGGGCCCTTGAGGGGGAGGTACTGTCATGGTCTTACCTTCGTTTGACATGTGCTGGCGGCCATCTTGGTTTCTGGGTTTCTTGTAGCCTCCCACCCTGCGGCTTCTCCTTCCCACTGGGAGGAGCTGGATGCCTAGCTCATATATATAGAAGGTCTGTGGCTTCAGTTCCTTGCTTGGTCCTCCTGTGTTCACATGCTTCTAAGACTGCTGCTGCTTCTGGTTCCTGATCCTGGCCTCGTCTGACTACCTCGTTGGTTCCTGATCCTGGCTTCGTCTGACTACCCCGTTGGTTCCTGATCCTGGCTTCGTCTGACTACCCCGTTGGTTCCTGATCCTGGCTTCGTCTGACCACCCTCCTGGTTCCTGACCTCTGTCTACGCAAGACCCTGCTTCGGTTTAGCCATCCGTTTGGACTTTTGCTACGGCTTGATTTCCAATAAAGCCTTCTTATTTCCACTCATCTCTGTTGTACGTCTGGTTCATGGTTCCATGACAATGAGGCTTCACGTCAGCCACCACTGCAACAGTCCATTGGCATATATTTAGGCCCAGCACACAGGCAGAGGAGAGAGGTCCCGTAACAGACAATCTGGCTTCACGTCAGCAGAGAATTAGTCTGCATGTCATAGCAGAGAATCAGGCTTCACGTCAGCCACCAGTGCAACAGTCCATTGGCATATATTTAGGCCCAGCACACAGGCAGAGGAGAGAGGTCCCGTAACAGACAATCTGGCTTCACGTCAGCAGAGAATTAGTCTGCATGTCATAGCAGAGAATGAGGCTTCACGTCAGCCACCACTGCAACAGTCCATTGGCATATATTTAGGCCCAGCACACAGGCAGAGGAGAGAGGTCCCGTAACAGAGGATCTGTCTTCATGTCAGCAGAGAATTAGTCTGCATGTCATAGCAGAGAATTAGGCTTCACGTCAGCCACCACTGCAACAGTCCATTTTCATAAATTTAGGCCCAGCACCCAGGCAGAGGAGAGAGGTCCCGTAACAGACAATCTGGCTTCATGTCAGCAGAGAATCAGTCTTCATGTCATAGCAGAGAATCAGGCTTCACGTCACCCACCACTGTAAGAGTCCATTTTCATAAATTTAGGCCCAGCACTCAGGCAGAGGAGAGAGGTCTCGTAACAGACAATCTGGCTTCATGTCAGCAGAGAATTAGTCTGCATGTCATAGCAGAGAATGAGGCTTCACGTCAGCCACCACTGCAACGGTCCATTGGCATATATTTAGGCCCAGCACACAGGCAGAGGAGAGAGGTCCCGTAACAGACAATCTGGCTTCACGTCAGCAGAGAATTAGTCTGCATGTCATAGCAGAGAATGAGGCTTCACGTCAGCCACCACTGCAACAGTCCATTGGCATATATTTAGGCCCAGCACACAGGTAGAGGAGAGAGGTCCCGTAACAGAGGATCTGGCTTCATGTCAGCAGAGAATCAGTCTGCATGTCATAGCAGAAAATCAGGCTTCACGTCAGCCACCACTGCAACAGTCCATTGGCATATATTTAGGCCCAGCACACAGGCAGAGGAGAGAGGTCCCGTATCAGAGGATCTGGCTTCATGTCAGCAGAGAATTAGTCTGCATGTCATAGCAGAAAATCAGGCTTCACGTCAGCCACCACTGCAACAGTCCATTGTCAGATATTTAGGCCCAGCACCCAGGCAGAGGAGAGAGGTCCCGTAACAGAGGATCTGGCTTCATGTCAGCAGAGAATTAGTCTGCATGTCATAGCAGAAAATCAGGCTTCACGTCAGCCACCACTGCAACAGTCCATTGTCAGATATTTAGGCCCAGCACCCAGGCAGAGGAGAGAGGTCCTGTAACAGAGAATCTGTCTTCATGTCAGCAGAGAATTAGTCTGCATGTCATAGCAGAGAATCAGGCTTCACGTCACCCAACATTGGAACAGTCCATTGGCATATATTTAGGCCCCGGCACCTAGACAGAGGAGAGGTTCATTCAACTTTGGGTAGCCTCGCAATATAATGGTAAAATGAAAATAAAAATAGGATTGAATGAGGAAGTGCCCTGGAGTCCAATAATATATGGTTAAGGGGAGGTAGTTAATGTCTAATCTGGACAAGGGATGGACAGGTCCTGTGGGATCCATGCCTGGTTCATTTTTATGAACGTCAGCTTGTCCACATTGGCTGTAGACAGGCGGCTGCGTTTGTCTGTAATGACGCCCCCTGCCGTGCTGAATACACGTTCAGACAAAACGCTGGCCGCCGGGCAGGCCAGCACCTCCAAGGCATAAAAGGCTAGCTCTGGCCACGTGGACAATTTAGAGACCCAGAAGTTGAATGGGGCCGAACCATCAGTCAGTACGTGGAGGGGTGTGCACACGTACTGTTCCACCATGTTAGTGAAATGTTGCCTCCTGCTAACACGTTGCGTATCAGGTGGTGGTGCAGTTAGCTGTGGCGTGTTGACAAAAGTTTTCCACATCTCTGCCATGCTAACCCTGCCCTCAGAGGAGCTGGCCGTGACACAGCTGCCTTGGCGACCTCTTGCTCCTCCTCTGCCTTGGCCTTGGGCTTCCACTTGTTCCCCTGTGACATTTGGGAATGCTCTCAGTAGCGCGTCTACCAACGTGCGCTTGTACTCGCGCATCTTCCTATCACGCTCCAGTGCAGGAAGTAAGGTGGGCACATTGTCTTTGTAGCGTGGATCCAGCAGGGTGGCAACCCAGTAGTCCGCACAGGTTAAAATGTGGGCAACTCTGCTGTCGTTGCGCAGGCACTGCAGCATGTAGTCGCTCATGTGTGCCAGGCTGCCCAGGGGTAAGGACAAGCTGTCCTCTGTGGGAGGCGTATCGTCATCGTCCTGCCTTTCCCCCCAGCCACGCACCAGTGATGGACCCGAGCTGCGTTGGGTGCCACCCCGCTGTGACCATGCTTCATCCTCATCCTCCTCCACCTCCTCCTCATCCTCGTCCTCCTCGTCCTCCAGTAGTGGGCCCTGGCTGGCCACATTTGTACCTGGCCTCTGCTGTTGCCAAAAACCTCCCTCTGAGTCACTTCGAAGAGACTGGCCTGAAAGTGCTAAAAATGACCCCTCTTCCTCCTCCTCCTCCTCCTCCTGGGCCACCTCCTCTTCC
Organism: Bufo gargarizans; assembly: GCF_014858855.1. Taxonomy (NCBI): domain Eukaryota; kingdom Metazoa; phylum Chordata; class Amphibia; order Anura; family Bufonidae; genus Bufo; species Bufo gargarizans. The sequence continues at coordinate 319,276,767 of NC_058081.1, forward strand.
ATCATCGCCCTAAGTGTTTTCTCAAGGAGACATAGAAGTGGTATTGTAACGCTGATAACGGCGTCATCGCCACTGGCCATGTTGGTGGAGTACTCGAAACAGCGCAACAGGGCACACAGGTCTCGCATGGAGGCCCAGTCATTGGTGGTGAAGTGGTGCTGTTCTGTAGTGCGACTGACCCGTGCGTGCTGCAGCTGAAACTCCACTATGGCCTGCTGCTGCTCGCACAGTCTGTCCAGCATGTGCAAGGTGGAGTTCCACCTGGTGGGCACGTCGCATATGAGGCGGTGAGCGGGAAGGCCGAAGTTACGCTGTAGCGCAGACAGGCGAGCAGCAGCAGGATGTGAACGCCGGAAGCGCGAACAGACGGCCCGCACTTTATGCAGCAGCTCTGACATGTCGGGGTAGTTGTGAATGAACTTCTGCACCACCAAATTCAGCACATGCGCCAAGCAAGGGATGTGCGTCAAATTGGCTAGTCCCAGAGCTGCAACGAGATTTCGCCCATTATCACACACCACCAGGCCGGGCTTGAGGCTCACCGGCAGCAACCACTCGTCGGTCTGTTGTTCTATACCCCGCCACAACTCCTGTGCGGTGTGGGGCCTGTCCCCCAAACATATGAGTTTCAGAATGGCCTGCTGACGTTTACCCCGGGCTGTGCTGAAGTTGGTGGTGAAGGTGTGTGGCTGACTGGATGAGCAGGTGGAAGAAGAGGAGGAGGAAGCCGAGAAGGAGGAGGTGGCAACAGGAGGCAAAGAATGTTGCCCTGCGATCCTTGGCGGCGGAAGGACGTGCGCCAAACAGCTCTCCGCCTGGGGCCCAGCTGCCACTACATTTACCCAGTGTGCAGTTAGGGAGATATAGCGTCCCTGGCCGTGCTTACTGGTCCACGTATCTGTGGTTAGGTGGACCTTGCTACAGATGGCGTTGCGCAGTGCACACTTGATTTTATCGGATACTTGGTTGTGCAGGGAAGGCACGGCTCTCTTGGAGAAGTAGTGGCGGCTGGGAACAACATACTGTGGGACAGCAAGCGACATGAGCTGTTTGAAGCTGTCTGTGTCCACCAGCCTAAATGACAGCATTTCATAGGCCAGTAGTTTAGAAATGCTGGCATTCAGGGCCAGGGATCGAGGGTGGCTAGGTGGGAATTTACGCTTTCTCTCAAATGTTTGTGAGATGGAGAGCTGAACGCTGCCGTGTGACATGGTTGAGATGCTTGGTGACGGAGGTGGTGGTGGTGTTGGTGGTACATCCCCTGTTTGCTGGGCGGCAGGTGCCAACGTTCCTCCAGAGGCGGAGAGGCCGAGGCGGCAGCAGCAGAAGAGGCCGAGGCGGCAGCAGCAGAAGAGGTAGCAGGGGGAGCCTGAGTGACTTCCTTGGTTTTAAGGTGTTTACTCCACTGCAGTTCATGCTTTGCATGCAGGTGCCTGGTCATGCAGGTTGTGCTCAGGTTCAGAACGTTAATGCCTCGCTTCAGGCTCTGATGGCACAGCGTGCAAACCACTCGGGTCTTGTCGTCAGCACATTGTTTGAAGAAGTGCCATGCCAGGGAACTCCTTGAAGCTGCCTTTGGGGTGCTCGGTCCCAGATGGCGGCGGTCAGTAGCAGGCGGAGTCTCTTGGCGGCGGGTGTTCTGCTTTTGCCCACTGCTCCCTCTTTTGCTACGCTGTTGGCTCGGTCTCACCACTGCCTCTTCCTCCGAACTGTGAAAGTCAGTGGCACGACCTTCATTCCATGTGGGGTCTAGGACCTCATCGTCCCCTGCATCGTCTTCCACCCAGTCTTGATCCCTGACCTCCTGTTCAGTCTGCACACTGCAGAAAGACGCAGCAGTTGGCACCTGTGTTTCGTCATCATCAGAGACATGCTGAGGTGGTATTCCCATGTCCTCATCATCAGGAAACATAAGTGGTTGTGCGTCAGTGCATTCTATGTCTTCCACCGCTGGGGAAGGGCTAGGTGGATGCCCTTGGGAAACCCTGCCAGCAGAGTCTTCAAACAGCATAAGAGACTGCTGCATAACTTGAGGCTGAGACAGTTTCCCTGGTATGCATGGGGGTGATGTGACAGACTGATGGGGTTGGTTTTCAGGCGCCATCTGTGCGCTTTCTGCAGAAGACTGGGTGGGAGATAATGTGAACGTGCTGGATCCACTGTCGGCCACCCAATTGACTAATGCCTGTACCTGCTCAGGCCTTACCATCCTTAGAACGGCATTGGGCCCCACCATATATCGCTGTAAATTCTGGCGGCTACTGGGACCTGAGGTAGTTGGTACACTAGGACGTGTGGATGTGGCAGAACGGCCACGTCCTCTCCCAGCACCAGAGGGTCCACTAACACCACCACGACCATGTCCACGTCCGCGTCCCTTACTAGATGTTTTCCTCATTGTTATGGTTCACCACAACAACAAAAATATTATTTGGCCCAATGTATTGTATTCAAATTCAGCGGGATATAAATTTGAGGCCTAGTATTTAGGCGCTGGGTGACCGGTATGGATTTAGTGACAGAATTAGACTTGGAAATGCACAGTAGCGTGTGTGTGAAGTTATTCTGAATGACCCTATGTGCACCTTGAATATTATATACCCTTTTAGGGATAGATTTCAAATAGCTCTGATATAGCAGGAACCACTAAATTATGAAATTGCTAAATTGGGAATTGTATTTCAACCCTGAACAAAAAATGTGCTTTGACGGACACTAAATAACTTGCCCATCCACAACAGTACAGCGGTAACGACAGATTTAGCGGGATATAAATTTGAGGCCTAGTATTTAGGCGCTGGATGACCGGTATGGATTTAGTGACAGAATTAGACTGGGATATGGCCAAAAAATAACCACACTATTGCTGGTTAAATGCACTTGGTGTGACAGCTTGACCAACCACACTACTGAGGGTTAAATGCACTTGGTGACGGGCGCAGCTTGCCCCTGATGTAGTATATGGCCAAAAAATGAACAGACTATTGCTGGTTAAATGCACTTGGTGTGACAGCTTGACCAACCACACTACTGAGGGTTAAATGCACTTGGTGACGGGCGCAGCTTGCCCCTGATGTAGTATATGGCCAAAAAATGAACAGACTATTGCTGGTTAAATGCACTTGGTGACGGGCGCAGCTTGCCCCTGATTTAGTATATGGCCAAAAAATGAACAGACTATTGCTGGTTAAATGCACTTGGTGTGACAGCTTCACCCTGATGTAGGCTTTAGCCAAAAAACAACCACACCATTGAGGGTTAAATGCACTTGGTGACAGGCGCAGCTTGCCCCTGATGTAGTATATGGCCAAAAAATAAACAGACTATTGCTGGTTAAATGCACTTGGTGTGACAGCTTCACCCTGATGTAGGCTTTAGCCAAAAAACAACCACAACATTGAGGGTTAAATGCACTTGGTGACAGGCGCAGCTTGCCCCTGATGTAGTATATGGCCAAAAAATAAACAGACTATTGCTGGTTAAATGCACTTGGTGTGACAGCTTCACCCTGATGTAGGCTTTAGCCAAAAAACAACCACACCATTGAGGGTTAAATGCACTTGGTCGCAGCTTGGATGCACTTGGTCGCAGCACCACACAAGACACAAAATGGCCGCCGATCACCCCAGAAAAAAGTGACTGACAAACGGTCTGGGCAGCCTAAAAACAGTGAGCAATTGAGTATCAGCAGCTCAATGATCCACAGCTGCAGATCGATCAATTAATCAAGTGCTTTGGAGGAGTTAATCAGCCTAATCTCGCCCTACTGTCGCAGCCGCAACCTCTCCCTACGCTAATCAGAGCAGAGTGACGGGCGGCGCTATGTGACTCCAGCTTAAATAGAGGCTGGGTCACATGGTGCTCTGGCCAATCACAGCCATGCCAATAGTAGGCATGGCTGTGACGGCCTCTTGGGGCAAGTAGTATGACGCTTGTTGATTGGCTGCTTTGCAGCCTTTCAAAAAGCGCCAAGAAAGCGTCACAAAAGCGCCAAGAAAGCGACGAACACCGAACCCGAACCCGGACTTTTACGAAAATGTCCGGGTTCGGGTTCTTGTCACGGACACCCCAAAATTCGGTACGAACCCAAACTATACAGTTCGAGTTCGCTCATCCATATATATATATATATATATAAGCTATATAACTATCTATCTAATGTAATGTGGAAAGCACAGAGCACAGCAATGACACTACCTAACACCCTGCACTGGAACCTACCAGCTACACTATATCAGGATATAACCTACACTGACTATCTCCCACTATCTGTATTATATATATATAAGCTATATAACTATCTATCTAATGTAATGTGGAAAGTACAGAGCACAGCAATGACACTACCTAACACCCTGCACTGGAACCTACCAGCTACACTATATCAGGATATAACCTACACTGACTATCCCCCACTAACTAAATACATATCTACATAATAATACAATTAAAATACAGTACATTTGCGGATCCACTTCCAATTCCATGATTGTTATATACCACAATAAATATATATATGTATAATAATACGATAACGGTACATTTGCAGATATCATGTAACCCCAAACACACAATTCATGTCCAATAAACAGTATATTTCATAAATCGTAAAAATATATATCCTCACATGCATGATTAAAAAAAGGATCACAATTCGTATCTATAATGTCCATTGACATAATATAATCCAATAAAGTGCTGAGTCAGTGCTTTCTCATAGAAAAAATATATGTAATAATAATATATAGATAAAATGAACCATGCTAAAAAAGTTAAAAAAAAGTTAAAAAAAAAGGAAAGAAATAGTCAATTTATTACAGTACATGTTACAAAGATCATCTTCAATATTAATGTTTCACCCATGCATAAAATTATAATAAATACAAAAATAAAAATATATGTTAAAGAATAAATGTAATAAACCTTAAATAAATAACACCTAAAAACCCATCAATAATCACTCTGCATGATGGATATACAAAGATTATCTATATTATAGATAAAAACTATCTCATAGTAAAGAAGTAATCGCATATACATTCTGCAAACCAGAGGGTGTGGACCATGCAACGGGACAAGTGGCCAGAAGAACGCAGGCGCAATAATAAGGAAGAGAGCAAACCAAGGACACTTATAAGTGAACAATAAATACATTTCTCAAATTGATTGTTAGGTCCTAATATTTATGCATCAAAACCAATCTCAAGCAATACATACACTAGCAGGAGTGAGCCACAACATACAGATAGAAATATATAATTTGAACAAAGGCCAGGTTAGCCACCCAAAAAATGAGAGGGCGTAAGGTGGACCAAAAAAGGGGGGGGGGGGAGAGGAAAAAAGGGGGAGTGTGTTTTATAGGGGGGGAGGGGGTGTTGGTTTAATGGCGCCTGCAGGTGTGCGTGGACCATGCACTGGGACACATCTAGGTGACATTCATCGGCTGTTTTCCCTCTGGCCCCCTTACCCAATGATAGCTTTTTAACAGGTATGACCACAGCTGATTTATATTTACTTAATTAAATATCTGATTATACTGACTATATAGGATGAGTTCCTAGTAGAGTTGAGCGAACACCTGGATGTTCGGGTTCGAGAAGTTCGGCCGAACATCCCGGAAATGTTCGGGTTCGGGATCCGAACCCGATCCGAACTTCGTCCCGAACCCGAACCCCATTGAAGTCAATGGGGACCCGAACTTTTCGGCACTAAAAAGGCTGTAAAACAGCCCAGGAAAGAGCTAGAGGGCTGCAAAAGGCAGCAACATGTAGGTAAATCCCCTGCAAACAAATGTGGATAGGGAAATGAATTAAATTAAAAATTAAATAAATAAAAATTAACCAAAATCAATTGGAGAGAGGTTCCATAGCAGAGAATCTGGCTTCCCGTCACCCACCACTGGAACAGTCCATTCTCAGATATTTAGGCCCCGGCACCCAGGCAGAGGAGAGAGGTCCCGTAACAGAGAATCTGTCTTCATGTCAGCAGAGAATTAGTCTGCATGTCATAGCAGAGAATGAGGCTTCACGTCAGCCACCACTGCAACAGTCCATTGGCATATATTTAGGCCCAGCACCCAGGCAGAGGAGGGAGGTCCCGTAACAGAGAATCTGTCTTCATGTCAGCAGAGAATTAGTCTGCATGTCATAGCAGAGAATGAGGCTTCACGTCAGCCACCACTGCAACAGTCCATTGGCATATATTTAGGCCCAGCACACACACAGGCAGAGGAGAGAGGTCCCGTAACAGAGAATCTGGCTTCATGTCAGCAGAGAATCAGTCTGCATGTCATAGCAGAGAATGAGGCTTCACGTCAGCCACCACTGCAACAGTCCATTGGCATATATTTAGGCCCAGCACACACACAGGCAGAGGAGAGAGGTCCCGTAACAGAGGATCTGGCTTCATGTCAGCAGAGAATCAGTCTGCATGTCATAGCAGAGAATCAGGCTTCACGTCAGCCACCACTGCAACAGTCCATTGTCATAAATTTAGGCCCAGCACCCAGGCAGAGGAGAGAGGTCCCGTAACAGACAATCTGGCTTCATGTCAGCAGAGAATTAGTCTGCATGTCATAGCAGAGAATGAGGCTTCACGTCAGCCACCACTGCAACAGTCCATTGGCATATATTTAGGCCCAGCACACACACAGGCAGAGGAGAGAGGTCCCGTAACAGAGAATCTGTCTTCATGTCAGCAGAGAATTAGTCTGCATGTCATAGCAGAGAATCAGGCTTCACGTCACCCACCACTGCAACAGTCCATTGGCATATATTTAGGCCCAGCACCCAGGCAGAGGAGGGAGGTCCCGTAACAGAGAATCTGTCTTCATGTCAGCAGAGAATTAGTCTGCATGTCATAGCAGAGAATGAGGCTTCACGTCAGCCACCACTGCAACAGTCCATTGGCATATATTTAGGCCCAGCACACACACAGGCAGAGGAGAGAGGTCCCGTAACAGAGAATCTGTCTTCATGTCAGCAGAGAATTAGTCTGCATGTCATAGCAGAGAATGAGGCTTCACGTCAGCCACCACTGCAACAGTCCATTGGCATATATTTAGGCCCAGCACACACACAGGCAGAGGAGAGAGGTCCCGTAACAGACAATCTGGCTTCATGTCAGCAGAGAATTAGTCTGCATGTCATAGCAGAGAATGAGGCTTCACGTCACCCACCACTGCAACAGTCCATTGGCATATATTTAGGCCCAGCACCCAGGCAGAGGAGGGAGGTCCCGTAACAGAGAATCTGTCTTCATGTCAGCAGAGAATTAGTCTGCATGTCATAGCAGAGAATGAGGCTTCACGTCAGCCACCACTGCAACAGTCCATTGGCATATATTTAGGCCCAGCACACACACAGGCAGAGGAGAGAGGTCCCGTAACAGAGGATCTGGCTTCATGTCAGCAGAGAATCAGTCTGCATGTCATAGCAGAGAATCAGGCTTCACGTCAGCCACCACTGCAACAGTCCATTGGCATATATTTAGGCCTAGCACACAGGCAGAGGAGAGAGGTCCCGTAACAGACAATCTGGCTTCATGTCAGCAGAGAATCAGTCTGCATGTCATAGCAGAGAATGAGGCTTCACGTCAGCCACCACTGCAACAGTCCATTGTCATAAATTTAGGCCCAGCACCCAGGCAGAGGAGGGAGGTCCCGTAACAGACAATCTGGCTTCATGTCAGCAGAGAATTAGTCTGCATGTCATAGCAGAGAATCAGGCTTCATGTCAGCCACCACTGCAACAGTCCATTGGCATATATTTAGGCCTAGCACACAGGCAGAGGAGAGGTTCATTCAACTTTGGGTAGCATCGCAATATAATGGTAAAATGAAAATAAAAATAGGATTGAATGAGGAAGTGCCCTGGAGTCCAATAATATATGGTTATGGGGAGGTAGTTAATGTCTAATCTGGACAAGGGACGGACAGGTCCTGTGGGATCCATGCCTGGTTCATTTTTATGAACGTCAGCTTGTCCACATTGGCTGTAGACAGGCGGCTGCGTTTGTCTGTAATGACGCCCCCTGCCGTGCTGAATACACGTTCAGACAAAACGCTGGCTGCCGGGCAGGCCAGCACCTCCAAGGCATAAAAGGCTAGCTCTGGCCACGTGGACAATTTAGAGACCCAGAAGTTGAATGGGGCCGAACCATCAGTCAGTACGTGGAGGGGTGTGCACACGTACTGTTCCACCATGTTAGTGAAATGTTGCCTCCTGCTAACACGTTGCGTATCAGGTGGTGGTGCAGTTAGCTGTGGCGTGTTGACAAAAGTTTTCCACATCTCTGCCATGCTAACCCTGCCCTCAGAGGAGCTGGCCGTGACACAGCTGCCTTGGCGACCTCTTGCTCCTCCTCTGCCTTGGCCTTGGGCTTCCACTTGTTCCCCTGTGACATTTGGGAATGCTCTCAGTAGCGCGTCTACCAACGTGCGCTTGTACTCGCGCATCTTCCTATCACGCTCCAGTGCAGGAAGTAAGGTGGGCACATTGTCTTTGTAGCGTGGATCCAGCAGGGTGGCAACCCAGTAGTCCGCACAGGTTAAAATGTGGGCAACTCTGCTGTCGTTGCGCAGGCACTGCAGCATGTAGTCGCTCATGTGTGCCAGGCTGCCCAGGGATAAGGACAAGCTGTCCTCTGTGGGAGGCGTATCGTCATCGTCCTGCCTTTCCCCCCAGCCACGCACCAGTGATGGACCCGAGCTGCGTTGGGTGCCACCCCGCTGTGACCATGCTTCATCCTCATCCTCCTCCACCTCCTCCTCATCCTCGTCCTCCTCGTCCTCCAGTAGTGGGCCCTGGCTGGCCACATTTGTACCTGGCCTCTGCTGTTGCCAAAAACCTCCCTCTGAGTCACTTCGAAGAGACTGGCCTGAAAGTGCTAAAAATGACCCCTCTTCCTCCTCCTCCTCCTCCTCCTCCTGGGCCACCTCCTCTTCCATCATCGCCCTAAGTGTTTTCTCAAGGAGACATAGAAGTGGTATTGTAACGCTGATAACGGTGTCATCGCCACTGGCCATGTTGGTGGAGTACTCGAAACAGCGCAACAGGGCACACAGGTCTCGCATGGAGGCCCAGTCATTGGTGGTGAAGTGGTGCTGTTCTGTAGTGCGACTGACCCGTGCGTGCTGCAGCTGAAACTCCACTATGGCCTGCTGCTGCTCGCACAGTCTGTCCAGCATGTGCAAGGTGGAGTTCCACCTGGTGGGCACGTCGCATATGAGGCGGTGAGCGGGAAGGCCGAAGTTACGCTGTAGCGCAGACAGGCGAGCAGCAGCAGGATGTGAACGCCGGAAGCGCGAACAGACGGCCCGCACTTTATGCAGCAGCTCTGACATGTCGGGGTAGTTGTGAATGAACTTCTGCACCACCAAATTCAGCACATGCGCCAAGCAAGGGATGTGCGTCAAATTGGCTAGTCCCAGAGCTGCAACGAGATTTCGCCCATTATCACACACCACCAGGCCGGGCTTGAGGCTCACCGGCAGCAACCACTCGTCGGTCTGTTGTTCTATACCCCGCCACAACTCCTGTGCGGTGTGGGGCCTGTCCCCCAAACATATGAGTTTCAGAATGGCCTGCTGACGTTTACCCCGGGCTGTGCTGAAGTTGGTGGTGAAGGTGTGTGGCTGACTGGATGAGCAGGTGGAAGAAGAGGAGGAGGAAGCCGAGAAGGAGGAGGTGGCAACAGGAGGCAAAGAATGTTGCCCTGCGATCCTTGGCGGCGGAAGGACGTGCGCCAAACAGCTCTCCGCCTGGGGCCCAGCTGCCACTACATTTACCCAGTGTGCAGTTAGGGAGATATAGCGTCCCTGGCCGTGCTTACTGGTCCACGTATCTGTGGTTAGGTGGACCTTGCCACAGATGGCGTTGCGCAGTGCACACTTGATTTTATCGGATACTTGGTTGTGCAGGGAAGGCACGGCTCTCTTGGAGAAGTAGTGCCGGCTGGGAACAACATACTGTGGGACAGCAAGCGACATGAGCTGTTTGAAGCTGTCTGTGTCCACCAGCCTAAATGACAGCATTTCATAGGCCAGTAGTTTAGAAATGCTGGCATTCAGGGCCAGGGATCGAGGGTGGCTAGGTGGGAATTTACGCTTTCTATCAAATGTTTGTGAGATGGAGAGCTGAACGCTGGCGTGTGACATGGTTGAGACGCTTGGTGACGGAGGTGGTGGTGGTGGTGTTGGTGGTACATCCCCTGTTTGCTGGGCGGCAGGTGCCAACGTTCCTCCAGAGGCGGAGGAAGAGGCCGAGGCGGCAGCAGCAGAATAGGCCGAGGCGGCAGCAGCAGAAGAGGTAGCAGGGGGAGCCTGAGTGACTTCCTTGGTTTTAAGGTGTTTACTCCACTGCAGTTCATGCTTTGCATGCAGGTGCCTGGTCATGCAGGTTGTGCTCAGGTTCAGAACGTTAATGCCTCGCTTCAGGCTCTGATGGCACAGCGTGCAAACCACTCGGGTCTTGTCGTCAGCACATTGTTTGAAGAAGTGCCATGCCAGGGAACTCCTTGAAGCTGCCTTTGGGGTGCTCGGTCCCAGATGGCGGCGGTCAGTAGCAGGCGGAGTCTCTTGGCGGCGGGTGTTCTGCTTTTGCCCACTGCTCCCTCTTTTGCTACGCTGTTGGCTCGGTCTCACCACTGCCTCTTCCTCCGAACTGTGAAAGTCAGTGGCACGACCTTCATTCCATGTGGGGTCTAGGACCTCATCGTCCCCTGCATCGTCTTCCACCCAGTCTTGATCCCTGACCTCCTGTTCAGTCTGCACACTGCAGAAAGACGCAGCAGTTGGCACCTGTGTTTCGTCATCATCAGAGACATGCTGAGGTGGTATTCCCATGTCCTCATCATCAGGAAACATAAGTGGTTGTGCGTCAGTGCATTCTATGTCTTTCACCGCTGGGGAAGGGCTAGGTGGATGCCCTTGGGAAACCCTGCCAGCGGAGTCTTCAAACAGCATAAGAGACTGCTGCATAACTTGAGGCTGAGACAGTTTCCCTGGTATGCATGGGGGTGATGTGACAGACTGATGGGGTTGGTTTTCAGGCGCCATCTGTGCGCTTTCTGCAGAAGACTGGGTGGGAGATAATGTGAACGTGCTGGATCCACTGTCGGCCACCCAATTGACTAATGCCTGTACCTGCTCAGGCCTTACCATCCTTAGAACGGCATTGGGCCCCACCATATATCGCTGTAAATTCTGGCGGCTACTGGGACCTGAGGTAGTTGGTACACTAGGACGTGTGGATGTGGCAGAACGGCCACGTCCTCTCCCAGCACCAGAGGGTCCACTAACACCACCACGACCATGTCCACGTCCGCGTCCCTTACTAGATGTTTTTCTCATTGTTATGGTTCACCACAACAACAAATATATTATTTGGCCCAATGTATTGTATTCAAATTCAGCGGGATATAAATTTGAGGCCTAGTATTTAGGCGCTGGGTGACCGGTATGGATTTAGTGACAGAATTAGACTTGGAAATGCACAGAAGCGTGTGTGTGAAGTTATTCTGAATGACCCTATGTGCACCTTCAATATGATCTACCCTTTTAGGGATAGATTTCAAATAGCTCTGATATAGCAGAAACGACTAAATTATGAAATTGCTAAATTGGGAATTGTATTTCAACCCAGAACAAAAAATGTGCTTTGACGGACACTAAATAACTTTCCCAGCCACAACAGGACAGCGGTAACGAGAGATTTAGCGGGATATAAATTTGAGGCCTAGTATTTAGGCGCTGGGTGACAGGTATGGGTTTAGTGACAGAATTAGACTTGGAAATGCACAGTAGCGGGTGTGTGTGAAGTTATTCTGAATGACCCTATGTGCACCTTGAATATTATATACCCTTTTAGGGATAGATTTCAAATAGCTCTGATATAGCAGAAACCACTAAATTATGAAATTGCTAAATTGGGAATTGTATTTCAACCCAGAACAAAAAATGTGCTTTGACGGACACTAAATAACTTTCCCAGCCACAACAGGACAGCGGTAACGAGAGATTTAGCAGGATATAAATTTGAGGCCTAGTATTTAGGCGCTGGGTGACAGGTATGGGTTTAGTGACAGAATTAGACTTGGAAATACACAGTAGCGGGTGTGTGTGAAGTTATTCTGAATGACCCAATGTGCACCTTGAATATTATATACCCTTTTAGGGATAGATTTCAAATAGCTCTGATATAGCAGAAACCACTAAATTATGAAATTGCTAAATTGGGAATTGTATTTCAACCCAGAACAAGAAATGTGCTTGAACGGACACTAAATAACTCGCCCAGCTACAGCACTAAGGACAGATTTAGCGGGATATAAATTTGAGGCCTAGTATTTAGGCGCTGGGTGACAGGTATGGGTTTAGTGCCAGAATTAGACTTGGAAATACACAGTAGCGGGTGTGTGTGAAGTTATTCTGAATGACCCAATGTGCACCTTGAATATTATATACCCTTTTAGGGATAGATTTCAAATAGCTCTGATATAGCAGAAACCACTAAATTATGAAATTGCTAAATTGGGAATTGTATTTCAACCCAGAACAAGAAATGTGCTTGAACGGACACTAAATAACTCGCCCAGCTACAGCACTAGGGACAGATTTAGCTGGATATAAATTTGAGGCCTAGTATTTAGGCGCTGGGTGACAGGTATGGGTTTAGTGACAGAATTAGACTTGGAAATGCACAGTAGCGGTGTGTGTGAAGTTATTCTGAATGACCCTATGTGCACCTTGAATATTATATACCCTTTTAGGGATAGATTTCAAATAGCTCTGATATAGCAGAAACCACTAAATTATGAAATTGCTAAATTGGGAATTGTATTTCAACCCAGAACAAAAATGTGCTTTGACGGACACTAAATAACTTTCCCAGCCACAACAGGACAGCGTTAACGAGAGATTTAGCAGGATATAAATTTGAGGCCTAGTATTTAGGCGCTGGGTGACAGGTATGGGTTTAGTGCCAGAATTAGACTTGGAAATACACAGTAGCGGGTGTGTGTGAAGTTATTCTGAATGACCCAATGTGCACCTTGAATATTATATACCCTTTTAGGGATAGATTTCAAATAGCTCTGATATAGCAGAAACCACTAAATTATGAAATTGCTAAATTGGGAATTGTATTTCAACCCAGAACAAAAATGTGCTTTGACGGACACTAAATAACTTCCCAGCCACAACAGGACAGCGTAACGAGAGATTTAGCAGGATATAAATTTGAGGCCTAGTATTTAGGCGCTGGGTGACAGGTATGGGTTTAGTGACAGAATTAGACTTGGAAATACACAGTAGCGGGTGTGTGTGAAGTTATTCTGAATGACCCAATGTGCACCTTGAATATTATATACCCTTTTAGGGATAGATTTCAAATAGCTCTGATATAGCAGAAACCACTAAATTATGAAATTGCTAAATTGGGAATTGTATTTCAACCCAGAACAAGAAATGTGCTTGAACGGACACTAAATAACTCGCCCAGCTACAGCACTAAGGACAGATTTAGCGGGATATAAATTTGAGGCCTAGTATTTAGGCGCTGGGTGACAGGTATGGGTTTAGTGCCAGAATTAGACTTGGAAATACACAGTAGCGGGTGTGTGTGAAGTTATTCTGAATGACCCAATGTGCACCTTGAATATTATATACCCTTTTAGGGATAGATTTCAAATAGCTCTGATATAGCAGAAACCACTAAATTATGAAATTGCTAAATTGGGAATTGTATTTCAACCCAGAACAAGAAATGTGCTTGAACGGACACTAAATAACTCGCCCAGCTACAGCACTAAGGACAGATTTAGCGGGATATAAATTTGAGGCCTAGTATTTAGGCGCTGGGTGACAGGTATGGGTTTAGTGCCAGAATTAGACTTGGAAATACACAGTAGCGGGTGTGTGTGAAGTTATTCTGAATGACCCAATGTGCACCTTGAATATTATATACCCTTTTAGGGATAGATTTCAAATAGCTCTGATATAGCAGAAACCACTAAATTATGAAATTGCTAAATTGGGAATTGTATTTCAACCCAGAACAAGAAATGTGCTTGAACGGACACTAAATAACTCGCCCAGCTACAGCACTAGGGACAGATTTAGCTGGATATAAATTTGAGGCCTAGTATTTAGGCGCTGCGTGACAGGTATGGGTTTAGTGACAGAATTAGACTTGGAAATACACAGTAGCGGGTGTGTGTGAAGTTATTCTGAATGACCCAATGTGCACCTTGAATATTATATACCCTTTTAGGGATAGATTTCAAATAGCTCTGATATAGCAGAAACCACTAAATTATGAAATTGCTAAATTGGGAATTGTATTTCAACCCAGAACAAGAAATGTGCTTGAACGGACACTAAATAACTCGCCCAGCTACAGCACTAGGGACAGATTTAGCTGGATATAAATTTGAGGCCTAGTATTTAGGCGCTGGGTGACCGGTATGGATTTAGTGACAGAATTAGACTGGGATATGGCCAAAAATAAACAGACTATTGCTGGTTAAATGCACTTGGTGTGACAGCTTCACCCTGATGTAGGCTTTAGCCAAAAAACAACCACACCATTGAGGGTTAAATGCACTTGGTGACAGGCGCAGCTTGCCCCTGATTTAGTATATGGCCAAAAAATGAACAGACTATTGCTGGTTAAATGCACTTGGTGTGACAGCTTCACCCTGATGTAGGCTTTAGCCAAAAAACAACCACACCATTGAGGGTTAAATGCACTTGGTGACAGGCGCAGCTTGCCCCTGATTTTGTATATGGCCAAAAAATGAACAGACTATTGCTGGTTAAATGCACTTGGTGTGACAGCTTCACCCTGATGTAGGCTTTAGCCAAAAAACAACCACACCATTGAGGGTTAAATGCACTTGGTGACAGGCGCAGCTTGCCCCTGATTTTGTATATGGCCAAAAAATGAACAGACTATTGCTGGTTAAATGCACTTGGTGTGACAGCTTCACCCTGATGTAGGCTTTAGCCAAAAAACAACCACACCATTGAGGGTTAAATGCACTTGGTCGCAGCTTGTGCTGGCGCACCACAAGACACAAAATGGCCGCCGATCACCCCAGAAAAATGTGACTGACAAACGGTCTGTGCAGCCTAAAAACAGTGAGCAATTGAGGATCAGCAGCTCAATGATCCACAGCTGCAGATCGATCAGTTAATCAAGTCCTTTGGAGGAGTTAATCTGCCTAATCTCGCCCTACTGTCGCAGCCGCAACCTCTCCCTACGCTAATCAGAGCAGAGTGACGGGCGGCGCTATGTGACTCCAGCTTAAATAGAGGCTGGGTCACATGGTGCTCTGGCCAATCACAGCCATGCCAATAGTAGGCATGGCTGTGATGGCCTCTTGGGGCAAGTAGTATGACGCTTGTTGATTGGCTGCTTTGCAGCCTTTCAAAAAGCGCCAAGAAAGCGTCACAAAAGCGCGAAGAAAGCGACGAACACCGAACCCGAACCCGGACTTTTACGAAAATGTCCGGGTTCGGGTCCGTGTCACGGACACCCCAAAATTCGGTACGAACCCGAACTATACAGTTCGAGTTCGCTCATCCCTAGTTCCTAGGATTAAAATGTACATGGGCCTCTGAGGAAGCTAGTCCAGGCACTAGCGATACGCGTTAGGCTTGAGTGCAGTCCTCTTGGATGGGTTTTGTATGCTTTGTGTGTTACCACCATGTTTGTGTTTCCACTACAGGATTGATGGATATTATTTGCAGGGATTTGACTGTTTATCCGTTCATGTATTGCTCTCCCTGTGGGACACTACCACACACATATATAATCATTGCCATACTTCCATTGTACCATCCTTGGGGTTTGCCCCATGTAAATGTTGTTTTTAACCTTTGTATTTCAATAAATTGCATACTTTTTTGATGTGCGGCCACTGTATGGTATTTCTTTGTCTAGTTTTATTCATTGGTTGCTAGGGATGTTGCTAGGCTCAGACAAAGACATTGCAGCCTTCTCATTGGCCCACAAGCAAGAAGGGAGGTTACTGATGAAAAACAAATCTAGAATATTCAAAATTACGAATATATATCACTATATTCTAAATATTTGTGAATTCTCAAAGTGCCGATATTCGCGATTAATATTAGCAATTCGAATATTCGCGGCCAACACTAGTTACTACTTCCATTCACTGCAGTAGCCAGCTCTGTCCACTACTCAGGGGATAGAGCTATGTAGCTCTGGTGCTGATATGTAGCGCTGGGGTTACCTCGAAACAGCTGATTAGTAGGAATGTGAGGTGTTGGCCCTAGACGATCCTAAGGATAGGTCACAGATTTTTTTTATAGGAAAATAATACAAGAAAAGATATAACATTCATATTGAGAGAAGTGGCATGATGTCATAGGCAACCATTACTTTAGAAAAAAGACAATCACACGTAATCAAAGTAAATCAATTGAAATTTATTGAAATTTATGGTACTTAAATGGCCGCGATGCTTATTACGTTTACCAATAAATTATTGATGTATAACCAACAGAAAACCAATTAATCATCAACCAATCAAATTAATCAAAATAATAATTAACCGTCAGTCCACTCAGAGAGTGACTTAACCCCCGTCAATAAGCAAGCGACTAACCAAATAAAATTAGGGAGGGAGGGAGGGTGTCTGTTGGAAAAACTTACGTGAATGCGCCAGTAATGAGGGTTTCTTCTTTTATAGGCTCAGAAAGACCGTTGAGAAGCCGTCCAATCAGCTGTCAAGAAGACCCCGAGATCAACAGACCCAGGGATTAATCCAAACTTCATATAAACAGGTAAGAAATAATAAGTTTAAAGCCATAACTTGTAGGTTGCCATGACATCATGGCTCCCCACAAGTTATGCACAGTGGTTCGCTCCATGATGTCATAGGCAACCATTACTTTAGAAAAAAGACAATCACACGTAATCAAAGTAAATCAATTGAAATTTATTTAAATTTATGGTACTTAAATGGCCGCGATGCTTATTACGTTTACCAATAAATTATTGATGTATAACCAACAGAAAACCAATTAATCATCAACCAATCAAATTAATCAAAATAATAATTAACCGTCAGTCCACTCAGAGAGTGACTTAACCCCCAAAGCGCCAAATCGGAAACGAAGTGGCCAACAAAGCATCGCAATCAATTAAGTAGCATATTTCTCAATCATATTTTGAAGGTCAGAAATGAAGATATCACAACCAATTTCTGAAAGTTGATCCGAACCAGGACAATACATTCCTTTTAAAAAACCTTCAAGCTCTACATGTCTGTAAGAGAGTTGACCAATACTTTGCATAAACTTCTCCATTTTATTATTGACTCTTTTTCTTATTTTGTCCAAAAATGACAATTCAGGACTGGACCAAGAGAATTTAGGAATAATATCCGAGAGTATAAGAACAGAATTCAGTAATATTTGTCTTATCTTGCAAATCAGTTCCTGAAGTTCGTAGATCAACAAATGAGTTTTTATCTTACCTATGTCAAAAGACCCAACATGTAAAATTACTAATTCAGGAATGTAACCTTTCGAGAACAAATAGTCAACTTCAAAAAGAACATTTGAGATCCGGAGGTTAGGAAATGCTTTCCACTGGATACAAAATTCCTCCGAAAAACCAAAATTTTTTGTGGATTTTCTGATATTGGAACGGTCCATTACACATCTAATTAATTCGTCACCAATTATCCAAATATTCCGTTTGGTTCCTGCAATTACTGAACAAGTAGATTAGGTCTAATATAACGCTTGTAACAGTTGGAATTCCATCTTCCAATGCGTTTTATAATGGAAGAATCCAAACCTATTTTTGCCGCAAATGTTGCTGCACCTATTCGAAAAGAATGCGCTGAAATTTTTTGATTAGAATGACCTAAATTTTGTAAACATTTATGTAAAACAAAGTTAAATTGGTATTTCGTTAAATATGAGCCATCCACATGAGTGAATAAAGCTGAAAAAGATTTCTCTCTCATACTTAACCACTTTGACATAAGTTCATATGGGCATATACCTTTATAAGAGAATTTATTAAGAGTAAACCAAATACCTTTTCCCATTTGATCGGTCTTAGATTTTTTTATGAACAATTGGACTTGTTCATTAATAGAGTTGAGCGAACACCTGGATGTTCGGGTTCGAGAAGTTCGGCCGAACATCCCGGAAATGTTCGGGTTCGGGATCCGAACCCGATCCGAACTTCGTCCCGAACCCGAACCCCATTGAAGTCAATGGGGACCCGAACTTTTCGGCACTAAAAAGGCTGTAAAACAGCCCAGGAAAGAGCTAGAGGGCTGCAAAAGGCAGCAACATGTAGGTAAATCCCCTGCAAACAAATGTGGATAGGGAAATGAATTAAAATAAAAATTAAATAAATAAAAATTAACCAAAATCAATTGGAGAGAGGTTCCATAGCAGAGAATCTGGCTTCCCGTCACCCACCACTGGAACAGTCCATTCTCAGATATTTAGGCCCCGGCACCCAGGCAGAGGAGAGAGGTCCCGTAACA
This sequence comes from Bufo gargarizans, assembly GCF_014858855.1. Lineage (NCBI taxonomy): Eukaryota > Metazoa > Chordata > Amphibia > Anura > Bufonidae > Bufo > Bufo gargarizans. The sequence continues at coordinate 319,295,304 of NC_058081.1, forward strand.
GAGAATCTGTCTTCATGTCAGCAGAGAATTAGTCTGCATGTCATAGCAGAGAATGAGGCTTCACGTCAGCCACCACTGCAACAGTCCATTGGCATATATTTAGCCCCAGCACCCAGGCAGAGGAGGGAGGTCCCGTAACAGAGAATCTGTCTTCATGTCAGCAGAGAATTAGTCTGCATGTCATAGCAGAGAATGAGGCTTCACGTCAGCCACCACTGCAACAGTCCATTGGCATATATTTAGGCCCAGCACACACACAGGCAGAGGAGAGAGGTCCCGTAACAGAGAATCTGGCTTCATGTCAGCAGAGAATCAGTCTGCATGTCATAGCAGAGAATGAGGCTTCACGTCAGCCACCACTGCAACAGTCCATTGGCATATATTTAGGCCCAGCACACACACAGGCAGAGGAGAGAGGTCCCGTAACAGAGAATCTGGCTTCATGTCAGCAGAGAATCAGTCTGCATGTCATAGCAGAGAATGAGGCTTCACGTCAGCCACCACTGCAACAGTCCATTGGCATATATTTAGGCCCAGCACACACACAGGCAGAGGAGAGAGGTCCCGTAACAGAGAATCTGTCTTCATGTCAGCAGAGAATTAGTCTGCATGTCATAGCAGAGAATGAGGCTTCACGTCAGCCACCACTGCAACAGTCCATTGGCATATATTTAGGCCCAGCACACACACAGGCAGAGGAGAGAGGTCCCGTAACAGAGAATCTGGCTTCATGTCAGCAGAGAATCAGTCTGCATGTCATAGCAGAGAATGAGGCTTCACGTCAGCCACCACTGCAACAGTCCATTGGCATATATTTAGGCCCAGCACACACACAGGCAGAGGAGAGAGGTCCCGTAACAGAGGATCTGGCTTCATGTCAGCAGAGAATCAGTCTGCATGTCATAGCAGAGAATCAGGCTTCACGTCAGCCACCACTGCAACAGTCCATTGTCATAAATTTAGGCCCAGCACCCAGGCAGAGGAGAGAGGTCCCGTAACAGACAATCTGGCTTCATGTCAGCAGAGAATTAGTCTGCATGTCATAGCAGAGAATGAGGCTTCACGTCAGCCACCACTGCAACAGTCCATTGGCATATATTTAGGCCTAGCACACAGGCAGAGGAGAGAGGTCCCGTAACAGACAATCTGGCTTCATGTCAGCAGAGAATCAGTCTGCATGTCATAGCAGAGAATGAGGCTTCACGTCACCCACCACTGCAACAGTCCATTGGCATATATTTAGGCCTAGCACACAGGCAGAGCAGAGAGGTCCCGTAACAGACAATCTGGCTTCATGACAGCAGAGAATCAGTCTGCATGTCATAGCAGAGAATGAGGCTTCACGTCACCCACCACTGCAACAGTCCATTGGCATATATTTAGGCCTAGCACACAGGCAGAGCAGAGAGGTCCCGTAACAGACGATCTGGCTTCATGTCAGCAGAGAATCAGTCTGCATGTCATAGCAGAGAATGAGGCTTCACGTCACCCACCACTGCAACAGTCCATTGGCATATATTTAGGCCTAGCACACAGGCAGAGCAGAGAGGTCCCGTAACAGACAATCTGGCTTCATGTCAGCAGAGAATCAGTCTGCATGTCATAGCAGAGAATCAGGCTTCACGTCAGCCACCACTGCAACAGTCCATTGTCATAAATTTAGGCCCAGCACCCAGGCAGAGGAGAGAGGTCCCGTAACAGACAATCTGGCTTCATGTCAGCAGAGAATTAGTCTGCATGTCATAGCAGAGAATCAGGCTTCATGTCAGCCACCACTGCAACAGTCCATTGGCATATATTTAGGCCTAGCACACAGGCAGAGGAGAGGTTCATTCAACTTTGGGTAGCCTCGCAATATAATGGTAAAATGAAAATAAAAATAGGATTGAATGAGGAAGTGCCCTGGAGTCCAATAATATATGGTTATGGGGAGGTAGTTAATGTCTAATCTGGACAAGGGACGGACAGGTCCTGTGGGATCCATGCCTGGTTCATTTTTATGAACGTCAGCTTGTCCACATTGGCTGTAGACAGGCGGCTGCGTTTGTCTGTAATGACGCCCCCTGCCGTGCTGAATACACGTTCAGACAAAACGCTGGCTGCCGGGCAGGCCAGCACCTCCAAGGCATAAAAGGCTAGCTCTGGCCACGTGGACAATTTAGAGACCCAGAAGTTGAATGGGGCCGAACCATCAGTCAGTACGTGGATTGGTGTGCACACGTACTGTTCCACCATGTTAGTGAAATGTTGCCTCCTGCTAACACGTTGCGTATCAGGTGGTGGTGCAGTTAGCTGTGGCGTGTTGACAAAAGTTTTCCACATCTCTGCCATGCTAACCCTGCCCTCAGAGGAGCTGGCCGTGACACAGCTGCCTTGGCGACCTCTTGCTCCTCCTCTGCCTTGGCCTTGGGCTTCCACTTGTTCCCCTGTGACATTTGGGAATGCTCTCAGTAGCGCGTCTACCAACGTGCGCTTGTACTCGCGCATCTTCCTATCACGCTCCAGTGCAGGAAGTAAGGTGGGCACATTGTCTTTGTAGCGTGGATCCAGCAGGGTGGCAACCCAGTAGTCCGCACAGGTTAAAATGTGGGCAACTCTGCTGTCGTTGCGCAGGCACTGCAGCATGTAGTCGCTCATGTGTGCCAGGCTGCCCAGGGGTAAGGACAAGCTGTCCTCTGTGGGAGGCGTATCGTCATCGTCCTGCCTTTCCCCCCAGCCACGCACCAGTGATGGACCCGAGCTGCGTTGGGTGCCACCCCGCTGTGACCATGCTTCATCCTCATCCTCCTCCACCTCCTCCTCATCCTCGTCCTCCTCGTCCTCCAGTAGTGGGCCCTGGCTGGCCACATTTGTACCTGGCCTCTGCTGTTGCCAAAAACCTCCCTCTGAGTCACTTCGAAGAGACTGGCCTGAAAGTGCTAAAAATGACCCCTCTTCCTCCTCCTCCTCCTCCTCCTGGGCCACCTCCTCTTCCATCATCGCCCTAAGTGTTTTCTCAAGGAGACATAGAAGTGGTATTGTAACGCTGATAATGGTGTCATCGCCACTGGCCATGTTGGTGGAGTACTCGAAACAGCGCAACAGGGCACACAGGTCTCGCATGGAGGCCCAGTCATTGGTGGTGAAGTGGTGCTGTTCTGTAGTGCGACTGACCCGTGCGTGCTGCAGCTGAAACTCCACTATGGCCTGCTGCTGCTCGCACAGTCTGTCCAGCATGTGCAAGGTGGAGTTCCACCTGGTGGGCACGTCGCATATGAGGCGGTGAGCGGGAAGGCCGAAGTTACGCTGTAGCGCAGACAGGCGAGCAGCAGCAGGATGTGAACGCCGGAAGCGCGAACAGACGGCCCGCACTTTATGCAGCAGCTCTGACATGTCGGGGTAGTTGTGAATGAACTTCTGCACCACCAAATTCAGCACATGCGCCAAGCAAGGGATGTGCGTCAAATTGGCTAGTCCCAGAGCTGCAACGAGATTTCGCCCATTATCACACACCACCAGGCCGGGCTTGAGGCTCACCGGCAGCAACCACTCGTCGGTCTGTTGTTCAATACCCCGCCACAACTCCTGTGCGGTGTGGGGCCTGTCCCCCAAACATATGAGTTTCAGAATGGCCTGCTGACGTTTACCCCGGGCTGTGCTGAAGTTGGTGGTGAAGGTGTGTGGCTGACTGGATGAGCAGGTGGAAGAAGAGGAGGAGGAAGCCGAGAAGGAGGAGGTGGCAACAGGAGGCAAAGAATGTTGCCCTGCGATCCTTGGCGGCGGAAGGACGTGCGCCAAACAGCTCTCCGCCTGGGGCCCAGCTGCCACTACATTTACCCAGTGTGCAGTTAGGGAGATATAGCGTCCCTGGCCGTGCTTACTGGTCCACGTATCTGTGGTTAGGTGGACCTTGCTACAGATGGCGTTGCGCAGTGCACACTTGATTTTATCGGATACTTGGTTGTGCAGGGAAGGCACGGCTCTCTTGGAGAAGTAGTGCCGGCTGGGAACAACATACTGTGGGACAGCAAGCGACATGAGCTGTTTGAAGCTGTCTGTGTCCACCAGCCTAAATGACAGCATTTCATAGGCCAGTAGTTTAGAAATGCTGGCATTCAGGGCCAGGGATCGAGGGTGGCTAGGTGGGAATTTACGCTTTCTATCAAATGTTTGTGAGATGGAGAGCTGAACGCTGGCGTGTGACATGGTTGAGACGCTTGGTGACGGAGGTGGTGGTGGTGGTGTTGGTGGTACATCCCCTGTTTGCTGGGCGGCAGGTGCCAACGTTCCTCCAGAGGCGGAGGAAGAGGCCGAGGCGGCAGCAGCAGAATAGGCCGAGGCGGCAGCAGCAGAAGAGGTAGCAGGGGGAGCCTGAGTGACTTCCTTGGTTTTAAGGTGTTTACTCCACTGCAGTTCATGCTTTGCATGCAGGTGCCTGGTCATGCAGGTTGTGCTCAGGTTCAGAACGTTAATGCCTCGCTTCAGGCTCTGATGGCACAGCGTGCAAACCACTCGGGTCTTGTCGTCAGCACATTGTTTGAAGAAGTGCCATGCCAGGGAACTCCTTGAAGCTGCCTTTGGGGTGCTCGGTCCCAGATGGCGGCGGTCAGTAGCAGGCGGAGTCTCTTGGCGGCGGGTGTTCTGCTTTTGCCCACTGCTCCCTCTTTTGCTACGCTGTTGGCTCGGTCTCACCACTGCCTCTTCCTCCGAACTGTGAAAGTCAGTGGCACGACCTTCATTCCATGTGGGGTCTAGGACCTCATCGTCCCCTGCATCGTCTTCCACCCAGTCTTGATCCCTGACCTCCTGTTCAGTCTGCACACTGCAGAAAGACGCAGCAGTTGGCACCTGTGTTTCGTCATCATCAGAGACATGCTGAGGTGGTATTCCCATGTCCTCATCATCAGGAAACATAAGTGGTTGTGCGTCAGTGCATTCTATGTCTTTCACCGCTGGGGAAGGGCTAGGTGGATGCCCTTGGGAAACCCTGCCAGCGGAGTCTTCAAACAGCATAAGAGACTGCTGCATAACTTGAGGCTGAGACAGTTTCCCTGGTATGCATGGGGGTGATGTGACAGACTGATGGGGTTGGTTTTCAGGCGCCATCTGTGCGCTTTCTGCAGAAGACTGGGTGGGAGATAATGTGAACGTGCTGGATCCACTGTCGGCCACCCAATTGACTAATGCCTGTACCTGCTCAGGCCTTACCATCCTTAGAACGGCATTGGGCCCCACCATATATCGCTGTAAATTCTGGCGGCTACTGGGACCTGAGGTAGTTGGTACACTAGGACGTGTGGATGTGGCAGAACGGCCACGTCCTCTCCCAGCACCAGAGGGTCCACTAACACCACCACGACCATGTCCACGTCCGCGTCCCTTACTAGATGTTTTTCTCATTGTTATGGTTCACCACAACAACAAATATATTATTTGGCCCAATGTATTGTATTCAAATTCAGCGGGATATAAATTTGAGGCCTAGTATTTAGGCGCTGGGTGACCGGTATGGATTTAGTGACAGAATTAGACTTGGAAATGCACAGAAGCGTGTGTGTGTGTGAAGTTATTCTGAATGACCCAATGTGCACCTTGAATATTATATACCCTTTTAGGGATAGATTTCAAATAGCTCTGATATAGCAGAAACCACTAAATTATGAAATTGCTAAATTGGGAATTGTATTTCAACCCAGAACAAAAAATGTGCTTTGACGGACACTAAATAACTTTCCCAGCCACAACAGGACAGCGTTAACGAGAGATTTAGCAGGATATAAATTTGAGGCCTAGTATTTAGGCGCTGGGTGACCGGTATGGATTTAGTGACAGAATTAGACTTGGAAATGCACAGAAGCGTGTGTGTGTGAAGTTATTCTGAATGACCCAATGTGCACCTTGAATATTATATACCCTTTTAGGGATAGATTTCAAATAGCTCTGATATAGCAGAAACCACTAAATTATGAAATTGCTAAATTGGGAATTGTATTTCAACCCAGAACAAAAAATGTGCTTTGACGGACACTAAATAACTTTCCCAGCCACAACAGGACAGCGTTAACGAGAGATTTAGCAGGATATAAATTTGAGGCCTAGTATTTAGGCGCTGGGTGACAGGTATGGGTTTAGTGACAGAATTAGACTTAGAAATACACAGTAGCAGGTGTGTGTGAAGTTATTCTGAATGACCCAATGTGCACCTTGAATATTATATACCCTTTTAGGGATAGATTTCAAATAGCTCTGATATAGCAGAAACCACTAAATTATGAAATTGCTAAATTGGGAATTGTATTTCAACCCAGAACAAAAAATGTGCTTTGACGGACACTAAATAACTTTCCCAGCCACAACAGGACAGCGTTAACGAGAGATTTAGCAGGATATAAATTTGAGGCCTAGTATTTAGGCGCTGGGTGACAGGTATGGGTTTAGTGACAGAATTAGACTTGGAAATACACAGTAGCGGGTGTGTGTGAAGTTATTCTGAATGACCCAATGTGCACCTTGAATATTATATACCCTTTTAGGGATAGATTTCAAATAGCTCTGATATAGCAGAAACCACTAAATTATGAAATTGCTAAATTGGGAATTGTATTTCAACCCAGAACAAGAAATGTGCTTGAACGGACACTAAATAACTCGCCCAGCTACAGCACTAACGACAGATTTAGCTGGATATGAATTTGAGGCCTAGTATTTAGGCGCTGGGTGACAGGTATGGGTTTAGTGACAGAATTAGACTTGGAAATGCACAGTAGCGGGTGTGTGAAGTTATTCTGAATGTCCCTATGTGCACCTTCAATATGATCTACCCTTTTAGGGATAGATTTCAAATAGCTCTGATATAGCAGAAACCACTAAATTATGAAATTGCTAAATTGGGAATTGTATTTCAACCCAGAACAAGAAATGTGCTTGAACGGACACTAAATAACTCGCCCAGCTACAGCACTAACGACAGATTTAGCTGGATATGAATTTGAGGCCTAGTATTTAGGCGCTGGGTGACAGGTATGGGTTTAGTGACAGAATTAGACTTGGAAATACACAGTAGCGGGTGTGTGTGAAGTTATTCTGAATGACCCAATGTGCACCTTGAATATTATATACCCTTTTAGGGATAGATTTCAAATAGCTCTGATATAGCAGAAACCACTAAATTATGAAATTGCTAAATTGGGAATTGTATTTCAACCCAGAACAAGAAATGTGCTTGAACGGACACTAAATAACTCGCCCAGCTACAGCACTAACGACAGATTTAGCTGGATATGAATTTGAGGCCTAGTATTTAGGCGCTGGGTGACAGGTATGGGTTTAGTGACAGAATTAGACTTGGAAATGCACAGTAGCGGGTGTGTGAAGTTATTCTGAATGACCCTATGTGCACCTTGAATATTATATACCCTTTTAGGGATAGATTTCAAATAGCTCTGATACAGCAGAAACCACTAAATTTTTAAATTGCTAAATTGGGAATTGTATTTCAACCCAGAACAAAAAATGTGCTTTGACGGACACTAAATAACTTTCCCAGCCACAACAGGACAGCGGTAACGAGAGATTTAGCGGGATATAAATTTGAGGCCTAGTATTTAGGCGCTGGGTGACCGGTATGGATTTAGTGACAGAATTAGACTGGGATATGGCCAAAAAATAACCACACTATTGCTGGTTAAATGCACTTGGTGATGGGCGCAGCTTGCCCCTGATGTAGTATATGGCCAAAAAATGAACAGACTATTGCTGGTTAAATGCACTTGGTGTCACAGCTTGACCAACCACACTACTGAGGGTTAAATGCACTTGGTGACGGGCGCAGCTTGCCCCTGATGTAGTATATGGCCAAAAAATGAACAGACTATTGCTGGTTAAATGCACTTGGTGACGGGCGCAGCTTGCCCCTGATTTAGTATATGGCCAAAAAATGAACAGACTATTGCTGGTTAAATGCACTTGGTGTGATAGCTTGACCAACCACACTACTGAGGGTTAAATGCACTTGGTGACGGGCGCAGCTTGCCCCTGATGTAGTATATGGCCAAAAAATAAACAGACTATTGCTGGTTAAATGCACTTGGTGTGACAGCTTCACCCTGATGTAGGCTTTAGCCAAAAAACAAACGCACCATTGAGGGTTAAATGCACTTGGTGACAGGCGCAGCTTGCCCCTGATGTAGTATATGGCCAAAAAATAAACAGACTATTGCTGGTTAAATGCACTTGGTGTGACAGCTTCACCCTGATGTAGGCTTTAGCCAAAAAACAACCACACCATTGAGGGTTAAATGCACTTGGTCGCAGCTTGTGCTGGCGCACCACAAGACACAAAATGGCCGCCGATCACCCCAGAAAAATGTGACTGACAAACGGTCTGGGCAGCCTAAAAACAGTGAGCAATTGAGGATCAGCAGCTCAATGATCCACAGCTGCAGATCGATCAGTTAATCAAGTCCTTTGGAGGAGTTAATCTGCCTAATCTCGCCCTACTGTCGCAGCCGCAACCTCTCCCTACGCTAATCAGAGCAGAGTGACGGGCGGCGCTATGTGACTCCAGCTTAAATAGAGGCTGGGTCACATGGTGCTCTGGCCAATCACAGCCATGCCAATAGTAGGCATGGCTGTGATGGCCTCTTGGGGCAAGTAGTATGACGCTTGTTGATTGGCTGCTTTGCAGCCTTTCAAAAAGCGCCAAGAAAGCGTCACAAAAGCGCGAAGAAAGCGACGAACACCGAACCCGAACCCGGACTTTTACGAAAATGTCCGGGTTCGGGTCCGTGTCACGGACACCCCAAAATTCGGTACGAACCCGAACTATACAGTTCGAGTTCGCTCATCCCTATTCATTAACAATTAATAAGTCAGAAATGACCAGAGGAGGATCGGAATACTTATTTTCTGCAGCAATCTCTCCAATTCGAAGGGCGGCAAAAAAAGTTAAAGAAAAAGCTGCAGAAAACAAACACTCTTCGTAAGCCGAAGAACAAACTTTGGATAATAAATTTAAATTTCCAGCCAATTGGGGAACGGACAATGGATTGGTTCTTTCCCTCGGAATCGAAGATTTTTTGATACCTTTAATTAATTGTTTAATTCTGAAATTATTTAATATTGAATTATGACCATTCAATTTAAAAAAGAAAGAAATAGCAGATAATCTTTTTGAGATAGATTCAGCTGCTAAACCTTTTTTCCATAAATGAATTATGAAAGCGTTGAAATTCCCCAGATTAAATTCCGTGGCTGATAATCGACCCAATCCGCAAAACTCCTTCCAATCGAACCATGCAGCAGAATAGGCTGCCCATGTATTTTCAGCTAACGAATACATTAATAATTCGTTATTTATTCTTCTGTAAGACTCCATAACTGATCTGGACACGGTATTCCTTTCAAAGATGCTTGGGGTGCCATTGTGAAAAATTTCGAAAACTGCTGACGAGATAAAGCATCAGCAATAATGTTACTTTTACCTGGAATAAATTTTGCTTTTAACCAAATGTTAAATTTAAGACAATGTAAAACCAATTTACGTAATAAAGAAGTTACAAGAGGAGACTTGGATGACAAACAATTTATGGCAAAAACCACACCCATGTTGTCTGAACATAATAAAATGCGCCTGTTTTTAAAATCCTCTTGCCAGATTAATAGAGAAACCAAAACAGGGAAGAGTTCAAGAAAAACTAAATTTTTTGAATAATATTTGTTTTCTAGCCAAGATTGAGGCCATTTTTCAGCAGACCAGTTATTGTTGAAGAATGCTCCATAACCAATGGCACCCGAAGCATCAGTGTAAAAAGATAGAGAGTCGGAGTCTATAAATTCTTCCTGCCAAATTGTATGTCCATTGAAGTCTTTCATAAAATGTAACCATATGTTAATATCACTTTTTAATTCCCTTGTTAATCTAATGTGAGAATAATGAGAGGACTTACCTGCTGTTGCTGCGTAAAGTCTTTTAGAAAATACCCTACCCATGGGAATAACTCTAGTGATAAAATTTAGGGATCCAAGTAATGACTGTAATTGTTTCAGAGTAGTTTTTTCCTTGCTTGCCATAGAAGATAATAGCTGAGTGGTTTCAGAAATTTTAACCATAGGAATACTGAATTCCATAGTAACCGTATTGATGCAAATACCTAAAAATTTTAAGGTAGTAGTAGGAAAAACAGTTTTTTCCACAGCCAACGGTATATTGAAATAATCCGCTACTGCTATAAATTTATTAAGAAGATTCAAACATTCTGGAGTATCCATACGACCTATGAATAAAAAATCATCTAGGTAATGTAAGATAAATCCAGAATAAGAATGAATTTCTACTAACCAATGTAAAAAAGTGGAAAAAGCTTCGAAATAGAAGCATGAAAGAGTAAAACCCATGGGTAAGGCCATGTCATAAAAGAACTTATCCAAAAATTTTAACCCAAGAGAATTATAACCTGTAGGATGTATTGGTAATAATCTGAATGCAGATTTTATATCTGCTTTAGCTAGAAGAGAGTGTCTACCAGCTTTCCGAAGAAAATCCAGAGCTTGATCAAAGGAAGAATATTTTACACTAGCTTTATTCTTATCAATTTCATCGTTTAGGGAAGAAAATTTTGGAAAAGATAAATTATGAATGAGACGATAAGAATTACACTCTTTCTTAGGGACAATAGCTAGAGGAGAAACACGAAAATTAATAAAGGGAGGAGAATCAAAAGGGCCAGCTATTCTACCTGCGGACATCTCCAACAAAATTTTTTCCTTAACAATGTCTAAATTTTTCTTGACAGAATATGCGTTTTCCGCAATAACACAACCCGGACCTTCAAATTGAGGTACGTAAAAACCTTCAGAAAAACTTTTAAACAGTAAATTAGCCATCTGTGTGTTTGGATAAAGTTTTACCCACTGCAGTAATCTTCGCAAATTCAGAGGTGTCATCTGGCTTATTTGCATGAAAGTCTCTGATGGAATTTGGGAAATGAATTCCTTGCTTCTTAAAACATTTGATAACTGGGTGAGGACCTGAACAGAAGGAACATTCGTGGCGATATCTGCAGTTGGATTGCCATCTACAGAAAGCCTCGTTAAAGGCAAAACAAATACCTTTTTTGAGATTACTGGGACTTGATTGTTGGCGAAAAAGATAATTTTTATTAGGGAGCATAAGGCTCAACCAAAGTCCTACGTCTTTGTTACCCCAGTTTAAATTCGGATAGACTGCAATCTTTTGACGAAAAGATTCGTCATAAGAGCACCAGCCCATACCTCCAAAGTTCCTATATGCCTCTAATATGGAATCTATGTGATAAAAGAGACCGGTACATAAAGATGGGTGTTTTTCCCCTAAAACTGCGGAATAGATACAAAAAGCCTGAATCCAATTAAGAAAAGTTTTTTGTACCGGTTTCTTTTTCTCATCAGAATCAGATTTTTTATCCTTAGCAGATTCATTTTTAAAAATTTCATTTGAAGAGGGCAATAATGAAAATAAATCGATGTAATCTTTCCTCCAGATTTTTTCCTTAATGGCCTGAGGAAGATGAAATCCTAAGGGAGAAATTTGGCAAGCCATAACTTCCTTAACTACAGATTGTCTAATTCCAGAACTATTTTCTAGTTCCGGAACAAAGAGATCGGAAGATTTTTTAATAGAATTAGAAATAGAAACATTTGGAATACAATCCGTTACATCAGAGGCAATATTGGATGGGTTAGAAATGACAGGTTCAGACCAAACATTGCCTGATGTAACTGATTGATTGTTAAGAAATTGCATAAATTCATTGAATAATTGCAACTTAAAAGATGAGTTAATTATAGTATTAGGAATATCTTGGGCAGAAGTGCCCTGCAATTTGCAGTCACTTAGATAGATGTCAGTATTTTTCTCACCACTTAATTGCTGCTCCAGTTGACGGTTGGGCTGCATAACCGAAGCTGACTGAGAAGTGACAGTTGCTGAAGAAGTGCGTCTATGGTGAGAGGCACCTTTACTGGATGATGGCTGCTGTGCGGATCTCTTTTTTGAAGAAGGAGGCGCATATTGGGATGGAGAATATGCCCTCTTTTCCTTGCGGTTGCGTTTCTTTGCTGGCGAAATAACCTCCGTTTCACTGCGCATGCGCGCGCCAGTGACGGAGGTTAAATCGATTAGATTAGGGCTCGCGCTGCGGACTGGGCAGACGAAATCAGCATCAGGAGTAGCAGGGATCATTTCTTCCTGTCCGGACGGTAAGCGCAGACATTGCTGTAGCCACTCTTCACCTCCGTTGCCTTCCGCCTTCAAAATGAGTTGTTTGAGTAATTCCTCCATGGATAGAAACAGCGCAGGTGTTTGTCTGTTGGAAAAACTTACGTGAATGCGCCAGTAATGAGGGTTTCTTCTTTTATAGGCTCAGAAAGACCGTTGAGAAGCCGTCCAATCAGCTGTCAAGAAGACCCCGAGATCAACAGACCCAGGGATTAATCCAAACTTCATATAAACAGGTAAGAAATAATAAGTTTAAAGCCATAACTTGTAGGTTGCCATGACATCATGGCTCCCCACAAGTTATGCACAGTGGTTCGCTCCAGAGGAACATGAAGGCTATAATTTTTTTTAATAATCCAAATTGTTTTACTTACAAATGACAGTGGCAGGCATACTCATAAAGAACTGCAGCATAGAGATACAGCCAAGCTAAACTTGATGGTTAGCAAAGAAAGGCAAGAAAATGTTAACTGACTTTTTAATGGATTTCAATGTTTTGTGTCACGAGATTTCCGAGATGACACAGTGACATGTTTTATCAGAGTCAATTTTAGCTCTGCTACATCTGTATTTAAAATGTAACTGCCTAATGGGAGGTGGGAGGGAAGAGGGGTGTCTGCCCAAGCCTAAATGGAGAAAAAGACTTGGATTTGAAAGACAGATGTTCAGGTATTTGAGCCTTAAAGGGGTTGGCCACCATAAGTATAAAAACAAATAAAGTGCCCCAGGCAATAACTAAAGCCATGACAGATATACTATATATACAGTATATCATTTTTCTACTGCATTCAGCATAGCATGCTCCCATTAATGAGAGGCTGTGTGGGTGGAGCAGCTGCAAAGTGAAACTAAAAATCCCAGCATGCATCACAGCAAGCATTTTCAGAGGAGTGACATGACATCCCTGGCCAACTGTGATACCATAGTAACAACAGCACCTTAGGTGTCATTTCATCAGTGCTTTAGCATACCTCCCAACTTTAGAATAGAAGGAAGAGGGACACTATGTGCCTAAGGCTACTTTAACACTCGTGTTACCATAATATAACCGCATGCATCAGTCATGAACGGACCCGTTTGTATTATGTCTTCTATAACCATGACGGATCCGTCTTGAACGCCATTAAAAGTCAACTGGGGGACAGATCCATTTTCTATTGTGCCAGAGATAACGGATCCATCCCCATTGAATTACATTGTGTGTCAGGACTGATCTGTTTGGCTCAGTTTCATCAGGCGGACACCAAAACGCTGCAAGCTTCATACCTCCCCCGTACCAGGTCCGCCGCTGAAATCCGGGACTGTCCTGCCGGATAATGGAAGGAGGTATGGCTTTAGGCCTCATGCACAAGACCATAGCCTGCCTGTGCCTGTATTGGTGTTCGCGAACAGGGGGTTCGTAATATACAGGCACCAGCCGTGTGCGCACCATATCAAGTGAATGGGTCTGAAATCCAAAAGATACTGTGTGGTGTGGAATGGAAGCACAGATTGGAAAACTATGGAGTGCATCCATGGGTTTTCTGTCTATGCCTCCGCACTTTGAAACAGTACTGTCGGATGCAGATTGCAGACCCCATTTAAATGAATGGGTTCACGTCTGCAGACAGTGGACACACTGTCGGTGCCCATGCATTGCACATTGCAATGTATACACACACATATATATATATATATATATATATATATATATATACAGCTCCAAGAAGAAGTATGTGAACCCTTTGGAATGATATGGATTTCTGCACAAATTGGTCATAACATGTGATCTGATCTTCATCTAAATCACAACAATAGACAATCACAGTCTGCTTAACCACCTCCCGTCTGCCCATTGACTATAAACGTCCAGGAGGTGGATCTCTATTTCTGACAGCACGTTTTAAAACGTCCTGCAGCTTTCCCCCCTGTGCTCTGCCCCTGTACATAGAAACTCTGTGACTAAGCTCCCTCCTGACAGCCAAGAACATGGAGCTTTACCCTGAGACTTTTTTTGCTGGTCTCCGGGCTTTTGATCGCTCTGACAAGCAGTCAGAGCAATCACCAATGCATCTACCATCTCCCTCTTATTACTGCCAGTCAGAGAGGGAGATCGGTATTTAAACTAGGCATCGCGATCGTAATTCTTAACTGTAAGCCCTGGAGACCGATCAGCATGGTCTCAAGGGCATGTGAGCGCTGTAATTTCCAGTTACAGCGCTCTGAAATGCTTGCACCGTCTCCCTCTCTGTAGCGCTGGCAGGAGAGGGAGATCGGTACATTCTTTTCATGTCTTAAGCGTTTTACAGCGCGTTTGAACGCGCTGTAAAACGCTCAGGTGTGAACCCAGGGTCATACTCCAGCAGCGATCCCCCAGCAGCTGTTTACACTGGAGACAAATCATCAGCATTGTCTCCAGAGCATGTGTTGTGAGCGCTGTAATCTGCAGTTACAGCGCTCAGAAAGGCTTGTACTATCTCCCTCTCATTAGTGCTGGCAGGAGAGGGAGATCGGAACATTTACACTCACCCAGCAGCTGTTTTCACTCCAATCAGCACGATCTCCAGGACATGTGACTGTCTGAGCCGGGTGAGTGCAGGAGCTGTCAGGTCTCCAGAGACCTCGATCAGCCCTGCAATGAGGCTGTACAGCAAAGTATACTGCTGTACAGCCTCTCTGGGGGGTGCATTTCTCCTGTAACTGGGGCTACTGTGTCAGCCCCAGGTACAGGAGAAATCAACAGTGAAAAGAAAAAAAAAAGAAGTGAAGTTAAATGTCCCCCAGAGGTCTTGTATGACCTTATGGGGGACGCAAAGTGTAAAATAAAAAAAATAAAAATAAAATGTAAAAAAAAAATAAAAAATTAAGTTTTCACATGTAAAAAAAAAAAATTCCCCAAGTAAGGAATAAAAAAAATAATAAAAAAATAGAAAAAATAAAATAAAATAGACATATTTGGTATTGCCGCGTCCGTGAAAGTCGGCTCTATAAATATATCACATAATCGACCCAGTCCAATAAACACCATAAAAAATAAAAATAAATAACTGTCAAAAAAAGCCATTTTTGTCACCTTACATCACAAAAAGTGCAACACCAAGTGATCAAAAAGGCGTATGTCCCACAAAATGGTACCAATAAAACAGTCACCTCATCCCGCAAAAAATGAGCCCCTACATAAGAAAATCTCTCAAAAAATAAAAAAAACTATAGCTCTTAGAACATGGAGACACTAAAACATCATTTTTTTGTTTCGAAAATGCTATTATTGTGTTAAAGTGAAATAAAAAAAAAAATGTATACATATTAGATATTGCCGCGTCCGTAAAAACCAGCTCTATAAAAATATCACATGAACTAAACCCTCGGGTGAACACCGTAAAAATAAAAAAATAAAAACTGTGTCAAAACAAGCAATTTTTGTCACCTTGCATCACAAAAAGTGCAACACCAAGTGATCAAAAAAGGCGTATGTCCCACAAAATGGTACCAATAAAACAGTCACCTCATCCCGCAAAAAATAAGCCCCTACATAAGAAAATCTCTCAAAAAATAAAAAAAACTATAGCTCTCAGAACATGGACACATTAAAACATAGTTTTTTTGTTTCAAAAAGGCTATTATTGGGTAAAGCTTTAATAAATAAGAAAAAGTATACATATTAGGTATCGCCACGTCCATAACAATCTGCTCTATAAAAATGTCACTTGACTGAACCCCTCAAGTGAACGCTGTAAAAATAAATAAATAAAAACTGTGCTAAAACAACAAATTTTTTGGTCACCTTGCCCCATAAAGTGTTATAATTAATGATAAAAAAATCATATGTACCCAAAAATAGTACCAATAAAACTGGCACCTTATTACCTAGTTTCCAAAATGGGGTCACTTTTTGGGAGTTTCTACTGTAAGGGTGCATCAAGGGGGCTTCAAATGGGACATGGCATCTAAAAGCCATGTGGAGTTCCTTTTCTTCTGCGCCCTGCCGTGTGCCCATACAGCAGTTTATGACCACATGTGGGGTGTTTCTGTAAACCGCAGAATCTAGGTAATAAATATTGAGTTTTGTTTGGCTGTTAACCATCGATGTGTTAAAGAAGAAATTGGATTAAAATGGAAAATATTCCAAAAAAGTGAAATTTAAAAATTTGATCTCCATTTTCCTTTAATTCTTGTGGTACGCCTAAAGGGTTAACAAAGTTTGTAAAATCGGTTTTAAGTAACTTGAGGGGTGTAGTTTCTACAATGGGGTCATTTATGGGGGTATCCACTATGTAGGCCCCACAAAGTGACTTCAGACCTGAACTGGTCCTTAAAAAGTGGGTTTTGGCAATTTTCTTAAAAATGTGAAGAATTGCTTCTAAACTTCTAAGCCTTCTAACGTCCTAAAAAAATAAAATGACATTTCCAAAATGATGCCAACATAAAGTAGACAAATGGGGAATGTTAAGTAATAAATATTTTATGAGGTATCACTTTCTGTTTAAAAAGCAGAGGAATTGAAATTTAGAAAATTGCAAATTTTTCAAAATTTTGGGTAAATTTGGGATTTTTTCATAAATAAAGGTGAAATATATTGACTCAAATTTATGACTATCATGAAGTACAATGTGTCACGAGAAAACAATCTCTGAATGACTTGGATAAATAAAGGCGTTCCAAAGCTATTACCACATAAAGTGAGATAGGTCAGTTTTGCAGAATTAGGCCTGGTCAGGAAGGGGGCAAATGGCCCAGATGGGAAGTGGTTAAACTAATAACACACAAAGAATTAAATGTTACCATGTTTTTATTGAACACACCATGTAAACATTCACAGCGCAGGTGGAAAAAGTATTTGAACCCCTAGACCATATGTTAAGGAAGGTATTAATGGCTTTCTGCTGAAGCTAAGAGATACACATGAAGAGAAGTTTTGGAAGGGTGAAAGGTTGGTGTATGGTAGGTAGGGCCAGGAAAACTAAGCCTGCAGTAAGGGTAAAATCTGGAGTGCTAACTATTCTCATGTGATGTTCCATAATTGTCCAGAAAGATGTGATCAGCCGACATTACCACCAAATATGAGAGAGGAAACTCACGTGTGCATGACATCTCCAGCACAACTAAGTGTCTGAGAGACCTTGGTCCTTGGAGGTAGAACAATCTATGTTTAGCCTGTTGGTGTTTGAGTAAAAAAATGTCAAACTGGACAGATCTCTATGTGCCTGGTTAGTAGTTAAGAAGAGAAAGCAATGTTTCTGAACATGTTGTATTTGTAGGAAATTGACGTTGGATAGAGGTAGTACAGGATTCAGTAGACTAGAGTCTGACGTTTTATTAGATGGCATAAGGGAGGCTACTGTGACACCAACAGGGTTGTATCATTAATGAGTGAATCAGATTCTCTTGCCTCAGGTAGCGCACTGCTAGGACTGCAGAGAGGTGGAAATTTAGCCACCAGCCCTATAATGATAATTGTACAGTGGTTTTGTTTTACGGTTTTTGCAGCAATTTGCTGAAAAACTGCCATAAAATCTTACAATAATTCCAATACATACAAGTATGCCAGAAACGTAAATGACCTTAGGAGATCACTCGTGCAGGTCACATGATCGATCATTTCAAAGGTCCTTAACCACCCAAAAGACTTCATGGTGAAGAGCATGGAAAAGCCTCCTGTAAAACATGCCTCCCAATGCCCGGGTCTCTCATATAAATTATACTTACCCTGCTCCCCGAACCCGCGTCGCTCCTGATCCCTGCATGGCTGCTGCTGCTTCTCCCTGCTGCGCGGATCAAAACATCTGGTGATGGGGGAGCAGCCAATAGCAAGCCACGACAGGGACGAGCCTTCCTAGCATCACCCGTGCTAGGGAGGCTCTTCCCTGTCATGCTCCAGGTGTCCACTGTGGCATGCACCTTGCCACACACCAAGATTTGCAAGGCAGCCCACCTTCAACGTTAAGTCAGAGTACAAGGCAGGGACGGGTTTTGGGAGAAATTATGCCGGCTAGGTATCTTCCAGAGAGGCTGAAAACACTTCATCAGCTCCCTAAAGGCAGCAGGCTGTACTAAATGGTACAGCCTCAAATGCACCACCAACAACTTGGCCAGTTGGAAATTAAGCTTGCACACGATCGCTGAATGAGTTAAGTTGTTTCCTGGCCACGCATCCCATTATCGATGGCTGACAATGGAGCAGAGGAGGGGTCTGAGCAGAAGAAGCAGTAATTGAGGATGTCGTACAGAAGGACACCATACTGCATGTGGATGCGGTCTGGCTGCTGCAAAGGAGACCGGGAGGAGGAAACTTGCTGTACTAGCTGGTGCTAACCTCTGTTTTCCCAATGGATTGAGTGATGCTACTTTATGTGGTAAAATACAGCTGTGGTGCCTATGTTTGTGTTTGACTGCCTACGGCTTATTTTATTCTTGCAAATTGTGCACAGGGCCAGAGTGGGACTGACCATAGACCCTATAGGGAAATTTCCCTGTGAACCAATGCACACGGGACCGCTGTAGCCTCCTCATGGCCTTAGGCAGGGTAAATAATAATCTGATGCTCTCAGAAGGATCAGGTACTTATCCACCTGGCCACGGTTGCAGGTGCCTTTCTTCAATTCAACTGTATAGTCCTCAGGACAGTGATACAGTTGAATACTGTGTTGGGGCGGCAGTATTTTGTGCTGCACTGTGGTATTTGGTTCTGCTGGGGAAATATTTTGTCCTACACTAAGATATTGCTGGCCCTGTCTACTTCTGTTGCATACTTGTATTGACCCTGCCTACTTGTGTTGCCCTGCCTTCTGCCAATTTGGATTAGCTTATTACATGGGGCTACTTTTATGGTTTTTTTCCAGGGCCACTTTAAGTTTCCTTTCTGCCCTGCACAGGGCAATGCAGCATAGAGAAAAAAACTGCCAGACAGAAGATACTCATGCAGAAATAAAGGCAGCAGAGCCTGGCTTAGCCCTGGCAAGTTTTGGGCCTAATGCACCCTCAGTTTCAGCAGCATTACAAGTCCCTAGCCATTCTTTGAGAGGTTCTCGCCATGCATTACCTCTGATTTTTATTGCTTCCCCTGCCACCACCCTCCTCATCATATGTTACCTCCTCCTCATCACCTAGATTCGGCTCCTACCCACAGTATCAGCAGCATCACCAGTTTGAAAAGCACATCTGGCCCTGGCCATTCTTTGAGAGGTTCTTCTGGCCATACATCGCCTCTGTTTTTTATTGTTGCTGCTGCCACCACCCTCCTCATCAAATGTTACCTCTTCCTCGTCACCTAGATTTGGATCCCAGGTCATGTCCAACACACAATAATTAGAGATTAGCTAATCGAAGTTGACGAAGTGGAATTTCAGGAAAAATTCGATTCACACCGAAGTCGAATTTCCTCACGCTTCGTGGTAACGAATCACATTTTTATTCCTAAAATGGCTGCTGCAAATGTTAGGACATGGAGCATAGAACTCTGGAAGAATCACCCACAATGCCATGCATGCAGACAATCAGCAGCCAGCCAGCCCTGTGATGTCACAGCCCTATAAATAGCCTCAACCATCTTGGATTCAGGCATTTTCCACTGTACTTAGTGCAGGAGAAGATGTGACAGGCACTAGGGGTAGTGCTAGCAAAGACTTTATTGTGCTGAAAAAACTATTTAGAAATTCAGGAAAAGATTATTCATAGTGTAGGGAAAGGATAGGGAGGCATTATCCACACTATAAAAGGAGGGCAGGGTCCAATAGGGGAGTGTACAGCCTGGGTAATTGGAGCGACTCTATTACACCTTACTGCACTAACTGGGGATCCAAATTGCTGCTTTTAGGTTTGCACTATATAATAGCTCAGTAATTCCAGCAAATCTTGCTTGTTATTGGGGTTCAAGTTCTGTGTGATACAGACATCTACAGGGTGTATAAAAAGCAAATATATGTACGTCTGTTCTGCGGTGAAGTTACATTGTTATACATTTTTTTGGGGGGTGTACTAATAGGAAATAAAATTTCTTATTTGCCAGTCTGCAGTGAAGTTACATTGTACTACAGCCATTTACAGGGTGTATTAATAGGAAATAATACATAGGTCCTATTAGCCATTCTGCAGTGATTTTGCATTGTTATAAACCTTTTTAGGGGGTGTATTAATAAGAAAAAAAAAGTCTTATTTGACGTTCTGCAGTGAAGTTACATTGTACTACAGTCATTTATGGGGTGTATTAATAGGAAATATACATATGTCGTATAAGCCATTCTGCAGTGAATTTACACTGTTATACATTTTTTTGGGGGGTGTATTAATAGGAAAAAAATACGTCTTATTTGCTGTTCTGCGGTTAAGTTACATTGTACTACAGCCATTTTGTGTGTATTATAGTATGTCAGACAGACAAGTGACAGGCCCTTCAAAGGGAACGGGCAGTGGCCAAAATGTTTCTGTCGCAGGCATAAGTAGCAGCAGAAGAAGGGGGAAGGGGAGGCAGCAGGACTTGCAGTGAGAGGCCTCAGCTCCGAGTGTCATCTAATGGTCATGTCTTGACCAGCAACCCAAAGGTGCTTGAATGGTTGACTCGATCTTTGACTTAGTGGAAAGTGACATCAAACACCCCCAGCCAAGAGTCGGTGGGTTCCTCTGACACGAGGCTTAGTTGGCATGGCCCGGGAGCAGTTCCCTGTGCCCCGAACTGTCCTCAACCTGCCTCTGTCATTTTCTGTTTCCTCAGTGTGAGAAGTATTATATGCCGTAGGTTCGGCTCCACTTTTCAATGAGGACGAGCTACTAGAGGACAGTCAGCAGCTACTGCCCAACCAAGATCTGGAGGAGACATCCGCTGCTTCCTCTGGTAGGCGGGCAAGTAGTGATGATGAGCGTGGCGTGGGAGCTAGTGTTGCGAGCGGTCAGGCTCCAGGCCCTGAGACCATTAAGAGGGACATCAGTAACGTGCAGACAGTAGCGGATGATGATAATGTAGCCAATAGCACTTGGGAGCCGTGTGAAGAAGGGGCATCATCATCATCAGGAGAAGAGGGTGGCGGCTTGCGCGTGGGGCAGCGGCTGAGCCAGCAAGTTGGTAGCATGGCCGTGAGTCAGCAGGGTGGCAGCAGTGGGCGATCGGGAGCCAAACATGCCCGGGGTAAACCACCCACTTCACAGGAGACTACCTGCACTGAAAGTAGAGGTGCAGGTATTCACGGAGGCATTCAGCGTGGAGTGTTAGGGGGAAAATAGCTTACTCAGCAGTTTTTTGTTAAGCCGCCGGATGAGTTGTACATGGCCATTTGCCAAATTTGTGGGCAGAAGCTGAAGCTTTTCCACACATGCAGCATCACCATAAAGTAGCCTGTGAGAACTGTGGCTCCAATGTGGTGGTCCAGCCTGCCGCAGCAACCGCTGCATCACCCAGTGGCAAGCACCCGATATCATGCAGTCAATGCTCCACTACCTCAGCTGAAGGGAGCTTTCTGTCCTTCCGATCATTCAATGGTCCTGATGCTCCTGCTCCTCCTAATCCTCGTCAGTCATTTCGTCAGCAATCTATCACGGAAGCGATTGCCAAGAGCCAACGGCGCAGAATCTGAACTTGCTGATGCTGCAGTCCCTTTCTTTCCAAGTGCTGGACTCTGCACTGATGGCTTGTG
This sequence comes from Bufo gargarizans, assembly GCF_014858855.1. Taxonomy (NCBI): domain Eukaryota; kingdom Metazoa; phylum Chordata; class Amphibia; order Anura; family Bufonidae; genus Bufo; species Bufo gargarizans. Next base: position 319,317,141 of record NC_058081.1, read on the forward strand.
CTGAGATGAGCTGGAGAGTCCCAAGCTGTCATTTCTTAGCGAAAAAAGGCAGTACCAGCCCTGCATACATATGTAGAACAGAAGGTGGGCAAGTCCTTGAGCCTGTCGGTGTCTGCCAAAGTGCACGGCAGTGCCAATGTGTGGAGCTGTAACTACAGTCAAGGACAATATATGTCATTTATGGCCCACTGAGTAAATCTGGTACCTGCCCAGCCACACCAGCAACTTAACCAGGTGACGCCGCTTCCGCCTCCATGCTCTCACGACGTTGGTCCTACGACAAAGTCCGCCTCTGTGTCCTCATCCTCCACCGTGTCCTCAGCCTCCACTGCAGGGACAATTTAGAGTGCTCTTCCAGCATACCACATGTGCAGGGCATGGCGGTGTCACGCTTTTCTGCACCTAGTTTTCCTGGGCGAATGGGGTGGAAAGCTCTGCGTCCTTCAAGAAATCGAATCCTGGCTTTCTCCTCGATGACTCAAAATCGGAACCCTGATGACCGACAATGGGAAGAACATGGTGTCAGTGCTGCATCAAGGAGGGCAGAGCCATGCTCTCTGCATGGCGCACGTGTTCAATCTGGTTTTAAAGCAGTTTCTGAAGTCTTCACCCCATCTGCAAGACATCCTGAAAATGTCCAGGAAACTTTGCATGCACTTCAGCCATTATTACACTGCAAAGCACACCCTCCTTGAGCTGAAAATGCAGAACGGCGTCCCCCAACATATGCTGATATGGAACATTTCTACCCATTGGAATTCCACCCTCCATATGTTGGACCGATTATATGAACAGAGAAAGGTCATAAACAATTTATTGATAATACAGGCGGACAGAGGTACTCCCCTGTGTAACTTCAATGGTATCAGATTCATAGAGAAATGAACCCTCAGAGATAGATTTTCTCTCTATGGGTGAAAAGAATGAAATAAGGTATAGAGCATCAAGGTGAGAAAGAAAAAGGGGTGATGACAAGTGCCACAGATCAATTAAATAGATATACGTACATGCAGTTAACACTAAATAATTCTTTCATCAAAAGAGGGTGTTAAAGGGACACTGACAGGCCTTCTGAGCATAATTAGCTCTTTATATGCCCCCCTAGGTCTTATAATAAGTTTCCAATTCATATAAGTATTATCCCTGTGCGCATTGTAAAACGTTAAAAATAATCTTTATAATCACCTGTCCTTTCTGCCCAAGGGGCGTTCTTTGTGCCGCATTTTTGCCCAGCCGCGTCCCAACTGCCGGATCCTTAGACACGCCCATATCATTAGTATTCACTTGGTGCAATGTGATCCCGGCGAGCGAGGGTGCCGGGCGCATGCGCAGGATCTCCGAATGTCGGGGACAGGAAAATACCGCCCAGCCCCGACATTCGGAGATCCTGCGCATGCGCCCGGCACCCTCGCTAGCCGGGATCACATTGCGCCAAGTGAATACTAATGAGATGGGCGTGTCTAAGGATCCGGCAGTTGGGACGCGGCTGGCCACAAATGCGGCACAAAGAACGCCCCTTGGGCAGAAAGGACAGGTGATTATAAAGATTATTTTTAACGTTTTACAATGCGCACAGGGATAATACTTATATGAATTGGAAACTTATTATAAGACCTAGGGGGGCATATAAAGAGCTAATTATGCTCAGAAGGCCTGTCAGTGTCCCTTTAATTATAAAATTTTAACATTGAAAATGTTAAAATTTGTTGTCAACTCAGTTCACCAGGGAGGGGGCCTGAAGGATAAACTCAATACACCAACAGATCTCGCGTCTTCTGTCGAGATCACTAATAGAGTGTTAGAAATCGATAACAGCCACAGGAGTCAGCATCTTCATCAATGACCTTTAATAAATAGCTCAACGCTTTTTGGGGTTACACATAAATCCCCCTTCTTCAGGAACAACACAATAATAAAACTATAAAATGATTTAAAAAGTGGACAAAAGGCAACACATAGCTTTGCCTCTAAAAATAAAGCTTATTTAATTTTTTTAGAGTGTAGGTTCAGATATAAGGTTTTTGCATTCCATGGACTCTATTAATTATGGATTTTATTATTTATGAATTTCAGATTTTATTTAATATTAGGGAATATTTATTACATATATACATTAATGGGATATTTACCTCTACTTTTTTAAATCATTTTTATAATTTATATATACAATTGTTTGTTTATTTGTTCTCTCCCATTCATTCATTTATTGTTTATTATCATCTATTTCACATAATATTATTTCTTTTAATTTTATGTTATTTTTTTAATTATATTTGATTTCTAGACATTGTTTCCATTAACCCCTTAAAGACTATGGACACCTTTGCGCACTATCCCGTTACATAGCACAGCTAGCATCCACTTACATATAGGCTGCTGGAACTTGCAAATAACTTGGTAGTAAGATTTCATTCCAATCCACAACATGGTGAGTCTTACAGTATGCCTCAACTTGTAATCATAAGATCTTTTTCTCACTTTCCATTCTGTAGTTCATTATTTGTAGACACAATAGATATTTCTGCTGATAGCATTAGTGCAACGCTTTACAGTCAGAACCATGGTGTTATAAGAAGGCTATAGATCTCATTACTGACAGCTGTCACTACTAGGGTCGATCGAGCATGCTCGGCTGAACACCAGTTTGTCTCAAGCATCTCGATGCTCTGCACATGGCGGTATTCGGCCGAATACTGCATGTGCTCGAACGCAATGCTCGAGTCTCCTCCCCGCACGTTTGTTGGTTGCTACGCAGCCAATAAACGTGCAGGTAAGTACTACCCTTCACTGTAATGCAGTAGCCATGTTGGTTACTGGCATTACAGTGATTGGCTGGCCAGAACGCGTCATTGGGTGCTATATAGCGCCAGATGACACGTGTTCGGCTCAGTGTTAGTCAGAGTCTAGAGAGAGCTGTGCTGAAGAAGGGAAAGATAGTGTAGGGAGTGAAATAATTTTTTTGTAAGTTTAAAAACTTGTCAGAGTCCCAAAAGTCCTTTTAAGGACTAATGTGTGACAGCAGCATTATATATTTTTAGCACAACCTGCTCTAAATTGCTAAAACTTTACAGACCCAAGAGTCCTTTTAAGGACTGTTGTGTGTGGAAGCAATATCTATTTTTAGTGCATCCTGCGCTAAATAGTGTACAATAGTTAGGCCGCTGCAGACAGCAGCATTATCTGCGCTATATCTCCTGTGTAACGTGTGGCATCCCAAAAATATCTGTGACATCCAGTGTACTTTTTCCGTAGATGGTGTCCGCTGTGGACAGTGACATTAGCTGCGCTACATCTCCTATGTAACGTGTGCGCATCCCAAAAATATCAGTGACATCCAGTGTACTTTTTCCGGAGACGGTGTCCGCTGCGGACAGTGACATTACCTGGGGTACATCTCCTGTGTAACGTTTCCAGATCCCAAATATCTGTGACATTCCCTGTAATTTTATATTATCAGCTGCTGAGATCAGCAACATTATTTGCAGTATTTCTCTTGTGTAATGTTTCCACATCCAAAATACCTGTGACATTCCCTGTAATTTTATATTAACCGCTACTGACATCAGCGACATTATCTGCAGTATTTCTCCTGTGTAACGTTTCCACATCCCAAATACCCATGACATTCCCTGTAATTTTTTATTAGCCACTGGTGACATCAGTGACATTTACTGCGGTATTTATCCTGTGTAACGTTTCCACATCCCAAATACCTGTGACAATCCCTGTAATTTTGTATTAGCCTCTGCTGACATAAGCAAGATTATCTGCGGTATATCTCCTGTGTGACGTTTCCACATCCCAAATATCTTTTTAATTTTTTTTGCGCATACACTGTATATGTGATATACTTTTAAACATATATTACATTTAAAATGAAGAAGGCGAGCCATAAGGGACAGTGAAGTGGCCGTGATGCTGATGGTGCACACATAGGCCGTGGCCCTGGGCGCCTCAAAACTGTGCCTCCTGCCAGAGCACAAGAAACACACTCATCCACGATACCTAGCTTCATGTCCCAGTTTGCAGGACAATGCTCTCAAAGTCAGACCTGTGCAACCAGGTGGTCAGTTGGATTGCAGCAGATAATGCTTCCAGTCAGTTATGCACCACCCTGTCTTCCACCAAGTCCAGTCTCAGTAGCCAAGAGTCTGGTCAACAGAATCCTCATCCTGATCCTCTTTCCTCTGACCATGGATAGTCTTGCCAAACAAGTGATTCCACACTCGGATATTCCAAGGAGCTCTTTTCAGCGCCATTCCTTCATTTGGGCCTCTCGACAAGCCCACTTGAAAAGGGACATGAGATCTTGTGCCCTGATTCCCAAACTCTTGAGCATCCACGGTCACAAGAAGATGACGGTGGGGAACGGCAATTAGTGTTTCACGAGATGGATGCTGATGATGAGACACAGTTGCCAATAAGTCAATGGCAATTAGTGTCTAAAGAGGTTGATGATGCATCCTGCCGCTAGTGAACGCGTGCCCCCGGACTGCCGCTCCATCCCCATTGACTATCATGGGGGCAGGAGAGGAGTTCCGGCGGAGGCACGGTGAGAGGCTGCTGGAATAAAACAACATGTCCAACATTTATCTACGACAGACCACGGCGAATCAATGGATGTCGAATATCTGGACTTCTCTGAAAACATTTGACACTGTATCACATAAAAGGTTAGTATATAAAATGAGAATGCTTGGACTAGGGGAAAATGTCTGTATGTGGGTAAATAACTGGCTCAGTGATAGAAAACAGAGAGTGGTTATTATATATGGACTACAGTACCCTGAAAGATTATCTGGGGAGAGCTAATAACTATGTATAAATCTATCAGGGGTCAGTACAGAGATTTATCCCATCATCTATTTACCCCAGGACTGTGACTGTGACGAGGGGACATCCTCTGTGTCTGAAGGAATGAAGGTTTATACACAAACATAGAAGAGGATTCTTTACGGTAAGAGAAGTGAGACTATGGAAATCTCTGCCTGAGGAGGCGGTGATGGTGAGTTCACTAAAAGATTTCAAGAGGGGCCTGGATGTATTTCTGGAGTGTAATAATATTACAGGCTATAGCTACTAGAGAAGGGTCGTTGATCCAGGGAGTTATTCTGATTGCCTGAATTTTTATTTATTTTTTGCATTCCTCAATTTGCAGGATAACAGTCTGGATGTACAGATGTCTTTTTTCAGCCTTATAAACTATGTTACTATGTACATGATGTAAACTGTAGTGAAGGTAATCTTCTTATATTTGTTCTGCCTTCTGATTCTTAGGTGTGTCATGTGCCTAACTCTCTGATCTCCAACTGACACAGGACAGGAAGTTAATTACTTCTCTATTCTTTACTCTGAGACTGACATTGAGGCTGCCATAGGAACATATAGAGAAACTGACTTCCTGTCCACACATAAGATACTGTGTTATTTGGAACTTCTGATTGTTGGTCACATGACATCGCTGAAAAGCAGAATGGAAGGGATAACTCACAAATACTGTCACTAGGAGGAAACATACCTTCACCACAGTTTACATCATGTACCTTTCTAACAAGTCAGATAATAAACATTTTTGTGGGAGTGTTACCTTGATAAACTAAAGTCATTTCTGTGTTCTTTCTGTTTAAAAATCTGAATTCAACCCGAATCCAAAGTGCTCTTTGGGATTGCTAGAATCCCAATTTTTGGATAAATTGGGATTGAATTTCTGAATTTTAGAGTCAATTCGCTTATCTCTATCCTTAACCATTTTTCCTAGAGCATAGCCCAAATGTTCTAATCAAATAATTTACTCTAGGAAATATCTTCATTGTAATGTATAGTTTTTTGTATACTTGCTTTTGTATAACAAAGCTTAATAAAAGAAGAGAATATAAACAAATTATTTTCTTTTACTTTAATTTTGTGCAGATTTGCATGTCAGTTGTCACCATTTACACAAACAAAACACAGAACAGAAGTGCATAAACATTAATCTATTAAATTACCGTGGTGCATGCTTTCCATATTCAGTACATCATGGTAAAACACCTAGTCAGTCAGATGTATATTGCCCTATTACTAACATCTGTATTGAGTTCCTAGCATTAATACATAATTATTGTACAGAGTCTCCTAAGGAAATATGATTTTAACAATGATAAAAATCACTAGTATACAAAGTGAGGGATACCATAATTACCATGGTTTAATCTAACACAATACCTAACATTACATAATAAAACAATAGTCTACACTCTTGGAACCTCACTGTTTATAGCATAATCTAAATAAATCTCACACCTTTTGGATATACAGTACCTGGAACATTTGGATCCAAGAAAGTTGATTTCTCGGATGATTTAGATGTTCTAATATATGATTAACCTGAAAGCAGAGCAATTAGTATACAAAAATATGTTGCCCCTCCCCATAAAATTCATACAAAAATCGCATGGTAGATTACTATGAACCTCAAATTATCTACATTAATCTAAATGAACTAACTGGTCAATTAGTTTAATGTATTGTAGATACCTAAATAACTATGGACTGAAGAAGTCTAAAGCAAATCATAATATCTAACGGTATTGGTGGCTGAATTTCATTTCCATCCAGACGTAAATAACGAAGACGGGGTCCATGTGGAAAATCTGGGTCGTGTTCATCTTTCACTACATTAGGACATATTATTGTTCCATTTATGTCTGAAAAACACAAGACAGTTTAAGAAATACATTTTTTGTTTTAAGTTGTTGCATTTTGACAATATCTGTTCAAACATTACTCTACGGTTTCTTTACCATGACCTATGGCATATACAGAAAGTCTGAGACAATATAACAATATATAAAGTAAGGGATATCTTTTAGAAAACATTTTGACAATGTCTGTAGATTATAAAAAATCATAACATACATAGCAGCTAGCAGCTATTTGGAGAATTAAGAACAAGCAACTACAGTACTGTGTAAAGGTTTTAGGCAGATGTGGTCAAAACGCTGCAATATATCATGTCCATAGTGTATTGTTTCCAGCTCGCTTATATCTCAGCACCTCGTGTGCATGGAACAAACAGGTGAGACCTCGAGGCATAAAGTTCAGCCTGCTACGATTAAGAACTGTTTGGAATCGCGTAAACAATGGTCGTAAGGTGGATGGATTGTCCTTGTCTGATTTATTGAAGCAATGAATAAAGATAAAAACGACACTTCTTGAAAGTGAGTGCTGGAACTTCCTTTTTTTCAAAACGCTGCAGTCTGAATGCTTTCAGAAATATATAAGTATTAGGTCTCATGCACACGACCGTTGTTGTGTCCCGTGTCCGTTGTTCCGTTTTCCGCGATTTTCTGCGGACCCATTGACTTTCACTGGGTCCGTGGAAAACTCGGCTAATGCACCGTTTGTCACCCGCGTCCGTGATCCGTGTTTCCAGTCCGTCAAAAAAATAAGACCTGTCCTATTTTTTTCACGGACAACGGTTCGCGGACCCATTCAAGTCAATGGGTCCGTGAAAAAACACGGAGGCACACAAGATTGTCATCCGCGTCCGTGATCCGGGTCCGTTTTTTTCCTATCATTTGCAAAGCATGTCTGGTGACCCTCCAAAAATCAAGGAAAACACACGGAAACAAAAACGGAAATGGATCACGGAACAACGGAACCCTAAGGCCTCATGCACACGACAGTATTTTTTCACGGTCCGCAAAACGGGGTTCCGTTGTTCCGTGATCCGTGTTAGTTTTTTCTTCCGTGTGTCTTCCTTGATTTTTGGAGGATTACCAGACCAGAAAAGTGAAAAAAAAATCTAAGTCAAGTTTGCCTTGAAATTGATAGGGAAAAAACGGACACGGATCACGGACGCGGATGACAATCTTGTGTGCCTCCGTGTTTTTTCACGGATCCATTGACTTGAATGGGTCCACGAACCGTTGTCCGTCAAAAAAATAGGACAGGTCATATTTTTTGGACGGACAGGAAACACGGATCATGGATGCGGATGACAAACGGTGCATTTTCTGAGTTTTCAACTGACCCATTGAAAGTCAATGGGTCCGCTGAAAATCACGAAAAAATGGAACAAAGGACAGGGATGAACACAACGGTCGTGTGCATGAGGCCTTACCCGTATTTTTTTGTCAATTTAAAAAAAATGTAAAGTGAATGAATAATAGACAAATCTAAATTAAATCAATATTTGGCGTGACCACCTTTTACCTTCAAAACAGCATCAATTGTTCTAGGTACACTTGCATATAGATTTTTGAAGGAACTCAGCAGGGATGTTGTGCAAAAAATATTTGAGAAGTAACCACAGATCTCCTGTGGCTGTAAGCTTTCTTAGATCTTTCTGTCTCGTGATCCCAGATAGACTCTATGATTTGAGATCAGCGCTCTATGAGGGCCATATCATCACTTCCGGGACTCCTTGCTCATCTTTACTCTGAAGATAGTTCTAAATTACATTGCTTACATGCTTGTGGTAATTTTTCTGCTGCAGCATAAATTTGGAGCCAATCAGACACCTCCCTGATTGATTTTTATATGATTGATACGTGTCTGTCTGCATTTCTCAACTCTGAGGACACCATGAATCTTGACCAAATCCCCAATTCTATTTGCTGAAATGCAGCCCCAAATGGAACTGCCATCATGCTTCACTGTTATCTGTAGACACTCATTATTGTACCACTCACCAGCAAACAAAAGTTCCCTCTGTTACAGCCAAATATTTCACATTTTGACTCAAGTCAAAGCTTTTGCTGGTATTTTTCTGCACCACGGTTCCTATGTCTTATTGCATAGTTGAGTCATCTGGCCTTGTTTCTATGTCAAAGGTCTGTCTTTTTCCTCGCAATACTTCCATGAAGACCACTTCTCTGAGCTGATGGCAGTGCTGAACATCTTCTGATTTTGAGAAACATAGGCAGATACTTATCCTTTATTCAATACCATTAGGGAGGCTTTTGATTAGCTCCAAATCTATTTGGCAGCAGGACAATGACCCCCAAATATAAAGTCAATATTATTAAGAACTACCTTCAATCTAAAGAAGACCAAGGAGTCATGGAAGCTATGATATGGTCCCCCACAGAGCCCTGATCTCGAAATCATCACATTTTTCTGTGATTACATTAAGAGATGGAAGGATTTGAGCAAGCATACATCCACAGAATACTTCTCCCGGCATTATATAGGCTTTGTGTTCCTTTTAGGCAGAAATTCTAATTTAAATATCTTTACCAGAAACTCAAAGGTAAGTAAATTAGCTTCCCTTTGTGAAAAAGCACTGATTAAACAGTTCAAAGCTACCACCAAGTCAAAATCTTATTATGAAAAAGCACTGATTGAACAGTTTGAGGCTACCAAAACAGGGAAATCTTATTATAAAACACACTGATTGAACAGTTTGAGGCCACCACCAGGGGAAAATCTTATTAAGAAAAAGCAACTACAATACACCTATCTATATGAATTGGTCTCTATAATAAGAAAGAGCAGCACAAGACCCTAACAAAGGCTGCTCACTCAGCTAACCAGGGCAACCTTCTCTTGAGACACTCATTTTTTTGTCCTTTTGGTAGGAAAACTGACTTGCACATCCCATTCAGAGAAGGGTAACATGGAGCGCTCTCTCCTTTTTTTTTATCAGCCTGTCATTCGGGTCATGTTTATTCTACTTATGTTTGTAGTATATTATGTATGTAAATTCATTTTAATATGTACAATACAAGTGCATCATGTTTTAAAATATGTGATGATCATCCTCAAGAATAGTGCGAATGAAACCTTATTCAGCTGAAAAGCACCATCTTATATGGCCTTGAATAAAACCATAGACATTAATTAAATTAAATGCAAACACTATTGGGAAAGTGAAAAACATTGTAAATGCCATCCTGGCCAAATGGTTTGCCAAGATATCACAGGAATCAAAAACATTCAATTTTCAGGCAAAAGACCTATGGGATTAAACATATTTGACCACTCAAAAAAAGATATAATAGATGACAGAGTAGACGTTTTAATATGACAACAGAAAGTAACACATATAAGCCAACCAACACTGAGTGAATTGCAAAAGGAGGGAAAGTACAAAGTAAGGTTTCCAAAGTGTTAAGGACAGCGATTCTTAAGTTTAAGTCTACACACTCGCGTTTTGGCTTTCAGTTTGTAAGATCCGTTCAGGGCTCTCAGAAGCGCTCCAAAACGGATCAGTTTGCATTCTGATGAATGCAAACTGATGCCATCTGATGAAACTGAGCCAAACTGATCTGTCCTGGCACACAATGTAAGTCAATGGGGACGGATCCGTTTTCACTGACACAATCTGGCACAATAGAAAACAGATCCGTCCTCCATTGACTTTCAATGGTGTTCAAGACGGATCTGTATTGGCTAAGGTAAAGATAATACAAACGGATCTGTTCAGAACGGATGCAGACAGTTGTATTATCTGAACGGATCCGTCCATGACGGATCAGCACAAAACGTGAGTGTGAATGTAGCCTAAGACAACTAATAGGTAAAGCTATTAATTAAGAAATCCTAGAAAAGTCATCAAAGAAGGTCAAAAGGACAATTATTTGAGCCTGTGATCTTTTCTCAAATCCATCCTTTTAAAATGGATACTGAGGAAATATATGGAAGACATTTGTCTGAAGAAAACTTGCTTTAATATGAGCATAAACTCTACTTGTGCCACTTTCTGGAATGCACAAATGACATTTGCCACAGCCTCTATTGTAAGGTCTTATATCAGTCTGAACTGCTTGAGGCTATTGAAACTTGAAAAAAATACACAATTACTGAGCTCAAGAATGAACATGTCCTTATACTAACTTGTTTGTATTTTTTATGGAGAACTACGTGCAGTATGTCAGCACATTAGATGGATGGGGGTTATGGAAAAACACAAATTACTACATGGCTACTACTACTTTGAACTGGGAACCAGGTCAGGGCCAGGAGCCTCTTTATGCTTTGGTTTATTGAGGGTTTCAGCTGATAGGACATATAAATTACTGAATTTAATTTATAATATGACATGAGGACTAAGGTATATTATCATATTATAAACAGCATGAACAATGTAGCAGAACATGTGATTTTAAAGTGAATGTCCTCGATAATGGTTACACAAAGATATAAAACACTGAAGAAGACAGATAGTGCCTATAAAATAATGGAGAATTATAAACTTTTCTTTGCATCAGTTCTTTTTTTTTTTTGTGGACCCATTCTAAACATTCCTATTCTTGTCTGCAAAAGGAAAAAATCTTTTTGCAGAACGACAGAATAGACAGGCAGATGAATGGATCTGCATCCAATCTGAATAAAATTAATGGGGCCTTAAATTAATGTGAATACATCGGGGCCATTTTTAGAAAGGCATCTGTGAAAAACGGCCATGAAAAATGGACCATCACTGTCATGTAACATAATAAATCTTCAATCAGAATCCTGATTGAATGATTATGTGCAGTATTTTTATCCAGCTGAAGTCACATCTTCCACCTAAATCCTAAATGAGTAAATTAGACATGCTCTAATAAGTTTGTGTAAGTTATAATTAATTTCAAACAATGTTTATGCATTGTGGTATCCATTGCAACACTTTGCTTACGTGTTAGAGAGAACATCTCCCGTTCAGCCTTGCAAGGCATGAAAGAATGGAGAGAGAAAAAATACCATATCTCAGTGTTTGAATCTAATTGCTAATTAGCAATGGGACATATCTTCTTGCCCTTGGGTGTGTTTGAAAGTGGTTTTGTTATAAACTTGTTGAAAGATTATTAAATTTAGAGAAAAAATAAAGCCCTGTAGCTTGGAGGAATGCATAGCAATAGTTAAATGGAATGTGTCACCAATTAGTTTTGTCTGATTAGGCTCCATTCACACGTCCGCAAAATGGGTCCGCATCCTTTCCGCAATTTTGCGGAAAGGGTGCGGACCCATTCATTCTCTATGGGGACGGAATGTGCTGTCCGCATCCACATTTGCGGATCCGCACTTCCGCATCCGTGCTTCCGTTTCCGCAAAAAAATAGAACATGTCCTATTCTTGTCCGCAATAGCGGACAAGAACAGGCATATTCTATTATGTCGGCAATGTGCGGTCCGCAAAATGCGGAAAGCACATTGCGGCTTTCCGTGTTTTGCGGATCCGTGTCTCCGTGTATCCGCAAAACACATTGCGGACGTGTGAATACAGCCTTACAGATCTTTTTTTTAACTTTATTTTCTAAACATGATTATGAGGGCAGCCATCTTGCCTGAACTGTTGCTAACAGCATTTAAAGATAGTCTTTACAGCAGCTACCATGGGCCATAGACTCAATGTACAGGAGAGGAGGAACTCACTGACTTCAATGGTAGAGTATTCTAGGTATGCTCATTGACCTATGCAGAGGTCAGGAGGGAGTAGTTAAGTTTATATCTGTGTTATCTATCTATCACCTATAGTATTTGTCTATCTATCTATCTGGCTTGAGAAATGCTCCACTATAGAGCCGAAACGTTGCGCTTCTTGCCTGGGTGAATAAACGCTTTTGTTCATTTTTCTATTTGAGAGTGCTGCCTATTTCCATTTTTTGGCGAGTGTCTTGTCCCTTTGGGCTTGCACCTCTTTTTGCATATGTTCTCTCTTTATCATGTGCTGACATTTTCTCCTTTTTGTATCTATCTATCTATCTATCTATCTATCTATCTATCTATCTATCTGTGATATCTATGATTCCAATCCTGCTTGTAATGATAAACATATAACTGCAGTAAAGTGATCTGTACAGACCAAGAAGTGGAGCCTATTATTATTAATATAGATATTGGTATAGAAAATTAAAAATGACCACCGGGGGGGCGGAACTAGCGCCAGACTGAGATGGATGCTTAGTTTACGGCTCTGCGAAAGTGACCGAACCTAGCACCAGCTATAATCAGCCCCAGCTAGCAAGGATGGTAAAAATCGGGAACCCCAAGCTGGGAGAACAAACTGTGACCTCCAAAGGCCAGTTCCCAAGTGGAGAAATTGATAAATTCCTTAAAAAAGCAGCCGCCATGATCGCGGCACGCGAACCAAAGATGGCGCCGGCCCAGCAAGCTAAGGCCCTGAAGCGCACTCCTGCACACTCCGAAGGGGACAGTGACTTAGAAGACCGCCAACCTAACTCGGACTTACCGCTCACCAGACGTTATCTGGACCGGGCGCTTAGCAGAGTAATGGAACCCATACTCTCTGAGATCTCGGCGTTCCGGCAAGAGGTGAGACTCGTTGGAGAACGGGTGGAAACACTCGAAACACATCAGGCCGCCTTCCTGAATCACCAATCAACGGTCTCAGCCTCACTCTGCCGATGCACAGAGCACCTTAATGAGCTCCACAATGCCCTGGAAGATCAGGAGAACAGAGGGTGCCGAAACAATTTAAGATTCAGAGGGATTCCCGAATCAATAGGGCCGGGAGAGATTACCTCCACCATCATATCCATATGCGGTTCTCTGTTAGGTCCCGACTACCCTCATGAAATCGCTATTGAACGTGCTCATAGAGCGCTACGTCCTAAACCCAAGCAGACTGAGCCTCCCCGGGACATCATCTGCAAGTTCCTGAACTTCCCTGTTAAAGCAGCCATCTTGGATGCAGCTCGCAACCATGCAGATCTCACCTATGAGGATTTCAGGCTGGAGATATACCAAGATCTGGCTCCCTCCACGCTCAAGAAGCGAAGAGCCCTAAAACCCCTGACCGACTGGCTTCGGTCTAATAACGTCATGTACCGTTGGTCATATCCATTTGGGCTTACCTTTTCTACCGCAGGCAAGCCATTTAATATCTCGTCTCATGCTGACATCACATCTACCCTTAAAGAGCTGGACATTCCCTCCATGCAAATAGAGAACTGGGAGCCATACCATGACCTAGGGGACCTGCCTGAGCTCCCCAAAGTGTTACCATTTGAAGTCCAGCGCACTCCAAAATCCTCAAGATCTAAGAAAAGAGGTCACCAGCTCACACCTAGAAGCCTCTCACAAGACCCTCAAAAGGTCTCGAATTCCAGCTCACCAGCACTGTTCACCCTTTTTTGGAAGCGACATGATGTCAGTTATCCACCGTTGCTCCTGATTTTGAAATAATATGAGTATTGATCTGTTTTCCTCCCTCTTTTATAGAAGCTAACTGCTAGACCTGTCCTTGCTTACTACTCCATGACCCTCATCATGGTGCTTTTTGGTCCACTAACTGGTCAACTGACCAACTACCCCCCTCATGTTCGAAGTGTACTTCTTGTATACTCACCTCCCTTTGTATTGCTGTTCTAATTAGTACTGTTTTTGTTTTCCCTCATGTTTTCATCCCAAGGTACTTGTCAACCTTCTCTATACATTGTGAGATACCCACCGCCCTGATTAGCATCCGGAATATGATAGCGGTACCCTTTTCCTGCACTGCACTCTCCTGGAGGACACAGCATTGGCTACAAGGTACTCCTACACACACAACCTGCAATGGCTGACCTACATATAGCCTCTTACAACGTTAAAGGCTTCCATTCCCCTTCAAAGCGAAGTCAAATCTTCTCTATTCTAAGGAAGGCTGGAGCCGATGTTGTGTTCCTCCAGGAGACCCATTTTCGATTTAATCATTACCCTAATATGCAATTCTCTCACTATTCAAATTGGTACCACTGCAGAGGAGGTACTTCAGAATCAGGGGGAGTCAGCATAGGGTTTCAAAGCAAAATCCCTTTTATGTATGTAAACCACACACTTGATCCTGACGGGAGATTTATTCTAGTGAAAGGCACCATAGGCCCACAAACTTATACCTTTATAAACCTATATGACCCCAATTCTAACCAGTCCCGCTGGTTTTCAAGTATTTTCCAGCTCATTGACTACTTTAAAGAAGGGGTAGTAGTGTTAGGAGGAGATTTGAATATTGCTCTATGTCCACAATTAGACACTTCCTCCCGGAAATCATCTCACTCCGGCAGATCCCTCCAAAATTTCTGAGATAACCTTTGGAATCTCCAACTGGTAGACGCGTGGCGATCCCTCTATCCCAATACATCCAATTTCACCTTCTACTCCTCAATGTACGGCAATTGTCACTGCCTAGACTACCTGTTTATATCTAAAGAACATTTGTATCTCTGTAAAGAAGCCTCAATAGGTTCCCTGCACCTTTCAGACCACTCCCCAATCTTCCTCACGGTCACGGCCCCAAATAGTATCCCTACATGTTTCAATTGGAGATTAAATGAATCCCTGCTAGGTTACCAACCCACGATAGAACTAGTTTCCAAACACATTACAGAATACTTTTCCTTGAATAAATGCCCTGACCTCCCCGCAAACACCCTTTGGGATGCACATAAACACTTCATCAGGGGTCAATTTATCAGCATTGGTTCATATCACAAAAAACTTAGGGAGAAAGCAATATATGAAGCCCTCAAAAATATTCAGAGGTTAGAATCACATCATAAAAAGTGTCCCTCAGATCTCCATCTACAGGAGTTATCTAGACAAAGAGCAGAACTTAAAACCCTCCTACAGGCCAAAGCAGCTAAATACTACATGAACTCCCAACACAAATACTTTGCCCACGGCGACAAAGCCACCAAATTTCTCATGAGCTTGATTAAAGGAAGAAGAGCCGCAAACCATATTCATCAATTTACATCACCTGAAGGCAAATCGTTTTTTTCTGCTCCCCAGATTGCTGCTCAATTCCACTCCTTTTATGAAAATCTTTATAACCTCCCCAACACACTGCCAGACAACCGGGCTTCCATCATCTCAACCTTTCTTGACTCCGCTAATATCCCCTCCGTCTGCCCAGACCAAAAGCTAAAACTAGAATCGCCCTTCACCCTAACCGAACTCAACAAAGCCTTGAGCCAAATGCCGAAAGGGAAAAGTCCAGGCCCGGACGGCCTCCCAGTTTCTTACTACAAAACTTTCCACAAAACCCTCCTACCTCACCTCCTTGAGGTCTGCAACTTAGCACTAAAAGGGGTGCCTCTGTCCAGAGACATGACAGCGGCCCACATTACACTCATTCCCAAAGAAGGGAAAGATCCTAAGAAATGCTCCAACTATACGCACATATCTCTCCTAAATATAGACCGCAAACTCCTAGCCAAAATGCTAGCTAACAGACTAGCCATTCTCCTCCCCCAGATTGTACACAGGGACCAGGTGGGTTTTATCTGTAATAGGGAGGGTAAAGACAACACTTCTAGAGTGATTAATGCGCTGTGTCATGCAAACCACTCCTCTACCCCCTTGCTTCTCCTCAGCACTGATGCTGAGAAAGCATTCGATAGAGTCAATTGGATGTACTTGAAGAATGCCGTGCTCCGGTGTGGTCTGCCGGGTCCCTTTGTGCAAGCCGTCTTTGCCGTCTTATGTATGATCAGGCAACAGCTCTGGTTATGGTTAATGGGATCCTATCCTCCCCATTTGCCATACAGAATGGGACGAGACAGGGCTGCCCCCTGTCCCCACTTTTATTCATTCTAGCATTGGAACCGTTTTTATCCATTATAAGGTCGGACAGGAAAATTGAAGGTCTATATTTGGGAGGCAATGAGCAGAAAATTGCAGCATTTGCAGATGATGTTCTTATGATGACAATAAACCCCTTAGTTTCACTACCTCGCATGCAATCCCACCTCAACCTTTACAGTTCCGTCTCAGACTTCAAGATTAACTCCAACAAATCCTTAGTCCTATGCTCAGGTATCCCCCTCATTACCAAATGACGTCTAATGGAGAACTAGCCTTTCAATTGGTCTTCTCCCTCCATTACCTATCTGGGCGTAAAAATTAGCCCCATAATGAATGACCTTTTCTCCCTTAATTACGTCCAACTCAAAGCCTCCATCTTTAAAACCATAGATAACCTTACTCTATCCAACCCTACATTGTCTTGGTTCGGCCGCAAAAATCTGCTTTGCTCCCTAATGATCCCACGTCTCACCTATCTGCAACAGGTTTTGCCGATCCCCATACCCAAACATTATTATGCCTCAATCAAAAAAAAACGTAGGTCCTTTATTTGGAATGGGAAAAAACCCATACTCGCACTCTCCCTTGTTGCCAAACCCAGGCAAGATGGGGGTATAGGCCTACCAAATCCAGAACTTTATGGTAAGACCATTCTCCACACTCCACACATAGCCTGGCTATGCCCCTCTCCACACTCTTCTGCAGTAGAAATGGAACTAGAAATACTAAATACGCCAGTTAGAGCACTCCTCCTAGGGCACCAAAACGTTTTAGCCGAACCCTTATCCCACTACCCGATTGTTAAAGCAACTTTAGGAGCATGGAAATGGTTGTCCTCCTCTCACTGTGCCATTCCTTTTCCCTCCCCACTCCTTTCGGTAAAAGATGTAATTGACACAGCCCCCACGGCCCTAAGAATGGCTACGTCGCAAGACCTCAACTCTTCATCATTAGGGATAGTGTCACTGCTAAACCATACTGGAAACAAACTTGATTTAGTCACTATGAATGCCTTATTGGGCCCTCGCCCACGCGGTATCTTCACAGTCTCATACCTCAGAGCTTCTATAAACCAACACATCCATAGGGGTGACCTACAATGTCCCCTAGTGTGGTTTGAATCTGTGATTTCCCTTCCCACAACCCCAAGGAAACTTATATCACAAATTTATAGCACGCTTCGCTCTCCGCCCATATTAGCTAGGCCTGCCTTCATAAAACAGTGGGAAATAGACCTGAACATCACCATCCTCTTTACATCTCTCCATAAAATTCTTGAATACCCCCACAGGGCCTCCTGCTGTGTCCGAATCCAGGAGAATGGGTACAAAATTCTTACCAGATGGCACAACACGCCAGATAAATATGCACTTTTCTCTCAAACTGCTTCGGACTGGTCTGAAATCTTCTCTCTGGCAAACAAAATCTGTCACACTTCCTTTCAGCCATCTCCTCAACTGGCTTTATTGTCCCTCAATCAAGATAAAGACCACCCACACACACCCTTCATCTTCCTGCAATTGCAGATAGCCGCTCGCCTGGTACTTCCCAGACATTGGAGGCAAAGTCAAACCACTTCCATAGAACAATGGTTACAAAAAGTTGACCAAATACATAGGTTCGAGGTATTATCCTCATGGGAAAATCGTATACATGTCACATTTATCAAAAAATGGCTCCCCTGGTCAACCTATAGAATCCCCCAAAACTAAAACATCCCCAGTCCCCAAGCTCTATGAGTTAGCCAGTAGACAATAACAGTTCAACCCTCTAATCTACTAAGGTTTTAAATTTAGGCCCCCAGGGTCCATCTACTCATTACAGATCAGAGGTGTGCCCCTCACTTTATCATCTGCTAGCATACTCTCCTACCACTCAGCTAAACCAGCAGCGTAATGATCACCTAATGACTCCGCAACTCATCCCTCCAACATCTGTAGTTCGGAATACTTTAAACAATTTTTTTTTCCCTCCTGATTGCCCATCCTTACTTTGCTCATTGACTTCTGTCTATATTTTATTGTAAGTCACAATGTATTCAACTGCACATTGATTTGGTCTGCGAGCCTTTACCTTGGTATCCTGTTACCCTTTGTTCTTTATTGAAAAATCAATAAAAATATAAATAAAAAAATAAAATAAAAAAATGACCACCAAAACGTTTAAAAAAACATATTTAACATAAAAACATGGCCAGTGTGATGACATCATGATGCACCGTGCAAGATTTTGCACAGGATCTTCAATCAAGATGGCCGCAGCACCCTCTTTACGCATCTGAACAGTTGAAAGACATGGGGGGAGGCGTAATCGCCGTTCCCCTATCATTGTGCCTGCTACTTACAAAGATATGTACTTTGTGATGAAGTAATTTGTAACGGGAAGAACATTATGTCTGCACTGTTTCAGAGACGGCTGTCTTCAATCTGGTTGTGACCCGAAACAAGGAAAATGTACATGCACTTCCGCCACTCTAACTGTTCAAAATGCACCCTCCTTTAGCTGCAAAGGCAGAATGGTGTTCCCCTACATTGCCTCATTTGCAACACTTCCACACATTGGAACTCCATGCTCCACATGTTGGACCTAAGTTATGAACAAAAGAAACCCTTGACTGATTTCTTGATGATGAAGACGGACAGGACTAGTCCCCGATGTAACTTTGACTTTAGCCAGTGGCAGCTCAGGCACGACACCTGTTAGCTGAGGCCCTTTGAAGAGGCCACTTTATTTGTTAGTCGCTGGGACTATGGGATGAATGATGTCAATTCCACTCTTTCATGTCAAGGAGGGGATGCTGATAAAACTGACTTGCGAGGGGACAGGAGAGAGGGGACAGGAGATGTGGTGCCAACATCTCATGGTCACCTGAGCCCTGTGGAGGCTGAACTGGCACAAGAGGAGGAAGAGGAGGAATTCTACACGGAACTAGGTGGTTTATATACCCAAGCGACAGGCGAGGAGAAGGGGGAGCATGAGAAGCTAGAGGGCGATCTGATAGACCATTCTCCAGGTCAGAATTAACCCCTTCCCTCCAGCCCTAGTGTTAAAGGCATACTTGGAAAACATTACATAGAGCGCTACAAAACATACAGGGTAATACAGAATCACATACATGTACCTATTACATCCATTGATGTCTCCTCTGATGTAGATGTTCTCTTTTCCTTATATTCTCCATTCAGAGAAGGCAACCATGATGATTTCTTTCAGCCATCTTTTCTCTATGCAGAGTTTAGCACACAGACATCGTAGTTTCTTACTTTTCCATCCTCCTCCCCACCTTCTGAAAACCCTACCCTGCAACCCTAATACTTTGTCCACTGTGCTCCCCAATACTATACTGCAGAAACAGTCCCCTGAAGATACTAGAACCACACAGATAGCCCCCCTTTCAATAATTACTGGCACACAGCACCCTTAAAAATAACTGAGCCCAGCAAATACTTCCCCTAATACTGTGACGGGGGCCCTGTTACAGTCCTCCCAAAAGTCCCACCAATAGTAATAATTCTCTGACAGAATTCACTAGGTGGTAACATTGCCCCATCAATAATAATGTCCTTAATTCTGCCCCAAAAGTAATAATGCCCCGTAGTGCCCATACTAGTAATCGTGTTCTCCGTAGTCCCCCAGTAGTAACAAAGCCCAACATAATGCCCCCCAGTAGTAATAACTCCCCCTTATAACATGTGCCAGTGCAAAAATGATCCCTTATAATGTGTGCCAGTCCAAAAAATACTCCCTTTTAATGCCCCTAGTAGAACGAATGTCCCCATAGTGGCTCCCTTATAATATGTGCCAGTAAAAAAATGCTCCCTTATAATGTGTGCCAGTACATAAAGGGCCCCTTTACGTGTGCCATTACAAAAAATTCTCCTTTATAACACGTGCCAGTCCAAAACAATTACCCCCTTTTAGTTACCCCCAGTAGAATGAATGACCCAATAGTGGCTCCCTTATAATGTGTGCCAGTACAAAAATTCCCCGTTTTAGAGTCCCCAATGTCCTCATAGTTCTTCCCCCAGGTTCAAAATAATGACCACCACCCATTGTAGCCGAACAGCATGCTACCAAATAAAAATAATACACCCAAATACTTATTGTACCTCTATTCTGCTGTCAGCAATGTGGTGCAGGTCACAGACCTCTTCCGGGCTGTGTCCTGAGCTGTATGCAGCCCAGCCTCTGATAACACCGGCCTCTAATACTAGTGATGAGCAGGAGGTGCCATATTCGATTTCGCGATATTTTGCAAATATTCGATTGAATATTCGTATTATATTTGTCGAAATCAAATATTCGTAATTATTTCATTTATCGCGAATAATATGCAATTAAATTAATTGTGCGTTTTTTTTTAGTTTTTTTTCCCTGTATAAGGCAACGTTCCTATGACTATGGCTAGGCTAATATGTGTATTTTACGAATATTCTTAACATTACTCTAACTTCGTCTTTTAGAATATTCGTAATATTCTAAAAGACGAAGTTAGAGCAATAGTAAGAATATTCGTAAAATACACATATAGATTGTAATTTAGCTAATATAGTGCTATAATCTTTTTTTTTTTTTTGTCAAAGTTCTTTTTGCCTCTTCTGAACTTCAGTTTTGGAAAATATATACACTATTAAAAAAATTAGTATAGCACTATATTAGCTAAATTGCAGTCTATATGTGTATTTTACGAATTTTTGTAATATTGGCTCTAACTTCGTCTTTTAGAATATTCGTAATATTCGAAAAGACGAAGTTAGAGCAATATTACGAATATTCGTAAAATACACATATAGATTGTAATTTAGCTAATATAGTGCTATAATCTTTTTTTTTTTTAGTAATTTTTTTTTTGCCTCTTCTGAACCTCAGTTTTGGAAAATATATACACTATTAAAAAAATTACTATAGCACTATATTAGCTAAATTGCAGTCTATATGTGTATTTTACGAATTTTCGTAATATTGGCTCTAACTTCGTCTTTTAGAATATTCGTAATATTCGAAAAGACGAAGTTAGAGCAATATTACGAATATTCGTAAAATACACATATAGATTGTAATTTAGCTAATATAGTGCTATAATCTTTTTTTTTTTTAGTAATTTTTTTTTTGCCTCTTCTGAACCTCTGTTTTGGAAAATATATACACTATTAAAAAAATTACTATAGCACTATATTAGCTAAATTGCAGTCTATATGTGTATTTTACGAATTTTCGTAATATTGGCTCTAACTTCGTCTTTTAGAATATTCGTAATATTCGAAAAGACGAAGTTAGAGCAATATTACGAATATTCGTAAAATACACATATAGATTGAAATTTAGCTAATATAGTGCTATAATCTTTATTTTTTTTGTCAATTTTTTTTTGCCTCTTCTGAACTTCAGTTTTGGAAAATATATACACTATTAAAAAAATTACTGTAGCACTATATTAGCTAAATTGCAGTCTATATGTGTATTTTACGAATTTTCGTAATATTGCTCTAACTTCGTCTTTTAGAATATTACGAATATTCTAAAAGAAGAAGTTAGAGCAATATTAAGAATATTCGTAAAATACACATATAGGGCCAGATTTATCATTACTCTGACAGCTCACTCCACTTTCACATATGGCTAAAGTCAGTTTTAGCCAAGTCAGATTTATGAACGGTCCTTTAAGACTGTAATAAATGTGGTTTGACGGTAGCAGTTTATCAGTCAGTAAGCAGCTTTACAAAAGTCGCACATCTTTACGAAAAAGTCGCACGTCTTTACGAAAAAGTCGCATGTTCTATTAAAAAGTCTCATAAGATAAGCATGGTCCTCACTGGAGTGAAATTGCGCATTTTTTTGCGACTTTTTAAATAGTCGCAATAGTAAATCTGTCTAGAGATTAATTTACATAAGAAAACACGCCCACTTTCAGAAAACTGGCGAGCATAGTGGAGAGCAGAAAAAAGTCGCAAATTTTTGCCCAGTTTTAGTGATTGCGCAAAGATTTGCGACTTTTTCACTCCATTATTCTGACTTGAGCTAATGATAAATCTGGCCCATAGACTGTAATTTACTGTATGTGTACTGTTATTCCACTTTGACATACTGCTAGCCGACAAGTGTCCCCGTAACCATGGGAACGCCTGTGCGTTAGAATATACCATCGGATCTGAGCTTTCACGATCTCAGGGAAAACTCACATCCTATGGTATTTTCTAACCCACAAGCGTTCCCATGGTGACGGGGATGCTTGTCGGGGAGGAGTATGCGAACAACTGTACATATAGGAAAAAAATAATGCCAAAATTCTAAATAACGAATATATTCACTATATTGCTATGTATTCTTTTTTTTTAGAATATGGGTCATTTTATTTTCCATATGAAAACATGATTCCCCCCTGCTTAAGTTGCTTGTGGGTCAATGGCTTATTGACCCACAAGCAAGAAGCAGGGAGAAATCATATTTTCAGATGAAAAAAAAAAAACGAATATTCGATTTCGCAAATATATAGAACTATATTCTAAATATTCGCGAAATCTCGAAGTTACGATATTCGAGAAAAAAATTCTCAAATCGAATATTCGCTTTCAACACTATCTAATAGTAGGAGTAAAGCCTATTAGAGGGAGTGTCGGGGCAGGGATACATCACACCCATGCCCTGCTGTAGCATTCAATTATATTGCTGTTCTGAGAACAGCAATACAGTTGAATATGCAAAGATGATCGCTTCCACAATGGAACCATTCATTGCCCATGGTCCTTCTGCTGCCCCCCACTTATCCCTGTTTGGCGCTGCCTGAGGCAATCGCCTCACCTCTCCTCATTGGCGGTACACCCCTGCCCACCTTCTGCTTAACATATATGTGCAGGGCTGGTGCAGATTTTTGGAGAAGTAATGATGGCTTGGGACTCTCCACCTTGGCTCTGCACAAGCCATCAGTTCTCTGAAATGGGCAGAGTCAAACACATGGAAAGGACTGTTGCACCAGCAACTAGGCTTCTGTGCCATTGGATTGGAGCGCACGCATACTATTGTCTTTTTGCAATCATCTCTGTGATTGAATGCTGGTGAAATGCATGATGAGGAAGAGCATCAGGATCAGTAGATGATGTGAAGGAAATATAGCTCCCTTCTGCTGAGGTGGTGGAATCTCGACAGCTGAATCTAAGTAGCAGATGCCACACATGCACCCTCCTGGCTCAGCTGCACGCTGCCACCCTGCCACTGTTTTGTGTGCAGCTGCCATCCTCACCCACTGATGATGATGATGATGCCCCCTCTTCATCTGGCTCCCACATGTGATTGGTTACATCATCATCCACTACTGTCTGCTCCTCACTTATATCATCCTCACCAGTCTCATAACCGCATCCCTGACCTCTCCCAGTGCCTGTTACCAAGCGACTCTCATTGTTGCTACGTGCAAAGAAGAAGTGGTGGATCTCTCCTCCAAATCTGGACTGGGTAGTAGCTACTGACTGTCCTTAATAAGCTTGTCCTTGCTGAAAAGCACATCAGAGCCAGTAGCATACAATACCTTCCAAGCAAAAGGAGCAGAAAAAAAAGAGGTAGGTTCAGGACAGATGACGGCACAGAGCTCGTTCCTGGGCCATGCCAACTAAGATTGGTGTCAGAGGAACCCACCGACTCCTGACTGTGGGTGTCTGATCTCAGTTGAGATGATGTTGAAGACCAAGTAAACCATTTACGGACAGCTGGATTGCTTGTCAAAGCATGACCACTGGATGATAGTGACAGCTGTGGCCTGTTGCTATGGCTGCTGCTACCACTTCCCTTCTGATGCTGCTACTTCTGATGGCCTTGACACCTGTTTGTTGGACATACTGTACTGTATCAGTAACTGTATATGTAAAATAAGTTAATATTGACACCCCGATAACAGTAGTATTAGACAGCTTTTTCACCCCAACTAGAGAATCAAACCTAATGGGATTGCTTATATAAGAAACAAGAGGGGCACCTCAATAACAGTAAAAATAGACAGCATATTCACCCCAATTTGAGAATCAAGGCCTAATGAAATTGTTTATCTTTTTAACATGGTGGATACCTCGATAACTGTTAACTTATATAGCTTTTTCACCCCAATTTGAGAATCCAGGCCTAATGGAATTGCTTATCTATTTAACAAAGTAGGCATCCCATAAATAGTTAAATTACACTACATTTACCACAAGTTGATATTCAAGACCTAATAGAATTACTATAAAACATAAGGGAATGCCCAAATAGCAGTTAAATTACATTACTTATTCACCCCAATACTAGAATCAAGGCCTAATGGAATTGCTATTGGATCTTTGTATCTACTAAACAAGGAATATACCCCAATAACAGTAAAATTACACAGCTTATTCACCACAGTTTTAGAAAAAATTGCTTATCTATTAAACAAGGTGGGCACCCAAATAATGGTTAGATTAAACAAGCTTATTCACCCCAATATAAGAATCAAGGCATAATAGAATTGTGTATCTATTAAACAAGCGGGGCGCCCCAATAGCAGTAAAATTACGCAGCTTATTTACCCCAATTTGAGAATAAAGGTGTAATAGAATTGCTTATCTATTACACAAGGTGGGCACCCCAATAACAGTTAAATTAGACAGCGTTTTCACCCCAATTCGAGAAGCATGGAGTAACAGAATTTTATCTATTAATGCAAACTGAGCTGTCTCCAGTAAATTCTTTCAGCTCCTGATTACATATCCTGCACTGTTCCTGCAGTCTACTTATGCTCCCCTTACAGTGTGTAAAAACCCTCCCTATGATCTCCCTACACTGTTCCTACACTGTTCCTGCAGTCTCCTTAGCCAATATTCTACAATTAAAGCTTTATTAAACACTGTCCCTAGCTCTTGTCATGTCTCTCCCTATGCTCAGTTTACTGTAAAATGGCTGAGGTCAGGCGGGATTAGGATTTTTATAGGGCTGTGACATCACAGGGGTTGTCTAGCTACTCATTGGCTGTCTGCACTGCAATATGGGCGATCTCTTGTTCCTGGACTTCTTGTTTTCACTTTGTAACACGTCAGTGCCATTATAGGAAAAAAGCGATTTGTTACCACGAAGTGGCAGGAAATTCGGATTCGTTGTGAATCAAATTTTTCCTTCAGATCGAATTCCACTTTGGATGCTTTGATTTGCTCAACACTAGTAGCCATGGGCATTGTGATAGGGGCACTGGTAGCCATGGCAACAGAGGCACTTGAGGCAAAGAGGAGGGAATCAGGAGGGTAGCCAAGGAGCCCACAATGATATATCACAATGTGATAAAAGTGGTAGAGAGGGTGAAGACTAAAATTATGATTGTGTGTTGGACAGGACCTAAGCGGTGGAGTAGGGTGCTCAGTAGCAGGTGACATCAGAGGAGAAGGATGGTTGAGGCAATAAAAAGTGGTTGCAGCTTAGAGCCAAAATTTCAACAAAACAACAAAAAATTTACAGGATTAGATTTGCTTTTATTGTGGTTGGCTTAGGCAGTGGTGGTACTGGTGCTGATACTGTGGACATAGGCTCAAAAAGTGCCAGAACTAGGCTTTTGCTGCTGTAGATTCGTGTAAATACCTCCCTTCTGGCAGTCAAAAACACTAATATGTGCAAGATCTGCTGGATTAAAATAAACCATGGCCGTTGAAGCACAATCATAGGCACTAGAGCTCTCTTGTAGCACATGAAGCAACATCACCATATCTAGTGGGAAAATAAAACTGACTACAAGCAATCAGAACTATCCTTCTCCCAGTCTCCTTTGTAGCTGCAAGCCACCTCTATATTCAGTACAGGGTGCTTGTCATTGTCATCAGTTATCTCTTCTCCCACACAGACTACTCCTCCTGCTACTCTACTCTGTTGACAACCATCAATAATGGAATGTGTAGCCATTAAATAACTCTTTGCGCCCAGCAATCTGGGGAACAATAGGGAACTAATGTGAGCCACTGAGCCTCACTTGAAGCTACCTAGCCACCATTATTTCAAAATATACCTCTTTGCAATCATCACTGTGCAGTAAGGTGCATGCAACTGTGGACACCTGGAGCAAGGCTAAATTGCTGTATTACCAGAATACACTGGGTTTGCAGTTCGATGAAAGCTTGCCGCAGCTTTCATCGAACATATGCCTTCTGCCTAGGTGTCTGAACAGGAGACCCCTTTTTACCCCTCACTGAGTCATCCCCTCTGACTTTCTCTGCTACCACAAGTAGCAAAAGCCATATCAGCTAATGTAGTCCCATGATCATAATTGTATGTGCTGCTCTGGGCTGATGCAAACAGAGATGGGTCGCCTGAACAACCAGGTTCAGTCCTACCTGGACTGTGACCTTTCTTCAGCACATATCGTGTTCCTTGACTTTAGTCAAAATAATTAATTAGCCATGGATGCATGAGGATTTTAACACACTTCTGGCTGAGGAAATTGAATAGATCCACCATTGCTAATGGCGGCTATTTATCATGCCACTGCTACTGTCTGCCTACCTACCAAAAGTTTCTGTACTTTATGACCCGTACTACTACCAGTGCTGTTGCAGCTTCTACTCCCCATA
This sequence comes from Bufo gargarizans, assembly GCF_014858855.1. NCBI lineage: Eukaryota > Metazoa > Chordata > Amphibia > Anura > Bufonidae > Bufo > Bufo gargarizans. The sequence continues at coordinate 319,344,193 of NC_058081.1, forward strand.
CACAGTCAGCCACTACTACCCAAAAACAGACACACAAACATGTATTGCCTTTTCTGTTCCATGCTGTGTTGCTACTGCTGCTATTTCTGCCATATGTCACTATTACCTCTGCACACCTTAACCATTCCACATCCACAAAGTACGCTTCTGCTCCCAAATAAAAGAGATAATTTTTCCAGGCTTGTTCAGAACAAGCTTCTGTAGCTTATGACATTAACACTTGTATGCATATAAACAAGGGCAGACATCTGCCTCCATTAGGGCATAATGTTTGGATGCGTGTTCAGAACATGCAATTTCTTCTGGCACTACTGCGTGTGCATAAATATGGGTAAGCATCTACTCCTGTTAAGGCATACTTTTAAAATGTTTGTTGAGAACACTTCTTTTTCCAGATTAAACTGTGTGTGTTTAAATACTAGCTGCCCCCAAAAAGGTGCAATTTTAGGAATGTGTTTACATTTTAAAAAGCATAACAAATGTTGTTCCTTTCAAAGTTATACTGTAGAGGATGTTGTTCGATGTATATTAGGTGTCAACCAACATTCCCATTCCTTCAGGATCCAACTTGGTCCTGGCAGACTTCCACCTATCACAAAGTGATGGTACATCATACCAATATCAGACAATATTCTGTTATTTGATAAATAAGGTTTTCTATCATCTCTATTACAGAATGATATCTGATCCTGATTCTTAGCAGCCCAGTAAGTTGAATAAGTAAATGAGGTGAAGTACTCACATGACTGGTATGCTTAAACAGTTTACTGGATAAAAAAGACTTTATCACAGCTGTGACTGCTAAGTATGTCTAAATTTACAAAACCTACTCTTAAACAGTGATGGCCAGTTCGCATTGTTCGCCAGCGAACACATGCGGGCTGCCATCTTTTTTCACAAGTCCGGCTAGGCACAGGTAAGCCCTTACCTGTGCCTGTGCTCGAGCCGGTCTGAAAACAAGTGCAGTCAGCGGGAGCAGGCAGTTCTGAGAACAGCCACAGGGGGCCTTCATTGGCCTGTTCTTGGAACTGCCTGCTCCCGGTGACCGCATTTGTTTTCAGACCGGCTCCCGTCACAGGCACAGGTAAGGGCTTACCTGTGCCTCGCCGGACTTGTGAAAAAATATGGCAGCCCGCATATGTTCACGGGCGAACAATGCGAACTGGCCATCACTGATCTTAAAGAGGTTGTCCGGGTTCAGAACTGAACTTGGACATACCCACATTATCATCCAGGCAGCCCCCCTAATATGAGCATCTGAGCATTTCAGTTTTAAGTGGGCTTCTGAATAAGTGGAGTTTAAAGAACCGAAGTACTGGTGCTGAGTGTGATTTTGTGGGGGTGATTGCAAATAGTTGCATATATGTATTATATAGAAAAGGTCCTCGTGAGTTTAGTGCTTGCGTTTAGGTACTAACATTGTTTAAACCTATTCTCATTTTTTTTTTATTTCTCTGCTTTTAAAACAGAAAGTGATACCTAATAAAATATTTATTACTTAACATCCCCCATGTGTCTACTTTATGTTGGCATGATTTTGTAAATGTCATTTTATTTTTTAGGACGTTAGAAGGCTTAGAATTTTGGAAGCAATTCTTAAAAATTTTAACAAAATTTCCAAAACCCCCTTTTTAAGGACCAGTTTAGGTCTGAAGTCACTTTGTGGGGCTTACATAGTGGAAACTGTGACGGACTGCTTGGCACCCGACTGGGTGCCTACACCAATCGATGCTTCCTAGTGCTCACCGAGCACTTCCAAGCACTCCACCGGACACCATCAACACTGTAGTCCCCACTTCCAGCATTACAGCTTGGCTGGGCCCAAGACCAGGATCCAGCTTAAAGTGGGTAGAACCATGTTGTAATCCCAGGGGAGTATAATGCCAATAGCAATCCCCAGAGTAAATATAGCTGTTCCCCCCACACATGAGATGAGACTATATGTTGAGGGTGAAACAAATCAATAACTCTCTTTATTGAAGACCAACAAGAAGTCCAACAAAACAACTCGATCAAACATGAACAGACTACCCTCCTCAGTGTCTTAATGAAAGAATAGTGAGAGAGGAGACACATGTTATGGGATTATCTCCTGAGTGTATCATAGGGTGATCTATGCCTCTACATCGGAGTCGGCTAGTCCTAGACGCAGCTATCTTAATACCATCACTAACACAATAGAACAAAGGGACAAATAAACTAGAACACATTCATTGGGAGTCTCAGTGCAGAGTTAACCCTTTTTGTGTTGCGGGATTAACACTCTGCACCTTTAATGGGCAATAGGAAAGATGTGGCCTATAACTCCACACATAAATCATGGTTAATAGTTCCTTGTAACCCCAGGAGGTCTGAGGGGGGATTCCATAGTTCTAGGTCCATTGTCTGTAGGAAGAAGGCTAGTCCTCAGGCTTCTCCACCAGCCCCATTGACGGTTCAGTCCGTCACAGAAACCCCCCATAAATGACCTCTTTGTAGAAACTAGACCCCCTCAAGTTACTCAAAACTTATTTTCAAACTTTGTTAACCCTTTAGGTGTTCTACAAGAATTAAAGGAAATTGAGATGACATTTCTAAATTTCAATTTATTGGCAGATTTTCCATTTTAATCCATTTTTTTCTTTAACACATCGAGGGTTAACAGCCAAACAAAACTCAATATTTATTACCCTGATTCTGCGGTTTGCAGAAACACCCCACATATCGTCGTAAACTGATGTAAGGGCACACGGCAGGGCGCAGAAGAAAAGGAGCGCCGTATAGTTTTTGGAAGGTAGATTTTGCTGAACTGGTTTTTAGATGCCATGTCCCATTTGAAGCCCCCCTGATGCACCCTTACAGTAGAAACTCCCAAAAAGTGACCCCATTTTGGAAAATAGGGGATAAGGTGCCAGTTTTATTGGTACTATTTTGGGGTAAATATGATTTTTAATTGCTCTATATTATGTTTTTTGTGAAGGAAGTTAACCAAAAAATGGCACCCTTTTTATTTTTTTACTTTTATAGCATTCATCTGACAGGGTAGATCATGCGCAATTTTTATAGAGCAGGTTGTTACGGATGCAATGATATCAAATATGTCTACTTTGTTTGTTTGTTTCCGTTTTACGTAATAAAGCATTTTTTGTGTTTTTAGTTTTTGTGTCTCTATTGTCTGAACGCCTTATTTTATTTTTATTTTTTTCTGCTGATCGTCTTGTGCAGGGGCTCGTTTTTTGCAGGAAGAGTTGATGTTATTATTTTTACCATTTTTGGGTACATATGATTTTCTGATCATTCATTACTACACTTTATGGGGCAAAGTGACCCAAACATTTTTAATTTTGGCACAATTTTTATTTATTTATTTTTCCAGCTTTCATCTGAGGGGTTAGGTCACATGATATTTTTATAGAGAAGATCATTACGGATGTGGCAATACCTAATATGTATACTTTTTCTTATTTATTTAAGTTTTACACAATAATAGCATTTTTGACCGATTGTCTGCGTTAGGTTCTTATTTTTTGCAGGATTAGGTGACATCTTGATTGGCACCATTTTGGGGGGCATACGCCTTTTTGATCGCTTGGTGTTGCACTTTATGTGATATTATCCAGACATCCTTCCCATGCTGTTTCCAAACCATATTGGTGGTGTTTCCATCAATTTCTAACCTTTTTCTGTGAACCAGACACTCTCTCTACTTCAGAGCAGGGGGTGTTCGGTTTAATGCTTGGGTCTCCCATTGATTTTCATTGTGCTCAAGCATACACAGTATCCGGCCGAACACTGTGATGTTCCAAGCATAGCAATGCTTGAGCTGGACTGCTGTTCGGCTGAGCATACTCATTCAACACTAACTTTAACACAATAATAGCATTTTTTAAACAAAAAAATAATGTTTTAATGCTTCCATGTTCTGAGAGCTATACATTTTAATTTTTTTTTGTGATTTTCTTATGTAGGTGCTCATTTTTTGAGTCTGGGGTGATGGATTTATTGGTATCATTTTGTGGGACATGCACCTTTTTTTTATCAGTTGGAGTTGCACTTTTTTTTACACAGTTTTTATTTAAAAAAAAATTATGGTGTTTATCAGACGGGGTGGATCATGTAATATATTTATAGAGCCAGTAATTATGGAAGCAGAAATACCAAATATGTCTATTTTATTTATTTTTTCGATTTTTTTATTTTTTTATTACCTAATTGAGGAATTTCTTTTTTACATGTGAAACCTATTTTTTTAAAACTTTTTTTTTTTTTACTTTACTTTTTTTTTACACTTTGCGTCCCCCATAAGGTCATACAAGACTTCTGGGGGAAATTTTTAACTTCACTTTTATTTTTTTATTTTTTTCACTATTGATTTATCCTGTAACTGGGTCTGACATAGTAGCTCCAGTTACAGTGGAAATACAGCCTCCAGAGAGGCTGTACAGCAGTATACAGCGCTGTACAGCCTCAGTGCAGGGCTGATCAAGGTCTATGAAAGACCCGACAGCTCCTGCACTCTCACGGCCCCGCCAATCACATGACAGGACAGGACAGGAAGCGCATAGACAGCAATATAGAAGGCAGGGCACAGCGGGCCCCTGCTCGGCAGCTGCACAATTAGCGTGCAGCTGCCATCTCTGGATGGATGTTCCAGAACGTCCATTCAGAGATAAACATCCACCCATAGGCCGTTTATATCCTATGAGCGAGGATGTGAAGTGGTTAAACCCATTTTCTTTATTCTGCTATGTACCTGGTAAAGGGGAGTGGTTTCTGCTCCCAAGTGCTATTAATTGCACTGTTGGACTCTTCCTGAGCTTACTGTACTGGGCTTGCTGCACTAAGTGGGCTTTTGAATAAGTGGAGGTTAAAGAACCAGAGTTGTGTATTGTTGGCTTGATTCTAGCAAGTTCTCCAACTCCAAACAGGTCGAAATTTAAACTTGTATTTACTGTTTTCCTACCTTCCTTACTGTTTATTCACATTTAAACATGTGCTCCATAGACAATGCTTCTAAGTGTGTGTCCTGTGCAATGTATGCATGCCTTAAAGAGCCATTTAGGGGAGAATACATTTGCACTAGATACAAGCATGTTGCATATTTGGAAGCCCAGATCTTGGATCTAAATAGGCAACCTTAAATACTTAGGGGCATTGCAAACTTGGAAAGAGGATTAGACCTCACTGTTCAGGCATTGACTGGGGTCAGTAAAATGGAGGTGGGAGGAGGAGAGCAAGATCAGGACTATCAGGTCAGAACTTGAGTCCTAAGTCCTAAGCTGGAACGCCATAGTAAATATGCCTGCTTGGCTGATATTAGGGACGAAAGCCCAGGGCCAGCAACACTGCAGCAGGGCGTTTCTCCTAGCAATCAGGAAAATGACCGCTGAAGGAAGGATGGTAAAAAGAGTGCAGCAAAGGTCAGACAGATGCTGGTGGTAGGGGACTCTATTATTAGGAGGACAGAGAGTGGCATCTGTCACCGAGATCGTGAATGCCGAACAGTGTATTGTCTTCCGGGTGCTCGGGTTCGGCATATTACAGATTGGATTGACAGATTGCTGGTTGGGGCTGGGGAAGACTCGGCAGTCATGGTACACATTGGCACCAATGACAGGGGGAGATGGAAGGGCCTTAAAAATTATTTTAGGGAAGCTCAAGTCCAGGACCTCCAAGGTAGTGTTTTCAGAAATACTACCAGTGCCATGAGTGTCACTAGAGAGACAACGGGAGCTTAGGGAGTTAAATAAGTGGCTTCAAAGCTGGTACAGGAAGGAAGGGTTTGGTTTATAGAGAACTGGGCTGACTTCTCTGTCAGCTACAGACTCTACAGTAGGTACGGGCTGCACCTTAATGGGGAGGGTGCAACTGCTCTAGGGGAAAACATTGTTAGATGGCTGGAGAAGCTTTCAAACTAAGACCTGGGGGAGGGTGGGGGTCATACTAATAAGGGGGTATATAGTGAAGATAGAGAGTTGGATATAGGAGGGGACAGGTAGTATTTAGTGGGGGCTGGGTTTAGTGAGAAAAGTAGGGAGAAGAATGGGCATGAATCTGAAGACAAGAGTGAAAGAGGCAATTGTGGGTGCGGATGGTGAGGATGTAAAAACCTTATGGGTGGAAGTTCAAAGGGATATAAACACTGAAAAAATAATACTTGGTGTAATCTATAGACCCCCTAACAACACAGAGGAGATAGAAGCTCAACTGTATAACCAAATAGAGCAGGCTGCACAGGCTGGTACAGTGGTCATAATGGGAGATTTTAACTTCCCAGACATTGACCTGGGTCATGGTCCTGTCTCAACCGTAAAGGGGAGATTCCTCAACTTGCTGCAGGACAACTTTGTGGGCCAGTTTGTAGAAGTTCCCACTAGGGGTAATGCTCTGTTGAATCTGGCAATTTCTAATGATGAAGAGCTTGTTGGAAATGTTACTGTTTGAGAAACACTAGGTAATAATGACCACAATATAATTATATTCCCGCTAAATTATAAGAAGCAAATTCTGCCAGGCAAAGCAAAAACATAGAATTCTAAAAAGGCTAATTTCCTTGTGTTGAGGGTAGCATTTTAGGGCATAGACTGGGAGCAGCTAATGTCACATAATAATAATGAGTATAAATGGGAAAGCTATAAATCCACATTGAGTAATTTATTCTTCTAGGTAACAAATATAAATGGCTAAAATTAAACGCGCCATGGCTTATAGCTACTGTAAAAATGGCAATAAATTGCAAAAAAGGGCAATAAAAAAATACAAATATGAGGGGTCAGCTGTAGATTTTGAAGTTTACAAATGGCTTAATCAAATCTGTAAAAAGGAGATCAAATTAGCAAAAATACAAAATGAACAGCAGGTGGCAAAAGAGAGCAAAACAAATCCCCAAAAATGATTTAAATATATAAATGCTAAAAAACCAAGGTCTAAGCAGGTAGGAGCCCTAAATAATGATAAAAGGGGGTTAGTCACTGAAGATAAAGAAAATGCAGAGTAAATAAATGTGTTTTTAGCTCTGTATTTACAAAAGAAGAGAAAGGAGCTGATATCTCTGGTGCTGGGGCTTTTAGTACATCCAATAATACTCAATTAGCTAACTGTAGATGTGGTCCAAGCTAAATTAAATAAGGAAAATGTGAACAAGGCTCCGGGTCCAGATGGATTACACCCAAGAGTTCCTAAAGAGCTCAGTTCAATCATTGATGTGCCCCTGTTTATAATTTTTAAAGATTCTCTAGGTACTGGTACAGTGCCAAGTGATTGGTGCAAGGCAAATGTGGTGCCTATATTCAAAAAAGGATCTGGGTCCTCCACAGATAATTATAGACCAGTTAGTTTAACTTCTGTTGTGGGAAAAATGTTTGAAGGACTCCTAAGGGACTATACAGTATACAGTAGTATGTGACTGCAAATAATATTATAAGTGATAGCCAACATGGGTTTAAAAAGGACAGAAGTTATCAGACTAACCTGATTTGTTTTTATGAGGAGGTGAGTAAAAGCCTGGACAGGGGGGTAGCTGTGGATGTAGTGTTTCTGTATTTTGCAAAGGCTTTTGATACTGTCTCTCATAGACATTTAATAGGTAAAGTAAGGTCTATTGGCTTGGAAAGTATAGTTTGTAATTGGTTTGAAAACTGGCTGAAAGACCTTGTCCAGAGAGTTGTGGTCAACGATTCCTATTCAGAATGGTCCCAGGTTATAAGTGGTGTACCCCAAGGATCAGTGCTGGGTCCTCTATTAATTCATTTATTTCTTAACCCCTTCCCGACCACAATCTGTATATATACGTGATAGCTGCACATACCCCGTGCAGCTATTATATATATAAACGTTCTGGCAGCTCTTTAATCCAAGCGCTGCAAAGCGCTTGGATTAAAGCTTCTGCCCCTGCCCTGTGTGCTGTCACGGACAGCATACAGTGCAGTAATGCCGGCAAGGGACCAATCAGAGTGGCCCCTTGCCGGCAATCGATCCGATTGGTTAGTCTGTACAGACTAACCAATCGGATCGCGGCAGTGAAAAAATGCCGGTTTCAGGCTCTGATCTGCGCTCTGCAGATCAGAGCCTGAAATCACAGTGTCCTCGTGCCCCCCCTGATCCGTGCAGCCCCCCCATCTGTGCAGCCCCCCGATCTGTGCAGCCCCCCATCTGTGCCCCCTCCATCTGTGCCCCATCTTGTGTCCACAGTGCCCCCTCCTTGAGTCCGCCCCCTCCATTCCTCCTGCTGGCTGTGACACCCTCCCTCCCCCCCTTCCAGCGCTGCCCCCCGCTTGGTCTGCCCCCCTGCTGTGTTTGATGGCGGCGGCTCCATTCCTGAGCCGCCGCCATCATCAGAGTGTCAGCTCTATGCTGACACTCTGCTGTAACCCCATAGATGCCACGGCAGCGGCATCCATGGGGTTAATAGAGGGAGGGGGCTTCCTTTCTCCACCATAGGGGCTGCTGTGCTGCAATGGCAGCCCCGATGGTTGCCATGGCAACCGGACGCTTTGCAAAAGCGTCCACTGTTGCCACCTACAGGGCATCTGAATGAATTACACTTTGCAATGCAAGAGCATTGCAAAGTATAGTACAGCCCCACTGGATCTTCAAGATCCAAGAGGTACTTGATAAAAAAAATGTGAAAAAAAATTGCCTTTTCCTATAAAAAATGAAAAATAAAAAAACTACACATATTAGGTATCACCGCGTCCATAACTACCGTCTCTATAAAGATATCACATGATAGACCCCGTCCGATAAACACCATAAAAAAATGGAACTGTAAAAAAAAGCCATTTTTGTCACCTTACATCACAAAAAGTGCAACAGCAAGCGATCAAAAAGGTGTATGACCAATCAAACCGTCACCTCGTCCCGCAAAAAAGGATACCCTATTTAAGACAATCGCCCAAAAAATAAAAAAGCTATGGCTCTCAGACTATAGAGACACTAAAACATCATTTTTTGGGGGTTTCAGAAATGCTATTATTGTGTAAAACTTAAATAAATAAGAAAAAGTATACATATTAGGTATTGCCACGTCCGTAATGATCTTCTCTATAAAACTATCACATGACCTAACTCCTCAGATGAACGCTGTAAAAATAAATAAATGAAAACTGTTCCAAAACAGCCAATTTTTGGTTCACCTTGCCCCATAAAGTGTAATAATGAATGATCAAAAAATCCTATGTACCAAAAAATGGTACCAATAAAAACCTCAACACTTTCTGCAAAAAACGAGCCCCTGCACAAGACGATCGGCAGAAAAATTTAGAAATTTCATCTCCATTTTCCTTTAATTCTTGTGGAACGCCTAAAGGGTTAACAAAGTTTGTAAAATCAGTTTTGAGTAACTTGAGGGGTGTAGTTTTTACAATGGGGTCATTTATGGGGGTTTCCACTATGTAAGCCCCACAAAGTGACTTCAGACCTGAACTGGTCCTTAAAAAGTGGGTTTTGGAAATTTTCTTAAAAATTGTAAGAATTGCTTCTAAACTTCTAAGTTTTCTAACGTCCTAAAAAAATAAAATGACATTTCCAAAATTATGCCAACATAAAGTAGACATATGGGGAATGTTCAGTAATAAATATTTTATTAGGTATGACTTTCTGTTTTAGAAGCAGAGAAATTGAAATTTGGAAAATTTCATAAATAAAGGTGAAATATATTGACTCAAATATATGACTATCATGAAGTGCAATGTGTCACGAGAAAACAATCTCAGAATGGCGTGGATAAGTAATAGTGTTCCAAAGCTATTACCACATAAAGTGACGCATGTCAGATTTGTAAATTTTGACCTGGACACTGGGGCATCAATGACCCTTGTTCATGAAAGGGTTAATGATATCGAGGACGAGATTAATAACACCATTTCTATTTTTGCAGATGACACTAAGCTATGTGGTACTGTGCAGTTTATGGAAGATGTCCATAAAATACAAGCTGACTTGAACACTCTAAGTGATTGGGCATCAACTTGGCAAATGAGGTTCAATGTGGATAAATGTGTGTAAAGTTATGCATCTTGGTAGTAATAATCTCTGTGCTTCATATGTCCTAGGGCAGTGATGGCAAACCTATGGCACGGGTGCCAAAGGCGGCACTCAGAGCCCCCTCTGTGGGCACCCGCACCCTGGAAAAAGTCTATGGTGTACAATATGTCTTACACTTTTCCTGCAAATCATTCAGCGCAGGACGCACTATGAGCAGTACAGGCAGTTCAATGAATGTAGACAGGCTATTATAGCTAAATAATAAAGTATATGGAAGATAGACTATACTGGACTGTACCATTCAGGGTAAATTGCTGTGTTGGCACTTAGTGATAAATAATTGGGATATGGGTTGCAGTTTGGGCACTTGGTCTCTAAAAGGTTCGCCATCACTGTCCTAGGGGATGTCCTTGTAGATCGTAGATTAAATTACAGCATACAATGTCAATCAGCTGCTTCCAAGGCGACCAGGATGTTGTCATGCATTAAACAAGGCATGGACTCACGGGGCAGGGATGTAATGCTACCACTCTACAAAACGTTGGTGCAGCCTCATCTGGAATATGCAGTTCAGTTCTGGGCACCAGTCCATAGAAAGGACGCTCTGCAGCTGGAAAAAGTATAGAGAAGAGCGACTAAACTAATAAGGGGCATGGAGGGTCTTAGTTATGAAGAAAAATTAAAATAATTTAATCTATTTAGTCTTGAGAAGAGACATCTAAGGGGGGACATGATTAACCTATACAAATATATAAATGTGCCATACAAAAAATACAGTGAAAAGCTGTTCCATGTAAAATGCCCTCAAAAGACAAAGGGGCACTGCCTCCTACTGGAGAAGAAAAAGTTCAGTCTCCGGAAGCGTCAAAGCTTCTTTACTGTAAGAACTTTGAATCTGTGGAATAGAATTCCTCAGGATGTGGTCATAGCAGGAACAGTGGACAGTTTAAAAAAAGGGTTTAAATAAATTCTTGAAAGTATATGACATTAATGCTTATGAAAATGTGTAGAAATCTGAGTCTCACTTCATGTCCTCACCTTTCCCTTGGTTGAACTTGATGGACTTATGTCTTTTTTCCACCGTATTAACTATGTACCTATATGATGTCCCAGGCTCTCCATAGGTACAGCTAGGTGGAGGTTTCAGCCCTGGACAATCCCTTTAACCAATCTGTAGGCCTAGGAGTACATAAACTCACTCAAATACGCATGCTGTTTATTTTCCATAAGGCAAGCACAAAGTATATATTTAGATGAGAATGAAACTTGGATTTACATTTGTTATTTAATTTACCTGTCTGTGTCACATGAAATGCTGTCAAGCAGAAGCATACAGAAAATGGGAAAAACTGGACTACTAAAAGTACAGTGTACTAAAGTAACACTGATCATTTTGTTTCTTGTGGCCATGTCTCAGATAAAGATAACAAAAATGCTACTTGTAACGTAATGTAGTACATTATATCTGGATCACAAATGAAAAAAGTTTAATAATGCATTGTTGTTTGCTGCTCTGTCACAGATGACAGAACACTGAAATAATATGACACACTGAATGTGGTCATGTCTCAAATCTTAAAAAAAGAATCCTAAATTTACAGTGCAATCTATCAATGGTGTACTTGCTGACTAGGTCTTCTGCACTAGATCCAAGACCAAGAAGCAAGGTAAAGTTAGCCTGGTATGGAAGTTATTCGGCTGACTATGGCACTCTGACACCAAACAAGTTCTTAGAATTTATATAAAAAACAGTGGCTCACCCTCTTCCTATATGGGTAAGGTGCACACCCCCTGGTCCCACCCATAGGACCAAATATCAAAGCACGTCTAGAAAACAGGTATGGGGGGGGGGGCACACTTCAAAAGACAACACTCAATGGGATAGTGGTGATACACTTTAATATAAAATTTAAGTTAAGAACATACCCCTAAAACATACATAAAATATGGTACATCAATTAGTCTGAACCAATCCAATCTAATGCACACTCAGTTTCAGGATGTAATATACCCGCCAAATGGCTATATATGGCAATTTATACTATTGTCCACAATCAGCGATGCTGTCCAAGTAATATCCAGCAAATGTCCAGCAACTACAAGCTTCAGAGAATAATGTCCCGCAAGTAGGTAGAGCAGATATATGCGTTTGCGTCCACTAACTACCGAGCTGATAATCGGCCTATTCACTCCAGTGCACTTCCAGTATACTGCCCGTAGTTAAGAGCTTGAAAATGCTTTAGTACAATAAAATTTGTGCTCCAAAACGAGCCCGGTCTTACCCGTCACCGCTGCTGTAGCGTTGGTCCAGGAGGCCGCACACCCGCAGCGTCCCACGTGGTGTGCTACTGCCTGTACGCGGCGTCCCACGTGACCTGGTAACCAAGGGGACCGGATGCAAGCTCGTATGACGTCTATCTTGTGCGTCAGCTTCCGCTCAATGCTGTTTATTCCGCGTCTCTTTCTTTTCCTTGCCGGCTTTCTTTCTTTTCTTTACTACTAGGTAGATCAACGCTCACTCTAGACACCGCCAGACGCGTTTCGGGGTCTCACTTTATATTAAAGTGTATCACCACTATCCCATTGAGTGTTGTCTTTTGAAGTGTGCCCCCCCATACCTGTTTTCTAGAAGTTCTTAGAATTGTAGCTAGGTAACTAGGCTTTCTTTAATCTTGGATAAAGTCTCAGTTTGCTTCCATAGCACTGGTCACTCTTCATTCTGTAAATGCTACCTTAGTGCGAATGCACTAACATTTGGTGGTTGGAATTATTTGTAGCATAATTTAAAGGGCACTTCTGACTGACAGTTATTATAACCATACGCAGAGATATATTGTAAAGGAAAGAATGTATTACCCTAACATTTATGCAGCATCCTGGAATACGGTACCATGTAGAAAAATAAATCAAGAAATATTGAATGCTAAACAAATTAAACATTGCCTATTATGTTTGGAGTGAGCTAGATGGGCATCTCTAGTAAAAAAAAAAAAAAAAGGAAAGAATTCTTTAAACTCAGTCTGGTATGTCTCACTTTTTGTAACGGAAGTGGATGTGGATCTGCTGTGCCTATCAAACATATTTGACTTGGAGCTACTCCTTAGTGCATTATCTAAGTAGCCATCCTTGGTTATACCCCTATAACCCCTATACAAGGATCTGGACTTCGCTGCTGGGTAACCACTAGGCTGAAACCTATTAGAGTAGTCTCCGTTCAGAAGATTGCTGATCCAGGTTGGTCAAAACAAACCCATGTGAAACAGATCAGGCAAAACTGTAGTGATGAACAGACTGAGCTCAGGACAGGCAGAGTTTGTGAAATACAAAGTCAGTCACAGGATCAGGCAGTGGCATGCCTAGGGTGTTTGGCACCCGGGGCGGGTCCTTTCTCTGGCACCCCCCCCCCCCCCCAATACTTAAAAAAAAATTGTACCCCCTCACAGTAGTATTGCCCTCATTGTACAACCTTCACGGTAGTTTTGCACAGATGTGTACCCCCTCACAGTAGTTATGCCCACATTGTGCCCCCTCACAGTAATAATCCCCTTTGTGCCTTCTTCACAGTAATAATCCCCATTGTGTCCCCTTCATAGTAATAATCCCCATTGTGCCCCTTTATAGTAATAATGCCCACTGTGCCCCCTTCATAGTAATAATCCCCATTTTGCCCCTTCACAGTAATAATGCCCAAAAAGCAGACAACCCCTTTAAAGACATACTTGAACAACATTACATACAGCGCTACAGAACATACAGGGTCATACAGTGCCACATACCTCTTGGATCCAGTGACTTCTCTTCTCTGATGTAGATATTCTTTCCTCTTCCTCTCCTGTTAGACCAGACCACCATGGTGACTTCTTTCAGCCGTGCCTCATCTCTGCAGAGTTTAACAGACATCTTACTTTCCTACTGTTCCATCATCCTCCCACCTTCTCAATACCCCATCCTGCCACCCCCAATACTGTGTCCACTGTGTTCCCCAATAGTTTCCTGCAGAAACAGTCCCCCTGAAAATACTGGTGCCACACAGATGTACAAAAGCACCCCTTTATATTGTGCGCTAGTAATAAAAAATAAAAAAAAACACCTTCCTTTCAGATCAGACCCCCATATAAAATCCTAAATGAGATCCCTCAATCTCAGACCAAACCCCCTTTAGACCTCTATGTCAGACCCCATATAAGACCCCAGTTTTATACCTCAGAACAGACGCCCATTAGACCTCTATATAAGACCCCGACCCAATATCAGACCTCAGATAAGACCCCCATATAAGACCCCCATTAGACCTCCTGACTCCCACTAGACCTCCAGACCCCCATATCTGACCCCATTAGACCTCCAGACCCCATTAGACCTCCAGACCCCCATATCTGACTCCCATTAGACCTCCAGATCCCCAATCAGACCCCCATTAGACCTCTAGACCCCCCAGTCAGACATTCATACCCCCAATCAGACCCCATTAGACCTTCAGACCTCCATTAGACCTCCAGACCCCCAGTCAGACCTCCAGACTCCCAATCCGACCCCCATTAGACCTCTAGACCCCCCATTCAGAAGTCCAGACCCCCAATCAGACCCCTATTAGACCTATAGACCACCCAGTCAGACCTCCAGACCCCGAATAAGACACCTATTAGACCTATAGACCCCCAAGTCAGACTTCCAGACCCCCTATTAGACCTCTAGACCCCCAATCAGACCCCCATTAGTCCTCTAGACCACCCAGTCAGACCTGCATACCCCCAATCAGACCCCCATTAGACCTCCAGACCTCCATTAGACCTCCAGACCCACAGTCATCCCTCCAGAACCCAATCAGACCCCCTTTACACCTCTAGAACACCCAGTAAGACCTCCAGGCCCCCAATCAAACCCCCATTAGACCTCAAGACCCCCAATCAGACCCACAGACTTCCAGACCCCTATTAGACCACTCCAGACCCCCCAGTCAGACAACTCCAGACCCCCAGTCAGACCACTCCAGACACCCATAGACCACTCCAGACCCCATTAGACCTCTCCAGACCCCCCATTAGACCTCTATATCAGACCTCAGATCAGACTATAATAAAGTCACTTACCTCTGAGCCCTCCTGTCACCACTCTCCCTGTCCTGGTTGTCTTCTCTTCTCAGGGCCCATGTTGCAGTCACCTGACCTCCTGCAGAGTCAGGTCAGAGTGCGCTCTGTACGTCCTAATGCTGCAGGCAGCCGGGACACAGAGCGAGCAGGAGGAGGGGTAAGTACTGGACAGCACTTCTCTCCCCCTCCTCCTGCAGACTAGCGAGTGCTTCCATTATGGAAGCGCTCTCTAGTATTCCCTTTATAAGATGCACTGCATCCTATAAAGGATGAGCGCTTCCATCTGTATTGATGGAAATGCTCATTGCTCGTGTTCTTGCACCCCCCTGAGAGCTGACTTCCCCCCCTGGACACACCACTGGGGTCAGGGAAGGTAGCTCCGGGTTATTATGGAGTTCAGGCAGAAATCAGGCCAAGCAGAAAAATCTCAAAGTTCAAACGAAAGTATTGTACACTTTTGCATGACACTAGAATATCAAAACCTATTGCTCAGACCTATTACACAGGTGAAGGTGTCTTAAAGTCTCTAAGGTGGGCAACCACTGGCTAGAGAAAACTAAGGTGTGGGTCGGCCCTTTAGGAGCAAAGGAGAGCATACATGAGTGCACCCTAGAGGTGGAGAGAGTTGAGGCTGGCAGAAAGGAGAAGGCCCCAGCCCGCATTGAGTGGCAGTACTATGGAGATGCCTGCTCGGAATAGGCACTGTTAGAAGCATAGAGTGATGGACTGAGGGAGCTTTCCATTTGCCACAGATGTGCCAGAGAATCTGCATAAACATTAGTCCTATAGTCATTAAAAAGGACTTGTTAACAAAAAATGCAATACAATTTGCAGACAGCATGTTATAAAGCAGTAGAAGCTGAGCGGATTGATATATACTTTTGTGGGAAAAGAGTTGTTGTAGATTTTAAAATCTGTAGCACAGCCATTCTGCACAGATTTTTTTCACTGCATATTAATGTGATATGATATAACCCATTCACTTACATTTTATGAATTACTCCATGTGATGTACTCAACAAATGCTGAATTTGAAAATGCCTAAATGGGTAAATGTTGCACCAGCTGTTGTATCTGAAAAAATCTTACATGGAAATTATTTTTATAGTAAATCTTCAGTGGCGTTGCGTCATGTTTAGTCTGTTTTGCCAAAATGCTGCTTTTGAGTAGCTCACAGTTAGGGAGGAGCGAATAACGGATGGATCCGTTATGCTGGCCATAGACTTCCATTATGACGGAATGCATAACGGAATGCCTCTAAAGGCATTCCGTCATGGAATTGCATTATGGTCCGTGGTAACGGAATCCATAACACAATTCACCATATACCCAAATTCAAAACTTAAAGTTCGCTCATCCCTACTCACAATCATGATTATAATACCTATGCTAGTGAACTTTGATGTCTTATATCATTCTTTGGCCTAAAGCATTGCACCTGTTTCCATATCATTATTCACTAGACTTTCTGGTTTTGTTTACACCTGATACTCTTATAGATTCATCCTCAAGTATTTGTTACCATACAGTAAAAAAATTACTTACTTTTAATCTTGTTGTGATCAAGATAAAGGCGCTCCAGATGGCCATTAACAGTGGGCAGAGTTGCTAGTTCATTGTGTGACAACTGCAAGTCTAGGAGGGAAGTTACATTAAATACATTTGCTGGTATACCCTTGTCAGATAACTTGTTGTAGTTGAGCCTAATAAATGAGATTCTTGGCACATTATTAAAGTAGTCATCAGGTATTGACTCAATATTATTCTTGTCTAAATACAATTGTACGGTATTAGAAGGTAGGCCTGCTGGCATTTTCTTAAGTTCATTTTTGGCCACATTGAGCTGCATCAGATTTTTTAGTCCTGAAAATGCATCATCTTGAAAGGAACCATCTTTGAGCTTGTTCTGATGTAAATCCAGTAAAGTAAGGTTTTCTAAATTGCTAAAAACACCTTCAGGAATCTTTGAGATTTTATTTTTTGCTAAACGAAGTTGTTCTAAGCTGCTTGGTAATGGGGCAGGCACTTCTTCTAAATCATTGTCTTCTAGAAACAGGTAAAGTACATTCTTCATTGCTCCAAAGAAATTCTTTTCAATACTTTGACTTGTGATTTTATTTTTGTTTAAATTGATCCACCTAAGTTGTGTAGCGTTGGAAAATTGCTTTTCGTTAAGCGACTCAATTTCATTGTTTTGCAGATACAAGTACCAAATTCTTGACGGGATGCGAGGAACTTCTTTCAAACCTTTGTTTTCACAGTATAAGGCACGTGGAAAGCTAGGAGGGCAAGAACACTCTTTTGGACAGTCATTGGAAAGCAAATAAGCAGGTTCCAGGTCAAAATAGTCATAAACTTGACTTTCAACAGCAGTAAAAAAAATAGTGGCCACAAAAAGTATAACCGTTCTACGAAAGATATGTGTGTCCATTGTCGACCTTAAAAATGATAATGAATAATGTTATTTACATTTTGACAAAGTAAGTCTCCAACTCTATAATTACATTTTTAGCAACTATATTTCCATTGTGAAATCATTTGATTTGGTACTGCATGCATGCCTTACTTTATATGCCTGTGACGCTGCCTTGTAAATGTCTACAGTGTATTGTAAACATTAAACTCATTCAGAAGACCAGATGTTTTAATCTTTACATCACCGTCAACTTGAGCTTGAATGAACTCACTACATCATCTAATGTCTTTTTTTCATAGTCCCAAAAGGTTTACAATGAAAGGCTCTTTATTGTTTTAAATTTCCATGAATGAGTGTGATGTGTGGGTAGTGGAATTAATCTAATAGGAACATAGACAACAGAAATTAACTCTTTTAAATCAAGTAGGATTTCTCAAATGTATTCACATGTTATGCCTTTCCATCCTCCAGCATGAAAATTCATCTGGATAGCAGTTTCAATAAATATGCTTTGAGATCAAAGGGCATTCAGACAGCTGTTTCTGGTGTATGACTCTGAAACCTGGAATAAACTATGAGAATACTTGCCCTCCAGCTATATGAATACCCCTAGACAAACAATCATTTTAATCATATCTTTGAGCATGTTGCTTTGCTTAAATTGTAATTGTAAGTAACAGAATGGGGAAAAGGTTAAAAATACAAAAATTACATTAATTGGGTTTTCTATCTATTTATCTTTTGTATCTATCTATCTATCTATCTATTTATTTATCTATCTGGTAATGTGGTACAAACAACTAAAATGGTAAAAAAAATACTGTATATAAATAAAAAATACAGAAACCAAAATGTACTACATGCTATTCAAATAAATGAGTAAAGTTTAACATCCTTTATGCATGATATTAGCTTTCTGAATATCCCATGCTTATTTTGTAAATTAAGCTCAAGCTCAATGAAATATTGTTGTTTCATTAATGATGCCTATCTATTATACATCAACATCTCATCAAGTGACTTATACAAGCAGGGTCACGTGAATAACAGTTCTACATGTCATTTGACAATGCAAGTATTTCCAAATCTGGATTCTCTCCAAAAACAACTATATGAACAAACATTATTACCATGCTTAAACTGAGTAGAGCTGTAATTCAAAGTATTATAGTCATAACTAACATTGTGAAAGATTTACCTTATATATGTGGAATGTAGATGTTCCTCTTCACACTAGTTGATGCCTCTTAGGATTCACCTTAAAGTGGAAACTCTTGGCTCTTAGCAGAATGTTTTGATCATGTCCTTTGAGATTTAACTGCCTCTTACATCAACTCTTCTCTTATTACACTCACAAGTTGCTTCTTAAGTTACTTGGATAATGTAATCATAGCCATTGTGCCTGCTCAGCTGATGTTTTAGGCTTACCTCTTATTTCCTGACTGTTCAGTTGGTTTGTGTCGCTCCTTGGTCAGACTATGACAGAAGTAACATGCCTAAGTTTATGAATGCTGACTACCTAATACATATGCACCAGTGACTACAACAGTTAACCCATAAAGCAGCTTTAGACATTTAAGAACCTAGGAGGATATGCTGGGATTTTAAATAAGTTGCTGCAGAGAACATGTTCTAATCTGTTTTATCATTCAGAAATTGGTACAAATTGAAGCCTGTTACCATAGTATATTACTTGTAAAGAAAGAATACATTTCAATATAGTAAAATGCCTGCTTATTAACAAAATGTTATTGGTGTGTATAGAGTAAATAGTTTATATTGTATATATCTAATCTGGAGCAATAGTGTATGTTTAGTAAAACTTTGGGTAGAACCTGCGACAGATGACGTTTATTGTGAAAGTGTAAAGATATTTATGCCTTTAAACCAAGTTAAAGAAAAAACAATAAGTATCACAAAAACCTAATCACCAACATGCTGGTGTGTGTCTCTATCTTAACCCTTTCCCGAAATGTACCATATATGTATGGCACACTTATCAGGTGGGAAAAGGAGCTGTTGCTGACAACCAGGCCCCTACTATATCCGTGGGCATTAGTTAGAACTCAGATGCTGGTAGATTTACCCCTGAGATGCTGTGGTCAATGCTGACCACAGCATCTAAGAGGCTTGGAGAGGGATGGGCTCCTTCTCTGCCCGTTGGCTCCCCAAAATGCAATCACGGAGTGCCAATGGTTTTCATAACACCTGGAAGCTTTACAAAGGTATTTGGTCCTGCCATGTACAAAAGCTTAGGTTGGGTCTTATAGGCAATTGTCAATGTACTGCATTGAAACAGCGATAAGACCCTTAAAATTTGAAGTCCCATAGTGGGACTAAAATAAAAACAGTTTTTTAAATAATAGGTTTTAAGTGTAAAAAAAGCCCCCTTCCCCTCATCAAACCATTGAATTTTTTGTAATTAACAATTTTATTAATTTTGTTAAAAATCACAAGAAATAGACATATTAGTCTGCCGTCTGTAACGACTATCTCTAGAAAAATATCACAAGATGTACCCCATTAGGTGAACATCATAAAAAGTAAATTGAAACTATTAAAGAACAGCTAATTTTTTCTTCACCTTGTCTCCCCAAAAAACATAATATGAAGCAATCCAAAACATTTTATGTACCCCAAAATGGCAAAAATGAAAATGTCAATTCATCCCATGAAAAACCCTCACACAAGACCATTTTCAGAAAAATTTAAAAAAATATGGCCCTTACCTCAGAAAATAACACAAAAGGCATGATTTTTTTTTTCCAAAAATGCTTTAATTGTGCAAAAGTAGCAAAACTTAAAAGATCCCTCAAATTATTAGGTCTATAATCATACTTTCCAGTAAACATGCAATTTTTTCCACACAGTGTATGCCACATTAACAAAAAACAAAAATCAATGGCAGAATTGCTGTGTTTTCTTTATCTGCTTCCTAAAAAGTGAGATAAAAACTTACATGTATCCCATACATGATGTCCAAAAATCATTCCAGAAAAACCTGCCCTACAAAAACATAATCGTGCTCCTTCCCTTCTGAGTCCTGCAATGTGCCCATACAGCAGTTTCCGACCATATGTGAGGTGTTGCCTTATTCAGGAGAAAATGAGTAAGAATTCACATTTCATTTATCCAAATTTGCTGTAACTTTTGGGGTTTTAATAATAAATAAAGATAACATATAAAGAGTAAGAACCAAAATTTACCAATAACAAGTGCCATGTGTCATGAAAAACATAATTACTTGGATAAGTAAAAGAATTTCACAGTCATTACCACATAAAATGAAACATGACAGATTTGCAAAAATAGTTTCGGTCAGGAAGGTGAAAACTGTCTGTTTGGAAGGGGTTAACTGGGTAATCTTAGCAAGTCACCTTCTTTCCATATTACCTATCTGGGCAAAATGAACTTCGTCTATGACTACATGAGCCCTCTATGAGCAAAGAGCCACTAACTATCAGCAATGGTGGATCCTGTCTCCGCTAGAATATGCTCATACATTAATTAATGGCTTATAAATAATATTACAAAAACTGTAATTGGCATAGCTTCCTGACCCTATAACAGCTAATTGCAGATCCTGCAGGTATCAGATTATCACTAGGGACCTGGCTTCTTCAATACTAAGTGATCAGTAGTGTTGATCGAGCACCAAAGTGCTCGGGTGCTCGAGTAGAACATCTTGGGATGCTCGGGTGCTCTACCGAGCACAATGGAAGAAAAAGGGAGAACCTGAGCATTAAACCAGGCACCCCTGCACTTAAAAGGTCAGAAATTGATGGAAACACCACTGAAATGGTTCAGAAACAGCATGGGGAGGATGTCTGGATGCATCTTGGACTCCCATGTTGCTGCTGGGAACGATGTTGTCTGAGTAGTATGCCAATTTTACAGACTGACAATAATATGCACAAAACCGAAAATAAAATCAATTTTAGAAGAAAAATTGTTGGGAAACATTCTTTCCTGTATATTTACTTGAATATAAAATGCAAGTGCTGCCAAAAATTACAAGGAAGAGGCACTCAGATACAACTTGTATATCACACTGTGGTACAATTGTTCAGGTAGTGGGACTTCTACCCTTTATTACACATAAAGGAGAGGATCAAACACACCCTTAAAAAATGATGATTAATGGCCTGCTGGTGACCCTCAAAAACATTAGAAGCAAGGGCCTGCTGGTGACCCTCTTAAACATTAGGGGTGATGACCTGCTGCTGATCTGACCATCTAAAAAATTAGGGGTGAGGGTCTGCTGCTGAGATGATCATCTAAAACATTGAGGGTAAGGGCCTGCTGCTGAGCTGACCATCGAAAAAATTATGGATGAGAGCCTGTTGCTGAGCTGACCATCTAAAACATTATGGGCAAGGGCCTGCTGCTGAGCTGACCATCTAAAATATTAGGGGTGAGAGTCTGCTGCTGAGCTGATCATCTGAAACATTAGGGGTAGGGGTCTGCTGCTTAGTGGAGTCTCTAAAACATTAGTAGCTAGTGCCTGCTGCTAATCTGACCATCTAAAACATTATGGGTGAGGGCCTGCTACTGAGCTGACTCTCTAAAACATTAGGGGTGAGTGCCTGCTGCTGAACTGACCATCAAAAAAATTATGGTAGAGGGCCTGCTGCTGATCTGACCATCAAAACAATTATGGTTGAGGGCCTGCTGCTGAGCTGAGCCTTTAAAACATTAGGAGTGAGGGCAGCCTAATAAGCATGTTGATATGATGGAGGAGGAGGAGGACGACGAGAAAAGGAATATTGAACAATATACCCTTTTTTGTGATGGAAGGGGTGCATGAGAATACAGGGTGTTCAATACACCATAAAGGTGTGAGAAGGTCTGACAGACGTCCTTCTCTACCTCTTGCATGATTTTCTTTGTTTTGGTTTCACTTTCTCATCTAATTTCCTTCTCCCAGGTGTCACCTATTTAGACTAATCCTCTTTCCTTTATATTCCCTCCCATACTCACTTTGCGGTTTATACTACTTCCTGGATTGAAGTGTTCACTGCTGGAGGCTTCTGCTGCTGCTTGTTCAGATAAGTCCTTTCATGTATTGTGTTTTCTTGCTGGCTTGATTCTAGGTGACCCTGACTCCCTCTGTATGAAGTGCAGGGAGCCAGTGGTCTTGTCCCCTCACTATTATAGGGTTTTCAGGTGTCACACAGTCTTAGGTACGGGGGCATACAATCGTCTACCTTTGAGACCCTTGTATGTGCTTAGCAGTCAGGGCGAGCTCTTAGGATTTTATGGGGGTCACCTATATGCTCCTTAATTTGGGATCAAGCCAGTCGGACGTTTATTCATAACTTCCAGCTATCTGCAACATCATCCGTGACATTATAAACCGCCATTACCGTCTTAAGCATGGATCCGGTTTCAGCCTTGGTTGACCGCATGCAAGGTCTTTCACTGGAGGTAGCAGATCTCCGTAAAACTGTGTCTCAGTTTCAGGTGACCGGTTCTGCTTGCGTTCATGGAGTTTGTTGCGAGCCTAAGATCTTGCTTCCAGACACGTTCTCCGGGGGTAGTGAGAATTTTGTTCGCTTTAGAGAGGCTTGCAAACTCCATTTTCGCCTACTTCCCCATTCCTCTGTTGATGAGGAGCAGAGGGTGGGGATCATCATCCCATTTAAAGTGCCTTTATGTTCACCTGATTTCCTCTGGTGGAGTAGAGAAGTCAGGGGCACTCCAGGCCTTTTTTTCATTTTGATAAGAGTCAACCTGTCAGCATTTTCGGTTGAAAGGCAGGTGCGCTTATCAGTTATTATGCCCCCAACAGCACTAAATACCCGCTCTGACAAAACGATGGCGGCAGGGCAGGCCAGCACCTGTAGAGCGCCAGTTCATGCCACATGTCCAGCTTGGACACCCAATAGTTGTAAGGCACAGAGGGATTATTGAGGATGCTGACACGGTCTGCTACGTACTCCTTCACCATCTTCCAAAACTTTTCTCTCCTTGTGACACTAGGCTGTGCATCAGGATGAGGTTGCTGGTGGGGTGTCATGAAACTTTCCCAGGCCTTGTAGAATGTTGCCTTGCCTCTGTTGGAACTGCTGTGTGTTCCCCTTGTCTCCCCTCCTTGGTTGCCCAAGGAAGTACGTACTCTGCTGCCAGCGTGGTCAGCTGGAAACTTTTGGAGTAGTTTTTCCACAAGGACCTTATGGTATTGCACCATTTTGCTTGTCCTCTTCACCACAGGAATGAGAGATGAGAAGTTCTCTTTGTAGCGGGGGTCGAGAAGGGTGAACAACCAGTAATCGGTGTTGGCCAAAATGCGTATAACACGAGGGTCATGGGAAAGGCAGCATAACATAAAGTCAGCCATGTGTGCCAGAGTCCCAACAGACAAGACTTTGCTGACTCTCAATCTCCTCATCCTCTTCCTCCTCTTCGGCCCATCCACGCTGAACAGATTGAATAAAACCTGCTGTGCTTACTACTCTCTGTAGCGGAGGCAACTGTCTCCTGCTCCTCCTCCTCTTCATTATCCAATTTGCACTGAGAAGACGAAAGGAGGGTGGTCCGGCTATCACCCTGTGTACTGTCTTCCCCCATTTCTACTTCTTCCACATGCAAAGCGTCCTCCTTCATTGTGAGCAGCAAGCGTTTCAGTAGACACAGAAGTAGGATGGGTACGCTGATAATAGTGCCATCGCCGCTAACCATCTGTGTTGATTCCTCAAAGTTGCGTAAAACCTCACAGAGGTCAGACATCCATGCCCACTCGTCGCTTGTGAAGAGCGGAAGCTGACTGGAAAGGCAATGACCATGTTGCAGCTGGTATTCCACTACTGCCCTCTGCTGCTCACAAAGCCTGGCCAACATGTGCAATGTGGAGTTCCAGTGCGTCTTCATGTTGCACAACAGTCGGTGAGCTGGCAATTGCAAGCGCTGCTGCAGCGTTGCCAGACCAGCGGCAGATGTAGAGGACTTTCGGAAATGGTCACACACGCGGCACACCTTCACCAGTAGATCAGTGGGGTAGGTTTTGAGAAACCGCTGAACCACTAAGTTTAACACTTGGGCTAGGCATGGTATGTGTGTGAGCTTGCCAAGTTCTAAAGCCGCCACCAAGTTACAGCCATTATCAACCTGGTTGTAGGTTGAGTGGCAAGAGCCACAGCTCAGTCTAGTCCATTATACCCTGCCACAGCTCTGCAGCGGTGTGCTGTTTGTCACCTAAACATATTAGTTTAAGCTCGGCCTGTTGCCGCTTCCCCACTGCAGTGCTACACTGTTTCCAACTACTGACTGATGGCTGACTAGTGCTGCAAGATGATAATTCAGAGGTGAAAGTGGAGGAGGAGGTGGAGGAGGAGAAGGGGGGGTTGCAGCCACTAATGTAGGTGGTGGCGGAAATCCTGATGGAAGTAGGGCCCGCAATCCTGCCGGTATCACCTGTGTCATCCCAGGGTATGACACGCTCCCGGCCTCCACAACGTTCACCCAGTGTGCCATCAGGTAAATCTAGTGTCCCTGGCCACAAACACTTGTCCATGTGTTAGTCATTAAGTGGACATTTCCAATAACTGCGTTGCGCTTTCGTTCAAAGGCCTGGGGTATGGACATCTGTACGCTGCGCTGGGACACAGAAGTGGATGTGCTAGCTGATGGTGCTTGCGAAGGTCCAAGAGCAGGGCGGGAGGCATCCATGCCTGTGTCTTGGAAAGGGGATTGGCCAGCAGGTAACACAGGGGAAGAAGAGGCAGTGGTGTCACCAGCAGACACTGATTGTGGACCCAGAAATTCGGCCCACCTATTAGGGTGCTTTGATGCAATGTGGCGGATTATGCTGGTGGTGGTGAGGTTGCTAGTGTTCTAGCCCTTGGCAAGGGATATTGGTTGCTAGGGATGTTGCTAAGCTCAGACAAAGACATTGCAGCCTTCTCATTGGCCCACAAGCAAGAAGGGAGGTTACTGATGAAAAAAAATCCAGAATATTTGAAATTACGAATATATATCACTATATTCTAAATATTAACAAATTCTCGAAGTACCGATATTCGCAATTAATATTCGCTGTTCGAATATTCGCGCCCAACACTACTCACAGATATTTTTTGTATGCACACACGTTAACAGGAGATATAGCGCAGATAATGTCGCTGTTCGCAGTGTCTATGGAAAAAGTACACTGGATGTCACAGATAGTTTTAGGATGCGCACACGTTATACAAGAGATGTAGCGCAGATAATATCGCTGTTTACAGCGGCCAAACAATTGCACGCAATTTAGCGCAGGTTGTGCTAATAATATATATTGCTGCCAGATACAACAATAGTCCTCAAAGGGACTTTTGGGTCTCAAAACGCACGCAATTTAGTGCAGGTTGAGCTAAAAATATATATTGTTGCCAGACACAATAATTGTCCTTAAAGCCTAGCCAAAAATAAAATTCAATTCCCTACACTATCTGTCCCTTCTATAGCACAGCTCTCCCTGACTAAGACTGTCCGAACCATGTGTTATCGGGTGCTTTATAGCACCTGATAATGCGTTCCGGCCAGCCAATCACTGTAATGCCAGTAACTAACATGGCTACAGCATTACGGCAAGTGGCAGTACTTACTTGAAAGGGTATTGGCTGCATAGCATCCAACAAACGTGCGGGGAGGAGACTCGAGCATGGCGCTCAAGCACACGCAGTATTCGGCTGAACTGTTTTTTGGCCAAGCATGCTTGATCATCACTAGTGATCAGCTGTTATTTCTGGGGATACTTGGGCTGGTCCTTCAATGCAGTCTAGTAGAACAAAACCAGTTAAAAAACATTAATTGACATTTATTTAGACTAGACCTACAAACCAACATTGGTCACACAAACTCAGACATATAGAACACCATTTTAAATTTACTCTCAGAACTATGGGGAGATTTATCAAAATTGGTGTAATGGAAAATGGTATATGGCACATCCTGCAACTGCTATGGGAGGATGCCAGGGGAGGCCTGAGCTTATGAATCGTATGCATTTTTAAATATATTTTAACTACTTCCAGACCAGGCCATTTACCCCTTTCCTGACCAAGCCTAACTTTGCAAATCTGACATGTCATTTTATGTGGTAATAACTTTGGAATGCTTTTACTTAGGGTACTTTCACACTAGCGTTATTATTTTCCGGCATTGAGTTCCGTTCTAGGGGCTCAATACCGGAAAAGAACTAATCAGTTTTATCCTAATGCATTCTGAATGGAGAGCAATCCATTCAGGATGTCTTCAGTTCAGTCCTTTTGCCTTTTCAGGACGGAGATAATACTGCAGCATGCTGCAGTTTTATCTCCGTCCAAAATTACAGAACGCTTGCTGTAATGCCCATTTTTTTCCATTGACATGCATTAATGCCGTGTCCGGCCCCGAGAGTTCCGGCAAAACGGATCTGGCATTGCGGTCTGCCCATGCTCCAAAAAATAAATGCCGGATCCGTTTTTCCAGATGACACAGAGAGATGGATCTGACATTTCAATGCATTTGTCATATGGATCAGGACAAATGCCATCAGTTTGCATACGACGGAGCTGCCTGCTGGAATCCTCTGCCACAAGTGTGAAAGTACCCTTATCCAAGCCAATTTGAGACATGACACATTATACGTCATGATAATGGTAAATTTGAGACAATATGTTTTACCTTTATTTTAAAAAAAATACCAAATTTACCAAAATTTTAAAAAATTCACAATTTTTTTATTTGAATTTCTCTGGTTTTAAGACATATAGTGATACCTCATAAAATAGTTATTAACATTCACCATATGTCTACTCTATGTTCAAATCATTTGGTAACATTACTTAACTTTTTTAGGATGCTAGTAGGTTTTGAATTTTAGAAGCAATTTTTTAAATTTTCAATACAATTTTCCAAATTGATTCTTTATAGATCAATGCAGTTCTGAAGTCAAGAATTTTTAAAATTTCACATTGTTTTGCAGATTTTCCATTTTAATCAATTTTTTCCTCTAACATGTCAAGGGTTAAAACAAAAAACTAATCTTATTACTTATTACCCTGATTCAGCAGTTTACATACATACTCCACATACTGTATAATCGTAAACTGCTGTATGGGTACATGGTAGGGATCAGAAGGCAAGTAGCACCATATTGTTTTTGGCAGGCAGATTTTACTGGAATTGTTTTTAGGCACCATGTTGCATTTGAAGAGACACTGGGGTATCTCTACAGTGGAAACCCCCAAAATGTGAACATTTTGGAAACTACACTACCCAAGGAATTTTTAAGAGGTGTAGTGAACACTTTTACCCAACAGATGTTTCATGGAAGTTATAACACTTGGTTGTAAAAATGAAATTTTTTTTTTTTTAAAGGGACAAAAAAATTGCTTTAGGCCTAAACTTTCTTTTCCACAAAGGATAACAGGAGAACATCACCCCGCAATTTGCTACCCATTTTCTCCTGAATACAGTAATATCTAATTTGTGGTCATAAAATGCACTATATTGAATATAGTGCTATATATTAGTTTTTTAGAATATTCTTAATTTTTTTCCATCTGAAGTTATGATTCCTCCCTGCTTAAAGAGGACCTTTCACCGATTATGACAATGTGAACTAAGTATACAGACATATAGAGCGGCGCCCCGGGAATCTCACTGCACTTACTATTATCCCTGGGCGCTGCTCCGTTCTCCCGCTATGCCCTCCGGTATCTTCGGTCACAAAGTTATGGTAGGCGGAGTCTGCCCTTGTTCTGCTGTAGCGTTGGCCAATCTCAGCGCAGAGCTCACAGCCTGGGAGGTTATTTTCTCCCGAGGGCAGACTCCGCCTACGATAACTTAGTGACTGAAATCTCCGCCTACTATAACTTAGTAAGTTAAGATACCGGAGGGCATAGCAGGAGAATGGAGCGGCGCCCAGGGATAATAGTAAGTGCAGTGAGATCCCCGGGCGCCGCTCTCCATGTCTGTATACTTAGGTCACATTGTCATAATCGGCGAAAGGTCCTCTTTAAGTTGCTTGTCAGGAAACTTAAGCAGGGAGGAATCATGACTTTGGATGGAAAAAAATTGCGAATATTCTAAAAAACGAATATATAGCACTATAGAATATATAGTGCTATATATTCGTTTTTTTAGAATATCCGTCATTTTTTCCATCTGAAGTCATGAATCCTCCCTGCTTAAGTTGCTTACATCTTAAGCAGGGAGGAATCATAACTTCAGATGGAAAAAAAATGACGAATATTCTAAGAAACGAATATATAGCACTATATTCAATATAGTGCTATATATTCATTTTTAACCCACGCCTGTATTGATCGCGTAATATTCACATATTAAGAGATTATTACCTTGCCGATTTTCCAAGTAATAAAAAAAAAAAGAATATTCGAAAAAATAATATATAGCACTATATTCGAAATATTCGCAAATTCTCGAAGTCGCGATATTCG
This sequence comes from Bufo gargarizans, assembly GCF_014858855.1. NCBI lineage: Eukaryota > Metazoa > Chordata > Amphibia > Anura > Bufonidae > Bufo > Bufo gargarizans. The sequence goes on from NC_058081.1 coordinate 319,373,088, forward strand.
AGATAAATATTCGTAATTAGAATATTTGCACGCAACACTAGTGGTCAAGAGGTTGGATCTGATGGATCAAGATGTCTCCAGATGTGTCTTCCAAGATGTTCAAGATGTTCCCCTCCAGAGGTGTGTTCAGATGATCAGGAAGCTCCTCTCTGTTACTCTATACCCTCTATTTATCTCATTAGAAATGGGTTTGGTCTGATCATTTACTAATGACATCATTACTAGCACCTCCTACCGGTTTTGCAATACATTCCTTAATTCTATTCTACCACCAGATGGCACCAGAGGTCCACGTATAAATTCTGGGAATTAATTTGGATTTTACTTATTAACTGATTTCCCAAACAGGACTTAGAATGTCTAAAGGAAAACCATGAAATATTGACTCTTACCAAATAATTATATGTACCCTTTTGCTACCTTCCAGTCTAGTCACACAATACAGAGTCCTAACTATTCATGGCATTATCCACATCTGCTTGTGGACATATACAGTAGTTACATACTTATATAGTTAATACGGTTGAAAAAAGACAAAACGTCCATCAAGTTCAACCAAGGGATAGGTGGGGACGCGAATCCCAGAAGCAAGTGAGTCTCAGATTTCTACACGTTTTAATAAGCATTAATGTTTTTAACTTTTAAGAATTCATCTAAACCCTTTTTGAAACTGTCCACTGTTACTGTTGTTACCACTTTCTGAGGAAGTCTATTCCACAGATTCACAGATCTTACAGTAAAGAAGCTTTGACACTTCTGGAGACTGAACTTTTTCTTCTTTAGATGGAGGCAATGCCCCCTTGTCTTTTGAGGATACAATTTACATGAAACAGCTTTTCGCCGTATTTTTTGTATGGCACATTTATATACTTGTTAATCATCATCAATAAATGCAATTATTTTAATCTTTCTTCATAACTAAGACCCTCCATGCCCGTTATCATTTTAGTCGCTGTCCTCTGTACTTTTTCCAGCTGCAGTGCATCCTTTCTATGTACTGGTGCCCAGAACTGGACTGCATATTCCAGATGAGGCCGCACCAGCGCTTTGTAAAGTGGTAGTATTATATCACTGCCCCGCGAGTCCATGCCTCGTTTAATGCATGACAATATCCTGGTGGCCTTAGAAGCAGCTGATTGACATTGTATGCTGTAATTTAATCTACCATCCACAAGGACACCCAAATCCTTTTCTATAAGTGACTTCCCCAGTGTTACATCACCTAGGACATATGAAGCACAGAGATTAGTACTACCAAGATGCATAACTTTACATTTGTCCACATTGAACCTCATTTGCCAAGTTGATGCCCAATCACTCAGAGTGTTCAAGTCAGCTTGTAGTTTGTGGACATCTTCCATGGACCGTACAGTTCTACACAGCTTAGTGTCATCTGCAAAAAAAGATATGGCGCTATTAATCCCGTCCTCAAATATCATTAATAGGGTTAAGCGAACCCGAACTGTATAGTTCGGGTTCGTACCGAATTTTGGGGTGTCCGTGACACGGACCCGAACCCGAACATTTTCGTAAAAGTCCGGGTTCGGTGTTCGTCGCTTTCTTGGTGCTTTTTGAAAGGCTGCAAAGCAGCCAATCAACAAGCGTCATACTACTTGCCCCAAGAGGCCGTCACAGCCATGCCTACTATTGGCATGGCTGTGATTGGCCAGTGCAGCATGTGACCCAGCCTCTATTTAAGCTGGAGTCACGTAGCGCCGCACGTTACTCTGCTCTGATCAGTGAAGGGAGAGGTTGCAGCTGCGACGTTAGGGCGAGATTAGGCAGTGATTAACTCCTCCAAAAGACTTCATTCAGAAATCGATCTGCAGCTGTGGATGATTGAACTGCTGCTATTGAATTGCTCACTGTTTTTAGGCTGCCCAGAGCGTTTTTCAGTCACTTTTTTCTGGGGTGATCGGCGGCCATTTTGTGTCTTGTGGTGCGCCAGCACAAGCTGCCACCAAGTACATTTAACCCTCAATAGTGTGGTTATTTTTGGGCTATATCCTACATCAGGGTGAAGCTGTCACACCAAGTGCATTTAACCATCAATAGTGTGGTTATTTTTTGGCCATATACTACATCAGGGGCAAGCTGTCACCAAGTGCATTTAACCCTCAATAGTGTGGATATTTTTTGGCTATATCCTACATCAGGGTGAAGCTGTCACACCAAGTGCATTTAACTATCAATAGTGTGGTTATTTTTTGGTTATATCCTACATCAGGGTCAAGCTGTCACGCCAAGTGCATTTAACCATCAATAGTGTGGTTATTTTTTGGCCATATCCCAGTCTAATTCTGTCTGTAAACGTATACCTGTCACCCAGCGCCTATATAATAGGCCTCAAATTTATAGTCAGCTAAATCTGTGGTTATTGCTGTAGCTAGGCAAGTTATTTAGTGTCCGTCAAAGCACAGTTTTTGTTCTGGGTTGAAATACAATTCCCAATTTAGCAACTCTCTAAATTAGTGGTTTCTGCTGTATCAGGCCTACTTTAAATTTATCCCTAAAAGGGTATATAAGATTCAAGGTGCACATAGGGTCATTCTCAATAACTTCACACACACGCTACTGTGCATATCCCAATCTAATTCTGTCTGTAAACGTATACCTGTCACCCAGCGCCTAAATAATAGGCCTCAAATTTATAGTCAGCTAAATCTGTGGTTACTGCTGTGCCTGTATTAGTGTAATACGGTACCTAAATAGATAGCCAGATAGTGTTAGGTGTCTGTAAAAAAAGGCCTGAATTTGAATTCAATACATTGGGCCAAATAATATTTTTGTTGTTGTGGTGAACGATAACAATGAGGAAAACATCTAGTAAAGGACGCGGACATGGTCGTGGTGGTGTTAGTGGACCCTCTGGTGCTGGGAGAGGACGTGGCCGTTCTGCCACAGCCACACGTCCTAGTGTACCAACTACCTCAGGTCCCAGTAGCCGCCATAATTTACAGCGATATTTGGTGGGGCCCAATGCCGTTCTAAGGTTGGTAAGGCCTGAGCAAGTACAGCCATTAGTCAATTGGGTGGCCGACAGTGGATCCAGCACGTTCACATTATCTCCCACCCAGTCTTCTGCAGAAAGCGCACAGATGGCACCTGAAAACCAAGCCCATCAGTCTGTCACATCACCCCCATGCATACCAGGGAAACTGTCTGAGCCTCAAGTTATGCAGCAGTCTCTTATGCTGTTGAAGACTCCGCTGGCAGGGTTTCCCAAGGGAATCCACCTAGCCCTTCCCCAGCGGTGGAAGACATAGAATGCACTGACGCACAACCACTTATGTTTCCTGATGATGAGGACATGGGAATACCACCTCAGCACGTCTCTGATGATGACGAAACACAGGTGCCAACTGCTGCGTCTTTCTGCAGTGTGCAGACTGAACAGCAGGTCAGGGATCAAGACTGGGTGGAAGACGATGCAGTGGACGATGAGGTCCTAGACCCCACATGGAATGAAGGTCGTGCCACTGACTTTCACAGTTCGGAGGAAGAGGCAGTGGTGAGACCGAGCCAACAGCGTAGCAAAAGAGGGAGCAGTGGGCAAAAGCAGAACACCCGCCGCCAAGAGACTCCGTCTGCTACTGACCGCCGCCATCTGGGACCGAGCACCCCAAAGGCAGCTTCAAGGAGTTCCCTGGCATGGCACTTCTTCAAACAATGTGCTGACGACAAGACCCGAGTGGTTTGCACGCTGTGCCATCAGAGCCTGAAGCGAGGCATTAACGTTCTGAACCTTAGCACAACCTGCATGACCAGGCACCTGCATGCAAAGCATGAACTGCAGTGGAGTAAACACCTTAAAAACAAGGAAGTCACTCAGGCTCCCCCTGCTACCTCTTCTGCTGCTGCCGCCTCGGCCTCTTCTGCTGCTGCCGCCTCGGCCTCTTCTGCTGCTGCCGCCTCGGCCTCTTCCTCCGCCTCTGGAGGAACGTTGGCACCTGCCGCCCAGCAAACAGGGGATGTACCACCAACACCACCACCTCCGTCACCAAGCAGTTCAACCATGTCACACGCCAGCGTTCAGCTCTCCATCTCACAAACATTTAAGAGAAAGCGTAAATTCCCACCTAGCCACCCTCGATCCCTACCCCTGAATGCCAGCATTTCTAAACTACTGGCCTATGAAATGCTGTAATTCAGGCTGGTGGACACAGACAGCTTCAAACAGCTCATGTCGCTTGCTGTCCCACAGTATGTTGTTCCCAGCCGGCACTACTTCTCCAAGAGAGCCGTGCCTTCCCTGCACAACCAAGTATCCGATAAAATCAAGTGTGCACTGCGCAATGCCATCTGTGGCAAGGTCCACCTAACCACTGATACGTGGACCAGTAAGCACGGCCAGGGACGCTATATCTCCCTAACTGCACACTGGGTAAATGTAGTGGCGGATGGACCCCAGGCGGAGAGCAGTTTGGCGCATGTCCTTCCGCCGCCAAGGATCGCAGGGCAACTTTCTTTGCCTCCTGTTGCCACCTCCTTCTACTCAACTTCCTCCTCCTCTTCTTCCACCTGCTCATCCAGTCAGCCACACACCTTCACCACCAACTTCAGCACAGCCCGGGGTAAACGTCAGCAGGCCATTCTGAAACTCATATGTTTGGGGGACAGGCCCCATACCGCACAGGAGTTGTGGCGGAATATAGAACAACAGACCGACGAGTGGTTGCTGCCGGTGAGCCTCAAGCCCGGCCTGGTGGTGTGCAATAATGGGCGAAATCTCGTTGCAGCTCTGGGACTAGCCGGTTTGACGCACATCCCTTGCTTGGCGCATGTGCTGAATTTGGTGGTGCAGAAGTTCATTCACAACTACCCCGACATGTCAGAGCTGCTGCATAAAGTGCGGGACGTCTGTTCGCGCTTCCGGCGTTTACATCCTGCCGCTGCTCGCCTGTCTGCGCTACAGCGTAACTTCGACCTTCCCGCTCACCGCCTCATATGCGACGTGCCCACCAGGTGGAACTCCACCTTGCACATGCTGGACAGACTGTGCGAGCACCAGCAGGCCATAGTGGAGTTTTAGCTGCAGCACGCACGGGTCAGTCGCACTGCGGAACAGCACCACTTCACCACCAATGACTGGGCCTCCATGCGAGACCTGTGTGCCCTGTTGCGCTGTTTCGAGTACTCCACCAACATGGCCAGTGGTGATGACGCCGTTACAATACCACTTCTATGTCTCCTTGAGAAAACACTTAGGGCGATGATGGAAGAGGAGGTGGCCCAGGAGGAGGAGGAGGAGGAGGAGGAAAAGGGGTAATTTTTAGCACTTTCAGGCCAGTCTCTTCGAAGTGACTCAGAGGGAGGTTTTTTGGAACAGCAAAGGCCAGGTACAAATGTGGCCAGCCAGGGCCCACTACTGGAGGACGAGGATGAGGAGGAGGTGGAGGAGGATGAGGATGAAGCATGGTCACAGCGGGGTGGCACTCAACGCAGCTCGGGCCCATCACTGGTGCGTGGCTGGGGGGAAACTCAGGACGATGACGATACGCCTCCCACAGAGGACAGCTTGTCCTTACCCCTGGGCAGCCTGGCACACATGAGCGACTACATGCTGCAGTGCCTGCGCAACGACAGCAGAGTTGCCCACATTTTAACGTGTGCGGACTACTGGGTTGCCACCCTGCTGGATCCACGGTACAAAGACAATGTGCCCACCTTACTTCCTGCACTGGAGCGTGATAGGAAGATGCACGAGTACAAGCGCACGTTGGTAGACGCGCTACTGGGAGCATTCCCAAATGTCACAGGGGAACAAGTGGAAGCCCAAGGCCAAGGAGGAGCAAGAGGTTGCCAAGGCAGCTGTGTCATGGCCAGCTCCTCTGAGGGCAGGGTTAGCATGGCAGAGATGTGGAAAAGTTTTGTCAACACGCCACAGCTAACTGCACCACCACCTGATACGCAACGTGTTAGCAGGAGGCAACATTTCACTAACATCGTGGAACAGTAAGTGTGCACACCCCTCCACGTACTGACTGATGGTTCGGCCCCATTCAACTTCTGGGTCTCTAAATTGTCCACGTGGCCAGAGCTAGCCTTTTATGCCTTGGAGGTGCTGGCCTGCCCGGCGGCCAGCGTTTTGTCTGAACGTGTATTCAGCATGGCAGGGGTCGTCATTACAGACAAACGCAGCCGCCTGTCTACAGCCAATGTGGACAAGCTGACGTTCATAAAAATAAACCAGGCATGGATCCCACAGGACCTGTCCATCCCTTGTGCAGATTAGACATTAACTACCTCCCCTTAACCATATATTATTGAACTCCAGGGCACTTCCTCATTCAATCCTATTTTTATTTTCATTTTACCATTATATTGCGAGGCAACCCAAAGTTGAATGAACCTCTCCTCTGTCTGGGTGCCGGGGCCTAAATATATGACAATGGACTGTTCCAATGTTGGGTGACGTGAAGCATGATTCTCTGCTATGACATGCAGACTGATTCTCTGCTGACATGAAGCCAGATTCTCTGTTACGGGACCTCTCTCCTCTGCCTGGGTGCCTGGCCTAAATATATGACAATGGACTGTTACAGTGGTGGCTGATGTGAAGCCTGATTCTCTGCTATGGCATGCAGACTGATTCTCTGCTGACATGAAGCCAGATTCTCTGTTACGGGACCTCTCTCCTCTGCCTGGGTGCCTAGGCCTAAATATCTGACAATGGACTGTTCCAGTGTTGGGTGACGTAAAGCATGATTCTCTGCTATGACATGCAGACTGATTCTCTGCTGACATGAAGCCATATTCTCTGTTACGGGACCTCTCTCCTCTGCCTGGGTGCCTGGGCCTAAATATATGACAATGGACTGTTCCAGTGGTGGGTGAAGTGAAGCCTGATTCTCTGCTATGACATGCAGACTGATTCTCTGCTGACATGAAGCCAGATTCTCTGTTACGGGACCTCTCTCCTCTGCCTGGGTGCCTGGGCGCTTGGGCCTAAATATATGACAATGGACTGTTACAGTGGTGGCTGACGTGAAGCCTGATTCTCTGCTATGACATGCTGACTGATTCTCTGCTGACATTAAGCCAGATTCTCTGTTACGGGACCTCTCTCCTCTGCCTGGGTGCCTGGGCCTAAATATATGACAATGGACTGTTACAGTGGTGGCTGATGTGAAGCCTGATTCTCTGCTATGACATGCAGACTGATTCTCTGCTGACATGAAGCCAGATTCTCTGTTAAGGGACCTCTCTCCTCTGCCTGGGTGCCTGGGACTAAATATCTGACAATGGACTGTTACAGTGGTGGGTGACGTGAAGCCAGATTCTCTGCTATGGGACCTCTCTCCAATTGATATTGGTTAATCTTTATTTTATTTTTATTTCTATTCATTTCCCTATCCACATTTGTTTGCAGGGGATTTACCTACATGTTGCTGCCCTTTGCAGCCCTCTAGCTCTTTCCTGGGCTGTTTTACAGCCTTTTTAGTGCCGAAAAGTTCGGGTCCCCATTGACTTCAATGGGGTTCGGGTTCGGGACGAAGTTCGGGTCGGGTTCGGATCCCGAACCCGAACATTTCCGGGAAGTTCGGCCGAACTTCTCGAACCCGAACATCCAGGTGTTCGCTCAACTCTAATCATTAATAAATAAATTAAATAATAAAGGACCCAGCACTGAACCTTGGGGTACACCACTTATAACCTGGGACCATTCTGAATAAGAATCATTGACCACAGCTCTCTGGACACGGTCCTTCAGCCAGTTTTCAATCCAATTACAAACTATACTTTCCAAGCCAATAGACCTAACTTTACTTATTAAGTGTCTGTGAGGGGCAGTATCAAAAGCCTTTGCAAAATACAGAAACACTATACCCACAGCCGCCCCTCTGTCCAGGCTACTACTCAACTCCTCATAAAAACAAATCAGGTTAGTCTGACAACTTCTGTCCTTGGTAAACCCATGCTGGTTATCAACATAGTGTTGCTCAGTTATTGTCTCTTACAACCAGTCTGTTAAATATGTTAAACCTTCTGTCCACAGTTCCAGAAGGGATATTTAGAATTACTCCCTTACCAAGTTTTTCCTCACTTAAACCACAAAACCTATAAACCATATTAATCTTACTTTATACTGAATCATATATAAACTTTATCATGATTTTTATATTATTACATTTCTATCTTATTTCTAAAACTTACTCATAAAGGACACAACATCTAACATATGATTTCTTCTCCATGCATTTCAAAGAAAACAATGACCTTTGGCCATTTCTTTGCTTAAGGCCTCATGCACACGACAGTATTTTTTCACGGTCTGCAAAAACGGGGTCCGTAGGTCCGTGATCCGTGACCGTTTTTTCGTCCGTGGGTCTTCCTTGATTTTTGGAGGATCCACGGATCCGTCCTGAAATACAATGCAAGTCAATGGGGACGGATCCGTTTGACGCTGACACAATATGGTGCCATTTCAAACGGATCTGTCCCTAATTGACTTTCAATGTAAAGTCTGGAGTCCCTTTTATACCATCGGATCGGAGTTTTCTCCAATCCGATGGTATATTTTAACTTGAAGCGTTCCCATCACCATGGGAACGCCTCTATGTTAGAATATACTGTCGGATATGAGTTAGATCGTGAAAACTCATTTCCGACAGTATATTCTAACACAGAGGCGTTCCCATGGTGATGGGGACGCTTCTAGTTAGAATATACTACAAACTGTGTACATGACTGCCCCCTGCTGCCTGGCAGCACCCGATCTCTTACAGGGGGCCGTGATCAGCACAATTAACCCCTCAGGTGGCGCACCTGAAGGGGTTAATTGTACTATCATATCCCCCTGTAAGATATCAGGGCTGCCAGGCAGCAGGGGGCAGACCCCCTCTCCCCAGTTTGAATATCATTGGTGGCCAGTGCGGCCCCCCCTCCCTCCCTCTATTGTAATAATAGGTTGGTGGCACAGTGTGCGCCCATCCGGCCCCCCCCTTCCTCCCTCTTTTGTAATAATTCGTTGGTGGCACAGTGTGCGCCCCCCATCGGCGGCCCCCCTCCCTCTATAGCATTAACAACATTGGTTGCCAGTGTGCGGCCTCCCATCTCCCCCCCCCCCTGATCATTGGTGGCAGCGGAGTTCCGATCGGAGTCCCAGTTTAATCGCCGGGGCTCCGATCGGTAACCATGGCAACCAGGACACTACTGCAGCCCTGGTTGCCATGGTTACTTAGCAATAGTACAATAGTAAAAGATTCATACTTACCTGGGAGCTGTGATGTCTGTGTCCGGCCGGGAGCTCCTCCTACTGGTAAGTGACAGTTCATTTAGCAATGCGCCGCACAGACCTGTCACTTACCAGTAGGTGGAGCTCCTGGCCGGACACGAACATCGCAGCAGTCAGCAGGTAAGTATGAATCTTCTACTATTGTACTATTGCTAAGTAACCATGGCAACCAGGACTGCAGTAGGGTCCTGGTTGCCATGGTTACCGATCGGAGCCCCAGCGATTAAACTGGGACTCCGATCGGAACTCCGCTGCCACCAATGATCGGGGGGGGGGGGAGGTGGGAGTTCCAATACAATAGAGGGAGGAAGGGGGGGCCGGGTGGGCGGGGGGGGCACACAGTGCCACCAACAAATTATTACAATAGAGGGAGGAAGGGGGGGTGGGGGGGCGCACACTGTGCCACCAACCTATTATTACAATAGAGGGAGGGAGGGAGGGGCGGGGCCGCACTGGCCACCAATGATATTCAAACTGGGGAGGGAGGGGGTCTGCCCCCTGCTGCCTGGCAGCCCTGATCTCTTACAGGGGGATATGATAGTACAATTAACCCCTTCAGATGCGGCACCTGAAGGGGTTAATTGTACTATCATATCCCCCTGTAAGAGATCAGGGCTGCCAGGCAGCAGGGAGCAGTCTTTTACACAGTTTGTAGTGTATTCTAACTAGAAGCGTCCCCATCACCATGGGAACGCCTCTGTGTTAGAATATACTGTCGGATATGAGTTTTCACAAAGTGAAAACTTAGATCTGAAAAAGCTTTTATGCAGACGGATCTTTGGATCCGTCTGTATGAAAGTAACCTACGGCCACGGATCACGGACACGGATGCCAATCTTGTGTGCATCCGTGTTCTTTCACGGACCCATTGACTTGAATGGGTCCGTGAACCGTTGCCCGTCAAAAAAATAGGACAGGTCATATACAGGGATACAGGGATCACAGACTCGGCTGCAAAACGGTGCATTTTCAGTTTGTTCCATGGACCCATTGAAAGTCAATGGGTCCGTGAAAAAAAACGGAAAACGGCACAACGGCCACGGATGCACACAACGGTCGTGTGCATGAGGCCTAAGTCTGTGTGTACTCTCATGTGGACATTTTATTAGTCCTATTGTTATAAACAGGATTCATATAATCCCTTTTAGGTCCTTTTTCTCTAAAGATATACAGTATACACCTTTGCAAACAGTCTTACACAATTACCTAACTAGAGTTAATTATTCAAATTTAATAAGACTTGAATTTGTCTTGTGCGCTCTTTGAAAATCTGAAAAAGATGGCTGACATTTATCACAGATATCAAGATATCAAAGGCTATAGATATATGATGGATTATTTTATGTCCAAAAGTTCTGACAGATCTGTTTTCTCTGACACAATCTGGCACAATAGAAAACGGATCCGTCTCCCATTGACTTTCAATGGTGTTCAAGACGGATCCGTCTTGGCTATGTTAAAGATAATTCAAACGAATCAGTTCTGAACGGATGCAGACGTTTGTATTATCTGAACGGATCCGTCTGCGCAGATCCATGATGGATAAGTACAAAACGCGAGTGTGAAAGTAGCCTTACTATGAATACCTGTCGGCAGTGATCTGTTATATGCTCGGCCCATGTAAAAGGGTTCTTAAATGCCATCTGCCAAACTCCTTGTATGTCTTTTTCTGCTGCCTGGCCGTATCTATTTCTAACAGTTGCTTTAGACATGGAGACAGCCAAGTAACTTAACCCCTTAAAGCAAACCTGGTTTCTTTGGACCAAATGCCGAAATCCCATTATCAAATCTGACATGTCACTTTTGTGGTAATTACTTTGGAACGCTTTTACTTATCCAAGAAATTCTGAGACTGTTTTCTCGTGACATTTCAAACTTCAAAATAGTGGCGAATTCGAGTTGATATTTATTGCCTTTATGTATAAAAAAATCCCAAATTTACAGAACATTTGGAAAAATTTGAAATTTTCTAAATATGAATTTCTCTCCTTGCAAAATAGTTAATAATCAACATTACTCACCTGTATACTTCATGTTGGCATCATTTTGTCAATATCATTTTATTTTTTAGGAAGCAATTTTTATATTTTCAAAACTGTCTTTTTTAACCCCTTAGTGACCAAGCCTGTTTGGGCCTTTATGACCAAGCGTTTTTCTTCCTTTTTTCATGGTCTCGTTCCAAGAGCTATAACTTTTTTATTTTTTCGTCTATATAGCTTTATGAGGGCTTTTTTTTTACGGGACAAGTTGTAGTTTTTAATGGCACCATTTTGGGGTACACATAACTTTCTGATTAACTTTTATTAACTCTTTCTGGGAGGGAGATGGGGGAAAATAGCAATACTGCCACTGCGTTTTTACATTATAAATTTTACGGCTTCATTTTTCGGTACAAATAACATAATATCTTTATTCTCTGGGTCAGTACGATTACAGTGATACTAAATACTTATAATTTCTTTTACGTTTTACTACTTTTTTTTCCAATAAAACCCCTTTTATTAACCAAAAAAATGATTTTGCATTGCCACTTCACAAGACCCATAACTTTTTTTTTCTTTTTCTATGGAGTTGTGTGAGGGCTTTATTTTTGAGGGACAACTTTTATTTTTCATTGGGATCATTTTGGAGTAAATGGCGCTTTTTGATGGCTTGTTATTAAGTTTTTTTCGGTGGAAACTAAGAATAAATTAGAAATTCTGTCTTTTTTTATTTTTATTTTTTACGGCGTTCACCATAGGGGTTAATTTATGTAATATTTATGTAGTCCGGGTCGTTACGGACGCGGCAATACCAAACATATGGGGGATATTTTCTTTTTGCAATTTTTTCATTGAAAAGCGTATTTTCAATGGAAAAAAAGCATATTTTTTTATTTTATGGAATTTTTTTATTTAATAAATGTGTATTTAAAAAAAAAAAATTTACTACTTAAAAGTCCCACAAGGGGACTATAATATACAGTATTTTGATTGCTTTTAAAATGTAATGCATTATCTCTATAAGGCATTACATTTCAATAGCAATGCTATTCAAACCTTGACCAGCAGGCTGCGCCAGAGAGGCACAACCTGCTGGAGAAAACTGCAGACAGGCTCGGCGCCCTGATCGGAAGCTAGGTAAGCTTCACAACACATCAGCACCCTGCGATCTTATTTTCGGGGTGCTGATGGGAGACAGAGGGAGTCCGCTCCCTCTGTCACCACTTTACATGCAGCGGGCGCCATTGCGCCCGGCATGTAAAGGGTTAAACAGCCCGGATCGGCACTCCTGCCGGTCCGGGCTGTTAGAGCAGGGTCCCGGCTCTCATGTGAGAGCCGGGTCCGTGCTCCCCGCTAAAAACGCGGCGGCCCAGCCTAAGGCCCCTTAGTGACCGCCGTAAAAACACGTATGGGTGGTCACTAAGGGGTTAAGGACCAATTCAGTTCTGAAGTCATTTTAAAGGGCTTTTGTAGTAGAAATAACCACAAATGACTATGATCATTTTAGAACCTACACCCCTAAAATTATTCAAAACTGATATTCATTTTCAATGGGGCCGGAATGTGCTGTCCGCATCTGCATTTGCAGATCTGCACTTCCGCATCTGTGCTTCGGTTTCCCCCCAAAAATAGAACATGTCCTATACTTGTCCGCAATTGCAGACAAGATTAGGCATTTTCTGTTATAGTGCCGGCGATGTGCGGTCCACAAATTGCGGAATGCACATTGCTGGTGTCCGTGTTTTGCGGAGCCACAAAACACTTACGGACGTGTGAATGGACCCTCATAGTAACATTATTAAAGGTTACGTTTTATCTTTATGTACAGTACAGACCAAAAGGTTGGACACACCTTCTCATTCAAAGAGTTTTCTTTATTTTCATGACTATGGAAATTGTAGATTCACACTGAAGGCATCAAAACTATGAATTAACACATGTGGAATTATATACATAACAAACAAGTGTGAAACAACTGAAAATATGTCATATTCTAGGTTCTTCAAAGTAGTCACCTTTTGCTTTAATTACTGCTTTGCACACTCTTTGCATTCTCTTGATGAGCTTCAAGAGGTAGTCACCTGAAATGGTTTTCACTTCACAGGTGTGCCCTGTCAGGTTTAATAAGTGGGATTTCTTGCCTTATAAATGGGGTTGGGACCATCAGTTGCGTTGTGGAGAAGTCAGGTGGATACACAGCTGATAGTCCTACTAATTAGACTGTTAGAATTTGTATTATGGCAAGAAAAAAGCAGCTAAGTAAAGAAAAACGAGTGGCCATCATTGCTTTGAGAAATGAAGGTCAGTCAGTCCGAAAAATTGGGAAAACTTTGAAAGTGTCCCCAAGTGCAGTCACAAAGACCATCAAGCGCTACAAAGAAACTGGCTCACATGCGGACCGCCCCAGGAAAGGAAGACCAAGAGTCACCTCTGCTGCAGAGGATAAGTTCATCCGAGTCACCAGCCTCAGAAATCACAGGTTAACAGCAGCTCAGATTAGAGACCAGATCAATGACACACAGAGTTCTAGCAGCAGACACATCTCTAGAACAACTGTTAAGAGGAGACTGTATGAATCAGGCCTTCATGGTAGAATATCTGCTAGGAAACCACTGCTAAGGACAGGCAACAAGCAGTGGCAGGGCCGATCCTAGGGTCACAGGCGCCTGGGTGCAGAAATATTTCTGGCGCCCCCACATGGGCGTGGTTATCTTACTAACTCCTCCCCTTTACAATGTTTCTATGGCAACAACTTCAGCCCCCAACTTCAGCCCCACGAATCGGCGGCTCGGCGTAAAAAAAAAAAAGTAAAAAAAAAAAAAGTCCCGGCGGCTCGCTCGGCCAGGGCCGGACTGGGGATAAAAACCAGCCCTGGAAAAAGTTGCACACCAGCCCCACAGCATTGCGTCATTATTTACTTGTTTATAATAGGAGAAAGCATTCATTTTAAAACACGTGTGTAAACACGAATATGAACTTTGCCCCACGATAGCTCTTTTGTAGAACCCCCATAAAAACTTACAGTTACTTTACTTGGCCCTTGGGGATCTCGGACGCCACTTCAACACTTTGGCCGGGGGCTCGGCGGAGCTGATGTTGTGCTTTAACCTAATGAGAAAGATTTCATAATAAGGATTTGGAGAAGGGGCAGAGGGATAGCAGAGCAGGGAGAGGCTGGTGCTGCTACTAGGGGGTCATACCATGGGGGAGTAATAAAGCCCACCATAATGCCCCCCCAGTAGTAATAATTCTCCTTATAATATGCAAAACATTTGTAATGCCCCCAGTTGAGCTAATGTTCCCATAATGTGCCAATATAAAATACCCCTTCTCAGTGCCCCCGTAGATGACCCCCATAGTGCCCCCCCTTCCCCATAGTACCCACCATAATGTGTCCCAGTATAAAATGCCCCTATACAGAGCCCCCATATAAAATATCTTCTTTTTTAGCCTCAGTAGATGCCCCTATAGTGCCCCCCAATAATCTGCAGTAAGATGTGCCCCCATAGATGCCCCCAATCATGTGCCAGTAATAAGAGCCCCCCCACCATCATGTGCCAGTAGCCAGAGCCCCCCCATATCATGTCAGTAGCCAGAGCCCCCCATATCATGTGTCAGTAGCCAGAGCCCCCCATATCATGTGCCAGTAGCCAGAGTGCCCCCAATCATGTGCCAGAAATAAGAGCCCCCCCACCATCATGTGCCAGTAGCCAGAGCCCCCCATATCATATGCCAGTAGCCAGAGCCCCCCCATATCATGTGCCAGTAGCCCCCCTTATGTGCCAGTAGCCCCCCTATGTGCCAGTAGCCCTCCTTATCATGTGCCAGTAGCCCCCCTTATCATGTGCCAGTAGCCCCCTTATCATGTGCCAGTAGCCCCCCTTATCATGTGCCAGTAGCCCCCTTATCATGTGCCAGTAGCCCCCCTTATCATGTGCCAGTAGCCCCCATATCATGTGCCAGTAGCCAGAGCCCCCCCCCTTATCATGTTCCAGTAGCCAGAGCCCCCCCATATCATGTGCCAGTAGCCAGATCCCCCCCATTATCATGTGCCAGTAGCCAGAGTGCCCCCATTTCATGTGCCAGTAGCCAGAGTGCCCCCATATCATGTGCCAGTAGCCCCCCTTATCATGTGCCAGCCCAGTAGTCCCCCCTTATCATGTGCCAGCCCAGTAGTCCCCCCTTATCATGTGCCAGCCCAGTAGCCCCCCTTATCATGTGCCAGCCCAGCCCAGTAGTCCCCCCTTATGTGCCAGCCCAGTAGCCCCCCTTATGTGCCAGCCCAGTAGCCCCCCTTATCATGTGCCAGCCCAGTATTGTACCTATATAAAAAAATATAAAAAAATAATACACTTATACTTACCTCCAGCAATGCGATGCGATGCAGGCCGCCTCTTCCGTCTGTGTCCCTCGCTATACGGCTCAGGCGATGCGTCGCGATGACGTCATCGCGCCGCCTGCAACGGCCTGAGCTCTGATAGGCTGCCAGCACTAAGCCGGCAGCCTATCAGAGGAACAGGAGGGGACACACCTCTCCCTCCTCTGCCGCAGCACAGGCATCTGTATTGCCGTCCTAAGGACGGCAATACAGATGACTATGGAGATGAGCGCTTCCGCAATGGAGGCGCTCATCTCCTGCTCTGCCCTGCCGCCGGCCGCGGCCGCCCCCACTTGTCACCAGGGCCGCGGCCTTGCGGCACTCAGGCTTGCCGGCCCACCGGGAAATTTCCCGCTATCCCGGCAGGCCAGTCCGGCCCTGCGCTCGGCGCCTTTCGGGTGACAGCGCTGGGGTGCGGGGCACCCACTGCACCCCGTGTAGGATCGGCCCTGACCAGTGGAAATCTGTGCTTTGGTCTCATGATTCCAAATTTGAGATCTTTGGTTCCAAACACCGTGTCTTTGTGCGACGCAGAAAAGGTGAACGGATGGACTCTACATGCCTGGTTCCCACCGTGAAGCATGGAGGAGGAGGTGTGATGGTATGGGGGTGCTTTGCTGGTGACACTGTTGGGGATTTCAAAATTGAAGGCATACTGAACCAGCATGGCTACCACAGCATCTTGCAGCGGCATGCTATTCCATCTGGTTTGCGTTTAGTTGGACCTTTTGGTTGGACCCATTTATTTTTCAACAGGACAATTACCCCAAACACACCTCCAGGCTGTGTAAGGGCTATTTGACCATGAAGGAGAGTGATGGGGTGACCTGGCCTCCACAGTCACCAGACCTGAACCCAATCGAGATGGTTTGGGGTGAGCTGGACCGCAGAGTGAAGGCAAAAGGCAAGACAAGTGCTAAGCATCTCTGGGAACTCCTTCAAGACTGTTGGAAGACCATTTCAGGTGACTTCCTCTTGAAGCTCATCAAGAGAATGCCAAGAATGTGCAAAGCAGTAATCAAAGCAAAAGGTGGCTACTTTGAAGAACCTAGAATATGACATATTTTCTGTTGTTTCACACTTTTTTGTTATGTATATAATTCCACATGTGTTAATTCATAGTTTTGATGCCTTCAGTGTGAATCTACAATTTTCATAGTCATGAAAATAAAGAAAACTCTTTGAATGAGAAGGTGTGTCCAAACTTTTGGTCTGTACTGTATATTCTAATAGATTGCCTTACTTGTACAATGTGATAATATACTTTATATGTTATTAAGTATATCATAGTGCATTTGTATTGTGTGGCAGTTGTTTGCGGTTCTGCTGCAATACAGCAGGTATATAGAGGGACAAGCGTTATTGAAACAAATATTTTCTACTGGTGTGATATACCAGTCGCCCCCCCCCCAAAAAAAAACTGATTGAAGCGGGGTGTTATATACCAATATACTTTCTTTATAGTGCATTCGGGTACTGTATAGTGCATTTGGGCATGCGCGAAAATTATATTGCCGATATTTCGCATTGAAAAAAATAATGAATGGAGATCGCAAATTCAAATAATACATCTGGTATGTCACTGTCTATGTTGTGGGACTATTTGTGCACTTCTAGTAATTATTTCCTGGCTGCAAATATGAGCTGAAGGCCATTAAAATGAATGAGACCCGCCGCGAACTTGCGGTTCGTGAACATTTGATCGCGTTCGTGAACCGCCCCGGCAAATGTTTGTCCATCACTACTGAAGAGGGCTTGGCAGTTGTAGAGAGAGCAGAGCCTCTAGGTTAGTGATGTTCAACCTGTGACCCTCCAGGTGTTGCAAAACTACAACTACCAGCATGCCATATTAGCTGTTAGCTGTTCAGGCATACTGGGAGTTGTAGTTTTGGAACAGCTGGAGGTCTGCAGGTTGTACATCCCTGCTCTAGGTGTAACGGCACCGTCCACATTGCTCCTAGAAGATCATTTGCATGTATTAAATCTATTTTTTTTTCAGCAATGTGTGCACATATGACCATGGGACCAACCCAGATGTCTTCAGCTGCCAAGCAATGTCAGCCATTTTTATTGGTACAAATCTTCTGCCCTTTAATTGTAATATCTGTGGCCAGCAATGTCAGATAATTTAGCTATCCACTAGACAGAGAGGATCTGCTTATTGGCCTGCCAAGTCTTGTGACATTTGGTGCCCACCCCACTGGTGATGCAGCTCCATTTCTTTTGGTGCTGCCAAAGCCACAACATGTCAGGGGCACATCAAGAAAAAGAGCTATAAATGAGGCAAACACATGAGTGTCTTTCTTTTACAGCAGTGTATGCTCTACATGGGAAACAAAAAAATAGCTGGAGTGCTTCTTTAATTTTGTGGTCTGGTCTGTGGTCTGATTTAATTCTGGGAACTGGTTTAAGGGAAGAATCAATGCCTTTATTGTCCCATTCCTGCATTTTTACTTCAGGTTGTGCATTAAAAAAGTTAGCAGTAGGGGCCTGCACTTGTACATATATACTCCATTCTGCCCATTTTCCTTGTTCATTCTGAATGGTGTTGTAAAACAAAATAAGATATGTATCTGAGCTATTGGATTTTCAAAATTCAAATGTTGATTTTTAAAGTAAAAGATGTGGATGCAGATGCTTATTACTGGTAGACACATTCTACCTGTTAGGAGAGCTGCCCATGACCACCTCTTTCCTGCTCACCTATGTGGGCATGGATGCCATGCTAGTCACCATCCTGCTTCCTCCATGTTTCTGTTTAGTACACTAGCCTCTGTCCCATTCTGCCTCTTAAAGAATGTCTCCTTCAGAATTCTCCCTCAGTCAATGGCTAGGGGTCCATGAGTAATTAAGGTGTCCTCTCCAAGCAGAGGGTGCCTGAGCTTTAAGGTTTCTGGGGACTAGCAAACGTGTTAAAGTCTAGTGCTACTACAATTGTGCCTGTGTTTATCCTGCATTTATTGCTGTTTGTGCTGTAGTCCTGCACCTGCCTTGCCGGTGAGCTCCTACACTTCTAGTTTCAGTTCTGTTCTTGATTAAGTTGGCCCTGTTCATCTGATTTGTGTTCCTTTCAAGTACCCAGCCTGTCTGCCCTGCCTGTGTCTTCACTACCACCCAGCCTGCTGGTTTGTCTTCATTCATCCACACTACCAGTGTGCAGGCTGTATCTTGAAAATCTGCATTTCAGACCTAGTGACTTTTCAGACTGCTCCTGTGGTTTACCTGCAGTTTTTGTGCGCTTTCTGTATCTTGAGTTTCTGGGGCCTGCATTGGGGTCCCTGACCTCAGTGGGTCAGCTGCAAACTACATCGGGATTATCACAGAAAGTAGCAATCTGGTTGCTTCCCTGCTGTGAAGGTCAGATTACTGTACAGGGGTTAAAGGGTGAATACCAGAGGAGCACCTGAATTATTCCCTTATAGTTAGCCCAATGCCAAGCCGGATAGCTGGTATAGATGGATCCACACTCACTGATCCGTAACCCTACCATATCACTTAGCAGATTCTTAAAAGAGCTGATCCAGATAGAATGTTGTTATCTGTTGTAATAACTGTACCTTGCTCCAATATCTGAAGGACTTTGGGCACAGCAATTCAGAAAAGAGAGCACCATTTTTCAAACTCCCAGTGGTCTGCACCTTGCTGATCCTGCACATTTACTTTGTGTTGACTTTACAGTTTTGCATTCTGCCTGTAAAAGGAGTCTGAAATTAATGGGTGTGACCTGTGGTAGCCCCACTCTAGGATTGCTCAGTGACATGCATAGACTCTGCAAGCAAGTCTGACTCTGCAAAACTGCTAGCCGTGCAAGCTATAAGCTGTAGATAGCAATTGAAATATGTTTTTGACCATACAGCAAAATAACTTTTATTCTTGCAGATTTAGGAATTGAGCATATAGTTACAGTCTTAGAGAAGGAACAAACTTCAGCATCAGATTCCCAGCATAGGCAGCAGTCCATAACCACCCAGTTGGATCTCAGGAAATGTACCTCTTTCAGTAGGTCTAACTCCAACCACAGATCCTTATTGCTAACTAACTACTAACAGGTGTTCAATGGCTAACCAACTGCCACAAACTGACTTCCAGGGTTCTAGCTCCCCTTGTGTATGACTTGTTTCCACTTAGGACATAGCTTGAGAGGTATAACACTTCACACATATGATGTCTGACCTCAGCCAAGGCACGAGCCCACCATCACAGTCTTAAAGGTAAAGTACACACAAAATACAGTGCCAGCAATAAAATGTGTCTTAGATTTTACATTCAATCCCCTAACCCAACACAATTTGTTTAACTGCTTCAGAGTATTTCCGTTTTAGCAATGGGCCTACCTAACTGCAAATAACTAATTAATTTCTGGGCCTACCTACATGTATTTGACATTATTCTTCATGGTACACCTTAGACCTTTCTTTTGTGACATTAGATGACAGATATAATATTATTATTTTTTTAAAGGGAACTTGTCATTAAGTTTATGCTGACCTCACTGAGCTAATAGTAAGTGGTTGCTGAGAACCAGCATCATAATCATTGTAGCCCAGGCCTTGGAAAGAGTCAAATCTACCTGAGAAGAGTCCTGGTTATTTATAATATCCTGCTCTCCTGCCCATCTGCTGATGATGAGAAAGGGAGAAAACTAGGTAGAAGACTGTCAATCATCAGCCGGTGGGCAGGGAGAGCAGGAATTGATGAATAACCATGACTCTTCTCAGGTGGCCGGGACTCTTTTCCAGGCCCAGTCTGCAAAGATTGTGATGCTGGTTCTTGGCAACTACTTATTTTTTACTTTTAAATGGCAGATTGCTGAAATCAACTCACCTGTCTCTACTTTATGCTGCTGTTAGTATGGGCAGCGTAAAGTTGATGACAGGTTCCCTTTAAGTAAAAACTGAAAATTATGAAAAAATTTATATTTTCCTTTGCTTTTCAATTTTCTTTTATGTTACAAAAGATTTCAAGACCAAACATTTCTAAAAAAAAACATTACTGTATGTTTGTACTGTGAAAATGGAGGCTATTTGTGTTACTTATCTACTGGCTGGGCTCACTGCAAGACTTCAAAGGACTGGAGAGCATTTTGGAATTTGGCAGCCTCATTTTCCTTTGCTGGTTCTATGGCACCTTAATGACAGTACAGATGTTGGACACTGTCGAAGCATTAAAAACTCCTTCTAAGTTACTTTTCTTATGTTGGCCCCCTAAGGTATTAATCTTGGATAAATTTTCACATTTAAAGCTTTTGTTTTGTTTTTTTAACATTTTTTTAATTAAAAAAAATATGTGTGGATTTGTACATTTTACACACAAAAAATCCTGCTATACTAAATATAGCTAAAATAAATACCTACATTTGTATATTTTTATGAAAGAGAAAGGTGAAAAGATGTGTGTATATTTGTATATTTTACACAAAGTAACTTTTGCTAAAACTAATAAATATATATTTTTTAATGAACAAAAAAAGGGAAAAATGCATATATGTGTGTGTACGTAGGCTGCTATACTAATGCTAAAACTACAGTATATAGCTATATGTGTTTTTATTTTCTTTATTTCACTATTTTTTTAAATGAAAAAAAGTGAATTAACGCCTTCCTGCCACAAGGGGTTATTTAACAGGCTGCTGGCTCACAGTTCATTTTAAAGCCATCAGGCCCCTGCCAGATTTTTCACTTTACATTGTGATGGATCACTGTAACACCCTATTACAGTGTGTTAACACGCAGGAAGACCATTTTGGCTGGTCTCAGAGATACTTACTGTGACAACAGTAAGTCTAATGACCATGCAGTCACAGAGATCTGCAGCACCATGGGGCACTGTCAGATCAGAATGTAACCTAATACTTCTATGCATAGGGTTACAGATAGGAGCTTACAGCCACTACATATACTGTATACTGTAGTTGCGTGGCAGTAAGCAACAGGTTAATATAGCATATTGCAGCATATATGACATAACATGGCAAAACATAACAAGACATTGGACACCGGTTGCTTTACTGGCTGTTACAGTTTAAGAATACACTTGCGAAGAGGTGGGATTCAGTGGTCTAACAGTTCTCATTAGAGCACCCCCCTCCACCCTGTCTTCTTGTCTAAATTCCTGACCATCTCTTTTTCCTGATCTCAGCCAGATTGATGACAGATTTGTTAAATTACAGGACGGTAGATAATTTTTTTTCCTGGGGGGGGGGGGGTTCAGCTTTCTCAAATTATAAGACTTTATCTAGCAGACACACCAGGGTTTGGAAAAAATATACCAGCCATATCATTCCTAAACCAATCCTTTACCTTGAGCAATACCGATTTAGTTGTCTGACACCATATGGAAAAAAACATGTTTTAAAAAGACTCGTAATTGGTACCTCCCCACTCCAGTCTGGAATGACAGTCTATGGCACGCATGGCACATCACATGCTAGCTTACTTTGTAATTTCCATAAGAAATTGCGTTTCTTTATTGTTGAGGATACTAGAGTGTGAGAGACTAGAAAAAATACATCAAACCATGCAGCCTGCACAATAAGTGATGTGGACCAGCATGGTGGTGGCCAGTTCCCTCAATTCATAAGAGTCTGGGGGCTGGACTAAATATATGAATTGACACTGTCTGTAGCCTAGTGTGGGCTTTGAATCTTCTTGAGTTTATTTTTTAACTATTACTTTTACTTACACTAGTGCTCCAGAGTCTCTGTCAGTCTCTCTCTCTCTCTCTCTCTCTCTCTCTCTCTCAAACTACTTCTTTTTCTTTCTTCTCTCTCTCTTCTAATCTTCTGAGATCTCCAGGCTCTGTGCTCTGTCAGCCGCCGCCCAGGAGTAGCAGGCACGCGGAGGCAGGAAGCTGGCCGGGGTCCAGACGTACGACAGGGGGAGGCGGAGCCTGAAGGCAGCGTGCATGCCATGTGATCATCAGCGTCATCCCTGCCTGGCTGCCCTGTGTGTGTCTGTGACTTACTTGTGCCGCCGTACCTGCCCCCCTGCGCTGCCCGGCCCAGCCCTGCAGCCTC
The DNA here is from genome assembly GCF_014858855.1 of Bufo gargarizans. Taxonomy (NCBI): domain Eukaryota; kingdom Metazoa; phylum Chordata; class Amphibia; order Anura; family Bufonidae; genus Bufo; species Bufo gargarizans. The sequence goes on from NC_058081.1 coordinate 319,395,701, forward strand.
CATCACCTCTGTGTGCTGCACTGCCCGCGCCGCTATTGCAGGCAGCGGCACGCCCGGGCTGTTCTCTGGCAGGTTAGGAGGACAGACACTCTGGGGGGGGGGGGGGGGGGTTTGAACCCCCCTATCCCCCCCCCCTTATCTACGCCCCTGTGTTAAAAGCAGTTTTATATATTTGTACATTAAATGCATGAAAACAGCATCTTTGCTGACACAGATACAGCATAGATCATTAACTGTGGGGAATTCATTGTGTTGGCTTGCAATATTTCTACCCATAAAATGAAGAGACACAATCTATAAAATAGATATGCATGAATATTGTATACTAACATCAATGGATGTTTTAAATGACTGAAGTTGCCTGGTTGCTATTTGAGACATTACTCAGTCATAAACTGTATTTGTCTGGCACTGGAGGAAATGATAAGTCATTTTTGGCTTTAACTAAAAGACTTTAGAAAAAAATTACACAACATCATAAAGCTACATGGAAAAGAACTACGTGGAGAATAAGAACAGCTCTAGGCTAGTTTACTTGCTTTTGTTTAGAAAGTGGCCAATCAATGTAATTGGATGGATGGTACAAGTCAATAAATCTTTTTTTATGAGAAACTTCAGATTCTGGCTTTGTATGACATCATCTGTAGTCCTGATAGAAATTATGTGAGTTACTTGTAAATTCCAATTTTTTACAAAAAGAGACTCCAGATTCTCAGAATTGGCATCTACTGTACATATACCATAGATAAACCCTTTAAGGACTAGGCACATTTATGTTTTTCTGCTTCCTTTTTTCCTGTCTACCTTCCAAAAACACAATTTTTTCCATTTTCTATTCACATAGCCATATGGGGACTTTTTAAAACAATACAATCCTGCCATTTTTTTTTTGATTCTGTCACTATACTATGTGCTAAAAATGACATTATTATTCTGAGGGTAATTACGATTACAGTGATACCTAATGTATATCATTTTTATTATGTTTTATAACTTAAAAAAAATACAAATATATATTGTTTGCGTTATAATTTTCTGACACCCATAACTTTTATTTATATTTCCATTTACAAAATGGTGTGCTGGCTTGTTTTTTGAAGGGCAAATTGTAGTTTGGAGTAATATCATTTTGGGTTACATATGCCTTTTTGATAACTTTTTATTCCGTTTTTTTGGAGGGACAAGGTGACCAAACAAGTGAATTGTGCATTTTTCCTTTTTTTCTATGGCGTTCACTAAGCAGGAAAAATATTTTGATATTTTAATGGTTAGGGCATTTTCAGTTGTAGCAATAACTGGTAACTGGTATGTTGATTTTTTTTATTCTTTATTTACATATGTAACATTGGGAAAGGTGAGTGATTTGAATTTCTAATATTTTTTTTTTTTTTTTTTACTTTTAAATATTAGTCCCCTTGGGGGACTTGTACATGTATTCTTCTGATCACTTGTACCATAGACTGTAATATAATACTATTGTAGTCTATGGGATTTTCACAGGCTGTCTGTCAGGTTGTGGTTGGGCACAACTCTACAGACAGTTCAATATGACAGTATTTGGAGCCTTTAAAAGGCCCTAGTCTAGTCTATGACAGATTGGGCACAACTTGGGCACAACTCTACAGACAGTTCAATATGACAGTATTTGGAGCCTTTAAAAGGCCCTAGTCTAGTCTATGACAGAAAGTGGCCAATCAATGTAATTGGATGGATGGTACAAGTCAATAAATCTTTTTTTATGAGAAACTTCAGATTCTGGCTTTGTATGACATCATCTGTAGTCCTGATAGAAATTATGTGAGTTACTTGTAAATTCCAATTGCTCTAAGGGCTCTAAACAGTTGCTATGACAGTCATAGACTAGACTGTCATAGCAACTGTTTAGAGCCCTGTGATTTCACTACGGATACAGGGAGAGCACCTTACCTCTGTTTAACCACACAGAAGATGTAGATGTCAGCGAAATGTGAGAGAGTAAAAGATCATCAATGGTGCCAGACTATACCCCGGCAGCCCTGTAAGATGCAGAAACTCCACAAAACTGTAGCTGTAATAGCATGCTCCATGATACAATATAATAACTTCAATTAGTCATTAAAAAAGTCTGAATTTGCATAATTCAAAGATCAATGCATAAAGTGATGCATAAACTAAAATAAGTAGATATGAATACCATATACAGTAGCATGCAAAAGCTAGTACACCCCTGGTAAAAAAAATACTGTTATTCTTACTGTGAACAGTTATCCAGGAAATTGATATATGGTCTATTTTCAGGATAGGTCATCAATATCAGATATGCGGGGGTCTAACTCCTGGCACTCCCTTCGATGAGCTGTTTGAAGAGACTGTGGTCCTCTGGTGAGCTCATCAGTCTTTTCATAGCTTACCAAACACAGAGTCATACATTGCATACTGGCTATGCTTGGCATTGCAGCTCATTCCCATTCAAGTGCCTGGGCCATGTGACTGATGTACAAGGACATCACTGGTCTAGTGCTCACTGAGCACCACGTCTTCTTGGAACAGCTGTTCAGAGGGGGGTCCCAGGCATCAATCTAATATTGATGACCTACACTGGAATTTCATTGAACACAATATTCCCCCTATCCTTGAAATGTTCCCAGTGCTATTGGCTGCAACCCAACCCCAAAGCATGATTGACCCCCCACTCCCACTTAACGGTTGTAGAGGTGTTCTTTTCATTAAATTTTGTGCTCTTTTTTCTACAAACACACCTTTGCTCATTGTAGCCAGAGAATTCTATGTTAATCTCATCGGTCTAACACTTGTTTCCAAAATGCATCAGGCTTGTTTAAATGTTCTTTTGCAAACTTCTGATGCTGAATTTTGTGGTGAGGACACAGAAGAGGTTTTCTTCTGATAATTTATGAAGACTAGAGGTGAGCGAATTTCTAAAAAATTCGATTTGGTCGGTGTGTCAACAGTAAGTTTGTGTTGACGTCACTGATTATTTTGCCCTTCCTCTGATCCATTAGAACAATAACCCCAAAAAAATTGGTCCGGTCTGTTAAGCATTCACATTCACTTGGTCAGTAATCCATCAGTATTGCTAAAGCCAAACAAAAAACAGGAGTGGATCCAAAACAGAGATGACTCCTGCTTTTGGCTACCATATCATAAGCCAATTGTGATGCAAAATAGGAACAATGTCGTACAGGCCTTACAGCTGCTACATAGATAAGATCCGTTGTGCGTCTAATTTTTCCTTTCTTCTGACAGATCAAAAGAAGGGTCAAATAAATGGTGATGTCAACCAGGCCAAAAAGACTAAATAGTGGCCCATAACATGAGTTGAAAAAATAAAAAAAAACATGAGACAGCACATCCAAAGTGGTGGAATTTAATCCGGATCTTGTTATTTACGATGAATTGGGGGTATTTTTACCAACCCCCTGGAGACGTGCACCCACCACACTGATACCAAAGAGTGCTGTTCATCCCTGTTTTTTTGCAAAATAGTGGCCCAGTCATGGAGTGGGGAGGTAGCAGCAGCATGAGGAGACAACAGAGTGGCCCAATGACAGAGTGGTTAGGTAACAGCAGCATGAGGAGTCCACAGAGTTGCCCAGTGACATAGTGTTAAGGTGGCAGCAGCATGAGGTTACCACAGAGTGACCCAGTGACATAGTAGTGAGATAGCAGCAGCATGAGGAGACCACAGAGTGGCCCAGTAACATATTGGTGAGATGGCAGTGACATGTGGACACCACAGAGTGGTGAGGTGGCATCAGCATGAGGAGACCACAGAGTGGCCTAGTGACATAGTGGTGAGGTGGAAGCAGCATGAGGAGACCACAGAGTGGCTCAGTGACATAGTGGGGAGGTGGGGGGCAATATGAGTACCAGGTGAAGATGTTGGGTGGCTGTAGGAGCACCTGGCAGCAGGTGTGGCATCAGGCAGGTGGCAGCATAAGAATAGTAGCTGAAGCAGGTAACCAGAAGAAACAGGTCTCTTGTCAAAGTGTATGTGTGGCACCATGGATGATCTAGTCTTATTGATGCATCAGGCACTGGTGTTCGAAAATCCTGGCTAATCCACACCTGATTCATCTTTACAAAGGTCAGTTTCTCCACATTTTGAATGGACATATGAGTTCTCTTTGGGGTAACTATGGCCCCCACCGTACTAAACACCCACTCTGATGCTACACTGTTGGCTGGGCAGGAAAGCTTGTCCAGGGCAAACTTGGCCATTTGCGGCCACAAATTAAGTTTGTCTGCCCATTAGTCCAGACGATCTTCAATGTGGGGTTGCAGGGTTCAGTCTAAGTATGCTACAACCTGCTGGTTCAGGTTCTGCTCTATGTCTACCTACTGCTGGTGGTAAGTAGTTTCTTCAGTAGGCGGGTGAAAAAAAATGCTCATCAGCGACTCTAGACTTAAGTTGCTGCTGATGGAGCTGGTTCCACTCCTGCCCCCCCCCCCCCCTGCAGCCATGGCAGTAACACGTGATTGCAGAGGGCCTCCCGATCAGACCTGCGTGAGGATGGGCGATGGTGCACAAAGGCAGCGGCCAACTGACTACATAAGATGTCTCGATAGTAGTTAAGTTTGTCCTCCCTCTCAGCAGGTGTAAAAAAGCCCCCATTTTGGACCAGTAGTGAGGGTCTAACATGGTGGAGAGCCAGTAGTTATCCCTCTGCCGAATGGTGACAAATCCAATTTGGCTGTCACTATGCAATAAACTGAGCATGCATCAGGCCATTTGTGCAAGTGACTTGGAGGGACTCCCTGCCTCCATCTCCACTGCATACTGCCATGGTGTGTCTGGGTCATCTGCTTCATCTGCTACTGCTCCTCCTCTCCTGTCACCTGTGTAGAAAAAACTGTCATTTCTATACACATTGCTTGTGCTCGAATGTCCTCCTCCTCACGTTGAGCCCGCACAGGGCTCATGTGGCCGTGATATGTGGTCGCCACATTTCCAGTCCCCTGTTCAGTCAGATTTAGCAACATCTGTTCCAGGACATGAATCAGTGGAATGACATTGTTAATCCCGTAGTCCTGGCAACTGACAAATAAAGTTGCCTCCTCAATGGGCCTCAGCAAACGGCAGGTGTAGGGGGATGCCGTTCTGCCGCTGCAGCTCAAGGAGGGTGCACTTTGTGGTGTACAAGTGGCTGAAGTGCATGAAAAGTTTCCTGGACATTTTTAGGATGTATTGCAGATGGGGTGAAGACTTCAGGAACCGCTTGACAACCAGATTAAAGACGTGAGCCATGCAAGGCGCATGGCTTAGCCCTTCTTTATGCAGCGCCGACACCATGTTCTTCCCATTGTCGGTCACCATGGTTCTGCTTTTGAGTTGTCGAGGAGAAAGCCAGGATTTGATTTCTTCATAGACGTGGAGCAGTTCCTGTGTGACTCCGGGCAAGCTAGGTGCAGAACATCATGACACCGCCATGCGCTGCATGTGTGGTATGCTGGTAGAGCACTGTGAATTGTCCCTGCAGTAGAGGCTGAGGACATGGTGGAGGATAAAGAGGCAGAGGAGGACATTGTCGCAGGACCAAAGGCGTGAGAACGTGAAGGTGGAAGCGTCATCACTTGTCCAAGTTGCTGGTGTGGCTGGGCAGGAACCACATTTACCCAGTGGGCAGTAAAGGACATATATTGCGCTTGACCGTAGTTACAGCTCCACACGTCGGCGCTGCCATGCACTTTAAAAGACACTGATAGGCTCAAGGACTGGCCCTCAAGGACTGGCCCACCTTCTGTTCTACATATGTGTGCAGGGCTGGTACTGCCTTTTTTGGCTTGGTACTCTCCACATCGGCTCGGCACAAGCCATAAGTTCTCTGGAAGGTGCAGAGTCCACCACTTGGAAAGGGAGGGAATGCAGCACCAGCAACCAGGAGCACGTTCAGCTTCTGCTCCGAAGGATGAGTCCACACATACTGTTGTCTCTTGGCAATTGATTCGGTGATTGATTGCTGACAGAATGATTGACGAGGAGTAGGAGGAGCATCAGGACAGACAGCGCCTTTTGGCTGAGGTGGTGGAGCCTTGACTGCATGAAATTGGGTGTGTGCCACTGGATGATGAATCGTTTGCTTCGGCAGGCTGGAACACCACATCGGAGCCACGGTTCTCCCAGGCCACTTTATGGTGACGCTGTATGTGTTGATGCAGGGCCATGGTGCCAAAATTGACACCCTGGGTACGCTTCACCTTCTGCTCACAAATTCTGCAAATGGCCATGTTCACCTCCTCTGGTGGCCTAGCAAAAAATTACCACACTGCCGAGTATGGCATTTTCCCCTCAACACTCAATGCTGACTGCCTGCTACTGCTGCCCCCGTGAACCCCTGCACCTCTACTTTCCATGCCGGTAGGCTCCTGCGAAGTGGGTGGTCTACCCCGTTTGTCTCCTGACCTCCCACTGCTGCCACCTTGCTAACTGACAGCCACACTACCACCCTGCTGGCTCAGACGCTGCCTCACGCGCAATTGCGATTGGCTACATCATCATCCACAACTGTCTGCACAATTGTGATCAGCTACATCATCATCATCCGCTATTGTCTGCACGTCACTGATGTCCCCTTCAACAGTCTCAGAGCCAGGAGCCTGACCACTCGCAACACCTGCTCCCACTCAACTCTCATCATCACTACTTGCCCACCTACCAGAGGAAGCTGCGGATGTCTCCTTCAGATCTTTCCTGGGCAGTAGCTGCTGACTGTCCTCTAGTAGCTCGTCCTTACTGAAAAGTGGAGTTGATCCTACGGCATACAATACTTCTCGCGCTCAGGGAACTGAAAATGACAGAGGAAGGTGCAGGACAGTTGGGGGCACAGGGCCTGCTCCTCGGCCATGCCAACTAAGGGTTGTGTCAAAAGAACTCACCAACTCTTGACTGGGGGTGTCTGATGTCACTTACGACAAAGTCAAAGACCGAGTCAACCATTCAAGGTCTGCTGGGTTGCTGATCAAGACACAACTACTAGATGACATTGGGAGCTCAGGAATCTCACTGCGACTCCTTCTGCCACCCCCCCCCCCTTCTTCTGCTGCCTGCCACTGCCCGTTCCCTTTGAAGGGCCTGTCATCTGTCTGTCTAACATACTGTATAATAAAAGAATTAAATATAATTTGCTACCAGCAAATAGGGCGTCTACTTGCTGGTAGCAACTGCAAAAAAACGCTCACTCCTCCTGTTGATTGACAGGGCCAGCCGCGATCTCCTCCTCCGGCTGGCCCTGTCAGCATTTCAAAAATCGCGTGCCTGTGTTGATTCGGCGCAGGCGCTCTGAGATAAGGAGGCTCGCCTCCTCAGCACTCCATCAGTGTGCCTGTGCCGATGACGTCTTCTCTTTCGGTGACGTCATCGGCGCAGGCGCACTGAGGGAGTGCTGAGGAGGCGAGCCTCCTTATCTCAGAGCGCCTGCGCCGAATCAACACAGGCGCGCGATTTCTGAAATGCTGACAGGGCCAGCCGGAGGAGGAGATCGCTGCTGGCCCTGCAAATCAACAGGAGGAGGGGGCGGTTTTTTGCGGCTGTTACCAGCAAGTAGACGCCCTACTTGCTGGTAGACAGGTAATTATATTATAAAAGTATGTTTTTTGACATATCTTCAGAACGAAAATGATTAATAACATAATGTATAGCTACAGACGTGGACAAAATTGTTGGTACCCTTTGGTCAATGAAAGAAAAAGTCACAATGGTCACAGAAATAACTTTAATCTGACAAAAGTAATAATAAATTAAAATTCTATAAATGTTAACCAATGAAAGTCAGACATTGTTTTTCAACCATGCTTCAACAGAATTATGTAAAAAAATAAACTCATGAAACAGGCATGGACAAAAATGATGGTACCCCTAGAAAACACAGAACATAATGTGACCAAAGGGACATGTTAATTCAAGGTGTGTCCACTAATTAGCATCACAGGTGTCTACAACCTTGTAATCAGCCATTGGGCCTATATATATGGCTCCAGGTAATCACTGTGTTGTTTGGTGATATGGTGTGTACCACACTCGACATGGACCAGAGGAAGCAAAGGAAAGAGCTGTCTCAAGAGATCAGAAAGAAAATTATAGACAAGCATGTTAAAGGTAAAGGCTATAAGACCATCTCCAAGCAACTAGATGTTCCTGTGAGTACAGTTGCACATATTATTCATAAGTTTAAGATCCATGGGACTGTAGCCAACCTCCCTGGACGTGGCCGCAGGAGGAAAATTGATGACAAATCTAAGAGACGGATAATCCGAATGGTAACAAAAGAGCCTAGAAAGACTTCTAAAGAGATTCAAGGTGAACTTCATGCTCAAGGAACATCAGTGTCAGATCGCACCATCCGTCGTTGTTTGAGCCAAAGTGGACTACATGGGAGACGACCAAGGAGGACACCATTGTTGAAAACGAATCATAAAAAAGCAAGACTGGAATATGCCAAACTACATGTTGACAAGCCACAAAGCTTCTGGGAGAATGTCCTGTGGACAGATGAGACAAAAATCGAAGTTTTTGCCAAGGCACATCAGCTGTATGTTCACAGACGAAAAAATGAAGCATATCAAGAAAAGAACACTGTCCCTACTGTGAAACATGGAGGAGGCTCTGTTATGTTCTGGGGCTGCTTTGCTGCGTCTGGCACAGGGTGTCTTGAATCTGTGCAGGGTACAATGAAATCTCAAGACTATCAAGGAATTCTAGAGAGAAATGTACTAGCCAGTGTCAGAAAGCTTGGTCTCAGTCGCAGGTCATGGGTCTTGCAACAGGACAATGACCCAAAACACACCGCTAAAAACACCCAAGAATGGCTAAGAGGAAAAAATTGGACTATTCTAAAGTGGCCTTCTATGAGCCCTGACCTCAATCCTATTGAGCATCTTTGGAAGGAGCTGAAACATGCAGTCTGGAAAAGGCACCCTTCAAACCGGACACAACTGGAGCAGTTTGCTCATGAGGAGTGGGCCAAAATACCTGCTGAGAGGTGCAGATGTCTCATTGACAGTTACAGGAAGCGTTTGATTGCAGTGATTGCCTCAAAAGGTTGCGCAACAAAATATTAAGTTAGGGGTACCATCATTTTTGTCCATGCCTGTTTCATGAGTTTATTTTTTTACATAATTCTGTTGAAGCATGGTTGAAAAACAATGTCTGACTTTCATTGGTTAACATTTATAGAATTTTAATTTATTATTACTTTTGTCAGATTAAAGTTATTTCTGTGACCATTGTGACTTTTTCTTTCATTGACCAAAGGGTACCAACAATTTTGTCCACGTCTGTATATCGCAGGATAGGGATTATAAGTACCCCCCCAAAAAAATGAGTTTAGTGGGGTGACAGAAGCCCTTCAAGGTTTGAGACCTTGTTCAAAGTTATCTCAGCACTCAAATCTCCTTCGGTCCCCATACTTTTGAAAGGTACTCCTTTCCTGATATTGCTTAAACCGTTAAAAAGTGTGTTTCAGCTTTAACTTTATGCCTTTTGGAGATAACATAATCTTCAACTTGTTAAAGTGTTCACAGTTACAGTCATTTTGACCAGGTGTCAAAATTACTGGTCACTGTAAATATTCCTTTCGGCCTGAAGATCTGTGTATGGGACACAATACAACAAAGTATAGTACTGATAGAATGAGGTCATTAATATATTCCTGAGGTGGAGGAGAAGGAATAGATCATAACAGAGAATAAGGCCAATGTGAATGGATGAGAATATTACATTATATCATATGATATCGATCACTGCTACCATATGTATCCAGTTAACTAGAAACCATCAAAAATGCATTACATTGAGTGTCCAAATTTTGAATATAGAAAATAATTTAAGAATTTTAAATTTTACAGTATTTGTACCATACTTCTTTAAAAAGTTTGAACAGCCCTGGTAAAACATGACATATTCCTGCAAATGTTGCACTCCCTCTTACAGCTCAGAAAATAACTCAGTGGGGGAATTTACCACACCCTGCACTGCAGAGTTTTGTCTTCAAAAAGATTTTTAGGATTTACTTGCACAAATATTTTAGCTTTACTCCAGATTTATCACTGCCAGTGGCGGGCAGGGGGTGGGGTAAAATAAAACTAGAGTGGTATTTCTAGACAAAAGCGTTGAGCTTAAAGATACACAAAATTTAACAAACATTGTGTACATTTTTATAAATTTGGGGCAAAGAGGGCCAACACAGACTGAAGTAAAGCTGACTTCAAATATTAGTCTCATGATAAATTCCCCCCAATATGTGTAACATATGTGAAAGCTGAGCAGCTCCCTAGATGATCAACTAGGATATTTTTTAAATTCTTAAATTGACTTAAAAGTTAATCCAAATCATTAGTATTTTCTTCACTCACAACCGTGTGACAGATCCATTTATTGTAGTGGACTTATTTAAGATTCAGTCAAAAGATGTTTTTCATAGTTATACGTTTAATAGCTAGGTAACTTGTGGGAACTGTACAATTCCCATTGCTGAATATACTGCAAAAGTGCTTGTAGAAACATGATCTGCGATGAAGACTTGTCAGAAAATCTTGAGAACTACTGTATATTATTATGGTCATTGCCTGAAAAATGCAAAACAACGTAAGATGGAAATATAAAAGAGAAAAAAAGAGAAAAAGAAGGGTGGCTCACTTGTCCACTACCAGGATTCAGATGCTCTAATCAATATGATTCACCCAAGCATAAAAAAATAATATTCAATAGATGATTGACACTCTCTCTGGAATCACACTGGAATGTATACTTTGAAATTATGTACTATATTGATCCAGCTAAAAATATATAATAATAATAACAACAACTAAGATCTCTCCAAAATGTGCTCAATTAAAATAGGCTCAAAATGGAGACCGCAATTCAAATAAAACTAACAGTAAAAAACAGTAGAAGATAACAATATATGTATATACGTGTACACAATTATAATGCAGATGGTATAGAGCTTACATTAAAAGACAGTCAAAGAAAATAGCAGTACATGTATATGAGTATACACCATTATAATGCCGATGATATAAAGCTTGCACTGTATCTATTTATGCAACACTGATATCACATGTAATTAATAGAATTCCTCAGTTCATCCTTTGATGGCACATTCCGCTCTAATGGCTATAACAATATCTATTCTTATGCCCTTTTGGTGGCTATATATATATATACAGGGAGTGCAGAATTATTAGGCAAATGAGTATTTTGACCACATCATCCTCTTTATGCATGTTGTCTTACTCCAAGCTGTATAGGTTCGAAAGCCTACTACCAATTAAGCATATTAGGTGATGTGCATCTCTGTAATGAGAAGGGGTGTGGTATAATGACATCAACACCCTATATCAGGTGTGCATAATTATTAGGCAACTTCCTTTCCTTTGGCAAAATGGGTCAAAAGAAGGACTTGACAGGCTCAGAAAAGTCAAATATAGTGAGATATCTTGCAGAGGGATGCAGCACTCTTAAAATTGCAAAGCTTCTGAAGCGTGATCATCGAACAATCAAGCGTTTCATTCAAAATAGTCAACAGGGTCGCAAGAAGCGTGTGGAAAAACCAAGGCGCAAAATAACTGCCCATGAACTGAGAAAAGTTAAGCATGCAGCTGCCAAGATGCCACTTGCCACCAGTTTGGCCATATTTCAGAGCTGCAACATCACTGGAGTGCCCAAAAGCACAAGGTGTGCAATACTCAGAGACATGGCCAAGGTAAGAAAGGCTGAAAGACGACCACCACTGAACAAGACACACAAGCTGAAACGTCAAGACTGGGCCAAGAAATATCTCAAGACTGATTTTTCTAAGGTTTTATGGACTGATGAAATGAGAGTGAGTCTTGATGGGCCAGATGGATGGGCCCATGGCTGGATTGGTAAAGGGCAGAGAGCTCCAGTCCGACTCAGACGCCAGCAAGGTGGAGGTGGAGTACTGGTTTGGGCTGGTATCATCAAAGATGAGCTTGTGGGGCCTTTTCGGGTTGAGGATGGAGCCATGCTCAACTCCCAGTCCTACTGCCAGTTTCTGGAAGACACCTTCTTCAAGCAGTGGTACAGGAAGAAGTCTGCATCCTTCAAGAAAAACATGATTTTCATGCAGGACAATGCTCCATCACACACCAAGTATTCCCTAGCGATACTGGCAAGAAAGGGTATAAAAGAAGAAAATCTAATGACATGGCCTCCTTGTTCACCTGATCTGAACCCCATTGAGAACCTGTGGTCCATCATCAAATGTGAGCTTTACAAGGAGGGAAAACAGTACACCTCTCTGAACAGTGTCTGGGAGGCTGTGGTTGCTGCTGCACGCAATGCTGATGGTGAACAGATCAAAACACTGACAGAATCCATGGATGGCAGGCTTTTGAGTGGCCTTGCAAAGAAAGGTGGCTATATTGGTCACTGATTTGTTTTTGTTTTGTTTTTGAATGTCAGAAATGTATATTTGTGAATGTTGAGATGTTATATTGGTTTCACTGGTAAAAATAAATAATTGAAATGGGTATATATTTGTTTTTTGTTAAGTTGCCTAATAATTATGCACAGTAATAGTCACCTGCACACACAGATATCCCCCTAAAATAGCTAAAACTAAAAACAAACTAAAAACTACTTCCAAAAATATTCAGCTTTGATATTAATGAGTTTTTTGGGTTCATTGAGAACATGGTTGTTGTTTAATAATAAAATTAATCCTCAAAAATACAACTTGCCTAATAATTCTGCACTCCCTGTATATATATATATATATATATATATATATATATAGCAATGGAAGTATCAAATGTGAGATATTTACAATAAAATTAATTTATGTCCAAGGTCCTTCTTACTTTCAGTTTGCTCGGCCTAGAGCAATCTTACCTCAGGTATGTTTTTCTGTTTGCTCGCGTGCGCTGGGGGATGGTAACATCAGCTGGGTGCCACGGTTGTTTGTAGACCGCACAGCGGTGATATTTACAGGTACAGTCCGGCTGATTACATAATCCGCAACTTCAGAAGATACCTCACGGCCGTGAGTGATACAAATTTGTCAGGTTGTAATGTGAACATTGCAGCACAACAATATAATGTGTGTACACTCTAGTAGCTACTAAAACAGTTTATATGGATTGAACGCCATAAGGAGTGCCAACTATGAACAAAATACGGACACTGTATATTTGAAACTTTCCAGGCGTACTACAATAAACATCCTACACAAGATAGGAATTATGTGGATGTGAGAACCAATATAACAATATAATAATAGCAAAAACAGGTACACTCTGCGGTCTTACTAAGCCCTCAAACTGATGTTAAAATTTAGAAATTAGCCAACATATCCTACTATGGAGGACATTTCTGAGCCCGAGCACCGCACCAAGGTTTCTCAAGTAGCTCGGGTCTTAACACTCACCTACCTGAGCAGTATGGGCAATACCAGGGGCCAGTGGGCGAATTACAGGAGCGTGAGGTCCAACTCACAGGCAACTCACCAGTTAGCTCCAGCATGTAACCATGCTAGCAATGGGAGGAGGGAGGAGTCTGCGAGTCCCACTCAAGACTGGCTGATATGGCCCAGGCCTCGCAGGTGCACTCAAATGTAGCCTGTGGATGGAAAACAGGCACATTTAGGCTACTTTCACACTTGCGTTCAGAGCGGATCCGTCTCAGACGGATCCGCTCATATAATGCAGACGGTGGCTCCGTTCAGTACGGATCCATCTGCATTATACTGTTAAAATATTTCTAAGTGTGAAAATAGCCTCAGACGGATCCGTCCAGACTTTCAATGTAAAGTCAATGGGGGACGGATCCGTTTGAAGATTGAGCCATAGTGTGTCATCTTCAAACGGATCCGTCCCCATTGACTTACATTGTAAGTCTGGACGGATCCGCACGCCTCCGCACGGCCAGGCGGACACCCGAACGCTGCAAGCAGCGTTCAAGTGTCCGCCTGCTGAGCGGAGCGGAGGCTGAACGCTGCCAGACTGATGCATTTTTGAGCGGATCCGCGTCCACTCAGAATGCATTAGTGCTGGACGGAAGCGTTCGGGTCCGCTTGTGAGCCCCTTCAAACAGAGCTCACAAGCGGACACCCGAACGCTAGTGTGAAAGTAGCCTTAAACTGGAGTTTATACACCTCCAAGCATCTCTATATACAAACAAACTGAAAAAATTGCATAGTATTTTTGCTATCATTATATTGTTTTGTCACTTGACTAAAGTGTGAATAAAACACTGAGCTGTTTGATCCAAGAAACTTGTTGTTGCCTCTATACTGCATCTGCTAATCCTGTCTACCAGAGTGAAACCCCAGAATTGGTGGAGGATGTGGGCATGAGCAGTGAGGCTGGCGTGAATGCTGATTTATTTCCTTTTTTTTCCTTTTTTTTGGTTTCTGCATTTTTCAGGCACAGTTGTATGTTGTACATGAAACCAGCTTTATTACAACCAGTGCCCCACAACAAATCGGAGGCTGTTGTGAAGGCCCTCATGGAGGCTAATCTGCAGTAGCGAGAGACAAACCAGCAGCAACACAAGGCTAATAAGCAGCAGCAGGAGACTAACCAGTTGCTGCTACAACACGTGATGGCTTTGCAGACAGCAGGAGCAACCCTGAGCGTCCATGATGCCCGGTAAGCAGTCCATGCCACGATTCCGCAGATGACATCGAAACCTACCTGGCGATGTACGAGAAAGTGGCCATCAGGGAAAAGCTACCCCCTGACCAGTGGGCTAAGGTTGTCGCTCCGTTCCTGGCATTCGATTCCCAATAGGTGCATTTCGACTTGCCGGACAATCAAGCGGCTGATTAACAGAAACTCAAGGGTGAGATTCTGGCAAGACTGGGGGTTAATGTGTTGGTCAGGGCCCAGCGGGTGCATCAGTGGGGGTTCAACCTGGCTGAGCCTGCAAGACCCCAGTATTATAACTTACTTCACCTCTTGCAAAAATGGCTACAGCCTGACCTGCTGAATCCCACTGCTATGCTGGATCGTCTGTTGCCCGATTTGTTCTTGATGGCTTTGCCATACCCTCTCCAGCACTGGATCAGTCAGGTGTCTCCTGGCAATGTCCTTGAGATGGTGGACCTAGTGGAACGCTATGAAGCTACTAGGAATCTAAAAGAGGGTTATGTCGGGGGTGGGGTTGGCAAACCCCAGAAATCTCCACCCCAGGCCCGGAGATTTGAGCTAATAAAACCCACCCGGGATGTACCCACGGCAGACTTGGCTCCGATAGTCTGCTGGCAGTGTCAGGAGCCTGGCCATGTAAGGGCTAACTGTCCGCATCGGGTTGAGCCCATGGACACTAACTATGGCTACCGTCAGTGGAAGAGGGAGAGACAACCCCACTAAGTGTGCTGGTGGGAGATGTGGAGGACTTGCCGCTGGGTCCTGAAGTGGCAGACCTCAATGATAATTTTGGTACCGCCCAATGTCGGGACCCAACCCTATCCCGCACCTGGGAAAATGTGTTAATAGTAGATGGTGAACCAACCTGGGGCAGAGTCAGTGTTTCCCCATTTTGTGGTTCATCAGGATATGTTGTATCTGGTAAACCAACTATGGGGTGAACCTATTGAACAACATTTCCATAGTCCCTTAGTACCTCTCCCGATTTATTGAAATACCGTTTGACGGAATAGCTATGGATCTCATAAGCCCAGTACCGAAGTCCGCCAGAGTGCATCAACACATCTTAGTCATTCTAGACTACGCCACTCGGTACCTGGCGGTGGTGCCACTGCGATATACCTCAGCCATAGCTAAGGAATTAATGGATATATTTTCCTGAGTAGGACTACCTAAAGAGGTTCTGACCAACCAAGGGACCCCTATTATGTCCAAGGTGATGAGGGAACTCTGTAAGTTGCTGCACATAAAACAGCTACGGACGTCCGTTTACCATCCACAAACGAACAGTCTGGTAGAAAGGTTTAACCAAACATAAAAAAATATGTTGAAATGGGTGGTGGCTAAAAATGGGAAGGACTGGGATCTCTTGTTCGCAGTGAGAGAGGTACCTCAGGCCTCTACTGGGTTCTTGCCCTTCGAACTGCTTTATGGCAGACACCCTAACAGTCTCTTGAACGTGGCCAAAGTGGAGTGGGAACAACAACCCACTCCACATAAAAGTGTCATTGAGTACGTTACCCAGATCCAAAATCGGATAAAGACAGTGTTGCCTCTTTTTAGAGAGCATATGGAGGCAGCTCAGGAAGCCCAGAGTCGGGTATATAATCGGCAGACTCTGGTCCGGATCTTTAACCCGGGTGATCGGGTTTTGGTTCTGGTGCCAACCCTGGACAGTAAGTTCCTGGCTAATTGAAGATGTAAATTACAAGGTACACCAGCCAGGGCGGCAAAAGCCAGAGCAGGTTTACCATGTGAATTTACTCAAACCGTGGAAAAATAGGGAAACCTGTACAGAAGACAGCCCACGTGTAATAAGTCTCCAAGTGTATTATATTTATGTATGAAAAATATATCAACCTGATTTGGCAATCCTCTCCAAATCTAGTGTATGTTTGGAGTAAAGAACACCCAGAGGACTCATGACCAGGATTCAACATGAGTTATACAAAAAGTGAATAATGCAATTTATTTTCAGTCTTCATAAGAGATGTAAAACACAGAGAGAGAATGCACCAAACAGATATAACACTGACTATGCTGGCAAGACATAAATGCAGGTATTAAAAGCTGAGACTTTTGCCAATATATTCCAGTCATGGAGATATCGGAGCCCATCATGCACCACGTCACGGTTCTCAGCATGGCAAGGGGTCCTAACCGCTGCTCTAACTATGGTGTGAACACGGTCTGAAGGTGATATAATTCAACTCGCAGCCAAGCTTCCCACAAATGCCCAGCATGTATACTGCGATAGTACTATGTGAATGAAGCCAGGCCGCGAGCCGCACCCACACCAGACCATGTGATGGAGGTTACCAGGTGCAAAAGAGTGTTAGAATGCCAAGTAAAGGCAAACACACTCAAATCTGCCTTGTTAGATTTGAGTGTGTTTGCCTTTACTTGGCATTCTAACACTCTTTTGCACCTGGTAACCTCCATCACATGGTCTGGTGTGGGTGCGGCTCGCGGCCTGGCTTCATTCACATAGTACTACCGCAGTATACATGCTGGGCATTTGTGGAAAGCTTGGCTGCGAGTTGAATTATATCACCTTCAGACCGTGTTCACACCATAGTTAGAGCAGCGGTTAGGACCCCTTGCCATGCTGAGAACCGTGACATGGTGCATGATGGGCTCCGATATCTCCATGACTGGAATATATTGGCAAAAGTCTCAGCTTTTAATACCTGCATTTATGTCTTGCCAGCATAGTCAGTGTTATATCTGTTTGGTGCATTCTCTCTCTGTGTTTTATATGATTAATTGCTACATTCTGTGTAGTTTGCTCTTGTGGTGCATGTGGACCACGCCGATATCCTCCATTGTATGCATATTTTGCTGGGGTTAGTCGATTACTGCGGTCCACATGCGGTCGGGCTGCTCCCCCAATAAAAGACACGCCACAGTGTCAGGGGCTGAGCAGTTCCTCCAGAATTGCCACTATATATTTTTTTGTTTTTCTCTTTCTTCATAAGAGATGATTGCTTACATAAATAGTTTAGGAAAAGTCGTAATCTATTGTCCATGAGTGAATATTGATAGTCCTTGAAGTATCATTGTTGAAGGCCAGGAATCCTCTTCAAGCTCCATGTGTCTTCATCTTCTCCAGCAAAAACAACCCCCAACAGACTTGAGAGTGAGTGTAAGAAGACCCCCCTTGTCTGTCCCTGTCAGTTATTTATACCATAGAAACAGGCGTGTCTTAGTATTGTATGTATTGTCTTATACATTGTCATATATGGTAGACTTCAAATATAGTTATTGACGTTCCCATATAGACCTTCCATTGCCAAGTGTATTACTATAAATGGTGTGTAATGTAATACCTATTAATATTATATCACATATTATTTAACGCCAGGTTTTCTAGAAGAAGAGGTACCAGCCCCTCTGTCTGATGCAAGAGAGGCAGATGCCACAGTAAAAATTGCTGATAGCCTCTCCTCTAAACAGACTCAGGAGGCCAGGGAGTTCGTTAGTCGGAACACGGATGTGTTCTCTGACCTCACTGGATTAAAAGTCCAATTAAAACCATACCGGGTACCCGAGGCTCGGCAACAGGCCATATCGGAGAAGGTGCAGCTAATTTTGCAGCTAGACGTCATTGAGGAGTCAAAAAGTGAGTAGACCAGTCCTATAGTATTGATGCCCAAGCCGGATGGGACGTTGCAGTTTTGTCGAGAAGTTAGGACAAGTCCGGAATTTGTCTGTTTTGATCCTCACGAAAGAGTACTGGTAGGTGCCCTTAACGAAGGCTGCCAAAGAGAAAACTGCCTTCTTCATGCCTGAGTGGCTGTATCAATATTAGGTCTTACCCTTTGCTTTGCATGGCGCCCCCACCACTTTTCAGTGACTAATGGACATCGTGCTTCGTCCACATCATCGGTACGCTTCGGCTTACCCGGACGATATTGTCATGCACAGTACCGACTGGGAACGTCACCTACCCAAAGTGCAGGCTGTAGTGGACTCTCTTTTGAAAGCTGGCCTAAGCACTAACCCCAAAAAATGTGCGATAGGGTTAGAAAAGACTATGTTCCTGGGGGAATGTAATTGGGCGCCGAGTCATCAAACTCCAAGTGAACAAAATAGAGGCGATACTGAATTGTCCTCGACCTGTCACCACTAGGCAAATAAAGTAATTCCTGGGAATGTTGGGCTATTACATGAGGTTTGTTCCCCACTTTGCTAATCTAGCCGTGCCTTTGACAGGATTCTTGAAGGGACACAAGTCAATGATGGTTTGCTGGGATGATCGGGCGGAGGAGGCTTTCGCCGCTTTGAAGTCGGCCATGTCCGGGTCCCTGATTTTGGTGACACCCAACTTCAAAAGGGAGTTTATAGTACAGACCAATGCCTCCGAAGTAGGCCTCGGTGCTGTACTGTCTCAGGAAGTCAACGGGGAGGAGCATCCCGTTGTCTTCCTCATCCGCTAGCTCACCCCAGCCAAGACCGGGTATAGTACAGTGGAAAGAGAGTGCATGGCTATCAAGTGGTCATTCGAGTCTCTCTGGTATTATTTATTGGGGAGTAAATTCCACCTGGTGACTGACCCTCTCAAGTGGATGAGCAAGGCCAAGGACAGAAATAAGTTTTCGGTGGAACACAGAGCAGGCCGGTTACAGGGAAACGCGGATGCCCTGTCCCAGGTACACTGTCTGGCATGTGTTCACCCCTTCAGGGTTACACAGTGAGAGATTTTGTCTGGGAAAACAGGTGATGTTAAATATCGGACCGGATTTTAAATGCCGGTCCGGGTTTTGGCAGCACCTAGCTGTCCTTAAGTAGGCAGCTGGGCTCAGAAGCTGTGTCTTTTTGCTGGGATCTGGTAGCCTTGTGTCTGGATGAAAGCTTGCTACCTGTTTGGCATGAAAACAGGTTGGTGCTGCTATCAGCAAGGACTCTTTGAGGCAGAATTGCAGCATGGTCTGAATTACCACCAACACAGCAAGGTGACTTTTCGTTTTGATTATGACTGTTTGTTTTGTCACTTGCCTAAAGTTTGAATAAAACACATAACTGTTTGAGCCAAAGAACTTGTTGTTGCCTCTATACTGCGTCCGCTAATTCTGTCTACCAGAGCAAAACCCCACAGTATGTAATGATTATTAACACAGAAGCGCTTTTGGTATATGAATTAGAAAGGAAATTAGGTTTTATACCAAATAAGGATATATTTATTGTATGTGTATATTAATTGTTCATTGTTGAATAAAACGTAAGTAAATAGTTGAGAGCCAGTCAAATTTTTCTAATATAATTATTATTTACAACTGCGAGGTGAACAGTGGACAGGGCTCCACTAAAGCTGGTGAGCATCCTCAAACTAGAAATTGTTATTAGTTTCAGAGATTTGCATGTCTTCTTCCTGCCCTGACCTTGATCTATTACTGTCCTCATTACCCCTGTAGGTCTGCTGTCAACCATATGGAGACTGCTACGGGAAGTAGAGACCTGGTGGTCCCTTACAGCGAAGTCCAGATTCCTATATGGAGTTAAATGGTGAATACTAGGGAATACTAAGGAATACTAGGGACTTGCCAGGATAACACCCTTAAAATTACCCCACAGTCAAATCTGTTTGTTGGGAAAGTGGTTCCACATCCACTGCTATAACACATAGTTTCCTCATTAAATAATCAATGAACCAAAACCTCTCATTGTGTAAACAGGTTTCATAATAAAATATCTCATTAAGATAGATAGTCAGAGAGTAAAATGAAAGACTGGTGCCTCATTATCTGCAAGTAAGAATGTGGCTGTAGTAGTCCAAACAGCAGTAGCAGCACAGTCTGCACCAAATGTGTGGCCAGTAGACTTATGACATTCTAATAAAAGTGGTGGAGAGGGTGAGGACTATGAGAATGATAGCATGATGGACCAGACTTGGGTACTGGATAGGAGTGATGAGGAGGTGACATCAGAGGAGGGTATTGTCCATGGCAGTAATAAAGATCAGTGCCAATGTCTGGCCAAAATACTCACAGGGCTAGATTTTCTTCTATGGTGGTCAGAATGGGAACTGGTGATGCTACTGATAGTATTGGCACTTACTCAAAATATGCCAGAACTAAGCTAAGCACAGCTGCTGACATAATTTTTTTTAATACCTTCCATCTAGCAATTTTTCTTCAGAGTGCCTGCAGATTAAAAATACTTCTGTCTGAAGGCTCTGCAGGATGAAAATAAACAACGAGCATTCAAACACAGGCATCATGGCTCTATTGCAGCACATGAGGCGGTATCAACAGATCCAGTGGGAAAATAAAACTGGCTAGTAAAGGGAAAATACCCCATTAACCCCTTTAGGACACAGCCATATTTCACCTTAAGGACCAGGCCATTTTTTGCAAATCTGACCAGTGTCACTTTAAGTGCTGATAACTATTATACATAGTAATACCTACAAAAATAGTTATTACTTTACATTCCCCATATGTCTACTTCATGTTTAGATCAATTTGGGAATGATATTTTATTTTTGGGGGATGTTACAAGGCTTAGAAGTTTAGAAGCAAATCTTAAAAGTTTTCAGAAATTTTGAAAAAGACCAGTTCAGGTCTGAAGTCACTTTGTGAGGCTTACATAATAGAAACCACCCAAAAATGACCCCATTCTAGAAACTACACCCCTCAAGGTATTCAAAACTGATTTTACAAACTTTGTTAATCCTTTAGGTGTTCCACAAGAGTTAATGGCAAATGGTGATAAAATTTCTGAATTTAGATTTTTGGGCAAATTTTCGATTTTAATCCATTTTTTCCAGTAACAAAGCAATGGTTAACTGCCAAACAAAATGCTATATTTATTGCCCCGATTCTGTAGTTTGCAGAAGCACCCCATATGTGGTCGCAAACTACTGTATGAGCACACAGTAGGGCTTAGAGGGAAAGGTGCGTCGTATGGTTTTTGGAAGGCAGATTTTGCTGGACTTGTTTTTTTTACACCATGTCCCATTTGAAGCCCCCCGATGCACCCCTAGAGTAGAAACTCCATAAAAGTGATCCATCTAAGAAACTACACCCCTCAAGGTATTCAAAACTGATTTTACAAACTTTGTTAACTCTTTAGGTGTTGCACAAGAGTTTTTGGCAAATGGAGATGAAATTTGAGAATTTAAATTTTTTGGCAAATTTTCCATTTTAATCCATTTTTTCCAGTAACAAAGCAAGGGTTAACAGCCAAGCAAAATGCTTTATTTATTGCTCCGATTCTGTAGTTTGCAGAAACACCCCATATGTGGTTGCAAACTACTGTATGAGCACACAGTAGGGCTTAGAGGGAAAGGTGCCAAACGGTTTTGGAAGGCAGATTTTGCTGGACCATTTTTTGTTTTGACACAATGTCCTATTTGAAGCCCCCCTGATGCACCACTAGAGTAGAAACTCCAAAAAAGTGGCCCCATTTTTTAAACTATGGGATAGGGTGGCAGTATTGTTGGTACTAGTTTAGGGTACATATGATTTTTGGTTGCTCTATATTAAACTTTTTGTGATGCAAGGTAACAAGAAATAGCTGTTTTGGCACCGTTTTAATTTTTTGTTATTTTCAATATTCATCTGACAGGTTAGATCATGTAATATTTTTATAGAGCAGGTTGTCACGGATGTGGCGATACCTAATATGTTTACAATTTTTTATTTCTGTAAGTTTTACACAATAATTTCATTTTTCAAACAAAAAAAATCATGTTTTAGTGTCTCCATAGTCTGAGAGCTATAGTTCTTTCAGTTTTTGGGCAAATATTTTGGGTAGGGTATAATTTTTGCGGGATGAGATGATGGTTTGATTGGCACTATTTTGGGGTGCGTATGACTTTGATAGCTTGCTATTACACTTTTTGTGATGTAAGGTCACAAACAATAGCTTTTTTACACCTTTTTTTGTGAGGACACAGCGATACCTAATATATATACTTTTTTTATTTATGTAAGTTTTACACAATTATTTCATTTTTGAAACAAAAAAAATCTAGTTTTAGAGTCTCCATATTCTGAGAGCCATAGTTTTTTTAGTTTTTGGGTGATTATCTTAGGTAGGTATTTTACATACGACTTTTTTGATCACTTTTATTACCTTTTTTGGAAAGTTAGGTGGGCAAAATTTCAATTTCATTATAGTTTATTTTTTATTTTTATGGCGTTCACCGTTCAGGTAAAGTAACATGACTGTTTTATAGATCAGGTCGTTACGGACGCGGTGATATCAAACATGTGTAGGGAATTTTTTTTTTTCATTTTTAATCAGTGATATATGTGTTTTTTTTGATTTTTACTTTTTTTTTTACTTTTTTTTTACCCAGACCCACTTGATTCTTGAAGATCCAGTGGGTCTGATGTCTGTATAATACAGTACAGTACACTATATAGTGTATTGTACTGTATTTTACTTACACTTTGCCTGAACAGATCTATACCTTTACCACAGATCTGTTCAGCACAATGGACAGCAGGATGCCTGAGAAGACGTCCTGTTGCCATGGGAACCTTCCCCGTCTGCCACAACTGAGCAGACAGGGAAAGGGAAGGAGTGGAGCTCCCTCCCTCTGTGACCTCATCCTGTCTGGGGGCTGCAAAGGCACAGCAGCCCCCCGATGGGAGAGGGAGGGAGCTCCCTGACTGTTAACCCTTTCCATACAGCGGTCCGTACAGACCGCTGTATGGAAAGGGTTAAACGGCTGACATCGCAGCATAGATGTCAGCCGTTTATACCAGAGTGTCAGCAATGTGCTGACACTCTGGTATAACCACTGGACACCAACGAATATATTCAAGAGGAGGCGCCTCCCACACCGCCTGCAACCCCCTGTTTCCTGCACCACCCGTCGGCATAATAATCATTCAGGGGTTGCAGAGTGGGTAAAAAATATATATTTCCGGCATTTTTACGTTTCTGATCCCCACGGTCAGGGATCGCGGGAATCAGAAACTGCAGAAAGCGCAGCAAACCGCAGGTCTGAATTGACCTGCGGTTTGCTGAGATTGCCAACATGGGGGGGTCACAGGACTCCCCGGCGCATCTAGCCAAGGTGCCTGCTCAATGATTTGAGCAGGCACCGGGTCCCGATCACCGCCCGCCGGGCGGCGGTGATCGGAACCATACATGACGTACCAGTGCGTCATGTGTCCTTAAGTACCTAATGTTTTTAACTTTTAAAAAGCATTACAAATCTGACTGCATTATGTGTTTTTAAACAAACTGCTTTGCTGGCATTCTGTGACCACCACAGCTCTGTTCTCTCCAACAGTGATGGGTGCTGCTCCACTCAGGCCCCCTCAGCCTGTCTCTTAGTAGCTCAGATGCACTAGTCTTCTACAGCCTCCTGGAAGTAAGTTGGGCCACCAGAATCATCCTGTCTGTCTTTTCTGCCAGGCCATGGCCCACGCTAGCCATCTAGACCTCTTCTTTCTTCCCTTAGGGGACAGGTGTGTGCTCCCTCTGGCTCTTGGAAGGCCAATGCATGCCCCCTAATTTACACCAGACTATGTCTGGCAGCTCTGGAGTATTTAAGCACCTTCCTCTGTGGAAAGGTGCCTGAGCAATATGTTTTCTAGTTTTCTAATTTCTGCTAAGGTGTGCTGTATCTGTTTGCCTGCCTGTGTATTGACTACTGGCTGATTCCTGGATTCTGACCCTCCTGATCACGGTATTGACCCTTTGCTGCCTGCCTTGACCTCCCTGACCACGGTTTTGCCTGATCCCTTGGTGATCTGCATTGTCTTTGGCCTAAAGAGATCACCTAAATGGTTCCTGTCCTAAAGAGATCACCTTGACAACGGCAGACAGAAACAAATAATTTTGTACAAAATGTATTTGCCAAGAATCTCACATTTATAATGTAGCATAAGCATTTTACATTTTCTATAGTGAGTATGGCACTATTGTATTTACTCTAGTGTTTGTGTTTGCAGAGTGCTGCTGTCTTGTTTGTTTTTTGTTTATAGTCCGCAACACCTTTCTGTGCTAGCATTGGCTCTCCTGACTGTCTATTTCTTAAAAACTTGTATTCCAGAAAAAGTATATAGAAAGTCTCTCTGTAGCCCAGACCTAATTAATAACTGAGTGTTAAGAATATATGTCCCTGCACAGTCTGATCCTGTTAGCCATGGTTGGACACTGTTGGTGTGTATCTAATCTTTCCTTGTACAATGACCTCTGACCTTGTCAAATGGATGGACCCCTACACACCAACGGTGTCCAACCATGGCTAACAGGATCAGACTGTGCAGGGACATATATTCTTAACACTCAGTTATTAATTAGGTCTGGGCTACAGAGAGACTTTCTATATACTTTTTCTGAAATACAAGTTTTTAAGAAATAGACAGTCAGGAGAGCCTACAGATCTCATATAAATCCAGTGATTATTTCCTTTTATTATCCATCTGGCTTAGATCATCAAGATGATATCTCCTCATGATTGTACAGTTTACTTCTAAGACATCCCCCCCCCCTTGTTTCAGCAATCACCAGCCTCTATAGCAACACAAATAAATTCTAAAATCAGATAAAACCGCTAAATAAATTCATATTGCACATCAGACTCCTATATTAATTTGGGCCAGACCAGACCCTTAAAAAATTTCGAACATTAACCAAAACACCACTAATTATAAACTGATTAACTTATATAGACTTCAGGCCAGAACCCCCTAAATACAGACCCCATTTAATTCTACATTGTTTCACATTCTCTTCCTTGTTATTCTTCCTTATAGCTCCAGGATTTCCAAAGAAATGATCATGTAACCTTATCTGTGCAGGTTCTTCTGAATTAACAGGACCTGCAGTTATATGGTTACATGATCTTATCTGCGCAGGTCCTACACACATTTTGCCAGGGGTCATTGCACAAAGCAGTTTTGTTTTGACTTTTTGTCATGAGTTGTAGGAAACCTGCAACAAAATGTGCATCCACTGTTTGGTAAATAGTCCATATAATCTAGCAATGGGTAGATGAGGACACCATAACACTAAAAAAGGCTATGTGGAATGTGTCATCAGAAAATGACCTATTGTCTAAATCACTTTTTTATCTTTAACATATTTTAAAGAATATATATTTAAACAAAAAACATAAATTCCTGCAGTTTTCACACTGGCCACTAAGCCTACAATAAGACTCCACTTCTTGGTCTGTACAGATCACTTCACTGTAGTTACCTGCTTATCTGTCATTCTAATAGATGAAGGGCTTAAAGGCTTATCTATTCTCTATATGTACAACTACCGCTTCTCCCTGGCTGAGACGCTGTTCAACCATAGTGGATCACTTCATAGCCATGGAGAAGATGAGCTGTTCTTGTGAGACTTGGTAAAAATCACGAGAACATGTTATGTAAGCGAGTTTTTGTCTCACAGAAGACCTTGCTGTCTTAGCTGGAACTACCCCTCCTGACAGAAAATAGGACCACCCCACTCCTACCAAAAAGAGAAGAACAGTGTGGTTAGCCCTGATTCTGCAACCATTCCTCCTTTTGCTGGAATAAAGGTATAAAAACATGAAACTACACTACAATACACAATATATAACTGATT
The DNA here is from genome assembly GCF_014858855.1 of Bufo gargarizans. Lineage (NCBI taxonomy): Eukaryota > Metazoa > Chordata > Amphibia > Anura > Bufonidae > Bufo > Bufo gargarizans. The sequence continues at coordinate 319,421,849 of NC_058081.1, forward strand.
TAAATGCATAATAAACATTTGCAGAAACACCCAGGTCTGAGGAACTGCATTCCCATCCTCTGGCCTACCCCTATATTAACAATAATTTTGTTTTGTACTATAAATAAATGAGGCTCGTCAACTGTAATTTTTTTCTATGTCCACCGCGCACAAGATATCACGTGGGATCTTCAATCAAAATGGCCTTGACGGCGTTGTTGTGCTCAAATGGATGATGTAAGAATAATTTTTTCTTTACTGCCATTTCAGAGAAAATTGATTTGTTACCACAAAGCACAAGGAAATCCAGCTTTGCGGCAAATTTAATTTTCCCTGAATTTCGGATCAAAGTCCACTTCGGATTCTTTGATTTACTCAACACTTTCCACACGGTTTGACATTTTTCTGTTTTAGGGATTGTTCAATTAATGAAACCAGCATAAATATGTGATTACTTCAACAATATACAGCCTAGGGCAACAATTAACCTGTAAATGTTAACATGAATTTGAGCACTAGACACAAATTGCCCGTTTCTATGAATTCCATTTCCACACTGTTGGAATGTAATTTTTTGGGGGGTTGTTCAATTTAATTAAACTAATATATATATATATATATATATATATATATATATATGTGATTATTACAACAATACACAGTAGTGTTGGTGGTAGTAGTAGTGGCAGCCATAGTTGCGGTAATGGCATTGAGAGCAGCAACAGTGGCAATCAAAAAGAAGCAGGGGAGGGTGGACCAAAGAACCCACCATGATATTCCATACTCGAATAAGGGAAGGTGAAGATTCCAATTACAATTGTGTGCTGGACAGGACCTGGAAGCCAGATCTGGGTGCTGATAAGAAGCCATCAGAGGAGAGGGGTGATGACAGCAGCAATAAAGAGCAGAGGCCACTTACCTTCCAAAGAACAGCCAGCGCCATGTCAGCTTCAGGATCTGGTGATGCCGCTGACACTATGGGTGGATTAGGCACAAAATGGGCCAGAGCTAAGCCAAGCTCAGCTGCCTTTACATCTGCTGCACAAGTATCTCCCATTTTTTCCCAATGCTGCCGGTTGACAAGAGCATTGCGTTATGCAATCTGAGCAAGAGCAAAATAAGATGTAGGCAGACAAACACAAACATAGGCACCACACCTCTACTGAAGCACATGAAGCAGCATCACCACATCCTGTGGGCAAACAGAGGTGGCAGCCAGCCATCGCAGCAGGAGTTCTCTCCATTTCCCGTTCCCCCTTGACCAGCCAGGCGCATCCACAGGCAGTATTGTATTTTTCACATTGTCGTCATCCTTTTCTGCTTCTCCAGCTCAGATTCCTCCTTTCTATCATCAGCCATCGATAACAGAATGCGTGGCCAGGAAACAACTCTACATACCCAGTAACCCGATGATGCGCAAGCTTTATTCCAACCTGGCTAAGTTGTTGGTGGTGCAGTTGCTGCCGTACAATTTAGTTGGGTCTCCTGCCTTTACAGAGTTAATGGTGTAAGCTCAGCTGCACTGGAAGATTCCTAGCTGCTAATATTTCTCCCAGAAAGCCATCCTTGACTTGTACTATAATGTGGCGGACAATGTGGGCCATTCCCTACTATCCTCATTGTGTGGCAAGATTCACCTGGAGCAGCTCTTATGGGCAGGGACAGTGCATGTCTTTCACTGACCACTGGGTCAATGTTTTTTTCCAGCAGCGACAAGGCTGCAGCCCGGCAATGAGACAAGGTCCTTTTGACCCCCCAGGATTGTATCAGCGTGGCTCCCACAACAAGCATTTATCCTCCTCCATGGACACAGTCTAGTCCCCAACAGCAGCAGGACACAGGGTCGCTCACTCTAACCCTCCTTGCTATCACATGTCTCAGGTGAAGTGTTGCCACGTCATGTTGGAGCTGATCTGCCTGGGAGAGAGTAGCCACACCAGCGAGCAGTTGTTCAAGTACATAAAGCAGCAAATATCACGCTGGCTGTCACCCCGACGACTTCAATTGGGCAAAGTAGTCAGCGACAATGGGTGCAACATCCTGGCCACCCTGAACCTGGGCAACATAACAAATATTCCCTTCATGGCACACGTCAATCTAGTGGTGCAGCAATTCCTAAATAAGTACAATGTTTGCGCAAGGTGCTGGCAAAGTCCAGGACACTGTCTAAGCACTTCAGCCACTATTTTGTGGAGAGGAACTCGCTTCTGGACCTGCAGCAACTGAAAGGCCTGCCACTACACTGCTTAATCCACGATGTGCCCACTCGCTGGAATTTAAAATTTCACATACAGTACTTCAGCATGTGTACGAGCAGCAAAAAGCTGTTAATGATTTTGTCATGCACCAGACAGCCTCAGCAGCAGAGAGTATGTGTTGTTTCGAGGTCAGGCAGGGGCAGCTCATCGGAGACACCTGTCAGGTGGTGAAGCAATTCAAAGAGGCTACAAAGTTTGTCAGCAGGGACAACTGCGACATGAACAATGTCATCCTTCTCATATTTATCTTAGAACAGATGCTGATGGTCATGCAGCAGGGGACCACAGTACAAGAAGAGCAGATGACACATGTTTCTGTCCACCCTATAGCTGTTGGGGACACACAAGGGAATCTGCCATGAAGGAGGAGGACGGTGATGAAGATGAGGATGAGTAGCTACCGCTACAAGAGGAGCAGGAGACAGAGTTGAAGAATCAAGAGGACGATGATAAGGATGGCACCGGCCAAGACACTCAATCATCTCAGTGGAAGGCAGAACCTGAAAGAACTAGCTTTTCAGGCACGCTGGCCAGAATGGTGACTTATATCCTTGTTTTCTTATGTAGTGACAAGAGTATCATTGATATCAAGCAGTATGATGATCATTGGATAGCCATTCTTTTAGACCCTTGCTACCGAGGCAAATTGGGGGAATGTTTTCCTTTCGCAGAATAGGAGGCCAAATAATGTTACCAGGAAACACTGTGTATAGAGCTAGCTTACAGTGAGGAAACGCTGCCTTAAAGAGAGACCCCTCTCTGCCCCTGCCTACTGCCACCGCTATAAATGCAAAGTATCTGCCACTACTGGCACTACCACTACTATAACTAACCATAGACAGCCGACCTACTGCCTTGTATGTCCCATGCTATGCTGCTTCTGCTACTATTGCGGCCACATGCCACTATAATGGTACTGTACCCTTTCTACATCCACACTGTACTGCTGTTTCTGACAATAAGCTAACAGGCAATGCATTACAATACACATGTATTGTAATGCATTGTAGGGGGGACCAGATCCCCAAAAGTTGAAGTCCCATAGTGGCAAAAACTATAAAGTGAAAAAAAATTAAAACAAAAAAGCTCAAAGTTAAAAAAGTACCAAATAATTCAGTCATATGTAATTTTAAAAAATAGAAAAAAGAAAAATTGTTATATTAGGTATCACCGCTAGAGATGAACTAATTGAATCAGACGAAGTCGAATTAGATCCGAATTTCATGAAAAATTCGATTTGCAACAAATGTGAATTTCCTTGCGCTTCATGGTAACGAATCACAGTTTTTACTAAAATGGCGGCCACACGTGTGAGGACTGAGGACATGGGTCAATGAACTCTGGGAAGGCGGGATCACCCAGATTGACATGCATGCATGTAGCCAATCAGCAGTCAGCCAGCCCTGTGATGTCACTGCTATATAAATACGGCAGCCATTTTAGATTCTTCCATTTTCTAGAATTCTGAGTGCAGTAACAGACATGACAAAGTGCTAAGGACAGCAATTGGAAAAAGCTAATTGTGTAAAAACCCCTGAAAAACGATTTACAAATGCAGGGAAAGGATAGGAGGAATCTTTTCACAGCATCTTAGTGCACTGAGAGACGTCACAAGGCGCTAGGGACAGTGCTAGAAAAGCGATTTACAAGTGCAGGGAAAATCTAGGGAGTAATCATTTCACAGCATCTTAGTGCAAGGAGAGATGTCACAAGGCGCTAGGGACAGTGCTAGAAAAGCGATTTACAATTGCAGGGAAAGATAATTTGGGGATCCAAATAGCCATTATACAGCTCTGTCATTCCAGCAATTTGTTCTTGGGGTGCAAGTGCTATGTTGAAAAGCCTTTAGTGGCCTATTTCAGAACAAAAAGAAAAATTTATACGCGGTTCATTTCTGCAGTTATTTGTGGTGAAACGTTTAGGGACGTATTTCAGTACTACAAGAAAAATATATACGCATTTCACTGTTGCAGTCATTTGCGTTAAAAGCATTTAGTGACCTTATATCTGTCCTACAAGAAAAATATACACGCAGTTCACTGTTGCAGTTACTTGGTGTTCAAAGCGCTTAGTGACATATTTCTGTACTACCAGAAAAATATACAGTACAGACCAAAAGTTTGGACACACCTTCTCATTCAAAGAGTTTTCTTTATTTTCATGACTATGAAAATTGTAGATTCACACTGAAGGCATCAAAACTATGAATTAACATCTGTGGAATTATATACATAACAAAAAAGTGTGAAACAACTGAAAATATGTCATATTCTAGGTTCTTCAAAGTAGCCACCTTTTGCTTTGATTACTGCTTTGCACACTCTTGATGAGCTTCAAAAGGTAGTCACCTGCAATGGTTTTCACTTCACAAGTGTGCCCTGTCAGGTTTATTAAGTGGTATTTCTTGCCTTATAAATGGGGTTGGAACCATCAGTTGCGTTGTGGAGAAGTCAGGTAGATACACAGCTGATAGTCCTACTGAATAGACTGTTGGAATTTGTATTATGGCAAGAAAAAAACTGCTAAGTAAAGAAAAACGAGTGGCCATCATTACTTTAAGAAATGAAGGTCAGTCAGTCTGAAAAATTGGGAAAACTTTAAAAGTGTCCCCAAGTGCAGTCACAAAAACCATCAAGCGCTACAAAGAAACTGGCTCACATGCAGACCGCCCCAGGAAAGGAAGACCAAGAGTCACCTCTGCTGCAGAGGATAAGTTCATCCGAGTTACTAGCCTCAGAAATCACAGGTTAACAGCAGCTCAGATTAGAGACCAGGTCAATGCCACACAGAGTCCTAGCAGCAGACACATCTCTAGAACAACTGTTAAGAGGAGACTGTGTGAATCAGGCCTTCATGGTACAATATCTGCTAGAAAACCACTGATAAGGACAGACAACAAACAGAAGAGACTTGTTTGGGCTAAAGAACACAAGGAATGGACATTAGACCAGTGGAAATCTTTGCTTTGGTCTGATGAGTCCAAATTTGAGATCTTTGGTTCCAAACACTGTGTCTTTGTGCGACGCAGAAAAGGTGAACGGATGGACTCTACATGCCTGGTTCCCACCGTGAAGCATGGAAGAGGAGGTGTGATGGTGTGGGGGTGCTTTGCTGGTGACACTGTTGGGGATTTATTCAAAATTGAAGGCATACTGAACCAGCATGGCTACCACAGCATCTTGCAGCGGCATGCTATTCCATCCGGTTTGCGTTTAGTTGGACCATCATTTATTTTTCAACAGGACAATGACCCCAAACACACCTCCAGGCTGTGTAAGGGCTATTTGACCATGAAGGAGAGTGATGGGGTGCTGCGCCAGATGACCTGGCCTCCACAGTCACCGGACCTGAACCCAATCGAGATTGTTTGGGGTGAGCTGGACCACAGAGTGAAGGCAAAAGTGCCAACAAGTGCTAAGCATCTCTGGGAACTCCTTCAAGACTGTTGGAATACCATTTCAGGTGACTAACTCTTGAAGCTCATCAAGAGAATGCCAAGAGTGTGCAAAGCAGTAATCAAAGCAAAAGATGGCTACTTTGAAGAACCTAGAATATGACATATTTTCAGTTGTTTCACACTTTTATGTTATGTATATAATTCCACATGTGTTAATTCATAGTTTTGATGCCTTCAGTGTGAATCTACAATTTTCATAGTCCTGAAAATAAAGAAAACTCTTTGAATGAGAAGGTGTGTCCAAACTTTTGGTCTGTACTGTATGTGCAGTTTACTTCTGCAGCTATATGTGGTGAAAGCGTTTAGTGACGTATTTCTGTACTACAATAAAAATATATACGCAGTTCACTTCTGCAGTTATTTGGGGTTAAAAGCATTTAGTGACGTATTTCTGTACTACAAGAAAAATATATATGCAGTTCACTGTTGCCGTTGTTTCTGGTAAAAGCGTTCAGTGGCCTATTTCATTACAAAAAGAAAAATATATACGCAGTTCACTTCTGCAGCTATATGTGGCGAGAGCGTTTAGTGACGTTTTTCTGTACTACAATAAAAATATATACACAGTTCACTGTTGCAGTTAGTTGGGGTAAAAAGCTTTTAGTGACATGTTTCTGTACTACAAGAAAAATATCTACGCAGTTTACTTTTGCAGTTATTTGCGGTAAAAGCGTTTAGTGGCCTATTTCATTACTAAAAGAAAAATATATACGCAGTTCACTTCTGCAGCTATATGTGGTGAGAGTGTTTAGTGACTTTATTCTGTAATACAATAAAGATATATACGCAGTTGACTGTTGCAGTTATTTGGGGTTAAAAGCTTTTAGTGACGTATTTTTGTGCTACAAGAAAAATATATAAGCAAGTTCACTGTTGTAGTTATTTGCGGAAAATGCTTTTACTAACATATTTCAGTAGTACAAGAAAATTTTATATGCAGTTCACTGTTGCAGTCATTTGAGTTAAAAGTGTTTAGTGGCCTATTTCATTACACAAAGAAAAATATATACGCAGCTCACTTTTGCAGCTGTATGTGGTGAGAGCATTTAGTAGCATATTTATGTACTACAACAAAAACATATACTCAGTTCATTTTTGCAGTTAGTTGGGGTAAAAAGCTTTTAGTGACATGTTTCTGTATCACAAGAAAAATATATACGCAGTTCACTTTTGCAGTTATTTGCGGTAAAAGCGTTAAGTGACGTATTTCTGTACTGCAAGAAAAATATATACGCAGTTCACGTCTGCAGCTATATGTGGTGAAATAGTTTAGTGACGTATTTCTGAACTACATAAAAAATAATAAGCAGTTCATTTCTGCAGTTATTTGGGGTTATAAGCATTTAGTGACGTATTTCTGTACCACAAGAAAAATATATACGCAGTTCACTGTTGCAGTTATTTGCGGTAAAAGCTTTTAGTGACGAATTTCAGTACTACACAAAAATTTATACGCAGTTCTCTGTTGCAGTTAGTTGGGGTAAAAAAGCTTTAAGTGACATATTTCTGTACTACAAGAAAAATATATATGCAGTTTGCTATTGCAGTTATTTGCGGTAAAAGCATTTAGTGACGTATTTCTGTATTACAAGAAAAATTTATACGCAGTTCACTTCTGCAGCTATATGTGGTGAAAGCGTTTAGTGATGTATTTCTGTATTATAATAAAAATATATACACAGTTCACTTCTGCAGTTATTTGGGGTTAAAAGCGTTTAGTGATGTATTTCTGTACTACAAGAAAAATATATACACAGTTCACTGTTGCCGTTATTTCCGATAAAAGCGTTTAGTGGTCTATTTCATTACAAAAAGAAAAATATATACACAGTTCACTTCTGCAACTATATGTGGTGAAAGCGTTTAGTGACGTTATTCTGTAATACAATAAAGTTATATACGCAGTTCACTGTTGCAGTTATTTGGGGTTAAAAGCTTTTAGTGACGTAATTCTGTACTACAAGAAAAATATATACGCAGTTCACTGTTGCAGTTATTTTCGGTAAAAGCGTTTAGTGGCCTATTTCAGTACAAAAAGAAAAATATATACGCAGTTCATTTCTGCAGCTATATGTGGTGAAAATGTTTAGTGAAGTTTTTCTGTAATGAAATAAAAAATATATACGCAGTTCACTGTTGCAGTTGTATTGGGTTAAAAGCTTTTAGTGACGTATTTTTGTACTACAAGAAAAATATATACGCAGTTCACTGTTGCAGTTATTTGCGCTAAAATCTTTTAGTGACGTATTTCAGTAGTACAAGATAAATATATACACAGTACTCTGTTGCAGTAATTTGCATTAAAAGTGTTTAGTGATGTATTTCAGTACTAGAATAAAAATATATATGCATTTCACTGTTGCAGTTATTTGGGGTTAAAAGCTTTTAGTGATGTATCTCAGTACTACAAGAAAAATGTATACGCAGTTTACTTTTGCAGTTAGTTGGGGTTTAAAGCTTTTAGTGAAGTATTTCCATGCTACAAGAAAAATGTATACGCAGTTCACTTCTGCAGTTATTTGCGGTAAAAGCGTTTAGTGATGTATTTCTGTACTACAAAAAAAAACATACGCACTTAACTGTTGCAGTTATTTGGGGTTAAAAGCGTTTAGTGGCCTATTTGACTTAAAAAAGAAAAGTATATTTGTCGCTTTAAGGGTGTTTTAATTTGCTTTTAATTTATTTTGTTCAGCTAAAAGTATGTATGACAGAGAAGTGCCAGGCCATGCACAGAGGAATGGCAGAGGCCTAAATGTTTCTGGCACAGGCAGAGGTCGCCGCAGAGTAAGGGAGCGTGACAGCAGGAGTCGCAGCTAGAGGCCTCAGCTTCCAGTGTCATCTAGCTGTCGTGTCTTGACCAGCAACCCAGCGGTTCTTGATTGATTAGCTTGGTCATCCACTTCATCCCAAGTGACAACAGACACCCCCAGCCAACAGTCGTTTGGTTTGTCAGACACAACCCTTAGTTGGCATGGCCTGGGAGCAGGCCCTCTGCCTTTACCTGTCCTCAACCTGCCTCTATAATTTTCTGTTCCCTCACCACGAGAAGTAGTATAAGCTGTAGGCTCAGCTCCACTTTTCAGGAAGGAAGAGCTACTTGAGTACAGTCAGCAGCTACTGCCCAGTCAAGATCTGAAAGAGACATCCACCACTTCCTCTGCTAGGCGGGCAAGTAGTGATGAGGAGAGTGGCGTGGGTGGTGGTGGCGTGGCTCAGGACCCAGAGGCCTTTGAGGAGGACATTAGTGATATGCAGAGACTACTCGATGATGATGAAGCCGATTGCATTTGGGAGCCAAGTGCAGAAGGTAATTCATCATCATCATGAGAAGAGGGTGGCAGCTTGCCCATGAGGCAGCAGCCGAGACAGAAAAGTGGTAGCAGGGCTGGGAGTCAGCAGGGTGGCAGCAGTGGGAGGTCAAGAGCCAAACATGCCCGGGGTAGACCACCTGCTTTGCAGCAGCCTACCTGCCCGGAAAATAGTGGTGCAGGGGTTCACGGAGGCAGTGGCAGTAGCAGTCAGTCAGTGCAGACTCTTGGGGGTAAAATCTCGGCGTTGTGGCAGTTTTTTTCAAAGCGCCGGAGGAGGTAAACGTGGCCATATGTCGAATCTGTGGGCAGAAGGTGAAGAGTGGACAGGGTTGGCACTACGGCCCTGCATCAACATATACAGCGTCGCCGTACAGTGGCCTGGGAGAACTGTGGCTCCGATGTGGTGGTACAGCCTGCTGCAGCAACCCCTGCAAAAGGAGCTGTCTGTCATTCCCATCTTCTGCTGGTCCAAATGCTCATGCTCCTCCTACTCCAACTCCTTGTCAGTCATTCCATCAGCAATCAATCACCGAAGCGATTGGCAAGAGACAGCAGTATGCGTACACGCATCCAACGGCGCAAAAGCTGAAACTGCTCCTGTCCAAGTTGCTGGTGCTGCAGTCCCTCCCTTTCCAAGTGGTGGACTCTGCACTTTTCAGAGAACTTTATGGCTTGCACCGAGCCGATGTGGAGAGTCCAAAGCCGTTATTTATTTGCCAAAAAGGCAGTACCAGCCCAGCACAAATATGTATGACAGAAGGTGGGCCAGTCCTTGAGCTTGTCAGTGTCTTCCAAAATGCATGGCAGCACCGATGTGTGGAGCTGTAACTATGGTTAGGAACAGTACATGTCCTTTACTGCCCACTGGGTGAATGTGGTTCCTGCAGAGCCACACCATCAACTTGGCCAGGTCATGCCGCTTCCGCCTTCATGTTGTCACGCCGTCGGTCCTTTGGCAATGTCTGCCTCTGCCTCCTCATCCTCCGTCATGTCCTCAGCCTCCACTGCAGGGACAAGTTATAGTGCCCCTCCAGCATACCACATGTGCAGGGCATGGCGGTGTCAAGAAATCGAATCCTGGCTTTCTCCGTGACAACTTAAAATTGGAACCATGGTGACCGACAACGGGAAAAACATTGTGTTGGCGCTGCATCAAGGAAAGCTGAGCCATGTGCCCTGCAAGTCTTCCACCCATCTGCAAAACATCATTTAAATGTCCAGGAAACTTTGCATGCACTTTAGCCACTCGTACACAGCAAAGCTCATGCGTGACACCTGCCGTTTGCTCAGGCCCTTTGAGGGGGCCACGTTATTTGTCAGTCACCAGGACTACGGGCTGAACTACGTCATTCCACTGCTTCATGTACTGGAACAGATGGCGGTAACAATGGCTGGTCAGGGGACTGAAGACGTGGCGCCTAGATCTCATGGCCACATGAGCCATGTGGTGGCTGAACTGGAAGAGGAGTAGGAGGGGGAGAAGTACATTGGAGCGCAGGCAATGTGTAGCGAAATGGGTGGTTTTTCTACTCCGCTGTCAGGAGAGGAGGAGCAGGAACATTCAGAGGAGCTACAGGGCGATGAGAAAGACACCCCGTGGCAGTATGCAGTGGAGATAGAAGCAGGGAGTCCCTCCGAGTCACTTGCACAAATGGCCCACTGCATGCTCACTTGCTTGCATAGTGACAGCCGAATTGTCACCATTTGGCAGAGGGACGACTTCTGTCTCTTTACTTTGTTGGACCCTCACTACTGGTCAAGAATGGGGGCTTGTTTTACACCCACTGAGAGGGAAGACAAACTGAACTACTACAGAGACATCCTATGTAGTCAGTTGCCCGCAGCCTATCTGAGCCATTGTCCATCCTCTCTCAGGTCTGACCGGGGGGCCCTCTGCACTCGCGTTCCACGGCTGCTGGGGAGGGGAGGGGTGGGGTGGCAGGAGCAGTACCAGCTCCATCAGTGCAGCCTGAGTCTACAGTCGCTGATGAGTAGCTTTCTTCACCCGCATAGTGAAGAAACTACTCACCAGCAGCAGCTAGACCTGGAGCAGGACCTGAACCAGCAGGTGGTGGCATACTTGGACAGCACCCTGCCAACCCACATTGAAGATCCGCTGGACTACTGGGCATCCAAACTGGATTTGTGGCCGCAACTGGCAGAGTTTGCCCTGGAAAAGCTGTTCTGCCCGGCCAGTAGTGTGGCATCAGAGTGGGTGTTTAGTGCAGCGGGGGCCATAGTGACCCCAAGGAGAACTTGCCTGTCCACTCAAAATGTGGAGAGACTGACCTTTGTCAAGATGAATCAGACGTGGATCAGCCAGAATTTCCACCCACTAATGCCTGATGCATCTGATTAGATCATCCATGCCGCCTTACCCAAACCTTGAAAAAATAGATCGGTTTCTTCTGGCTACCTGCCTCAGCTACTACTCTGATGCTGCCACCTGCCTGATGCCACACATCTGATGCCAAGTGCTCCTTCTTTCACCCACCTTCGTCAGCAGGTACTGGTATTGCCACCCACCACCCCACTCTGTCACCTTGCCACTTTGTGGTATCCTGATGCTGCTCCCATCTCCACACTATGTCACCTTGCCTCTCTGTGGTATCCCGAAGCTGCTGCCACCTCCATACTCTGTCATTGTGCCACTCTGTGGCCTACTTATGCTGCTGCCACCTCCACACTCTGTCATTGTGCCACTCTATAGCCTCCTGATTCTGCTGCCACATCCACACTCTGTCAATGTGCCGCTCTGTGGTCTCCTCATGCTGCTGATACATCCACACTTTGTCATTGTGCCACTCTGTGGCCTACTCATGCTGCTACTGCTGCCACCACCACCTTCAGACTCGGCCATTGTGTCACTCTGTGGCCTACTCATGCTGCTGCCACCTCCACACTTCATGACTGGTCCACTATTTTGGCTTTCGGCCTGGCTGACATCATAATTTATTTGCCCTTTTTTCTGATCTGTCAGAAGCAAGGAAAAATGAGCTGCACAATGGACCCTGTCTGTATAGCAGCTGTAAGGCCTGTATGGTCCCATCAGAATTGACTTATGATTTGGTAGCCAAAAGCAGGAGCGGGTACAAAACACAGAAGACATGCAAAAATTCCATTCACGTGTCATCTGTTTAGCTCCACTCCTGTTTTTTTTGGCATTAGCAATACTGATGGATTATTGAGCAAATGCTGACTAAGTGAAGGCGTATGCTCCACATACAGAACCCTATTTTTGAGTGTTATTGTTCTGAAGGATCAGAGAAAGGGCAAATTAGTCAGTGACGTCAACACAAACTTACTGCTGACACCCTCTCCACTCTGCCAGGGGGGCTTCACTTGTATAAGCGTTTATGTCACGGATGGTGTAACAGAAAACAGGAAGTTACAAATAAGGATCCGACTGGCTTGATCCGAAACTAAGGAACAAAAGGGTGACCCCTATTTAAGCCCTGAAACTCTCCCTGTCTTCTCAGCCCATGCAAAGATCTCTATGATAGAAAATTGCATGTCCTCGTGCCTCGACTGTATGACACCTAAACACCCTATAATAGTGAGGGGACACGACCACCGGCTCCCTACACTTAATACGGAGGGAGTCAGGGTCACCTAGGATCAAGGCAACAGGAAAACACAAATAAATGAACAGACTTATCTGTAGAAGCATCAGTTGCAGTTTGCAGCATGAGCACACACTTCAGGAAGTTGTATAAACCGCAAGGTGAGGCAGTATGGGGAGGAGATATATAGGGAGGCAATCACTGCTAATAGATGAAAGCTGGGAGAGGGAGGAGAGAGGTCAAAACGAAAGCAAAACAAAAGAAGATCATGCAGGAGGTACTGAAGAGCGTCTATCAGAACTTCTCAAAGATCTGATGGTGACAGTTTAATAGAACAGGTTCCGTAGACATCTATGTGGAATCAGCTGATGAGGGTGTAAAAGGACTGCGCTTCTTCTTGACGCTAACATCTACTGTAAGGCTGAGTTGATACTTGAGTTAATTGGTCAGTTTTGGCCCCCGTGACTGCCAAAATAAGTTAAGTATGCAGTGATTCTAAGAGCGACCCCTGGCATCTGCATGTCATACTGACTAACAGTATTATTTCACTACCTATGCGTGTTACTGCAAGGCACAGTGTTCTACACCCCTATAAAGGCTCTCTGCAGCGCGTAAATAGCCATTTTTTATGCCGTGAATAAATTCGTATAGAAGCAAATTTTTCCGAAAAATTTGCGAACTGGACGAATCTAATTTTTTAAAAATTCGCTAGTTTCTAATCGCGTGTCCATATCGATTGGCTCTATAACAATATTACATGATCCACCCCTTCAAGTGAAAGGCAGTAAAAAAAAAAATATATATACATTTTAAAAAATTTGGCTTTCAGAAAATGGCAACAAAAACAAGATTTTATGTTTTTAAAAATGCTGTAAAACTTAACAAAAATAAAAAATAAACATACAAATGTAGCCAGCACCAAAATCAGTGTGTCTTCCTAGCAGTGTAACTCAACTCCACCTTTAAGCCTCATGCAGACGTCCGTGGAACACGGTCCGCGAGATACCGGACTGGCATTGCAGGAGCACACAGCGTTATTGGTTGCTATGATGCCGTGCGCTCTTGCAATGCCAGTCCGGTATCTCACGGACCGTGTTCCACGGACGTCTGCATGAGGCTTTTAGCTTTAGAAGCTTTGCAGATAATTAAACTAAAGTTAGTGAGATAAGCTAGTGGGATAATGCATTAGGATTGACTTTAATGTTAGCTACATCTGTATTAGACATTGCCGAGTAACTAACGACCATCTATAAAAATATCACATGATCTACCCCATCAAATGAATGTTGTAAAAAATATAAATAACCAAAATAGCCATTTTTGGTCACTTTGCCTCACAAAAAGTATAATACCAAGTGGTACCAATCAACCGTCATCTAAACCTGCAAAAATTGAGCCCCTACATAAGGCAATCACCTGGAGAATTTAAAAATATGTTTTTCAGAAAAAAAAATATTGACATATTAGTTATCATCACGTCCATAACAACCTGCTCTATAAAAGTATCACATGATCTACCCCATCAGGTGAAAGCTGTAAAAAGAAATAAATAAAACAATGCCAGAACAGTAATTTTTTACAAAACTTCACCTCATCCCTCCAAAAATGGGCCCCCACATAAGACAATCGCCCAAAAAATATGGCTTTCAGAAAATCGCAATGCAAAGACATGATTTTTCATTATGAAAATGCTTTGTGTAAAAGAAGTTAAAAAAAAAACAATATGAACTTGGTATCTCTGTAATCATACTGCCCAGCAGAATAGCGTGTCATTTTTTCTGTGCGGTGTAACAAAACCCAAAAAGCAGCGGCAGCATTGTTGCATTTCTTTATCCTACTTCCCAAAAAATTTAATAAAAAGTGATCCAAAAGTTGTATGTGCCCCAAAATAGAACCATGATGATGGCAACGCATGGCACAAAAAATAAGTCCTCACATGGAGAAAAACTTATGGTTGTCAGAAAATAGCTGTAGAGATATTCAAGACTGTTCAATACCACATGGTACCAGTAAAACAATCCATCAAAATCTGCACTGCAAAAGTAGTGCTCCTTCCCTTCTGAGTCCTGCGGTGTGCCCCTACAGCAGTATACGACTACATATGGGGTGTTGCCATATTCAGGAGAAAATGAGTAACAAATTATGGGATGCTTTTTCTCCTGTTACTACTTATGAAAATAAATAATTTGTGGATAAGGCAACATTTTATTGGAATTAATTAAATTTTTCACTTTCACAGCCAAGTGTTTCTAAATACTGTAAAACGCCTGTGTGGTCAAAGTGCTCAGTACATCCCTTACTAAGTTCCTTGAGTGGTGTAGTTTCCTAAATAGGGTCACTTTTTGGAGGTTTCCACTGTAGGGGTACCTCAGGGTCTATTCAAATACAACATGGTGCCCAAAGATTGCCATGTGCCCATAGAGCAGTTTACTACCACACATTTCTGTAAACTGCAGAATAAGGGTAATAAATATTACGGTCTATTTCGCTGTTAACCCTTGCAGTGTTGCAGGAAAAAAATAGATTAACATAAAAAATTAGCAAAAAAAATGTAAGTTTTGAAATTTCACCTTTATTTTCCTTTAATTCTTGTGGAACACCTCAAGGGTTAATAAAGTTTGTAACATCAGTTCTGAATAACTTGAGGGTTGTAGTTTTTAAAATAGGGTCATTTATGACAGATTTTTATTATGTAAGCCTCACAAAATCACTTATAACTGAAGCGGTGCTTAAAAAAAACAGCTTTGGAAATTTTGTAAATAAAATGACATTTACAAAATGATGCCAACATAAAGTAGACATATGGGGAATGTTGATTGATAACTATTTTATGAAGTATTGCTATCTGTCTTAAAAATAGAGAAATTCGGAGGGGGGCAGAGCTAGCGCCGGACTGTGATGGCCGCATAGTCAGGAGCTCTCTGTGATAGATACCCTACAGCACCAGCATACGCTAGCAGACAGTCGACAAAATGGTCAAAATAGGTCAAGCTAGATCCGGGGAACCCTCATCTACTAACAGAACGGCTAACAACAGCGGGGACATGGATAAATTTATCAAAAAGGCCACTGCCTCGCTGGTGTCCCGGGAGCCCAAGATGGCGCGGAACCCGCCACAGAAGGTGAGCGAACGCTCAGCCGACTTCTCTGATGGAGAAAGCGATGCTGAAGACTCCCATGGTAAAACAGCGCTTTCGATCACACGCCGCTTCCTAAAGCACTCACTCACCAAAGCCATGGAGCCGTTACTGAGCGAGATTACGGCCCTTCGCCATGACATGCACCATATAGGGGACCGAGTAGTATCCCTAGAAACTCGCCAGGCCGCAGTATTGTAACATCAAAACGCGACCTCAACCTCTCTACAGAGATGCCGCACTTACCTAAATGAGCTCCATGATGCGGTAGAAGATCAAGAAAACCGGGGCCGCAGGAACAACCTGCGGTTTAGAGGGATACCAGAGTCTGTTGCTGCAGCTGACATCCCTGGAGCAATATCCGCAATCTTCTGCTCTCTCCTTGGTCCGGAATACCAATCTGAAATAATCATTGAACGTGCTCATAGAGCACTGAGGCCCAAGCCTAAAATCTCAGAGCCCCCCAGAGATATAATATGCAGATTTCTTAACTTTCAAGTTAAAGCTGATGTCCTGGAGGCTTCTAGGAATCATGGCGATCTGTGATATGAGGAGGCTGCTATCACAATATATCAAGACCTAGCTCCATCAACACTGAAGAAGAGGAGAAACCTGAAGTCTCTTACTGATTGTCTCAGAGCCAACAAGATCCTATACAAATGGACCTTTCCATTTGGAATATCTTTCTTCCATGCGGGTCGTCGTCTCAACATTTGCACATTCAATGACCTGATTGGAGCTTATGAGCATCTTCAAATACCCCCTCTAGAAATTGAAAACTGGGAACTGTACCAAGATCTCACAGAGGTGCCAGAACTCACAAAGGTTTCTCTCTTTGAACTGCCGTGCATCCCAAAAATTTAAGCTGAAGATCACGCAGTTAACTCCATAGAGTCTGACCATATAAGAGTAATCACCTTGCTCTAACATCTATGCAAAGTTCTTGCCTTCCTTTCCTCTTCTATCCCTGTCCTACTCATCCTTATTCCTTACTCCTCCCTCCCTCCCTATCAGTCAGCAGCTGCTGACGCTTTCTTTCCCTTTATCATTACCTCCCGCCCACATTGTACCAGTACCTGACCTCAATGCCGTCTGTCGGAAATCCTCTTGTCAGAGGTTATCTTCCTAGTGCTGAGGGGGTTTGCAACAGGGTTGATTAACCATTTCCCCCCTTGTGATCCCCACCATATATTACATCATATTACATTTTGATGAAAATTGTTTCCCCATGCGATTTTGCTATGGGTTTGTTATAAGTTATACTTTTTCTTTGTTATTCCCTTATTTGAGAAATATGCAGATGTATGATTTTAAATATAAAGTTGTGTCATTCCAGGACTTGTTTCCTCTCGAGGCCACGCCTCACTTTTCCACTGTCATATGCATCTGGAATCAGCAATATGGTATGGGATTTCTTTTTCTCCATTTACTTAAACCCTCATGTCTGATTTCAAGTTAGCATCCTTCAATGTGAAGGGTATTAGATCACCATCTAAGAGGTGTCAAATTCTTGATCTCTTATGGAGAAAGAGTTGCTCTGTAATTTTCTTGCAAGAGACCCATTACAAGCAGTGCAAATTTCCAGACTTATCCCATTCTAGATTTACGGAATGGTACCACTGTGGTGCAGATGGGGTGGCCTCGAGAGGAGTCAGCATTGGCTTCCGAAAAAACGTCCCTTTTCAATATTCTACACACATTTTAGACCCTGAGGGAAGGTATATTATCCTAAAAGGCCTCATTGGGCACTAAGTTATTCACTTTCGTGAACATATACTCTCCCAATTCTGAACCAGGTCCCAGTGGCTTTTATCAGTCCTTTCCCTATTGGAATCAGTCCGTGAAGGTACACTTATTTTAGCTGGCGACTTTAATCTGGCCCTATACCCCTCGGTGGATACGTCCTCCAAAAAATCCTCTACTTCTACTAAGCTTCTGAAAAAACGTAATGCTAAACTATATATACTAGGCCTAATAGATATCTGGAGATGTATGAACCCTACATCTAATGATTATACTTTTTATTCAACTCCAGGTCAATCATATAGTAGAATTGATAATATTTTTGTACCCAAAGCTTTGCACCAAAGCTTTGACCCTGAAATTGGTAATATAACCATCTCCGACCACTCTTCGATTTTCTGTACTTTTCGTCCTTTGCCTGAGTCTGGTAAGTCCCCTTCCTGGAGAATTAATGAGTCCATATTGAGCAACGATACCCATGTAAAGCACTTTTCCTCCCTTTTAGAACAATACTTCACTTCTAATGATACCCCAGATATTTCCCCACAGGTATTATGGGATGCTCATAAAGCATTTATTAGAGGCCACTTCATCAGCAAATGCTCCTATGTAAAAAAGCAAGCAGATAGCCAATTAGCATCCCTTTTGGACCGTATCCATGCTATGGAGAAGATACATAAAAAATCCTTAGACCTTCAACATCTTTCGGACCTCTCTGCACTCAGATCAAAACTCAAAAATTTACTTAATAAAAAGTCTGCCAAATACTATCTTTCGTCCCAACATAAATTTTATGCACACGGCGACAAAGCGTCGAAATTTATGATAAACCGTATTAAACGTAAAAGAACATCCAGCTACGTTACCTCATTAATTTCCCTCAAGGCCATAAGATATTCTCGCCCGATTCCATAGCTGAACAATTTTGTCTGTTTTACAAAGATCTTTATAACTTACCTTCCCCCTCTGACACTTTGTCCAAGAAAGACATAAACTTACTGACTAAATCCTTTTTAGACTCATTGAACTTACCTGCCCTATCCCTTTCCCAAAGCAAATACCTGGTAAAACCATTTTCCATTTCAGAACTTAGCTTAGCTCTTAGCAGCTCCCCAAAAAACAAATGTCCCGGACCAGATGGACTCCCAACTACTTATTGCTCCACCTTCCAGTCCATTTTACTCCCTCACCTGCTACAAGTATGAAATTTAGCCCTCCAAAATTGCCCACTTTCCACTAGTATGACTAATGCTATGATTACAATTATACCTAAAGAGGGTAAAGATCCTAATCTTTGTGCTCATTACCGTCCCATCTCCCTCCTAAACATTGATCTGAAATTATTAGCAAAAATGCTAGCAACAAGAATCCAATCCCTTCTCCCTGTCCTGATACATCCAGATCAAGTAGGCTTCGTCAAAGGCCGAGAGGGTAAGGACAATACAACTAAAATATTAGACGCACTCTTCTACTCCGCCCATAAAAAACTACAGTTGGTTCTTCTAGGTAATGACGCGGAAAAAGCTTTTGACCACATAGACTGGTCTTAAATTAAACTTACGTTGCTTAAATTCAACTTCCCGGAACCAAATATACATGCCATCTTTGTACAAAAACGCTTCCGCCTTGGTCCTAGTGAATAACCTTAATTCGGCTACTTTTCAGATTAGCAATGGTACACGCCAGGGCTGTCCCCTCTCCCCCCCTTATCTTTGTCCTAGTTATGGAGACACTTATGCAGGACCTAAGACAGGAGAGCTCTATCCAGGGTTTGAAAGTTGGAACTCAAGAATTCAAACTGGCTGCATTTGCTGATGACCTCTTAATTCTATCCACTAATCCCCGCACCTCCATGCCCAAAATACTTTCTTTACTTAACCAATTTAGCCTTCTATCAAATTTCAAAATAAACCCTCAAAAATCACAGGTCTTACATATGGGCCTATCCCCTTCCTGCATTAAAACTCTCCAACTGTCTTCTCCCTTTAATTGGACTGAACAAAGACTAACTTATTTAGACATTAAAATGAACTCCCATCTTCCTGACCTGTTCCGATTGAATTACACCCCCCCTATTAAAATCCATCGCCGCTCAATTGGACTCATTAGAAGGACACTATTCTTTCCTGGTTTGGCAGGAAAAATATATTGATGTCCCTGATCATCCCTAAACTTACCTACCTCCTCCAGGTGCTACCCATTGTGATTCCTCGCTCTTATTTCAAACAATTGAACTCACTTATCAGACAGTTTTCATGGCAAAGGAAGAAATCCAGAATCTCCTTCGCCACTCTTTCCAAACCCAAACATTTGGGTGGCATTGGCCTCCCAGATCCCGAAATTTATTTGAAGTCCATCCATCTATGTAGAGTGATTGATTGGATACGCTGCCCCCCTCATAAGCTCTGGCTCCCAATTGAAAACGCAAATTTTAGCTCACCCCTTAGATCTCTGTTACTGGCTGACAAACCTCTTTTAGATCTACCCAATCCATTGATACGCTCCACCATTAAAGTGTGGAACTGGTTTTCTTCTACCTACAAGGTCCCTTCATCTCTCCCCCCCCCCCCTTCTGCAGGTTAAAGACCTTCTCTCTCTAGCTCCTATAGAAGTCAGATCTACAGCCCCTATACAAGCTAGATCCTCATCCACCTTAATAATGGACCTCCTTGACAATGATGGTAGTGTACTATCAGAGCCAGAAATAGCCACTTCTCTTAATATCCCAACTTCTAACTTCCTCACTCTTAAATTCCTGGGAGCGGAACTGAACTTGCTAACCAAATCCATATCTCAGGAAAACTCTCCTAATTGGTTTGTATCTTTGATGTCTGATACTTGCTACCCCCCCCCCCCAAATTGATCTCCCTCATTTATAAAAAACTAAAACTGCCCCTTATTGAGACCAAAGCCGCATTTTTAGGTTTATGGGAGAAGGACCTAAATAAACAATTCTCCAATAGAGAAATCAAATACCTACTCATTGTCCCACATAAACTCTCTAGGTGCGTTCGGGTACAGGAGAACGGATATAAAATCTTATCTAGATGGTACAGAACTCCAGATAAAGTAGCTCTCCTGTACCCCGACGTTCCCAATACATGTTGGAGATGTAACTCAGATATAGGCACTTTTATGCATATCTGGTGGTCTTGCCCCCCTCTACAGGTTTGGTGGAAGAAAATCTTCCAGATTAGCAATAACATTTGCAATTCTAACTTTCCATGCTTACCAGAAACTGCTCTCCTGTCCCTTGGCCTAACCGCTTCTGACAGCCAAAACACCTTTCTACTATACTTTATGTTATCAGCAGCTCGTCTGTTAATCCCTGCTAGGTGGCGCTCCTCAGAAACTCCCTCAATTGATTACTGGAAAAATAAAATAGACCAAATCTACTGCCTAGAGGAGCTTTCTAATTGGGAGATGAGAACTAGAAAGAAATTTCTTTCGATCTGGTCAGCATGTAGAAAATATAGAAACTTCTCTTAACTCGTCTGATCTCTCATGTACCCTCCTTTTTATATATCTTCCCTCTTAGAGATATTTGTCTTGTCTATTAACACGCCTTACTGTTTGGCCTTGAACCATGACTGTATTGTCGTCTACACAACCTAGCATTAGTTTTTTATTACATAACAATAGAGAAATTCAAATTTAGAAAATTGTGACTTTTTCCAAATTTTCAGCTAATTTAAAACATTTTTATAAATGAAGGAAAAAAATATTACCGCTAGCATGAACTACCATGTGTCAAAAGAAAACATTCTCAGAATTGGTTAGATAAGTAAAACCATTCCAGAGCTATCACATAAAGTGACACGTCAGATTTGCAAAAATAGGACTGGGCAGGAAGGTGAAAACTTGGCTAGGTTAGAAGGGGTTAAACATCATCTGCCCCCAAAAAGGGAAATGTTTTGGAAGGTTTGGAATATGAAAAACCATAACACATATGCTAACGCAGTGTGTTTTTAAAAACGCTGTATGTTAACGCCATCAACTGTGCGTTTACGTGTAGCTATGTATGTCAGTGTTACTCAGACATAATTTACTATTGCTGTCATTGTGTTCCAGACCTTGGGGAGAAAAATAAAAATAATTAATAAAAAATAAATGAAAAGAGATATCAAATTTTCCCCAAAATTTAGAGTCCTAGGACGCTAGAGGGGGTTATATATAGAGTTGAGCGAACACCTGGATGTTCGGGTTCGAGAAGTTCGGCCGAACATCCCGGAAATGTTCGGGTTCGGGATCCGAACCCGATCCGAACTTCGTCCCGAACCCGAACCCCATTGAAGTCAATGGGGACCCGAACTTTTCGGCACTAAAACGGCTGTAAAACAGCCCAGGAAAGGGCTAGAGGGCTGCAAAAGGCAGCAACATGTAGGTAAATCCCCTGCAAACAAATGTGGATAGGGAAATTAATTAAAATAAAAATTAAATAAATAAAAATTAACCAAAATCAATTGGAGAGAGGTTCCATAGCAGAGAATCTGGCTTCCCGTCACCCACCACTGGAACAGTCCATTCTCAGATATTTAGGCCCCGGCACCCAGGCAGAGGAGAGAGGTCCCGTAACAGACAATCTGGCTTCATGTCAGCAGAGAATCAGTCTTCATGTCATAGCAGAGAATCAGGCTTCACGTCACCCACCACTGTAATAGTCCATTTTCATAAATTTAGGCCCAGCACCCAGGCAGAGGAGAGAGGTCCCGTAACAGACAATCTGGCTTCATGTCAGCAGAGAATCAGTCTTCATATCATAGCAGAGAATCTGGCTTCCCGTTACCCACCACTGGAACAGTCCATTCTCAGATATTTAGGCTCCGGCACCCAGGCAGAGGAGAGAGGTCCCGTAACAGACAATCTGGCTTCATGTCAGCAGAGAATCAGTCTTCATATCATAGCAGAGAATCAGGCTTCACGTCAGCCACCACTGCAACAGTCCATTGTCATAAATTCAGGCCCAGCACCCAGGCAGAGGAGAGAGGTCCCGTAACAGACAATCTGGCTTCATGTCAGCAGAGAATCAGTCTGCATGTCATAGCAGAGAATGAGGCTTCACGTCACCCACCACTGCAACAGTCCATTTTCATAAATTTAGGCCCAGCACCCAGGCAGAGGAGAGAGGTCCCGTAACAGAGGATCTGGCTTCATGTCACCAGAGAATCAGTCTGCATGTCATAGCAGAGAATCAGGCTTCACGTCACCCACCACTGCAACAGTCCATTTTCATAAATTTAGGCCCAGCACCCAGGCAGAGGAGAGAGGTCCCGTAACAGAGGATCTGGCTTCATGTCACCAGAGAATCAGTCTGCATGTCATAGCAGAGAATCAGGCTTCACGTCAGCCACCACTGCAACAATCCATTGGCATATATTTAGGCCTAGCACACAGGCAGAGGAGAGAGGTCCCGTAACAGACAATCTGGCTTCATGTCAGCAGAGAATCAGTCTTCATATCATAGCAGAGAATCAGGCTTCACGTCAGCCACCAATGCAACAGTCCATTGTCAGATATTTAGGCCCAGCACCCAGGCAGAGGAGAGAGGTCCCGTAACAGAGGATCTGGCTTCATGTCACCAGAGAATCAGTCTGCATGTCATAGCAGAGAATCAGGCTTCACGTCAGCCACCACTGCAACAATCCATTGGCATATATTTAGGCCTAGCACACAGGCAGAGGAGAGAGGTCCCGTAACAGACAATCTGGCTTCATGTCAGCAGAGAATCAGTCTGCATGTCATAGCAGAGAATGAGGCTTCACGTCACCCACCACTGCAACAGTCCATTTTCATAAATTTAGGCCCAGCACCCAGGCAGAGGAGAGAGGTCCCGTAACAGAGGATCTGGCTTCATGTCACCAGAGAATCAGTCTGCATGTCATAGCAGAGAATCAGGCTTCACGTCACCCACCACTGCAACAGTCCATTTTCATATATTTAGGCCCAGCACCCAGGCAGAGGAGAGAGGTCCCGTAACAGAGGATCTGGCTTCATGTCACCAGAGAATCAGTCTGCATGTCATAGCAGAGAATCAGGCTTCACGTCAGCCACCACTGCAACAATCCATTGGCATATATTTAGGCCTAGCACACAGGCAGAGGAGAGAGGTCCCGTAACAGACAATCTGGCTTCATGTCAGCAGAGAATCAGTCTTCATATCATAGCAGAGAATCAGGCTTCACGTCAGCCACCAATGCAACAGTCCATTGTCAGATATTTAGGCCCAGCACCCAGGCAGAGGAGAGAGGTCCCGTAACAGAGGATCTGGCTTCATGTCAGCAGAGAATCAGTCTTCATGTCATAGCAGAGAATCAGGCTTCACGTCACCCACCACTGCAACAGTCCATTTTCATAAATTTAGGCCCAGCACCCAGGCAGAGGAGAGAGGTCCCGTAACAGAGGATCTGGCTTCATGTCACCAGAGAATCAGTCTGCATGTCATAGCAGAGAATCAGGCTTCACGTCAGCCACCACTGCAACAATCCATTGGCATATATTTAGGCCTAGCACACAGGCAGAGGAGAGAGGTCCCGTAACAGACAATCTGGCTTCATGTCAGCAGAGAATCAGTCTGCATGTCATAGCAGAGAATGAGGCTTCACGTCACCCACCACTGCAACAGTCCATTTTCATAAATTTAGGCCCAGCACCCAGGCAGAGGAGAGAGGTCCCGTAACAGAGGATCTGGCTTCATGTCACCAGAGAATCAGTCTGCATGTCATAGCAGAGAATCAGGCTTCACGTCACCCACCACTGCAACAGTCCATTGTCATAAATTCAGGCCCAGCACCCAGGCAGAGGAGAGAGGTCCCGTAACAGACAATCTGGCTTCATGTCACCAGAGAATCAGTCTGCATGTCATAGCAGAGAATGAGGCTTCACGTCAGCCACCACTGCAACAATCCATTGGCATATATTTAGGCCTAGCACACAGGCAGAGGAGAGGTTCATTCAACTTTGGGTAGCCTTGCAATATAATGGTAAAATGAAAATAAAAATAGGATTGAATGAGGAAGTGCCCTGGAGTCCAATAATATATGGTTATGGGGAGGTAGTTAATGTCTAATCTGGACAAGGGACGGACAGGTCCTGTGGGATCCATGCCTGGTTCATTTTTATGAACGTCAGCTTGTCCACATTGGCTGTAGACAGGCGGCTGCGTTTGTCTGTAATGACGCCCCCTGCCGTGCTGAATACACGTTCAGACAAAACGCTGGCTGCCGGGCAGGCCAGCACCTCCAAGGCATAAAAGGCTAGCTCTGGCCACGTGGACAATTTAGAGACCCAGAAGTTGAATGGGGCCGAACCATCAGTCAGTACGTGGAGGGGTGTGCACACGTACTGTTCCACCATGTTAGTGAAATGTTGCCTCCTGCTAACACGTTGCGTATCAGGTGGTGGTGCAGTTAGCTGTGGCGTGTTGACAAAAGTTTTCCACATCTCTGCCATGCTAACCCTGCCCTCAGAGGAGCTGGCCGTGACACAGCTGCCTTGGCGACCTCTTGCTCCTCCTCTGCCTTGGCCTTGGGCTTCCACTTGTTCCCCTGTGACATTTGGGAATGCTCTCAGTAGCGCGTCTACCAACGTGCGCTTGTACTCGCGCATCTTCCTATCACGCTCCAGTGCAGGAAGTAAGGTGGGCACATTGTCTTTGTAGCGTGGATCCAGCAGGGTGGCAACCCAGTAGTCCGCACAGGTTAAAATGTGGGCAACTCTGCTGTCGTTGCGCAGGCACTGCAGCATGTAGTCGCTCATGTGTGCCAGGCTGCCCAGGGGTAAGGACAAGCTGTCCTCTGTGGGAGGCGTATCGTCATCGTCCTGCCTTTCCCCCCAGCCACGCACCAGTGATGGACCCGAGCTGCGTTGGGTGCCACCCCGCTGTGACCATGCTTCATCCTCATCCTCCTCCACCTCCTCCTCATCCTCGTCCTCCTCGTCCTCCAGTAGTGGGCCCTGGCTGGCCACATTTGTACCTGGCCTCTGCTGTTGCCAAAAACCTCCCTCTGAGTCACTTCGAAGAGACTGGCCTGAAAGTGCTAAAAATGACCCCTCTTCCTCCTCCTCCTCCTCCTCCTCCTGGGCCACCTCCTCTTCCATCATCGCCCTAAGTGTTTTCTCAAGGAGACATAGAAGTGGTATTGTAACGCTGATAACGGTGTCATCGCCACTGGCCATGTTGGTGGAGTACTCGAAACAGCGCAACAGGGCACACAGGTCTCGCATGGAGGCCCAGTCATTGGTGGTGAAGTGGTGCTGTTCTGTAGTGCGACTGACCCGTGCGTGCTGCAGCTGAAACTCCACTATGGCCTGCTGCTGCTCGCACAGTCTGTCCAGCATGTGCAAGGTGGAGTTCCACCTGGTGGGCACGTCGCATATGAGGCGGTGAGCGGGAAGGCCGAAGTTACGCTGTAGCGCAGACAGGCGAGCAGCGGCAGGATGTGAACGCCGGAAGCGCGAACAGACGGCCCGCACTTTATGCAGCAGCTCTGACATGTCGGGGTAGTTGTGAATGAACTTCTGCACCACCAAATTCAGCACATGCGCCAAGCAAGGGATGTGCGTCAAATTGGCTAGTCCCAGAGCTGCAACGAGATTTCGCCCATTATCACACACCACCAGGCCGGGCTTGAGGCTCACCGGCAGCAACCACTCGTCGGTCTGTTGTTCAATACCCCGCCACAACTCCTGTGCGGTGTGGGGCCTGTCCCCCAAACATATGAGTTTCAGAATGGCCTGCTGACGTTTACCCCGGGCTGTGCTGAAGTTGGTGGTGAAGGTGTGTGGCTGACTGGATGAGCAGGTGGAAGAAGAGGAGGAGGAAGCCGAGAAGGAGGAGGTGGCAACAGGAGGCAAAGAATGTTGCCCTGCGATCCTTGGCGGCGGAAGGACGTGCGCCAAACAGCTCTCCGCCTGGGGCCCAGCTGCCACTACATTTACCCAGTGTGCAGTTAGGGAGATATAGCGTCCCTGGCCGTGCTTACTGGTCCACGTATCTGTGGTTAGGTGGACCTTGCTACAGATGGCGTTGCGCAGTGCACACTTGATTTTATCGGATACTTGGTTATGCAGGGAAGGCACGGCTCTCTTGGAGAAGTAGTGCCGGCTGGGAACAACATACTGTGGGACAGCAAGCGACATGAGCTGTTTGAAGCTGTCTGTGTCCACCAGCCTAAATGACAGCATTTCATAGGCCAGTAGTTTAGAAATGCTGGCATTCAGGGCCAGGGATCGAGGGTGGCTAGGTGGGAATTTACGCTTTCTATCAAATGTTTGTGAGATGGAGAGCTGAACGCTGGCGTGTGACATGGTTGAGACGCTTGGTGACGGAGGTGGTGGTGGTGGTGTTGGTGGTACATCCCCTGTTTGCTGGGCGGCAGGTGCCAACGTTCCTCCAGAGGCGGAGGAAGAGGCCGAGGCGGCAGCAGCAGAATAGGCCGAGGCGGCAGCAGCAGAAGAGGTAGCAGGGGGAGCCTGAGTGACTTCCTTGGTTTTAAGGTGTTTACTCCACTGCAGTTCATGCTTTGCATGCAGGTGCCTGGTCATGCAGGTTGTGCTCAGGTTCAGAACGTTAATGCCTCGCTTCAGGCTCTGATGGCACAGCGTGCAAACCACTCGGGTCTTGTCGTCAGCACATTGTTTGAAGAAGTGCCATGCCAGGGAACTCCTTGAAGCTGCCTTTGGGGTGCTCGGTCCCAGATGGCGGCGGTCAGTAGCAGGCGGAGTCTCTTGGCGGCGGGTGTTCTGCTTTTGCCCACTGCTCCCTCTTTTGCTACGCTGTTGGCTCGGTCTCACCACTGCCTCTTCCTCCGAACTGTGAAAGTCAGTGGCACGACCTTCATTCCATGTGGGGTCTAGGACCTCATCGTCCCCTGCATCGTCTTCCACCCAGTCTTGATCCCTGACCTCCTGTTCAGTCTGCACACTGCAGAAAGACGCAGCAGTTGGCACCTGTGTTTCGTCATCATCAGAGACATGCTGAGGTGGTATTCCCATGTCCTCATCATCAGGAAACATAAGTGGTTGTGCGTCAGTGCATTCTATGTCTTTCACCGCTGGGGAAGGGCTAGGTGGATGCCCTTGGGAAACCCTGCCAGCGGAGTCTTCAAACAGCATAAGAGACTGCTGCATAACTTGAGGCTGAGACAGTTTCCCTGGTATGCATGGGGGTGATGTGACAGACTGATGGGGTTGGTTTTCAGGCGCCATCTGTGCGCTTTCTGCAGAAGACTGGGTGGGAGATAATGTGAACGTGCTGGATCCACTGTCGGCCACCCAATTGACTAATGCCTGTACCTGCTCAGGCCTTACCATCCTTAGAACGGCATTGGGCCCCACCATATATCGCTGTAAATTCTGGCGGCTACTGGGACCTGAGGTAGTTGGTACACTAGGACGTGTGGATGTGGCAGAACGGCCACGTCCTCTCCCAGCACCAGAGGGTCCACTAACACCACCACGACCATGTCCACGTCCGCGTCCCTTACTAGATGTTTTTCTCATTGTTATGGTTCACCACAACAACAAATATATTATTTGGCCCAATGTATTGTATTCAAATTCAGCGGGATATAAATTTGAGGCCTAGTATTTAGGCGCTGGGTGACCGGTATGGATTTAGTGACAGAATTAGACTTGGAAATACACAGTAGCGGGTGTGTGTGAAGTTATTCTGAATGACCCTATGTGCACCTTCAATATGATCTACCCTTTTAGGGATAGATTTCAAATAGCTCTGATATAGCAGAAACCACTAAATTATGAAATTGCTAAATTGGGAATTGTATTTCAACCCAGAACAAAAAATGTGCTTTGACGGACACTAAATAACTTTCCCAGCTACAACAGGACAGCGGTAACGAGAGATTTAGCAGGATATAAATTTGAGGCCTAGTATTTAGGCGCTGGGTGACAGGTATGGGTTTAGTGACAGAATTAGACTTGAAAATACACAGCAGCGGGTGTGTGTGAAGTTATTCTGAATGACCCAATGTGCACCTTGAATATTATATACCCTTTTAGGGATAGATTTCAAATAGCTCTGATATAGCAGAAACCACTAAATTATGAAATTGCTAAATTGGGAATTGTACTTCAAACCAGAACAAAAAATGTGCTTTGACGGACACTAAATAACTTTCCCAGCTACAACAGGACAGCGGTAACGAGAGATTTAGCAGGATATAAATTTGAGGCCTAGTATTTAGGCGCTGGGTGACAGGTATGGGTTTAGTGACAGAATTAGACTTGAAAATACACAGTAGCGGGTGTGTGTGAAGTTATTCTGAATGACCCAATGTGCACCTTGAATATTATATACCCTTTTAGGGATAGATTTCAAATAGCTCTGATATAGCAGAAACCACTAAATTATGAAATTGCTAAATTGGGAATTGTACTTCAACCCAGAACAAAAAATGTGCTTTGACGGACACTAAATAACTTTCCCAGCTACAACAGGACAGCGGTAACGAGAGATTTAGCGGGATATAAATTTGAGGCCTAGTATTTAGGCGCTGGGTGACCGGTATGGATTTAGTGACAGAATTAGACTGGGATATGGCCAAAAAATAACCACACTATTGCTGGTTAAATGCACTTGGTGACGGGCGCAGCTTGCCCCTGATGTAGTATATGGCCAAAAAATGAACAGACTATTGCTGGTTAAATGCACTTGGTGTCACAGCTTGACCAACCACACTACTGAGGGTTAAATGCACTTGGTGACGGGCGCAGCTTGCCCCTGATGTAGTATATGGCCAAAAAATAAACAGACTATTGCTGGTTAAATGCACTTGGTGTGACAGCTTCACCCTGATGTAGGCTTTAGCCAGAAAACAACCACACCATTGAGGGTTAAATGCACTTGGTGACAGGCGCAGCTTGCCCCTGATTTTGTATATGGCCAAAAAATGAACAGACTATTGCTGGTTAAATGCACTTGGTGTGACAGCTTCACCCTGATGTAGGCTTTAGCCAAAAAACAACCACACCATTGAGGGTTAAATGCACTTGGTGACAGGCGCAGCTTGCCCCTGATTTTGTATATGGCCAAAAAATGAACAGACTATTGCTGGTTAAATGCACTTGGTGTGACAGCTTCACCCTGATGTAGGCTTTAGCCAAAAAACAACCACACCATTGAGGGTTAAATGCACTTGGTGACAGGCGCAGCTTGCCCCTGATTTTGTATATGGCCAAAAAATGAACAGACTATTGCTGGTTAAATGCACTTGGTGTGACAGCTTCACCCTGATGTAGGCTTTAGCCAAAAAACAACCACACCATTGAGGGTTAAATGCACTTGGTGACAGGCGCAGCTTGCCCCTGATTTTGTATATGGCCAAAAAATGAACAGACTATTGCTGGTTAAATGCACTTGGTGTGACAGCTTCACCCTGATGTAGGCTTTAGCCAAAAAACAACCACACCATTGAGGGTTAAATGCACTTGGTCGCAGCTTGTGCTGGCGCACCACAAGGACACAAAATGGCCGCCGATCACCCCAGAAAAATGTGACTGACAAACGGTCTGGGCAGCCTAAAAACAGTGAGCAATTGAGGATCAGCAGCTCAATGATCCACAGCTGCAGATCGATCAGTTAATCAAGTCCTTTGGAGGAGTTAATCTGCCTAATCTCGCCCTACTGTCGCAGCCGCAACCTCTCCCTACGCTAATCAGAGCAGAGTGACGGGCGGCGCTATGTGACTCCAGCTTAAATAGAGGCTGGGTCACATGGTGCTCTGGCCAATCACAGCCATGCCAATAGTAGGCATGGCTGTGATGGCCTCTTGGGGCAAGTAGTATGACGCTTGTTGATTGGCTGCTTTGCAGCCTTTCAAAAAGCGCCAAGAAAGCGTCACAAAAGCGCCAAGAAAGCGACGAACACCGAACCCGAACCCGGACTTTTACGAAAATGTCCGGGTTCGGGTCCGTGTCACGGACACCCCAAAATTCGGTACGAACCCGAACTATACAGTTCGAGTTCGCTCATCCCTAGTTATATATCAACTTTCAGGGCAACTGGAGCAACTTCGATTTGGCCCAAACCGATTTGGGTCCGAACCGAAGATTTAGAAAAATTTGGCTAACCGGACTTGAAATTAATCTCGACTGGTTTGCTCATCTCTCCAAAGAGATCTGAGGCATAGGGGCTGATCTGTGGTATAAAGGGCTGAACTGTGGCAAGGAGGGCTGATCTGAGGCATGAAGGGCTGATCTGTGGCATGAGGGCTGATATGAGGCATTGGGGTCTAATCTCAGGTCTAAATGGGGGGGGGGGGTCTTTTTTATTGGGGCTCTTTTCTAAGGTCTGATTGGGGGTCATTCACATTGGAGTCTGATCTGAGATCTAATTGTGGGTTTGATCTGAGGTCTTATTGGGGTCTTATTAACATTGGGAGTCTGATCTGAGGTCTGATTGAGGGTCTTAATAATATTGGCGGTCTGATTGGGGCTGTGAGCTGAGGTCTGATAAATATTGGGGGTCTGATTGCTGGTCAAATCTGAGATCCAATAAATAAAAAAAAAAATCTTATTGTCCTCCTCCTAAGTTATGTATTATGGGCCAATGTGTTTTATAGGGCGAAAAATATGGTAAGCTATTTATTTTATAACATTGGATATATACAAAAAAAGCGTCATTATAGTATGTATTTTCTTGATTTATACCGATTTTTATGCTTTAAGTGCCCTCAACATTTTAGAAAATGTTTGTAAGGGAGGAATTTGCTGACACAAGCAAAAAAGACCACAGAATCCTGTCATGAAAATGGAATTTTATGTTTAAGTGATACCAGTTCATAATAATACTGGCTAATGGCTTTAGCATATGCAGTTCAACATTCTAATATAATACCACAACTGTATAGAGAGAACAGTAAGTTACATTTTATTCACTGCACTATTGTGAGGTCATTTAGTTTAAAATTGACTTAAAAGGGTATTCCCATCTCAGATATTGGAACCCGCTCCTATCTCCAGAACGGTACCCCTTAAGTCAATAGAAAGGAGCTGTGCATGTGATCACTGGAATGGGAGTTCCGAGTTCTGGAAGCGCTTGCTCAGCTATTTTTGGAATCCCATAGCAGTAAATGGAGAGCATACCATGTATGCACAATGTGTTTTTTTCATTTTGGTGGCCCTGTTCTGGAGATAGGAGTGGGTCCCAGAGGTAGAACCTATCTGATATTGGTGGCGTATCCTAGCTCTTTATGCCATTGATGTTTAAGATTGGAAATTTAGAATACCCTTATAACCGGGGCGTAGCTATAGGGGGTTCAGAGGTAGCAGTCGCTACCGGGCCCAGGAGCCTAAGGGGGCCCAAAGACCCTTGTGGCACATAAGAAGACAGCAGTATTATAGAGTATTATTATAGAGTGGTATTATATAGTGCACAGTGGGAGGGCTCTATCATGGATTATGCACTGGGGCCCAGAATCTTAAAGTTACACCTCTGGCTGGAGGGAAGGCGTTAGGTAAAGAATTTGGCATGGTGGGGGTGCCGTTTCAATTTTTGCCTCAGGCAGCATGAAGGCTATGTGCTCCCCTGCCACTTGCCACAAAGCACTGAGGGAAGGGGGCCCAAGGTGCACTCTTTCACCAGGGCCCATGAGCCTTTAGTTACACCCCTGCAATTGAAAATATTAATTCCTTTATCAACATCCACCAAATGTGCATGGCAGGTGTGTGCAGGCAAAATATGGTGCTGGCTCAAGAGCTGAACCCACTCCATATGTCCCTGCTGTGTTATGCCAACTGACTGCAGTGACTGGGATCAGAGATATAGCTGATCCTGGCCAATTAATCCCTTAGATGCGGTGAATTACTGCCTGCATCGCTAAGAAAAATGATGTTTTAATATATGCAAATGAGCATCTAGGAGCAATGAGTTGTTGCCATTACTCCTAGAAGGGTCTGCTCTCTCTTCTACTGTTGCATTCTCTGCACTTCCATTGACAGGGCCAGGCAGGTGTGATTAATTTTAGGATCAGTTCACCCTGAGTTTGTTGGTGTTGATTTTGAAGCATTTCTAGCTAAAAATCTGTAAAAATTCCTTTAAACAGCCTACCATTCATTTCAATGGGAAACAGCATTTTCTTTTTTTTTTATACGTGGAAAAAAGAAGCGTTTAAAAGAGAAGCAGCATTCCCTATCTTGGGGCAGAATCTGCGCTGATATGCTTCAAAAACCTTAAGCTGAAAATTCAACTTTATAATCAAGTGAACACCCATTGTTTAAAAAAATGGATGCGTAAAAAAACTGTATCAAAAATGTGTCAAAAATAGTGTTGAGTTTGACTATTCGAAAAGCAATTTTTTTTTGCGCGAATATCAGCACTTTGAGAATTTGCTAATATTTAGACTATAGTGCTATATATTCGTAATGACGAATATTCGTTTTCTTCTACACAGTACATATCAGATAATCATTCTTCCCTTCTTCTAGCTTGTGGGCCAATGAGAAAGCTTTGTCACAGCTTAGCAACCAATAGAAAAGTTGCCTACCCCACATCGGTATTTCGCACGCATTACGCAAATAATACATTGCCGATTTTCGCAATCAAGAATATAATCTCAAATTCACAAATTCACGAATATTCTACAAAATATTTGCAAAATATTGCGAATTGGAATATTGCCCCTGCTGCTCACCACTTGTCAAAAACCACATATTGTTTTTTTTAAACATGTTTTTCAAAATCAGTCGTGTGAACTGATGCTTACACTGTCTGGACCTGTCTACCAAAGTATAGAAGGCACGGTATCTGCAAAGAAAGCAGAGCTTCTAGGTATAAGTAATTTCCCCATTGCTTCTAGAGACTCATTTGCATACACTAAACATTCATTTTTCTCAGCAACGCAGGCACATAAACATGGGAACAATACAGATGCCTTCAGCTGCCAAGCGCACATGTAACAGGTCATTCATTTTCATAGGTACAAATCTGGTGACAGATGCCCTTTAAAGTGGTTTTCTTAGATCTTGATGACCTATACTGAAGATTGGTGAGGGTTTTACACCTGGGATCCCCACCAAGTAGCCGCTGCTAGTTACCAAGCACAGAACCCTCTATTGGATAGCTTCTGTACTTGGTATTGCAGCACAACCCTATTCACTTGAATGGTGTTGAGCTG
Source organism: Bufo gargarizans (assembly GCF_014858855.1). Lineage (NCBI taxonomy): Eukaryota > Metazoa > Chordata > Amphibia > Anura > Bufonidae > Bufo > Bufo gargarizans. The sequence goes on from NC_058081.1 coordinate 319,455,430, forward strand.
CGCCTAGGACACATGACTAATGAATGTCACGTTCTGAGGGCCCAAGGCAGACATCCGGGACGTCTTGCAAACAGGAAACATTCAGATACAGACCAGGAAACCAACAGAATACTTTATTACACATATAATCAATGAACATGACAGTAACGATATGCAGGTTAGGCAATAGTGGTAGAACTACCACAGAAACAAGTGCGCCAGCAGACCAGAGGCAAAACCCAGGAGGACAAAGAGCCAGTGAGCCCCGTTCTTCACAGAGCTCCTGGTGGTGGGGATGAACTGGGCCGAGGGCTTACTGGTCACACCTCCAGGAAGGTCCCGGTTCACGTGGCCCCTACCTGCAGAGAACCACAGACAACAGGACTGGAACCCAAACAAACTCAGGACATGGATCAGACAATAAGACAAACAGGAACCAGTACAGAAGCAGATGCCTGGACCCCATGCGGAACGAAAGCATTGCGGTCACAGGCAAAGCTGCACACAGACTAGAGATCCTCCCACCAGAGAACCCAGGAGCCCTCTCATGAAGGCAGTACATACACAAGTCAGGAACAGAAGCAAACACTGCAGGTAAGACATGGAACAGACTGGATCAGAAGCAGTAGGCACTGCCAGGCAGGACATAGAACAGACAGGATCAGAATCAGTTTAGCACTGCCAAGCTGTCAGATGCAGCTAGAGCACTGCTAGGCTAGACATGGAACAGAGTGGATCAAAACATAGAACAGGTACAGAACATCAGGCAAGACATGGAAAAGGATATAAGATCATAACACCAACAACATCAGCAATTTACCAGGCGACACCACACAGAAGGGCAGATGGCAAAGCCCGCTGGGTCAGCAAGGAGCTACACCCAGCAAGGCACAGGACAGACTGACCACAAGCAAGCCCCACAGCTCACAGGTAGATATAGCTGCAATAACGAGGGCGCCTGTTAAGACACACTCAGGAACAGACCAGGAAATGTTAACCCCATCAGAACCAGGAGTACCAGAAGCACAGAACATGCAATCACAAGTGTCAGTTCACACCAGACACAGAATGCTGCAGCCAGCGTGCCCGAAACGACAACCAGCATACACAGGGAAACTGTAGCCAGTACGAGGTTACAGGCAACCACCCTACACAACAACGTAACAGAACTGCATTGTGATACAACAGACTTGCATCCATACTCAGACCCTGTACACACTCAAGTCCACAGCCAGTATGCATCACAGTACCAGCATACATGTGAACACCCACAGCCAGTATACAAAGTGCATGCAGCCAGCCTGCACTGCAGCGGTGAGAGGAACCACAGAGATGCAGCAGTTAACACACAACACTGCAGCCAGCACGTAGTTTCAAGCAACCAGCATGCACAGGTGTCAGCCTGCAGCCAGTAGAGAGCCAGCAGCCAGCCTACACGACAACAGTGACAAGAACTGCAGAGAGATGCAGACACAGGGAGAACACACATTCACAGGCATGATTCACACAATACACTGCAGCCAGCACGCAGCCCCAAGCAACCAGCATACACAGGAGTCAGCCTGCAGCCAGTAAGCGAGAGGGCATGCAGCCAACCTACACGGCCACAACTGTCACAGTGAACCGCACCGTGACGATGAACCTGATATCACTAGCCTAGGAAGAGGCTGTGCCACTGCCTTGAGTACCGATGACAGTGGAGGTGCTGGAAATCAGACCCCCACCGATCAGATCTTGATGACCTGTCTTGAGGATAAGTCATCAATATCAAAATCTCAGAAAACCCCTTTAAAGGAAAGGACAAGTGCTGCTCCACTATTTTGTACAGCATGTTGATATGCTACTGTGGGTTTGAGTTCTGCCTTTTAATGGTTGCCCTGTGAATCTGACAAATACAATATACAACTTTCTAATAAAATCATGAAAGGTGTGTTCTGATGGATTCAATGCTCAGATAAATTAAATATTCTAATAAAAACACTAAATTAGGAGATTAATATTTAAACAATTATCCTATAAAATTGTGCATGTTTACAAAGAGTGAACCACGCTGTAATGGGCTATAATGCTTTGTAAACAATGTAAGTGCACCAGGATACCTGACAAGACAGGTCTAAGCCTTAAGAGGACACCATATACTTCAGGGAAAGGAATAGTTGAGCAGAGTGAATATCTGCTTGTTCACAGTTATGATTTGATTCTTTTTAACTTATGAGTTGTTGGTCTGAAGATCAATGTGCTAAGGGAGTTATTTCTTTCAAGTGAAGTCATGCACATAGCTATACAGGTCTTTAAATGACGCTAAATTCACTGGGTTCAGTTGTCTTATCCTGGCCTGAAGGTAAAGTCCAGATGCAAAGTCTACCAGTCCAGGTGCAGACAGCAAGCTGCCTGAAGCTCTGAAAAAGACATATTTCTTGGTTAATGAAGACGACTATGATTTACAGTCAAAACACGTCACTATAGGGTAGCATATTATTGTCCTTAAGTATTTACTACTATCTTTCACTTTATTAAAATGTACCTTGAGGGATACCCTTACATCCAGTCTGACATTTGATATATAGAGAAGCAGCTGTACGCTGGGCAGTACAGTTGCCAAGAGAACCATACAGCTCTTTCCAAGTATAGTGCACAGGTAGAGTTGCCACATATCTGGTAAACCACATGCCTTGCCAGTATTTCCAGAAGGTCTGTGCCATTATTACATTTTTATTGGCACATCATTTTCCATAGAAAAGGAGATATGAGCAGGGCCGGACTGGGGATAAAAACCAGCCCTCGAAAAAGTTGCATACCAGCCCCACAGCTTTGCGTCATCATTTACTTGTTTATAAAAGGGGAAACCATTCATTTTAAAACACGTGTGTAAGCACGAATATGAACTTTGCCCCACGATAGCTCTTTTGTAGAACCCCCACTGTTCATATTATCACAGTGTTTTCCCAACCAGGATGCCTCCAACTGTTGCAAAACTACAACTGTTAGCATGCTCAGTCAGTGTTTGACCACGCACTTTGACCCTCCCCTTTTTTGTTGGCCCCCTATTTAATGATTGTTGCATGCAACATTTTACTTGACCAGCTATTTTATTTTATATTCTATGGCAGTCCTGTTACAATTCCCCCACCCCCGCCCAATGATCCTTTCGACCAAATAATAAAAATATTTATAAAATCTCACCCATATGCTGCAAAAAAAAAAAAAAATCTGCAATGTAAAATCGATAATAAAGATCAATTACAAACATAAACATATTTCAATGAGAAAGATTTCATAATAAGGATTTGGCGAAGGGGCAGAGAGATAATGAGCATGGAGAGGCTGGTGCTGCTACTAGAGGGTCATACCATGTGGGAGTAATAAAGCCCGCCATAATGCCCCCCCCCCAGTAGAAATAATTCTCCTTATAATGTGCAAAACATACCCCTTTGTAATGCCCCCAGTTGAGCTAATGTTCCCATAATGTGCCATATAAAATACCCCTTCTCAGTGCCCCCGTAGATAGCCCCATAGTGCTCCCCCTTCCCCATAGTACCCACCATAATGTGTCCTAGTATAAAATGCCCCTTCTTTTTAGCCTCAGTAGATGTCCCTATAGTGCCACCCAATAATCTGGCAGTAATAACTGCCCCAATAGATGCCCCCAATCATGTGCCAGTAAGATGTGCCCCATAGATGCCTCCAATCATGTGCCAGTAAGATGTGCCCCCATAGATGCCCCCCAATCATGTGCCAGTAAGATGTGCCCCATAGATGCCCCCAATCATGTGCCAGTAAGATGCCCCCCAATCATGTGCCAGTAATAAGAGCCCCCCCAACATCATGTGCCAGCAGCCAGAGCCCCCCATATCATGTGCCAGTAGCCAGAGTGCCCCCTATCATGTGCCAGCAGCCCCCCTTATGTGCCAGTAGCCCCCCTTATCACATGCCAGTAGCCCCCTTATGTGCCAGTAGCTCCCCTTATCATGTGCCAATAGCCCCCCTTATGTGCCATTAGCCCCCATCATGTGCCAATAGCCCCCCTTATCATGTGCCAGTAGCCCCCCTTATCATGTGCCAGTATCCCCCTTATCATGTCAGCAGCCCCCCTTATCATGTGCCAGTAGCCCCCATTATGTGCCAATAGCCCCCATATCATGTGCCAATAGCCCCCATATCATGTGCCAATAGCCTCCCTTATCGTGTGCCAGTAGCCTCCCTTATCATGTGCCAATAGCCCCCCATGTGCCATCAGCCCCCCTTATGTGCCAGTGGCCCCCTTATCATGTGCAAATAGCCCACCATGTGCCAGCAGCCCCCCTTATGTGCCAGTAGCCCCATTATGTGCAAAAAGCCCCCATATCATGTGCCAATAGTCCCCCTTATCATGTGCCAATAGCCCCCCTTATTATGTGCCAATAGCGCCCCTTATCATGTGCCAGTAGCCCCCCTTATCATGTACCAGTTGCCCCCCTTATCATGTGCCAATAGCCCCCATGTGCCAGCAGCCCCCCTTATGTGCCAGTAGCCCCCATTATGTGCCAGTAGCCCAATATCATGTGCCAATAGCCCCCATATCATGTCCCAGTAGCCCCCTTATCATGGGCCAGCAGCCCCCCTTATCATGTGCCAGCAGCGCCCCTTATATGCCAGTAGCCCCCTTATCATGTGCTAATAGACCCCCATGTGCCAGCAGCCCCCTTATGTGCCAGTAGACCCCATTATGTGCCAATAGCCCAACTTATCATGTGCCAGTAGCCCCCCTTATCATGTGCCAGTAGCCCCCCTTATCATGTTCCAATAGCCCCCCATGTGCCAGTAGCCCCCCCTTCCCATCATGATTTAGTATTGTACCTATATAAAAAATAAAAAAAACACTTATACTTACCTCCAGCGATGCGATGCAGGCCTCTTCCGGCCTGTGTCCCTCGCTATACGGCTCAGGCAGCGCGATGACGTCATCACACAGCCTGCGCCGGCCTCTGATAGGCTATGGAGATGAGCGCTTCTTCAATGGAAGCACTCATCTCCTGAATCAGCGGGATTCAGTGGTTTGCTGGTTCCTGGCCCAAAGAAGTATCTTCAGCTCAGTGTGCTTTGAAGTCTTCCCCATTGCTAGAGGTGTACCCAATTGTAACAGCGGCCCAAGTTTGGGGCAGTCAATGGGCCAACTCTTCAGTAGTTTTCATCACCGACAACCAGGCAGTAGTAGACATCATCGCCAAAGGCAGATCCAAGTCACCTTTCATCATGTCTTTTGTCCGCAGGTTGGTCTGGCTTTCCCTGTGCCACAATTTTCATATAACATGCAGGCACATCCAGGACACACAAAATGTTGCCGCAGATGCCTTGTCACAATTTAATTTTCACAATTTTTTCAATCCAGGCAATGCCGGAGGCGGAACCAGCAAAAAATCTGGTGCAAAAGTCTTTGTCTATCAACACTTCTAGAAATGATAAAACCGGCTGGAATGTTTTCAACAGATTCACACACCTTCACCCAAGACATAATACCGGCAAGACCACATACATCATGGCCTTTTTGGCGTACTGCCACTCGGAACTCAAACTTTCCTACAACTCCATACAATTATACCTGGCCGGGGTACAGCATTTCCTCACGTTAGAAGATCCAGACAGTAGGTCGGTTTTCTTGTCACAGGCGATAAAAGCTACCGTCAGGGGCATACAAAAGAGCAGCGGGGGGACTGGCACTCGCAGACAGCAGGTATCAGGAGGGCTTTTCAGGAAATTATCTACTTCCCTAGATGGCAATCCTTTTGGGCTCCTTTCTAGCACAGTTTTGAAAGCGGCCTTGTATCTTAGCTTTTACGGTTTCTTAAGGCCAGGGGAGTCCCCTGCCAGAGTCAAGGGTTTAACCAGGGGTCAACTAGTCCGGTGCAACGACCAATTCATACTGTACCTCGTTCTTCCAAAACGTCCCAAGTCGGGCCACCAGTAGAAATCAGGTACTTCCAGACTTTCAATGAATGGTGCTCGGTTCAGGTTTTCCAGAAGTTACTGGTGGCTTTGGGAAACTCGGCCCAAGACAGCCCTTTTCTCCCGTTCAAGGTTAGGTCCATCACTTCATCCCATCCGCTTACTAGCGGCCAGTTTAGGGTATGACCCAAAAACCATTTTGTGGCATTCTTTCCGTAATGGGGCTGAATCCGCAGCTTCAAAGCACAATGTTCCAGGTCACATTATTCAAAAAATGGGTCGCTGGCACTCTTCATGTTACGGTCGGTACATTCCGAACCCTCACGTGGAGATATCTAAAGGCCTTCTGTAGTTTGGTTAGTTTGGTTTTATGACTTGCTGTGTTTCTAATAAACTCCTTTATACGCTACCTGTCTTGCTTTTTGCCCCCTTATAGACCTACCCTCGTTAATGGCTAAGGGCACACCACCAGCCATCCAGTCCAAGTCAGTAGTAGGTAAACAGGTCAGGTCTGATCCTCACCACTTCTTCCACACAAGGTTCTCTCATCCGCAGCCATGACCACAAATATATTATATACTGTACGTTACTATATACAAGAGGATGATATTCGGTATAACATCTTCTTGTATATAGTGATATAGTGGACCACGCTGATGATATAACCTAGGTATCTCCTTATATGATTATATATGTACATCTGGCATAAGTTATACATTTTAATATACCAGAAGATGTCTAACTTATTCCAGTTCTTGCAGTGTTTTGGTGTCCTCCTGGGATGCGGAGCCAACCGGATCCATCCTGACTTACAATGTAAGTCAATGGGGACGGATCCGTTTTCACTGACACAATATGGTGCAATTGAAAGCGGATCCGTCCACTATTGACTTTCAATTTAAGTCAGGATGGATCCGTTTTGACTTAGACTTTTTTTTAAAGAATAATGCAAACGGATCCGTTCTGAACGGATACAAGCGTTTGCATTATCGGTGAGGATCCGTCTGTGTGAAAGTAGCCTAACTCTGCTATATTTCTGTATCCTGCAACCTCTGACTGCCCAGTTGGGCTGAAACTACTACACCCAACATGTTCTGGCAGTAATAGTAAATGGATATTGGTGCAATTCTGAGCTACTAGTCTATATAATACATATGTAGCCTACATACAGTGCTGCCCATAATTATTCATACCCCAGGCAAATTTTGACTTAAAGTTACTTTTATTCAACCAGCAAGTAATTTTTTGATGGGAAATGACATAGGTGTCTCCCAAAAGATAATAAGACGATGTACAAGAGGCATTATTGTGGGGGGGAAAAAAGCTTTTATTTACATTTGAGCAAAATGTGTCCAGTCCAAAATTATTCATACCCTTCTCAATAATCAATAGAGAAGTTTTTTTTGGGCTATCACAGCAAACGCTTCCTATAATTGCAGACCAGTTTTTTGCATGTCTCCACAGGTATTTTTGCCCATTCATCTTCAGCAATGAGCGCCAAATCTTTCAGGTTGGAGGGTCTTCTTGCCATCACCTTGATCTTTAGCTCCCTCCACAGATTCTGAATTGGATTCAAGTCTGGACTCTGACTGGGCCACTCCAAAACGTTAATGTTGTTGACTGCTAACCACTTCTTCACCACTTTTGCTTTGTGTTTTGGGTCATTGTCATGCTGAGATGTCCACTGGTGCCCAAGGCCAAGTTTCTCTGCAGACTGCCTGATGATGTCGTTGAGAAGCCTCATGTATTGCTCTTTTTTCATGGTGCCGTTTACTGTGATTAGGTTCCCTGGTCCATTGGCTGAAAAACACCCCCAAAGCATTAGGTTCCCACCACCATGTTTGACAGTGTGGATGGTGTTCTTTGGGTTGAAGGCTTCTCCATTTTTTACGCCAAATGAAGGAAACATCATTGTGACCAAACAATTAAATTTTTGTTTCATCTGACCATAAAACTGAAGACCAGAAGTCTTCTTCTTTGTCCAGATGAGGTTTTGCAAAGGCCAAGCGAGCTTTTGTGTTCCTAAGGCCTCATGCACACGACCGTATTTTGTTTCCGTGTCCGATCCGTTTTTTTTGCGGATAGGAAGCGGACCAATTCATTTCAATGGGTCCGCAAAAAAAAAAAACGCCGACAGCACACCATCAGTATTTCCATTCCGTTGCTCCGCAAAAAAATAGTGCATGTCCTATTTTTTTCTAGTTTGCGGACAAGGATAGGCATTATTACAATGGATCCGCAAAAAAAACGGATCCACAAAAAAAAGTATGCCATACAGAATGTTATCAGTTTTTTTTGCGGACCGCAAAACACATACGTCGTGTGCATGTAGCCTTATCTGGAGAAGTGGCGTCCTCCTTGGTCTGCATTGTGCAGTGTCCGTTGGATTGTCTACCTTGAGACATTGCCACCAGCAGAGCCCAGATTCACCAGGATGGCCTTGGTGGTAATCCTTGGATTCTTTTTCACCTCTCTAACTATCCTCCTGGCCAGCACAGGTGTCACTTTTGGCTTCCAAACACGTCTTCTGAGATTTTCCACAGTGCGGAACATCTTGTATTTTTTGCTCAAATGTAAATAAAAGCTGAGAAATGTTTTTTTTTTTCCCCACAATAATGCCTCTTGTACATTGTCTTATTATCTTTTCTTTTGGGAGACACCTATGTCATTTCCCATCAAAAAATTACTTGCTGGTTGAATAAAAGTAACTTTAAGTCAAACTTTGCCAGGGGTATGAATAATTATGGGCAGCACTGTATGTATTATATAGACAAGTAGCTCAGAATTGCACCAATATTTACTATTACTGTCAGAACATGTTGGTTGTAGTAGTTTCAGCCCAACTGGGCAGTTAGAGGTTGCAGGCTACAGAAATATAGCAGAGTTAATTATAAAGCCATTGATAGGCCAATGAAGCATTTAACCATATGAAGGCAATACAGTAACATCAGTGCCGTAGCTAGAAATAACTGGGCCCCACAGCAAATTTTTGAATGGGACCCCCCTCCCCCAGTAATTTTTTTGCAACCCCTTCCATTTCTTGATCAAGGACACGGAGCAGTTCCTCCCCTGTGTGACTCAGTTTACCCAGGCAAACGAGATGCAGAACAGCATGACACCGCCGTGCCCTGCACATGTGGTATGCTGGAGGGGCATTGTGAATTGTCCCTGCAGTGGAAACTGAGGACACAATGAAAGATGAGGAGGCAGAGGTAGACATTGTCGCAGGACTAACGGCGTGAGTACGTGGAGACGGAAGCAGCGTCACCAGGTCAAGTTGCTGGTGTGTGGCTGTGCAGGAACCACATTCACCCAGTGGACTGTAATTTACATGTACTGTCCCTAACTCAATACCTTTGGCAGACACTGACAGGCTCAAGGACTGGCCCACCTTCTGTTCTACATATGTGTGCAGGGCCAGCACTGCCTTTTTTGCAAAGAAATGACGGCTTGGGCCATCATTAATCTGAAAGGTGCAGAGTCCACCACTTGGAAAGGGAGGGACTGCAGCACCATCAACTTGGCCAGGAGCACATTCAGCTTCTGCGCCTTTAGATGAGTGCATGCATACTGTTGTCTCTTGGCAATCGCTTCGATGATAGATTGCTGATTGAATGACTGATGAGTCCCGACCACGCTAGTGACTTGCTGGCTTTGCGGCTGCCTCACGAGCAAGCTGCCACCCTCTTCTGCCGATGATGATAAAGCCCCTAATTTATCCGGCTCCCAAGTGCGATCAGCTACATCATTATCATCGAGTACTATCTGCACGTCACTGATGTCCTCCTGAATGGTCTCTAGATCAGGAGCCTGACCGCTCACAACACCAGCTCCCACACCACTCTCCTCATCACTACTAGCCCGCCTACCAAAGGAAGCAGCGGATGTCTCCTCCACATCTTGGCTGGCCAATAGCTGTTGACTGTCCTCTAGTAGCTCGTCCTCGCTGTATACTGGAGCTGAGCCCACAGCATATAATACTTGTCTGGCTGACGGAACAGAAAAGGACAGAGGCAGGTTGAGGACAGGTGAGGGCACTCCCCGGCCATGCCAACTAATGGTTGTGTCTGACGAACCCACAAACTCTTGGCTGGGGTTGTCTGATGTCACTCGGGATGAAGTGGATGACCGAGTCAACTATTCAAGAATTGCTGGGTTGCTGGTCAAGACAAGACCGCTAGATGACATCAGGAGCTCAGGCCTCTTGCTGTGACTCCTGCTGCTACATCCCCGTACTCTGCTGCGATCTGTGCCTGCGCCAGAAACATTTAGGCCTCGGCCACTCCCCTGTGCAGGGACTGGCACTTCCCTGTCTGACATAGTGTTAGATCAAATAAATAAATAAAAAGGAAATTAAAACACCAAAAAGCACCCCAATAACAAGAACAGTTTACTGAAAACTTCAGATCTGTATAATGGCAATTTGGATCCCCAGTCAGTGCAGCAAGGATTGTTCCTATTACCCAGGCTGTAACCTCCCCTACTGAACCCTGTTCTGCTTCAATACTGTGGAATGATTCCTCCCTATCCTTTTCCTGAACTTCTATACAGCAAAATACAAGTTTAAAAGCCTTTTCTAGCACTGTCCCTAGTGCCTGCTGATGTCTCTCCCTGCACTAAGTACACTGGAAAATGGCTGAATCCAAGATGGCGGAGGCTATTTATAGGACTTTGACATCACATTGCTGGCTGGCTGCTGATAGACTGCATGCATGGCGTTGTGGATGATCACTCATTCCCAGAGTTCGTTGCTCCATGTCCAAACACGTGCAGCAAACATTTTAGGAAAAAATGTAATTCAGTACCAGGAAGAGTGAGGGAATTCATATTTAGTGTGAATCATATGTTTCCTAAATTCGGATCGAATTCCACTTTGTCAGCTTCGATTCGCTCATTTCTAATGTTAGGTTATACACATACATTTTTAACATACAGTATGCCATCCATTTACATATGTCCTCCAAACATCACTAGCTTATGCACAAGTAGAGCATATGAAACCTCAAGTGAATATACACCCCTAACGTGACCCCAAATTGTGTTCAGATGCAAAACCAGAATAAATAAAAACCTCAGACCACAAAGTACTGTAAGTACAGTCATTAAAATAAATACAACTCCAGACCTCAGTCCAGGGTTGACAACCTATTTATTGCACCACATGTTTTTTTTTTTTTCCGTGGTGGAGAGGGGATGCCGCCATGTACTGACAGAGCGCTACCTGGTCCTGGTGGTCAGGGATGAGGACTGTGTTTCCCAAGAATCATTTTCTACTGGGAAATACAGGGCACAGTATAATACACTAGAATCTATATAATATAAAGATATTAGCCCTACCCGCAAATAATAATACAATTAGGTAATCATTTATTATATAGTAATATGTCTATGTTAGGTGTATTTCTGACATAGATTGTGGCGCTAAGGTCCTAAGCACCGCAATCTGCATATTTTTTCATGCTTATGCCAGGTCTAAAAAAGGATGGCGTGGGCAGGGAAAGGGATACAGTTATGGCCATACAGTTATTGGATACCACCGCCATATATTGACCGGATAACTCCTCTGTACAGTGACCGGATAACACAGCCACTACTGTGACTAGATAAAAGGGTATAAGAGGGCACAGTACAGGGAATGACTAGGGGCACTGCACAGGGTATGGTAAGTGGGCACAATGCAGGATACAAGGTGGTACAGTAGGGGGTGAGGGGCACAGTACGGGGTGGGGGGCACAGTCACATGACCCTGTGACATTAGAAGGTCCTTATGATGAATGCAGTTCATACGCCACCGTAATGAGAGGCAGAGGAGTGTGACAAGGGTGTAATTATGTGGCTAGAGATAAAAAATGTAACTGTCGGCCAGTACAGGCCCCAAAAATTAGGCAATAGGCATTCACCTTACAGCAAAGAACTTTGGATTCTGTGGCTGGAGGTACATTAGGCAGTTACAGGATAAATATGTAACTGTCGGCCAGAACAGGCCCCAAAAATTTGCCAATAGGCATTCACCTGACAGCAAAGAACTTTGGATTCTGTGGCTGGAGGTACATTAGGCAGTCACAGGATAAATATGTAACTGTCGGCCAGTACAGGCTCCAAAACTTAGGCATTCACCTGACATAAAAGGCCTTTTATGCCGCTGTAAATACAGTCAGGTCCATAAATATTGGGACATCGACACAATTGTAACATTTTTGGCTCTATACACCACCACGATGGATTTGAAATGAAACTAACAAGATGTGCTTTAACTGCAGACTGTCAGCTTTAATTTGAGGGTATTTACATCCAAATCAGGTGAACGGTGTAGGATTTACAATAGTTTGCATATGTGCCTCCCACTTGTTAAGGAACCAAAAGTAATGGGACAATTGGCTTCTCAGCTGTTCTCTGGTCAGTTGTGTGTTATTCCCTCATTATCCCAATTACAATGAGCAGATAAAAGGTCCAGAGTTCATTTCAAGTGTGCTATTTGCATTTGGAATCTGTTGCTGTCAATTCTCAAGATGAGATCCAAAGAGCTGTCACTATCAGTAAAGCAAGCCATCATTAGGCTGAAAAGGCAAAACAAACCCATCAGAGAGATAGCAAAAACATTAGGAGTGGCCAAAACAACAGTTTGGAACATTCTTAAAAAGAAGGAACGCACTGGTGAGCTCAGCAACACCAAAAGACCCGGAAGACCACGGAAAACAACTGTGGTGGATGACCGAAGAATTCTTTCCCTGGTGAAGTTAACACCCATCACAACAGTTGGCCAGATCAAGAACACTAGGTGTATGTGTGTCAAACTCAACAATCAAGAGAAGACTTCACCAGAGTGAATACAGAGGGTTCACCACAAGATGTAAACCATTGGTGAGGAAGGCCAGATTAGAGTTTGCCAAACAACATCTAAAAAAGCCTTCACAGTTCTGGAACAACATCCTATGGACAGATGAGACCAAGATCAACATGTACCAGAGTGATGGGAAGAGAAGAGTATGAAGAAGAAAACTGCTTATGATTCTAAGCATACCACCTCATCAGTGAAGCAAGGTGGTGGTAGTGCCATGGCGTGGGCATGTATGGCTGCCAATGGAACTGGTTCTTTTGCATTTATTGAGGATATGACTGCTTGACAAAAGCAGGAGGATGAATTCTGAAGTGTTTCGGGCAATATTATCTGCTCATATTCAGCCAAATGTTCAGAACTCATTGGACGGCGCTTTACAGTGCAGATGGACAATGACCCAAAGCATACTGCAAAAGCAACCAAAGAGTTTTTAAGGAAAAGAAGTGGAATGTTATGCCATGGCCAAGTCAATCACCTGACCTGAATCTGATTGAGCATCATTTCACTTGCTGAAGACCAAACTGAAGGGAAAATGCCCCAAGAACAATCAGGAACTGAAGACAGTTGCTGTAGAGGCCTGGCAGAGCATCACCAGGGATGAAACCCAACGTCTGGTGATGTATATGCGTTCCAGACTTCAGGCTGTAATTGACTGCAAAGGATTTGCAACCAAGTATTAAAAAGTGAAAGTTTGATTTTTACTTCTTACTTTTGGTTCCTTAACAAGTGGGAGGCACATATGCAAACTGTTCTCATTCCTACACCATTCACCTGATTTGGATGTAAATGCCTCAAATTAAAGCTGACAGTCTGCAGTTAAAGGACATCTTGTTTGTTTCATTTCAAATCCATTGTGGTGGTGTATAGAGCCAAAATTTTTAGAATTGTGTCGATGTCCCAATATTTATGGACCTGACTGTACATAAGGCAAGGAGAGGACCATTCTTTGTTCTGGGTAGTGGCGAATATGTGTGGGCTGGCATGAGGAAATTAAATTACATGTGGTCATCACAGGTGTTGAATTCCTCTGAGATCCATGCCTCATTCATTTTAAAAAATGTGAGGTAGTCCACACTTTCATGAGCTAGGTGAGTGCGTTTATTGGTCATGATCCGCCCTGCCGGACAGGACACTCGACGAGCGGCAAGCCAAGAGTTCCATGGCAAATTGTGCCAGCTCTGGCCACAGGTCAAGCCTGCACACCCAGTAGTCAAGGGGTTCCTCGCTTCTCAAAGTGTCTTCATCGGCCGTTAACCGGATGTAGTCGGACACCTGCCGGTCTAGGTGTTCCCTGAGGCTGGATCCGGGTTGATGGGTTGGCTGCAAGAATGATCTCCTATCCGAAGTAAGCAACACATCTTTAAACCTCCCTCTTTTTTGCAGGTGCAGTAGGATTGGTACCCGCACCTGTTTTGCTGTGAGTGAAAATTCCTCTGCCAGTGCCTGAAACAGCAGAATGCAGCATCTCTTGCATCAAGGCCTGGAAATGATGCATTCTTTTTTTTTTCCTCAAGAAAATTTTTATTGTCAAATAAGCATAATGAAATGGCAACAAATATGTTGTGGACGCAGCCACTCAAATAGTGATACAATCACTTGAGTTCAATGCTTAGTGGACGCAGCCACCACTTTGGTTGCTTTACAATTTTTATAATGTAGGAAGTCCTACGGCACCCGCTCGGGTGCTGCCAATGTAGAACTTATAAAAAGGAAAACAACCAAAACGTTAGTACATTTAGTTACCAGGAAGGGAAACAGGAATACGGGAATAGGGAAAAAGAAAAGAAGAAAATGAAAAAAGGGAAAAAATGAAAATAAGTCGATGGTCATATAGTTTTCTACGAAAGTTAAACCAAACCAGGCCAAACTATGGTATCAATCAAGAATCCGAATGGGGAAGCTTGATTAACGGGGCATAGGAAATTTTGCAAGCCAAGGGGACCAAGAGGCATGGAAATGCTCCAACCTACCAGATCTCTGAGCCCATAGATGTTCAAAGATAACATGCGTGGAAATTCTTTCTGTTAGATCACTCAAGGAAGGAATCTTAGATGATTTCCAATGTTTAGCAATCAGGATCTTGGCCGAAAGCAGAATATGACAGTTTAAAATTCTAAACTGTGAGGGAATCATATCAATGTCTAATGATAAGAGTGCCATAGCTGGAGACATTGTAAAACTGAGGCCTATGACATCTTCTATTAGTCTTGTAACCTCAACCCAGAAGGGAAGGAGTCCAACCCATTCCCAAAATATGTGCATCAAGTTGCCAGGCGTTGATTGACAACGCCAACATGTATTCTCAACATTAGGGTAAAATCTAGTAAGTTTGACCGGGGTGAAGTACCAACGTGTGAGAAGTTTGAGATAACATTCTAACAGGTTAGAACATTTAGTAGCTTTATAGGTAGTTCTGATCGCATTTTGCCATTTGGCCAAAGGAAATGAGAGCTTAAGATCTCTTTCCCAATTCAGGAAATGTGCTTTCTTTGTTAAGCGTTCATCTTTTATCACAATTTTACATAGTGCACTTGTGGGAACCCGTGGAACTCCTTGTGTACAAAGCATGGTATTGAGAAGAACCACTGGAAGTTCAACCTCTCTTTTAGGCCCTTTAGCTAGAAAGTGGACTACCCTGGTGAAATGGTAGCTATAAGAGTCCGGTAGGTCAAATGAGGTTTGCAAGCTCGCAAATGACTTAATGACATTTCCAGCATAGATATCGTTCTGCACCTGTACCCCAGCTTTCCGCCAGCCACTCACCGAGAAGTCTGAGATATAATACTGCAAAATCTCTATGGGGATCTGTATAGTTTTCAATGGTGTCGCAGGATTCACCTGTTGTAACATTAACTTCCATGTTTGAATAGATGCTTTCATTGTCAGTGCTGTGGGTAGCGGAAAGTTCCTGTCTATAGCATATAATAAAAGAAGAGAGTGGAGAGATTTCCCTTTGTTAAGATCTACCTCTATCTGTTTCCAGCTGGGATATTGCTCTTGGCTGAACCAAAGTTTTAGCTGCTTGAAAATAAAAGAGTTGTAATATCCCTGAAGATTCGGGACTCCTAGGCCTCCATGAGATCTATGGCTGTAGAGTATAGAGGCCGCTATTCTGTGAGGGCCTTTATTCCATATAAAGGAAAGCATTTGAGACTTAAATTTAGCAATGACTGAAGCAGGGATGGGAATAGGAAGTGTACGAAACAGATATAGGATCTTTGGGAGTACCATCATTTTATATATTACTACTCGCCCTAGCCAGGACAGTTCTATCTTTGAGTATCTTATCAAGTCGGTTTGAAGAGAACTGTATAGCGCATCATAATTCCTTTTGACTAACCTAGAAAGAGGGAAGCAAATTTGGACACCCAAATAGGTAATAGAGTCTGCTGCCCATTGAAAAGGGAATTCGTTTTCTAACACCGTTCTCAGAGATGGAGGGACCTTGATAGCTAAAATCTGGGATTTGGACTCGTTAACCTTATAGTACGATACTTCTCCAAATTCTTTAATAATCTGTGTAGCAGCCCGTAAGGATGGCATGGGGTCAATTACAGAGAGGATGACGTCATCGGCAAACAGTCCTATTTAATGCTGACGATTGCCTGCTGGGATACCCCGTATCTTATCTGATATCCGTATCATTTCCGCGAAGGGCTCCATTACCATTAAAAAGAGGAAAGGTGAAAGGGGACAGCCCTGGCATGTACCATTTGTAATTGAAAAAGGGGAGGATAAGGACCCGTTTACCAATACCTTAGCTGAGGGGGTAGTATAAAGAGCTAGAATTGCATTCTTTATATGGCCATTAAACCCAAACTTATCTAACACTGCTGCCGTAAATCCCCAATGTATTCGGTCGAACGCCTTCTCCGCGTCCAAAGTAAGAAGCAGAGAAGGCGTCGCCATAGCCCCAGCTTTTTGCAAAAGACCCAGTGTCCTCCGAGTACCATCTGGTGCCTCTCTGCCCTTTGTAAAGCCCACTTGATCACTATGAATTAACATAGGCAAGATTTTTAGAAGCCTATGAGCAAGCAGTTTGGCATATAGCTTTATGTCACAGTTAAGAAGGGAAATCGGGCGGAAATTTGCAGGAGAATCTGTTGCTTTCCCTGGTTTTGGTATGGTAACAATTGTAGCTTGCAACATTTCAGATGGAAATTGTTCCCCGGTTAATACTTTATTAAAAAGCTTCACTAAATGAGGCTGTAAAATAGCTGAGAATATCTGGTAATATTTGTTGGAAAATCCATCTGGGCCGGGTGATTTGTTAGCTTTAAGCGACTTTATCGTAGCTTCAACTTCGGAATTAGAAATTGGGGAATTTAATTCTGCCAGTTGTTCAGAGCTTAGAGAGGGCAGTTTAACTTTTTGAAGAAAAGAGGCAATGTTCCCTGTGGATGGTTGGGATGTGGAGGAGACCTTGTTAAGGTTATATAACTTCAAGTAGTATTGGTTAAATGCCTCTGCTATTTTGTTTGGATGGGTGATTTTGATTTTAGATATCTTATCTGGGGCTAGTATGTAGGGAATATTAATTTTCTGAGCTAATGGTTTTACTTTCCTCGCCATTAATCTACTTGGTTTATTGTAGGATTTGTAGTATGACAACCCCATAGAGGTTAGTTGACGATCATAATCTATTTGGAGAGTAGAGTGAATTTCATGTCTTAGGGACATTAATTTTTTATGGAGTATTAAAGATGGATCTAATCTTATTTGTTCTTCTAGTTTAGCCTCCTCTTCTAGGAGAGTTGTCAATTTGGCTTCCCTGGCTTTTTTTAAATGAGAGCTGTGTTTAAGCAATTCCCCCCTAATAGTTGCTTTATGAGCTTGCCAAAGAGTAAACGTGCTAATATCTCCTGTGTCATTGAGGGAGAAGTATTTTGTTATAGCTGCTTTTGTACGTGTATTATAATTGGGATGACGGAGAAGAAAAGTGTTATTTCTCCAAATTCTTTGTGTATTAACAGGTAGAATCTGGGAGATAGAACAGGAAATTGGCGCATGGTCTGACCAAGATGTTTTCCCTATCGAGGAACTAGAGATCTTAGATAAAAGGGATCTGTTTGAGAGAAACAGATCAATTCGGGAAAACGATCTGTGTCTAGCAGAGTAGAAGCTATAGTCTTTTGAGTTCGCATTTAAACAGCGAAACGTATCAAACAACTGGTTTTCCCTTAGCCACCGTCCCAACGAGGGAGCTGATACTCTATTCGAGCTGGAGGAGTCCATGGACCTGTCTGGAACAATATTGAAGTCCCCACAAATCATTAAACATCCCTTTTGTACCTTACGGATTCTTTTTAGGATCTTGTTTAAAAACCTAACCAGGGATTTATTGGGAGCGTATATATTAACAAGGGTCATTGCTACCGGCCTACAAGAATAATATATCTCCCACCCTCGTCACAAAGCACTGTTTCAGCCTGAAAACCCAGTGAGCTTCTTATTGCTATAGCCACCCCTGCTTTCTTCTTAGTAGAGTTAGCAAGCCAAACCATAGAGAAATCCTTGTTAGAGAAATCTGGATGTCTGTCACTCACAAAATGCGTTTCCTGAACACAAACTATATCAGTCTGTGAGGAGCGAACATCTTTCCACAACGAGGATCTCTTATATGGGGAATTGAGCCCTTTGGCATTAATAGATATTACCTTAACTGCCATCAAATAGGAGAATACCTTGAGGTTGTAGACATAATATGATCTTTACATCTCTAGATTTTGTAGGAGAGAGAGGTAATATCATGTGACCATCTAGACAAAGGAAAAGGCAAAGAAAAAGAAAAAGGGAGACAAAAAGATAAAGAAAATACAACATTAGGATTAATTCAACCTGTAAAGTAAACTAAGGTTAGCAATCAGAACTTGTTATGACTGGTCTGGAGGAGGTTATATGAAAAACCTAGACCAGAGAAATCGGGGGGGAAACAGTCCGGCCCTACTCCTCCATCCCTTTTGTAGATAGCAATATGGCTAAAGGGAACAAACGACCACTCTAGGCCGATTATTTAGGATCAGTCTCCCACCAAGGACCAATCTGGGGTTATATGGGTATTAGTTTTCTTCGTAACTGGAGTCGGCGACGTCGGTCTTCCAATATTCCAGGCTTTAAGTAACGCTTCACCCTCTTCTGGGTTCTTGATAATAACTGTTTTCCCATCTTTGTGAATCAGAAGTTTCATCGGGAACCCCCATTTGTATGGGATCTGTAGATCTCTCAGGACTCTGGTAATTGGGGAAAGTTGCTTTCTCGCTTGCAATGTCACTTGCGAAAGATCGGCGAATATTTGAATGTCCTGAAATGGAGCTGGAAGATTGCGATTTTTCTTGATGTATGCGACTAATTCTTCTTTTATGCAGTAAAAGTGAAAACGTGCAATAACATCTTTGGGCACTGAAGCTGGAAGATGCTTCGGTTTAGGCAGATGGTGAACTCTGTCAATCAAAAGAAGTTGAGGATCTTTTCCGAGAACACTAATTTAAGCATTTCTCCTAAGTGCTGCTGCAAGTTAGCTGGGGTGATCGTATCAGAGATCCCTCTGAATTTCAGGTTATTGCGTCTGTTCCTGTCCTCTAGGTCCGCCATTTTAGCTTTTAACCCCGCCACTTCATCATCTAGGGAGTAGTGTGCGTCAATGAGATTATTATGGGAGTTGGTTAATTCCCCCATCTTGTATTCTATATGATTCACTCTGGAACCTAAGTCGTCCACAGCAGAGGTAATGGTGGATGCTACCTGCTGTAGCTGTGATGTGAGGGATTGGTGGACCGCCGTCATCATTGCTTTAAATGAGCTTTCTGAAACTGCTTGGTCTGTGCAAACAAAGCTTTGAAGGGGGTCTATTATCTCAGCCCCTAAGCTTCCATCTGTGACTAAGGATGGTGATCGGGCCTTATCTGGGGCAGGAGTAACGCCTTTCATAGAGCCGGCTATGGTGTCACTCACCGGCAATGTAGATATCATGGCGGCCCCTTGCTCAAGCCCAGAATCGTCCCTGCGTTCACCGCCTCTGGGGCTGTATCGATGCGGCGTGCGTACTTGTTTGTCCCTCGTCTCTGGATCGTCACACCTGGGTGATGGACGAGAAGCGCTTCCCCTGCTTGTGTGAGTAGCAACGTCTTCTCCTTCTAGACGGGCTGGTGAAACGGCATGCCGTAATGGCGGGAAGCCGCCATCAGGCTCTTGAGCTGAGAAGAAGTCGGTCAGACGTCTGATACCCGGGCGAGACGATTTTCTCCTAGTCATCATATCCCTGAGATGATAGGGAACTTGGGAAGTTGATCTTAGACTCTGCTCCTCTCTTGCCAAAGTGCTGTAAGACGCTTTATCAGGGATGGTATTGTGGAGCTCCTTCACCGAGCAGCCATCTCAGACGGCAGCAGGCCACGCCCCCGGAAATGATGCATTCTGACAGCCCTCTTTGATGCTGGTAACATGTCTGCCATTTTGTGTTTGTATCAGGGGTCTAAGTACGTTGCCACCCAGTACAGGTCCTTGACCTTTATGCATTTTATCCGGGGGTCCCTCTTCAAACACTGGAGAATGAAGGCCCCCATTTTCATCGTCCAGGAGAATGTCATCCTCTGTCTCCTCCCCCCATCCACAGACAACACCAGGGATCTCTGAAAAGTTTAAAGCATGATCTTCTTGCTCCTCCTCCTCCCCCCAGCCACCATTCTCCTCTGACTCCTCTTCAGACTGCTGCTGACTTGTCTCAGAGGGAGTAGCCCCCTGGGAATTCATTCAGCTTTGCAACTTCCTCATCTTCTAGCTCCTGCTTCTCGACGGCTTGATCAATGACACAACGCAATGCAAGCTCCAGAAAGAAGGCATAAGGTACGATGTCACTGATGGTGCCCTGGCTGCAACTGACCAGAAGTCTGCATGCATCGTGCATGAGCAGCCACTGGCGCAGTGAAAAGAAACCAAGCTCCCCAGAACCTGTCCTGTTGCAGAGTTCGCACAGGTAGTCGTTATTGGCACGTTGCTGCTGGAGCAGCATATCAAGCATATACACAGTGGAGTTCCAGTGCGTCGGGCAGTCACAAATCAGAACGGCCTGCCTCTTCCTCTGCCTGTTATTTTCAAAATGACCCTGTGCCAAAGTCCCTAGAGAAGAGCAGTATCAATCAGTTGTTAGTTGAAGCTGGTATATCACCCTCAAGCAGTAATTTTGTGGCTGCAGGTATATGGAAAACCTCTATCACTATTTTGTGGAAGCTGATATATGGCAGGCCTCAATCAGTTGTTAGTTGAAGTAGGTATATCAAAACCCGCAATCTGTATTTTGTGTACACAAGTATATGGAAAACCTCTATCACTATTTTGTCGAAGCTGATATATGAAAGGCCTCATTCAGTTGTTAGTTGAAGCTGGTATATCACCCTCAAGCAATAATTTTGTGAATGCAGGTATATGGAAAACCTCTATCACCAGTGGCGTCGCCAAGGGGGGGCGAGAGGGGGCCATGGCCCCCCCTACATCACGCTGTGCCCCCCCAACTGAAATGCCCCCCCAACTGAGTGGACGCAGGGCACAGTCATCTGTATCGCCGTCCTTAGGACAGAGATACAGATGCCTGTGCTAGTGCAGCAGGGCAGGGGAGGGAGAGGTGTGTCCCTTCCCTTTCCTATGATAGGCTACAGGCACTAGGCCGGCAGAGTGGGACACAGGCCGGAAGAGGCCTGCATCACATCGCTGACATGGAGGTAAGCATAAGTGTGTTTTTTTATTTTTTATATGTACAATAGTTTTACAGGCACATTCAGGGGGCTCTAAGCTATTGTTACTGGGCTGGCACATGATTGGGGGAGGCTCTTACTGGCACATGGGGGGGCTCTTGTTTCTGGCACATGGGGGGCTCTTGTTACTGGCACATGGGGGGGGGGCTCTTGTTACTGGCACATGATGGGGGGCTCTTATTACTGGCAAATGATCGGGGGCTTATTACTGGCACATGATGGGGGGCTTATTACTGGCACATGATGGGGGCTCTTATTACTGGCATGTTGGGGGGGGCTCTTATTACTGGCAAGTAATGGGGGGCTGGGCTCTTATTACTGGCACATTGGGGGGCTCTTATTACTGGCACGTGATGAGGGGCTCTTATTACTGGCACATGATGGGGGGGCCCTTGTTACTGGCACATGATGGGGGCTCTTGTTACTGGCACGTGATGGGGGCTCTTGTTACTGGTACGTGATAGGGGGGCTCTTATTACTGGCACATGATGGGGGGGCTCTTATTACTGGCATGTGATGGGGGCTCTCTTATTAATGCCACATTGGGGGGGCTCTTATTACTGGCACATGATGGGGGCTCTTGTTACTGGCACGTGATGGGGGGCTCTTGTTACTGGCACATGATGGGGGGCTCTTGTTACTAGCACATGATTGGGGGCACTTATTACTGGCACATGTTTAAGGGCTCTTATTACTGGCACATTATTGGTGGGCACTTACTACTGGCACATGATTGGGGGCACTTATTACTGGCACATTATGATAAATCTTACAGTAGCTTATCTGTACAGTAGCATTTTATACTGGGACACATTATGGTGGGTACTATGGGGAAGGGGGGAGAGGAGTACTATGGAGTCATCTACGAGGGGCACTAAGAAGGGGTATTTTATACTTGCAAATTATGGTGGACACTGAGGGCATCTATTGGGGCACGATATATGGGGCATTTTATACTGGTACATTATGGAGGGCACTAGGAGGACGGGGGAGAGGAGCACTATGGGGGCATTTACTGGCGGCACTATATAGGGGTATTTTACACTGGCACATTATGGGGGCACTGTGGGGACATTAGTTCAACTGGGGGCATTTCAAGGGGGTATTTATAGAGGGGGTCACATTATAAGGAGAATTATTTCTACTGGGGGGACATAATCGTGGGCTTTATTACTCCCCCATGGTATGACCCCCTAGTAGCAGCGCCAGCCTCTCTCTGCTGTGCTATCCCTCTGCCCTTCTCCAAATCCTTATTATGAAATATTTCTCATTAGGATAAAACACAACATCAGCTCCACCGATCCCCCGCCAAAGTGTTGAAGTGGTGTCCGAGATCCCCAAGGGCCAGACCAAGTAACTGTAAGTTTTTATGTGGAATATGATTGTTATACACATATAGCCTACACTGTGCCACCCAATATACAGTATACTGCTACACTGTGGAGTCTGTTCTATAAGCACAATTGTTTTGTGGTGGCAGACAGAAAATAATATGGAAGTGCCCCTCCCAAGACCAGGCTTTGATCCACCACTGGTCTGGACCGCTAACAGGAGTGTACATTTCTTCTAAACTGTAATCCGTATCCTCTGACCTGCAGAAATCAGCACTTGCTCGGTAACAACTAACAGGCAGTGCCTGTAGGCTGTAGCCTGGCCCTGTTACCGAAGCTAGCTGATTGGTGTATGGTTAAGGTACTAGTAGAGATGAGCGGCTGCTGAATCCTGATTTAAAGTTAAAGTTACTGCAGGATATGGATTACAGTTTAGAAATGTCAAATGTACACTCCTGTGAGCGGCAGGGAGGGGGATCTGTGGATGACACTGTTAAAGGGAGGGGGATCTGTGGATGACACTGTTATAGGGAGGGGGATCTGTGGATTACACTGTTATAGGGAGGGGGATCTGTGGATGACACTGTTATGGAGGGGAAAATGGGGATGACACTGTCATGGGGTGGATCTGTGGATGACACATATAGCTTAGGATGCTATATACGGTATGTGTCATCCATAGATCCCCCTCCATAACAGTGTCATCCACAGTTCCTTGCTCCATGTCCTCACACGTGCAGCAGCTATTTTACCCAAAAAGTGTGATTCGTTCCCACGAATCGCAAGGTAATTCGGCTTCGGTGCGAATCAAATTTTTCCTGAAATTCGGATCGAATTGCACTTCATCAGCTTCGATTCACTCATCTCTACTTAACACCATTATAAGTGTGCAATGGGACCTGAAATATTTTAATGCAAAATTTATGTTCTGAAAGCCTCTCCTTTACATTTGGGTCTTGCCGTGTGTCAAGACATATGATTAGGGCCACAATAGGGACATTTCTGAAGACAGGAGAAATGAGATTAAACATTTCTGTTATATAAATATATGCCCATGTGCCTTATAACCTATATAATAACACTTTTGTGATTTACATTTTATTTCTATAGTACCGGGATTCTGCAGGGAAAATGTGGGTCATGTGACCCACAACGAAGTCCACAAGGCTCCCTGTGCTGACGTTTCATGTACAGGCTTTTCCCTTCCTCTGTACACGAAACATCATAGCCCGGGTACCCGCCCCCTCCCTGTATCTGGCTGCCGGACGGCTCCTGTGAGGGATCGCGCATGCGTGATCCTTACCAGTGCCAGCAGCCCTGTGAAAACACCAGTGCCCTGACCCACTGGTGTGCCCTCCCCCCTCTCTCTGCGTCTGGCTGCCAGATGGCTCCTGCTATCAGTGCAGGCAGCCATATGAAATCAAGAGTCCTGTCAGATGCAGGTAATAGGACCCAAAAGCCACCTCCCCCTCCCCCTTGCCCATGATATATACACTGCCTGTCCCCCAAAAAAGTTGCCACCCAAAAAAAAAAAGGTCACAAACAAATTAGCTTTTATTACGGAATGCATTCACTGTGGCATTGTTTCGATAAGCTTCTGCAATGTCCCAAGATTTATTTCCATCCAGTGTTGCATTAATTTTTCACCAAGATCTTGCATTGATGATGGAAGAGTCTGACCACTGCACAAAGCCTTCTCCAGCACATCCCAAAGATTCTCAATGGGTTAAGGTCTGGACTCTGCGGTGGCCAATCCATGTGTGAAAATTGCTCCCTGAACCACTCTTTCACAATTTGAGCCCGATGAATCCTGGCATTGTCATCTTGGAATATGTCCGTGCCATCCGGGAAGAAAAAATCCATTGATGGAATAACCTGGTCATATATGTATATAGTGATATAGATCAGTAAATATACATATATATATATAGAGAGAGAGAGAGAGAGAGAGAGAGATGGTGTATACATATCATTTAAATATATATATATATATATATATATACACACACAACATCTATATATATATATATATATATAGAGAGAGAGAGAGAGAGAGAGAGAGAGATTATATATTTACCAATCTATATCGCTATATACATATATATCTATATATACCATCTATCTAAATGTACATAGTGATATAGATCGGTAAATATGAATCTCCATATACCTATATAAAGATGGTGTTTGTATATATATATATATATATATATATATATATATATGACCACCATCTATATACAGTACAGACCAAAAGTTTGGACACACTTTCTCATTCAAAGAGTTTTCTTTATTTTCATGACTATGAAAATTGTAGATTCACACTGAAGGCATCAAAATTATGAATTAACACATGTGGAATGATGTACATAACAAAAAAGTGTGGAACAACTGAAAATATGTCATATTCTAGGTTCTTCAAAGTAGCCACCTTTTGCTTTGATTACTGCTTTGCACACTCTTGGCATTCTCTTGATGAGCTTCAAGAGGTAGTCACCTGAAATGGTTTTCACTTCATAGGTGTGCCCTGTCAGGATTAATAAGTGGGATTTCTTGCCTTATAAATGGGGTTGGGACCATCAGTTGCGTTGTGGAGAAGTCAGGTGGATACCCAGCTGATAGTCCTACTGAATAGACTGTTAGAATTTGTATTATGGCAAGAAAAAAGCAGCTAAGTAAAGGAAAACGAGTGGCCATCATTACTTTAAGAAATGAAGCTCAGTCAATCCCAAAAATTGGGAAAACTTTGAAAGTGTCCCCAAGTGCAGTCACAAAAACTATCAAGCGCTACAAAGAAACTGGCTCACATGCGGACCGCCCCAGACCAAGAGACACCTCTGCTGCGGAGGATAAGTTCATCCGAGTCACCAGCCTCAGTAATCGCAGTTTAACAGCAGCTCAGATTAGAGACCAGGTCAATGCTACACAGAGTTCTAGCAGCAGACACATCTCTAGAACAACTGTTAAGAGGAGACTGTGTGAATCAGGCCTTTATGGTAGAATATCTGCTAGGAAACCACTGCTAAGGACAGGCAGCAAGCAGAAGAGACTTGTTTGGGCTAAAGAACACAAGGAATGGACATTAGACCAGTGGAAATCTGTGCTTCGGTCTGATGAGTCCAAATTTGATATCTTTGGTTCCAACCACAGTGTCTTTGTGCGACGCAGAAAAGGTGAACGGATGGACTCTACATGCCTGGTTCCCACCGTGAAGCATGGAGGAGGAGGTGTGATGGTGTGGGGGTGCTTTGCTGGTGCCACTGTTGGGGATTTATTCAAAATTGAAGGCATACTAAACCAGCATGGCTACCACAGCATCTTGCAGCGGCATGCTATTCCATCCGGTTTGCGTTTAGTTGGACCATTATTTATTTTTCAACAGGACAATGACCCCAAACACACCTCCAGGCTGTGTAAGGGCTATTTGACCATGAAGGAGAGTGATGGGGTGCTGCGCCAGATGACCTGGCCTCCACAGTCACCGGACCTGAACCCAATCGAGATGGTTTGGGGTGAGCTGGACAGCAGAGTGAAGGCAAAAGGGCCAACAAGTGCTAAGCATCTATGGGAACTCCTTCAAGACTGTTGGAAGGCCATTTCAGGTGACTACCTCTTGAAGCTCATCAAGAGAATGCCAAGAGTGTGCAAAGCAGTAATCAAAGCAAAAGGTGGCTACTTTGAAGAACCTAGAATTTGACATATTTTCAGTTGTTTCACACTTTTTTGTTATGTATATAATTCCACATGTGTTAATTAATAGTTTTGATTCCTTCAGTGTGAATCTATAATTTTCATAGTCATGAAAATAAGGATAACTCTTTGAATGAGAAGATGTGTCCAAACTTTTGGTCTGTACTGTATATGTATATGGAAATATATATTTACCGATCTATATCACTATATACATATATATCTATATGTGTGAAGGCTTTGGCCTGGATTTGTGGGAGGGGCTGAGGTCCGCCTCCAGCCTATTTAGGGCACCCCTCTACCTGGCTCCTGCACCGTCCGAGGTCTGAACTTGAGAGAGAGAGAGTCGCTTGTGGAGTTAACTGGAGAGTTACTTACGAGTTGCTGTATTTTTCTGAAGTTCGTTGCTTTCGGGTCCAGGATTTGGAGCTTCCCGGTTCCATCCGTCCGGCTTCACCTGGTTCCTTGCGGGTCACGTTTTTTGCCCGTTAAACTGTGAGTCTTTCATACAGCACAGCACAGGGCCTCACGGCTGCCCCTGTACCAGCTCGTTTCATTTCACCATTTTCATTTCAACCTGTCACAGTTTCACTCCAAGTCACGGTTTTCATGTCTGCCACTATTTCCGGTCATGCATGCACGCGTACCACACCGCATCCCCACTCCTAGCGCTGCCAACACGTGTACCAGGTTCCCATGGCAGCCACCAACGCCGTTTCCCCTCCTCACCAATCATCTCTCACACACATTCCGTCCCCTTCCCCTCACACCCCTCACACCCCTCATCCAGCTCAGCGGCACGCCCGCACCCCTCACTTTTCACCAGATGCTCGCCGCATCCCGGCCGCTCCACACTCTCCCCCTCCACAAACCAACACCACTGCCGCGGTCCCCCTCTTCCCCACCGCCGCGCCGGCCCGCGCCTCCGTCCTCCTGCCGCGCTGCCGATGGCGGCCGCCGCGTCCCGGCGCCCGGTTTGCGCATGCGCGGCTGGGGTGCTGCGCGTGCGCGGCTGCGTCGGCGCATGCGCGGTAGCCTGGCGGCCGGCCGCCGGTGCCGCGCACGTGCGCATATATGTGGGGGTGGGGGGCCGAGGGGTGCCGCATGCACACCCCTGCACCAGCACCACAGATCCAGCTACCGCTCCCCTCCATCAGGCAGCGCATTCAGGGGGAGCGCAAGTCATCATCACTGAGCATGCATCAAGGGAACACACCCGCCATGCCAAAAATCTATGAATAAAGAAAATCAAGGGGTCCGTTAGGATCACAGGAATAAACCCGCCATATGTAAAGAAAAAAAAAGAAAAAAACTGTGCCAAGTGGTACATTAATATCACAGAGGAAACCCGCCATATGGAAAAATATATATATATGTATATTAAAATGGTGCATTAATATCAGAGAAACCCGCCGAGGGAAGGAAAATAAATAAATAAATAAATAAAACAAAACTTTGCCAAGTGGTGCATTAATATCACAGAGGAAACCCGGGAAAAACGGAAAAAATAAAAATAAAAAAACCTTTTTCAATTGGTACATTAATATCTCAGAGAAACCCGCCATGTGAAAAAAAAAAAAGGGGTCCGCGTTCACACCTTCCGCTACGGCACGGGGCCTCATTTCACATACCATCCACAATACCGGGTCACCGTTGCGACTCACGGCGCAATCCTCTCAGGTCATGCTAACGTTCAGACCACAGTCAACTCTCGTCATAACACTTTCTGTCTACCCCTCCTTTAGGCGGTCAAGCTTAGACTTATTTACGCTGCACGTATCCAGTGACTTTTTTCTTGCTACCAGGTACGTACACCTGCTCAAATCGTTTCTTTTTCCTACATTTCTGTCCTTCCCGTTAGGGTCAGTGTGCTGGCGTTAGGGGCTCCGGAATCCCACTAGATTAACCCCCTCTTGGCTTCGCCATCAGTCAGTGGTCCGCGAGGCCAACACCCCGCCTCACACGCTCGGAGGCAGCCGCCCATCGCGCCACTCGTTAGTAAGCCGCCTCGCTGTTGCATAGAGAGGGCCTCACCTGTCACTCCCTTCCCCTAGTCCTGTCTTACAAGTCACCGAGAGGCCTCACACTCCTGCCACCACGTCAGTGGCCTCATCAACCCCTCGCGCCAACTCATAGATAGAGCCTCTCAAGCCGCTCGGCAATTAGCAGGGCCTCATCTGTCACCATCCTAGGCTTAATTATTTCGCCATCCGACATAGCTAGCTTGCCAGCACGATCCTGTGTTTCCCCACACTAACAAACTATTCTGTTTTAGCATGTCTCTGGAAGGAATTGAGAACTTTTCCCTTCCTGGCACTCCGGCTAGATCCATCACCTTAGCCCAGGG
Organism: Bufo gargarizans; assembly: GCF_014858855.1. Classification (NCBI taxonomy): domain Eukaryota; kingdom Metazoa; phylum Chordata; class Amphibia; order Anura; family Bufonidae; genus Bufo; species Bufo gargarizans. The sequence goes on from NC_058081.1 coordinate 319,484,284, forward strand.
AGACGATCTTGCCAGCCCAGCGTCCATCAGATCCTGGACAATTCCGCGTATCACGACGGAGTTGAGGAGACGGCAGATTCCCTTCCCCGCCACGGCAAGGAAAGCAGAGCTTTTCCGACTACTGCGCACGTCAACCAGTAACGCGGAGGCAGGGGAAGGACCTAGCCAGTCCAGCACGGGGGATATACACGCCATGCTGGCCTCTTTGATGACGTCCATGTCCAGGGTCAACGACAGGTTGGAGAGGCTGGAGTCGGTCACCACGTCCCTCTCCTTGGCAGGGCCACCACCGGCAGCGTCACCGACACCATCCAGTTTGCCAGTGGGCGTGCCATCCATCAACCCAGATGACCAAGAAGTCAGCCCGGCGCACATGATACCGGAGCACTTGAAAAGGGACATTCTGGAAGGTAAGGATGTGAACCTGGCCTCCCTCCTGATTGCCTCTCAAGATATTGTCGAGAACAAAACTTATGCCTACGACGATGTCTCAGTTGTGGTCAAATCCAGGGATGCCCGTCTCAATAGAAAACTGTCTATTCCAGAATTTGTTTTGGCTTTCGGCATCTACAGGGATGTCATCTGCACGGTCTACCCTAACAGAAGGGAGGAGTTCGACCTCTACATACACAAACTGGTAGACCTGGGCAACAAATATGGGGGGTCGGCATTCTATGACTACCATAGATCTTTTTCGGCAAAGGTGGCAGGGGCTTTCTCCCAGTACGGAGTTCGCTCCAACTGGGCAAGAATCGACACTGTCATTTTTTGCCGACACTTTGCAGGCCTGAGGACGCCAGCCTGTGCGCACTGCTCCTCCACTGCCCACACCACCAATTTCTGCCCGAACGCGGTGGACAGACAGGCCCCCTCTCAAGCGGCCGGCCCCTCCGGGGTCACAGAGAAATCAGGCCGGGACAAGCTGGGGCGGCCAATCAAGTTTCTGGGCAAGTCCCAGATTTGCAACAATTTTAATGTGGGATCCTGCAATTATAGCGGGTGTAGGTTGTTGCACATTTGTACCAATTGTTTCCGGGCACATGCCAAATCAATGTGTCCAAATAAAATGTTTTCTAAACCATATATATCGACCATAAAAATGCTGGTTTTTACAGCATTTATGTCTCAGCACCCATCCAGGCATCTCACGGATTTCCTCGTGGCAGGGCTGACAGAAGGCTTCCACACGGGCATCCTGCACATGCAGACGGGCACCCTGGAGTGTCCAAATCTCCTATCCGCCCAAGGCAACCCCACCGCAATTGACGCCCTCAAAGCCCAGGAAGTCGCAGAGGGCTTCGTGCTAGGACCATTCAAGACCCCCCCATTCACCACATGGCGCACCAATCCCATTGGCATCGTCACCGGGAAATCTTCCCAGAAACAGAGGCTAATCATCGATTTATCGGCACCACACGGTTCAGCCGACCCCAGTCTCAACTCCCTCATTCCGTCCAAGGAATTCTCACTCCAATACACCACCATAGATCACGCCATCACCGCCATCAGGCAAGCAGGGGTCGGAGCATGGCTCAGCAAAACCGACATCGCCAATGCGTTCAAATTGCTACCAATTCACCCGTCACTGTGGCACCTTCATGGCATCAAGTGGTCCGGAAACTATTATTTTTTCTCCCGGTTGACCTTCGGATCCAAGAGTAGCCCGGCCATTTTTGACACATTCGCGGAGGCACTATGCTGGTTGCTCTTAAACGTAGCAAGATGCCCGATGGTCTTGCATTACCTTGATGACTTTCTACTCGTGGAGAAAAACATCTCCCCTCCCGCCAGCCTCAGGGCCACCATCAAGCTGCTCGGGGAACTTGGGGTACCCATCTCCACTAAGAAAACAGAGGGGCCGGACACAGTCATCACCTTCTTGGGCATTCAGTTGGATTCTGCCTCTATGCAAGCCAGTTTGCCACCCGGGAAGATCCAGGTTATTCTCGACCACATACAACTACCTTCAACTCGGCAACTGCAATCGCAAGGAATTACAGTCCCTATTGGGTTCCCTGAACTTTGCCATGCGCATCATCCCCCAGGGTCGCTCGTTCATTTCACGGCTTCTGCGCCTTTTCCCCTTTTTTCTTCACGACTCTCACAGGCTGCCCCTGGATGCCCACGCCACTGCAGATCTGGGTATGTGGAGAAGATTTCTGTCCACCTGGAACGGCAGGAGCATGTTCCTCCCTCAGCTATCGGACTCTTCCCCATCTATCTGGTCAGACGCGGCATCCACCACAGGCTTTGCGGCCATTTTTGGGAACGATTGGCTGTGGGGTAGCTGGCCTCCTGCGGTCCAGGGTTTGGAAGGATTTTCCACTACCTCGGCTCTGTTCGAGATCTACCCCATCGTGGCGGCCGCCGTGGCGTGGGGTCATTCATGGGCAAACAGGTCGGTCCGATGCTACTCAGACAACCAGGCAACCTGCCAGATCATTAACAAGGGTCGGTCCAAATCCCTCACAATCATGAGGTTCCTGCGCAGGCTTACTTGGTTGGCAGCTTGCAACAATTTCTTCATACACTGCTTCCATGTCCCGGGAAGGTGCAATACGGCAGCTGACAATCTGTCTCGTTTCCAATTTCAGGCGTTTCATCAGGCTCTCCCGTCAGCGTCACCCACGGCCTCCATCACCCCGTCATTTCACCAGCTCATTCTGGATTAGATGTCATCATGCGCCATAGCCAGTCATTATCCCATTCTGCACTATCAGACAACACACGCAGGTCATACAACAGAGCGTTCACACTTTTTAACAAGTTCCTGTTGGAACACAACATCACGCACCCATTTGTCATGACTTCTCTGCTGGGGTTTGCTTCTTTTTGCCACCTCAAGCTCAAAATATCATACAACACCATCAAACTCTATCTCACCAGCATTCAACATCATATGCTGATCATACACCCTAACAACATCAGTTTCATGGCCTCGCACCAGATCAAAACCATACTCAAAGGCATTCAGAAGACAGAACCCGCACGGCCGACACAGAGACTACCCATTAACAGTCACATTTTCAAGGCATTATCCGACTTACTAGACACCAGACCTTTTGAAGCTGATACCAACTCCATCATCAAAACAGCGATGTACCTGGCCTTCTACAGGATTCCTGAGGCCCGGGGAATTCACCACGACCTCTGTGAAACACGGGGATCATTATATCCTAACCTTACCTCACTCCAAAAGCAGTCAGCTCTCACCCGTGAACATTCCATATTACCCTACGCAGAACAGATGGTGCCCAGTCGGGGTTCTGGACGCTTACAAACAGCACCACAAGTTCCTACCCTTTCAGCCACTACTTCAACTGCATGGGTCTGTACTCACCACCACCACCTTTATGACCTATGTCAGGTCATCCCTCACTCAACTAGGCCTCAACGCATCCAACTACTCAGGGCACTCCTTTCTGATCGGGGCCGCGTCCACGGCCTCCAGTGCCAACATCCCGGCTCATGTCATTAAGAAATTGGGGCGCTGGAAGTCATCGAATACAATAAACTGTTTATTTTATTTTTGCCCTCTTCTTTCTCAGGCCTACCTCATCCTCGGTTTCGGCACACCACAACCGACTACGCTTATTCCCTGATTCCCTAGGTTCTTCACTGTACTACCGTAAGTGCCTCACACAAGTGTGAAGGCTTTGGCCTGGATTTGTGGGAGGGGCTGAGGTCCGCCTCCAGCCTATTTAGGGCACCCCTCTACCTGGCTCCTGCACCGTCCGAGGTCTGAACTTGACCCTCCCACCACTCCACTCATTTATAACTCATTTCTTCCACATCTCTTTCCTTGGGTGGGCCCTCTTCTTTCTCAGGCCTACCTCATCCTCGGTTTCGGCACACCACAACCGACTACGCTTATTCCCTGATTCCTTAGGTTCTTCACTGTACTACCGTAAGTGCCTCACACAAATATATATATATATATATATATATATATATATCAGCTATATAAATGTACATAGATTGGTAAATAAATATCTCTTTTAACATACATACAGTATAAATAATTTATATATAAAAAAATATATGTTAGCCTACATGTTTTTTTGCTGGACTTTGTAGGATGGAAAAACATGGTACACTGTGCTTTCTCATCCTGCTGAGTCCTAAAACAAAGTATTATATATATAAAAAAAAATTTTTTCTTACTCCATGGTACTGGATTTCACAGTATGGCATCTGTTGTGTATGTTGATCGTATGACAAAAACCATTAGATGATGGCACCTAAGAGGTGGGTATTTATGCAGGGAGCCATTACTTGTCCAGTCCAATATGGCGGATCTTCCCTGTATTTTATCACTTAGCTATAGTAGCCAGTCTGCATTCACTACATATTGCACCGCATACATGTACGAGTCCCTATCAGATTGGAACAGTTTCATTGGAGTCCAGGAGAAATGGGACTACTTTAAAGTGACACTATTGAAGGCAACAGAAAATTGCATTAGGCTTGTCAGTAAAAGCAAAAAAAGGAAGAGACCACTGTGGTACTCAGCAGAAGTGGCCAAAATCATTAAAAACCAAAAGAAAGCATTTAGGAATTATAAAAAAAAAAAAAAAAAAAAACGAGGATGACAGGCAAATTTATAAGATTAGGCAGAGAGAGGCCAAACAAGTTATAAGTAGGGATGAGCGAACTCGAACTGTATAGTTCGGGTTCGTACCGAATTTTGGGGTGTCCGTGACACGGACCCGAACCCGGACATTTTCGTAAAAGTCCGGGTTCGGGTTCGGTGTTCGTCGCTTTCTTGGCGCTTTTGTGACGCTTTCTTGGCGCTTTTTGAAAGGCTGCAAAGCAGCCAATCAACAAGCGTCATACTACTTGCCCCAAGAGGCCATCACAGCCATGCCTACTATTGGCATGGCTGTGATTGGCCAGAGCACCATGTGACCCAGCCTCTATTTAAGCTGGAGTCACATAGCGCCGCCCGTCACTCTGCTCTGATTAGCGTAGGGAGAGGTTGCGGCTGCGACAGTAGGGCGAGATTAGGCAGATTAACTCCTCCAAAGGACTTGATTAACTGATCGATCTGCAGCTGTGGATCATTGAGCTGCTGATCCTCAATTGCTCACTGTTTTTAGGCTGCCCAGACCGTTTGTCAGTCACATTTTTCTGGGGTGATCGGCGGCCATTTTGTGTCTTGTGGTGCGCCAGCACAAGCTGCGACCAAGTGCATTTAACCCTCAATGGTGTGGTTGTTTTTTGGCTAAAGCCTACATCAGGGTGAAGCTGTCACACCAAGTGCATTTAACCAGCAATAGTCTGTTCATTTTTTGGCCATATACAAAATCAGGGGCAAGCTGCGCCTGTCACCAAGTGCATTTAACCCTCAATGGTGTGGTTGTTTTTTGGCTAAAGCCTACATCAGGGTGAAGCTGTCACACCAAGTGCATTTAACCAGCAATAGTCTGTTCATTTTTTGGCCATATACAAAATCAGGGGCAAGCTGCGCCTGTCACCAAGTGCATTTAACCCTCAATGGTGTGGTTGTTTTTTGGCTAAAGCCTACATCAGGGTGAAGCTGTCACACCAAGTGCATTTAACCAGCAATAGTCTGTTCATTTTTTGGCCATATACAAAATCAGGGGCAAGCTGCGCCTGTCACCAAGTGCATTTAACCCTCAATGGTGTGGTTGTTTTTGGGCTAAAGCCTACATCAGGGTGAAGCTGTCACACCAAGTGCATTTAACCAGCAATAGTCTGTTCATTTTTTGGCCATATACAAAATCAGGGGCAAGCTGCGCCTGTCACCAAGTGCATTTAACCCTCAATGGTGTGGTTGTTTTCTGGCTAAAGCCTACATCAGGGTGAAGCTGTCACACCAAGTGCATTTAACCAGCAATAGTCTGTTTATTTTTTGGCCATATACTACATCAGGGGCAAGCTGCGCCCGTCACCAAGTGCATTTAACCCTCAGTAGTGTGGTTGGTCAAGCTGTGACACCAAGTGCATTTAACCAGCAATAGTCTGTTCATTTTTTGGCCATATACTACATCAGGGGCAAGCTGCGCCCGTCACCAAGTGCATTTAACCAGCAATAGTGTGGTTATTTTTTGGCCATATCCCAGTCTAATTCTGTCACTAAATCCATACCGGTCACCCAGCGCCTAAATACTAGGCCTCAAATTTATATCCCGCTAAATCTCTCGTTACCGCTGTCCTGTTGTAGCTGGGAAAGTTATTTAGTGTCCGTCAAAGCACATTTTTTGTTCTGGGTTGAAGTACAATTCCCAATTTAGCAATTTCATAATTTAGTGGTTTCTGCTATATCAGAGCTATTTGAAATCTATCCCTAAAAGGGTATATAATATTCAAGGTGCACATTGGGTCATTCAGAATAACTTCACACACACCCGCTACTGTGTATTTTCAAGTCTAATTCTGTCACTAAACCCATACCTGTCACCCAGCGCCTAAATACTAGGCCTCAAATTTATATCCTGCTAAATCTCTCGTTACCGCTGTCCTGTTGTAGCTGGGAAAGTTATTTAGTGTCCGTCAAAGCACATTTTTTGTTCTGGGTTGAAATACAATTCCCAATTTAGCAATTTCATAATTTAGTGGTTTCTGCTATATCAGAGCTATTTGAAATCTATCCCTAAAAGGGTAGATCATATTGAAGGTGCACATAGGGTCATTCAGAATAACTTCACACACACCCGCTACTGTGTATTTCCAAGTCTAATTCTGTCACTAAACCCATACCTGTCACCCAGCGCCTAAATACTAGGCCTCAAATTTATATCCCGCTAAATCTCTCGTTACCGCTGTCCTGTTGTAGCTGGGAAAGTTATTTAGTGTCCGTCAAAGCACATTTTTTGTTCTGGGTTGAAGTACAATTCCCAATTTAGCAATTTCATAATTTAGTGGTTTCTGCTATATCAGAGCTATTTGAAATCTATCCCTAAAAGGGTATATAATATTCAAGGTGCACATTGGGTCATTCAGAATAACTTCACACACACCCGCTACTGTGTATTTCCAAGTCTAATTCTGTCACTAAACCCATACCTGTCACCCAGCGCCTAAATACTAGGCCTCAAATTTATATCCTGCTAAATCTCTCGTTACCGCTGTACTGTTGTTGCTGGGCAAGATATTTAGTGTCCGTCAAAGCACATTTTTTGTTCTGGGTTGAAATACAATTCCCAATTTAGCAATTTCATAATTTAGTGGTTTCTGCTATATCAGAGCTATTTGAAATCTATCCCTAAAAGGGTATATAATATTCAAGGTGCACATTGGGTCATTCAGAATAACTTCACACACACCCGCTACTGTGTATTTCCAAGTCTAATTCTGTCACTAAACCCATACCTGTCACCCAGCGCCTAAATACTAGGCCTCAAATTTATATCCTGCTAAATCTCTAGTTACCGCTGTACTGTTGTTGCTGGGCAAGATATTTAGTGTCCGTCAAAGCACATTTTTTGTTCTGGGTTGAAATACAATTCCCAATTTAGCAATTTCATAATTTAGTGGTTTCTGCTATATCAGAGCTATTTGAAATCTATCCCAAAAAGGGTATATAATATTCAAGGTGCACATAGGGTCATTCAGAATAACTTCACACACACCCTCTACTGTGTATTTCCAAGTCTAATTCTGTCACTAAACCCATACCTGTCACCCAGCGCCTAAATACTAGGCCTCAAATTTATATCCTGCTAAATCTCTCGTTACCGCTGTACTGTTGTTGCTGGGCAAGATATTTAGTGTCCGTCAAAGCACATTTTTTGTTCTGGGTTGAAATACAATTCCCAATTTAGCAATTTCATAATTTAGTGGTTTCTGCTATATCAGAGCTATTTGAAATCTATCCCTAAAAGGGTATATAATATTCAAGGTGCACATTGGGTCATTCAGAATAACTTCACACACACCCGCTACTGTGTATTTCCAAGTCTAATTCTGTCACTAAACCCATACCTGTCACCCAGCGCCTAAATACTAGGCCTCAAATTTATATCCTGCTAAATCTCTCGTTACCGCTGTACTGTTGTTGCTGGGCAAGATATTTAGTGTCCGTCAAAGCACATTTTTTGTTCTGGGTTGAAATACAATTCCCAATTTAGCAATTTCATAATTTAGTGGTTCCTGCTATATCAGAGCTATTTGAAATCTATCCCAAAAAGGGTATATAATATTCAAGGTGCACATAGGGTCATTCAGAATAACTTCACACACACGCTTCTGTGCATTTCCAAGTCTAATTCTGTCACTAAATCCATACCGGTCACCCAGCGCCTAAATACTAGGCCTCAAATTTATATCCCGCTGAATTTGAATACAATACATTGGGCCAAATAATATATTTGTTGTTGTGGTGAACCATAACAATGAGAAAAACATCTAGTAAGGGACGCGGACGTGGACATGGTCGTGGTGGTGTTAGTGGACCCTCTGGTGCTGGGAGAGGACGTGGCCGTTCTGCCACATCCACACGTCCTAGTGTACCAACTACCTCAGGTCCCAGTAGCCGCCAGAATTTACAGCGATATATGGTGGGGCCCAATGCCGTTCTAAGGATGGTAAGGCCTGAGCAGGTACAGGCATTAGTCAATTGGGTGGCCGACAGTGGATCCAGCACGTTCACATTATCTCCCACCCAGTCTTCTGCAGAAAGCGCACAGATGGCGCCTGAAAACCAACCCCATCAGTCTGTCACATCACCCCCATGCATACCAGGGAAACTGTCTCAGCCTCAAGTTATGCAGCAGTCTCTTATGCTGTTTGAAGACTCCGCTGGCAGGGTTTCCCAAGGGCATCCACCTAGCCCTTCCCCAGCGGTGAAAGACATAGAATGCACTGACGCACAACCACTTATGTTTCCTGATGATGAGGACATGGGAATACCACCTCAGCATGTCTCTGATGATGACGAAACACAGGTGCCAACTGCTGCGTCTTTCTGCAGTGTGCAGACTGAACAGGAGGTCAGGGATCAAGACTGGGTGGAAGACGATGCAGGGGACGATGAGGTCCTAGACCCCACATGGAATGAAGGTCGTGCCACTGACTTTCACAGTTCGGAGGAAGAGGCAGTGGTGAGACCGAGCCAACAGCGTAGCAAAAGAGGGAGCAGTGGGCAAAAGCAGAACACCCGCCGCCAAGAGACTCCGCCTGCTACTGACCGCCGCCATCTGGGACCGAGCACCCCAAAGGCAGCTTCAAGGAGTTCCCTGGCATGGCACTTCTTCAAACAATGTGCTGACGACAAGACCCGAGTGGTTTGCACGCTGTGCCATCAGAGCCTGAAGCGAGGCATTAACGTTCTGAACCTGAGCACAACCTGCATGACCAGGCACCTGCATGCAAAGCATGAACTGCAGTGGAGTAAACACCTTAAAACCAAGGAAGTCACTCAGGCTCCCCCTGCTACCTCTTCTGCTGCTGCCGCCTCGGCCTATTCTGCTGCTGCCGCCTCGGCCTCTTCCTCCGCCTCTGGAGGAACGTTGGCACCTGCCGCCCAGCAAACAGGGGATGTACCACCAACACCACCACCACCACCTCCGTCACCAAGCGTCTCAACCATGTCACACGCCAGCGTTCAGCTCTCCATCTCACAAACATTTGATAGAAAGCGTAAATTCCCACCTAGCCACCCTCGATCCCTGGCCCTGAATGCCAGCATTTCTAAACTACTGGCCTATGAAATGCTGTCATTTAGGCTGGTGGACACAGACAGCTTCAAACAGCTCATGTCGCTTGCTGTCCCACAGTATGTTGTTCCCAGCCGGCACTACTTCTCCAAGAGAGCCGTGCCTTCCCTGCACAACCAAGTATCCGATAAAATCAAGTGTGCACTGCGCAACGCCATCTGTAGCAAGGTCCACCTAACCACAGATACGTGGACCAGTAAGCACGGCCAGGGACGCTATATCTCCCTAACTGCACACTGGGTAAATGTAGTGGCAGCTGGGCCCCAGGCGGAGAGCTGTTTGGCGCACGTCCTTCCGCCGCCAAGGATCGCAGGGCAACATTCTTTGCCTCCTGTTGCCACCTCCTCCTTCTCGGCTTCCTCCTCCTCTTCTTCCACCTGCTCATCCAGTCAGCCACACACCTTCACCACCAACTTCAGCACAGCCCGGGGTAAACGTCAGCAGGCCATTCTGAAACTCATATGTTTGGGGGACAGGCCCCACACCGCACAGGAGTTGTGGCGGGGTATTGAACAACAGACCGACGAGTGGTTGCTGCCGGTGAGCCTCAAGCCCGGCCTGGTGGTGTGTGATAATGGGCGAAATCTCGTTGCAGCTCTGGGACTAGCCAATTTGACGCACATCCCTTGCTTGGCGCATGTGCTGAATTTGGTGGTGCAGAAGTTCATTCACAACTACCCCGACATGTCAGAGCTGCTGCATAAAGTGCGGGCCGTCTGTTCGCGCTTCCGGCGTTCACATCCTGCCGCTGCTCGCCTGTCTGCGCTACAGCGTAACTTCGGCCTTCCCGCTCACCGCCTCATATGCGACGTGCCCACCAGGTGGAACTCCACCTTGCACATGCTGGACAGACTGTGCGAGCAGCAGCAGGCCATAGTGGAGTTTCAGCTGCAGCACGCACGGGTCAGTCGCACTACAGAACAGCACCACTTCACCACCAATGACTGGGCCTCCATGCGAGACCTGTGTGCCCTGTTGCGCTGTTTCGAGTACTCCACCAACATGGCCAGTGGCGATGACACCGTTATCAGCGTTACAATACCACTTCTATGTCTCCTTGAGAAAACACTTAGGGCGATGATGGAAGAGGAGGTGGCCCAGGAGGAGGAGGAGGAGGAGGAGGAAGAGGGGTCATTTTTAGCACTTTCAGGCCAGTCTCTTCGAAGTGACTCAGAGGGAGGTTTTTGGCAACAGCAGAGGCCAGGTACAAATGTGGCCAGCCAGGGCCCACTACTGGAGGACGAGGAGGACGAGGATGAGGAGGAGGTGGAGGAGGATGAGGATGAAGCATGGTCACAGCGGGGTGGCACCCAACGCAGCTCGGGTCCATCACTGGTGCGTGGCTGGGGGGAAAGGCAGGACGATGACGATACGCCTCCCACAGAGGACAGCTTGTCCTTACCCCTGGGCAGCCTGGCACACATGAGCGACTACATGCTGCAGTGCCTGCGCAACGACAGCAGAGTTGCCCACATTTTAACCTGTGCGGACTACTGGGTTGCCACCCTGCTGGATCCACGCTACAAAGACAATGTGCCCACCTTACTTCCTGCACTGGAGCGTGATAGGAAGATGCGCGAGTACAAGCGCACGTTGGTAGACGCGCTACTGAGAGCATTCCCAAATGTCACAGGGGAACAAGTGGAAGCCCAAGGCCAAGGCAGAGGAGGAGCAAGAGGTCGCCAAGGCAGCTGTGTCACGGCCAGCTCCTCTGAGGGCAGGGTTAGCATGGCAGAGATGTGGAAAACTTTTGTCAACACGCCACAGCTAACTGCACCACCACCTGATACGCAACGTGTTAGCAGGAGGCAACATTTCACTAACATGGTGGAACAGTACGTGTGCACACCCCTCCACGTACTGACTGATGGTTCGGCCCCATTCAACTTCTGGGTCCACGTGGCCAGAGCTAGCCTTTTATGCCTTGGAGGTGCTGGCCTGCCCGGCAGCCAGCGTTTTGTCTGAACGTGTATTCAGCACGGCAGGGGGCGTCATTACAGACAAACGCAGCCGCCTGTCTACAGCCAATGTGGACAAGCTGACGTTCATAAAAATGAACCAGGCATGGATCCCACAGGACCTGTCCGTCCCTTGTCCAGATTAGACATTAACTACCTCCCCATAACCATATATTATTGGACTCCAGGGCACTTCCTCATTCAATCCTATTTTTATTTTCATTTTACCATTATATTGCAAGGCTACCCAAAGTTGAATGAACCTCTCCTCTGCCTGTGTGCTAGGCCTAAATATATGCCAATGGATTGTTGCAGTGGTGGCTGACGTGAAGCCTCATTCTCTGCTATGACATGCAGACTGATTCTCTGGTGACATGAAGCCAGATTGTCTGTTACGGGACCTCTCTCCTCTGCCTGGGTGCTGGGCCTGAATTTATGACAATGGACTGTTGCAGTGGTGGCTGACGTGAAGCCTGATTCTCTGCTATGACATGCAGACTGATTCTCTGCTGACATGAAGCCAGATCCTCTGTTACGGGACCTCTCTCCTCTGCCTGGGTGCTGGGCCTAAATTTATGAAAATGGACTGTTGCAGTGGTGGGTGACGTGAAGCCTCATTCTCTGCTATGACATGCAGACTGATTCTCTGCTGACATGAAGCCAGATTGTCTGTTACGGGACCTCTCTCCTCTGCCTGGGTGCTGGGCCTAAATATCTGACAATGGACTGTTGCATTGGTGGCTGACGTGAAGCCTGATTCTCTGCTATGATATGAAGACTGATTCTCTGCTGACATGAAGCCAGATTGTCTGTTACGGGACCTCTCTCCTCTGCCTGTGTGCTAGGCCTAAATATATGCCAATGGATTGTTGCAGTGGTGGCTGACGTGAAGCCTGATTCTCTGCTATGACATGCAGACTAATTCTCTGCTGACATGAAGCCAGATTGTCTGTTACGGGACCTCTCTCCTCTGCCTGGGTGCTGGGCCTAAATTTATGACAATGGACTGTTGCAGTGGTGGCTGACGTGAAGCCTGATTCTCTGCTATGACATGCAGACTGATTCTCTGCTGACATGAAGCCAGATCCTCTGTTACGGGACCTCTCTCCTCTGCCTGGGTGCTGGGCCTAAATTTATGAAAATGGACTGTTGCAGTGGTGGGTGACGTGAAGCCTCATTCTCTGCTATGACATGCAGACTGATTCTCTGCTGACATGAAGCCAGATTGTCTGTTACGGGACCTCTCTCCTCTGCCTGGGTGCTGGGCCTGAATTTATGACAATGGACTGTTGCAGTGGTGGCTGACGTGAAGCCTGATTCTCTGCTATGATATGAAGACTGATTCTCTGCTGACATGAAGCCAGATTGTCTGTTACGGGACCTCTCTCCTCTGCCTGGGTGCCGGGGCCTAAATATCTGAGAATGGACTGTTCCAGTGGTGGGTAACGGGAAGCCAGATTCTCTGCTATGATATGAAGACTGATTCTCTGCTGACATGAAGCCAGATTGTCTGTTACGGGACCTCTCTCCTCTGCCTGGGTGCTGGGCCTAAATTTATGAAAATGGACTCTTACAGTGGTGGGTGACGTGAAGCCTGATTCTCTGCTATGACATGAAGACTGATTCTCTGCTGACATGAAGCCAGATTGTCTGTTACGGGACCTCTCTCCTCTGCCTGGGTGCCGGGGCCTAAATATCTGAGAATGGACTGTTCCAGTGGTGGGTGACGGGAAGCCAGATTCTCTGCTATGGAACCTCTCTCCAATTGATTTTGGTTAATTTTTATTTATTTAATTTTTATTTTAATTAATTTCCCTATCCACATTTGTTTGCAGGGGATTTACCTACATGTTGCTGCCTTTTGCAGCCCTCTAGCCCTTTCCTGGGCTGTTTTACAGCCGTTTTAGTGCCGAAAAGTTCGGGTCCCCATTGACTTCAATGGGGTTCGGGTTCGGGACGAAGTTCGGATCGGGTTCGGATCCCGAACCCGAACATTTCCGGGATGTTCGGCCGAACTTCTCGAACCCGAACATCCAGGTGTTCGCTCAACTCTAGTTATAAGGGCTTCTAAAGCACAGGCAGAAGAGAAATTAGCTCAGTCAGGGAAAAAAGGCAATAAGGCATTCTTCAGATACATAAATGAAAAAAGGAAACTAAAACAAGGAATTACAAAATTAAAAACAAAAGAAGGAAGGTATATGGAAGAAGATAAAGAACTAGCTGACTGCCTCAATGAATACTTCTGTTCAGTTTTTACAAAGGAAAATGAAGGAAAAGGACCTCAGTTAGGAAAGAAGACTAATGAATCTTTTAATGCATGCGTCTTTATAGATGAAGAGGTTCTAAGTCAGCTGTCTAAAATTAATACAAATAAGTCACAGGGGCCTGATGGGATACACCCAAAGCTATTAAAAGAGCTCAGCGGTGAACTAGCAAAACCATCCACAGATTTATTTAACCAATCACTGGCAACAGGAGTCGTCCCAGAAGATTGGAAATGAGCAAATGTTGTGCCCATTCACAAGAAATGTAGTAGGGAGGAATCGGGCAACTATAGGCCAGTAAGCCTGACATCAATAGTGGGGAAATTAATGGAAACCATACTTAAGAGTGGATTGTGGAACATCTAAAATCCCATGGATTGAAAGATGAAAAACAGCATGGGTTTACTTCATGGAGATCATGTCAAACTAATCTTATTGATTTTTTTGATTGGGTGACTAAAATAATAGATGGCAGCGGTGCAGCAGACATTATCTGGACTTTAGTAAGACTTTTGATACCGTCCCACATATAAAGCTTATCAATAAATTGCAGTCTTTATGCTTGGACTCCCATATTGTTGAATGGATTAGGCAGTGGCTGAGGGACAGACAACAGAGGGTTGTAGTCAATGGAGTATATTCAGACCATGGTCTTGTTACCAGTGGGGTACCTCAGGGATCTGTTCTGGGACCTATATTGTTTAATATCTTTATCAGCGAAATTGCAGAAGGCCTCGATGGTGTTTTTTTTTGCTGATGACACAAATATTTGTAACAGGGTTGATGTTCCTGGAGGGAAACACCAAATGGAAAAGGATTTAGGAAAACTAGAGGAATGGTCAAAAATCTGGCAACTAAAATAGAAACAGAGGGGATATGATAGAAACTTTTAAATACATAAAGGTAATTAACAAGGTAAAAGAGGAGAGGATATTTAAAAGAAGAAAAACTGCTACAATAGGACATAGTTTTAAATTAGAGGGGCAAAGGTTTAAAAGTAATATCAGGAAGTATTACTTTACTGAGAGAGTAGTGGATGCATGGAATAGCCTTCCTGCAGAAGTGGTAGCTGCAAATACAGTGAAGGAGTTTAAGCATGCATGGGATAGGCATAAGGCCATCCTTCATATAAGATAGGGCCAGGGGCTATTCATAGTATTCAGTATATTGGGCAGACTAGATGGGCCAAATGGTTCTTATCTGCCAACACATTCTATGTTTCTATGTATATGGTGCAGCGTGTGATGTATATGGTGCAGCGTGTGATGTGTATGGTGCAACTAGTGATGCGTATTTTGCAGCTTGTGATATGTGTGGTGCAGCGTGTGATGTATGTAGTGCAGGGTGTAATGTATATGTGTAATGTATGTATTGCAGTGTGTAATGGGTACGTGTGTGATGTGTAAATATACAGTCAGGTCCATAAATATTGGGACATCGACACAATTCTAACATGTTTGGCTCTATACACCACCACAATGGATTTGAAATGAAACAGACAAGGTGTGCTTTAACTGCAGACTGTCAGCTTTATTTTGAGGGAATTTACATCCAAATCAGGTGAACGGTGTAGGAATTACAACAGTTTGCATATGCGCCTCCCACTTGTTAAGGGACCCAAAAGTAATGGGACAATTGGCTTCTCAGCTGTTCCATGGCCGGGTGTGTTATTCCCTCATTATCCCAATTACAATGAGCAGATAAAAGGTCCAGAGTTCATTTCAAGTGTGCTATTTGCAATTTGAATCTGTTGCTGTCAACTCTCAAGATGAGATCCAAAGAGCTGTCACTGTCTGTGAAGCAAGCCGTCATTAGGCTGAAAAAACAAAACAAACCCATCAGAGAAATAGCAAAAACATTAGGCGTGGCCAAAATTACTGTTTGGAACATTCTTAAAAAGAAGGAACGCACCGGTGAGCTCAGCAACACCAAAAGACCCAGAAGACCGCGGAAAACAACTGTGGTGGATAACCGAAGAATTCTTTCCCTGGTGAAGAAAACACCCTTCACAACAGTTGGCCAGATCAACAACTCTCTCCAGGAGGTAGGTGTATGTGTGTTAATGTCAAAAATCAAGAGAAGACTTCACCAGAGTAAATGCAGAAGGTTTACAACAAGATGTAAACCATTGGTGAGCCTCAAAAACAGGAAGGCCAGATTAGAGTTTGCCAAATGACATCTAAAAAAGCCTTCACAGTTCTGGAACAACATCCTATAGACAGATGAGACCAAGATCATCTTGTACCAGAGTGTTGGGAAGAGAAGAGTATGGAGAAGGAAAGAAACTGCTCATGATCCTAAGCATACCACCTCATCAGTGAAGCATGTTGGTGGTAGTGTCAAGGCGTGGGCATGTATGGCTGCCAATGGAACTGGTTCTCTTGTATTTATTGATGATATGACTGCTGACAAAAGCAGGAGGATGAATTCTGAAGTGTTTCAGGCAAGATTATCTGCTCATATTCAGACAAATGTTTCAGAATTCATTGAACACGCTTCACAGTGCAGATAGACAATGACCTAAAGCATACTGCAAAAGCAACCAAAGAGTTTTTTAAGGGAAAGAAGTGAAATGTTATGCAATTGCCAAGCCAATCACGTGACCTGAATCCGATTGAGCATGCATTTCACTTGCTGAAGACAAAACTGAAGGGAAAATGCCCCAAGAACAAGCAGGAACTGAAGACAGTTGCAGTAGAGAACTGGCAGAGCATCACCAGGGATGAAACCTAACATCTGGTGATGTCTATGCGTTCCAGACTTCAGGCTGTAATTGACTGCAAAGGATTTGCAACCAAGTATTAAAAAGTGAAAGTTTGATTTATGATGTTTATTCTGTCCCATTACTTTTGGTTTCTTAACAAGTGGGAGGCACATATGCAAACTGTTATAATTCCTACACCGTTCACCTGATTTGGATTTAAATACCCTCAAATTAAAGCTGACAGTCTGCAGTTAAAGCACATCTTGTTTGTTTCATTTCAAATCCATTGTGGTGGTGTATAGAGCCAAAAATGATAGAATTGTGTTGATGTCCCAATATTTATCGACCTTACTGTATGTGTGATGTATGTATTGCAGTATGTAATGTGTACGTGTGTGATGTATATATGTGTGTGATGTATGTATTGCAGTGTGTGATGTATACATGTTTGTGATTTATTTAGTGCAGATCTTCTGCCTGTGTCAGCTAGGATGTGTTCATGTGACTGTGTTTTTATGCAAGGTTAGGTTCTGCAGAGCAGGGACAGGGAAGGGCAGATTATTAACACTAACAAATATTCATGAGGGAGAGCTCAGTCATTGTTGTTACACGCCCTATTACTTGGAGTCAAAGTTTTTTTTACATGACATCACTTCTGGGTTGTTTCTATTATTCTGGCACCTATAAGCCTCTGCAAATGTGGCTTAGTGCAGAGCAAATATATACAAAAATTTTAGAATTCATGTTAGAATTGTAAGACTACAAATTTTAATTATAGGGGAAAAAAATCAAAAGTGCAGCCAAAACAAAGTAAAGATTGAGAAATATATTTCTGCTTATTGAACTGTTTTTTATGTATATACAGTACAGACCAAAAGTTTGGACACACCTTCTCATTCAAAGAGTTTTCTTTATTTTAATAACTATGGAAATTGTAGATTCACACTGAAGGCATCAAATCTATGAATTAACACATGTGGAATCATATACATAACAAAAAAGTGTGAAACAACTGAAAATATGTCATATTCTAGGTTCTTCAAAGTAGCCACCTATTGCTTTGATTACTGCTTTGCACACTCTTGGCATTCTCTTGATGAGCTTCAAGAGGTAGTCACCTGAAATAGTTTTCACTTCACAGGTGTGCCCTGTCAGGTTTAATAAGTGTGATTTCTTACCTTCTAAATGGGGTTGGGACCATCAGTTGAGTTGTGGAGAAGTCAGGTTGATACACAGCTGATAGTCCTACTGAATAGACTGTTAGAATTTGTATTATGGCAAGAAAAAAGCAGCCAAGTAGAAAAGAAAAACGAGTAGCCATCATTACTTTAAGAAATGAAGGTCAGTCAGTCCAAAAAATTGGGAAAACTTTGAAAGTGTCCCCAAGTGCAGTCACAAAAACCATCAAGCCCTACAAAGTTACTGGCTCACATGCGGACCGCCCCAGGAAAGGAAGACCAAGAGTCACCTCTGCTGCGGAGGATAAGTTCATCCGAGTCACCAGCCTCAGAAATTGCAGGTTAATAGCAGCTCAGATTAGAGACCAGGTCCATGCTACACAGAGTTCTAGCAGCAGACACATCTCTAGAACAACTGTTAAGAGGAGACTGTGAATCAGGCCTTCATGGTAGAATATCTGCTAGGAAACCACTGCTAAGGACAGGCAAAAAGTAGAAGAGACTTGTTTGGGCTAAAGAACACAAGGAATGGACATTAGACCAGTAGAAATCTGTGCTTTGGTCTGATGAGTCTAAATTTGAGATCTTTGGTTCCAACCACCGTGTCTTTGTGCGATGCAGAAAAGGTGAACGGATGGACTCTACATGCCTGGTTCCCAACGTGAAGCATGGAGGAGGAGGTGTGATGGTGTGGGGGTGCTTTGCTGGTGAACCAGCATGGCTACCACAGCAGCTTGCAGCGGCATGCTATTCCATCCGGTTTGCGTTTAGTTGGACCATCATTTATTTTTCAACAGGGCAATGACCCCAAACACACTCCAGTCTGTGTAAGGGCTATTTGACCATGAAGGAGAGTGATGGGGTGCTGTGCCAGATGACCTGAACCCAATCAAGATGGTTTGGGGTGAGCTGGACCGTCGAGTGAAGGCAAAAGGGCCAACAAGTGCTAAGCATCTCTGGGAACTCCTTCAAGACTGTTGGAAGACCATTTCAGGTGACTACCTCTTGAAGCTCATCAAGAGAATGCCAAGAGTGTGCAAAGCAGTAATCAAAGCAAAAGGTGGCTACTTTGAAGAACCTAGAATATGACATATTTTCAGTTGTTTCACACTTTTTTGTTATTTATATAATTCCACATGTGTTAATTCATAGTTTTGATGCCTTCAGTGTGAATCTACAATTTTCATAGTCATGAAAATAAAGAAAACTCTTTGAATGAGAAAACTCTTTTGGTCTGTAATGTATGTGAAATATTGCAGTTGAAAAAGGAAAAAAAAATGACGATTTGTATACATTTTTTAGATTTTTCTCCTCTCACATCAGGTCGAAAAAAAAGGGGCGTGGCGACCAGCCTATCTCATTTATTATTTTCTACGTCTGCTTTAGGCATAGAAAATTATCTAAATCTATGCCAGCAAAGGAACTGGCGTAGAGCTAGGCTGCCGGTGGATGCACCTAAGTTATGTAGGTATAAAACAGACTCTGGTCTCCTAGATATTGTTTGTAGAACTATAGAAGGAAACAGAATCTAGTACATTACTTGGAGCTTCTGGGCAATAGAGTATATATACATTATCTCATTGCAGAGAGCACATGTAGTTTGCATGGTATGTGTGCAAATTATTGTAGTTCAGGCAACTCTGGGTTTCTGGCAAAGATATTCATTTAGCTTTCCCAAGCCTATCTGATGCCGACTGATGTAAAATGTGTTAATTTTTAATAACTCTGATGCCAGCTTGTTGGCCATTGGTTTGTTGATGCCAGCTTGTTGGACTTTCTAATTTGCATATCTTTTCCAAGAAACCAAAAACAGTGTTGCCTACAAAAGTCATCATGTATATTAACTGATCTCCATAATAGAAATAGTACCCACCCAGAGGTCCACCCAAGGCTTTGCAACTAGTAAAGCTGATTTTTATCTATTTTTCTCAAATAAAGGTCCTTTATTCTAAACAAGCTAGTTTCCGATGACAGTCTCTCTCAGGATTGGTTCACATCACTGTTTTTTTTTTTTTTTTTCAGTTCTTCTGATCCACCAGAGGAACAGAAAATTAAAGAAAAAAATGGAAACCCAGAGGAGCATTGCCTGGCCCACAATAAGTTGCACACATACTACACATACTGTAGTAAGAAAGAATACCCCCAGACAATGAATATATATTGCTAGAAACCCAAACTAGGCTCTTGCAAGTAATCACAAAAAAAATTTGGTCCATTACAATCCAAACTTTTATTGGGGAAATTCGGGATGAAATCCAATTTCATAGAATGAATTTGCTCATCTTTACTTCTGATCCTTTAACTTTTTTTATGTTTTGCTATGCTGCGCTAAAATAAAAAAGTTAAGATTTTCCCCAATCATTCTGTACGCAGTAACCTATAATGGCAAAGTAAAAGCAGAATTTTAGAAATCTTTGCTAATATACAGAAAAATAAAAAATAAAATATTTTATTGACATTTCAGTTTAATCAGTACTTAGTTGAGGCACCTTTGCCAGTAATTACATACCTCCAGTCTTCTTGGGTATGATGCCATAAGGTTTGCAAACCAGAATATAGAGATTTTCAGCCATTCCTCTCTGCAGATTTTCTCAAGCTCTGTCAAGTTGGATGGGGACTAACATTTTCAGGTCTTTCCAAAGATGTTGAATTGGGTTCAAGTCAGGCAGGGCCACTCAAGGATATGCACAGAGTTGTCCCTAAGCCTTTCCCCCTTTGTTGTCTTGGCTGTGTGCTTAGGGATATTGTCTTGTAAGAAGATAAATCTTCAGCCCAGTCTGAGGTCCAGAGCACACTGGATCAGGTTTGCATTAAGAATATCTCTGTACTTTGCTTTCTTCAACTTTTCCTCAAGTCTGACCAGTCTCCTTATCCTAGCCACTAAAAAAAAGCACCCTTTCAGCATGTTGCTGCCACCACTATGCTCTACTGTAGGAATATTATTGAGCAGTGCCTGGTTTCCTCCAAACCAAATGCTTAGAATTAAGGCCAAAAAGTTCAATCTTGGTTTCATCAGACCAGAGAATCTTGTTTCTGACAGTCTGAGGGACAGATGAGAGGCTTCTTTCTGGCTACTCTGCACAGAAATGTTGGACCTTCTGGAGGTTTCTTTCATCTGCACACAGGATCTTTGGAAGTAAGCCAGTTTCACCATTGTGTTCTTGGTCACCTTTCATACCAAGGCCCTTTCCCACCGATGACTTAAAGGGATTCTGTCACCTCCCCTAAGCCAAAAAACGATTTTAAAGCAGCCATGAAGCACAGCTTACCTGGATTAGGCTGTGCTCTTTTATCTTGAAATCCGTCCAGCAGTTACTGCAAAAAACGACTTTGATTGATATGTAAATGTGTCCTGAAGGTGCCCAGAGGGGCGTTTTTTTCTTCTTAGAGAGCCCAGTACCGCCCCTCTTTCAGTGCCCAGCCCGCCTTCCTTGTACTGTCTAACCGCCGCCTCCAGCCTGCCACAGCCTCTCCTCCCTCTCCTCCCCCTCCCTCACGCCGAACGAACGCAGTACCCACTGAGGGCTGCGCCTGTGCGATCAGCAGGAGACTGAGGGCAGCAGCTTCATCTTCGTCACTGGGCATGCGCCGAGCCCAGTGACGTCCGATGCTCGCTCTTCCCTCAGTCAGCAGGGAATAGATAATTTTTCTAATGTTTCTAAAATTCTGTTTACTCTATCATTAAGGGGAATTAAGTGCAACTTGATAGGGGGAAACATTTTTTTTTTATTATTTTAGTACAAGGCAGCAACATAAAATTTGAAAAAGGGTCGGAAGACTTTCAGAATGCAATGTACATTATTTTGGTTATGTTATGGCTTGAAAAAATCTATGAGTACCTCACTGTATCTGTTTTATATGGTATGAATGGTGTGTAAAAATGATTACTGTATTTTTTTGCTTTTTAAGACACACCCAATTATAAGATACAGCTAGGTTTTAGAGGAGGAAAATCAGAAAAAAAATATTTTCATCAGACATTAGTTTAGACACCCCAATCAGACTCCCAATCTCCATCAAACCTCAGATCAGACCCCCTTTTGTATCAGACCTCCAATCATATCCTCAAAATTTCAGACCCCCAATCTTTATTAGACCTCAGATCAGACCCCCCAATATGTATTAGATTTCAGACCAGACCTCCACTCTGTATTAAAGCTACAGATCAGACCTCCAAGCCTTCAGACCTCAGATCAGACATAAAAAAAATAATAATTAACATCTCCACTGCTCCAAACCACACTCTCTTCCTGCACACACCACTCCCTGATCTTTTTCTGGGTACTGCACTGCACTGTGACCTGATGACGCACAGTCAGGACAGTGCAGTGCAGGGCCTGAAAGAAGACTGGTGAGTGGTGAGTACAGCAAGCCCTAGCAGGGTTACACTTTTCTGCATACTATAGTATATACTTCCTGCATACTAATGAGAAGGATGAATATTTATAAGATGCACTGCCTTTTTTCTCCCACTTTTGGGGGGAAAAAGTGCATCATATGTGAAAAATATGGTACGTTAGTCTATTAAAATAGTAACATTACCAACAGATTCAAACATGTTAACATTTATTAATCCTCAGTGTATACAATTTGTAATCTAAAATGTAGATTATTATATTAAAACAAAATGACCCAGATTTACTAATGTGAAAAATGGTGTAAACTTACACAGGCTGTTTAGAAATGTATCAGATACATCACAGTGGCTCCAGCTAGATGATAAATCTGGTGCAGGGATAGACACTTTTCTCTGACTCCATACCAATTATTGGTAGCTTAACTTGAGACAGATTTGTCACCAGATTGTGGTACAGTTTTGGTACCAAATGGCAAATTTTATGCCCGACACTTTGCCCACAAAGCTCCACACATTATCCCACATTATCCCACCTCCTTGTTGCACATGTCAAAAACCATGTATAAATTCTTGGTGCCAAGTTGTGCCACTTTTTAGACAGCTTTTTGGCACAGACACATTAGTAAATCATTATTAAAGTATGTTTTTGTTATACTGGTGGCCTGTGCCTACCACTGCCCCAACCTTCCGAGCAGGCATGGGTGATGCATCACTCAGGATGCTGGCCCCTCTGCTTTGCCGTGGTCCCACTTTTCCTCCTCTTGATCCTGGCATCTGGCCCGCTCGCTGGCATTCCAAATATGCTCTTGCTGCAGGCAGCAGTCTGTGATTCTCCTCCAAGTCCTGTGATTTTGTCTCTAGGGTGCACACGTGCACTCTCCCTGGCCCTTAAAGGGTCAGAGTGCACACATCCTACTCTTTCCCACCCAATGGCTGGGCGTTGCTGGTTACTTAGGTTATCTTGCCCTAGGGAAGGATGTCTGAGCTCTAATTATCTAGTTATCTATGCTAGTCCCTAGTGAAATTGTGCTGCTCTGTTTTTTTCCTGTGTACAGACCTTTGTATGATTACTGATTCTGATCCTCCACTGCCTGATATGACCTTAGCCCCTTTACTGTATTGACCTTTTGCCGCCTTCCCACACCTTGGACTGGTTTCATAATTCGCACAAACTCTGCCCTGACCTCAGCCTGTTTCCTGACTACATCTTCAACGGTGCAAGGCCGGTGCAACTGTCAGGGAGGGGCAACTGTAGGAGATAAGGAGGCTGAAGTTAGCCCAGCTCCCTAAAGTGTGAGGGTACCCAAAATAACTTCTTGTCCCCTATGAGGATAACAGTACTATGAGTGGTGGTTGGAGGGGCTTGTTACAGATGTTGCATAGGAACCCTGGAGCTTCACATTACATCTTTGCTCTCATGCACTATGAATTAGTTGTTTTTGTGAAACATTAACATTGTAAAAAAAAAAAAAGGTTTTATTGCTAACAAATGGAGTAGTCCACACAGCAGATTACTTGACATTACCAAAGGTTTTTCTTTAACAAAAATTATGACATCATGTTGGCAAATAAGAAATGGTGGATAAAACAAATAACCAGTAATTCATATTATGTCAAATATTAAATGCACAATATAAAAATGGCATTCAACGTACTAACTAAAGGCATCCTTTATATGTGATTAAGATATACACTGACTTTCTAGCAAGATTATTTTAATTAAAAAACGTTAGTGGCAAGATCTTATAAGGCTAAGATTACAATTCAATATTGCTTTTCTTTTCAATGATGAATTCCAATACCTGAGTACATTTGTGGACTTGACATGAAGCTATATTTATAGTAACAGAGCAATGAAGTCTAAGTAGATTACAGAAAAAAAATGTAATTAAAGCTCTACATATAGTTGAAAATGATAACCTAGAATATTAGTACTATCTGCTTTATTAAACATGTTACACTAACATAGTTATCTCTGTTGAATGCTACACTATAGTGGATGTGATCTATAGTGTCTCATATTAATAAAGGGACTGACATCTAGTACCATGACAGTCTAAGCCTCATGTATGAAAACTAATGCAACCAATCGGATGCCAGCTTTTATTTTTAATGCATATCTATAAATGAAAGCAGTGATCAGAATGGTTGCAGCAGCTAATATCTCCACTTGTCTGCACTAGTTTTCTTATAGGCCTAGTGTGGTTTACATCCCATTTGTGTGCAATTACTTATACTATAGCCTTACAATATTATCAATATCATATATTTCTCTATACTACTATGTGTGCATCATACAAGTTTTTAGTCTGTTGTAATATATGTTCATAGTGTTTATAGATGCTGCCTGCTGCATACTGTAAATTAGACTACTTTTTTTTAATTAGAACTGTTTTGTGTTCCATACTAGACCACCATTTATAGGTTATATATATTTACATTTAATATTCAGCACTATCTCCCATCAAGGGTTAGGTTTTAGTATTTAATCTTTTTTTCAAGTTTGGCTATACATTTATTAAAATATTACTTCAGCTAAAATTATGTTTCTGCCTTATTTCCTAGATCTTAGACTTGAGTCACATGCATTTAAACCTGATAAGGTTTCTGAGGATTCGTGTCTCAATAGTTATATACATTTTCTTGTATTTCTCTTGAATGAATTGTAACAAAGAATGAATCCTCAGCTTGACAATCACCACTTTGACAAAAATTTTCTATTTATAGCTCGATATCTGATGCCAAACGGAGACAGCTGTGAAGCTCCTGAGGGAAGTCAGCTCGGGTGATGTTGTTTCCATCCAAGCGCAGATGTTTAATTCGAGAGTACTCCAGTGGTCCAATAACCTTGCAAAAGCTGCTCACATCAAATTCTGCAATGTAAAAAATTCAGATTTATAAAAATTCTTTTTTTTTTTAGCACTAATTGACTAGTGACATCTCAAGAGCATTCAAGCTTTTTGTACAAACTGTTCATAATTCTATCACTTTTGGATGCTCCTTATTTCAGTTACAGACTCATATCTTTGAACATTTTTGAACAATTATGCTAGTTCATATTTTACTTAAAAACTCATATAAAAATGATTTATCCCCAACCTTTCTAATTTAGTTTATAGTGTGACTATTCTTGTACACTTTTTAGAACAATACTGCCTTACATTGGTTAAAGACCTCTGCACTGAAACTGACCATGCAACTACAAGGTAATGACCACCTTTTCTTTGCTTAGCTTTTATTGTAACACGGCGGTCACTTAATTAGGGGCATTAGTACTTAATTTTGCAAGCAGGAATATCACTACCCAGAGGCATAGCTTCGGGAAAGGGCCAGGGTTCGCCCTAACAAGCCACCCTGCCTTGGAAAAATAGAATAAAAGCCTAGCTAGGCTGTTGATACTACCTTTATTTCTATGTCTGCAAGGTATAGTATGTGTAAAAGCCACTTTTGAAATTCATGTATCCACACACACAACTAAATACAGTACTAGAGAAGCCAGAAACAAATTTGAGTATTGCGCTAGGAAACTGAAAAATTAATATTGCAGAAAATATGTAGATTTAAAAAGAACTGGTAACCTCTCTTGAAATGTCCAGGTTTAGAACCCTGACATACCCATAATTTCGCCCCCCTGATGTTAGCATTGGAGTAGTTCATGCTCCGATGATCTCCTTTGCCCTACGCTGGATCGCGCAGGGCAAGGGCTCTTTTATTTACAATAACACACTGCCAGACTGAGGCTTCTGCCCAGCAGTTTGTTCGGTGATGTCACCGACTCTGATGGGAGGGCTTTAGCGCTGCCCTAGTCGTTTTACAGGATAGGGCAGCGCTAAAGCCCGCCCATCAGTGCCGGTGATGCCACAGGGCTCAATGCTGGGCAGAAGCCTCCGCCTGGCAGCCCTAAGGAGAGCCCGGTACGTCACTGGAACTCCATAAAATGCCTTTGCCCAGCGCCATTTAGCACAGGGCAAAGGAGAGCATCGGAGCATGTACTGCTCCGATGCTCAAGTCAGGGGGGCTGCCTTGGTTGAAAATGGGGATAAGTCCGGGTTCAGCTCTGAACCCGGACAATCCCTTTAATAACTACTTGCATTATCCATGCAATAATAAATCTGGAGTATCTTTTCTTATTACTATATGGTGTGCTGTTTCTCCATTGTTCCTGCTAGAATTTTATTAACAAAGACACAAAAAGGCATTCTCAGTTGAGAAGTGTACCTGATTGGAGAGTGTCAGACAGTGTGCAGGGAACCATCCCCAACTAGTAAAAAACAGATGTACCTTTACAGTTGGTAACACCCACTTGAACATAGAGTTATACGTGAAGATGCTCCAGAATTTTCATTGCATGTTTACTAAAACAGACATATCAGGAATGGTGACAGGTCCTCCTTAAAGGGAACCTGTCTTGTGGATATTTGATTATAATCTAACTAATTATATACAATCATTAACTACTAAAAAGTGCCTTAGATGTATTCACTTACTGGTGTGACAGATGGTTACCTCATAATATACACACAAAGATACCGCATGCTAATGAGCTGATCTAGCGTGATGTAATTGAGTCCGGAATATATTTAATTCAGAGCTATAGCCACTCCCCTGCCCACCTGCTGCTGATTCATATGGAAAAAAACTGTCATTCAGCAGCAGGTGGGCGGGGAAAGTCAGGAGCTCATGAATATTCATGATGAATCATTATCAGCTGGAGCTTTTCAATACAAGATGTTGGCAGATTGACTGGGTCAATTAAAGAAAGTGACCCAGCATTTTGCTTAGAGAATCAGTCACTTATTTATGTTGCCCTTAGTTAGGACACCATAAAACTGGTGACAGGTTCCCTTTAAGTAAGGACAGGAGACTGCATATGGCAATGTAACAATGATAAGGAAAAAGTTATTTGATCTAATTATTACTCCACCCAAGTACATTTTAAAATCTGATTAAAGTTTTTTTTCTCTATGCAGCCATCAGAATATAGTACTACAGTAGGATCTTTAACCTATTAAAGATTACTGACGTACCATTATATGACAAGTAGCTGGCTGGTAGTTAAAGTGTAACTGCCATCTAGTCTTTTTTTTTTGCAACGTGCAGGGACAGTGATAGGGAACATTTAAAAAAAAATTATTATCGCTTTATTTCAAGAACTTGTACATTTATATGAAAAAACGTGCTCTGAAATGTCCTGTAGCAGCGCTCTCTAAATGAGCATTGCTAAGGCTAATCTGTCTACACATTACAGAGCAGCGCTCACTGTGAAGACGGCTAGGGTTAATTATTTTTCCCTCTCTCCTGGCTACTACATATTTCTAGAAATTAACATCTGTATAATGCATATATATTTACATTGCCCTCTTGCTATACTGACATCGATCAGTGTGGCCAATGCTGACAATGAATAATTCTTCTGTAACTAACCAGCCACCTGGAGATGCAGGGCTGATTGTGCAGTCAGCACTGGCTATTTAGCTGACTAATAGTATATAATGCTGAGTACTTGGTATGGCAACCAGAGGTCTTCTGAAGGGCCTCAAACCTACCATGTCCAAACTGCTAATGCATACTGCCACTGGTACTAGAGTGTATAGTACAAGCAATCAAATTATTGCGGGCTCAAAGGAACTAAAAATAATGTAAAAATAAAGTTAATTTTTGGTCAATAAAAATGTTTTGTAAGAAAAGCTTTACTAAGATGTGCTAATTTTCATATATTTTCCCAAGAAACCCAGGGGACTGATACTCCTCATGCGTACTCAGTGCCTTCCATAAGGAGAAATAGTACCCCAACCATGGCCTCTCAGACAGCAATGCAAATTCTCTGCTTGGCTCTGCTAAAGGGTAGTTACCTAGAAAGAGCTAGGTTCCTGGTATGTGGCACTCAGGTTTCTTTCCATTTTGGAAAGGAAACTAGTTTGTATATCTCTTTTTCAGACAAGGATTATATGAGTATATAAGCACAGCAATAGATAAAATAGATAAAAAATCTTATTATGAAAAGGTACTGATGCAGCAACTTAAGGCTACCCCCAAGGGAAAATCTTATTATAAAAAAGTATAAATTTAAAAGTTTGAGTCTTCCACTTAGGCCGAATGCACACGGCCGTGTTTCACAGCCGTGTGCGGGCCGTGGAACCGTGGCCTGGATCCCTCCTGAGAGCAGGAGCGCACGGCGTCACTGGTTGCTATGACGCCGTGCGCTCCCTGCTGCCGCCGCAATACAGTAATACACTGGTATGATCTATACCAGTGTATTACTGTTCTGTGCCGGCAGCAGGGAGCACACGGCGTCATAGCAACCAGTGACGCCGTGCGCTCCTGCTCTCAGGAGGGATCCAGGCCGCGGTTCCACGGCCCGCACACGGCTGTGAAACACGGCCGTGTGCATTCGGCCTTAGTGGAAAAAATCGAGGTAAATTGATCTATGATCTATGCTTTTTCATAATAAGATTAGATAAGATCTATTGCTGTGCCTGTGTTCTCATATAATGCTTCTCCGGAAAAGAGACATTCAAGCTAGTCTCCTGGAACGAGAAGCTTCCTGCTCCAGTGGGGACTGGAAGTGCCTGGGAGCAGAGCAGCAGTGGACCATAGAAGTCTTCCTTTTTTATGTTTAAGGGCACATGTCTGGACCAAAGGGTTTAGCTCTAAAGCTGGGCAACTCATTCAAGTCTCATTCAGACCAGTGACTGTATTTGTTAGTTATAACTTTCCTTCTGATACTCATTTGTGTTATTTATATATACAAAGAGAAGACCCGCACTCGCAAGATGGATGCAATTCTATTTATTGCCACATCAGAAGAAAAATGACACGTTTCGACTCTACAATCGAGTCTTTCTCCAACAACACCTGTTGGAGAAAGACTCGATTGTAGAGTTGAAATGCGTCACTTTTCTTCTTCTGATGTGGCAATAAATAGAATTGCATCTATCCTGCGAGTACCGGTCTTCTCTTTGTATATGTAAGCGGGACGCTGACCCTGGACACGTGCACCAGTTAAGCGGAGTGCCGACTGTGCTCTTGTGACTCAGCTGTGTTATGTCCCTAACACTCTGACAAGGTTATAACTAACAAATATAGTCACTAAGAAGATTACCTTCTCTACAGTTTATATCATGTACCTTTATAATAAGTCAGAGAGTCACTAGTCATGTGGTCATGAAAACAGGGGTATTTTTAGCCTTATAGTCAAAAGATGTCCCTTCCTTGACCAGTTTGGAGAGGGACTGTATATCTTCCAAAACGCTGCCCCTAAAGCCAGAAACGATATGCCTCCTAAAGCTAGATTTTCACTGTGCCTCATGAATCATTCATCCTTGGGCTACAAACAAAAATCAACTGTTTGTTATGTTCAAATAATGATCCCTCCTTTCTGAAAGAAGTTATGTTAACATCTTGTTCAAACAAGCCCAATCTGCAACCCCAAGTGTCACACAAAATGTAACATTATCTTTCAAAAAAAAATCCTATTTTTACAAAGTGAGAGGTACAGTTTAATTATTTAAAAAAGAGGAAATGATTTTTAGAATTGTGGGGTTTAGGTAAAAAGGTATAAAATAACTAAATACATGTAGATGTTGAATTCTAACATATTTAGTTCTAAAATGAAGTCCATGCATAATGACCTCAGGGCCTTATAATGCTGGGCAATATTTATTTACATGCACTCCCTGTAGGCTACAGTATTCAATACAGTTGGCTCTATTTGGATACATGGGATATGTCTATGGACATATTACATGCAACCATACAGAGTACCCCCACCCATTATTGTAAGCATTCAGATTTGTAACATTTATAAAACTGGTCTAAATTAGAACTGGCTTAGTTGCCCATAGCGACCAACCAGATTCCACCTTTCATTTTTGACTGCCTCTTTGGAAAATAAAAGGTGGAATCTGATTGGTTGCTATGGGCAACTAATCCAGTCCTTCTTTACACCAGTTTGATAAATGACCTGAATTTTTTACATAGTTATGGTCTATTTTAACCCCCTTCAAAAAAAAAAATACACAGGAATATATTTTCTTTTATTAAAAAGGTTAGAATTAAAAATAATTATTACTCATCTCATTGATCTCTTACGGGTTATTGTGACACTGTTCTGACCCCTGCGGTTCTCTGCTTCCTGGTCATGTCTCAATACACAGGATATAGCTGAAAATGCTAGATCAGCCAATCACTGGTTGCACCAGTGACCTACCTCAATCAGTGACTGGCCGAGCGGGCATTACCAGCTTTTTTTTTTGTTCTGAGCAATGACCAGGAAGTGGTGAGCAGCATGAACTGGAGCACTGTTATAAACTACTTTTCAATCGAAAGTATATTTTTATCAATTACTCTAGCTCCCATTCCTTCTTGGTAAGAGTTGTTTTTTTTTTTTTTTGTTTACCTAATTTGCAATTTTCTCTTATCCTCCATGCTTGAATCCTACTTCTGCCCCTAGTTCTTACCAATTCAATCAAATAACCCTATTACATAGGTGCAGTATTGCATTGTCGTTAGACTACAGTAGATGCCTTTTGTCTACTGTAGTCTAGCGATAATGCAATACTGAATATAGTTCTCACCAATGACAGTTGTGCAGCCAAGGCTCCAAAGCAGGATGTAACCAACAGCAACTGAATATCAAACCAGATTTGACACAAGGTGCAATGGTAGACTAATAACTTTAGAATAAGGCAGTTTTGTTAAATGGTCGTATTTGGGGAAAGTGATACAAGATCGATATCTAGAATTCCTTTAAACCTTCGCCTACTTGTGTTAACAGCAATTATGAACATCAACTCACTTTGAATTTTGTTGACATGCAGGTAGAGGTTTTCCAGGCCTTCATTCACAGAGGGAATTTTGTCAAGTGAATTAAAAGAAAGGTCCAGCTCAATAAGAGTTGAGATATTAAAGGCATTGCCAGGTACCCCTGAATCTTTAAGATCATTGTGGGACAAACGGAGATACTGAAGAGCTTTAAAACCTTGGAAGTATTCATCTGGAATATTGCTGATCTTATTGTTGTCAAAGTAAAGGAAGCTTATGCTTGGTGGAAGTCCAATAGGTAGTTTTGTGAGCTGATTAAAGCTTAAGTCAAGGTAGAAGAGTGATTTTAGACCTTTAAATGCACCGGAAATGGAATCCCCTTTCAGAGCATTGTGCTGCAAATGTATAACAGTGAGGTTCTCCAAACCTTCTAAAATATTGGGAGTAATCTTAGAGATTTTATTGTTGGTTACATACAAGTCAGTCATTGTCTTTGGCAGTGGTCCCACGAGCTCAGTAAGGTTGTTAAAACTTAGGTACAATCTCTGTAGCTCTTTCAACTTGGAAAATGCATTTTTCTTAATGTTAGCATTGCTTAAGTGATTATGGTCTAAAATAAGCCATTTCAAATCAGTCACATTTTGGAATGTGTCATCATCTATACCCTCAATCATATTGTTCTGCAGATACAAGTACTGAATTCCAGGAGGAATCATTGGAATTTTCTTTAATTTCAGGTTATCACAATACATAGCTGAAGGATAATTGTATGGACAGTTGCATTCTGGCGCACAATTAGGAGAGGAGGGTCCAAATTCTAAGTTTGAGGGGTAATCATCTGGTACACCATAGTCATAATCATATTGAGGGTATACACTGCCAATTATTAGCAGCACTAATAAGGGAATTATTTGGAGGTGCATCGCTGCAATTTATATTGTACCTGAATGATGAAAAAAACAAAAATATATATATTAATCACTTTTACATAAGATAAGGAATAAATACTGTTCTATCTGATTATTTTTCCCTCAAAATACAGAACATATATTTTATTTAACATATCTATCAGACAAGGAAATATTCCTTACATATTTTAGAAAAAAGAAATAGAACTGACATATTTGTATAGCATTATGTATTTGTAGATTTGTACTTAGTGTTATGCAATTCATGTCTGCTAATAATGAAAATAAAGACTATGCAGGCACACACATATACAAGTACACACACACCCTATTTATATAGCTTATACCTATGGATGTCCCAGCAATACTAGGCTGGTGGGTGTGCTACCTGAATGCCCTTCCAAAGTCCATAAGAATGGTCTCAAATTTGAAGGCATCTAGTGTATATTTCCTGGAACGTTTGTGAGGCTAGTTAATGGTTGTTATTCTTATCATACACGTTATCTTAAAAATTAAAGCAATCTATCCCTATTTTTCCATCAAATATGATTTAGGTTAAACATTTCAATTAATGGTTGCTGACCTCACATAGCACATCAAGAACACACGGCAAAACATTATTTTAGGTAGATTGTTTCCAATTTAATTAGAACTTTGATATGTTTTTCTACATGCAACATTAAACTATGACTGTCAATGGGTGGTTCAAAAAAAAGAGCAGATTCAGGTATAACACTTAGGAATACATGACTTCCCACCTTGTAGGTGGGCTATAGATAGGTTAATTTACAGATGTGGGTGCTCTTCCTATTTAGGTGACAAACTGTATAGCCAAGAAGGCAACCTGAGCTGCTACTGCGTTTTAATCTTTTCTCGAAACATACAGCTTTATTATGGCATACTTTTTTCATAGTACTTCATATTAAAATTAAATGTTACATTTTTAATCTCATTAATGATTTATATAGCCGTTTGGCATTTCTGAAGTGCAATGCCTGCAAGCCTCATCATATGAGGAAATTTAATACAGGCTTCAAGGATTAGGCATAGCAATTAGCTGGTGTACTTAAATCCTGCAAACTCATGTAACTGCAGACATGGGGCATTTGGCTATGTTCTCACAGTAAACCTTTGGTGCAGTTTTTGCAGACCAAAGACTGGATCAATAAAGAGAAATATACATTCTTCCCTTATACTTCTAACCTTTTCCGCACCCACTTCTGGTCTCTGCCTAAAAAGTATCAAGAATCTATACTTTACTTTGTGAACCAAGCCTTAAAAATGTTCAATTGCAAAGACACAGCAATATGAATTTAAGCATATCAAAGTAATGTATTTCATTCTTTCATGCTGTGCATGTGAAAAAATAAAATGAATGAAAGGCTAGTGTTATAATTTACATTTCATTTACAGATTTACCACTTCTGGTATAAATGCTGATATAATGCTTTCAACATAATCTTACTTTACTGTTCTCATTCAGAGCTTTTGTAATTCAAGTAACAATCACAAACTACAGCAAAGTTCAATAACTTATTCAGTGTGGAATAATTCAGGGCCATTTTTCATACATTTTAAATGTATTCTACATGATACATGAATGATACATTTTGAAGGGAAAAAAAAGGAAGCTACTGTAGGTTACCAAAGGGGGGTGGGGTGGGGGTCTGTCTGTTTGTATGCAGTGTATTTGACATTAAATGCAAAAAAAAAACAATATTGCATGATGCTATAACAAACAGTATAACAAGCACATATTGTATATGAGTCTCTTCAACTAATAGAGATGAGAGAACTAGAGTAAAGGAAAGGGAAGAATGTAATGCATTCACAAAAATATATCAGGTTATGCTCAATGTTCTCAAAAATATTGTAAAAGTACTCATTTAAGTTAAAAGAAAATGGAAGCTAAGTATTGTTCATATCAGTTTTGGCAGTATCCCTCTAAACATAATAATGCTCATAACAATACACTTAACCATGTACATCACCTACCTTTCTTTGATGCTGCTCTCTTTAATTCCCCACGCAGATTAAAAAAGAGACTGAATCAAGTATCATGTGCTGTAAACAGTGTCAGCAAAGAACTGCCTGCCAGAACCACTGTAATACAGAGCTGCAAAAAGAAAAGAGAGAAGAAAAAAAAAACTAGTCACACAGCTCTTATGTCATCTTGGTGTGCATGTGGTGTAGCATGTCAAATTACTACTTTCTGAGTAAGTACAGGTGGAAGATTATCAAAGCACAGCCCATAAGCAGTAAACGTCCACACACAAAAAAAAAAAAAAACTTTTCTAACTTTTATCATTTACATTTTCTATTTGGAATGAGATTAAGCAACAATGGGGGAAGTGTACAGAACATTTCATGAGTTCCAGCCCCAGAACACAGTTTTGTCAAGCATTTGTATTTAATTTTACAGTTGTGTTTCAGATTATTGATCTACGAGGAATGTCATGCTGCGTTCTATGATTTTAAACATTACTGGATTTTACTAAAACAATGCAAAGTAAATAGCCCAATCAGTATAATGACCAAATGATTTACCTGTGAGGGTATATTCCACACAGAGGTTTGAGTGGATGTGGATAACGCAAGTTTTTTATGCATTTTTTTATGCATTTTGTGACCTGTTATTTGATGGGATTTTGAAGTGTTTTTTTTTTTTTTTTATCCAGCATTTCGAGGCGAACTTTCAATGTGGATTCTGTCTTAAAAATGGAAATTACCTAATTTTTAATACAGTATTTTGGTTTTAATGTTATTGTATTCGCAATAAGTTCTTCAATTTAGAGGCCAAAACATATTAGGTCAGAAAGTCATTTTCACTAGAATGCAAGAGACAACACTCACACACTTTATTAGTTATACAATATACCATTTGAGAAAAGCAAGACAATATGTGACTGTTTATTATAATAGACTGCTCTCTACAGAACAACTAACTGTGTAGATCTTTTATACTGTAGATCAAGTATTCTGTAAACAAATGGACAAAATGGGCAGAAGAGTGGTTTAGGGGTTATCATTATTACCTTTTATATTGTAGATGTTTTAGTGATCAAATATTGTGTAAATAAAGAAAAATGGGCAGAAGAGTGGCTCATAGATTATCATTGTTGCTATACAGCACTCAGATCCTTGGTCCAAATCTAACCAAAGGGAACGTCTGCATGGAGTTTGTACTTTTCCCTTGTGCCGTTCCCCTGGGTGCCTTGGTTTCTTTCCACACACACAAAACATTCTGATAGGTTAATTAGACAGAAACAAAGTAAATGTTGACAATATTTCTACATGACTACATGATATGTTGGTACTACTTAAAGAGGTTTTCCGGGTTCAGAGCTAAGCACGGACATACCCACAATTTCACCCAGGCAGCCCTCCCTGTTATGAGCATCAGAGCTATTCATAGGGTAAGCAGGGAGGAGGCTTCCACCCAGCAGTAAGCCCGGTGACGTCACTGGCTCTGATGGGTGGACTTTAGCACTGCCCTAGCCTGTAAAATGGCTAGAACAATGCTAACGCCTGCCCATCAGAGCCAGGGATGTCACCAGGAACACTGGTGATGTCACTGGAAGCCTCCGCCCAGCAGTGTGTTGTTGCAAACAAAAAAAATCCCATGGTCTGCGCAATCCAGTGCAGGGCAAGGGAGAGCATCAGAGAATAAAATTCTCCAATGCTCATATTAGGGGGCTGTGAAGGTGAAATTATGGGTTATGTCTGGGTTCAGCTCGGAACCCGGATAACCCCTTTAAGCAATGAAAAATACATTATAAAATAATACACAAATATAGAAATGGAAATTTAATGGGGAAAAAATATTACAACTCACATTCTTGTATAGCTATACAGTGAGTTTTCAAAAAGTAAGCCCCACTACTGTGAAAAAAAACACCCAAATTCCGTGATATCCTATCGCTCTCTCTCTCTCTCTCTATATATATATATATATATATATAATGCATTCAGGAAGACTTCAGACCTTTTCACTATTTTCACATATTGTTATGATGTAGCATTGTGGTAAAATAAAATAAAAAAATACAGTTTGCTCCCATCAATCTGTAATATCCCATAATGATTATGTGAAAACAGAATTTTAGAAATTTTGCAAATCTATTAAAAAGGAAAAAGCTACATTTCACATAGACATAAGTATTAGGACCCTTTGCTAGGACACTTGAAATTTTGCTTTGGGAGACTCCCATTTTTCTTAATCATCTGATTGGCGTACACCTGTGGTAAATATTGGACATGATTTTGAAAGACTCAACCTTGTCTATATAAAGTCTATCAGCTGGCAATGCAAATCAGAGCAAAAACCAAGCATGAGGAAGAAACAGCTACCTGTACAGTTCAGAGACAGGATGGCATGGAGGCCATAATTTTAAGTGGAAGAAGCCTGGGACTACCAGGACTCTTTGCAGAGCTGTCAACACCACCTATGTAATTGGGGGAGAAAAGCCTTGGTAAGAGAGGTGACCAAGAACCCAATAGTGGCTCTGGCTTAGCTCCAAAGATTCTGTGTGCAGATGAGAGAAACTTCCAGCAGGTAAGCCATTACTACAGCACTCTACCATTCTGGCCTTTATATGACAGTGGCCAGAAAGAACCCTCTCCTCAGTAAAGGGCACATGAAAAAAAACACCAAAAGTACTCTCAGACTGTGCAAAACAAGATTCTCTGGTCTGATGAAAGCAAGACCTCAATTCTAAGTGTTATTTCAGGAGGAATCCAGACACTGCTCATCACCTGCCCAATACAATGCTCTACAGTAAAGCATGGTGGTCACAGCAACATGCTGTGGGGGTGTTTTGAGTGGCTGTGAAAGGTAGACTGATCATGGTTGAGGGAAAGCTGAATAGAGCAAAGTACAGAGATATTCTTAATGAAAACCTGATCCAGAGTGCTCTGGACCTTAGACTAGGCCAATAAGACAATGACTGTAAGCACACAGGAAAGACAACATAGGAGTGGCTTAAGGTACTATTACACCAGAAGATGTCATACAGATCTTGATAAACGATCGAAGATGTAGCCACTCATTAACAATGAAAAATGTATGAGATCATATGTACAAACGGATTTATTAATGAGGAGCAATAATTTTTTTGTATGCTGAAAGATCACGATTAGAGATGAGCAAATTTCATATTTTGAAATTCATTCACGCTTCGTTTGGTGGTAAAAGCTGAATTGCGTTATGGATTCTGTTATAATACATAATGAACATAATGAAATTCTATGACAGAATTCATAACGGAATGCCTTTAGAGCATATCATTCCATCATAATAGAAGTCTAGGGGCTGCAAAACGGATTCGTCCCGTTTCCGTTATGCAGGGGAGTCTTCTGCGTTCGGCATATTGCCTGTCACAGACATTAGCCCTCGGCCCCTGCTGTTTGAAACAGCAGAGACCCTTTAGCTTTGGCTCCCAGTGTGCTCACAAGCGTGTGACATATTTAAAAACCCTCCTTATGTCATACATGTACAACACTGGGTTAACAGAATGATAATAGTAAATTAAAGAAGCCAACTTTTCTATTATTAGGTTATCCCTTTTGTCCTTCAGCATCCGTGCTTTATTTCTTGAGGGACCGTTCAACTGATCTTGAGGAAGGAATTTATATATATATATTTCACAAGAATTCGCCATTTTTAGTGTCACCTTAAGATTGTAAACTCATATAAGTATAATAGTACACCAATTTACAGTGCTTTGTTCTGTTTCCTATAATGGCTATAAAGTGTTGCTGTTCTATACAATAATTCATGTAATCCTTTCATTTTTATAATCTTTTAGGGTATGTTCACACGATAGAGTTTAAAAACGCGTTGAAAAAAATCAGTGCGACTTTCTGTGTGATTTTTGTGTGTTTTTTTGTTGCATGTTGCTTCTTTTTTTACCCATTTTTTTTTAGTTTGGAAAAAGTTCTGCCTCCCATTGAAATGGATAGAAGTCTTTTTGGAGTCTTTTTTGGCACTTGAAAAACAGTGCCAAAAACATTGTGTAATCGGGCCCTTAAGCTGAAAACCTATGCAGTAAAATCCTTCAAAGGAGTTTTTTTCTAACTGCAAAATGTTTCTAATCAGAGTTCAAATACTAAGGAGCTATATGATTAAGAACAAGACACTCTAGTACATTTAAGTTGTATATTGTACATGTGTGCCTCATCTTTGACTGTTCTTGTGCTTTCCAAAAGTCTGAATTCAATCAGTCCTGTGCTGACTGTAGTGCTTTCCATGGAATCTTTTCAAGAATGTAAGCCTGTACTTTGATGTGGAGATGATTTTCAGCTCAGATAACGCTGCTGACCCCTACACTCTATGTAGGGTCCAAGTACGAAACACAATAAGTGAAAAATGACCTGTCAGATAACCTATTCTAGGAGCAAAAATTGTAGCCTCGGGCTCTACCTAGAGCTATAACTGTGAAAAGTAATTTATGATGACAGAAAATCTATAATTACATATGTATTTTACATAAGAGGATGGCATGATGTGCTGGCTTGTAGTTAACGCTTGCTATTGAGATCAGTGATCAAATTAAAATGTAGATGAGGAGGAATAGTTTGTGACTTGATTCAACCATCAGCACAATGGAGGTAGCCGTGACATCTGCAGCAGCTGTGTGCTATAAAAATTGTACTGGAGGGTGTCCTGTAAACGCTGACTTTTCTTACAAGCTGATACCTGCTATACTTTCATAGCACATCATGTAAGTATATTGCAATATGCAGTGGAAAGCCTTTCTAAATATATTTTTAAATTATCAAATATTGCCCATATTATTTAATTAATGAGCAAATTGAATAATATGAAACAAATTTGTTCAAAAATCGGCCTCACTAGTCGGCCCCACTAGTCAAGAGACTCCCTGCTTCCTGGCCCTGTCAATCTCACTCCTGCGCCTTTGTTCGAGTAGCAACACAAGCACAGAGATTCTGCTGCTACTACTACCTACACTTCTGGGTATACCAGTAAAGATAGCGTTGCATGCACAGTCGACATCTGTGCTGCTTAGGTTGTTGCACCAGAGCCTCTGCATCGTGCTGCTCTTTGGAGCACCTGCACAGATGCAAGATTAACTAGGCCAGGGGTTTTGCCTGGCCCAGTCAAACAAGGGATATATGTAGTCTTTTGAGCAGTAGAGCCAGCTCCTTGCTTCTCAAAAATACTTATTTTTGAACTAATTTGATTGGTACAAGTTAGATTTCCTCAAGGAAAAATCTAAATCCCTAGAAATTTTGTGTGTCGGATTGTACAACAGCTATCATAACATTAATCACTCACTAGGAAACATTGTGAGGATGAACAGGGTTAGGTCTTATCATATTTTTTCTGTAGGAAGAGGGCCTTGCCACTGTAACTAGTTATTAGATGAGCAAATTTATCAATATTCATTTTAGGACTGATTCAGTCCGAATAAATTTGGTCCAAATTGATAGTGGCCCCGATTGCCCTGAAAAGTCCTGCATGACACTCTGAGGTCTTGTTGGACTGTATTCAACCCTTTGGAGCTCTTTAATGCCAACACAGTATTAATTCCACCTTTCATTTTCCAAAGAAGCTGTCAAAAATTAAAGGTTGAATCTGATTGGTTGCTATGGACAACTAAGTCAGTTCTACGTTACACCAGTTTGATAAATGACCCCATTTGTTTAAAAACACACTCCATTGTTAGATTTTTGTCTGATGCTTTTTGGTGGCAGATGTCATCTTCTCTGTCTTCTGATCTGTAAAACGGCGCCAGACATTGTGAGCAATTTGTGTGTGACGAATCACAATGGTTTCCAATTTGCAGAAAATTTTATATTTTGGAAAATTCATCACAAATTTAATTCATGTAGAACCAATTTGCTAATATCTACTAGACATGAATGATGATTTCATAATTGGCTGATTTCCTAAAGATTATTTTCCCGAACAAGAGTAAATACCTTAATATATGGTAGACTGTTTTAAAGGGTTACAAGATCAGTAGAAAACAACTCCCTGCACAGGTCTAGCTCTTGCTGTGAAGAAAGGAGCCAACAGTTTTGTAGCACAGTGAAGTGCCACATAGACATAAAAATCCACAACATTCATTTAGAAGCACGTTTATTTCCCTCTCAATGCTGGCACCCAAATGACTAATTTAAATTACTATGGAAAAGAATAGTTACCCTGGTGGCAGGCCTGTTATAACCAACCTTCAATTATTATCTAGAGCAACGTTTCTCAGTTCAGTCCTCAAATACCCCAACCAGGTCAACATTTGAGGATATTGAATATAGAGAATATTGGTGGTAAATTCTGATACACTGAGCAAAATAATATTGCATGTGCAATACTAAGGAAGGCATAAAATCACATCCAATTGTGGTTAGTTAAGGACTAGAGTTGAGAAACTCTGATATAGAGCAACAAAGTAATGCACTCTTACATCATAAATGTTGCTGTATTGATATTTGCCATGCATTTTCATACAATCAAATACCACAGTTACCACTGGAGATGTATCATGATGGGACTTTTTGAAGTTTTTCTTTGACTTTGTGTTGGCAAAATGAATGCCAAATGTATAAAAAGGTCTGTACACTTTTGTCTAGAAATGGTCCTCCCCCTTTTCTACACACCCTGGCATGATTTTGTAAAATGACAAAAAGTGATGTTCTGCACCAATATTTGCAACTTTTGTATACCAGAAAACGTGATACATCCTTACCCTATTTAGAGCTTTTATAGATTTATTGATGCTTTACAATTTTATTTATTTTTTTATGAAATGACTTCACTACAACTAAATTGGAATTGATAAAACAAAATTATGTATGTTTCATAATAACCAAAAATATGAAAACCGTAAAAGATATTAAATCTGACAAAGAGAAATGTATTAGAACTCGGAAAGCACCTTAAAGGTATTGGCCACTTTTCTGCTAAATAACAGTATGCTAAAACACTAGGGTGTGACGCAAAGCACCTAATTGGCCTCTAAGCTTACCTTAGCCTTCATGGAGTTGCTCCTTCAGTATCCAGGGTAGCAGTGTAAACAGTCGCTGCCATGCATATCCTTTCCAAGATGGTGCTCTTCTTCTTATACTACACTTACAATGATAGCAGTCAGTGCAGCCGCAGAACATCGGGGAAACGATGGATGTTCTGTATCTGCAAATGTGCTGAAGGCTTTCAGCACAGATGGAGTACAAGAAAAAAGCACCATCTTGGAAAGGATATAGATGGTTTCAACTGTTTAAACTGATAAATAATAAGTCTCCCTGCACTCTTCCTCTATAATATTCTTCTATTAATAACAACAACCTAGCGCATTAGTTCTTGCCGCATCTCTCCCTAAGCTCAGCTCAGAGGACAATGGCAGAGACCGAGTGAGATGATGGTTTTATAGGGCTGTGACATCTCAAGGGATGGCTACCTGCGGATTGGCTGGCTGAATGGCATTATGGGTGATCTTGCGTTCCCGGGCTTGTCTCCTCTACACTTAGTTTCGCTTTGTAACACGTGCAGTAACTATTTTAGGAAAACCTAATTC
This sequence comes from Bufo gargarizans, assembly GCF_014858855.1. NCBI lineage: Eukaryota > Metazoa > Chordata > Amphibia > Anura > Bufonidae > Bufo > Bufo gargarizans. The sequence continues at coordinate 319,525,632 of NC_058081.1, forward strand.
ATTACCATGAAGCGCAAGGAAATTCAAATTCGTTTTGAATCAAAGTTGTCTTAAACTTTAGACCGAATTCCGCTTAGAATGCTTCACTTCGCTAAACACTAGTCATCAGTATTAGATTGGTGGTTCCAACACCTGTTGCCCCCCCTGATCAGTTGTTTTGGGCTTCCATGGCAGCAGAACCTATATGGTGTACGAAGGTGGAGGCAGAAGACTCCATACACTATATAGTGGCCGTACCAGGATACTGCACTTCAGCTACCATTGGAATGAATGAAGTTAAGGTTCAGTATGCCGACACCATAAACTACATAGTGTTCAGAGCCTTCTGCAACTGCTCTGTATACCCTTAGGTCCCCACGCCATAGCAGCGCATAACAGCTGATTGATGGGGATGCCAGGTGTCTGACCCCCATCGTTCTGATATTGATAGACTGTCCTGAGAATAGGTCATCAATATCTTTAGTCCGGACAACATCCTTAAGATTGTTATAATGATTATTATTACTGTTAAGCTGTTAAGCCCTCGTGAGATATATGTAACTTTTTACCATAGGACCGCTGTATCCTCCTTTTTCTATATGTGTATGTCGCTGTTGTGATTGATTTTATGTGCTATTAATTTTGATGTAAGTTAATAAAGTTGTTATCTTTCATATTGGTTTTCTGATTTATTAATGCAGGGTCCCTTATTCTGATTTGGTGTGCATGATTTAATTTTGCCCTTACGACCCCACCAGCAGTAATTAGCTAGTGGGTTTTTCTCTTTTTGGGGGTCAGTCTTTTAAATGTGTGAGACCATTTGATAACGCACATGTTAAAGTCAATTCAATTGAGAGACAAAAACTCATAAGTACACAAACCTAGAGCTGCATTAGCTGGGAGCAAGGGTTGTCCATTTAAAAAAAAAAAAAAAAACAGCACTGGCCAGCTAAAAAGTTTTTATTCCTCTATCCTATGATTAAACTTCTATCCAATTACAAATATTATTCCTGCAGAACATTGTAAGGGCTCATTCACATGACCATAGGCCGCCTATGCCCTTATTGCATACTGCAAATAGCGGGTCCGCAATATACGAGCACTGGCCATGTGAATCCTGTATCACAAATGCAGACCCATTGACTTGAATGGGTCCACAATCTACAAGATACGGCCTGCTGCAGAGCAGAGGCATGGATCGGAAGCCCATGGAAGCACTATGAAGCTTCCGCAAGCTTTTGGGTCTGTGCTTCTGCATGGCAAAAGATCTTTTGTAGTATATTTCAAGTCAATGGACAATACAGGATTCAAATGGACGGTGCCCATGTATTACAGACCGCAATTTGCGTTCGGCAGCACAGGCACGGACAGCCTACAGTCATGTGAATGAGCACTTAGGGTCCATTCACACATCCGTGTGTGTTTAGCGTATCCACTGATCCACGGATCCGCAAAACACACACACCATCAATTTGCGTTCCGCATTTTGCGGACAGCACATCGCGATTGCGGACAAGAATAAGGCATGTTCTATTTATTTCTGTCCGCAGTGCCGGTCCGCATTTCCGGATTGGGGCCGCGCGATGTAAATTGAATGGGTCCGCAATTCCGTTCCGCAAAATGCAGAATGGAATTGCGGATGTGTGAATGGGGCCTTACTAAGATGCGAAAATAACTTTGAAAAGTTTATATCATCAATGCTTGTTTTTGAATGAAGAATCACTTCTGGTTGTGTTGTCAGCTGAAAATACAAATGAAGAAGAGGTTTAGTAAGGTGTCAGGAGGTAGGTCAGCAGCATTGGAATCCAGACAATAAAGCACCAAACTGTGAGATGGGAGTGTGGTCAGATCCCAAAATGAAATCAGTAACAGGAAAGTAAGAGTGTATTAGACAAAAGTGCGTCCAATGAACAAATGATGTCAAAAGTTTCTCTAGGATAGCTGGATCACTAGACGTATAATAAAATGTTAGAGCTAAGCAGATATTCAAATGGCCATAATTTTGGTATATAATAAACTCATATATACATACTATTTTTGGCATGCATACTGTATATATACCATGGACCAAAAATATAGCATTTCATGTCCACTAATAAATATTGAAAATAGGACACCAGCAAAATATTTTGTGAATTAGCCCTCAAGTATTCAAATAGAACACAAAGCATAATATAATCCTATATCCAATATATAGCCAATGTTAAAAAAACTTGAATAATACAATAGTGATTTTAAGAGTAGCAGGGTGAAATTGCACAATTTCTATATAATTTGAAAGCATACATATTAAAATGTTTGAGAATTTTAAAAAGTTATCTGACAGCAGCAAATGGAATAAAATAATAATTAACCCCCCCCCCCCCCCATCATTGGGATGCCTGCATGTACAGTCAGGTCGATAAATATTGGGACATCGTCACAATTCTAAAATTTTTGGCTCTATACACCACCAAAATGGATTTGAAATGAAATGTGCTTTAACTGCAGACTGTCGGCTTTAATTTAAGGGTATTTACATCCAAATCAGGTGAACGGTGTAGGAATTACAACAGTTTGCATATGTGCCTCCCACTTAAGGGAGAAAAAAGTAATGGGACAACTGACTTCTCAGCTGTTCCATGGCCAGGTGTGTGTTATACCCTCATTATCCCAATTACAATGAGCAGATAAAAGGTCCAGAGTTCATTTCAAGTGTGCTATTATTATTTGGAATCTGTTGCTGTCAACTCTCAAGATGAGATCCAAAGAGCTGTCAGTGAAGCAAGCCATCATTCGGTTGAAAAACAACAAAACAAACTCATCAGAGAAATAGCAAAAACATTAGGCATGCCCAAAACAACTGTTTGGAACATTCTTAAAAGAAGGAACTGAAAGAGTATTATCCTTCTCTATGCACCGAATCGGTGAGCTCAACAACACCAAAAGACCCGGAAGACCACGAAAAACAACTGTGGTGGATGACCGAAGAATTCTTTCCCTGGTGAAGAAAATACCCTTCACAACAGTTGGCCAGATCAAGAACACTCTCCAGGAGGTAGGTGTATGTGTGTCAAAGTCAACAATCAAGAGAAGACTTCACCAGAGTGAACACAGAGGGTTCACCACAAGATGTAAACCATTGGTGAGCCTCAAAAACAGGAAGGCCAGATTAGAGTTTGCCAAACGACATCTAAAAAAGCCTTCAGAGTTCTGGAACAACATCCTATGGACAGATGAGACCAAGATCAACTTGTACCAGAGTGATGGGAAGAGAAGAGTATGGAGAAGGAAAGGAACTGCTCATGATCCTAAGCATACCACCTCATCAGTGAAGCATGGGTGGTGGTAGTGTCATGGCGTGGGCATGTATGGCTGCCAATGGAACTGGTTCTCTTGTATTTATTGATGATGTTACTGCTGACAAAAGCAGCAGGATGAATTCTGAAGTGTTTCGGGCAATAATATCTGCTCATATTCAACCAAATGCTTAAGAACGCATTGGACGGCGCTTCACAGTGCAGACGGATAATGACCCAAAGCATACTGCAAAATCAAGCAAAGAGTTTTTTAAGGGAAAGAAGTGGAATGTTATGCAATGGCCAAGTCAATCACCTGACCTGAATCCGATTGAGCATGCATTTCACTTGCTGAAGACAAAACTGAAGGGAAAATGCCCCAAGAACAAGCAGGTGATGCTCTGCCAGGCCTCTACTGAAGACAGTTGCAGTAGAGGCCTGGCAGAGCATCACCAGGTATGAAACCCAGCGTCTGGTGATGTCTATGAGTTCCAGACTTCAGGCTGTAATTGACTGCAATGGATTTGCAACCTAGTATTAAAAAGTGAAAGTTTGATTTCTGATTATTATTCTGTCCAATTACTTTTGGTTCCTTAACAAGTGGGAGGCACATTTTGCAAACTGTTGTAATTCCTACACCGTTCACCTGATTTGGATGTGAATACACTCAAATTAAATCTGATAGTCTGCAGGTAAAGCACATCTTGTTTGTATCATTTTAAATCCATTGTGGTGGTGTATAGAGCCAAATATGTTAGAAATGTATCGATGTCCCAATATTTATGGACCTGACTGTATGCTATGAGACTGCTTAATGCAGAGATCACGTGCATGTAAACCACATTATTGTTGCCAGAAACTAAACAAAAAAAGGTGGAGACCACAAAAGCAGTTCCGATGCAGCTGCAAAAGAATTAAGAGGTGCATTATGATTTATGACTGCTGCTGTTTTGGCCTTTTTTTTTTTTTATGTCAGTGTTACGATAGAGGCCCATGCTGCTGCTGTCCTGTGTGGGTCGGCTGCCTGTGTGTAAATTGGGACTAGTATTTCAGTGTTTCTCACAGATTGCATCTCTACATTGACATTGGAGTGGAGTCGCAGCCTGAAAGTCACTGTGACTATGCCACCAAGAAATCCTAGAGAGAGAAAAAGGAAGACAGGATTGAATATAGCAATTTGCGAGGCTGAGAGGGGCTGATCATTCAAGCAGCAGAATAAAATAAAAAAAAAGAGAGAGAGAGAGGTACTAGTTTATTTTTTTAGTAACCCAGAAGTGAGAGTGACACAAAAAGCTGAGATATAACAGGAAAAATCGTTTTGTTTCCATTGCAGATTTTTTATAATAAAACAAAAAAAAAACTAGAAAGAAGTTGAGCTGTAAACATAAGGTTTATGTCAACCAAGCTCAAATTTTACCCAAATTTGCCAGGATTGTCTCTAAAAATCAGGGACAGTCCAGGCAAATTCAGGACAGTTGACAACTATGCATTAGCATAGAATGCACATGCATGGAAACCATGCATCTGGATACACACACACAAAAACACTCAATGATAAATATCCTCCTTCATGCACTTCTCTTCACAGTACATAATAACAGTTCATTACGACCTATCCCAACATCTCAACATTATATAATACAGTGCAATATACCTCCTGCCCAAATGACTCTCCGTGTCAGTTATCTCCTATCCGTACGGTATCATTTTATCACTGATAGCTGAGTTTTAGATGAGGCTGCAGATGACTCAGTCCTAGGCATGGCTCCCGCCCTTTCCTCTGCTTAGGTCAGGTCTTCAGAGCAGACTGCATTGCTACAGACCAATCAGCACTTCTCTGAGTTGCACAGTACAGCAGATCAGTGACTGACAGGCTGCTCCACCAATCAGTACATTTCCTTCACGAACCAGGAAGTGTGGATTGATAATCGGTGAAAGGGAGGCAAGAGCGGCCCACAGGACCCATAGCAATGGTGTGGTCTGCCTCTTTTGGAGGTACACCATTCTAGAAATGGTTACTAAATCCAGAAATTAAAGGACATTGAAGTTCATCATAACTAAAACATACAAATCCAAGATAACAACTGGCAATTATTTCCAAATCAGTGCTAGTAGCATGGCTGGAAGCTATTGCTACAGAGTTACCTTCTATTAGGCCTTTTGCCATTGATAATAATTTGTACAGCAAATTTACTGCTTACCTTTCCTGCATTATAATTCAGTGTATCATAAGTAAATCAATTAGCTGCTCGTGGATCTCACTGTTCACCTTGATAAAATATATTGGAAAGTGTTTGAAAATTTTAATACTGGCTAAAGAGTAGAGCTTCATTTTAATACGAGTTGGTTATATAATAGCCATACAGAAGGCCTTGTTATAAAATATAAGTGCAGGAAATGCTCAACAACACTGGAATTATGTTAGATTATTTAAAAAAATGGTGCTGAAAATATTTTATGGCAGGCAATTGTTTGTAGTTTAGACCATGCAAAAGATTCAGACACTACAAGGTGGGAGCTGGGGCATGTATTATCAGGAGTAGTATGAATATGATGTTTTATTCTGCCAGATTCTGGTCCTGCAAGTACCCTGGAGCCGGAGCTGCTTTATGAAGTGCTTTCGGGATTGAGCTGTAGCATCCAACTAAGAGATCAAACCAGCATTGCATAGTGAAGTCATGTTTCTGGAGCAGAATGAGGCAGAATAAAATTTCATTTTCACACTATATGGTATGTTTACCCTGGTCTCACCAGCCTTCACTCAGTAGTTTTGCATGATGAAAACTGCTGTCAGATTCCGTTTGTGAAATATATGATAGATAGATAGATAGATAGATAGATAGATAGATAGATACTCATACCTAGTCTTCCGATTTTAAAGCAGTACATATACTTAGGCTACTTTTACACTAGCGGTAGCCTTTTCCGGCAGGCTGTTCTGGCAGGGAAACAGCCTGCAAGATCTGTGCTACTGCTAGTCCACCGTGCCGCCAGAAGTCCGCTCCAGCCTCATTCACTATAATGGGAGTGGGCCGTAGGTCCCGCCGGAGCCCAGCAAACTTGCATAGAGGCGGCGAGAATAAAACTACAGCACACTGTGGTTTATGTCCGGCCGCCTATAGGCTTGCTTGCCGTGCTGTAGTCGGACCTCTGGCCCACCCCCATTATAGTGAATGGAGCCAGAGCGGACTAGCTGCAGCACGGATCTGGCAGGCTGTTTCCCCACCGGAACAGCCTGCTGGAAAAGGCTACTGAAAGTGTGAAAGTAGCCTTACACTGCTAATATGAAGTAGATATTTTGTACTACAGTAGATACTGTGCATATTTTATGCTGCAAATAATAATATATGAACTGTATCAAAATAAGACATGACACATATAAGTTATAAAATTCAAAGTTATTCAGCTCTCTGACATTTTAATGCACTTTACAAATAATTTCATATTTAAACCAATCATGTCTCAGCCAAAATATTGTATGTACTGTAGCTCACATATGTCTGACAACGGAGTGTATCTGCTATTTACTGTAACTGCTTAAAACATTAATAAACACTTCAAACCAGTAAAACATCCAAGTAGTTTGCAGATTTAGTATGCACTTTGATTATTTCCAGTCCAAGCATACTGTACCATGTGGTGCTTCAAAACAGATGGCAGTGGTCCAGCACATTTTTTATTTTGCATAGTAAAATTAGTTCTGATTTATGTTGATGCATACTCCTACTGGAGTTTTAACTGAAAAGCCAAACATATGCCTACTAGACTACAATATTATTGAGACCAACAAATAGCAAGTTTATATTCTCAGTATACTATAGAAAAGTACCTTCAACGTTTGCTTTGGAAAATTAACAAATTGGTTTTAATATTACAGATACAAAAGGGATATATGCATGAATATATCAGTGTGTTTTCTTTATTTTTTGCTGTCATTTATTCATTAAAAATCTTGGACAATGAAATATCAATAAGACAGAAACGGTAGGAGAAAATGTTGAGATGAGCGGCATAAAGACAATTGATAAGGGTTGTTCATCACTGGACATTTTAACCAGTCGCAGTATGCTATGAAATAACATTCCAGCCTTTTCTTAAAGGGAACTTGTCACCAGGACAGTTTTTGTACATTTATTACATTGGTAAAATACCTTAAAAATTATAAACTAGTAGGTGCAAATGCATACACTAAATAACCTCATAATAGCTGTTAACTAGGCATGGAAATAGCTTGCATACATGTTCCTTTTACCTATGAGTCTGATACTCTATTTAGCACAGCTGAGAGTGGCACATTTTTCTGCTGTCCTGCTCTAAAGACTTGGAGACACTTTTATCCATATTTGTGACTTGCACTCACAAGTTCAGTCTTGGTAGGATAACATACTCTACAAAATATTCTAAATGTAAAAAAAAAAATCAATTTAATTTGTTCTTCTTAAGCAAAAAAATTAATTCATGGTTTACCAGCACGTACATATTCCTCAGTATAACATACTAAGTTAGCAAACTGCTAAATACATTACAATAATAGAATCCCCAGGTTTCATGGAAAATAGATTACATTCATGATGATACATGACATACATCACTTGCAACCCTCTTCCAAATTGAGAAGCCATATTTTCATAAAATATAGGAACAAAATATATTTTGGGACATATTCCAATATTTGCATTTTTACTAGTTGCTAGGGCTTTCGAAAAAAAAAAAAAAAAAGAAAAAAAAAAGGACTTTATTTGACAAAGTAATAGCTGGCATGTTTACTTGTAGTTTCCAATCTGAATAGCAGAGCGTTCATAAACACATCTGAAGGTGGCTGGTTGGATTTCCCAGTACTGGACAGGATTGCTAAAGAGGCTGATTCCTGTATATGAAGCCTTCTTTGTGTTGTATCCAACAGGACAAAATGCATTAGTTGAAACAGCAGCAATTTTGTTATTGTGAAGATAGACAACCTGCAAAATCCCAATCCCGATGTTAGTAAAAGTAGTCATAATCGACATTAAGAAGACTTTCTTACTATATGACTTGATAAAAATAATCAGCTATATATAGTTGATTATATAATAATAGTATAACATTTATATATTAATAGTATAGTATAATATGCATGTGGTATTCATTTAAACATACATAAATGCAACTATGAGGCACGCAAGCTCCCCATAGTGGCCCTTAGAGCCCTATAGACCACCATTTAATTGCCTGCTTGATCTAAGCGTGTAAATACACCTTAAGGATAATGACATTTCCTTAAATAGGTTGTGCACCTTTGAGGGGCCCCCCCTTCCTTTTGGCAGACCTGTGAAGGGAAGCATACTTACCTGCTACCTGATGCTGGCTCCTTCTCTTCCCGACCTCGGTTCTTCACTCGGCTCGCTGGATACTAACTTCCATTTGGCTGCAGTGGTATAAATTTTTTGGCCACATCAGTGACCTTCCCACCTTATGCCACGAACAGGTCACTGCTGCCTCCAGCGATTGGCTGCAGCAGTGTCAAAATGGTAGTTTACATCCTGGGAGCTGAGCAGAGAAGCTGAGGTTGGGAAGACGAGGAGCCAACGTCGGGAAGCAAGTAAGTATACTTCCATTCGCAGGTCTGCCAAAGAGGGAATAGTTTGCCACCCCCCAAAGGTGCTCAACCCCTTTAATATACATTAGTAAGGGTGCCTCGAATTCATAGGTAATGATGACAGGAACAAAGTTTGCTTCTATTTTTCAATTTATCTAGTATATTTTCCAAAGAGATACATTTAGCAAGATTGAGAAAAGCACCTAGGAGGAGAAGAAGATTGCATCTCTTATCTTTGGTGAAGAAAATTTACTAATCTACTGAAGTGCTGTCTATTTGCTCATTTGGTCAAAAAGGATGGTGATCATAGAGTTGAGTTCCGTGTGCCATTGGATTTTTTAGACTATTAGTCTTTCTACCCCTGGTGATGCTACAAGCTAGCAAAATATGTCAGGAAGGTGTATTGTACATTAGACTTTTGATAGTTGGGTCACCAACCATTAATAAACTGGTCAGTCTGTAACTGAATGAGTACAATGAGCAGTGTGCCTGCCTAAGGGGAATTAGCATCCTGCAATAATTCCTCTCATTATTACTGTGCAGTTTAATTTGTTTTCTTTTAATGATATAGTTCAGGTTCAGCGACCTCCAGCACTCCAGCTGTTGTGAAATAACAACTCTCAGTATTCTCTATACCAAGAACAGCTGAGCAAGTGTGCATGCTGGGAGTTATAGTTTCACAGTCAGAGTTCCAGATTTGCTAATACATGATATAGTTTATAATGGATACTTTACCTGGATGTACTTGTGTTCATTGAGTCCAGCAGGTACCTGAGTAAGGCTGTTATGGTCTAAGTGTAACTCTCTTAAATGAGGAACATTGGCAACGGATCCATTTTCAACATTTATTATAGTGTTATAGCTCAAACCCAACCTGCAGGAATAATATATGTTACAATAATATGTTTAAACAGAGAAAAATACAAACAAAATATAAATATTGGTATTGTCATATAAAGCTCGATTCATAGATAACCTGGTCACCATAGGAAACCTTCCGCTCCCCCTTACACCATGAACAGGTCACCGCTTCACCCAGCGATTGGCTACAAGCTTGACATCTGGCACATCTCTAATAGTTAGAGCACATTAGTTTCTGTAAGGACTATAATTTGTGTGCACTAACTCCAAATGGGAGATTTAAACAGACAAGAAGGGTCAGACTCAGCACATACCCTTCCCATATAAAATCAACATGGAAAATACAAGTATCTGAAGCTTAACCTTATAGGTCTTTTGCCTTCGTCCAGGAACACCCAACACTGACTAATTTTTATTAAACGTGAGTATGATTAAACCTCTTATCATTCTTTGGAAGAGACAGTCTGTACTAGTGCCTTAATTTCTTATATCTAATACGCTTTATCAGTTGCCTATGGAAACACCGATAATATTAGGGGTATGTCCCTGCACAGTCTGACACTGGCAGCACTGACTGGATAGTGTCAGACTGTACAGGAGATTGGATAGTGTCAGACTGTTCGGGAGACTGGATAGTGTCAGACTGTTCGGGAGACTGGATAGTGTCAAACTGTGCAGGAGACTAGATAGTGTCAGACTGTTCGGGAGACTCCCCCAACTGATAACATCCATCTGGACCTTCATTGCAAACTAATAATTATATCATAAATTGTAGCATTAATAATAAAGTAATCGCACAACATAGATTTTTGAGAATAGGGGCTTCAGAATTATTATATGGTGAATGCAAGTAGTTACTAAAACAGACATGTCGGTATATTAGGTGACAAGTTTTCTTGTAATCGTCCTATTTAAGAACTCCTATCTTAATTTTGGCAGCTTGATCTCCACATTTATTCCAGTTCAGAGATGGGGGCTTCTTCCCTTCTCTCTGTGTCGTGACATTCTTGAAGGGAGCTGGCTGTCTGACTCTCTGTTCAACCACGGACCAAAGTATCACCACAGAAAAATAACCAGAGAAAACTAGACACTTAACCTCTTGCTAACTACCCATTGACTATATACATCCAAGCAGCCAGCACATATCCCTGCACAGACATTTTAAAACGTCAGTGCAGAGACCGCAGCTGCATGATCAGAGTCTGCAGTGATAGCTGGCCTCCCAATAGAGGAGACAGGGACCATTTTTGACCATCCCTGCCTTCCCCATCAATCTATACACAGTGTTCAGTGAGTAGTGTGTGTAGAGATAAGGAGACAGCAATGCCCCAGTCCCAGTGGTCATGTGATTCTCGGGGGCTGTGAGTCTGTGTGAGTTGCTATGTCTTGGTAAACCCAGATAAACTCTCCAGTGATGTGCAACCTCTCTGGGGGCTGTATTCCACTTGTAAATGGGACAACTATGCCATCCCTAATTACAGGAGAAATCAACAATAAAAAAAAGTTAACTGTCTCCCGAAAAGTCTTTTATGAACTTTTGGGGACCAAGTCTAAAATGAAAAAATGAAGACAAAATAAAAAAAGGGTAAAATATGTCACCACACACAGCAATGTGGCTTTTAGCCCTACCTCCAGCCACCATAATCCATACATCCCATATATCAAAATGACCGTTAAGGCTAACGTCTAAAGCTCTGGTGGCTAAAGTACTGGTAGGAATAATGGCAGCATCACTGGTTTATAGGATAGGTGGATCGTGGTAATTTCATCCAAGGAGGTCTAGGATACAGAAAGAGCTGATTCATACCCAGTGTCAATTTTTTTATCCAATTCCCCAAAGTTTTATGCAAAACATATGAAATATTTTATTATGATTCTCCACACTATAATTTCTACCAGACATATATAACACATGTCATTACAGTAAAGGGAAATTGCTCTCTAAGAAATAATTTATATTCTTTCTCTGCAATGTAATCCAATAAAACAAAGAATTATGCAATACCAGTAGGATGCCGGTTTCTGGAGGCTGTTATTGCAATACCCTGTCTTTCTGTGGTTCTACTATGTTTTATTAGGTTATTAGACCACGGGAAGTATAGATTAGGTCCCTTTCACACGAGCGTGATTTCCACGCGGGTGCAATGCGTGACGTGAACGCATTGCACCCACACTGAATCCTGACCAATTCATTTCTATGGGTCTGTGCACATGAGCGTTGTTTTTCACGCATCAGTTCTGCGTTGCGTGAAAATCGCAGCATGTTCTATATTATGCGTTTTTCACTGATGGTTGCTAAGAGATGCTGTTTGTAAACATTCCGTTTTTTATCATGCGCGTGAAAAACGCATCAAAACGCATTGCGCTCGCGTGCAAAAAACTGGACAACTAAACGCAATCGCAGACAAAACTGACTTGTTTTAGTGCCAAAATCGCAGCATTTTCACTGAAAGCACCCTGAACGCATCCGGATCAAATCCGTCACGCCCGTGTGAAACCAGCCTTACAGTGTGCAAACTCTAAAATATAGTAACCACCCAGATATGTTTTATAATTTAAAAAACATACTACATTTAAATTTTTATATCTAAATATGTTATGATATAGGTGCCAAACACTATTAATATGCTCTTTAACTTTTTACTGCCTTTGTATCTTCCCCAAAGTATGCAGTATATTTTAAGTGCCTCTTATGCTTCTAGTGAAAACCCAGCACATTTTTGTGCAAGTCTGGAATGTGTTATCTGAGAACACATGAAGTATTTTGACTGTGCACTGTATGTTGGTGCTTGTTATCCAAGTATTACTGCCCCTAGGGTTTGCACGTGTTTCAACACAGCAACTTTAATCTACAATATCATCTTAAATTGATGTCAAATGGTTTAATCTTCTATCAAGTGCACATCGTATGTTTATGATAATACATTTTATTTCTTAGACGTATATTGGCTTAAGTATTTCTGAAAAGCATGAGTTATGAAGTATGGGATTATAATAATTTATACAGGAAGAAAAGATGGAAGATTAGTGGAAGATAATTAAAAATGAGCAAATCAATTCATAAGAATCAATTTGACTCATCAAGCAGAATTCTGCATCTGCAATGGGGTGTCCCTGAGGCTGAGGACATTCACCCTGCTGCTTGATTGACAGGGCTGGACATCTCGGCTTGACCTGACAAGCTTGCGCCTATGCGGCTGTTCTTACTACACTTTTGGGTAGCGGCACAATCACAGTCAATTCTCCAGCCATGTAAGCAGAGCATATGCGCTTGCACCGCTACTGAAGCATTAGCACAGGCACAAAATTGTCAGGGTCGGTCGAGATGTCCGGCCCTATGAATGAAGCCGCAATAGGGGTGTACTCAGCTTCTGGGGCACCCCATTGCAGGTGGATAACTCTGCTTAATAAGATGAATACATTTTTATGATTCTTATCTGTAGAGATAACACTTTTGTTCTGCTAAGAGAGCAATATGGTGGCATCAAACATTTTTTATCCTTCCTGCAACATTTTCATGGAATTTACTTTTTTAAAGAAATGCTGAGGCCTGATAACTGAAAGTCAATAGGAAATATAAAATGCACTACAAACTGTGTCATTTTGTGGCATTGTTCTCTCTTTTTGTGTGTTTTGAGGCCACTGGCCTTTTTAATGCACCTTTATAGGACTTGAAACATGTGACTAAAATGGATGCAAAAAATGTAGAGCCACCCAAAAGGCATATGGAAAACAACGATGAAAAAAAACTACCGTATGTGTGAAGGATGCCTTAATAGAATTATCTAACTTTACCTTATCTCACAAAAATTTTCAGAAACTCTTTTGGAAAATATAGTCTAGAAGCCTCAACAGAGTGTACACAAATGAGGAAGTAGTGGGATCCGGTTATAGGTACATGTTTGGTGGGCACTATAATCGTAAATGGGAGGGTGGAATCAAATAATTAGAGAAAACGCTATCTGTTAAAATGTGAAAATTTTAAGATTTTGGAATGCATACCTATTTCATTGTGTAAATGTATGTATGGGTAAAAATAGAGTGATAGTTATATTATTGTAAAGTATACATTTTGAATAAAAAAAATTAAATGTAGTTGTGGCTTATAAAATAAAATAAAAATATTATAGAATTATATTCAAAAAGGTCTATTTTAGCTGACTCTAATTAGTTAAAGTGGTTGTTTGAGACTGGAGAATAATGTCTTTAGGACTGGCTTTAGGATTTGGCTTTCAGCTGAAGCTGGCTCCACACAAAGTAGTGAGATTTCCTGCTCTGAACTGGGAGAGTCCACTGAAAAGGGCAAGTCCAAGTTTGCAACATGTCTACATAGAGAACTGTAGCAGCCATATATGCTGATTCTCCTGTACAATGTTTAGTCAACAGGAGGGGTGTGGATAGGGGAGGTGGAAGCCAGAGGTTTATATACTGTAGTGGAGGTGGCAGACATGGCGTGAGTCTGTGTTGGACACTGGGAGGAAGGGGCACCAACACTACCTTTACCTAAAGCAGCAAAAAATATTTTTTGTTATATCTGCTCCTTGCTCCGGACCGCCTAACGCAGATGTGCGGTCCGGAGGTGGCAGCGCTGCGCACAGCGACGCATATACGCGTCATCTCGCGAGACGCGAGATTTCCTGTGAACGCGCGCACACAGGCGCGCGCGCTCACAGGAACGGAAGGTAAGCGAGTGGATCTCCAGCCTGCCAGCGGCGATCGCTCGCTGGCAGGCTGGAGATGTGATTTTTTTAACCCCTAACAGGTATATTAGACGCTGTTTTGATAACAGCGTCTAATATACCTGCTACCTGGTCCTCTGGTGGTCCCTTTTGTTTGGATCGACCACCAGAGGACACAGGTAGCTGTGTAAAGTACCACAAAACACTACACTACACTACACCCCCCCCTGTCACTTATTAACCCCTTATGAACCACTGATCACCCCATATAGACTCCCTGATCACCCCCCTGTCATTGATCACCCCCCTGTAAGGCTCCATTCAGACGTCCGTATGATTTTTAAGGATCCACTGATACATGGATCGGATCCGCAGAACACATGCGGAAGTCTGAATGGAGCTTTACAGGGGGGTGATTAATGACAAGGGGATGATCACGCATATAGACTTCCTGATCACTTCCCTGTCATTGATCACCACCCTGTCATTGATCACCCCCCCGTAAGGCTCCATTCAGACGTCCGTATGATTTTTACGGATCCACTGATACATGGATCGGATCCGCAAAACACATGCGGACGTCTGAATGGAGCCTTACAGGGGGGTAATCAATGACAGAGGGGTGATCACTCATATAGACTCCCTGATCACCTCCGTCATTGATCACCCCCCTGTAAGGCTCCATTCAGACGTCCGTATGATTTTTACGGATCCACTGATACATGGATCAGATCCGCAAAACACATGCGGATGTCTGAATGGAGGGCCTTACAAGGGGGTGATCAATGACAAGGGGGTGATCACCCATATAGACTCCCTGATCACCTCCGTCATTGATCACCCCCCTGTAAGGCTCAATTCAGACGACCGCATGTGTTTTGCGGATCCGATCCATGTATCCGTGGATCCGTAAAAAATCATACGGACGTCTGAATGGAGCCTTACAGGGGGGTGATCAATGACGGAGGTGATCAGGGAGTCTATATGGGTAATCACCCCTCTTTCATTGATCACCCCCCTGTAAGGCTCCATTCAGATGTCCGCATATGTTTTGCGGATCCGATCCATGTATCCGTGGATCCGTAAAAAATCATACGGACGTCTGAATGGAGCCTTACAGGGGGATGATCAATGACAGGGGGGTGATCACCCCATATAAACTCCCTGATCACCCCCCTGTCATTGATCACCCCCTGTAAGGCTCCGTTCAGACATTTTTTTGGGCACAAGTTAGCGGAATTTTTTTTTGTTTTTGTTTTTGTTTTTTCTTACTAAGTCTCATATTCCACTAACTTGTGTCAAAAAATAAAATCTCACATGAACTCACCATACCCCTCACGAAATCCAAATGTGTAAAATTTTTTAGACATTTATATTCCAGACTTCTTTTCACGCTTTAGGGCCCCTAAAATGCCAGGGCAGTATAAATACCCCACATGTGACCCCCTTTCGGAAAGAAGACACCCCAAGGTATTCCGTGAGGGGCATATTGAGTCCATGAAAGATTGAAATTTTTGTCCTAAGTTAGCGGAAAGGGAGACTTTGTGAGAAAATACAAAAAAAATCTATTTCCGCTAACTTGTGCCAAAAAATAAAAAATTCTAGGAACTCGCCATGCCCCTCACGGAATACCTTGGGGTGTCTTCTTTCCAAAATGGGGTCACATGTGGGGTATTTATACTGCCCTGGCATGTTAGGGGCCCGAAAGCGTGAGAAGAAGACTGGGATCCAAATGTCTAAAAATGCCCTCCTAAAAGGAATTTGGGCCGCTTTGCGCATCTAGGCTGCAAAAAAGTGTCACACATGTGGTATTGCCGTACTCAGGAGAAGTTGGGGAATGTGTTTTGGGGTGTCATTTTACATATACCTATGCTGGGTGAGATAAATATCTTGGTCAAATGCCAACTTTGTATAAAAAAATTGGAAAAGTTGTCTTTTGCCAAGATATTTCTCTCACCCAGCATAGGTATATGTAAAATGACACCCCAAAACACATTCCCCAACTTCTCCTGAGTACAGTGATACCAGATGTGTGACACTTTTTTGCAGCCAAGGTGGGCAAAGGGGCACATATTCCAAAATGCACCTTTTGGATTTCGCAGGCCATTTTTTACACATTTTGATTGCAAAGTACTTCTCACACATATGGGCCCCTAAATTGCCAGGGCAGTATAACTACCCCACAAGTGACCCCATTTTGGAAAGAAGACACCCCAAGGTATTCCGTGAGGGGCATGGCGAGTTCCTAGAATTTTTTATTTTTTGTCGCAAGTTAGTGGAATATGAGACTTTGTAAGGAAAAAAATAAAAATTAAAAATATCATCATTTTCCGCTAACTTGTGGCAAAAAATAAAAAATTCCAGGAACTCGCCGTGCCCCTCACAGAATACCTTGAGGTGTCTTCTTTCCAAAATGGGGTCATTTGTGGGATAGTTATACTGCCCTGGCAATTTAGGGGCCCAAATGTGTGAGAAGTACTTTGCAATCAAAATGTGTAAAAAATGGCCTGCGAAATCCGAAAGGTGCACTTTGGTATGTGTGCCCCTTTGCCCACCTTGGCTGCAAAAAAGTGTGACACATCTGGTATCGCCGTACTCAGGAGAAGTTGGGGAATGTGTTTTGGGGTGTCATTTTACATATACCTATGCTGGGTGAGATAAATATCTTGGTCAAATGCCAACTTTGTATAAAAAAATTGGAAAAGTTGTCTTTTGCCAAGATATTTCTCTCACCCAGCATGGGTATATGTAAATTGACACCCCAAAACACATTCCCCAACTTCTCCTGAGTACGGCGATACCAGATGTGTCACACTTTTTTGCTGCCAAGGTGGGCAAAGGGGCACATATTCCAAAGTGCACCTTTCGGATTTCACCGGTCATTTTTTACACATTTTGATTGCAAAGTTCTTCTCACACATTTGGGCCCCTAAATTGCCAGGGCAGTATAACTACCCCACAAGTGACCCCATTTTGGAAAGAAGACACCCCAAGGTATTCCGTGAGGGGCATGGCGAGCTCCTAGAATTTTTTATTTTTTGTCGCAAGTTAGTGGAATATGAGACTTTGTAAGAAAAAAAAAAAATCATCATTTTCCGCTAACTTGTGACAAAAAATAAAAAGTTCTATTCACTCACTATGCCTATCAGCGAATACCTTAGGATGTCTACTTTCCGAAATGGGGTCATTTGTGGGGTTTTTCTACTGTTTGGGCATTGTAGAACCTCAGGAGACATGACAGGTGCTCAAAAATTCAGAGCTACTTCAAAAAGCGGAAATTCAAATTTTTTTTTACCATAGTTTGTAAACGCTATAACTTTTACCCAAACCATTTTTTTTTGCCCAAACATTTTTTTTATCAAAAACATGTAGAACAATAAATTTAGCGAAAAATTTATATATGGATGTCGTTTTTTTTGCAAAATTTTACAGCTGAAAGTGAAAAATGTCATTTTTTTGCAAGAAAATCGTTAAATTTCGATTAATAACCAAAAAAGTAAAAATGTCAGCAGCAATGAAATACCACCAAATGAAAGCTCTATTAGTGAGAAGAAAAGGAGGTCAAATTCATTTGGGTGGTAAGTTGCATGACCGAGCGATAAATGATGAAAGTAGTGTAGTGCAGAAGTGTAAAAAGTGCTCTGGTCATTAAGGGGGTTTCAGCTAGCGGGGTTAAAGTGGTTAAACTGAAGAGTCTCTCAGTAGAAGTAGCAACAGAGAAGCAAAAACAGCAAATATTGGCACTTTAAACTCCTACATCGGTGTGTACTGAGAGACTAAGGTATCTCATTTTCCTAGCCTGGCTGTATAATACACTAGAAAAAACATGGCTGATGAAATGACAATAGTCTGTCAGAGAAGTTTAAGCTAGGTTGCCAACTCTCCTAAAACATTCAGGAGGCTCCCAGAAAAAGGAGAGACCTCCTGATCTCTCAGAAGAGATGGAAAATCTCCAGTGACAGCATGGAGGGCTGCTGTTGAAATGGGGGAAAATGTCTCTAAAAAGGCAGTGTAGCCTGAAAAAGCCCATGACAATAGAAGTAAAGATTCTGGCATGTGCTACAACATCAGGGAGGCAAGCTTTCAGAAGAGTTGATAAATCTCCCGGGGACAGAATGGAGAGCTGCTGTTCAAATGGGGGAAAATGTTTTTAAAAAGGAAGAGTAGACTGAAAAAGCCCATGACAATAGAAGAAAAGATTCTGGCATGTGCCACAACTTCTAGGAGGCAATGTCATGCCCTGCTCAGGCTATGTAGGTCTGCCAGGTTAGCAGCGCGTGTGTAGCCTTTTTGTTTTTGTTTTGGAATTGAGCTATATCCGCCTCCCTTCAGGTGCACTGGGTGGGGTTGTTGGTTTGAGTTTAAATTACGCCCACTCCCAGTGTCCTGTGCGGGTTATAACTGCTGTCTGGCTCAGAGGAAGAAAGGAAGGATTTGCTGTTCCTGCTCAGTAAAAGATGAGTTGGTTTTGTTTTCTTGTGGTTGTCTGTCTAGGCTGTTAGAGAGACGCCTGCCCCCTCCAGGTCCTGAGGGAGCAGGCTGCCTCTTTCCCCCTTTCACCATCTTAGGGATTCTAGGGAATCTTCAGCCTAGGCACGAGGACACGTTATTCCCATCTTCCGGGTCTGAACGTGGGCAAAGAAGTCTAGGGAGAGCTGGTAGGGATTTGTCAGGAGGTGACCTCTATCCCCAGCTTCTTGCCTAGACACTTGTTTGTTTATTTCCTGTGTATCTTGTATCCTATCTGCCTTGACAGGCAAGCTTTCAGAAGTTGAGAAGTATGGGTTTGAGGTAAAGTTGTATTTGCCATATCTTTGCTTTTTGGCTTATTCACCTAGAGCCGTAGTTTTTGTTGTTTTTTTTCACCTTGGGCATAGGTCCAGTCAGCTGCCTTCACCCTATATCTTACTACTCAAAGTAGCTTTTTTGTGCAGCCTGGCCCCAGCAGGCATAAGCTATGTTTGCTCTCCTCTAGCTATGCAATGATGAATGAATTCACCTGGTTTGAAATTCACTTATTGCATATTTATGAGACAAAAGTCAATCAGTTTTCCAATTGTATTCTCTGCGCAAACAAAGCAGGTAACAGACAAAATGGTAAATGAGGCAAATCAATGTTTTTACCCCTACTTCTGGCAAAATGTTGCTCCCATATACCAGCCTTGATGCATCTAATTGACTTAGAGGCAAATGCCTCTTAATACATTAGCTGCATCTCATCTCTGGCCCTCCATGTGCCAGAAATCCAATTTTCTGCCAGACGGGAGCTATAATCTATGCCATTTACTAAGCTATAGTTAATCTGGCGGGCCACATGAAGCCCCTCCCCACCCAGTAAGCCACACCCCTTTCTTGCTAGTTTGCAAGAGTGGCAAGAACCTCAAAAAGTTGCAACTTATGGCACACATATGGTGTGGGCACCATAATTTAAGCCTTTTTATGCCACAATAGGGGTGCAAGTAGCTTAATAAATGTCCCTCAATCACAGTGTTGATTGAGCTGATAAATCAGTTGGTGTGTCAAAATAGCAAAATTAAAGATGAATTTTCTTAGCTCCTATGTGCTGTCAAAATGTTCAGAATGAAGTGGAGGAACCCATGAAATCTTAGTCACTAAGCCAACCAATGTGTTAAAATAACTCTGTGATATATATATATATATATATATATATATATATATATATATATATTATTTTCCTTGTCCTTGTCCCATGAATGAAACTGGAACCATCATCCCCTGCATGAAGTGTGGACATGAGCAGCGTAAGCCAAATACAAGGAAATATTGTGCACAGTGGATTTCTAACTGGAGTTATTTGTGGCTAGCTTACCTACAATTACATTGTTCTACACTTTGGTTGCAAATTGTTTTCACCATTCGTTCATGGTATTAACAAAAGGGTAACAGTCATTGGTTCAGGTAAATGTTTTTTGTGTGAAGATGAAACCTCCTACTCCTCTGTACTCTTATTGGTCTCTATGATGTTGTACAAATTTTATTCTACATTTCCTAAATATATAATTTTGCATACTCACTTGGCTAGATTGTTCAATCCGTTTAGACTATCAGAATCAACTTTGGCAATTTTGTTTCCATCAAGGTGAAGATCAGTTAGAGAAGTTGGCAAACCTAAAAAAAAATAATGTACAAATTAGGTCAAAACATTCATATTTAAATGATAGGTGTTATCAACAGATGCTGCTAGTTTTAATGAAGCATTTAAATATATCACAATTATATAACATTACATTAATATATTGTGCTGGGTCTTCCCCTTTAAGACTTTTACAGTGCCAGTAATATGTCTCTCCTTCTTGTGTGTCTTTCCTCTGTAAACTGTATAAATGAGATTAGTGAATCGTTTGTAAACATATCAAATCCATTTACAAGTTCCCAAAATTTGGCTTTCAAATAAGGCTGAATTTTTTTAGATTTGATTTGTGTGAATTGCTCAAAATGGCACATATCAGTACAGCAGTGAGCCCTGTGGATGAAGACATGATCCATGGCCATTAGGTTTGCCCATAATGCCTCATCTCTTTCTTCAACTGAACTGCGCATGCAATAGGATATACAGTTGAGGCAGGTAGAGTTATTGATTTTATTTATTTATTGGTAAAGAGGTTTTAGCTAGGGGTGGAACAAGGGTCAGATTAGTTAGAGTACTGTTTGTGCTACTTTGGTGCAACCAGCCATTTAATTTTAATTATAAAAATTCTGTCTATCACAAGGTAGTGTACCTGACATGTTGTTTTGGGTAACGCACTTCTACCTGTCCAATTGCAAATCTTGTTTAAAAAATGTGCACATTTAATAAAACAAAATCTATCATATACTAGTGTATCTGACTTGATTTGTTGTGCTTGAGACATTATTATATAGTAGTGGTCTCTGTCCAGCAATATAGCATGACTTTTCAGTGTTTAACCACCTCAGCCCCCCTAGCTTAAACACCCTTAATGACCAGACCACTTTTTACAATTCTGCACTACACTACTTTCACCGTTTATTGCTCAGTCATGCAACTTACCACCCAAATTAATTTTACCTCCTTTTCTTCTCACTAATAGAGCTTTCATTTAGTGGTATTTCATTGCTGCTGACATTTTTTTTTTGTTATTAATCGAAATTTACTGAAATTTTTGCAAAAAAATGAAATTTTTCCACTTTCAGTTGTAATTCTTTTTTTTTTTTTTTAATTACATCTATATATAAATTTTTCTCTAAATTCATTGTTCTACATATCTTTGATAAAAAAAATGTTTGGGTAAAAATAAAATGGTTTGGGTAAAAGTTATAGCATTTACAAACTATGGTACAAAAATGTGAATTTCCGCTTTTCAAAGCAGCTCTGACTTTCTGAGCACCTGTGATGTTTACTGAGGTTCTACAATGCCCAGACAGTAAAAAACCCCCACAAATGACCCCATTTCGGAAAGTAGACACCCTAAGGTATTCACTGATGGGCATAGTGAGTTCATAGAACTTTTTATTTTTTGTCACAAGTTAGCGGAAAATGATGATTTTTTTTTCTTACAAAGTCTCATATTCCACTAACTTGTGACAAAAAATAAAAACTTCCATGAACTCACTACTCCCATCATGAAATACCTTGGGGTGTCTTCTTTCCAAAATGGGGTCACTTGTGGGGTAGTTATACTAGTTATACTAGATTTTTTTTAGTTTATGTCACAAGTTAGTGGAATATGAGACTTTGTAAGAAAAAAAAATCATCATTTTCCACTAACTTGTGACAAAAAATCTAAAATTCTAGGAACTCGCCATTACCCTCACGGAATACCTTGGGGTGTCTTCTTTCCAAAATGGGATCACTTGTGGGGTAGTTATACTGCCCTGGCATTTTAGGGGCCCTAATGCGTGAGAAGTAGTTTGAACTCAAAATGTGTAAAAAATGCCCTGTGAAATCCTAAAAGTGCTCTTTGGAATTTGTCCCCTTTGCCCACCTAGGCTGCAAAAAAGTGTCACACATGTGGTATCGCCGTACTCAGGAGAAGTTGGGCAATGTGTTTTGGGGTGTCTTTTTACATATAACCATGCTGGGTGAGAAAAATATCTCAGCAAAAGACAACTTTTTCAATTTTTTTATACAAAGTTGGCATTTGACCAAGATATTTCTCTCACCCAGCATAGGTATATGTAAAATGACACCCCAAAATACATTGCCCTACTTCTCCTGAGTACGGCAATACCACATGTGTGACACTTTTTTGCAGCCTACATGCGCAAAGGGTCTGAAATTCCTTTTAGGAGGGCATTTTTAGACATTTGGATTCCAGACTTCTTCTCACGCTTTAGGGCCCCTAAAATGCCAGGGCAGTATAAATACCCCACATGTGACCCCATTTTGGAAAAAAGACACCCCAAGGTATTCAATGAGGGGCATGGCGAGTTCATAGAAGATTTTTTTTTGTGCACAAGTTAGCGGAAATTTTCTATTTTTTTTTTCTCACAAAGTCTCATATTCCTCTTACTTGGGACAAAAAGTTAAATCTTTCATGGACTCAATATGCCCCTCAGCGAATACCTTGGGGTGTCTTCTTTCCAAAATGGGGTCACATGTGGGGTATTTATACTGCCTTGGCATTTTAGGGGCCCTAAAGCGAGAGAAGAAGTCTGGAATATGAATGTCTAAAAATTGTTACGCATTTGGATTCCGTGAGGGGTATGGTGAGTTCATGTGAGATTTTATTTTTTGACACAAGTTAGTGGAATATGAGACTTTGTAAGAAAAAAATATATATATCAATTTCCGCTAACTTGTGCCAAAAAATGTCTAAATGGTGATCAGGGAGTCTATATGGGGTGATCAATGACAGGGGGGTGATCAGGGAGTCTATATGGGGTGATCAGGGGTTAATTAGGGGTTAATAAGTGACGGGGGGGTTGTATTGTGGTGCTTGGTGCTACTTATTACAGAGCTGCCTGTGTCCTCTGGTGGTCGATCCAAGCAAAAGGGACCACCAGAGGACCAGGTAGCAGGTATATTAGACGCTGTTATCAAAACAGCGTCTAATATACCTGTTAGGGGTTAAAGAAATCGCATCTACAGCCTGCCAGCGAACGATCGCCACTGGCAGGCTGTAGATCCACTCTCTTACCTGCAGTTCCTGTGAACACGCGCCTGTGAAGGCGCAAGCCTGTGTGCACGCGTTCACAGGAAGTCTCGCGTCTCGCGAGATGACTCGCCGATGCGTCACTCTGCCTGAGACAACCGCCTAACGCAGGATCGCGGTCCAGAGGCGGTTAAATAGTCTTCACAATAAATTGTTTGGTAAACAACAGTGGGCAATGGGCGAGGTAATGGACAATGAAAGACCTGTGCCAAGTCGTCTGTAACTGAGAAAGTGAACTGGGCTAGTTCCAGCCACCCACAATCGGTGCACTCTCTTGTCTAGCATCTAGTGTACTGTCAGAAAGAGTATTCAACATGGCAGGTAGTATCAAGAAGTCAAAGCGGACAAAACTGTATTTTTGTGAAAATGAATGAATCAAGCATGGATTCGTGAGAATTTTCATACACCTCTTGCTAATGCCAATAAATAGATCTGCCATTGCTGACAGTGGCTATTTATCACCGTCCTAATGATGCCACTGCTGCTGTGTGCCTGTCCATCATGTTCCGTAGTGTACTGCTGTAGCTACTACTACTACTGCCAATAATACTACACCTACATAGTTTCACATCTCCTATCTGTCAGGTTCTGTCAGGTTCCATATTGTACAGCTGCTATAATGATTACTACTGCCACTACAACTACCCATACACGGCCACACATTTGCCATTTCCATCACGTTCAATACTGTGCTCTTCCAACTTGGCTAGTACTGCTGCTACTACTACCGCTACACAGTCGCACATCTTTTGCCATGTCCATCAGGTTCCATACTATGCTGCTGCCAAAAAAGGGATAAATTGTGAACCACTTGTTCAGAACAACCATTGCTTTCTGATACTACTGTGTGCATATACACATTAGCATGCATCTGCCCCCAATAATGGAAATATTTTGGATTGTTCAGAATAAGCAATTTTTTGTGGTGTTACTGAGTGTATAAACTGCCTCCAATTAGACATCGTTTTTGGAATGTATTGTAATTTCAAATCCATAAAAAAAAATCTGACATTGCAAGGTATTATTAAACAGGCTGTTTGCTACCACCAGAAACATGCATTTGCTAATAGTCATGACTCTGTCACTTTGGAATTTCTAATGCTGTCTTTGTTATAAAGAGCTTGTAAGAGTTTGGATACACTACTAGGAGACAACAGAGTATAATACACAACTTTTTATGGCAGTCTAAGCACTTTTACATTTATTTGTACCCAAATGGAATCTGCCAAGTAATTCATTAGAATTGGACCCCAAATTAATTTCAGGAAATTCATTTCTCTCTACTGTTTATTAATTATTGCACTGCAATTCTATATCCCTGCAGTGTTACTTGTGGCCACCAGAAGCAACTGTGGGACCAAGTAGAATATTCAACAATAAAAGTAGCTGTAAAACAGGAAGTGTTTCAATTGGTGCTTAGACCAAATGAAGTGAAAGGGAGGTCTGATAGCTCTGAAAGGGCCCAAGGAACCAGCTTAAGAATCAGTAAAAAAAACATACACAGTGAGTGTAACAAGCACAGCTATGCAGTGACCTTGCAGCAGAAGACACCAGAATAGGTATAGAGACTAAAAAGGGATGCTAGATGCACGTAAAAGTAACAATATAACAATAGCAAAGACAGGTGCGCTCTGCGGTCTTACTAAAGTAAATTTTACAAAACCTGCAAAGACAGAGAGGATGTAACTGAAAGGTTTATCTGGGGCTGCAATGAGAAGGAGCAGGAAGAATACTCTGACCCCTGGCTCTAACACATGGTGTCAGACTCAGAGATAACTTCATATCATCCTGCTGTGACTGAGAGAAGTGAGCTATCCAGTCCACAATGCCATCCTCTATGTCTTCAATTATAATGTGGTGCTGAACGGAAGCCAAGGAGAAAAGTGGCCTACTACTACAAAACTGATGTCTGGTGCTGCTACTGCTGTTTGTAGTCCTACCCACATTCTACCACTCAGATGATGAGGCATGGGTCTTTCGTTTGCCACTATTTCATTCTGACATTTTATTATGACACTATAAATGACATGAGTTTGGTACACAGAAAATTAAACTATAATAACAATATTGTAAGTGTTTTTTCTATAATTTAAAGACGGGGCATATTTAATCCCTCTCACCTTCTACCAACACAGTGCACACTGGTATTGACAATTTACAATGGTAATAAGGCAGTTTTTGTATTAAAATGTGTTTGCTGTAACCGAAGGATATCTTGCAGTAGTACAATACATTCACTAAAATGGGTATAATAGTGTTATTGCAGTAAAATGTGTTTGTTGTAACACTGATTGGTATCTTACACTTATATGCAATGCCAGTATATTAATGGCATTATTGCAGTAAAATGCTTTTGCTGTAACTAGCCATTATCTTGTGTTAACATACGTGTTCAATAATAATGGCGTTATTGAAGTAAAATGTTTTTGCTGTAACTCAGAATGGTATATTGCAGTAACATACAAAGCGTTTAGTAACATGGGTATAATACACTTTAACGCCCAGTTACAAATGGTAAATGGAAACAGTTTTTTAGAAAAAAAATAAAATCTGTAATGCAGAATTTGCCGGCAAGCTGTATGAAACAATTAGAAAAAATCCAAACTATAAACGTGTGTACACAGCACTGCCCTGAGGGCGTTTTTAGCAATGCTGTTTACATGCTTTTATATTTCGGATACTTTGAAAGTATGAAATAAAACCTATGGTTATAACATTGCCTGTCAGTCTGCACTATCTTCCTCTATCTTTAAAGCGATTTGCTGCATGATATACATATCTCAGGAGAGCCATTTATTCCATCTGGGCTGAGCTGAGAGCTACGACCCTCTGCAAGTGAGTACAGCATTGATTGCGGTGAGGGACATCTACACAGACAGCGTGTGAAGTTTCTATGAAGAGATATAGGACTGGATAGTAGACCTCTCTATCCTATATTCTCTTTGAGGTAGCAGTGAGTCTCTGAGGCCTCTGCCTTGTTTTTGGATGAACCGTTATAAAAAGGTTATAGAGCCAGTGGCATATGCGTTGTCACATTTATTATGATGCAATCAATATATGATAAATTTATTGTGGTAGACCACTTAGTGACAAATGATTCATGGTATAACCCCTTCAATGCAATTCAAGCATTGACCTTTGTCAAGCAAATATGAGGCATGTCCACCTCACTCCTTTCTTTCACCAAAAGCTGAACCAGATTTCTTGATAAAGGCCATAATTGACTATAATTGCCATTTGAATAAATCTGGATGCGTACTGCTTCAGTCTGCCCAATATACTGAATACTATGAATAGCCCTTGTCCCTATCTTATACGAAGGATGGCCTTATGTCTATCCCATGCATGTTTGAACTCCTTAACTGTATTTGCAGCTACCACTTCTGCAGGAAGGCTATTCCATGCATCCACTACTCTCTCAGTAAAGTAATACTTCCTGATATTACTTTTAAACCTTTGCCCCTCTAATTTAAAACTATGTCCTCTTGTAGTTGTTTTTCTTCTTTTAAATATTTTCTCCTCTTTTACTTTGTTGATTCCCTTTATGTATTTAATAGTTTCTATCATATCCCCTCTGTCTCGTCTTTCTTCCAAGCTATACATGTTAAGGTCCTTTAATCTTTCCTGGTAAGTTTTATCCTGCAATCCATGT
Organism: Bufo gargarizans; assembly: GCF_014858855.1. Classification (NCBI taxonomy): domain Eukaryota; kingdom Metazoa; phylum Chordata; class Amphibia; order Anura; family Bufonidae; genus Bufo; species Bufo gargarizans. Next base: position 319,552,790 of record NC_058081.1, read on the forward strand.
ACTAGTTTAGTAGCTCTTCTCTGATCTCCAAAGTATCAATATCCTTCTGGAGATATGGTCTCCAGAAATGAGGTCTCACTAGTGCTCTGTAGAGCGGCATGAGCACCTTCCTCTTTCTACTGGTAATGCCGCTCCCTATACACTCAAGAATTCTGCTAGCATTTCCTGCTGCTCTGTGACATTGTCTGCCTACCTTTAAGTCTTCTGAAATAATGACCCCTAAATCCCTTTCCTCAGATACTGAGGTTAGGACTGTATCACAGATTTTATATTCTGCTCTTGGGTTTTTACGCCCCAGGGGCATTATCTTGCACTTATCAACATTAAATTTTAGTTGCCAGATTTTTGATCATTCCTCTAGTTTTCCTAAATCCTTTTCCATTTGGTGTATCCCTCCAGGAACATCAACCCTGTTACAAATCTTTGTGTCATCTGTAAAAAGACACACCTTACCATTGAGGCCTTCTGTTTCACCTTACAATTTCGCTGATAAAGATATTAAACAATATGGGTCCCAGAACAGATCCCTGAGGTACCCCACTGGTAACAAGACCATGGTCTGAATATACTCCATTGACTACAACCCTCTGTTGTCTGTCCCTTAGCCACTGTCTAATCCTTTAAACAATATGGGAGTCCAAGCCCAAAGACTGCAATTTATTAATAAGCCTTATATGTGGGATGGTATCAAAAGCCTTACTAAAGTCTAAATAAGCGATGTCTACTGCACCTCCGCCATCTATTATTTTAGTCAACCAATCAAAAAAATCAATAAGATTACAGTAAACACCATGGGCCACACACATAATGAACAGGAGGTGACCTCATTGACTTCTGTTGGAGAGTTTTGTAGGTATGCTGTGTGACCAGTGCAGAGGTTAGGATGGAGTAGGTTAGCTATGGTATCACCTATTTTGAATGGTGGATCATGTGTGATAGATAGATAGATTGTAATCCTGCATGTAATAAGCACCTATTATTAGGGTTTGTGGCCAGTACAACAACTGCAGGATAATATATATATATATATATATATATATATATACAGACGTGGACAAAATTGTTGGTACCCTTTGGTCAATGAAAGAAAAAGTCACAATGGTCACAGAAATAACTTTAATCTGACAAAAGTAATAATAAATTAAAATTCTATAAATGTTAACCAATGAAAGTCAGACATTGTTTTTCAACCATGCTTCAACAGAATTATGTAAAAAAATAAACTCATGAAACAGGCATGGACAAAAATGATGGTACCCCTAGAAAACACAGAACATAATGTGACCAAAGGGACATGTTAATTCAAGGTGTGTCCACTAATTAGCATCACAGGTGTCTACAACCTTGTAATCAGCCATTGGGCCTATATATATGGCTCCAGGTAATCACTGTGTTGTTTGGTGATATGGTGTGTACCACACTCGACATGGACCAGAGGAAGCAAAGGAAAGAGCTGTCTCAAGAGATCAGAAAGAAAATTATAGACAAGCATGTTAAAGGTAAAGGCTATAAGACCATCTCCAAGCAACTAGATGTTCCTGTGAGTACAGTTGCACATATTATTCATAAGTTTAAGATCCATGGGACTGTAGCCAACCTCCCTGGACGTGGCCGCAGGAGGAAAATTGATGACAAATCTAAGAGACGGATAATCCGAATGGTAACAAAAGAGCCTAGAAAGACTTCTAAAGAGATTCAAGGTGAACTTCATGCTCAAGGAACATCAGTGTCAGATCGCACCATCCGTCGTTGTTTGAGCCAAAGTGGACTACATGGGAGACGACCAAGGAGGACACCATTGTTGAAAACGAATCATAAAAAAGCAAGACTGGAATATGCCAAACTACATGTTGACAAGCCACAAAGCTTCTGGGAGAATGTCCTGTGGACAGATGAGACAAAAATCGAAGTTTTTGCCAAGGCACATCAGCTGTATGTTCACAGACGAAAAAATGAAGCATATCAAGAAAAGAACACTGTCCCTACTGTGAAACATGGAGGAGGCTCTGTTATGTTCTGGGGCTGCTTTGCTGCGTCTGGCACAGGGTGTCTTGAATCTGTGCAGGGTACAATGAAATCTCAAGACTATCAAGGAATTCTAGAGAGAAATGTACTAGCCAGTGTCAGAAAGCTTGGTCTCAGTCGCAGGTCATGGGTCTTGCAACAGGACAATGACCCAAAACACACCGCTAAAAACACCCAAGAATGGCTAAGAGGAAAAAATTGGACTATTCTAAAGTGGCCTTCTATGAGCCCTGACCTCAATCCTATTGAGCATCTTTGGAAGGAGCTGAAACATGCAGTCTGGAAAAGGCACCCTTCAAACCGGACACAACTGGAGCAGTTTGCTCATGAGGAGTGGGCCAAAATACCTGCTGAGAGGTGCAGATGTCTCATTGACAGTTACAGGAAGCGTTTGATTGCAGTGATTGCCTCAAAAGGTTGCGCAACAAAATATTAAGTTAGGGGTACCATCATTTTTGTCCATGCCTGTTTCATGAGTTTATTTTTTTACATAATTCTGTTGAAGCATGGTTGAAAAACAATGTCTGACTTTCATTGGTTAACATTTATAGAATTTTAATTTATTATTACTTTTGTCAGATTAAAGTTATTTCTGTGACCATTGTGACTTTTTCTTTCATTGACCAAAGGGTACCAACAATTTTGTCCACGTCTGTATATGTATATATATATATTGTAAAAAAGTCCAGCGGGAGCACCAACCAAGGAACGGGTGCAATGTCCACAAGGGCAGCGGCAATACCCCAATAGTACAGCTTAGAGAAAATAGGACTGCACTCCAGAATAAAAGTGAAATGAAAATAAAAATAGTGAGCTTTTATTCACCCATAATATGGCAACCTTCACTTTTATTCTGGAGTGCAGTCCTATTTTCTCTAAGCCATATATATATATATATATATATATATATACAGTACAGACCAAAAGTTTGGACACACCTTCTCATTCAAAGAGTTTTCTTTATTTTCATGACTATGAAAATTGTAGATTCACACTGAAAGCATCAAAACTATGAATTAACACATGTGGAATTATATACATAACAAAAAAGTGTGAAACATAAATGATGGTCCAACTAAACGCAAACCGGATGGAATTACATGCCGCTGCAGGATGCTGTGGTAGCCATGCTGGTTCAGTATGCCTTCAATTTTGAATAAATCCCCAACAGTGTCACCAGCAAAGCACTCCACACCCTCACACCTCCTCCTCCATGCTTGACGGTGGGAATCAGGCATGTAGAGTCCATCCGTTCACCTTTTCTGCGTCGCACAAAGACACGGTGGTTGGAACCAAAGATCTCAAATTTGGACTCATCAGACCAAAGCAGAGATTTCCACTGGTCTAATGTCCATTCCTTGTGTTCTTTAGCCCAAACAAGTCTCTTCTGCTTGTTGCCTGTCCTTAGCAGTGGTTTCCTAGCAGATATTCTACCATGAAGACCTGATTTACACAGTATTCTCTTAACAGTTGTTCTAGAGATGTGTCTGCTGCTAGAACTCTGTGTGGCATTGACCTGGTTTCTAATCTGAGCTGCTGTTAACCTGCGATTTCTGAGGCTGATAACTCGGATGAACTTATCCTCCGCAGCAGAGGGGACTCTTGGTCTTCCTTTCCTGGGGTGGTCCGCATGTGAGCCAGTTTCTTTGTAGCACTTGATGGTTTTTGTGACTGCACTTGGGGACACTTTCAAAGTTTTCCCAATTTTTCGGACTGACTGACCTTCATTTCTTAAAGTAATGATGGCCACTCGTTTTTCTTTACTTAGCTGCTTTTTTCTTGCCATAATACAAATTCTAACAGTCTATTCAGTAGGACTATCAGCTGTGTATCCACCTGACTTCTCCACAACGCAACTGATGGTCCCAACCCCATTTATAAGGCAAGAAATCCCACTTATTAAACCTGACAGGGCACACCTGTGAAGTGAAAACCATTTCAGGTGACTACCGCTTGAAGCTCATCAAGAGAATGCCAAGAGTGTGCAAAGCAGTAATCAAAGCAAAAGGTGGCTATTTTGAAGATCCTAGAATATGACATATTTTCCGTTGTTTCACACGTTTTTGTTATGTATATAATTCCACATGTGTTACGGTAATTCATAGTTTTGATGCCTTCAGTGTGAATCTACAATTTCCATAGTCATGAAAATAAAGAAAACTCTTTGAATGAGAAGGTGTGTCCAAACTTTTGGTCTGTACTGTATATATATATATAGTAGCACCTCAGGGTTGCTTAGCACTCTGGGATCGCCTTCTTCTCAGCTTAGATTGTTGGCACACTTCAAGAAGCCACCCTAACACCATAGTTTGGGGGGTGGGCAAACTGGCCACAGCCAGCTTCATTATTGCTTTTACAGCAGTCAGTATACGTTCAAACACAGGATAACAAACAAAATCCTCGGCCATCTGGCCACTAACTACACAGATAGTTTCCCTCACTAGCAGGACCTGGGTCCATTATCCAGCTCCCCAAAACACAATTGATAGTGCATTCCACATATGTGATCAGAAGGTCCTGGCTCCCACAGGCCTTTGCACATCCTGCTTCTTCTCCAGACTAGGAGCCCTACTGAAAACATTCAGCCCAATGCCCAACAAAATGTTAAAACCATTAATAAAATGATTGATTGTTTTGCTGGACTGTGAACTATCTAATGTCTAAAAAGCTGTCTATGTGAGCAACAGTAAAAAGATGTAAAGTATATAACTTATTTCATAGTAGGACATAGCACATAAACATGTGTAGAGAAATATACTGTATACCCCAAAATTTATGTTAAACACATTTTGTTTCAAACAATTTTTTGGGCTGTAAGACTATAGAAATAAAGGGGGTAATTTAATAAACAGAAATGCACCTATATTTGGCGTATTTCTGGTGCAGATTGCCGTCCAAAGCTCCTTTGCGCTGATATCTGCAACTTTTCCCCGCTGACACAGGGTCTAAAGAAGTGGGTGTGGCGTGGGCTGGGAAGGAGACAGGCCGGCAGAGCCGTCTCATTTACCATTTTCTACGTTTTAGGCATAAAAAATTGTCTAAATGTAAGACAGCTAGGAAGCTCTCTTACATATAGAAGAGGTGCCTCTACATAACTTCAGCAAATCCACCGCCAGTGCAGGGCATCATTTTTCATAAATGTGCCGTAAAATATCCGTACAGGGAGACAGCTTCATGGACTGTGATTACATCATTATAAAGTTATCATGATATGTCATCTGGTAAGCAGAGGGTGTGGACTCACTAACGACTTAATGTCTTTGACTTAGAGCTACTTCTAAGGGTTATATAATGGTCCCCTAGTTTTCACCCCAGTACAGAGATCTGTCCTTCTCTGCAACCACCTGACTGCTACTTCTTGGAATAGTGTCAATTCAGTGACAGCCGACTCAGGCAGGTCAAAGAACACCTGTATATGGCACCAAGAAAACAGGCACAATCATGGTCAGTGGACAAGCCACAGTAATGGCTGGCAGAGTTCCTTGAATTTAGCAAACAGGCAATGAAGTCAGGGCAGGAGACACAGGGTTAATATGATGTACAGGTAGAAGTCAGGATGGGTGGAACAGGATTAACACAGTAAACAGGCAGAGATCAGGAGCTGTAGTTCAGAAGCCACAAAACATATTTGCAAATTAGGAACCTTAAGGTTCATGTCTGTTCCCATGGGAAAAGTGCCAAAAGTGTATATATCAAACAGCCATTGACTGGGGACTGAATAGGCCATGTTTATTGGCTCTTTAAAAGCCAATGAGAATGTATGTGTGTGTCTAGTGGCGTACATAGAGAAGTAAGGACCTCATGGCAAGCATCAAACCAGGCCCCCCAAATAGGACAGAAGGGTTTTCGACTAAACCCCTTTCAATGACCCTTGAGCCATTTGTTCCACTGCCTTATTTGCTAAAAAATATTCCTTTAGAGGATAGAATCCTGACCAAGTTTTCACCCCTAGCAGAAGAGGGGTTGATCCCAACTGGGCCCCCTCTTGCCCTGGGCCCCATAGCAGTTGAAAGGTCTGCCGCTATGGTAGTTACGCCCTTGTGTTTGCCCTTAGGCAATATGCACCAGGAGGTGGAGACAGCCACAAGCAGCTCAAAGCATGGAGCTGCAGAGAACAGGGTAACTGTCATGGAACCATGAACCAGACGTACAACAAGAGATAAGTGGAAAATAAGAAGGTTTTATTGAAGAGCAAGCCGTAAGCAAAGTCCGAACGGATGGCTAAACTGAAGCAGGGTCTTGCGGAGACAGAGGTCAGGAACCAGAAGGGTAGTCAGACGAAGCCAGGAACAGGAACCAACGGGGTAGTCAGACGAAGCCGGAATCAGGAACCAACGGGGTAGTCAGACGAAGCCGGAATCAGGAACCAACGGGGTAGTCAGACGAGGCCAGGATCAGGAACCAGAAGCAGCAGCAGTCTTGGAAGCATGTGAACACAGGAGGACCAAGCAAGGAACTGAAGCCACAGACCTCCTATATATATGAGCTAGGCATCCAGCTCCTCCCAGTGGGAAGGAGGAGCCGCAGGGTGGGAGGCTACAAGAAAACCCAGAAACCAAGATGGCCGCCAGCACATGTCAAACGAAGGGAACAGCAAGGAGGTAAGACCATGACAATACCTCCCCCTCAAGGGCCCCTCCTCCGCGGAGTAAGGAACGGTTTCTGAGGGAAGCGTGCGTGGAAGGCTCGGAGCAAGACAGGAGCATGGACATCTGCGGAGGGAACCCAGGAACGCTCCTCTGGACCATAACCACGCCAATGGACCAAAAACTGCACCCGGCCGCGGACCAGGCGTGAGTCCAGGATATTGCTCACCTCATACTCCTCACGATTGCCCACTTGGACCGGACGAGGCCGAGGAATCGAGGAAGTGAAACGATTACACACCAGTGGCTTCAACAGGGAGACATGAAACACGTTGGAGATCCGCATGCCAGGAGGAAGCGCAAGGGCATAGGCTACCGGGTTTACCCTGCGAAGCACTCGGAAGGGACCAACAAAGCGAGGCGCCAGCTTGGGAGTGGGCACTCGAAGGTTGAGGTTGCGGGTGGACAACCATACGCGGTCTCCGACCTGGTAGGAAGGAGCGGGCGCTCGTCTGCGATCAGCCTGGAGTTTCTGGCGCTGCGCAGAGACCTCAAGGGACCTCTGGATCTGTACCCAAGAAGCACGTAGGACGGAAAGGTGATCCTCCACAGCCGGAATATCCTGGGGAGAGAATACCTCCGGTAACACGGCAGGTTGGAACCCATAATTGGCCATGAAGGGAGACGTCCCAGAGGAAGAGTTCACCGCCGTGTTCCTGGCAAACTCAGCCCAAGGCAGGAGGTCAACCCAATTGTCTTGGTGATCGGAGACATAGCAACGAAGGAATTGCTCCAAGGCCTGATTGGATCGTTCTGCGGCCCCATTGGACTGAGGGTGGTAGGCCGAGGAGAAAGAGAGATGAATCCCCAACTGGGAGCAAAAGGCGCGCCAGAACCTGGACACAAACTGACTCCCCCGATCCGACACAATCTCCTTGGGCAAACCGTGCAACCGGAAGACCTCCCTGGCAAAAATCGAGGCCAACTCTTGTGCAGAGGGTAACTTCTTGAGAGGAACACAGTGGCACATTTTGGAAAACCGATCCACAATCATGAGAATGACCGTATGGCCTCGGGATGCAGGGAGGTCCACAATGAAATCCATCCCCAGGTGTGACCATGGACGCTCCCCGGTGGCTATGGGTTGCAAAAGGCCCAACGGAAGGTGCCGAGGGGACTTACTCTGGGCACAAACTGAGCATGCCGCTACATATGCGGCGATGTCGGAACGTAGAGAAGGCCACCAGAACAGACGTGAAACCGCCCAGGACAGCTGATTCTTTCCAGGGTGCCCCGCGGCCTTGGAGTCATGGTAGGTTCGCAACAACCGAGTGCGCAACTCCTCAGGCACAAAACATCTGCCGTTGGGTCTCCCAGAGGGAGCACCAGATTGAGCCGCCAAAATCTGCTCACCCAGAGGAGAAGTCAGGCTGGTGCGAATAGCGGCCAGGATCTGATTCGGGGGTATGACCGTAGTCGGAATCGACTCCTCCCCGGACAGCTCGGAGTACTGCCGTGATAAGGCATCCGCTCTGATGTTCTTGGAGCCGGGTAGGTAGGAGACCACGTAATTAAAACGTGACAAGAACAGAGCCCATCTGGCCTGACGTGGTGTCAATCTCTTGGCCTCAGAGAGGTAGGTCAGATTCTTGTGGTCCGTCAGGATGAGAACCGGAACCACCGAGCCCTCGAGCAAGTGCCTCCATTCTTTAAGGGCCTGCACGATGGCCAATAACTCCCTGTCACCAATCTGATAGTTGCACTCCGCGGAAGACAGTTTCCGGGAGTAAAACCCACAAGGAAGCAGAGGACCCTCTGGTGTTCTACGCTGAGACAGGAGGGCGCCTACTCCCGTCTCAGACGCGTCCACCTCGAGGACAAAAGGCAACCCAGGGTTGGGATGCGACAGAATCGGAGCCGACACAAAGGCGGACTTTAGAGCCTCAAAAGCTCGGATGGCCTCGAGCGGCCAGACCTGAGGATTACTGCCCTTCCTGGTCAGATCCGTGAGAGGCTTGGCTAGCATGGAAAAGTCCCTGATGAACTTCCGATAATAATTGGCGAAGCCCAAAAAGCGCTGCAGGGCACGAAGCCCACTGGGCTGGGGCCACTGTAAGACAGCCGAAACCTTCTCAGGATCCATGGAGAACCCCTCAGCGGAAATTATGTAACCTAAGAAGGTTACCTGGGATCGGTGAAATTCGCATTTCTCAAGCTTACCGAACAGCTTGTTCTCTCGTAAGCGTTGCAACACTCGTCTGACATCCAGAATGTGGGCCTCCATGGATGCAGAATATACCAAGATGTCATCCAAATAGACCACCACACACTGCTGCAACAGGTCACGGAAAACATCGTTGATGAATTCCTGGAAGACTGCGGGCGCATTGCACAACCCAAAGGGCATAACCAAGGATTCATAATGACCGGTCCTGGTGTTAAACGCGGTCTTCCACTCATCGCCCGCCTTGATCCTTACCAGGTTATATGCCGCCCTCAGGTCGAGTTTGGTAAAGACCGTGGCCCCTTTGAGGCGATCGAACAGCTCGGAAATCAAGGGTATCGGGTAAGCGTTCTTGATCGTGATGCGATTGAGACCCCTGTAATCGATGCAAGGCCTCAACTCGCCGCCCTTCTTTTTCACAAAGAAAAATCCAGCCCCTGCCGGGGACGAGGATTTGCGAATGTGTCCGCGTGAAAGCGCCTCCCTCACGTACTCCTCCATGGCCTCATTCTCCGCTACCGACAGTGGATAGACTTTGCCACGAGGAGGAACGGCACCGGATTGTAACTCTATGGCACAATCGTATGGGCGGTGCGGAGGTAGGGCAACCGCGCGCACCTTATCGAATACATCCCGGTACTCTTCGTATTCAGGAGGCAACAGAGAGTCCGAGGAAGTACACAGCAACTTGACAGGCCCATGGATGCAACTAGCCCCACACTGCGGTGACCACGAGAGGATCTCGACCGATCTCCAATCGAAAGTCGGATTATGCTTCTGGAGCCAGGGGTACCCCAAGACCACCGAGTAGTGTGGAGACGAAATAACCTGGAGACAGACCGACTCTCTGTGAACGGCACCAATGGCTATCCCCACTGGAAGGGTCTCATGAGTCACGTGTGGCGGCAGAAGGGGTCTGCCGTCTATCGCCTCAAGAGCCAGTGGGGAACCTCGAGGCTGCAGAGGAATGGAATTGGCGGCAACGAACACTCTATCAATGAACAAACCACCAGCACCAGAGTCCACCAACGCCTGGGTCGTCACCGAGCCCCCGACCCAGGAGAGGACAACCGTGATCAGTGGTTTGTCAACACGGGAAACCGGGGACGAGGAGACTCCACCCAAGATCTGCCCCCGACAGGACCTCAGGTGCGAGCGTTCTCCCGGACGGTTCGGACATGCCAACCGAAAATGCCCACCGAGACCACAGTACATGCATCGGCCCTCGCGTCTCCGGAGTACCCTCTCCCCCTCAGACAGGCGAGCAAACCCCCGCTGCATGGGTTCACCCCCAGACAAGTCATCCCCAGGAGGCGTGGGAGGAGAGGGAGGCACGGGTGGGACAGCAAACGTAGGCGCCAATCTGTTAGGAGACCTCCGCAGGCTCTCCTTAAAGGAAGGTCCCTCCCTGAGTCTGGTGTCAATCAAAATCAGGAAAGAAATAAGAGACTCGAGCTCCACTGGTAGGTCCTTAGCTGCAACCTCATCCTTCAAGGCATCCGAGAGACCATGAGAGAAAGCAGCGACCAGAGCCTCATTATTCCAGCCCACCTCTGCTGCCAGGGTACGAAACTCAATGGCGTATTCAGCTACGGATCGTGAACCCTGTCTGATGGACATAAGGAGCTTCGCAGCAGAGGCAGCACGAGCCGGCACATCGAATACCTTCCGAAGAGAAGCAACAAAACCGGAAAACTCGGCAACCACCGGATTGTTGTTCTCCCATAAAGGGCTGGCCCAGGCTAAGGCCTTGTCCGAGAGCAGCGAGATCAAGAAGCCCACCCTTGATCTCTCAGTAGGAAAGGCATGTGGCAGCAACTCGAAGTAAATGCCCACCTGGTTAAGGAAACCTCGGCACTGAGTTGGCTCTCCCCCAAAGCGCTGTGGAAGTGGGGCAGAACCGGTCATACCCTGAAACACCACAGGCGCAGCAACAGGTGTCAGGGTAGACTCTGGCGCAACAACCGGAGCGGCAGTAGGAGCGGGCCCAGGAGCGACAACCGACCCATCGGCAACGGAAGCTAAATGAGCCGTGCGTTCAAGCAGGGTTTGCAACGCCACAGCGAACCGACCCAACAGGTGATCCTGCTGATCAAGTCTGGCAACCAGCGTAGGTAGCGAGGGTGGCCCTGTACCGTCAGAATTCATGGCTTGGTCCTAATGTCATGGAACCATGAACCAGACGTACAACAAGAGATAAGTGGAAAATAAGAAGGTTTTATTGAAGAGCAAGCCGTAAGCAAAGTCCGAACGGATGGCTAAACTGAAGCAGGGTCTTGCGGAGACAGAGGTCAGGAACCAGAAGGGTAGTCAGACGAAGCCAGGAACAGGAACCAACGGGGTAGTCAGACGAAGCCGGAATCAGGAACCAACGGGGTAGTCAGACGAAGCCGGAATCAGGAACCAACGGGGTAGTCAGACGAGGCCAGGATCAGGAACCAGAAGCAGCAGCAGTCTTGGAAGCATGTGAACACAGGAGGACCAAGCAAGGAACTGAAGCCACAGACCTCCTATATATATGAGCTAGGCATCCAGCTCCTCCCAGTGGGAAGGAGGAGCCGCAGGGTGGGAGGCTACAAGAAAACCCAGAAACCAAGATGGCCGCCAGCACATGTCAAACGAAGGGAACAGCAAGGAGGTAAGACCATGACAGTAACACTCTGGTTGCTGTGTCCATCAGAGTTATAACTGATGATGGGATAGAGTTATGAAAATATTTACGCCACTTCTGTGGCATACATAAAGTCACAAATTATGGCAGATGCTACATTTGCCACACAATTTAAACATTTTACAAGCTTTTCACCACTTTGCCAGATTAATTATAATTTGCACTAGAAACTGACATGAAATATAGATTAAATCTACACCAGCTTATCGATGGCATAGATTTGAATTTCTGGCACGGGCCTCTGCCGCTTAATAAATTTGGCAAATATTACTCTTTTCAAGTAGAGTGGCATATGTAAAGTAATCTAGGTATCTGGTGGCCTATAGCACCATCAGGCTTTGAGGCCTGGTTGTACCGCCGTAAACACCCTAAGAATATCACTGCCACAAAATGTGATATTAGCTGTTAAATAATTCTAGAGATCAACAAGTTATTTTTGATTACACAGAATTTACTTCTGTACACTTTTTTAGAATATTTAATTTAGAAAATCTTTGTTTGTTAGAGGATCACAGGTATAAAAATCTCATAGGGGGGAACATATTGTCAACTTTATCAGTAGAATATAGGTATTGGTCATGGTGACTTTATTCTGTCTAGGGAGAAAGTGGTTGTTAGCACATCATAACAGTCTCACTGACAATCCAAAAATTAGTTTATCCTAAACTAAGATGTACTCTAAAAGCTTTGAAACACTTAGGATAGTACTCCAAATATATCTGATAATCTATCCATTTACCAATGTCTACATTCATCAGATGTAAAGAGTCAAATCATGCTTAAAGAGGACCTTTCACCTCTCCTGACATGTCTGATTTAATAGCTTCATGCATTCTCCATGTAATAACCATTCTGGAGCATCTATTCTTATGGCTCTATGTTGTGACATTCCTTCATTATTTCTATTAGAAGTTATGAATGAATTGCTAGCAGTCTGCAGTAAGGGTACAGAGGGGAGGTAACCAGTTGGGGGGGGGGGGGGAGGTGTATCTGCACAGACTCACTCTATCCAATCAGTGCTGCCAATTTCAGACTGTGCGGGTACACCCCCCCCCCCCCCAACTGGTTACCACCCCTCTGCACCCTTACTGCAGAATGCTATAAATTCTTTCATAACCTCTACTAGAAAATAAAGGAATGGCACATCACAGAGCCATAAGAATAGATGCTCCAGAATTGTTATTACACAAGGAATGCAAGTAGTCACTAAAACAGACATGTCAGGTGGTGAAAGGTCCTCTTTAAAGGGGTATTCCTGTCTTAGACATTCATGTTATATCAACAGAGAATATGCCGTCATTCTCTGATAGATGGATGTCTCATCTCTGCAACCTATGCCTATCTTTGAAATAATAAGTCCACAGATACCTATCCCTTCTCATGCTGGCCACCACATCCAGGAAAGAAAATGGATGGACTGGAGAGGTGGGCATGTATATTTGTGGCTGCCTCCATTCACTTCTAAAAAATTCACAGATACAGCCTAGCTCATTTGATCTACTATTTTAATAAGTCTCATGAAACTGTATGGAAAAAGCTGTCCACAAGCATAGCCACCTGTCCATTCATTCTCTCTCTCTTTTTTTTTTTTTTTATGTGCATGTATCGCACCGCACATAAAAATAAATCAAGGAAACAAAGCACTAGACCGGACGCTACGATGCGTTCCAGCTTGGAACGCACCAACTTCCGGTAATGCGAAAAAGCGCAGCCAAACACTCCCACTTCCGCCCGACCGCACAGATCAGCTAAAGACGCCCTCTACCACACATGGGCGGTCCCCCAATGCAACTTTGGCGGCTTTTTTCCGTTTTTTGGTGCCCTTTTGCCAATTAGTGGCCATTTTAACAAACAAATCAATAGGACACTTAGGGTATAAGTACCTGTGATCATACACAGGTACACTATTGCTTCTGATGAAGGAAGTGCCTGTCCTGGAACGCGTTGAGCCGGATTTATATGTACATACAATAAAGACCTTTGAAGAGAAGCACCCGTGTGATTGGCTGCCTTCATCCGTTAATACTCTAGAAGCGATCCAGGCTGGGGGGGTACTCGGTTTACAGGTGTATTATGCTTATCCTGATAAACCGCCCCCCTCGTGAAGTGAGTAAATGAACCCATGATACCACATTATTTTAATATGTGTAATAGTATCCTTTTAAACAGATTTTTTACCTATTGATTTACCTAACTGTACCAAACTATATTGTGTACGATACTGCAGAACACGGTCGCTTAGGTACTCGAGACGGCATGCAGTGATCCTACCTATGTGTACAATCTTTTAATCCTTTTTGCAGAATTTATAGACAATTTTTTGATCTTTTATGTAGATTTTTATGTACATGTGAACATATATACATTTTTTATCCTACACATTTATATCTCTATACACTTTCACTTTTTTACAAATGAAATGCTGATACAAAACCTATTACACACCTAAGTTTCTCAACACTAACCCACCTTCTTCGATCAACCACTACTGGCGCCCAAGAGGGTTTATTCAAAAATAGGTGAAACCGGGAGGGTATCTCCACCCACCAGTCCCCCTATTTTGGCTTACTACCATATACTGCTTTAAAAGACAGTAGACCTGACTCTGAAACTTACTACTCTAGCACATCAGACTTTCCCCCACAATCCAAACTTTTAAAAGCAGCCTGAAAACTCACCTCTTCAACTAAATCTTACATATGAGCAGCTTCTACCACTACCTACTGTCTCCTTCCCCCTTTCTATTGTAGATTGTAAGACCTCGTGGGCAGGATCTTCTCCCCCTCTGTACCAGTCTGTCAGTAAGGTAAACTAGTATTACACTGGTCGATTGTCTGCCAGATCATCGCTGACAAGCGTTCATAGTAATGCTTAGAGATGATCTGGCAGTGTAATACTGCCGCCGATTACCCGATAAATGAGCAAAGCTCATTTGTCAGTCAATCCAGATTTATAAACAGGCTTAAAAATCATTGTTTGCCAGCGGCAGATCGTGCTGTCTAATCTGTTGCCAGCAAACAACTAGTCAGTATGGGGATGAGCGAAAATATAGAACAATAATGTCTTACCTTTAGGAACACTTGTAATGTTAGTGTCTGCAATTCGGAGGTAGGATAGTTTCTTCATTCCTTGGAAAGCTCCTTTTTCAATCCCAGAACTCTCAATGGGATTTGTCCCCAGTTCTACAAAATTGTAATACATAAATATCAGAAGGCAGCACAAGATATAATACTATAACATACATTTCTTATTCATACCGTATGTAGGTTTATTGTTTTTTTTTTTATATTAAATGCAAGACTGAAATAAAAAAAAAGTTCAAATAAAGGTAGATTGATACATTATATGGACAAAAGTATTGGGACACCTACACATTGAACATTCAGAAGCTTTTATGACATCCCATTCTGTATTCAAAGGCATTACTATGGAGTTGGTCCTTCTTCTGGCGAGGCTTTCTACAACATTTTGAAATGTGCCTGTGGGAATTTTTGCCCATTCATCCAGAAGAGCATTTGTGTGGTCAGGCACTGATGTTGGATGAGAAAGCCTGGCTTGCAGTCTCCATTCTAGTTCATCACAAAGGTGTTCGATGGAGTTAAGGTCGGGGCTCTGTGTGGGCCAGTTAAGTCCTTCCACACCAAACTCACTCAACCATGCATTTACAGACCTTGCTTTGTGCACTGGAACCTAGTCATTCTGGAACAGAAAATAGTCCTTTCCAAACTGTTCCCAAAAAGGTGGAAGTTACAAATGTCCAAAATGCCTCATTAAGCTGAAGAATTAAAGGTGTTGGCTCACTTCAGCAAATATCATTGATCATATAGACATATAGGCACTTATTAATGTATTGTCCATATTGCCATTACATTATACAATGCTTGTTTCCAGGGGTTGCGACCACCCTGCAATCCAGCAGTGGTAGCCATGTTTGCGTACTATAGAAAAATTTGTCTGTCTATTAGATGTTCTCCTGGCATTCACCAAACCCAGAGTCATCCAACAGACTGCCAGATAGAAAGGCATGATTTGTCAGTCCACAGAACACATTTCCACTGCTGTAGAGTCCAGTGGTGACATGCTTTGCACCACTCCATCCAATGCTTGGCATTGGCATGGTGATGTAAAAAAAAAACAGAGAAGGTTTGAAACTCTGCAGTTACTAAGTCAGTAGAACATTGGTAACTTTTATGCACTATGCACCTCAGCATTCTGTAACCCTGCTCTGTACTTTACGTGGCCTGCCGCTTCTGAGTTGCCGTGGTTCCTAAAAGTTTTTACTGTACAATAATAGCACTCACAGTAAAAGCGGGTTTACAAGGCCCAATTGTCAGGCCAATTATCAGAAACAAACATTACTACTGCCATGTGCTGGTGATCTTCCGATGAACGATCAAAACACTTGTTCGTCAAGTGAAATTAACTTCCATGCAGCACATTAGACCATCGTTCCTGGGCAGAAGATCATGCTGTGTGAATTATGTGCTCTGCTGCCCAAAAATAATGAATCTGTAGGTAGATGAGAGAAGGTACTAGCCATCACTTACTCCCATACAGTGGAAGTGATTGCAGCATTTGATTGCAGCTCTTCACCTTCACTGACCAGCAAGCAGTTATGTTTGAACTATCATATATTTTGTGAGAAGGTACATGGCTTAGATAAAGATATGTTAAAGCATGCTCCTTGATCCTAATGTTAGCTAATGTTAGCTACATATTCTTAAGGGGGTTGACTTATCTCGCCAGTACAAAGGTAGGGTGAGACTAAGCCCAACCACCAGGAAATAGTGGAGTGAGCTGGCGCTTTGCTGTTTCAGTAGCTCCCATTGCAGTGCATGGCAGCTATGGGAACAGTAAAAGGAGCTACTGAAACAGCTCAGTGTTGGTCCACTCCACAGTTTCCCATCCACCTGGTGGTCAGGGTTTAGTCTCATCTCACCTTAGTAACAGCCCCTTTAAGTGTTTGCTGTAATATGGAACAACTGCAAGCATGTGTTGGATCAAAAATAACACTTACAAAAAGAACGGTAGGCCTATGTACATGTGTACATGTGCACATGCCACTGCTATTACCTCCTATAGAGAGGCCTCTATAACTAGTGAAAACCTTCAGAAGTATGTGGTTGACAAATATGGAATTGCAAAACATACATTAATGGAATGGAAACACCAAGACCTTCTATCCCTGGTGGTTAGGAGTGTGTTGATATCAAGCAGCACCTGAAAGTCGCCTTATTTTATATTTGCTATTGGTGTGCCCTATCATCTAAATCATCCACTGCTTAAACACCATATTAGTCATATCCAACAAATATAGCCTTGCAAGGCATGAATAACTCTCAGTAATGAAAGAAGAGTAACAACAGGAAAAATTGAAAGATCAGTTAGTATATCCTTTTAAATAGGTTGTCCATTCTAGGAGCTGACAACTCGAGTGGTCCTAACATTTGCCCCTTAAAAAAAAAAAAACTCACCTGCAATATGTCATTCAAACAGATTTGACTGCTTAGGCCTGTGATTGACTGCAGAGCTCACGGGACCAAGCCATTTCCTGGTCCTGCCAGATGGGAAGCAACCAAATATAGGGCAGTGGTGTAGGACCGTGGACAGGTGAGTGTTTTTTTTATGGGACCAGGTTAGGACAATTGGGGTTATTGTCTCCTAGGCTGAACAACCCATTTAATGACGGGCAGACCTGTATGTTGACACTTGCACAATGTAATGAGCTGAAATTGTATAAATTGTATAAAAACTTGATACAAGTTTATAACTTACCAATAACAATCATGTTATTT
This sequence comes from Bufo gargarizans, assembly GCF_014858855.1. NCBI lineage: Eukaryota > Metazoa > Chordata > Amphibia > Anura > Bufonidae > Bufo > Bufo gargarizans. The sequence goes on from NC_058081.1 coordinate 319,570,091, forward strand.
AGTCCATCAAACACAGACTTCTTCACTTTGGTTATCATGTTTTCATGCACACGCAGCTCCTGAAGTGACTTGGGCATATTGGTTGGAAGTTCCTTCAAGTTATTTTTGGATAAGTAGAGTCGTTCCAGCTTTGTGAGTGAGGCAAAAGCAGTAGGACTGATGGATTTAATTTTGTTGTTAACCAGGATTAACGCCTACAAGCAAAATGTGATATTATTACAATAAATGTTTAGTTTATCATGATTATGCTGTCAAGCATAACAATAAAGCATAGCATAATGTAGGGTAGAGACCTCAAAACATAACCACACCTTCCTTATGAAAAAACAGTCATGATAAATATTTCTATTCTCGCTGAAAGATTTTTTATGCACTGTAGGTGGGACCATGCTGTTCCGTATGCCTGGTTTCCCCTGTGAGATCACTACTGCTCTGCTATCTCAGGGACCATCAGGGACCATCAACCAAATGAGAAGGAAGATGCTGTCTGGCATTACTGGCAGAGAGATGAATGCCCACACTGCACTCAAAACCTTATTTGCTTAAAAATAACGGGAAACATAATCTTAGAAATGGATTTTAACAAGAAAGAGATGGTTATGCTTCATGGCATTTACCCTACATGGCGGTATCCTTACTATGAAAATGATTTTGTAGGTGACAAACTGACAGACAGACCCTTTAAATGAGAAAGAAAAAAATGGTTAACACAACTATGGCATTTGCACTTTTAGGATGTTATTATATGGTGCAGCCTAGCCACTGAATACTCATGCAGCAATTAGCAGCAATGTGGATCCTGAGGCCAGGTAGTGATGAGCTGCATAGGCAATATTCGAATTTGCAATATTTCGCAAATTTTTGGCCGAATATTCGCTATAAATTTGCAAATTCGAGAATTTGTGATCTTGTCATTATTTTCTTGATTGGGAAAATTGGCAATGTAATATAGTCGCGATACAAATTTGCAATTAGAATATTCACGATCAACACTAAGGGGAAGGAAGCATTCCTATTGGTTGCTTTGGATGTTGCTAAGTGCCCCAATTTGTGATAAATTTGCGATAAATTCACGATTAGAATTTTCGCGATCAACACTATTCGCGAATACTAATATATAGCACTATATTCTAAATATTAGTGAATTTTCAAAGTGGCGATATTTGCGATTAAAATTTGCGATTCGAATATTCGCGCTCAACACTAATTCCAGGCTGTACTGTGTATAGACACCATTAGTGAACCCATTTATTATGCTCAGAACATTCTATACAGCTGCAGGATTTCCCACAAAAGTGTATTATGACATCTTGATAAGAAGGGGATCCACTGCTGGAACCCACAACAACCCTAAGAACGAGTCAGCTTTGGAGCCCCAAGGTCCAGAAGCTTGTCCTTTTTCATTTATTTTTACAAATATAGCTTAGCTTTTCTACCATTATTGCCCAACATCGGTTAAATTACTTTTTATGTATGTAGTTGTACCTTTTACTGCTGAATATCTTAAAATGTGGGATTATAGTCTATATAGTATAAGATATCTAACGGTAATATTTGCTCCTTTTCTAATTTCTTGTTTTTGAAGACTAACAGATGTTTTCTATAACCAATACTAACAACCGGTCTTGTAATATCCTTTTTGGCCTGCATTTTGAACATTACTGGGCTTGTGATCAGCTTTTGGAGATGACCGCTAAGAGATATGTGTGATATAATTATGACAGATTTTAAAACTCTTAAGGTTTAAGTCATGTGGAAAAATACAATGCATAATCCATTTCACTTCTAGAATAAGGCATCAACTAAATGCAAATGGCATGCAGGTAGATGTACCAAGCTAAGCATTAAAGAGCATCTTTAAACCAGAAATGCTGCCTAGTAGGGCTGGCCATGCGAATTACAAGGATACCTTATGTATTCTTCCACATTGCACATTCAGGAGAAAAATCTATTTCTTGTAATCTGGAAATTAGGCTGCTGGAGCACTGAGATGCTGGCTGATGCCTTCAGAGTACCAGTTCATCAACATCCTGCTGCTAAAGACACTTCTGCTTGCCTGGCCCTGTCAAACACCCACACCGTTGGTCTGAGTATCAGCGCAAGCGCAGTATTGACAATCCCATCTCCTAACACTGAAAATAACAAAGACTTTGCATTCTTCATTGGCCCCAAGCACTTCAATCTCTTTTCCTACTCCAGCTGGTAAACACTACAATGAAAGTCTGAAAAGTTCTCTGGACAAAGCAGGTTCCACCTGCACTGTGCACAGACGGCAGGAGCTTGATTCCACACCTGAAAAAATAATTTTATTCAACAGTATTTTAGGTGTGCCAAATATCTATGACTAACATCAGCAAAAATCACCTATTTCAGCAAATTTCCTCGATAAAAAGTTTATGCTTAAAATTTATCTCTGCCCTTCTCCAAGCAATCCTATTTACCGTTCTGATCTCCACACATTCTAATAATCCAAAGTGGTTTGCTTCATCATTAGTAGTGTTTAGAGATGAGCGAACCGAATCCCACAAAGTGGAATTCGATCCGAATTTCAGGAATAATTCGATTCGCCTAGAAGCCGAATTTCCTCGTGCTTCATGTCAGTGAATCGATTAATCCTGAAATTAAAACTCCATTTGCAGGCAAAGGGCCGCCAGCTTCCATCTTGCTTGAAAAACTCAGCCGAAATCCCGTGCAGTGCGAGATTACATCATCACGCCAGCCGGCGTGATGACATCATACGTGACCCCATGCCAGCCCGTTGCGCGCAAATGGATGCAGTAAGTTTGATGTAATGTTTTTTTAAATGTTAATTTAACTCTGTTTGTGTACTCAGATGCTGTGATCATGTATGAACGCGGCATCTGAGGGGTACAATGATGGGGGCGGCGCTATCGCAGCTCCCTATTACTGCACCCGCGACTTACAAGAAAAATTGCATTGTGGCGAAGCACTTCGTCACAAAGCAATTTTTTTTGTGAAATTCGGCATATCAGGCGAATCGAATTTTCGAAAAATTTTCTAATTTCTGGTAGTGTTGATCGCGAATATCGGCACTTCGAGAATTCGGGAAGATCTAGGATATAGTGCTATATCTTCGTAATCGCGAATATTCTAGATTTTGTTTTTATCAGTACCCTCGCTGCTTCTTGCCTGTGGGTCAATGAGAAGGCTGCAATATCTTTGTCTGAGCTTAGCAATCATGTATGAACACGGCATCTGAGGGGTACAATGACGGGGGCAGCACTATCGCAGCTCCCTGTCATTGCACCCGCTACTTACAAAAAAATGTGCTTCGTGGCGAAGTAATTCGTCACAAAGCAATTTTTGGGGTGAAATTCGTAGAATCAGCCGAATCTAATTTTCTACAAATTTTCTCATCTTTATCCTAAAGTGCAGGCACCTACAGTATCACCGATCTAAAAAAGGAATGAAGAGGTACGTCAATACCTTTTTGCCAAGTATCGGATTTATTCGCACAATGCTTACAGAGTAACATTTCAGCTCCTACTGAAACTGGCTCAATTAAGACGCTGAAACTTTGGGTTGTAAACTATGGGTAAATAAATTAAATTTATTGTGGTTCAACTACTGACCTTTGGTATGGTCATTTGAACCTCTGCGCTCACTCTTTCAAGTGCACTTTATTACAGTGCTGCACCATTTACTTAATTTTTTTCTGGATCTGTCACAGGACAATCAACTTTTAGCATTTAACTTCATATTAGAAGTCTTTAGGCTCCTCTCTTCTCCCTACTACCTGTATTAGTGACCCTGCCTTCACACCTTTTCTTTTGTACTGCTATCACTACTCAGGTAACTTTGCCTACTCTTTTTAACTTCTAGTTTTGTTTTTTGTTTTTTTCTTGTAAGGTCTCTGTCACACGTTCAGTTTTTTTTATGGACTTTTTAAACCTAAAACCAAGAGTCAAACAGAGGAGAGGTAATATTTGTCCTTAATGCTTTCTCTTCATTTATGATCCACACCTGGTTTTGGCCTCAAAAACTGCACACCCTAAGGGTTCCTTCACTATGATAGATTTTGTTGCAGAAAATGTTCTGTGACTGGAAATTAGTTCTTTTGATGTGAATGGGGTTTGCAGAAATTCATGTGCTTCCTACCAAAACAGCCTAATTCAAATGAATGGAACTGATTTCCCGTCACAGAAAATTTTCTGAAACAAAATCTGCTGCACCCTAAGACAAATAAGCATACTGCACAAATTGGTAAATAATTAAAGTGTAACTGCCATTTCACTACCAAAAATGAAACTCCTAACATATGTGATGCTGAAGGGAATATGTTCATGAAGATTTATTTTTCAGCTAATTTTATCTTTCTGATGTCTGTATTCAGCCCTTAGCAACCCTATTTCTCTGTGTCTCTATTTCAGCATCTTCCTAAGATGGCCCCTGCTGCACTTTCTGGGGTGATCTTTGCCATGTCCTTGAGGCCATCCTGTATTTCCCTCACTTCCCATAAACCCTTGCTCTCCTCACATGAACTAGCAGACAAGCAAGACCAAGATGCAGATAACCTCCCCCACTACCCTAGAGCAGTGTGTATCCTTTCACATGCAGCTAACCAGAGACAGCTAAGACCAATCAGAATGCAGATAACCTCCTCAACTACCCCAGAACAGTGTGTATCCTCTCACATACAACTAACCAGAGACAAGCATTTAATTTAATCAGTAAGCATATTTCTATATATTTTTCCTATTTTTTCTCTCTCCTCCTGTCAGCTCTGCAGATGCTCCCTCATTCTCCTCCACACTGAAAGGGAGGGGGGCAGTTGATTTAGCTGCTTATATCTCAGGTTTGGTACCAGCTAGAGATATGTGCTTTATATTGTCTGAAAGCTAATATTCCATGACAGCAATATGTTCAGTACAGGGGAAGATATTGAGATGCAGTGAATGTAGCTTAAAGGGGTTCTGCACTTTCATTTAACTGATGATCTATCCTCTGGATAGATCATCAGCTTCTGATCGGCGGGGGTCCGACACCCGGAACCCCCGCCGATCAGCTGTTTGAGAAGGCAGCGGCGCTCCAGCAGCACTGCACCTGTACACCTGCACTGCATACGTGACAGGCAAATTTATGTTGTTAATACATCTGTTAGTTAGGTGAACGTCATATACCCATTTATTGCGTGAAGTACACCTGCACTGCATCTGTGATGGGGAAAATAATATAGTTAATCTGTCTGTTAGTTCAATGGGTGACCTCAAAGAATGAGGAGAGCATCAAATAAGGGACGTGGCCCTGGTCGTGGTGCTGCTGGGGTTGGTGGAGCTCCTGTTGCAGGGAGAGGACGTGGTTAATCTGTGCCAGCTACATGCCCAAATGAAGCACCTTCATCAGGTGCACATAGGCGACAGAACGTTCAGAGTTACACCTCCCACAGAGGACAGATTTTTATTGCCTCTGGGCAGCCTGGCACACATTTACGACTACATGCTGCAGTGTCTGGCAACAACCGCCGAGTTGCCCACATTGTAACCAGTGCTGATTACTGGGTGGCCACCCTACTGGATCCCTGTTACAAGGACAATGTGCTGTCTTTAATTCTGTCACTGGAGCGTGATCGGAAGATGCGAGAGGTACAAGCGCACGCTGCTGATGGCATTCCTACCTGACACTGGGGGCTCAGTGGAAGCACAAGGTGAAGGCAGAGGAGGAGGAGGAAGAAGACGCCAACACAGCTGGGGAACTGTCAACACCTCAGAAGGGAGGGTTAGCATGGCCGAAATGTGGAAAAGCTTTGTCAGCACGCCACAACAATCAGCACCACCAGCTGATATGGAGCGTCTTAGCAGGAGGCAGCATTTCAGCAACATGGTGGAACAGTATGTGTTCACACGCCTACACGTACTGACTGATGGGTCTGCCAAATTTAATTTCTGGCCATTGAAACATGGATTTTTCCAGAATAATTTTCAGCCATTATCCCATTACCAAAAAACCTTTGCTTGACTCACCCTGAACTGCCAAATCTATTCTCACCTTGATCTCCAAACTGGAAACACAGTGGGATATTTATTAAGACTGACCTTTTACACACTGGTCCTAATCTACTTCCTGCTGGCACCAGATGCACCACAATTACTGAGGTGCATGCCTCTTAACAATAGTGGCACATCTGTGCAGGTCTATGCACCAGAACTAAAATCTAAACCAGCAAGAAAGATAGTTTAGATTCTTTTGGATATCTCTGCAGCACTTGACACTGTAGACTACCAACTCATACTAAGTTTACTTTACTGTATTTACCTTAGTATATGTTCACACTGAGGTTTATTTCCACACTGATATATTTCTCTTCTCATTCCTATTCACACAGTACCCATGGTCAACATTTTACTTCTCTGTGGTGTAACATTAACAATCAGTTTAATTCCCAACAATCCCAGTTTTAAAGGGGCTGTCTGATCAGATAAAATGTTTTTTAATGGGCACATCATTTCATGTTTTATATTGTTGTTGGATATGGTCCCTCGACTAGTAAAGTTTCAATCTTGTCCTACTATTGGTGTTAATTAGGCATGAGCGGCAGGGGCAATATTCGAATTTGCGACATTTGCAAATATTTTGTAGAATATTCGTCATATATTTGCAAATTTGCGATTATTTTCTTGATTGCCAAAATCGGTAATGTATTATGCGCACAATGCGCGCGTAATACAGGCGTGGGTCACTTTTGCTACATTTTCCAAGTTTCCCGAGACTGGAGAAAATGGCTGTCACAGCAGAACATTACAATAGCTTTATATGCAGATAGAGTGCTCCAATATATTTGCGATTGCGCAAATCAGCAATTAATGATGTGCATATTTTTGCTCAATACGTGCAACTTCACATTTTAGCAGGTCAGACTACATATTACTGATTGGTGCACTAAGTATTGTTGTGACATCACAGCACCATTTCTGTAGTATGTATGTATGGACAGCACACAAACAGTAATTCCTATCACACTACTTAACACCCTGCACTGCAAGCTATCAGTTACACTACATCACTATCTAACTATCTAACCTACACTGACTATCTCCCACTAACTATCTGTAATATATATATAAGCTATATAACTACCTATCTAATGTAGTGTGGAAAGTACAGAGCATAGCAATGACACTACCTAACACCCTGCACTGGAACCTACCAGCTACACTATATCAGGATATAACCTACACTGACTATCTCCCACTAACTATCTGTATTATATATATAAGCTATATAACTATCTATCTAATGTAATGTGGAAAGTACAGAGATCAGCAATGACACTACCTAACACCCTGCACTGGAACCTACCAGCTACAATATATCAGGATATACCCTACACTGACTATCTCCCACTAACTATCTGTAATATATATATATATATATATATATATATAAGAGCTATCTAACTATCTATCTAATGTAATGAGTGGAAAGCACAGAGCACAGCAATGACACTGCTGTCTCTCTCAGAACTTTAAAAAACAGCATAAAATGGCTGCTGGGGAGGTTCTTATATAGTAAGGGGTAGGAAACGTTCCTATTGGTTGCTAAGGATTTTGCTAGGTTCAGACAAAGACATTGCAGCCTTCTCATTGGCCCACAAGCAAGAAGCAGGGAGGGATTATGGTTTCAGATGAAAAAAAATCTTGAATATTCAAAAATATGAATATATATCACCATATTCTAAATATTCGCGAATTCTCGAAGTGCCGATATTCGCGATTAATATTCACGATTCGAATATTCACGCTCAACACTAGTGTTAATAGAGTCAAAGGAAACGTCCCAAAAAATTTCTCACCAATATTTTTCCTTTTGCACATTTATTAAGACCGGAGTTTTAGATGACGGTCTCAATAAAGCCCTAAGCTGGCGGTTGTTCCGCTGAATTTATGAAGAGGCCTCTTCATAACTTCGGCAGATCCTCCTCCAGTTCTAAATGTAAGACAGCTTCCTTGCTGTCTTACATTTAGTCCTTTTTCTACGCCTAAACCAGACATAGGGCCGTCCCCTTCCCTGTCCACACCACGCCCACTTTTTTAGACCTGCCGTGAGAGGGGAAAAGTCGCTGATTGAGGTGCAACTAGCCACAATCTGCACCTGAAGTACACCTAATAAAGCCATATTTCAGCTTAATAAATGACTCCCTTAGTTTTTTCATTATACTTTTGCTTTCACGTGACTATTTTATACTTGTGGAATTTGGAAAAATATAAAATATCTTACATGAAGGTTTTTCAGATTCTTGAAATCATCATCCTTTATTTCAGTTATCTTGTTATTCTGTAAGTCAAGTAAAGTTGTGTCTGCAGGAATATTTTTGGGCACTTGTTCTAGACCTGAAAAGAAAATTACTGATTAAAGTTCATGCTTATATGGTTAGGCAATTCTACATCTGCTAAAAAGCTGATGTATTTATTTTTTTATCACCATTTTCACTGAAATTACAGTAATCAATAAATTAATCCTATTCAAAATTGTAGTTAGCAGAGATAATCCAGTCTATAGAAAATTGCATTTTTGGTGATTTGACTGTAGCATAATTTCCAATTACTGATTCTTTATGCTCTCTCATAAAAAACAATACAGGCTGAAATGTTGAAGTACAGAGTACTTAGTGTATAACCTCTACTGTGGTTGTCTAATAGGAAACTAGACTGTCAGGAAATCCCATACATTTTTTTAGAATTTCTCATTGCTAGTATGCCTTGATGGCCATGAGTAACACATAATAATATAATGTATGTAATATATAGCCAGCATTCTATAATGTATAGATATTTTACATGGTTTAGAATATACAATGATCAGCCAGAACATTAAAACCACGTGTATAACATTGATTATCTCCTTAGAGAGTCAGGTGGAAGCCACTGGGCAGCAAGTGTACTGTCAGTTCTAGAAGTTGTTGTCTTGGAAGCAGGAAAAATGAGCAAGCACAAGGATCCGAGCAGCTATGACAAGGGCAACATTGGGACAGTTAAATATGGTAGGTCTTAGAAGTGTTCCTGCCATGCAGTGGTTGGAACCTACAAAAAGTGATCCAAGGAAGGGTAAGCAGTGAACCAGAGAAAGGATCATGGATGCCCAAGACTAATTAATTTGTGTGAGTGAATGCTAGCCTAACTTGTTTGATTGCACAGAAGCACTATTTGCTCAAAAAGACAGACAACTAGGGATGAGCGAACTCGAACTGTATAGTTCGGGTTCGTACCGAATTTTGGGGTGTCCGTGACACGGACCCGAACCCGGACATTTTCGTAAAAGTCCGGGTTCGGGTTCGGTGTTCGTCGCTTTCTTGGCGCTTTTGTGACGCTTTCTTGGCGCTTTTTGAAAGGCTGCAAAGCAGCCAATCAACAAGCGTCATACTACTTGCCCCAAGAGGCCATCACAGCCATGCCTACTATTGGCATGGCTGTGATTGGCCAGAGCACCATGTGACCCAGCCTCTATTTAAGCTGGAGTCACATAGCGCCGCCCGTCACTCTGCTCTGATTAGCGTAGGGAGAGGTTGCGGCTGCGACAGTAGGGCGAGATTAGGCAGATTAACTCCTCCAAAGGACTTGATTAACTGATCGATCTGCAGCTGTGGATCATTGAGCTGCTGATCCTCAATTGCTCACTGTTTTTAGGCTGCACAGACCGTTTGTCAGTCTCATTTTTCTGGGGTGATCGGCGGCCATTTTGTGTCTTGTGGTGCGCCAGCACAAGCTGCGACCAAGTGCATTTAACCCTCAATGGTGTGGTTGTTTTTTGGCTAAAGCCTACATCAGGGTGAAGCTGTCACACCAAGTGCATTTAACCAGCAATAGTCTGTTCATTTTTTGGCCATATACAAAATCAGGGGCAAGCTGCGCCTGTCACCAAGTGCATTTAACCCTCAATGGTGTGGTTGTTTTTTGGCTAAAGCCTACATCAGGGTGAAGCTGTGACACCAAGTGCATTTAACCAGCAATAGTCTGTTCATTTTTTGGCCATATACAAAATCAGGGGCAAGCTGCGCCTGTCACCAAGTGCATTTAACCCTCAATGGTGTGGTTGTTTTTTGGCTAAAGCCTACATCAGGGTGAAGCTGTCACACCAAGTGCATTTAACCAGCAATAGTCTGTTCATTTTTTGGCCATATACAAAATCAGGGGCAAGCTGCGCCTGTCACCAAGTGCATTTAACCCTCAATGGTGTGGTTGTTTTTGGGCTAAAGCCTACATCAGGGTGAAGCTGTCACACCAAGTGCATTTAACCAGCAATAGTCTGTTTATTTTTTGGCCATATCCCAGTCTAATTCTGTCACTAAATCCATACCGGTCACCCAGCGCCTAAATACTAGGCCTCAAATTTATATCCAGCTAAATCTGTCCCTAGTGCTGTAGCTGGGCGAGTTATTTAGTGTCCGTTCAAGCACATTTCTTGTTCTGGGTTGAAATACAATTCCCAATTTAGCAATTTCATAATTTAGTGGTTCCTGCTATATCAGAGCTATTTGAAATCTATCCCAAAAAGGGTATATAATATTGAAGGTGCACATTGGGTCATTCAGAATAACTTCACACACACCCGCTACTGTGTATTTCCAAGTCTAATTCTGTCACTAAACCCATACCTGTCACCCAGCGCCTAAATACAAGGCCTCAAATTTAAATCCCTCTAAATCTCTCGTTACCGCTGTACTGTTGTTGCTGGGCAAGATATTTAGTGTCCGTCAAAGCACATTTTTTGTTCTGGGTTGAAGTACAATTCCCAATTTAGCAATTTCATAATTTAGTGGTTCCTGCTATATCAGAGCTATTTGGAATCTATCCCTAAAAGGGTATATAATATTGAAGGTGCACATTGGGTCATTCAGAATAACTTCACACACACCCGCTACTGTGTATTTCCAAGTCTAATTCTGTCACTAAACCCATACCTGTCACCCAGCGCCTAAATACTAGGCCTCAAATTTAAATCCCTCTAAATCTCTCGTTACCGCTGTACTGTTGTTGCTGGGCAAGATATTTAGTGTCCGTCAAAGCACATTTTTTGTTCTGGGTTGAAGTACAATTCCCAATTTAGCAATTTCATAATTTAGTGGTTTCTGCTATATCAGAGCTATTTGAAATCTATCCCTAAAAGGGTATATAATATTGAAGGTGCACATTGGGTCATTCAGAATAACTTCACACACACGCTTCTGTGCATTTCCAAGTCTAATTCTGTCACTAAATCCATACCGGTGACCCAGCGCCTAAATACTAGGCCTCAAATTTAAATCCCTCTAAATCTCTCGTTACCCACCGCTGTACTGTTGTTGCTGGGCAAGATATTTAGTGTCCGTCAAAGCACATTTTTTGTTCTGGGTTGAAGTACAATTCCCAATTTAGCAATTTCATAATTTAGTGGTTTCTGCTATATCAGAGCTATTTGAAATCTATCCCTAAAAGGGTATATAATATTGAAGGTGCACATAGGGTCATTCAGAATAACTTCACACACACGCTTCTGTGCATTTCCAAGTCTAATTCTGTCACTAAATCCATACCGGTGACCCAGCGCCTAAATACTAGGCCTCAAATTTAAATCCCTCTAAATCTCTCGTTACCCACCGCTGTACTGTTGTTGCTGGGCAAGATATTTAGTGTCCGTCAAAGCACATTTTTTGTTCTGGGTTGAAGTACAATTCCCAATTTAGCAATTTCATAATTTAGTGGTTTCTGCTATATCAGAGCTATTTGAAATCTATCCCTAAAAGGGTATATAATATTGAAGGTGCACATAGGGTCATTCAGAATAACTTCACACACACGCTTCTGTGCATTTCCAAGTCTAATTCTGTCACTAAATCCATACCGGTGACCCAGCGCCTAAATACTAGGCCTCAAATTTATATCCCGCTAAATCTCTCGTTACCGCTGTACTGTTGTTGCTGGGCAAGATATTTAGTGTCCGTCAAAGCACATTTTTTGTTCTGGGTTGAAGTACAATTCCCAATTTAGCAATTTCATAATTTAGTGGTTCCTGCTATATCAGAGCTATTTGAAATCTATCCCAAAAAGGGTATATAATATTGAAGGTGCACATTGGGTCATTCAGAATAACTTCACACACACCCGCTACTGTGTATTTCCAAGTCTAATTCTGTCACTAAACCCATACCTGTCACCCAGCGCCTAAATACTAGGCCTCAAATTTAAATCCCTCTAAATCTCTCGTTACCGCTGTACTGTTGTTGCTGGGCAAGATATTTAGTGTCCGTCAAAGCACATTTTTTGTTCTGGGTTGAAGTACAATTCCCAATTTAGCAATTTCATAATTTAGTGGTTTCTGCTATATCAGAGCTATTTGAAATCTATCCCTAAAAGGGTATATAATATTGAAGGTGCACATTGGGTCATTCAGAATAACTTCACACACACGCTTCTGTGCATTTCCAAGTCTAATTCTGTCACTAAACCCATACCTGTCACCCAGCGCCTAAATACTAGGCCTCAAATTTAAATCCCTCTAAATCTCTCGTTACCGCTGTACTGTTGTTGCTGGGCAAGATATTTAGTGTCCGTCAAAGCACATTTTTTGTTCTGGGTTGAAGTACAATTCCCAATTTAGCAATTTCATAATTTAGTGGTTTCTGCTATATCAGAGCTATTTGAAATCTATCCCTAAAAGGGTATATAATATTGAAGGTGCACATTGGGTCATTCAGAATAACTTCACACACACGCTTCTGTGCATTTCCAAGTCTAATTCTGTCACTAAATCCATACCGGTGACCCAGCGCCTAAATACTAGGCCTCAAATTTAAATCCCTCTAAATCTCTCGTTACCCACCGCTGTACTGTTGTTGCTGGGCAAGATATTTAGTGTCCGTCAAAGCACATTTTTGTTCTGGGTTGAAGTACAATTCCCAATTTAGCAATTTCATAATTTAGTGGTTTCTGCTATATCAGAGCTATTTGAAATCTATCCCTAAAAGGGTATATAATATTGAAGGTGCACATAGGGTCATTCAGAATAACTTCACACACACGCTTCTGTGCATTTCCAAGTCTAATTCTGTCACTAAATCCATACCGGTGACCCAGCGCCTAAATACTAGGCCTCAAATTTAAATCCCTCTAAATCTCTCGTTACCGCTGTCCTGTTGTAGCTGGGAAAGTTATTTAGTGCCCGTCAAAGCACATTTTTTGTTCTGGGTTGAAGTACAATTCCCAATTTAGCAATTTCATAATTTAGTGGTTTCTGCTATATCAGAGCTATTTGAAATCTATCCCTAAAAGGGTATATAATATTGAAGGTGCACATAGGGTCATTCAGAATAACTTCACACACACGCTTCTGTGCATTTCCAAGTCTAATTCTGTCACTAAATCCATACCGGTGACCCAGCGCCTAAATACTAGGCCTCAAATTTAAATCCCTCTAAATCTCTCGTTACCGCTGTCCTGTTGTAGCTGGGAAAGTTATTTAGTGCCCGTCAAAGCACATTTTTTGTTCTGGGTTGAAGTACAATTCCCAATTTAGCAATTTCATAATTTAGTGGTTCCTGCTATATCAGAGCTATTTGAAATCTATCCCAAAAAGGGTATATAATATTCAAGGTGCACATTGGGTCATTCAGAATAACTTCACACACACGCTTCTGTGCATTTCCAAGTCTAATTCTGTCACTAAATCCATACCGGTCACCCAGCGCCTAAATACTAGGCCTCAAATTTATATCCCGCTGAATTTGAATACAATACATTGGGCCAAATAATATATTTGTTGTTGTGGTGAACCATAACAATGAGAAAAACATCTAGTAAGGGACGCGGACGTGGACATGGTCGTGGTGGTGTTAGTGGACCCTCTGGTGCTGGGAGAGGACGTGGCCGTTCTGCCACATCCACACGTCCTAGTGTACCAACTACCTCAGGTCCCAGTAGCCGCCAGAATTTACAGCGATATATGGTGGGGCCCAATGCCGTTCTAAGGATGGTAAGGCCTGAGCAGGTACAGGCATTAGTCAATTGGGTGGCCGACAGTGGATCCAGCACGTTCACATTATCTCCCACCCAGTCTTCTGCAGAAAGCGCACAGATGGCGCCTGAAAACCAACCCCATCAGTCTGTCACATCACCCCCATGCATACCAGGGAAACTGTCTCAGCCTCAAGTTATGCAGCAGTCTCTTATGCTGTTTGAAGACTCCGCTGGCAGGGTTTCCCAAGGGCATCCACCTAGCCCTTCCCCAGCGGTGAAAGACATAGAATGCACTGACGCACAACCACTTATGTTTCCTGATGATGAGGACATGGGAATACCACCTCAGCATGTCTCTGATGATGACGAAACACAGGTGCCAACTGCTGCGTCTTTCTGCAGTGTGCAGACTGAACAGGAGGTCAGGGATCAAGACTGGGTGGAAGACGATGCAGTGGACGATGAGGTCCTAGACCCCACATGGAATGAAGGTCGTGCCACTGACTTTCACAGTTCGGAGGAAGAGGCAGTGGTGAGACCGAGCCAACAGCGTAGCAAAAGAGGGAGCAGTGGGCAAAAGCAGAACACCCGCCGCCAAGAGACTCCGCCTGCTACTGACCGCCGCCATCTGGGACCGAGCACCCCAAAGGCAGCTTCAAGGAGTTCCCTGGCATGGCACTTCTTCAAACAATGTGCTGACGACAAGACCCGAGTGGTTTGCACGCTGTGCCATCAGAGCCTGAAGCGAGGCATTAACGTTCTGAACCTGAGCACAACCTGCATGACCAGGCACCTGCATGCAAAGCATGAACTGCAGTGGAGTAAACACCTTAAAACCAAGGAAGTCACTCAGGCTCCCCCTGCTACCTCTTCTGCTGCTGCCGCCTCGGCCTATTCTGCTGCTGCCGCCTCGGCCTCTTCCTCCGCCTCTGGAGGAACGTTGGCACCTGCCGCCCAGCAAACAGGGGATGTACCACCAACACCACCACCACCACCTCCGTCACCAAGCGTCTCAACCATGTCACACGCCAGCGTTCAGCTCTCCATCTCACAAACATTTGATAGAAAGCGTAAATTCCCACCTAGCCACCCTCGATCCCTGGCCCTGAATGCCAGCATTTCTAAACTACTGGCCTATGAAATGCTGTCATTTAGGCTGGTGGACACAGACAGCTTCAAACAGCTCATGTCGCTTGCTGTCCCACAGTATGTTGTTCCCAGCCGGCACTACTTCTCCAAGAGAGCCGTGCCTTCCCTGCACAACCAAGTATCCGATAAAATCAAGTGTGCACTGCGCAACGCCATCTGTAGCAAGGTCCACCTAACCACAGATACGTGGACCAGTAAGCACGGCCAGGGACGCTATATCTCCCTAACTGCACACTGGGTAAATGTAGTGGCAGCTGGGCCCCAGGCGGAGAGCTGTTTGGCGCACGTCCTGCCGCCGCCAAGGATCGCAGGGCAACATTCTTTGCCTCCTGTTGCCACCTCCTCCTTCTCGGCTTCCTCCTCCTCTTCTTCCACCTGCTCATCCAGTCAGCCACACACCTTCACCACCAACTTCAGCACAGCCCGGGGTAAACGTCAGCAGGCCATTCTGAAACTCATATGTTTGGGGGACAGGCCCCACACCGCACAGGAGTTGTGGCGGGGTATTGAACAACAGACCGACGAGTGGTTGCTGCCGGTGAGCCTCAAGCCCGGCCTGGTGGTGTGTGATAATGGGCGAAATCTCGTTGCAGCTCTGGGACTAGCCAATTTGACGCACATCCCTTGCTTGGCGCATGTGCTGAATTTGGTGGTGCAGAAGTTCATTCACAACTACCCCGACATGTCAGAGCTGCTGCATAAAGTGCGGGCCGTCTGTTCGCGCTTCCGGCGTTCACATCCTGCCGCTGCTCGCCTGTCTGCGCTACAGCGTAACTTCGGCCTTCCCGCTCACCGCCTCATATGCGACGTGCCCACCAGGTGGAACTCCACCTTGCACATGCTGGACAGACTGTGCGAGCAGCAGCAGGCCATAGTGGAGTTTCAGCTGCAGCACGCACGGGTCAGTCGCACTACAGAACAGCACCACTTCACCACCAATGACTGGGCCTCCATGCGAGACCTGTGTGCCCTGTTGCGCTGTTTCGAGTACTCCACCAACATGGCCAGTGGCGATGACACCGTTATCAGCGTTACAATACCACTTCTATGTCTCCTTGAGAAAACACTTAGGGCGATGATGGAACAGGAGGTGGCCCAGGAGGAGGAGGAGGAGGATGAGGAAGAGGGGTCATTTTTAGCACTTTCAGGCCAGTCTCTTCGAAGTGACTCAGAGGGAGGTTTTTTGCAACAGCAGAGGCCAGGTACAAATGTGGCCAGCCAGGGCCCACTACTGGAGGACGAGGAGGACGAGGATGAGGAGGAGGTGGAGGAGGATGAGGATGAAGCATGGTCACAGCGGGGTGGCACCCAACGCAGCTCGGGTCCATCACTGGTGCGTGGCTGGGGGGAAAGGCAGGACGATGACGATACGCCTCCCACAGAGGACAGCTTGTCCTTACCCCTGGGCAGCCTGGCACACATGAGCGACTACATGCTGCAGTGCCTGCGCAACGACAGCAGAGTTGCCCACATTTTAACCTGTGCGGACTACTGGGTTGCCACCCTGCTGGATCCACGCTACAAAGACAATGTGCCCACCTTACTTCCTGCACTGGAGCGTGATAGGAAGATGCGCGAGTACAAGCGCACGTTGGTAGACGCGCTACTGAGAGCATTCCCAAATGTCACAGGGGAACAAGTGGAAGCCCAAGGCCAAGGCAGAGGAGGAGCAAGAGGTCGCCAAGGCAGCTGTGTCACGGCCAGCTCCTCTGAGGGCAGGGTTAGCATGGCAGAGATGTGGAAAACTTTTGTCAACACGCCACAGCTAACTGCACCACCACCTGATACGCAACGTGTTAGCAGGAGGCAACATTTCACTAACATGGTGGAACAGTACGTGTGCACACCCCTCCACGTACTGACTGATGGTTCGGCCCCATTCAACTTCTGGGTCTCTAAATTGTCCACGTGGCCAGAGCTAGCCTTTTATGCCTTGGAGGTGCTGGCCTGCCCGGCAGCCAGCGTTTTGTCTGAACGTGTATTCAGCACGGCAGGGGGCGTCATTACAGACAAACGCAGCCGCCTGTCTACAGCCAATGTGGACAAGCTGACGTTCATAAAAATGAACCAGGCATGGATCCCACAGGACCTGTCCGTCCCTTGTCCAGATTAGACATTAACTACCTCCCCATAACCATATATTATTGGACTCCAGGGCACTTCCTCATTCAATCCTATTTTTATTTTCATTTTACCATTATATTGCGATGCTACCCAAAGTTGAATGAACCTCTCCTCTGCCTGTGTGCTAGGCCTAAATATATGCCAATGGACTGTTGCAGTGGTGGCTGACATGAAGCCTGATTCTCTGCTATGACATGCAGACTAATTCTCTGCTGACATGAAGCCAGATTGTCTGTTACGGGACCTCTCTCCTCTGCCTGGGTGCTGGGCCTAAATTTATGACAATGGACTGTTGCAGTGGTGGCTGACGTGAAGCCTGATTCTCTGCTATGACATGCAGACTGATTCTCTGCTGTCATGAAGCCAGATTGTCTGTTACGGGACCTTTCTCCTCTACCTGGGTTCTGGGCCTAAATTTATGAAAATTGACTCTTACAGTGGTGGGTGACGTGAAGCCTGATTCTCTGCTATGATATGAAGACTGATTCTCTGCTGACATGAAGCCAGATTGTCTGTTACGGGACCTTTCTCCTCTGCCTGGGTTCTGGGCCTAAATTTATGAAAATTGACTCTTACAGTGGTGGGTGACGTGAAGCCTGATTCTCTGCTATGATATGAAGACTGATTCTCTGCTGACATGAAGCCAGATTGTCTGTTACGGGACCTTTCTCCTCTGCCTGGGTTCTGGGCCTAAATTTATGAAAATTGACTCTTACAGTGGTGGGTGACGTGAAGCCTGATTCTCTGCTATGATATGAAGACTGATTCTCTGCTGACATGAAGCCAGATTGTCTGTTACGGGACCTTTCTCCTCTGCCTGGGTTCTGGGCCTAAATTTATGAAAATTGACTCTTACAGTGGTGGGTGACGTGAAGCCTGATTCTCTGCTATGATATGAAGACTGATTCTCTGCTGACATGAAGCCAGATTGTCTGTTACGGGACCTTTCTCCTCTGCCTGGGTTCTGGGCCTAAATTTATGAAAATTGACTCTTACAGTGGTGGGTGACGTGAAGCCTGATTCTCTGCTATGATATGAAGACTGATTCTCTGCTGACATGAAGCCAGATTGTCTGTTACGGGACCTTTCTCCTCTGCCTGGGTTCTGGGCCTAAATTTATGAAAATTGACTCTTACAGTGGTGGGTGACGTGAAGCCTGATTCTCTGCTATGATATGAAGACTGATTCTCTGCTGACATGAAGCCAGATTGTCTGTTACGGGACCTTTCTCCTCTGCCTGGGTTCTGGGCCTAAATTTATGAAAATTGACTCTTACAGTGGTGGGTGACGTGAAGCCTGATTCTCTGCTATGATATGAAGACTGATTCTCTGCTGACATGAAGCCAGATTGTCTGTTACGGGACCTTTCTCCTCTGCCTGGGTTCTGGGCCTAAATTTATGAAAATTGACTCTTACAGTGGTGGGTGACGTGAAGCCTGATTCTCTGCTATGATATGAAGACTGATTCTCTGCTGACATGAAGCCAGATTCTCTGTTACGGGACCTCTCTCCTCTGCCTGGGTGCTGGGCCTAAATTTATGACAATGGACTGTTGCAGTGGTGGCTGACGTGAAGCCTGATTCTCTGCTATGACATGCAGACTGATTCTCTGCTGACATGAAGCCAGATTCTCTGTTACGGGACCTCTCTCCTCTGCCTGTGTGTGTGCTGGGCCTAAATATATGCCAATGGACTGTTGCAGTGGTGGCTGACGTGAAGCCTCATTCTCTGCTATGACATGCAGACTAATTCTCTGCTGACATGAAGACAGATTCTCTGTTACGGGACCTCTCTCCTCTGCCTGGGTGCCGGGGCCTAAATATCTGAGAATGGACTGTTCCAGTGGTGGGTGACGGGAAGCCAGATTCTCTGCTATGGAACCTCTCTCCAATTGATTTTGGTTAATTTTTATTTATTTAATTTTTATTTTAATTCATTTCCCTATCCACATTTGTTTGCAGGGGATTTACCTACATGTTGCTGCCTTTTGCAGCCCTCTAGCTCTTTCCTGGGCTGTTTTACAGCCTTTTTAGTGCCGAAAAGTTCGGGTCCCCATTGACTTCAATGGGGTTCGGGTTCGGGACGAAGTTCGGATCGGGTTCGGATCCCGAACCCGAACATTTCCGGGATGTTCGGCCGAACTTCTCGAACCCGAACATCCAGGTGTTCGCTCAACTCTACAGACAACTGATATGCAAAAGTTCACCACCTCTGATGCACTTGATGATTACTACTAGACTGGAGCGACGGAAGAAGGTGACCTTGCACACTAAATCGCATTTTATCTTGCATCATGTGGAAGACCAGGTGTGTGTGGGTCCGAAAAGATAAAACCAGTATGCATTACTGAAAGAAGGCAAGCAGGTGAAGGCATTGTGACATGTTGGGTAATGTTCTGATGGGAAAATTCAGGTCCTGGCATTCAGGTGGATTCTACTTGAGACATATCACCTATCTTATTGTTGTGCAGACCAAATACAGCTCTTGATGACAACAGTATTTCCTAGCGACAGTGCTACTTTTTAGCAGTTCCATAGAGAATGAGTGGATCTGCAGAGCACATGTTTGGCCTGCCGCTTCATGAGGACAAGGACATGGGAACCCACATTCTCAGGATTAATGGGGGTCTCAGCGGTTGGACCACCACCGATCAGTTAACTTTATAAAGTTAACTTTGAAATGTTCGCATATGGGAATGATAGACCACAGTGTCTGTTAGTCATGTGCCCATGTAAATCCCATTCATGTTTCATGGTTTTGTGCCATTTCCCCGCTCAGTACCTGTCCACTGACTTAATTTATTCTGCTGCTAAATTTGCCCAGTGATTGTACTTTTCTACCATTGTGCCCTGAACAACTTTTCTGCACAATGTCATAATTATAGATGAACGAAGTTTAGAAAAATTCAATTTGGCAGCTTTGCTGAAGATAGTCAAGAAATTGTAATTAGTCACAAAGCACTATAAATCAGGAATACACAGGCTACTCCGACTTAGGGTACGTCAACACTAATTACAGAAACCACAGAAATTACATATTTTAGTTTACAGCTGATGTAGTAACAAGTAAATTTAGGAATAAATAAAGCTGACACAGAATAAGTCTCCCAGCACTCTCCCTGTACTATCCCTCTCCAACATTCTTCTGTTAACCGTTTTCAGCAACATTGTCCCTAGCACATGAGCGCTTTCCATGTCTCTCCCTAAGCTCAACTCACAGGACAATGGCGGAGATTGCGCGGGATAAGGCTTTTATAGGGTGTGACATCACAGGGGATGGCTATCTGTGGATTGGATGGCTGCACGGTATTATGGGTCACCTCGCATTCCTGGGCTACTTACTTTCACTTTGTAAAACGTACAGCAGACATTTTAAGAAAAACTGATTTGTTACTACGAAGCGTTTAATTTAGATTCATGTGAATCTAAGTTTTCCTAAACTTTAGACCGAATTCCACTTCGAATGCTTTGCTTCACTCAATACTAGTCATAATGTATCATGATCAATTTTATTGCTACCTAATCTGCTTGTCCATAAATCCTGCATTCCGAAGCTGGGGATCATCTACAGAGTGCCTGGCAGGGTATGGGCACCAGGTGATGGGTGCACCAACCTGCCCCTGTGCTGTGGCTAGTTTATCTAATGGATTGCAGTAGCAAAATACATTTTATATAGGGGTAAATGTTTTAAAAGTTTGGGCACATTAAGGACATATTTGGATTTAAAATTTTGATATGCTGTGATTAAGGTCTTGTTTGTGAGTATAATAAAGACTATATTACACCATATCTGCTCTTTAATTTTTCCTGAACTGTGAAACTGTTGTATCAGTACAGCTTTGTAGATTTTGGTGCAAATGTGAACTATTCCCTTGAAAAATCTTGGTGATCTGAGCCTGTCTGGATGGATGGAGGTATAGAATCCGATTTTGCCAGTATTTGGTGGAGTTACCAGTGAAGGGCGACCAGCTATTACTGCGGAGAGGCTTCTTTCGGGCCACTCTGCCATAAAGCCAAGATTGGTGGGGTGCTGAAGTGATTGTTGACCTTCTGGATGTTTCTGCCATCTGCATAGAGGATCTTCTAGCCCATCAGCTGTGATCATTGGGTTCTTGGTCACTCTCTTACCAAGGCCTAACACCCTTGATTAATTAGTTTGGTGAGCCTGCCAGCTCTAGGAATTAAGGCAGTCACTGTGAGAATTTTCAGTGCAGCAGAATTTTTGTACCTTTCTCCAGATATGTGCATTCATACAATCCAGTCTCTGAGCTCTATGGGCAGTTCTTTCCTTCTTATTGCTTGGTTTTTGGTATAATATGCATTGTCAGGTGTGACATCTTATATAGACAGGGGGTGTCTTTGAAAATCATGTCCAATCAACAGAATTTACCACAGGTAGATTGCAATCACAGTGTAGAAACATATCAAAGATGAAAGCTCCAGAGCTAAAGTGTCATGGCAAAGGGTCTGAATACTTGTGTCCATGCAAAATTGTCATTTTGCTTTTTTAAAGGGGCTGTACAAGTTTAAAGCTGAACCTAGACATATCCTCTTTTTCACCCAGACAGCCCCTCTGAAATGAGCATTGGAGCATTTCATTAAAATTTTGTTGAGATCTGGTGATATACTGGGATGGGTACATCACCATGGGTGAGCTAGGTGGAGGCTTTCACCTACCAGTGAGCCTGATGACTTCCCCGGCACTAATGGGTGGACTTGATCGCTGCCCTAACCTGTAAAACAGCCTCGGGCAGCCAGGGGCGGATTAAGTGCATGTGAGGCCCGGGGCTGTCTACTCCACACGGGCCCCTCCCTCCATTTTACTTTAAAAAAAATCTATATGAAGAGGCTGCATTGCTTTAGTGAGCATCACAGTCGTTTCCTAGGCCATATGACATCATATTCATCATTCACGTGGTCTAGGTGCAGCTCAATCCCATCTGAGTGACTGGAGTTGAGCTGCAATACCAAGCACAGTGCTATCAAATGGACAGAACTGTGCTTGGTAAGAAGCAAAGAGGCTGCGGCGCTCACTGGAACATTGCGGTCTCCTCAAACGGCTGATTGTCAGGGGTGCCAGGAGTCGGACCCCCACCAATCTCCTAACTCTCTGTGTACAGATGTCATAGATGTTACCTGCAGTCCTATGTAACACCCCACATAACACAGTGAATTATTGTGTTATGTGGGGTGTTACATAGGACTGCAGGGAACATCTACTGCATTATCTGCACACAGAAAGTTAGCACTGTTATCTGGGCTGTTACATAGGACTGTAGGTGACATCTACAAATTAAAATCTTAGCCCGCTCTACATATAGGAGAATACAGCACCACATTCCTCTTACTTCCAGTGACATCTCCTGTCATGTAGACCTTCTCTTTCCTTTTCTCCTCCGTTTGACCCAGACCACCATGACAAATTATTTCAGCCGCATCTCGTCTCTGCAGAGTTTGTTACACAGACACGTTAGAGTTCTCATAATTGGGGTCATTTATCAAACTGGTGTAAAGTAGAACTGGTTAAGTAGCCCACAGCAACCAATCAGATTCCACCTTTAATTTTCCAAAGAAGCTGTCAAAAATGAAAGGTGGAATCTGATTGATTGCTATGGGCTACTTAGCCAGTTCTACTTTACACCAGTTTGATAAATTATCCCAAAGGTCCCTATAGTCTCTACAGCAGTTATAATGTCCTCAAGAGTGCCCCAGTAATAATAACACCCTATATTATGCTCCAGGTAATAATGCCTGTATAATGTCCCCAAAAATAATGTTCCCTAATAGTAATTTCCCCCACACTCCTCCATATAGTAATTTTCCCCACACTGCCCCATATAATAATTCCCCCCACACTGCCCCAAATAGTAATTTCCCCCACACTGCCCCAAATAGTAATTTCCCACACACTATCCCCATGTAGTAATTCCCCCACACTGCACCATATAGTAATTTCCCCCACACTGCCCCATATAGTAATTTCCCCCACACTGCCCCATGAAGTAATTTCTCCCACACTGCCCCATGAAGTAATTTCCCCCACACTGCCCCCATGAAGTAATTTCCCCCACACTGCCCCCATGAAGTAATTTCCCCCACACTGCCCCCATGAAGTAATTTCCCCCACACTGCACTCCCATGAAATAATTTTCCCCCACACTGACGCCCATAAAGCAATTTGCCCCCACACTGCACCCCCATTAAGTAATTTGCCCCCCATACTGCACCCCCTGAAGTAATTTGGCCCCACACTTCCCACCATGAAGAATTTGCCCCCACACTGCACCCCTTGAAGTGATTTGCCCCCACACTGCCCCCCATAAAGTAATTGGCCCCCATACTTCCCCATAAAGTAATTTGCCCCAAGTAATAATCTGCCCCCCTGAACTGATTTGGCACCACACTGCCCCATGTCCTCCTCTGTCCCCCCAAAGTTTGCACACACAGAAAAAAAACAAAAAAAAAAAACAATTAAAAGCTAATACTTACCTGTGTCCGGCATGGTGAAGCAGGCGCACATTCTTCATTGTCCTGCATCCCTCCCAGGCACAGGCGCACGATGACATCATCATGAACGCGTGTGCCGGGATTTCACTACCGCATAGGCCTCAGAACTACTAGGCCTGAAGCCTATGGTGGTGATCGGCAGCGGGGCAGGGAACTATTCGCTCCTGTGCACTGCCGCAGTATGTGGGCGTTCGGGTCGGCGTTGGGCCCCGAAACGCCCCTATTATAATCCACCACTGCGGGCAGCGCTAAAGCCCGCCAGTTAGTGCTGGTGATGTCACCGGCAACACTGCTAGGTGAAAGCCTCCGCCTAGCAGTGTAAAAAATATAAACAAATAGGCCTTTACCTGCATGATGCTCCAATGCTCATATCAGAGGGGCTGCCTGGGTGAAACACAGGATATGTCTGGGCTCAGCTCTGAACTCGGACAACCCCTTTAATAAATTTGCATCAGTTTGTAAAGATCTGTTCTCACTTTTTCATCATGGGGTATTGCATACAGTTTTTTTTTTTTTTAACAAGGCGGCAACAAAGCAAAAATTGATAAAAGTGAAAGGGTCAAGACTGTATATATTACATTGTGCAGTTCATTCTTGCAGTTGTTTTGTTATAGTCAAACAGAGATATAGGGGTCCATTTATAATTCATTTACCCCTGGAAACTGGCATCAAAAGTTCCCAGAGTTTGGCGCACACCATAGTTATGTAGCATTTTCCAACTTTTTGGGGTTTTAGAGCCTGGATGGCCACTTTTCCAAAAAGTCAGACAATGAGGGAGGATGCAGGAGTAGCTATAGCCAGCTTGCCACATTTATCTACAAGCTTATCTACACCAGTAAACTGTCATAGATTATATCAGAAGTCTACTAGATGCATTGTTGGTGTAGATTCCTGTTTTGTTGCATGGTCGAGAACAGATGTGCCACAATTATTAAGAGGTGTGCATTTCTTAATTGTGGCACATCTGATGCCAGCATGGGAGTAAGACTGCCTTGCAATAAAACCATCTTAATAAATGTCCCCCAGAGTTTCTGAACTTAAAGAGTGAAATAACACTCTGCAGAGGAACTCTCTTTCTAATCTCACTTCCCTCCTTCCTTTCCAGTAAATTGTTCACATCAGCATTTTGGACACAAAATGAAAAGAGTTGGAGTTGACCATTTTATGGCTCTTATACGGAAAGTGTTTCCAAATTAAGCTTAAAAATTGTATTTGAATCCAAGGGTTCTGGAGAACAGATTTCTCATTTTCACATTGAATGCCAAAAGAACTTCAGACAGTTTAAATTAAAGTTCTCAGTGGGACAGTTTTATGAAAAACTGATATGTTGCACAGATGAAGTCATGGAAAGTGAATATCTAAAGGCAAAAGTTTAGCAGCTAGCCTCTACTGAACTATCATGACATATTTTATCTTACTACAAGTTTACAAAAGGAATAAAAATATAGGTGGTAAATGGTTACTGTTAAACACATTTTACATATTCTTCACATTAGTTCTGAAAGTAACCGAGCCAAAATTTTCTAATTACGCAATGCTAGCCAATGCTAACAACAAAGTATTTGGGTAGGGCGCTATGAAAATTCTTTTGTCTCCTCGCGTGTGTATTTTTTTTTTTTCATATTCTTATTATATATGACAAATGTGTAAATTTACACCTAATTTTAGAATTACCTATATACAGTAAATAACCAGGTCCTGTATAGTAAGAAAAATACCATGATGGGACTTTGTCATGAGGGGAATATTCAAAGTCAGTGTTGCCTGAGTCTGCGTTAGCATACTTTATTCTACATTTATCAAATGTCAAATGTTTGAAAAAAAATTGTTAACCTTAAACCTAACACTTTTGTCTAAAAAAGCTATTCCAGTTTTCCTACTTCACCCTCCTACTGGAGTGAGACTGTGACTTTAAAAAGATGCCTGACTGCTAAATCTAGAGTGAAACTCATTAACATAGCTAACCACACCTACTTTCCCACCCAAAACTGGAGTGAGTGGTATAAAAATGCAAAAAGATGAAACTTTTTTTGTGTGAGTCCAACAAGTTAGAAAAAAAGACCCCATACTTTTTGGAGCCAGAATTCTGAAGTGAAAGTATGGCAAATCAGGGCCCATGTTTCTTTTGATGAGGATGAGTATGAGCTAGCCAGACAGAAAAATATTTTAGGCATTTCAGCATGTTAAACCTTATATTGGAATGAAATGTGGAAACTGTTTATAAGGGATCCAAATCTTTCATGGAGACTAGAGCATTCCATGATAGTAATTCATTAGGGCCCTTCTAAATGAATGGTGCTGTAAAAAGCTTAGAATGGACAGCACCCAAACTGAACACTGACCTATCCTAAATGGATATCTTCACATGAGCAAATATCTATGTGCCAAGAAAATCGCAATCAATCTTTGTTCTTTTCACAAGACTCATTCATTCAAATGAATGGGTGTGCAGAAATATAGACTACACGCAGAGTCCATTCTTGTAGATGTTTAAAACTTCATCTGTGTTCAGGAGTTTCTTATCAGCTATCTGAAAGAGTCTTTAAAGGAGTTATCTCAGGTTATTAAAGGTTCTGCCTTTTTATCAGTAGCAGAAGTCATCATGTCTATGAACTGTGTCTGAGGACATGCATTGCTCAGTCATCCAAGGCTGTAGATTTCATTGCTCAGAATATGCAGGCACGATGATAATGGTCAGTAATGGCAGGAATTGGTTAAAAGTGGTTTTCCAAGATTTTATATTGATAGTCTATCTTCAGGATAGGATATGACACCCATAAAACAGTTTGAGGCCCTCCTATACTTCCATATGCTGATAACGTCTAGTGGAGGTCTTTGAATTCTTTTCAAACATTCTATCCTAGGGGAGAATATCCAATTGGCAGTGATGTTAGTAAAAGTACTTCTGGCTAATGTCCCAATTCCTAAAGATGAGTGTACATATTAAATAAATGAGACAAGCTGACCAAAGTGTCCCAACTTTCTAAGATGGCATGTGTTTTGGATTCCAACATACCTCTTCATATTTCTAAAGGGAGATGAGCCACTGTCATAAGTGTCTAACATCATTGTATTTCCCTCTCCACAGTATATGGACAGTTGAACACTCAGTTGAGTGTCACGTGTATGGGGTGTAACAGAAGGAATTTCTGTGATCAAATAATCCAAAAGTTATCTAAGACGTATAGCCACATTAAGTGTGTCCCAAGTCTATGACAGGTCATTGGTAGTATTTGACTAAAGAGAGTTGAATGAAAACATACAGGATAGAAAGTAATCAAACATTATTGCCAATTGAGCTGCAGGAAAAGTTACAAGTAGGTTTACATAAAAAGGAAGAACTGACATTGAAAGGAGGAATTCATCTTGGATAAAAATCAAAGTGATGATTTGTGTGATTTGTGTGACTGGGGAGAAAATGAGATGACTCATATCATGCTGGAATGAAGAGGTACAGTACTGGAAGCATGAAGTGAGATTGAGCAATTTAATAGTTTCCAATCCACTTTTATTGTATCAAAGCCATGATGAAATCACAGTTCAGCATTTATATTGCACAACAAGATGCCTGTCAGTGGAAACATTTGTTCGACACATTTGTTTCAATAGAGATCTCATTAAATCTGCAACATTATGGGCACTTCATTCATTAATTGTAGTCTGAAATGGAGGAGATTGTGTACTACAACCATAGACTGTACAACGTTTTTAACCTTAAAATGTGCCCTTTAAATTTTGGCACTTAGAGTATAATATGTATGGATAAATCCAGATTGTACTTTATAAAACATATGATCCAATTTCATGTGCCATGCACTACATAATATATCAAGTATTTTAAGTGATGTATGGATAATCAGGTGCGTAAAGTGGCATCCTTCTAATACCAACTAGTCTTTGGCCTAGGCTCAGCCCAGGTGAAACTTTCCTTATTGACAGAAGCCTTATATGGCACTCAGTTTTGCTGGTCATAATACAATATAAGAATATTAGACCATGTTTCTTCAAAATTTAGTTCTTTTAACTAAACTGTAATGAACCATGCATATAAAAGTATTAAGACAGCCTTATATCCGCTCATAGATCAGATCTTAGAAATCATGAAGAATTGATGATGATATATTTGAAACACGTAAAACCTTTCATTATAGATACCCTTTTGCTAAAACCAAAATAGCTCTTTAGTTAAAAGCTAATTTCTTGTTGCACGTGAACTCTACTTAAGAAGAAAACAATATGAAGTGCTGTGCAAACTCACTAGAACATTGCACAAAAAATACATTCAAGCTGTAAATTTGAAAAACTTTTCATTTTCAGTTTTTCTCAGTAAAAGCTAGTATATACCATGAACATAATAAGGGGTAAGGGATCTTCAAGAATAAACCCATCACTGTGCTATCCAAAGAAATGGACAGTATAAAGGAAAAGTCATACTGTAAAGCCACATAATTTGCTGACAATTTCGTCAATTTCTGCAAACTCACCTGGCAATTTGTAAGTTACAATGCTAGATTAAAGTATTGGTACACAAGAACTTCAAAATGGAGGGATTGTTTTTAATTTATAATTTATAATGGCTAAACTTACCAATATCAGAACACTGTACAACACGAAGGTGACATTGACAACGGAATGGGCATGTAGGTCCAAGTGGTTCATCTACTGGGACTGTTTCAAAACCAGATCCATCATCTTCTAGCATGAAGTCAAAGAGACCTTTTTGATAGAAGGGTTTAGAGTAGCACACTGTGGCAAGCAAACTAAGGATGATAACTGTTTTCATGGTGTCAGATCATGTATAACTGGACAAACCAATAAAACCTAGAAATCAAGCAAAGTTGCACAAAAACAGAATTAAATTGATATATTCAATAATCTGTAACTTTTCTATAACAGTCCTAAAGAGGTATTTCGGTTATGTGAAGGTATACCTATTAGATTGGTGGGGGTACTACCGCAGGGACCCCCACTGATCATGAGAAAGAGGACCCCCTAACGGTGGAGGCCTGTGAAATGAATGGAACAGCTGGTCAGGCATGCTTAAGGCCGCTCCATTCATTTCTATGGGAGTTACAGAAATAGCAGAGTACAGTAAATAAAAGAGGGATGTTTATTCATTCTTTCAGGGGTTGGAGGGGTGATTCTGTAAATTATATGGCTACCACGTTAAAACAGATTCATGCCACTGAGAAAAAATGCAGAATTCAGTATTTAAAATGCATGGCATGTTGCAGAAGATACAAGCATATACACCATAAATATCTTGGGCAAAGGCATCTGGAATCTGAAGTCAGACGGCAGCATGTATTAGTATTGCTTTCTGATCTTACATAAACAGGAAGTACAATTACCACTTCCTTTCCTTGGGGCAGTTACTCAAACAGCAACCATTTTTCTATGGCCATAAAAGGAACTGATTTGAATTAATCTTCATGTTATGAAGAATACAATGCAGCCCCAAATATTAGTAAAATATGACTATATGCAAGCAAAAATATAACCCTACTATAAATTGTCTCTGTACTAACACATAGCGCCTTGTCACACTAGAAATGTTATCTCTTTTATTTTTCAAGTAAGAAATGTATGAAAGTTCTTAAAAAAAAAAAAGGATACTGTTACTGAGAAGGAACATATTTTAAGACTAAACACTTGCCTTTCATAAGACAAACCATGAAATACATATGTTTTAAGTACGATAGTTTTTTTGGGGAAAAAGTGAGAGTAAACACTGAATAATCTGAAATTGGTTTTCCATGGCAAATCTTCAGAGAAAAGACTGGAATTTCCACTCTGAAATCTTTTCTCCATCCCTGACTTTCTACCATTAAGATGATATATTGATAGAACCACTTAACATGCTTGGAATGTGTCTCTTCACACTGTGTTTTATAGAAAAATTCATAAATATATTCAATTGTACATATTGTATTGCTTAACTTTTATGCATCTATACAGTATACCGTTGATGTGAAATCTGTGTGTCCAGCTGTTGTTACACTACAAGTCCCAGCCAGATTGATATACACATGGGGAGATTTATGTAGACATTGAGCTAAGCATATCCATTCACACAAACATGCTTGCATACAAAGTCTGCCCATCACACTCACAGTGTCCCTTATTCAGAACATATAAAATAGTAACAAATCACTAAGCCATAGAGAATGGCACTACTGAATATAAGGTTCTTATATTACACTTAAACAATTAAGTGACTTACAACCTGTCATTACATGTAAGCATACCACTTAGCTGACAATGCAGAAACCCTAGTTTATAAAATGCTATATGGTTACAGTACATGGTCTGGAAGACATTACACACCAACATATGGACACAGCTAATCCTTAATTTCTAGCTGCAATAAATCACAGCAGTGTCATTTTATTAGTATCCTCCCATATACACTAAATCTTTACTAAGATGCACTCAGTTCTACCTCGATCTCAGCTTAGAATAACACAAAAGCCAAAAATGAGCAGAAATTGTACAGTCAAATCTAATAGCAAGAAGCTTGAGAAACCAATGCAGACTCATAAGGATTGACAGAAGTTCACTGCATGACATAATTCTTCTACTTCTGAAATTAAACAGAATCTAGAATAAAACTTTCCTTTTTATATCCAGTGTAAATATAACCCATACCTGGTAGTCCTGGGGTTTGGAAGAAGACCTTTCAAAGTAGAGATGTAAATTAATAATTCAGTCCAGACAAAAGGAGCCTACAGGTGTGCAGAGGAGGAGGGGGTAGACCCAGTGTTCTGCCACTGTCACTTTGTGAAAACCCTCCTGCTCCTATTCCCTAGCACTGTTAGAGAATACAGTTTCCTTCAATGAACACAATCCAGGCTGACACCCACATTAGATCATATGGTAATGATATGTCTCCAACATCTTTAGCCAGAACTTTTATCAGCCTTTTCTTTCACATTTCATAGTAATCTACTCAGACTATTGTAGATTTTATAGTAGTGGTTGTGTGGTTTCAGTCATTAAACGGACACTTTTAGGGAGGGAGGGCCAGGGAGAATTTTTAAGGGAGAGATTGAGGTGTCATAGAAAGTTTTA
Source organism: Bufo gargarizans (assembly GCF_014858855.1). Taxonomy (NCBI): domain Eukaryota; kingdom Metazoa; phylum Chordata; class Amphibia; order Anura; family Bufonidae; genus Bufo; species Bufo gargarizans. The sequence continues at coordinate 319,600,887 of NC_058081.1, forward strand.
GACTATACAATGTTTGTGCTACTGGTCAATCAATACATTGAGGCAAGCCAGGTAGCATTTACAATTTTTTTCTGGCACATAACAGGTTAAATGTTTCATGAAGCGTTCTGTGCCATTCCAGTAGAATGATTAAGGTTATAACTAGAAATTCATACCTGTAAAATATATCAATTTAGCTTGATTACTGCGGAACATATTGAATAGATAGATATTAGATAGATAGATAGATATGAGATATATAGATAGATAGGAGATAGATATGAGATAGATAGATATTAGATAGATAGATAGATAGATAGATAGAAAGATAGATATGAGATAGATAGATAGATAGATAGATAGATAGATAGGAGATAGATATGAGATAGATAGATAGATAGATAGATAGATAGATAGGAGATAGATAGATAGAGAGATAGATATGAGATAGATAGATAGATAGATAGATAGAGAGATAGATAGATAGATAGGAGATAGATAGAAAGATAGATATGAGATAGATATATAGGAGATAGATATGAGAGAGATAGATAGATAGATATGAGATAGATAGATATGAGATAGATAGATAGATAGATAGATAGATAGATAGCAAAATGCACAAACATACACACAAACATACATGTGGCAGAATGTTCCAGCAGGTGAACAGCCTGCCGCATCCGTGCTAACGCTAGTCCACCGTGCCGCCGGAAGTCCGCTGTAGTTTTTGTCCGGCCGCATCTCGGCATGTTTAGATTGCTGCGGCCGGACCTCCGGACCACCCCCTTTATAGTGAATGGGGCCGGAGTGGCAGGCTGTTCCCCCACTGGAATAGCCTGCCGGACCCTGCTACCGTAAGTGTGAAAGTAGACTTATACACATGTGGATATCCTGCTCTTAAGTCAGTCAGAAACAAGACACATGCAGTTCCTATCACACATAGGGAACATGCAATGCACGCACCAAGGCATTTGTTGCCTAACCCTATTAAGTGTAGCACACTTAAAGGGGCTGCCTCACTTCAACAAATGGCACTTATTATGAATAAAAAGTTAATGCAAGGCAATTAATAATGTTTTCTGACTCTCCATATTGGCTCTTTTCCATCACATTATACACTGCTCGTATCCATGGTTTTGACCACTCTACAATCCAGCAGTGGTGGCCGTGCTTCCACACTATAGGTAAAGGTGTTGGCCTATGCGCACTTCCAGCCTTTCCCTATAGTGTGTAAGCACGGCCACCGCTGCTGGATTGCAGGGTGGTCATAACCATGGATACGTGCTGTGTATAATGTGATGGAAAGGAGGCAATATGGATAATCGCAATATATTAGTAAGTTGCTTGTATTAACTTTCTCTACATGATAAATGCCATTTACTGAAGTGAGACCACCCCTTTAAGCATAAATGTCTGGCATGAAATTTATCAAATCTTAACCTCCTCAGATTGCACATAATCTACAGTATATTTAAAGGGGTTGGCCACTATATAAGTACTTTCCACTATATAGTGGGAGGTAGGGTAAAAAAACAGTTTCCTAATCAGAATGGTAATGTTTTTATAATGAGCCCCGCTCCCTCATCCCTGCTCTGCTTTAGAGAAAGCTCGTCCATGGCTTTATTCTAACTGCACATGTGCTGCTTTTCCTAATAAGAGCAGCGCATGCCCAGTCTGCCCCTGCCACTGGCGCGCTCCCTGCTCTGACTCTGTCTCTACAACCGGCTTATTCCTGTCAGAGTTGTGATCGGGAAGAAAATTAAGAGCGCATCTGATCCCCAAAGCGCTCTTACTTTTCTTCCCACTCTGAACTCTGACAAGAATAAGCCACTTGTAGAGACAGAGTAGGAGCAGGGAGCGCGCCAGTGGCAGTGGCAGACTGGGCATGCGCTGCTCTTATTAGGAAAAGCAGCGCATGTGCAGTTAGAATAAAGCCATGGACGAGCTTTCTCTAATAGCTCCTCCATGTTGCGTGCAGCCATGGATGAACTGGCGGCACGCAGAGCGGGGATGAGGGGGCGGGGCTCATTATAAAAACATTACCATTCAGATTTTTTAAATAAAGTATAATAGGAAACTCTTTTTTATCCTACCTCCCACTATATAGTGGAAAGTACTTATATAGTGGCCAACCCCTTCAAAAGGGTTGTCCTACCATAATGACTTATCGCCTATCTACAGGATAGGTGATAAATATCAGATTGCTGGGGGTCTGACTGCTGGAACACCCATTGATCATGAAAAAAGGGGTCCTGAGACATTCAATTACATTACCGCCAATCTATGTACACAAGGGTCTTAAAGGGGTTGTCTCACTTCAGTTAGTGGCATTTATCATGTAGAGAAAGTTAATACAAGCAACTTACTAATATACTGTTATTATCCATATTGCCTTCTTTGCTGGCTGGATTCATTGTTCTGTCACATTATACACTGCTTGTTTCCATGGTTACAGACCACCCTGCAATCCAGCAGTGGTGGTCATGCTTGCACACTATAGGCAAAGGCGTCAGCCTCTCTGGTGGCTGGGACCATGGGAGCGCACATAGGGTAGTGCTTTATCCTATAGTGTGCAAGCACGACCACCACTGATGGATTGCAGGGTGGTCGTAACCATGGAAACAAGCAGTGTATAATGTGATGGAAAAATGAATCCAGCCAGCAAAGGAAGCAGTATGGATAATAACAATATATTAGTAAGTGGCTTGTATTAACTTTCTTACATGATAAATCCGACTTACTGAAGTGAGACAACCCCTTTAAGACCACATTCCCATGATCATGGGGGTCCCAAGAGTCAGACTCCCACCAATCAGACACTTATCACCTGTCGTGTCATAGCTGTTTCACCTTTTTACCATCCCTATCCTTAAAGGTTTTCTTTAAGTGTAAAAAAATTAATTAAAATATGTGTCAAACTAAAATAGAAATGCTTGCCTGTTAAAAGGCCTGTGTCCACTTTTCTAATTATCCTCTATCCACAGGATCGGGGATAACTAAGTGATCCGTGGGGGTCTGAATGCTGGAGCCCCCACTGATCCCCTTTTTTGACTGAGTGGCAGGTCAAGCATATGCCCTGCCTTTCCATCCATTCTCTATGGGGTCGCCGGAGATGGCAGAGTACAGCGCTTGCTATTTCCAGGGGTCCCAAAGAGAATAAATGGAGCAGCAGGGCATATGTGTAGCCTGTCACCCCATAAAAAGGGGGAACAGGACCTGTTCCTGGGATCAGTGGGGGTTGCAGAATCAGACCCCACTATTTATATAGTTATGCCCTATGGTGTGGAAAGGATAACTTGAAAACATGCACGATCCCTTTAAATCCTCCACCACTCCACCACCAGTATCTCTTTACATGGCAGCAGTGATGCATGTAAATACGGAATATCATCACTACCACCATGTAAACCATAAGTGTCAATACTGGAGAATGTGACGCATTGTGCAGAATTTTTCAGGCATAAGTCCAACCCCCTTTGTAGGTCACAACCTTTAACAAAGCCCAAGCAAAGGTGCTAGAGGAGCAACATGAGCAAAGGGCACAAACAGAGGGTCATAACTGAAACAGAGGCATTAGGGTCACCTGAGACAGGGTAATAGTGTGGATCCTGGAACAGGGGTAAATGGAGAAGAGGCAATATTAGTGCTGCATATAGAGTGGGGGAATCTTGAACTGGGGCGCTTATGGGGGTGCACCTAAAGCAGAGGCATTAGGATCACCTGAGGCAGGGTAATAGTGAGGATCCTGGAGCAGCTGTAGGAGTATTAGGGGAACAACTGGAGAATATGCAATATTAGGGGTGCATTTAGAGTGGGGGAATGGGGGGGGGGGCATCTGGAACTGGGGCACAAATGGGGGTGCACCTAAAGCAGAGGCATTGGGGGGGACCTAGGACAGAGTCCCCCCAATGCCACTCTAAACTCTGCAGAGAGCAGCACACATTCATAGATCTGTGTCTGCTATAAACAAATCCCCTATTTCCCACTCACAGTCTCCTGCAGCTCACTACTGTCACTAATCAGCCTAGCACCGCAGTCATTCTCTCCATCAGCCACAGTTTCCTGACAGCAGGGAGGGCAGGAGGAGGCAGGCACCTTCTCTCCTCCTTCACAGCCAGCAGCCCCAGAAGTCTAGAAGATACTGCGGGGCCTCCTGTACAATGTACACCAGTAGGAGGCTGCATCACTGTGTGATACTGCCACCTAGTGGTTACAATCATTTTCTCTGAGAAAGGAGAAATAATTACTCCTCCATCTTATCTCGGGCACAGGAGACTGGGGGCCCACCGAGGAATCCGCCGCCTCCCTGGTGGGACAATCCGAGCCTGGATATGAGATAGATATATAGATAGATAGATAGATAGATAGATAGCTGGATAGATAGATCTTGAGGGGTATTTTGGAATTTTTAAAGTCAGATTTTCAGGAGTCTGCATTGCTGTACTTTGTGCCAGATTTATTGAGTGTTGCACAATGCTTGATAGATTTGGTGCGAGGGGTTGGCCCATCTGGGACATTGATGGCATTTAATTAGAATATGCCTTCAATGTTGGAAAGGTGCAGGTCCCTAGCTCCAGAACAAGTCTTCTAGAGTGAAGGAGAGCACACTGTCCATGCACGGCAAGCTCTCCTTTCATCGCTGTGGGACTTTTGAAAATAGCCAAGCTACAGACACGGGACCCCCATCTATCTGGCATTGATGGCTTATCCTAACAATATGCCATCAATGTCCCAGATGGCTAACCCCCTTTAAGTTCTAATACATCTTTCTTAATATGCTACTCCACTCTACGTCACCCTTTAGTGTAGTAACAGTTTTTAGAACTTTAAAAAAATTTGCAGTTCATAAATCTGGATTGAAGCTAACTAACATAGCTAATCACTCCCACTTCCCCACCCACTTTTTAAAACTGCAGGGAGTGGTGTAAAAATGTGAAATGTTAAATCTTTGCTCAAATCACTGTTCTGCTGTTTTTTAAATTTCCCCCATAGTTTGCAACTTTACACAATTAAGAAGATTTTTCACTTCCTTGGGCATTCATTTGAAATTCACTCTTGAAAGCATACGAAGAATAAATACCTAGAAGGCAAAAATATGCATATGAGTTCAGAGACGTAACATGTACTACCACGCCTGCCTCAAGGCTAGCACCAGGTGTGCACTCAATCTTTATACAGTGGAAAATAACAACTCTGCCATTCCCTGAAATTACATGAATCGGCTATCTATCTTACTATGTCTAGTACAAAGAAAAGAATGAAAGATTCAGCTAACCATAAGGCTTCGTGCACACAGCATGGCCTTTAGGCACGTATCAAGGGGAAATGTATCTTTAGTGTACACCAGTCACAAATGTTGTCGCAAGTGCTGTTTTGCAGCAAAATTAGCTATTTGTTCCCCTTTACCACCACACTGACAATTTTATAAACAGTGGGCAGGAGAAACACCCACAGCTTGACACATGCACCAATATTTGCGCCAGAAAAATGGCACACCTTACAAATGTAATGTTATGCCAGCTCTGTGTTGGTGTAGAATTACTTTTCTGGCACACGGAAATCACAAAGTTGCCCAGAATTGTCAATTCTTAATAATTCTTGTGTGCCATACTCCATCAGGATTTGCTATTAAGACCAGTGGCATAACTACTGGGGAAGCAGGGGAAGCAGCTGCTTACCACCATGTGGTGCTGTAAAACAATGCAGAATACTAAATGTACCAAGACAAATCACCCTCCTTACTCCTAAACAGTGCCATAGCTGGGCAGATATGCCTTTCAGGATCCTGGGAATGCTGGGTTACTTGCACAATGTAAGTGTAACATAATACGAACAGTGTGTACAATACACAAGACTTGTAATCCAGGTTTTCGACATTGAAGGATATCATATTTGCCTAGACAAACAGTACTTACAGTTTTGCAGTTTCCAGTGCTTTCTCAGTGATCTAAATTAAGCGTATTTCAGGCACAGATAGTGCCCATTGCGCCGCCATCTGTGACTTCACTCTGCTCACGGCAGGTCTAAAATTGTGGGTGTGGCGTGGGCGGAGGCAGGCCAGCTGGCCCGTCTCCTTTGCCATTTTCTACACCTGGTTAAGCTTAGTAAAATGTCTAAATGTAAGCCCATTTAGAAGCTGTCTTACATTTAGAACTCGCTCTGGATACGCCAAAGTTATGGAGGGCTTTATTGAGACCGGCGTCTAAAACGAAGTGTATTGCACTTAAGCCCTGCCCCTTTGCCAAACTTTCTGTTTTGCCTGTGTGGTCATGCTAGTGCACAAGGAGAGATAACAGCCTGTCTTTAGCCAAAGATGGAGAGGCAGGGAGGAAGGAGGTACCTATTTCTTGCCAAAAGCAAACGCTTAACAATTAATCTTTGAGGTGTTAAGGCTTATAAATGCTTCTGTTGTGCTAAAGATATTTATCAGTGGTAAATTAGAAAGCTGTTCAAATGGGCCAAAAGCACTCAGGAAATAAAATGATTCAAGCAGATTTAAATAGTTAAAAATGTTGAACGAGTAAATATGCAGTCTATACTTGCACCAAATATATCATGGTGGATCATGTTGTATGATAAATTTAGTACGTAACAAGACACTTTTGTCTAACTTAACACCAACTATTGGTTGACACAATTTTGCCACAATTTTTACGTACCTTGTCCCATCTTAAGCCATGGCCCATCTGCAGTCCACAAAATACAGATACCGTCCCTGTTGCATCTGCACTTTTTGCGGACCCACTGACTTCAATGTGTCCGTTGTCCACATTTTGCAGCCAAGCATAGGACATGTTCTTCTTGAGGAACGGACATACGGATGCAGAAAGCTTTTGAATCACCTGTATGATTTCTGTATCCATAGACATGATAGAATATGTCAGCAAAATGCGGACCATGGAACCATTGAAGTCAACGGGTCCACAAAAAAAACGGACAGCAAAAAATGCAGAGTTGTGTGCATAAAACCTTATAAAGAGAGCAATCGTGTGGAAAAAACTGGCATTCAAAAGATTTTTTGTCTTAGAATTTGTACCTGATACAGTATTTATAGTAAGAACTTCATATCTTTAGTTTTTTAACCACTTCTCTTAAGCTGGCCATATACAGTACATTATTTTGTCAGGCAAACCTGCTGGTTTTGGCATAACCAGCCAATCATCTAATGTGTATGGGAGTGTCCAGACTTTCTGCTGTTGGCAGATATCAAGGGAAGGAAAGATAGTACTGTTGGATTTCAACATGTCTGATCATGTTGTTATAAGAGAGAGAGAGAAAGTGTGAGGGTCAGACCGATCTGTTGGAAAGGGTTCCACTAGATCTGAAAGACGTGAGGCGCCTCGGGTTTATAGGAGTGGAGTGGAAAGAAGGTTGGGTGCTAGATACTAGAGGCTACTCCGGGTATAGTCAGGTCGACAAGGTGTCTGCCTGTAAAGGATATGGTAGTGAGCCAAATTAGGGGGACTGGTAGGTAGAAATACCCTCCAGGTCTCGCCTATTTGAAATATACCCTTTTGGGCGCCAATAGTGGTCGATCGTTAATGGTTGGTATTTGGGCTTTGTATTGGTAAAAAGAGCAAATTTTAGGATGTAGGGGTGTGTATAGAGGTCTCAATGTGTGAGATAAAAACACATATATATATACGCACATATAAAACCTGCACAAAAGATCAAAAGATTGTACACATATAAAAAATCCTTTTTTTTTTTTAAAGGATTGTGTACATGGGTAGGATTGCTGCAAACTGTCTCAGGTGCCTAAGAGACCGTGTTCTGCAGCATCGTACACTGTATAGTATGGTACAGTATGTAAATCAATGGGTTAAAAATCTGTATAAAAGGATACCAATATATATATATTAAAATAATATATTTAAAATAATGTGGTATCGTGGGTTCAGTTACTCACTTCACGAGGGGGGCGGTTTACCAGGATAAGCATAATACACCTGTAAACCGAGTACCCCCCCAGCCTGGATTGCTTCTAGAGTTTTAACGGATGAAGGCAGCCAATCACACGGGTGCTTCTCTTCAAAGGTCTTTATTGCATGTACATATAAATCTGGCTCAACGCGTTTTGGGACAGGCACGTCCCTTCATCAGGAGCAATAGTGTCCCTGTCTATATTCCCAGGTATATATACCCTCTATGTCTTGTTGAATTGTTTAAGATGGCCACTAATTGGCAATAGGGCGCCAAAAAACGAAAAAACGGCGCCCCAATGATATTTTGGCGCAGCTTTTTCATTTTTTGGCGCCCTTTTGCCAATTAGTGGCCATCTTAACAAACAATTCAACAAGACATAGAGGGTATATATACCTGGGAATATAGACAGGGACACTATTGCTCCTGATGAAGGGACGTGCCTGTCCCAAAACGCGTTGAGCTGGATTTATATGTACATGCAATAAAGACCTTTGAAGAGAAGCACCCGTGTGATTGGCTGCCTTCATCCATTAAAACTCTAGAAGCGATCCAGGCTGGGGGGTACTCGGTTTACAGGTGTATTATGCTTATCCTGGTAAACCGCCCCCCTCGTGAAGTGAGTAACTGAACCCACGATACCATATTATTTTAAATATATTATTTTAATATATATTTATTGGTATCCTTTTATACAGATTTTTAACCCATTGATTTACATACTTTACCATACTATACAGTGTACGATGCTGCAGAACACGGTCTCTTAGGCACCTGAGACAGTTTGCAGTAATCCTACCCATGTACACAATCCTTAAAAAAAAAATAAAGATTTTTTATATGTGTACAATCTTTTGATCTTTTGTGCAGGTTTTATATGTGCGTATATATATGTGTTTTTATCTCACACATTGAGACCTCTATACACACCCCTACATCCTAAAATTTGCTCTTTTTACCAATACAAAGCCCAAATACCAAACATTAACGATCGACCACTATTGGCGCCCAAAAGGGTATATTTCAAATAGGCGAAACCTGGAGGGTATTTCTACCTACCAGTCCCTCTAATTTGGCTCACTACCTGATCATCTTGTTGTCAGTGGAAATAGAGGTTTCTGCAAGGGCTTTTCCCTTCTCCCCATTCAGAACACATGTGCGCATGTGCTGACCTGAGTTTGAGGGTGGTGGTCAGGAGGGGAAGCTATCTAATCTATCTATATCTAATCTAAATGCTATTAATATTAAAATAAAATTTCTACTGACTTCGAGCCAGCCAAGTTGGGTGTGTTTCAGGTAATTATTATTATTCATGTGTGTCCCCAACATATATCAGCTTGATGAGATTAATTAGACCATTTTGTCAATGAGCCCCTGAAGTTTTTTCCTGCACTTTGTTTGATATATACCTCTCTATGTAAGCACTAGTAAATGATACGCTGGTCTGAGAAACACCTTGGTCCTGAAGTTGAAATGTGATACCAAATTAATATTATTTTATCATCAGTAAAGAGTCTTTATATAGCTCCATAATCTTCTGGCATAAACTGCTTTGATTTCAACACACTCTATAAGTATTTTCCCTACAAAAAAGCAGGGGTTCATTGGCTCTACAGTGTCTACTGTTGAACAAAAGGAGACTGGGAACATTTTGAGGAAGACCATACATGGTCAGTTTGAAGACCCAAGCAATCAGTTCCTGGTCTGACCACCATGAGAATGCAGCTTCAGCTTCACAGAGGCTACCGGATGCCTAGATAAACTATACTAGATAACTTATACAAGTTCTGCTAAGGTGGGCAGCCTTTATACCAGACTGTTTTGCTTCTATTCCTTGGCATAACACACCAACCAGTTTTTTGTTCATTTTTGGATTTCATTTTGGATTTAAAAACAAAACACATCAAAAACATTATTAAATTGCAGTTTGTGACAATGACCATTTAAATATGTTGAGTCTAATGGGACAGTGTGTCCCTCATGTAGTGGCATTAGCAGGATTGGGCTGTCACAGAGTGAGCTCGAACCTATCGCTAAAGCCTTGAACACAGTGCTCTTTCCAGATGTAGAAGCACCTGTTTTTGCAGTTGGGGTGTTACTACTCACTACTCCTGGGCCTTAAAGGGGTTGTCTGGGAATACCTACGTTTTAACCAATGTCTGCAGCCTGCCTCTGCTATTGACAGATCCCTACTTACCTGCTCCCCACTATTCTAGTTCTGCACCCTTGCTCTTGCATATGCATTTTCCGGTCTGTGGGTTGTTCTTCCTCGTGACATGGGCACGGGCACCTGCTCCGCTGCAACCGACCTATCCACAAGGGACAAATCTCCACTGCTTGTGCAGGCGCAGGTGACCACGCCCATGCCGGGGTGGAAGTAAACAAGCTGTGGACTCCAAGATGGACACGTGGATACCTGCTAAATCTTTCAATAGCACAACAAGCTGTGGGCAGATATTTCATGGTATCACAACTAGAACCTAACTTGTGAAATAAATCTAACCTTTGGGTATTTGTGCTCTATTTATATGTAGAGATGAATGTTACATCACATATGTTTGCATGCTTGATAACTTCCTAATCCATAAAATTACTGCCATAAAATATAACTTTAAATAGTTAACATCCTACTAAACTAGATTAGAATTGTATTTTTCACTAATCATAACCAAGATAATCCTCATAGACTTTATATAGCTAGGTTATTTATGTCTGCGTACCCATAATTACAGCTGATTCATGTGGTATTGCTTTGTTAAAGAAACTTTCATTTTTTTCTTCTAGGCGCATGCCACGTTTCACATGAGATTCCTTTTCTGCATCATCTGAGGAGATTTTCCACTTCTGATGCAGTGCTGAAATTTTTATTGAAAGTCAGTCTGCAAAAGTACTTCTATAGCAGGTATAAAACTCATAAATATACTGTGCATAATCTACAAGGAATGTTTTTCTAGGTCTCGTTACAGCCTGATTCAGAAAGGTCAGTGTTAACAACAGATACGACCAGTTAAAGGGGTTGTCTGAGATCATTAAAATCTTGCACAAGCCTTGCAATTGCCTAAAATAAAAAAAATTATCTTATGCGCACTCTGTGGTGGTGGTCCGGTCCTCTTGCTGCTTGTTTGCAAACTGCAGCGGTGACATACCAGTCTACAGTACATGACCACTGCAATCACTGTCCTTAGCGGTCTAAGGCTACATGTACACGAACATTGTTTGTTTCAGTTTAAATTGTGCCCATGTCAATATTTTGTGTGGCCACCATTATTTTCCAGCACTGCCTTAACTCTCTTGGGCATGGAGTTCACTAGAGCTTCACAGGTTGCCACTGGAATCCTCTTCCACTCCTCCATGATGACATCACAGAGCTGGTGGATGTTAGATGCTTTGCGCTCCTCCACCTTCCATTTAAGGATGCCCTACAGATGCTCAATAGGGTTTAGGTCTGGAGACACGCTTGGCCAGTCCAGCATGTTTACCCTCAGTTTCTTTATCAAGGCAGTGGTCGTCTTAGAGGTGTGTTTGGGGTCGTTATCATGTTGGAATACTGCCCTACAGCCCAGTTTCCGAAGGGAGGGGATCATGCTTTGCTTCAGTATGTTACAGTACATATTGGCATTCATGGTTCCCTTAATGAACTGTAGTTCCCCACAGCCAGCAGCACTCATGCAGCCCCAAACCATGACACATCAACCACCATGCTTGACTGTAGGCAAGACACACTTGTCTTTGTACTCCTCACCCGGTTGCTGCCACACACACTTGACACCAAATAACTTTATCTTGGTCTTATCAGACCACAGGACAGGGTTCCAGTTATCTATGTCCTGTGGTCTGCTTGTCTTCAGCAGACTGTTTAGGGGTTTTCTTGTGCATCATCTTTAGAAGAGGCTTCCTTCTGGGACAACAGACATGCAGACTAGTTTGATGCAGTGTGTGTTGTATGGTCTGAGCACTGATAAGCTGACCCAACACTGCTTTAACCTCTGCAGGAATACTGGCAGCACTCATACATCTATTTTGAAAAGACAACCTCTGGATATGACGCTGAGCACATACACTCAACTTCTTTCGTTGACCATGGCGAGGCCTGTTCTGAGTGGAACCTGTCATGTTAAACCGCTGTATGGTCTTGGCCACCGTGCCGTTTCAGGGTGTTGGCAATCTTCTTACAGCCTAGGCAATCTTTATGTAGAACAGCAATTCATATTATTTTTTTCAGATCCTCAGAGAGTTCTTTGCCATGAGGTGCCGTGTTAAACTTCCAGTGACAAGTATGAGAGAGTGTGAGAGTGACAACACTTAATTTAATACACCTGCTCCCCATTCACACCTGAAGCCTTGTAACACTAACGAGTCACATGACACCAGGAAGGGAAAATGGTTAATTGGGCACAATTTGGCCATTTCACTTAGGCATGTACTCAATTTTCATGCCAGTTGTTTAGACATTAATGGCTGTGTGTTGAGTTATCTCGAGATCTATACAAGTTGTACACTGACTACTTTACATTGTATCATATAAGTGTCATAAATTTAGTGTTGTCCCATGAAATGATATAATAGAATATTTATAAAAAATGTGGGGGGTGTACTCACTGTATATTGATTACCTATGGTCAGGATAGGTCATCAATATTAAATCATGGGGATTGTAAACCTGGCAGCCCTGCTGATCAGATTTTTAAAGAGAAGGCGGCACTCCATGCAAGCGCTGCTTCCTTTTCATTACACTACATGTCGTCTCCTCTGGAATGGTGGAGTATTGTAATTACAAGTACTCACTCCATTCAAGTTATTACACTGCACCTTCAAAACTTCCGAGACAATGGGATATATAATTAAGAGGAAGCAGCGCTTGCATGGAGCGCCGCCTACTCTTCAAACAGCTGATCGGAAAGGATGTTTGGTGTAGAACCCCCGCTGATATCAGATATTGATAACCTATCCTGATAATAGGTCATCAATATGTATGGCCTGCACAATCCCTTTAATTAATGTATCCAGTGATTGTGGAATGCGAATGCCTGAATAAATACCTTTGTTGATAACATATATGGGATTTAAACTTGAGTTAAACTTTATTTAAAACTAACAATGTTATAGCGGTTGTGCCAAAAACTACTTTTCACTCTAAAGTTTATTTTCATCAATGACTCCAGCCCCCATTCCTCCTTTGTCTTTAAATTTACCTCATTTGCAGTTTTCTCTAATCCCCCATGCTTGACTCCTACTTCCTGTTTTGTCATGTGTCTGCTGTCCCATCATGCCTTAGGGCAGTGAGATGTATCCTGACATCAGTAGTCATGTGACACTAACCAGGCCCCTTGTTCTTACCAATGACGTTTCTGTGTCCTACATTACAAGGCTCTAATGTACGACATAACCTACAGCGACTTAATATGAAAACTGATTTACCACAGGGTGCAATAGTAGGCTGCAGGGGCAGACTGACAACTCATGGGGCCCCCTGGCAATAAGAGATTATGGGGCCCCTGTGTCCCCGCCCACCTTAAGCCACACCCACACACAGCCCCACCCACATATTGCACCGCGTCGGCTCCAGGCTCATGTGGGCCTTTGGGCGATAAAGTCTCAGTGGGCCCCCCTATACAGTGATAACTCTCTGAGTACAGATAATATAGTAGATGTCCCCAGCAGTTCTATGTAACAACACAGATAACACAGTGATGACTATCTGAGTACAGAGAATGTAGTAGTGTTACCTGCAGTCCTATGTAAAACTACAGATAACACTAGTGTAGATAATGTGGTAGTGTTACCTGCAGTCCTATGTAAAACTACAGATAACACTAGTGTAGATAATGTGGTAGTGTTACCTGCAGTCCTATGTAAAACTACAGAAAACACTAGTGCTGATAATGTGGTAGTGTTACCTGCAGTCCTATGTAAAACTACAGATAACACTAGTGTAGATAATGTGGTAGTGTTACCTGCAGTCCTATGTAAAACTACAGAAAACACTAGTGCTGATAATGTGGTAGTGTTACCTACATCCTTAGTGTGCCTCCCTGTCTCACTCCCATGGACTCCATGCTGGCGGCGCTGCCTCCTCTTCCATCTTCTTCTTCTTGCCCCACACAGAACGTTCTGAACTTCTGATGCAGCTGCGTCAAAACATAGGAACACTGTGGGCATGGTGATGGTGACACACAGGGATAGACACACACACAGGGACAGACTCTCACAAAGTACGGCCCAGACAGCTCGTCTGTAGACAGATCCCAGAAATCACAGAGAACATCTGGCTGAAAGAAAGAACCGAGCAGCTTCAGGTGGATGGAGACAGCAGGTTGTATTTAGGGCTCTCTGTGTGCTGACACACTGTAACGCAGGTGCTGCAATGGAGGCAGCAAGGTACAGAAGGGCTGGGACCACCACTAGGATAAGGTAAGGGGCAGGAGGACACACTCAGGAGCAGGACCCGCCTCAGGGTCATGTGGCCCCTTATATAAGTCCATTACACAGTATAGAAATAATACTCCCAGGAGGTGTGTGCTCAGAGAACCCCCTATAAAAGGAATCTGTCATCTGCTTTTAGCATTTTAAGCTGGCAACATCGCTATGTTGACTAAAGTACCTTATTTCCAGGACTCTTCTTTTTACTTTATTTCGTTTAGTAGTTTTAGCCTACCTTATAGAAATGCCCCGTCCTTCTTTCTGTCTGCGGCCAGAAAACTTGCGCAATCATCAACGTCCTGAGGGCAACAGCGCTCAGGTCATATCACTGGGCTCGGCGCATGCCCAGTGAGACTTTTGAGGCTGTTGCCCTCAGGAGGTTGATGATCGCGCAGGCACAGGCCGCAGGCCGTACTGCGCCTGCGTGAGATTTCTGGCCGCAGACAGGAAGAAGGATGGGGCTTTTCTATAAGGTAAACTATGACGTGGGGAGGGGGCGCAACCGTTTGCCGGGCTGTGGGAGGTTATTTGATGATCAGGAGGCGTTCTTTGGCACTTCAGGGGGGCGTCACTGGGCACCGGAGAGTGAAAAAAACGCCCCTCTGGGCACCTTGGACCCTAATTAGCATAACATAAAAATCGCTTTTATATCAAAACTACTAAACGAAATAAAGTAAAAAGAAGAGTCCTGGAAATAAGGTACTTTAGTCAACATATCGATGGTGTCAGCTTAAAATGGTAAAAGGAGGCGACAGATTCCCTTTAACCGCCTCCTGGTGTTAATAAGGAATAGGAGGTAATTCAAGAGCAGAGAGCTGGTAGTGAAGGGGTTAATGACAGAAAATGGCAGAGACTACACACATACCTGCATTTCTTTACACGGCATGTATGGGGGAGGCAGACTGGAGTTGTTAGAAAGAGGCCCCGCCCATTAGACTACCAATCTCCACCTCCTTGGGTCACTGTCCAACAAGTACAGCAGCACATGATCATGTGATCCGCTTGACCTCGCCCATACAAGAATCACAGGGTCGCGACATCATCACAGGTCCTTTACCTCCTCCAAATGCACAGCCTGTGAGCCTGACTCCTCCCACACAGGATCAGATGGCTGTGACATTATCACAGGTCCTTTACCTCCTCCTGCTGAACAGCCTAGAGACTGACTCCGCCCACACAGGATCACATGGTAGTGACGTCATGAAAGGTCTTTTAGCCTCCTAGAAAAAGCCTCTAATGTATGGGCTCCTGGGAGGTCACGTGACCCGGGAATGTAAAATACGTGGTGAAAAAAAGCTCCTTAGCACGACTGCAGCGGGCCCCCATCCCAGCTGGGCCCTCGGACAACGTCCGAAGTGCCCGACTGGTCAGTCCGCCCCTGGTAGGCTGATAACTTTAGAATAAGGAAGTTTTGATGAATGGTGGTATTTGGGGAAAGTGATATAGCAGTTATATCTGTTGAGTGGGATACTAGTGGCACATTGTTGACAAGTCAGATTCCAGACTTTAATCAAAGGTCTTCGCCTTGTGTTTGAGGTCATAGTATTGTTGTAGGATCACATTAGGACCAAATCAAATGCATAATAGGTACATTAAAAATAATAACAATTCTTACCAAACACTTCATTTTAAGAACTATAGTTCAAGTCAGTGTCTGACTGAAGTCCCTTGGGCCAACCATAGGAAATCACTCTGAGGGGCCCACCCTCAGTATATATTGGACCTTAAATGGAGTCTGTCACCTACTGGCCACGATTTAAACTAATTATAAAGCTGTGTTGGACACAAGTACACGACACTAATGTTACCTAATGTTTCATTTGTGAGGGTTTCCAAAGTGCCAAAGATGTACAAATGAGCCTCCACAAGTGCCCAGGGGCGACTCGTTTGTTGCAAGTGCCCAGGCCCCCGCAGCTAACTCCTCCCCTGTGTATCCTCCAGCCAGCCCTGTATGCTTGTGATTCTATTTTTGCCAAAATCCAGTGCCTGCGCTGCATAGTCTTAAAACTTGATTTTGGTCACTTTGGAGACTCTCACAAAGGAAACAAAGGTAACATTAGTGTTGTGTACTTGTGGCCAACACAGCTTTATAATCAGTTTAAGTCGTGGCCAATAGGTGACAGACTCCCTTTAAGGTCCCCGTTTTACTGTGGGTCCATAATTGTCAGTGCTTGGGGCCACAGATGGATCCTCTGGTACTCTGGTCGGCCAGTCCGACCCAGGCTCAAGTACTTCACTATTGGGCGCAGAACTTTTAAATATAACATTCTCCAGCTCTGAGGTAAAATAATAATAATTTTGACTCATCAGTCCGAAGTGTTTTGTGTAGATGAGTCATTTGGCTTTGTTGCTTGTTTGAATGAATGACTTTCTGTTATTAATTCGTCTGTTTAGGACCAACAACAACACACATTTGTACTGTACTTCTCTCACACAGGGGACTCAAAGTGCAGATGGTAAATCCTTCTTGTTATGGAGAGTTCTGAATCAACAAAGTCAGTGGCTTCCATACCCTAAACACCCACATAGGGTCAAATTCATAATAAGCCATTTAACCTCTTTGTGACTGTGGGATGAATTCAAAGTACCTGTAGGAAACATACATAAACACAGAAAGACCATACAGACTCCATGCTGATGCTGTCCTTGGACGTATTCAAACCCAGGACCCCAGTGTTGCAAGACAACAGTGCTGCTAAATGAGTCACTGTGACCACTCGCAGGATAACAGACTGAACTGGATGGATAGATCTCTTTTTTCAGCCATTTTTTATCCTTACAACCTATGTTGCTATGTTACACTTCAGACAAGATTTCGTTAGACTGTAAAGGTTTACTTAAGTGCCAGAAATAAAAAGGAACCTGTCCCAGAACCACTAAAATTCACCAACTGTTCACACCGCCTTGTTTCCGAAAATGTTTTTTAAACCATAAAGGTAATGACACAGGTCATAAAGGTACACAGGTCATTACCTTTTTACCACTGAGGAAGGAACTACTAGTTCCGAAACGCGTCTGGTGGCGGTTTCTTATTGGACAGTGTGGATTATCATTCATAAAGAACTCTAACACAGCGCAACTCCAATCAGCTGCTTGGCGTCCCGGCAAGTTTCACATGCATGCATGAGAAGGAGGGATGTAACCAAATTATCACGATCAGAGGTAAACCAGCGCAGAATGAGTAATTTACACAGCAAGTGTGGACTGACAAACATATGTGGACTGACAAACATATGCTATGGTTACACACGTGCATAATAAGTGAGCTCATTGAGAACTGGCACTGCACATCTAACAATATAACAGACTGTGGGAAAGCTTTACAAGCCCACAACTAACTAAGAGAACTGTGTGAATGCCACCAAACAACAAAAATTACTAACCACATGTCCAGAGTGAAGAAACGAATTAGGAAACCATGTTTTTTATCATTATTTTTTTTAATCATTTTTTTTGTATCTTGTGATACATGCGTGAGCTCCGCATTTAAAGGGACCTGGTTCATGAAATGGACGATATGAATTATGCTTTTTAGTTATGTATATCGGTATAGTTTTTAATGTATTGAGTTTTATATTAAACAGTGGAATTGTATGCAAATTACTGTGAGCCAGCCATTATTTTTACTATTACTTTGGGTATAGCAATTCTGAGGGGTGGTCAGTAGGCTGGGCTCCAGGATAACCGGTGAACATCCTCTACCATATTAGCACATTGCAATTCTACCTGACGTCACCAAACTGAAGCTCTTGGAGTCACTGAAGCCTATTGCTTGAGTGGGCAAGTCATGGAGTCACCACAATCCCACCCACCTCGCTCTCATAGACCTCCCCCTGGCTGACTGATGTCATTACCTGCCCGTCTGAAATCTCACACAGGAGCAGAAAACACTGTTTCTCCGGCGGGATCCTGACATGCTCAGTGATCGGAGGTGTATGCACTTCAGCTTCAATCACTCACTGGACATGGGCTTGAGTTGACTGGGCCTCTGAGAGCAGATTGGACTGATGCAGCAGCATCTAGAGCCCATATAGGATACCTTGTAATAAGTGTGACAATGTCTCTGTGTTAAAAGCATGGGACAAGGTGCCCAGCTGCACAAGTCACATTTATTATCTAGTAATGTGGGCACGTAGGAAGTGGGCAAGAAACCAATGCAGCCATGGATGCAGGGTTCATGATGGGATGCAGGCTTGGATGCTGAGACCAAAGGATGAGATGCTGGCAAGGATGAATGCTTGAATCAGATGCTGTCATCAATACTAGGGCCAAGGGATGAAATGCAGGCCTGGGTGGGATGCTAAGGCCAGGGATGGGATACAGGCATGGATGCTGGGGCCAAAAGATAAAATGCAGGCATGGAGACTGTAGACAGGGATGGGATGCAGGCATGGATGCAGAGGAAAAAACACAGGATACAGGCTTGGATAATAGGATCAAAGGATGAGATGCAGGCAAGGATGAATGCTTGAATCAGATGCTGTTATGAATACTAGGGACAAGGGATGAAATACAGGCCTGGGTGGGATGCTAAGGCCAGGGATGGGATACAGGCATGGATGCTGGGGCCAAAAGATAAAATGCAGGCATGGAGACAGGGATGGGATGCAGGCATGGATGCGGGGGAAAAGACAAAGGATACAGGCTTGGATACAAGGATCAAAGGATGGCCCTGGAAAAAAGGTAAAAATGGCCCTATGTTGCAGGCGGGTCCAAATTGACATAAGGCGAAACAACATAATTAGGCAGGGACAACAGAAGTAGACAGGGCTAGCAATACTATAGTGCAGATGTATAATCCCCCAACTGAACAAATACCACAGTGCAGCACAAAATACTGCCACCCGCGCCACAGGATTCAACTGTATCGATGTCCTGAGGACATCAATACTGTTAAATTCAGGAGGGCACCTGCAGCTGCTGGACAGTAGTGATGAGCGGGAGGTGCCATATTCGATTTCGCAATATTTCGCAAATATTCAATTGAATATTCGTGTTATATTCGTCGAAATCGAATATTTGTAATTATTCCAATTATCGCGAATAATATGCGATTTAATTAATCGCGTATTGCGATTTTTTTTCTTTTGATAGTATAAGGCAACGTTCCTATGACTAATTAACTACGGCTAGGCTAATATGTGTATTTTACGAAATTTCATAATATTGCTCTAACTTTGTCTTTTAGAATATTACGAATATTCTAAAAGACGAAGTTAGAGCAATATTACGAAATTTCGTAAAATACACATATAGATTGTAATTTAGCTAATATAGTGCTATAATCCTTTTTTTCTCTAATTTTTTTTGCCTCTTCTGAACTTAAGTTTTGTAAAATATGTACACTATTAAAAAAATTACTATAGCAGTATATTAGCTAAATTACAATCTATGTGTATTTTACGAAATTTCGTAATATTGCTCTAACTTCGTCTTTTAGAATATTCGCAATATTCTAAAAGATGAAGTTAGAGCAATATTACGAAATTTCGTAAAATACACATAGATTGTAATTTAGCTAATATACTGCCTCTTCTGAACTTAAGTTTTGTAACATATGTACACTATTAAAAAAATTACTATAGCAGTATATTAGCTAAATTACAATCTATATATGTATTTTACGAATATTCTTAATATTGCTCTAACTTCGTCTTTTAGAATATTTGTAATATTGCTCTAACTTCGTCTTTTAGAATATTATGAATATTCTAAAAGACAAAGTTAGAGCAATATTAAGAATATACGTAAAAAGTTGAAATCGCTATTCGATTATTATAACGATTATTATTCGATTATTATAATTAAATAATCGGATTGTGATTTCAACTTAGCACTGCTATATTCCATATTAGGCTAGAATTAACGAATATGGATTATAGCAGTGTTAAGTTGAAATCGCAATTTGATTATTATAACTTGAATTAATCGGATTGCGATTTCAACGTAATTCTCAAATCCGACAGTACATTCTAGTATATGGAGACGTTCCCACGGTGATGGGGACGCTCCATGAGCACGGAAGTCGGCAGAAGCGGCAACGGGCACTGACTGGAGCAGCCAGGAAGCCAGGAATCCAAAGGACAGGTTAGGCTCCTTTCACACCTGATTCAGGTGTCCGCTCGTGAGCTCTGTTTGAAGGAGCTCACGAGCGGCCCTGAACGCAGCCGTCTGGCCCTAATGCATTCTCAGTGGAGGCGGATCCACTGAGAATGCATCCGCCTGCCAGCGCTCAGCCTCCGCTCAGTGAGCGGACACCTGAACACTGCAAGCAGCGTTCGGGTGTCCGCCTGGCCGTGCGGAGGCGAGCGGATCTGTTCCAACTTACAATGTAAGTCAATGGGGACGGATCCGCTTGAAGATGACACCATATGGCTCAATCTTCAAGCGGATCCGTCCCCCATTGACTTTCAATGTAAAGTCGGAACGGATCCGCTCAGGCTACTTTCAGACTTAGAAAATTTTCTAATGCAGACGGATCCGTTCTGAACGGAGCCACCGTCTGCATTAATATGAGCGGATCCGTTCAGAACGGATCCGATCGAACGCAGGTGTGAAAGTAGCCTAAGAACAACTTTAGGGAAGTGGAAAAGAAAAAAATATAACAATAAAAAAAAAAAGAATATTCGAGTTCGCGAATATATAGAACAATATTCTAAATATTCGCGAAATCTTGAAGTTGCGATATTCGAGAAAAAAATTTGCAATTCGAATATTCGCGCTCAACACTACTGGACAGGTATGTAAGAGAGAATCAGATCATTATGTACCCGGCTGGCGGCCGTGTAGAGGGTTTAGGTGGCCTCCCTAGTCATCGGCACACTGGGAAATTTCCCTGTAGGGTCTATGGCCAATCTACCCCTGGATGGGATACAAGCATAGATGCTAGGGACAAGGGATGAGGTGGAGAAATGGATGCAAGGGCCAAGCAATGGGATGCAAGCATGGATGCTATGGCCAAAGGATGAAATGGATGAAATGCAGGCACTTGTAATAGAGTAACAAAAACATGATATTATTATTATTATTATTATTATTTATATTGTTGTTTATTTTAGAAAACCACAAACTTAGAATATGCAAATTAATCTTGTATTATAATCAACATCACATTATAATATTTTGGCCTGTGATTGGAGTCCGAAGAAAAAATATGCAAAAAGGACTGTCTAAGGCCTCTTTCACATGGGCTTCATGTTTTTTGCCCGGATAAGAGGCGGGTGCGTTGCGGGAAAATGCGCAATTTTTCCACGCGAGTGCAAAACATTGTCATGGGTTGCACTCGCGTGAGAAAAATCTGCATGTTTGGTACCCGAACTTCTTCACAGAAGTTCGGGCTTGGGATTGATGTTCTGAAGATTGTATTATTATCCCTTATAACATGGTTATAAGGGAAAATAATAGCATTCTGAATACAGAATGCATAGTAAAACAGCGCTAGAGGGGTTAAAAAAAATAAAAAAATAATTTAACTCACCTTAGTCCACTTGATCGCCTTAGTCCACTTGATGAGTGAAAGTCGCAGCATGCTCCATATTGTCCGATTTTCACGCGACGCAGGCCCCATAGAAGTGAATGGGAAGCGTGAAAATCGCATAGCATCCGCAAGCAAGTACGGATGCGGTGCGATTTTCACGCACGGTTGCTAGGAGACGATCGGGATGACCTTTGATGACGTCACTCCGGTCATCACATGGTACGTCACATGATCTTTTACCATGGTGATTCACCATGATAAAAGACCATGTGATGACCGGAGTGACGTCATCAAAGGTCCTTAACCTCTATTTAATGCAGCAGCTCACCCCAGGTCCTGTTCATCAGCAGAGGAGACACAAGGAGATGCCGGCTTCGCGATCAAGTGGACTAAGGTGAGTTAATTTTTTTTTTTTTTAGCGCTGTTTTACTATGCATTCTGTATTCAGAATGCTATTATTTTCCCTTTTAACCATGTTATAAGGGAAAATAATAATGATCGGGTCTCCATCCCGATCGTCTCCTAGCAACCGTGCGTGAAAATCGCACCGCATCCGTACTTGCTTGCGGATGCTATGCGATTTTCACGCTTCCCATTCACTTCTATGGGGCCTGCGTCGCGTGAAAATCGGACAATATGGAGCATGCTGCAATTTTCACTCAACGCACAAGTGATGCGTGAAAGTCACCGCTCATGTGCACAGCCCCATAGAAATGAATGGGTCAGGATTCAGTGCGGGTGCAATACGTTCACCGCACGCATCGCACCCGCACTGAAAACTCGCCCGTGTGAAAGGGGGCTAATAGACACTATTTTCTTTTCTGAATTATTTGACTTTGACTTTACAAAGAAGTGCCTCAATTTTTCTCTTGATCGAATATATACCCCTTGTACTGACAAATACAAACTCTCACGTTTCTGAACATCAGTACCAAAAAGTGAGTTTCATGTATTATTAATGTAGTAGAACCATCTGGGCCAACTGAACATCGCTTTCTGCGATGGCTGACTGCGTGATTTAATATACTCCTAATGACTACAGGATGCTGAGCTCACTAGGATTGCGTGACTAACTACTTTCCGGGTGGCCACAGAGCACAGTGCCATTTGAGAGATGCATGTACCTGGTCCCTGACTATTTTGGGCTGAGGTGGGCCCGTTTTTCTTGATTCTTTAAATATAGACCTCCTATATCTGCCTCAGTTAGGAGTGTTTCTGAATGTAATATGTGATTTGTCATACATTTTCTGGCTATGGGGCCACTCCATCCAAGTTATCCCTGATCTCACAATATCAATGACTATCTGGAGTGTATCCAGGCTCTATTTATGACAGCTTGGATATGCATACTGTATATACTGGGTTCATAATTTGGAGGCTGTTAACTAATATTAAGTATAACGTGTGTACACCTAAAACTCTCAAAGTATGATGATCCTACTATAACCATATCTATAATTTAGCATTTCAGTAGTTTGGCTTTAGTTAAGGTTGATTCTGTGAAATTGATGTGATTTCCACTTTAAATATCCAACCTATTGACGGTGGACTTGTCAGACCTGTGATTCATATATGTTTGAGACATTAGAAGTACGCTTAGTTTCTAATTATTCAAACATGCTGAAGGGGCTTTCACAACCCTTTTGTGGTACTTTCCCCGATTACATGACAAAAATATATAGGTAATAGGTTTCTCGTATCACTTAATATATAGTCATTGGCTAACAATTACCTTTACCTATATTTATCGTACATTTATAGATGTACATGTCTCGCACGGAAAGTGACTGCCCTGTCTATAGACTACCTGAAACCTGATAAAGTACGTGATGTTGGCAGATGAAGGATTTTTTAAAAAGAAGTGTCATGTGATTGGTTCCAGGGTGACCAGTCTACACAATTTTAATGCTTTGAGCTCCGGATGTTTTTTCATTTTTCCATTGTGATCGAAAGCCTGATCAGGATTCAAATGTAATCAGTTTTCACACGTTTGGTTGTCGGAATTGAACGCCGGATTCAAACAACGCTAGTGTGAAAGTAGCCTACGTTTTTCTGAAAAGCCTGATCAGTCAAAAAGACTGAACAGAAGACATCCTGATGCATCCTGAGGGACGGACTCTCCATTCAGAATGCATTAGGATAAAACTGATCAGTTTTTTTCCGGATTTGAGCCCCTAGGACGGAACTCAGCGCCGGAAAAGAAAAACGCTAGTGTGAAAGTAGCCTAACAATTAATTCTCAGTCCCTTACCCAATGTAGATGCATCAGTGAGTGCCTTAAATTCCGCCTCCTGTGCAGACGCACAAGATGGGAGTGGTTTTTGTATGATTACCTTACCATCTTGGATTATCGCATACACGGTGACAAAGTGTCCTTGTTCATCATTCCACCATCTGGAGCCATCTACAAAATACTCAGCATCAGGGTTAGTTAATGGTGTTTAAGTAACATTTGGTAACTCTTTTGTTTTGGCAATCATCAATTCATGACAGTTATAATTTGCAATTGGATCAGACATTTCTACTACTCCCACTTCCCCCTCCTCTTCTAAATGTCAACAGAGTAGCTGGATTTAGAACAGTACATCGTTGTAAGGTAATGTGGGGACTGAGTAGTGCCTTCTCATATTTTGTGATTCTGGCTTGAGACAAATGTTTCAGTTTGGTGGAGTGTAGAAATTCAGCAACTGAATATGGTACTTGTAATGTAAGAGGGTGTTGTAGTACCAAGTCTTCTGTTTTCAACACTAATTCAGAGGCTGCAGCAACAGCTCTGAAACAAGTTGGCAGTGCTCTGGCAACACTATCTAGGCTGGTAGAATAGTATGCTATGGGCCGCATAGGATCCCCGTGTTTTTGTGTCCGTACAACTGAGGCAAATCCCCCTTGTTCATGACAATACAATGTGAAATTCTGTTTGTAATTGGGGATGCCCAATGTTGGTGTTGTAGTAAGAGTTAATTTGAATGCATGAAATGCACTTACAGCTCCTGGTGTTAGTTCAAAAGTCTCTACTTTGAGGCAGTCATCTAGTGGTTGCATCATCTGAGAGCAATCCTTAATCCAGGGGCGACAGTAACTGACAAGGACAATAAAGGAACGCAGAGCCCTTGGAGTTCTCGGCAGGGTGTATTGCTGAATAGCACTAAGTCTACTTTTACACTGGTGTTTTGGCTTTCTGTTTGTGAGATCCATTCAGGGCTCTCACAAGCGGTCCAAAATGGATCATTTTGCATTCTAATGCATTCTGAATGGAAAAGGGTCCGCTCAGAATGCATCAGTTTGGCTCAGTTTGGCTCCATTCCGCCTCCATTCCGCTTTGGAGACGAACACCAAAACACTGCTTGCAGAGTTTTGGTGTCCGTCTGATGAAACTGAGCCAAACAGATCCGTCCTGGCACACAATGTAAGTAAATGGGGACAAATCCGTTTTCACTGACACAATCTGGCACAATAGAAAACGGATCCGTCCTCCATTGGCTTTCAATGGTGTGCAAGACAGATCCGTCTTGGCTATGTTAAATATAATACAAACGGATCCGTTCTGAACGGATACAGACGGTTGTATTATCTGAACAGATCCGTCCATGACGGATCCGCACAAAATGCGAGTGTAAAAGTAGCCTAACTCTCAGGTGTAAGATGCTCAGTGCCTGGAGAGATACAGTGACCTAGGAAAATCACAGTAGATTTACAAAGTTGCAGCTTCTCTTTGGAGGCTTTACAACCATTTTTAGCAAGGAAAATAAGCAATGATAAAGTTTCCTATTTACACTGTTCAGGACTGTGACAACAAAGTAACAGATCATCAATATATTGCAAAAGAACAGTATCCAGATAGGCCGGCTGCCAGGACTGCAACACAGAATGTACAGGGTGGGCCATTTATATGGATACACCTTAATAAAATGGGAATGGTTGGTGATATTAACTTCCTGTTTGTAGCACATTAGTATATGTGAGGGCGGAAACTTTTCAAGATGGGTGGTGACCCTGGCACTGATAGCAACACCGCAGGAGAAATGCTAGCACAGGCTTCCAGTATCCGTAGTTTTAGGTGCTGCACATCTCGTATCTTCACAGCATATGCTGTGAAGATATGAGATGTGCAGCACCTGAAACTACGGATACTGGAAGCCTGTGCTAGCATTTCTCCTGCGGTGTTGCTATCAGTGTGTGAAGAGTGGGAAAAGAGGGTTGCATTGACAATCCAACACAATGGGCAGCACATTGAACACATTTTATAAGTGGTCAGAAACTTGTAAATAACTCATGAAAGAATAAAGTTACGTTAAAACCAAGCACACCATTGTTTTTCTTGTGAAATTCCCAATAAGTTTGATGTGTCACATGACCCTCTTCCTATTGAAAAAACAAAAGTTGGATTCAAAATGGCCGACTTCAAAATGGCCGCCATGGTCACCACCCATCTTGAAAAGTTTCCCCCTCACATATACTAATGTGCCACAAACAGGAAGTTAATATCAACAACCATTCCCATTTTATTAAGGTGTATCCATATAAATGGCCCACCCTGTAGAGCAGAAGAGAAAATATCAGGATAATTGGCAGCCCCTTGCGGTAAAACAATCCATGCATATTGTTTGTGACGGAAAGTGAAAGAAAAATAGAGCCAGCATTCTTCATGTACAGAGACAGAGAAGAAAGCATTTGCAAGATCAATGACAGTAAAAGATGTGGCATATAGGCATTTGGTTTAACAGCGTGTGTGGATTGGGCACTTGTGGCATATTTATGACAGTTACAGCATTTACTGCCATTAAATCATGTACCATACGATAGACTGAAGGCTGACCCTTCACAGTATGTCTCTTCTTCACAGGAAATAGGGGCGTATTGAAAGGGCTTTTTATAGGGATTATTAACCCTTTCCCCAACAGATCTTTTTGAATATTTGCAATAGCATTTTCCTGTGAATAATTTAGTGGGTACTGACGTACACATGGTGGCTTAGTGCCAGGTTTCAGCTTCATGACTACCGGAGTTACTGGCAGTCTACCAACGTCTGTCTTAGAAGTCGCCCACAAATGTGATGGGACTTCAGACAGCCAGTCTGGGGGTGTAAATTTAGAGGTAGAGGAGGCACACACAGAGTCTCTTCAGGCATAGGGGCTGTGATTTGGGGTTTTCCTGAAGAGAAATCTATAGATGCTTTCATGGCACTAAGCACGTCAGTCCCAAGTAAATTGTATGGACCATCTGAGCTTACCAACACATGCGTGACAATAGATAAAGCATCATGAATGTTAAGTTTAACAGGCTTTGTTAGTGGGATTTTAACAGACGTTCCCTCAACCCCTTGACAATAGATGTAATCTGAGGAGATAAGCTCCTCAGGCACATATTTTTCTTGTATTAGGGTATGTGCTGCTCCTGTGTCTACCAAAAAGTCAATTGAAGTCCCCGTCCCTTCTCACATGTGGATGGGATGATTAGTCGCGGACTTGGGGATTTGTCAAGGGGGTAGTCAATGTTGAGGGAACTCACAGAATTGCCGTCACTTCATTGAGAGGTCTGGGCAGTAGCCTGACCTCTCTGGGGACATTTGAGTAATGCCCCTTTTTCCCACAACATGTTACTTGGTCGCAGTTACATACCTTTTTATGGAACCCACCCTTTGGTTTGAAGGGTTAATTAGCCATTATTGCCTTCTTTTTATTTTGTAAGTCTATCTCAGTTCCCTTTGCGATGGCCATTAGGTCAGGGAACCGGCAGGTCCGCCAATCAGGGCAAGTCTTTTTTACAGCATCCTGTATGGGTGCTTTTAATCCAGACATGAATGTATATTTTGGTAGTCTCATGTCTTTTCTGTTTCCTGTCTCATACCCATAGTCAAGCCAGAGCGTAGTCAGCTGCAATCTGCTTAGAGTTTTGTGTTTGCGTCATAAAGGTATCAGTCTGATTGACCTGTTGCTCTTTCACCCAGGGTTTGAGGGCCATGATAAACTCCTGGTCCGACTGGTCTGTGACTTTATCTATGTGACTTTATCTATGGGGCCTTTGCCAGTATTCGATTCTTAAGTACCTCCCCTCCTTTTGTCTCTAGAACACTCTCCAGATACGCCCAAGTGGCTATATATGCGGTCTGGATGCTTTCCAATTTACTAAGGAAAGTACTGGGGACAATATGGGGGTCTGGCAAAGTGTTACATATGGCCAGAAACTCACTATGGGTCCATGGTCGATAAACATTATAATCATGTGTTTCCACTTACCCAGCTCTGACCGTGGGAAGGGTCTTATTGACCAGTGGGTATAAGCCCACACGGGGGTGTGGCTTGAGCTCCCCACAGGCTGAGCATTTCTCTCTCGAGTCTGGGTTCTGTTGTCCACACTTAGGACATGTCCACCCCTCCGGGCCATTATATGGAGGTGGTGCTGTTGGCGAGTTATGGGGCCTAATAGACCGTAATTCATGAGGGTTGGTTAATTCTTTTGTTGCCAATTTAATCACATCCCATATTTCATACACAGTCCCTTTGTCAGTGTCTTTTGCCTTATGGGTAGTCATAGTCATTCCCTGAGCTACATCATACCACATTGTAGCCTAGTCATATTTGTTATGGTCCTTCAACCACCCCTTAAAATTAGTAAGATATTTCTGCCATACTGGTTCATTCAATGTTCCATTCACACCTGCTCCTAATTTCTTTAACATTTGTCTACAGTATTTGGTTGCTTCAGTCCCCATTATGCATTGTATAATTTCAATTGCGGCCGAAGCAATAACTTCGGCTCATCAGAGCCAATACATTCTAATACTTTATGGAGCTCCTGCTCCGTACAGTATTAGAACAAAGTTTTATGCAAATCGATTTGGGAATCCGAAGTCGATTCGCTCATTCCTAGTCAGGAACAGTGTTGTTATGTAGACCTATTAACATCCACATCAACATTCACACATATACAGTATATGCATATTTAAACTAGGGAGAATTCCTATTTAGGTGTGGATCTTCACCCTGCATTAATCAAAAGGGTTAACTACTGTGTAAAATAAATTACTGCCAAATAATAAAAAAACTAAGAGACTGTGATTTTTGCTGTACATGTGTCACTCAGGGTGTAACCCAAAATTCAAGTGCAAACTATAAAAATTGATCTTTGGTTCTTTTTCCCCAGACACAATTAACACCTCAAATTTATGGAAGATTTGACAGAGAAACTTCCTAATGTTTACTCATACACAGCTTTTTTCTGCACAAGCTGTGTGGCTGAAATCTGCATGTATAAGTATTTCTAACATGGCAATACATGGCATATAATGCCCCCTCTCCCAATTCAAAAAACCATCATGTATATCTAGACATTAATAAATACACAGACTAGAGAGTGGAGGTAAAAGAATTGGCCATGGGCCTGTTTATTTAAAACCAAACTCTAACCACAACTTTAATAAACCATATTATGAGCCTAGTCATAAACTCCGATTCAATTAAACCATAACCATACATAAGAGTCTATCCCATCACGGGATGACTATCCTCTACCACCTTTCCTAATTCCATGGCCAAAATTCAACAAATGGGGCGGGTGGGAGAGGGCACAAAGGGTCCGGCTCCACTGGCAGGTACGGCAAAAAGGGGAACCAGCCAGTGGAGCTAAAACACCTATAGCCTTTACCCTAACAACCTCCACCAATTATACCTTTGTTACCAGGGTCCGGGTAACCTTACCCGGAGCCCTGGGACATAATAGGTCATCTAGCCTGACCAATAAAAGGGGGATCACCGGGCAGAATCCAACTTCTGCCCAGAGACCTTGATAAAAGCGGGAAACTTTCCCTCCAAAACATAGGCTAAAAATAGCCCTCTCATCTCTAGCCCAGTGATGAACCTTTATCTTCAACAGGCAATGCCAGTATTGCTATGTACACCCCTCCTAAATGTCCGGTGATCTTCCATTGCAATACATGGCATATAATGCCCCCTCTCTCAAAAATAACCATCATGTATACATAGACATTAATAAATACACAGACTAGAGAGTGGAGGTAAAAAATTGGCCATGGCCTATTTATTTAAAACCAAACTTTAACCACAACTTTAATAAACCATATTATGAGCCTAGTCAAAAACTCTGTAAGTAAAGCAAATATAATTTAGGACATTAAAACTAACACAACAAAAGTTTATTAGTCGTCTGTATTAAAAATACACAAAAGGGTGTATGACCAAAAGAACATCATATGTAGTAGGCTGACTATAAAGTCATGTGTGGTTCACAGTGACTGCATAGGTTAAACATGTTATTTGTCTGTCAGTCAGGTGAACACACTAAAAGATAAGACCTCTAATCCAGAGGATCAGAAACAGGCATCATAGAGCGCATAAAGCAATGAGTTATATGTGGCATGTGCTGTGCCACCATAACACAGATGCCTACAAGGATCAGATAGAAATAATGTATCCAATGCCGGGTTTAATGAGAGAAACAGAATTACAGCTGGATACACTCAGAGGATGGCCGTGCACTTTACCATCCCCTAAGGACAGTAGAAAAAGCCAGTGCAGAGAACTGCTGATATGGCTCATAAACAGCCAAACATCAGCCAGCGCAAGCTAGCAGAGGTGTGTTAGATGGAAGGCTCAACGCGTTTCTGTGTGCTGAGTTCGCACACTTCCTCAGGAGCCATTAATGTCATTTGCACCAGAAACTCAAGCCTGCCTAAGCCGCACTTCTCTAGTGTGAGAGTCGGCGTTCTAGTCTGGCTCTGATGTAAACCCCGGCACGGTATGGCCGCAAAGCGGCCGCCTATATGCTGAGATTTAAAGGGCAAAACACCCCGCCCCACAGGCGCTCCCCTGCTCACTCAGTCAACCTAGCGAGAGAACAAGCTATGACATCACCAGTCAGCTGGAGAGTGGGAGGAGTGAGGTACACCACAGGGAAAGCGCTGAGTATACTCGGGGAAATATTTGCGGCGGCCCGTTGACAGCTGGAGATAGAAGTAATAAAAGAACAACAATGAGGTGATCCCAGATGATCACAGATAAAGAACAGGATATCAGTATAAAGTAGGTTATCAAGTGTCATTGTAGTGTCCATAGGCTAAACATAATGGTAACAGATTATGACAGATGACATATATTGAGCAGGTCTACAACGGATGTATAACACCAGAGTTTCAGCACATATACAACACATAAGGAAGGCTATTCGTGGACTCTAGGTGGCCATAGACATTTACAATAAGGGGGAATAAACTGCCCCATATATCGATTTTTTAATATATTTTTTATAAAGTGCGAGCACAACAATATATTGTTGCCCACATACTCGATATTGCTGCCTATCAATAAATATAAAATGGTGGGCACTAACATAGAAAAGAGTGGCCCCATGTGTGAATATAGACATAAAATCCACACTGGCATTGCCAATAAACCAAGTGGGTATAGAAACCACAAAATGATGTGGAGGGGGGGACTAAATGAAAGAAGTATATGAAATAGTGTCATTGAGGCCAGTAGGTTTAATAGTGTGTAATCTAAAAATCCAATGAGCCTCTCTCAACAAAAAAATGCGATCCACATCACCCCCTCTCACTGATGTCCTGATTTGATTAATGCCCTGAAACTTCGTGGAGGACACCCTGCCCTCATGACTGTTTGTCACATGACGAGCAATGGGTGTGTCCTCTGATTTGGAAATATCCTAGACATGTTCCACGATACGCCTCCTGAACTCACGTATTGTTTTCCCGACATATTTAATGCCACAGATACATGTCAGTAATAGATCACCCTCTTTGATTTACAATTAATGAACAATCTATTATAGTACGTTTTGTTGGGCATACTTCCAACTAAAGATTTACTCTTGTTTATGTATTTACAAAACTTACATGACCCGCACAGAAAAGTGCCCGTCATGGTATTCCATAACCAAGATTGATATTTGGGACTCTGATAAAACTGTGAACCAAGAGATCCCTTATATTTTGGCTATGGCGATAAGCGATCGCTGGTTTCGGGGAAATTAGGCTAACAATATCAGGGTCTGATCTCAAAATGTCCCAGTTATCTGCCAGGACCTGACGTACTTCACTGTGGGCCCTGTCATAAGTCCCAATGAGTCTCACGATCTTGCCTGCAGTCTCTCTATTTTTAGGGGAGAGTAATTACTCCCTATTCGTGCTCATGGAATGCTGATATGCCTGCTTATGCACCCTATGAGGGTAGCCGCGATGCCAGTTGAGAGCAATTCCTTCTGACTCTTAGGTACTGCCCTTTTGGGATTCCCCTTTTCAAGGCCGCCGGATGACCGCTCTCCCATCTCAGGAGATTATTGGTGGTGGTGGGCTTCCTAAAAATGTTTGTAACAATTTGGCCAGAAGGACTCAAAGTGGTAGACAGGTAAAGAAAGGAGATTTGGTTCTCGCTGATTTCGGACATAAAAAATAGCCCAAGACAGTTCTTGTTCAGGGTTATGACAAACTCCTGAAACTGTGTCTTACTACCCATCCACAGGACCAGTATATCATAGATGTACCTTATCCATAGAGGGATTTAGGATGTAAAGCGTTCCAGGTGGTCACTGAATACAGTCTCTCTCTCTCTCCCACCAGCCCAGGTAGAGGTTGGCAAAAGTCGGGGCACAGGGGCTACCCATTGCCACTCCCCTGAATTGGTGGAAGATACGTCCGTTAAACAGAAACACATTGCGTTTCCATGGTGACGGGGACGCTTGTCGGGGAACAGTATGCCAAGGTGGAATAACAGTACACATTGGGGGGGAAAAAAGACGAATATTCTAAATAACGAATATATATAGCCATAGAAAAGCCATAGAAAAGTTGCCTTATACAGTTAAAAGAACGCAAATGATACGCGATAAATAGAATAATGACGAATATTCGATTTCTACGAATATAACACGAATATTCAATTGAATATTCGCGAAATATCGCGAAATCGAATATGGCATCTCCCGCTCATCACTACTCAACAGTACAATACAATACAATAAAACAACAATATATACGGTGACAACATATACAATGACATGACATATAGTATAATACCTGGAGGAAACAAACAGAGCAGCTGCTGGGCCTCTTCTGGTAGAGCAATCTTAACTAACTGCAGGAATGAGGGTTGGATGGGAGGAGGGGGTTGCTGTGGGGCCCAGTCATTTCTAGTTAAGTCACTGCACAGAGATTAGGTCTGCAATCTGAAAGATGCTGGAAGATGATGCAAGGAGGAATATAAGGAGGCACTGAGTTCATCCTACTGTCTCTCAACTGGCCTGGAAAGGACACTTCCATATCACATAATTGGGACCTATGGCAGCACCCTGACAGATTCTATTTATGGACTAACCTTCTAGAACACCAACATTGTATTTCCGCTAATAAAACAGATACGGTACCCTTGCTGCCATGTCTCCACAATACAGCTTTGCCCAGTGCCACCATGTCTCCCTGATAGAGCTAGCACAAACATAAATGTCCCCTTGCCCAGTGCTATTCTGTCACCATGATAGAGTTAGCAATAGCATAAATGCACCCCTTACCGCAATGTGTCTAGTTTATTGAACTAGTAGTGACAATGCGCAAACACCATATAAACAAATTATAATTGAAATGGGCACCTGAAATCCAATCTAGCTACACACTACACAAGCTTAAAGGGGCATTTTAATTTTTTTATTCATTCATTATTGTTGAGTGAAGCAAAGCATTTGAAGCTGAATTCAGTCCGAAGTTTAGGAAAATGGTGATTCGCAATTAATCCAACTTTTTTCACTCTTCGGGGTACCAAATAAGGCTTTGTTAAAATGGCAGCTGCACGTGTTACAAAGCGAAACTAAGCCCAGAAACACAAAATCACCCATAATGCTGTGCAGCCAGTCAATCAGCAGATAGCCATCCCCTGTGATGTCACAGCACTATAAAACCCTCATCCAGCACGGTATCCGCCATTGTCCTATGAGCTGTGCATAGGGAGAGACTTGCCAAGCATTCATGCACTACCGACAGTGTTGCTGAAAACAATTAGTATAAGAATATTGGAGACAGAGAGTGAAGGGTGAGTGCAGGAAGACTTATTCTGCATTAGTTTAAGGGTCCATTCACACGTCCGCAATTTTGTTCCGCATTTTGCAGAACGGAATTGCGGACCCATTAATTCTATGGGGCAGCACGATGTGCTGCCCGGAACCGGAATTGCGCATTCTCACTTCCGAGTCCGCAATTCCGATCCCCCCAAAAATAGAACATGTCCTATTCTTGTCCGCAATTGCGGACAAGAATAGGCATTTTCTATTAAGTGTCGGCGATGTCCGTGTTTTGCGGATCCACGCATCCGTGGATCCGCAAAACACACACGGTCGTGTGAATGGACCCTTACTTACTTGTTCCTACATTTACTTATTCCTACATCAGCTGTAAACTAACATGTAATTCAATACCAATAAGACCATCATCACCTTTTGCTGGCTTTAATTCTTCCAAATCATCCTTCAAAGACTCCATATCCTAGAAAAGTCAGCAAGAAGCAGAGAGAGGATGTGCTGATGTTCCTGATGACATAGTCTCATTGATATTCAATAATGTGGAAAAGAAGGAAAATCAGATGGCAGTGGAAAAGCTGCCCAATAATTTTTTTTTTATATAATATATAAAATAAATATTTTTATTATACGAAATCATACAATTTTCTAATGTATATTCATTTAAAATTCTGCATACATAGCTTTTCTATACCAGGCAGTTGATCCCTATATGAGGTAGAATAGGTCTAGTCCATATACACTCACCTAAAGAATTATTAGGAACACCATACTAATACGGTGTTGGACCCCCTTTTGCCTTCATAACTGCCTTAATTCTACGTGGCATTGATTCAACAAGGTGCTGATAGCATTCTTTAGAAATGTTGGCCCATATTGATAGGATAGCATCTTGCAGTTGATGGAGATTTGAGGGATGCACATCCAGGGCACGAAGCTCCCGTTCAACCACATCCCAAAGATGCTCTATTGGGTTGAGATCTGGTGACTGTGGGGGCCATTTTAGTACAGTGAACTCATTGTCATGTTCAAGAAACCAATTTGAAATGATTCGAGCTTTGTGACATGGTGCATTATCCTGCTGGAAGTAGCCATCAGAGGATGGGTGTCACGGACGGTGTACAGGAAACAAGACAATGCAACATGCATATATGACTCACTGGATCCAAAGCTAAGGAACCAAAAGGGAGACCCCTGCACAAGACCTGAGACTTTCCCTGGCTGCTCAGCCTATGCAAAAATCCCAAAGGTGGATGGTTGCATATCCACGTACCTCGACTATATAACACCTGAACACCCTACAATAGTGAGAGGACACGACCACCGGCTCCCTACACCAGACACGGAGGGAGTCAGGGTCACCTGGGATCCAGCAAACAGAAAATAACAGATAAATGTACAGCATTTAACTTAGTAGCAGACTGGGAAATAGGATCAGCATGCACACACACTCCAGGAAGAAGTATATGCCGCCCAGTAAAGCATTATGGGGAGGAATTTAAAGGGAAGCAATCAGTCCAACTACATGACAGCTGAGAGAGGCTAACGAGATGAGGAACTGAATACCACAACAAAGAAAACTCAAGGAGGAGGTTCTGAAAGGCCTCTGTCAGAGCTTCTCAGCTGTCTGGTTGTGACAGTACCCCTCCCTCTACGAGTGGACTCCGGACACTCAGAACCCACCTTCTCAGGATGGGACCTATGGAAAGCCCTGATGAGACGAGAGGCCTTAATGTTCGTCACTGGGACCCACATCCTCTCCTCAGGACCATAACCCTCCCAATGAACAAGGTACTGAAGAGAACCGCGGACAAGACGAGAATCCACAATCCTAGAGACCTGAAATTCAAGATTCCCATCAACCATAATCGGAGGAGGAGGCAAAGGCGAGGGTACAATGGGTTGAACATAAGGTTTCAATAAGGACTTATGAAAAACATTATGGATCTTCCAAGTCTGAGGAAGATCAAGACGGTAGGCAACAGGATTGATGACAGACAGGATTTTGTAAGGCCCAATAAACCTAGGACCCAACTTCCAGGAGGGAACCTTCAATTTGATATTCTTGGTAGACAACCACACCAGATCACCAACATTCAGGTCCGGACCAAGCACACGTCTCTTATCTGCCACACGCTTATATCTCTCACTCATGCTCTTTAGATTATCCTGAATCTTTTGCCAAATAGATGACAAAGACGAGGAGAATCTGTCCTCATCAGGTAAACCAGAAGACCCCTCTCCCGAGAAAGTCCCAAACTGCGGATGAAACCCATATGCACCAAAAAATGGTGACTTATCAGAGGACTCCTGACGACGGTTATTTAAAGCAAACTCAGCAAGGGACAAAAAAGAACACCAATCCTCTTGATTCTCCGCCACAAAACAGCGCAGATATGTCTCCAGATTCTGATTGACGCGCTCTGTCTGGCCATTCGACTGCGGGTGGAAAGCAGAAGAGAATGACAACCGAACCCCCAAGCGAGAACAGAAAGCCTTCCAGAATCTGGAAACAAACTGCGTGCCCCTATCAGAGACTATGTCTGAAGGAATACCGTGCAATTTGACAATGTGATCAATAAATGCCTGCGCCAGCGTCTTAGCATTGGGCAAACCAGGAAAAGGGATGAAATGCACCATTTTGCTAAAACGGTCCACCACCACCAGAATCACAGTCTTCCCCGAGGAACGAGGCAGGTCCGTTATGAAGTCCATGGACAGATGTGTCCAAGGACGGGAAGGAATGGGTAAGGGAAGGAGAGGACCTGATGGCCGTGAATGAGGGACTTTGGCACGAGCGCAAGTCTCGCAGGCTGCCACAAAACCCTCAACCGACTTACGAAGCGCAGGCCACCAGAATCTCCGAGCGATGAGATCCAGTGTGGCTCTTGCCCCCGGGTGCCCAGCAAGGACCGTATCGTGGTGTTCCTTAAAAATCTTGTGTCTTAAAGCGAGAGGCACAAACAACCTCCCAGGAGGACAAAGATCAGGAGCCTCTGACTGGGCTGCCTGCACCTCTGCCTCCAATTCAGAAAAAAGAGCAGAGACCACCACACCTTCAGCCAAAATGGGACCCGGGTCTTCAAAATTCCCGCCTCCCGGAAAACAACGTGACAGGGCATCTGCCTTCACATTCTTAACTCCAGGGCGGAACGTGACAACAAAATTAAACC
The DNA here is from genome assembly GCF_014858855.1 of Bufo gargarizans. NCBI lineage: Eukaryota > Metazoa > Chordata > Amphibia > Anura > Bufonidae > Bufo > Bufo gargarizans. The sequence continues at coordinate 319,637,897 of NC_058081.1, forward strand.
TAGAAAAGAACAAAGACCATCTGGCCTGTCTCGGGTTCAGACGCTTGGCTGACTCCAAGTAGGCCAGATTTTTATGGTCAGTAAATACGGTAATAGGGTGTCTGGCTCCCTCTAGCCAATGGCGCCATTCCTCAAAAGCCAACTTGATGGCCAACAATTCCCTATCTCCCACATCGTAATTTCTCTCTGCGGAGGAGAGTTTTTTCGAGAAAAAGGCACACGGTCGCCATTTGGCAGGAGAGGAACCCTGAGACAAGACCTGCCCCCACACCCACCTCAGAAGCATCAACCTCAACTATGAAGGGTAAAGAAATATCAGGTTGCACCAAGATGGGAGCGGAAGCAAAACTCTCCTTGATATTAGAAAAAGCCTTACGCGCCTCTACTGACCAAGAAGAAAAATCTACCCCCTTTCTGGTCATATCAGTGAGTGGTTTAACAATAGAGGAATAATTCAAAATAAACTTCCTGTAATAATTGGCAAAGCCCAAAAAACGCATCAGCGCCTTCTGATTCTCAGGAAGCTCCCACTCAAGCACAGCGCGGACCTTCTCGGGGTCCATGCGAAAACCAGAAGCGGAGAGAAGAAACCCCAGAAATTGAATTTCTGGAACCGCAAACACACATTTTTCCAGTTTCGCATATAATTTATTCTCCCGCAGGATGAGCAAGACCTGACGTAAATGTTCCTTATGAGTTTTGAAATCAGGAGAAAAAATCAAAATGTCATCCAAATACACTAATACAAATTTTCCCATCAAATGATAAAAAATGCTGTTCACGAAATGCTGAAAAACGGCTGGGGCATTCATCAAACCAAAAGGCATAACCAAATTCTCAAAATGGCCCTCAGGGGTATTGAAGGCCGTCTTCCATTCGTCTCCTTCTCTGACCCTGACCAGGTTGTATGCCCCTCTTAGATCTAATTTGGAAAAGACTTTAGCCCCAACAACCTGGTTAAACAGGTCCGGGATCAGAGGAAGCGGATAAGGGTCACGAATAGTGATACTGTTCAGCTCCCTGAAATCCAGACAAGGTCTTAAAGAACCATCTTTTTTCTTAACAAAGAAAAAAACAGCGGCAACAGGTGACTTCGAGGGTCGTATGTGTCCTTTTCTCAGACTCTCAGAGATATAAGCACGCATAGCGATCCTCTCAGGTTGGGAAAGATTGTATAAACGAGATTTAGGCAGCTTGGCGCCTGGGATGAGATTAATAGGGCAATCGTACTCCCTGTGCGGGGGCAAATCCTGAACTCCACTCTCAGAGAAGACATCCGAAAATTCAGAGAGAAAAGATGGTACAGTCTTAGTAGCAACCTCAGAAACAGATGTCGTGAGGCAATTCTCTCTGCAAAAGTCACTCCAACCATTTATTTGCCTCGCTTGCCAATCAATGGTGGGGTTATGTTTAGTGAGCCAGGGTAGCCCCAACACTAGAGGAGTAGGCAAACCGCTAAGGACTGAAACATGACACTATCCTCAACATGAGCATCACTCACAATTAAACGGATATTGTGAACTATGCCCTTTAATGATTTCTGAGAAAGTGGAGCGGAATCAATAGCAAAAACAGGAATATCCTTTCCCAAAGTGCGCACCTGGAAACCATGAGTTATTGCAAATTGATTATCAATGAGATTGACAGCTGCTCCACTATCCAAAAAAATCTCACAAAAAATGCTCTTGCTCTCTAGCGCCACCCTAGCAAACAGGACAAAACGGGAACTACAAGCAAACGGAAAACCTTCAATTTCCGCCTTAACCCTGCCAATAGTAACAGACGGAACATTTTTAAAAGATTTTTTCCTGTTTGTTTCTTTATTACTCCCAGAAAACTGCCTGAATCTCCTAGAGGGACAAACATTTGCCAAATGATTTATACCTCCACAACAAAAACAAACCCTCCCATGCGAGCTGAATCTTCTATTGTCAGAAGCAATCAACCCCAGCTGCATGGACTCCTGCTCAGAAGGGGCTGACAGCGACCGAGACCGCTGCGCACAGAATGAGACCGCTGCACTGTCCTGGGACTGAGTATGACAGGAAGGAGATATCTCTCCTCTCTCTCTAAGACGCCTGTCAATACGAACGGCCTGAGACATAGCAGAGTCCAAGGAAATAGGCCTCTCATGAAAGGCAAATGCATCTTTCAATCCCTCTGAAAGACCATGGCAAAATTGACATCGGAGTGCAGCATCATTCCAACCAGTATCAGCTGCCCATCTCCGAAATTCTGAGCAGTATATCTCTGCGGATTGTTTACCCTGGCATAATAGACGTAGTCTAGACTCAGCCAGAGCAATACGATCCGGATCATCATATATCTGACCCAGGGCCTAAAAAGAATTCATCCACTGAACGGAGAGGCCGTGCCCCCTCCGGCAGCGAAAAGGCCCAAGACTGAGCGTTACCCCTGAGCAGCGATATAATGATCCCCACCCTCCGTTCCTCATTCACCAGAGGAATGGGGAAGAAGGCGAAAATGGAGTTTGCAAGCCTCTCTAAAATGCACAAAATTCTCACTACCCCCGGAGAACGTATCCGGGAGCGAGATCTTAGGCTCAGAACAAACTCCATGAACGCAAGCTGAACCGGTCACTTGAAGCTGAGAAAAAGTCTTACGGAGATCAGCTACCTCCAATGAAAGACCCTGGAAGCGTTCAGCCAAAAGTGAAACCGGATCCATGCTTGAGACGGTTTTGGCGGCTTATAATGTCACGGACGGTATACAGGAAACAAGACAATGCAACATGCATATATGACTCACTGGATCCAAAGCTAAGGAACCAAAAGGGAGACCCCTGCACAAGAGCTGGGACTTTTTCCAAAGGTGGATGGTTGCATATCCACGTACCTCGACTATATAACACCTGAACACCCTACAATAGTGAGGGGACACGACCACCGGCTCCCTACACCAGACACGGAGGGAGTCAGGGTCACCTGGGATCCAGCAAACAGAAAATAACAGATAAATGTACAGCACTTAACTTAGTAGCAGACTGGGAAATGGGATCAGCATGCACACACACTCCAGGAAGAAGTATAAGCCGCCCAGTAAAGCATTATGGGGAGGAATTTAAAGGGAAGCAATCAGTCCAACTACATGACAGCTGAGAGAGGCTAACAAGATGAGGAACTGAATACCACAACAAAGAAAACTCAAGGAGGAGGTTCTGAAAGGCCTCTGTCAGAGCTTCTCAGCTGTCTGGTTGTGACAATGGGTACATGGTGGTCATGAAGGGATGGACATGGTCAGAAACAATGCTCAGGTAGCCCGTGGCATTTAAACAATGTCCAATTGGCACTAAGGGGCCTAAATTGTGCACAGAAACCCTCCCCCACACCATTACACCACCACCACCAGCCTGCACAGTGGTAACAAGGCATGATGGATACATGTTCTTAATCTGTTTACGCCAAATTTTGACTCTACCATTTGAATGTCTCAACAGAAATCGAGACTCATCAGACCAGGCAACATTTTTCCAGTCTTCAACAGTCCAATTTTGGTGAGCTCGTGCAAATTGTAGCCTCTTATTCCTATTTGTAGTGGAGATGAGTGGTACCCGGTGGGGTCTTCTGCTGTTGTAGCCCATCCGCCTCAAGGTTGTGCGTGTTGTGGCTTCACAAATGCTTTGCTGCATACCTCGGTTGTAATGAGTTATTTCAGTCAACGTTGCTCTTCTATCAGCTTGAATCAGTCGGCCCATTCTCCTCTGACCTCTAGCATCAACATGGCATTTTCGCCCACAGGACTGCCGCATACTGGATGTTTTTCCCTTTTCACACCATTCTTTGTAAACCCTATAAATGGTTGTGTGTGAAAATCCCAGTAACTGAGAAGATTGTGAAATACTCAGACCGGCCCATCTGGCACCAACAACCATGCCACGCTCAAAATTGCTTAAATCAACTTTCTTTCCCATTCTGACATTCAGTTTGGAGTTCAGGAGATTGTCTTGACCAGGACCACAACACTACATGCATTGAAGAAACTGCCATGTGCTTGGTTGACTAGATAATTGCATTAATGAGAAATAGAACAGGTGTTGCTAATAATTCTTTAGGTGAGTGTATGAGTCCTATGTAATGTATCCATGGCCTGACAGAAACATGGCATCAGTCATGTGATACTCTTCCCATCATATAATCCTTGACATTTAATAAGCAACAGTTCTACATGTCATATATGTGCTAGGTCAGCACATAGGACACATCCATGTGATAACTAAATAGGATAATATTTTTTTAATACATTAACTATCACTGTATGTACTGAAATTGATGTCTGTATTTAGGTGATGTTTGCTTGTTTTTAGGTTAGTTATAAAATGGCTGCCTGTCTTTAGGTGATGCAGTCATGTTGTTAACAAAGTTTAGTGTAAAAACACAAACTCAGCAGACACAGAAATTTGCTTCTACTCAGACACAGATGGCCATGATGAAGAGATGCTACAATTAGTAATACTGAATATACTGTATATTTCTGCTCCTCAATGGAATACTATTCAACTTTTAGATACCTGGGCAGTTAACTGAATGCTAGAGGTCACATGATACTTGGGAGGATTGCATTACTGAAGCCATGTTTAGTTCTATTTAGCTCTCCTGTGGATTCATTTTACTAGACTAAAATGGCCCGTACCATTTTTATTTTCCTTTGGACAGAGACTGCATTGATATAAAGTTATGTGAGCAAAATAGATATATATTTTAAAATTGTTCAACATCCTATTCTCTAAACAAATAAATGTAATGATTAAAACTGAAATAACTCTTTAAGGATGCCCATGGGGCAGAAATGTGGATTCATTACCATTTTTATGGGTTATTTTTCAGGTGAGTGGCAATTTCTTAGAATTCCTCCACTTGAATTTTGGCCTTTGAAATCCACCATTGCAGGGATTATCTGGTTGTTCTGCCATGTCATCTAACAGAGACTGAAGGAGATGGTGATGCCTCAGCCCACAGCAGAACCCTGGCTGTGAGTTTCCAGTGGGTGAATGAAAACTTTTTCATTTTTTAACTGCATCAAGCTGTGGGTAGAAACCCATGCCATGTCAAGAAGCTGCCTTACTCTGGATCCCAATTCTTTACAAGTATTTTTCTCTGTAGTGCTGTTTGTTTTGGATGAGGGTAATTACCCTTTGGCAATTGTGGACATTGGATTCCTATGAAACTACTGCTGATGCTCGCATCTTCAAGGCTTCCAGAATGGGTCAGCAGCTTTTTAACAACAGCTTGCCCTCCCTGAACCCCTACTACTGCCTAGTGGCCACATCATAGTGGCCACATCAACCCACATGTTGCACATGTTTCCCAGAGGAGGTGTGGCCAACAGGAGGTGCAACTTTAATTACCAACTCACAAATGCCCATTGGTTTGACGACTGTAACATATGGACAGTGTCCATGTTTTCTATTCAGATGGATTCAGACAATGTGAACTTGGTGATACAAGGACCTTTCACGGAAATTGCGCGCTTACATTTCTCCCTCAATAACTCATATTTATTATTTTGTTTATGCAGTCTGACTTGGTGATGCAGGGCTTTTGGCCTAACAATAATATGGGCCTAACCGCTAATCTGATGCTAGCATCATGTGTCTAGCACCTTGCAGAAGGTTCATTTGTGTACTTTGTATTTTGGTAAAAAAAAATTAACTAATACCTCATTTTGTTGATTTTGATGAAAATAATGTTGTCACTGTTGTCTATCTTTTTTTTTTATACCAATTACACATATTTGGGATATGCATCATTGGGTGTCAAAATCATGTATAGGACTAGCTTAAAATTTTCTTTACTAATAATTGTATTTACTGTACCCAGAAGGATCTTGCAAGTTTATGACCTCCAATCAAATATAGAATTTCTGAAGCTAGAGCTGGACACCTATCTTTAACTCTGCTTTGAATTAAGTCCTCTACCACTTTGCCAACCACCCTGCCCACTACAGTTCTAAACACATCTCACCACCCCACTCACCTCAGCTATAAACCACCCAAAGTCACTGAAGCACTCACCCACCACTCCCTGTTATTTTGGTTTTTATTTGTTTCTTTTTGGTGATACAAATGGTGATACAAATGGAAAACCATCACACCAACATGGTGCTAAAATGCTAAAGATAAATAACAAAAATATATCAAATAACTGGTGGAATGAGGTTGCACCTGCTGGTGAGTCAGCCACATTACCCTCACCCCTGCTCACCAGACTGCTGTGGAAAATATGGGAATGTAATCTGGCCAGAATATAAAGGCTAGGGACAGGAGACCTATGGTAATCAGGCTTGTAGGATTATGCATGTCTTGGGAATAAAGGGAAAGGGAGGTATATTATGCTATTTGCCTATAATGATGTTCCCATGGAGCAAAAGAAAGGTGCTAGGGTGCTGGGTGATGGAGGAGCCACAGCAGAACTGCACTCTGCATGCAGCCACCTGTGGTCAATAGCTAGGAAGATCTCTCAGGGGCTGTTGGAAGACGCGTCTGCTTCCAGTAGTTCAATAACCACTTGGGTCAGGAGGTAGCAGTGTGGTGGTATCTGTCACAGATAGTGTGTGAGGCAATGGAGGAATATCTTCTCCACATCCTCTTGCTTACTCCATCTCAGACATTCTAGAAACCTGAAGTCAGAGCCATGTACTCTTAAGCCAGATAAGCGTCCCCTATTTCTCTCCATGTTACATCTTTGATCGCAAGTCTTTGGTATTCTTGGCCTATGCATGCCTTCATAAGGGTAAGCATTTTCTCAGTCACTGGCATGGCCTAATGCATCTGGTGGAGACAGTTTCCAGCACCAGAGTTTCTGTTGTTCAGATATCTTTCCCCTCATCTGAATCATCCAGGCAATTTCAGGTGCTATTTAATGAAAAAGGAGGAAAAAGGAAAATAAACCACTTTTGAATACAATATATTGAAAAACTCAAGTTTTCATAAAGAATTTCCACATAGCATAATGGATTTTTTTTTTTAACCAATTCTGGCATATGGGAATATAGTAATCACCGTACCAGCATATGGTATCAACATATTGTCATTATTATATTCACTGCTATATTTAACAATTACCTGTTTTTACCAGTACTGCCAAAATCCTTATACACCATATAAAAACCTTATAAAATGGTAAAACTTATAAAAAAAAATAATAATCTTACAGTCAGAGATCCATGTCACCCTTAAAAAACATCAGCTGCTGGGACATGGGTAAAAGGGGCAATTACTTTTCCATTTGGGGAATGTAGGGGCACAGCTATGGCAGCACAGTACCTCAGTAGTTATCGCTGGTGTCTTAGATTTGAATCTGACCAAGGACAACATCTGCATAGAGTTTGCATGTTCTCCCCATGTTTGTGTGGGTTTCCTCTGGGTACTGCAGTTTCCTCTCACACTCTAAGACATACTGATAGGGAGATAGTGAACTCCATTGGGGAAACCATGATATTGTCTGTAAAGTTCTGTGGAATATGTCAATGCTATATAAGTAAGTAAAATAAATAATTTACCAACTTTATGATGGTTAGTCCTGGTTCCTTTATCCCATTGGTGTGTGAACAGCTCTTAGGTTGCTTCCTCACAGGCCACACTGTCATGGTAGGCGTCTGCACTAAGTCCTATAACTCTTGCTTATCTTGGGCCAGAGTTATTAATTTCCCTACATCAAGTTAGGGAGACATCTTTTAGAGAAGAATGGGACTGAGTCTACAGTCTCTTGAAGACAGGCAAAATTCTGTTCAACCATGTTGTGGAGGGAAATTGATGGCGTAGCTTAGTAACAGATCATTGAGAAATTAATATAATTCAGATGGCTTCAGTGTGCATTCCATTCTCTGTCCCATAGACCTAAGTGGTTGAGTATGATCCGCCAAAACTGAACAGAATAGGTCAAGCAGTGAGTTTCTCAGATCTGATAAAAGGATGTGTTAAGAAAATGGATGTGGGAATAGTTTCATTGACTTGTATGGTTCTAAAAATGGTTTTAAAAATGGACAGCACTTGGAAGAGAAAAAATAGCCATGTGAATTTTCACTTTTTCTTGAAGGACAAACCCTTTAAGCAGTCATCTGATTGCTGAATGCAGCTCCACTGTCTTCTTTTATTAAAGTGTGTGGTATTATGCAGTACACTTGGAAGCCAATAAAACTTCTTTGCACCCATATAAAATGTTCTTTGTCTCCTCAGAGACAAATCTTTTTAAATAAGGCCAATTTTGCCAGGGTAGGAGCCATTTTTACAGAGCAGCTTTATTTTTTGGCTTACAGAGGGGGATCCCAAAAAGTGCACTCCCTCTGTCGCATTCATATGCTTTAATATACTAGTTTTTCATTGGTCTCCAAGATAAGTTTTCTCCAATTCCAGACAAAATAATCAAGAATCCTCCGCAATGTATATATTTTTAAATACCAAATAGCAGATTTCCTACTAATTAACCCATCTTTGTTTACAAACAAGGTAGATTGATTTCTATGTCTTTTGACTTTGCTGAGACATTTTAAATATTTTCCGCCTGGAAAACCCCTTTAATTATACTTGATTTTAGTGACCCTACTATAACAATGCTGTCTATTTTTCTTAATGCGGTTTACCTTGTCTAATTGGCTGTTTAGTTTATGATGCACTGCAATAAAGCAAACATATACTATCAAAGCTTCTTTGTGATTATGAAAAAATAGGTGAGCTTTTTTCTTACGAAACAATGATTTATGCATATCTGCTATGTCAATGATTGTAAGTAGAGATGAGCGAATTTTGAGAAAATTCGATTGGCTACTTTGCCGAATAAAAAAAAAAAAAAATAGCTTTGTGGCAAATTACTTAGTTGCAAAGTGCATTTTTTGTAAGTAGTAGGTGCAATGACAGGGAGCTGCGATAGCGCCGCCCCCTCATTGTACCCCTCAAATGCCACGTTCATACATGATCGTGACATCTGAGTGTAAAAACAGTGTGAAATGAACATTAAAAAAAATGTTTTAATCAAACTTACCACCTCCATTTGCTCGCAACAGGCTGGCCGCCACCATCTTGCTTGAAGATCTGGCGTGAAATTTTGCGCGGCGTGAGATGAGGTTATCACGCCGGCCGGCGCGGTGACGTCATGCATCACCACGCATGGGATTTTGGCCGAGATCTTCAATCAAGTTGGCGGCCCGTGGCTCGTTGCAAGCAAATGAATGAGGTAAGTAAGAATATTTTTGTTTTTTTTACACTATTTCAGGTTAAATCGATTTGATAACACAAAGCACGAGGAAGTTCAACTTTGAGGCAAATCAAATTTATTCTGAAGTTCGGATCGAATTCCACTTCGTGGTATTTGATTCGCTCATCTCTAATTGTAACCATTAATTATGGGTTTTTCCATCTGGATTTTCATGCAGAAAAAACACATTGTAATAAAATACCAGTAAAGTGTAGGAGGTCAGAGAAGTCTCATGTACACTTTGCCTTTTCTTTCTGTGCAGAATTTGAAATCTGCAGCATGTCAATTGTTTGTGTAATTTTTTTGTTCATAGTTCACTCTTTGCAATGCAAGGGTAAGATCTGCGGCAGAACCGCAAACAAAAAATGCAAGTTACACATGCAAGTTTTGTTGCAGAAATTCACAGAAATCTGTAAGGAAATCTGTGCAGGTTTTCTGTTTGTAAACTTGAACCTCCATGCAGGTATCCTTATACTAGTACACTACTCACAAACAGGATAGAGAACTGCACTTACCCAGACCTGAAAGCATTTGCAATTGTTTATGTATTATAATGTCATGTATTTTATAATGTTAAGTTGTATGCAATAGCCGAGGAGGTATGGTTGGCAGGGACAGGGTTAAGCACACAATGCTTCCCCTCCCCTCTACAAAGTCAGTAGAGTGACCAGCAACCTCAGCTTTACAGACCCTGCTGCAGATGATAAATTACAGATTAGACACCCACCACCTAGCTAACATCTAGGCCAGTGTAGTTCCAGGCCTGTATCACACAGTGGACACTTATATCCACAAGTACCTGCAAGTAGATATTTAATTGTCACATATCCAGCCACCATTCCTCATCATTTGGTGACAGAAACTGCACTCTGTACTTAATACTGCTGGCTCTACCACAAGTTATATTTTGCACTAAGTTTCTGGCCAAACCACATTTTCACTGCACTAATCCCCAGAGTGCAATAGCCTGAGGGAGTACACATTGACACATCTCATCAGGGCCACTACCACTCCCATCCTCTGAAACAGGGGCTCACTGCAGAACCAAACATGATTATGTGAAATGAGGAAATCTGATTAAGTGAATTTTCTGCCCTATTTGATTAGCCATATTAATATTCTATTGACACTACCTAATGAAGGGATTAGATCAATCCCAAAATGCATTATACCATTTTTACTTTACATGCAAATTAATTTTTTGTACTTAACTACTTTTTAAGGAAGTGATTGGCGGAGCAGCACCCTTTGGATTCCCCCCATTTTTCCTTGCTGGCTTTCCTGTCATATGAACTTTCTGAAGTAACAGCTGGGATATGCCATAACATATTGAAAGGCTGAGGCCAGATCTTAGGATTCAAGCTTGAAAACAAAAGGGCTGAGTTCTTTTTGCCTTTTCTTACATCCCGTGGGCTTCCACTTCCAGGGAACTGCAATACATCTCCATTCAAGTACAAGGGTTCTGATACAGTTCACTGTGCAAAAGGAGGCTGTTGGCTCGTTGCAAGCAAATGAATGAGGTAAGTAAGAATATTTTTGTTTTTTTTACACTATTTCAGGTTAAATCGATTTGATAACACAAAGCACGAGGAAGTTCAACTTTGAGGCAAATCAAATTTATTCTGAAGTTCGGATCGAATTCCACTTCGTGGTATTTGATTCGCTCATCTCTAATTGTAACCATTAATTATGGGTTTTTCCATCTGGATTTTCATGCAGAAAAAACACATTGTAATAAAATACCAGTAAAGTGTAGGAGGTCAGAGAAGTCTCATGTACACTTTGCCTTTTCTTTCTGTGCAGAATTTGAAATCTGCAGCATGTCAATTGTTTGTGTAATTTTTTTGTTCATAGTTCACTCTTTGCAATGCAAGGGTAAGATCTGCGGCAGAACCGCAAACAAAAAATGCAAGTTACACATGCAAGTTTTGTTGCAGAAATTCACAGAAATCTGTAAGGAAATCTGTGCAGGTTTTCTGTTTGTAAACTTGAACCTCCATGCAGGTATCCTTATACTAGTACACTACTCACAAACAGGATAGAGAACTGCACTTACCCAGACCTGAAAGCATTTGCAATTGTTTATGTATTATAATGTCATGTATTTTATAATGTTAAGTTGTATGCAATAGCCGAGGAGGTATGGTTGGCAGGGACAGGGTTAAGCACACAATGCTTCCCCTCCTCTCTACAAAGTCAGTAGAGTGACCAGCAACCTCAGCTTTACAGACCCTGCTGCAGATGATAAATTACAGATTAGACACCCACCACCTAGCTAACATCTAGGCCAGTGTAGTTCCAGGCCTGTATCACACAGTGGACACTTATATCCACAAGTACCTGCAAGTAGATATTTAATTGTCACATATCCAGCCACCATTCCTCATCATTTGGTGACAGAAACTGCACTCTGTACTTAATACTGCTGGCTCTACCACAAGTTATATTTTACACTAAGTTTCTGGCCAAACCACATTTTCACTGCACTAATCCCCAGAGTGCAATAGCCTGAGGGAGTACACATTGACACATCTCATCAGGGCCACTACCACTCCCATCCTCTGAAACAGGGGCTCACTGCAGAACCAAACATGATTATGTGAAATGAGGAAATCTGATTAAGTGAATTTTCTGCCCTATTTGATTAGCCATATTAATATTCTATTGACACTACCTAATGAAGGGATTAGATCAATCCCAAAATGCATTATACCATTTTTACTTTACATGCAAATTAATTTTTTGTACTTAACTACTTTTTAAGGAAGTGATTGGCGGAGCAGCACCCTTTGGATTCCCCCCATTTTTCCTTGCTGGCTTTCCTGTCATATGAACTTTCTGAAGTAACAGCTGGGATATGCCATAACATATTGAAAGGCTGAGGCCAGATCTTAGGATTCAAGCTTGAAAACAAAAGGGCTGAGTTCTTTTTGCCTTTTCTTACATCCCGTGGGCTTCCACTTCCAGGGAACTGCAATACATCTCCATTCAAGTACAAGGGTTCTGATACAGTTCACTGTGCAAAAGGAGGCTGGGAGCAGCATTGGAAAAGTAAATTACTGTGAAAAATCCGAGTCCCATGGATTACTAAGAGATGACATACTATAGCAACTGACTATGAGGGGAAAACCACATTAATACACAAATACATGATGAAGTATAAGGTTTTAAAATATGGCAAAGACTATGGGGAATTTGGTTTCTGCAGTAGAACTTGCATAGAAAAGTTCCAAACAAAATTTAGCATGCTTCATTTTGCACAAAAACCTGTGACTTTTCTCCCCATTAATTCCACACTCACCACTTTTCTAAAAAGAACATTTAAGGGATGCAACAAATTTAATATTACTTGCACCATAAAACCGGTGTAACTTTCATCAATAATCTATGACAGCTCCAGCCCCGAAGTGAATGGAGAGCAAACCACGAGTTTGCAGCCACCCCTCCATTTATAGCGTTTGAGCTTAAAAAAATTGCTAAGTGCTTTTGCTTGGATCTTTTCAGTAGTCCCGTAGTGGTGAATGGATGAGTGGTCACATGTGTGCAGCTTTACTTCGGGCCCCATTCTTGAGTTAGAAGTGGGTCCCAGAGGTGGAACTTACATATATATGACATACAAATGTCGAGATTGAATAACCCCTTTAATGTATCTAATATTTAATAAAGCACTCTGTTCATAAGCAGGAGAAATCCAGTTATGTGTTTTCAGGTTAGAAGCCTATTAAATGTTCTTTAAATTGCCCAGCAGAGTTTAGTTTGTGTCTATGGATCTCAATCTGAAATCCCCCTCATACATGAAGGGTTCACCTTAGATTTCAGTGTTCTTTCGGAAAAAAATAGTGACATTAATGAAAGCTGAGGCGTTAAACTTGGAATTTCATGACTTTTAAGTAATGTTTTTACTGTTTCCACCATTAAAACTTTTAGTCAGACATGGAAATACACAAAAGGCCGGACACTACATCTTTCGGGAGAGCCCAATATGCATGCCATTACTTCTTCACATGGTGAACATTTAGGTGCTCATGTAAGACATGACTCAAGTCTGGACGGTACACAGTCTTCTAAATAATACACAATGTCTTTGTAATTGCTGGAAACAGAAAAAAACATCCCCATTAAAATGGAATAGTATGACACACAATGTCAATAGTAGTAAAAATATTCCCAACTCTGTTTACAGTAGAATGAACATTTTATCTAACTTTCCACCATAAATGGAAATAGTAATGCCTTTAACAAAGTCTGCTACAACTTTGTGGTTTGCTTCTCTTCCTTCAATTTAATGTTTCCATTTTCATTTTCCTGCTTTTCTGACTGTTCTACCAAAGTCATAATATAAATACATTGAATCTGAGACATACTGTAATATAAAGATCCTGGGCTCCAGTTCAAAAACTGTAACAGGGCACCTCCACTAACACTGGTCATTTATAGTATTGGTTTCCTCAGATGGGAAATAAGGGTAATTTAGGTTCCGAGAGATGCATACAGTATATCCACAATCGTTGCAACTGGCATATGTCATAACTTTCCCTTTGTAAAAAATAAGATTGTAAATAATTAAAACATCTTTGCACAACTAAATATATAAATATATATATATATATATATATATATATATATATACATATATATATATATACAGTACAGACCAAAAGTTTGGACACACCTTCTCATTCAAAGAGTTTTCTTTATTTTCATGACTATGAAAATTGTAGATTCACACTGAAGGCATCAAAACTATGAATTAACACATGTGGAATTATATACATAACAAAAAAGTGTGAAACAACTGAAAATATGTCATATTCGAGGTTCTTCAAAGTAGCCACCCTTTGCTTTGATTACTGCTTTGCACACTCTTGGCATTCTCTTGATGAGCTTCAAGAGGTAGTCACCTGAAATGGTTTTCACTTCACAGGTGTGCCCTGTCAGGTTTAATAAGTGGGATTTCTTGCCTTATAAATGGGGTTGGGACCATCAGTTGCGTTGTGGAGAAGTCATGTGGATACACAGCTGATAGTCCTACTGTCACAACCAGACAGCTGAGAAGCTCTGACAGAGGCCTTTCAGAACCTCCTCCTTGAGTTTTCTTTGTTGTGGTATTCAGTTCCTCATCTCGTTAGCCTCTCTCAGCTGTCATGTAGTTGGACTGATTGCTTCCCTTTAAATTCCTCCCCATAATGCTTTACTGGGCGGTTATACTTCTTCCAGTCTGCTACTAAGTTAAGTGCTGTACATTTATCTGTTATTTTCTGTTTGCTGGATCCCAGGTGACCCTGACTCCCTCCGTGTCTGGTGTAGGGAGCCGGTGGTCGTGTCCCCTCACTATTATAGGGTGTTCATAGTCGAGGTACGTGGATATGCAACCATCCACCTTTGGGATTTTTGCATAGGCTGAGCAGCCAGGGAAAGTGCCAGCTCTTGTGCAGGGGTCTCCCTTTTGGTTCCTTAGCTTTGGATCCAGTGAGTCATATATGCATGTTGCATTGTCTTGTTTCCTGTACACCGTCCGTGACATTATAAGCCGCCCAAAACCGTCTCAAGCATGGATCCGGTTTCACTTTTGGCTGAACACTTCCAGGGTCTTTCATTAGAAGTAGCTGATTTCCGTAAGACTTTTTCTCAGCTTCAAGTGACCGGTTCAGCTTGCGTTCATGGAGTTTGTTCTGAGCCTAAGATCTCACTCCCGGATACGTTCTCCGGGGGTAGTGAGAATTTTGTGCGTTTTAGAGAGGCTTGCAAACTCCATTTTGCCATGGTCTTTCAGAGGGATTGAAAGATGCATTTGCCTTTCATGAGAGGCCTATTTCCTTGGACTCTGCTATGTCTCAGGCCTTTCGTATTGACAGGCGTCTTAGAGAGAGAGGAGAGATATCTCCTTCCTGTCATACTCAGTCCCAGGACAGTGCAGCGGTCTCATTCTGTGTGCAGGGGTCTCGGTCGCTGTCAGCCCCTTCTGAGCAGGAGTGCATGCAGCTGGGGTTGATTGCTTCTGACAATAGAAGATTCAGCTCGCATGGGAGGGTTTGTTTTTGTTGTGGAGGTATAAATCATTTGGCAAATGTTTGTCCCTCTAGGAGATTCAGGCAGTTTTCTGGGAGTAATAAAGAAACAAACAGGAAAAAAAACTTTTAAAAATGTTCCGTCTGTTACTATTGGCAGGGTTAAGGCGGAAATTGAAGGTTTTCCGTTTGCTTGTAGTTCCCGTTTTGTCCTGCCTGCTAGGGTGGCGCTAGAGAGCAAGAGCATTTTTTGTGAGATTTTTTTGGATAGTGGAGCAGCTGTCAATCTAATTGATAATCAATTTGCAATAACTCATGGTTTCCAGGTGCGCACTTTGGGAAAGGATATTCCTGTTTTTGCTATTGATTCCGCTCCACTTTCTCAGAAATCATTAAAGGGCATAGTTCACAATATCCGTTTAATTGTGAGTGATGCTCATGTTGAGGATGTGTTAAGTTTCGTCCTTAGCGGTTTGCCTACTCCTCTAGTGTTGGGGCTACCCTGGCTCGCTAAACATAACCCCACCATTGATTGGCAAGCGAGGCAAATAAATGGTTGGAGTGACTTTTGCAGAGAGAATTGCCTCACGACATCTGTTTCTGAGGTTGCTACTAAGACTGTACCATCTTTTCTCTCTGAATTTTCGGATGTCTTCTCTGAGAGTGGAGTTCAGGATTTGCCCCCGCACAGGGAGTACGATTGCCCTATTAATCTCATCCCAGGCGCCAAGCTGCCTAAATATCGTTTAAACAATCTTTCCCAACCTGAGAGAATCGCTATGCGTGCTTATATCTCTGAGAGTCTGAGAAAAGGACACATACGACCCTCGAAGTCACCTGTTGCCGCTGTTTTTTTCTTTGTTAAGAAAAAAGATGGTTCTTTAAGACCTTGTCTGGATTTCAGGGAGCTGAACAGTATCACTATTCGTGACCCTTATCCGCTTCCTCTGATCCCGGACCTGTTTAACCAGGTTGTTGGGGCTAAAGTCTTTTCCAAATTAGATCTAAGAGGGGCATACAACCTGGTCAGGGTCAGAGAAGGAGACGAATGGAAGACGGCCTTCAATACCCCTGAGGGCCATTTTGAGAATTTGGTTATGCCTTTTGGTTTGATGAATGCCCCAGCCGTTTTTCAGCATTTCGTGAACAGCATTTTTTTATCATTTGATGGGAAAATTTGTATTAGTGTATTTGGATGACATTTTTATTTTTTCTCCTGATTTCAAGACTCATAAGGAACATTTACGTCAGGTCTTGCTCATACTGCGGGAGAATAAATTATATGCGAAACTGGAAAAATGTGTGTTTGCGGTTCCAGAAATTCAATTTCTGGGGTTTCTTCTCTCCACTTCCGGTTTTCGCATGGACCCCGAGAAGGTCCGCGCTGTGCTTGAGTGGGAGCTTCCTGAGAATCAGAAGGTGCTGATGCGTTTTTTGGGCTTTGCCAATTATTACAGGAAGTTTATTTTGAATTATTCCTCTATTGTTAAACCACTCACTGATATGACCAGAAAGAGGGTAGATTTTTCTTCTTGGTCAGTAGAGGCGCGTAAGGCTTTTTCTAATATCAAGGAGAGTTTTGCTTCCGCTCCCATCTTGGTGCAACCTGATATTTCTTTACCCTTCATAGTTGAGGTTGATGCTTCTGAGGTGGGTGTGGGGGCGGTCTTGTCTCAGGGTTCCTCTCCTGCCAAATGGCGACCGTGTGCCTTTTTCTCGAAAAAACTCTCCTCCGCAGAGAGAAATTACGATGTGGGAGATAGGGAATTGTTGGCCATCAAGTTGGCTTTTGAGGAATGGCGCCATTAGCCAGACACCCTATTACCGTATTTACTGACCATAAAAATCTGGCCTACTTGGAGTCAGCCAAGCGTCTGAACCCGAGACAGGCCAGATGGTCTTTGTTCTTTTCTAGGTTTAATTTTGTTGTCACGTTCCGCCCTGGAGTTAAGAATGTGAAGGCAGATGCCCTGTCACATTGTTTTCTGGGAGGTGGGAATTTTGAAGACCTGGGTCCCATTTTGGCTGAAGGTGTGGTGGTCTCTGCTCTTTTTTCTGAATTGGAGGCAGAGGTGCAGGCAGCCAAGTGAGAGGCTCCTGATCTTTGTCCTCCTGGGAGGTTGTTTGTGCCTCTCGCTTTAAGACACAAGAGTTTTAAGGAACACCACGATACGGTCCTTGCTGGGCACCCGGGGGCAAGAGCCACACTGGATCTCATCGCTCAGAGATTCTGGTGGCCTGCGCTTCGTAAGTCGGTTGAGGGTTTTGTGGCAGCCTGCGAGACTTGCGCTCGTGCCAAAGTCCCTCATTCACGGCCATCAGGTCCTCTCCTTTCCTTACCCATTCCTTCCCATCCCTTGGACACATCTGTCCATGGACTTCATAACGGACCTGCCTCGTTCCTCGGGGAAGACTATGATTCTGGTGGTGGTGGACCGTTTTAGCAAAATGGTGCATTTCATCCCTTTTCCTGGTTTGCCCAATGCTAAGACGCTGGCGCAGGCATTTATTGATCACATTGTCAAATTGCACGGTATTCCTTCAGACATAGTCTCTGATAGGTGCACGCAGTTTGTTTCCAGATTCTGGAAGGCTTTCTGTTCTCGCTTGGGGGTTCGGTTGTCATTCTCTTCTGCTTTCCAACCGCAGTCGAATGGCCAGACAGAGCGCGTCAATCAGAATCTGGAGACATATCTGCGCTGTTTTGTGGCGGAGAATCAAGAGGATTGGTGTTCTTTTTTGTCCCTTGCTGAGTTTGCTTTAAATAACCGTCGTCAGGAGTCCTCTGATAAGTCACCATTTTTTGGTGCATATGGGTTTCATCCGCAGTTTGGGACTTTCTCGGGAGAGGGGTCTTCTGGTTTACCTGATGAGGACAGATTCTCCTCGTCTTTGTCATCTATTTGGCAAAAGATTCAGGATAATCTAAAGAGCATGAGTGAGAGATATAAGCGTGTGGCAGATAAGAGACGTGTGCTTGGTCCGGACCTGAATGTTGGTGATCTGGTGTGGTTGTCTACCAAGAATATCAAATCGAAGGTTCCCTCCTGGAAGTTGGGTCCTAGGTTTATTGCGCCTTACAAAATCCTGTCTGTCATCAATCCTGTTGCCTACCGTCTTGATCTTCCTCAGACTTGGAAGATCCATAATGTTTTTCATAAGTCCTTATTGAAACCTTATGTTCAACCCATTGTACCCTCGCCTTTGCCTCCTCCTCCGATTATGGTTGATGGGAATCTTGAATTTCAGGTCTCTAGGATTGTGGATTCTCGTCTTGTCCGCGGTTCTCTTCAGTACCTTGTTCATTGGGAGGGTTATGGTCCTGAGGAGAGGATGTGGGTCCCAGTGACGGACATTAAGGCCTCTCGTCTCATCAGGGCTTTCCATAGGTCCCATCCTGAGAAGGTGGGTTCTGAGTGTCCGGAGTCCACTCGTAGAGGGAGGGGTACTGTCACAACCAGACAGCTGAGAAGCTCTGACAGAGGCCTTTCAGAACCTCCTCCTTGAGTTTTCTTTGTTGTGGTATTCAGTTCCTCATCTCGTTAGCCTCTCTCAGCTGTCATGTAGTTGGACTGATTGCTTCCCTTTAAATTCCTCCCCATAATGCTTTACTGGGCGGCTTATACTTCTTCCTTGAGTGTGTGTGCATGCTGATCCTATTTCCCAGTCTGCTACTAAGTTAAATGCTGTACATTTATCTGTTATTTTCTGTTTGCTGGATCCCAGGTGACCCTGACTCCCTCCGTGTCTGGTGTAGGGAGCCGGTGGTCGTGTCCCCTCACTATTATAGGGTGTTCAGGTGTTATAGTCAAGGTTTGTGGATATGCAACCATCCACCTTTGGGATTTTTGCATAGGCTGAGCAGCCAGGGAAAGTGCCAGCTCTTGTGCAGGGGTCTCCCTTTTGGTTCCTTAGATTTGGATCCAGTGAGTCATATATGCATGTTGCATTGTCTTGTTTCCTGTACACCGTCTATGACACCTACTGAATAGACTGTTAGAATTTGTATTATGGCAAGAAAAAAGCAGCTTAGTAAAGAAAAACGAGTGGCCATCATTACTTTAAGAAATTAAGGTCAGTCAGTCCAAAAAATTGGGAAAACATTGAAAGTGTCCCCAAGTGCAGTCACAAAAACCATCAAGCGCTACAAAGAAACTGGCTCACATGCGGACTGCCTTAGGAAAGGAAGACCAAGAGTCACCTCTGCTGCGGAGGATAAGTTCATCCGAGTCACCAGCCTCAGAAATCGCAGGTTAACAGTAGCTGAGATTAGAGACCAGGTCAATGCCACACAGAGTTCTAGCAGCAGACACATCTCTAGAACAACTGTTAAGAGGAGACTGTGGAATCAGGCCTTCATGGTAGAATATCTGCTAGGAAACCACTGCTAAGGACAGGCAACAAGCAGAAGAGACTTGTTTGGGCTAAAGAACACAAGGAATGGACATTAGACCATTAGAAATCTGTGCTTTGGTCTGATGAGTCCAAATTTGAGATCTTTGGTTCCAACCACCGTGTCTTTGTGCGATGCAGAAAAGGTGAACGGATGGACTCTACATGCCTGGTTCCCACCCTGAAGCATGGAGGAGGAGGTGTGATGGTGTGGGGGTGCTTTGCTAGGGACACTGTTGGGGATTTATTCAAAATTGAAGGCATATTGAACCAGCATGGCTACCACAGCATCTTGCAGCGGCATGCTATTCCATCCGGTTTGCGTTTAGTTGGACCATCATTTATTTCTCAACAGGACAATGACCCAAAACACCCCTCCAGGCTGTGTAAGGGCTATTTGACCATGAAGGAGAGTGATGGGGTGCTGCACCAGATGACCTGGCCTCCACAGTCACCGGACCTGAACCCAATCGAGATGGTTTGGGGTGAGCTGGACCGCAGAGTGAAGGCAAAAGGGCCAACAAGTGCTAAGCATCTCTGGGAACTCCTTCAAGACTGTTGGAAGGCCATTTCAGGTGATTACCTCTTGAAGCTCATCATGAGAATGCCAAGAGTGTGCAAAGCAGTAATCAAAGCAAAAGGTGGCTACTTTGAAGAACCTAGAATATGACATATTTTCAGTTGTTTTACACTTTTTTGTTATGTATATAATTCCACACGTGTTAATTCATAGTTTTGATGCCTTCAGTGTGAATCTACAATTTTCATAGTCATGAAAATAAAGAAAACTCTTTGAATAAGAAGATGTGTCCAAACTTTTGGTCTGTACTGTATATATATATATATATATATATATATATATATATCTATATACACACACACAGTGGATATAAAAAAAGTCTACATACCCCTGTTAAAATTTCAGGTTTATGTAAAAAATGAGACAAAGATAAATTATTTCAGAACTTTCTCCACCTTTAATGTGAACTATAAACTGTACAACTCAATTGAAAAACAAACTGAAATTTTTTAGGTAGAGGGAAGAAAAAATATAAAAATAAAATAATACGGTTGCATAAGTGTGCACACTAATACTTTGTTGAAGCACCTTTTGATTTTAATACAGCACTCAGTCTTTTTGGGTATCAGTCTATCAGCATGGCACATTTTGACTTGGCAAGATTTGCCCACTCTTCTTTGCAAAAACACTCCGAATCTGTCAGATTGAGAGGGCATCTCCTGTGCACAGCCTTCTTGAGATCACCCCACAGATTTTCAATTAAATTCAGGTCTGGGCTCTGGCTGGGCCATTCCAAAACTTTAATCTTCTTCTGGTGAAGCCATTCCTTTGTTGATTTGGATGTATTCTTTGGGTCGTTGTCATGCTAAAAGATTAAGTTCCTCTTCATGTTTAGCTTTCTAGCAGAAGCCTGAAAGTTTTGTGCCAATATTGACTGGTATTCTGAACTGTTCATAATTCCCTCTAGCTTAACTAAGGCCCCAGTTCCAGCTGAAGAAAAACAGCCCCAACGCATGAGGCTGCCACCACCATGCTTCACTGTGGGTATGGTATTCTTTTGGTGATGTGCAGTGTTTTTGCGCCAAACATATCTTTTGGAATTATGGCCAAAAAGTTTGATCTTGGTTTCATCAGACCATAACACCTTTTCCCACATGCTTTTGGGAGACTTCAGATGTGTTTTTGCAAAATGTAGCCTGGCTTGGATGTTTTTTATTTTTATTTTTATAAGAAAAAGCTTTCGTCTTGCCACTCTACCCCATAGCTCAGACATATAAAGAATACAGGAGATTGTTGTCACATGTACCACACAGCCAGTACTTGCCAGATATTCCTGCAGCTCCTTTAATGTTGCTGTAGGCCTCTTTGTAGCCTCCCAGACTAGTTTTCTACTCGTCTGTTGTGCCATATTTTCTCCCCTTGATGATGACTGTCTTCACTGTGTTCCATGGTATATCTAATGCCTTGGAAATTCTTTTGTACCCTTTTCTTGATACCTTTTAACAATTAGATCCCTCTAATGCTTTGGAAGCTCTCTCTGGACCATGGCTTTTACTGTGGGATGCGACTAAGAAAATTTCAGGAAAGACCAACTAGAGCAGCTGAACTTTATTTGGGGTTAATCAGAGGCACTATAAATGATGGCAGGTGTATGCTGACTCCTATTTAACATGATTTTGAATGTGATTGCTTAATTCTGAACACAGCTACATCCCTAATTATAAGAGGGCCTGCACACTTAGGCAACCACATTATTTTAGTTATTTTTGTTTTCTTCCCTCCACCTAAAAGATTTCAGTTTGTTTTTCAACTGAGTTGTACAGTTTATTGGTCACATTAAAGGTGGAAAAAGTTCTGAAATGATTTATCTTTGTCTCAATTTTTTTACATCACAGAAACCTGACATTTTAACAGGGGTGTGTAGACTTTTTATATCCACTATATATATCATAAAAGCAGCAAGTGATAATATCGTCCAATGTTTCATACCTGTACTACACACGTATAAGACCAGCTTATTTCTAGATAATGTTGCTTGATACTTAGAATCACCTGGTAAATATCTTTTTTCTACTGTAAGCGCCAAGTTAATAAAGAAGAAAAGGATAGTATATGTTATAAATGGAGCAAAATAATTTTTTTATGAAAAAGGGTTTATTTATTTTAGGACAGGCAGATACTGATGGCAGGCCTGGCGGCTTTTGTTAGTGCAGTGACAAGGGTTGGGGTGGCCCCAACGCTCTACTGGGCAATGTGTTTCTGCTCTACGGAAGGGATGGTAAGTCGTGGTGCACCCAATGGGAAATATATCCAGATAGTCAGGGCATGCAGTAAACCAATGTGCTTCTTTACTGTTGCATTTGGACATAATAAGACCAAGACGACACATAACAATTGATCAACAGTACCTCGCAATTGATTCAGTCATTGTTCCTCTACATGAACACCTTAGGTCTAATTTTATTTTCATGGACGACAAAGCGCCAGCCCATCGTTGTCACATCATTAGGGAACGATTGCTGGAGACTCAAGGACCTGAGGGCTGCCCTTTAAGAAGAGTGGGATACCATGCCTCAGCAGAAAATAAGTCTACTTGTGAACAGCATGAGATGTCGCTGTCAAGCTATAATTGATACTTAAGACCACATGACAAGTTTTTGAGACATTGACATTATTTTGGGGTATACCCACTAGTGTTGATCGAGCACCAAAGTGCACAATGGAAGTCAATGGGAGATACTGAGCATTAAACCAGGCACCCCCTGCTCTGAAGAGGCGAGGGTGTCTGGTTCACATGAAAAGGTCAGAAATTGATGAAAACACCACTGAAATTGTTCGGAAACAGCATGGGGAGGATCTCTGGATGCATCTTGGACTCACAGGTCGCTGCTGGGAACAATGTTTTCTGAGTAGTACACCAATTTTACAGACTGACAAAAATACACACAAAACCGAAGATAAAATCAATTTTAGAGGAAAAATTGTTAGGAAACATTCTTTCCTGTATATTTACTTGTATATAAAGTGCAAGTGCTGCCAAAAATTACAAGGAAGAGGCACTTCGATATAACCTGTATATCACATAAAGAAGGGCCCCATTCACATTGTGGTACAATTGTTCAGGTAGTGGGACTCCTACACTCATAAAGCCTATGCACTAAGTGAAAGGGCTGCCAAAAATTACAAGGAACCGGCACTCCAATACACACTTTATTACACATAAAGAAGGGCATCAAACAGACCCTTGAAAAATTATAAAAGATGGCTTGCTGGTGACCCTCAAAAACATTAGAAGTAAGGGCCTGCTGATAACCCTCTAAAACATTAGGGGCGAGGGCATGCTGTTGATCTGACCATCTAAAACATTAGGGGTGAGGGTCTGCTGCTGAGCTGACGTCTAAAAAATTAGGGGTTAGGGTCTGTGGCGGATTTGACCATAGAAAAAATTAGGGGTGAGGGTCTGCTGCTAATCTGACCTTCTACAACATTAGGGGTGAGGGTCTGCTGCTGAGCTGACCATCTAAAACATTAGGGGTGAGGGTCTTCTGCTGAGCTGACCATAGAAAAAATTAGGGGTGAGGGTCTGCTGCTACTCTGACCTTCTAAAAAATTATGGGTGAGGGTCTTCTGCTGAGCTGACCATAGAAAAAATTAGGGGTGAGGGTCTGCCGCTGAGCTGACCATAGAAAAAATTAGGGGTGAGGGTCTGCTGCTGATCTGACAATGTAAAACATCAGGGGCGAGTGCCTGCTGCTGATCTGACCTTGGAAAAAATTATGGGTGAGGGCCTGTGGTGAGCTGACCATCTAAAACATTAGGGGTGAAGGTCTGCTGCTCAGCTGACTTTCTAAAACATTAGGGGTGAGTGCCTGCTGCTGAGCTGACCATCGAAAAAATTATGGTTGAGGGCCTGCTGCTGATCTGACCATGAAAAAAATTATGGGCGAGTGCCTGCTGCTGATCTGACCATGGAAAAAATTATGGTTGAGGGCCTGCTGCTGAGCTGACCCTCTAAAAGATTAGGAGTGAGGGCAGGCTAATAAACATGTTGAGATGATGGAGGAGGAGGACGAGAAAAGTAAGATTGAACCATATATACTTTTATGGTGTATTCAATACTCCATAAAAGCCACATTTAAAGTTCAGCCACTTTCCTCTGATGTAATAGAGAAGTCAGGGGCAATCGAGACTTGTTCATTTTGATAAGAGTCAACCGGTGCACATTTTCAGTTGACAGTTGGACGTGCTTATCAGTTATTATGCCCATAGCATCACTAAATACCATCTCTGATAAAACGCCGGTGGCAGCGCAGGCCAGCACCTGCAAGGCGTAGAGCGTCAGTTCGTGGCAAGTGTCCAGCTTGGACACCCAATAGTTGTAAGGCACAGAGGGATCATTGAGGGTGCAGACACGGTCTGCTACGCACTCCTTCACCATCTTCCAAAATTTTTCCCTCCTTGTGACAGTAGGCCACTCATCAGGGTGAGGGTGCTGAAGGGGTGTAATGAAACTGTCCCAGGCTTTGGAGAGTGTTTCCCTGCATCTGTTAGAACTGCTGTGTGTTCCCCTCGTCTCCCTTCCTTGGTTGCCCAAGGAACTACGTTATCTGCCGCCAAAGTTGTCAGCTGAAAATTTTTGTAGCATTTGTTCCTCTAGGACCTTCTGTTATTGCACCATTTTGCTAGAAATCTCCACCACAGAAATGAGCGATGAAAAGTTCTCTTTGTAGCGGTGGTCGAGAAGGGAGAACAACCAGTAATCAGTGTTGGCTAAAATGCGTAACACGCGAGGGTCACAGGAAAGGCAGCATAACATAAAGTTAGCCATGTGTGCCAGAGTCCCAACAGACAAGATTTTGCTGTCCTCATCAGGAGGATGACTCTCAATCTCCTCATCCTCTTCCTTCTCTTCTGCCCATCCACGCTGAACAAATGGAATTAAACTTCCATCGGTTCTTCCCTTTGTAGCGGAGTCAACCATTTCCTGCTTCTCCTCATCGTCCAATTTGCGTTGAGAAGACGAACTGAGGGTGGTCTGGCTATCACCCTGTGTACTGTCTTCCCTCATTTCCACCTCTTCCACATGCAAAGCTACCCCCTTTATTGTGAGCAGCGAGCGTTTCAGTAGACACAGAAGTGGGATGATTACGCTAATAATAGCGTTATCACCTCTCACCATCTGTGTTGATTCCTCAGTTTCCTAAAACCTCACAGAGGTCAGACATCCATGCCTACTCGTCGCTTGTGAAGAGCTGACTGGAAAGGCGAAGACCATGTTGCAGCTGGTATTCCACTACGGCCCTCTGCTGCTCACAAAGCCTGGCCAACATGTGGAACGTGGAGTCAGTGAGCTGGCAATTGCAAGCACTGCTGCAGCGCTGCCAGACCGGCGGCAGCTGTCAATGAATTGCGGGAATGGGCACACAAGTGGCGTACCTTCACCAGTAGCTCAGGCAAATTGGGGTAGGTTTTGATACACCGCTGAACCCCTAAGTTTAACACGTGGTCTAGGCATGGTATGTGTGTGAGCTTGCCATTATCAGACGCAACCATGCCTGGTTGAAGGTTCAGTGGCGAGAGCCACAGCTCAGTCTGGTCCCTTATACCCTGCCACAGCTCTGCGGCGGTGTGCTGTTTGTCACCTAAGCAAATAAGTTTCAGCACTGCCTTTTTGCCGCTTCCCAACTGCAGTGCTACACTTATTCCAGCTACTGATTGATGGTTGACTTGTGCTTCAAGATGACAATTCAGAGGTGGAGGAGGAGGTGGAGGAGGAAAACGGGGGGTTGCAGCCAGGTGGTGGCGAAAATCCTGATGGAAGTAGGGCCCGCAATCCTTGGCGTAGGTAGCACCTGTGCCATCCCAGGGTACGACTCGCTCCCAGCCTACACAATGTTCACCCAGTGTGCTGTCAGAGAAATGTAGCATCCCTGGCCACAAGCATTTGTCCATGTTTCAGTTGTTAAGTGGACCTTCCGAATAACTGCGATGGTCAGGGCACGGGTGATGTTACGGGACACATGCTGGTGTAAGGCAGGGACGGCACACCAGGCAAAATAGTGGAGGCTGGAGAGTAAAGAGGGACGGCCGCTGCCATTAGGCGGCGGAAAGCCTCAGTGTCCACAAGCCTAAATGGCAACATTTCCAGGGCCAGCAATTTGGAAAGGTGCGCATTTAGTGCTATGGCCTGTGGGTGGGTGGCTGGGTATTTGTGCTTTTGTTTAAAGGCCTGGGGTATGGACATCTGTACGCTGCGCTGGGACACAGAAGTGGATGTGCTAGCTGATGGTGCTTGCGAAAGTCCAGGTGCAGGGCGGTAGGTATCCGGCCCTGCGTCTTGGACAGGGGATTGGCCAGCACGTAACACAGGGGAAGAGGAGGCAGTGGTGTGACCTGCAGACACTGATTGTGGACCCAGGCGTTCGGACCACCTTTTAGGGTGCTTTGATGCCATGTGGCGGATCATGCTGGTGGTGGTGAAGTTGCTAGTGTTCACGCCCCCACTTATTTTGGTATGGCATAGGTTGCAAATGACAATTCTTTTATTGTTTGCACTTTCATCAAAAAAGTGACAGACAGCAGAACACCTACCCCTTGGCAAGGGAGATTTCCGCAAGGGGTGCTCCAGGGAACAGTTGCGCGCCTGTTTGGTGTGACCGGCCTTCTCCCTTTTGCCACCCCACTGCCTCTTCCAGCCTGTTGCGGTGCTGCAGATTCCTCCACCCCTGTAATGCTGTCCTCGCTCGGTTCGCCACCTTCCCAGGTCGGGTGAGTGATTTCATTGTCCACCACCTCCTCTTCCACTTCCTCACTCAGGTTATTCTCCTGACTTGACCTAACAACAACCTCACTTACTGACAACTGTGTCTGATCCTCATCATCAACCTCTTGACACACTAATTGCGGTTTACTTATTGGCAACTGTGTCTCATCATCATCTTCCACCTCGTGAAACACTAATTGCCGTTCCCCACGCCATCTTCTTCTGACTGTGGATGCTCAAGAGTTTGGGAATCAAGGTACAAGATCTCCTCATGTCCTCTTCAAGCGGGCTTCGCGAGAGTCCAAATTAAGGAATGGCGATGAAAAGAGCTCCTCGGAATATCCGAGTGTAGGACCACTTGTTTGAAAAGACTCTCCATGGTGGGAGGAAGGAGGATCAGGGCGAGGATTCTGTTGACCAGACTCTTGGCTACTGAGACTGGACTTTGTGGAAGACAGGGTGGTGCTTAACCGACTGTAAGCATTATCTGCTGCAATCCAACCGACCACCTGGTCGCACTGGTGTGACGTTGAGAGTGGAGTCCTGCGCTGCCCTGCAAACTAGGAGATGAAGCTAGGTATTGTGGATGATTGTGTTTCTTGTGCTCTGGCAGCAGGCACAGTTTCACTGGGCACAGGGCCACGCCCTCTGCTTGCACCATCAGCAGCACGGCCACTTCCCTGTCCCTTACTGCTCGCCTTCCACATATTAAATTGTATATTTGCTTGCAAGTGTGTCACACGAACAGTAGCGCAGGTTTTGTAAGTGTATGCGCAAATAAATTAGACTGAATGTCACTGATGTTTAGGATGGGCAAACGTTATACAGGAGATGTAGCACAGGTAATGTCGCTGCCACCAGCAGCAAAAAAATTTGATTGAATGTCACTGATATTTCGGATGCGCTAACGTTATACTGGAGATGTAGCGCAGGTAATGTCGCTGTCACCAGTAGCGAAAAAAATGACACTGAATATCACTGATATTTCGGATGCGCTAACGTTATACAGGAGATGTGTCACAGGGCGCCGACAATGCGCTCACTCTCCTTAGCGCGGCCGGCGTCCTCAGTTCCCCCAGCAACCAGAGTAAGTCTGAGCACCGAGCTGGGCACTCGGTGCTCAGCTGTATGCAGCAGGCTGAGTCACGTAACGCTGGCCACGTCACATGACCCCTGCTAGTCAGTATTAAACAGGCAGCCTGCTGGCCATAGGTTGCCTGTTATTTAGGTTCCACCTGCAATTGTGTCTAGCCTGGCGTACTTACCTCCTGCAGCCTGCTGGCCATAGGTTGCCTGTTATTTAGGTTCCACCTGCAATTGTGTCTAGCCTGGCGTACTTACCTCCTGCTGATATCCGACGATCCTCTTCCTGCTCCTTGTGTACTTTTGCTGCTCTCCTGGTATTCTGACCCCGGCTTCCTCCTGATGATCCTCTGCTGACTCATTTGGTAATTTGCGACTCTCCTGTTATTTCTGACCCCGGCTTCTCCTGACGATCCTCTGCTTGCTCCATTTGTACTTTGTTGCTCCCCTGGAATTTGACTCGGTCCGTTGATGTTCTGTTTTATGTCTGGTCTGTCCTCCCTGCACTTATTGCAAGTTAGGGACTGGCGTCCAGTTGTCCCCTGTCATTAAGACTGGCAAGTAGGCAGGGCCAGGGGTGTGGGTGGAGCAAACTGGTCATTTCCCTCCCCCCTGTGTGTGTGTGTACGCGACCATTACAGAATAACAGGCCCTACCAAACCACTGCATCATGAATCCTGTGGTGACCCTGACAAAGTACATTTCTAACCTGACACAGATGGTGCAGGAGCTAGGGGAGAAACTCCATCCCCTTGAGTTAGGACAAGGCTCTTCCACTCCTCGTGCCTCCAGTCTGCATATGGAGCTGCAGATTAGGCTTCCAGAACCTTTCTCTGGAGACCGGAGGAAGTTTAATTGTTTTAAGGAGAATTGTAAACTTTATTTCAGATTGCGCCCCTTGTCCTCAGGCTCTGAGAGTCAACGTGTGGGCATTGTCATTTCCCGATTACAGGGTGATCCCCACGAGTGGGCGTTTTCTTTACCGGCTGACGCCAAATGTTTAACTTCTGTAGAGGTGCTTTTTCAGGCTCTGTGTACCCTGTATGATGAACAGGACAGGGCCTGGTAGCCGAGACCGCTCTTAAGGCACTGGTTCAGGGCGATCAACCCGCAGAGGAGTATTGCACCCAATTTAGAAGGTGGTGCGTTCCCTTAGGTTGGAATGAACCAGCCGTTAAGAGTCAGTTCAGGTCAGGTCTGTCCGATAACCTGAAAGACCTTCTAGTGAGTTATCAGCTTCCAGAGACTCTAGAGGAAACGATGACCCTAGCTGTTTGACTCAACCGACAGGTTAGAGAGAGACGACAGGAACGACTGTTCTCTTCTCAGGTGGTGGTCCAGCCTGAGGTCTGTCCCAGGAACGGAGATGAGGTCTCTCCCGAAGAACGTATGCAGGTCGGCATGACCCAGGGGGATCAGCGCTGCAGACGTGGAGTTTGTTTTTACTCATACAGCTTCCTGCCTGTGAGATCCAGGGAGCTGGATCTCACAGGCTCTTGACCAGAAGGCAGCGCCGATGCATAAGGAAGGCATCGCGCTGCCTTCCATGCCATCGGATCCCCATTACAGCCGCATGGAGACCGATGACACCTCCGATCGGCCGCCGCAACTCCCGTAAACGCTGAAAACCACAGGTCTGAATTGACCTGCGGTTTGCGGCAATTACCAATACAAGGGTGTCATGGGACTTCCCCCCGTGCATTGTCCCTGGGTGCCTGCTCCCAAAAAAACCAGTCCATGTCCCCTCAGTACTGTGGAATTATAGGGGCATGGCCTGAATTGGCTTTGCCCCTCATGGTGCCACTGAAACATGGATGTTTGGTTCTGTGGTGTTTTCTACCCCCCCCCCCTTTTTCTCTTGTTATTTCTCCTCAGATGTCAAGTGAGCCAGTGTTATTCTGGACAGCTTCAGGATTGGACAATTGGTTGGCTGGTCAGCGTTGCTTTTGGATAAATCGGTTGCTGTCCAGTTGCTGGGCCTATTTCTATTTTTATCTAGTTTCCTGATTGGTTTTTGGAGGTTTGTGGCAGGAATTTCACCTATTTATTGAGGCACCTTACCTGTGGTTTTCAGTCGCCGTGTCAAGATCAAAGAGGAAGCTCCTCCATTCCAGCTTGAAAAGAGAAATTGTGGAGGTCCCAGCGGCAGCGGAGTCCAGCGTCGGCGGTGAAGAAGAAGCTCCGATTGATAGCCGGCAGCGAGGAGAAGAAACGAAGCAGAGTGTTAAGCGGCACCTGGAGCTGTACAGCAGCAGCGGGGCTGAAGAGAGGCGAGCGGAAGTGATATCTAGGAGCAGCTCCTGGAAGATAAGAAGAGCGGCGGTGTTTGAGGAAGGCCGGCGTTTGAATAGAGGCTCTCCTCGGCCACATCCGCAAAAGAGCTTTTACCTGTGGCGGTGACGAGTGGCTGCACAGGTTGCTGGCCGGGGAGGCGCCGATACTGCAGAGTTCCGGAGTGCTGCTTGAAGACAAGAATGGGACTGCGCATGCGCCGGAAGAGGCGGAGATTCAGGGAAGTCACAACACGGCGACCGGAAGTGAATCATTCTCTAGTCCGGTCCAGGAAGTGGATGTTCCGGCTGGATCGCAACCTGTAGGAGCCCCAACCAGGACATCTAATAGAAGAAAAAGGCCCAGAAGGATCTATTCACCACAGAGGAGCGCCAGTGAAGGCAGGCACCAGCAGTCTTCTCCCTGGCCGGCGATTTCACAGCCTGGTTTTGAGGAGAACGTTGTGTCGCCACCTGAAGACCCGGTCCAGCCGCCCAGGTGTGAGAGCTCAGGCAGGCACTTCTTGCTGTCTGATCATTCTAAACATTCTTTTTTACAGGATTTAGCTAATATTTTTTCTGAGTTAGCACAGGGTAATAGAGCTAGGGCAGATCCGGTAGTAGTGTCTCCAGCATTGGCGTGGACTGACCGTCCTTCCTATTTTATCTTTGCTCCGGTCAGCTAAGGAAGTTTTTAAGGTTGATAAAAAGTCAGATGAAAAGTCAGAGGAAGAGAGGAGAAGAGGTATACCTAGATCTTTTAACAATTGGTTACAGGCATTTTGTATTTACGCTTCTATTTTGGTTGCTAAATACCCCCAGTTAGGGGTAGGCCTTTTTCAGCTGACACCATTTTGGAAGCCTACCGTAATTTTGGAGGGCTTTCATGGTTTCAATATGATGAAACTTTTAGACAAAAGTTAGCAGTTCATCCAGGTTTAAAATGGGGACATAAGGACGTAGGGCTATGGCTTAGTTTAATGCTCCCTCAGAGGGCGGTAACATCTAATAAGCAGCATATGGTGGGAACCCAAAATTTGATCAAGAAAGGCTTGTGTTTTGCCTTCAATGAGTCAGCGAACAAATGGTTAAATTCTTGCAGGTATAGGCACGAATGTTCTGTCTGTTCGGGTCCACATCCGATGTTTCAAAAGGCCCTTTGGATCCCAGCAGGCAGGCATTAGCCGTGATTATACAAAAGGCGCAGACTCCAGTGAACTTGCAAAACATGCGGCCGTGGCTAGAAATGTATCCAAACAAGGAGAAAGCCGAACTTCTTCTTAAGGGTTTCACTTTTGTTTTTTTTTGTTCCAAAATTTAAAGGGCCAGGTTGTAAGTGGAGTGAGAATTTAAACTCGGTATTACTTAATATGGAGATAGAAAAAGATAAAATAGTAAAGAAGTTTTAACGGGTAGAGTGGCAGGTCCGTTCACTTCCCCTCCTTTTGAAGATTTTCCCATTTCTCCATTGGGTTTAGTACCAAAAAAAGCTAGTAATGAATTTATGATTATCCACCATTTATCTTTTCCACAAAAATGTTCATTGAATGATGAAATTGATAGTCAGTTATGTTTGGTTTCTTACAGTTCTTTTGATGAGGCTGTAAAATTATTAAATTCGTTTGGCAAGAATTGTTTATTGGCGAAAGCGGATATTAAATCCGCTTTTCGCTTATTACCAGTATGCATAGAGGGTTTTAATTCATTAGGATTTTAGTTTGAGGAGAGATTTTACTATGATATGTGTTTGCCTATGGGTTTTTCACTATTATTTTCATATTTAGAGTCATTTTCTTTGTTTATTCATTAGGTTTGTATGTACGACGTTAGGGTAGGTGGTTTATTACATTGATGATTTTTTGTTTATTGGTCCGGCCAGTTATGAAATTTGTTCCAGTTTGTTAGGTCGTTTTTATGAGGTTTGTAATTGTTTTGGGGTTCCGTTAGCTGAAGAAAAAACGGTTTTACCTTGTTGCTCTATTGAATTTTTAGGTATAACTATTGATACAGTAGCTATGGAATTTAGGCTTCCAATTCTAGGTTGCTGTCATTAATAAGAAAAATGTTGGTAGTAAAGAAGACTACTTTACGTGAATTCCAAAGTTTGTTGGGGCTTTTTGCTTTTGCGTCTAGAGTAATACCTGTTGGTAGGATTTTTTCTAGATTATATATGGCCACAAGTGGTCTTAAATCTCCGGGAGCGCACGTGCAATTGAGTAAGGAATTGAAGGATGATCTTAGGGTTTGGGAGGATTTTTTAAATCACTTTAATGGAGCTAGCTTTTGGCAGGGAGATTTCGTTGAGGCTGAGGCATTAGGTTTGTTTACAGACGCAAGTATGCAAAGCTATGGTGGCTCACTCCGTTTATAGTTATGGAGTGGGTGCTACTAAGCCTAAAATGACTCACCCAGTCATAAAAAGGTAAAATGTAAAAGATAGAAAGGCTGAGCACTCTCCACCTGGGCCAGACAGAGACACAGACCAAAAGATAGGTAGTAGTGACAATATTTATTACACCTAGTGTAGATTCAACAGTTTAAAATATGCAATACTAAAACAATAACAGCTAGTTAATTATAAAACAAATGTAAAATATATATATATATAACTCGCAAAGTACATCAATACATCTAGTATATATGAATAAATATCAATATAAATATAAACTGTGCTTTTCAGAGATGAGTACTAAAATATCTACAATGGCAGAAAAACCTTTGGGAATAAATATTATCGATAAAAAAATGATAAATGATCGGTGAAACAATCGATAGAATCTTCGCCAATAAAGTGCTCAATGTTTTTTCGGATAATTGTCTACAAACCGGATTCCAAAAAAGTTGGGACACTATACAAATCGTGAATAAAAACTGAATGCAATGATGTGGAGGTGCCAACTTCTAATATTTTATTCAGAATAGAACATAAATCACGGAACACAAGTTTAAACTGAGAAAATGTACCATTTTAAAGGAAAAATATGTTGAATCAGAATTTCATGGTGTCAACAAATCCCCAAAAAGTTGGGACAAGGCCATTTTCACCACTGTGTGGCATCTCCCCTTCTTCTTACAACACTCAACAGACGTCTGGGGACCGAGGAGACCAGTTTTTCTTAAGTTTAGAAATAGGAATGCTCTCCCATTCTTGTCTAATACAGGCCTCTAACTGTTCAATCGTCTTGGGCCTTCTTTGTTGCACCTTCCTCTTTATGATGCGCCAAATGTTCTCTATAGGTGAAAGATCTGGACTGCAGACTGGTCATTTCAGTACCCGGATCCTTCTCCTACGCAGCCATGATGTTGTGATTGATGCAGAATGTGGTCTGGCATTATCTTGTTGAAAAATGCAGGGTCTTCCCTGAAAGAGATGAAGTCTGGATGGGAGCATATGTTGTTCTAGAACCTGAATATATTTTTCTCCATTGAAAGTGCCTTTCCAGACATGCAAGCTGCCCATGCCACACGCACTCATGCAACCCCATACCATCAGAGATGCAGGCTTCTGAACTGAGCGTTGATAACAACTTGGGTTGTCCTTGTCCTCTTTGGTCCGGATGACATGGCGTCCCAGATTTCCAAAAAGAACTTTGAATCGTGACTCGTCTGACCACAGAACAGTCTTTCATTTTGCCACACTCCATTTTAAATGATCCCTGGCCCAGTGAAAACGCCTGAGCTTGTGGATCTTGCATAGAAATGGCTTCTTCTTTGCACTGTAGAGTTTTAGCTGGCAACGGCGGATGGCACGGTGGATAGTGTTCACTAACAATGGTTTCTGGAAGTATTCCTGAGCCCATTCTGTGATTTCCTTTACAGTAGCATTCCTGTTTGTGGTGCAGTGTCGTTTAAGGGCCCGGAGATCACGGGCATCCAGTATGGTTTTACGGCCTTGACCCCTACGCACAGAGATTGTTCCAGATTCTCTGAATCTTCGGATGATGTTATGCACAGTTGATGATGATAGATGCAAAGTCTTTGCAATTTTTCGCTGGGTAACACCTTTCTGATATTGCTCCACTATCTTTCTGCGCAACATTGTGGGAATTGGTGATCCTCTACCCATCTTGGCTTCTGAGAGACACTGCCACTCTGAGAAGCTCTTTTTTATACCCAATCATGTTGCCAATTGACCTAATTAGTGTTAATTGGTCTTCCAGCTCTTCGTTATGCTCAAATTTACTTTTTCCAGCCTCTTATTGCTACTTGTCCCAACTTTTTGGGGATTTGTTGACACCGTGAAATTTTTCCTTTAACCCCTTAAGGACATAGGGCGTACCGGTACGCCCTATTTCCCGAGTCCTTAAGGACCAAGGGCGTACCGGTACGTCCTAACTTAAAATCTTAATTCCGGCGCCGCTGGGGTTAATCGGAACGGGATTTCGGCTGAAATCATTCAGCCGGCATCCCGTAACAACGCAGGGGGGGGTCATTTGACCCCCCCGTATCGGCGATCGCAGAAAACCGCAGGTCAATTCAGACCTGCGGTTTGCTGCGCTTTTTGCCGTTTCTGATCCCCGCGGTCCCTGACCGCGGGGATCAGAAACTTCAGAGTGCCCGAAATCAATATTGTTAACCCCCCCCTGCACCCCTGCACGATTTGATGGCGGCGGGTGGTGCAGGGGGGGTGTTGCATGCAGTGGGGGCGTTGCGGGAGGCGGGCGTGTGCGGCAGGCGGGATCGCGATCCCCCGCCCGCCTCCCATTGCATAATCGTTGGTGTACAGTGGGTATACCAGGGTGCCAGCACATTGCTGGCACCCTGGTATAAACGGCTGACATCGTTGATGCGATGTCAGCCGTTTAACCCTTTCCATACAGCGGTCCGTACGGACCGCTGTATGGAAAAGGTTAACAGTAAGAGGGAGCTCCCTCCCTCTCCGATCGGGGGGCTGCTGTGCCTTTGCAGCCCCCCGATGGGAGAAGGAGAGAGCCCCCAGACAGCCCCCCAGAGCCCCGTCCTTACCCTTCCCCGTCTGCGAAGTTCTGACCATAACTGAGCAGACGGGGAAGGTTCCCATGGCAACAGGACGCCTGATCAGGCGTCCTGCTGTCCATGGTGCTGAACAGATCTGTGCTGAAAGCATAGACCTGTTCAGTGTAAGTAAAATACAGTGCAGAAACCTATATAGGTTCTGTTCTGTATTTTACAGACATCAGACCCACTGGATCTTCAAGAACCAAGTGGGTCTGGGTCAAAAAAATCAAATAAAAAGTGAAAAAAGTTAAGATAAAAAAAAAAAACATTTATCACTGAATAAAAATTAAAAAAATAAAATACACTACACATATTAGGTATCGCCGCGTCCGTAACGACCTGATCTATAAAATGGTCATGTTACTTTCCCCGCACAGTGAACGCCATAAAAATAAAAAAATAAAAACTATGAGAAAATTGAAATTTTGCCCACCTTACTTCCCAAAAAAGGTAATAAAAGTGATCAAAAAAGTCGCATGTACGCCAAAATAGTACCAATCAAACCGTCATCTCATCCCGCAAAAAATGAGACCCTACTCAAGATAATCGCCCAAAAACTGAAAAAACTATGGCTCTTAGACTATGGAAACACTAAAACATGATTTTTTTTGGTTTCAAAAATAAAATCATTGTGTAAAATGTACATAAATAAAAATAAAGTATACATATTAGGTATCGCCGCGTCCGTATCGACCGGCTCTATATAAATATCACATGACCTAACCCCTCAGGTGACCACCGTAAAAAAAAAAAAAAAAAAACTGTGTAAAAAAAGCAATTTTTTGCCATCTTACGTCACAAAAAGTGTAATAGCAAGCGATCAAAAAGTCATATGCACCCCAAAATAGTGCCAATCAAACTGTCATCTCACCCCGCAAAAAATTAGACCCTACTCAAGATAATCACCCAAAAACTGAAAAAACTATGGCTCTTAGACTATGGAGACACTAAACAATTTTTTGGTTTTCAAAATGAAGTTATTGTATAAAACTTACATAAATAAAAAAAATTGTATACATATTAGGTATCGCCGCGTCCGTGACAACCTGCTCTATAAAATTACCACGTGATCTAACCTGTCAGATGAATGTTGTAAATAACAAAAAAAAAAACATGCCAAAAAAGCTATTTCTTGTTACCTTGCCGCACAAAAAGTGTAATATAGAGCAACCAAAAATCATATGTACCCTAAACTAGTACCAACAATACTGCCACCCTATTCCGTACTTTCTAAAATGGGGTCACTTTTTTTGGAGTTTCTACTCTAGGGGTGCATCAGGGGGGCTTCAAATGGGACATGGTGTCAAAAAACCAGTCCAGCAAAATCTGCCTTCCAAAAACCGTATGGCATTCCTTTTCTTCTGCACCCTGCCGTGTGCCCGTACAGTAGTTTAGGACCACATATGGGGTGTTTCTGTAAACTACAGAATCAGGGCCATAAATAATGAGTTTTGTTTGGCTGTTAACCCTTGCTTTGTTACAGGAAAAAAAATATTAAAATGGAAAATCTGCCAAAAAAGTGAAATTTTGAAATTGTATCTCTATTTTCCATTGAATCTTGTGCAACACCTAAAGGGTTAACAAAGTTTGTAAAATCAGTTTTGAATACCTTGAGGGGTGTAGTTTCATAGATGGGGTCACTTTTATGGAGTTTCTACTCTAGGGGGGCATCAGGGGGGCTCCAAATGGGACATGGTGTCAAAAAACCAGTCCAGCAAAATCTGCCTTCCAAAAACCGTATGGCATTCCTTTCCTTCTGCGCCCTGCCGTGTGCCCGTACAGTAGTTTACGACCACATATGGGGTGTTTCTGTAAACTACAGAATCAGGGCCATAAATAATGAGTTTTGTTTGGCTGTTAACCCTTGCTTTGTTACTGGAAAAAAAATATTAAAATGGAAAATCTGCCAAAAAAGTGAAATTTTGAAATTATATCTCTATTTTCCATTGAATCTTGTGCAACACCTAAAGGGTTAACAAAGTTTGTAAAATCAGTTTTGAATACCTTGAGGGGTGTAGTTTCTTAGATGGGGTCACTTTTATGGAGTTTCTACTCTAGGGGTGCATCAGGGGGGCTTCAAATGGGACATGGTGTCAAAAAAACTGTCCAGCACAATCTGGCTTCCAAAAACCATACGGCGCACCTTTCACTCTACGCCCCGCTGTGTGGCCGTACAGTAGTTTATGGCCACATATGGGGTGTTTCTGTAAACAGTAGAGTCAGGGCAATAAAGATACAGTCTTGTTTGGCTGTTAACCCTTGCTTTGTTAGTGGAAAAAATGGGTTAAAATGGAAAATTAGGCAAAAAAATGAAATTCTCAAATTTCATCCCCATTTGCCAATAACTCTTGTGCAACACCTAAAGGGTTAACGGAGTTTGTAAAATCAGTTTTGAATACCTTGAGGGGTGTAGTTTATAGAATGGGGTCATTTTTGGGCGGTTTCTATTATGTAAGCCTCGCAAAGTGACTTCAGAGCTGTAGTGGTCCCTAAAAATTGGGTTTTTGTAAATTTCTGAAAAATTTCAAGATTTGCTTCTAAACTTCTAAGCCTTGTAACATCCCCAAAAAATAAAATATCATTCCCAAAATAATTCAAACATGAAGTAGACATATGGGGAATGTTAAGTCATCACAATTTTTTGGGGTATTACTATGTATTACAGAAGTAGAGAAACTGAAACTTTGAAATTTGCTAATTTTTCCAAATTTTTGGTAAATTAGGTATTTTATTATGCAAAAAAATTAATTTTTTTGACTTTTTTTTACTAGTATCATGAAGTACAATATGTGACGAAAAAACAATCTCAGAATGGCCTGGATAAGTCAAAGCGTTTTAAAGTTATCACCACTTAAAGTGACACTGGTCAGATTTGCAAAAAATGGCCTGGTCCTTAAGGTGAAAATGAGCCCGGTCCTTAAGGGGTTAAAATGATACATTTACTCGGATTAAACGTTTGATCTGTCATCTACGTTCTATTACAAATAATATATTGACATTTGCCATCTCCACATCATTGCATTCAGTTTTTATTCACAATTTGTTTAGTGTCCCAACTTTTTTGGAATCCGGTTTGTAGACAAAGTTCATATTCGATAATATCAATTCGATTATTTGGATATATTCGGCATATATTCACTGAATGGACTACACCTCTTAATACAGTTCAATTGCCGTCTGACATGAGCTCACAGTGGCGTCCCACGTGGCTCACAATGTCAGATCCGGCAGTACCTGATTATAGTTGATTAGTTGGAGCGATTCGGGTGGTTCTGTAGTCCCCAATATGAACGGTCTCCAAATAGTCTTCACCAGTTTTTCAGATCTGGGAGATGTATAAGAGTCAGGACCTGGTTTGTTTATATCGAGGTGTTCACTCTATGTTGAAAAGTCAAAAATTTGACAGAGTTGAAATCCAAATGCCAAGATGTTGGGGTCTCATAAGTTTTCATCAGCTGATGTGCGGGTCTTGCAGTAGTGTTTTGGGGTCTTTTCCTGGCCTCTTCCTGATATATTTTTTACATTTGTTTTATATCTAACTAGCTGTTATTGTTTTAGTATTGCATATTTTAAACTGTTGAATCTACACTAGGTGTAATAAATATTGTCACTACTACCTATCTTTTGGTCCGTGTCTCTGTCTGGCCCAGATGGAGAGTGCTCAGCCTTTCTATCTTTTACTGTTTACGGACGCGTCAGGGTCATGGGGTTATGGAACTTTTCTGCAGGGGCAGTGGTCGGCGGAGCCTTGGCCTTAGTCTTGGAGAGCTGTGGAGCTTACAAAAAATTTAGTTTTATTAGAATTATTCCCAGTAATAGTAACATTGGTTATTTGGGGTTATGAGTTAGCTAATAAGAGGGTTTTGTTGCACACAGATAACAAAGGGGTGATGTTTGCGGTGAATTGCTTATCTTCTAATAATAAGTTAGTAGTGAAGTTATTACAGGTTGCGGTCAGATGTTGTCTTTCTAGAAATATATGGCTGAAGGCTAAGTATATAGCAAGTAAAGAAAATACTATAATAAGCATGGTTTAATGGTGTTTGATGGAAATGTAGGGTCAGTTTGGGATTTTAGTTGTGATTTGGTTAGGATGGGTTTAGGATTTTCAGCTATTCAAAAGACGTTAGCAGGTGTGTCTTTCTTTTTTAAGTTAGCAGGTCTTCCTCCTATTAATAACTCTTTTGTTGTAAAGCAGTTTTTTTAAGGTTTTAAGAGAGGTAGTTTTGTGGTCGATACTCGTAGGCCAGTTACTTTTGAATTGCTTGGTAGGTTGGTTTAGTCTTTGAGTCAGGTGGCTTCCTCTGTTTTTGAGTTTCGTTTGTTTAAGTTAACGTTTGTGTTGGCATTTTTTGGAGCGTTTAGATTAAGTGAATTGGTAGCTGCTAATACTTGGTCTGATTCTCAGTTGTTGCTTTCTGATGTTAAGTTAGGTGTAGGTTCAGTTTTGATTTCGGTTAAGAAATCAAAAACGGATCAGATTGGTAGGGGTTCAGTTATTTCTTTGAATAAGATTGGGAAATCCGAAGTTTGTCCAGTTCAGGCGGTTAAAGAGTTTTTAATGGTTAGTTTGGTAAGCGGTAATTCTTTTTTAGTTCATGAGGATGGTTCTTCATTGTCCATATTTCAATTTAATGCAGTATTTAAGAAATGTTTATCTTTATTGGGCTTAGGGTCTGAGCGTTATTCATCCCATTCGTTTCGTATTGGGGCTGCTACTGAGGCTTCACGGATGGGTTTGGATAAACACCAAAGAAAATTGTTAGGTCAGCACTACTCACTGGAGTCCCAGTCTTCCAATGCGTGGGGGTGCCTGCAGCGTTGGATCCCGGTCTGGGGGTTCCCGTGATAAATAACAACAGAAGAAGCCGCAGCACTCAGAAGGATAAATTCCAATTTCTTTTATTTCACCTCTTGTGGCAACGTTTCGACCAAGCTGTCTTTATCAAGCACAATACAATCATGGTATAGTGAACATATAAATTTATATGTTCACTATACCATGATTGTATTGTGCTTGATAAAGACCGTTTGGTCGAAACGTTGCCACAAGAGGTGAAATAAAAGAAATTGGAATTTATCCTTCTGAGTGCCGCGGCTTCTTCTGTTGGGTTTGGATAAAGCTTTGATAAAAAGAATTGGTAGATGGGAGTCAGATTGTTATAGAATGTATGTTAGACCTAATTTGGTGTTATGATTGTGATTCCTTTTTCAGGTTCTGAGGATATTATAGTCTGGATTATTGGACATTCATTCGTTTTCTGGGCTGAGAAGAGATCCTCTGTTCGTAATTATGCTCAGCAAGTGTTTTTTAATATTCCTTCAGTTTATTTGTATTGGTTAGGTTTTAGAGGTCTGAAATGGCATCAAGTGGTTCCTATTTTAAAGGGTGAGCTACAATCCCATCTTCTTCCTCAGGTTATTATATTTCATGCCGGTGAAAATGATCTGGGTAGAAACAAAACTTTGGATTTGTTATCAGAAATGAAAAGGGATTTAGCTTATATTAGCAAGCTTATTCCGGGGGTGGTGGTAGTTTTTTCAGACGTTATCCCTTGTTTTTTGTGGAATAATACTCAGTTAAATTTATTTTATAGAATTCGGAAAAGGATAAATCGTGGTTTTGAAAAATTTATGCCGGCAGTAAATGGTTGGTCGTACCGTCATCTTGAGTTAGACGGCTCTGTTTTGGGATTGTACCGGGAGGATTTGGTTCACCTTTCAGATATTGGGCTAGACATTATTATTAATGGTTTATTAATAAAAATGTCTAGCCCAATATCTGAAAGGTGAACCAAATCCTCCTGGTACAATCCCAAAACAGAGCCGTCTAACTCAAGATGACGGTCCATCATTGAAAGGGCCGCGGTTTTGTTGATGGGGGGTGGGGCAAGTTCGGTTAATGCCTCACTTGCCTGTTGGGGTTAGTCGCTCAGATTTCTGGGTGGACTTAAATTAATTCAGTAATGGACTTTATTATTTATTCAGAATGGTATTTATATTGGTATTTTAAAGTTGGTTGATTTATTTATGTAACCCCCAAGATTTTAATAAAGACCGCAGCCTTTTCAACCACAAGAGGTTTGTGTCAATTATTTATTATTTAGTTAATTATTGTTAGAAGGTAACAAAAGGTTGGAGCATAACTAAAGGTGGAATTTAAGGTGGCCACACATTAGATAGAAGTTGGTTGACAATCGCACAGGTGTTTGTCCATATGTATGTGTATGTCCCTGTGTGTGTGTGTCTGTCCCTGTGTGTGTGTCTGTCCCTGTGTGTGTGTGTATTTGTCCCTGTGTGTGTGTCCGTTCCTGTGTGTGTGTGTGTGTGTGTCTGTCCCTGTGTGTGTGTGTGTCTGTCCCTGTGTGTGTATTTCTCCCTGTGTGTGTATCTGTCCCTGTGTGTATTTAACCATCCCAGTGTGTGTGCCCTTGTGTGTATGTGTCTCTCCCACTGTGTGTGTGTCTATCCCTCTGTGTATGTGTGTGTCTCTCTCTCTGTCTCTCTCTCTGTGTGTGTGTCTGTCCCTGTGTGTGTATTTGTCCCTGTGTGTGTGTCCATCCCTGTGTGTGTGTGTCCGCCCCGTGTGTGCGTGTGTCTGTCCCCGTGTGTGTATTTGTCCCTGTGTGTGTATCTGTCCCTGTGTGTGTATTTGTCCCTGTGTGTATCTGTCCCTGTGTGTGTATCTATCCCTGTGTGTATTTAACCATCCCAGTGTGTGTGCCCTTGTGTGTATGTGTCTCTCCCTCTGTGTGTGTGTCTTTCCCTCTGTGTATGTGTGTGTCTCTCTCTATTTCTTTCTCTTCCTCTGTGTGTGTGTGTTTGTGTCTCTCCCTGTGTGCACACCATCCAAGTGTGTGTGCCCTTGTGTGTATGTGTCTCTCCCTCTGTGTGTGTGTCTCTCTCCCTGTGTATGTGTGTCTCTCCGTGTGTGTGTGTGTCTCTCCCTGTTTGTCCCCATCACCATGCCCACAGTGTTCCTATGTCTTGACGCAGCTGTATCAGCATGTTCTGTGCGGCGCAAGAAGAAGGAGGAAGAGGAGGCAGCTCCACCATCATGGAGTCTGTGGGAGAGGCACAGGGAGGCACACTAAGGACGTAGGTAACACTACCACCTGATCTACACACAAGTGTCAGCGGTTTTACATAGGACTGCAGGTAACACTACCACATTATTAGCACTAGTGTCATATGTGGTTTTACATAGGACTGCAGGTAACACTACTACATTTTCTGTACTCAGATAGCCATGACTGTGTTATCTGTGCTGTTACATAGGACTGCAGGTGATATCTACTATATTATCTGTACTCAGAGAGTTATCACTGTGTAAGGGGGTCCACTGAGACTTTATGGCCCAAGGGCCAACATGAACCTGGAGCCAGCCCTGGTCACTATCTAGATTTTTAAAAATCCTACAATACTGCAGTCTTTTGACTGGCCACTAAGCCACGAGCGGATGCCTGTCTTAGTACGTCTGGAGATATTAAACTGGACACCCTCCGGAGTGAACGACCTCGCATCATAGTCTAAGGCCCGAACGTCCGAGACCCTCTTACAAGAGATGAGGCATAGCAACGTTACCAATTTCGCCGATAATTGGCGAAGGGACAGTTGAGCATTAGGCAACCAATAAGATAAGAAATTTAACACCAACCCTACAACCCAAGTCGCGGAGAAGCGAGGTCTGGGAGGTTGAGACAGACGAGAGCCTTTCAACAAGCGACACACAAGAGAATGTTGGCCCGCAGGACATCCCTCAAAACCCTTGTGTCTGGAAGAAATCGCTGACCTGTAAAGGTTAATAGTGCGATAGGCCTTTCCCGAATCATAAAGGGAAGCCAAAAAGGACAAAACCGAATCTACAGGAGCACGAAAGGGATCCAAAGAGCGCTCTCCGCACCAACGAGCCCAAGCGTCCCAGGCGGTTCGATAAGCCCGTCTGGTTCCGGGGGCCATGCGTTTTCCAGTAGGAAAACAGTTGTGCTCGAAACTCCCGACAGTGAGCTGGAACACCCGAGAACCTGCAAGCGAGAAGGCAAAGCAGTCCTGCCTGTAGAAGGGGATGGGGCTCTCCCATCGGACCCCGCCAGAGGGAGAGCTGGCTCGGAAGGAGAAGCGGAAAATCTACTAACAGGTCCAGGACCCAAGGGAACCAAGACTGGGACCGCCATAGGGGAAGGACCAAGACAAACTCTGCAGCATGGTGTTGAACCTGTAGGAGAACCCGAGGGATCAGAGCAAACGGGGTCTGGGCGCCAGCTGAAGAATCTGGGAAGCTGGGTGTTCAAGCGGTTCGCGAACAAATCTACAGAGGGGGAACCCCATCGAGATGACAAAGCTAGGAAAATCCCCTCGTCTAACTTCCAGTCGCTGGAATCCGATATGTAACATGAATTCCAGTCCGCCAACACATTGTGGAGGCCGGGAAGGTGTTCTGCAATCACCACGATACCCCTGGCGAGACAGAACTCCCAGAAGTCCTGCATCAGTTAGGTTAGAACTGAAGAGCGCGTTCCGCCCATACCGTTGACGTATCGGACCGCGGAAATATTGTCCATCCCCAGCATGATACAGGTAGTGACCATGCCGTTGGCGAAACTGTGAATCGCCAAGGACCCTGCTAGTAACTCTAGACCATTTATATGGAGACAAGTCTCCTCGGGGGACCAGGGGCCTCCTGTGGATACCCCATTGCAGTGTGCTCCCCAGCCGCGTAGGCTGGCGTCCGACTCTATGACAAGATCTGGAAGTGGACCGAATAGGGCTTTGCCGTTCCAGACCAACAGGTTCTGAATCCACCACCGGAGCTCGTCCCTCGTCTCCCTGTCCAGAGCGACCATATCTGAATAATGGGCTCCAGCTCGTAGATGGGCAATCTTGAGCCGCTGGAGGGCCCGGAAATGTAAGGGAGCCAGAAAAATGGCCTGGATAGACAATGCCAGAAGTCCTATTAGACGCGCCAAGTGTCGCAGAGACAACTGTGGCCGAAACAGCGCATGGCGCAGCTCTTTGCGAATCGACCGGACTTTGGATAGGGGAAGATGAAGGGTCAGGGAAGAGGAGTCTATTCTGAACCCTAGGAATTCCATCGAAGTAGATGGTATGAGACAAGATTTCTCTCAGTTTATGATAAAACCTAACCCGGAAAGAAGATTGACGGACATGGAGAGGTGTCTGTGGAGAAGGGACGGACTTTGCGCCATGATAAGAATATCGTCTAGATAAATTATCATGCGTACCCCTCTGCTGCGGAGCCAAGTCACCACCGGCTTCATCACCTTGGTGAAACACCAAGGGGCGGATGAAAGGCCAAAAGGTAGGCAGGTAAAACGCCAGATCTGGTCTCCCCAACGAAAAACGAAGGAGATCCCTGGAGGCAGGAGCCATCGGGACTGTGAGATATGCATCTTTCAGGTCTAGCTTGACCATCCATTCGCCCGCAATGAGCATATCCATTCGCCCGCAATGAGGATGCCCTCCATCTTGAAGTGATGGTATTG
Source organism: Bufo gargarizans (assembly GCF_014858855.1). NCBI lineage: Eukaryota > Metazoa > Chordata > Amphibia > Anura > Bufonidae > Bufo > Bufo gargarizans. The sequence continues at coordinate 319,682,622 of NC_058081.1, forward strand.
GACCAATGCGTTGAGGGGTTTTAAATTGATAACTGGGCGCAGTTGACCTCCCTTTTTTTGTACCAGGAAACATATTGCTGATAACCCAGGTGGAGTGAGCTGTGGTGTGCTCTATAGCTTGTTTGTGGAATAACTCCATGAGTTCCCTGTGTAGGAGTAGCTGGAGTGAACCGGTTAAGTGGGTAGGATGGGGAGCAGGAAAGTGGTCCGGAGAGGCCACTAAGTCGATTGTGAAACCTCTGACGGTGTTCAGTACCCACCGGTCTGAGGTGATCGCGGACCAGGCATGGAAAAAGAGACGGAGCCTGCCCCCGACACAACCTGTTGAAGAAGGCAACATGAGAGCGAGGTGGGGACTTACCAACTGGTCTTCGAAAGGAGGGGGCTCCACGGAAACCTCTGGAACGTCCTGGGGTACCCCGGGAGGGGAAAAAGGAAGGCTGGTGCCTGGGGTCTTGAAGCGAAGACCTGTAATTAAAGGAGCCACTCCCCGTGCGGCGGGGATGGAAATTAGATCGGCCGGACAGACGGCCCCTAGAGCTGCCAGCCCTGTTGGAAAAACGGTTGTTAAAAACCTTACGCATAGAGGTCTGGGCTTTGTCCAGAGCCGTGAAAGCCCCGACGTATCTGCCCAATTCCTTTATAAAGGAATCTCCAAACAAAAGACCCTGGGCATCCTTGCCCGTCTCCGATAAAGCTAGGTTGGAGAGTTTTGGCTCCACCTTTATCAAAATGGCCTTACGTCTTTCTATGGCCAAAAAGGTGTTTACGTTTCCCATAATACAAATGGCTCTCTGGATCCATCCCCCTAATTTAATGGGGTCCACAGCTCTGCCCTCTGCTTTGGCGGACTCCGCCATGTCAAATATCCTGGCAAGGGGGCCAGTAATGTCCAGGAGCTTGTCCTGGACCGCTCTTAGAGCCAAATTTAAGCCTTTCTTGGGGTTGAACCCCATTTTTGACAGGAACTGGACCATTTTAGGATCCACTGTCGGCGTCTCACACACCTTGTGGGGAATAAGAGGGCATGGGTACTCTGCTCGCAGTTTATTGCGCGATTCCTTACTTAAGGGGGTGCGAATCTTTGACTCTAGGTATTGCGCAACATGAGTAACTGGGAGCCATTCCGCCGAGCGGGGGTGATGGAGCTCGTCAGGATTAAATAAGGGATCGCCCAGGGAATCCACCAAAAGATCGTCCCCTATAGAATGACCCTCGTGCATAGGAGCCATAGCCGAAGCAGAAACGGGGTTAGGCAAAAGATCTAGAGGATCAACAGCCACATCCTCAAGCTCCTCAACCGAGTCATAGTTAGACTCATTCTGTGCCTTCCCTATAGATTCCTTGTCAGAATCCGACAGTGGCTCAGGCAAGGTCCTGGCCGTCTTCCAAGCGCGACTACGTTCTGCCTGTCGCGGGCAGGCTCTTTTTCGCGGGACAACCGCGTGGTCTTGTGATGGCTCACCATCAGTCATAGAGGTTCTGGAGGCTGAGGGTATATTAATATCCACCCCTGCGCCCTGAGTGCCAGAGGCGGACTGGGAACATAGGGCCTGTGAGATAGACTGCGACAGAGCAGAGGACATAGAGCCCATGGCTGCCATAATCGCATTAGAGATTGATTGCTGCAGCACAGCATTCTGTCTATCCTGTGAGGAAACATCAGTGCGGATGTCTACAGCAGGGGGGGGGGGGGGCAGCAGGGCTAGAACCGACACTACGGCGAGGCATATTGGAAAAAAGGTGGTAGGAGTAATTCACCCCAGACCACCAGACACAGAACAGAAACGGACCTAGAAGAAAAGAAAGGAACTAATGAGGGCCTGAACACACACACATAACGCTTAAGGAAGTGCAAGAAAGAAAAAACTCACTAAGTGTACCGGCGACAGGAGGCTCCAAAATGAGCGCCGTGTGAACATGGGAAGATGGCGCCGAGATCTCGCGAGATCTCGGCAAAAAGGCTCCGAAATCCCGCGATATCGCGGGAGGGAGAAGCGGGAGTACCAAGATGGCGGCCGAAGTCTCGCAATCGCGAGAACTCGGACGGGAAAAGAACAGGGCGCCGGAACGATGAGTGACAGGGGAAAGAAAAACCTGGAGCGTCCGGTAAGTGAGGCAGAAAGCATTGGGTTAGGGCAAAGAGCTACCCACAGGAAACGGACGGAAAATGGCCCAGACAAAGGACAAAATGTGATCTAAATGATAAAAAGCAAAAGATAGACCCAGCAGTGAAAACAGGATCAAGGAAACAATAGGAACAGGCAATTAACCCTCAGTGAGAAAAATAAAGCAAATCACAATCAAAGAAACCAACAATAGCATAAGAATACTCATCTGCCCTGTCTTAAGGTACAGGGTTTGGGTGACAATTTTGTCTGTTTAACAGACTGACTTTTGAGATTTTTGTTTGTTTATCTTTTCCACCATAATTTACCCTCACTTGGGGGTACTAGCTTATTCGAATGAGAATCTTTCTGTTAAGCTTTGTACTTGATGACCTGCTTCTCCTTTGTTATCTTGATTGACTATGTTGTAAAGAATTTTTTTCTTTTACTTTACAAAAATGTAATAAAATTTAAATGTACAAGAATACTCATCTGCCATGGCAGCAGCAAAGAAAGAGGGGGATTCCCAGGGGCTGAGCCATTATATACTGGGATAGTGGGGAGGGGTTGTTACTATGGTTTTCTTTTGTGATTGACAGTTCATTCTTTGCTGCTATGGTAACAGTAAAGAGAGTTGATGCAATAGGAGCTTCCGTGTCTTGTCATAAAATTGGTCCCCTGCTGCGCATTGTGTCTATGGCCCATGGTGGCTGTTATAAAGCATATCTCTAATAAGCAAGATGGTAGCCCCCCATAATCATGTTCAGAAAATAGAATAATTCTGCAATCAGAATATAAAAACAGATCAGAAAAAAGGATGTGTGTCACTATCTGATTTTAACTGAAGAAAATAAATGATAGGTGACATAACCTATTGCAAGAAATCTTCATCAAATTGTTATATAATCAATCCGATTTTTTTTTTTTTTTAATGCTTAAAGGAGTGTATATGAGCTTTCAGGAAGTTAGAAACAAGAGCTACTGAACAAGGCCTCAGACAGCTCTTCTGACAGATTTCACTGTGAAGGGGACAGAACAGCTTGGAATATATGTGATATGGAAGCCGATGTGCCGCTGAATAAATCTTACTTAGAACTACTTCTAAGGGTATCATCTCAGTGTCCTCCATGGTCTTCACCATTTTACCCCTATACAGGGATCGGGATGTCACTACAGGGGAACCACCAAGCTGCTAGTTTTTGGACTAGTCTCTATTGGCTAATGACCCACTGGAATCAAGAGACACCAGTTCAGAGCACCGAGGGAACAAGCACCTAAGAAATTGAATAACATGAGTCAGTTATCCGGCGGCAAGGCAGAGGAGTTCTGGTGGGCATGGGCCGCCAAAATAAGAATATGTGGAGACATGCAGGATGCAGGAGACAAACGGTTGAAAATATTTAATTAGACCTATTTGCAAATTGGTTTTTAGCCCAAAATTGGTACAGTGCAATAATAAGCAAATTAATTCAAAGGTGGTCATGACCTTTAAGGGTGTCCTACTTGATAGGCAAAATATATGCCAGGCATTGTGTGTTTAGAGGCTTCTGACAGGCCTAAAATGTAAATTATACATGTAAGCTCACAAGTCTGTAGCAGACTAAACAGCACAATGTGACCAAGATCAAGATTCCACTGGACACGTTTAATTAGACCTCATGCACACAACCGTAGTTTTGGTTCGGTCCGCCTTCATTTTCATAAGTGCACAAAATATGTGGGCAGCACAAGGATGTCATCTGTAAGCTGTCCCCAACATGTCCTATACTTATCTGTTTTTCAGACAATAGGCAGTGCTAGTGATAGTGGTGAGAAAATTGTGGCAGGCACATAGCTGGTTCCTGTAATTTGAAAATCCCCAGTTAAGGGGCCACAAAATGGATACAGTCGTGTGCATGAGGCCTTAATGTTCCAGTAAAAAGGGTAGCCATTAGAGTCAATAACTGATAATCAATGATACCTTAAAATGTAAAACATTTAGTATGCCTTCTCATGGGCGTCCGCCGAAATTTTTCCAGGGGGGGGGGGGGGGCATAATTTTATTGACATCCATGGTGACGTCAGTCACGCGCCGGCCAGGCCGCTCGCTGCAGTGCATTCATAGTGAAAGTGAGTACAGAGGCTGGCCATTTTATCAATAGGAGAGAGATTGTTTCAGACAGTAGTAAAATACTTTACACACAAAGCCAGTTATGTGCGCGGGGCCCCTTCATATATAATCGCAGCATTTTCGGGTTGGCCAAATCGCCATATCGCATTTGGCGATTATTGCGATTCGATTATTTTTTCGATATATCGTGCAGCCCTAGTGCCCCCCAATAATGTACCAGTAAGACGTGACCCCATAGTGCAACCTAATAATGTGCCAGTAAAAAGTGCCCCCAATGATGCCACCCGGGCCCCGGCCTTAATGTCACATTTCTCCCCCTCCATGTCACTTGACCCGTCATCACCCCCTTCGCGTCACATTATTTCTCCCCCCCTCCATCATGGCAGCACACTGATCCATCATGGGTCCCATGTCTGCCACTGGTCTGGCCCATGAGATGGAGTGGGAGAAATGTGCCTTGGGGGGGAGGAGAGATGTGCTGCTGACACTGCCATCATCCACCATGTTGCACTTGTCATCATGATCCATCCACTTGTTGTTATGTACTTATGATATGATTTATCTTTCTTTTTCTTTGCACAATATAAGTTCCTGTAATAACGTTAACTTACTACTTCTGTGATGTGACTGTTGGACAGTAGTTGAAACTTGGAACTTGTTGTTGGAACCGTTACTGAACTTGGCTTGGCTCAGGGTCAGTGATAGGCAGGCAGCTCTACTCTGGGGGCAGAGCTCACTGACAACATTACGTGAAGACCTGCCTGTGCTGTGCGGCAGCTGCGAGCCTGCGGCATGCTCCAGCAGCCACTGTCTCAGTCTGCAGAGTCTAGAGACAGGCAGGCCAGGCCTGCGGAGCTCAGAGCGGCCGCGGGCCCCGCCCCCTCCTCACTCTTTCAGGCCGGGCGTACGCAGCGCTTTCACTCAGTCATTCAGTGTGCTGTTGTTAGTCGGCCGGCAGCCGCCCGCAACAAAATAGTAGTAACACTAAAAAGTAGTACTGGGTTAGTTTGCGGCAGGCCGGGGGGGGGGCACTTGCCCCCTTGCCCCCTTGCCCCCCGCTGCGGATGCCCATGTGCCTTCTACGTTCAAGTAAAGAATTGACAGTAAATCAAATCAGATTGACAGGAATCAGATTTGATTTAGTTAACAGGATAATATGTTGCTACATCCATCACCATAGAAGGAAGAAAAATAACATATTACATACTTAATAAGAGAAACTTTTGCTAAGTACTAATGTTGAAAATCTACACACCTCTTTCCAGATGGTAAAGTAATCATTCCATCTAATTGTTATTCCAAATGTAACACTTGATTGACTTATATTGCAGGATGACATACGCCAGCTTTAAACTGTACAGTTCTGAAAACCGTAGTACTTTTTTTGTGAGAATAACTCAAGGTTGAGATCTACACATATGTACACATAAGACGTGATTAATCACACTGCCTTTTCTTCCCTAGATCGGGTAAGTAGCATGCTATAAGTAACGAATATGTAGTGTGCACAATGTAACATGAACTCTCTGCAGGGACTATTAGGCTACATGCACATCTGCATCGGACTCTGTTCGGGGCCTCCCTCCTAGAATTTATCAAAAATAGCTGAGAGAAAAGACCTGCATGCAAGACTTTTTTCTCTACTAGAAAAATGTTCTCCTGAATAATCAATGGGATCTGTTAGGTCCCGTTCCTGTCAATTATGTGTGGAATCCAACACTTCCTATAATGGAGCAGAAGAACAGAAATAAAAGCGCTAATGTGAAAGCAGCCTTACTCAGATACAGGAATCATTTGTTTCTGGCTAGTGATAGATAGGGGTCTGGAAGCAGGACAAAAGGTTTTTAGCTATTCCAATATGTAAGAGCACCTCTGTTAGTACCAGCTTTATTTAGATGGCTGTGGTGCCCTGCATGCCCAGTGGCCAATACAGCCATGACTAAAACAGTGCAGTCTGCCCCTTGTTTTGTGCATCTTGTTCCTCTCCTGTTTTCTTGTTCTCCTATGCTTGTCGTAGGCTTCCCCTTTATTCTGCATGTGCCCAACTTCTTTCACCATCTACAGCTCACACTATTTTCTTGAAGGAGGGAGAGAGTCGTTTTATCCTCTCCAATTATTTTTATTGTGAGGTGTATCTAAATGGAATTTTGCTTTAAGAGTATATGGTAGAAATAGCAAAATGGGATTCCTATAGTGTATTGTAGTATACAGAGGCAGCAACAAGAGGTGATTGGAATACTGTAGAGAGACAACCCAATGAGGAAACAAAAGGACGAGAAGTGAGTGACTAAGGTCAGACGATCAACGGGAGGCATTCCAATGGTCTTGGAAGAGAGATGTGACACAGAGTGAGGGAACAGCGGTTGGAGAGATCATACAAGGCAGTTAGAGAACTGTGAGGAGTGTGTCCACAATGTAAGACTATAGAACCCTGAATATAGAGACCAGGAGATCAACTGACAGACAGCAGATCAAATAGAGACTCTAAGATTGTCTTGATAAAGACAGAAGAAGGAGAATTTGAGATGATAAATAAGTTGACGTGTCCTAAGTGAGTGAACACTAGTATACTTACAGATTATAGTAAGTATAATCTATCTGGTGAGAGTAACCAAGATGAATAATCTAAACTTCTTCATCGAAGTTGCTGTCTCTGTTATGCCTCACTGTTAATCCTATACTTTAATCCTAAACAACAACAAAGCAATAGAGCTCTCCTTAAGATATAAGTTGTTAACAGTTGTTCAGTAAAACTTTTTCTTATAGAAAAAGAACATTTTCTATCCAGCTAACATGTCCACTTTTTTCCTGTCTGTGCTCAGAGGGCCATGTCCTGCATTCAGAGCATCCACAGTTGCAAGTTTTTCTACCATCCTGCAAAGTCAGAGTGGGCCAAGGCTGGCATGGCAGCACTCAGATTGAACTCTGATGCGTGAAAGAGGAAGAATACAGGGTGAAGGTGGTCTATTAGGAGCCAGTGTGTATACTTTTGTATACCAAGTCAACTGAAGTCTCAGTGAGTGTACTGGTGTGGTCTACTCCTACTCCTTCTTACAATTTTATAAGAAAGGAGTTACTTAAAAAACGGAAAGTCAACAATTATCTATTTGCATATCTCTGGCATCCTGTTCATTGATAAGTCCCTTTAGGTAGCTCTAAATGGTTACAGGATGATGGACTGTGGCTAGGTTCATACTTCTGGTTGTGCAAGTTGGTGAAGGATAGTATCGCTTTTACCGCCATGACCCAGCTATGATCCAGTGCACGACTATTCTATGAGGGTTTCTATGCCAACCAAGCTCCAGATGGTCATATCTAAGAACTTGGATGCCAAGCCAATCAGGTTTTTGGTTAAGCATCCAATCCTAGAGCCAGGTGGGGCATTTAGTCTGGCACTGACTGTTGTCTTTTCCTCCGATTTTGACTCCTGCCTTCTGTTTTGAGCTCTGAGTTCAGTCAGCTTTGTATTCCTCTTAGACCTTCCTGTGTACTGACCTCAGCTTGTTTTTGGATTTTACAATTGCTTACTGATTAGCTTTCTACTTCAAACTTAGACTCTGGCTTATTTCTGACATAAATGCTTGTCTACTGATTAGGCTCGTAGTGTCTCTCTTGACTTTTACTCTTTGGCATCTTATAGGTCTGCTACCCTTTAGCTTGAACCTATTTTCTATTCCACAGACAAAACCTCCCTAGTCCCCAGTAGCCAAATCCAACCTGCCTTGCAGTGGGCTCTGTTGAATACCTAACTGAAAAGGTAAAGGAAGATAGATAATTGATTTTAAGTTTGATGGCGAAGGTACAGGACAATGTCCTCTGTGTTCTTCTTCTGTTTTATAACAGAAAGATATTGGACCCATAGGTAAGGACCCATAGAGTCACTAACCCTTCTCCCTACAAAGTGACCATTCTAATCTACAGCAACCTAGGTTGTTAAGGTTTGCTTTTTGGTAAAGGGCAGCAATCAATTCTACCGCTTTGGAATTCGCCCCAAATTTCCCAAAAAGTTCAGATTTTTACAAACTTATTTTGATTAGATAGATAGCTTTTCTAGGACTATCTGATGCCAGCAGATGTAAGATGTGCTAATTTTGACCCAGTCAACGTTCCTCTGGGTTTCTGGGAAAATATATAAATATTTACACATCTTACATCTGCTGCATCAGATAGGCTTTGTAAAGCTAATTTGGTTTGTTTCCATGAAATCCAGAGGGCATTGCCGGGCCTACAATACTCCACACACGCACTATGCATACTAAGCGTTCTTCATGACGAGAAAGATTATCCCCCAGACAATGCATATATATTGACATGAAACCTAGCATAAAGTACTAGTCAGTCTCTCTCTGTCTCTCATGTTACAAATAATTATTTATTCACAATAGTTCTTTACACAGGTGCATTTATTCTATAATAAAAAAGTTAAAGTGTTGGTGTACTTTGGGAAAACTTTTGATATGCCGTAGTGACATACCAAAAGTTTTGATAATTTTTTTTAAGTACTGAGGCCCCTGCTGATTGTTAGTATGAGTCGAGAGAAGCTCTAACATAGCGTGCTGCCTCTCATCACTGCAGGAGATGAAATTGAGACTAGCTAATAGAACTTGTATTGAGTCTGTCTCTCTTCCATCTCCTGCAGTGAGTAGACAGCACACTATGTGAGCACCTCTCTCCTTGTTCTAGAAATCTGTAAGGTCTCTCTGAACCCTTCAATCAAAACTTTTGATATGTCACTATGACATATCAAGAGTTTTCCCAAAGTACAGGGGCACTTTAAAGAATTTTCTAATACTGTATACTTCTTGCATTAAGTCATTCAAGACCACTGCTTGCAATCATTTAATAGGTAATTTTACTCTGTTCTGACCATGTAATTGACAAACTAATTCTCGACGTTCTATGCGATACAGCTCTGATATACACGTTATTCATAATTGTAATCAGTCCTGAAAATGAGGCATGGTTCTAGCGTACAGCTTTATTCCCCTACATCAATCATAAACACATGTATGCTGTTTACTCTGCCCAGTCCATATTCCATCAGCGATTGTCTGTCACAGCAGAAATCAATGCAGACATAAGAAACTGATCATAGTATCAGGTTGAGACCAAATAGTGGCAATAAAATGCAGACACTGACCACCTTGGCTCCTTTCGGCCAACTGTCTGATCTGATCCTAAATGTATTCCACTTTCTGTCATTTTAGCCACAGAGCAGCTATGATCTGTGGGGATACCCGACAGTAATGTGCAATTTCTCTATACTGCCACCAAAGGGAAAACTTAACTTAACTTACACAATTAAATTAATAGGTTGTAAGTGTAATACAGGACAAAACAGGTTATCTAGAATGAGAGTCACTCATTATAGCTGCTCTCTTTTCTGTTCAAGAAATGAGGACCCTAAACAGAGATTCCACTCTATTAACTCAGACTCTTGCAGGATATGTGCAATTGGGTATTCTAAACCAGAACAATGCTCTAACAGCTCATTTCTGGAAGTTATTGGTGTTTAGCAATGGACATCTGTATCTGGAATGACGATTAGCTTTCTACTTCAAGCTTAGACTCTGGCTTATTTCTGACATAAATGCTTGTCTACTGATTAGGCTTGTAGTGTATCTCTTGACTTTTACTCTTTGGCATCTTATAGGTCTGCTACCCTTTAGCTTGAACCTATTTTCTATTCCACAGACAGAACCTATTTTCTATTCCACAGACAAAACCTCCCTAGTTGCCAAATCCAACCTGCCTTGCAGTGGGCTCTGTTGAATACTTAACTGCAAAGGTAAAGGAAGATAGATAATTGATTTTAAGTTTGATGGTGAAGGCACAGGACAATGTTCTCTGTGTTCTTCTTCTGTTTCATAACAGAAAGATATTGGACCCATAGGTAAGGACCCATAGAGTCACTGACCCTTCTCCCTACAAAGTGACCATTCTAACCATACTGCCACCAAAGGGAAAACTTAACTTAACTTACACAATTAAATTAATAGGTTGTAAGTGTAATACAGGACAAAACAGGTTATCTAGAATGAGAGTCACTCATTATAGCTGCTCTCTTTTCGGTTCAAGAAATGAACAGAGATTCCACTCTATTAACTCAGACTCTTGCAGGATATGTGCAATTGGGTATTCTAAACCAGAATAATGCTCTAACAGCTCATTTCTGGAAGTTATTGGTGTTTAGCAATGGACATCTGTATCTGGAATGATGATTCATGCATAGTCAGAACACGTCAGACATGTCCAAGTCTTTTTACCTAGGCTTGCTAGCACAATGATAAGAATATATTTTTTATTCTTGTGTTATGTATGTACTGTTTGCCTTTATCTTTCTTTAGGATACACATTATTTGTGTGCTTTGTCTAATATATACAATGTGCATTTTTTGTACTAAATACACAATGACCCAAATTTTGCCACCCGTTTAACGTGTATATATGGGGGGGTGGGGGGTGGGGGGGGATAAACAGCTCAGCATACCAAGTTTTTCTATCCTGCAAAGTCCAGTAAAAAATGCATACATTAACTTATACTGTTTTGTTTACAATGGAACTCTGTGGTGAACAGACATCTCTGTATGGCATGCGTCTGAGGCATCCATCAAACGTATATGTTTTTTGATACGTAAACAGATGGCAAAACCTTGATGTGAACCTTAGACACTTTTTTCTGACTATAGCAACTATTGGTTGGCTTATAAATCACTGAGGGCAACTTCCTAAAACTTAACATTTAATCTACATACAATTAAAATACAAAAGATAAATGTGGTCCAAACTGGACCATGATAACTATAGTACAAAAAGCTCTCAAATACAATGGACGGTTATACAAAAAAATGAGAACAATAAAATACATCTGGGACAGAGAATCAAGATATAATATGTCTGTCCCTGTTCATGCCCTTACAAAAACTGCTCAGCCCAGAGATGCACCTTAAAGGTAGGTGCACTCTGTCCATGTACCTGGGCTAACCTGTCCTTATACAGCCCTATCACTTTCTGAGACAACATACAATGTTCCAACGCGTTTCCCCTTCTAGATAATCAAAGGTTCATCAGGGGACCAACGGTATCAGTATGGTAATAGGATGCCATGTATAGAGATGCATAAATCAAAAATTACTGGAGTGCCCCAGATCAGCATACATCTGTGACGAGGTGAAGGACATTAGCCACTGAGATAGAGTACTTTTAAAAATCCAAGATGGCCGTGCGTTCCATGCACAGCGATTGTAGAACACACAGGACTAATATCAGCAGGAGGCTCAGTCAGTCAGGCTAGTCTGTTATCGATCCCATAATAAATTTGTGTTGACTCTCCATGAGTTTGTCCATGTCCTAATGCACAATTTTTTTCTGTTTGATTTGAGCTTCTTCCACCAGCTCAGGGGGACCGCTATGGTGAGCACCTGTGCCCCCACTTATACCAATCTCCTCCTGGACTGGTGGGAGGATAAAGTGGTCTTTCCTGACAATCAAGCTTGGTGGTGTGAGAAAATTGTATTTTGGACATGTTTTAAAGACTATGTCTTTGTTATCTGGAATGGTGACCTTGATGAATTTAAATCATTCGTTAGAATGTTGAATACAAATAAGATAAGCTTGGCATTTACCTTTGAGTTTCACTCAGACACACTAATGTTTCTAGATGTCAGGGTCACCAAGGAGATGGACAAGTTGGTCACAACCACGGTCAGGAAGACCACTGCTACGAATAATTTTCTTCATTGGGACAGTTATCATCCCATGAACCTATAAAAAGGGATACCCCGCAGCCAGTATTTGAGGATGAAAATAAATTGTTCAGATCCAGAGTTTTTACCATGACTCAAAGAAGCTTCATGACCGCTTTAGGGCGAGAGGTTATCCCCAACAGGTCTTAAGAAATGCTTTCCAGAATGCAGAGTTATGGGAGCGAAGTACCCTCTTGGTCCCCAAGGAATCTGATTCTGGGGGGGGGAGGTTATCTGGATTATCTCCACTTATGATGTTGAAAATCGGAGAGTGAGGGAAATAATTGATAAATACTGGCCAATCCTCCTAATGATCGGGACATGGCTGACATGGTGTTATCCCGTCCTAGTATTACATTCAGATGTGGTAGATGCCTGTGGGACCGTTTGGTCCATAGCCACTTTTCACGCCCAGTTCCAGTAGGGACATGGTTAGACAGGAAACTGTTGGGTACTTTTCGTTGCGGGGCATGCTCGGGCTGTCGATTTCTTAGAAATTTGAAAGTCAATATATGTTCGGCCACAAATAGAAGCTATACCGTAAGGGATTTTATTAACTGCAGGAGCAAAGGGGTAGTGTACATTTGTCAGTGCCCCTGTCACTTGCATTATGTGGGGGGAAAAAATTGGGAATTTTGTCGCCGAATTCTTGAGCATGTAATGATATGAAGAAAAAGAATATTACTCTCATGGCTAATCACATCTGGGAATGTCACGATGGAGATCCTAGGTCTCTGTCTTTTTCAGCAATGGAACTGAAAAGACCTTCCACCAGAAAAGGTGACGGGGACCGTAGAATCCTCCAAAAAGAAACGGAGTGGATATACAGGTTCCAGTCTTAGTCATCTGGGGGACTAAATGAGAGACTTACCTTTTCCTGTTATATCTGAGGGTTTGCCCCTTCTCTGTGCATAATTAGCTTCACCTCCTTTACCAGTTGGAAATAATAATCGACGCATGAAGCGTGATCCTTGTAATTATATAAAAACGATCCTTTATCTGACCACTATTGCAGTACCATACCTGATATAATATTGTAGTCATGCGTTTTGTCATGAGAGTGGTCTTTGCATGTACTATATTGCCCTTTTTTATTTTTCCATTATTTATTTTTATTATCCAGTATCTTGTTATGTTTATGTGTATTTTTGTTACCCCCTGGTTTGTCCTAACCAGAGTAGAGTATTAACAACCAGCATATATTACAAGCGGTTTCACTCCCCCCTATTTGTACCCTGCGGCTCCATACACGTACTTGTGCAGTATATCACATGCGCTGAAATGTATTCATTAAATGGAAACATGAAGTGTCACAAAATAGTCCTCATATGGTGTCTCCTGTATGTGTAGTACGGCCAGGCTTTATTTATATAATGGTGCTGGGGTGGTATCCCCTGACATACCCGTTATAGTGCAGTAGGGGGGTGGTGGCACTATGGGGAATACTGGGAACCTGGCTCCTTGTGCCTTTGGATGCGTGGTTTGCACTTCCAGTTTGATCTTGCACGCTGAGCCTCCTGCTATTAGGTCTGTGCTTTTCAAGATTGCTGTGCATGGAACGCACGGCCATCTTGGATTATCTTGTGACTGTGCGCTCCACGATGAATGCACGTGGAGCGCACTACTAGCTTGGTCCCATCCCTGGCTTTCCAGAGAGAGGTATGGAAAGCATGAGGGCGGGGAGATTGTATCTCCAAGTGAGTTCTGAGACGCATGGGGTCCGAGGACTATTGGTGGAGACATTTAGGGAGGATATTTTATGCTGCCACCCAATAATGGTGGTTAGCTTTGGCCATGGGACTGTGAGGGGCGGAGTTGAGGATTTAGCTGACCAATCGACTCAGAGCCCGCCCAGTACTTTATCATTTAAGTGAGAGCCCATGTCTCTGGCAAAATGGAGCTGTTTTTCTTGGCCCCCTGTAGCCACCCAGCAGTACATCCTGCATCTGTGAGAGGACTGGATTTATTCTTATATCTACCTGAATCAGCTATGTTGTTATCCTTTTTAATACAGTAATACTCCACCATTTAATCTGTATTGGATTCATATCAAGTATGTTTTACTGCTTATACACTGTTAAAAGTGCTCTATCTCAGAGGCTTATGTCCTTCACCTCGCCACAGATGTATGCTGATCTGGGGCACTCCAGTAATTTATGATTTATGCATCTCTATACATGGCATCCTATTAACATACTGATACCGTTGGTCCCCTGATGAACCTTTGATTATCTAGAAGGAGAAACGTGTTGGGACATTGTATGTTGTGTCAGAAAGTGATAGGGCTGTATAAGGACAGGTTAGCCCAGGTACGTGGACAGAGTACACCTACCTTTAAGATTCATCTCTGGGCTGAGCAGTATTTGTAAGGGCATGAACAGGGACAGACATATTACAGGGAGTGCAGAATTATTAGGCAAGTTGTATTTTTGAGGATTAATTTTATTATTGAACAACAACCATGTTCTCAATGAACCCAAAAAACTCATTAATATCAAAGCTGAATATTTTTGGAAGTAGTTTTTAGTTTGTTTTTAGTTTTAGCTATTTTAGGGGGATATCTGTGTGTGCAGGTGACTATTACTGTACATAATTATTAGGCAACTTAACAAAAAACAAATATATACCCATTTCAATTATTTATTTTTACCAGTGAAACCAATATAACATCTCAACATTCACAAATATACATTTCTGACATTCAAAAACAAAACAAAAACAAATCAGTGACCAATATAGCCACCTTTCTTTGCAAGGACACTCAAAAGCCTGCCATCCATGGATTCTGTCAGTGTTTTGATCTGTTCACCATCAACATTGCGTGCAGCAGCAACCACAGCCTCCCAGACACTGTTCAGAGAGGTGTACTGTTTTCCCTCCTTGTAAATCTCACATTTGATGATGGACCACAGGTTCTCAATGGGGTTCAGATCAGGTGAACAAGGAGGCCATGTCATTAGATTTTCTTCTTTTATACCCTTTCTTGCCAGCCACGCTGCGGAGTACTTGGACGCGTGTGATGGAGCATTGTCCTGCATGAAAATCATGTTTTTCTTGAAGGATGCAGACTTCTTCCTGTACCACTGCTTGAAAAAGGTGTCTTCCAGAAACTGGCAGTAGGACTGGGAGTTGAGCTTGACTCCATCCTCAACCCAAAAAGGCCCCACAAGCTCATCTTTGATGATACCAGCCCAAACCAGTACTCCACCTCCACCTTGCTGGCGTCTGAGTCGGACTGGAGCTCTCTGCCCTTTACCAATCCAGCCATCTGGCCCATCAAGACTCACTCTCATTTCATCAGTCCATAAAACCTTAGAAAAATCAGTCTTGAGATATTTCTTGGCCCAGTCTTGACGTTTCAGCTTGTGTGTCTTGTTCAGTGGTGGTCGTCTTTCAGCCTTTCTTACCTTGGCCATGTCTCTGAGTATTGCACACCGTGTGCTTTTGGGCACTCCAGTGATGTTGCAGCTCTAAAATATGGCCAAACTGGTGGCAAGTGGCATCTTGGCAGCTGCACGCTTGACTTTTCTCAGTTCATGGGCAGTTATTTTGCGCCTTGGTTTTTCCACACGCTTCTTGCGACCCTGTTGACTATTTTGAATGAAACGCTTGATTGTTCGATGATCACGCTTCAGAAGCTTTGCAATTTTAAGAGTGCTGCATCCCTCTGCAAGATATCTCACTATTTTTGACTTTTCTGAGCCTGTCAAGTCCTTCTTTTGACCCATTTTGCCAAAGGAAAGGAAAGTTGCCTAATAATTATGCACACCTGATATAGGGTGTTGATGTCATTAGACCACACCCCTTCTCATTACAGAGATGCACATCACCTAATATGCTTAATTGATAGTAGGCTTTCGAGCCTATACAGCTTGGAGTAAGACAACATGCATAAAGAGGATGATGTGGTCAAAATACTCATTTGCCTAATAATTCTGCACGTAGTGTATATCTTGATTCTCTGTCTCAGATGTATTTTATTGTTCTCATTTTTTGCTAACCGTCCATTGTATTTCAGAGCTTTTTGTACTATAGTTATCATGGTCCAGTTTGGACCACATTTATCTATTGTATTTTAATTGTATGTAGATTAAAGGTTAAGTTTTAGGAAGTTGACCTCAGTGATTTATGTGTTGTTATAGCAACTGTCCTCTGTAATATCCTGATATTCAGTGATTCTATCGGTTGGCTTACTTTATGGTGCAATTTTGTCTCAAAATGGTGTATATAAGGCCCTGCCCCTTGCGTTCTTTGTCAAGCAAAAAAGTCTAGGAACACTAGTTGTGCAAAATTGCACCAAATTAATAAATCTGGGCCACAATTTGCGCTACTTGTTTTATATACACAATATTTCAGCTTTTTGTTTAATATACATATTTGTACTTTTTTCTTTATATTATACACATTTATGCAATTTGTTTTATATGCACAATATTTGTGCTTTTTGTTTTATATTATACACATTTTACAATATTTGCGTTTCTATCTGAACTATTGATAGCTAGATCTACCATCTAGTGGAAGGGGTGGGAGTATGAACTTCATGCTCTCCACACAGCATAAGTGCTTTTCCATTCAGTTTTATCAGACAGCTAAATTTCATGCTCCCCTTTGACCTCACATAATTGGTTTGTAATCAGGGGCTGATCGGCCATAGACCTCACAGGGAAATTTCCCTGATGCCCTAGGGGCCGCCTGAGCCCTCCTCAAAGCCAGTGGAAGTTTTTGGGGATGTATTTTGTGTTGCTGGCAGAATTTTGTGATGGACTGTGGTATTTAGCTCTGTTGGAGTGGCATAAAAGTGCCACAATATGGTATTGCTGGCTCTGCCTTCCAGGGCCACTTTAAGTCTTTAACTCTTTCCAGTCTGCCCCTGTTTGTAATACATTTTCTCTAACCTTCTTTTGTTCCTTTTCCTGTATTTATAACTACATACATATAAAAGGATCAACAGCGGCAAAAAGTTAAAAAGTTACCCATATCCATAACCCAAAACTAGTTTAAGTTCTATGTTCTAAGCATAGATATATGCTATTCTTTCTACAACATGAACTACCGTATAACTATTGGAAAATGGTATACTAAATGAACAATATCATTATTTTAGATACTTGCGTTATAATGCATCAGCTTTTTAACTAAACCTAATGTTCTTTCTGTTACTATGCTAAGTATATACATGACGGGGTTTGTTTTGTTGCTTTTACACTTTTTAATACAAAGAAATCCTGGAACTGCAAATATATGGTGTAGAATCTGCAAAGAGAGCTAAGAAAATTATACTCCTTTACTGTAATATTACTGCCACATCATATTGAATTTCTGTTCCACCTTTTTTATACTCTGAAGCCAAGTTCCAGCTTGTCAGCATCTGTAAAATGTGATTATGGGTCCGTCTGGCTCCCCTGGATAGAGACACTGTAGTAGAGAGGAGACAGCCAGACTACACAAGCGCCACCTTACTGTCATATGAGGTTGCTGCAGCTAAATAGTTTTCCAAAGTTAATATTTGCACAGACTGTCTAACATTATTGGATGACACATGTGAATATATTTTCAAAACATTTGCCTAAAGTACATTAGAGGATCAGTAGGGTCTTTCTTTGCATTTATTATTTTTTATGTATTCTGAGGACAACATACTGTCAAGTTTAAAATGCTAAGGAACATTAATATTTTTATATAATGCCTAACATTTACATGTGAGGCCATCATAAACATGAAGATGTCCATTAATAAACTGTAAAGTACATGTGATGACATTATTTTGAAACAGGCACACACATAAACGAGTATTGTACACATGACATCACAAAATGTGCAGCAAGTATTTTTCCCTGGACACTTAATAAAAAAGGAACCAGGTGACCCAATGGGATCAGATGATTGTCCTGGTGACCAAGTCAAGGTAAACTTTTGCTATCCCTATTAGATGGCATGCTGTGGTGCCACATTAAAGAACTGCTATACAGCATGTGAAATATATCTAATTTCTCTATTCTAGAATAACAATTTCTAATCCTTGTTACAAAAAACTAATTAAATATAGTATGTACTGTACAGGAGATATAGTAATTCTATTTAGAAACTTATTTTCAATTTTTACATTAATTCTTCCCTGAGCTTATGGTATTTGCATCTAGTAAAAGGTTGAACTAGAGCAGGGATAGCCAACCTGTGGCTCTCCAACTGTTGTAAAACGACAATTCCCACAATGCCCTGCTGTAGGCTGAAAGCTGTTGGCAGTCTGGGCATGCTGGGAGTTGTAGTTTTACAACAGCTGGAGAGCCGCAGGTTGATCATCCCTGAAATAGAGTATGTTGGTATTAGTAAAAGGCAAGGCAAAATACATTTCTTCAACTATGTATCCTATGCTTAAAATTGGAGACATCGTGGGGGAGATTTATTAAAGGTGTTATTCCCATGCATCATGTCAATGGGTCATGTGACGAATGGGGGACACATCACCATTCACCAGATCCTCAGTCACTCAATGGATGGAGCGTGACCCATGTAAAAACAGATGTTGAAGTGTGGAGACTCGAAAGCTACAGCAGCATTGTGGGAAAGAAGGAGCCAATGGTGGGGATCAGATAAGAATGGTCTGGCCACGCTTGGAGGGTCTAGCCAAAAGGACCCAAGGGTGGATGGCCACTTTAAGACCAGCATTGTGTACACCGATCTTAATTTGTCCTGTGCTGGCATGAGATCCACCACAATTATTAAGAGGCTCACTCTTTTAATAACACATGGAGCATGTTGGGCCAACCATGCTCCTGAACTGAACTCAGCTCTAGCTAGGACCTGGGGTAGCTTTCTGGTGTAATGTGCACCACTTTTCTGGTGTCGGCAGGCCACCTACACCCCATACACTTTTTGGAAAAGTGTCAATGGTGTTGGAAAAAGCAAAAAAGTAGCAAGTTTTGTTTCCCCACTCATGCCAGGTCTAAAAAAAGTGGGCATGGCGTGGACGGTGAAGAGAGTCTTATGTTTCAAGTGTTGCAGTGTGTTCCTTTATAACCTATATAAAGTTGTTTGAATTGTAGATGCATTCAAATTGTAGTGAGAAAAGTCAATTTGGTTGTAAAACTTATATATATGTACTTATGGATATGCAGCTTTTTGATGTATAACCAGATCAATCTTTACAAAAATTATAGGCAAATCTTCATAATTAGTAAAAATGGAGGTTCTGGGCCTTAGCTACAGGTACAATACATTTACACTATAAAAATGGCTACATGTTACTGGGATGCACAAAAGAGATTACCAAATGATGCCTACCAACTGTCTCTGACATCTACATCTTAGAGGAATCTTGTTCTGCTGCCAGCTTCTATGCACTCTGCCCAAAATACTGTTAATATTGAGAGCAATTTTAGCGACTTCCTTCTGTAAGAAAACAAAAGAAATTACCTGAGAGTTCTCCGTATTGCAAATGATATGCTCAGAGAGTGTGTGCAGGGGTTGTGGAGAAAGTACCTGTGTCCTGGCTGCAGCACAGGATGGCAAGAAGTTGAAGTTTCAGCCAATATCTGCAGAGCAGGAAGTGATGTCAGAGAAAGCCTTTGTTTCAGGCCTTTTGATTCTGTACAGTATAGTGCAATGGTTAGTGCACGAACATGACTATCAATGCCAGCTTCGTTTTGCAGGTGATCGCACAGGTACTCTGTACCCACATGACCAGCAAGCTGTATATATCACAGAATGCAGGTGTACCTGTAAGAAGGAACCTGGAGTCTCTGTGTCACCCTGAGTCTAAGGTTCCTTTCACATCTCCATTTGAAAATCTGGTAGTCTGTTCCAGCATAGGAACAGACTACCTGAGAAACCCGCCAGATCCCATTTTAGTGAATGGGAATACAGTGGTGCCCAATGGTGTCTGGCAATGCCAGATATGGTAACTCTAGTAGGCTGCTCCTCTGCTGGAACAGTCTACCAGATTTACCAAACAGAGAGGTGAACCTAACCTAAGCAACCTGTGTGATGCTGTTTGATGCCAGAGTACATCACAGTATTAAAGTGTTAGATTCCCCTAAGAAACAGTGAGGGAGATATATCAATGTCACTACATCCGGAAAGTGCTGTGCCAAATCTCGCACATGAAGTACATGCTCAATAATTTTCTTTCATTTGTAGCATGCTAGGCACTACGTTCTTGAAGACAACCCTTCAGTCGCATTTTTGTCTAGTCCTACTTTGTGCCTTCCTGTGTCGCAGTCTTGGGGCTTATGCACATGACAGCATGTATTTTACAGTCCGCAAAAAACCTTACATACACATAAATATGCCCCTTTTTAAGACAATATTACAGATTTAGATACACTTAACAATCCAAATACATACTGGTTAGAGTTGAGCCAATCAAAGTATCTGAAGTAGACTTCAATACAAATTTCAGGGAAAATTCAATTTCCTTATGCTTTGCGGTAACAAATAAATTTTCCCTGGAATGGCCTTAAAAAATACATACTTACCTCATCCATTGGGAGCAAGAAGACTGCCGCGGCCATCTTGATTTAATATCTCGCGCAAAATCTAATGCGCGATGGCATATGATGGCACTGTGCGAGATTTTGCTCAGTATTAATTTGTTTTAACTGATTAACTGCTGAAACAGTAATTTTTAATCTCACATGCTGAGATTAAAAATGAACGTGACATCTTAGGGGTTCAGTGATGTGCCCCATCATTGCTCCCATTATTTACAATGCTTTGTGATTAAGTAATTCATCATTAATCAAATTTCTTTGTTTAGTTCGGTGAAGTAGCCGAATCGAGTTTTTGAAAACTTCATTCATCTCTAATACTTGTCATTAGAAATAAGTGGATTATTCAAAAATTTTATTCGGCTGCTTCGGCAAATTTTACAAAAAAAATTTGCTTTGTGACTAATTTCTTTTTTACGAAGAGCATTTCTTTGTAAGTAGTGTCAATTGCGCCGTTCACCGTCATTTTACCCCTCTTGCCATGTTCATAGCTGATCGGGACATCTGACAGTAACAAAATAGTGTAAAATGTAATCATAGTTACCTCATCCATTTGCTTGCGACTGGAAAGCGTCCGCCATCTTGATTAAAGATGTTCCGTGAAATCTCGCGCAGCCCATGATGATGTCATCATGCCGGCTATCATGGTGACGTCATACGTCACTGCGCATGGGATTTCATGTGAGATCTTCAAATAAGATAGCAGCGGCTGGCCCGTCATGAACAAATGGATCATGTAAGTATGATTTTTTTAGTTTTTTGTTGTTTACATTATTTCAGGTTAAATCGATTCGCTAACACAAGGAAATTTGACTTTGCAACAAATCAAATTTATCCTGAAGTTCAGATTAACACTACTGGTCATACATTTGACACTAGATAAAAATAGTGTATCACAATATTTAGGCATAAAATAAACTTATCTTAATAAATCTGCTCCTGTGCATCTATATGTATATAGCATCTAAAGGTTCATGCCAGATTCTTATGGAATCCAATAGAAAGACTTAAATTTACCTGCAGAAATCAGAGACTCGCAGGAGTCCAGTCAAGTCCCCATAGACATATACAGATATCAGTATATGGAGGTGCTATGGAGCTTTATTATGGTATGATATGGTATGGAGGTAATCTCAATGAACCATTACAATAAGATTTATTCCTTACCATGCTGTTTTTTCAGTGATGTGGTTTTTTACTTGACTGTAAAAAAAATAACGGTGCATAATGCAAGACATAAGTACAAAACTGTGATGTTAAGGCTACTTTCACACTAGCGTTCGATCGGATCCGTTCTGAACGGATCCGATCATAATAATGCAGACGGAGGCTCCGTTCAGAACGGATCCGTCTGCATTATATTAGCATATAAAAGCTAAGTGTGAAAATAGCCTCGGACGGATCCGTCCAGACTTTCAATGTAAAGTCAATGGGGGACGGATCCGCTTGAAGATTGAGCCATATTGTGGCATCTTCAAACGGATCCGTCCCCATTGACTTACATTGTAAGTCTGGACGGATCCGCACGCCTCCGCACGGCCAGGCGGACACCCGAACGCTGCAAGCAGCGTTCAGCTGTCCGCCTGTCCGTGCGGAGGCGAGCGGAGCGGAGGCTGAACGCCGCCAGACTGATGCAGTCTGAGCGGATCCGCATCCATTCAGACTGCATCAGGGCTGGACGGAAGCGTTCGGGTCCGCTCGTGAGCCCCTTCAAACGGAGCTCACGAGCGGACCGACGAACGCTAGTGTGAAAGTAGCCTTAAATGTATGTACAATTTTAATCAAGTTGACAGCTAACTCATTAATCTGCAAGTGAACAAAAACTTCCCTTAAAATGTATTTTCTTTTATTAAAGAAGCACACTTTCAATTTTTGGAAATATATTGGGAACCCGCGGCCAAAAATCTTACTGTGTAATTTGCTTTGTCCCCAGCTCAGTTATAATCATTTTGAACCCTTTTATATGGACAGGTGCATTGTGTGATCTCAGTCCGACTACCATTCTAGAGCAATATCCTTAGACAGCATGTCAATTTCTCATGGGTAGCTGACTTCCTGAGAAGATTACATCATCATCTATCAAATCTCTCCTGAGTGCTGTGTACAGAACCTCCAGTGTATTCCTATGAGATGCCAACAGTCTGAAACCTATAAAATGCAAGCAGGAGGGGGGACACACCTTAGCTGCATGACATAGAAATGCACCAAAACTTTACAGTGTGAGTTTCAGAATCACCTAGATTGGATTAGCAAATACACTAGGGTGAGACTTTCCTCCTTCTGTCTCTGCAAAGCATGACAGTAGTGTGGTCATTATCAGTCACCAGGTTTTACCTTGTATGCTTTATGACCAGAGATAGGCTGACCTTCAGTACAATAAAAAATAATAATCTACATGTGTTTCCTCAATTTTTACGTCTATGGAGCTTCTTGCTTTCTTTAGGCAGGTGACAACTGATGCGTTAAATGAATTTTCTGGGTCCCAGATACTGATGACCTATCCTTAAGATCGTTAAGGATTGGGCACTCAGCACCCCCACTAATAAGCTGTACTCTGCAACCACCTGGCACAAAAAAAAAAAAACACAGTAGAAGGACCTGGAAGCAGAAAGCCCTTCCCATTATGTAATGGCCATGCTGGCATACTGCAGCTCAGCTTCCTGAGCATATGTCAGCAATATCTAGAACACACTTTAATAAAAAACATGATATCATAAATGTTCTAGTCATATGCTTTATCTAATTCCTTTAAGAGGTAATTTGTTCCTACTGGAGCTATTCCTTCATGCAGATGACCAGGTGTCTCGTTATAATTCGTCTTAAGACATCAATGAACAGGAAAGAATAACCGAGTATATTATTATTGGAGATTGGTAAGTGAATTGGCTAATGAGGTTATCTAATGTGCCCTGTACTCAGCAGTGTAGTGAAGAGCGGCTCTTGTTACTCTAACCTTTGGCTAAGCTGCTCTTGCTTCACCAACCTGTTGCTGGCCACTCCTGCTGCATTCAGCGCCCACATCAAAGCACTGTACAGGGATGTATAGCATTATGTGGGAGGTACCAAGGTGGGAGAACGGTGCTCATCGGCTTCTGTGCACAGTGATTCCTGCTGCATTCAGCGCCCACATCAAAGCACTGTACAGGGATGTATAGCATTATGTGGGAGGTACCAAGGTGGGAGAATGGTGCTCATCGGCTTCTGTGCACAGTGATTCCTGCTGCATTCAGCGCCCACATCAAAGCACTGTAAAGGAATGTACAGTGGATGTGGGTTCTAGCAAGCGAAATGGTTTCTGTGACAAGTGGCTTCTGCTGCATTCAGTTGTAATTTTCCTGAGCATGGATATTTCTATGTATAGATTGCAGTCATTGTCTTGGGATAAGAACTCTGCCCTTAAGTAACCATTGCTGTACTGGGACGTGCTATATACCAGTTATGTATGATATTGAGTTTTGCACTAGGCACCAATAAGTTATTTATTCTTTAATTTTACTGTTTATGACTGTACTTAACACAGTAGTTTACATTTTCAGATATTTGAATGGAGATACAATAGTAAGAGTCACAGCCAGTCACCACACAGTAAAATAATAGATTTTTAAATGTATGTTTTATTATTTCCTACATTTAAAAAAATACATCAATTTACATACAAGATGTCTCCACAGCCCAATGACCCCACCCAATCCCAAACTGAGAGAGCAGTGAAAAGAAGAGAGGAACAATTATTAGTCTAGACTAGACATTTCTGTAAACTGCTCTCTAAAATAACACTACGCAACAACAAAAAATGTTGTCTGCTACTGGGCAAAAAACATTTGTCCTATACTAAATCGAGTGTGTGGATTACAAATCCGAAGTCAGAATTGTTGTAACACGTCACAAAACTTTGCTATGTATAAGTATGCCTAGATGAATGAAGCACTTGGAAAGCATTGAATCATTTTGAACACAACGAGTTTTACTCCAACAATTACCTGATCTACCTCAAAGTTTGCGTAGTAAACAATGTATGAAAATGTAATGAAATAAGAAAATTTCAAAAAGTCTTGTTTTTCAGTTTAAAAGTCTTATTGAGAAACGCCCAGTACTGTTAAAAGTGCTTCAGGCATCTGCTTTTGCATTTGTGAACGGTCATATTTTCCATTGCAAAAACCAGCAGTAGTCCCCCATCATGTTGGGATTCCAGTGGCCTTGATACCTGTTCTCCACTGTAGAAATATTTTTATGGAACTGCTCTCCATGTCTCCGCTCAAAAATCATGTCCTGAGCGGACACCGAACGGACCCTATTATAGTCTATGGGGTCTTTAAGCTCCGTTACTCTCAGTTAGGTCTCAGTTATCTGCAGAATCCGTCCTTTCCGTTCTCCTGCTCTTCAAAGGAGCCATAGAGCGGAAAGGAGAAACGGTGATGTGAACGAGACCTAAGAACATTGTGATACCTGGGCCTTACCTCTGGTGAAAATCCATACCATGAGTAGAATTATATCTTTCAATTGGTTAAACACAGTACAAAATTAAATGGTCACTGAGTTTTGGTAAAACTTTTGATATTTCATATGTCTCTATGGCAAATCAAAAGTTTTTTGATCGGTGGGGGTCTGGGCGCTGATACACCCGCTAATAATGAGAATGGACCATCTCTACTCACTTCAGACGCAGGCTCATTAGAAAGTCTATGGGCCCGTCTTCATTCCATCCACAGCAGTGAGGAGAGAGTGAGCAATATGTGATCGCTTCTCTCTCCTTGTATAGGCATTGATAAATATAATAATACCCTTTCTACACAGAAAAAAAAAAAGCCTAAAGGAAGCCACAGCAAATCTCTTGATCTCCGTTGAGTGAATGGACATTGTTTGTCAGTCCCAATCCTTCGCCCACATGAAGAGTCTTAAAAAGGTTGTAGATGAGCAATGGGAGTTATGGGAGTAGTGTCCCACTTGGCAATTACCATAAGCTCGGCCTCCTGGGGCTGATGCTTTGTCCTGTTTTGCCTTAAAAATGCTGAGATTGCACAACCCCTTTAAGTGTAGGGTCTGCAGCTATGGCAGAGGTCAGATGCTTGTAAGGTACAAATTGGCAAATAGAATATGTTGTTGAATAAATTATGTTGAAGAGGGTATCAAACATGTATATGGTATTTATTTTACTGTTTACAAGTTTTGTCATTTTTTTTGTGTTATTTTTGTCTTGTCTTTTACTCCTCGTCTTTATTTTTTTTAACTGTATCGTACAAATATCTCTACATTATATCAAATTAGAGCTGCCAAGCTAATCTTTGGAAAGATGCCAGTTCAACTCCTGGCTCTCCCAGTAAACAGCTGATTTTGCCAGAGGAAAGATCTCTCTGAGCAGACATTTTTACCTGCAGCGACCACTGCAGGGGAAATTTCTTACTGCATGTCAGACAGCTGGAGTCCACCAGAGAAGGAGCTACTCTGATGAGGGGACTCCCTTCTAAGACATCCATATGACATTACAGGACATATGGACAGGGCTTTTCATCACACATCTCCTTTGACCCTGCCCAAAATAACGCTGAGGTCGTTTGTAAGGACCTGGACTGTGTGTTTAGGGTGTGAACCCTGAAAATCAGGTTCTCGTGGGATAACAAAGCGATCCTTCTCTCTTTTTTTGATACTGACATGATTGTGTTTTTTACATGCTTATTAAGATTATATGAGAATATTTCAGCATGAACGGCTTGTATAATATGGCTTACACTGGCTATATTAAAATAATAAAGTCATACAGTAATCATAAGGTACGTTCAGAAGACACATTTATTTCATTCCTTCCATATTCCGCTCACAGTGGTGCATATGATTTTTGGGTTTACCTTTGTCTGTATTCATGAATATGTTCAGAATAGCATCTGGCTGCAGTGATTATGGCACAGATTCTATCAGCAACGTGGCGACCCTTTCAGAACTCTGAAGTCTTTCTGAACAGCGGGGTCAGGCTACAGCTGTATAACAGCTGCATCCTAATTCTTTCCTCCTTTCTTTCCCTTTATGTTGTCATAGCAAATATGGAGCTTATTAAAACCACTGGTGGGGCAGAATGCCGATACAGCAGCTTTCCTTCAGATGACACAAAGAGGTCAACATGCTACATAGCATTCTGCATTATCTGGTCATGCATAAAACATACTTTGCAGGTAACATGAACCCGAAGGTCCTGCAGGAGCATGTGGAGAGCTTGGTGCAACGTATAGGAGAATGACACAGTTCTGATTACAACCATTCATTAGTCTGCTTGACTCCTTACAATGTAATTCCAATGCAATTTGCCTCCAGAATGACAAACGCCTGAAACTGCAGAGAACATTTCCCCCATCTGAGCACTTGTAGCCAGTTTTCAGTCCAGTGCCTCGGCTCGCAGCTTTCTGCACTTCACTTCAGCAGTTCACAGAAATTTTCCTTGTAAAGATATTTAATATGCACTTTCTGAAAAATCTAACTAACCAAACATTTTCTAATTTGCAACATATGAATCATATATCAAAGAAGTCATTGTACTAGGATTTTTTTTTTATATTGAAAGCCTGCCATTCTTTTTAGAAGTACAGTGGACATTTAATGTGTGGTCTGCAGAGAACAGCAGTTTTTTTTTCTTCTTCAGTCTGAAGTTGAAACGTATAGTGGAAATACTGAATACGTGGCATCTTAAGTTGTCTGACTAAATGACTTCTATGCTCCATCTTTCTGTTGACTCACATTAACAGATACCTAAACATGGTTACATTACTTCTCAAGATAGATAGATAGATAGATAGATAGATAGATAGATAGATAATAGATAGAACAATTAGATAGATAGATATGAGATAATTAAATAGACAGACATGAGATAGATAGATAGATAGATAGATAGATAGATAGATAGATAATGAGATTTGAGATAGATAGATAGATAGATAGATAGATACAGTAGATAGATAATACATAGATTTTAGATAGATAACTATGAGAGAGATAGATAGATAGATAGATA
Source organism: Bufo gargarizans (assembly GCF_014858855.1). Taxonomy (NCBI): domain Eukaryota; kingdom Metazoa; phylum Chordata; class Amphibia; order Anura; family Bufonidae; genus Bufo; species Bufo gargarizans. The sequence goes on from NC_058081.1 coordinate 319,710,074, forward strand.
GACTGATAGATGAGAAATAGATATTAAATAGATAGATAGACAGATAGATAGATAGATAGATAGATAGATAATTTAAAAGATTTTAGATAGATAGATAGATAGATAGATAGATAGGAGAGAAATAGATATTAGATAGATAGATCTTATGTTAACTGAATGTTTTTTGGAAAGCACAACCGCCTTCATTCTTGTTTCGTCATATTTAGTATATTGTTCTGAATCCCCCTTCCCCCCCATAGTTAGTGTACTGTTGTGAATCCCCCTTCCCCCCATAGTTAGTGTACTGTTCTGAATCCCCCTTCCCCCCCATAGTTAGTGTACTGTTCTGAATCCCCCTTCCCCCCCATAGTTACTGTTCTGAATCCCCCTTCCCCCCTATAGTTAGTGTACTGTTGTGTATCCCCCTTCCCCCCCATAGTTAGTGTACTGTTCTGAATCCCCCTTCCCCCCCATAGTTACTGTTCTGAATCTCCCTTCCCCCCCATAGTTAGTGTACTGTTCTGAATCTCCCTTTCCCCCTATAGTTAGCGTACTGTTCTGAATACCCCTTCCCACATAGTTAGTGTACTGTTCTGAATCCCCCTTCCCCCCATAGTTACTGTTCTGAATCCCCCTTCCCCCCCATAGTTAGTGTACTGTTCTGAATCCCCCTTCCCCCCCATAGTTAGTGTACTGTTCTGAATCCCCCTTCCCCCCATAGTTAGTGTACTGTTGTGAATCCGCCTTCCCCCCCATAGTTAGTGTACTGTTGTGAATCCCCCTTCCCCCCATAGTTAGTGTACTGTTCTGTATCCCCCTTCCCCCCCATAGTTAGTGTACTGTTCTGAATCCCCCTTCCCCCCCATAGTTACTGTTCTGAATCTCCCTTCCCCCCCATAGTTAGTGTACTGTTCTGAATCCCACTTCCCCCTCATAGTTAGTGTACTGTTCTGAATTCCCCTTCCCCCCATAGTTAGTGTACTGTTCTGAATCCCCTTCCCCCCATAGTTAGTGTACTGTTGTGAATCCCCCTCCCCCCCCATAGTTAGTGTACTGTTGTGAATCCGCCTTCCCCCCCATAGTTAGTGTACTGTTGTGAATCCCCCTTCCCCCCATAGTTAGTGTACTGTTCTGAATCCCCCTCCCCCCATATTTAGTGTACTGTTCTGAATCCCCCTCCCCCCCCATAGTTAGTGTACTGTTCTAAATCCCCCCTCCCCCCATAGTTAGTGTACTATTGTGAATCCCCCTTCCCCCCATAGTTAGTGTACTGTTCTGAATCCCCCTTCCCCCCCATAGTTAGTGTACTGTTCTAATTCCCCCCCCCATAGTTAGTGTACTGTTCTAATTCCCCCCCCCCATAGTTAGTGTACTGTTCTAATTCCCCCCCCCCCATAGTTAGTGTACTGTTCTGAATCCCCCTTCCCCCCCATAGTTAGTGTACTGTTCTGAATCCCCCTTCCCCCCCATAGTTAGTGTACTGTTCTGAATCCCCCTTCCCCCCCATAGTTAGTGTACTGTTCTAATTCCCCCCCCCCCCCATAGTTAGTGTACTGTTCTAATTCCCCCCCCCCCCCCCCCCCCCATAGTTAGTGTACTGCTCTGCAAGATTCTATTCTAAAAATGTAGAAAATCCCTGATGGGTACATAATTAAGCACAAAAAAGAAGCTTGCTGTGAAAGTATTGCTTATACATTGTTCAGACCCATTCCATGCCATTTTGAAAAAAAAAAAACTAAACATACCAGCACCGGTTTACAAAAAAAGATATCCCCCTTCCCCCCTATAGTTAGTGTACTGTTGTGTATCCCCCTTCCCCCCCATAGTTAGTGTACTGTTCTGAATCCCCCTTCCCCCCCATAGTTACTGTTCTGAATCTCCCTTCCCCCCCATAGTTAGTGTACTGTTCTGAATCTCCCTTTCCCCCTATAGTTAGCGTACTGTTCTGAATACCCCTTCCCACATAGTTAGTGTACTGTTCTGAATCCCCCTTCCCCCCATAGTTACTGTTCTGAATCCCCCTTCCCCCCCATAGTTAGTGTACTGTTCTGAATCCCCCTTCCCCCCCATAGTTAGTGTACTGTTCTGAATCCCCCTTCCCCCCATAGTTAGTGTACTGTTGTGAATCCGCCTTCCCCCCCATAGTTAGTGTACTGTTGTGAATCCCCCTTCCCCCCATAGTTAGTGTACTGTTCTGTATCCCCCTTCCCCCCCATAGTTAGTGTACTGTTCTGAATCCCCCTTCCCCCCCATAGTTACTGTTCTGAATCTCCCTTCCCCCCCATAGTTAGTGTACTGTTCTGAATCCCACTTCCCCCTCATAGTTAGTGTACTGTTCTGAATTCCCCTTCCCCCCATAGTTAGTGTACTGTTCTGAATCCCCTTCCCCCCATAGTTAGTGTACTGTTGTGAATCCCCCTCCCCCCCCATAGTTAGTGTACTGTTGTGAATCCGCCTTCCCCCCCATAGTTAGTGTACTGTTGTGAATCCCCCTTCCCCCCATAGTTAGTGTACTGTTCTGAATCCCCCTCCCCCCATATTTAGTGTACTGTTCTGAATCCCCCTCCCCCCCCATAGTTAGTGTACTGTTCTAAATCCCCCCTCCCCCCATAGTTAGTGTACTATTGTGAATCCCCCTTCCCCCCATAGTTAGTGTACTGTTCTGAATCCCCCTTCCCCCCCATAGTTAGTGTACTGTTCTAATTCCCCCCCCCATAGTTAGTGTACTGTTCTAATTCCCCCCCCCCATAGTTAGTGTACTGTTCTAATTCCCCCCCCCCCCATAGTTAGTGTACTGTTCTGAATCCCCCTTCCCCCCCATAGTTAGTGTACTGTTCTGAATCCCCCTTCCCCCCCATAGTTAGTGTACTGTTCTGAATCCCCCTTCCCCCCCATAGTTAGTGTACTGTTCTAATTCCCCCCCCCCCCCCCCATAGTTAGTGTACTGTTCTAATTCCCCCCCCCCCCCCCCCCCCATAGTTAGTGTACTGCTCTGCAAGATTCTATTCTAAAAATGTAGAAAATCCCTGATGGGTACATAATTAAGCACAAAAAAGAAGCTTGCTGTGAAAGTATTGCTTATACATTGTTCAGACCCATTCCATGCCATTTTGAAAAAAAAAAAACTAAACATACCAGCACCGGTTTACAAAAAAAGATACCATGCCGTCTGCAAACTATGTGAGAAGTTAATCTTCTGCAGCAAGTTTAGAACAGGTGCCAAACAATTAAAAGAAGATTATAAACAGCTAGGACTCCTCCCTCTCCCTGTGTCCTACTTGCTGCCGGCATTCCTCCTCCCTGGGAATTTGCTCCTGCTGGTTCTTTCTCCTTTACATTCTTTGGTGTTGGATCAGGTTAGACTTCCCTTACAGTGAAGGTGGTTGGTAAACCTCAGTGTCAGCTGCTGATTTGACGTGACATGGTTTCATCTCACCACATCAAGGTGACTTGTGACTTATAGTATGGATGTGGGCACTACAGAACCAATAATTTTCTCGCTAGTTCTGTCACTGGTTCCATTTTTTTTGTCCCAAGCATTTTAAGCCCTTAGGGTACATTTTTTTTTTGTAAAACGTATGAGTTTTCCTAAATGTCTATCAGTGTAACATCACTGCTTTTTGTGCTCATCTTTGATGTGGGATCTCTGATGCCCCTGTCACCTCCGACAAAGCCCTAATAAGTACAGAAATACATGTAGAGAACACCTACTACTGACTCTGGATCAGTAATTTGTATGTTGAGGTTCACCCCCATTCTCCTGCTGTGCACCTACCAACCAGTCATGCAATGCATTCAGAGGACTCCTGAGCATGCATACATAATGCAGAGGACTCCAGAAGTTCTCTCTGTGCATTCCTCAGCTAGTTTGTAGTAGTGTTGGGCGTGAATATTCATATCGCGAATTGTAATCGCGAATATCGCCACTTCAAGAATTAGCGAATATTTTGTATATAGTGCTATATATTCGTATTTGCGAATATTCTAGATTTGTTTGTACTTGAACCCATGATCCCTCCCTGCTTCTTGCTTGTGGGCCAATGAGAAGGCTGTAAAGTCTTTTTCTGAGCTTAGCAACATCCCTAGCAACCAATAGGAAAGTTGTATATAATGGCTGGCACTCACTATCCGATGCTGCATGGAACAAACTAAAGCCCATATACCAATTAGCTACAGTATTTATTGATGCATATAAATATAAAAACATTAATAGTAGGCAGCAGGTGTTCTATACATGTATTATTGTACTTACTAGGTTTTAAAAAATTAAGATTCAACCATAGGGTTTGAATCTGACCAAGGACATTATCTGCAGGAGTTTGTATGTTCTCCCCGTGTTTGCGTGGGTTTCCTCCAGGTACTCTGGTTTCCTCCCAAACTCAAAAGACATAATGATAGGGAACTTAGATTTGAGCTCCATTAGGGCCAGCTTGATGCAAAATATAGCAGCACTATATGAGTGCATAAAGTAATAATAGTAGATTCCCTTTAACCCTTTCGCTACCAGCGCCGTATATGGCCGGCAAGTGTCTGCTTATAGTGTTCATGCTGCAATTGTTATTTTGGCAACCAGATGACAGGCCAGGATAAGAGATTAGCAAAATTCAATCCAAACTCCATTTTAAAAATCCCTGATAGTATATAATTAAAAATTTTAAAACATAATTTATAGACTCATATATGAGCTTCAAAATCATCCCAAAAAATAAAAAAGTAAATGTAAAAAAAATAAAAGTTTAATTAATTAAAAAATAAATATCTAAATAACAATAAATATAAACATCATGGGTATCACCGCGACCGAAAACACCCATACTATTAAAATATAAATAAAAATAATTCCAATATGGCGAATGGTATAACGGAAAAAAGGGTCAAAATTTGCCATTTTTTCATTGCTTCTCTTACCCAAATTTTTTAAATAAAATGTGATCAAAAAGTCACACACTCCAAAATGCTATCAATAAAACTATGGATTATCACACAAAAATTGAGTCCCTAAACAGCTCAGTAGACATAAGTATAAAAAAGTTATGGGGGTCAGAATATGATGATGTAAAAAATGTTTTTTATCAAAGTTAAAATTTATTTTTACACTATTTAGACATAAAAAAACCTATACATATGGGGTGTAGTTGTAATCATACTGACCCAGAGAATGAAGGGCATGGGTAAGTTTTGCCACAAACGAAACGCCGTGGGAACAAAACCCACAACAGGGTGGAGAAATTGTGTTTTTTCCAATTCCACCTCATTTGGAAATTTTTTCCGCTTCCCACTTAATTTTATGCCATAATAAATGGTGACATTAGAAAGTGCAACTTGTCCCGCAACAAATAAGCCCTCATACAGCTATGTGAATGGAAATATAAAAAGTTATGGCTCAAGGAAAATAGGGAAGAAAAATTAACACGCAAAAATGAATAAACCCCTGGTAGTGAAAGGGTTAAGAACTTTATTAGCACCTGAGAACTGAGAATATAATTTCACTGTAACAAGGAAAGAGTATGTCCAGGATCCTAGAATTACTGATTAGATGTTTTCATCCTCCTCCTTGAAGCATGGACTTATTAGCAAATCAATTAATGCTTTCAGATCTGGGGCTTATACTAGGTAGAGCAGACATAAAGCTTCTTTATATACAGAGGGGGATAGGACTGAGATTCAGACATAAGGACTCGACTACCTCATTCTCAGTAAAGCACCTCATATTTTAACATCAGAAGATATTCCAAAGATGTCAGATCATTAGGTGTTTAATACAGAAAGTAGCTTCACTGTTCTGTAAGGTGACAAAAATACATCTTTTTGGTCCTAAAGCCTGATGCCTGGTATTAAACTGTTCCTACTAAATATGTCCTGTTAGATTTTAGACAGAGGGAGTTGCTATGATTATCTGTAGTGAATCAGGCTGTCATCAGTAATTTCCAGTTCTTGATTCTTCCCTTTGGATCTTCCAAGAATCTCAATCTCATCAGTATGGTAGCATTAGTAAGAATGAGAGATATTCTATTACGTGATTGAGTGGAGAAGGATGTGTCCGCCTTCATCCCAGAGTAGAATATGAGAGACAATAGCTGTTTTCTTAGCAATCTGGCTTAGTGGATAACCATCCCCATATGTACAGTATGTACTGCTGCTAATGACATGCATGGCTGAGACTCAATTGAGGATATCACGAGTCACATGAATGTTTGGGTGGGTCAGTTCAGACATTCCAGCCTATCCCAAGGAATTGGCCTTGCTCACCAGTGGAGGTGACAGCTACATTTATCTAATACTCATCTAATACAGCCCTTAAAGTTTTCTATTCCACCATAATTAAACATATACTTTAGTTACCTTCCATACAATGGAATTTTTATCTGAGATAGGTGCACCCCAAGTGACAGTTGTCTACAAGATCCTACAAATAGCATGCAATTTCCTCTGCTCTTCAATATGAGTAATGGCATATATCTAACACTATTGCTCATCAGCGCTTCTATACACTTACATATGAAAATGAGTAGGGATGAGCGGACCCGTGGATGTTCGGGTTCGCCGGGTTCGGCCGAACTTCAGGTCAAAGTTTGGGTTTCGGACCCGTACTTGACCCGAACTCAAACCCCATTGAAGTCAATGGGGACCTGAACTTTGGTGCACTAAAATGGCTGTAAAATAGTCATAGTAAGTAAGGGCTTGAGGGCTGCAAAAGGAAGCAACATGGGGGTAAGAGCAGGACAATTGCACTGAAAGCAAATGTGGATAGGGAAATGACTTAAAATAACATAGAATAGAAAAAAATAAAAAATAATAATCTTGAACTAGGAGGCGGAGGTCAAAGTGGAGTAGGAGGTTGAGGAGGCGGTGGACGTGGTGGTGTAGGTAGAAGCAGCGGTGCAGGAGGAGGAGGTAGCCAATACTGTTTTAGTTGTATTTTTATTTTTATTCCTTTATTTATTCTTTATAAATTTGGGAAGACCCCAAAACATTGGGAAATAGAAAAAAGAATGCAAAGAGAAAGTGCGCTGGAGTATAACAATGGCTAGGTGCGGCTAGTATACCTCTCTACTCAGCACAAGGTATGGACAAGTCATGTGGGATCCCTGACTGGTTCATTTTAATAAACGTGAGCTTGTTCAAGTTGGCTGTGGACAGGCGGCTGCGCTTCTCTGTGATTATTACCTCCCTGCTGTGCTAAACACACGTTCGGACAATACACTTGCTGCAGGGCAGGCCAGCACCTCCAAGGCGTCAACCTTAGGCCATGTGCCCAATTTTGAGACCCAAAAGTTGAATGGGGCAGACCCATCAGTCAGTACGTGTAGGCATGTGCACACATACTGTTCCACCATGTTGCTGAAATGCTGCCTCCTGCTAAGACATTCCATATCAGCTGGTGGTGCTGGTTGTTATGGTGTGCTGACAAAGCTTTTCCACATTTCGACCATGCTAATTCTCCCTTCTGAGCTGCTGGAGGTGCCCCAGGTGCATTGGCAACTTCTTCCTCCTCTTCTGCCTTCGCCTTGTGCTTCCACTGAGCCCCCGCTGTCAGGTGTGAATGCCATCAGCAGCGTGTCTATCAGCGTGCGGTTGTACTCATGCATCTTTCGATCACGCTCTAGTGACGGGATTAAGGACAGCATGTTGTCCTTGTAGCGGGGATCCAGCAAGGTGGCCACCCAGTAATCAGCACTGGTTAGAATGTGGGCAACTCGACGTTCGTTGTGCAGGCACTGCAGCATGTAGTTGCTCATGTGTGCCAGGCTGCCCAGAGGCAACAACAAGCTGTCCTCTGCGGGAGGTGTATCGTCTGTGTCCTCTGTATCCCCCCAGCCATGCTCCATTGATGCCCATAAGATGCTTTGGGTGCCACCCTGCTGTGAACACGGTTCCTCCTCATCATCATCATCCTCCTCCTCATCCTGAAGAAATGTACCCTGGCTGGACAGTTGTGTACCTGGCCTCTGTTGCTGCAGGAACCCACCCTCCGAGCCACTTGTAAATGACTGGCCTGATAACCGTGGAAATCATCCCTCTTCCTCCTCATCTTCCTCCTGTGCCACATACTCTTCCATCATCGCCCAAAGTGTTTTTTCAAGGAGACATAGAAGTGGCATATTAACGCTGAGGATGGCGTCATCAGCACTGGCCATGTTGGTGGAGTACTCGAAACAGCGCAACACAGCACGCACGCCCAGCATGGAGGCCCACTCGGTGGTGAAGAGGTGCTATTCCCCAGAGTGATTCACCCGTGCGTGCTGAAGCTGAAACTCCACTATCGCCTGCTGCTGCTTGCACAGTCTCTTCAGCATGTGCAAGTATGTCGCATATGAGGCGGTGAGCGGATAGGCTGAAGTTACCCTGCAGCGCAGACATGCGAGCAGCAGCAGGGTAAGACCGCCGAAAGCGAACACAGACGACCGGCACTTTCTGCAGCAGCTCTGACATATCGGGGTAATTTTTCAGGAACCTCTGCACCACCAAATTCAACACATGCGCCAGGTATGTGTGTCAAACTGGCTAACCCCAGAGCTGCTACGAGATTTTGCCCGTTATTGCACACCACCAGGCCAGGCTTGAGGCTCAGTGGCACCAAACACTTATCGGTCTGTTGTTCCATGCCCGTCCACAACTCCTGTGCGTTGTGGGGTTTTCCCCCCAAATAGATGAGTTTCAAAACAGCCTGCTGTCGTTTCCCCCTGGTTGTGCTGAAGTTGGGGGTAAAGGTGTTACGCTGACTGGGTGAGGAGGTGGTAGAGGAGGAAGCAGAGTAGGAGGAGGAGGCAACAGGAGGCAATGAGAAAAGTCCTGAAATCCTCGGTGCGCCAAACTGCTATCTGCCTCAGGCCCAGACACCACTGCATTTACCCAGTGTGCTGTTAGGGAGATATAATGTCCCTGCTTGTGCTTACTGGTCCACATATCGGTAGTTATGTGGACCTTGCAACAGATGGCGTTGTGCATTACACACCTGATTTTGTCCCCCACTTGGTTTTGCAGGGAAGGGATGGCTCGCCTGGCAAAGTAGAGCTGGCTGGGAACCACGTACTGTGGGACAGCCACAGCCATAAGGTTTTTAAAAGTCTCTGTCTCTATCAGACGGAATTACATAATTGCAAAGGCCAGGAATTTTGAAATGCTGGCATCCAGGGCCAGGGATCGCTGGTTGGTAGGGGAGCACTTCCTCTTTCTCTCCAGTGTTTGGGGGATGGACAGCTGAAGCTTTGATGGGACAGTGTGGACATGCTGGGTCACGGTGGTGGAGGTGGTGGTGTTGCTGCCACATCCTCTGTTTACAGAGAGGGAGGAAGAGGCCGAGACCGCAACAAAAGAGGGAGCAAGAGGAGCCTGAGATCTTTTGTGGTTTTTCAGGTGTGTACTCCACTGCAGCTCATGGTTTGCATTTAGATGCCTGGTCATATAGGTGGTGCTCAGGTTTAGAACATTTATGCCTCGCTTCAGGCTCTGATTGCATAGCGTGCTAACCACTCGTGTTTTGTGGTTCGCACATTGTCTGAAGAACTGCCTCACCAGGGAAATCCTTGGAGCTGTCTTTGGTGTGTTCAGTCCCTGGGTGCGGTGGGCAGTAGCAGGCATACTGGCTAGGGGACAGCCACTCTGCTTTTGCACCCTGCTCCCTTTTTTGCTGTGCGGCTGGTGCTGCTTGACCACCACCTCTGCCTCTGAACTGCACATGTCACTCGCATGACCTTGATTCCATGTGGGGTCTAGGACCTCATCATCCCCCACATCATCTTCCACTCACTCCTCACCCCTGCCCTCCTCGGCCAGTCTGCACACGGCAGAAAGCCGCAGCAGTTGGCACCTGTGTTTCGTCATCATCATCAGAGACGTGCTGTGGTGGTCCTCCCGTGTCCACATCCTGAAACATAAGTGGTTGGGCATCAGTGCACTAAATCTCTTCTACTTCTGGGGCAGGGCTAGGTGGATGGCCCACAGAAACCCCGCCAGCAGAGTCATGATTTCGGGCTCAGACTGCTTGGCTGATTTGCAAGGGGGTGAGGTGAAAGACAGATGCCCATGGGTTGCATTTGCCAACTCTGCGGTTTCAGCAGGGGACCAGGTCGGAGACAATGTGAAGAAACTAGAAGCACTGTCAGCCATCCAATCTACTACCGCCTCTACTTGTTCTGGCCTCACCATTCGTACACCGGTATTTGGGCCTAAAAAATTACGCTGAAAGTCCAGTCGCCTACATGCACCTGAGGAAGGTGTTTCATTTGGGAGTGTAGCTGGCACAGATCAACCACGTCTTCTCCCTGCAACAGGAGCACCACCAACACGAGCAGCACCACAACCAGTGCCACGTCCCTTATTTGATGCTCTCCTCATTCTTTAAGGTCACCCACCGAACTAACAGTCAGATTAACTATATTAATTTCCCTGTCATGTATGCAGTGCAGGTGTACCTCACACCAAAAATGGGAATATGTCACCCACCAAACTAACAGACTAATTAATTATATTAATTTCCCTGTCACATATAAAGTGCACATGTATCTCACACCAAAAATGGGTATATGTCACCCACCGAACTAACAGGCAGATTAACTATTATATTTTTGTGTCAGGGGTACAAAAATGGTACATTGCACCCACAAAAAATCACTATAGGTCACCAACAGAATTAACAGCCAGATTTATTATTATATTTCTGTGTCAGGGGTGCAAAGCTAGTGTATATCACCCACAAAAATCATTATAGGTCACCCACAAAACAAATATCTAGATTCCTAATACTCCCCCTTGCTTCAGCTGCCTGCCTTCTGTTAATACACTACTCAGAGCTGATGGGCGGTGCTACAAGTGATACAGCTTGTATCTAGGCTGGGTCACATGATGCACTGGCCAATCACAGCCATGCCATTACTAGGCATGGCTGTGATGGCTTCTAAGTGCCCACAGCTTAAAAGCTTTTTGATTGGCTGCCCTGCAGCCTTTCAAAAGCTTTATTAAATGCCGAAACACCGAACACAAACTTTTCCGGCAACCCAAACTTTACAGTCTGGGTTTGCTCAACACTAAAAATAAGCATAAAAATGTATTTAAAAAAAACATAAATGCGAATAAAAACTGTGACACAGTGAAGAGTATGGTCTGAGAAAACAGGTATTTTCCTCCCAACGTGTGCTGCTGGGCTGATTTGTAGCCAGATGGGGTCAAACACCGGACTGGATTTTAAGTGCTAGTCTGGGTTTTGACAGCACCTAGCTGTCCTTAAAAGACTTGTGCCGTGCTGGAGGGCTGAGACCCGTGTTTAGGGGAAACAGGCCCCCTAAAAGCCTGCTATGGACTGCTGGAGATAGGTGATTTTTGCTATGTGGACTTTCCAATATGTGCGAACTAACACCAAGACTGCAAAGAGACGTTTAGTTTTTGCCTTATGTGTGATTAAATACGGAAGTTTGATTTAAGAACTGGTAATTTGCCTCTGTACTGCGTCCGCATACCCTGTCTACCAGAGCGAATCCCCACAAAACATTTAAATGCATTGAATTTGTCAAAATTTAATTACTACACACGTACTACAACTGTGTGAATGAGCATCAAAACCAGTGTTCTCAACATCAATCCAATGGCTTTCCAACTGCCAAACCCTTAATGAGAATAATTTTGTAATGCCAATTATTGAATGCATACAATAAAACTGAGACCGAGTCTAACATACAGATTTTTTTTCCATGTGAAAGAAAAGCTGGAAATAGTTGGGTTTCTGGGAATAAATTACACAATGTTAAGGAATTTTCCTGCAAAGTGTGATGTGTCATATCCTAGGAAAAAATCCAACATCAGTGTTAAAGTATTTTAATACTTTGGCAATATAAATGTAAGCTCAAAAACCACTGGATTTAAAAAAAATATTTATGCCAAACTTCTATTAGGTCAGAAGGTAAATTATTTAGTCTCATCTTTTCTATCATTTTGTTTGTCTTAAAAACATTCCCATTATTAGAGCCCTTTAGTATTCTGAATTCAGCAGAACTGTTCGATTCATTTCTTTTAATCTCCAGTTCTAACATATTCTGCAGCACTGTACTCATTTTCACAACCTTCACATCTAATTTCCCTATCTCTGTAACACAGACACACACTAAGACCAAGTTCATAGGTAGGTAGTTACCCTATTAGGGCTCCTTCCGACCAGATAAATTAGATAAAGAGAGGCCCTGGTTAAAATTAAAAATGGGGTCCCAAATGCTGAAATAGTGTCCCCAAAAAGCAGTCATTCAGTCATTTTAAAAAGCTGCAGTTCTGATCTCTAACACTTCTATGTACGTTTCTAGTGTCTTAAAAGACCTACATTATACAGTATATCCCCCACAAAATTAATATATATATATACATATATATATATATATATATATATAGTGGGTACTGTAGGAAAGTCCCCGGGATAATAATGGTGCCACCAGAGGTCCTGGCCTCGGTGGAGTAAGAACCGAATCATTGCGGTTACAGTGGCGAATGCTGCTGGCGCAGCGTGTCCAGGCCGGTTCTTACTGGGAACAGGTAAAGAGCAGGGTGGGTGCCTGTTCCCCATGGCCAGCCCAGGTTTTTAGTGGAGCTGGGCCTTTGAAGAACCCAGCCTGCTGAAGATGGGGGGTGGGGTGTGTCTTGCTGTGCTGGAGATTTTTGACAGACAGAGTCGGTGCTGGTCAAGGAGAGACTGGGCGCAGCACAAACTGAAGGATAGCCCTGGGACCTGTGGTGCCACTAGCCAAAGGGCCTCCGGCCTGAGGGAGACAGGTAGCCTAGAAGCCTGCAGGACCGGTGTGGTCCGTACAGAAACAAGGTGAATCAAACCTGCTGTTTGTTTGCTATGGAAGGACTTTTTGTTCTATGCTCTATGTGGATACGCCCCTGTGTGGTCTGCACATTGCCTGTTATGCCTTTGGTGTGAATAAAGTCACGGTGTATCACAAAGACTGTCTGTAAATGCCTCAATACTGCCGCCGCTACCGTAGCCTACCACGAGCACTCTTCCACAGTACACACAGTAAGGACTTGTTCACATCATATTTTTCTCAACATAAGTGTATACGATAGGAAAGCTCCTGATAACTAGTGGAAGTTCCACAAGCAATGCAGCGCTGTCAGCTGGAGGATGGTGGGGTGGGGCCCTGGACATTATCAATCACGACAGTAGAGAACAAGGAGATGACAAGGACCTGTTGTTTTCCTGTCCCCTCTGTGTGCTGCTTTCTGGAGACCCCAACCTTCTCAATGGCGAAGAGGTCCAGGGGCGTTCAGAAGTGTGTTTGATGCCTGCTTGTACCAAGAGAGGTTGGAGCCTGCATAGGCAGTGGGATATGTTGCAGTCTTCCATCTCAGGTTTATGTAAAAAATACTCCTGTTGGCATGTAACTCCAATGGAAGGCTCCAAGCATGAAGTAAACAGGCCCTAAACTGTGACTAAGTTTATATTTAAGGCAGTTTATATGCCCATTCACATGTGTCATGCGGCAAAGAGCATTTACAGGATTTCAGACCTGATTCCAGTTACAGAGGTATGGTTGGCAGGAACAGGGCTAATCACGCTGTTCAACCCCTCTTGGTAGGAGTGGGTTGGTCCTACTTCCTGCCAGAGTACAGAGTGTGGCAAAAAGAAGCATATGCTTGAGCTCCTACTCCAAGAGCCTGATATTATTCTATACTATTCTTCTGTGAGTCCCTTACTCCAGGAAGATTGCCAAGGTCAAGATTTGAGTTGAGCGAACACCTGGATGTTCGGGTTCGAGAAGTTCGGCCGAACTTCCCGGAAATGTTCGGGTTCGGGATCCGAACCCGACCCGAACTTCGTCCCGAACCGGAACCCCATTGAAGTCAATGGGGACCCGAACTTTTCGGCACTAAAAAGGCTGTAAAACAGCCCAGGAAAGAGCTAGAGGGCTGCAAAAGGCAGCAACATGTAGGTAAATCCCCTGCAAACAAATGTGGATAGGGAAATGAATTAAAATTAAAATAAAATAAATAAAAATGAACCAATATCAATTAGAGAGAGGTCCCATAGCAGAGAATCTGGCTTCACGTCACCCACCACTGTAACAGTCCATTGTCAGATATTTAGTCCCAGGCACCCAGGCAGAGGAGAGAGGTCCCTTAACAGAGAATCTGGCTTCATGTCAGCAGAGAATCAGTCTTCATGTCATAGCAGAGAATCATGCTTCACGTCACCCAACACTGGAACAGTCCATTGTCAGATATTTAGGCCCCGGCACCCAGGCAGAGGAGAGAGGTCCCGTAACAGAGATTCTGGCTTCATGTCAGCAGAGAATCAGTCTGCATGTCATAGCAGAGAATCAGGTTTCACGTCACCCACCACTGTAACAGTCCATTGTCATATATTTAGGCCCAGGCACCCAGTCAGAGGAGAGAGGTCCCATAACAGAGAATCTGGCTTCATGTCAGCAGAGAATCAGTCTGCATGTCATAGCAGAGAATCAGGCTTCACGTCACCCACCACTGTAACAGTCCAATGTCATATATTTAGGCCCAGGCACCCAGGCAGAGGAGAGAGGTCCCGTAACAGAGAATCTGGCTTCATGTCAGCAGAGAATCAGTCTGCATGTCATAGCAGAGAATCAGGCTTCACGTCACCCACCACTGTAACAGTCCATTGTCATATATTTAGGGCCAGGCACCCAGGCAGAGGAGAGAGGTCCCATAACAGAGAATCTGGCTTCATGTCAGCAGAGAATCAGTCTGCATGTCATAGCAGAGAATCAGGCTTCACGTCAGCCACCACTGTAACAGTCCATTGTCATATATTTAGGCCCAAGCACCCAGGCAGAGGAGAGAGGTCCCGTAACAGAGAATCTGGCTTCATGTCAGCAGAGAATCAGTCTGCATGTCATAGCAGAGAATCAGGCTTCACGTCAGCCACCACTGTAACAGTCCATTGTCATATATTTAGGCCCAGGCAGAGGAGAGAGGTCCCATAACAGAGAATCTGGCTTCATGTCAGCAGAGAATCAGCCTGCATGTCATAGCAGAGAATCAGGCTTCACGTCACCCACCACTGGAACAGTCCATTGTCATATATTTAGGCCCAGGCACCCAGGCAGAGGAGAGAGGTCCCGTAACAGAGAATCTGGCTTCATGTCAGCAGAGAATCAGTCTGCATGTCATAGCAGAGAATCAGGCTTCACGTCACCCACCACTGGAACAGTCCATTGTTATATATTTAGGCCCAGGCACCCAGGCAGAGGAGAGAGGTCCCGTAACAGAGAATCTGGCTTCATGTCAGCAGAGAATCAGTCTGCATGTCATAGCAGAGAATCAGGCTTCACGTCAGCCACCACTGTAACAGTCCATTGTCATATATTTAGGCCCAAGCACCCAGGCAGAGGAGAGAGGTCCTGTAACAGAGAATCTGGCTTCATGTCAGCAGAGAATCAGTCTGCATGTCATAGCAGAGAATCAGGCTTCACGTCAGCCACCACTGTAACAGTCCATTGTCATATATTTAGGCCCAGGCACCCAGGCAGAGGAGAGAGGTCCCATAACAGAGAATCTGGCTTCATGTCAGCAGAGAATCAGTCTGCATGTCATAGCAGAGAATCATGCTTCACGTCACCCAACATTGGAACAGTCCATTGTCATATATTTAGGCGCCGGCACCCAGACAGAGGAGAGGTTCATTCAACTTTGGGTTGCCTCGCAATATAATGGTAAAATGAAAATAAAAATAGGATTGAATGAGGAAATGCCCTGGAGTAAAATAATATATGGTTAAGGGGAGGTAGTTAATGTCTAAGCTGCACAAGGGATGGACAGGGCCTGTGGGATCCATGCGTGGTTCATTTTTATGAACGTCAGCTTGTCCACATTGGCTGTAGACAGACGGCTGCGTTTGTCTGTAATGATGCCTCCTGCCGTGCTGAATACACGTTCAGACAAAACGCTGGCCGCCGGGCAGGCCAGCACCTTCAAGGCATAAAAGGCTAGCTCTGGCCACGTGGACAGTTTAGAGACCCAGAAGTTGAATGGGGCCGAACCATCAGTCAGTACGTGGAGGGGTGTGCACACGTACTGTTCCACCATGTTAGTGAAATGTTGCCTCCTGCTAACACGTTGCGTATCAGGTAGTGGTGCAGTTAGCTGTGGCGTGTTGACAAAACTTTTCCACATCTCTGCCATGCTAACCCTGCCCTCAGAGGAGCTGGCCGTGACACAGCTGCCTTGGCGACCTCTTGCTCCTCCTCTGCCTTGGCCTTGGGCTTCCACTTGTTCCCCTGTGACATTTGGGAATGCTCTCAGTAGCGCATCTACCAACGTGCGCTTGTACTCGCGCATCTTCCTATCACGCTCCAGTGCAGGAAGTAAGGTGGGCACATTGTCTTTGTACCGTGGATCCAGCAGGGTGGCAACCCAGTAGTCCGCACACGTTAAAATGTGGGCAACTCTGCTGTCGTTGCGCAGGCACTGCAGCATGTAGTCGCTCATGTGTGCCAGGCTGCCCAGGGGTAAGGACAAGCTGTCCTCTGTGGAAGGCGTATCGTCCTACGTTTCCCCCCAGCCAAGCACCAGTGATGGGCCCGAGCTGCGTTGGGTGCCACCCCGCTGTGACCATGCTTCATCCTCATCCTCCTCCACCTCCTCCTCATCCTCGTCCTCCTCGTCCTCCAGTAGTGGGCCCTGGCTGGCCACATTTGTACCTGGCCTCTGCTGTTGCAAAAAACCTCCCTCTGAGTCACTTCGAAGAGACTGGCCTGAAAGTGCTAAAAATGACCCCTCTTCCTCCTCCTCCTCCTCCTCCTGGGCCACCTCCTCTTCCATCATCGCCCTAAGTGTTTTCTCAAGGAGACATAGAAGTGGTATTGTAACGCTGATAACGGCGTCATCGCCACTGGCCATGTTGGTGGAGTACTCGAAACAGCGCAACAGGGCACACAGGTCTCGCAAGGAGGCCCAGTCATTGGTGGGGAAGTGGTGCTGTTCCGCAGTGCGACTGACCCGTGCGTGCTGCAGCTGAAACTCCACTATGGCCTGCTGCTGCTTGCACAGTCTGTCCAGCATGTGCAAGGTGGAGTTCCACCTGGTGGGCACGTCGCATATGCGGCGGTGAGCAGGAAGGCCGAAGTTACGCTGTAGCGCAGACAGGCGAGCAGCGGCAGGATGTGAACGCCGGAAGCGCGAACAGACGGCCCGCACTTTATGCAGCAGCTCTGACATGTCGGGGTAGTTGTGAATGAACTTCTGCACCATCAAATTCAGCACATGCGCCAAGCAAGGGATGTGCGTCAAACCGGCTAGTCCCAGAGCTGCAACGAGATTTCGCCCATTATCGCACACCACCAGGCCGGGCTTGAGGCTCACCGGCAGCAACCACTCGTCGGTCTGTTGTTCTATACCCCGCCACAACTCCTGTGCGGTGTGGGGCCTGTCCCCCAAACATATGAGTTTCAGAATGGCCTGCTGACGTTTACCCCGGGCTGTGCTGAAGTTGGTGGTAAAGGTGTGTGGCTGACTGGATGAGCAGGTGGAAGAAGAGGAGGAGGAAGCTGAGTAGGAGGAGGTGGCAACAGGAGGCAAAGAATGTTGCCCTGCGATCCTTGGCGGCGGAAGGACGTGCGCCAAACAGCTCTCCGCCTAGGGCCCAGCCGCCACTACATTTACCCAGTGTGTAGTTAGGGAGATATAGCGTCCCTGGCCGTGCTTACTGGTCCACGTATCTGTGGTTAGGTGGACCTTGCCACAGATGGCGTTGCGCAGTGCACACTTGATTTTATCGGATACTTGGTTGTGCAGGGAAGGCACGGCTCTCTTGGAGAAGTAGTGCCGGCTGGGAACAACATACTGTGGGACAGCAAGCAACATGAGCTGTTTGAAGCTGTCTGTGTCCACCAGCCTAAATGACAGCATTTCATAGGCCAGTAGTTTAGAAATGCTGGCATTCAGGGCCAGGGATCGAGGGTGGCTAGGTGGGAATTTACGCTTTCTCTCAAATGTTTGTGAGATGGAGAGCTGAACGCTGCCGTGCGACATGGTTGAGATGCTTGGTGACGGAGGTGGTGGTGTTGGTGGTACATCCCCTGTTTGCTGGGCGGCAGGTGCCAACGTTCCTCTAGAGGCGGAGAAAGAGGCCGAGGCGGCAGCAGCAGAAGAGGCCGAGGCGGCAGCAGCAGAAGAGGCCGAGGCGGCAGCAGCAGAAGAGGTAGCAGGGGGAGCCTGAGTGACTTCCTTGTTTTTAAGGTGTTTACTCCACTGCAGTTCATGCTTTGCATGCAGGTGCCTGGTCATGCAGGTTGTGCTAAGGTTCAGAACGTTAATGCCTCGCTTCAGGCTCTGATGGCACAGCGTGCAAACCACTCGGGCCTTGTCGTCAGCACATTGTTTGAAGAAGTGCCATGCCAGGGAACTCCTTGAAGCTGCCTTTGGGGTGCTCGTTCCCAGATGGCGGCGGTCAGTAGCAGGCGGAGTCTCTTGGCGGCGGGTGTTCTGATTTTGCCCGCTGCTCCCTCTTTTGCTACGCTGTTGGTACGGTCTCACCACTGCCTCTTCCTCCGAACTGTGAAAGTCAGTGGCACGACCTTCATTCCATGTGGGGTCTAGGACCTCATCGTCCCCTGCATCGTCTTCCACCCAGTCTTGATCCCTGACCTCCTGTTCTGTCTGCACACTGCAGAAAGACGCAGCAGTTGGCACCTGTGTTTCGTCATCATCAGAGACGTGCTGAGGTGGTATTCCCATGTCCTCATCATCAGGAAACATAAGTGGTTGTGCGTCAGTGCATTCTATGTCTTCCACCGCTGGGGAAGGGCTAGGTGGATGCCCTTGGGAAACCCTGCCAGCGGAGTCTTCAAACAGCATAAGAGACTGTTGCATAACTTGAGGCTCAGACAGTTTCCCTGGTATGCATGGGGGTGATGTGACAGACTGATGGGCTTGGTTTTCAGGCGCCATCTGTGCGCTTTCTGCAGAAGACTAGGTGGGAGATAATGTGAACGTGCTGGATCCACTGTCGGCCACCCTGTACCTGCTCAGGCCTTACCATCCTTAGAACGGCATTGGGCCCCACCAAATATCGCTGTAAATTATGGAGGCTACTGGGACCTGAGGTAGTTGGTACACTAGGACGTGTGGCTGTGGCAGAACGGCCACGTCCTCTCCCAGCACCAGAGGGTCCACTAACACCACCACGACCATGTCCGCGTCCTTTACTAGATGTTTTCCTCATTGTTATCGTTCACCACAACAACAAAAATATTATTTGGCCCAATGTATTGAATTCAAATTCAGGCCTTTTTTTACAGACACCTAACACTATCTGGCTATCTATTTAGGGTACAGCAGTAACCACAGATTTAGCTGACTATAAATTTGAGGCCTATTATTTAGGCGCTGGGTGACAGGTATACGTTTACGGACAGAATTAGACTGGGATATGCACAGTAGCGTGTGTGTGAAGTTATTGAGAATGACCCTATCAGCACCTTGAATCTAATATACCCTTTTCGGGATAAATTTAAAGTAGGCCTGATACAGCAGAAACCACTAATTTAGAGAATTGCTAAATTGGGAATTGTATTTCAACCCAGAACAAAAACTGTGCTTTGACGGACACTAAATAACTTGCCCAGCCACAGCAATAACCACAGATTTAGCAGACTATAAATTTGAGGCCTATTATTTAGGCGCTGGGTGACAGGTATAGGTTTACAGACAGAATTAGACTAGGATATGGCCAAAAAATAACCACAGTATTGATGGTTAAATGCACTTGGTGTGACAGCTTGACCCTGATGTAGGATATAGCCAAAAAACAACCACACTATCGAGGGTTAAATGCACTTGGTGACAGGCTCAGCTTGCCCCTGATGTAGTATATGGCCAAAAAATAACCACACTATTGATGGTTAAATGCACTTGGTGTGATAGCTTGACCAACCACACTATTGAGGGTTAAATGCACTTGGTGACAGGCTCAGCTTGCCCCTGATGTAGTATATGGCCAAAAAATAACCACACTATTGATGGTTAAATGCACTTGGTGTGACAGCTTGACCCTGATGTAGGATTTAGCCAAAAAACAACCACACTATTGAGGGTTAAATGCACTTGTTGACAGCTTGCCCCTGATGTAGTATATGGCCAAAAAATAACCACACTATTGATGGTTAAATGCACTTGGTGCGACAGCTTGACCCTGATGTAGGATTTAGCCAAAAAACAACCACACTATTGAGGGTTAAATGCACTTGGTGGCAGCTTGTGTTGGCGCACCACAAGACAAAAATGGCCGTTTATCACCCCAGAAAAAAGTGAATGAAAAACGCTCTGGGCAGCCTAAAAACAGTGAGCAGTTGAATAGCAGCAGTTCAATGATCCACAGCTGCAGATCGATCACTGAATGAAGTCTTTTGGATGAGTTAATCACTGCCTAATCTCGCCCTAACGTCGCAGCTGCAACCTCTCCCTACACTGATCAGAGCAGAGTGACGTGCGGCGCTACATGACTCCAGCTTAAATATAGGCTGGGTCACATGCTGCACTGGCCAATCACAGCCATGCCAATAGTAGGCATGGCTGTGATGGCCTCTTGGGGCAAGTAGTATGACGCTTGTTGATTGGCTGCTTTGCAGCCTTTCAAAAAGCGCCAAGAAAGCGATGAACACCGAACCCGAACCCGGACTTTTACGAAAATGTTCGGGTTCAGGGTCCGTGTCACGGACAACCCAAAATTCGGTACGAACCCGAACTATACAGTTCGGGTTCGCTCATCTCTAGTCAAGATATAGCTTTCCCAGAAGCTACAGTGGATAAGAGTGGATAAGCAGGATGACAGCAATATTCAGACAGACTCTTCTGCTGGTGAGGGAAAACAGGTTAGACCCTCATCATCTAGAATAGCTACCAGGCCATACTAACTTCAAGGCTGCATCACGCCATGGACAAGTATATACACAAGTGCCTGCCAGTGCCATTTTATTGCCACAAATATAACTTGTGGCACTTCAAGCAGTATAAAGTGCAAAGTGCAGTTTCTTTAACCACATGATGCGGTATGGTGGCTGGCACCATACCGCATCATGTGGTTAAAGAAACTGCACTTTGCACTTTATACTACTTGAAGTGCCACAAGTTATATTTTGAAATAAGAGAGATAGTTATGCTTTTCCTTCAGGCCTAATTCTTCAAACCTCCATTCCACTGCACCAGTCCCCAGGGAGTAACAAAGGGGGTGCATCGTGACACAACATCTCATCAGGGCCACTATCACTACATTCAACATATTATTTGTTGAACCAAACTTTTATCTTCAATTAAAAAAAACTGTATTGCATCACTTGCTTCAGTGTTATTGCCTCCATTATCTGCAACTTTATACAGGCACATGCTGGAGGGGTGGTGAACAGGTCCCACACACAAAAGTTAGATGTTTTATAGTTAGGGATGCCACCTTTCCAAACAAAAAATACTGTCTAAGTAAAGCCACACCTCAAAGAGGGTGTGGTTGTGGGATCGTAGTTTAACACCGCGTGTTAAGTTGCTGACATACTGTGGCTCCAATTATATTAATGCCCCCATTAGTGCCACCAAGAATTAATATTGCTCCCATTAGTGTCCCCGGTAATAATAATGCCAACATTGGTACCCCCCAGTAATAGTAATTCGAGATGGCCTTGCGGTTCGCCTGGCGGTTGTTTCACGCCGAACTTTGCTCGTTCGCGATTTGCCGAACATGCAAACCTATGGCGGTGTCCACCAGCGCCATATTCTTTTGCATTGTGCCGAACATTGAGCCATGACACATCCATCAGGTGGGACAGGACAGCCAATTGAGGCGTTTCAGCACATTGACACACTGTCACGACCATGTTTATGGCCGTGACTCCTTGGGAGCCGCATACAGTTGCCCGCGGTTTGGGTTGCAGTGTCAACCGCAGCTGGAGGCATAATGTTGTTAGCCTCAAGTGTGGTTGCCGCGGACAACAGGTATGTGTGCGGTTCCCTTGGAGTTTTGTGCGCAGTTTGTATGCACTTTCGTATGTCTGTGTGCACTCTGTGTTATGTGTGGTGTGCACTTACATCTTCCCCTCACTGTGGTTGCCCGTGGCAACGTTTGGTCGTTGTGTGTACATGTGGTGGCAGTGTCCCGGCCTTCGGGCTGACTCCCAGGACATGAGTGCCCCCCATGTTGTTGCCTGCGGCAACAGCCACAGTGTGTTTCATGTTTTGGACACTTCTCCTTTTAATTTGTGTTTTCCCTTCCCTGGTGCTGGAAGGGTTAACTCCCTTCCCAGTGTGTGTGTGTGTCACTGGGTGTGTCCAACTGTGGGGTGTGGCTTCTTGGCCTATAAAGCCTCACTGTTAGCACAGGTCTGAGGGTTGTTTCAGCCATGCTTAGCTGGAGCAGCCTCCTGTGTTTTCTACCTGCCAGTGAGAGCCACCCCTGTGGTCATAAAGATATTGTCACATTATGTTTATGTCATGTTGTGTGAGATGTCCATGTGATGTTCTGTTGGGACCTTCCTTTGTTGGTTTGTGCAGCTTATGGTTCTGGATTCCTGTGTGCACAGGGATCCAGTCAGCAAGGCTGTGGCAGGTTGGTGGAACTACTTAGTTCGCCTGCCATTTCCGTAAGTCTGTTTGTGTTCCCCTTTTCCCTGCAGCTTGGCCATTGAGACCACTGTTCCTCCGTGTCCTGGAGGAACAGGCCGTCTTACCCTGACTCCTAGTCCAGGGACCGGACGGAGGGTGAGTTAGGGATCCGAGGTTCCGGAGCATGGGTCCTCCTACCTTAAAGGTCGGCCCATGCAGCTAGGAGTTAGGGTCAGGTTAGGGACGCGTTAGGAGGTGACCTGCTCCCTAATCCTGTCTTCCTGGCCGAGCAGCCTAACATCATCTGGCATCGCACGGCTGAGGGTTTTCCTAATCCTCAGCCGTGACACACACCCCCTGCCCTATAAATAAACCCTATCTGGCAGCCATTTTACATTCTGTTTTTTGAAAGTGTAGAAGTGTAGAGGGAGGTTGCTGTGTAGAGCAGGGACAGACTGTTAGGGACACCAAATGCTAGCTATAAGGGCCACAAAAGTCCTTTTAAGGACTGGTATAGGTGTGCTATCGATAGGTGTGACACACTGAGTAGTGATGAGCGACATAGGCAAAATTCGAAATCGCAATATTTCATGAATTTTTGGCCAAATATTTGCCATAAATTTAAAAATTTGTGATCTCCAGTCATTGTTTACTTGATTGTGAAAATCGGCAATGTAATAAATTTGCAGTTAGAATATTCAACACTATTGGCAAATACAAATATATAACACTATATTCTAAATATTCGCGAATTCTTGAAGTAGCGATATTCACAATAAAAATTTGCTATTCGAATATTTGCGCTCAACACTAATACTTATACTTATAATATACTATCTAACAAAGAAAGTATATTATAGTACATTTGTATTGTGCAGCAGTTGTGTGCGGTTCTGCGGAGATACCGCAGCTAGATAGAGGGACAAAAAAAATTGATTAAGGGATGCGCTATACCTGCTTCCACAAAATACTGATTAAGGGGTTTGATATACCAGCTTCCACAAAATACTGATTGAGGGGTAAGATACACCAGCTTCCACCAAATATTGATTAAGGGGTTTGATATACCTCTTCCAGAAAATACTCATTAAGGGGTTCAATATACCCGTTTCCACTAAATACTGATAGAGGGGATTGATATACCGGCTT
Source organism: Bufo gargarizans (assembly GCF_014858855.1). Taxonomy (NCBI): domain Eukaryota; kingdom Metazoa; phylum Chordata; class Amphibia; order Anura; family Bufonidae; genus Bufo; species Bufo gargarizans. The sequence goes on from NC_058081.1 coordinate 319,733,753, forward strand.
CCACTAAATATTGATTGAGAGCTGCGATACACCAGCTTCCACCAAATATTGACTAAGGGGTTTGATATACCAGCTTCCAGCAAATACTCATTAAGGGGTCCTATATACCTGTTTCCACAAAATACTGATAGAGGGGATTGATATACCAGCTTCCACCAAATATTGATTGAGGCCTGCGATACACCAGCTTCCACCAAATATTGATTAAGGGGTTTAATTTACCAGATTCCAGCAAATACTCATTAAGGGGTTCTATATACCTGTTTGGACAAAATACTGATAGAGGGGACTGATATACCGCATTCCACCAAATATAGATTGAGGCCTGCGATATACCTGCTTCCACAAATACTGCTCTTCTATAGGGACTTTGTCACAGGGTCATTTTGAAAATGACAGGCAGAGAAAAAGGCAGGCCATTCCGCAGGGGTGGTTGGGGTCGGGCAAGTGCACCAGGCTGGAGCCTAAGTGGGAAGTTGGAGAAGGTGCGTGCGATTATGTCAAAGGACGCAACAGAGTTGGTTGAGTGGCTCACTCAGTCTTCTGCACCCTCCTCATCCTCTGTATCTGCACCCTCCTCACTCTCTGCTGTGTTCACCCAAAAGACACCACCACCATAGCCCCTCCATTCGAGTCAGAGGAATTATTTTCCCATCCATTCCCAGACCTTGCTAATGCGCAGCCATCCTTGGCACAGGGTCAGGAAGAGGAGATAGCAACGACCGCCACCCAGCGGTATGACGACAGTACCCAGATCAGCCCAAGGACAGAGGTCCCCGGTGTTGCTGCCTACTCTGAGATCTCAAAAGTCAGTGGTGGTGAAGGTGACGATGATGACGTGTCAATGGATGTCACAAGGGTGCCCACAAGAGAGAAAGAGGAGGGGAGTTGAGAGGGAGAGACAGAGCAGCAGATAGGGAGAAGAAAGAGGAGAAGCAGGTAGAACCCGCAGTGCACAGGAGGCAAAAAGCAGACTGGAGCAAGCCATCCACCATGCACAGTCACAACTGGCGCTCCCAGGACGCCAGCAAATGGCTCCGCAGTGTGGGCTTTTTTTAACATGTCAGCTGCTCACAATAGTGTTGCCATCTGCAGCCAATGCTGTCAACACATAAGTTGCGGTAAGCCCAACAGTCACCTAGGGATGATCACCTTAAGAAGGCACCTGGCCTCCCATCACCGAACCCAGTGGGAACAACACCGTCAGGACCCACAAAGCCACACTCCCGGCGCTTCACTTCCTGGCTCTTCTCCTTTCTCCTCCCATTTGTCCTCCACTCCACCTTCCACCGTGCCATTGTCGCGTTCATCTGGCAAAAGGCAGGCTTCCATAGCCCAAATGTTCAAACATAAAAAGTTGATGATGCCAGATAACCCTCTTGCCCGATGGCTAACGGCTGGCTTGTCGGAACTGCTAGCCCGCCAACTACTGCCTTATAAACTGGTGGACTCAGAAGCCTTTAGAAAATTTGTGGCCATTGGCACACCGCAATGGAAGGTCCTGGGAAGGAGATATTTCTCCCAGAAGGGCATCCCTGAACTATATGGCCACGTTCAGTGGAAAGTTAATATATCTCTTGGACACAGTGTCAGTGCCAAGATACATCTGACTACAGACATGTGGTCTAGCAAACACGGGCAGGGAAGGCATATAACTTTTACTGCTCACTGTTTGAACCTTTTGATGGCTGTCAAGCAGGCAACCCGTGGCACCCGTGTGGATTTGGTGTTACCGCCACGTCTCCTCCTCGGCTGACTCCTCCTTATCCACTGCTACCGCCTCTTCCACTGCACCCCCCAATCTCCCCAGAACCTATTCAATGTGCCAAGTGAGATGTTGCCATGCTGTGCTGCGGCTGTTGTGCCTGGAAGCCAAGAGCCACACCGCTCCTGCAGTGCTTTCAGCTCTGCGGTCACAGGCCGATCAGTGGCTAACCCCGCTCAATTTGACAGTTGGTAAAGTGGTGTGCGACAACGGTGGCAATCTGCTGAGCTCGCTGAAACAGGGAAAAATGACACACGTGCCTTAGTCATGCAGCATGAACTTAGTCATGCAGCAATTCATTGCCAAATACCCCAGGGTCTAGGATGTCTTGTGGCAGGCCAAGAAAATCTCTAGCCAATTTAGAAGATCTTACACGGCCATGGCTCGCCTTGCTGACGTTCAGCGGCGACACCAACTGACGTCTGATTTGTGACAGCCCAAGGCGCTGGAACTCCACCTTGTATATGCTTGATAGGCTGCTCCAGCAGCAACGTGCCGTTAACGACTACCTGTACGAACTCTGCAGCAGGACAAATTCTGGGGAGCTTAGTTTCTTTTCACTGAGCCAGTGGCTGCTCATGCGCGATGCATGCAGACTTCTGCGGCCATTTGATGAGATCACCAAACTGGTCAGTTGCAGCCAGGGCACCATCAGTGACATCATACCTTATGCCTTCTTTCTGGAGCGTGCATTGCGTTGTGTCATTGATCAAGCTGTCAAGTAGCAGGAGCTGGAAGATGAGGAAGACGCAATGCTGAATGAATTCCCAGGGGGGGCTACTCCATCTGAGACAAGTCAGCAGGAGTCTGAAGAGGAGTCAGAGGAGGATGGTGGCTGGGAGGAGGAGGACAAGGAGCAAGAAGAGCAGGCTATAAACTTTTCAGGGAACCCTGGTCTTGTCCTTTGCTGGAGGAGTGAAACCGAGGATGACATTCTCCTGGGCGAAGAGCAGGAGCCAGGGCGCTTCACCGCTTCCAATTTAGTGCAAATGGGGGCCCTCATGCTCCATTGTTTTGAAGAGGGACCCCCGTATAAAAAGCATAAAGGGCAATGACCAGTACTGGGTGGCAACGTACCTATACCCCTGGTACAAACACAAAATGGCGGACCTGTTACCAGCATCACAGAGGGCTGTCAGAATTCAGCATTTCCAGGCCTTGCTGCGAGAGATGCTGCATTCTGCTGTTGAGGGCGCTGTCAGAGGAATTTCCACCCACAGCGAAACAGGTGCGGGTACCAATCCTACCGCGCCTGCAAAAAGAGGGAGGTTTGAAGATGTATTGCTCACTTCAGATAGGAGATCATTCTTGCAGCAATCCATCAACAGCCGCCCTCAGGATCCAGCCTCAGGGAACGCCTAGACTGACAGGTGTCTGACTACATCGGGTTAACAGCCGTTCTGAGAAGCGTGGAACCCCTTGACTACTAGGTGTGCAGGCCTGACCTGTGGCCAGAGCTGGCACAATTTGCCATGGAACTCTTGGCTTGCCCCTCGTCGAGTGTCCTGTCCGAAAGGACGTTCAGCGCAGCAGGGGGGATCGTGACCGATAAGCGCACTCGCCTAGCTCATGACAGTGTGGACTACCTCACATTTCTAAAAATGAATGAAGCATGGATCTCGGAGGAATTCAACACCTGTGACGACCACGTTTAATTGAATTTCCTCATGCCAGCCCACACATATCCGCCACCACACAGAAGAAGGAATGGTCCCTGTCTTATGTAAATACAGCGGCATAAAAGGCCTTTTCTGTCTGTTGAATGCCTAATGTTTGGGGCCTGTACTCCACTAGCCTGCAGTAAAATTGTTATCCAATGACCGTCTAATATACCTCCAGTCACATAATCACTTGTTCTCTTCTGTACGGTGAATGCCTATTTATTGGGGCCTCGTAGGAATAAAACACCTGTGATGACCACGTGTTATCGAATTTTGCCTATTATCATTTGGGGTTTATTCAAGAGGGGGGATTTTGTTAGCCATGTTTTTAATCCAATTTTATATTTTTAGTTATTTTAAACATATGTATTGGACATGTATTTGTACTGGACTACAGTAAAATCGTTATCCAATGACCGTCTAATATACCTCCAGTCACATAATCACTTGATCTTTTCTGTACGGTGAATGCCTAATGTTTGGGGCCTGTACTCCACTGGCCTGGAGTAAAATTGATATCCAATGACCGTCTAATATACCTCCAGCCACATAATCACTTGATCTTTTCTGTCCGTTGAATGCCTAATGTTTGGGGCCTGTACTCCACTGGCCTGCAGTAAAATTGATATCCAATGACCGGCTAAAATATCACCAGCTACATAATCACTTGATTTTTTTCTGTACGGTGAATGCCTAATGTTTGGCGCCTATTGACCGCATAATGTACCTCGAGCCACATAATCACTTGTTCTTTTATGTCAGGTGAATACCTTATTTTTAGGGCCTGTACTCCCGTTGCCTAAAATAAAAAATTTCTCGGCTCCAGAAGTGCACATTTTTGAGAATTTCCATTTAAGACGCATAAAAATGGCCCCTGATTAAAATACATATTTTTGGGGGGAATTTTTGTCATTGAACCCCCTCTAGTATGTCACTTTCCATGTTGTGGGACTATTTGTGCACTTCTAGTAAGTATTTGGTGGCTGCAAATTTGACCTGAAGGTTTTCAAAGTTTGCCTGCCATTAAAGTGAATGGGCCCGTTGCAAACTTTCGGTTCGCAAACATTTGATCGCGTTCGTGAATTGTCCCGGCCGATGTTCGTCCATCACTAATAGTAATGCCCTCATTAGTGCACCCCAGAATTATTGCCTCCCATTAGTGCCCCCCAATAAGAGTAATGGTTCCCTTAGTGCCCCCAGTAAATATAATGCCCCCCAGTAATAATAATGCCCCATTAGTGCTCTCTTGTAAGAATAATATCCCCATTAGTATCCCTAGTAAGAATAATGCCCCCCGTTAGTGCGCCCCAGTAAGAATGCCCTCCATTTGTGCCCCCAAGAAGAATAATGCCTCCCATTAGTGCCCCCTGTAAGAATAATGACCCCCCATTAGTGCCCCTCATAAGAATAACGCCCCCATCTCTGCTTCTGCCCCCCCAAAAAACACTCTCCTCCTCCATTTGCTCACGCTGCAGTGAACACTCACTGCTGACTGGAAGCTCAGGACAGGACCTGTGCTCCAGCATGATGACGTCTCGCAGGTCCTGTCCTGCGTGCGCAATTATAAGGCAGATTGTATTTTTGGGGATTATTTTTATTATTGAACAACTACAGTATTGTCGGTCAATCTAAAGTGTTAATAAACCTCAAACCTAAATATTTAATAAATTAAAAGTGAGGTTTCTTAGAATTTATATTTCTGCATAACTACTGGGCAACTATTAGTGTGCAGAATTAGGCTACATGCACACGACCGTATGTGTTTTGCGGTCCGCAAACTGCGGATCCGCAAAAAAAACGGATAATGTTACGCATGGCATCCGTTTTTTTTTGCAGATCCGTTTTTTTGGCGGATCCATTGTAATAATGCCTATCCTTGTCCGCAAACTAGAAAAAAATAGGACATGCACTATTTTTTTAGCGGAGCAACGGAACGGACATACTGATGCGGACAGCACACTGTGTGCTGTCCTTGTTTTTTGCGGACCCATTAAAATGAATGGGTCCGCATCCTATCCGCAAAAAAAACGGATCGGACACTGAAACAAAATACGGTCGTGTGCATGTAGCCTTATTATGTAACTAAATGAAAAAGGAAAATTTTCCATCTTTATCTTTATTTTCATTTGTTAAAGGGAGTCTGTCACCAACTTTTCATGTTTTACACTGCTAATATTGCATTCTTGCACACAAACACAATAATAACGGTACCTTTCTTGTTTCTGTCCAATTCTGTAAAGCCGCAAAATAAAACAAGGCTATAATGGTAAGGGTTCACAAGTGCCCAGGCCCTTCTGCAATTTGCGTGCCTAACTCCTCCCCAGTGTAATGTCTGGCCAGCCCTTTCATGATGTTATATCATCCCGAGATCCTGCGCGTGCACAGTTTACCGCCGGCCCGGGCATGATCACTCCGATAGCCACATTGCCGCTGCTCTCTGCTCTCCCTTTCCTCTTTGCCTCTTCTATCTGCCCTCAGTGGTTATCGGAGAGCGCCTGCCCCGGCCCGGCGGTGAACTGTGCACACACATCATGAAAGGACTGGCCAGAGGATTCACTGGGGAGGAGTTAGGCATGCAAAACACCTAGGGGTCTGGGCACTTACAGCAAGAACGCCGCCCTTAGGCACTTGTCAGTCCACATTTGCACACCATTATAATCCTGTTTCTGAAGCTTTACAGAATCGGACCAAAACAAGAAAGGTACCACTATTATCGTGTGTGTGTCTGCAAGAGCGCAATATAAGCAGTGTAAAACATCAAAAGTTTGTGACAGACTCCCTTTAACCTGTAGGATACTAGCGGCGCAACTGTATGGCGCTGGGCACTGTGACTTAAATCCCAGCACTGTACAGCTACAGCACGCTGATCAGGCGGGGCAGGAGCTGCGTCTGCCTGATCAGCAGCAGGGATACGGCTATTCCCTTAGCCTTGCCCCTGCTGTATGCGCCCGCTATCGGTGAAAACACCATTGCTAGTGCATTAACCCTAGCTGTGCCACGGTCAGCGCTGACCACGGCTCATGCAATGTCTGTTTAGTGTCCCCATCAGGTCCCCACGCTGCGGTGACGAGGACCTTCTATAGGCATCGTGCTGCCTTCCATGTAAACCTGTGAGACCCAGCCCCCTGGATCTCACAGGAAGCAGGCTGTAAGTGTATTACAATGTAGAATACACTTACAGCCAATGCAATACAATACAGATGTTGTAACGGGGAGCAAGCGATGTTGAACTGATGCTCTCCATTCAGAATGCATTAGAATAAAACTGATCAGGAAAAGAAAAACGCTAGTGTGAAAGTACCCTTATTCATTACATATGAATACATCATGCGTTTGACAATTGATACTAATTAATAATACATGTAACATGTATTTCTCAGAACAGCCCACAGAAATAATAAAATTATGTGCAAAAATGTCCTTATCCCAAAAAAGTGCACATTATATTTTTTTAAGAATAAACATAAGTTAGTGTGCAGAAGTTTGGAAGTCACTGAGAAATTAAAATTGCCATTAAATTGATCTGCATAACGGAAACGGGACGGATCCGTTTTGCAGACCATAGACTTCTATTATGACGGAATAAATAACAGAATGCCTCTAAAGGCATTCCATCATAGAAATGCGTTATGGTCCGTGGTAACGGAATCCATAACACAATTCACCTTTTACCAGTAAACAAAGCGTGAACCAATTTCAAAATATGAAATTCACTCATCTCTAAATATGACAAAACTCTCAGGAAAAAGCTAAATATGTAAATAAATGCATTATTATATGATATACCGGACATGAATTTATATTATAATTGAATGATACTTAGATACATGACAAAATATTTCCAAATGAGGTAACACAAAAAAAAACTACAAGGCTACTTAGAAACTTGGAAGCCACAAAATGGTATAAGTGGTTTAGTCAGTGAATGCTGAAATTGGAAAGTGAGACAATGGAAAGGGAAATGTCCATCATAAGCACTGTCTAGACATTCTTCCAGATACAGACTTAAAAAAATAAGTAGACGGAGAAACTGTGACATAGAAAGTAGTACATTGGACAGATGGGGAACTAACCTTATTTGGCATAAAACAAACAAAATGTTGCTAAAACGAAAGACTAATGAACAAAACAATCAGGGTATGGACACACGGTGCAGCCATGCAGAGGCCCTGCTAGCCACGCTGGTATTCAAGTAGCTCATTAGGGTTTGCTTTTATGCAGTGAATTGTTAAAAGGGTTATCTGGGTTCAAAGCTGAACCTAGACATACCCCCATTTTCACCCCTCTGTCCCCCTGATATGAGCATTGGAGCATTTCATGTCCATCAAAGTGCAGAGAGAGCAGAGCCTCTAGGTGTTTTTCTCAGCAATGCAGGCACATATGAACATGGGACCAACACAGATGTCTTCAGCTCTCAAGTGCACATCCAACAGGTCAGCCAGTTTCATAGGTACATAAGTACTTAAAAGGGCTTTTCGACATTTTAATACTGATGACCCTATCCTCAGGATACAGTAGGTCATCAGTATCTGATTGGTGGGGGTTTGACACACGGGACCCCCGTCGGTCAGCTGTTTTGAGAAGGCAGCGGTGCCCTGCCATACATTGTATAGCGGCTGTACTTGGTATCGCAGCTCAGCCCCATTCACTTCTATAGGGCTGAGCTGCGCCTAGGCCACGTCACACCTGAACGTGTCATCACTGGTCTAGGAAAAGCAGAGAGAAGGCTGTGGTGCTCACAGGAGCATCGCTGCCTTCCCAAAACAGCTGATTGGCGGGGATCGTGGCTGTTGGACCCCCACCGATCAGATACTGAGAGGTCATAAGTGTAAAAATCTCGGAAGATCCCTTTAATATCCAGCCATGAATAATGCACAATTAAAGTTTGAAGCGAGTTACTCCTCACACCACGGCCACTTCTCAGCCGCAGTGTCGTGGGGCCAAACCATAACTAAAAAAATGTTACCATAACTCAGCCAATACTGCACACAGGAAGAGCTATAACAGTAAGCGTTTAACATGGACAACGCCTGTACATGAGGGAATACTCCTAAATAGATGGTGCACTCTTCCAAATACAATTATTATTATGTAATTGTACAATACAAGACAGGTTATTTGGTTAATCTTAAAATTGAGCATTTATAGTCCAAGTATCAACAAGCCTTTAATCAAACGTTATAGTCAATCACACTTGATGACTGATCTAGTCCTGGCAAAGTAAAATAATTAACTCTGGCAAGGATATACATTCCATGGAATTAGCAAGTATGTATCTGTGAAGATCATATAACGGCAATCTCAGCAAGCCTGGACTAGTTTTTATTGTAGTTGCCCACCAGCAACTTTTAAATTATGTCATATGTAATTATTTAGCTTGTCTGCTTATGTATAAAACACCCCAATTAAAGTCCACACATCGTGAGGTTGCTGCTTCTGTTATCAATGGGCACTTTGAAATGTTTTAATACTCAGTATAATAAGCTATCATGAATAGTACAGTGTTAATCATTTTACATAATCACTAATAACATGAAATCAGTGGATTTCTCATCACAGACAAATCCATTATCAGGATAAGCAAAAAATATTCACAAGCGGTGCTGCTTAAAGGGCTTAACCTATGTGTGATGTAAAAAATGTAAATCTGACCTCATATAGTACATGACAATCTCTTTCTAAGGCCTCATGCGCACAAATGTTTTTTTTTTTCAGTTCATGTCCCAGTTTTTTGCGTTCCGTATATGGAACTATTCGTTTCAATGGATCTGCAAAAAAACGGAAGGTATGCCTTCCGTTTCTGTATTTTCGTTCTGTTCAATGATAGAACATGTCCTATTATTGTCCGCATAACGAACAAGGATAGTACTGTTCTATTAGGGGCCAGCTGTTCCGTTCCGCAAAAAACGGAATGCACACAGAAGTCATCCGTATTTTTTGCGGACCACAAAATACTGAAAAAGCCATACTGTTGTGTGCAAGAGTAAGGCACTCTGCATGAGCCCTAAAGTCTCTGCAGACAAACAACTTTATGTTAACAACACCAAAAATTCAAAATTTTGACTCTTAGGCTGGGTTCACAAGGGCTTTGCGGGAAAAGGTGCGTTGCGGGTACATGCACGATTTTTCAGCGCAAGTGCGTTTTGCGCGCATTTTGGGATCGGGGTTGTGTAGATTGTATTATTTTCCCTTATAACATGGTTATAAGGGAAAATAATAGCATTCTTAATACAGAATGCATAGTACAATAGCGCTGGAGGGGTTAAAAAAAATAAAACATTTTTAACTCACCTTAATCCACTTGCTCGCGCAGCCGGCATCTCTTCTGTCTTCTTCTTTGCTGTGTACAGGAAAAGGACCTGTGGTGACAGCAACTCCGGTCATCACATGGTCCATCACATGATCCATCACATGGTAAAAGATCATGTGATGGACCATGTGATGACCGGAGTGATGTCACCACAGGTCCTTTTCCTGTACACAGCAAAGAAAAAGACAGAAGAGATGCTGGCTGCGCGAGCAAGTGGATTAAGGTGAGTTAAAAAAAATTGAAAACTTTTTTTGACCCCTCCAGCACTATTGTACTATGCATTCTGTATGAAGAATGCTATTATTTTCCCTTATAACCATGTTATAAGGGAAAATAATAATGATCGGGTCTCCATCCCGATCGTCTCCTAGCAACCGTGCGTGAAAATCGCACCGCATCCGCACTTGCTTGCCTCATTTACTTCTATGGGGCCTGCGTGATAAACACACAATATAGAGCATGCTGCAATTTTCACGCAACGCATAAGTGATGCGTGAAAATCACAGCTCATGTGCACAGCCACATAGAAATGAATAGGTCTGGATTCAGTGCGGGTGCAATGCGTTCACCTCCCTCATTGCACCCACGCGGAAATTCGCCCGTGTGAACTCAGCCTTAATGAGCATTTTACTGCCATTTTCATCCCCACAGATCTTGCATTTTCATATTCAGGCACATTTCTTTGTCTACTCTTCCATTTTTAAGAAATAATAACCTTTTGGTAACAAACTTTTTTTGAAGACTTTTTACAATCCCTTTGTGGAGATAAGGCAACTGACTATACATGATCTTCAGTGGTTTCTTAGAATAATATTGATGTTACAAAGTAACATAGTTTATAAGAATGAAAAAAAGATATGCCCATCCAGTGATTCCTATTATCCTGCAAAGTTAGGATGCAAAAAAAAATAAAAAATAAACTCCCAAATTTAGCAAAATAACTCCCTGGATCAACAATCCATCTCTACAAATCTAGTAACTATAGCTGATAATAGTGTTCCTAAGTCCTTTTCCATGTCAGTGTTACCCAGTGTTTTACCATTTAGTATGTACGGGTGACTTTCATTATTCCTTCCCATGTGCATAACCTTATATTTGTCAGTATTAAACCTCATCTGCCACTCCTCTGCCCAAGCCTCCAGTCTATTTAGATCCATCTGTAGCAGTACACTCTCCTATTTTGTGTTAATCACTTAAATTTGTGTAAATATACAAAAATTTACATTTTGCTGATGATACGCTGCAGGTCAAAGCTTGCAGGGATTAATTCCCTTTCTGATCCTGGGCTCAACTGCCTGACTAATAAGGTAATCAATTCTCCTATATAACAGTGCTGCTGACCTCACTTCCTCGCCTAAGCAATAATACATCCTGTCGGGTCTCTCTAGCTTGCTAGAGTCTGTAAAGAGCTATAATCCGTTTGTCTGCCTCTTTATCAATTGCTGCCTGTTTCCTATATCCTGACCTGACCTGTGCCTTTTCATTGTACTGATCCTGTGCCACCTACCCTGACCTTTGGACTGTTTGATGGATTTGCATGAACTTTGTCTGCCCTGACTTCTGCTTGTTTCGTGACTAAGAGTATTGCCTGATCCTTAAGTGCCATGCACTGGTGTCTCTGATCCCCATGGGTCAGCAGCCTACCACACTGGTACTATTCTAAGAGATAGTGGCCTGGAGGCTCCCTTGCAGCGAAGGCCAGATCCCTGTACAGGGCTTAAAGGGTTAAAACCAGGGGACTGCAATGATAGCGCCCTCAAGACTAGCCCAAAGTCAAACCAGCTGGTTACCAGAGTGGGTCCACAATCTCTGCCCATAACAGGATATAGCACATCCAGTGACATGCCCCAGTCCAGTCTAAAATGTACCTCCTCATAGAATAGTTGACAGGACTGATTTGTCATAAACCCAAGCCAATATGATATATTTCATTTAGATACTCTGAGACAGCATCTCTTAGAAAACTTTCAAACAACATACTCACAATAGAAGTTAAACTTACAGGCCTATAATTTCAAGGTTAACTTTTTGACCCCTTTGAATATTGCCAGACCTTGTCATTATTGACCCCTCAAATGACTTTATTCTCTTAATATATAGGGTGTATGTATTCCTACTTTCAAACAGTAATTATTTTCATATGCCTCTAGTCTACCAAAGTTTGCATGACCAAGTAAAGTAAGACTATACATTACAGAGGTTGTCCACTCCAGTAAAACTGATGGCCTTTCCTCATGATGGGCTATCGCTATCTACTCAGTGGGAGTCTGACATTCCGCTCTCCCGTCAATCAGCTTTTCTGCAGCAGTACTATACAGCTCTGTCCATTGTGCAGTAGACGTGTAACACCCCAGAGTGGTGTTACCTCTACTGTACCCTGCTACTATCTCTAATAGGCTAATATAGTGTCATTTTATGTATGTCTTTCCAGGTCCTCCACAATTTGCATTTATATTCTTATGTAACTGTTTATTAAATGTGGATATATAATGTGGCAAGGCTGCACAAAAGTGTCAGACCATAGAGCAGTGGTTCTCACAGCTGATACAGACTCACTATACTAAAGAAAAAATTGTATATAGGAGGCTGGGCACTCACTAGTACTTGGAACTACACAATCATTTAATGTACAATAAAGAATACAAAAAAAAAACATACAATAAAATAAATGGCAAATCAATGAAATCGATACCATACAGTAAAATCGATACCATGCGATAGAAAATGTAAAATGTCGTTAGAAAAATCATCCTGGGCTGAAAAAGTACTCTAAATAGTCTCTCTTCCTATGGTGTGAGGACCAAACTCATGGCACGTGTGCAGCGTCCCGCTACACAGGCCCAAAGAAACGTGTTCAAAGATAATAGTAACCACAGCGATCTTGCAGGGTTATAGATATGCCGCATATAGCCGTTAGTCCTGAGACACTAGTGCTGTGATGGTAATGTATACACTTACGTGTCCACGATTTCACCCTTCGATTATACCGCACTAATTTGCATCACACACTGGCCTGCAGACATGTATCAATGTTGGATAGACCTTGAGACTGATGACGTCCTCACATGGGCGGAAGGGTGGTTAACTTTTTCACGGCTTACGGCTTGTAGTTGGTAATGATCCTGTATTAGTTCCTTAGTAGAAAACTGTGTGGCGGTGCTGTGGTGCAGGTAATAATATAAGATCCAATACTGTGGTTCGAAGTCCTCCTTGCTCTAGATTGGGGGGCGGTGGTACCAAACGCGTTTCGGGACTGTGTGTCGCCCCTTCCTCAGATGGTGGTGATACCACCGCCCCCCAATCTAGAGCAATGGTCATTTTGAGAGAGTCATCCAAATTGAATAGAGAAAGCTTTGGATTCGGCTGGAATCTACATTTTTGGGAAATTCAAGACAATTTAAATAGGTTACAATTGATTTGCTCATCTTGTTACCTTATTGATCAGTATATCAGTGAGGGTAAGTTATGTTATATTATCAGTAGTAATGAGTCATTATCATGATGGGAAAAGCCATCAAAATTATGTGATACAATACAATTCTGGTTTTCTACAGTGGCCACTAGCTTTAAGAGGTTGGACACTTTCTGGCTAGTTTTGACCAATGTGTATGTAAGATGACTGTATGGCACTTACTAATACAGCTTTAACTGATATTCTGTGCTGTTTGCTACAGGGTGGCCCACAAAAAAGTAGCCCGCCTCCAATATCTCCAACCATAGCGACTAATGTTTGTGCAGGAACTGAAAGAGCTTGACAAAGCTAAACGTGTAAATTACTGTACTTGGTTGCTGACAGACATTTGGACCCATTGCTGTACATCATGATAGACGAAGCTTGGTTTCATTTGTCAGATCATTTAAATTCCCAGAATAGAAGGCAGTGGTTCACTGAAAATACCCATTTGACGAAACAGCGCTTCACGACCAGAAAATTGGCTTTTGCCGCACAGTGTCAGGAACACGAATAGTGAACCCAATTTTCTTCAAATAAACTGTGAATACTGCAATTTACCTGGACATCTTTGAAAAATGTTACAACCGATTAACACCAGAAGAAAGAAATGTCCTGCTTTTTCCAACAAGATGGGGCAACATGCTGCACCTCACGGAACTCACTGGCACTGGTTCATGAACTGTTTACGGAGGAGCCAACGGTGAGCAAAGGGTTATGGCCACCAGCTAACCCCAGCTGTATGAGGAGACGGAGCATGCATTGCACACGTGCCGTCTCCCCTCTCTCTTCTTGCTCACCACTGCTGATTATGGCAAAGACCATAGGCAACAGTGGACAAGAAAAGAGATGGGAGACAGCATGTGCACACTGCGCGCACCACCTCCTCATACAGCTGATTGCAGGGGTGCCGGGTGTCGGACCCCCGACAATTTGATATTGATTACCTATCCTGAGGATAGATCATTAATAGTAAAAGCCCAGGGAACCCCTTCAAGGAATTTTAGGATAAGTGAAAAGAGATCCCACATGAGCTGTGGAAGGAGAAAGCAGACCAAGAAGGAAGATGTTCTGATTTGTGAAGTGAAGGCAGCAGCATTCTGGACATACAGACCTGAATTACTAGGCGTGTTATACCAACAAGTGAAAAGTCTGAAACTAGGAGCAGGATGCAAATTGAATATCAGGGAGTCTTAAAAGAAAGGAACGAATGAACATAGTAGACTTAAACTCAAGGTAGCCACTGATATCTGTAAACATCCTTATTTCCATGTCAAAGTTGTCCACAACCGTTCAATTTGCATGTAAATAATGTGCTGTTATGTGGTAAATCATCTCCAAATAATGCTTTAACTTACTGGCATGCAGAGTCCCCCTCAAAAATGTGCCAGTAAGAAGTGCCCCCATTGGTGTCCCCCAATAATGTGCCAGTAAGAAGTGTTCCCATAGGTGCCCCCCAATAATGTGCCAGTAAGAAGTCCCCCCATAGGTGCCCCCAATAATGTGCCAGTAAGTGCCCCCATAGATGCCCCCCAATAATACGCCAGTAAGAAATGCCCCCCATTAGATGCCCCCCAATCATGTGCCAGTAAGAAGTGACCCCCAATCATGTGCCAGTAACAAGTGCCCCCCAATCATGTGCCTATAACAAGTGCCCCCATAACGCTCCTCTCCTATATTGTAACATATAAAAAAATAAACTCATATACTTACCTCCATCAGGCTGGCAGCAATGCGATGCAGGCCTGTGTCCCGCGCTGTACGGCTATAGTGCCTGCAGCCTATTAGAGGAATGGGAAAGGGAGACGCCTCTCCCCTGCCCCGCAGCATCGATTTGTATCACTGTCCTGAGGACGGCGATACAGAGGACTATAGAGTTGTGGAAGCGCTCATCTCCCTGTGCCCTGCCACCACCCCCACTTGTCACCAGGGCCGCGCCTCCTGAGGCGATCGCCCCACCTCGCCTAATTGGAGTTGCGGCCCTGGTTCTAGCTTTGCCAAAAAGAGGTTGTCATGTACTAGATTAGAAGATTTTCATTTTTTTACATTATTCATGGGATAACCCCTTTAAGTTGTCAATGTTTATATTAGTGTTGCAAAAACTATTTTGTCAAATCTATTTGGTCCTTCTGTGTCCCCATGTATGCTTCCAGTCTTCTGCTGCCTCCCACTTTCTTTAAGACATGCTGTTGGAATTATAGATAGATGTTCTAGCTTCTCACCCACATATATTCTGTAACTAGGATGTGCAGCAGTTTCTTTGTGACTCTGCATCTGGACATGTACCCTGCAATTGGTCCGACTGGAAATGACAGAGCACCATGCTCTGCAAGGCTATACTGACCAAAATAAACCCTCCCTAAATAATACCACTTTCTTGGCCACAATTAAATTCATCCGCCAAGAAAAATCTATTTCATCCCTCCTCAAGTTTGGATTTGCAAACAAGGGATCATTGTCATATTGTGAATATTGAGGCACATTTCTCAGGGACTTTAATATAAACAAGTCTCTAAACAGCTTTCAGGCATAGAGCCATAGGGGGAAACTTATCATGAGGTTAATAATATATAAGTCAATAATATATGGCAGTTTTTCTTGAGTCTGCGTTGGTATACTTTGCACTAAATTGATAAAACGTCACACGTTTAGGGATGAGCGAACCTGTGGAAATTCGGGTTCGGACGAAATTCAGGTCAAATGGGGACCCAAACTTAATTTTATTATTTTCCGTTATAACATGGTTATATAGGTAAATACTTGCGATATGCGTGATGACGTTACCACGTGGGAGAGCGCGGCGACTTCATCACGCACTTCGCAGTTCCTTTGGCAGGTCCTGTTCAGTGAAGATAGAAGAAGCTGCTGCAGTGGATGAAGTGAGTTTGTTTTTTTAACCCCTAAATGACCATATTGTTTTGAATTATTTCTCAAGAATGCTATTATTTTCCGATATAACCATGTTATAACGGAAAATAATAAAAATCACCCGAACTTATTTTAAAAAATCGCTGTGATAAATCTGGAGCAAAGCTAATTAATGTAGCTGACCACGCCCACTTCCCCACACATATTTCAAAACTGGATTAGGCTACATTCACACGACCATATGTATTTTGCGGTCCGCAAAATATACATTTGACGATCCATGAATGGGTCCTCATCCAATCCGCAAAAAAAAGGAACGGACACGAAAACAAAATACTATCATGTGAATGTAGCCTTAAGTGGTGTAAAAATGATAAAGTTCTAAAAAATGTACAGTATTCTGGAATGATAAAAATCCCCCCCATAGACTCTCCCACAAACAGTTCTATCTGTTTCTATACACAAGGCATGTAGCCTCCTCAGAGTGGTCACAATGTGGTGTTTATTAAACTTTTACACAATATTATCTTGCTGAGATACGTTATGGAATAGTTTGTACCAGACAGTTTAATGTGTTATTATTATTAAAGTTATATTATATGTTGTATTATTATTGAAGAGTGCCACCTTCTGTTAGAGAGCAGTATTACAACACTAGAAAAGAATTCAATTCTTTAATTACATATATATATATTTCAACATTGTAATAATTTAAATTAACTGTCATTATTATAGGCATTTAATGAAATTCCTGCATAAGACTCAAAGGAGTTCATTTATTAAGCTGAAATACGCCTATATTAGGTGTATTTCGGGGAAGAATATGGCGCAACAGCTAGTTGCGCTGCTATCTGCGACATCTCCTCGCTCACAGGTCTAAAAAAGTGGGCGTGTTGCAGGCAGGGAAGGGGGCGGTCTAAAACTCTGGACTTAATAAATGTGCCCAAAATGGTTGCCAGTATTAAATGCCCCTATATAATGCCCCCATAGTGCTCTTCTCCCCCACTTCTACATAGTGCCCCCCATAATGCATGCCAGTAAATAGGGCCCCCAGTAAATGCCCCCATAGTGCTCCTTTACCCCCCACTTCTCCATAGAGTCCCCCCATAATGAGAGCCAGTATATAGAGCCCCCAGTAGATGCGTCCCCTCTTCTCCATAGTGCCCTCCCATATTGTGCCAGTATATTGGGCCCCTATAGTGCTTCCCCTCTTCTCCATAGTGCCCCCCATATTGTGCCAGTATATTGGGCCCCCATAGTGCTTCCCCTCTTCTCCATAGTGCCCCCCCATATTGTTCCAGTATATAGGGCCCCCAGTAGATGCGTCCCCTCTTCTCCATAGTGCCCCCATATTGTGCCAGTATATAGGGCCCCCAGTAGATGTGTCCCCTCTTCTCCATAGTGCCCCCTATATTGTGCCAGTATATAGGGCCCCCACAGTGCTTTCCCTCTTCTCCATAGTGCCCCCTCCATATTGTGCCAGTATATAGAGCCTCTATAGTGCTTCCCCTCTTCTCTTTAGTCCCCCCATATTGTGCCAGTATATAGGGCCCCCAGTAGATGCATCCCCCCTTCTCCATAGTGCCCCCCCATTTTGTGCCTGTATATAGGGCCCCCATAGTGCTTTCCCTCTTCTCCATAGTGCCCTCTCCACATTGTGTCAGTATATATGGCCCTCATAGTGCCCCTCCATATTGTGCCAGTATATAGGACCCCAGTAGATGCGTACCCCCTCTTCTCCATAGTGCCCCCCATATTGTGCCAGTAAAAAGGGCCCTCATAGTGCTTTCCCTCTTCTCCATAGTGCCCCCTCCATATTGTGTCAGTATATATGGCCCCCCTAGTCCCCTTCCATATTGTGCCAGTATATAGGGCCCCCACCCCACTTCTTGCCATACTGTACTATAATAAAAACAATAAATACATATACTTACCTTACGCTGCTTAGCGATGCGATGCAGGCCTCTTCCGGCCTATGTCCCGCTCTGTGCGGCTCAGGCGGCGCGATGACGGCGCCCCCCCTCTTCTGTCCTGAGGGATGCGCCCCGGGCGGTCGCACCCCTCTCCCGCCTCTAGAAAAGGCCCTGGTCTAAACACTGTCATCCTGCTGCTACCTCCAATACTGTGCTAGAGCCAGACAGATAGTCCCCCATAATATTAAACCCCTGTATATTATAGTCCCCCTGTATTATTATTATGATTATTATTATTATAATGCCCTCCCTGTATTATTATAATGACCCCCTCTGTATTATTAGTATATTGGATCCTTCTGTATTATTAGTATAGTGGCCCCCTCTATATTATTAGTATAGTGGCTCCATCTGTATTATTAGTATAGTGGCCCCACTGTATTATTAGTATTGTGGCCCCCTCTGTAATATTAGTATAGTGGCCCCTTCTTTGTTATTAGTATAATGGCCCCTCTTTGTTATTAATAATATAATGGTCCCATCTTTGTTATTAAGAATATCATGGCCCTCTCTTTGTTATTAATAATTGAATGGTCCCATCTTTGTTATAAAGAATATCATGGCCCCCTCTATGTTATTAGTAATATAATGCCCCCTCTTTGTTATTAATAATAAAATGGCCCCCTCTTTATTATTTGTAATATAATGGCCCCCTTTTTGTTATTAATAATACAATGGTCCCATCTTTGTTATTAAGAATATCATGGCCCCCTCTTTGTTATTAGTAATATAATGGCCCCTCTTTGTTATTAGTAATATAATGGCCCCCTCTTTGTTATTCATAAAATAATGGCCCCCTATTTGTTATTAGTATAACGGCCCCATCTTTGTTATTAATATAATGGCCCCCTCTTTGCTATTAATAATATAATGGCCCCCTCTTTGCTATTAATAATATAATGGCCCCCTCTTTGTTATTAGTATAATGGCCCCCTCTTTGTTATTAGTATAATGCCCCCCTCTCTGTTATTAATAATATAATGGCCCCTCTTTGCTATTAATAATATAATGGCCCCTCTTTGCTATTTAATAATATAATGGCCCCATCTTTGTTATTAATATAATGGCCCCCTCTTTGCTATTAATAATGTAATGGCCCCCTCTTTGTTATTAGTATAATGGCCCCCTCTTTGTTATTAGTATAATGCCCCCCTCTCTGTTATTAATAATATAATGGCCCCTCTTTGCTATTAATAATATAATGGCCCCTCTTTGCTATTTAATAATATAATGGCCCCATCTTTGTTATTAATATAATGGCCCCCTCTTTGCTATTAATAATGTAATGGCCCCCTCTTTGTTATTAGTATAATGGCCCCCTCTTTGTTATTAGTATAATGGCCCCATCTTTGTTATTAATAATATAATGCCCCCCTCTCTGTTATTAATAATATAATGGCCCCTCTTTGCTATTAATAATATAATGGCCCCTCTTTGCTATTAATAATATAATGCCCCCTCTCTGTTATTAATAATATAATGGCCCCTCTTTGTTATTTGTAATATAATGGCCCCCTCTTTGTTATATACTTACCTCTCTTCCGCTCTATGTCACCACTTGAGGCGTCACGAGTTATTTGCGATCTCTTGCGTTGCTCTACTGCCTCATAGGCAGTGGCCTGAAGCCTATGAGGCATAACAGAGGGGACGGGAGCCATAGGCTCCCGTGGCCCTCATTGAAATGCCTGCTGCCTGGCGCGCCCTGCAATTTGACGCCTGGGGCAACCGCAACCCCCACGCCCCCATGCTACATCACTCAGCATACATCACTGTGCTGCCTCACATAGGCAGTGAAAACACCAACACACCTGGCCCTGTCAATCAAAGTGTAGAGGGTGCAGCAGTTGGAGAGAGAGCAGAGCCTCTAGGTGTAATGGCATTTTTCCTCAACAATGCAGGCACATAAACATGGGACCTGTCTTCAGCTGCCAAGCACACATGAAACATGTCAGCCAGGTTCATAGGTACAAATCTGCTGACCTTTAAAGAGGACCTTTCACCGCTCCTGACCTGCCTGTTTTAATAGCTTCACGCATTCTCCATGTAATAACATTTCAGGAGCATTTATTCTTATGGCTCTATGTTATGCCATTACTATATTATTTCTACTAGAAGTTATGTCTGAATTGAGGTAACCAGTTCGGGCTGTGTACCTGCACAGTCTGACAATGGCAGCACTGATTGGATAGAGTGAGTCTGTCCAGGTACACCCCCCCCCCCCCTTCCCGCCCAACTAGTTACCTCCCCTCTGTACCCTTACTGCAGACTGCTAGTAATTCATTCATAACTTCTATTATAAATAATAAAAGAATGGCACAACATAGAGACACAAGAATAGCTGCTCCAGAATTGTTATTACATGGGGAATACATGTAGCTATTAAAACTAGCATGTCAGGAGAGGTGAAAGGTCCTCTTTAACCACCTCAGCTCCCCTAGCTTAAACACCCTTAAAGGGAACCTGTCATGTGGATATTTGATTATAATCTAACTAATTATATACAATCATTAACTACTAAAAAGTGCCTTAGATGTATTCACTTACTGGTGTGACAGATGGTTACCTCATAATATACACACAAAGATGCTGCATGCCGCATTCTAATGAGCTGATTCAAGTCCGGCGTGAGGTCATTGAGTCCAGCGTATATTTAATTCAGAGCTATAGCCACTCCCTTGCCCACCTGCTGCTGATTCCTATGGAAACAAACTGTCAATCAGCAGCAGGTAGGCGGGGGGAGTCAGGAGCTCATGAATATTCAGGACTCATCATTATCAGCTGGAGCTTTTCAATACAAGATGTTGGCAGATTGACTGGGTCAATTAAAGAAAGTGACCCAGCATTTTGCTAAGAGAATCAGTCACTTATTTATGTTGACCTTAGTTAGGACACCATAAAACTAGTGACAGGTTCCCTTTAATGACCAGACCACTTTTTACAATTCTGCACTACACTATTTTCACGGTTTATTGCTCGGTCATGCAACTTACCACCCAAATAAATTTTACCTTCTTTTCTTCTCACTAATAGAGCTTTCATTTGGTGGTATTTCATTGCTGCTGACATTTTTAAATTTTTTGTTATTAATCAAAATTTACCGAAATGTTTGCAAAAAAAGTGTCACACATGTGGTATCGCCGTACTCAGGAGAAGTCGGGAAATGTGTTTTGGGGTGTCTTTTTACACATGCCCATGCTGGGTGAGATAAATATCTCTGTCAAATGACAACTTTGTATAAAAAAATGGGAAAAGTTGTCTTTTAGAGAGATATTTCTCTCACCCAGCATGGGTATATGTAAAAAGACACCCCAAAACACATTGCCCAACGGCGATACCACATGTGTGACACTTTTTTGCAGCCTAGGTGGGCAAAGGGGCCCACATTCCAAATAGCACCTTTAGGATTTCACAGGGTATTTTTTACAGATTTTGATTTCAAACTACTTCTCACACATTAGGGCTCCTAAAATGCCAGGGCACTATAAATACCCCACAAGTGACCCAATTTTGGAAAGAAAGCACCCCAAGGTATTTCGTGATGGGCATAGTATCTCAGAATATGAGACTTTGTAAGATAAAAAAAATAATCATTTTCCGCTAACTTGTGAAAAAATAATAATCGCTGTACTCGGAAGAAGTAGGGCAATGTGTTTTGGGGTGTATTTTTACATATACCCATGCTGGGTGAGAGAAATATTTCTCTAAAAGTCAACTTTTCCAATTTCTTTTATACAAAGTTGTCATTATAGAGAGATATTTCTCTCACCCAGCATGGGTATATGTAAAAAGACACCCCAAAACACATTGCCCAACTTCTCCTGAGTACGGCGATACCACACGTGTGACACTTTTTTGCAGCCTAGATGCGCAAAGGGCCCCAGAATCCTTTTAGGAGGGCATTTTTAGACATTTGGATCCCAGACTTCTTCTCACGCTTTAGGGCCCCTAAAATGCCAGGGCAGTATAAATACTCCACATGTGACCTCATTTTGGAAAGAAGACACCCCAAGGTACTCAATGAGGGGCATGGCGAGTTCATAGAAGATTTTTTTTTTTGGCACAAGTTAGCGGAAATAGATTTTTTTGTTTTTTCTCACAAAGTCTCCCTTTCCGCTAACTTGGGACAAAAAGTTCAATCTTTCATGGACTCAATATGCCCCTCAGTGAATACCTTTGGGTATCTTCTTTCCGAAATGGGGTCACATGTGGGGTATTTATACTGCCCTGGCATTTTAGGGGCCCTAAAGCGTGAGAAGAAGTCTGGAATATAAATGTCTAAAAAATTTTACGCATTTGGATTCCGTGAGGGGTATGGTGAGTTCATGTGAGATTTTATTTTTTGTCACAAGTTAGTGGAATATGACACTTTGTAAGAAAAAACAAAAACAAAAAAAAAAAATTCCGCTAACTTGTGCCCAAAAAAATGTCTGAATGGAGCCTTACAGGGGGGTGATCAATGACAGGGGGGTGATCAGGGAGTCTATATGGGGTGATCACCCCCCTGTCATTGATAACCCCCCTGTAAGGCTCCATTCAGACGTCCGTATGTGTTTTGCGGATCCGCGGATACGCAAAACACGGACACCGCGCATCCGCAAAACACATACGGACATCTGAATGGAGCCTTCCAGGGGGGTAATCAATGACAGGGGGGTGATCAGGGAGTCTATATGGGGTGATCAGGGGGTTAATAAGGGGTTAATAAGTGACAGGGGGGGTTTAGTGTAGTGTAGTGGTGTTTGGTGCTACTTTACAGAGCTGCCTGTGTCCTCTGATGGTCGATCCAAGCAAAAGGGACCACCAGAGGACCAGGTAGCAGGTATATTAGACGCTGTTATCAAAACAGCGTATAATATACCTTTTAGGGGTTAAAAAAATCGCATCTACAGCCTGCCAGCGAACGATCGCCGCTGGCAGGCTGTAGATCAGCTAGTTTACCTGCACTTTCTGTGTGCGCGCGTTCACAGGAAATCTCGCAAGATGACGCCCTGCGCGTCCACTCGGAATAACAGGGCCGCCGCAAAGACGCAATCCTGCGTACGGCGGTCCTGTAGTGGTTAAGTGAGTTTTGCCAAGATCTAGGGTTTATTTTTCAACAGCAGCTTTCTCTTGCCATATTACAGGAAATTTATAAGCCAACCTTTAGTCATAACCTTTTAGCTTTCTCTCTTTGGTAGCCAAGAGCATAGGTGCTGATGTTGCCCATGAATATGTTGAGCCACCACCAGCCCTTTTAATCAGTCTGATAAGATTGTGTAACCTATTCAAGTAATTCTTTCATAAACTGCACAGGTAAAACAAATGGTATTTATTAGGGAGTCTGGACAAGAAAATGCATCACCCATAAATTAGAATACACAAACACAAGCCCAGGAATTTGGACATTATATCGATTAGTTTGCACTTTGTGACTTTCACAAGTATTGATATATTTTGATATAACAGTGATGTCAAAGCCTGCGGTCCTCGATGACTGATGTTTACCCTGGGTAAATATAGAAAAGGTTGAGTGGTTAGTTTATGTAATATGTTATTACAGTACGTCATAATGCATACAAGGCTGAAGATGATTTTTGACATTATCATAATAAATGTACCCTAAGGCTGACTTTACTTGTTGAAAGCAAGATGAATGTACATGTACAGCAGAGCAATCATTTAGAAATATGATTGAAGTTTAATTGCTAATTACACCCTAAAGCAAGTATAGTTTAAAACTGCCAAATTTGAGACAATCAGAATAATGAAAGACTTGAAAAGTTTCATGCAACCGTCTATTTAACAAAATTATATGATAGATTTCAAAGTCCAAGAATCTTAGACAAATGGATTGTGATATGAAGGTTTAGCAAGGTACCTCAGGTAGGGCTGCTTTAATCATAGGAGCCAATGGTGCAACTGCACTGGACACACCAGTGGCAGCCCACATGACTTCTGCTTCCTAACTGTCCCTGATCCGTCAGGGTGGTTATGAGGATGCAGCAAGACCTGCTATCAACTGTACAACGGTGAAGCAGTGATCTGTCATCTCTCTGCTTCACAAGCAGCAGCTGACAACCTGAAGTAATGTCATCGCACCTGTTGTGCCAAGGGAGAGAGAGCACATGCAGGTGGAGAATGGGGTCTGTTCATCAGGGGAGTAGAGCTAGGTGAGTAGTACTTTTTTTATTTTATTAAAACTACAGGGGCATTACTTTTGGGCACTAACGGGGCAGCATTGTTGCGAGGTGCATTTAGGGGGGGAATTATTGAAAGGGGGAATAAAGGGACAGCAATATTGTGAGGGGGAACTTAGGGGGCATAACTAATGTGAGGGGGCAGTAAGTTGGCATAACTACTGTGAAAGAACACTCAGGGGTATAACTACTGTGAGAGGGCAATAAGGGAGCATAACTACTGCGAGGGGGCAATAAGGGAGCATAACTACTGCGAGGGGGCCTAAAAGGAGCATAATTGCTGTGAGGGGGCATTTCTAATGTGAGGGAGCACTAAGGGGAGCATTCCTACTGTGGGGGCACTAAGAGTGCATTCTACTATGTTGAGGCACTAGGGAAAATTCAACTTGTGGGGGGCACTAAAGGGGGTCCCACTCATAAAGTTTCTGCCCTGGGCCCAGTAAGGTATTAAAACACCCCCTACTCTACAGTGTATCCTGTGTTGGCCTGAGGAAACACTGCATGGCATGGCAATTCCTTTATAGCCTACAGCCAGCATAAGTTTTAGGCTTAGCTCCAACTTGCATTAGCTATTAGGCAGAGTTCACATCTGCGTTCTAAATTCCATTTGTACATTCTGTCATAGAAACAGAAAAACAGAATGTAAACTGTGAAAGATGTCACATGATGGACATAACTAAAGTCTCATGAGCCCTGGTGCAAAAGTTCAGCTTGGTGTACCTGCACAGACTGACACTGGCAGCACTGATTGGATAGAGTGAGTCTGTCCAGGTACACCCCCCCCCCCCCAACTGGTTAGTATAATGACCCCCTCTTTGTTATTAATAATATAATGGCCCCCTCTTTTGCTGTGCAGATTTAATCTCGAATACAACAGCATGGTGCCAAATAAAAAACAATAAACTCAAATACTTCCATGAGACTGTTAGCTATGTGGTGCAGGCTTCTTCTAGCCTGTTTCCACAGCTGTATGCTGCCCGGCTCAGGCGGCGGGATGATAATTACGTCATTGCGATCCTTGTGCTGGGCTCTGATAGGCTACAGGCACTAGGCCTGAAGCCTATCAGAAGGAAAAGGAGGGGCAGTGATGCATGGCTCACTTGCCCTGCTGCAGCTCTTAACTGTATCACCGTTCTGAGGATGGTGATCCATAATTTGAGGTGTGCAACCTCACATTCAATTCAGACCGATGAGCCCCCTACAGCTATGCCCAGGGGCGTTGCTAGGTTAAAACATTCTAGGCCTGGGCCCCTGATGTTTTGTCCCAGGTACGAATGTCCTCCCCTAGCACTGAACACCTTAACGCACCTTTCACCACTAAGTCATTGTCAGGAGGTGATTTCCCAGGGTATAACTAGGGAGATAGTGAGAGAATATATATCTTACCTGTGCCCTCCACATCTGTGCATTAGTTGGCACAAATCCGCCATGTTAGTGCTCTCCAACCAAGGTGCACTTACTCAGCGGCGCCGCATTAATCATGACGCTCAACGTCAATGCAGAGACGCAAGGATGCAACTCAACTCTGCACAACTATTACATGGTCATTTAAAACTACATTTTTAAGTATAAGAGATGCCATCCTGGAATAGCTCAATGAAAATAGGCATAAGCATATAACACCATATAGGCACGGGAATATGAGAGGTTGGTGCTATCAAACTAATTTAATCAGTTTCTATGAGGAGGTAAGTTCTAGACTTGACCGTGGTGAATCAATGGATGACGTATATCTGGACTTCTCCAAAGCATTTGATATTGTACCACATAAAAGGTTAGTATATAAAATGAGAATGCTCGGACTGGGAGAAAATGTCTGTATGTGGGTAAGTAACTGTCTGAGTGATAGAAAACAGAGGGTGGTTGTTAATGGCACGCACTCAGATTGGGTCACTGTCACTAGTGGGGTACCACAGGGGTCAGTATTAGTGTTGAGCGCGAATATTCAAATTACGAATAGTTATCACAAATATCGCAACTTTGAGAATATGCAAATATTTCGAATATAGTGCTATATATTCGTTATATTGAATATTCGTCATTTTTTTCCATCTCAAAACATGATTCAAACCCGTGACCTGCCATATCCCAGGCGGTAGCACTGCTTACTAGGCTACCGTCCTCTCTGGACAGTCCTCCCTGAAGCCCCTTGCACTCCAGCTTGCTGATTATTGAGCTCCTGAGCCTTGATCAAGCTTCTCCTCATCTGCTGCTCTTGCTACTACCGTAAGTCCACTGCTGACCAGGAATTGACTACCGACTACGCTTCTGCTTGTCCCTACCTACTGAACTGCTACCACTGTTCCCGATCCGGATTATCTGACCACGCTTACTGCCGCCTGCCCTGACCCACCGCCTGCCAACCGACTACGCCTCTGCCAGACTTCCTGCACCTACTACCTGCCTGCGGTCCTTGCCACTGGTCTCCTACCTCCAGCCAGCTGTCCTCTGACTCAGGTGAGCCTGTAGGATTGTTACACCCTGCTTGTGGGCCTTCTTGCTTGTGGGAGGAATCAAGACTTATAGTGCTACATATTTGTTTTTGAGAATATTCGTCATTTTTTCCATCTGAATTCAGGAGATCCTCAGGAATCATTTTTTCAGATGGAAAAAAATGACGAATATTCTAAAAACAAATATATAGCACTATATTGTATAGTGCTATATATTTGTTTTTGACCCACTTTGGATTACGCAATTTTTACATTGCAGATTTTTCGGAATCACAAAAATAATCTTACGCGATTTTTGCTGTGCAGATTTAATCTCGAATACGAATATTCACAAATATATGACGAATATTCTACCACATATTCGAGAAATATTGCGAATTCGAATATTGCCCCTGAAGCTCATCACTAGTCAGTACTGGGCCCTATTCTCCTCAATATATTTATTAATGATCTTGTAGAAGGCTTGCACAGTAAAATATAATTTTTTGCAGCTGACACTAAACTGTGTAAAGTAATTAACAGTGAAGAGGACAATATACTGCTACAGATGGATCTGGATAGATTGGAAGCTTGGGCAGAAAAGTGGCAGATGAGGTTTAATACTGACAACTGTAAGGTTTTGTACATGGGAAGGAATAATGCAAGTCACCAGTACATACTAAATGGTAAAACACTGGGTAACACTGACATGGAAAAGGACTTAGGAATTTTAGTGAACAGCAAACTGTAGAAAC
This sequence comes from Bufo gargarizans, assembly GCF_014858855.1. Taxonomy (NCBI): domain Eukaryota; kingdom Metazoa; phylum Chordata; class Amphibia; order Anura; family Bufonidae; genus Bufo; species Bufo gargarizans. Next base: position 319,761,144 of record NC_058081.1, read on the forward strand.
CAGTGTCAGGCAGCTGCTGCCAAGGCTAATAAGATAATGGGTTGCATCAAAAGGGGCATAGATGCCCGTGATGAGAACATAGTCCTACCACTTTACAAATCACTAGTCAGACCACACATGGAGTACTGTGTTCAGTTCTGGGCTCGAGGTAGCTGGGCTATGAACAAGGCAGATATAGCAGAGCTGTAAAGCTGAACTGTTGTATTTGGTTCTGCAGGGGCGGTCCTGCACTACAGTATTGCTGCCCCACCTACTTCTGTTGTCCCTGCCTGCCTTTAGTCAACGTGAACCTGCCTACAAGATGAGGCCACTTTTAGCTTTTTTTCCAAAGCCACTTTAAATTCCCAGTCCACCCATGTGTATGACACTCTGAGGTCTCCTAGGATTGTATCCAGACCCTTCCAAACACTTTAACACCACTAGTATTGCCAGTTTTTCTGACCTCTAAATTAGTGGACTCCATTTTCAATGGCAAAAGATACAGATTTGCCTGTAATCTGAATTATTGTGACCTTCGAGATTAATTTAATTCATTTAGAATCGATTTGCTCATCTCTAATAACCATGGTCAAGGATGAGATATGGGGAGAATGGGGAGCATTCTCATACATTTGAGGCCTCATGCACAGGACCATATCTGTTTTGCACTCCACAAATTGTTCATCTGCAAAATACAGATTTGGTCCATGTGCCGCCACTGTTTTCTTGCCGACCCATTGACTTCAATGGATCTGTGGTTCACATTTTGGGGACATATTCTATCTTTTTTTTGGACAGACATACAGATGCGGAAAGCACATGGATAATTTCCTCATCCGTATGTCTGTTCCGCAAAAAGACAGAACATGTCCTGTACTTGGCCGCAAAATGCACACTACGGGTCCATTGAAGTCAGTGGGTCCACATAAAATGCGGATGCAACACAGACAGTATCCGTATTTTGTGGATCTGCAATTTACGGGCCGCAAAATACATATGTTTTTGTGCACGATGCCTTATACCCTATAATGCATCCAAATGAGCAAACCAGAAAAATAATAGAAAGTTGAGGGAGGAGCAAGAAATAAAGAGCAAGACAAGATACTTGAACAGAGTGAAGTAGAAAAAAAAAGTGAAAGACCAGGTTAAAAGTAAAAGAGACTGATGTGACAACCCCTTTAAACATAAAATATACTGATGTGACAACCCCTTTAAAGTTGACTAAAATGTATACCATATAATAACAAAAGAACAAAGTTAATACTTCTATGTTCTTACATAAATCATATTATGTAATATATTTAGCCATCCTAAAGTGTAGAGTGATATACTGTACTATTATTAAATGAATCTCTCCTGAAGCTATATATAATCTGATTAAGTAAGCTCCTAATACAAGTATCCATATAAAAGAGCTGATAGGGACAGATGCCACTTTAATTAAAAGATGTATCCATTCTTTATCCTATACAAAACAATAAACCTAAAAGCAGATTGAATATGACAGCTGAGAAGCAAGAAGAGCAGAAGCTGTAATACCCTGAATGCAAAGGAGTCTGGAGAAAAGAAGCTCTTGTTCGATATGTATTTCAATACATCTACAGCTGACCTAATGGAAAACTTCACAGCAAAGCCCACCATATTCCCCAGATCTGGATATAGCATTTTGTCATTCCTTATGTTCCTTAACGCTGTATTTTCCATTTTTAACAATTTGCTGGTCATTTTAGTAACCATGAAATATCCACAACTCCGCAATCCTATCAATATTTTCATACTAAACTTATCCTTTTCGGACCTATTAATGACACTGTGTGGTACCACTATAGTGGTCAGCACCAATTACCATGGCTATTTTTACCTGGGTGAAAAATTCTGTGTTTTCCAAGGATTTGCCGTCAACTATTTTGGTAAGTAACCACAAATGTTTGTAGTACTACCACTAGTGATGCCATTTTTCTACTTGGTTCTCTTACGTGATGTCATATGCTCTTTGTGTATCACTCTTTCAAAGATCTCTGTTTGCTGTCAGTGAATGGGAATACTTTGGCTTAAATTGAGAGGTTTAGAAGTAGTACAAACCCAATACACCTTCCCGTGAGGTTGATCTAGACAAATCACTATTAGCTAAAAACATGAACAACCCAGGTCTCTCTCCTGACTCTGGTCATAAATGTTTTATAAAAATGATATTAATTTTTTTTAAAATAAAGTTATATATTAATAATAATACTTGTCATGGGGTGATCACATAGGTGCACAGCTTTTTCTAGTACGGTTATAATAACTGTCCCAGTCGCCTGTCATCCACCACATGCCCAGGGCAGAATTTGATCCACTGGAAGAAGACAATGAAGGTTCTAACTGAAAGACTTAGGGCACACGAGCAGATGCCGTGCGTGACATCTGCTGCGTGAATGACAGCCAAGACCCGATGCGGACAGCAGAAGCACGGAGCATTAACATGACTGATAATACTCTGTGGCCTCTCTGTGATCTTTTTTACTACAAAATCATGGTGACAACTTTATCTCACTGTGATTTCGTAGTAAAGAGATCACAGAGAGGCACAGAGCATTATCAATCATGTTAATGCTCCGTGCTTCTTCTGTCCTCAGGGGGTATTGGCTGTCATTCACGCAGCAGATGTCACGCACGGCATCCGCTCGTGTGAAACAGCCCTGTAGGGTTTCTTCACATCTGCGTTGGAGGCTCTGTTCGTGGACTCCGTAGCAGAATCCATCAAAAAGACTCGTCCCAAATGTAAACTGAAAGGACTACACTGTAGTCTGTTCTGCTCCGTTCAGGTCAGTAATGTGCCCTATCCAGCGCCTCTGTTATTTTCCTTGTTCTGCCTCTCTAATAAAGCAGAACGGATATATCTAGTGGTGATGTGAACTCACCTTTAGGTCTCATGCACTCAACCATGTCTGCTAGGTGGTCCGCAAACTGCGGATCTCATAATACGGATATGATCTGTGTGCTGTACGCATTTTTTTGCAGACCCATTGACTTCCATGGGTCCATGGTCCGCATGCTGTGGACATAGTCTATCTTTTTGCAGAACAGGCATACGGATGAGGAAAAACACAAATGATTCATGTACTTTCTACATCCGTATGTCCCTTCCGCAAAGGGGTCGAACATATCCTATACATATCCGTGGCAGTAAAATGCAAATGACTGACTCATTGAAGTCAATAGGTCTGCAAAAAATGTGGATGCAACACAGGTGGTATGCATATTTTGCAGTTCTGCACTTTGCGAATCTCAAAATGCATCCAGTCATGTGCATGAGGCCGTATTGTTGTGCTTGTAGGTACATTTCTGCTCTACAATACTGACGCTGTTCTGCTTGTTACATACATATTAGTAAGATCATATAGAAAATAAACAGTAACTGTGAATTATACATATCTTCTTACATATGTCTAACTGCCACATACAATATTTTACTTAACAATTTCTAAACCTTTCACGAGAGTAACAGCCTTTTATCTCAAAGCTGTTCAATTACGTGTTTTAGCATTCAGTTCAAGGCGCCCTCTAGTGGTAACTAACTACATTTTCAGTTTAAAAAACTCAGCATGCTTAGTGTGCATGATGCATGTTTTTAACAACTATTTCTTAACTGTTCTCATTATATTACAGGAATTGTGTCCCTCTGGTCTTTGACAATGTTGGCGTTTGAGAGGTACAGTGTGGTTTGCGAGCCAGTAGGAGCATTGAAGCTTAGCAGTCAGAGAGGGTATCAAGGCCTGGCATTTATCTGGCTCTTCTGTCTTGTTTGGGCTATAGCACCACTATTTGGCTGGAGTTCCTATGGACCTGAAGGTGTTCAGACTTCTTGCTCAATTGGCTGGGAGGAAAGATCCTGGAGTAACTACAGCTACCTGATTGCCTACTTTCTGACTTGCTTCATTATTCCTGTAGCAATAATCGTATTTTCATATGGAAGCATACTGCTCTCATTACATAAGGTACATACAGTGTTTTATAAACTCATTTTCATACAGTATGTGTTCCGAATGCATTGTACAAAACTATGGGCAAAGGAATTTGTACAGTATGAATCTTCCATTTGCCCTATTTAGATGGAGATACTAATTGAAATGTTTAACTCCACTAAAAGTATTGCTATGCAATGAATAGGGAACTGAAAATGAAGCATTACTTTAATGTACATGCAGTAAAATGATTCTCATTTTGTGATGTACATTCCATTTTCCTCTGGTAGCGCCCCCTGCTGTTTATCCTTCTGGTCCACCTTCTCCTGCATTCAGTGGTGGACATGTTCAGTAGCTTCCCTGCTCCCTTCTCCTCCTCTCCACGCTAGCTTAGTCATCTCATAGAGAAGGAGGTGAAGTGGTGCAAACACCTTTCATTCATTCCTACTTCTAGATTCATAGAAGTATGTAGCTATATCTCTCTGACAGTGGAGAAGGAAATTGTGTGGACAATACATATCATATGTATCACATGAGGCAAAGATTCAGTGTACCTCTCCCCATGTATACACACACACACCTTGAATAAATATTAGTGGGGCACTCTCTATTAGTAAAGGGATCTTTATTGAATAAGATAAATGGACAGTAAAATATCACAAATATGGCAATAATATATCAGCAACAATTGGTAGTATTATTTGGAAACGTTATAAAATCGAAAACATACATGCATATTCAGATCCCAATAATAAAATCGAAAGGCAAAAATGTGAGGTCTCCAATCTAAGAAGCAGTAATGACAATACTGGTCATGAAGGGTAGTTGATCATAAATGTTCGATAATGATATTCGATAATAATATTCGATAAAAATTCTTCGATATAAAATACTCGATACTAATATTCGATAAAAATAGCTGGAATGAGAGGGAGTCACAAATGGAAATTATCGATCCCGAATAGTCAGAATAGATGCCAGCTTGTAGTTAGTTCCCAACACGCATTCATTAAGTGACCAAAACATTTTAGACACAGATGGAAATCGATAATTTGATAAAACGACGTTCCACCTGCTCGTAGAAGCAGCGGCGTCCCGCTGTATTTGACTGAAAGGCGATCGCTTAGTTTGGAATATGTACAGTCTTACCAGGAGGTCTTTTTAGCTGGACTATAGGCCCTCGACTCAGTCCGATTCCTATGAGGATTAAGGTTCCGGTCTCAAGGGCTGTTTGGTCCAATTCGAATTTAGCGCCAAACGAACTGCTGGATACATGTGGTCTTATGTTTGAAACCAGACGTCTTTCGTGCACTTGATAGTGTCCTTCTTTGGCAATTCAATATTAATACGATAATGTCCAAGCCTCCTCTCTCTGACAATGTCCTTCTTCCAAATACTGTTTTATGGGAACAGTAGGTTTAAAGAGCACACCAAATGCTTGAAAATAACTTCTTTATTAACTTCAACTTTTCTTCATTTATAACACTGCCTTCTCCACAGCAGATAGTCCATGTACAAAACACGTGTTGAAAAGATATCACAAAATGGTGGTATGCAGTTAGCAGTAACTATTTGCAGATGTCAAGGAACCATGAACCAGACATACAACAAGAGATAAGTGGAAGTAAGAAGGCTTTATTGAAAATAAAGCTGTAAGCAAAAGTCCAAACAGATGGCTAAACCGAAGCAGGGTCTTGCGTAGACAGAGGTCAGGAACCAGGGGGGTGGTCAGACGAAGCCTGGATCAGGAACCAGCAGGGTAGTCAGACGAAGCCAGGATCAGGAACCAATGGGGTAGTCAGACGAGGCCAGGATCAGGAACCAGAAGCAGCAGCAGTCTTAGAAGCATGTGAACACAGGAGGACCAAGCAAGGAACTGAAGCCACAGGCCTCCTATATATATGAGCTAGGCATCCAGCTCCTCCCAGTGGGAAGGAGAAGCCGCAGGGTGGGAGGCTACAAAAAACCCAGAAACCAAGATGGCCGCCAGCACATGTCAAACGAAGGAGAACAGTGGAAGGTAAGACCATGACAGTACCTCCCCCTCAAGGGCCCCTCCTCCGCGGAGTAAGGAACGGTTTCTGAGGGAAGCGTGCGTGGAAGGCTCGGAGCAAAGCAGGAGCATGGACATCTGCGGAGGGAACCCAGGAACGCTCCTCTGGACCATAACCACGCCAATGGACCAAAAACTGCAACCGACCGCGGACCAGGCGTGAGTCCAGGATATTGCTCACCTCATATTCCTCACGATTGCCCACTTGGACCGGACGGGGCCGAGGAACCGAGGAAGTGAAACGATTACACACCAATGGCTTCAACAGGGAGACATGAAACACGTTGGAGATCCGCATGCCAGGAGGAAGCGCAAGGGCATAGGCTACCGGGTTTACCCTGCGAAGCACTCGGAAGGGACCAACAAAGCGAGGCGCCAGCTTGGGAGTGGGCACACGAAGGTTGAGGTTGCGGGTGGACAACCATACACGGTCTCCGACCTGGTAGGAAGGAGCGGGCGCTCGTCTGCGATCAGCCTGGAGTCTCTGGCGCTGCGCAGAGACCTCAAGGGACCTCTGGATCTGTACCCAAGAAGCACGTAGGACGGAAAGGTGATCCTCCACAGCCGGAATATCCTGGGGAGAGAATACCTCCGGTAACACGGCAGGTTGGAACCCATAATTGGCCATGAAGGGAGACGTCCCAGAGGAAGAGTTCACCGCCGTGTTCCTGGCAAACTCAGCCCAAGGCAGGAGGTCAACCCAATTGTCTTGGTGATCGGAGACATAGCAACGAAGGAATTGCTCCAAGGCCTGACTGGATCGTTCTGCGGCCCCATTGGACTGAGGGTGGTAGGCCGAGGAGAAAGAGAGATGAATCCCCAACTGGGAGCAAAAGGCGCGCCAGAACCTGGACACAAACTGACTCCCCCGATCCGACACAATCTCCTTGGGCAAACCGTGCAACCGGAAGACCTCCCTGGCAAAAATCGTGGCCAACTCTTGTGCAGAGGGTAACTTCTTGAGAGGAACACAGTGGCACATTTTGGAAAACCGATCCACAACCATGAGAATGACCGTATGGCCTCGGGATGCAGGGAGGTCCACAATGAAATCCATCCCCAGGTGTGACCATGGGCGCTCCCCGGTGGCTATGGGTTGCAAAAGGCCCAACGGAAGGTGCCGAGGGGACTTACTCTGGGCACAAACGGAGCATGCCGCTACATATGCGGCGATGTCGGAACGTAGAGAAGGCCACCAGAACAGACGTGAAACAGCCCAGGACAGCTGATTCTTTCCAGGGTGCCCCGCGGCCTTGGAGTTATGGTAGGTTCGCAACAACCGAGTGCGCAACTCCTCAGGCACAAAACACCTGCCGTTGGGTCTCCCAGAGGGAGCACCAGATTGAGCCGCCAAAATCTGCTCACCCAGGGGAGAGGTCAGGCTGGTGCGAATGGCGGCCAGGATCTGATTCGGAGGTATGACCGTAGTCGGAATCGACTCCTCCCCGGACAGCTCGGAGTACTGCCGTGATAAGGCATCCGCTCTGATGTTCTTGGAACCGGGTAGGTAGGAGACCACGTAATTAAAACGTGACAAGAACAGAGCCCATCTGGCCTGACGTGGTGTCAATCTCTTGGCCTCAGAAAGGTAGGTCAGATTCTTATGGTCCGTCAGGATGAGAACCGGAACCACCGAACCCTCGAGCAAGTGCCTCCATTCTTTAAGGGCCTGCACGATGGCCAATAACTCCCTGTCACCAATCTGATAGTTGCACTCCGCGGAAGACAGTTTCCGGGAGTAAAACCCACAAGGAAGCAGAGGACCCTCTGGTGTTCTACGCTGAGACAGAAGGGCGCCTACTCCCGTCTCAGACGCGTCCACCTCGAGGACAAAGGGCAACCCAGGGTTGGGATGCGACAGAATCGGAGCCGACACAAAGGCGGACTTTAGAGCCTCAAAAGCTCGGATGGCCTCGAGCGGCCAGACCTGGGGATTACTGCCCTTCCTGGTCAGATCCGTGAGAGGCTTGGCTAGCATAGAAAAGTCCCTGATGAACTTCCGATAATAATTGGCGAAGCCCAAAAAGCGCTGCAGGGCACGGAGACCACTGGGCTGGGGCCACTGTAAGACAGCCGAAACCTTCTCAGGATCCATGGAGAACCCCTCAGCGGAAATGATGTAACCTAAGAAGGTTACCTGGGATCGGTGAAATTCGCATTTCTCAAGCTTACCGAACAGCCTGTTCTCTCGTAACCGTTGCAACACTCGTCTGACATCCATAATGTGGGCCTCCATGGATTCAGAATATACCAAGATGTCATCCAAATAGACCACCACACACTGCTGCAACAGGTCACGGAAAACATCGTTGATGAATTCCTGGAAGACTGCGGGCGCATTGCACAACCCAAAGGGCATAACCAAGGATTCATAATGACCGGTCCTGGTGTTAAACGCGGTCTTCCACTCATCGCCCGCCTTGATCCTTACCAGGTTATATGCCGCCCTCAGGTCGAGTTTGGTAAAGACCGTGGCCCCTTTGAGGCGATCGAACAGCTCGGAAATCAAGGGTATCGGGTAAGCGTTCTTGATCGTGATGCGATTGAGACCCCTGTAATCGATGCAAGGCCTCAACTCACCGCCCTTCTTTTTCACAAAGAAAAATCCAGCCCCTGCCGGGGACGAGGATTTGCGAATGTGTCCGCGTGAAAGCGCCTCCCTCACGTACTCCTCCATGGCTTCATTCTCCGCTACCGACAGTGGATAGACTTTGCCACGAGGAGGAACGGCACCAGATTGTAACTCTATGGCACAATCGTATGGGCGGTGCGGAGGTAGGGCAACCGCGCGCACCTTATCGAATACATCCCGGTACTCTTCGTATTCAGGAGGCAACAGAGAGTCCGAGGAAGTACACAGCAACTTGACAGGCCCATGGATGCAACTAGCCCCACACTGCGGTGACCACGAGAGGTACCCCAAGACCACCGAGTAGTGTGGAGACGAAATCACCTGGAGACAGACCGACTCTCTGTGAACGGCACCAATGGCTATCCCCACTGGAAGGGTCTCATGAGTCACGTGTGGCGGCAGAAGGGGTCTGCCGTCTATCGCCTCAAGAGCCAGTGGGGAACCTCGAGGCTGCAGAGGAATGGAATTGGCGGCAGCGAACACACTATCAATGAACAAACCACCAGCACCAGAGTCCACCAACGCCTGGGTCGTCACCGAGCCCCCGACCCAGGAGAGGACAACAGTGATCAGTGGTTTGTCAACACGGGAAACCGGGGACGAGGAGACTCCACCCAAGATCTGCCCCCGACAGGATCTCAGGTGCGAGCGTTTTCCCGGACGGTTCGGACATGCCAACCGAAAATGCCCACCGAGACCACAGTACATGCATCGGCCCTCGCGTCTCCGGAGTACCCTCTCCCCCTCGGACAGGCGAGCAAACCCCAGCTGCATGGGTTCACCCCCAGACAAGTCATCCCCAGGAGGCGTGGGAGGAGAGGGAGGCACGGGTGGGACAGCAAACGTAGGCGCCAATCTGTTAGAAGACCTCCGCAGGCTCTCCTTAAAGGAAGGTCTCTCCCTGAGTCTGGTGTCAATCAAAATCAGGAAAGAAATAAGAGACTCGAGCTCCACTGGTAGGTCCTTAGCTGCAACCTCATCCTTCAAGGCATCCGAGAGACCATGAGAGAAAGCAGCGACCAGAGCCTCATTATTCCAGCCCACCTCTGCTGCCAGGGTACGAAACTTAATGGCGTATTCAGCTACGGATCGTGAACCCTGTCTGATGGACATAAGGAGCTTTGCAGCAGAGGCAGCACGAGCCGGCACATCGAATACCTTCCGAAGAGAAGCAACAAAACCGGAAAACTCGGCAACCACCGGATTGTTGTTCTCCCATAAAGGGCTGGCCCAGGCCAAGGCCTTGTCCGAGAGCAGCGAGATCAAGAAGCCCACCTTTGATCTCTCAGTAGGAAAGGCATGTGGCAGCAACTCGAAATAAATGCCCACCTGGTTAAGGAAACCTCGGCACTGAGTTGGCTCTCCCCCAAAGCGCTGTGGAAGGGGGGCAGAACCGGTCATACCCCGAGACACCGCAGGCGCAGCAACAGGTGTCGGGGTAGACTCTGGCGCAACAACCGGAGCGGCAGTAGGAGCGGGCCCAGGAGCGACAACCGACCCATCGGCAACGGAGGCGAAATGAGCCGTGCGTTCAAGCAGGGTTTGCAACGCCACAGCGAACCGACCCAACAGGTGATCCTGCTGATCAAGTCTGGCAACCAGCGTAGGTAGCGAGGATGGCCCTGTACCGTCAGAATTCATGGCTTGGTCCTAATGTCAAGGAACCATGAACCAGACGTACAACAAGAGATAAGTGGAAGTAAGAAGGCTTTATTGAAAATAAAGCTGTAAGCAAAAGTCCAAACAGATGGCTAAACCGAAGCAGGGTCTTGCGTAGACAGAGGTCAGGAACCAGGGGGGTGGTCAGACGAAGCCTGGATCAGGAACCAGCAGGGTAGTCAGACGAAGCCAGGATCAGGAACCAATGGGGTAGTCAGACGAGGCCAGGATCAGGAACCAGAAGCAGCAGCAGTCTTAGAAGCATGTGAACACAGGAGGACCAAGCAAGGAACTGAAGCCACAGGCCTCCTATATATATGAACTAGGCAGTATCCAGTGGGAAGGAGAAGCCGCAGGGTGGGAGGCTACAAAAAACCCAGAAACCAAGATGGCCGCCAGCACATGTCAAACGAAGGAGAACAGTGGAAGGTAAGACCATGACAGCAGATTGGTTGAGTATGATCTGGTATGGTTGAATGCAATTTGGATTGCCATATGTTTGTATGGTATTAGTAGTAGTTTACAGTTTGCAACTGTAGCTTGCAATCTGCAAATAGTCACTGCTAACTGCATACTGCAAGCAGAACTATTAGTTAGACCTCAGATATACCTCTCAGAGAGATCATAAAGTGCTTAAATAAACAAAAAATTACAGTACAAATACTTAAGAGAGAACTATATCCACTATTTTATGTTGAATGACAAGATTGAACAGTTGAACCACCATCTTAATCATACCACCATTTTGTGATATCTTTTCAACACGTGTTATGTACATGGACTATCTGCTGTGGAGGCGGCAGTGTTAAATGAAGAAAAGTTGAAGTTAATAAAGAAGATATTTCAAGCATTTGGTGTGCTCTTTAAACCTACTGTTTCCATAGAACAGCGCTAGAGTAATTACAGAGTAATAGACAGTCTGGATAGACTAAAAGTCAGAGATATCAAATTCTTCTAATGCCACAGCGCAAAAGGCACTTCATAGTGCTGCGCCTGCCACAGTCCCTACCTATTTGCATGATCCACCCCCAGGTGGCAGCCCACAACTGTTCGACAAAACAACAAATGACTAGTGACAGAAAATGAAAGCCAAAACAAGAAAAAATACCAAGCCAAGGTCAATACCAGGAGAATCCGAACATTAATCAGAACTAACAAGAAACCAGGAGTAGCCAACAATCAAAACCAAAAGAGTTCATCAAGTCCGAAAGGGCTCAGAAAATTCAGGGTCCAATCCAGTGGTCAGAGATCTAGATAGCAGTATATCAGCAATAGAGCTAGTGAAGCAATCACAGGAGCTAATACCATTCACAGGCAATCAGTTGTGCATATTCATGTAGGGCATTTTTTCCACAGCAAGTGAAGAATAAGTATTAAATCATATTCATTTGCATGGAATTAGCATTCAACATGAGAACTTGCCACATGGTAATCTGAAACATAAAGAAGGAATGATGGCACCATTTCATTTTTTTTTTACCTCAGGAGAAAGGCAAGGTACAAACCTGGCTGGGGCACTAAACTGAAGACTACACATTGAAGCTGCTGAGGAACTTATTAAAGAGACAGAGCTGCATGTCAATAAGTAGTTGACACAAGAGAAGGAAAATTCCACAAAAGTAATTTATGACTGACCTAATGGGCATATCTTGTTCTGTTATCAAAACAAGTGTAAAGAAGAGAAAAGAGTCTTGAAAGTGATTATATATTCTCCAAAGAGCTGTAATCTCAACATGATTGAGTCTGTCTGGGATTACATGAAGAGACAAAAGGATTTGAGTAGTGCTGATCGAACACCAAAGTGCTCTGATGCTCGAATAGAACACTTTGGGATGCTTTGGTGCTCTACAGAGCACCAGAGCACAATGGAAGTCAATGGGAGAACCAGAACATTAAACTAGGCACCCCCTGCTCTGAAGAGGGGAGTGTGTCTGGTTCACAGGAAAAGGTCCGAAATTGATGAAAACACCACTGAAGTGGTTCGGGAACAGCATGGGGAGGATGTCTGGATGCATCTTGGACTCCCAGGTCGCTGCTGGGAACGATGTTGTCCGAGTAGTACGCCACTTTTACAGACTGACAATAATACGCCCAAAACCAAAGAAAATTTTAGATTTTAGAGGGAAAATTATTAGGAAATATTCTTTCCTGTATATTTACTTGCATATAAAGTCAGTGGCGTACTGCCAATATAGGCAGACCACGCCGTTGCTATGGGGCCCACGGCACAGGGGGGCCCGGAGCACATGAAAGGCTCCGCCCCCTACTCTGCACAAGACAGTGACAGTTTATTCATAGTTTCAGGCGGCGTTCTTGAACTTCTCCCTCCGGCTCCAACCCCACCCATTGTTCGGGCTGAAGCTTCCTCCCAGGCAAGGATCCTTCCTGCTGCTGCTGATTGGCCAGTGTATCAGGCAGCAGGAGCAGCGCAGCCAGGCACACATAGAGACTAGGGTGGCCACTGGCTTCACGGACCTCGCCGGCCACGCCCCTAGAACTTACAAACCACGCCCACCTCCGCGAAGCCACGCCCCCATCGACTGCCGGGAAACAGGTGGAGGAGAGGTAAGAACTTGTGGAGGGGTCATGGGTGTCCTGGAGGGACAGTAGTAGTTATTAACGGTAACTCCTTTCAGCAGTACCCTATTCACAGTATTTATTAACCCTTTTCAGCAGTCCCCTGAGGGCTTAATAAATACTGTGAATGGGGAACTGCTGAAAGGGGTTAATAACTACTGTGAAAGTGTGAAGGGCCTTCACATAAACCCTTTTCAGCAGTCATTCATTCACAGTATTTAACCCCTTTCAGTCCCCTCTTCACACTTATTTATTTCCCCCTTTCAGCTGTTCCCAGGACCCACACAGTAGGTATTATTAACCCCTTTCAAAATTACCAGCGCCTGCCCTTCCCCCCTTTGAGCAATCCCCGACGGCCTACAGCACAGACCAGGGAGTACCTCAGCGCAGCTGCGCTCCTCAGAGTCTGTTCCTCCACTTCCTGCGTGGCCGCGCCTGCACAAACCAGAATTGACTGGCGCGATGCAGGCGCTGCCGGACGTGCGACTGATGTCGGTGCGCTCTACGCCGTGATGTGAGTGATCCTTAAAGTGCCCCGTACTCGTCGAGTCTAGAGTCGCTGATGACCACAAAAAAGGAGGACTTCTGGCAGCACAAGGCCAGGACGGAGGACCAGGAGTCTAAAAACCGGACGTCTGGTCACCCTAATAGAGGAGTGCACTCGGCGTGGCAGAGTTATCCTCTGCGCTCACGTGCTGCCCGCCATCTTACCGCCCGCCCTCAAGACAGTCATCAGCCAGTGAGTGCCCCACACCCCTGGCCCATACTGAAGGACTGGTCAGTGAAGTGTGCCACAGTAAGAGGACAGCAGCAGACTTAATATAAAGCTCATATATGGTATTGGTTGGATATGGGTATTCTTGATAGGGGGAGGGCAGCAGCAAGCAGTGGGGTTTGGGGGGAAGGGGGCCCTGTAGGATCATAGAGGACTCCGGAGGACAGTGTGCTTTCCTCCTACTCCCCCCCCCCCCTCACTCCCCGGGGAGAAGAGGGTGGAAGCACACTGTCCTCCTGAGTCCTCTATGATCCTACAGGGCCCCCCAGCATATCAGTCATCTTGCAGGGGTGGGGGGAGAATATGATTGGTGGCTATGTGCACACTAAGCATCAGCAGCAATGAGTTAAAGGGGTTATCCAACCCCTATAATGCCCCCCAAAATGCTTGGGGCCAGGCACCTTACTTACCTTATTCCCCAGCACCCGCATTGCTCCTGATGCTTACACAGCAGCCACTGCCTCCCTCACGTCACACAGATTAATACATCCAGCGACATAGGGGGGAGCAGCCAATAGCAGACCACAATGGGAACGAGCCTCCCTAGCATCGCGGGTGACGCTAGGGAGGCTCATTTCCGACGCAGCCTGCTATTGTCTGTGCCCCCCCCCATTGGGCATAAGTATTAACTGTATGCGGTGCCTGGGCAATTTGGGTGGCATAATAGGGATTAGATAGCCCCTTTAACCCTTAGGATACCAGAGTTTTTTTCATTTTTTCATTTTATTTTTCCTTCCCTATCTTCTTGAGTCATAACTTTTTTTTGTGGGGGAAAACCCCACAATTTTTCCACCTTTTTCGGGGTTTTGTTCCTACAGCTTTCCCTTTGTGGCAAAACTGACCTGTGCCCTTCATTCTCTGGGTCAGTACGATTACAACGATATTTTTTATGTCTAAATAGTGTAAAAATACATTAACACTTTGATTTTAAAAAAATTTACTTTTTTACATCACCATATTCTGACCCCCATAACTTTTTTATAGTTATATGATCTACTGAGCTGTGTGGGGGCTCATTTTTTGCGGGATGAACTGTAGTTTTTATTGATACCCCTTTGGAGTGTGTCTGACTTTTTAAATCACATTTTATTACATTTTTGGGGGTGAGAGAAGTGATGAAAAAATGGCGCTGGTAACAAAGCTGTGTCAGGCTTTACCGCAGTGGGCACAGGCAGGAGGAGTGATATATATGCGGGCTCCTTCCCTGCACTCGTTCAGTTGTGCTCGCATACATATGGCGCCCTGTGCCCACTCTGCTAAAGCCTGACATCGCCCATTTATGCCCGGCTTTACCAAAGCAGACAGGCAGGAGCAGTGATGTGTGCTGTACATGGCTCACTGCAGCCCCAGGGAGATCCTTACTCCCATACAGAAAGAGTATGGATTATAAAGCGCTATAAGCACCTGAATTCAGCACCTATTTCTTAAAGGTTTCTAACGGTTTCAGTAGAACATGTATAAATTTTTTTTATTGGCAAATGGGGATGTGGCAGGGGAGGAGCCAGGAGGTGGGATGGGTCAGGGGTGCGTAGTGGGCGGGGTTGGGGGCCCAATTCAGACTCTTGCTATGGGGCCCAGTGATTTCTGTGTACGCCCCTGTATAAAGTGCAAGTGCTACCAAAAATTGCAAGGAAGAGACACTCCGATACAACCTGTATAATACATAAAGGAGGGCCTTATTCACATTGTGGTACAATTGTTCAGGTAGTGGAACTCCTACATTCATAAAGTCTATGCACTAAGTGAAAGGGCTGCCAAAAATTACAAGGAACCAGCACTCCAAAACCCTTTATTACACATAAAGGAGGGCATCATACACACCCTTAAAAAATCATGATTGATGGCCTGCTGGTGACCCTCAAAAACATTACGAGTGAGGGCCTGCTGGTGACCCTCTAAAACATTAGGGTTGAGGGCCTGCTGCTGATCTAAACATCTACAACATTAGGGGTGAGGGCCTGCTGCTGATCTGACCCTATAAAACATTATGGGCGAGGGCCTGCTGGTGATCCTCTAAAACAGGCATCCTCAAACTCCGGCCCTCCAGCTGTTGCAAAACTACAACTCCCAGCATGCCCGAACAGCCTACAGGTATCAGCCTACAGCAGGGCATTGTGGGAGTTGTAGTTTTACAACAGCTGGAGGGCCGCAGTTTGAGGATGCCTGCTCTAAAACATTAGGGGTGAGGGTCTGCTGCTGAACTGACCCGCTAAAACATTAGGAGCGAGGGCAGCCTAATAGGCATGTTGATATGATGGAAGAGGACGAGAGAAGGAAAATTGAACCATGTACCCTTTTTTGTGGTGGAAGGGGTGCATGGGAATACAGTGTATTCAATACACCATAAAACCACATTTAAAGTGCCTTTATGTTCAGCCACTTTCCTATGATGGAGTAGAGAAGTCAGGGGCAATCAAGGCCTTGTGCATTTTGATAACA
The DNA here is from genome assembly GCF_014858855.1 of Bufo gargarizans. Taxonomy (NCBI): domain Eukaryota; kingdom Metazoa; phylum Chordata; class Amphibia; order Anura; family Bufonidae; genus Bufo; species Bufo gargarizans. Next base: position 319,777,205 of record NC_058081.1, read on the forward strand.
GTCAACCTGTCAGCATTTTCAGTTGACAGGTGGATGCGCTTATAAGTTATTGTGTCCCCAGCAGCACTAAATAGCTGCTCTGACAAAACACTGACAGCAGGGCAGGCCAGCACCTCCAGGGCGCAGAGCGCCAGCTTGGACACCCAATAGTTGTAAGGCACAGAGGGATCACTCAGGATGCTGACACAGTCTGCTACGTACTCCTTCACAATCTTCCAAAACTTTTCCATCCTTGTGACACTAGGCCGCGCATCAGGGTGAGGGTGCTGGCGGGGTGTCATGAAACTGTCCCAGGCCTTGGAGAGTGTTGCCCTGTCTCTGTTGGAACGGCTGTGTGTTCCCCTCGTCTCCCCTCCTTGGTTGCCCAAGGAATTACGTACTCTTCCGCCAGCGTTGTCAGCTGGACATTTTTGGAGCAATTGTTCCACAAGGACGTTCTGGTATTGCACTATTTTGCTCGTCCTCTCCACCACAGGAATGACAGATGAGAAGTTCTCTTTTTAGCGGGGGTCGAGAAGGGTGAACAACCAGTAATCGGTGTTGGTCAAAATGCCTATAACGCGAGGGTCACGGGAAAGGCAACATAACATAAAGTCAGCCATGTGTGCCAGAATAGTCTGTCCTCATCAGGAGGATGACTCTCAATCTCCTCTTCCTCTTCCTCCTCTTTGGCCCATCCACTCTGAACACATGGAATAAACCTGCTATAGGTACTACCCTCTGTAGCGGAGGCAACCGTCTCCTGCTCCTCCTATCATTATCCAATTCACGCTGAGAAGACGAACTGAGGGTGCTCTGCCCTGTGTATTGTCTTCCCCCATTTCCACCTCTTCCACATGCAAAGCATCCGCCTTCATTGTGAGCAGCGAGCGTTTCAGTAGACACAGAAGTGGGATGGTTATGCTGATAATAGCGGGATCGGAGCTCACCATCTGTGTTGATTTTTCAAAGTTGCATAAAACCTCACATGGGTCAGACATCTATGCCCACTCGTCGCTTGTGAAGAGCAGAAGCTGACTGGAAAGGTGACGACCATGTTGCAGCTGGTATTCCACTACTGCCCTCTGCTTCTCACAAAGCCTGGCCAACATTTGGAACATGGAGTTCCTGAGCGTGCTCACATCGCACAACAGTTGGTGAGCTGGTAATTGCAAGCACTGCTGCAGCGTTGCCAGACTGGCAGCTACTGTAGATGACTTTCGGAAATGGGCACACATGCGGCGCATCTTCACCAGTAGCTATGGCAAATTAGGGTAGGTTTTGAGAAACCGCTGAACCACTAAGTTGAACACGTGGGCTAGGCATAGTATGTGTGTGAGCTTGCTGAGCTCCAAAGCCACCACCAAGTTAGTGCCATTATCAGACCTGGCTGGTTGTAGGTTAAGTGGCAAGAGCCACAGCTCAGTCTGGTCCCTTATACCCTGCAACAGCTCTGCGGCAGTGTGCTGTTTGTCACCTAAGCAAATTTGTTTTATTACGGCCTGTTGCCGCTTCCCCACTGCAGTGCTATACTGCTTCCGACTACTGAATGATGGCTGACTGGTGCTGCAAGATGACAATTTAGAGGTGGAAGTTGAGGAGGAGGTGGAGGAGGAGAAGGGAGAGTTGCAGCCACTAATGTAGTTGGTGGCGGAAATACTAATGGAAGTAGGGCCCGCAATCCTTGGCGTAGGTAGCACCTGTGCCATCCCAGGGTATGACTCGCTCCCGGCCTCTACAACGTTCACCCAATGTACCATCAGGAAAATGTTGCATCCCTGGCCAAAAATCACTTGTCCATATGTCAGTCGTTAAGTGGACCTTCCCAATAACTGCGTTGGTCAGGGCACGGGTGATGTTACGGGACACATGCTGGTGTAAGGTGGGGACGGCACATCAGGAAAAATAGTGGCGGCTTGGGACTGAGTAATGAGGAACACCCGCCGCCATCAGGCGGCGGAAAGCCTCAGTGTCCACATGCCTAAATGGCAACATTTCCAGGGCCAGCAATTTGGAAAGGTGCGCATTTAGTTCTATGGCCTGTATGTGGCTGGGCATTTGCACTTTCGTTCAAAGGCCTGGGGAATGGACATCTGTACAGTGCGCTGGGACACAGAAATGGATGTGCTAACTAATGGTGCTTGCGAAGGTCCAGGTGCAGGATGGGAGGCATCTGGGCCTGCATCTTGGACAGGGGATTGGCCAGCATGTAACACATCGGAAGAGGAGGCAGTGGTGTGACTCGCAGACACTGATTGTGGACCCAGGCATTCGGCCAACCTATTAGGGTGCTTTGATGCCATGTGCCGGATCATGCAGGTGGTGGTGAGGTTGCTAGTGTTCACGCCCCTGCTTATTTTGGTACGACACAGGTTGCAAATGACAATTCTTTTATCGTCTGCACTTTCCTTAAAAAAGCGCCAGACTGCGGAACACCTCCCCCTTGGCAGGGGAGATTTCCGCAAGGGGTTGCTCCGGGGAACAGTTGAGGGCCTGTTTGGTGTGGCCCACCTTTTGCCACCCCACTGCCTTGCCTCTTCTAGCTGGTTGCAGTGCTGCGGATCCCTCCTCCTCTGTACTGCTGTCCTGCACAGTTTGCCACCTTCCCAGGTTGGGTCAGTGATTTCATCGTCCACCACCTCCCATTTCCACTTTCTCACCTTGGTCATCCTCCTGACTTGTTGACCTAACAACAACAACCTCACTTATTGACAACTGTGTCTCATACTCATCATCAACCTCTTGAGACATTAATTGTCGTTTACTTATTGGCAACTGTGTATCATAACCATAATTCACCTCGTGAAACACTAATTGCTGTTCCTCACCGTCGTGGATGCTCTAGAGTTTGGGAATCAGTGCACAAGATCTCTTCATGTCCCTCTTCAAGCGTCCTTGTCGAGAGGCCCAAATCAAGGAATGAAAAGAGCTCCTCGGAATATCCGAGTGTGGGATCACTTGTTTGCCATGACTCTCCATGGTGGGAGGAAGGAGTATGGGTGAGGATTTTGTTGACCAGACCCTTGGCTACTGAGCCTGGACTTTGTGGAAGACAAGGTGGTGCTTAACCGACTGGAAGCATTATCTGCTGCAATCCAACCGACCACCTGGTTGCACTGGTGTGACTTCGAGAGTGGTGTCCTGTGCCACCCTGCAAACTGGGACATGAAGCTAGGTATCATGGATGAGTGTGTTTCTTCTTCTCTGGCAGCAGGCACAGTTTCACTGCGCCCGGGGGCACGGCCTCTGCATGCACCATCAGCAGCACACCCACTTCCCGGTCAGTTACTGCTCTCCTTGAGTATATTAAATTATATATATGCTTGTAAGTTCATTACATGTACAGTAGTGCATGTTTTGTAAGTGTATGCGCAAATAAATTACACTGAATGTCACAGATATTTAGGATGCCCAAACACTATACAGGAGATGTAGCGCAGGTAATGTCGCTGTCACCAGCGACAAAAAAATTACACTGAATGTCACAGATATTTAGGATGCGCAAACTTTATACAGGAGATGTAGCGCAGGTATTGTCGCTGTCACCAGTGGCTAAGAAAAAATTACACTGAATATCACAGATATTTAGGATGCGCAAACGTTATACAGGAGATGTAGTGCAGGTAATTTCGCTGTCAGCAGCGGCCAAACAATTGCGCTGAATGTCACAGATATTTAGGATGCGCAAATTTAACACAACAGATGTAGCAGAGGTTGTTTCACTGTCAGCAGCGGCAGTGGCGTACATAGAGACATAAGGGCCCCATAGCAAGGATCAAACCAGTCCCCCTTCCCCCACAGGAAATAAGGGTTTCTGCCTAGACCCTTTCAATGACCCTTGGGCCATTTTCCACTGCCTCATTTGCAAGTTTTCACCTCAAGTAGAAGAGGAGATAATCCCAACTAGGACTGGGCCCCCTCTTGCCCTGGGCCCCATAGCAGTTGCATGGTCTGCCGCTATGGTAGTTACGCCCCTGAGCAGCGGTCAAACAATTGCACGCAATTTAGCACAGGTTGCGCTAATAATATATATTGCAGCCAGATAAAAACATAGTTTTTAAAAGGACCTTTGGGTCTCTAACACCTTTCAACACTAAACCCTGCTTAAAAAAAAAAAAAATTCCTGTCCCTACACTATCTATCCCTTCTGTTGTGTAGGAATTTCTATACATGTAGATCAAGATATGTTGCGTACATGATTCAATGTCCCTGTAGCCTAATTTATGTGGGTGAGACCACTATGGAAATTAGAGAAAGAATGAACAAACATAATAGCACAATCAGGAAAAAAATGTTGGCTAAACTGGTGGCTAAGCAGTTTGTGGAGTGTGGCCACTCTGTCAACCAGTCGAGATTCTGTGTTATTGATCCGGTGGGCATATTGAGAAGAGGGGGTGATAGAGAACAAATCCTTAGGAGAAAGGAATTAAAGTGGATATTTACCTTGAAAGCCTTACAACCTTATTGGCTTAATATTGAGTTCAATGTGAGTGGTATGGAGTAATATACATATTATATATGTCCGATTCAGTATGGGGTCTGTTTTATTTTAACTTTTTAATTGATTTTAACTTGTCACTTTTTTATGTCATTGTCTATAGGTGATTTGCGGAGTACAGTGGGCTAGTCGAGACACCCAGATTCTACATGCGTCTGTAATAGGAGAACATATATCCCCCCGGCAGTAGTTTATCCTTTTCATCCCTGTGCTCGTGCGCAGCATCCCCTATTAGATGGATTTCCATTGGGTGTTTTTTTGCGCACGCGCATAGTGATTCATTCTGCTATATGAATGCGTCTCCATGATGAGTAAGATGTTTTTTAGCTGAGTATATTGGCATAGATAGACAGAAGTTGAATAGTGATCATGTGATTATCACATGATCGCCACGTGATATGATGACGCGATCCTGCGTACCGTGGGACCTGGGCATTGGTTGATGTGTGCTCTGACATGCGCAGTTGAGATGTAGAGACGCGGATGTGGAACCCGGGTCTCTCGACATGCGCACCACTGATGACTACCACCTCTGATAAGGTAAACACATGTGTTTTAATTATGCACAACTGTTTTAATTATACACAACTGTGATGGATACAATACTTTATGAGGGTTCACTTTGGATTGGCGATTTTTACAAAGTGGGGGTTGTGACACCCGTTTGATTGGCTCCTCATTTAAATGGGAGGGGTTTTAGACACTATAATATAGTTGTAGATATCACTTGTTATTTAGCTTGATAAAGGCTAATCTGATGACCGCTGAGGATCTGCAGTCTTGGCTTGGCTGATGCATATATATATTTAAAAAAAAGTCGCCACCTGGATTTAACTAAGCAAATAGTTATGAGCCTCCTATTGGATAACTACTGCATGGGTGATTATCTTTCAGCTGGCAACAAGTTATTTAACCCCAACTGGTGCAATGAGTTGCTTCTTATTTCTTAAACAACCATGTCGAAAGACACATCTCGTGGTCGTGGAAAAGATGTTAGTCTGTTTGAGAATGGTCAAATCATTGGCATGCATCAAGCAGAGAAAACATCTAAGGAGATTGCAGATACTACTAAAATTGGGTTAAGAACTGTCCAACGCATTATTAAAAACTGGAAGGATAGTGGGGACCCATCGTATTAGAGGAAGAAATGTGTCAAAAATAAAATCCTGAATTATCGTGATTGGCGATCACTTAAACGTTTGGTGAAATCAAATTGAAGAAAAACAACAGTAGAACTCAGGGCTATGTTTAATAGCGAAAGTAAGAGCATTTCCACACTCACAATGCGAAGGGAACTCAAGGGATTGGGACTGAACAGCTGTGTAGCCGTAAGAAAACCACTAATCAGTGAGTCAAACCAGAAAAAAAAAGGCTTAAATTTGCTAGGAAGCATAAAGATTGGACTCTGGAGCAATGGAAGAAGGTCATGTGGTCTGATGAGTCCAGATTGACCCTGTTCCAGAGTGATGGGCGCATCAGGGTAAGAAGAGAGGCAGATGAAGTGATGCACCCATCATGCCTAGTGCCTACTGTACAAGACTGTGGGGGCAGTGCTATGATCTAGGGTTGCTGCAGTTGGTCAGGTCTAGGTTTAGCAATAGTATGTGCTCCAAGAATGAGGTCAGCTGACTACCTGAACATACTGAATGACCAGGTTATTACATCAATGTATTTTTTATTCCCTGATGGCACGGGCATATTCCAAGATGACAATGCCAGGATTCATCGGGCTCAAATTGTGAAAGAGTGGTCCAGGGAGCATGACACATCATTTTCACACATGGATTGGCCACCACAGAGTCCAGACCTTAACGCCATTGAGAATCTTTGGGATATGCTGGAGAAGGCTTTGTGCAGCAGTCAGACTCTACCATCATCAATGCAAGACCTTGGTGAAAAATGAATTCAACACTGGATGGAAATAAATCTTGTGACATTGCAGAAGCTTATCGAAACAATGCCACAGCAAATGTGTGCCGTAATCAAAGCTAAAGGCGGTACAACCAAATATTTTTGGTAGCAATTTTTGGGGGGAACGAGCAGTGTATACATCTTCTTTCAACACCTGCCTAAAACCTTTGCACAGTACTATATATACAACTATTATTTACAGGCATGTCAATCAAATGTCTACAATTAATGGTCATAACACTTTGATAAAACTGCTATGGAAATGGTAACAGGTATAAATGTCATGTGCATATATAGAGCATCATTTTTATTGCCTTTATTTTCCCAGCTGAACAGGAAAATTGAAACTCAGGGGGGGAAGACAGACCCAGAAGAAGAGCTACGAGTAATAGTGATGGTGCTTTTTATGGTGATTGCTTTCCTTGTATGCTGGCTGCCATATACAGTGTTTGCTCTTATTGTCGTCATCAAACCGACCCTCTACATTCATCCACTCGCTGCAACTCTACCAACATATTTTGCTAAGACAAGTCCTGTCTATAATCCAATCATCTACATTTTTCTAAACAAACAGGTAATGACGCAATGATATGTGCACAGTGCATTGCTATAGTATAACATTCAGAACTTTCACCAGAAGTTTCTTTCTTACTGTTTTATTATTTTTAATAATTGACGAGACTGATGCAGAAAATTCTTCAAATGCAATCTTGAGCGTTACTTGATTGTCACTTGTGTTAATGTTACTTAGTGTTACTTGAGTGTTGTTTGATTGCGAACATTTACACATTGCTATTTCTGCAACTGAGAATGTTTTTTATACATTTGAATGGAGTTCTGTATGCACTGTGTGTATAGCTTTTTACAAACCCCGTTCAGATGTATGCAGCAGTCCCAATGATTACTGATATTATGGATATGCTATTTCTGTTCTTATTGCACAAATAATGTCTATGTAAGTAAAAGCAAGATACAGACAGACTTTATAGTTAGAGCTGAACGATTCTTCAAAAATTCTCTTTTCAATAGATTTTTTTCTTAATGTGAATAATTTAGATTTAATGCGGATATAAGATGTTTATAAAAGACAATGTACAGTATCTGTACCCAGCAAGTTAATGGGCAAGGGACAACAGAGCTCAATCTCTAGACCAGATTGCTATGTATAATACATAACAAATGTAGCACATTCGTAGCTCTGATCAATAAGTTTAATCGTTAGGATATGCCCCCATTGTTTGATAGGTACAGGTCCCGGAGAACGGAGCCCCAAAAGATGTTGTCTGAGATGAGACAACCCCTTTAAGCACATTGCATGTATGGCATCACCTGTTGGTCACAGTATATAGTAATGTTCATATGCTGAGATGAGTGCTGTTGATCACACATTCTCAGTCACTCTCTGCGTAGTGATCCTCCATTGATTAGCTGTTCTGCATTGACCAGAGGATCACTATGCAGAGACCTTGCTATGGGGAGAATGATTGAGCATGCTTACTAGATGGACGTGTAGCTATATACTTTGACCACCAGGTGGTGCCATACTATATCAGTAAGAGTCCATTCAGACGTTCTCAGTGCATTGCGGATCCGCAATACACCCGGCTGGCACCCCATAGAACTACCTATTCTCGTCCGTAATTGCGATTTGCGGAACGGATGCGGACCGATTATACGGATGTGTAAATGGAGCCTAAATGTCAAAACTCGTCACTGGAGTTTTTTTTTTTTTTTTTCTTAACAGCTTGTTAACAGCAAAATATGTTTCATTTTTTAGTATCTATAAAATGAATATGACATGAAATGCGAAACAACCCATTTAAGGTAGATATTAAATAGACAAAACTATGTATAACATTTCTTTTTTTTGTTCAGTTCCGCAGTTGTGCTGTTGAGCTGTTGACATGTGGTCACATTGACCTATCCGCACCAAAGGAGGATACCATTTCTATGGTTGGACCAGTGGAAAAACAAACTGATGTTAAACCCAATCAAGTTGCACCAGCTTAATAAACTCAGAAAACATCATGAGATTCAGCAATATCATTCCATATGTGTATTATAATCTAAAATTACAGAAGAAAACTATATTTGGTGTAAATTTTAGACCATAGAACTGATCGATCTGCAGCCTGATATTAGATTTGCTGAGCATCTGATAAAGGCATGTTCTTATTAAATGTGTTATTATATAGGAATAGTAACTGCATTATTTCATTATGAGTGTGTGCAATAAACAATATTACACAATTAAAGAAACAATTTACACATTTATTTCAGTTCCACATGTATTTGTATTTATTATTTTAAAAAATCAAGACAATTTCTATTATTTTTGCATAGGACCGATGCCAACATAGATACTGTAATTCTGCATTATTGTAATAACTGTAGGTAGGGACAGACAAGCACAGTGAGCCCTAAGGCTAGTACCCAGCCCACTTTCCCTACCTACTTGCAGTACAAGCCTAGACCACAACTGGTCAATGCTATATAGATGGACTAACAAAGACAGACAAACCCAATACCAGAGTCATCAGAAAAGGGTCAGAACCAGATGGGCTATGCCGTAACAAAACGTGAGACATAGAGTGGTCAGAAGACAAGAAGGGGTCAGAGACACAGAGGAATCGATCAGCAATGCAGGAACAAGGAACCAGGAACACAGCTAGTGAGTCAGAGACTATAACTAGCACTGGTGTATAGCCAGGAAGGGGTTTAAATAGAGCACCGAGGGTCCATTCAAACGTCTGCATAATGGGTCCGCATTCGTTCCGCAATTTTGCGGAAGGGGTGCAGACCCATTCATTTTCAAAAAGATGCTGACAGCACACCATGTGGTGTCTGCATCCACACTTTCGTTCCGCGTCCCCGCAAAAAAATAGAGCATCTCCTATTCTTGTCTGCAGTCACGGACCAGAATAGGCATTTCAATCATAGTGCCGGCCATGTGCGGTCTGCAAAATACGGAACGCACATGGCCGGTGTCCGTGTTTGGCGGATCCGCAATTTGCGGACCGCAAGAAAGTTGCGGACGTGTGAATTGACCTTTATGGTCCATTGTAGCGGAATCCATAACGGAATTCTTAGATAACCTGAACCTTGTATGCCGAAACACAAGTTCACTCAACACTAGTCGCAACGTTTTAGCTCATAGCTTGAAACCACATTGTGACCACAGGAGTGAATAAAGTGTTTGAGAGTGCATATGCATATATATATATATATATATATATATATATATATATAGTACAAACCAAAAGTTTGGACACACCTTTTCATTCAAAGAGTTTTCTTTATTTTCATGACTATGAAAATTGTAGATTCACACTGAAGGCATCAAAACTATGAATTAACACATGTGGAATTATATACATAACATAAAGTGTGAAACAACTGAAAATTTGTCATATTCTAGGTTCATCAAAGTAGCCACCTTTTGCTTTGATTACTGCTTTGCACACTCTTGGCATTCTCTTGATGAGCTTCAAGAGGTAGTCACCTGAAATGGTCTTCCAACAGTCTTGAAGGAGTTCCCAGAGATGCTTAGCACTTGTTGGTCCTTTTGCCTTCACTCTGTGGTCCAGCTCACCCCAAACCATCTCGATTGGGTTCAGGTCCGGTGACTGTGGAGGCCAGGTCATCTGGTGCAGCACCCCATCACTCTCCTTCATGGTCAAATAGCCCTTACACAGCCTGGAGGTGTGTTTGGGGTCATTGTCCTGTTGAAAAATAAATGATGGTCCAACTAAATGCAAACCGGATGGAATAGCATGCCGCTGCAAGATGCTGTGGTAGCCATGCTAGTTCAGTATGCCTTCAATTTTAAATAAATCCCCAACAGTGTCACCAGCAAAGCACCCCCACACCATCACACCTCCTCCTCCATGCTTCACGGTGGGAACCAGGCATGTAGAGTCCATCCGTTCACCTTTTCTGCGTCGCACAAAGACACAGTGGTTGGAACCAAAGATCTCAAATGTGGACTCATCAGACAAAAGCACAGATTTTCACTGGTCTAATGTCCATTCCTTGTGTTCTTTAGCCCAAACAAGTCTCTTCTGCTTGTTGCCTGTCCTTAGCAGTGGTTTCCTAGCAGATATTCTACCATGAAGGCCTGATTCACACATTCTCCTCTTAACAGTTGTTCTAGAGATGTGTCTGCTGCTAGAACTCTGTGTGGCATTGACCTGGTCTCTAATCTGAGCTGCTGTTAACCTGCGATTTCTGAGGCTGGTGACTCGGATGAACTTATCCTCTGCAGCAGAGGTGACTCTTGGTCTTCCTTTTCTGGGGCGGTCCGCATGTGAGACAGTTTCTTTGTAGCGCTTGATGGTTTTTGTGACTGCACTTGGGAACACTTTCAAAGTTTTCCCAATTTTTCAGACTGACTAACCTTCATTTCTTAAAGTAATGATGGCCACTGGTTTTTCTTTACTTAGCTGCTTTTTTCTTGCCATAATACAAATTCTAACAGTCTATTCAGTAGGAATATCAGCTGTGTATCCACCTGACTTCTGCACAATGCAACTGATGGTCCCAACCCCATTAATAAGGCAAGAAATCCCACTTATTAAACCTGACAGGGCACACCTGTGAAGTGAAAACCATTTCAGGTGACTGCCTCTTGAAGCTCATCAAGAGAATACTAAGAGTGTGCAAAGCAGTATTCAAAGCAAAAGGTGGCTACTTTGAAGAGCCTAGAATATGACATATTTTCAGTTGTTTCACACTTTTTTGTTATGTATATAATTCCACATGTGTTAATTCATAGTTTTGATGCCTTCAGTGTGAATCTAGAATTTTCATAGTCATGAAAATAAAGAAAACTCTTTGAATGAGAAGGTGTGTCCAAACTTTTGGTCTGTACTGTATACGAGTGATTTATCAAACTGGTGTAACGTAGAACTGGCTTAGTTGCCCACAGCAGCCAATCAGATTCCACCTTTCATTTTTCACTGCTTCATTAGAAAATGAAAGGAGGAATCTGATTAGTTGCTACAGGCAACTAAGCCAGTTCTACTTTACACCAGTTTCGATAAATCTCCCCCACTGGGTACTTATACAGTGAGAAACAGAAGTATTTGAACACCCTGTGATTTTGCAAGTTCTCTCACTTAGAAAAAATGTAGGTGTATTCCCACTCTGAGAGACAGAATAAAAAAAAAATATTCAGGAAATCACATTGTATGATTTTTAAAGAATGTATTTGTCTTGCACTGCTGAACATAAGTATTTGAACACCTGAGAAACAGCAAGAATTCTGTCTCTCAAAGACCTGTTACTGTGCCTTTAAAAAGTCCACCTCTACTCCACTTATTAATCTAACTTAGTAGCACCTGTCTGAGCTCTTTAAAGACCCCTGTCCTCCCTACAGTCAGTCAGACGCCAACTACTACCATGGGCAAGACCAAAGAGCTGTCAAAAGACACCAGAAACAAAATTGTGGACCTCCACAAGGCTGGAAAGGGCAATTGCCAAGCAGCTTGGTGAAAATAGATCAACTGTTGGAGCAATTGTTAGAAAATGGAAGAGGCTGAAGACGACTGTCAGTCTCCCATCGGACTGGGGCTCCATGCAAGATCTCACCTTGTGGGGTATCACTGATGATAAGAAAGGTGAGGAATCACCCCAGAACTACAAGGGAGGAGCTGGTCAATTACATGAAGAGAGCTGGGACCCCATTTTCAAAGGTCACTGTCGGTAGAACACTGCGCCGTCATGGTTTCAAATCATGCATTGCACGGAAGGTTCCCCTGCTCAAGTCATCAGATGTCCAGGCCTGTCTGAAGTTTGCCATTGACCATCTGGATGATCCAGAAGAGGCATGGGAGAAAGTCATGTGGTCAGATGAGACTAAAGTAGAACTTTTGTGTCTAAACTTCACTTGTCGTGTTTGGAGGAAAAAGGATGAGTTGCATCCCTAGAACACCATCCCTACTGTGAAGCATGGGGGTGGTAACATCATGCTTTGGGGGTGCTTTTCTGCGAAGGGGACAGGATGACTGCACTGTATTAAGCAGAGGATGAATGGGGCTATTTATTGTGAGATTTTGAGAAACAACCTCCTTCCCTCAGTCAGAGCATTGAAGATGGGTCGTGGCTGGGTCTTCCAACGACCCGAAGCACACAACCAGGATAGCCAAGGAGTGGCTCCGTAAGAAGCATATCAAGATTCTGGAGCGGCCTAGCCCAGTGGCGTAGCTTAGGGGTCATTGCCCCGGGCGCAAAATTGCAGAGGACGTCGGGCAGCAAGCACTTCAATGAGGGCAACGGGAGCCTATGGCTCCCATCCCCTCCGTTCTTCCTCATAGGCTTCAGGATAGTGGTCTGAAGCCTATGAGGCAGTAGAGCGACAGTAGTATCTAGAATGGAGTTGCTCCTAGGAGGTATGATGTTGGGGGAAGAGGCGGAGTCTTGTCATCCAGGGGGCGTGGCCTAATGATGTGCGGGAGATTCTAGAGAGCACGATGTTAAAGAGAGGAGCAGAGGCTGGTATGATTACTTGGGGGGCTTTTTGCAGGGGCTGAAGGGAGGAGGAATAATCTTTGTACTGGAGACTGTATGTTAGAGGGGTCTGAAGAGAGCGTAGTGGCAGTGATATTATTTACATGGGACTGTATGCTGGAGGGGCTGAAGGCAGGGGGGTGATATTATTTTACATGGGACTGTAAGCTGGATGGGCTCAAGGCAGGAAGAGTGGTGAACTTTACATGGGACTGTATGCTGGAGGGGCTGAAGGCAGGGGGGGGTGATATTTTATATGGGACAGTATACTGGAGGTGCTGAAGGCAGGAAGAGTGGTGAATTTTACATGGGATTATTTTCAAGAAGGGCTGGAAGGCAGGGGGAGTGATGTATCTTATGGGACTGTATGCTGGAGGGTCTGAAGGCCAGCGGAGAAGAGAGGGAGGGTGATATTATTTACATGGGCTGTATGCTGGAGGGGCTGAAGGCAGACGGCAAAGAGAGGGAGTGTGATATTATTTACATGGGACTGTATGTTTGGGTGGTGAAGGCGGGAAGTGATGTGTCTTACATGGGACTGTATGCTGGAGGGGCTGAAGGCAGGAAAGTGATGTATCTTACATGGGACTGTATGCTGGAGGGGCTGAAGGCCGGAGAGTAATGTATTGTCATGCCCTGCTCAGGTTATGTGTGGAGGTCTGCCAGGTTAGCAGCACGTGTGTAGCCTTTTGTTTTTGTTTTGGAGTTGAGCTGTATCCGCCTCCCTTCAGGTGCACTGGGTGGGGTCGTTGGTATGAGTTTAAATTGCTCCCACTCCCAGTGTCCTGTGTGGGTTATAGCTTCTGTCTTGCTCAGTGGAAGGAAGGAAGGAAGGATTTGCTGTTCCTGCTCAGTAACAAGATAATTTTTTTTTTCTTGTGGTTGTCTGTCTAGACTGTTAGAGAGACTCCTGCCCCCTCCAGGTCCTGAGGGAGCAGGCTGCCTCTTTCCCCCTTTCACCATCTTAGAGATTTTAGGGAATCTTCAGCCTGGGCACGGGAACACGTTCATTCCCATCTTTAGGGTCTGAACGTGGGCATAGAAGTCTAGGGAAAGCTGGTAGAGATTTGTCAGGAGATGACCTTTATCCCCAGCTTCTTGCCTAGACACTTGTTTGGTGGTATTCTGTGTATCTTGTATCCTGTCCAGCGTGACATTATAACCCGCCAATACTTTGACTGCCATTTCTCAGCTGTTTTGAGATGGAGTCAATTGATGCGCTAGTTGATCACATGCAGGGATTATCCCTAGAGGTTGCTGATCTGCTTAATTCGGTCACACGGTGTCAGAATGCTCCAGCATCAGGTGCAATAGGAGGAAGTCAAATTTAAGGGGAGCCTAAAGTCGCTCTCCCTGATGGATTTGCAGGGGGTGTGGATGACTTTATCCGCTTTAAAGAGTCATGCAAGCTATATTTTCGGCTGCGTCCATCTTCGTCTGGTGATGAGAGTCAGAGGGTAGGGATAATCATATCCCTGCTCAAAAGGGACGCACAATCCTGGGCCTTTTCTCTGCCGTCCGGTTCTCTGGCCCTCCATTGGTGGAAGAATTTTTTAAAGCCTTGGGACTAATTTATGATGAGCCAGATCAGGTCTCGATGGTGGTATCTAAATTGCGTAATTTATTACAAGGTGAACATACTGCAGAGGCTTACTGCATTGAGTTTAGGAGATGGGTTACTGAGTCAGAGTGTAATGAGTCAGTTTTGTCAGGGGTTATCTGAGAGATTGAAAGATGCCCTTGCTTTTTATGAGTACCCGGATACATTGGGGAATGCTATGTCTTTGGCAGTACGGTTAGATAGACGTATTAGAGAGAGGTGTAAGGTTCCCTCCGCGCAAGGGATCCCTTTTGTGAGTGGTTTCGTCTCACCTGCTCCCCAGGGTGATATGACATGTAACTCTGGGGTAGGGGAGGAACCCATGCAGATGGGTCAGGTGTCTATCCATTCTGGTAGTAGGAACTTTAGGAGGTTGCATAAACTATGTTATTACTGTGGGAAAAGTGGTCATTTTATTTTTGCTTGTCCTTTTGTTAAACCGCATGTTGATGAGAAAGAATCACAAAGAGGTTTACATAAAGAAAAAAAAAAACATCCCTGACTCTTGGTAGTGTGAATGGGGTGGTGGAGCAAGCAGGTATGCAAGCTCCCTGTAATACTTGTTTTCTCCTTCCAGCTATGGTGGCACTAGACTCAAGAAAATTTACTGTTGAAGTATTCATTGACTGTGGTGCTGGGGTAAACCTTGCACTTTAGAAACTTGCACTTTAGAAAGAGAGATTCCGGCTTTTGCAATTGATTCTTCCCCTCTTTCTCAAAGGAGTCTCATTCATATTGCTCATGGTATTCAGTTAAGGGTGGGTGATTCACATGTTGAGATCATGTCCTGTTTTGTCATGAAGGACTTGCCCGCTCCTATAGTCTTAGGGTTACCGTGGTTGACAAAACATAACCCAATTATAGATTGGCAAGCGAGACAGATCATTGGTTGGAGTGAATTTTGTTCCGACATTTGTCTTGGCACATCTATCTCTGGTGTGTCTACTACGGCTTTACCTCAGTATCTCTCAGATTTTGCGGATGTCTTTTCGGAGGGTGGGGCTCAGGAATTTGTTTTTCTGGCACTATAGTGCTCCTTTAATACCAGTACTGCACAGTGTCTTTTCTCTGCAGGAACAGGCTATAGACACCAGTACCACTACATTAAACTGGGGACTCCCTTGTCACTCTCTTCTCCCCCCCCCTCCCTCCCTTGTCACTCTCATTCCCCCCCCCCTCCCTTCTCACTCTCATTCTCATTCTCCCCCCCCCCACCTCTAATGTAGCGTGGCCAAGATTCCCTCCTGTCAGTCCCTCTCTTCACGCTGCGCCCGGGCGGTGCATGCACAATCATAGACGCGCCAGCCCGGGCAGTGCGGCAGCCGCCCGGTGTGGGGGAGGGCCCGCTGCTGTACTTTAAAAAAAAACTTGCTGCAGGACCGGCCCGGCCG
This sequence comes from Bufo gargarizans, assembly GCF_014858855.1. Lineage (NCBI taxonomy): Eukaryota > Metazoa > Chordata > Amphibia > Anura > Bufonidae > Bufo > Bufo gargarizans. The sequence continues at coordinate 319,793,091 of NC_058081.1, forward strand.
CCACTTAACCAAAGCTTTCTTTTTAAACCGCACAAGGCCGGCGCCCCCTGCTAAATAGCGCCCTAGGCGGCTGCCTACGTTGCCTTACAGGTGGCGCCGGCCCTGACTGTGTTCAGAAGGAAGTGCATGCTGTGACCATGTGAGAGCTGTCAGTAATGAGATCTATATCCTGCTTATAACGCCATGGTTCTGACTGTAGATATCTGCACTAACATTATCAGCAGAAATATCTGTTGATTTTTAGTGCACAAAGGTGTCCATAGCCTTTAAATGAGCACAGTACCTTTCTGACTGATTCCAATGCACAGCCCTGAAGGTTTTTAATCATGTCTCTTTCTCTCTGTCTCTCTCTCACTGCAGCTGTCTCAGAGATAATTGTTCTCCAGGACTCAAGCCTAGGATTAAGGAGCAAGCAGACATGTGTCCTCTAAGTAGCACAGCTAGGCTAGAACCCAGGTCCATCTCCTATCACTGAAAAAATAATGTGCCAGGTTATTTGCCTGTATAGGAAGCGCCGACTTCTCTATTGGAACGCAGGACGTTACTGATATATGCGTCCCTACGCTGAGACGTTCCCATGTCGTACATGCATTCCAGCGCTAAGACCTCATTCTTGCGTTGGCACACTAGATAATATTCTGGCACCTGCGCATTAGAAATCCCGGGCCAGTGTATTAGGAGATGTTTCTTTAAAAATAAAAAAATAAAGTTTCTAGTGCCCGTCATAGAGATAATAGATGTCCCCAGGTGCAAGATGCTTCGCTTTTCTTTACGACTCTATTACTCAACAACCCACGCGTAGATTAGAAGAGTGGGTATATTGTGCGCACGCTCAGATACTATCTTTCTGTCTTGTAGCTTATGCGCAGGCGCACAGTCTATCCTTCTGTCCTATAGCTGTCACCTTTATTTAGGTAATTACATTTTTGTTTATCCACCAAAGGTACAGGAATGGCATAGTTAAATAGCTTATTTGGATAAAGATAATATTATTAATATATATATATATATATATCAGTGTAGCACAATTGTTTCTTTTGAGTATTTTTTATTAGGATCAAAGGGCAAATGGTTGGGGATATAGTTAGGAAATGGAGCTTAGGGCTAGAAGTTTGTTCGAAAAGAGAATCAAAACAGACCCAGGATGGATTTCCTCATACTTTTTGATGTATAATTGTGTTCGACCATTTTTGGTCTAATACATTCATTCCTGACTTGCCTATTATAATAGTGTCATTATTGTTATATGCTTGTCTGAGGTACAAACTTAGGCTTTTATAACATATATGTATATAGAGTGAAGGATCAAATAAACCAAGCAAAGGACAGCGTCTTATTTAGGCAGAGCGGTGTCACAGTTTTAAGTCTGTGGATCCACTCGGCCTCTTTTTGTAATATTTTTCTGTTCAGGTCACCCCCAGTGGTGATTTACTATCTCCGCATATGTCTGGAAATTGTGGTGTCCCTTTTGTGTCTGATGTCTCCCAGGTGGTCCCCTATTCTTCTTTTAACCTCTCTTTTTGTATTTCCTACATATTGCGGCAAACATGTACATTTACATAAATATACGGCCCCAGTTGTTTTGCAATTTGCAAAATCTCTGATGGTATATGTTTTTTGGGTCGTGTGGCTGGTGAAAGTCTTTGTTTGACATATATATTGACAGGCAATACATGTGCCACATCTAAAGGTACCAATGGGTTTTCTGTCCAGCCATGTACCTGGTTTGTTCGGTGATTTGTCGTGGCTATGGACAAACCTATACCCCAGGGATCTCCCTCTTCTGTATGTAATTGCTGGGTATGGGGGAAGAATTTCTTTAATATCTAGGTCCAAGAGTAACATTTCCCAATATTTCTGCAGGATATTTCTTACTTCTTTGCTATAGTAGTCATATGTTCCTATAATTCAAACAATATCCATATCTTTTTTATCTCTTTTACTGGACAGTATATCTGTCCTATCTTTACTTAGGGCAGACTTGAACGCCATTTGTAGGGTCTGATTTGGGTACCCTCTCTGCTTAAATCGTGTTCTCAAAATTTCTGGCCTGATTGTAGAAGTAATTCTGGGTGGAGCGATTCCTACAAATGTGCAGGTATTGTTCTTTTGGGATCCTGCTTTTTAGACTTAGTGGGTGATGGCGTTCCCATCTAAATAAATTATTAGTTGCAGTTGGTTTCCTTTGTCTTTGTATATAGGACTCCTTCAATCAAACTGATATGCAAGTCCAGGAAGGCTGGATTATTATCACTGACCTCTGAGGTAAAGTGCATACCAATCTGGTTCTAGCAGGAACTCAGAAAAAAGTTCTCTGGAGCCACTCCACAGTATTATGATATTATCTATGTAGTGGCCCCAGAAAACTATCCTCGATGTCCATATACTGTTCTCTGTGAAGCCCAGGAATAGGTTGGCATAGGTGGGGGCAAATGCGCTCCCCATTGCCATACCCCTGAGCTGGTGGAAGAAGCTGGTGCCCCCAACTATGCCAACCTATTCCTGGGCTGATAAACCTACAGCAAAACAAAGGAGTCTTTAAACAGCAATATATACAAAAATAAAAATACATTTTATCGAATACATTAATATAAAAGCATCAAGATAACAAGACACACACAAACTGTGTGATACCTCCCAGCGGACAGAGTATACATAAGTCAATAAAAGCAAAGTGAGCACATATAGAGAGAGCCTGCAAGTGTCTATATACTGAGCAATTTATAAAGTGCAAAGTGCAACAAGTATACAGCCTACAAAAGCAGGAACCAATCAAAGGTTTATAATGGGGCCCACACAAGTAAAGTGTATGTATATAATATACCTACAGAAGAATAATGACACTATTATTAGGCAAGTCAGGAATAAATGTATTAAACACTACTATACATAAAAAAAGTATGAGGAAATCCATCCTGGGTCTGTTTTGATTCTCTTTTTGAATGAACTTCAAGCTCCATTTCCTCACTATATCCCCAACCATTTGCCCTTTGATCCTAATATAAAATAAGAAAAGAAAATAAATTGTGCTACACTGATTATATATATATATATATATATATATATATATATATAAATAATATTATCTTTATCCAAATAAGCTATTTAACTATGCCATTCCTGTAATTAACTAAATATAGGTGACTGCTATAGGACAGAAGGATAGACTGTGCACCTGCGCATAACCTACAAGACAGAAAAATAGTATCTGAGCGTGCGCACAATATACCCACTCTTCTAATCTACGCGTGGGTTGTTGAGTAATAGAGTCGTAAAGAAAGGCAAAGCATCTTGCACCTACACATGGGGACATCTATTATCTCTAGGACGGGCGCATAAAACATATATTTTTGAGAATGAGGTCTTAGCGCTGGAACGCATGTACAACATGGGAACGTCTCAGCGTAGGGACGCATACATCAGTGACATCCTACATTCCAATAGAGAAGTCGGCGCTTCCTATACAGACAAATAACCTGGCACAGGCGCAGTGGGCTGGAAAGCACGCCACGAACGCGTGTGGTGAGCAGGTGTAGTAACTTTAATGAATTACTTTGGGTATATTTGGCGGCAGTCTGGACATATCACTTAAGACTGCTGAGCATCCAGTCGGCATATTGCTGCAGCTATCGAGCTTCACTTAATCATCTATATCCCCTGATGAACCTGTCCTCTATTCTGACAGGGGAAACGCGTCGGGATGGTATGCTTGGAAAATATTATTGATTTTGCCTGGGAGTAACACATCTAGGAAGGGAAAGTTATTGTCAGGGTAAGCCACTGATAAGTGGGGCCGTTCCTTTTTGGAAGCCTCCGCATATAGGCGGGCGATTCCTCCGCTTTTAGGCAGGGTGTGATAGTCCAAGTAGGGATTCATCTCCCACCACCCAGCCAGAAGTTCATATCCTATAAAATGGAAAAGTGACACATGGAACGTGGAGTACCAGTGATAAAGATCCCTGTATTCTAAACCTTTGGAACCACCATATTCCACAGCGTCGACTCAACGATCAAGTGAACGACGGCAAGGTGAAAATTGAAAACAGGGTGATCCACAAAGATGTCATTTTGTCTCTAACTTTAGAGCGTGGATGTCACGGATGGTGTTGCAGAAAACTAGAAGACACAAATGAAGATCCAACTGACTTGATCCAAAACTAAGGAACAAGAGGGTAAGCCCTGTAACAGCCCTAGCACTCTCCCTTACTGCTCAGCCTATGCAAAAATCTCTATGGTAGGTAGATAATTGCATACCCTCGTTCCTCGATTGTATGACACCTGAACACCCTATAATAGTGAGGGGACACGACCACCGGCTCCCTACACTAAATACGGAGGGAGTCACCTAGGATCAAGACCACAGAAATAAAGGAACAGACTTATCTTGTGGATGCAGCAGTAGCAGCTTCTAGCATCAGCACAGTCCAGGAAGTTGTATAAACCGCAAGGTGAGGCAGTATGGGGAGGAGATATATAGGGAGGCAATCACTGCTAATAGATGACAGCTGGGAGCGGGAGGAGAGATGTCAAAACGAAAGCAAAACAAAAGAAGATCATGCAGGAAGTACTGAAGAACGTCTATCAGAACTTCTCAAAGATCTAGTGGTGACAGTGGTGACAGTGGTGACAGTGGAGCCATCACATTATTCTGGACTCAACTAGCATCAAAACCGAGTGGCTACAAAATTAGCATTAATATTGGAATTTGCAATCCATATCTGCAGTCTTCCCTTCCAATATGATATCCCAGACTATTCCTGCAGTATATTTATAACATACATATCAATTATTTTTGTGGGATTTATTTTATAAATTAAATATAAAAGTTACGTCTTAAGTATGTTCATTTTTTCAGTGATTGAATTGGATATATACCTGCACACATATGTATCTAACTAACCCAGGTCCATCTCCTAGCAACCAAAGGGGCTGAGTCAGGGTTAACCCTAACCTGTCCATACAATATTATTGAGTAGACAAACACAAATACAATAAATCACACAAATACAATAAATTTCACTTAATCCAACATTTAAACAATCAACCTTTTTGCACTGATCCTCAGTGATTCATAGCATTCCCTGTATAAGTGTGCATACCTAGATATCTGTCAGTCACAGAGAACAGCCCCCTCACCCACCATGTATTGATAGCTATTTATGGGTTGGTTTTAAGTTTGAAAAAAACAGAGATATAAATATATAAATTACAAGTTTTACAGAAGCTTTCCAGCTCCTCATCCTCTATAACATGTTGTCTGCTGATTGCATTGCAGTTTGTGGTGACTGTCAAATGTCCCCGGACAGATGATGTCAGTGATGGACTAGGGTGCCTAGGGCCAACCAGTAAAACTCATTCTGGAGGCCTACTGCACAGATACCTGCAAATATTACTCGTTCGCACAGTGGCAGACAGCAGTAAGGCGTTACAAGGTTATTGATAGGGGTCCCTGCAGCAACTTCAAAAAGGCGGATGCTTAGGAAATTAGAATACTGACTGGCATGCCCCGATGTCTAGAAGTCATCTCAGCCACCAGATGCATCTATAATAATAAACTGTTAAATAATCTATCCAGTTTTTATATGGACATAGGCTGGTTGAGATACTGTACTCTGCTGCCTATCTGTATGTAGCACAGTCACCCTACTGTGCCATGAGCCAGGTGTGCAGGGGATGGAGGACTAGTGGCCCACCTTGTTTTGGGCCTACTGGGGGAATCACCTGTACTCCTGTGGGCATATTTGCATGTCCGACATTGGAGAGAACTACAACTCCTAGCATGTCCATTCTTTTATTGTGGGAAATCAGAGGACAATTCAGAGTGGCAGTATAAGAGGAGAGGACTACAACTTCCAAGGTTTCTCAAGCTCACCGGTTCTCCACTGCTGAGCTCCGGCACCACCTGCACTGATCACATAATGGTGATTGCATCACAGGTCCTTCTCACTTCTCTCCACTGCTCAGCTCTGGCTGCACCTGCCCTGATCAAAACATGGTGATTGTTCCATATGGGGTCCATGCATTGGCTTCTCTGCCTGGGTGGGTAGCTCTGCCTGTGACTCTCATGCATCCGTTTCACATGGGGTCCAGGCATTTGCTTGTCTGCCTGTTTGGGCAGATTTGCCTGAAACCGCCATGTATCGTTCTGCAAGGGGTCGAGGCATCTCCTTGTCTACCTGTTTGGACAGCTCTGCGTGAGACCGCCATGTGTTGTTCCGCATGGGGTCCAGGCATCTGCTTGTGTTCTAGTTCCCGTTATCTTGTCTGAACTGTGTCCTGTGTTGTTTTTTGGATTCAAGTTCATGTGCCTGGGTTCCAGTTCTTGTTTGTGTAGACAGCTGGTGCTTGCACCATACATCTCTGCAGGTAAGTGTCTAAGTGCATCGGGACCATCCTGGAGGTTCGACTAGTGAGCCCTTGGCTTAGTTCATCCCCACTATCAGGGGCTCTGTGAAGAATGGGGCTCACTGAGTCTTTGCCCTTTGGGTTTGCCCCCATGTCAAACTGGTGCACTTGGTCCAGTGGTATTACCTGCCACTCGTCCCTTAACTGTTGGTCCAGCTCACTGTCATGTCTTTATCTCTGTGAATAAAGTGTTTGTGGTCCTTGGTCCTTGCCTTGTTTGTCTCTGCTTTGGTGTGTTATACCTGAGAGATGTTCTAGGGGGTCGGTAGGACCCTCACTAGAACATGACACTGTGGCTGTCAATTATGGCACAACTATGGATATGGTAGAAACTTATAGAGGGCTTTGGCTAAGCTTTATAGGAAATGAGTTTGTTATGGGGGAACTGTGACTGGCATTTATAGGGAGGGGTGGCTGGGACTTGTGGAGGAACTACAAAGCTATGGCAAGCAGTTATGGAAGCAGTGGATGAAGTGTTCTGGGGCATTGACTGGCACTGTCAATGGGTTTCTCTTACGGTAGCACTGTGGTTGCTCTGTTAGACGGGCATTGTGGGTAGCACCTATGGGGGCTTTGTGGATGGCATTTCTAGGGGCACTGTGGTTGTCACCATTGGCATCAGTGTAGATAACTCCTATGTTACCAATATTGCTGGGAGTTGTAAGGGCAGCATAGATTTCAATGAAGACTCAGTTGCTGGCACAGTGATTTTCAATAGGGGTACAGTGACTGGTTGTTGTGGGGGTACAGTGGCTGGCAGCTATGCAAGCTCTAGGGCTATCACCCCCGGCATCCCTGTGCATAACACCTATGTGGTCAATATGCTGGAATTTCTTGGGGAACTATGGCTGCCAGTTACAGAGACAGCAGATAAAACTTATGGGGGCATTGGTTGGCACTTCCATGGTGTTGTCGCTTACTATCTCTAATGGGGACACTGTGGCTAGTACAAGGGGCCCAGAATTGTAGGATCGGCAGGAGTGGTGTTGCTGACACTAACTATGGTTGGCAGTTATGAGGGCAATCCCAGACACTTGAGTAAATGTATGAGGGCTCAGTCTGGCACTATGAGGGCACTGGGGCTGCAACTTGTTGTGTTATAGGTGTACTGTGATGATACAGACATGTACATCCAATGTACATCTTAGGACCCATTCATGAAACCGTATAATTATGCCCGCATCTGTTGACAGGACTATTCTTTCTGTCATGTATAACGGAACCATTATATGCCCCCATAGACATGTATTAGGACAGAGCAAATTGGAATGCCTCTTAAAGGCTTCCGTTTTGCATTCCGTCCTAGAATTCCGTTATAACTCTGTTATAACTGAACCTATAATGGAATTCTATAACGCCGATGTGAACCCTGGGATAACTCTTTCAATGTATTTCAATAGCCTTTGTCAAAAGATTGGTAAAAAAAATGGCTGCACAACATTTCACATACAAACTAGAGCTGAGAAATGGGGATCAGCTAAATTAAAGTGGTATTATACCTACTATAAATGGAAAAATAGAAGCTCTTTGGGCACATTTTTGATCAAAAGTGTGTCGGGCCCATCTACCAGGCGCCAAGGTGCCTTTCGCAGACGGATACCTAACACTAATATACCGCCTCTCTTGGACTTACCTAAGCCTACAATTTTCAGGACAGTGTAGGAACCAGCTACATTTATACTCTGCTCAGAAGCTGTTTTGATAACAGCGTCTAATATACCTGCTACCTGGTCCTCTGGTGGTCCCTTTTGCTTGGATCGACCACCAGAGGACACAGGCAGCTCAGTAAAGTAGCACCAAGCACCACACTAGACTACACCCCCCCTGTCACTTATTAACCCCTTATTAACCCCTGATCACCCCATATAGACTCCCTGATCACCCCCCTGTCATTGATTACCCCCCTGTTAGGCTCCATTTAGATGTCTGTATGTGTTTTACGGATCCACGGATCGGATCCGCAAAACACATACGGACGTCTGAATGTAGCCTTACAGGGCGGTGATCAATGACAGGGGGGTGATCACCCCATATAGACTCCCTGATCACCCCCCTGTCATTGATCACCCCCCTGTCATTGATCACCCCCTGAAAGGCACCATTTAGAATTTTTTTTGGCACAAGTTAGCAGAATTTTTATTTTTTATTTTTACAAACTTGTGTAAAAAAATAAAATCTCACATGAACTCACCATACCCCTCACGGAATCCAAATGCGTAACATTTTTTAGACATTTATATCCCAGACTTCTTCTCATGCTTTAGGGCCCCTAAAATGCCAGGGCAGTATAAATACCCCACATGTGACCCAATTTTGGAAAGAAGACACCCCAAGGTATTCACTGAGGGGCATATTCAGTTCATGAAAGATTTAAATTTTTGTCCCAAGTTAGCGGAAAGGGAGACTTTGTGAGAAAAAACAAAAAAAAAATCAATTTCCTCTAACTTCTATGAACTCGCCATGCCCCTCATTGAATACCTTGGGGTGTCTTCTTTCCAAAATGGGGTCACATGTGGGGTATTTATACTGCCCTAGCATTTTAGAGGGGCCCTAAAGCGTGAGAAGAAGCCTGGAATCCAAATGTCTAAAAATGCCCTCCTAAAAGGAATTTGGGCCCCTTTGCACATGTAGGCTGCAAAAAAGTGTCACACATGTGGTATCGCCGTACTCAGGAGAAGTTGGGCAATGTGTTTTGGGGTGTCTTTTTACATATACCTATGCTGGGTGAGATAAATATCTTGGTCAAATGCCAACTTTGTATAAAAAAAAATGGGAAAAGTTGTCTTTTGCCGAGATATTTCTCTCACCCAGCATGGGTATATGTAAAATGACACCCTAAAACACATTGCCCAACTTCTTCTGAGTACGGCGATACCACATTTGTGACACTTTTTTGCAGCCAAGGTGGGCAAAGAGGCCCACATTCCAAAGAGCACCTTTAGGATTTCACAGGGCATTTTTTACACATTTTGATTTCAAACTACTTCTCACGCATTAGGGACCCTAAAAAGCCAGGGCAGTATAACTACCCCTCAAGTGACCCCATTTTGGAAAGAAGACACCCCAAGATATTTCGTGATGGGCATAGTGAGTTCATGCAAGTTTTTATTTTTTTTCACAAGTTAGTGGAATATGAGACTTTGTAAGAAAAAAAAAAATCATCATTTTCCGCTAACTTGTGAAAAAAAATAAAAAGTTCTATGAACCTCAATATGCCCATCAGCGAATACCTTAGGGTGTCTACTTTCCGAAATGGGGTCATTTGTGGGGGTTTTCTACTGTATGGGCATTGTAGAACCTCAGGAAACATGACAGGTGGTCAGAAAGTCAGAGCTGCTTCAAAAAGTGGAAATTCACATTTTTATACCATAGTTTTTAAACGCTATAACTTTTACCCAAACCATTTTTTTTTACCCAAACATTTTTTATCAAAGACATGTAGAACAACAAATTTAGCGAAAAATTTATATATAGATGTCATTTAAAAAAATATAATTTACAACTGAAAGTGAAAAATGGAATTTTTTTGAAAAAAGTAAAAATGTCAGCAGCAATCAAATACCACCAAATGAAAGCTCTATTAGTGAGAAGAAAAGGAGGTAAAATTAATTTGGGTGGTAAGTTGCATGACCGAGCAATAAACAGTGAAAGTAGTGTAGTGCAGAAGTGTAAAAAGTGGTCTGGTCATTAAGGATGTTTAAGCTAGGGTGGCTGAGGTGGTTAAAGCGCTTTGACTTATCCAGGCCATTCTGATTGGTTTTTTCGTCAGATATTGTACTTCATGACACTGGTAAAATGAAGTCCCAAAAATTATTTTTTGCTTAAACAAAATACCTAATTTACCAAAAATTTAGAAAAATTTGCAAATTTCAAAGTTTCAGTTTCTCTACTTCTGTAATACATAGTAATACCCCCAAAAATTGTGATGACTTTACATTCCCCATATGTCTACTTCATGTTTGAATTATTTTGGGAATGATATTTTATTTTTTGGGGATGTTACAAGGCTTAGACGTTTAGAAGCAAATCTTGAAATTTTTCAGAAATTTTCAAAAACCCAATTTTTAGGGACCAGTAGAGGTCTGAAGTCACTTTGCAAGGCTTACATAATAGAAACCACCAAAAAATGACCTTATTCTATAAACTACACCCCTCAAGGTATTCAAAACTGATTTTACAAACTTTTTAACCCTTTAGGTGTTGCACAAGAGTTATTGGAAAATGGGGATGAAATTTGAGAATTTCATTTTTTTGCCTAATTTTCCATTTTAACCCATTTTTTCCACTAACAAAGCAAGGGTTAACAGCTAAACAAGACTGTATGTTAATTGCCCTGACTCTGTCGTTTACAGAAACGCCCCATATGTGGCCGTAAACTACTGTACGGCCACGCAGCGGGGCGTAGAGTGAAAGGTGCGCCGTTTGGTTTTTGGAAGGCAGATTTTGCTGGACTGGTTTATTTACACCATGTCCCATTTGAAGCCCCCCTGATGCACCACTAGAGTAGAAACTCCATTAAAAGTGACCCCATCTAAGAAACTACACCCCTCAAGGTATTCAAAACTGATTTTACAAACTTTGTTAACCCTTTAGGTGTTGCACAAGATTTAATGGAAAAGAGAGATACAATTTCAAAATTTCACTTTTTTGGAAGATTTTCCATTTTAATATTTTTTTTCCAGTTACAAAGCAAGGGTTAACAGCCAAACAAAACTCCTTATTTATGGCCCTGATTCTGTAGTTCACAGAAACACCCCATATGTGGTCGTAAACTGCTGTACGGGCACACGGCAGGGCGCAGAAGGGAAGGAATGCCATACGGTTTTTGGAAGGCAGATTTTGCTGGACTGTTTTTTTTACACCATGTCCGATTTGAAGCCCCCCTGATGCACCCCTAGAGTAGAAACTCCAAAAAAGTGACCAAATTTTAGAAACTACTGGATAGGGTGGCAGTTTTGTTGGTACTAGTTTAGGGTACATATGATTTTTGGTTGCTCTATATTACACTTTTTGTGCGGCAAGGTAACAAGAAATAGCTTTTTTGGCACCGTTTTTTTTGTTATTTACAACATTCATCTGACAGGTTAGATCATGTGGTAATTTTATAGAGCAGGTTGTCACAGATGCGGCGATACCTAATATGTATACCATTTTTACACAATGATTTCATTTTTAAAACAAAAAAAATGTTTTAGTGTCTCCATAGTCTAAGAGCCATAGTTTTTTAAGTTTTTGGGCAATTATCTTAAGTAGGGTCTCATTTTTTGCGGGATGAGATGACGGTTTGATTGGCACACTTGGTGTGCATATGACTTTTTGATCGCTTGCTATGACACTTTTTGTGACGTAAGATGACAAAAAATTGCTTTTTTTACACCATTTTTATTTTTTTACGGTGGTCATCTGAGGGGTTAGATCATGTGATATTTTTATAGATCTGGTCGATACGGACACGGCGATACCTAATATGTATACTTTTTATTTATGTAAGTTTTACACAATGATTTCATTTTTGAAACAAAAAAAATCATGTTTTAGTGTCTACATAGTCTAAGAGACATAGTTTTTTCAGTTTTTGGGGCGATTATCTTGCGTAGGGTATGATTTTTGTGGGATGAGATGACGGTTCTATTGTTACAATTTTGGCGTACATGCAACTTTTTTGATCACTTTTATTACCTTTTTTCGGAAGTAAGGTGGGCAAAATTTAAATTTCATCATAGTTTTTTATTTTTTATTTTTATGGCGTTCACCGTTCGGGTAAAGTGACATGACCGTTTTATAGATCAGGTCAATACAAACGTGGCGATACCAAACATGTGTAGGGAATTTATTTTTTATTTTCTTCATTTTTAATCAGTGATAAATGTGTTTTTTGATTTTTACTTTTTTTTTCACTTTTTATTACTTTTTGTTTTACCCAGACCCACTTGGTTCTTGAAGATCCAGTAGGTCTGATGTCTGTATAATACAGTACACTATATAGTGTTATGTACTGTATTTTACTTACACTTTGTCTGAACAGATCTATGCATTTAGCACAGATCTGTTCAGCACCATGGACAGCAGGATGCATGAGAAGGCGTCCTGTTGCCATGGAAACCTTCCCCGTCTGCTCAGTTGTGGCCACAACTGCGCAGACGGGGAAGGGTAAGGAGGGGGGCTCCCTCTCTCTGTCACCCCATCCTGTCCGGGGGTTGCAAAGGCACAGCAGCCCCCCAATGGGAGAGGGAGGCAGCTCCCGACTGTTAACCTCTGCTCTTCCATACCGCAGTCCGTACGGTATCACAGATGTCAGCCGTTTATACCAGGGTGTCAGCAATGAGCTGACACCCTGGTATACCCACTGGCCACCAACAATTTTTCAAGGGGAGGCGGGCGGGAGATCGCGATCCCGCCTGCCGCACCGCCCGCCTCCCGCACTGCCCGCACCGCCTTCAAACACCCCTGCACCTCCCGCCACCATAAAATCATTCAGGGGTGCAGTGGGGTGAAACATATATATTTTAGACATATTAAAGTTTCTGATCAGAAACTGCAGAAAGCGCAGCAAACCGCAGGTCTGAATTGACCTGCGGTTTGTTGCGATCGCCGACATAGGGGGTCACAGGAACCCCCCGCGCATTTAGCCGAGGTGCCTGCTGAATGATTTGAGCAGGCACCTTGTTCCGATCACCGCCGGCCGGGCGGCAGTGATCGAAACAACACATGACGTACCGGTACGTCACGTGTCCTTGAGTACCAGGACAACATGACGTACCGGTACATCATGTGTCCTGAAGAGGTTAAACAAAATTAGGCAGGTGCATAAATTTGGGCACCACAAAAAAGAAATGAAATAAATATTTAGTAAATCCTCCTTTTGCAGACATTACAGCCTCTAAACGCTTTCCTGTAGGTTCCAATAAGAGTCTGGATTCTGGTTCAAGGTATTTTGGACCATTCCTCTTTACAAAACATCTTTAGTTCATTCAGGTTTGATGGCTTCCGAGCATTGACAGCATTCTTTAAGTCATACCACAGATTTTCAATTATATTCAGGTCTGGGGACTGAGATGGCCATTCCAGAACGTTGTACTTGTTCCTCTGCATAAATGCCTTAGTGGATTTTGAGCAGTGTTTAGGATCGTTGTCTTGTTGAAAGATCCAGCTCTGGCGCAGCTTCAGCTTTGTCACTGATTCTGCTGATACTGAGTGGAATCCATGCGTCCCTCAACTTTGACAAGATTCCCAGTCTCTGCACTGGCCACACAGCCCCACAGCATGATGGAACCACCACCATATTTTACTGTAGGTAGCAGGTGTTTTTCTTGGAATGCTGTGTTCTTTTTCCTCCATGCATAACGCCCCGTGTTATGGCCAAATAACTAAATTTTAGTTTCATCAGTCCACAGCACCTTATTACAAAATGAAGCCGACTTGTCCAAATGTGCTTTAGCCCACCTCAAGCGACACTTTTTGTGCTGTGGGCGGAGAAAAGGCTTCCTCTGCATCACTCTCGCATACAGCATCTCCTTGTGTAAAGTGCGCCGAATGGTTGAACGGTGCACAGTGACTCCATCTGCAGCAAGATGATGTTGTAGGTCTTTGGTGCTGGTCTGTGGGTTGACTCTGACTGTTCTCACCATTCGTCGCTTCTGTCTATCCGAGATTTTTCTTGGTCTGCCACTTCGAGACTTAACTTGAACTGAGCCTGTGGTCTTCCATTTCCTCAATAAGTTCCTAACTGTGGAAACAGACAGCTGAAATCTTTCTGTATCCTTCCCCTAAACCATGATGGTGAACAATCTTAGTCGTCAGGTCATTTGAGAGTTGTTTTGAGACCCCCATGTTGCTACTCTTCAGAGAAAAGAGGAGGGAAACTTACAATTGACCCCCTTAAATACTCTTTCTCATAATTGGATTCACCTGTGTATGTAGGTCAGGGGTCAGCTTACCAAGCCAATTTGAGTTCCAATAATTAGTTAATCAATAAAATGACAACAGTGCCCAAATTTATGCACCTGCCTAATTTTGTTTAAACAATTATAGCACTCTTTCTGTAAATCCAATAAACTTAATTTCACTTCTCAAATATCACTGTGTGTCTCCTATATGATATATTTAACTGACATTTTTTATTGTAACAACCAACGATTTATACAGGAAAATCATGACGATTAACAAGGTTGCCCAAACTTTCGCATCCCACTGTATACTACAAGACAATTTAGACTAGCACATTCTTATTCATAGTCACAGGTGCATATCCATCAAGCAAACATGGTTGATAAAAAAATGGCTGCACAACATTTCACATACAAACAATAGAGTTAGTGTTAGGTACCCATCTGCGGAAGCCACCTTGACGCCTGGTAGATGGGCCCAACACACGTTTGATCGCGCAAAGAGCTTCTATTTTTCCATTTATAGTAGGTATAACTCTATAATTTATAATGATCCCCATTTCTCAGCTCTATTGTTTGTATAGAGGGAAGAGAGTGTCTAATGGCCTCAATAGCGCACAGGGAGCCAACTGTCTAGAAATTCCTGGACAGCCTGTAAAAATAAAGAACTTTTTTGCAGTGTCCGTGAAAAAAAATCCAATTTTTTTGGAGGTTGGTGGCACGCGATCATTCGTATAGCAAATTTTAATCGCGAATATTGGCACTTAGAGAATTAGCGAATATTTTGAATATAGCGCTATATATTTCGTAAAATCAAATATTTTTTTATATATTTGTTTTTTAACACAGTACTCATAAGGAGATCATCCATCCCTTCTTCTAGCTTGTGGGCCAATTAGAAGGCTTTGTCACAGCTTAGCAAGATCCCTAGCAACCAATAGAAAAGTTGCCTGCCCCTTACTATATAAGAACCTCTCCAGCAGCTATTTTCTAAAGTTTATTGCAGTTATGAAAGAGACAGCAGTGTCATTGCTGTGCTCTGTGCTTTGTTGTATTACATTAGACAGTTAACATATATATATAATACAGATAGTTAGGGGGAGATAGTCAGTGTAGGTTAGATAGTGACATAGTGTAGCTGATAGGTTCTGCTGTCCATACATACATGCTACAGACATAGTGCTGTGATGTCACAAGTTGCACGTATTGCGAAAAAATATGCACATCATTAATTGCTGAAAATTCGCAAGCACAAATATATAGGAGCACTCTATCTGCATATAAAGCCATTCTAATGTTCTGCCGTGCAAACCATTTTCTCCAGTCTCAGGAAACTTATACCAGCTTGAAAAATGTAGCATATGTGACCCACACCTGGATTTCGCACACATTACGCAAATATTACATTGCCGATTTTTGCAATCAAGAATATAATCTCGAATTCTCGAATATATGACGAATATTCTACAAAATATTCGTCAAATATCGCAAATTTGAATATTGCCCCTACCGCTCATCACTAGTCAGTAACAGAACAAACCTGCTTCCCCAAAGCAGAAAACCCTGCGATAGTCAGGGGTAACCATATACATACTGGAGTATATTGACACAGTGCGGTCAGTAAGGGGTTAAGGGCATCTGCAGTAAGGCATATTTACAGTCACTAAAGGGTTAACCCTTCAGAACACTGCCATGAATATTAGTCATAGACACTGGTGACATCACAAGCACATGTGTCATAAGGGAAGAACCCTTGTAAAAAAACGGGAGTGTGGCCATATTTGGTGCCGTACTTCATGGCCTGAGGACCTTAAGTTTGACTTCCCCCGCCCACCGCACCTTGACGAAATTTGGAGGTTCTAGCAGGAAGCCCATTGCCCAATGGGAGGAAAGGCACATCCGCCTAGTCAACCAGATCAGCCCGGCTGCTGCACCTGCCCCCCCCTTAATATTTATGTGGCAGCCACATAGTGGCATTGCCCTCTAAGCCCAAGGGAAGGGCAGCCCTTCAGCCATGGTTCCCTAGAGGTTTCCTCCACAGGGGGTTTTCCTCTCCTGAGTGCTGGAGGGTGACTCTCCGTGAGTCGGGGGTTTGCCATTTTTTACATTTTGAATAAACAATTTGGCCATTTATCCCCAATTAAGGTATTCTGTGTCTTTATTCTGTGTCTTTAATTTGCAATCTTTGGTTTCAGGGGTGTATGAATGATTTTCTCAGGGACGAGGTTAAAGGGGTATTCCCATCTGGGACATATACGGCATATATTGATAGGATGTGCCATAAATGTCTTATATGTGGGGGTCCCACCTCTGGGACACCCTCATATGTCCAGAACAGGGGTCTGAAGTGAACGGAGAGCACATTGTGCATGCATGGCGTCCTCTCAATTTATTGCTATGGAAGAGATAGCGAGCACGCTTGGTAGTTTTCTGAAGTCCTATAGCAGCGAATGGAGAACAAGCAGCATAAGCGCAGCCACCTCTCCATTCACCACTATGGGAGTCCTGAAAATAGCCAAAACAGCGCTCAGCTATTTTCTGAAATTCCATAGCAGTGAATGAAGGGTGGCCGCACATGCATGACTTGCTGTCTATACACTTTGGGGGCCCCATCCTATAGATAGTCCAGAAATGTCACAGATGGGAATACCCCTTAAAGTGAAATTCATTTTGAAATAACGAAGTTAACAGAGCGTTGCTAGGACTCAGAGCAGTGTTAGGAGTCCCAGCATTGTTGCGCAGAATATGAGCAGTCACTGGTGACGCCGAGGATCAACGACTGTTCAGGTGAACTCTGTGGGTGAATATTGTAGATGAAAATTCTCTGCCAATTTTATGGTGTTGAAAAGTTTCAAATTTAGGGTCCATTCACACGACTGTAAGTGTTTTGCGGTGCGCAAATTGCAGATCCGCAAAACAAGGGTACCGGCTGTGTGAGTTCCGGTTCAGCCCTATGATAGAAATGCATATTCTTGTCTGCGATTGTGGACAAGAATAGGACATGCTCTATCTTTTTTGAGGGGCTACGGAATGGAGTTGTGGATGCAGACAACACTTGGTGTGCTGTCTGCATCTTTTGCGGCCCCATTGAAATGAATGGATCCCAGAAATACGGTTGTGTGAATGAACTCTTAGTCGCATATCCCATCCACAGTGATGCCAGGGGTGATAGCTCCAGTGCCCCCAAACTGCCAGCCACTGTACCCCCAAAACTGAAAACCACTGTGCCCCCAAACTGCTAGCCACCGAGTCTCCATAAGTGAAATCCACACTGCCCCTACAACCCCCAGTAATACTGTTAAAGGGGTTATCACATCATTAATATAAAACATGAAAATCAGACATCATGTAGTACATGACAATATCTTTCAAAGCTAGAACTAGCCCTGTACCTCACATGGATCCAGTATCTAACCATTCATTGCTCCAATTGTCCTGCTAGTTTCTCTTCAGGCTGGCACCTCAGGGGGCATGTCCTTTCTCAAGGGGTGTGTCCATTCTGCTGCAGCTCTCTCTATCACAGCTCAGGAGGCAGTTGAGGGATGAAACTGAGCATGTGCGGCCTTTTCAGTGAGCCGGACAAAGAAACAAGAAAAAAAACTAACAGCAGGTGCCGCTATACAGATACATTTTATTGAATAACAGGTGCTGGTTTGAAAACCGTTAAATATTTTTCGTGGCACAACCCCTTCACCATAGGAGCTGTCCACACTAATGCCAAAGGTGACAACCATAGAGTGACCATATGTCCTCTTTTTTCCAGACATGTCCCCTTTCTGTATCCTAAAAAAAAATCTCCAGCCAAATGTTCAAAAAATGTCTGGGATTCTCAAGGGGACGGGGCTGGGAGTGGGGGAACACCAGGACAGACACTATAATCTGCTTCAGTGCAAGAGCTGAAGGACCAGTGATGATGATCAGTGCAGGAAGACTGGAGCTCAGCAGTGGAGAGGAGAAGTGGGAAGGACCTGTGATGACATCACCATCATATGAACAGTGCAGGTGGGGACGGAGCTCAGCAGTGGAGAAGTGGTGAGCCTGAGAAACCTTGGAAGTTGCAGTCCTCTCCTTCTATACTCCTTTCTGAATTGTCCTCTGATATAACAGAATGGACATGCTGGGAGTTGTAGTCCTCTACGGTGTCAGACTGAGGTGCCTAGAGCCTACCAGTAAAATTCATTCTGGGGGCCAGTGCTCATATGCCTGCAAATATTACCTGTTCACACAACGGCTGACAGCAGCAAGATGTTAAAAGGCGGTGCCTAGGAAATGAGGATAGTAGTTGGCCTGCCGCTATGTCTACAAGTCATCTCAGCCTCTCAGCCACCAGATGCATCTGTAATAATAATCTATCCAGTTTTTTATATGGACATTGGCTGGTTAAGATTAGTGTTGAGCGTGAATATTTTGAATATCGATTTTTTTCGCGAATATCAGCACTTCGCTAATATTTCGAATATAGTGATATAAATTCGATATTTCGAATATTCTTTTTTTTTTTATTGTTATATTTTTTTCTTTCCCACTTCCCTAAAGTTGTTCTTACCTATCCTTTGGATTCCTGGCTTCCTGGCTGCTCCAGTCAGTGCCCGTTGCCGCTTCTGCCGACTTCCGTGCTCATGGAGCGTCCCCATCACCATGGGAACGTCTCCATATACTAGAATGTACTGTCGGATTTGAGAATTACGTTGAAATCGCAATTCGATTATTTCAAGTTATAATTGTGGTCGTGGCCACCAGGTACGTACCTGACCCTACCTGGGATACCTTACCCTAAGCAGTCAGAGTTGTGCCGCAACCGCGTCGTGGAGGGACGCCTGAAAGAGGGCAAAAGACATACTGATAGGTAGAAGTAATTTATTGTGACGTTATTACAAAGCCAGGTTCTGAAAAGCTGCTGACATTTCCGTATCGGGGTGAGGTATATAACGGGTGAAACATGCCGAGTGCCAACGCCCTAATTTCTGAATAACGTGTGCTGGCACTTGATTCTTGGATGCTGCGGACGCAGCACCTATGCGGAATGAATGTCCTGAAATAGTGGCGGGGTCACAGCCCAGGCTGGCCACCAGTGACCTGACATGGGATACGAACTGGTGGGTGGTGAGTGGAACCACCCCGAAGGGCAACAGTGGACTGTTAGGCCCAGACCCTGACAAGGCGGACCGTAGCTGACGGAGCACCGTGACGGGGCACCATTGGTGTGACGTGGGAAAGAAGGACACCGGGACAGGGGGGCCCACCTGGGAGGTCTTGGACGTCTTGAGCAGTAGTGTGAACCCTTCGGTGTTCTGGGCCAGCTGGCTGACCGTGAGGAACTGGCTACTGCCAGAAGAACAAGTGAACTCCCCAGGCCTCAGAAAGCCGTAGAAGGCTAAATAGATGGCGGATTTGAGTACCAAGCTGGGCAAAACCCCGAAAGGATTACTGTCCAAGACGTCGGATAGACTGCGGAAAAGGGGGCCGGTGACCGCTTGCCTACGCACTTGGCTTGAGGTCCGCATTTGCTCAAGCCCTTGAGTGCGGCTTTGACAGCATGCATGGTGAACACTGATGGTCGTTCGGGATGACTAACAGAGAGGAAATGTTGCACTCCCGCTAGGTACGACCTCACCGTACTGTGGGAGAGCTTGTGCACTGAGTGGCAGTAGCCAATGAACGCCAGGATGTGCTCTGGAAAACTGGATTTTCCCTGAGGACATTCCCCTTGGAACCTGCGGAACATCTTCCACCCGGTGTAGTATGCTCTGGTTGTGTTGGGCGAGAGAGAATTGTGAATCAAAGCGTGGGCCGTCTCAAGGTGGTCGGTTACGCTAACATTAAGGACTCGTGAGGAGGAACGGTGGCGCCTGTCGCATCTGCCTCTGGCATGATCTGTAAGAAACGGGAGAAGTTAGCCCTCGATAAGGCGTCGGCAGCCAAGTTTTGCTCACCTGGCACATGCGCGCTATGAACATGGAAATGGTGGCGTAGGGAGAGCTGTACTAACCGTCTGAGGAAACACATGACGTGGCTTGATTTTGACAACCCACTGTTTATGATGTCTACCACAGCAGCATTGTCAGTCACAAACAGGACAGACTGATTCGCCCAAAGACTGCCCCATATGTGGGCGGCTACCACAATGGGGTACAGCTCGAACAGTGCCGAGGTTTGGAGGATTAGTTCCACCTCGGCAGGCCATCCGTCTGCAACCCAGTGGGTGCCAAATATTGCGGCAAACCCTGTGCTGGCCGCCGCGTCTGAAAAGACTAAGGGGGACTGACTCGACAGCTCGGGAACGAATAGGGACATCCCGTTCCACCGGTCCAGGAAATGGTCCCACATACGGAGATCCGCTAAGGCCTGACTGTCCAGACGCACTGGGCTGTCCTGCTCTGGGGCGGTGCTTAAGAGCGCCAGCAGGCGGGATATGAACGTTCTGCCCTGCGGAATGATGCGCATGGCAAAATTTAACATGCCCAGTAGCGACTGAAGATCAGTCTTAGTGACCACTGACGTGACTGAAAACCTGTGGATGACTTCTCTGATTCTCGTTAGCTTGTCCGCAGGTAAGTCTAACTCGATGCCCAGAAAGGTGATCACGGTGGACGGGCTCTCTACTTTCTTGGGGGAAACCGGTACCCCCAACTGGGAGAAACACCTTAGCAGCTTCCCCAACCCCAGGGGAGTTGCCCCTGGCCTCTCAATCAGTAGGAAGTCATCTAAGTAATGGATAACGAATTCACAGCGAACCTTGTGTACCAGAACCCAGTGAAGGGCCTGAGCCAACTGATCGAAGAGCCACGGGCTGCTCTTGGAACCGAAGGTGAGTTTTGTGGCGAAATAATACAGGCCTCTCCACCTGATACCGTGCCATTGCCAGAGTGCTGGCATGATGGGGAGCAATTTAAAGGCATCCGATATATCGGCTTTGGACAACACGGACCCGGGACCTGTCTTCATAATGATGGCGATAGCCTGGTCTATAGAAGAATATCTCATGCCAACTTCTTCCGAAGGAATAAGGGAGTTGAGGCTGGGGACCTGGGAGCCATGTGGGGCAGACAAGTCAATGATGAGTCTCTCCTTCTTACTGAACTTGCCTGTGACAACCCCCACGGGACTGACTCTCCACCGTTGAAAGGGGGGCACTCCGAAAGGACCTATTAAGAACCCTTTGTCTAACTCAGACTCTATGAGTGTGTCTACTGAGCCAGGATTCCTTTCGGCTGACTGAAGGTTCCTGCACTCGTATGTGACCTCTGGAGTCGTGATTAACCCCGTATGGAAACCCTCATGAAACCCTGATACCAGGAACTGCACAAACCCTGGATTGTGGTGACCTCGCAATTGTTCCTGTAGACAACTAGTATTGACCACACTCATGTAATTCTTCACCGATTTTAATGAGCAAGCTACTCGGGGGTGGGCCCTGAAACAGTTGGTACAGATATGTAACAAACGGCATTGCCCGAAATTACAAGACGCGTAATTAAAATTGTTACATATCTGGGCCCTACCTAACTGGACGATGGGTCGTCCTAGTTTATCTACCGAACTGGGGGGTCTGAAGATGTCGAGTGGTCCCGCTGAAGAGCCGGAGGGGTATGATGCCGTGCTGACAGCTGATTTATGGCACCACTCTACGGAGTGGAAGATAGACTGACAGGCAGAACAGGAGGGAGCTTTCAGGCCTGCAAAGTGTCTGCAGAATAACTCGGTGTCCAAGACGGACCAGTCTGTGACATGTTGGAATTGGGACAGGGCCGCAGCTGCTTTGGCTGAAAACGAACAGTGGTAATCATAGAATGCGTTCCCACCATACCTATGACCCAATTCTGTGACCCGAAAGAGGTACAGGTCTAGTTCCTCCCTCCTGTCCGGCCTGGCAGTACAAATGACGTCCCTGAAAAGGCTGAAAGCCATGACGAACTCCGGAATAGTCAACTTGCGATTGAGCCGGTGGTCGCGGCTTCTCAGCACCACAGAGACTTCCCCGCAAGCTATGACCTTGTTGTCGGACAGGTCCCTGGAGGCTATTAGTAGTGAAGCGAGATTGACATCCCTACCCTCTAGGATGTCTTTTCTGATGCTGATGGGGACAAAATGAGACGGAGTCACGTTGGGGACTGGCTGGGCAGTGCGAATGTCTGCTGCGGCAGAGGTGGAGGCGACCGGAAGCTCGGGGGAAGAAATCGATACTACTGAGTTGTGAGCCTCGACTGACTCCAGTCTAGCCTGCATGGACGTGACGGCAGACGTCAGATTGTTCAACATGAGGAGTAATTGGGCCAGCGATGTTTATATCGTGGTTGCGGGGGGATCACCGCTGTTGGGCACCAGGGAGTCTTTCCATAGCCGGTATAGCTCCGCTTTTCTGGCAGATGCCGGGAAAGGAACGCCCCGCCTCGTTAGCTCCGCCATCAGCTTGGGAATGGTCCAAGCACGCAGGGATAGTGTACTGCCCCCTTCGGACGTCCCCTGCAGCGTTTTCATCCTATGATGCTTCAACAATGTCAGACGCGTGCGACATCACAGCTGTGGAAACAGTAACGTAAGGTGACCGACTACCCTAAGCGACCACCAGTATCCGTGAAACTGTTTGACAACGTGGTAGAAAAAGGTGCACTGTCCCTATGAAGCACGCACACTAACACCAGAAGAGCCGTGAAAGTGTGGCCAGGAACCGCCACCCGGAAGTACACGCAAGGAGACCTGACTTACTTACCAACTGAGGAACTCTGCACTCTGAACCCCGCGGATGTTTTAAATGGAAAAAGGAACAACCTGGACGTAAAACAGTGTATGAGACACCCCCTTGCTAACGATCAATACCTCCCGTCCACTGATGTGAACCCCCACTACCTTGTTCGAAAAGCAAACTCGAGTGAGATCCTAGACTGACTTCTCTCTGTTTTTTTTTTTTTTTAAACTCTTCCAGACCTGGGAAACAAACAACACAAAGAAAACCAGTCAATGCATGAGGCTCAACTGATGGAGCATGAGCTGTGAGCTGTGGGTTTGACCAATGGATGGGAGCGGCATTGATTGACGTTATCCACCCCCTGTCTCTGTCTGTCGTTTGTGATGAACCCCTACCTGTCTAAGTGGCACGGCGGCCCGTGCCAGACTTTAGGTGTAGGCAAGGAGCGGGCCATTGCGTCCCCCACCGTGCTCCACGGCAACCGCGTGGGGAGCGCGGAGCTCCCTGGCACCGAGGACCAAGTGGGGGGATACCTTTGAGCAACGGCTCGCGCCTCACGCAACACGATTTGGGTGCCACGTGGAGAGCTAACGCGTGTCCCTGGTAGAGTGCGCAGTGCGGGGGGGCCCCTTCCGTCCGAGAGCTGGCCCGCCCGCCGGCTGAGCACTCCTGCCGCGTGGGAAGCTGCGCAGCCCTCAGGCATGAACCGGCACAGGGAGGGCCCCCGGTAGTGAGGGCCTATCCCCCCTGCCGATAATGGAATGCCGCGTGGGGGGCCTCACCGGTCCCTGGTGGAGTGCTCAGTGCGAGGGTGCCCTCCTGCCGTCTGAGGGCCGACCCTCCGCCGGCTGAGCGCCTCCACCGCGTGGGGAAACGGCGCTGCCCCCTGGCATGATTTGGGATAGGGGGAAGCTTCATATGACATAGCCTCCCCCCTTACCCATTGATGACGTGCCGTGTGGGAGGCCCACCGCTCCCTGGTGGAGTGCTCAGTGCGGTGGTGCCCCCCTTTGTTAAAGGGGCCGACCCACCGCCGGCTGGGCATCTCCACCGCGTGGGGACACGGTGGTGCCCCCTGGCATGGACAGAGACGGGGGGGAGCCTGTGGCCCAGCCCCATCCCAATTGTGGCAAGGAGGGGCCACATGGTGCCGCCCCGCTCCCCGACAGCGCACTCGTGGCAGGGGTGCCTCCCCTCAACTGGGGGGCCGGCCCGTCGCTGAAAGGGCGCGCCCACCACGTGAGGGAGCGGGGCAGTACTGGCTGGACATTGGGGTGTGGGAGGCGGCCTGAGGAGGTGGGCGGGGGGGCCTCTCCTGGCCGTGGACCCTGCCCCCCGCCTGGTGAGCAACCGCCATGCCTGACCTGGGCGGCGGACAAACAAAGTGCCGCCGCCCAACGGGCGGGAGGGAACCCTCTTTCCGTCGAGGCCCCGCCTCCCGTTGCCGAAACTTGTGCGAAGTGGTCCGGAGCATGGGACCTCTGCTTACCAACGGGCCGACCGCACAACCGGACGTCGACTTACCTTGCCTGCTTGGCAGGAATGCCAGGTACGAACGCACACTTCCGGAACTCTGCACGTCGTACACGTGTGGGAGGGCGCCGGCCGCTGATGTAGGCAGCCAAGCCCCTCCCACAAACACAGGCCAATGAATCGGCCTTACACTAATCGAATTTCGATTTTAACTTAAAGGCTACTCTCCTATTGAAATAGCAATGCGATTAATTCAAGTTATAATAATCGAATTTCGATTTTAACTTAGCACTGCTATATTCCATATTCGTTAATTCCAGCCTAATATGGAATATAGCAGTGCTAAGTTAAAATCGAAATTCGATTATTATAACTTGAATTTATCGAATTGCGATTTCAACTTGGACCTGGTTTACTATGGTTGGCTTGGTAGAATTAGCAAATATGACGAATGTATTCGTCATATTCCACAAAACGAATATAACGAATGTATTCGTCATATTCCACAAAACGAAGATAACAAAGTATTCTGCATCTTCGTTTTAGCTACCTATTCATCAACTTCGCTAATTTTTGCAATCATATAGGAAAATTTACTATAGAGACAGCTAAGTTTAATTCGCTATGCGATTATATTACTTAGCTTTTTTTTTATAAATAGAATAATTATAATAATTATCAGGTATTATAATTATTCTATATTTTTTTTTAAAAGCAGTCATATAATCGCATAGCGAATTAAACTTAGCTGTCTCTATAGTAAACTTTCCTATATGATTGCTAGAATTAGCGAAGTTGGCGAATAGGTAGCTAAAACGAAGATGCAGAATACTTCGTTATCTTCGTTTTGTGGAATATAACGAATATATTCATCATATTCGCTAATTCTACCAAGCCAACCATAGTAAACCAGGTCCAAGTTGAAATCGCAATTCGATTAATTCAAGTTATAATAATCGAATTTCGATTTTAACTTAGCACTGCTATATTCCATATTAGGCTAGAATTAACGAATATGGAATATAGCAGTGCTAAGTTAAAATCGAAACTCGATTATTATAACTTGCATTAATCGCATTGCTATTTCAATAGGAGAGTAGCCTTTAAGTTACAATCGCAATACGCAATTATTTAAATCGCATATTAATCGCGATAACAAGAATAATGACGAATATTCGATTTCGACTAATATAAAACAAATATTCTATAGAATATTCGCGAATTTCGTTGAAATCGAATATGGCACCTGCCGCTCATCACTAGTTAAGATGCTGTATGCTGCATATCTGTATGTAGTGCAGTCACTCCACTGTGCCATGTGAAAGGTGTGCAGGGGTGGAGGACTAGGGGCCTAGCTTGCTCGGGGCCCACCAGGGGATGAATTTTTTTGCATGATCCTTTTTTTTTATTTATTCCCAGAACATCAGCCACCATCAAGGGTGTCTCTCTCCAGACTGACAACACATATGCACTCGCCTGAACTGACTGTGCATGTGGAAGCCAGAAACAATAGTCATTGGCTGAATGACTAGTCGGCCAACAGCTATTAACTGTCAGAGGCGGACTAGGAACTTAAAGTGGTCCTGGAAAAAAATAAAAAATAAAAGTGACCCGATTTTGTAGCCAGGTCTAAAATAACAGAAGGCGGGGCTACACACGTAGGCGGGGTCAACAATACCATAGTGCAAAATACCATCCAAGCGAAACCAAATAACACAGTGTCGGCCAATACTGCCCCAAAAGCTGGCCCTCTGTGGTGGCCATAAATAGCTACCATCTTCTGTCCTCCTCCTCCAGTCATCTATGGAGCAGGGGCTTAGGAGGTGAGGTGCAGACAATAGCAGTTAAATTCAGGAGGGCATGTGCGGTCGCTGGCTGGGTACATGAGTATTTGATTCTCATAGCATAAATTACTGTTAAGAGCTCATTATGCACCTGTTTACAGGCAGAGAGGTGGACTTGGGTGGCCCCTGGGACATCGCCACCAGCAAATTTCCCTGTAGGATCTATGGCCTCCCCTGTTAATTCTGTATAGTCCGCTTCAGGCCAGCAGTACATGGGTGCATGTTAACAAACAGATCTTCTGTGCAGATTTCTCTGCATTTCCACACCAAATACACAACAAAATCTGCATATGTTACTTTTGATGCGGACTTAACCCCAGATCTCACCCTTTGCACTGCAATCCGAACTAAAAATATGCAGAAGCAATTGACATGCTACAGATTTCAAGATCTACAGAGCGGGTCAGTTTCCTCACGGAAAAAAATACTCAAAGTGTACATGAGATTTATCAAATTTCATTAACTTTGCTGGTACTGTATTACACTGTGGTTTTTCTACACAAACTGCACATAATCCGCACCGTGTGCAGGTAGAGTCATACCTGACAACTGTTAGGGCTCATGCACACGACCATTTGCTCATGCCGCATAACGGCGTTCTGCATTTTGAGGAACGGAACGGAACATCCTGCCCTCTGTAGAACTGTCCTATCCTTGTCCACAAAATGGATTTTGTCCACAAAACTATTTTTTTGCAGGACTGCGGAATAGATATACGGATGCGGACAGTACAGGGCGTGCGGTCTGCATCTTTTACAGTCCCACTGCAGATGCGGACCAAAAAAACATTTGTGTGCATGAGGCCTAACTGGGAGGATTGCTTGGTTTTAAATGCAGTAAATTATTCTCATTATAAGAGCTCACACACCGCGTATTTAGGAGTTAAACTACTACTTTTTTTTATATAGTCCTTTGTGCCAAATCCAGAAGTGGATTCACAAGGAATGAGAAATATAAAGGAAGGACCTCCTTTCTGCTAGATCCACTTCTGGTTTTGAACACCCACTGTGGGGCAGCCGCAGTGGATCGCGGACCCATTCACTTTAATGGGTCCGCGATCCGGCCGTTCCGCAAAAAGATAGGTTTTTTTGTTGTTTTTTTTTTGCGGAACGGAAGTACGGGATGAAACCACACGGACACACTCCATAGTGCTTTCGTAGGGTTCTGTTCCGGGCTTCCGTTCCGCACCATTCCGCATCTCTGGATTTGCGGACCCATTGAAGTGAATGGGTCACCACTCGTGATGCGAAATGCACACGAAACGGTGCCCTTGTATTGGGGATCCGCAAATGCAATCTGCAATACGGCCACGGAGCGCACACGTTCATGTGCAATAAACTCGTTCCTGATAATCTGCCCATCTAAAGGTGCAGCCGATTTCCCGATGAATGAGCGAAACGCTTGTTCATCAGGTGAGAACCTGCAAAAAAAGGGGGTTAGTCAGCACCTCCCAGTGCGCAGGTGCACGCTGCCATGGCACCAAAAATGGTAAAAGGCAGAGTGGATCCAGCATGCATGTGGATCCAACACTCCCAGAATTTTATGGTGGCCATTATGGCACATAACAGGTAGGTAGTGTTTAGTGTTAGGACCCGTCTTACAGAGATCGCCTTGACGTACGGCAGACGGGCTCAGATGGTTTTGTACAAAATGCATTGGCCAAGCATCTCACTTTACAAATAAGCGTAGCATTAGCACTATAATATTTGTGACTATGGCATTGTTGTACTGATTTGCAGGGTGCTGCTGCATTGTCTTTTTTCCTTTTGTTCATCAGGTGAAAAGTCATTCATGCAGGCAAGTAAATTATCGTCTCTACGGTATTGTGCTTAGAAATGCAGCATGTATAGGTAATATTTTGTTCAGGAGTTTTTCGACCACCTTCTCTAGCAGAAAAAGCAGTTTTTTGGGCCACCTGTGTGTTTTGTTGCTTTTTTATAAAGTATTTTTTTTTCGAGGCATTGTTTGCAATCTGTGTTTGTCCACTACTATTTTCTTCATTGTAATTTCCCCAATAGAGAAGGTGATGTAAAAATGCATGAGAAAATGCCAAGAGCTACAGGCAAAAAGACAAAAAATGACACCCAATTAATATAAACGGCAGTAGCAAAAAACATTTGTGTGTCCTGTGTTTCATATTTCCCATAGATTTTCAGCTAACATCTGAAGCTTGTGCTTTTACTGCAAAAAAGGCAAACGTGCAGAAAAACAACACTTAAAATGCAAAAGTACAGAAGAATTATGGTTGAAAGCACCCTGGGAACCATAATGTTATACAAAATGTGCACTATTGAAGTGCACCAGCAGAGGTCTCTCTAGTTGCATTTACTGGTTTATAGTTCAGGATTTTTTTTTCCAACAGAACATTGCAGATATATTTATGCCATTTCATTATATTTTGCTATTATTATTGTAATTATTATTATTAAGAGAAGTTTGCTATGTATACATTATATATAAATTACTGTCCTTTATTAATGCTTAATAGGTATTGCTACAAATCTTTTTCTTTGCATCTTTCGGCTTGTAAAAATGCCATGAAATCCATGTAGTCCTCAAAAAATTATTTAACGTTCGTGTTTTTGAGCCCTCATACACACGACTGTTTGCAAATTGCGGATCCGTAAAACACAGATGGCGTTTGCGGAACGGCACGGACAGCCATTGATATAACTGCCTGTTCTTGTCCGCAAAATGTACAAGAATAGGACAGCTTATATTTTTTTTGCGGACCACGGAACGGAGCAACGGATGTGGACAGCACACGGAGTGCTGTCTGCATCTTTTGTGGCCCCATTAAAATGAATGGGTCCGCATCCGAGCCACAACGGTCATATGCATGAGGCCTTAGTCACATACCTTTTTTTTTTAATAACACACCCAGAGCATGTTGCCATTTTTTTAAAAAAATTGCCAAGGGAGCCAAAGTAAACTGTCTTAAAACGACAATACAAGAGAAAACAGTGGAGCAGATTTACTAATCCTTAAAGGGGTTCTGCACTTTGTTTAAACTGATGATCTATCCTCTGGAAAGATCATCAGCATCTGATCGGCGGGGGTCCGGCACCCGGGACCCCCGCCGATCAGCTGTTTGAGAAGGCAGCGGCGCTCTAGCAAATATTCAGTCATATGACGTGTCAGGATTAGATACACAGCTCAGCAGAGAGTACCACAAAGGATAGAATTAGATACACAGCTCAGCAGACAGTATCACACAGGATAGGATTAGATACACAGCTCAGCAGAGAGTATCACAAAGGATAGAATTAGATACACAGCTCAGCAGGCAGTATGTCACAGGATAGGTTATTAGATACACAGCTCAGCAGACAGTATCACACAGGATAGGATTAGATACACAGCTCAGCAGACAGTATCACACAGGAAAGGATTAGATAAACAGCACAGAAGACAGTATCACATATGATAGGATTAGATACACAGCTCAGCAGACAGTATCACGCAGGATAGGATTAGATACACAGCTCAACAGACAGTATCAGACAGGAAAGGATTAGATAAACAGCACAGAAGACAGTATCACACAGGATAGGATTAGATACACAGCTCAACAGACAGTATCACACAGGATAGGATTAGATACACAGCTCAACAGACAGTATCACACAGGATAGGATTAGATACACAGCTCAGCAGACAGTATCACACAGGATAGGATTAGATACACAGCTCAACAGACAGTATCACACAGGATAGGATTAGATACACAGCTTAACAGACAGTATCACACAGGATAGGATTAGATACACAGCTTAACAGACAGTATCACACAGGATAGGATTAGATACACAGCTCAACAGACAGTATCACACAGGATAGGATTAGATACACCGCACAGAAGACAGTATCACACAGGATAGGAATAGCTACACAGCTAAGCAGACAGTATTACACAGGAAAGGATTAGATACACAGCACAGAAGACAGTATCACACAGGATAGGATTAGATACACAGCTCAGCAGACAGTATCACACAGGATAGGATTAGATACACAGCTCAGCAGACAGTATCACACAGGATAGTATTAGATACACAGCTCAAAAGACAGTATCACACAGGATAGGATTAGATACACAGCTCAACAGACAGTATCACAAAGGAAAGGATTAGATACACAGCTCAGCAGAGAGTATCACAAAGGAAAATATTAGATACACAGCTCAGTAGGCAGTATGTCACAGGATAGGTTATTTGATACACAGCTTAGCAGACAGTATCACGCAGGATAGGATTAGATACACAGCACAGAAGACAGTATCACACAGAATAGGATTAGATACATAGCTCAGCAGACAGTATCACGCAGGATAGGATTAGATAAACAGCTCAGCAGATAGTATTACACAGGATAGGATTAGACAGCTCAACAGACAGTATCACACAGGAAACGATTAGATACAGAACACAGAAGACAGTATCACACAGGATAGGATTAGATACATAGCTCAGCAGACAGTATCACATAGAAACATAGAATGTGTCGGCAGATAAGAACCATTTGGCCCATCTAGTCTGCCCAATATACTAAATACTATGGATAGCCCCTGGCCCTATCTTATATGAAGGATGGCCTTATGCCTATCCCATGCATGCTTAAACTCCTTCACTGTATTTGCAGCTACCACTTCTGCAGGAAGGCTATTCCATGCATCCACTACTCTCTCAGTAAAGTAATACTTTCTGATATTACTTTTAAACCTTTGCCCCTCTAATTTTAAACTATGTCCTCTTGTAGCAGTTTTTCTTCTTTTAAATATTCTCTCCTCTTTTACCTTGTTGATTCCCTTTATGTATTTAAAAGTTTCTATCATATCCCCTCTGTCTCGTCTTTCTTCCAAGCTATACATGTTAAGGTCCTTTAATCTTTCCTGGTAAGTTTTATCCTGCAATCCATGTACTAGTTTAGTAGCTCTTCTCTGAACTCTCTCCAAAGTATCAATATCCTTCTGGAGATATGGTCTCCAGTACTGAGCACAATACTCCAAATGAGGTCTCACTAGTGATCTGTAGAGCGGCATCAGCGCCTCCCTCGTTCTACTGGTAATGCCTCTCCCTATACACCCAAGCATTCTGTTAGCATTTCCTGCTGCCCTATGACATTGTCTGCCTACCTTTAAGTCTTCTGAAATAATGACCCCTAAATCCCTTTTCTCAGATACTGAGGTTAGGACTGTATCACTGATTTTATATTCTGCTCTTGGGTTTTTACGCCCCAGGTGCATTATCTTGCACTTATCAACATTACATTTTAGTTGCCAGATTTTTGACCATTCCTCTAGTTTTCCTAAGTCCTTTTCTATTTGGTGTATCCCTCCAGGAACATCAACCCTGTTACAAATCTTTGTGTCATCAGCAAAAAGACACACCTTACCACCGAGGCCTTCTGCAATTTCGCTGATAAAGATATTAAACAATATGGGTCCCAGAACAGATCCCTGAGGTACCCCACTGATAACAAGACTATGGTCTGAATATACAAACTCAAAAACACAAATGCAATCGCACTCTGCAACCAGCACTCTGCCCTGCCTCTATGTTGGATGTTGAATGAGGCATGTGCACTTGCATACAGGGTTGTGCTGACTGAACCCCCCACATTTTTTCTTTGTAGTATATATTGGAGGCGTGGCGATCTCCATGCAGTCATGCACACCTGACCGGTTAGTCTGCCCTGGAGGCTGGTTTTAAAGTCAGTATAAAACTGAGTCTGCTTTTATAGCGCCTACCAGTAGCCATTTGGCTCCAGGAGAAGTATATAGTGGGCTCAGCATGCATGTTGGTACTTGCATCCCTGGATCCGATGGAAGCTGTTATGGCACCGGACGGGGTTCAAAGCAGAGTGTGCCTGGCATGCATGCTGTACCTGCGCTCCCTGAACTTTGTGTGGCTGTCATGGCCCAGAATAGGTAGGAACTAGTGTTAGGGACCACTCATAGAGGCGACCTTGACGTGGTGAGTGGCTTATTACGCTTTGGCCAAAATGTACACGAATGCCTCATTCAACATCCAGCATAGAGGCAGGGCAGAGTGCTGGTTGCAGAGTGCGATTGCATTTGTGTTTTTGCGTTTGTATGTGTATTTCGCCATAGCAATGTGCACCTGCATACAGGGTTGTGCTGACTGAACCCCCCACATTTTTTCTTTATGGTCTGAATATACTCCATTGACTACAACCCTCTGTTGTCTGTCCCTTAGCCACTGCCTAATTGTCACAACCAGACAGCTGAGAAGCTCTGACAGAGGCCTTTCAGAACCTCCTCCTTGAGTTCTCTTTGTTGTGCTGTTCAGTTCCTCATCTCGTTAGCCTCTCTCAGCTGTCATGGAGTTGGACTGATTGCATC
Organism: Bufo gargarizans; assembly: GCF_014858855.1. Taxonomy (NCBI): domain Eukaryota; kingdom Metazoa; phylum Chordata; class Amphibia; order Anura; family Bufonidae; genus Bufo; species Bufo gargarizans. Next base: position 319,825,749 of record NC_058081.1, read on the forward strand.
CCTTTAAATTCCGCCCCATAATGCATTACATTATCTGTTATTTTCTGTTTGCTGGATCCCAGGTGACCCTGACTCCCTCCGTGTCTGGTGTAGGGAGCCGGTGGTCGTGTCCCCTCACTATTGTAGGGTGTTCAGGGGTTATATAGTCGAGGTACAGGGATATGCAACCTTCCACCTTTCGGATCTTTGCATAGGCTGAGCAGCCAGGGAAAGTCTCAGGTCTTGTGCAGGGGTCTCCCTTTTGGTTCCTTAGCTTTGGATCCAGTCAGTCATATATGCATGTTGCTTTGTCTTGTTTCCTGTACACCGTCCGTGACATTATAAGCCGCCAAAACCGTCTCAAGCATGGATCCGGTTTCACTTTTGGCTGAACGCTTCCAGGGTCTTTCATTGGAGGTAGCTGATCTCCGTAAGATTTTTTCTCAGCTTCAAGTGACCGGTTCAGCTTGCGTTCATGGAGTTTGTTCTGAGCCTAAGATCTCGCTCCCGGATACGTTCTCCGGGGTTAGTGAGAATTTTGTGCGTTTTAGAGAGGCTTGCTAACTCCATTTTCGCCTTCTTCCCCATTCCTCTGGTGATGAGGAACGGAGGGTGGGGATCATTATATCGCTGCTCAGGGGTAACGCTCAGTCTTGGGCCTTTTCGCTGCCGGAGGGGGCACGGCCTCTCCGTTCAGTGGATGAATTCTTTTTAGCCCTGGGTCAGATATATGATGATCCGGATCGTATTGCTCTGGCTGAGTCTAGATTGTATTGCTGAGTCTAGACTACGTCTATTATGCCAGGGTAAACAATCCGCAGAAATATACTGCTCAGAATTTCAGAGATGGGCAGTTGATACTGGTTGGAATGATGCTGCACTCCGAAGTCAATTCTGCCATGGTCTTTCAGAGGGATTGAAAGATGCATTTGCCTTTCATGAGAGGCCTATTTCTTTGGACTCTGCTATGTCTCAGGCCGTTCGTATTGACAGGCGTCTTAGAGAGAGAGGAGAGATGTCCCCTTCCTGTCATACTCAGTCCCAGGACAGTGCAGCGGTCCCATTCTGTGCGCAGGGGTCTCAGTCGCTGTCAGCCCCTTCTGAGCAGGAGCCCATGCAGCTGGGGTTGATTGCTTCTGACAATAGAAGATTCAGCTTGCATGGGAGGGTTTGTTTTTGTTGTGGAGGTATAAATCATTTGGCAAATATTTGTCCCTCTAGAAGATTCAGGCAGTTTTCTGGGAGTAATAAAGAAACAAACAGGAAAAAATCTTTTAAAAATGTTCCGTCTGTTACTATTGGCAGGGTTGAGGCGGAAATTGAAGGTTTTCCGTTTGCTTGTAGTTCCCGTTTTGTCCTGCCGGCTAGGGTGGCGCTAGAGAGCAAGAACATTTTTTGTGAGATTTTTGTGGATAGTGGAGCAGCGGTCAATCTCATTGATAATCAATTTGCGATAACTCATGGTTTCCAGGTGCGCACTTTGGGAAAGGATATTCCTGTTTTCGCTATTGATTCCGCTCCACTTTCTCAGAAATCATTAAAGGGCATAGTTCACGATATCCGTTTAATTGTGAGTGATGCTCATGTTGAGGATGTGTCATGTTTCGTCCTTAGCGGTTTGCCTACTCCTCTAGTGTTGGGGCTACCCTGGCTCACTAAACATAACCCCACCATTGATTGGCAAGCGAGGCAAATAAATGGTTGGAGTGACTTTTGCAGAGAGAATTGCCTCACGACATCTGTTTCTGAGGTTGCTACTAAGACTGTACCATCTTTTCTCTCTGAATTTTCGGATGTCTTCTCTGAGAGTGGAGTTCAGGATTTGCCCCCGCACAGGGAGTACGATTGCCCTATTAATCTCATCCTAGGCGCCAAACTGCCTAAATCTCGTTTATACAATCTTTCCCAACCTGAGAGGATCGCTATGCGTGCTTATATCTCTGAGAGTCTGAGAAAAGGACACATACGACCCTCGAAGTCACCTGTTGCCGCTGGTTTTTTCTTTGTTAAGAAAAAAGATGGTTCTTTAAGACCTTGTCTGGATTTCAGGGAGCTGAACAGTATCACTATTCGTGACCCTTATCCGCTTCCTCTGATCCCGGACCTGTTTAACCAGGTTGTTGGGGCTAAAGTCTTTTCCAAATTAGATCTAAGAGGGGCATACAACCTGGTCAGGGTCAGAGTAGGAGATGAATGGAAGACGGCCTTCAATACCCCTGAGGGCCATTTTGAGAATTTGGTTATGCCTTTTGGTTTGATGAATGCCCCAGCCGTTTTTCAGCATTTCGTGAACAGCATTTTTTATCATTTGATGGGAAAATTTGTATTAGTGTATTTGGATGACATTTTTATTTTCTCTCCTGATTTCAAAACTCATGAGGAACATTTACGTCAAGTCTTGCTCATCCTGCGGGAGAATAAATTATATGCGAAACTGGAAAAATGTGTGTTTGCGGTTCCAGAAATTCAATTTCTGGGATTCCTTCTCTCCGCTTCTGGTTTTCGCATGGACCCCGAGAAGGTCCGCGCTGTGCTTGAGTGGGAGCTTCCTGAGAATCAGAAGGCGCTGATGCGGTTTTTGGGCTTTGCCAATTATTACAGGAAGTTTATTTTGAATTATTCCTCTACTGTTAAACCACTCACTGATATGACCAGAAAGGGGGTAGATTTTTCTTCTTAGTCAGTAGAGGCGCGTAAGGCTTTTTCTAATATCAAGGAGAGTTTTGCTTCCGCTCCCATCTTGGTGCAACCTGATATTTCTTTACCCTTCATAGTTGAGGTTGATGCTTCTGAGGTGGGTGTGGGGGCGGTCTTGTCTCAGGGTTCCTCTCCTGCCAAATGGCGACCGTGTGCCTTTTTCTCAAAAAAACTCTCCTCCGCAGAGAGAAATTACGATGTGGGAGATAGGGAATTGTTGGCCATCAAGTTGGCTTTTGAGGAATGGCGCCATTGGCTAGAGGGAGCCAGAAACCCTATTACCGTATTTACTGACCATAAAAATCTGGCCTACTTGGAGTCAGCCAAGCGTCTGAACCCGAGACAGGCCAGATGGTCTTTGTTCTTTTCTAGGTTTAATTTTGTGGTCACATTCAGCCCTGGAGTTAAGAATGTGAAGGCAGATGCCCTGTCACGTTGTTTTCCGGGAGGCGGGAATTTTGAAGGCCCGGGTCCCATTTTGGCTGAAGGTGTGGTGGTCTCTGCTCTCTTTTCTGAATTGGAGGCAGAGGTGCAGGCAGCCCAGTCAGAGGCTCCTGATCTTTGTCCTCCTGGGAGGTTGTTTGTGCCTCTCGCTTTAAGACACAAGATTTTTAAGGAACACCACGATACGGTCCTTGCTGGGCACCCGGGGGCAAGAGCCACACTGGATCTCATCACTCGGAGATTCTGGTGGCCTGCGCTTCGTAAGTCGGTTGAGGGTTTTGTGGCAGCCTGCGAGACTTGCGCTCGTGCCAAAGTCCCTCATTCACGGCCATCAGGTCCTCCTCTCCTTCCCTTACCCATTCCTTCCCGTCCTTGGACACATCTGTCCATGGACTTTATAACGGACCTGCCTCGTTCCTCGGGGAAGACTGTGATTCTGGTGGTGGTGGACCGTTTTAGCAAAATGGTGCATTTCATCCCTTTTCCTGGTTTGCCCAATGCTAAGACGCTGGCGCAGGCATTTATTGATCACATTGTCAAATTGCATGGTATTCCTTCAGACATAGTCTCTGATAGGGGCACGCAGTTTGTTTCCAGATTCTGGAAGGCTTTCTGTTCTCGCTTGAGGGTTCGGTTGTCATTCTCTTCTGCTTTCCACCCGCAGTCGAATGGCCAGACAGAGCGCGTCAATCAGAATCTGGAGACATATCTGCGCTGTTTTGTGGCGGAGAATCAAGAGGATTGGTGTTCTTTTTTGTCCCTTGCTGAGTTTGCTTTAAATAACCGTCGTCAGGAGTCCTCTGATAAGTCACCATTTTTTGGTGCATATGGGTTTCATCCGCAGTTTGGGACTTTCTCGGGAGAGGGGTCTTCTGGTTTACCTGATGAGGACAGATTCTCCTCGTCTTTGTCATCTATTTGGCAAAAGATTCAGGATAATCTAAAGAGCATGAGTGAGAGATATAAGCATGTGGCAGATAAGAGACGTGTGCTTGGTCCGGACCTGAATGTTGGTGATCTGGTGTGGTTGTCTACCAAGAATATCAAATTGAAGGTTCCCTCCTGGAAGTTGGGTCCTAGGTTTATTGGGCCTTACAAAATCCTGTCTGTCATCAATCCCGTTGCCTACCGTCTTGATCTTCCTCAGACTTGGAAGATCCATAATGTTTTTCATAAGTCCTTATTGAAACCTTATGTTCAACCCATTGTACCCTCGCTTTTGCCTCCTCCTCCGATTATGGTTGATGGGAATCTTGAATTTCAGGTCTCTAGGATTGTGGATTCTCGTCTTGTCCGCGGTTCTCTTCAGCACCTTGTTCATTGGGAGGGTTATGGTCCTGAGGAGAGGATGTGGGTTCCAGTGACGGACATTAAGGCCTCTCATCTCATCAGGGCTTTCCATAGGTCCCATCCTGAGAAGGTGGGCTCTGAATGTCCGGAGTCCACTCGTAGAGGGAGGGGTACTGTCACAACCAGACAGCTGAGAAGCTCTGACAGAGGCCTTTGAGAACCTCATCCTTGAGTTCTCTTTGTTGTGCTGTTCAGTTCCTCATCTCGTTAGCCTCTCTCAGCTGTCATGGAGTTGGACTGATTGCATCCCTTTAAATTCCGCCCCATAATGCATTACTGGGCGGCTTATACTACTTCCTGGAGTGTGTGTGCATGCTGATATTGTTTTCCTGTCTGCTACAAAGTTAAGTGCTGAACATTTATCTGTTATTTTCTGTTTGCTGGATCCCAGGTGACCCTGACTCCCTCCGTGTCTGGTGTAGGGAGCCGGTGGTCATGTCCCCTCACTATTGTAGGGTGTTCAGGGGTTATATAGTCGAGGTACGGGGATATGCAACCTTCCACCTTTCGGATCTTTGCATAGGCTGAGCAGCCAGGGAAAGTCTCAGGTCTTGTGCAGGGGTCTCCCTTTTGGTTCCTTAGCTTTGGATCCACTCAGTCATATATGCATGTTGCTTTGTCTTGTTTCCTGTACACCGTCCGTGACACTAATCCATTCAACAATATGGGAGTCCAAGCCCAAAGACTCTAATTTATTGATAAGCCTTTTATGTGGGACAGAATCAAAAGCTTTACTAAAGTCTAGATAAGCGATGTCTACTGCACCTCCGCCATCTATTATTTTTGTCACCCAATCAAAAAAATCTATAAGATTAGTTTGACATGATCTCCCTGAAGTAAACCCATGCTGTTTTTCATCTTTCAATCCATGGGATTTTAGATGTTCCACAATCCTCTCCTTGAGTATGGTTTCCATTAATTTCCACACTATTGATGTCAGGCTTACTGGCCTATGGTTGCCCGATTCCTCCCTACTGCCTTTCTTGTGAATGGGCATAACATTTACTAATTTCCAATCTTCTGGGATGACTCCTGTTGCCAGTGATTGGTTAAATAAATCTGTTAATGGTTTTGCTAGTTCACCGCTGAGCTCTTTTAATAGCTTTGGGTGTATCCCATCAGGCCCCTGTGACTTATTTGAATTAATTTTAGACAGCTGACTTCGAACAGATTCCTTAGTCTTCCTTCCTAACTCAGGTCCTTTTCCTTTATGTTCCTTTGTAAAAACTGAACAGAATTATTCATTGAGGCAGTCAGCTAGTTCTTTATCTTATTCCATATACCTTCCTTCTTTTGTTTTGAATTTGGTAATTCCTTGTTTTAGTTTCCTTTTTTCATTTATGTATCTGAAGAATGTCTTATCGCCTTTTTTCACTGACTGAGCTAATTTCTCTTCTGCCTGCGCTTTAGAAGCTCTTATAACTTGTTTGGCCTCTCTCTGTCTAATCTTATAAATTTGCCTGTCATCCTCGTTTTTCTTTTTGTTTTTTGTTTTTATAATTACTAAATGCTATCTTTTTGTTTTTAATGATTTTGGCCACTTCTGAGGAGTACCACAGTGGTCTCTTCCTTTTTTTGCTTTTACTGACAAGCCTAATGCAATTTTCTGTTGCCTTCAATAGTGCCACTTTTAAGTAGTCCCATTTCTCCTGGACTCCATTGAAACTGTTCCAGTCTGATAGGAACTCGTATACCACTAATTTAATTTTAGAAAAGTCCGTTTTTCTAAAATCTAAAACTTTTGTTTTTGTGTTGTGTGAATCAGTCACTGTACTTATAGTAAACCACACTGACTGGCTATTACTAGATCCCAAGCTTTCCCCTACAGTACTATCAGATACCAAATTCCCATTTGTGAACACTAAATCTAAAATAGCCTCCTTCCAGGTTGGCTCCTCAACTACTTGCTGTGAAGATAATCCCAGTAGGGAATTAAGAATATCTGTACTCCTGGCAGAACTAGCTATTTAGATTTTCCAGTTTACATCAGGAAGATTAAAATCTCCCATAATGATAACTTCCCCCTTCAATGTAATTTTAGCTACTTCCTCAACTAATAGATCATCACATTTTTTGACTCGGCTAGGTGGTCTATATATCACACCTAAACAAGTTACCTTATGATTATGAAGCTGCAAGGTAACCCAAACTGACTCTAAATTGGTCTCGCTAACTTGTATTAAATTAGATTTTATGCTATCTTTCACATACAGGGCCACCCTTCTTGCCTTCTCTGTCTTTCCTATATAGAGAGAACCCTGGAATTGTTATATCCCAGTCATTACTTCCATTGATCCACGTCTCAGTAACAGCCACTGAATCTATATTCTCAGATGCCATTATAGCCTCAAGTTCATTGATCTTATTCCCTAAACTGCGAGCATTTGTAGACAAGACTCTGAGCTTGTCATTTCTTAACCTATGTGCTACTCGCATCTTCTGGTATTGTTCTGGGGGGCAGTCGGACTGCTGGATTGTCACTCTTTTGCCCCCCTTTCCTAGTTTAAATGCTCCCTAGCAAATACTTGGAACTGTTTACCGATGACATTCGTTCCCTTGAGAGAAAGATGCAAACCATATTTCTTGTACAGCTCTTTTCCATTCCAACGAGAGCTAACATGAGACACAAAGTCAAACCTTTGGTTCAGACACCATTCACCAAGCCATACATTGAATTCCTTAATGTGCATCTTCCTGTCATGCTGAAGGTTATGCACAGGCAAAACTGCAGAGAATGAAACAGTTGATGCAACCTCTTATATATCATTTCCAAGTGTGTGAAAAGCTTCCTTCACCTTTGAAACCTCATTGCAAGCCATATCATTTGTCCCAAGATGGACAATGACATCCCTTTCCTGCTTTGCCTGCCTAACAATATTAAGGATCCGTCGTCTACCCCTGCTAGCGGTAGCACCAGGGAGACATATCACAACACCATTTTCCTCAAACTTCACACCTCTTATGATTGAATCGACCACCAACAGCTGCTTACTATCAGTCCTCACCTTCTCCTTTTTTGTCTTTGGCTGCAGTCTTGCATACTTTAGGCAAGGGAGATGATGGTTTCTCACCCACTGTGCTTGAGCCATCCTCCATGTTGCTCTTGCACTCTGAAAGTGCTGCAAATGAAATATGGAGAGCCACAGACTGTGGGGCATGTCTTCTATCAACAACTCTCAGTCTACCAGAACCTGCTGTAAACCATCTTCCATTTCTAGGGGGCCTCTGTGGCAGTGGCATTGCAACGTTCTCAGCCTGAGTTTGTTTAACGGTTAATTTACAAATCTCAGATTTAAAAAATGCTATTTCCTGCTGCATTATGGAGAGCTGTCTACAGATCAGACAGCATCCAAACCGCTGAAGAATGGAACCTGAAATAAAAGCACAACAATTCCTGCACAGAACCAGGTCTGCCATTTTAAAGAGAGAAAAGATTTTAAACAAACAAATCTTACTTTGTAGATTGTATCCACCTCCAGATTACCTCCTGAGTATCACTTGAATATCTCCAATGCACTTATAAAAATCAGCACTTGGAAAATCAGCAAGCTATAATTAGGCAAGCTAATATTATGTGGCTACATATACACACACTCCCACAAAAGCTCCTCCCCAACAACAAATTTAACACCTTAATCAGCTATGCTCATTTGCAATCAGACAATAGTGATAACCTGTCTAACAAATTCCTTACCTGTTTTGAAACACAGTGTCTGAGTATCCACCAGAAACACTGCTGAAGTTCTGCTACAGTGGAAGATCTCTAAGTCTCCTGAATATCTCCAATGCACTTATAAAAATCAGCACTTGAAAAATCAGCAAGCTAGGATAGGATAGGATTAGATACACAGCTCAGCAGACAGTATCACACAAGACAGGATTAGATACATAGCTCAGCAGGAAGTATCACACAGAATAGGATATTAGATACACAGCTCAGCAGAGAGTATCAGAAAGGATAGGATTAGCTACACAGCTCAACAGACAGTATCACACAGGATAGGATTAGATACAAAGCTCAGCAAACAATATCACACAACATAAGATTAAATACATAGCTCAGCAGGCAGTATCATACAGGATAGGATATTAGATACACAGCTCAGCAGAGAGTATTACAAAGGATAGGATTAGATACACAACTCAGCAGACACTATCACACATGACAGGATTAGATACATAGCTCAGCAGGAAGTATCACACAGGATAGGATATTAGATACACAGCTCAGCAGAGAGTATCACAAAGGATAGGATTAGATACACAGCTTAACAGACAGTATCACACAGGATAGGATTAGATAAAATGCTCAGCAGACAGTATCAGACAACATAAGATTAGATACACAGCTCAGCAGGCAATATCACACAGGATAGGATATTAGATACACAGTTTAGCAGACAGTGGGGCGGGGTACTGTAGAGGTCACTGTTGAAGAGGTGGGCACTGTGGAGGTCGCTGTTAAAGGGGCAGGCACTGTGGAGGTAACTGTTAACGGGATAGGCACTATGGAGGTCACTGTTAAAGGGGCAAACACTGTGGAGGTCACTGCTAAAGGGGCAAGCACTGTGGATGTCACTGTTAAAGGGGCGAGCACTGTGGATGTTACTGTTAAAGGGGCGGGCACTGTGGAAGTCACTGTTAAAGGGGCGGACACTGTGGAAGTCACTGTTAAAGGGGCGGGCACTGTGGAAGTCACTGTTAAAGGGTCAGGCACTGTGGAGGTCTCTATTAAAAGGGCAGGCACTGTGGAGGTCACTGTTAAAGGGGCAGCCACTGGAGGTCAACGTTAAGGGGATGGGCTGCTGTGGAGGTCCCATTTCAAAGTGGCAATGCACTGTGGGGGGTCAGTGTAAATGGGTGGGGTATTGTGAAGTTCACTGTTAAAGGGGTGGGGTGCTGTAGAGGTCAAATTTATGGGGGATACTGTCAATATCTTTTAAAGACACACAGAAACATTAAATTAAAGGGATTCTGTCACCAGTTTTTGACCCCCACATTCAAAAATATAGTTATGTGCATGGAGCTCTTGTGATTCCTAATGTGGTCTTATAAGCTAAATCTGTAGGCTCATTTAGTGTAAAAAAACTTTTAATCTAACCTGTCATTCATCTCACTAAGGTGCCCAGGGGGATGCTCATGTCTTCCAGATGCCGCCTGCACCCGCTGCCGTTCGTGCCCAGCTCCTCCTTTGCTGTCATCAGCGCCGCCACAGAATCCTTTGCTACTCCTCCGGCTCTCCCTCACTCCCCCCTCATTCTTCTCTAACATCCCGCGCGTGCGCACAGGCCTGTGCCTGATGCGCCCGTGCGGACTTCTCCGCTCGGCTTCATTGAGCGAAGTGCGAATGCGCCGGCACTTCGCTCAACCTCCCGATGACCTGAAGGCTGGCGCCAGTGTTCAATGAAGCCGAACGGAGAAGTCCGCACGGGCGCATCAGGCACAGGCCTGTGCGCACGCGCGGGATGTTAGAGAAGAAGGAGGGGGGAGTGAGGGAGAGCCGGAGGAGTAGCAAAGGATTCTGAGGCGGCGCTGATTACAGCAAAGGAGGAGCTGGGCACGAACGGCAGCGTGTGCGGGCGGCATTTGGAAGACATGAGCATCCCCCTGGGCACCTTAGTGAGATGAATGACAGGTTAGATAAAACGTTTTTTACACTAAATGAGCCTACAGATTTAGCTTATAAGACCACATTAGGAATCACAAGAGCTCCCTGAACATAACCATATTTTTTAATGTGGGGGTCAAAAACTGGTGATAGAATCCCTTTAAATAGATGAAATATACCCGTGCGAAGCAGAGTCCTTCTGCTAGTATAATATATATATTATATAATGCAAATATATATAATAATATAATTAACCTAATACAGTGGTCGGCAAACTGCGTCTCGCGAGCCACAAGCAGCTCTATAGCCCCTTGAATGCGGCTCTTACAGGGGCCCCCCAGCGCCGGCCCGCAATACTAGCGCTGCTAAGTTTCCAAACTGTGCATAGAGTTATGGAAAGGAGGGGGCCCCCCCCGCTAGCGGCCGCTCTGAGCCCTGCTCTGCCTGCCTCTTTAAGAGACTCGAGCGGTGGCTGTGAGTAAGTGTGCCGTCGCTGCCGCACAGGCAGGCACGTCTTCGCGTCTGTCTGACATTGCTACAGCTCCGCCCCCAGAGCAGAGAAGAAGAAGGAGCGAACCGCGCCAGTGGCAGCCAGCCACAGCCCAGACTCTGCCAGGGAAGGCCCGCCGCCCACACAAAGAAGAATCTTCTGAGACTGTGACAGGAGGCAGCCAGGTAGGTAGGTTTGATTAATTATGACAACTTAGTTACTGGATCCTATTCCCACCATCTCACTTGTCCCAGTAGTGCAAGCCAGTGTACTAGCCCGCCCTGGTTCTGTTTTTTGGACTGGAGAAATGTGCATTGGATTGGGGGGGGAGGGGAAGTCATGAGAGAGATGTCTGTGCATGTGCTGGCATTGGCACTGCTGGAAAAATGTGCCATGGGGCTGCCCTGGTTCTGTTTGAACTGGAGAAATGTGCATGGGGGGTCGAATGACTCAGAGTCATGAGAGAGATGTGACAGAACCAGGGCGGCCCCATGGCACATTTCTCCAGCAGTGCCAGCACATGCACAGACATCTCTCTCATGACTCCCCCCATGCACATTTCTCCAGTCCACACAGAACCAGGGCGGCCGCGGCCCCATGGCACATTTCTCCAGCAGTGCCAGCACATGCACAGACATCTCTCTCATGACTCTGAGTCATTCGCCCCCCCCCCCCCCCAATGCACATTTCTCCAGTCCAAACAGAACCAGGGGGACCGTGGCCCCATGGCACATTTCTCCAGCAGTGCCAGTGCCAGCACATGCACAGACATCTCAGATTCATGAGAGATGTCTGTGCATGGGCTGGCACTGGCACTGCTGGAGAAATGTGCCATGGGGCCACGGTCCCCCTGGTTCTGTTTGGACTGGAGAAATGTGCATTGGGGGTGCTTTATTGTTTTTCGCCCCAGGAGCCCATTTCACCTAGCAAAGCTGGAGAGGGCGTGTACATCTCATATCACCCATATTTACTCCCACTATTAGTAACCTCCTCCTTTCTCTGCTTTTAAAACAGATAGTAATACCTCTTAATATAGTTATTACTTTACATTTCCCATATGTCTACTTCATGTTTGAATCATTTTGCAAATGACATTTTCTTTTTTTTTTTGGGACGTTAGACGGCTTAGAAGATTAAAAGCACTTTTTAAGGACCAGTTCAGGTCTGAAGTCACTTTGTGAAGCTTACATAATAGAAACCACCCATAAATGGCCCCATTTTAGAAACTACACCCCTCAAGGTATTCAAAACAGATTTTACAAACTTTCTTAACCCTTTAGGTGTTCCACAAGAATTAAAGGAAAATGTAGATGAAGTTTCAGAATTTCACTTTTTTGGCAGATTTTCCATTTGAATTAATTTTTTCTAGTAACAAACCAAGGGTTAACAGCCAAACAAAACTCAACATTTATTGCCCTGATTCTGTTGTTTACAGAAACACCCCTTATGTGGTCGTAAACTGCTGTACGGGCACACGGCAGGGCGCAGAAGGACAGGAACGTCATATGGTTCTTGGAAGGCAGATTTCACTGAGATAATTTTAAGTTGCCATGTCACATTTGAATACCCCCTGATGCACCCCTAGAGTAGAAACTCCCAAAAAATGACCACATTTTGGAAACTACGGGATAAGGTGGCAGTTTTGTTGGTACTATTTTAGGGTACATATGATTTTTAGTTGCTCTATATTACACTTTTTGTGAGGCAAGGTAACAAAAAAAATAGCTGTTTTGGTATTTTTTGTTATTTACAATATTCATCTGACAGGTTACATCATGTGGTATTTTTATAGACCAGGTTGTTACGGATGCAACAATAGCAAATATACTTTTTTTGTCTGTTTGTTTTCAGTTTTACATAATAAATTATTTTTGAAATTAATGAAAGCCATATTTTTTATTTTTTTGGGCGACTGTCTTATTTAGGGGCTAATTTTTTTCAGTATGAGATGACTGTTTGATTGGAACTATTTTAGGGTGCATATGACTTTTTGATCACTTGGTATTATACATTTTGTGATGTAAGGTGATAAAAAATAGCTTTTTTGACACTTTTTATAAAAAATGTTTACGGTGTTCATCTGAAGGGGTTAGGTCATGTGATATTTTTATACAGCAGGTTTTTATGGATGCGGCGATACCTAATATGTATACTTTTTTTATTTATTTAAGTTTTACACAATAACAGCATTTTTTAAACCAAAAAAAATAATGTTTAGTGTCTCCATATTCTGAGAGCCATAGTCTTTTTTTTATTTTTTGGGTGATTGTCTTAGGTAGGGTCTCATTTTTTGCGGGATGAGATTATGGTTTGATTGGTATGATTTTCGGGTGTGTATGACTTTTTGATCGCTTGGTATTACACTTTTTGTGATATAAAGTGACAAAAAAATTGCTTTTTTTGACACCGTTTTTATTTGATCTTTTTTACAGTGTTGACCTGAGGGGTTAGGTCATGTGATATTTTTATAGAGAAGGTCAATATGGACGCGGAGATACATAATATGTAAACTTTTTTCATTTTTTTTACATTTAACACAATAAAAGCATTTTTGAAACAAAAAAAAATCATGTTTTAGTGTCTCCATAGTGTGAGAGCCATAGTTTATTTTATTTTTTGCGCAATTGTCTTAGTTAGTGGCTCATTTTTTGCGGGATGAGGTGACGGTTAGATTGGTACTATTTTGGGGGGCATACGCCTTTTTGATCGCTTGGTGTTGCATTTTTAGTGATGTAAGGTGACAAAAAAATGATTTTTTTTAGCACAGTTTTTATTTTATTTTTTTGACGGTGCTTACCTGAGGGGTTAGGTCATGTGATATTTTTATAGAAATGGTCGATATGGACGTGGCGATACCTAATATGTGTACAATTTTTTATACTTTATTTTGGGAATGGGATGCTTTTTTTTTTTACTTGAAACTTTACATTTTTTTGTAAAAATTTATTTTTTTAACTTCTTTTTTAACTTTTTTTTTTTTTTGTCCCACTCTGGGACTTCAAATTTTGGGGGTCTGATCCCCTTTACAATAAATTACAATACTTCTGTATAATGCATTGGCTGTAACTGTATTACACACTGTAATACACTTACAGCTTCCTGCCTGTGAGAACCAGGGGGCTGGATCTCACAGGATGTCACAGAAGGCAGCCACGATGCCTAAGGAAGGCATTTGGCTGCCTTCCCTGTCATTGGGTCCCCGTCACAGCAGCTTAGGGACCCAATAGCCACCCCGCAACCGGCAGGATCCCACACGTGCCGCGGTCAGCGCTGACTGCAGCAGTGCGAGGGTTAATGCGCCGGCATCTGTGTTTACACCAATGCCGGCGCATACAGCAGGGATCCGGCTATCAGTGACTGCCGGACCCCTGCCGCTGATCGGGCAGGCGCAGTTCCTGCACAGGCCGATCAGCCCGCAGTACATGTATGGCGCTGGTCCTTAAGTCACGTCCACCAGTGCCGTCCTTAAGGGGTTAACCTTCTTTATTTATAGTTGCTTCTCCCACAATGCTGTGCGGTTTATAGCTTCACTTTCCGTTGTTGATTGCTGGTGTGTGGATCTCGGCGGAATTTCTGGTGCTTCCATTGCTTCTTTGAAGTTAAGTCTTTCCTTTCCCTCTTGTATTTTGTTTGGGTTCTGTGAGTTGCATTTCCCTATTGTTTGTATTAGGCCTAAGGGAGACTCCTGTTCGTCCTTCCTTTTGGAAGTCCCTGCCATTAGTAACAGGGTAGATATTCCTGTGTATGAACACACCTACAGATTTAATAGAATTAACACTCATGCTTTATGAGATGTGTTATCTACACTACGTGCAGAATTATTAGGCAAATGAGTATTTTGACCACATCATCCTCTTTATGCATGTTGTCTTACTCCAAGCTGTATAGGCTCGAAAGCCTACTACCAATTAAGCATATTAGGTGATGTGCATCTCTGTAATGAGAAGGGGTGTGGTCTAATGACATCAACACCCTATATCAGGTGTGCATAATTATTAGGCAACTTCCTTTCCTTTGGCAAAATGGGTCAAAAGAAGGACTTGACAGGCTCAGAAAAGTCAAAAATAGTGAGATATCTTGCAGAGGGATGCAGCACTCTTAAAATTGCAAAGCTTCTGAAGCGTGATCATCGAACAATCAAGCGTTTCATTCAAAATAGTCAACAGGGTCGCAAGAAGCGTGTGGAAAAACCAAGGCGCAAAATAACTGCCCATGAACTGAGAAAAGTCAAGCGTGCAGCTGCCAAGATGCCACTTGCCACCAGTTTGGCCATATTTCAGAGCTGCAACATCACTGGAGTGCCCAAAAGCACAAGGTGTGCAATACTCAGAGACATGGCCAAGGTAAGAAAGGCTGAAAGACGACCACCACTGAACAAGACACACAAGCTGAAACGTCAAGACTGGGCCAAGAAATATCTCAAGACTGATTTTTCTAAGGTTTTATGGACTGATGAAATGAGAGTGAGTCTTGATGGGCCAGATGGCTGGATTGGTAAAGGGCAGAGAGCTCCAGTCCGACTCAGACGCCAGCAAGGTGGAGGTGGAGTACTGGTTTGGGCTGGTATCATCAAAGATGAGCTTGTGGGGCCTTTTTGGGTTGAGGATGGAGTCAAGCTCAACTCCCAGTCCTACTGCCAGTTTCTGGAAGACACCTTCTTCAAGCAGTGGTACAGGAAGAAGTCTGCAAGGTAAGAAAAACATGATTTTCATGCAGGACAATGCTCCATCACACGCGTCCAAGTACTCCACAACGTGGCTGGCAAGAAAGGGTATAAAAGAAGAAAATCTAATGACATGGCCTCCTTGTTCACCTGATCTGAACCCCATTGAGAACCTGTGGTCCATCATCAAATGTGAGATTTACAAGGAGGGAAAACAGTACACCTCTCTGAACAGTGTCTGGGAGGCTGTGGTTGCTGCTGCACGCAATGTTGATGGTGAGCAGATCAAAACACTGACAGAATCCATGGATGGCAGGCTTTTGAGTGTCCTTGCAAAGAAAGGTGGCTATATTGGTCACTGATTTGTTTTTGTTTTGTTTTTGAATGTCAGAAATGTATATTTGTGAATGTTGAGATGTTATATTGGTTTCACTGGTAAAAATAAATAATTGAAATGGGTATATATTTGTTTTTTGTTAAGTTGCCTAATAATTATGTACAGTAATAGTCACCTGCACACACAGATATCCCCCTAAAATAGCTAAAACTAAAAACAAACTAAAAACTACTTCCAAAAATATTCAGCTTTGATATTAATGAGTTTTTTGGGTTCATTGAGAACATGGTTGTTGTTCAATAATAAAATTAATCCTCAAAAATACAACTTGCCTAATAATTCTGCACTCCCTGTAAACTAAATGCGTTAAGTACACACCTTCAATTGCTTTTCAATGGCTTTTGCTTCAAGATAACATGATGAGTTAATAAATTTGAATTAAGAGTTTGAGTGTTAACCCTGCTACATCCGTACCCCTGGGGTCTGTTCATACAGATAGTCAGTCAGGATTTTGGTTAGAGTTTTACTAGGAGGTGTCCATCATCCTTCCTTAGTTCTCAGGCCTGATTCCCTGTTCCCCCTTCCCTCTTGCTCGGCTTGGCGTTTCCCTCCCACACCGAAGCGTGTCAATATAAACTGCCAAAACCATCATTTTTTGTTTGTGTGCAGCCATGGATCCTATTGCTGCACTGGCAGGTCAGCTGCAAAAGCTGTCTTTGGCGGTAGCTGACCTCCGCACGACCGTCTCACAGATGCAGAGACCACAGGCTGCTGGTCCTAGTGGTGGTGTTTACCAGGCTTGTCTCGAACCTAAACAGACAGATTCTCTGGGGGATGTGATAATTTTATTTTGTTTAGGGAGTGGTTATTTCCTTGCTTAAAGGGGATGTGGTTATTTCCTTGCTTAAAGGGAATGCGCAGTCATAGGCTTTTTCTTTTTGGCGACCGGATCGCAGTCTCTTCGGTCGGTAGATGAATTTTCGAAGCTTTGGGTCTTATCTATGATGATCCAGATCGGTGCCTCTCTAGCCGAAACCAAGCTGTGCAGCCTTCGTCAGGGTGACTGTTCCGCTGAGATTTATTGCTGAGTTTAGGAGGTGGGCTACGGATACGGAGTGAAACGATCCTGCCCTCCGTAGCCAGTTTTGTCAGGGGTTATCGGAGCAGCTTAAGGACGTCTTGGGTTTTCATGAAAACCCAGTGTCTCTGGAGTCTACTATGTATCTGGCTATACACATGGATAGACACCTGAGAGAGAGAGATCTAGGGGCCCCCACTCTCAGGACATAATATCACATGATGTATCGTCCTCCTCTGATACTTTGGGTGAAGCCTATCCTTGGTTTATGTCTGGGGACGAACCCATGCCATTAGGGGGAGCTACTCCTGGATCCGCTTTTAAGCATAGTGGTAATAGGAGGGGAGTGTGCTTTTTCTATGGACAAAAGGGACATTATCAGAGAATGTCCATGCATTCAACGGCAAAGAGTAAAAAAGAGGGACATTTAATTCCCTTCTGACTCTTGGCTGCTGAGGTGGCGCTAGAGTCAAAAACTGTGGGGATTGAGGTGTTTATTGACAGCGGGGCCGGGGTGAATCTGATTGATGCTCAGTTCATCTGTACATAAAAGAACAAGTAAGTATGTGGCTGGAGGTAGATTACACAGTCATTAGATATCAATTTTCCAGCAGGCCGGTGTACTACAGGCCTGAAAAATTATGCATTTAGCTTAAATAAAATAACAAGTAAGTAAGTGGCTGAGGGTAGATTACACTATCTTTGGATA
Organism: Bufo gargarizans; assembly: GCF_014858855.1. Lineage (NCBI taxonomy): Eukaryota > Metazoa > Chordata > Amphibia > Anura > Bufonidae > Bufo > Bufo gargarizans. The sequence goes on from NC_058081.1 coordinate 319,843,104, forward strand.
TCAATTTTCCAGCAGGCCAGTGTACTACAGGCCCCAAAATTATGCATTCAGCGTACATAAAAGAACAAGTAAGTAACAAAATCAGCCCCTCTTGAAAAAAACCCTAATGATAATTTTTGAAACACGTGGTTGTCACAGGTGTTGAATTCTTCCGAGGCCCAAAACATTAGGCATTAAACGGGCAGAAAAGGCCTTTTATGCCCCTCTATTTACCTAAGACAGGGACAATTATTTGTTCTGGGTGGTGGTGGATATTTGTGGGCTTGCATGGGGAAATTCAATTAAACGTGGTCGTCACAGGTGTTGAATTCCTCCGAGATCCATGCCTCACTCATTTTTAGAAATGTGAGGTAGTCCACACTGTCGTGAGCTAGGCGAGTGCGCTTATCGGTCACGAATCCCCCCTGCTGCTCTGAACGTCCTTTCGGACAGGACACTGGATGAGGGGCAAACCAACAGTTCCATGGCAAATTGTGCCAGCTCTGGCCACAGGTCAAGCCTGGACACCCAGTAGTCCAGGGGTTCCTCGCTTCTCAGAGCATCCACATCGGTCGTTAACCCGATGTAGTTGGACACCTGTCGGTCTAGGTGTTTCCTGAGGCTGGATCCAGAGGGCAGCTGTCGATGGGTTGGTTGCAAGAATGATCTCATATCCAAAGTGACAAACACATCTTCAAACCACCCTCTTTTTGCATGTGCTGTTGGATTGGTACCCGCAACTGTTTCTCTGTGAATTTGCAGAATACGGGTATTTAAAGTTCTGTATTTGTTCGTGACGCCAATTGCAGTGTGCGCAGGGTACTATCACAGAGCCCTTCCAAGTTGTTCTATTGCACGTCCCAGATTAGGAATGTCAGAGTGGTATTATGGCCTATAATGTCTCTATAGGGTGGTGATCATTATGTCAACAGTGTCTCCTACCTGGCTATGGCTGGACTCCAGGCTCCTGGCTCACTTGCAATAAATTTGAGTGTAGTGATAGTAGGAGTAATAGAGGAATTTTGCAGCAAAAATGATGTCCAGACCTTTAGAGCAGTTCAAACCTTTCTTTACTGAAGATAACTTGTATCCAAGCAGCATACAGCTTTGGTCTCTGGTCCCAGCAGGTTTTTAGCAATCATTGGCAGGAATAAATGCTTCTGCTTGATATGTGGGGAGCTTGCAGGATAGGACGTCTGCTTGGTAGCTCTGTAATTGTGGTAGGAATTAATCTTCTGCACTTTTCTGTACCTTCTGCTGTATGGGGACAGACTAGCTGAGGAGGATATGGCTTTTGCTAGGTCTCTGGACTTATCTCTCAGATGGTTTCTCAGGGGATGCTTTCTTCCTGGAACTCTGGAGTTTATCTGTAGTTTTCTGCTTCTCCTTCCAGCTGAGGCTGAAGGGGTTTAGACTGGGAGTATGAACATGTTTCAGCTGAGACAAGATCCTTGCTGTCTTCCCTTTGCAGGGGATCTCCTACACACACACCTTACCCCTAGCAGGGGGTGGGCTACACTAACTCTAACTTCCTTCTCCACCTATGCTGCAGGATGTGGGAACAGCCCACTTCGCTCACAGCCTAGATTCACTAAACTGTAACTAGTACCTTGCCAATGGAGTTGCTGCCAGTGGCTGGTGAACCTGGAAAATTACAGGAAACAATTACATTTAACATTGTTTTACATGCACAGTTGTGAAGACATAATATAAATTACATCAGATGACAGTATAAAAGCTCTTAACAGATAGTATCGGGGTAAAGGCATGTAGTAACACAACTCTGGGGTGTTAGAAGTGGAAATTCCTCTGCCAGAGCCCGCAAAAGCACAATGCAGCATTACTTGAAGCAAGGCCTGGAAGTTTTGCAGTCTGACAGCCCTCTGTGATGCTGGTAGCATGTTCGACATTTCGTGTTTGTATCCTGGGATCTAAGTACATTGCCACCCAGTACTGGTCCTTGCTCTTTATGCTTTTTATACGGGGGTCCCTCTTCAAACACTGAAGCATGAAGACCCCCATTTGCACTAAACTGGAAGCGGTGGAGTGGCCTGGCTGCTGCTCATCGTCCAGAATAATGTCGTCCTTGGTCTCCTGCTTCCAGCCACGGACAACACCAGGGATCCCAATAAAAGTTTAAAGCATGCTCTTCTTGCTCCTCCTCCCCCCGGACACCATCCTCCTCTGACTCCCCTTCAGACTCCTGTTGACTTGTCTCAAATGGAGTGGCCCCCCTGGTAATTCATCCAGCATTGTGACTTCCTCATCTTCCTGCTCCTGCTCCTCGATGGCTTGATCAATGACACAATGCAATGCATGCTCCAGAAAGAAGGCGTAAGGTATAATGTCACTGATGGCGCTCTGACTGCAACTGACCAGTTTGGTAATCCCATCAAATGGCCGCAGACATCTGCATCTGTCGTGCATGAGCAGCCACTGGTGCGGTGAAAAAAAAACAAGCTCTCCAGAACCTGTCCTGCCGCAGAGTTTGTACAGGTAGTCATCAACTGCATGTTTCTGCTGGAGCAGCCTATCAAGCATATACAAGGTGGAGTTTAAGCGCGTCGGGCAGTCACAAATCAGACGTCTGATGGGAAGGTGGTGTCGCCACTGAACGTCAGCAAGGCAAACTTTGGCTATGTAGGATCTTCTAAAATGGCCAGATATATTCCTAGCCTGCTGCAAGACGTCCTCGACCCTGCAGTATTTGGCAATGAATCGCTCCACAACTAAGTTCAGGACGTGTGCCATTTTGCCCTGTTTCAGCGCACTCAGCAGATTGTCACCGTTGTTGCACACCACTTTACCAACTGTCAAATTGAGCGGGGTTTGCCACTGATCGGTCTGTGACCACAAAGCTGAAAGGAGTGTTGGACCAGTATGGCTCTTCCAGAGACAACAGCCGCAGCACAGCATGGCAACGTCTCACCTGGCACATCAAATAGGTTCTGGGGAGCTTGGGGGGCGCAGGGCAAGAGACGGTAGCAGTGGAAAAGGAGAAGTCAGCTTAGGAGGAGATGGGGGATTGAGTAGGAGGGGGAGAAGAAGAGGCAGGCCTGCATGCAATCCGTGGCGGTAAAACCAAATCCACATGAGTACCATGGGCTGCATGCTTGACGGCCATCAGAAGGTTCACCCAGTGGGCAGTAAAGGTTTTGTACCTTCCCTGCCCGTGGTCAGATGTATCTTGGCACCGACATTGTGTGCCAGAGATACATTCACTTTCAGGTGAACGTGGCCATATAGCTCAGTTATGCCCTTCCGGGAGAAATATTTCCTTCCGGGTGCCTTCCATTGCGGTGTGCCAATGGCCACACATTTTCTAAAGGCCTAAGAGTCCACCAGTTTATATGGCAGTAGTTGGCGGGCTAGCAGTTCTGACAAGCCAGTGGTCAGCCATTGGGCAAGAGGATTATCCGGCGTCATCATCTTTTTTCGCTCTAAAATCTTGGCCACAGATACCCGCCTTTTGCCAGAGGAACGCGGCGATGGCACAGTGGAAGGTAGAGTGGAGGAAAAATGGGAGGAGAGTGGAGAAGGGGAAGGAGAAGAGGCAGGACATGGAACACCAGGAGTGTGTCTTTGTGGGTTCTGACGGTGTTGCTCCCACTGGGCTCGGTGATGGGAGGCCAGGTGCCTTCTTAAGGCGGTCGTCCCTAGGTGAGTGTTGACTATTGTCAGAAGCAGACACATTAAAAAAAGCCCACACTGCGGAGCCATTTGCCAGCGTCATGGGAGCGCCAGATGTTACCGTGCATGGTGGATGGCTCGTTCCAGATACATTAGCAGTTTGCTTTTTGCCTCCTGTGCACTGTAAGTTCTGCCTGCTTCTCCTCCTTTTCTGCTGCTCCGTCTCTCCCTCTGAACTCACCTCCTCTTCCTCTCTTGTTGGCACCCACATGACGTCCATAAAGATGTCCTCATCGTCCCCTTCACCACCACTGACATTAGAGATCTCTGATGGCTGCGCATCGGTAAGATCTTGTAATGGATGGGAAAATAATTCCTCTGACTCGAGTGGATGGGATATGGTGGTGGTAGTGGTGGTGGTGTCTTTGGGGGTGCACACAGCAGAGATTGAGGAGGGTGCACATAGAAAGGATGAGGAGGGTGCAGAAGCAGAAAGGCTGAGTATGCCACTGAACCAAGTCTGGTGCGTCCTTTGACGTAATCGCATGCACCTTCTGCAACTTCCCACTTAGGCTCCGGCCTGGTGCACCTGCTCGACCCCTTCCACCCCTGTGGAATGGCCTGTGACAAAAGTTCCTATAGAAGAGCAGTATGTTCTAACTAACAAAGTTTGCCGCAAAACGAACCGCAAGGCCATCTCTATTGACAATTGTCTGAATACATCTTTTTTCTGTTTTAACTACTAAGACATTACCTTCTTCTATATCTGATTTTGCCGACGTGTTTTCTGAGAGTGGATGCCCGGATTTACCTCTGCATCGGGAATATGATTGTCTTATTAATCTTATTCCCGAAGCTAAATTGCCAAAATCTAGGTTGTATAACCTTTCGGAACGTGAAAGGCTGGCCATGAGAGATTATATTACTGAGAGTTTGGCTAAAGGACACACACCTTCCAAGTCTCCGGTAACAGCAGGGTTCTTTTTTGTTAAAAAAAAGGAAGGAGGTCTTTGGCCATGTAACATAGTAACATAGTACATAAGGCCGAAAAAAGACATTTGTCCATCCAGTTCGTCCTGTTATCCTGTAAGTTGATCCAGAGGAAGGCAAAAAAAAAAAAAAACTGTGAGGTAGAAGCCAATTTTCCCTACTCCCTGGATTAACGACCCCTCTCTAGAAGCTATAGCCTGTAATATTATTACGCTCCAGAAATACATCCAGGCCCCTCTTGAATTCTTTTATTGTACTTACCATCACCACCTCCTCAGGCAGAGAGTTCCATAGTCTCACTGCTCTTACCGTAAAGAATCCTTTTCTATGTTTGTGTACAAACCTTCTTTCCTCCAGGCGTAGAGGATGTCCCCTCGTCACAGTCACAGTCCTGGGGATAAATAGATGATGGGATAGATCTCTGTACTGACCCCTGATATATTTATACATATTAATTAGATCTCCCCTCAGTCGTCTTTTTTCTAAAGTGAATAACCCTAATGTTGATAATCTTTCAGGGTACTGTAGTTGCCCCATTCCAGTTATTACTTTAATTGCCCTCCTCTAGACCGTCTCCAGCTCTGCTATGTCTGCTTTGTTCACTGGAGCCCAGAACTGTACACAGTACTCCATGTGTGGTCTGACTAGCGATTTGTAAAGTGGTAGGACTATGTTCTCATCACGGGCATCTATGCCCCTTCTGATGCAACCCATTATCTTATTGGCCTTGGCAGCAGCTACCTGACACTGGTTTTTGCAGCTTAGTTTGCTGTTTATTAAAATTCCTAGATCCTTTTCCATGTCAGTGTTACCGAGTGTTTTACCATTTACTATGTACGGGTGACTTGAATTATTCCTTTCCATGTGCATAACTTTACATTTGTCAGTGTTAAACCTCATCTGCCACTTATGTGCCCAAGCCTCCAATCTATCCAGATCCCTCTGTAGTAGTATACTGTCCTCATCAGTGTAAATTACTTTACACAGTTTAGTGTCATCTGCGAAAATTGTTACTTTACTATGCAAGCCTTCTGCAAGATCATTAATAAATATATTGAAGAGAATAGGGCCCAATACTGACCCCTGAGGTACTGTTAATAATAACCACCCTCTGTTTTCTATCTTTGAGCCAGTTACTTACCCACATACAGACATTTTCTCCCAGTCCGAGCATTCTCATTTTATATACTAACCTTTAATGTGGTATAGTGTCAAATGCTTTGGAGAAGTCCAGATATACGACATCCATTGATTCGCCGCTGTCAAGTCTAGAACTTACCTCCTCATAGAAACTGATTAAATTAGTCTGACAGGATCGATCCCTCACGATGCCATGCTGATATGGCATTATTTGCTTATTTCCGTTGAGATGCTCTAAGATAGCATCTCTCAGAAAACCTTCAAACAGTTTACCCACAACAGATATTAAACTTACCGGCCTATAGTTTCCAGGCTCTGTTTTTGGACCCTTTTTGAATATTGGCACCACATTTGCCATGCGCCAATCCTGCGGGACATTCCCTGTCAGTATAGAGTCTGTAAATATCAGAAATAACAGTCTGGCTATGACATTACTTAATTCCCTTAGAAAACGGGGGTGTATGCCATCCGGTCCTGGCGATTTGTCTATTTTAATATTTTTAAGTCGCTGATGTACTTCTTCCTGGGTCGGACAGGACACTTGTAATGGGGAATTTATTTTTACATTCTACTTGTCATCTGACAGTTTATTTTCCTCAGTGAATACATTGGAGAAAAAAATATTAACAGCTTTGCTTTCTCCTCGTCGCTCTCTGTGACTCCCCCCTCATTACTCTTTAAAGAGCCGACACCTTCAGATTTATCCTTTTTAACATTTATATAATTGAAGAATATTTTAGTTTTACTCTCTTTGGCAATTAATCTCTCGGTCTCTAGTGCGGCCGCCAGTTAGTTTGGCCTATGGCCTCTCTTAGTTGGCTAAATTTAGCTTTTTTGAAGTTTGGCATTTTTGTTCCTCCCAGTAGAAACGCTCTTTTGAATGATAATTGGAAGGTTATTACTTTATGGTCACTATTTCCCAGGTGTCCCCCAACCTGCACGTCTGTTGTTCTGTAAGTCCAGTATGGCCGTCCCTCTAGTCGGGTCTTGAACCAGTTGGGAGAGGCAATTGTCTTTGGTTATTGCCAAGAACCTGTTTCCTTTATGAGATGTACAGCTTTCAGTTTCCCAGTCTATATCTGGGTAGTTGAAGTCCCCCATAACACACATTGATACCATGTGTGCTGTATATGGCAGTATCATCTTGGCAGTGTATGGCTCTGAAATGGTAGAACGTGGGCTGAAATGACAAAAAAAACTAAAATGGCAACCAGGTGTACCCTATTTTTCTTATTTCCCAAGGCTCCATTCTCTATAAAACCAGAAAAAGGAACACAAAAATGAAGAAGAAAAAAAAACGGAAATCAAGAGAACAGTAACTACTTACATAAATATACAAATATATGAATGGGCCGTACAAAAAATACAGTGAAAAACTGTTCCATGTCAAAAGCAATCAAAAGACAAGGGGGCACTGCCTCCGACTGGAGAAGAAAAAGTTCAGTCTTCAGAAGCGTCAAAGCTTCTTTACTGTAAGAACTGTGAATCTGTGGAATAGACTTTCTCAGGACGTGGTCACAGCAGGAACAGTGGACAGTTTTAAAAAGGGTTTAGATAAATTCCTAAAAGTAAATTAAATTAATGCTTATGAATACGTGTAGAAATCTGAGTCTCGCTTCCTTCTGGGATTCAAGTTCCCACCTATCCCTTGGTTGAACTTGATGGACTCATGTCTTTTTTCAACAGTATTAACTATGTTACTATGAATAGAAATTTGCAGTACCCATTTTCAGTACTGAAACCTAGAAGTAGCTTGGGCAACAACTCAGTAGCGCATACTTTGTTTCATTGAGTACACACCAAGTAAATCCCATGTAGCTTTGTTTAATCAGTAGAGTCAGTGGATTTTCTTTATTGAAACCCAGCCAAAAATGTGCCTAAAACTTGTAAATTAGACTATTCACAGTCCAAGTACTAAATGTGCTAAAATGCGTGGCTCAGCAAATGGTTTTAACTGATATGAGCATCTCTACATGAGTCACATCCATTTTTACATTGTATTACACTTGTTAAAAGGACCAGTGAAGAGCAATGTACATGGAGGCAAAAATGAGCAGTATACTATTATTATCTAATATTCCAATGAGAACAGTTTCCAATACTGTAAGCGTTATATAGTATACAATTATATAACACCTTTATAACCTTTATGTCATGATATTATTATATAGTGTTATGTTTGCCTACCTTTTTTTCTGTTTTCAAGCAATTCCTACTTTTTGTTATTACTCTTTTACACAAGGGCATTTTCTCTTAGTCTGTTCATGTGTTACTTTGGACAGGAAAGCATAGGGTGAATGAATGCTCATATAGGGGTCGCTGACCTCCATGGACTGTTATCACTCAGGCTATTGCAAAGGAAGATGTCATTGGAGGAAGATTAATAGGGGATATTTGTTTGCTCAATTCCCTTATTCAGATCTCTAATCTCTATTTAGACTCTCCGTCGCCAATCAATTTCCATGTGAAAATCACTGAAGCGGAGAGCAAGGAATGTAATCAAAATATGAAAATCCTTTAGTCTGCCTCGCAGAGCCTTAAAAGCCAGTTGAAGATGGCATCCAGAGTGAACTCACATATGATATCCATTAAGCAAAGTAACATGAAGCAATTTCTGAACAGCTATGCTTCTGACATGTCCTAGTTTTCTTGTTCTGTCATGCGTTACTTGAAGAAATCCATGTGTATGGGCTGTACATTTTCTCACAAAACATCGATCCTAAGGGGCATGATTGTTCATTGCATAATACTTAAGGGCTTTATACAATAATGAGAGTAATCAGGGTTACATAAGTAATGTGGATACAGAAAAGTGTGCACACTCTAAAAAGGACTTACTGCCACATATGAATTCATTTTTACTGTTACAATATAGTTTAACAACGTAATCTTTTTGGCAAATATTGGGTTCATAGGAACTGTGATATATAAGGTTTAGTTCCCATCTATGTTATTTCCGTTGTTCTACTCTGCAACTACAACAAAGCAGGGATCCCTGCCCTATCTCGGTCTACTGCATCCAAGCAGATAATGGATGGAGAGGGATCAATTCACTTTTATGGAAGTTAGCCAAGTTGCCTTCTCTCTATTAATTTTCTGCATGGATAGGGTGGCCCGGGTTCACTTCACCAAGAAGCGTGAGGGTTGGATGACCCCTATTCTGAAGGGTATATAAAGTTTCCAGAGGAAACTGTTCCTCAAGCTTGGACCCCAGAAGTAAAAAAGTATACCCCCAGCCCTACTGCTAAAGATATATTTTGATGGACAGCTCTATCACATATACAGGAATATAAAGCCTGACATATCTATTACATCTAGTGATGTCTTCTCGTCTTCTCTATTTAGTCCAGACTGCCATAATGACTTCTTTCAGCAACATTTCATCTCTACAGAGTTTGAAACAAAGACATCTTATAGGGGTTGTCCGAGTTATGAAAAATATATATATAGCACTGTAAATCTGATGGGCAGCAATATATAACTAAGCTATGCAGGTTTGAGGCAAAAAATATATATTTCCTCATTTCACTGGTTCTCTTCTGGCCCTTTGTTTACCTGCAATAACAACAATCTCTGCCCCCCCCCCCCCCCCCCGCTCTGCAAAGGGAGTGAATACAAGTGCTGCCCTTAATGACACGTCTGCCTGCTGGGAGGCTCAGCAGAATGTTGTATGTGTAGAACTACAAGTCCCAGCTGTACAATGATACTGCTGATACACACAGGATCTTCTCCCTACCTGTTCTTGTGCAATGCTCTGCAGAACTCCTCTAGTCTGTCAGCTCCTGTGCCCAGCATTTGTCTCCTCACTGCATGCAGCTACTCAGTAAAGCCTTCAGCTCGGAGTCTGTGCTGCTGAAGGGGTTAAAGTTTTTCCTAAAGAAAAAAGGGATAGAGCATATGGCAGTGCAGGGGAGCGTGGCCAGCACAATGACATCTCGTGTACAGACACACATCTGATCTCTCAGGCTTGTGCATGAAACATCATCAGAGCAGGGAGAGAAGCTGACATCACAGGTCAAGTGACCCTCAGTGAGATATGAGAAAGCTACAACTACAGATGCAGTAAGTGCATGGTAAAGCCTTTACATCTGATTAGTTAAAAAAACATACAAAGAACAAAAAAATAACTCCTTTAAGTTCCTCGCTTTTCCATTATCCCCCTCCCCTCCTGGTGCTCCAACAGTATTATCTTGCTTCTACCCCCAATAAAGTGCCCACTGTTTTCAGCAATGCCACAAAATACTATACTGCAGAAATAATGGTGCCATCCAGATAGTTCCCCACATAGTAATAGTGCTCCTCGAAGTTTCACCAATAGTAATTACCTCCCAGGAGTTATAATGTTCCCCTGTGGTGCCCTCAGTAGTCATAATGCTCCCTGAAGTAGGTATGTGCCCCCTGTAATTATATGTCCCCCCTGTAATGCCCCTAATATTGATAATGTCCCTATGCAGTGCCCTTAATAGTTATATTGTCCCTCAATATGTAAAATGCCCCTTTGCAGTACCCCCAGTAGTACTGACAAAAAAACTAAAACCTGACCTCAATCCCACCATACCCGCATGGGAGGTTGTAATGGCATCATCGTGCGGCCTATGTCCATGCCATCATTGCGCTGCCTGAGACCCAGCGCAGGCAGTCGTGATAATGTCCTCGCATTGTGACTGCACTGGACAAAACATCCTGGGCCTAAGACCTGGATGTTTTGGCAAAGAGAAGCCCAGGAACATTGCCGGGTGTTTTGGGCAGCCATATTCTTCCCAAGAGCTTGGGGCCCCGGGCGTCCATCCAAAATGCCCATTGTAATCCACAATTGGACCCATATATCTCAGACAAGTATGCAAATTTGTATCTCATCCACAGCATATCTTAGTCTCCTACTGTCCCCCTAGTTATGTTGCCTTCATGGCCATTCACATACAGCATCCTATCAAAGTGTTAGGCCTGTATTACACAGGCTGCTTTAGCAAGCGATTGTTGGGAGGAAATCGTTCCTTTCTGGCAATCGCTTGCTAGCTAGCGGAGGAGACCACTGCTATTACATGCAGAGATCTCTTCCACAGCATGGGGAGGAGCGATCATTATGCCATCGCTCGTCCCCATGCTGTCTCGTGGTTTGCCTGCGGCAGAGCGCTATTAGATAGTACGATCTGCCACCAGCAGGCGCAGATTTTTAAGCATGCCTAAAAATCAGAATTGCCCAATGAACCAGCATTTGCTTGTTCATCGGCAATCGGCAGTAGTATTACACTACGTTCATGTGAACGCTCATTAGCAATTAACTGCCGAAAAATTGGTCAACTACAAACAAGACTTTGCTGTTTTGTTGGCTGATCACCGGGTATGTTTTTCAGCGGCATTGATCAGAAACTCCAGGTCTTAAAAGGGTTGTACCAAACTTAAAAGAAATGCGGCTGATGCCCCATTTTCATAATAGGGGATAATTATCTGATTAGTAGGGAAGGCAAAATCGTGCTCTCAATACTGGTCACTTGGCCATTGCACGGGCTGCATCTACCTTTGGTCCAGATCATACAGAATAACATGCAATCCCAGGTTGAATATCTCTGTGATATTTATAGAAGACTGTCCCAGATATTGGTAGTTATGTAAACAGGTTTGGTAACAGTTGATACACAATTGGATTGAGTTTCTTCCAATGAAAAGCATCAGACAGCCGAAATGTGATTCATTCTGAATGCAATGTGATTTCTAAATATATTCTTTTACAAAAGGTTCTTTTTGTTTGTTCTTTTCTTTTTGTATAAAAGACTGAGAAGGTGAAGGTGGTCACATCGTGGGCTGGTTGGAAATATACACGTGGGTAATATGAGCTGTTTTTATTCTTTCTTGATGTTTATCTTACTGGTAAATTATATAATGTTAATATTTGTTTCCGCTCTAAGATGAGATGTTAAAGCAGAAGCTGTTCCAAACATTCTGCCTGCATAGCAGAAAATAGCCAGTAGATGCCAGTAATACATAGAAACCAAATGTGGACCAGCCATCTATATTATACAAACCATTCTGTTTGTTCTATATGCCGGACTTATGTAAAGTAACACATTTCCTGATCTTTAGTCCCCTACCCTGAAATCAATCTGAACATAAACAATTTGGGTTGGACTGTGCAGTGAATATCCAATCTGGTACCATTTTAGGGTTCAGCTTTGGAGAACCAATGCTTATACCCCTAGTACCCGACAGGCTCCTGTAGCAAACAGGATTTATATGGAAAATATATTTAGGAAAAACAAAATTCCCTATTGCACTCAACAGATTACAGGTGCCGTCTGGAAGGAAGAGGATGATGGCATGATGAGCTGAAGCTGAAGGCCATATCAGTCCCCTCTTTTTTTCTATTGACTGCAAACATTGCCTGCTTTCTAATGACGGTGCCAAGTAGAGCAGACTAAATTTGATCTTCCTTCCTCTGTTCCACCCTAATCACTTTTTCTCATTAAATGGAACAATTTAGATAATAGAAAGCTCTTAGTGCATGGCTGTATATGCACCAAAGTAATTTTTTTATTACATACTTTTTACTAAATTCATAGATTGCTTTTATCAAGATTGGGTACAAATAGGAAAAACTGCATCAAATGTGAGAATGCAAGGATCCATGTGTATTGGAGGTGACTCGGACGTCATACTTACTGGAGCAAGGTAACAGAAACCATAAATAGGATTTATAAAGTCTTGCTACAAATAAAACCACTGCTATGCATACTAGGATATAGTGGAAATAAGATATTAGGTGCAAGGAAAAAACTATTATTTTTTGTTATTTGCAGCTAGGATAAGTATATTGAAAGAATGGATTGCATATAAACCTCTCAGTACGAAGACTAAGGCAAGTTCACATCTGCATTGGAGGCTCTGTTCGATGCTTCCGTTGTAGGTTCTGTCGAAAAGACATGACAAAAAAGTCCTGCATGCAGGACTTTTTGTCTGGTAAAAAAAAAACAGGATTCTGAATGAAAACTAAACCTGTCCAGCTCTTTTTGGGTCAGTTATTTCCTCTATCTGGCACTTCTATCATTTCCGTTGATCTGCTTCTGTAACTGAGCAGAGAACGGAAATATTTAGTGGTGACATCAACTCGACCTTAGAGGTACCTCGTAATACAAAAGGATTGCGCTGCTAGAGAAAGTTCTTTTACTAATTCAGTCAATTCTTATTCTTTTGCATTCGAAAAATACATTCAATTAATAGGACCACATGCAGGGTGACCGTCTGACTATGCGGAGCCTAACGGATCTGTCTAGACTTACAATGTCAAACCTGGCGGCGTGATGACGTGAATGACGCGTCTCGCTCTCCCCCCTCGTTAGCCTCCTCCCTCCATGCTCCAGCCGAACAGCTGATGCCCTGAATGCTGCGACGCCGTGGTTTACCTCCCTTGGTGTGGATCTCTGCTGGCTTGGTTGTCGGCCACTCCGCTTGTTACAGGCTGGTGCCGCTGCTGGCGTGCACCCTCCTTGTCCATGGTCTTGGGTGGCCCTGGGAATCCTCTGTTTTTCTCCTCCGGCTGTCTCCAGTTCCCTGCCCTGGTGCACGGTGCCTGCCCGACGCTTGCCTGGAATCAGCTGTTCCCCAGCTTGTTCGTTGTCTGCCCTCTGCTGGTGATCGGTGGGACTTCATGCTTGTCTGCTGCTTTTTCTCCATTGACCTGGATCTTCACTTCTTGACTAGAGGCGGGCACCTGGATGGCTACATCTGGACTATCTGGACTATTCGCTATCTGCGCGACCAGTAAGGATCCCACGTCCCCTTTTTTCTGCCGGCCCTGGAACTCCTGCTCGGTTTGTGGCGTACACTGGGATTGCGGGTGCTCTGGACACGTGAGAATATTGCTACTTGTGACTTTATTTTTGCTATTCGTTTGATTTCCCTGCTACACCGGAGCGAAATCTTTTGGTCTTGCTCCTTCCCCCTTGTGGTGTTTGGAGAGGAGGGGATAGAGGGGTGAAAGAGGAAAAGAGGGGGGGGGGAGATAAGGAAAAGGGGAGAGAACGACGGGGAAGGAAAAAGGGAAGAAAATGGCCCCAAAGCGACGGTCAGTGGATTCCTCTGTAACAAAGATGGGGTCTAAGACTCCAGAGAATAAGATTGATAAGTTTTTGAAATTACCCTTCCCAAATGAAAATAATTCAGTTAAAACGAAACTCTCTGCCAATTTGAAGAAATCTGCTAAAATTTACAAATTTACCCAAACTGATGAACTATCCGATGATGGATCAGTAGAGGCAGGTCAGGAGGCAGGAGAGGAAAGTCTCTCTGCACAAATGCAAGCTGCACAAACGCGAGCTGAATATGACCCTCCAGTTTTGAATAAAATCCTGTGCGCAGTGTAAAATAACGGCACTCTAGTGCAAGGGATGTCCATTCAATTGGGTGCAGAGTGACATTGCCCTATTAAGAGAAGATTTAGTAAAGATCCGGGACCGAGTCCATAATGTTGAAAAAACAGTTGACTCTTTGCAAACCGATATAGATATGTTAAAATCTAAAACCTTGCTTCTCGCCTCAGAAAATCAATTACTACAAAATAAGCTGAAGGATCTGGAAAACAGGGCAAGGCGAAACAACGTTCGCATAATTGGTTTTCCAGAAGGAGTTGAAGGCCGACATCTAGAGGAACAACTTAAAGATGTGGTTTTGAATAATCTTGGTAGTGAATTTTTTTCCTCTATGTTTCAAATAGAAAGAGCCCATCGAATCCCAGGAGGGAAACCTACTCCAGGGAGGCCGCCGCACGCAATTTTAATGAAATTATTATTGTCCGTCGGCAGAGACATGATATTGAGAAGAGCAAGAGAATGTACACCTACTGTATTGAATATCAGGGCACCAAACTGCTCTTTTTTCCTGATTTTGCTCGGCGGACCCAGGAAAAAAGAAGAAACCTTATAGAGATAAAGAAACGCCTGGCGTCTAAGGACATCAAATACTCTCTACAGTATCCAGCGAAACTAAGAGTGATTCACAACAGGACTTCCCCATTTTTTGAAAAACCACAACAAGTGTTAGATTGGATGGAGCAAATGGGCATATGAAATTGCGTAACACTATCATGGAGGGGAGATGGGGCTAGGGTAGGGGAGAACGGCCGGAGGTTAGAGATTCGCTGACTAGATCGGGCGGATCAATGGAGAGGGGAGGCGGGAGGGGGGAACCCTGCTTGCAGGTATGGGGTTGCTTTTTTTTTTTTAGTTATTTTTTTGTTTGTTTTGTCTCGTGTCTTTTCCCCTGGCAGTGAAGGATGTCCACTAGAATTGTAACTTGGAATGTCAGAGGGCTCGGGGAAAGGGTCAAAAGGCAAGCTATTATGGATGCATTAAAAATATATCTCCCAGCAATTATTTGCATAGTAGAAACTCATCTTACTAAAGAAACCGTGTCCCGTCTGACAACGGGATGGTATTCTCAATCCTATCATTCCACTTTTAGCAGTTCCTCTAGGGGCGTCTCAGTTCTGATTCATAATTCTGTGGACTTTATCCTCATAGAATCCTATATATATGATCAGGGTAGATTCATCTTTCTGCATGGTAAGCTGCATGGGCACAGCTATATCCTCGCTTTCTTTTATATACCTCCGCCTTTCTCAATGTACCCCACTGATCCAGCTAATACTTTTCTCTGAAAGCAGAACGGAGGAGGAATCTATGTAATTCCCCGTTGCCACAGTTCTGCTTGGAGGTTGGAGTGGTGGATATATGGGAATATCTTGGTGGAGGAAAGAGAGTATACTCTTGCGTTAGCAGGGGTGGTAGAGCAATGTCTAGGATCGATTTAGCATTCACCAATGAGAGCAATTTGAGCAATATCCGGAAGATACGATATGGGGTAAGAACAGTTTCGGACCACTCACCCGTACTGGTTGAGGTTTGCATTGGGGAGAATAAGGATAACAGGGGGCTAGGATTTAAGTTGAATCCATATTGGCTCACTATTATGGATAACCTTCAGTCTATTAAATCACTGATATCCTCCTTTTGGGAGGTGAATCTCCCCTCTGCTAACATCAATATAGTATGGGATGCTCTGAAAGCATATCTGAGGGGGGTCTTTATAAGTGAGATTGCTGCAGCAAAGAGAACGTTTAAGAAAAAAGAGGAGGAATTGGCCAAGACTGCTGCACTTACAACTGAGCGATTTACCAGTCAACCTACTGAGCATAACAGGGAGGAGATGCAGAAGGCCAGCTGTTCTTTGGAGAAATATATAATAGAGAAAGCAAACCATAGAGTATTCTTTAAGGGCTAAAAATATTTTTCGGAGTCTGGACGCCCTGGTAAGCTCTTAGCCAGGATAATCACACAACAAGACAAGAAAAATCAATCTATTGTCTCGATTCGTAACACAGTGGGGGAAATTATAACAGACCCAGAAGGAATTAGGGACACTTTTTTACAATACTTTACTCAGATATATAGTTCCTCTTCTGGCTTGTCATCCGATCTGGTGACGCGGTTCTTGGAGAGGATTCCACTCTCTACTTTAAATGAAGCCCAAATAGAATATCTGGAAGAGGGGTTATCTCTTTCGGAGCTCCAGGAGGCCTTGGGATCTGTCTCGGGGAACTCGTCGCCAGGGATGGATGGCCTTCCATACGAGGTTTACCGTAAGTATAGTGATGTGATTCTTCCTCAGCTACTAGAGGTTTTTTCCCAAGCAATACAGGGAGGGGGCTTACCATGCTCTATGATGGAGGCTCTTATTGTCCTAATCCCTAAAAAGGATAAAGACCCGATAGAAATGAGTTCCTATAGACCAATCTCTTTATTAAACACTGACGCTAAGTTACTAGGAGGCTTTTGCGGGTCATATCCACCATCATCCACCCAGACCAAAATGGCTTTATGCCAAAAAGGGGCACCCATCATAATTTGCATAGGCTATTTATGAATATTCAGTCCCCGGGGTGTGTTACCCGCTCCATCCTGTCGTTGGATGCTACCAAAGCCTTCGACAGGGTGGAGTGGATTTTTCTCTGGGAGGTGATGAAAAAAATGGGCTTTGGCCCTAGATTTATGGCGATGGTTCAGTTATTATATAGCTCTCCAGTTGCCAGGATCAGGATCAATGATACGATCACAGAGAGTTTTATCCTAGGAAGAGGCACCCGTCAAGGCTGTCCTCTTTCCCCCCTCTTGTTTAATATTTATATTGAACCCTTAGCAGCTAGCATAAGGCAGGACTTGCAGGTGGCCGGTTTTGGCATAATGGGGAAGCATGATCGTGTATCCCTTTATGCAGATGACATCTTGGTTTTTGTCCATCAAACAGAAACCACTCTTCCTCGCATAATGGATTTGGTTGTTTTTTTTTCCGTTCCGTCTGGCTTGGAGATCAACTGGGAGAAGACTGTTCTCCTCCCTATAGACGAGCTGCGAGGCGACTGGGATAACCAGTTAACAATCTCTGATTCAATAAAGTACCTGGGGATTTCAGTTTCTGCCAAACCTCAGGAATATTTACAACTCAATCTGATTCCCCTGCTGATAAAGCTGAGGGCTAAAATCAAGATATGGCAAAAAATTCTGCCTGCAAGAGCGGACAGAATTTCTTTAATAAAAATGGTAGTACTGCCCTAGGTTCTTTATGTCCTGCGCAACTCGCCTGTATGGATCGCAGACAAGTATTTTAGATTGATAGAGCGGATGCTTAACGATCTATTGTGGGGGAGGAAGCGTGTGAGATTGAAGGCACTCTATTTCTCCATGCCCTATAATCAGGGAGGTCTTAACCTCCCCTATTTTAGGGGTTACTTTGTGGCCTCTCAACTTTGCCTTTTTAATGACTGGGAAAATAGCCATTTTTGCAACAAAGTGGTGAAAGACTCAGGTTTTTTGGATTTTTTTTTACCGTACTGGAGTCTGATTATTTATTAAACACACAGATTGGGTATACACTCTTCTGCAGAATGGCTATACAGACTTGGCTGGTTATAAGGAGCTGGTGTGGAGTTAAGGCATCACTGTCGTACAATTCAATATTTTGCACAAAATATATGTGACACCTATGTGGCTATATAGGAGAGGACTCAGAGCCTCCTCTGACTGCCCACGCTGTGGCGATTCCGAGGCAGATCATTTACATCTGTTTTGGGACTGCCCAATGGTGAGCAGCTATTGGAGATCGGTCCAAATTAACTTGGCTCGTAAACTTAACATTGTTGTTCCTCTGTCCCCCAGGATATGGGTCCTGGGAGACTTATCGGAGGTTAATTACCAGCCCATAAAACGCCAACTACTGATTAAGGTGATGTTTTTGGCTAGGCTTCTTGTTTCTAGATTATGGTTTTGCTCTTCTGCTCCAGACTGTAACAACTGGTTGGGTCTGGTTGAGAAAGTGAAAAGTTATGAGAGGATTTTGTATAAACAAAGTTGATCCTACCTAAAGTGGGGCAAATTGTGGGAAGACTGGGACACGGTTAACTAATTAATTTGGATTTTTTTATTTATTTTTTCCCCTGCAAGGTGGGGGGGGGGGGGGTTGGGGATGACCTTATTAGTCTGTTTTTTTCTATATGAACTGTAATTGGTGAAAGATGTGAAGTTACATCTGAGTATTGGAGCATCTTTAGGAATGCTGGAGGCTGGCGGGACCTTCCGGCATTAAATAATGGCTAAATTTTTGGCCAAATTATAGCACTGTGCGGCTTATGGGCGGGGACCCGGGGCTCGGGACCTTGGGCGGCCCGGGGACCGGGTGTGACCCGAGATGCGGCTCTTTCTGTCCGATATGTGGTTTGACTGCAGGCAGTGATATGACACATGTTGTATGGGTGCCACTAGGTGTTCTTTCAATGGGACAGAGCCGGTTTCTGGTGGTGTTCTTGGTTACATCCTTTTTAAATGCTGGTGATTGCCGAGTGATACTCGATTTGAGTCCCTTTGTATATGAGATATTATTGTGGATATATGTGAGGAACGGTTAAGTCGGGCACTAATTTTTAATTTTAACCATATGGGGATTAGGCAGTAAAATATGCAAGTGGTTTTTTTACCACTGTGATAGAAGACTGCTGGACCCCCCAGTTTGTTCCACGAAGTGTTTGCGATCAAAGATCGCCGTAAGCCCGCTACGGACGGTTAATGCGAGTACCAGGTGAATGGTTACATGATTGTTAATCCTGCCGCTTTTTCTCACCCATGTTCGGGAGAGGGCGCGCGTGGTGCGCGATCGCTCCCTGGTGGCCACCCGGGCTGCGGGCCCCTGATCTCTGCCCTTTATAGATACTAATAAGTGAGATGCTTTGTGTGTTTGCTTTATTAGGCTGTGGATGCCGGGTGAATCCCGCTTTTCCCCCAGCAAGTGAGATCTCCATTTGACTTTTACTATCCCCATAAGTATGGGTATTTGTATGAAATTATTATCAACCATGCTTACAAATCAGAAACTTACGGACTTAAGGATTTTATAATATTACAAATGTAATATGGATATTAATTTTTGTATTATAATTAATAAAATATTAAAAAGGAAAAAAAAATATAGGACCACATGCACACATCTATCCCAGCAATGACATGGAAACCTGAAATAAATGGGAAAACCGCACTATGGTGTAGTATGTTTTCAATAGTTGCCGCACCTTGTGAATAAGTTATACTCACAAGACTCCACTACAAGCGCGCATGGATAGATGGAAGTCCGGTCGATGTCCTCAACAGGAGGGCTTCACAGGTGCGATGAAAGTGCGTCTCAAGCCGTCGATTGGGCAGATATTACTCTACACCACGATAGAGAGGGGTGAGATGTCGCTTCACTTTCACTTCCAAAGGTAAGATTCCAAGGATATACCACACAGGTGGAGGTCCCGACGGTATTCTTTGTAGGGGCACTCTTTGTGTATAATCGATTACAGTCACAGTTACAGAAATTGTGAATATCTGGCTCGAGGTACATTATGCGGTCAATGGATAAAAACTTTATAGTAGGCCACTGGTACAGTGGTACAGGCCCCAAACATTAGGCATTCACCGGACAGAAAAGAACAAGTAATTATGTGGCTGGAGGTATATTAGATGGTCATTGGAAAACAATTTTACTGCAGGCCAGTGTAGTACAGGCCCCAAACATTAGGCATTCACTGGATAGAAAAGAACAATTGATAATGTGGCTGGAGGTACATTAAGCGGTCACCGTATAACAATTTTACTGTTAGCCAGTTAGCTTACAGGCACCAAAAATTATGCATTCAACGTACATAAATGATCAAGTAATTATGTGGCTGGAGGTATATTAGACGGCCATTATATATCAATTTTACTGCAGGCCAGTGTAGTACAGGCCCAAACATTAGGCATTCACTGGACAAAAAAGAACAAGTAAATATGTGGCTGGAGGTATATTAGACTGTGTGGATTTTAATTTTACTGCAGGCCAATACAAATATATGTCAAATACATATGTTTAAAAGAACAAAAAAAAAATTGGATTAAAAACATGGCTAACGAAATCCCCCCTCTTGAAAAAACCCAAATGATAATAGTTGAAATTCGATAACACATGGTCGTCACAGGTGTTGAATTCCTCCGAGGTCTCAAATATTAGGCATTCACCGGATAGAAAAGGCCTTTTATAACACTGTATTTACCTAAGACAGGAACCATAATTTGTTCTGGGAGGTGGCGGATATTTGTGGGCTATCATGAGGAAATTCAATTAAACGTGGTCGTCACAAGTGTTGAATTCCTCCAAGATCCATGCCTCATTCCTTTTTAGAAATGTGAGGTAGTGCACACTGTCGTGAGCTAGGCGAGTGCGCATATCGGTAATGCTGCACTGAACGTCCTTTCAGACAGGACACTCGACAGGGGGCAAGCCAAGAGTTCCATGGCAAATTTCCATGGAAATTTCCATCTCTGGCCACAGGTCAAGCCTGCACACCCAGTAGTGCAGGGGTTCTTTGCTTCTCAGAGCGTCCACATCGGCCGTTAACTCGATGTAGTCGGACACCTGTTGGTCTAGGTGTTACCTGAGGCTGGATCTGGAGGGCGGCTGTCGATGGGTTGGCAGCAAGATCGATCTCATATCCGAAGAGTCCAACACATCTTTAACCCGGCCTCTTCTTGCATGCGCTGTAGAATTCGTACTCGCAACTGTTTTTCTATTGGTGGAAATTCCTCTGCCAACGCCCACAACAGCAGAATGCAGCATCTCTCACAGCAAAGCCTGGAAATGCTGCATTATGACAGCCCTCTGTGATGCTGGTAACATGTCCGCCATTTTGTGTTTGTAACGGTGGTCTAAGTACGTTGCCACCCAGTACTGGTCCTTGCCCTTTATACTTTTTATACGTGGGTCCCTCTTCAAACACTGGAGCATGAAGGCCCCAATTTGCACTATTGGACATGGTGGAGCGTCCTGGCTCCTGCTCATCACCCAGGATAATGTTGTCCTCAGTCTCCTCCCCCCAGCCACAAACAACACCAGGGATCCCAGAAAAGTTTAAAGCCTGCTCTTCTTGCTCCTCCTCCTTCTACTTACCCCAAGCACCATCCTCTTCTGACTCTTTTTCAGGCTCCTGCTGACTTGTCTCAGATGGCGTAGCCCCCCTGGGAATTCATTCAGCATTGCGACTTCCTCATCTTCCTGCTCCTGCTCCTCGACGGCTTGATCAATGACACGACGAAAAAAGGCATAAGGTACGATGTCACTGATGGTGCCCTGGCCAAAACAAGCTACCCATAACCTGTCCTGCCGCAGAGTTTGTACAGGTAGTCGTTAATGGCAGGCTTCTGCTGGAAAAGCCTTTCAAGCATATACAAGGTGGAGTTCCAGCAAGTGGTGTCACCGCTGAACATCAGCAAGGCAAGCTATGGTCGTGTAAGATCTTTTAAAATGAGCAGAGATTTTACTTTCTGGCCACAAGACGTCCTGTACTCCAGGGTATGTGGCAATGAATAGCTGCATGATTAAGTTCAGGACGTGTGCTGTGCACGGCATGTGTGTCATTTTGCCCTGTTTCAGTGTGCTCAGCAGATTGGCACCGTTGTCGCGCACCACTTTACCAACTGTCAAATTGAACGGGGTTAGCCACTGATCTGCCTGTGACCGCAGAGCTGAAAGCAGTGCAGGACCAGTGTGGCTCTTGGCTTCAGGCACAACAGCCGCAGAAGAGCATGGCAATGTCTCACCTGGCACGTCGAATAGGTTCTGGGGAGCTTGGGGGGTGCACCGGAAGAGGCGGTAACAGTGGAAAAGGAGGCATCAGCTGAGGAGGAGACAGAGGATGGAGTAGGAGGAGGAGAAGAAGAGGCAATCCTGCATGCAATCCGTGGCGGTAACACCAAATCCACACGGGTGCCACGGGTTAAATGCTTGACGGTCGTCAGAAGGTTCACCCAGTGGGCACTAAAAGCTATGTACCTTCCCTGCCTATGTTTGCTAGACCACGTGTCTGCAGTCAGATGTATCTTCGCACCAACACTGTGGAGTGGAGGACAAATGGGAGAAGAGAGGAGAAGTAGAAGAGGCAGAAAGTTGAGTGCCGGGAGTGTGGCAGTTCCGACAAGCCAGCAGTCAGCCGAGGATTATCCAGCGTCATCATTTTTTTATGCTCAAACATTTGGGCCACGGGAGCCTGCCTTGTGCCAGATAAACGCGACAACAGCACGGTGGAAGGTGGAGTGGAGGACAAATGGGAGGAGAGAGGAGAAGGGGAAGAGGCAGGACGTTGAGTGCTGGGAGTGTGGCTTTGTGGGTTCTGACGGCGTTGCTCCCACTGGGCTCAGTGATGGGAGGCCAGGTGCCTTCTTAAGGCGGTCGTCCCTAGGTGAGTGTTGGACTTCCATCGACTTATGCGTTGACAGCACAGGCTGCAACACTATGATTAGCAGCTGACACATTAAAAAAAGCCCACACTGCGGAGCCATGTGCCGGCGTCCTGGGAGCGCAAGATGTGACCGTGCATGGTGGATGGCTCGCTCCAGATCCATTTGCAATCTGCTTTTTGCGTCCTGTGCACTGTGAGTTCTGCCTCCTTCTCCTCCCTATCTGCTGCTCCGTCCCTCCCTCTGGACTCCCCTCCTCTTCCTCTCTTGTGGGCACCCACGTGAAGTCCATCGACACGTCATCATGGTCACCTTCACCAACACTGACATTAGAGATCTCGGAGTAGGCAGCAACAGCGGGGACCACCCTCCTTGAGCTGATCTGGGTATTGTCGTCAGACCACTGGGTGGCAGCCGTTGCTACCTCCTCTTCCTCATCAGATTCTAAGAATGGCTGCTATTCCCTGCTTAAGTTACTTGTGGGCCAATAAATCATTGGCCCACAAGCAAGAAGCAGGGAGGAATCATGTGTAACGAATATATAGCACTATATTTGAAATATTCGCAAATTTTCGAAGTTGCGATATTCGCGAATAATAATGCTGCAGTATAAAAATGCACTATATAGAAATTATATTCTAGGTATATCACACCCCTGCTTCAATCAGAATTTTTTGGGGGGCAACTGGTATATCACACCAGTTGAAATTTGTTCCAATGGCGTTTGTCTGTCTGTATAGCTGCTGTATCTCAGCAGAACCGCACACAAATGCTGCACATTACAAATTCACTATATAGAAATTATATTTTAGGTATATCGCACCCCTGCCTCAATCAGATTGCAATAAGTTGTTTCAATGGCGTTTGTTCCTCTGTATAGCTGCGGTATCTCAGCAGAACCGCACACAAATGCTGCATAATACAAATGCACTATCTAGAAATTAAATTATATTATCGCACCCCTGCCTCAGTCAGATTTTTTGATGGGCAACTGGTATATCACACCAGTTGCAATTAGTTGTTCCTATGGCGGTTGTCCTTCTGTATAGCTACGGTAACTCAGCAGAACCGCACACAAATGCTGCAGTATATAAATGCGTTTATGCAGTTTATGTGTGACATACTTGCAAGCATATGTACCAATAAATATGCAGAAGGCGAGCAGTAAGGGATAGGGTAGTGACCATGCTGCTGATGGCGCACGCAGAGGTCGTGGCCCTGGGAGTGGTGAAATTGTGCCTGCTGCCAGAGCACAATAAACACACTCACCCACAAAACTAGCTTCATGTCCAAGTTTGCAGGGCGGCGCAGGACACCACTCTCAAAGTCACACCAGTACGACCAGGTGGTCGGTTGGATTGCAGCAGATAATGCTTCTAGTCGGTTAAGCACCACCCTGTCTTCCACAAATTCCAGTATCAGTAGCCAAGAGTCTGGTCAACATAATCCTCACCCTGATCCTCCATCCTCCCACCATGGAGAGTCTTGGCAAACAAATGATCCCACACTCGGATATTACAAGGAGCTCTTTTCATCGCCATTCTTGATTTGGGCCTCTCGCCAAGCGCGCTTGAAGAGGGACATGAGGAGATTGTGTGCACTGCTGCACAAACTCTTGAGCATCCACAGTCACAAGAAGATGACGGTGGGGAACGGCAATTTGTGTTTCACGAGGTGGATGATGATGATGAGACACAGTTGCCAATAAGTGAGGTTGTTGTTAGGTCAACAAGTCAGGAGGATGACCAGAGTGAAGAAGTGGAAGAGGAGGTGGTGGACGATTAAATCACTGACACAACCTGGGAAGGCGGCAAGCCGAGCGAGGACAGCAGTACAAAGAGGGAGAGATCCGCAGAACCGCAGCAGGCTGGAAGAGGCAGTGGGGTGGCAAAAGGGAGAAGATGGGCCACAACAAACAGGCCCGCAACTATTCCCCAGAGCACCCCCTTGCAGAAATATCCCTTGCCAAGGGGTAGGTAGACACCCACCCACAGGCCATAGCACTGAATGTGTACCTTTCCAAATTGCTGGCCCTGAAAATGTTGCCATTTAGGCTTGTGGACACTGAGGATTTCAGCAGCCTGATGGCGGCGGTGGTCCATCGTTACTCAGTCCCCAGCCGCCACTATTTTTCCTGGTGTGCTGTCCCCGCCTTACACCAGCATGTGTCCCGTAACATCACCCGTGCCCTAACCAATGCAGTTATTGGGAAGGTCCACTTAACCACTGACATATGGACAAGTGCTTATAGCCAGGGACGCTACATTTCCCTGATGGCACACTGGGTGAACGCTGTGGAGGCCCGGAGGAAATAGTACCCTGGGATGGCACAGGTACTACCGACACCAAGGATTGTGGTCCCTACTTCCATTAGGATTTCCGCCACCACCTACATTAGTGGCTGCAACCCCCCCCCCCCCCTTTCTCCTCCTTCACCTCCTCCTCTACTTCCACTTCTGAATTATCATCTTGCAGCACCAGTCAGCCTTCAGTCAGTAGCTGGAAGCAGTGTAGCACTGCAGTGGGGAAGCTGCAACAGGCTGTGCTTCAGCTAATATGTTTAGGTGACAAACAGCACACAACCACAGAGTTGTGGCAGGGTATAAGGGACCAAACTGAGCTTTGGCTCTCGCCACTCAACCTCGAACCAGGCATGGTTCTATCTGATAATGGCCGTAACTTGGTGGCGGGTTTGGATCTCGGTAAGCTCACACACATACCATGCCTAGCCCACGTTTTCAACTTAGTGGTTCAGCAATTTCTAAAAACCTACCCCAATTTGCCTGATCTACTGGTGAAGGTGCGCCACATGTGCCCATTTCCGAAAGTCATCTACAGCTGCCGCCGGTTTGGCAACGCTGCAGCAGCGCTTGCAATTGCCAGCTCACCGACAGTTGTGCGACTTAAGTACGCACTGGAACTCATAGTTACACATGTTGGCCAGGCTTTGTGAGCAGCAGAGGATAGTAGTGGCATACCAGCTGCAACATGGTCGTTGCCTTTCCAGTCAGCTTCCGCTCTTCACAAGCGACAAGTGGGCATGGATGTCTGACCTCTGTGAGGTTTTACGCCACTTTGAGGAATCAACACAGATGGTGAGCGGCGATGCTGCTATTATCAGCGTAACCATCCCACTTCTGTGTCTACTGAAACGCTTGCTGCTCACAATCAAGGAGGACGCTTTGCATGTGGAAGAGGTGGAAATGGGGGAAGAGAGTACACAGGGTGATAGCCAGACCACCCTCCGTTCGTCTTCTCAGAGCGAATTGGATGAGGAAGAGGAGGAGCAGGAGATGGTTGCCTCTGCTACAGAAGGTATTACCCACAGCAGTCTTGTCTGTTGGGACTCTGGCACACATGGCTGACTTTATGTTATGCTGCCCTTCCCGTGACCCTCGCGTTATATGCATTTTGGCCAACACCGATTACTGGTTGTTCACCCTTCTCGACCCCTGCTACAAAGAAAACTTCTCATCTCTCATTCCTGTGGTGGAGAGGACGAGCAAAATGCTGCAATACTAGAAGGTCCTTGTGGAAAAAAATTTACAAAAATTTCCAGCTGACAACTCTGGCAGCTGAGAACGTAATTCTTTGGGCAACCGAAGAGGGGAGATGAGGGGAACAGACAGCAGTTCCAACAGAGGCAAGGCAACACTCTCCAAGGCCTGGGACAGTTTCATGACACTCTGCCAGCAACCTCACCCTGATGCGCGGCCTAGTGTCACAACGAGAGAAAAGTTTTAGAAGATGGTGAAGGAGTACGTAACAGACCGTGTCAGCATCCTCAATAATCCCTCTGCGCCTTACAACCATTGGGTGTCCAAGCTGCACACGTGGCACAAACTGGCGCTCTACGCCTTGGAGGTGCTGGCCTGCCCTGCCACCAGCATTTTGTCAGAGCGGGTATTTAGTGCTGCTGGGGGCATAATAACTGATAAGCGCATCCGCCTGTCAACTGAAAATGACAGGTTAACTCTTAAAAAAATGAACAAGGCCTGGATTGCCCCTGACTTCTCTACTCCACCAGAGGAAAGCGGCTGAACATAAAGGCACTTTAAATGTGGCTTTTATGGTATATTGAATACACTGTATTCCCATGCACCTCTTCCACCACAAAAAAGGGCATATGGTTCAATCTTCTTTTTCTCGTCCTACTCCTCCTCCATCGTATCAACATGCTTATTAGGCTGCCCTCGCTCCTAATGTTTTAGAGGGTCAGCTCAGCAGGAGGCCCTCAACCATAATTTTTTTGATGGTCAGCTCAGCAGCAGGCACTCAACCATAATTTTTTCGATGGTCAGCAGCAGGCCCTCAACCATAGTTTTTTCCATGGTCAGATCAGCAGCAGGCACTCACCCCTTATGTTTTAGAGAGTCAGCTCACCAGCAGACCCGCAACCATAATTTTTTCCATGGTCAGATCAGCAGCAGGCCCTCACCCCTAATGTTTTAGATGGTCAGCTCAGCAGCAGACCCTTAACTCTAATGTTTTAGATGGTCAGATCAGCAGCAGGCCCTCGCCCCTAATGTTTTGGAGGATCACCAGCAGGCCCTTGCTCCTAATGTTTTTGAGGGTCACCAGCAGGCCAACAATCATAATTTTTCAAGGGTGTGTATGATGCCCTCCTTTATGTGTAAGTGCCGGTTCCTTGTAATTTTTGGCAGGCCTTTCACTTAGTGCATAGGCTTTATGAGTGTAGGAGTCCCACTACCTGAACAATTGTACCACAATGTGAATGAAGCCCTCCTTTATGTGATATACAGGTTGTATCGGAGTGTCTCTTCCTTGTAACTTTTGGCAGCACTTGCACTTTATATACAAGTAAATATACAGGAAAGAATATTTCCTAACAATTTTTCCTCTAAAAATCTATTTTATCTTCGGTTTTGCGTGTAATATTGAAAGTCTGTAAAATTGGCTTAGTACTCAGAGAATATTGTTCCTAGCAGCGACTTGGAAGTCCAAGATGCATCCAGACATCCTCCCCATGCTGTTCCCGAATCATTTCCGTGGTGTTTCCATCAATTTCTGACGTTTTCATGTGACCCAGACACCCTCCCCTCTTCAGAGCAGGGGGTGCCTGGTTTAATTCTCGGGTTTTCCCATTTATTTCTATTGTGCTCGGGTGCTCGGTAGAGGTGTTCTACTCGATCAACACTACTTATTATATACATTATACAACATTCTAATGTGCCCAGCAGTCTACTGTATTAACAGTATTATGTCAGTACAATACAATAGGCCTGATGTCAGGCAGGAACTCACAGCATCATAAGTCTGAAAAAAGCAGCCATCACACAGAGCATTTTTCCCAGACCAAACGTGCTCATGTGAAACTGGCCTTAAAGGAGTTGTCCAGGAATAATTACTTTTTATCTAATGCCCACAGCGTGCCCCCTGAAACAGAAAATTCATACATTATTGATTCCTGCTGCTCCAGTCCTCTCTGCTACCTCTGGTGTGTCCATAATCTGGTCCCAAGAGTGTATACTTCTAGCACTGCATTGTCACATGTTCCACTGCAGAAAATGACTGGCTTCAACAGTGATGTAGACATAAGCAGCCCAGTCCATCTAGCCTTGCAGAGGGCCCTGGTTAATACACCTAGGGGTAGCCTTAGCTTCCTACTAACCAGAATGGTTAAGGAAAACAGGTAGCAGTTTCTGAGTTCAAGTCAAACAACACAAATACTGTTCATCACAGCCATTCCACATGGTCACATTCATTGGTGCCTTACAGGAAAAACAATAGATGGCTATACTGGCTCGGTCAGGATTCAAAAGATAAAAATCCAACTTATCCTTTGATGAAAAAAGATTGACATTCCGCAGTGGTTGATAACTTTTAATGGCTAACTGAAAAGATGATGACAAAATTGCAAGCTTTCGAGGCTACTTGGGCCTCTTCATGTAGCCATTCAACCACTGTAGCCATTTTATTAGTTTTTTTACTTCAACTTATCCTTTAGCACTCGAGGGTAAAAAAAAAAAAAATCGGTCTATTATACGAATATATAAAGCTGAGTGTATGTATGTATGTCCACTAAAGGAATCCGCACAGTTGCATTTACAATAACGAAATTTGGCACACAGGTACATCAGGTGTCCGGGAAGGTTTTAGACCGGGTCTTAGCTTTCTAAGACGTAGCGTTCGGGAGATATTTGCAAAAATGCATTAGCCAATAGAAGCTTGGTCATATGACCCTTATCAGCCAATAGAAGCTCGCAGGCCGTTTAGCCTCCACATACACAGTTTTAATCCAGGTTTCCATAACAACCCAGGCATTTTTATTCACTGCTATAGGTGAGCTTTAAAGGAAATCTGTCACCAGGATAATCGCTATTGAAGTAAAGCCATAGCCTAATAGCACTTAATACCTTATTTCAAGATGTGCCTTTGTTCCAGTAATAGTTGTTTTTATCTTCTGAAAATCCAATTTATTTGGAATGTAAATGAGCCAGTAAGGTGCCCAGAGGGGCATCACTCTTGCAGGAAGGAGCCCAGACACGCCCCCTGTCACATTGTGTGCACCATCAAAAGATGAACTTAAAACCATACAGCGTTCCTTTCCTTCTGCGCCCTGCCGTTTGGTCATACAGCAGTTTACGACTACATATGAGGTGTTTCTGTAAACTGCAGAATCAGGGTAAAAAACATATAAAGTTTTGTTTGGCTGTTAACCCTTGCTTTGTTACTGGAAAAAATGGATTAAATAGAAAATTTGCCAAAAAAGACCTGTTTTGGCACCGTTTTTATTTTATTTTTTTGACCGTGTTCATCTGAGGGGTTAGGTCATGGGGTATTTTTATAGAGAAGATTCTTACGGACGCGGCGATATCTAATATGTCTACTTTTTTTATTTATTTTAGTTTTTCAAAATAATATTTTTGAAAAAAATGTTTTTTGTTTTAGTGTCTCAAGTCTGAGAACCATAGTTTTTTTTAGATTGTCAGTGGCTAAAAGGAATTAAAATTGAGGAAGGGGATTATAAATTTTGTACTCCATGGAAGTGTAGTACTCCCTGAAGCAACCAATAAAGCAGAGGCCCAGAGGCCCAGATGATCGGAGCATGTGTCACACTGAGTGGTGGTGTCCTTCCGTATCCCCCTCCTGTTACACACTCTGGACCTTCTTTGGTTCCGTCCCTTCTTTTCAGTATGGGGGACGACATCTGGAAAGTGTTGGCCCGGGACGATCCGGGCGCCTCCAGTTCCTGAGGTACTGTGGCCTGCTCTTTCCAGGTCAGAAAAGATCAGGGCCTTGAGGACTGCCTCATAGAACTGGAGGAATTTCCCCCTGTTGCCAGCGCTCCGGGACAGCACAAAAGAGTTGTACAAGGCAACCTGTACCAAGTAGACTGCAACTTTTTTGTACCATGCCCGGGTTTTGCACATGGCATTATATGGCTTGAGGACTTGATCAGAGAGATCAACTCCTCCCATATACCGATTGTAGTCGACGATACAATCGAGCTTGAGGACCGCTGCCGCGGTACCTCGCACAGGGACAGGGGTGATGCCGTTACTATGAATTCTGGACAGTACAAGGACATCCCTCTTGTCCTTATATTTGACCAGCAACAGGTTTCCACTGGTAAGGGCACAGGTCTCACCCCTGGGGATAGGTACCTGGAGGGGGTGGGTAGGAAGGCTGTGTTGATTTTTCCGCACGGTCCCACAAGCGTACGTGGATCTGGCGGCGAAGGACTGGAACAAGGGGATACTAGTATAAAAATTATCCACGTACAGGTGGTAACCCTTATCTAGCAGTGGGTGCATAAGGTCGAAAGTTTCCCACTAACACCCAGAGTGGGGGGACATTCTGGGGGTTAAATATGGAAATCTCGCCCCTCGTACACACGAAACTTGCAAGTGTACCCTGAGGTACTCTCACAAAGTTTGTACAGCTTCACGCCATATCTCGCCTGCTTAGAGGGAACATACTGGCGGAAAATGAGTCTCCCCTTGAAAGAAATGAGAGACTCATCAACCGCGACCTCCCTTCCAGGTACATAGGCCTCCAAAAATTTGGCCCCAAAGTGATCGATGATCGGCCTGATTTTGTACAGGCGGTCATAGGCAGGATCACCTTGGGAGGGACATGCTGCATTATCTGCATAATTTAAACAATAAAATTAGAGGGGCACTCCATATAAGGGAACAGGACACGGTAGTAAAGATTAATATTTAATCTAATATAAAAGCATAGCATATATTAGATTAAATATTAATCTTTACTACCGTGTCCTGTTCCCTTATATGGAGTGCCCCTCTAATTTTATTGTTTAAATTTTGTCTACCGTGCGGTCTGGGTGGACCGAGAGGTGAGCACCCACATCCGTTCGGTCTATAGGTTGAGCCGCTGATTTGCATTACTCATTATCTGCATAATGCAGGCATTTCCGGATGGCCTCAAACCGGGTACATGTCATGGCCATACTGTAAAGTGGGGTCTGGTAGAAGACGTTCCCACTCCAGTAATGCCTGACACAGTTTTTTTTTTACTAGGCCCATGTAGGCAGCACGAGGCCCCAAAACGTAATCTCGGCTGCACTGACCGGAGTCCAGCCACCGGCCCTAGCCAAAAAGGAGCCCGGGTGTTGAGCAATGAACTGTTGGGCGAACACGTTTGTTTGCTCCACCATCAGATTCACAAAGTGGTCACTGAAAAAAAGACTAAAATAGTCGTATTCGGTGCAGCCAACTGTGGGATTCTGGATTCCTGCTTGGCCAACAAAATCAGGAATCACAGGCTCTAAATGCTCTGGGGTACACCATGCAAGTTCACCGGTAGGGGGCTCCGGTGGACTTAACTGGTGGGCCGGAAAACTAGTACTAGCCCCAGGGCTGCTCGCACTAGTGTGGGGTGTGGGCCACAAGGTTCCTGGCATGGCGGTCTCCTTGCTCTGCCTGACGGCGTCTCCACCGGCTTGGGGGCTCATCATCATCGCTAGATGATGAGGAGGACGCGGAGGACAAAAGGAAAGTGGGGTCATGCTCGTCCTCATTCGGGCTCTCTGAGTCGGAGGCAAGCTGGGCGTATGCCTCCTCGGCCGAGAACATCCGGCGGACCAGAAGGGGGGTGCTGGGCACAGATGGGGGTTGCTGGGCACAGATCCGATACAGGCTCCTCTCTCCACGGGCTCCGGACACAGAAAGGGAGAGGAGGCAGAGCCGCAGGAAGTTTAAACCTCCCGCCAGCCCTGCAACCAATCAGAAGCAATGTCACCATCACCTCTCAGGATCGCAGGATGGTGATTTGTGGTATATTATCACACCACCGATCACCATCCTGTTCCGTGTTGTCGGGTCACCAGAGACCCGAATAACCCGGAAACGCAGCAAACCGCAGGTCTGAATTGACCTGCGGTTTGCCGCGATCACCGATACGGGGGAGTCCCAGGGTGCCTGCTGATTGATTTCAGCAGGCACCCAGTCCCGATCACCGTCCGCCGCGCGGCGGTGATCGGAAATACACATGACTTACCGGTACGTCATGTATCCCCAACAGGTTAATGGATTAGTAATACATTTTTACTTATGATACGTTGGATTTTTATCTTTAGCAGTTTCTGAGTCCAGTGGCTGTGGTTCCTGATGATGACCATAGTTCATCATTACAGTATCTAGAAGCTATAGATGTGATACAGCACTGGCAGCCATAGTGATAAATTAGAGGAGGAGCTTGGAAACCAAGCATTCTGCAATAGATGACTTGGACATTATTGGAGGGCTGTTATGTACTGAATGTTCATGTTAGTTTTATTTTATTCAATGCTATTTTACACTGCTTAGTATGCACAATTTACACTTGAGCACCCACATCCACATCAACCACAGCTGACGGCAGGAAAAGCTTGCCTGACCTGTTTGCTCTATGGATCTGTCTGTGTTATTAACAGCTGATCCGATCTCAATGAGATAATACAACCATCCCAGGCATTAACATTGTACCTGAATGACTAGAGACTGGAGAGTTTAACTTAACAATGAACAATAACCCATAAAAGCAAAAGGAAAATGTCAGTGTTCACTTTCCCACATCTTTTAAACCCATCTACAGAAACACATTTTAACAAGCGCCACAGTAATTATGGGGATCCATTTTACAGCCTATTATATCTTTTGGAATAATCTGTTTTGTAAATCTGGTCTGAAAACCAGCCTAGAAACTGGGATAAGGCCACTTTCAAAAACACCTGACTTTATAATGGTTTTGTTGTGTTTTTAGGCATTATTGTAGCGTTCTTGGCCAGTGTGTTTGAAAACAGCCATTTTTTTTATACAGTTTTTTTGTAAGCCAATGGATTCCATTTTCTATCACATTATGCACCGTTCGTTCCCATGGTTACAACCACCCTGCAATCCATTAGAGGTGGCCGTGCTTGCACACTAGAAAAAGCACCAGCCTATGTGAACTCCCACGGCTTTTCTCTATAGCGTGCAAGCACCACCACCTCTGATGGATTGCATGGTGGTCATAACCATGGAAACCAGCAGTGTATAATGTGATGGAAAAATAAATGAAGCCAGCAAAGTAGGCAATATGGACAATCACAATACATTCTTTCTCTACATGATAAATGACACTCGCTAAAGTCACACAACCCTTTTAAAGGGAGCCTGTTACCTGGATTTTAGGTATTGAGCTGAGGACATGGGCGTCTCGATCGCCGCTAGCACATCCGCAATATCCATTCCCCATAGCGCTCTGTGCATTTATTCTGTAAAAAAAAGATTTTTTATATATATATATATATATATATATATATATATAATGAAGAAAATCCGCAGCACTCCTTGAAGTGTAGAAAAAATGTGTAGTTTTATTCACACATGTCAAATAAGACAACGTTTCGGTTCTCTCACAGAACCTTTTTCAAGTCAAGTGAACATAAAGTGCATAAGTGCTAGTATAAATACATCATCACATTGTAGTCAATTAGTCATCAACCAATACAAAATCAGTGCACTCCCATATTTAGGGCATGTTACAATTCATTCCTTCTCTCTCTGTGCCTAGATAGAGACTAATCACAGTGCTTCTCCATTCATGATTCACATTTACTACATACAAGTGCCAAAATTAAAGTGCAAAGTGCAATATAAACCCTATTTCCTAAGTTACCTTGCTGTGGTTATATATGAAGGAACAGGAGGAGATGGCGTCTGAACTTGTGTGGAGGCACGCCACCGCTCGCGTCTCTCCCTCCTCAGTGCGCATGTGTCAATTCCATCCCCACTGACAACGCAGTACATAACCTCTCTGCGTCATCCGAAGGCGGAGATCTAACGTCATGACGTCAGATCCACTCCGTCAGCCACCACCACGCACGCATGCGTGCCAGTAAGCCGCGGCAGTGATCCACGCCAAGTCATAGATCTCTTCCGCCATTTTACTCTAGGGCAATCGTTTGGGCATTGTCTTGCGCCTTTAACTCCTTCTGTTCCTTCTTACCTCTTACCAACCAGCAAAGGTACAGGCTTGAACCATATTTTCAAAAAGAGCATAGAATATTCTATCATGAATTCGTCATGTAACATCCATTGGGTCCACCCCATACATTATAATGAATACACACAGAAGTTAGATCAGTGAAAGGGCATTATCCAACCATCCCTCCTGTCACCCTAAATTCGACATTTAACCCTTTGGGTTTCAGAGTATCTAACCGAAAAATCCATCTAAGCTCAGTTTTCTTTAAGATGGTTAAACGGTCCCCTCCTCTGTCCAATGGTTTTACATGATCCAAAAGCATGAATCTCATCTCACTCTCTTTATGATTTTTTTCGGCAAAATGTTTCGATACGGGCAAATCACGTCTTTTATTCCTGATAGATTGTCTGTGGTTATTCAACCTCGTTTTTACATCGCATGTGGTTTCGCCCACGTATAGCATCTTGCATGGACACCATAAAACATATATCACCCATGCTGAATCACATGTGAGATAATGCCTTATCTTGAAGATTTCTCCCGTGTCTGGATGCGCAAACGCTGATCCTTTTTGCATCAGTTTGCAATTAACGCATCCCAGACATGGGAAAGATCCCAAGCGCTTCGTCTTCAAAAAAGTCTGTCTCAACTGACCCTTTTCGGGCAATCTGGAACGCACCACTTTATCCCTAATATTGCCCGCTCTTTTATATGCCATCATAGGCTGTTGTTTAAAGGCCTCTATGTTGGGATGTCCACTGCTAAGCAGCCCCCAATGGCGTCTCACTATTTTTTCAATATTGGGGCTCAATTCATTATAAGTTGACACAAACGGTAATCTGTCATTGGCCTGTCTTGGTTTCAACATCAATAGTTCCCTTCTAGGGATATCCCTTGCTCTATCGGCATGTTTCTTCACTAACCCACTTGGGTACCCCCTAGTTATGAAGGATTGTTGCATCTTAGACAATGCTGAAGTCATATTTTCGTCCTTATCAACTATTCTCCGCACTCTCAACATTTGACTATATGGCAAAGAATTCAGCATTCTCCTAGGGTGTCCACTCGTAAAGTGTAACAATGTATTCTTATCGGTGGGTTTAACATTCAAATCCATGTGTAGTTGTTCATCCTCAATATACACCTGCGTATCCAGAAACTGGACCCGGTCAGCCGATGCCGTTAACGTAAATTGGATCTCCCGATCAAGGGAGTTCAAAAATGCGTGAAAGTCCATCAGCTGATCCATGGTGCCGGTCCAGATGAGGAAAATGTCGTCTATGTATCTCCACCACGTCAAAACTCGATTGAAGTGGGGAGATACATAGACGAGACGCTCCTCAAATTACCGTACAAATATATTTGCGTAAGTGGGCGCGGCATTGGACCCCATTGCCGCGCCCCTTACCTGCAAATAGAACTGCCCCTGGAACTCAAAGTAATTGTTCCTTAGGGACAACTCCAGTAGTGTCAGTACAAACTGCTGAACTGCAGCGGGATGTTCTGAACTTTGCAACATCTCCGCTACAGCCCTCAAGCCCTTTTCGTGATTGATCGAGGTGTATAATGACACAATGTCAAAAGATGCTACAATCGCCCCTGGCGGGATCCGTGTCCCACTAATTTTGGTGATGAAATCCCCAGTATCCCTAATATATGATCTTGCACCCAACGCATATTCCCTCAACATTTTGTCAAGAAAGACATTAATGTTTGAGAGAATCGAATTCCTGCCAGAAATTATTGGCCGACCTAGGGGGTCGATCAGCCTTTTATGTATTTTGGGTAATACATATATAGTCGGTGTAACCGGAGATTTCACCACCAAAAACTCTTTAAGTTGTTTATCTATGACACCATTCTGTTCCGCAATGCTCAATTGTGTATCGATTTTTCTGGCAATATCAAACCTGGGGTCCCGGGCCAAAGGCTCATAGACACCCGGTTCTCTTAACTGCCTATTTATTTCTCCTATATACTGGGAGGTGTCCATGACCACGATCCCACCACCCTTGTCCGCAGGCTTGATGGTGAGATCGTGGTTCCTGGACAATCCCTCCAAAGCGGACATTTCTTGTGTCGTAATATTAGGTTTAGCAAATTCATCTATTTTAGTTTGTTGTCTCAACAGGGCGACATCTCTCTTCACAGCCTCGATGAAGCACTCTAAAGCATGCGAGTTTACAATAGGAAAAAAATCACTTTTAAGATGTAACCCAAATTGTTTCAATGTTAACCCAATATCCGATACGTTCACATCATTGGTATGCATGGCTGCAGAGGAACCGGAGTCGAACCACACCTTCAGTTTAAGGTTCCTGAAGAGGCGGTTCAAGTCCAGTTCCAACTGAAACCAATCAGGCTTATGTGATAAAAAAGAAATAGAGTCTAATGTGGTTGTCAATATTTCGTCCCATATATTGAATGAGCATGAATTGAAGGTTTTAAACAAGGGATTGTCCTTCTGTCCACAGGCTAAGCCTGATTGGTTTCAGTTGGAACTGGACTTGAACCGCCTCTTCAGGAACCTTAAACTGAAGGTGTGGTTCGACTCCGGTTCCTCTGCAGCCATGCATACCAATGATGTGAACGTATCGGATATTGGGTTAACATTGAAACAATTTGGGTTACATCTTAAAAGTGATTTTTTTCCTATTGTAAACTCGCATGCTTTAGAGTGCTTCATCGAGGCTGTGAAGAGAGATGTCGCCCTGTTGAGACAACAAACTAAAATAGATGAATTTGCTAAACCTAATATTACGACACAAGAAATGTCCGCTTTGGAGGGATTGTCCAGGAACCACGATCTCACCATCAAGCCTGCGGACAAGGGTGGTGGGATCGTGGTCATGGACACCTCCCAGTATATAGGAGAAATAAATAGGCAGTTAAGAGAACCGGGTGTCTATGAGCCTTTGGCCCGGGACCCCAGGTTTGATATTGCCAGAAAAATCGATACACAATTGAGCATTGCGGAACAGAATGGTGTCATAGATAAACAACTTAAAGAGTTTTTGGTGGTGAAATCTCCGGTTACACCGACTATATATGTATTACCCAAAATACATAAAAGGCTGATCGACCCCCCAGGTCGGCCAATAATTTCTGGCAGGAATTCGATTCTCTCAAACATTAATGTCTTTCTTGACAAAATGTTGAGGGAATATGCGTTGGGTGCAAGATCATATATTAGGGATACTGGGGATTTCATCACCAAAATTAGTGGGACACGGATCCCGCCAGGGGCGATTGTAGCATCTTTTGACATTGTGTCATTATACACCTCGATCAATCACGAAAAGGGCTTGAGGGCTGTAGCGGAGATGTTGCAAAGTTCAGAACATCCCGCTGCAGTTCAGCAGTTTGTACTGACACTACTGGAGTTGTCCCTAAAGAACAATTACTTTGAGT
Source organism: Bufo gargarizans (assembly GCF_014858855.1). Taxonomy (NCBI): domain Eukaryota; kingdom Metazoa; phylum Chordata; class Amphibia; order Anura; family Bufonidae; genus Bufo; species Bufo gargarizans. Next base: position 319,880,480 of record NC_058081.1, read on the forward strand.
TCCAGGGGCAGTTCTATTTGCAGGTAAGGGGCGCGGCAATGGGGTCCAATGCCGCGCCCACTTACGCAAATATATTTGTACGGTCATTTGAGGTGCGTCTCGTCTATGTATCTCCCCACTTCAATCGAGTTTTGACGTGGTGGAGATACATAGACGACATTTTCCTCATCTGGACCGGCACCATGGATCAGCTGATGGACTTTCACGCATTTTTGAACTCCCTTGATCGGGAGATCCAATTTACGTTAACGGCATCGGCTGACCGGGTCCAGTTTCTGGATACGCAGGTGTATATTGAGGATGAACAACTACACATGGATTTGAATGTTAAACCCACCGATAAGAATACATTGTTACACTTTACGAGTGGACACCCTAGGAGAATGCTGAATTCTTTGCCATATAGTCAAATGTTGAGAGTGCGGAGAATAGTTGATAAGGACGAAAATATGACTTCAGCATTGTCTAAGATGCAACAATCCTTCATAACTAGGGGGTACCCAAGTGGGTTAGTGAAGAAACATGCCGATAGAGCAAGGGATATCCCTAGAAGGGAACTATTGATGTTGAAACCAAGACAGGCCAATGACAGATTACCGTTTGTGTCAACTTATAATGAATTGAGCCCCAATATTGAAAAAATAGTGAGACGCCATTGGGGGCTGCTTAGCAGTGGACATCCCAACATAGAGGCCTTTAAACAACAGCCTATGATGGCATATAAAAGAGCGGGCAATATTAGGGATAAAGTGGTGCGTTCCAGATTGCCCGAAAAGGGTCAGTTGAGACAGACTTTTTTGAAGACGAAGCGCTTGGGATCTTTCCCATGTCTGGGATGCGTTAATTGCAAACTGATGCAAAAAGGATCAGCGTTTGCGCATCCAGACACGGGAGAAATCTTCAAGATAAGGCATTATCTCACATGTGATTCAGCATGGGTGATATATGTTTTATGGTGTCCATGCAAGATGCTATACGTGGGCGAAACCACATGCGATGTAAAAACGAGGTTGAATAACCACAGACAATCTATCAGGAATAAAAGACGTGATTTGCCCGTATCGAAACATTTTGCCGAAAAAAATCATAAAGAGAGTGAGTTGAGATTCATGCTTTTGGATCATGTAAAACCATTGGACAGAGGAGGGGACCGTTTAACCATCTTAAAGAAAACTGAGCTTAGATGGATTTTTCGGTTAGATACTCTGAAACCCAAAGGGTTAAATGTCGAATTTAGGGTGACAGGAGGGATGGTTGGATAATGCCCTTTCACTGATCTAACTTCTGTGTGTATTCATTATAATGTATGGGGTGGACCCAATGGATGTTACATGACGAATTCATGATAGAATATTCTATGCTCTTTTTGAAAATATGGTTCAAGCCTGTACCTTTGCTGGTTGGTAAGAGGTAAGAAGGAACAGAAGGAGTTAAAGGCGCAAGACAATGCCCAAACGATTGCCCTAGAGTAAAATGGCGGAAGAGATCTATGACTTGGCGTGGATCACTGCCGCGGCTTACTGGCACGCATGCGTGCGTGGTGGTGGCTGACGGAGTGGATCTGACGTCATGACGTTAGATCTCCGCCTTCGGATGACGCAGAGAGGTTATGTACTGCGTTGTCAGTGGGGATGGAATTGACACATGCGCACTGAGGAGGGAGAGACGCGAGCGGTGGCGTGCCTCCACACAAGTTCAGACGCCATCTCCTCCTGTTCCTTCATATATAACCACAGCAAGGTAACTTAGGAAATAGGGTTTATATTGCACTTTGCACTTTAATTTTGGCACTTGTATGTAGTAAATGTGAATCATGAATGGAGAAGCACTGTGATTAGTCTCTATCTAGGCACAGAGAGAGAAGGAATGAATTGTAACATGCCCTAAATATGGGAGTGCACTGATTTTGTATTGGTTGATGACTAATTGACTACAATGTGATGATGTATTTATACTAGCACTTATGCACTTTATGTTCACTTGACTTGAAAAAGGTTCTGTGAGAGAACCGAAACGTTGTCTTATTTGACATGTGTGAATAAAACTACACATTTTTTCTACACTTCAAGGAGTGCTGCGGATTTTCTTCATTGTTTTACGTCTCGAATCGAGGGACCACCGCCGGCACCACACAGCTACGGCTGAGTAAAACGACAGGAGTGCTGCCTGAAACTTCTTTTATGGATCTATATATATATATATATATATATATATATATATACAGTACAGACCAAAAGTTTGGACACACCTTCTCATTTAAAGAGTTTTCATTATTTTCATGACTATGAAAATTGTAGATTCACACTGAAGGCATCAAAACTATGAATTAACACATGTGGAATTATATACATAACAAAAAAGTGTGAAACAACTGAAAATATGTCATATTCTAGGTTCTTCAAAGTAGCCACCTTTTGCTTTGATTACTGCTTTGCACACTCTTGGCATTCTCTTGATGAGCTTCAAGAGGTAGTCACCTGAAATGGTTTTCACTTCACAGGTGTGCCCTGTCAGGTTTAATAAGTGGGATTTCTTGCCTTATAAATGGGGTTGGGACCATCAGTTGCGTTGTGGAGAAGTCAGGTAGATACACAGCTGATAGTCCTACTGAATAGACTGTTAGAATTTGTATTATGGCAAGAAAATAGCAGCTAAGTAAAGAAAAACGAGTGGCCATCATTACTTTAAGAAATCAAGGTCAGTCAGTCCGAAAAATTGGGAAAACTTTGAAACTGTCCCCAAGTGCAGTCACAAAAACCATCAAGCGCTACAAAGAAACTGGCTCACATGCGGACCGCCCCAGGAAAGGAAGACCAAGAGTCACTTCTGCTGCGGAGGATAAGTTCATCCGAGTCATCAGCCTCAGAAATCACAGGTTAACAGCAGCTCAAATTAGAGACCAGGTCAATGCCACACAGAGTTCTAGCAGCAGACACATCTCTAGAACAACTGTTAAGAGGAGACTGTGTGAATCAGGCCTTCATGGTAGAATTTCTGCTAGGAAACCACTGCTAAGGACAGGCAACAAGCAGAAGAGACTTGTTTGGGCTAAAGAACACAAGGAATGGACATTAGACCAGTGGAAATCTGTGCTTTGGTCTGATGAGTCCAAATTTGAGATCTTTGGTTCCAACCACCGTGTCTTTGTGCGACGCAGAAAAGGTGAACGGATGGACTCTACATGCCTGGTTCCCACCGGGAAGCATGGAGGAGGAGGTGTGATGGTGTTGGGGTGCTTTGCTGGTGACACTGTTGGGGATTTATTCAAAATTGAAAGCATACTGAACCAGCATGGCTACCACAGCATCTTGCAGCGGCATGCTATTCCATCCGTTTTTGCGTTCAGTTGGACCATCATTTATTTTTCAACAGGACAATGACCCCAAACACACCTCCAGGCTGTGTAAGGGCTATTTGACCATGAAGGAGAGTGATGGGGTGCTGCGCCAGATGACCTGGCCTCCACAGTCACCGGACCTGAACCCAATCGAGATGGTTTGGGGTGAGCTGGACTGCAGAGTGAAGGCAAAAGGGCCAACAAGTGCTAAGCATCTCTGGAAATTCCTTCAAGACTGTTGGAAGACCATTTCAGGTGACTACCTCTTGAAGCTCATCAAGAGAATGCCAAGAGTGTGCAAAGCAGTAATCAAAGCAAAAGGTGGCTACTTTGAAGAACCTAGAATATGACATATTTACAGTTGTTTCACACTTTTTTGTTATGTATATAATTCCACATGTGTTAATTCATAGTTTTGATGCCTTCAGTGTGAATCTACAATTTTCATAGTCATGAAAATAAAGAAAACTCTTTGAATGAGAAGGTGTGTCCAAACTTTTGGTCTGTACTGTATGTGTATATATATATATATATATATATATATATGTAAATGAGGCAACTAACGTTTCCGGAGCCCAGCCATGCCCACTGTGAAGGAGCCCAGCACCGCCCCACATCCTTCGAATCTCCTCCTTGCTCCCCGACGTCACAAAGCTAGAGCGCCGTAATCTCGCGATGTGCGAGCTAGCGCACGCACAGGGTTGGCATAGTGTTCCTTTCCTGTGCAGGCATCAGCTTCAGGAAATAAACTGTGCATCGCGAGATTACGACGCTCTAGCTTTGCGACGTCGGGGAGCAAGGAGGAGATTCGGAGGATGCGGGTGGTGCTGGGCTCCTTCACAAAAAAATCCCAAATTTTAAAAAATTTGGAAACATTAGCAATTTTCTACATTTCTCTGCTTTTAAGACAGATAGTGATACCTTATAAAATAGTTATTACTTTACATTTCCCATAGGTCTACTTTATGTTGGCATCATTTTGTAAATGTTATTTTTTTATTTTTATGTTTTTAACCCTTTCAGGACAAGGCCAATTTTCACCTTTCTGCCCAGGCCATTTTTAGCAAATCTAACATGTGTCACTTTATGTGGTAATAAGTTTAAAATGCTTTTACTTATCCAAGCCATTCTGATAATGTTTTCTCTTCACATATTGTACTTCATGACTGTGGTAAAATTAAGTTAAAAAAAATCTTTTTTATTTATAAAAAAATGCAAAATTTACCAAAAATTTCAACTTTCCAAATTTCAATTTCTCTAATTTTATAATTGATACTAATACCTCCGAAAATAGTTATTACTTTACATTTCCCATAGGTCTTCATATTTGGATCATTTTCAAAATGACATTTTAATTTTTTGGGACGTTAGAAGGCTTAGAAGTAGGGATGAGCAAACCCAAACTGTATAGTTCGGGTTCGTACCGAATTTTGGGGTGTCCGTGACACGGACCCGAACCCGAACATTTTCGTAAAAGTCCGGGTTCGGGTTCGGTGTTCGTCGCTTTCTTGGCGCTTTTTGAAAGGCTGCAAAGCAGCCAATCAACAAGCGTCATACTACTTGCCCCAAGAGGCCGTCACAGCCATGCCTACTATTGGCATGGCTGTGATTGGCCAGTGCAGCATGTGACCCAGCCTCTATTTAAGCTGGAGTCACGTAGCGCCGCACGTCACTCTGCTCTGATCAGTGTAGGTAGAGGTTGCAGCTGCGACGTTAGGGCGAGATTAGGCAGTGATTAACTCCTCCAAAAGACTTCATTCAGAGATCGATCTGCAGCTGTGGATGATTGAACTTCTGCTATTCAACTGCTCACTGTTTTTAGGCTGCCTAGAGCGTTTTTTATTCACTTTTTTCTGGGGTGATCGGCGGACATTTTGTGTCTTGTGGTGCGCCAGCACAAGCTGCCACCAAGTACATTTAACCCTCAATAGTGTGGTTATTTTTTGGCTATATCCTACATCAGGGTGAAGCTGTCACACCAAGTGCATTTAACCATCAATAGTGTGGTTACTTTTTGGCCATATACTACATCAGGGCAAGCTGTCACCAAGTGCATTTAACCCTCAATAGTGTGGTTGTTTTTTGGCTATATCCTACATCAGGGTGAAGCTGTCACACCAAGTGCATTTAACCATCAATAGTGTGGTTATTTTTTGGCCATATACTACATCAGGGTCAAGTTGAGGCTGTCACCAAGTGCATTTAACCCTCAATAGTGTAGTTGTTTTTTGGCTATATCCTACATCAGGGTGAAGCTGTCACACCAAGTGCATTTAACCATCAATAGTGTGGTTATTTTTTGGCCATATCCCAGTCTAATTCCGTCTGTAAACATATACCTGTCACCCAGCACCTAAATAATAGGCCTCAAATTTATAGTCAGCTAAATCTGTGGTTATTGCTGTAGCTGGGCAAGTTATTTAGTGTCCATCAAAGCACAGTTTTTGTTCTGGGTTGAAATACAATTCCCAATTTAGCAATTCTCTAAATTAGTGGTTTCTGCTGTATAAGGCCTACTTTAAATTTATCCCTAAAAGGGTATATTAGATTCAAGGTGCACATAGGGTCATTCTCAATAACTTCACACACACGCTACTGTGCATATCCCAGTCTAATTCTGTCCGTAAACGTATACCTGTCACCCAGCGCCTAAATAATAGGCCTCAAATTTATATTCATCCAAATCTGTAGATATTGCTGTAGCTGGTCAAGTTATTTAGTGTCCGTCAAAGCACAGTTTTTGTTCTGGGTTGAAATACAATTCCCAATTTTGCAATTTCCTAATTTAGTGGTTTCTGCTGTATCAGACCTACTTTAAATCTATCCCTAAAAGGGTATATAAGATTCAAGGTGCACATAGGGTTATTCTCAATAACTTCACACACACGCTACTGTGCATATCCCAGTCTAATTCTGTCTGTAAACGTATACCTGTCACCCAGCGCCTAAATAATAGGCCTCAAATTTATAGTCAGCTAAATCTGTGGTTACTGCTGTGCCTGTATTAGTGTAATACGGTACCTAAATAGATAGCCAGATAGTGTTAGGTGTCTGTAAAAAAAAGGCCTGAATTTGAATTCAATACATTGGGCCAAATAATATTTTTGTTGTTGTGGTGAACGATAACAATGAGGAAAACATCTAGTTGTCACAACCAGACAGCTGAGAAGCTCTGACAGAAGCCTTTCAGAACCTCCTCCTTGAGTTTTCTTTGTTTTTGGTTTTCAGTTCCTCATCTCGTTAGCCTCTCTCAGATGTCATGTAGTTGGACTGATTGCATCCCTTTAAATTCCTCCCCATAATGCATTAGTGTGCGGTTTATACAGCTTCCTGGAGTGTGTGTGCATGCTGATTCTATTTCCCAGTTCTTCTACAAGTTAAGTGTTGTACATTCATTTGTGATTTTCTGTTTGATGGATCCCAGGTGACCCTGACTCCCTCCGTGTCTAGTGTAGGGAGCCGGTGGTCGTGTCCCTTCACTATTGTAGGTTGTTCAGGTGTTATATAGTCGAGGTACGAGGATATGCGATCATCCACCATTGGGATTATTGCATAGGCTGAGCAGTAAGGGAGAGAGCCAGGTCTGATGCAGGGGTCTCCCTTTTTGTTCCTTAGTTTTGGATCCAGTGAGTCATATATTCATTTTGCATTGTCTTGTTTCCTGTACACCTTCCATGACACTAGTAAAGGATGCGGACATGGTCGTGGTGGTGTTAGTAGACCCTCTGGTGCTGGGAGAGGACGTGGCCGTTCTGCCACAGCCACACGTCCTAGTGTACCAACTACCTCAGGTCCCAGTAGCCGCCATAAATTACAGCGATATTTGGTGGGGCCCAATGCCGTTCTAAGGATGGTAAGGCCTGAGCAGGTACAGGCATTAGTCAATTGGGTAGCCGACAGTGGATCCAGCACGTTCACATTATCTCCCACCCAGTCTTCTGCAGAAAGCGCACAGATGGCACCTGAAAACCAAGCCCATCAGTCTGTCACATCACCCCCATGCATACCAGGGAAACTGTCTGAGCCTCAAGTTATGCAGCAGTCTCTTATGCTGTTTGAAGACTCCGCTGGCAGGGTTTCCCAAGGGCATCCACCTAGCCCTTCCCCAGCGGTGGAAGACATAGAATGCACTGACGCACAACCACTTATGTTTCCTCATGATGAGGACATGGGAATACCACCTCATCATGTCTCTGATGATGACGAAACACAGGTGCCAACTGCTGCGTCTTTCTGCAGTGTGCAGACTGAACAGGAAGTCAGGGATCAAGACTGGGTGGAAGACGATTCAGGGGACGATGAGGTCCTAGACCCCACATGGAATGAAGGTCGTGCCACTGACTTACACAGTTCGGAGGAAGAGGCAGTGGTGAGACCGAGCCAACAGCGTAGCAAAAGAGGGAGCAGTGGGCAAAAGCAGAACACCCGCCGCCAAGAGACTCCGCCTGCTACTGACCGCCGCCATCTGGGACCGAGCACCCCAAAGGCAGCTTCAAGGAGTTCCCTGGCATGGCACTTCTTCAAACAATGTGCTGACGGCAAGACCCGAGTGGTTTGCACGCTGTGCCATCAGAGCCTGAAGCGAGGCATTAACGTTCTGAACCTTAGCACAACCTGCATGACCAGGCACCTGCATGCAAAGCATGAACTGCAGTGGAGTAAACACCTTAAAAACAAGGAAGTCAATCAGGCTCCCCCTGCTACCTCTTCTGCTGCTGCCGCCTCGGCCTCTTCTGCTGCTGCCGCCTCGGCCTATTCCTCCGCCTCTGGAGGAACGTTGGCACCTGCCGCCCAGCAAACAGGGGATGTACCACCAACACCACCACCTCCATCACCAAGCATCTCAACCATGTCACACGCCAGCGTTCAGCTCTCCCTCTCACAAACATTTGAGAGAAAGCGTAAATTCCCACCTAGCCACCCTCGATCCCTGGCCCTGAATGCCAGCATTTCTAAACTACTGGCCTATAAAATGCTGTCATTTAGGCTAGTGGACACAGACAGCTTCAAACAGCTCATGTCGCTTGCTGTCCCACAGTATGTTGTTCCCAGCCGGCACTACTTCTCCAAGAGAGCCGTGCCTTCCCTGCACAACCAAGTATCCGATAAAATCAAGTGTGCACTGCGCAACGCCATCTGTGGCAAGGTCCACCTAACCACAGATACGTGGACCAGTAAGCACGGTCAGGGACGCTATATCTCCCTAACTGCACACTGGGTAAATGTAGTGGCAACTGTGCCCCAGGCGGAGAGCTGTTTGGCGCACGTCCTTCCGCCGCCAAGGATCGCAGGGCAACATTCTTTGCCTCCTGTTGCCACCTCCTCCTACTCAGCTTCCTCCTCCTCTTCTTCCACCTGCTCATCCAGTCAGCCACACACCTTCACCACCAACTTCAGCACAGCCCGGGGTAAACGTCAGCAGGCCATTCTGAAACTCATATGTTTAGGGGACAGGCCCCACACCGCACAGGAGTTGTGGCAGGGTATAGAACAACAGACCGACGAGTGGTTGCTGCCGGTGAGACTCAAGCCTGGCCTGGTGGTGTGCGATAATGGGCGAAATCTCGTTGCAGCTCTGGGACTAGCCGGTTTGAAGCACATCCCTTGCTTGGCGCATGAGCTGAATTTGGTGGTGCAGAAGTTCATTCACAACTACCCCGACATGTCAGAGCTGCTGCATAAAGTGCGGGCCGTCTGTTCGCGCTTCTGGCGTTCACATCCTGCCGCTGCTCGCCTGTCTGCGCTACAGCGTAACTTCGGCCTTCCCGCTCACCGCCTCATATGCGACGTGCCCACCAGGTGGAACTCCACCTTGCACATGCTGGACAGACTGTGCGAGCAGCAGCAGGCCATAGTGGAGTTTCAGCTGCAGCACGCACGGGTCAGTCGCACTGCGGATCAGCACCACTTCATCACCAATGACTGGGCCTCCATGCGAGACCTGTGTGCCCTGTTGCGCTGTTTCGAGTACTCCACCAACATGGCCAGTGGCGATGACGCTGTTATCAGCGTTACAATACCATTTCTATGTCTCCTTGAGAAAACACTTAGGGCAATGATGGAAGAGGAGGTGGCCCAGGAGGAGGAGGAAGAGGGGTCATTTTTAGCACTTTCAGGCCAGTCTCTTCGAAGTGACTCAGAGGGAGGTTTTTTGCAACAGCAGAGGCCAGGTACAAATGTGGCCAGCAAGGGCCCACTACTGGAGGACGAGGAGGACGAGGATGAGGAGGAGGTGGAGGAGGATGAGGATGAAGCATGGTCACAGCGGGGTGGCACCCAACGCAGCTCGGGCCCATCACTGGTGCGTGGCTGGGGGGAAACGCAGGACGATGACGATACGGCTCCCACAGAGGACAGCTTGTCCTTACCCCTGGGCAGCCTGGCACACATGAGCGAATACATGCTGCTGTGCCTGCGCAACGACAGCAGAGTTGCCCATATTTTAACGTGTGCGGACTACTGGGTTGCCACCCTGCTGGATCCACGGTACAAAGACAATGTGCCCACCTTACTTCCTGCACTGGAGCGTGATAGGAAGATGCGCGAGTACAAGCGCACGTTGGTAGACGCGCTACTGAGAGCATTCCCAAATGTCACAGGGGAACAAGTGGAAGCCCAAGGCCAAGGCAGAGGAGGAGAAAGAGGTCGCCAAGGCAGCTGTGTCACGGCCAGCTCCTCTGAGGGCAGGGTTAGCATGGCAGAGATGTGGAAAAGTTTTGTCAACACGCCACAGCTAACTGCACCACCACCTGATACGCAACGTGTTAGCAGGAGGCAACATCTCACTAACATGGTGGAACAGTACGTGTGCACACCCCTCCACGTACTGACTGATGGTTCGGCCCCATTCAACTTCTGGGTCTCTAAATTGTCCACGTGGCCAGAGCTAGCCTTTTATGCCTTGGAGGTGCTGGCCTGCCCGGCAGCCAGCGTTTTGTCTGAATGTGTATTCAGCACGGCAGGGGGCGTCATTACAGACAAACGCAGCCGCCTGTCTACAGCCAATGTGGACAAGCTGACGTTCATAAAAATGAACCAGGCATGGATCCCACAGGACCTGTCCATCCCTTGTGCAGATTAGACATTAACTACCTCCCCTTAACCATATATTATTGTACTCCAGGGCACTTCCTCATTCAATCCAATTTTTATTTTCATTTTACCATTATATTGCGAGGCAACCCAAAGTTGAATGAACCTCTCCTCTGTCTGGGTGCCGGGGCCTAAATATATGACAATGGACTGTTCCAATGTTGGGTGACGTGAAGCATGATTCTCTGCTATGACATGCAGACTGATTCTCTGCTGACATGAAGCCAGATTCTCTGTTACGGGACCTCTCTTATCTGCCTGGGTGCCTGGGCCTAAATATATGACAATGGACTGTTAGAGTGGTGGCTGACGTGAAGCCTGATTCTCTGCTATGACATGCAGACTGATTCTCTGCTGACATGAAGCCAGATTCTCTGTTACGGGACCTCTCTCCTCTGCCTGGGTGCCTGGGCCTAAATATATGACAATGGACTGTTACAGTGGTGGCTGACGTGAAGCCTGATTCTCTGCTATGACATGCAGACTGATTCTCTGCTGACATGAAGCCAGATTCTCTGTTATGGGACCTCTCTCCTCTGCCTGGGTGCCTGGGCCTAAATATATGACAATGGACTGTTACAGTGGTGGCTGACGTGAAGCCTGATTCTCTGCTATGACATGCAGACTGATTCTCTGCTGACATGAAGCCAGATTCTCTGTTACAGGACCTCTCTCCTCTGCCTGGGTGCCTGGGCCTAAATATATGACAATGGACTGTTACAGTGGTGGCTGACGTGAAGCCTGATTCTCTGCCATGACATGCAGACTGATTCTCTGCTGACCTGAAGCCAGATTCTCTGTTACGGGACCTCTCTCCTCTGCCTGGGTGCCTGGGCCTAAATATATGACAATGGACTGTTACAGTGGTGGCTGACATGAAGCCTGATTCTCTGCTATGACATGCAGACTGATTCTCTGCTGACATGAAGCCAGATTCTCTGTTACGGGACCTCTCTCCTCTGCCTGGGTGCCTGGGCCTAAATATATGACAATGGACTGTTACAGTGGTGGCTGACGTGAAGCCTGATTCTCTGCTATGACATGCAGACTGATTCTCTGTTGACATGAATCCAGATTCTCTGTTAAGGGACCTCTCTCCTCTGCCTGGGTGCCTGGGACTAAATATCTGACAATGGACTGTTACAGTGGTGGGTGACATGAAGCCAGATTCTCTGCTATGGGACCTCTCTCCAATTGATATTGGTTAATTTTTATTTATTTTATTTTTATTCATTTCCCTATCCATATTTGTTTGCAGGGGATTTACCTACTTGTTGCTGCCTTTTGCAGCCCTCTAGCTCTTTCCTGGGCTGTTTTACAGCCTTTTTAGTGCCGAAAAGTTCGGGTCCCAATTGACTTCAATGGGGTTCGGGTTCGGGGCGAAGTTCGGGTCGGGTTCAGATCCCGAACCCGAACATTTCCGGGAAGTTCGGCCGAACTTCTCGAACCCGAACATCCAGGTGTTCTCTCAACTCTACTTAGAAGCAAATCTTTAAATTTTTAAGAACATTTCCAAACCCCAAATTTTTCAGGACCAGTTCAGTTATGAAGTCACTTTATGGGGCTTACATATTAGAAACCACCCATAAATCGTCCCATTTTAGAAACTACACCCCTCAAGCTATTCAAAACGGATATTACAAACGTTGTTAACCCTTTAGGTGCTCCATTAAATGAAAATGGGAATAAAATTTCAAAATTACATTTTTTTTTGCAGATTTTAAATTTTAATCTATTTTCTGCAAAACAAATAAAGGGTTAACAGCTCCCAAAAAACCCTCAAAATCTATCACCCTGAATCTGGAGTTTTTCAGAAACACCTCATGTGTGCTCAAAAACTGATGTATGGGTGCACAGAATGCTTCAGAGTGGAAGGAGCACCATATGGCTTTGGGAGAGCGGATTTAGCTGGAATATTAATTGGGAGCTATGTCACGTATGAAGACACCCTGAGGTGGAAACACACAAAAAATGACCCCATTCCGGAAACTACACCCCTCAAGGAATATTTCAAAGTGTGTAGTGAGCACTTTGACCCATCAGACGTATCACAGAATTAGAAAAACGATTGGCCGTGAAAATGAAAAATTAAAATTATTTCCAGAAAAAGTTGCTTTACACCCAGATTTTTCACTTTCAGAAGGGGTAATAAGACAAAATGCACCCCACATTTTGTTACCCATTTCCCCCGAATATGCCAACATCCTATATGTGCTAAAAAAAAATGATGTATGGGTGCATGGCAGGGTTCAAAAGGGAAGTAGCGCCATAGGGCTTTTGAAGGACAGATTTTGCAGGATTGGCTTTTGGGAGCTATGTCGCATATGAAGACACCCTGAGGTGGCCCTACAGTGGAAACCCCCAAAAGGTGACCCCATTCTGGAAACTACACCCCTCAAGGAATATTTTAAGATGTGTAGTGAGAACGTTGTCCTCAACAGTGATTCATGGAATTGGCTGTAAAAATGAAAAATTACAATTTTGTTTCCAGACAAAATGGATTTTAGGCCCAACTTTTTCACCTTCACAAGGGGGAACTGGAGAAAATACACACCCTAATTTATTGCCCATTTCTCCTTAATACAGCAATACCCCATATGTGCTTGTATACTGCTATATGGGCGTACCACAGGGGTCAGAATGAAAGGCGCCCCAAATGGCTTCTAGAAGGCAGATTTCACCGGAATAATTGAAAGGAGCCATCTTGCAATTGAACACACCCTGAGGTACCACTAGAATAGAAACCCCCAAAAAGTGACCCTATTCCAGAAACTACACCCCTCAAGGAATATTTCAAGTTGTGTAGTGAGCACTTTGACCCATCAGGCGTATCACAGAATTAGGAAACGTTTGGCCGTAAAAATGAAAAATGTAAATTTTTTCCAGAAAAATTAGCTTTACACCCACATTTTTCCCTTTCACAAGGGGTAACAGGACAAAATGCACCCCACATTTTGTTACCCATTTCCCCCGAATACGCCAACACCCCATATGTGCTAAAAAAATGAATTATGGGTGCATGGCAGGGTCTGGTCTGACTGTAAATTGGAGTCTAGTAGAAAATGTCCAAACTCCAATTTTGTCTAATGGTTGTTTTTTTCACAACGCCCATATGCAGCACGAGTCCCCAAAATGTCATCACCTCTGCTGCACTTACTGGGGTCCAACCTAGGGGTCTAGCATATGGCGAAGTAGCGTTATAGGAAATAAATTGCTGGGCAAATAAATTTGTTTGGGTCACCATAAAATTTATTAAATCTTCTGAGAAAAAGATTTTGAAAAAATACATTTCTGTGATGCCCATGCAGTCAATTTGGATTCCAGAGTTTCCCACAAACTCTGCAATTTGGGGCTGATAATTGTCAAGGGGTGGGGTCTATAAGGGTTCACCCTGAGGGGCTTCCTCCTCTGCTACCCTGGGGCGCCTTTTAGAGGGTCCCTCATCAGCGGGTGATGATGAGGGGGTAGAGGAATAGAGGAAAGCGGCATCCTCTTCTCTCTCACTGGCAGACTCAGTATAGGAGGCATGCATGGTGTATGCCATTCGTGCCTCTGCACGTTGGGATGGACAGGCCTTTTTTATTTTATTGGGGTGGGATGTGTGAAACGTGTAAAACTTTATTTAGTGTGGGGTATGCATATAGAGTTTTCACATGTGAAGGGGCTTGTAATAAATTTGAAATTAAATTTAGAAGAAAAGTTGTAAAAAAAAAAAAAAAGTTTTTTCTGTAACTTTTTAAAGAGGGCTTAAAGCAAAATTTGGATAACAGCTAAGCCAGCATCTCATCTGCAGATAATTATTTTAGGGTGATTGCCCCTCATAAGCACAAAGCAGAAACAACTAGCTTAACAAGTTGAGAGGCCTTGGTCGAGATCTGGGGGGTACTATTTCCCCTTAATGGAGAGCACCTAGCGTTTCAGTGTAAAAGATATGCAAATTAGATGTGGCGAAACCAACCTCGCCACGGTGTTTTGGAGGGGGCTGTTTGAAGGCCTCTTGCCTCAGGATTATGGCCCATGCTAACTTTTGAACCCCTGAACCTATTTAAGTGAATTTTGGATAGGTTTGTCCCCAAGTTATACTGTTTAAATTGATGTAAGTTATATGTATGGACAATGTAACCTCACAAAGTTGTAACAATTTATAATAAGTGTAACTTGTCAGCTTGGGAGGAATATGCTGGGTGTGGTTCTATTGTCCCATTGTCCCATTGTGTGTTTAAATGGTGATGTCTGTCCTGTTGTCTCCACATGTGTATTGGCGATCTCCCCTTTATCCTGAGAGATAATTGGATTGCCCTCGGTTGTCTCTGGGACAGAGAGGAGGAAACCATGATGCATTGTGGGGATGTGTTGTATCTGTTCTGTGTCGCAGTCTCCCTTCTGGTCCTCTAGGGGGCAGGAACGATTGGTTGCTGTACTTGCATTGTGTGTGTTGTAAGGTATTGATTGGTTGGATTTCAAAACCCTGTGACCAGTACTATGTTTGTTTTTTATGAATAAAAGAGGCTGTATCTGAAGTACAGTCAGACCACTGCTGACCCTCAACACGGAGCCTTGTCTCGTTATTGGGGGGATTCCCTGTATGCTGTTAGAGACTGATTGCCAGGAGTGTAAGCCGATTGCATGCTTTTCCTGTTCGTCTGCCAGCAGCTATTCGCGAGGTTCCAGTTTGGAGTGCTATTTTGTATGCAGTTCGGGAGGTTGGTGTTCTGCAGTAGCTGTGCCTGTCTCTCAGAAAGGGGCATATCGCTTAAACGGATTTTAACCCCTTGTCTGCTGAAACGGTTTGTTACATTAGAATTCCCCAAAAAAAAAATGTGAACATGAAAATACAAATTAGTTTTCCTTCCAAATTGGCTTTTTTCTTATTAAAAGGAAAGCTAATATACAGTACAGACCAAAAGTTTGGACACACCTTCAACATTCAAAGAGTTTTCTTTATTTTCATGACTATGAAAATTGTAGATTCACACTGAAGGCATCAAAACTATGAATTAACACATGTGGAATTATATACATAACAAAAAAGTGTGAAACAACTGAAAATATGTCATATTCTAGGTTCTTCAAAGTAGCCACCTTTTGCTTTGATTACTGCTTTGCACACTCTTGGCATTTTCTTGATGAGCTTCAAGAGGTAGTCACCTGAAATGGTTTTCACTTCACAGGTGTGCCCTGTCAGGTTTAATAAGTGGGATTTCTTGCCTTATAAATGGGGTTGGGACCATCAGTTGCGTTGTGGAGAAGTCAGGTTGATACACAGCTGATAGTCCTACTGAATAGACTGTTAGAATTTGTATTATGGCAAGAAAAAAGCAGCTAAGTAATGAAAAACGAGTGGCCATCATTACTTTAAGAAATGAAGGTCAGTCAGTCCGAAAAATTAGGAAAACTTTGAAAGTGTCCCCAAGTGCAGTCACAAAAACCATCAAGCACTACAAAGAAACTGGCTCACATGTGGACCGCCCCAGGAAAGGAAGACCAAGAGTCACCTCTGCTGCGGAGGATAAGTTCATCCGAGTCACCAGCCTCAGAAATCGCAGGTTAACAGCAGCTCAGATTAGAGACCAGGTCAATGCCACACAGAGTTCTAGCAGCATCTAGAACAACTGTTAAGAGGAGACTGTGTGAATCAGGCCTTCATGGTGGAATATCTGCTAGGAACCCACTGCTAAGGACAGGCAACAAGCAGAAGAGACATGTTTGGGCTAAAGAACACAAGGAATGGACATTAGACCAGTGGAAATCTGTGATTTGGTCTGATGAGTCCAAATTTGAGATCTTTGGTTCCAACCACCGTGTCTTTGTGCGACGCAGAAAAAGCAGATGGACTCTACATGCCTGGTTCCCACCGGGAAGCATGGAGGAGGAGGTGTGATGGTGTGGGGGTGCTTTGCTGGTGACACTGTTGGGGATTTATTCAAAATTGAAGGCATACTGAACCAGCATGGCTACCACAGCATCTTGCAGCAGCATGCTATTCAATCCGGTTTGCGTTCAGTTGGACCATCATTTATTTTTCAACAGGACAATGACCCCAAACACACCTCCAGGCTGTGTAAGGGATATTTGACCATAAAGGAAAGTGATGGGGTGCTGCGCCAGATGACCTGGCCTCCACAGTCACCAGACCTGAACCCAATCGAGATGGTTTGGGGTGAGCTGGACCGCAGAGTAAAGGCAAAAGGGCCAACAAGTGCTAAGCATCTCTGGGAACTCCTTCAAGACTGTTGGAAGACCATTTCAGGTGACTACCTCTTGAAGCTCATCAAGAGAATGCCAAGAGTGTGCAAAGCAGTAATCAAAGCAAAAGGTGGCTACTTTGAAGAACCTAGAATATGACATATTTTCAGTTGTTTCACACTTTTTTGTTATGTATATAATTCCACGTGTGTTAATTCATAGTTTTGATGCCTTCAGTGTGAATCTACAATTTTCATAGTCATGAAAATAAAGAAAACTCTTTGAATGAGAAGGTGTGTCCAAACTTTTGGTCTGTACTGTATATATATATATATATATATATATATGTAAATGAGGCAACTAACGTTTCCGGAGCCCAGCCATGCCCACTGTGAAGGAGCCCAGCACCGCCCCACATCCTTCGAATCTCCTCCTTGCTCCCCGACGTCACAAAGCTAGAGCGCACTCACAGGGTTGGCATAGTGTTCCTTTCCTGTGCGGGCATCAGCTTCAGGAAATGAATTGTGCATCGCGAGATTGCGACGCTTTAGCTTTGTGACGTCGGGGAGCAAGGAGGAGATTCGGAGGATACGGGTGGTGCTGGGCTCCTTCACAAAAAAAATCCAAAATTTTAAAAAATTTGGAAACATTAGCAATTTTCTAAATTTATCTGCTTTTAAGACAGATAGTGATACCTTATAAAATAGTTATTACTTTACATTTCCCATAGGTCTACTTTATGTTGGCATCTTTTGGTCTGTACTGTAGATAAAGTATTAAAGGGGTTGCCTGGGTCCAGAGCTGAACCCGGACATACCTACATTTTCACCCAGACAGCCCCCCTTAGTTGATGTTCTCCTTTGTCCTGCGCTAAATCGCGCACGGCAAAGGCAAAGGCATTTTCAGGAGTTCTGGTGCTCTCCATGGGGCTGCCAGGAAGCCCGGTGACATCACCGGCTCTGATGGGCATGCTTTAGCGCTGCCCTAGCCATTTTTCTGGCAAGGGCAGCGCTAAAGCCCGCGTATCAGTGCTGGTGACATCACCGGGCTTCCTGGCAGCCCCATGGAGAGCACGGTTTGGCACCGGAACTCCTGAAAATGCCTTTGCCCTGCGTAATTTAGCGCTTGACAAAGGAGAGCATTGGAGCATGAACTGCTCCAATGCTGAAAGTCAGGGGGACTGCCCTGTCCCAGAAGATTGGAAATTAGCAAATGTTGTGCCCACCGCTTATCTAGACTTTAGTAAGGCTTTTGATACTGTCCAACATAGAAGGCTTATCAATAAATTGCAGTCTTTGGGCTTGGACTCCTATATTGTTGAATGGATTAGGCAGTGGCTGAGGGACAGACAACAGAGGGTTGTAGTCAATGGAGTATATTCAGACCATGGTCTTGTTACCAGTGGGGTACCTCAGGGATCTGTTCTGGGACCCATATTGTTTAATATCTTTATCAGCGAAATTGCAGAAGGCCTCGATGGTAAGGTGTGTCTTTTTGCTGATGACACAAAGATTTGTAACAGGGTTGATGTTCCTGGAGGGATACACCAAATGAAAAAGGATTTAGGAAAACTAGAGGAATGGTCAAAAATCTGGCAACTAAAATTTAATGTTGATAAGTGCAAGATAATGCGCCTGGGTATGTAGGTATGTCCGAGTTCAGCTCTGAACCCGGACAACCCCTTTAATACTTTATCTCCTTTTATGATTCACTCCAGATTTTGACTTACAAAACTGCATCAAGAAACTTTAATGCGCAGTTGTATATTTGTTACTTTGTCCCATTTACTTTTTTATTTTTACAATATGTTTACGTGTGGGAGCATAAGTAAAAGGTTGATGAAACAGAATATAGCCTTCAATATAGAAGTTTTTGTTAAAAAAAAACCTCATAAAATATAATCCAACTAACTCCTGTTGTGTCCTAATTTGACATGGGTCCATTAATAAAAGACTATAAAAAATGAACCAATATATACTATCATAGGAATTAATTGGTTCCATAGCACAATGTACTTCCAAATAACATGATGACCTAGTCATTAAAAATCTCCCTTAGCTAAACCACATTTGTACAGTTTTCTGGCTTACCTTGGCAGCAATTCTAGGTTATTTTTGTATATAGAGAACATTTTGTTATTGTGACACTAATTACTGAGAACATTATCATTAAAGCAACAGTTTGTGAAGAACAATATTTATTGACTTTAAACAAAAAAGCCATATTCTCTTTATAAAAAATAGAAATACATCCAAATCACTATTGGCTATAAAATCTTATAATCTAAAAACAGCCTTTTTTAAGTATACTGTATATATTTAAATAATAAAAAAAAGGTATGAAATGAGCTCTTGACAAGCTCTGCCGCTAATACTACCAGATTTAAGATAGCTATCTTATAAGTCAATGTTCAACCTTTTAACAGGTTATGAGACATGACTTGGATAATAAATCAGCCAGCATCTTATCATCAGACAGCTGTTTCGGGGTGATTGCCCCTCATCAATGCAGAGCAGAGAGTACTGGCTTAACTGGGTGAGAGGCTTTCGTACATCTGGTAATATGAAAGGGAAAGTTTGTTAAAAGCTCATTTGCATACCTTCTTCCAAAAATTCCCCAAAAACATTGACTGGCCTGTACGTCTCCTCAAGCTGTTTAAGGCACTCTCTATAAGGAGATATTAGAAACATAGAAACATAGAATGTGTCGGCAGATAAGAACCATTTGGCCCATCTAGTCTGCCCAATATACTGAATACTATGAATAGCCTTTGGCCCTATCTTATATGAAGGATGCCCTTATGCCTAGTACATGCATGCTTAAACTCCTTCACTGTATTTGCAGCTACCACTTCTGCAGGAAGGCTATTCCATGCATCCACTACTCTCTCAGTAAAGTAATACTTCCTGATACTACTTTAAAACTTTTGCCCCTCTAATTTAAATCTATGTCCTCTTGTAGCAGTTTTTCTTCTTTTAAATATTCTCTCCCCTTTTACCTTGTTGATTCCCTTTATGTATTTAAAAGTTTCTATCATATCCTCTCTGTCTAGTCTTTCTTCCAAGCTATACATGTTAAGGTCCTTTATTCTTTCCTGGTAAGTTTTATCCTGCAACCCATGTACTAGTTTAGTAGCTCTTCTCTGAACTCTCTCCAACGTATCAATATCCTTCTGGAGATATGGTCTCCAGTACTGAGCACAATACTCCAAATGAGGTCTCACTAGTGCTCTGTAGAGCGGCATGAGCACCTCCCTCTTTCTACTTGTAATGCCTCTCCCTATACACCCAAGCATCCTGCTAGCATTTCTTGCTGCTCTATGACATTGTCTGCCTACCTTTAAGTCTTCTGAAATAATGACCCCTAAATCCCTTTCCTCAGATACTGAGGTTAGGACTGTATCTATTTTTTTTATTTATTCTGCTCTTGGGTTTTTACGCCCCAGGCACATTATCTTGCACTTATCAACATTAAATTTTAGTTGCCAGATTTTTGACCATTCCTCTAGTTTTCCTAAATCCTTTTTCATTTGGTGTATCCCTCCAGGAACATCAACCCTGTTACAAATCTTTGTGTCATCAGCAAAAAGACACACCTTACCATCGAGGCCTTCTGCAATTTCGCTGATAAAGATATTAAACAATATGGGTCCCAGAACAGATCCCTGAGGTACCCCACTGGTAACAAGACCATGGTCTGAATATACTCCATTGACTACAACCCTCAGCCACTGCCTAATCCATTCAACAATATGGGAGTCCAAGCCCAAAGACTGCAATTTATTGATAAGCCTTCTATGTTGGACAGTATCAAAAGCCTTACTAAAGTCTAGATAAGCGGTGGGCACAACATTTGCTAATTTCCAATCTTCTGGGACAACTCCTGTTGCCAGTGATTGGTTAAATAAATCTGTTAATGGTTTTGCTAGTTCACCGCTGAGCTCTTTTAATAGCTTTGGGTGTATCCCATCAGGCCCGTGTGACTTATTTGTATTAATTTTAGACAGTTGACTTAGAACCTCTTCCTCTGTAAAGACACATGCATCAAAAGATTCATTAGTTTTCTTTCCTAACTGAGGTCCTCCTCCTTTATTTTCCTTTGTAAAAACTGAACAGAAGTATTCATTGAGGCAGTCAGCTAGTTTTTTATCTTCTTCCATATACCTTCCTTCTTTTGTTTTTAATTTGGTAATTCCTTGTTTTAGTTTCCTTTTTTTTCATTTATGTATCGGAAGAATGCCTTTATCGCCTTTTTTCCCTGACTGAGCTAATTTCTCTTCTGCCTGTGCTTTAGAAGCCTAATCTTATAAATTTGCCTGTCATCCTCGTTTTTTTTTTTTTTTTTTTTTTTTTTTACAATTCCTAAATGCTATCTTTTTGTTTTTAATCATTTTGGCCACTTCTGCTGAGTACCACAGTGGTCTCTTCCTTTTTTGCTTTTACTGACAAGCCTGACGCAATTTTCTATTGCCTTCAATAGTGCCACTTTTAAGTAGTCCCATTTCTCCTGGACTCCAATGAAACTGTTCCAATCTGATAGGGACTCGTATACCACTAATCTAATTTTAGAAAAGTCTGTTTTTCTAAAATCTAAAACTTTTGTTTTTGTGTCGTGTGACTCTGTGTGTGGAAGTCACTGTACTTATAGTAAACCACACTGACTGGTTGGATCCTCAACTACTTGCTGTAGAGATAATCCCAGTAGGGAATTTAGAATATCTGTACTCCTGGCAGAACTACCTATTTTGGTTTTCCAGTTTACATCAGGAAAATTGAAGTCTCCCATAATGATAACTTCCCTCTTCAATGTCATTTTAGCTATTTCCTCAACTAGTAGATCATCTAATTCTTTGATTTGGCTAGGATGTCTATATATCACACCGACACGAGTTACCTTATGATTATCAAGCTGCAAGGAACCCAAACTGACTCTAAATTGTTCTCGCTAACTTGTATCAAATTAGATTTTATGCCATCTTTCACATACAGGGCCACCCCTCCCCCCTTCTTGCCTTCTCTGTCTTTCCTGTATAGCGAGAACCCTGGTATTGTTATATCCCAGTCATTACTCCCATTGAACCACGTCTCAGTAACAGCCACTACATCTATATTCTCAGATGCCATTATAGCCTCAAGTTCATTGATCTTATTCCCTAAACTGCGAGCATTTGTAGACAAGAATCTGAGCTTGTCATTTCTTAATCTTTGTGCTACTGGCATCTTCTGGCATTGTTCCGGGGGGCAGTAAGACTGCTGGATTATCACTCTTTTGCCCCCCTTTCCTAGTTTAAATGCTCCTTAGCAAATACCTTGAGAGAAAGATGCAAACCATCTTTCCTGTACAGTTCTTTTCCATTCCAACAAGAGCTAACATGAGACACAAAGCCAAACCCTTGGTTCTGACACCATTCACCAAGCCATACATTGAATTCCTTAATGCGCATCTTCCTGTCATGCTGAAGGTTATGCACAGGCAAAACTGCAGAGAATGAAATAGTTGATGCAACCTCCCGTATATCCTTTCCAAGTGTGTGAGAAGCTTCTTTCACCTTTGAGACCTCATTGCAAGCCAGATCATTTGTCCCAAGTTGGACAATAACATCAATCTCCCTTTCCTGCTTTGCTTGCCTAACAATATTAAGGATCCGTCATCTATCCCTGCTAGCGGTAGCACCAGGGAGACATCTCACAACACCA
Organism: Bufo gargarizans; assembly: GCF_014858855.1. NCBI lineage: Eukaryota > Metazoa > Chordata > Amphibia > Anura > Bufonidae > Bufo > Bufo gargarizans. Next base: position 319,902,791 of record NC_058081.1, read on the forward strand.
TTCTCCTCAAACTTCACACCTCTTATGATGGAATCGCCCATCAACAGCTGCTTACTATCAGTCCTCACCTTCTCTTTTTTGTCTTTGGCTGCAGTCTTGCATACTTTAGGCATGGGAGATGATTGTTCCTCACCCACTGTGCTTGAGCCATCCTCCATTTTGCTCTTGCACTCTGAAAGTGCTGCAAATGAATTATGGAGAGCCACAGACTGTGGGACATGTCTTCTATCCACAACTCTAAGTCTACCAGAACCTGCAGTAACCCATCTTCCATTTCTAGGGGGCCTCTGTGGCAGTGGCATTGCAACGTTCTCAGCCTGAGTTTGTTTAACGGTTAATTTACAAATATCATATTTCAAAAAGGCAATTTCCTGCTGCATTATGGAGAGCTGTCTACAGATCAGACAGTATCCAAACCTCCGAAGAGTGGAACCGGAAATAAAAGCACAACAATTCCTGCACAGAACCAGGTCTGCCATTGTAAAGAGGGGAAAGATTTTAAACAAACAAATCTTACTTATTTAGATTGTATCCACCTCCAGATTACCTCCTGAGTATCTCCTGAATATCTCTAATGCTCTTATAAAATCAGCACTTGGAAAATTCAGCAAGCTATTGTCTCTCAAATTGTTAAAGGGCTTCTGTCAGGAACATGGTTATTAAACTGGCTGACTTTAGACATGTGCTAACGTCAGCTGAAGCTAACAGTCTGTGTCCCTTCTTTCTATGTGCCTCCATTGATGTGAAAATGAACTTTTATTTTTTGCAAATGAGCAGCTAGGAGCAATGGGGGTGTTGTCCCTAATCCTAGAGTCTCTGTTCTCCCTCCTCTGGCCATGCCCTCATCATGTTGATTGAAAGGGCCAGAATGGATGATATGAACACTACCTGGCCCTGTCAATCACGATGTTGCTCTGCTCTGTACTGATAAGAGGCAATCACCCTGACAAAGCTGTCTACAGATGAGATGCAGGCTTATTTAATATCTATGCCATGTTTTAAGGCCTCTTATAAGGTCAAACATTGACTTATAGGATAGCTGCCTTACATCTGGTAGCATTGGAGGCAGAGCATGCTAAGAGCTCATTTGCATACCTCTTCCCAGAATTCCAGAGGAGCATTGTCTGTAAGACTCCTCGCATCATTTACACTCTGCACTCTAGATAAGAAGATATTATATTTTCTATATCGTTTTTATTTATTGATGCTATTTATTATGCTGTACAATGTCACTTTCCTTATGGTTCTTCAGGCAGCACACATAAAGGGTTAATGTCTTGCTCATCCTGTCTAGGACAGAAGATAAGTCATTAGAAAATCAGACTAATTAGTCCCCTAAATAGGAGTGCACACCCACTTGGCAGATGTCTTTTTTTCTTCTGTCTAGGACAATGAAGCTCACACATGCAGAGGCTTCTACTGCTGTGAAGGCCAGTATGGTAGCTAAGCCTGATATTATAGAGCTGGAAGTGGTTTCCAGAGTATCATGTATCATATGAGGTGCTGGAAGTGTGTCCAGAGTTAGGCTACTTTCACACTAGCATTAAACTTTTCCGGTATTGACTTCTGTCATAGGGGCTCAATACCGGGGAAAAAAAACGCATAATTTTTGTCCTAATGCATTTTGATTGGAAAGCAATCCATTCAGTATGCATCAGGATGTCTTCCATTCCATCCCTTTTACGCATGCTGTGGTATTTTCTCTGGCCAAAATTACGGAACACTTGCCGGATTGCCGGATCTGGCATTAATTTCTATTGAAATGTATTAATGCTGGATCCGGTACCAAGTGTTCAGGAAATTGCCGGATTGAGGGATACGGTTTTCCAGTCTGCGCATGCGCAGACCTTTAAAAATGTGAAAAAAAATATCGTATCCGTTTTTCCGGATGACACCGGAGAGACGGATCCGGTATTTCAATGCATTTGTCAGCCGGATCCGAATCCAGATCCAGAAACAAATCATATCCGTTTGCATGGATTTCCGGATCCGGCAGGCAGCTCTGGCAATGGAACTGCCTGCCGGAATCCAACAACGCTAGTGTGAAAGTACACTCATATGCATGTTATAGAGCTGGAGGTGTGCTCCAGAATTAACTGCATGACATGACTGAACTGGAAGTGGTTTCCAAAGTTACATGCATGTTATAGAGCTGGAGGTGTGCTCCAGAATTAACTGCATGACATGACTGAACTGGAAGTGGTTTCTAGAGTAAGGCTTCGTTCACATCACCATTCAGCCATTCTGTTCTCCTGCCCCATTTAGGGGCTGGAAAACGGAAAAGACGGATTCTGCACATACCGTATTTTTCGCCCTATAATACGCACCGGCCCATAAGACGCACCTAGGTTTTTGAGGAGGAAAATAAGAAAAATAATTATTTATAACCAAAAGGTGTGCTTTTGGTGGGTTTTGAACTAATGGTGGTCTGTGCATGACACTACTATGGGGGATCTGTGGATGGTACTGTTATAGGGGGGATCTATGGTGACACTGTTATGGGGGGATCTGTGGATGGCACTATTATGGGGGATCTGCTGATGGCACTATTATGGGGGGGATCTGCTGTGGCACTGTTATGGGGGGGATCTGAGGGGGCACTGTTATGGGGGGTGATCTGTGGATGGCACTGTTATGGGGGGTGATCTGTGGATGGCACTGTTATGGGGGGGTGATCTGTGGATGGCACTGTTATGGGGGGGTGATCTGTGCATGGCACTGTTATGGAGGGGGATCTGCGGATGGCACTGTTATGGGGGGTGGATCTGTGGATGGCACTGCTATATATGTGTCACCCACAGATCCCCCACTCCATAGCAGTGCCATCCACACATCCCCCACCCCATAATAGTGGCATCCACAGATCACCACCCCCATAAGAGTGCCATCCACAGATCACCCCCCCATAACAGTGCCATCCACAGATCCCCCCCATAACAGTGCCAGCCACAGATCTCCCCCCCATAACAGTGCCATCAACATATCCCCCACCCCATAATAGTGGCATCCACAAATGCCCTAATAAAGTAGGCGGCGCAGGCACATGACGTCAGTGAGTTCCGGCCGGCCGCCAGCCCTGCTCTGCCTGTTACAGGACATTTAGTAAGTAGTATTAGTCCAGCAATTATGGATAGGGTAATTATACGATGGGTAAAAAGGTAAATAATATTAAGGTCCAGCTAAGAAATTAACCCTCATAAAGAAAATTATACTTTTAATAATAATTATACAAAAATGACGTACACTGTTTACCTATTGTAGGTAAATCCACAAGAAGGCTGGGTAGGCTAGTTATGGGTGGAGAGACTCTCCCTATAATACACACCCTAAAGCTATACCCTCTGCCCAGGGACGGCCCCTGATGGTGGGGACTCCCTGTCCTCGAGCCTTGGCTAGAAACTTCTATAACACCCTAATTTTGTGTCAGCTGGTAGTTTAGAGCCTAAAAGTGGACTCCTACATGGACAGATGGACAAGACAAACACAAAAAAGTGCCCAATGTATACAGCCCTGATGATGTAAAAACAAGAGGTACACGGTGCACTTAACTAACTACTAAAAGACACCCTATTATGATAGTATTTGATATCACAAACAAATTATACAGTAAACCCCAACGCGTTTCCCCCACGGTGTGGGATCATCAGGGGGTAAATGAATCTATATATTTAAATAGATGATAAAACAAAAACGAAAACAGAACGGACGGGGACCCATGTTATAATGAGGCCTCCGTAAGGCGGGTGTTGATCACCGTTTGAGGTATAATGGTGTCAATTCACATATAATAATTAAAATGGACCAGATGATATTCCTAGGAGGAGGAGGAGGAGGCAAATCAAGTATCGCATCCCCAGATTGTGTAAACAGTTGTTTCATACGATCAGAGACTCAAGGTAGGTTTCTGTGGAAAGAAAGATATATACACATGTATTTATGCAGTAAGGCCAACAATAGCTATTAAATAGCTGATGAGTAAACACCACCAATTCGATCCCCAGATAAGGAGACAACTCACTGTGTCTGGGGGGTACTTGGTGTAAATCTGAATGCAGTATATAACGCAATGAAGCCACACGGACCAGCATAGATTTTATAGTTTCCAACAGGACGAGCATCTACGTGTAATTGATAAGTGCAACTGAAACATGAAAACATATGGATTTACTAGTATATGCACAGAAAAACCAACACTTGGGACCACAACCTTTCGGAACCCAAAGGTATAAAAACAGAGCTACCTCAGATACGTCAATCATTAGGTAGACACCTGCCAGAAATAGATGGCTTGTTGATTACGGTCACCTATATAACAAAAGACGTACATAAAGAAATAGGTATATCCTGACCTTGTGGCCAAAGTGTCCAGAGAGTACTCACGGTCAGGGCCTGTTGCGGCACTTCCTCCAATGTTAATCCTCCTAGGGTCCAATGCTTTACCTATCTGTCCATCCCCACCTTATAAGCGTCATCCTAATTGGTCCCAGGTGGCTACCACATGGACCAGATTGTGGCTACCACTTACAGGACAGATATTCAGTATGGGCGTGCGTTCCACTGTGGAACGCACGCCACAGCGTCACCTTCCGGTAGGTACTGCCGTTCAAGAAGCCGCAAATGAGTGTGGGTGTGCGTTCCACCATGGAACGTACGATAGAGCGCTAACTTCCGGCAGGGCCTCCGGTCAGGTGAGATCATGATGCAAATCAGTTAGTTCCGGAAGGCATCGCACATCCGGTCGTTGGACCGCAACTGACTTCCTGTCTCCCATATGCTTTGTTAGGTCCAAGAGATGGATTAAAGAGCGTTAAGCTATCAAACAGTGGCTTATAGAAAAAGATATTCAAGGGGATAGGATTAGGATATTTTTAATTTATTACTTAGATCACTCAGCATAGGTCCAAAGTATATTTATATGAACGCAAGATGGCGTGACACTTATAGTGGATCACGATCCATATATGACGAACGTGATCATGAAGCCAGAGTCTGGGGACCAAGTTAGGGGGAGGCCAGGTGGTGGGGGGAGGAAAACCAGAAATACAAAAGAGATGGTCATAGTAATCGATACACACTAACCCCAAAATGATAAATCAGGGGAAAGTAGACACATAAACAATGAATTCATTGTTTACGATGCTTAATAATTCGGTGCTTTACGCACCAGGCCCAGTTTTGGGGGCAATACATTCACTAAAGCCTCAAAAGCTAAGAGGGATATGAAGGGGAGGGAAGAAAGGAAGGGGATGAAGGGGAGTTGGGAATGTAGAATAGGGATATCCCACGGACATGTCAAAGGGCCAATCAGTAGAATTGATGTTAGTAAGTTAAAATGAAAAGGGAAAAAGTGCCCAGGGGTAGACCAACGGATCCGGTAACAGGGGAACAAATAAAGGGTGGTCTACAGACAAGATGGTCTGTAGGAGATAAATGGAGGGTGAGCAGCCCAATATATAGAGGTCAAAGGAAACATGAAAAAGTTAGTCTTTCATTAAGACCACAGGGGGACTGGGACCGGAGTCTATGGATCCATTCACTCTCCTTCTGCAGGATCCTCCTGTCCCAGTCACCCCCGCGTGGAGATGGGGGTACCAGTTCAAGCACTGTAAATTGAAGTGACCTGGGGTCACCCCCGTGGAGATCATTGACGTGGGTGGCAACAGGTGTTGCTTCCTTGTTATTTACGTCATTGACGTGCTCCAAAACCCTCCTTCTCAACTCCCTCACTGTCTTTCCGATGTAGTCCATGGGGCGTGAACATTGACAGAGATAGACCACACCTTTGGATCTACAATTAATAAAGTCCCGAACGTGGAACGTCTGCCCCGTCACCGAACAGGTGATGATTTTGGCAGTGGACAGATAATCACAGGCTTTGCAGCTGCCACACTTGTAGATGCCAACGGGTTTTCAGTCTAGCCAGGTGCCCGTTTTGGCGGGTGGTATAAAGTGGCTGCATACTAACCGATCTTTTAGACTCCTGCCTCGTCTGTAAGAAACAGCAGGATGTTCAGTAACTATCTCTGAGAGGTCAGGGTCCATTCTAAGGATCGGCCAGTATTTACTCAATACTTTTTTGACATCATGATTTGCTGCATCAAAGTTGGAAATGATTCTAGTCGGTTGGGGGCAGTCAGCTGTCCTGCTTTTGGGGATTAATAGGTCAGTTAGGTCCCTGGTCAATGCATGTTTGAAAGCATCCCTCAACACCGGTTGTGGGTAACCTCTGGCCCTAAATCTGTCCTGCAGAGCCCTAGCCTCACTGAAGAAGGACTCCTCACTGGAGCAGTTCCTTCTCATCGGGATATATTGACCCTTTGGAATACCCCGTTTGAGGGGGACCGGGTGGTAACTACTCCAGTGTAGCAAGGAGTTAGTAGCTGTTGTCTTCCTATATATGTTCGTCGATAACTTGTCCCCAATCTTGGTTACTCTCACGTCTAAGAAGGTGATACTGGATGAATTATATTCAGAGGTGAACCGGAGGCCTATCTCGTTTTTATTAAGATCAGAGACAAACCTCTTAAACTCTGCTGGTTCCCCCTTCCAGACAACAAATACGTCGTCAATGAATCGGGTCCAGCACTGAATGTTACTGGACCACCAGACGACGTGATCGGGAAAGACATGTGTGTCCTCCCACCAGCCCAGGAAGAGGTTGGCATAAGTAGGGGTACAAGGACTGCCCATTGCCATCCCCCTGAGCTGGTGGTAGAATCTTGAATTGTACAGGAAGAAGTTATGGGTCAGGGTAAACTCCAATAGCTTTAAGATAAATCCATTGTGTGAGCCATATTGTATTCCCCTAGTGCGTAGGAAATACTCTATGGCTCTAAGCCTACATTGGTGGAGGATGGTGCTATATATTGATTCAACGTCAATGCTCCCCAAGATACAGTCTGGGTCAAGGTTAAGAGTGTCAATTTTGTTGAGGAAGTCCATTGTGTCCCTCGTGTAGGCAGGGAGGGACACAACTAACTCCCTCAACACCCAATCCAGGTACACCCCACAATTCTGGGTCAAAGAGTTGACCCCCGAGACAATGGGGCGACCCTTTAGCGGGGTGGTCCCCTTGTGAATCTTGGGGAGCCCATAAAAGGTTGCTATCAGGGGCTTAGATGGCAGTAGGAAATCAAATTCAGGTATACTGATAACCTTATCATTAAGGCCGATTAGCAGTATCTGTTTCAGATCAGCTAAGAAGGACTGGGTTGGATTAGAGGGTAGGATCCTATAGCCCTCTTTATCCTTCAGGAGATCCAGGCACATACGCATATACGAATCACAGTCAAGGACAACTAAATTGCCCCCCTTATCGGATGGTTTAATTACAATAGTGTGATCCTTTTCAAGCGACCTTAGTGCCTGCATCTCCATCGGGGAAAGGTTGAAGGACTTTGGGCCTATCCGTTCAAGTTGTTCCAGATCGTTAATAACCATCTGTAAAAAGATGTCCACATGTTCGTAGTTTGCCGGGGGTGGCATTCTTTTGCTTTTGGGTTTCTATATATAATCTATATATTTTAATAGATGATAAAACAAAAACGAAAACAGAACGGGCGGGGACCCATGTTATAATAAGGCCTCCGTAAGGCGGGTGTTGATCATCGTTCGAGGTATAATGGTGTCAATTCACATATAATAATTAAAATGGACGAGATAATATTCCTAGGAGGAGGAGGAGGCAAATCAAGTATCGCAACCCCAGATTGTGTAAACAGTTGTTTCATACGATTAGAGACTCAAGGTAGGTTTCTGTGGAAAGAAAGATATACAGACGTGGACAAAATTGTTGGTACCCTTTGGTCAATGAAAGAAAAAGTCACAATGGTCACAGAAATAACTTTAATCTGACAAAAGTAATAATAAATTAAAATTCTATAAATGTTAACCAATGAAAGTCAGACATTGTTTTTCAACCATGCTTCAACAGAATTATGTAAAAAAATAAACTCATGAAACAGGCATGGACAAAAATGATGGTACCCCTAGAAAACACAGAACATAATGTGACCAAAGGGACATGTTAATTCAAGGTGTGTCCACTAATTAGCATCACAGGTGTCTACAACCTTGTAATCAGCCATTGGGCCTATATATATGGCTCCAGGTAATCACTGTGTTGTTTGGTGATATGGTGTGTACCACACTCGACATGGACCAGAGGAAGCAAAGGAAAGAGCTGTCTCAAGAGATCAGAAAGAAAATTATAGACAAGCATGTTAAAGGTAAAGGCTATAAGACCATCTCCAAGCAACTAGATGTTCCTGTGAGTACAGTTGCACATATTATTCATAAGTTTAAGATCCATGGGACTGTAGCCAACCTCCCTGGACGTGGCCGCAGGAGGAAAATTGATGACAAATCTAAGAGACGGATAATCCGAATGGTAACAAAAGAGCCTAGAAAGACTTCTAAAGAGATTCAAGGTGAACTTCATGCTCAAGGAACATCAGTGTCAGATCGCACCATCCGTCGTTGTTTGAGCCAAAGTGGACTACATGGGAGACGACCAAGGAGGACACCATTGTTGAAAACGAATCATAAAAAAGCAAGACTGGAATATGCCAAACTACATGTTGACAAGCCACAAAGCTTCTGGGAGAATGTCCTGTGGACAGATGAGACAAAAATCGAAGTTTTTGCCAAGGCACATCAGCTGTATGTTCACAGACGAAAAAATGAAGCATATCAAGAAAAGAACACTGTCCCTACTGTGAAACATGGAGGAGGCTCTGTTATGTTCTGGGGCTGCTTTGCTGCGTCTGGCACAGGGTGTCTTGAATCTGTGCAGGGTACAATGAAATCTCAAGACTATCAAGGAATTCTAGAGAGAAATGTACTAGCCAGTGTCAGAAAGCTTGGTCTCAGTCGCAGGTCATGGGTCTTGCAACAGGACAATGACCCAAAACACACCGCTAAAAACACCCAAGAATGGCTAAGAGGAAAAAATTGGACTATTCTAAAGTGGCCTTCTATGAGCCCTGACCTCAATCCTATTGAGCATCTTTGGAAGGAGCTGAAACATGCAGTCTGGAAAAGGCACCCTTCAAACCGGACACAACTGGAGCAGTTTGCTCATGAGGAGTGGGCCAAAATACCTGCTGAGAGGTGCAGATGTCTCATTGACAGTTACAGGAAGCGTTTGATTGCAGTGATTGCCTCAAAAGGTTGCGCAACAAAATATTAAGTTAGGGGTACCATCATTTTTGTCCATGCCTGTTTCATGAGTTTATTTTTTTACATAATTCTGTTGAAGCATGGTTGAAAAACAATGTCTGACTTTCATTGGTTAACATTTATAGAATTTTAATTTATTATTACTTTTGTCAGATTAAAGTTATTTCTGTGACCATTGTGACTTTTTCTTTCATTGACCAAAGGGTACCAACAATTTTGTCCACGTCTGTATATACACATGTATTTATGCAGTAAGGCCAACAATAGCTATTAAATAGCTGATGAGTTGTCACGAGGGTGTCAAGAACCACGCCTGACTCCGTTATACCCGGGGTCAGGAAGTTGCAGCGGTTGGCTGCGCGCTCTATGTAGTAAGATAGGGCTGTCTCCTTATGGTAGCTTTCTGGGTTTGCTTTGCAACCCTTTTTGGCTCACTCAGGGATCCGTAGCTCCTTCTCCTCAGCTGTTCCTTGTCCAGCACTCCCAACCTCCTTATATTCCCCTCTCACACTTCTCTGGTTGCCAGATATAGAGCTTCCTGCCTGGACTTCTATACTGACCCACTGGAGCTGTGTTGCTGCGTTCTCTGGTTTGGTTGATGGTCCAGAACGTTTCCCTCCGGATCCCTGTTGGACCTTTGTGGTCTGCTGTGGTCGCCCACCTGGGTTTATGTGTTTGTCTGTATTGTCTGTCCTCTCCCTGGTGTTTTTCCTCTTAGTGTCAGTGGTGCGGACTAGCGATCCCACCGGCCCGTTCACTATCTAGGGCTCATTTTAGGGAAAGCCAGGGTTTAGGCACGTGATCGCCGCACGGGTGAGGAACCCGTCTAGGGACGTCAGGGCAGTCAGGTGCCAGCCGCTTTCCCTTTTCCCTCCCTGTGCGTGACGCCGGTCATTACATGAGTAAACACCACCAATTCGATCCCCAGATAAGGAGACAACTCACTGTGTCCGGGGGGTACTTGGTGTAAATCTGAATGCAGTATATAATGCAATGGAGCCACACAGGTCATGGACCAGCATAGATTTTATGGTGTCCAACAGGATGAGCATCCACGTGTAATTGATAAGTGCAGCTGAAACATGAAAACATATGGATTTACTAGTATATGCACAGAAAAACCAACCCTTGGGACCACAACCTTTCGGAACCCAAAAGTATAAAAACAGAGCTACCTCAGATACGTCACTCATTAGGTAGACACCTGCCAGAAATAGATGGCTTGTTGATTACGGTCACCTATATAACAAAAGACGTACATAAAGAAATAGGTATATCCTGACCTTGTGGCCAAAGTGTCCAGAGAGTACTCACGGTCAGGGCCTGTTGCGGCGCTTCCTCCAATGTTAATCCTCCTAGGGTCCAATGCTTTACCTATCTGTCCATCCCCACCTTATAAGCGTCATCCTAATTGGTCCCAGGTGGCTACCACATGGACCAGATTGTGGCTACCACTTACAGGACAGATATTCAGTATGGGCGTGCGTTCCATTGTGGAACGCACGCCACAGCGTCACCTTCCGGTAGATACTGCCGTTCAAGAAGCCGCAAATGAGTGTGGGCATGCGTTCCACCATGGAACGCACGATAGAGCGCCAACTTCCGGCAGGGCCTCCGGTCAGGTGAGATCATGATGCAAATCAGTTAGTTCCAGAACGCATCGCACATCCGGTCGTTGGACCGCAACTGACTTCCTGTCTCTCATATGCTTTGTTAGGTCCAAGAGATGGATTAAAGAGCATTAAGCTATCAAACAGTGGCTTATAGAAAAAGATTTTTTTTGAAGCAGCTCTGACTTTCTGAGCACCTGTCATGTTTCCTGAGGTTCTACAATGCCCAGACAGTAGAAAACCCCAACAAATGACCCCATTTCGGAAAGTAGACACCCTAAGGTAAAAGTAGACACCCTAAGGTATTTTGTGATGGGCATAGTGAGTTCATAGAACTTTTTATTTTTTGTCACAAGTTAGCGGAAAATGATGATTATTTTTAATTTTTTTCTTACAAAGTCTCATATTCCACTAACTTGTGACAAAAAAATAAAAACTTTTATGAACTCACTATGCCCATCACAAAATACCTTGGGGTGTCTTCTTTCCAAAATGGGGTCACTTGTGGGGTAGTTATACTGCCCTGGCATTCTAGGGGCCCAGATGTGTGAGAAGAAGTTTGCAATCAAAATGTGAAATCCGAAAGGTGCACTTTGGAATGTGTGCCCCTTTGCCCACCTAGGCTGCAAAAAAGTGTCACACATGTGGTATCGCCGTACTCAGGAGAAGTTGGGGAATGTGTTTTGGGGTGTCATTTTACATATACCCATGCTGGGTGAGAGAAATATCTTGGCAAAAGACAACTTTTCCCATTTTTTTATACAAAGTTGGCATTTGACCAAGATATTTATCTCACCCAATCATGGGTATATGTAAAATGACACCCCAAAACACATTCCCCAACTTCTCCTGAGTACGGCGATACCACATGTGTGACACTTTTTTGCAGCCTAGATGCGCAAAGCGGCCCAAATTCCTTTAGGAGGGCATTTTTAGACATTTGGATCCCAGACTTCTTCTCACGCTTTAGGGGCCCTAAAAAGTCAGGGCAGTATAAATACCCCACATGTGACCCCACTTTGGAAAGAAGACATCCCAAGGTATTCAATGAGGGGCCTGGCGAGTTTATAGAATTTTTTTTTAGTTTTTTATCACAAAGTCTCCCTTTCCGCTAACTTGGGACAAAAATTTAAATCTTTCATGGACTCAATATGCCCCTCACGGAATACCTTGGGGTGTCTTCTTTCCGAAATGGGGTCGCATGTGGGGTATTTATACTGCCCTGGCATTTTAGGGGCCCTAAAGCGTGAGAAGAAGTCTGGAATATAAATGTCTAAAAAACTTTACGCATTTGGATTCTGTGAGGGGTATGGTGAGTTCATGTGAGATTTTATTTTTTGACACAAGTTAGTGGAATATAAGACTTTGTAAGAAAAAAAAAAAAAAAACAATTTCTGCTAACTTGGGCCAAAAAAATGTCTGAATGGAGCCTTACAGGGGGGGTGATCAATGACAGGGAGGTGATCACCCATATAGACTCCCTGATCACCCCCCTGTCATTGATCACCCCCCCTGTCATTGATCACCCCCCTGTAAGGCTCCATTCAGACGTCCGTATGATTTTTACGGATCCATGGATACATGGATCGGATCCGCAAAACACGTACGGACGTCTGAATGGAGCCTTACAGGGGGGTGATCAATGACAAGGGGGTGATCACCCCCCTGTAAGGCTCCATTCAGATGTCCGTATGATTTTTACGGATCCACGGATACATGGATCGGATCCAGAGGTGGTTAATGAAAGCTATTATTATAAAATGTTTAGGCAATAAAGCAGTGAGTGAGTGGTGGGGCCGGAGTACAGTGACTACACCGCCCCACTGCATTTGCATGACACCGGCCCCTCCTCCTTCCCCCGTCCAGCTGATACATTGCAGACTGCGATGTAAAATGGCAGCATTCACCCCATAAGACGCAGGGGCACCCCCCCCCCCCCCACACACACTTTTGGGGGGGAAAAGTGCGTCTTATGGGGCGAAAAATACGGTAACTGAGCCGAACAGAGCCCACGGAACCCATAGACTATAATGGGGTCTGTTAGGTTTCCGCTCAGAAGGGGCAGGAGAACGGAAAGGCTGAACGGTGATGTGACCAAAGCCTTATATGAATGTTATAGAGCTGGAGGTGTGCTCCAGAATTAACTGCATGACATGACTGAACTGGAAGTGGTTTCCAGAGTTAAATGCATGATATAGAGCTGGAGGTGTGCTCCAGAATTAACTGCATGACATTACCATACCTCTGGTAATGCCGGTGCGCATCACTGCAGTTTTTTTTTTTCATTCTAGGCCATGCCTCTAACTCCGTCCAAGGCAAAATTACTGACCCTGTTACAACTGCAGCACCTGGGGATTTATTTTTTTACAGCATCCCCAAAAAAATTTCTTGGGCTTCAATATCCATTTAAATATTAGCACACAAATCATCATGGACAATGTGGGCACATGGATAGGATATGCCCTTGTGAACCGAGAGCAAGGCAGGTGGCTTGGGCTCCGCAACCAGAAAAGAACGCACATGCAGTGGTCAAGTTCAAGAAAAATGCATTTACTACAAGTTAATAAAGGCAAGTTAAAGGGGAAAGAACAGGGAGAAGGACAAGCAAAATACACAGTATAGTATGAACAATTCAAGGCAGTTTCTGCAGTAGTTTCCACTTTTACTATGTTGGTTTCTGTAGTACGAACACTGAATGAACAATATTCCCAAAATGATCCCTAACTGACCCTAACTTCACAGTTGGGTGCGCACCCCCTTTCTAACCGTGGTCCAGGTGGACCACTTACAGTCTGTAGAAGCGCTCACGGTGGGGCCCAATGCCGTTCCTTTCTTTGATGGCGAAGCTTCCTCTCCTCACGTTATCGCAATGTCCGAAACAATGAAATCCTCAGCAGGCAGGGAAACAAATGGATGCACTGGAGTCCAACAGCAAGTATCACTCAGCACACTGACAGTCCTGCATAATCCATATACTGAGGTGCGATGTAAACTGGGGTTTTGCAGTTATTGTCCGGTACTTCAACAGCACTGCGAGTATCTAACTTTGGTGGCAATATTCAGAGCCAAAATGTCGGTTTCACCGATTAGCCACTGAGCACAGTCCCTTCAGCGTGGCTCCACTAAACACTCCGCCTGGATGACATACATACAGCTTGGCTGCACAGGAAAGTTCTCCAGTATCTCCATACACTCTCAGCAAAGACGCCTGTCTTTTCTCTTGCCAAGATGGCTGCTGTTCTCTGTCTTGTCACAGCCTGCTTCTCTTCTCACACACTGCAAAACAGGCAGGCTGACATCATCATTGGGGGAGTGTCACTACAACTCCTTTTACCTTATCTCCTACCTCATCTCATTTGGATCTGGACTCTGTGTCTGTGATCAGGAGGATTCTGAAGACCTTCATTTGCCATGATTATTAAAAGCTGTGCTAGCTCACCTTGAAATGGTTGCACCTAGAGGGGATAAGCCCAAAATGGATGAAAAAAAAAAAAAAAACAGACTCTGGGGTATTTCCTGATAATCGTGTATTTAAGGGATATGGCAGGAGTGTGGTCCCAGCCAGATAGGGAACATTATGTGGGAGCTACATTACAGCAGTGTGTTACTAATCCTACAGTCTCAGCTCAGCAGGGAAACCCCCCTAAAGTAATATCCCAGTGAGAAGACTTTTTTTTCTGTCAGTTGGTTATTCCCTGTCAGGGAACTTCTAGTCAAAGATTGTTTCCCTGCTGAAACATAGTAATTCCTTGTCTATGGCAGAGTGCAAAGCGTCTTTGGCTTCAGTTTTCTAGGGACATAGGGAATAACTCCCCATGAAGTCTCGCTTAGTCACTAAGATTGGGGGTCCATTCACAGAACCATATCCGATTTTGCCGACCACAAGTTGCGAATCCATAGGACACTGAGACCGCCGCATGCATTCTGCTTTTGCAGTTCAGATCATCTTGCCCTATGATGGTAATGCCCATTCTTGTCCACAATACGGACATGGGTGGGACATTTTCTATCTCTTTTCAGGATTGGATGTGCAGATGTGGACGGCACACTTGTGATGTCTGTATTGCTCAGTCCCATGGTAATAATGGGTCTGCATGAGATCTGCAAATAGTGGGATGTGTTGGAAAGAAAAAATAATTTTGTGTGATGGGCCCTGAATGTACCTCTGTGTTCATGTGATCCCCATAGACAGTCTGTGCAGAGGGACTTTCTGTTAGCGCCATTTTGTTCCTCACCAAATTAACTCTATTTAGAATCCATTGTTGTTACAGAGGGGTCTCTTTTCCACAATATACCTCTAGGTCTAGATTAATTCTTGTCATTTTCATTCCAACGATCACCTAAGAGGGGCTCAGAAGAGTCAGATAGAGAAGAGTAAGTTCTAAGTGTTCAGGCTCTCTAAGCACCAGATAGTAGAAATTTGGAAAAGGGAAACATCAAATTTAGGACACCAGGCTTCCAGTGGGAGCAAGATTACAAAACCTTTTCTCAAATTGAGCAAAGATTACGTCAGACACCTTGGATAGAATCTTGTAACCAGGTAAAAAAATAAGGCAACCCTTCACAAAGCCTCATATGGTGGTTGCTTTAGGACTTCACAGGAAAATCTTGACCTCTTTCCCAGGAAATTTCTGGGGTCTTTTCAAGAGTGTATGCAGTGCCAAAGCAACAGGTAAGATGGAGGCTAGATCTGATGTGTCTAAACAAATACCTTTTAGGAAGAAATTCATGATCTAAATCTTTGTTTTGTTATCAACATTCGCCAGCAGGACGATTTTATGGCCATCACTCACAAGAGTTTCTCATCTTCAATTCACTGGCCTTTGGTTTATCGTCTGGTGTTTTTACTAAGTTTTACTTCCAGTGAAACTCCAGTAACTGGTTGCTTAAACTCTCACAAGAGCGGATCCAGAAATCAAGGTGGATGTGAGGTCTAAGGTCCCATCACCAAGTGCCAGTCAGGACCCATTGGAGTAACTAGAAATAACTGGGCCCCACAGCAAATATTTGATCAGGGCTCCCCCAGCAACTTCTATGCAATTCCCCCCCCCCCCTTTTCCGTCTCATGCAACCGCTGCTCCTGTCGCTATTCAAAATTGCTATTAGATCAGGCCAGGCAGCCGATCTGTGTACAAATATATACTTTCCAGGCCTCTTCCATAGAAGCCGTAACATGGGCAGTAGTGTACACTGCAAACCAGCATTGTTTCAGGAAGAAACCAATGTTTATCAAGTCTAGTTCGTCTTGTGGTGATCAAGCCAGAAACACGGGAAGACCTGTCTTGATGGCTTCATCCGAGAAATAATGAACAAGGTAGATTTTTCTGGCCATTCCAATAACTCTGGTCAGGAAGGTTGTTTCGCGGTGAACTTTGCTCGTTCGCGATTCGCCGAATATATGTCGATGTTCGCATGCGCCATATTATTTTGCATTGCTCCGAACTTTGACCCATGACTCATCCATCAGGTGGGACAGAACAGCCAATTGAGACGTTTAAGCACATGGATACACCTCCACCCTTTAACAGAACCCGATCTGGCAGCCATTTTACATTCTGTGTTTTGCATCTGTAGGGAGAGGCTGCTTTGTGGAGCAGGGACAGACTGTTAGGGACACCAAACGCTAGCTAATAGGGCCACAAAAGTCCATTTAGGGACTGGTATAGGTGTGCTATCGATAGGTGTGATATACTGAGGGGTGTGATATACTTATAATATACTTTCTAACATAGAAAGTATATTATAGTGCATTTGTATTGTGCAGCAGTTATGTGCGGTTCGGCTGCGATACCACAGCTATATCGAGGGACAAATGTTATTGGAACAACTATTTGCAATGGGTGTGATACATCTGTTGCCCTCCAGAAAAATTGATTAAGGGGTGCGATATACCTGCTTCCGCAAAATACTGATTAAGGGTTTTAATATACTTGCTTCCACAAAATACTGATTAAGGGATGCGATATATCTGCTTCTACCAAATATTGATTGAGGCCTGCGATACACCGACTTCCACAAAATACTGATTGAGGGATGCAATATACCTGCTTCCACCAAATATTGATTATGGGGTTCTATATACCTGTTTCCACAAAATACTGATTGAGGGGTGCAATATACCTGCTTCTACAAAATACTGATTAAGGGGTTCTATATACCTGCTTCTACAAAAAATTGATTGAGGGGTGCGATATTCCTGCTTTCACAAAATACTGATTGAGGGGTTTGATATATTTGCTTCCACAAAATACAGATTATGGGGTGCGATATACCTGCTTTCACAAAATACTGATTGAGGGATGCGATATACCTGCTTACACAAAATATTAATTCAGGTGTTCTATATACCTGCTTCCACAAAATACTGATTGAGGGGTGCAATATACCTGCTTCCACAAAATGCTGATTGAGGGGTTTGATATACTTGCTTCCACAAAATACAGATTATGGAGTGTGATATACCTGCTTTTACAAAATACTGATTAAGAGGTTCTATATACCTACTTCCACAAAATACTGAATGAGGGGTGCGATATATCGGTTTCCACAAAATACTGATTGAGGGGTTTGATATACTTGCTTCCACAAAATACAGATAATCGAGTGCGATATTCCTGCTTTCACAAAATACTGATTAAGAGGTTCTACATACCTGCTTCCACAAAATACTGATTGAGGGGTTTAATATACTTGCTTCCACAAAATACAGATTATGGGGTGCGATATTCCTGCTTCTACAAAATACTGATTAGGAGGTTCTATATACCTGCTTCCACAAAATACTGATTAAGGGTTTTACTATACTTGCTTCCACAAAATACTGATTGAGGGATGCAATATACCTGCTTCCACAAAATGCTGATTGAGGGGTTTGATATACTTGCTTCCACAAAATACAGATTATGGAGTGTGATATACCTGCTTTTACAAAATACTGATTAAGAGGTTCTATATACCTACTTCCACAAAATACTGATTGAGGGGTGCGATATATCTGCTTCCACAAAATACTGATTGAGGGATTTGATATACTTGCTTCCACAAAATACAGATAATCGAGTGCGATATTCCTGCTTTCACAAAATACTGATTAAGAGGTTCTACATACCTGCTTCCACAAAATACTGATTGAGGGGTTTAATATACTTGCTTCCACAAAATACAGATTATGGGGTGCGATATTCCTGCTTCTACAAAATACTGATTAGGAGGTTCTATATACCTGCTTCCACAAAATACTGATTAAGGGTTTTACTATACTTGCTTCCACAAAATACTGATTGAGGGATGCAATATACCTGCTTCCACCAAATATTGATTCAGGGGTTCTATATACCTGCTTCCACAAAATATTGATTGAGGGATGCGATATACCTGCTTCCACAAAATACTGATTGAGGGGTTTGATATATTTGCTTCCACAAAATACAGATTATGGGGTGCGATATACCTGCTTTCACAAAATACTGATTGAGGGATGCGATATACCTGCTTACACCAAATATTAATTCAGGTGTTCTATATACCTGCTTCCACAAAATACTGATTAAGGGGTGCAATATACCTGCTTCCACAAAATACCGATTGAGGGGTTTGATATACTTGCTTCCACAAAATACAGATTATGGAGTGTGATATACCTGCTTTTACAAAATACTGATTAAGAGGTTCTATATACCTACTTCCACAAAATACTGAATGAGGGGTGCGATATATCGGCTTCCACAAAATACTGATTGAGGGGTTTGATATACTTGCTTCCACAAAATACAGATAATCGAGTGCGATATTCCTGCTTTCACAAAATACTGATTAAGAGGTTCTACATACCTGCTTCCACAAAATACTGATTGAGGGGTTTAATATACTTGCTTCCACAAAATACAGATTATGGGGTGCGATATTCCTGCTTCTACAAAATACTGATTAGGAGGTTCTATATACCTGCTTCCACAAAATACTGATTAAGGGTTTTACTATACTTGCTTCCACAAAATACTGATTGAGGGATGCAATATACCTGCTTCCACCAAATATTGATTCAGGGGTTCTATATACCTGCTTCCACAAAATATTGATTGAGGGATGCGATATACCTGCTTCCACAAAATACTGATTGAGGGGTTTGATATATTTGCTTCCACAAAATACAGATTATGGGGTGCGATATACCTGCTTTCACAAAATACTGATTGAGGGATGCGATATACCTGCTTACACCAAATATTAATTCAGGTGTTCTATATACCTGCTTCCACAAAATACTGATTAAGGGGTGCAATATACCTGCTTCCACAAAATACCGATTGAGGGGTTTGATATACTTGCTTCCACAAAATACAGATTATGGAGTGTGATATACCTGCTTTTACAAAATATTGATTAAGAGGTTCTATATACCTACTTCCACAAAATACTGATTGAGGGGTGCGATATACCTGCTTCCACAAAATACTGATTGAGGGGTTTGATATACTTGCTTCCACAAAATACAGATTATCGAGTGCGATATTCCTGCTTTCACAAAATACTGATTAAGAGGTTCTACATACCTGTCTCCACAAAATACTGATTGAGGGGTTTAATATACTTGCTTCCACAAAATACAGATTATGGGGTGCGATATTCCTGCTTCTACAAAATACTGATTAAGAGGTTCTATATACCTGCTTCCACAAAATACTGATTAAGGGGTTTACTATACTTGCTTCCACAAAATACTGATTGAGGGATGCAATATACCTGCTTCCACCAAATATTGATTCAGGGGTTCTATATACCTGCTTCCACAAAATATTGATTGAGGGATGCGATATACCTGCTTCCACAAAATACTGATTGAGGGGTTTGACATATTTGCTTCCACAAAAATACAGATTATGGGGTGCGATATACCTGCTTTCACAAAATACTGATTGAGGGATGCGATATACCTGCTTACACCAAATATTAATTCAGGTGTTCTATATACCTGCTTCCACAATATACTGATTGAGGGGTGCAATATACCTGCTTCCACAAAATACCGATTGAGGGGTTTGATATACTTGCTTCCACAAAATACAGATTATGGGGTGCGATATTCCTGCTTCTTCAAAATACTGATTAAGAGGTTCTATATACCTGCTTCCACAAAATACTGATTGAGGGATGCAATATACCTGCTTCCACCAAATATTGATTCAGGGGTTCTATATACCTGCTTCCACAAAATATTGATTGAGGGATGCGATATACCTGCTTCCACAAAATACTGATTAAGGGGTTTGATATATTTGCTTCCACAAAATACAGATTATGGGGTGCGATATACCTGCTTTCACAAAATACTGATTGAGGGATGCGATATACCTGCTTACACCAAATATTAATTCAGGTGTTCTATATACCTGCTTCCACAAAATACTGATTGAGGGGTGCAATATACCTGCTTCCACAAAATACTGATTAAGGGGTGCAATATACTTGCTTCCACAAAATACAGATTATGGAGTGTGATATACCTGCTTTTACAAAATACTGATTAAGAGGTTCTATATACCTACTTCCACAAAATACTGATTGAGGGGTGCGATATACCTGCTTCCACAAAATACTGATTGAGGGGTTTGATATACTTGCTTCCACAAAATACAGATTATCGAGTGCGATATTCCTGCTTTCACAAAATACTGATTAAGAGGTTCTACATACCTGCTTCCACAAAATACTGATTGAGGGGTTTAATATACTTGCTTCCACAAAATACAGATTATGGGGTGCGATATTCCTGCTTCTACAAAATACTGATTAAGAGGTTCTATATACCTGCTTCCACAAAATACTGATTAAGGGTTTTACTATACTTGCTTCCACAAAATACTGATTGAGGGATGCAATATACCTGCTTCCACCAAATATTGATTCAGGGGTTCTATATACCTGCTTCCACAAAATATTGATTGAGGGATGCGATATACCTGCTTCCACAAAATACTGATTGAGGGGTTTGACATATTTGCTTCCACAAAAATACAGATTATGGGGTGCGATATACCTGCTTTCACAAAATACTGATTGAGGGATGCGATATACCTGCTTCCACCAAATATAATTCAGGTGTTCTATATACCTGTTTCCACAAAATATTGATTGAGGAATGCGATATACCTGCTTCCACAAAATACCGATTGAGGGGTTTAATATACTTGCTTCCACAAAATACAGATTATGGGGTGCGATATTCCTGCTTCTTCAAAATACTGATTAAGAGGTTCTATATACCTGCTTCCACAAAATACTGATTAAGGGTTTTAGTATACTTGCTTCCACAAAATACTGATTGAGGGATGCAATATACCTGCTTCCACCAAATATTGATTCAGGGGTTCCATATACCTGCTTCCACAAAATATTGATTGAGGGATGCGATATACCTGCTTCCACAAAATACTGATTGAGGGGTTTGATATATTTGCTTCCACAAAATACAGATTATGGGGTGCGATATACCTGCTTTCACAAAATACTGATTGAGGGATGCGATATACCTGCTTACACCAAATATTAATTCAGGTGTTCTATATACCTGCTTCCACAAAATACTGATTGAGGGGTGCAATATACCTGCTTCCACAAAATACTGATTGAGGGGTGCAATATACTTGCTTCCACAAAATACAGATTATGGAGTGTGATATACCTGCTTTTACTAAATACTGATTAAGAGGTTCTATATACCTACTTCCACAAAATACTGATTGAGGGGTGTGATATACCTGCTTCCACAAAATACTGAATGAGGGGTTTGATATACTTGCTTCCACAAAATACAGATTATCGAGTGCGATATTCCTGCTTTCACAAAATACTGATTAAGAGGTTCTACATACCTGCTTCCACAAAATACTGATTGAGGGGTGCGATATACCTGCTTCCACAAAATACTGATTGAGGGGTGCGATATACCAGCTTCTACAAAATATTGATTAAGGGGTTCTATATACCTGCTTCCACAAAATATTAATAGAGGGGTTTGATATACCTGCTTCCACAAAATACTGATTGAGGGGTGCAATATACCTTCTTCCACAAAATACTGATTAAGGGGTTTGATATACCTACTTCCACAAAATACAGATTGAGGGGTGCAATATACCTGCTTCCACAAAAAAATTATTGAGGGGTGCGATATACCTGCTTGCACCAAATATTGATTCAGGGGTTCTATATACCTTTTCCACAAAATACTGATTGAGGGTTGCGATATACCTGCTTCTACAAAATTCTGATTAAGAGGTTCTATATACCTGCTTCCGCAAAATACTGATTGAGGGGTGCGATATACCTGCTTCCACAAAATACTGATTGAGAGGTGCGATATGCCGGTTTCTACAAAATACTGATTAAGGGGTTCTATATTACCTTCTTCCACAAAATACTGATTGAGAGGTGCGATATACCAGCTTCCACCAAATACTGATTGAGGCCTGCGACATACCTGCTTCCACAAATACTGCTCTTCTTTAGGGA
Source organism: Bufo gargarizans (assembly GCF_014858855.1). NCBI lineage: Eukaryota > Metazoa > Chordata > Amphibia > Anura > Bufonidae > Bufo > Bufo gargarizans. Next base: position 319,925,092 of record NC_058081.1, read on the forward strand.
CTTTGGCACATGGTCATTTTGAAAATGACAGGCAGAGGAAGAGGCAGGCCATTCCGCAGGGGTGGTAGGGGTCGGGCAGGTGCACCAGGCTGGAGCCTAAGTGGGAAGTTGGAGAAGGTGCGTGTGATTACGTCAAAGGACGCACTAGAGTTGATTGAGTGGCTCACTCGGACTTCCGCTTTTGCACCCTGCTCATCCTCTGTATCTGCACCCTCCTCACTCTCTGCTGTATGCACACCCATAGACACCACCACCATAGCATTCCATTCAAGTCAGGGGAACTATTTTCCCATCCATTCCCAGACCTTACCAATGCACAGCCATTCTTGGCATCGGATGAGGAAGAGGAGGTAGCAATGGCCGCCAACCAGCAGTCTGACGACAGTACGCAGATCAGCCCAAGGAGAGTGGTCCTGCTGTTGCTGCCTACTTTGAGATCTCTAATGCCAGTGGTAGTGAAGGTGACGATGAGGACGTGTCGATGGACGTCACATGGGTGCACACAAGAAAGGAAGAGGAGGGGAGTTCAGAGGGAGAGACGGAGCAGCAGATAGGGAGGAGAAGGAGGAGAAGCAGGCAGAACTCGCAGTGCACAGGAGGCAAAAAGCAGACTGCAAATGTATCTGGAGCGAGCCATCCACCATGCACGGTCACATCTTGCAATCTCAGGATGACGGCACATGGCACCGCAGTGTGGGCTTTTTTTTAATGTGTCAGCTGCTGACAATAGTGTTGCCATCTGCAGCCTGTGCTGTCAATTCATAAGTCGCGGTAAGCCCAACACTCACCTAGGGACGACCGCCTTAAGAAAGCACCTGGCTTCCCATCACCGATCCTAGTGGGAGCAATGCAGTCAGAACCCACAAAACCACACTCCCGGCGCTCCACATCCTGCCTCTTCTCCTCTCTCCTCCCATTTGTCCTCCACTCCACCTTCCACCGTGCCGTCGTCACGTTCATCTGGCAGAAGGCAGGCTTCCTGTCAAGGAACCATGAACCAGACGTACAACAGAGATGAGTGGAAATAAGAAGGCTTTATTGGAAATCAAGCCGTAGCAAAAGTCCAAACGGATGGCTGAACCGAAGCAGGGTCTTGCGTAGACAGAGGTCAGGAACCAGGAGGGTGGTCAGACGAAGCCAGGATCAGGAACCAACGGGGTAGTCAGACGAAGCCAGGATCAGGAACCAACGGGGTAGTCAGACGAAGCCAGGATCAGGAACCAACGGGGTAGTCAGACGAGGCCAGGATCAGGAACCAGAAGCAGCAGCAGTCTTAGAAGCATGTGAACACAGGAGGACCAAGCAAGGAACTGAAGCCACAGACCTTCTATATATATGAGCTGGGCATCCAGCTCCTCCCAGTGGGAAGGAGGAGCCGCAGGGTGGGAGGCTACAAGAAACCCAGAAACCAAGATGGCCGCCAGCACATGTCAAACGAAGGTAAGACCATGACACTTCCGTGGCCCAAATGTTCGAGCATAAAAAGTTGATGATGCCAGATAACCCTCTTGCTCAACGGCTGACCGCTGACTTGTCGGAACTGCTAGCCCACCAACTACTGCCATATAAACTGGTGAACTCGGAGGCCTTTGGAAAATTTGTGGCCATTGGCACACCGCAATGGAAGGTCCCCGGAAGGAAATATTTCTCCCAGAAGGGCATCCAAGAGCTATATGGCCACGTTCAGCAGCAATTGAATCCATCTCTGGCAGACATTGTCAGTGCCAAGATACATCTGACCACAGACACGTGGTCTAGCAAACATGGGCAGAGAAGGTACATAACTTTTACTGTCCACTGGTTGAACCTCCTGATGGCCATAAGCATGTAACCGGTGGCACCCATGTGGAATTGCTGTTTCCACCACGGATTGCATGCAGGCCTGCCTCTTCTTCTCCTCCTCCTACTCCATCTTCCATCTCCTCCTCGGCTGACTCCTCCTTTTACACTGCTACTGCCTCTTCTGCTGCACCTCCCAAGCTCCCCAGAACCTATTCGACATGCCAGGTGAGACGTTGCCATGCTGTGCTGCGGCTGTTGTGCCTGGAAGCCAAGAGCCACATCGCTCTTGCACTGCTTTCAGCTCTGCGTTCACAGGCTGACCAATGGCTAACCCCACTCAAATGGCAAAGTGGTGTGCGACAATGGTGACAATCTGCTGAGCACGCTGAAACAGGGCCAAATGACACACGTGCCATGCATTGCACACGTCCTGAACTTAGTCGTGCAGCGATTCGTTGCCAAATACCCCAGGGTCCAGGACGTCTTGTGGCAGGCCAGGAAAATCTCTGGCCATTTTAGAAGATCTTACACGGCCATGGCTCGCCTTGCTGACGTTCAGCTGCGACACCACTTGCCCGTCAGACGTCTGATTTGTGACTGCCCGACGCGCTGGAACTCCACCTTGTATATGCTTGATAGGCTGCTCCAGCAGCAATGTGCCATTAACGACTACCTGTACGAACTCTGCAGCAGGACAGGTTCTGGGGGCTTGGTTTCCCCCCCCCCCCCCCCGCTCCAGTGGCTGCTCATGTGTGACGCATGCAGACTTCTGTGGTCATTTGATGAGATAACCAAACTGGTCAGTCGCAGCCAGGGCACCATCAGTGACATTTTACCTTACGCCTTCTTTCTGGAGTGTGCTGCGTGCATTGCATTGTGTCATTGATCAAGCCGTTGAGGAGCAGGAGCTGGAAGGTGAGGAAGTCGCAATGCTGAATGAATTCCCGGGGGGGCTACTACATCTGAGTCAAGTCAGAAGGAGTCTGAAGAGAAGTCAGAGGAGGATGGTGGTTGGGGGGAGGAAGAACAAGAAGAGCAGGCTTTAACATTTTCGTGGATCCCTGGTGTTGTCCGTGGATGGGGGGAGGAGACCGTGGACGACATTCTCCTGGGCGATGAGCAGGAGCTAGGTCACTCCACCGCTTCCAATTTAGTGCAAATGGGGGCCTTCATGATTCAGTGTTTGAAGAAGGACCCGCATATAAAAAGCATAAAGGGCAAGGACCAGTACTGGGTGATAACGTACTTAGACCCCCGGTACAAACACAAAATGGCGGAAATTTTACCAGCATCACAGAGGGCTGTCAGAATGCAGCATTTCCAGGCCTTATTGCAAGAGATGCTGCATTCTGCTGTTGCGGGTGCTGGCAGAGGAATTTCCATCCACAGTGAAACAGGTGCGGGTACCAATCCTATCGTGCCTGCAGAAAGAGGGCGGTTTGAAGATGTGTTGCAGCCAACCCATTGAGAGCCGCCCTCCAGATCCAGCCTCAGGAAACGACTAGACCGACAGGTGCCTGACTATATTGGGTTAACGGCCGTTGTGGACGCTCTGAGAAGCGAGGAACCCCTGGACTACTGGGTGTGCAGGCTTGGCCTGTGGCCAGAGCTGGCACAATTTGCCATGGAACTCTTGGCTTGCGCCTCGTCGAGTGTCCTGTCCAAAAGGACGTTCAGCGCAGCAGAGGGGATCGTGACCAATAAGCGCACTCGCCTACCTCACGACAGTGTGGACTACTTCACATTTCTAAAAATGAATGAGGCATGGATCTCAGAGGAATTCAACACCTGTGACTGGCCTACAGTAAAATTGTTATCCACTGACCATCTAATATACCTCCAGCCATATAATCACTTGTTCTTTTCTGTCAGGTGAATGCCTAATTTTTGGGGCCCATACTCCCGTGGCCTAAAATAAAATTCTTCTAGGCTCCAGCAGGGCACATTTTTTAGAGTTTCCCTTTAAGACGCATAAAAATGGCCCCTGATTAAAATACATATTTTTTGTGGGAATTTTTGCCATTGATCCCCCTCTGGTATGTCACTGTCCATGTTGTGGGACGATTTGTGCACTTCTAGTAAGTATTTGGTGACTGCAAATATGACCTGAAGGTTTTTCAGGTTCGCCTACCATTAAAGTCAATGGGTCCCGCCATGAACACGCTGTTCGCAAACATTTGATCACGAACACGCGTTCACAAAATGTCCCGGCCGATGTTCATCCATCACTAACTTCCACATTCTTTGAGTTCAGCAGAGATTGTCTCCTCAAGAAATGTATCTGTGATCCAATATCAGAGACATGGGAGCAATATATCTAGCTCTTCATTTAGGACAGGCTCAAGAATCAGTCAGTGGTGGAGCAAACAGGTAATATCTCCACCATGTGCTAACAATTGGCACAGGACTTGCTCTGATCCACAGAACAGTCAATACAGTCAAATTATGAATTGGGCAGTGGAATATCAAACTGTAGACAGCCATCCACATTCAAGGTATTCTGAATGTTCAGGCGGATCTGTTAAGTAGGTCACAGTCGAAGTCTCAGCAACTATATCTTTAACAGATTGTGTGCAAATGGGGTAACGCTATTTAGATGCAATGGAGACAGCCTCCAATACAAAGCTCAAGAAGGTCTGATCCCTGAATCAATTGGATCTACCAGAAAGAATAGATGGCCTGTCTTTCAGTTGGGAAGGAATTTTTCATCCAAATTTTCCTCCATTTCCCCTCATATCCTGAGTGCTTAGGAAAATGAGATGACAGTCTCAGCTATTGCCATACTGCTCATCTGGCCAGGAGGGCATGATCCCTCACTGGCTACAACTTTCCAGAGGAAATTATTGGAGATACAGTCCAGCCAAATCTTCTGCAGCCACACAGGAGATGTTTCAGCTTACAGCCTGGAATCTGACAGTTCAGGACTGAAGGGCTTGTAAGATGTGGTGGTGGAAACTTTGCAGAATCCTGATCTGTCTGAAGTCTTACATTTTTTTACAGAAAAGTTTCCAATTTGGGTTAAAACCTAACACTGTAAGGGTCCATTCACACTTCCACAACTGTTTTGCGGTCTGCAAATTGCGGATCTGCAAAACATGGACACCAGCCTTGTGAGTTCCGCATTTTGCGGACCGCACATGGCCGACACTATAATAGAAATGCATTTTCTTGTCCGTGTCTGGCTGGGAGCAGATGCCTGAGGGATTGTCATACTGGTATGGAGATTGCCGGCACCTGCATTTCTCCTTGTCTGTATTGCCGCGGCCCAGCAAACAATCATCCAGGGCCCGGTCTTGGCCCGTGGACAGGTGGTTGGGGACCACTACACTACAGGTTCCACATCTGTAAAAACCTTTTAGGTGTAGCCAATTTTGTGTTGTTTCTGTTTTTCTATAGCTTGGTGTGACTTTTAAACCCAAATTTGGTGCTCTAGTATATGTGATTTGGGGAGTTCTGTTTAATAGTGGTCCTATTGTTTTATCTTGTAAGATATGGTGCCAATGTTTTTTTATGATTCCTTCTATTTTTCTGTATTGACTGTTAATTGGGAGTATAATACACATAATCTCTTCCTTATTTTCCTTGTTGATGAAGAATATGCTCTTATCCATTTCCCTAACTTTATTCAGGGATATGTTAATCAGTTTTACTGGGTATTCTTTCGTTAGGAATTGTTCTTTCATTTTTTGTGCTTCTATTTTAAATGTATCTTCTTTTGTACAATTTTGTTTTAATCTTCTAAATTGTCCCATTGGTATGTTAGTCAGCCATCTTGGAAGGTGGCAACGTGAAAAAATGCTATGGCTATTCTTCATTACCGGTTTCTGATAGGTATTGCATATTAAATGTTGGTCCTGTATTTTAACTGTGATATCTAAAAAATCTATTTGTTTCCTACTTGTATTTACCGTAAATCTTAAGTTCCTATTATTGTTGTTAATTTCTTCTATGAATAAATTCAGTCTTTCTTCGGTTCCCTGCCAAATGAAGAGTATAAAGCTGGAGTCAAAAGGCCTCTTTACACTGGATGACATTTGGGGGCATTATCAGGAATGAGCATTCCCGATTATTGCACTGTGTAAAAGTGCTGCCGAGTAAATGGCCGTTCATTGAGTAACGGTGCTGCCGAGTGAAAACATTGCTGGCGTGAACACCCAAATTTTCTGTGCCGCAGATTGTTCTCTGTAAACAGCAATTTACTAGTCAGAAACAATAATTGTCAATACATGATTTGTCCCTGATAATTACCTGCTCAGTTGTGCTATGTGAAGGGGCCTTAAAGGGGTTTTCCCATCTCAGACAATGGGGGCATATCGGTAGGATATGCACCGGCACCTACAATGAGAACGGAGCCTGGAAATGAATGGAGGGCGCACTGCATTCATGAGCAGCCGCCCTCCATTCATTTCTATGGGGCTGCCGAAAATACCCGAGCACTGGTTCGGCTATTGCCATCTGCCCCATAGAAATGAATGGGAGCATGGGCCATGCATGAGCGGTGCGCTCCCATTCACTTCTATAATAGCAGTGCTTGGTGGTGGACGGACCCCGGGAAATCCAGGTTCCTGCAGCCACAGCGCTCCCCGCTTCGTTTTCGTTGTAGGTGCGGGTCCCAGCGATGGGACCCGCACCTATCAGAAAATGGGGGCATATACTGGTTCAGGTTCTGATCCAGGTCTAGCTAGTGGTGAGTAGTTTCTTCACTAGGCGGGTTAAGAAAGCTGCTTATTATCGACTCTAGACTCAAGCTGCTGCTGATGGAGCTCGTACTGATCCTACCCCCCACCCGGCCACAGCAGCCATGGAAGTGGAACGAGCGCGCAGAGGGCCCCCCCAGTCAGACCTGTGAGAGGATGGACGATGGCGCAGTTAGGCAGCGACCAACTGACTAAATAGGATGTCTCGATAGTAGTTTAGTTTGCACTCCTTCTCAGCGGGTGTAAAAAAGGCCCCATTTTGGACCGGTAGCGAGGGTCCAAAAAGGTGGAGAGCCAGAAGTCATCCCTCTGCCGAATAGTGGCAATTCGGCTGTCATTACCCAAGCAAGTGAGCATGCAGCGGGACATTTGCGCAAGTGTGCCTGGGTCTTCTGCCTCATCTCCCTCTTGCTCATCTGGCTGCTCCTGCTCCTCCTCTCCTGTCACCTGTGTAGAAAAACCACCCACTTTGCTACACATTGCTTGTCCTCCAATGTCCTCCTCCTCTTCCTCCTCCGGTTCAGCCACCACAGGGCTCATGTGGCCATGAGATGTAGGCGCCACGTCTCCAGTCCCCTGACCAGCCAGATTTACCAGCATCTGTTCCAGGATATGAAGCAGTGGAATGATGTTGTTCATCCCGTAGGCCTGGCGACTGACAAAAAATATGGCATCCTCAAAGGGCCTGAGCAAACGGCAGGTGTCACGCATGAGCAGCCACTGGCTGACATCGAAGTTACACAGGGGAGTACTCTATCCACTTGGATCATCAAGAAATTGTTTATAGCCTTTCTCTGTTCGAATAGTCGGTCCAACATATGGAGGATGGAATTCCAACAGGGAAAATGTCGCATATCAACTTATGTTGGGGGATTTTGTTCTGCCGCTGCAGCTCAAGGAGGACGTGTTTGGCAGAGTACGAGTGGCTGAAGTGCATGCAAAGTTTCCTGGCCATTTTTAGGATGTTTTGCAGATGGGTGGAAGACTTCAGGAACCGCTTGACAACCAGATTGAACACGTGCGCCGTGCAGGGCGCATGGCTCAGCCCTCCCTGACGCAGCACCGACACCATGTTCTTCCCATTCTCAGCCACCATGGTTCCGATTTTGAGTTGTCGCAGAGAAAGCCAGGATTCAATTTCTTGATGAAGGACACGGAGCAGTCCCCCTGTGCTTCTCCGTTCGCCCAGGCAAACGAGGTGTAAAACAGCGTGACACCGTCGTGCCCTGCGCATGTGGTATGCTGAAGGAGCACTGTAAATTGTCCCTGCAGTGGAGGCTGAGGACACGGTGGTGGATGAGGAGGCAGAGGCAGATATTGTAGCAGGACCAATGGCGTGAGAACGTGAAGGTGGAACTGGTGTCATCTGGCCAAGTTGCTGGTGTGGCTGGGCAGGAACCACATTCACCCAGTGGGCCGTAAAGGAAATGTATTGTCCCTGACCATAGTTATAGTTCCACACATTGGCACTGCTGTGCACTTTGGCAGACACCGACAGGCTCAAGGACTGGCCTAACTTCTGTTCTACTTACTTGTGCAGGGCTGGTACTGCCTTTTTGGCAAAGAAATGATGGCTTGGGACTTTCCACCTCGGCTCGGCACAAGCCATAATTTCTCTGAAAGGTGTAGAGTCCACCACTTGGAAAGGGAGGGACTGCAATACCAGCAACTTGGCCAGGAGCACGTTCAGCTTCTGCGCAATAGGATGACCACACGCGTATTGCTGTCTCTTGGCAATCGCTTCGGTGAGAAGTAGGAGGACGAGGAGTAGGAGCATCAGGACTGGGAGATGGGAAGGAAAGACAGCTGAGTTGGTGGAGCCTTGACTGCCTGAAATCGGGTGCGTGCCACTGGGTGATACAGTGGTTGCTGCAGCAGGATGGACCACCACATGGGAGCCACAGTTCTCCCAGGCCCCTTTATGGTGACGCTGCATATGTTGACGCAGAGCTGTGGTGCCAACATTGGCACCCTGGCCACGCTTCACGTTCTTCCCGTAGATTTGGCAAATGGCCATGTTCACCTTCTCCGGCAGCTTAACAAAAAACGGCCACACCGCTGAATAGGTGATTTTACCCCCAACACTACGCACTGACTGCAACCGCGGCTGCCACCAGGAACCCCTGCACTACTACTTTCCGGGAAGGTAGGCTCCAGCGAAGCATCTGGTCTACCCCGGGCAGTTTGGCTCCAGACCTCCCACTGCTGCCACCCTGCTGACTCCTGGCCACGCTACCAACTTGCTGGCTTCACCGCTGCCTCACGAGCAAGCTGCCACCCTCTTCTCCCAATGATGATGAAGCCCCTATGTCACCCGGCTCCCAATTGCGATTGGCTACATCATCATCGAGTACTGTCTGCACGTCACTGATGTCCTCCTCAATGATCTCTGGGCCAGGAGCCTGAACGCTCGCAACACCAGCTCTCATGCCACTCTCCTCATCACTACTTGCCATCCTACCGGAAAAAGCGACAGATGTCTCCTCCAAATCTTGGCTGGGCAGTAGCTGCTGACTGTCCTCTAGTAGCTCGTCCTTGCTGTATAGTGGAGCTGAGCCCACAGCATATAATACTTGTCTGGCTGAAGGAACATAAAAGGACAGAGGAAGATTGAGGACAGGTGAGGGCACAGGGCATGCTCACGGGCCATGCCAACTACGGGTTGTGTCTGACGAACCCACAGACTCTTGGCTGGGGGTGTCTGATGTCACTTGGGACGAAGTGGAGGACAGAATCAACCATTCAAGCACTGCTGGGTTGCTGGTCAAGACACAACCGCAAGATGACATCGGGAGCTCAGGCCTCTCAAAGTGACCCCTGCTGCCATGCCCCCTTCTTTTCTGCGACCTGTGCCAGCGCCAGAAACATTTAGGACTTTGCCCCTCCCCTGTGCAGGGCCTGTCACTTCTCTGTCTGACAAACTGTTAGATCAAATAAATAAATAAAAAGGAGATTAATACACCCCAAAACAGGCTGTAATTTTGTTCACTGCACTTCACTGCAAAACGGCTAACAAGCCTTTTTTTCCAACTAATACACCCCAAAAAAGGCTTTAAAACATAACTATACTATATACTATAACTATACCGCTGAACGGCTAATAACACTTTTTCTTCCCACTAATACACCACAAAAAAGGCAGCAATTTTGTCACTTCACTGCACAATGGCAAATAAGCATTTTTTTTCCACTAATACACCCCAAAAAAGGCTTTAGAACATATAACTGGACCGCTGAACAGCTAATAAGACAATAATTAGAACAAGAGGAATGAGGGTCCTACTGACAAGAGCTTACAATCTATGAGGAGAAAGGGGGGACAAAAGTTCTTGTTTTTACAATGGTCCAGCCATCTTGAGAAAATAGGGACTACATATAAAGCTGCATGAGCCAATCACCAGCTGATATCTGTAGTGCTTTTTGGTGCATGAGTGCGGTAGAGTGTTTGGCGGAGGATCAGATTCAGAAAAAGATAAATGGTCTATACATTGAGAGGAGTTAGATCAGGGGATGTGAGAGGCCACCCAAAAATGAAAAAAAAAAATTAGGGAGCACCTAAAACTATGTATATTGTGATTTAACCTAATTTCTTGGTGTAGGGAATTCCAAGGAACTGGTGCAGCTCAGGAGAAGTCTTGGAACTGGGAGTGAGCGGTTCGGATTACAGTGAATGTCAGTCGTAAATCATTTACAGAGCATAGAGCATGGGTAGGATTTTAGACAGAGGTGAGGAAAGAGATATAGGGGGGTGCAACATTGTGGAGAGATTTGTGGGTGAGGATAAGCATTTTAAATTGGATTCTATACTATATTGGCAGCCAGTGCAATGACTGGCACTGAGCAGAGGCATCATAGTAGCGGTTAGACAGATAGGTGATTCTGGCTGCTGCATTAAGGATAGATTGGAGAGGGGAAAGTCTGGTGAGAGGGAGGCCAATTAATAGTGAGTTACAGTAATTAAAGCGGGAGTGGATCAAGGCGACAATGAGAGTTTTTGTTGTTTCCAAAGTGAGAAAGGGGCGGATTCTAGAGATGGGGATGAAGAAAAGATCAGAACATAACATCAAGACAGAACATAACACAGAGACAGCGAGCGTGATGCCTAGGCATGATGGTAGTGCCACACCGTGAGATGGAGATATCTAGTTTAGGTGGGTTAATAGATGGAGAGAACACAAGAAGTTCAGTTCTTGGAAGACTCAGTTTCAGACAGAGAGAGGACATGATGTTAGAGACGGTGGAAAGACACTGGTGTTCTGTAATACAGCAGGGGTAATGTAGGAGGGGGAGTGAAGTGCATAATTGTGTGTCATCAGCATAGAGATGGTTCTAGAAACCAAATCTGCTGATGGACTGTCCAATTGGAGCTGTGTAGAGAGAGAAAAGGAGAGAGCATAAGACTGAGCCCTGAGGAACCCCAACAGCAAGAGGGAGAGTAGAAGAAGTGGAACCAGCGAATGATAGCCTGAAAGAGCAGTCGGATAGATATGAAGAAAACCAGGAGAGGGCAGTGTCATTTAAGCCAATAGATTAGAGCATGGTGAGTAGGAGATGGTGGTCTATAGCAGTGATGCCCAACCTACGGCTCTCCAGCTGTTGTAAAACTATATGCCCATGCCCTGCTGTAGTTTGATAGCTGTAGGCAGTCTTTACATGCTAGGAGTTGTAGTTTTGCAACAGCTGGAGAGCCACAGGTTGCCCATGCCTGGTCTACAGTGCCAAAAGCTGCAGAGAGGTCAAGGAGAATGAGCAGAAAATCAGCGTAAACATAAACAATTATACAAAATAAACACCTCGCCCGTCTGGGCTCTACCTAAACAGAATAATATCCCTGACTCACCTACATAACGCAGTTCACACTTGGAATCAGATGCAGCATTCTCAGCCAGTCGCTCAGCAGCCTCCAGGCTGTAGCAAAGCAGTATATCTGGGGAACTAGGGCCCAGAGGTCCGCCTGACTCTGGCCGTGCAACCCTCTCACTGCAGGCATTGCATGGTTCTCCAAACTCCAGGCTATTCAAAGCCTTGTGGCCCCTTAGTCCTCCAGACTGAGACCACACACACACAGAGCCTCTGCTTCACAAAACACTCTCCCCTGACTGACAGTCTGGACTAGGCTTTTATCCCAGACTGATTGTGGCACCTGGTGCTGCCTCAGACCTGATGATTGTCAGGGAAGACATGGAAACTCCTGCCATAAATCTCCCCTAGCAGCCATGAGGCCTTTCACTGCCTCACACTAGACATGAACTGTTTCTGACTAAATGGCTCTTTTAGTAGGGGGACATACCTTGCAGCCATGAAAAGACTACAAAATAGAAAGTTCACCAGTGAAGATCCATGTCTGTTCAGGTTAGAAGGGAATTTTGTCAAGTAGTATCATCCAATATACTTAGATTTGACCACATGTTTTGTCATGTCTGTTATACAAGTTTTATTTTAACAAATTGACATTTATTGTAACTATATATAGTACAGGCGGAGTTAGGGAGATTGATATACTCTCTCTCTCTGTAAATATATGTATATATGTATATATGTAGAGAGGGAGAGGGGCACATTTATTAAGACTAGAGTTTTAGATGCCAGTTTTAATAAAGGGGCGTTGCTAGGGTCTCAAAAGTTACGGGGCTCAAACACCAAAGAATATGGGCCAGTTCTCTAAGTTGCCCCCCTTCCTCCCCCCACACACTGCATTTTGCTGTACTTGCTATACAGCAGCACATACCACTCACATCCAGGGCCTCCCAGGTGACGTCATCTCTGATGTAGATCTTCTCTGTCATTATCTTCTCCATTTGGTCTGTACAACTTCTTTCAGCCACCCCTCATCTCTGCAGAGTGTGACACACAGACATCTTAGCTTCCTCACATGTCTATCATGATCTCTTAACCTGGAGTCCCCACAGTGTTATCCTGCTGCTCGCTGTGCTCCCCAATCCCACCCAAATACCATCCTGAAGTAAAATAAGTGCCCCCATAGTAATAGTGATCCTCATAGTCCCACCAATAGTAATTCCTTTCTAGAATGCCCTCATTAGTAATACTGCCCCCTACAGTGCCCCCGACCATGATAATGCTCCCCAAGAGTGCTCCCATTAGTAGAAGAGACCTCCAATATTAATAATACCCTCATAGAGCCTCCAGTAGAAATAAGGCTCCCTATTGTTCCCCCAGTGGTAATAAAGCTCTCTACAGACCCCTCAGTAGTAATAAAGCCCCCTATAATGCTCTTAGTAGAAATAAGGTGTATCTTTAAGTCACTCCTACAGAGCCCCCAGTAGTAATAAGAACACCTAATGTCCCCTGGATTTATAATACCCCTACAGTGCCCCCAGTATTTATACTGCCCCCTACTGTTATGATGAACACCCTGAAGTGCCCCTAGTATTTATAATGACCCCTGCAGTGCCCCCTGTAGTTATATTCCTCCCTCCACCATACAGTCCTGTGTAAATAACATGACCCCCTCCCCAGCCACCTCTAACACACAGTTCCATGTAAATAACATCACTCCCTTCAGCCCTAACATATAGTCCCAGTTAAATTACCACAACTCCCAGCATTGCTTTCCCTCTCCCTTCACTTACCTCTCCTCATGTAGCAGACCTCACCTTCCCCCAGGACTTCTCCTCTTCACTGCCGTTCTCTCCTGCACTGGTCACATGATGGTGACATCATCGCAGGTCCTTCTCAACCACTGCCTGTTTTACTGGTCACATGACTTGTGATGTCCCCAAAGGTCCTTCAACTCTTCCAGTGCATTAGATTCAATTGTATTGCCATCCTGAGGATGGCAATACAGTTGTATCTGGCTGGCAGGCAGGACATTCGGGGCCTCGGACAAAACATCAGGGGCCCAGGCTCTGAATGTTTAAACCTACCAACGCCCCTGAGCCTATAGCTGGAAGTGGTTCCTCCGAAGTTCTTAGCTTTCTTACATTTAGACCATTTTCTATGCCTAAAACAGGTATAGAAAATGATGATTGAGACAGGTCTGCCAGCCCATCCCCTTCCTACACCACGTCCACAATTTTAGACCTGGCATGAGCGGGGAGAAGTCACAGAAAGCGACACAACTAACCATTGTGCCGTCATCTGCGCCTAAAATATGCCTCATTTAGGCATATTTCAGCTTAGTAGATGACCCCAGAGTCTTTTGAGGAAAAGTTTCAGAATAGAAATAGCATTTGTATATTTCATCCATTGTGCTCAAGCTGTTTCTTCGGAAGCAACATGCTTTCACTTTTCACTTCTGCTGCACACAACCTCCCATCAGGCTACTTAGCAGTGCTGGAGGTTTGTAAGTCTCAGTCTGGCCCCATTCATTATAACGGAGACTGGCAAAGATCCGGCCACATTCCTAGAATCGGACAGAAGAAAACTGCTGCATTAGTCCAGGGTGTCTGCTGTTTAAAACAGCAGGCACCTGGCGGCTATGGCGCACACTCTGTTCGCAAGCAGGCACCATTTTTAAATGCCCAACCACTGACATAAATTTATGTAGGGCAATAGGGAAAGGGTTAATAAATGCAAATGAGCAATATGGGTGCTCCCATTAAACCTAGAGGCTCTGCTTTCTCTGCAACCGCAGCTCCCTCTCCATTCAGATTGATAGGGCCAGGCATTGAAAAGATGATCACACCGGGCCCTGTCAAAGTGGAGAGGGTACAGCAGTTGCAGAGAAAGCAGAACCTCTAGGTGTAATGGCAACGCCCCCATATTAAAACATAATTTTTCTCAGCAGTGCGGGCACATATGAACATGGGACCAACACAGATGCCTTCAGCTGCCAAGTGCACATGTAACAGGTCAGCCAGTGTCATAGGTACAAATCTGCTGACAGATGTCCTTTAATTATCAACTCTGGAACATTTTCTTTCTTTGACCCCTACATTGTTCAGTTCCTCTATTATTCCTCCTAGAAATATATGTATAAATTGACACATCAGTGTTAATGTTCTCCTTGTGAAAGGGGTATGTCCCTATATATAGTCTGCAACTGGCAACACTTTTTGAATAGTGTCAGTCTGTGCAGGGTGATGTCCCAACTGGTTGCACTTAGTTGTGAATGTATTCATACATTTCTAGTAGGAATTACAAAGGAAAAACATAACACAGTGACCCAGATTTACTAATCCTATAGATGGTATACCGGTAAGCTTAGATTTACACCAGATTTATCACAGTGCCTTAGGCCAGATGATAAATCTGGTGCAGTGCTGGATAGTTTTGTCTGTTTCTTTATCAACTATTGGTTGGTTTACTTTGATATAGAAGATAAAAGGGAAAGGAGGCGGCGCTACATGTGCGGTGTCAATATGTCAAATAAAAGATAGTAAAGGGTGAAATGCGCTTACCACAGAGGGTTGTGAGGAGTCACAACCACTGTAAAGAGCCTTGCTGGTAATTAACAGTAACCGACCAGACTGCAGCCGTGGTATCTCTGTGTTGCCTCACTGAGGGGGGTCTTCACAGTAAAGGATATCCAGAAGTAGACAAAAAGTTGGAAAGAAGCTTTATTATGTGTCAACGTGTTTCGAGGGTAGGAAACCCCTATTCATCAGGACAGTGGAAAAGAAGCTTTATTATGTGTCAACGCGTTTCAAGGGTAGGAAACCCCTCTTCCTTATGAAGAGGGGTTTCCTACACTTAAAACGTATTGACACATAATAAAGCTTCTTTCCTACCACACTGGTGACATTGTCTGGATTACACCAAACAGCGCAAAAGCAAGCGGTTTCAAGCTTTTTGTCTACTTTTGGTTTACTTTGAGACAGAATTTTATTCAATAATTGTGGCTCAATTTTGGTGTAAAATGGTGCATTGGCCACACTCCTTTTTCATGAAGTTCTGCACCTTTCCTGCTAAGTCCCACATCCTTTTTGAGCTAGACAGAAAAAGTGTAGAAACGTTAGTTGCGCCAAATTGGGTCACTTGTTAGACAGTATAAAAGTGCATAAACTGCAGTCATTGTTATTTGTTTTTGTCTTTTTTTTTTTACTATTGTAACAGGGAACCAAACTATAAATGTGGCTTTCTGCTTCTGATTCTACACCGAGGCCTGACAAGTCACTGTCAAACAGGAAACTGTGTGTGATGAAAGAGGTAGACTTCATTAACAGCAATCCCAGAAGTGTCACAAAGACTAAATTACTGCATTGAAATGTATTTGAATGGACGGAAAGGCAGAGAAGACAATGGATTTGGGCGTATTTGATATTGGCCAGGAGTTCCTGCATACGTGGCCTAAATACTGAACCTCTACCTAATTGCTCTTGTCTGACTCACTTTACAAAGATCTACTTGCAATTTCTGTAAGTGACATGACTTTGTTATCCTAACTGCCAGTATTTCAGGGATCGGAGGCTTGTTTTGTTGAGTCGGGAAGGAAGGTTACTGCAGTACATTCATAGGAAGTCTGGAGCTGCTATCTTATACATTGCATAGGAAAAAGACTCTTACTGGTCACATTGTATATTTTCATAAAGGAAAATCTTCACATGCTACTTATATTTGAATTATCATTACAAATAAGGCTGTAGTGGTCAGGACTAGTGATGAGCGAAGTTATCAAAAATTCGATTTGGCTGCTTCGCCATACTTCACAAAGAAATTTTATTTGTTACGAATTACTTTGTCATGAATCTCATTCCATTACATGTAGCATGCGCGATGACAGAGAACGCCGATCGCAGACGACCACCCCCTGTCTTGAGCCTCTTAGATGCCGTGCTGATCACAGCATCTGACATTAAAATTGAGGCCTTTCAGGGGTTTATCAGGGTTAAAAAAATAAATACATTTTCACCTTATCCATTTGCTCACAGAGAGGGCGTTGTGGCAATCTTGATTAAATAAACCGCACAAAATCTCGCGTGGTAACATGATGGCAACATTGCGCTGGCCTGGCACGGTGACATCATCACTGATCACTGCATTAGGCCTAATTAACACGATCGTTTTTTTTTTTGCGAGTGTACTGGCCGTTTCTTTGTTTTCCGTATATACGGTCTGTATACCGAACCATTCATTTCAATGGTTCTGCATTAAAAACGGAATGTGTTCCGTAAGCATTCCGTTTACGTATTTCCGTTTTTCCGTTCCATTGAAAGATAGAACATATCCTATTATTGGCCGCAAATCACATTCCGTGGCTCTATTCAAGTCAATGGGTCCGCAAAAAAACGGAACGTATACGGAAATGCATCCGTATGTCTTTCATGTATCTGTTCCGTTTTTGAGGAACCATCTATTGAAAATGTTATGCCCAGCCCAATTTCTATATAATTACTGTATACTGTATATGCCATACTGAAACACGGAACGGAATAACAGAACGGAAACGGAAACACAACGGAACTTAAAAAACGGAACAATGGATCTGTGAAAAACGGACCGCAAAAAACTATAAAAGCCATACGTTCGTGTGATCTAGGCCTTAAGGGGAGAGTTGGGATACCTATATTCACAGTAGATGCTTGCATGTCTCTTGAAGTTTGAGGGCTTGGGTATCATTGATTTAATGTGCATGACTTCCTTAAACCCTTTCCTGTCACAGCGATTTTCTGCCGTCCCAGAGCCATAACTTTTTTATTTTTCCATCGACATAGCCGAATAAAGTCATGAGTTTTGTTTCACAGCATTCCCTCTATGATAAAACTGACCTGTTACCTTCATTCTCTGTGCCAGCACGATTACAGCAATACGTTATATGCATAGTTTTTCTTCTGTTTTAATATTTTAAAAAATAAAAACAAATTTTTTTCTTTTCAATGCCATATTCTGTCACCCATAATTTTGTATATGTACATCTACAGAGCAGCATTCGGCGCAGGTGCGGTGAGGAAACTGGCAGCCGGCGAGTGTCCATCCCTCACCGCGCCTGTGATGAATACTGAATGGCGCGAGATTTCCCCAGCGCACAGGGGCGGCAGGAGGATGTGGAGTGCGTGTAATGAGGTCGAAGAACAGAGCCTCTAGGAGCAGGAGCAACGCTCCCCCTGCTTCTAGAGGCTAATTAGCATATTATAAAATAATTCTAGTAACAGAAACCCTTTAATAATTTGGGCATTTTGTGACATGATGGTGCCTGTGATGTGTATTTTATTATTGTTTATTTTTACTTTTATTATGGGGAAAGCCTCTTAGATACCATTGTCACATTTCACCACGGCATCTGAGGGGTTAAAGGTCTACGACTGACATTACTACTGATCACAGGCACCCAGTTGTCTGCTGTGTGA
The DNA here is from genome assembly GCF_014858855.1 of Bufo gargarizans. Lineage (NCBI taxonomy): Eukaryota > Metazoa > Chordata > Amphibia > Anura > Bufonidae > Bufo > Bufo gargarizans. The sequence goes on from NC_058081.1 coordinate 319,942,817, forward strand.
AACAACAGTCACCTGGCAGCTATGGCGCCCACTCCAGAGCAGCCGCCATCTTTAAAAGGGGTTAGGGCCCCTTTGCACTGACTAACTCAGCAGGCAATTATCAGGAACAATCCATTAGTTCCCAAAAAATTCAGACAAGGTGAAAGCAGCATTTACATGCAGCAATCAGAATGTTTATACAACATGATCTGTTGTCCCCACACAATGATTTAGCTGACCGCATCAGTGATGCATTCACCCGATGAACACACTTTTGTTAGTTCGTCAGCTGATTGGCAGTATCAGTACACAGGTCAATTATCGGGTAGAAGCATTCCTAAGAATACTCCTTACTGAAAATTGCCCCAGTTGTCGGCCTGTATAAAGAGTAGTAAAAGGCAACCTTACATAGGCCGAATCAGAAGTCAATTTTCAGGAACAAACCATTCATTCCCAATAATTGCCTGCTCATCCGATCACCACAGCATGATCTGCTACTCAGAAACAATGTTTTAATGCAATATATAAGCGATGCATCCACCCAATGAACAAGCATTTGATTGTTCATTGGATAATCAGCAGCACCGTTACACAAGCCAACTATTTGGAACTAGTGTTCTTATGAATGACTGTGCCAGATAATTGGCCCAATAATAGACCGGTGTAAATGTACCTTTATAGAGCTTTGTGTTGGCATGAAAAGTTTGTTATCCTTTTCTCCAATTAAAAAGATTTATACATTAGTTTTCAGGAGCTACAACCATCTGATTGGGTGACATACTGCCACTTACAGCTATTGATCCTTCAAATACTTCAAAAGTGTGTCCTCAAACAGTGATTGAGCTCCATAAATACCAACAGTATTATACAGTTCCCTACAACAGTTCCTCATACACAGTGCCCTATAGACAATGCCTTCCACAATGCCCTCATCAAGGGCATAGCTAAAGGATTATGGGCCCTGGTGCAAGAGTCCAGCTGGGGACCCTCTTCCCTCAGTGCTTTGTGGCAAGGGGCAGGGAAGCACATCAGCTTTTATGCTGATAAGGAAAAAATTGAAATGGCAGCCCCCTCCCCCCCCCCCATGCCAAATTCTTGACCTAACCCTTTCCCTCCAGACAGAGGTATAACTTGAACTGCATGCACTATAATACCATTGTCTTCTTATACAGCACAAGGGTCTTTGGGCCCCATCAGGCTCCTGGACCTGGTAGTAATTACTGCTACCTCTACACCTCCAGTCCTAAGTGAGCAAATATGTTTCAGTCCAGCATATTCACCTCCATCCATCTCTCCTGGTGCAAAAAGTAATGTGAACAGTCAACAAGCACATTGTACATTGTGCTTGGTACCGCAGTCAGCCCTATTCATTTCAATTGCGCTGAGCTGCACCTAGGCCAAGCTACCGCGAGCACCAGTGCATTCTCAAATAGCTGATCGGTGGAGGTCCCGGCTGTGGGATCCCCACCAATCCCCACCAGACGATGGGTCATCAGTTAAAATATCTTGGAAAACCCCTTTAACAGTCTGAAAGTTCTCCTATTTCTAGAAGTGTTGGCACGTATGAAGAGACAGAATGTGTAGAGTGGCAAATATCATCTGTCAATCGCGTTTCAACCATCTGCTTCAGTTTCACTAGAAATCAAATTAGGTGGCAGCCAGTGACATAACTACATGCAAGTAAAGGTAAGAAGTGAGATTGTAACCTTCAAATATAGCAGTTACCTTGGAGATTCCTAAAATATGGCAATAAGTCAGCATCGCATACATGGGCGTCCGCAGAAATTTTTCCAGGGAAGGGGGGGCATAATTTTATTGACATCCATGCTCTGCTTGTTTCTGAGAATGTAATGAAGGGGAGGGGCATATTCATTATCACAAAGTATAATAACGCATGAGCTGTGCAGTGGCCGATCCAGAGCCTGGTCTCGGGAGGGGCACTTCAAGATTATTTTCTGTCCGCCGCAACAAAACAATGGTGCTTATAGAACAGACTACACAGTGTAGAGGTATACTGTATATTGTGTGGCACAGTGTAAGCTATATGTGTATAACAAACATATTCCACATGAAAACTTACAATGACTTGGCTTGGCCCTTGGGGATCTCAGACGCCACTTCAACACTCTGGCCGGGGGCTCGGCAGAGCTGATGTTGTGTTTTATCCTAATGATAAAGATTTCATAATAAAGATTTGAAGAAGGGGCAGAGGAATAGCAGAGCAAGGATGGTGCTGCTACTAGGGGGTCATACCATGTAGGAGTAATAAAGCCCACCATAATGCCCCCCAGTAGAAATAATTCTCTTTATGATGTGACAGTGCAAAAAATACCCCCTTGTAATGCCCCCAGTTAAGCTAATGCCCCCATAGTGCCCCCATAATGTGCCAGTATAAAATACCCCTATATAGTGCCCCCAGTAAATGCCTCCATAGTGCTCCTCTCCCCCCCTTTCTCCTAGTGCCCCCCATAATGTACCAGTATAAAATGCCCCAGTAGATGCCCTCAGTGTCCCCCATAATTTGCAAGTATAAAATACCCCTTTTTAGTGCCCACGTAGATGACCCCATAGTACTCCTCTCCCCCCTTCCTCATAGTACCCACCATAAGGTGTCCCAGTATAAAATTCTACTGTACAGAGCCCCCCATATAAAACACCCCTTCTTTGTGGCCTCAGTAGATGCCCCTATAGTGCCCCCAATAATGTGCCAGTAATAACAGCCCCCCCATCATGTGCCAGTAATGATCTTTTTATTTAAAAACAGGCAACAAAATATTACAATACACTTACTATAAAATCATAGAAAAGAATAAATATAAAGTGACATCACTTTCATAATACACATCAAAACGCATTATACAATTACTATTATGTGCCAGTAATACCGCCCCCCATCATGTGCCAGTAATGACAGCCCACCCTTGTGCCAGTAATGACAGCCTCCCATTATGTGCCAGTAATGACCGCCCCCCACTATGTGCCAGTAATGACAGCCCCCCCATTATGTGCCAGTAATGACAGTCCCCCAATATGAGTCAGTAATGACAGCCCCCCATTATGTGCCAGTAGCCAGCGACCCCCATTATGTGTCAGTAGCCAGAGACCCCCATTATGTGCCAGAAGCCAGAGCCCACCATTATGTGCCAGTAGCCAGAGACCCCCATTATGTGCCAGTAGCCAGATTATGTGCCAGTATCCACCAGTATTGTACACAAAAATAAATAAACACTTATACTTACCTCCTTGGCAGCGATGCGATGCAGGCCGGCCTGTGTCCCGCACTGTGCGGCTCAGGCGGCGCGGTGACGTCATCGTCGGCAGCCTATCAGAGGAAGGGAAAGGGACACTCCCTCCCCTGCCTCAGCACAGTCATCTGTATCGCTGTCCTGAGGACGGCGATACAGATGACTATGGAGATGAACGCTTCCACAATGGAAGCGTTCATCTCCCTGTGCCCCGCCGCCCCCCCCACTTCTGAGCAGCTCGGGGGGGGGGGGGGGGATTGCCCCGTTTCCCCCCCTGGATCCGCACCTGCCCCCCCCTTGCCCCCCCCTGCGGATGCCCATGATCACATAAATGATTTGGTAGGGGTGCACAAAACACTGTACACTGTAAAGGTGTTCTCTGGAATTTACACTGACAGTGTATCAATATTGTGGGGGTTAGCTCACTAGTAGGGGGCACAGCAGTCAGAGACAGTGACACAATGGCACAGTTCACACAGGGGTTTGCCTGTTTTCTTTATTTTCGTCCACAAACAAAATATAAGGCCTTTACATTCAGGCAAAGATACAAAATAAATTCCTGCTCGGCTGAGCACTAACTAAACATAAAATGACCCTTTCTATACGGGCGGCCTACTACCAGCCACACGACACAATTCAAAATAAACTCAGTGTCCTTTTTGTTGCTTTAGCAGACTTCTGTAGCAATGGTGAAAGCCAGTCAGTTCAACCAGTCCCCACCCAGACATGCTCATAGTGCAAACCTTTATAGCCCAGAAATGAGCTGAGATCCATCACCTGGCTGAGAGCTCTATATGAAACCTGTTCTGGACAGGAAGGGAATGAGGAGCCCCACTACCAACCTGCATCCTCATTCCATTAAATCCAGGCCCGACAACACCATTTACCAAAGTCCTCAGCAAACTGTTTTGCTAAGGCAGACCAGCTTTTCCTGGATTTCTGATATCTCACCCAGTTTCCTAGTTGACATATCCACCTCCTGTAGCATAGTACATGGTATATGAAAGAAACCTAGGGGAAATATAACGATTCGCTACTACTTTTCCAGTCACTCTCTCACAATATCCACAGGACGCCAACTGATCAGTACAAGGAAGGGGCTACATTTCCACAGGCACAAGCCCACTGGTTCATCCATATAAGTGACTGTGCATGGTAGCACTGCTCAGTTCCATTCAATTGAATTCACTTAAATTACACACGACTCTGGGAACCAGTCAGACAGAATTTCAGTACATTGACAGAAAACAAACCAAGTTATTGAATAATGCAGTTTACGCACATCCCAGTCTCCACTATTCGAAAAAGCAAATTCTTATCACGAATATCGCCACTTTGAGAATTCGCGAATATTTAGAATATAGTGCTATGTATTCGTTCTATCGAATATTCAGCATTATTTTCCATCTGAACACATGATTCCTCTCTGCTTCTTGCTTGTGGGCCAATGAGAAGGAAGCAATGTCAAGTTCACAAGAATACTTAGTGCACCAATCAGTAATCTGTAGTCAGACCTGCCAAAATGGGAAGTTGCACTTTAGTGCGAAACAATATTCTAATCACTGCCGATCATCCATAGATAAAGTTGTATAAGCACTGGACCCTATTTGCATATAAAGCTATTGTAATATTCTGCTGTGCCAACCATTTTCTCCAGTCTCAGGAGAAACTCATGAAACTTCTAGCAGCTTGAAAAATGTAGCCAAAGTGACCCACGCCTGTATTTTGCGTTCTGAATTTGCATTACACGATTTTTACATTGCCGAATATTTGCATTCAATAAAATAATCTCTAATTCGTGAATATATGACGAATATTCTACTAAATATTTGAGAAATATTGCGAATTCGAATACAGCCACTATTACTCATCACTAGTCTCCACAACCCACCCCACCATAAGAGACACGGACACTAGGCCACGCATTCACATTCAGCTCAACACAGAGAAGACGCATTACAAATCAGCATTTTGGCTGTGGGATTGCATTTCTACATGGTCGGAAATAACAAGCCCCATTTTCTTTATTACCGGTTATAAAATATAATATGTATAATAAGCCTTGGGTGAGATAAATGTGCCAACCTATACAAGAGCATATGGTAATTATGCCAGGATGTTAGGAAAGAAGCCGTTTACCTACTGCATAATCGTGACGTGAATCAGGTCTAAGCCCAGAACCAATATTTGCCTTCCAGGGACAATACTGTGTCGCTGTTTACATGCAGTACAAGAAGACATTGTAGTGGTCACAGTGCACCTAGAACAGGTTATACTGTTACCAAAAAGAGCATAAATATGCACAACTTTATCAACTTCCGCACAACCATATATTTATAAATCTAAACAAGAACTTCTGAGACTATTCTATAGGTTAATACTTGATAGGAAGCATCCGATCCCTGGGATCCTGGTGGTCAGTAGAATTAAAGGGGTATTTGATATCTTCATGACTTATCCTCAGGTCAACAGTTTCAGATGTGACTGAAGGGGACGTAGCTCGAGTGTGAGAGCTGCTTTCTTTTTAGTGTTTACCTGCACGCCAACTGCATTGTCATAGAATTACAGCTTCCTCTCATTCACTTGAATAGATCTGTAATTACACTATATTGCCACTACGATGTGTACGGCATGCAGATAAACATTGAAGAGAACATAGCTCTTGCACTAGCGCAGCAGTGCTTTCAACCAGTTGATTGGCGGGCGTGACAAGAGTCGGACCTTCACCAATCAGAAATTAATGAGCTATTCTTTGGGTAGGTCATCAATTTCATAAAAAAACTGAATATCCCTTTAAAAAGTTTTGACACTCCATGGTGAGCTGCGACAACTTCACTGTTTACATTGTGGCTGCATCTGGTAGTGCCTAGTGTTGAGCAAATCAAAGTGGTCAAATCAAATTCGATCTGTATTTCTTAAAAAATTTGATTCGCCATCAATTAAAATTTCCTTGCACTTCGTGGAAACAAATCAATTATTCCTGAAATTGCGGTGGGCAGGAATGGTGAAATCATCACATCAGCGCTTGCCCCAGTTGATGCATTTTTTTCAATCAGGATAGCCATGATGACCTCTCTGCGATCAAATGGATGAGGTGACTGTATCTGTTTTTTTTGTTTTAACCCCTGATTAACCCCCTGATAGGCTGAATGTGACTCTCAGATGCCACGATCAGCATTTAACGCAGCATCTGAGGGGTTGAATGATCGCTGTTCCCCATCATTGCGCCCGCTCCATACAATGGAATGCACTTCGCTATGAAGTAATTTGTAACTGATCAAATTTCTTGACGAAATTCGGTGAAGCAGCTGAATCGAATCTTTAAAAACTCATCTCTATTGGTACAGGTCAAACATATTAGGCCTCTTTCACACTTGCGTTGTCCGGATCCGGCGTGTACTCCACTTGCCGGAATTACACGCCGGATCCGGAAAAACGCAAGTGTACTGAAAGCATTTGAAGACGGATCCGTCTTCAAAATGCGTTCAGTGTTACTATGGCAGCCAGGACGCTATTAAAGTCCTGGTTGCCATAGTAGGAGCGGGGAGCAGGGGAGCGGCATACTTACAGTCCGCGCGGCTCCCGGGGCGATCCAGAGTGACGTCAGAGCGCCCCATGCGCATGGATGACGTGCCATGCGAACACGTCATCCATGCGCCTGGGGCGCCCTGACGTCACTCTGGAGCGCCCCGGGAGCCGCATGGACGGTAAGTATGCTCCCCAGCTCCCCGCTACATTTTACCATGGCTGCCAGGACTTTAGCGTCCCGGCAGCCATGGTAACCATTCAGAAAAAGCTAAACGTCGGATCCGGCAATGCGCTGAAACGACGTTTAGCTTAAGGCCGGATCCGGATCAATGCCTTTCAAATGGGCATTAATTCCGGATCCGGCCTTGCGGCAAGTCTTCAGGATTTTTGGCCGGAGCAAAAAGCGCAGCATGCTGCGGTATTTTCTCCGGCCAAAAAACGTTCCGTTCCGGAACTGAAGACCTCCTGATGCATCCTGAATGGATTTCTCTCCATTCAGAATGCATTAGGATAAAACTGATCAGGATTCTTCCGGCATAGAGCCCCGACGACGGAACTCTATGCCGGAAGAAAAGAACGCAGGTGTGAAAGAGCCCTTAACTGGAATGGGGCTGAGCTGCAGTACTAGGCAGACGTGCACGAATACATGAGGTGCTGTCTCTGGGTGAACTTTGAAAGCACTATTGTCCATTACAACTGATAATTGGCAGCCCTTAAGCTGCATTTACTGAAGCCGATAAGCATCCAGATTACCAAGAACGACCATTCCTGCAAACAGTCGGTCTCAATAATCTACCTAAGTAAATGTGCCACCAATCATTGGGTGATACTGTCGTTCATGCAGGCACCAGTGATCATAGGGTCTTAATAAACCCCTAAGCTGGTGGTGGTTCCACTGGTGTTATGAAGAGGCACCGGCTTTGGCAGATCCTTCACCGCATCTAAATGTAAGACATCTTGGGAGCTGTCTTACATTTAGACCATTTACTACACCTAAACCAGGCATAGAAAATGATGAATGAGATGGGCCTGCCGGCCCGTCCCCTTCCTCACACAACACTCACTTTTTTTAGACTAGCCGTTGTGCTGCAATCTGCACCTGAACTACGCCTAATATAGGTGGATTTCAACTTCATAAATGACCCCATCGATTCTGGTCAGCAGATCGTGTGGTCTAAACAGAGATCTGCTGCTCAGAAATCATGATTCTGTATAGCCATAGCCATCCCTCATCCTCATACAGTGAAGGTGATCGCTGCATGTAAATGTAGTGGTCTCCTTCACTGAACGAGCTGCTGACTGTCGGGAAGGCCACTGCATCGCCCCATGTAAACTTTAATCTCTGAAAAGAAATCAAGTGTTTGTCACAGTGCCCTCATAACAATGAGTGACCACGCCTCTATAGCACAGCCAGACACGATGCTTCATAAAGCTGGGTTTACATGTGCCCAGCTAAGCGTTCCTTCCCAACAGTCAGCTGCTCGTTCAGTGAAGAAGACTGCGGTGATCACCTCCACAGTATCAGAACGATAGATCGCTATAGTGATCCCTCATTCCCATACAGAATTATTGTTTCTGGGCAGCAGATCGCTGTTTAGACAGCACAATCTGCTGCCAAAAAACGATGATTGATGTGCCTGCACAAACGACAGGACCACCTGTCAAACAAGCATTTTGCTCATTCATCGGGTGATCGGGGGCACATTTACATAGGAAGATTGTTGGGCGTCAATTGGGGAAAATCTGCATGTGTTTTTGGCAGGTTTTTTTTTTAGTTCTTCTGACGGATCAGAAGAACAGAAAATGAAACAGAGATGTGGATTCTCCCTAAGAATGTCACACACTATGACCTTTGTTAAAGCCAGTCACAGTTTCCATGCCCATTTGGTTTTTAGCTGTTTGATGTTCAGATGGTAATCTCACCTCTTCCAGCTGGATTTACTGTGAGTGGCCAATCAACAGCTGTTCATAGCAACATCTGATTCCTGTGCCAAACTCCGTGGCAGATGATTTTTACTAGGAAGGCTTTCAGTTCATTTGGATGGAGCTAGGGAACTTTGAGTACAGTGGTGCACCAAACATAAAGACAGAGAAAACCAGTGGTATGGCGCCTGTGACAAATGGGACGTGATACAAAACCTAGACGCCCCAGTCTTTAGCTGCTATGAATATCAGTTTTTAAAAGCTGCCACCAAATGCAATTTCACTAGAATGGCAAATGCCAAGGGGAAGGATGTTGTGGTTTAGGGGCATAGGCGTTAGCGTGTGCCACACTTTTTTTTTAGGCATTTTGCTGTTTGTGTTTTTTTTTTGCTGGCATTTTTTGCAGTTTTATTTTTGGAAAAAAAAAATTAAAATCAGCTCCAGAATTCTATGGTAAATACTAAATGCAGGACAAACAGACCTTGATTTTTTTGTAGTGACATTTCTTCGCCCATGAGCTGCATTTTTTGGGGTCAACAACAGTGTTTTTTTTCGCAGCATGCTCTAAATAGTTTTTTGCCTCATTGCCTGGTGTTTTACATGTTCAATGCGCGTTGACATTTTTTATGACTTTTTGCATGGCATTTTTTTTTACAAATGCTTTTTTCTCATACAACTCTAAAGAGAAAGTGACATTATGGTGGCGGGCACATACTTTTGTCTAAAAGAACAGAAAACATGCCAAAAACTTCAGGTGATGATACACACTATATAGGAAAAACACCTAAAAATGTTGCAAAAAGGATAAAGAAAAAAACGATGATCAAGTCAGGCATTCTTTGAGACTGAAACTGTGTGAAGGAACCCTTAAACACACAGCAAAGCTTCGTAAGTAAAGACTGTATTAGGCCTTTTGCACACGGCTGTTGTGGTTCTGTTCCATGCATTGGGGACCTCAATTTGCGGTCCCCAATGCACGTGCAACGTCCGTGCGGTGGCCGGGACGGATCCAGTCCCATTCAACTTGAATGGGTCCAAGATCCGTCCATTCCGCAAACAGATAGAACAAGTTCTATTTTTTTTGCGGAACGGATGCACGATCGAACCCCACAGAAACACTATGGAGTGCTTCCGTGGGGTTCCGTTCCATGCTTCCGTTCTGCACCACACTGCATCTCCGGATATGCGGATCCATTCAAGTGAATAGGTCTGCATCCTTGATGCGGAATGCACAAGGCCGGTCCCCCGTGTATTGCGGAACCGCTGTATGCGGCCCGCAATATGGCCACGGGAGCACAACGGCCGTGTGCAAGAGGCCTTACACCAGGCAATTGTCGGCCAATCATCGCTAATAAGCGTTTATATACATCAGGCAATCTAAATCTTTGGACAGGTTTAAAAGTTATTGTTTGCCAGCGCAGATTGTGGTGTCTAGTCACGATCTGCTGCCGGCAAACAACTGGACAGCATGGGGACAAGCGAAGCTATAACCCATGCTGTGGAGGAGATCAGTGCATGTTATAGTAGCAGTCTTCTCCACTAGCGAGCAGGTGATTGCTGGGAAGGAACCCTTCCTTCCAGACAATCGCCAGCAGAATCTGGCTGTCTAATAGAGCCTTAAGGCTTATTGTATATTAGATGCCAGCCTCCATCATAGGCAGTGGCCCCCTGTGCCTTCTCTCCCATCAAGTACTGACCAATCTACTTCCAATCTAAAGTCCTGTGTGTCTGCGCGTATGTACATGACCTATTTAGCAGGGACTTCACTGCACAATGAGAGGCAAAGAGAAGCAACCCGAGTCCCTGCTGTCTTCTGCCTGCGTCTTGTCGTGATGTGTGGGATGTGTATTTTCCATTTGGATGGCTTAGTAACATCTTACTATTGACCTTCTCAGAGTTGCACAACTGTTATAAAACATGGCATATAAAAGGTTCCAGCCTCTAAGCTCTCTGACAGCTGACATTTCCATGCAGAAAGCTGTTTTTATTCCGTGAAACAAATACTTCTGTATTATTTCTGATTATTTCTGTACTTTCCACATGCTCCAGAGTATCCATTAGCCATTTCAGCTGCAATGAATCACATCAAATACCTAATGGATTTAGAAATCTGGACAGATGCGGGAAATTATTCAGTAAAAATAGGTCTTGTCTGCTGAGAATTTCTTTAGACCCTGTGGTATTACTTGTCCTGTTGGAGCTATATCTTTCATCAAATGAAAAAAAAAACATCCAGTTGTCGGGAAAGGCCTTCTTACTGTATCATGGACATACTTGGTCAGTCAGTATGTACAGTAATTTTTTTTTTTAACTCACTAATCGCAGAAAACATGCAGAATATTGTGCTTCTGTAGGAGTCAGTACAAAAGTCATGTATAGATAGGTAACCCATTGTCAGTTTATTGCTACTGTGAGTGGAAGATGTTGATTAGTGTAATGTGTGGTGCTCTAAGAGAGTCACACCCCTTCCCCCTCTGGCCAGAAGTGTGGCCTGTCTCAGAGCGTTAAGCAAGACTGTGTTTCATGCTAAAATTATGAACAAAGAAGAAGTTGAAAGAGCATCTGTCAGCAGGATCAACCCCTTAAACCAGGTATCCTTAGATGGTGGAATGTACGATGCAGGCACAGGATTATAGGGCCAGGTGAGTGGATGTAGCTGATTCCTGGCCCTGTCAAGGTCATGGGAAATAGGGGTTGTGGCCAGGGCTGCAGGGCTAAAAGTTTTATTTTTTTTTATATATATTATTCAAATATATATGGTAAGATATGAGACCTACACTTCATTATATGGCTTGGTTATCAGTATAAACACAATGTAAAAAATAAAATGTGTCACACTGAATACTAAGTTTGAGTTCACCCTGAAAGTTCACAACAAAGTACAGTACAAAACTTCATTAGCATGCCCATTCAGCCTATCTTCTCACAGCAGTGAAACTCACAACTTAATCCCATTCCAAATTTACCAACAAATCAGCGTATAGGATTTCAGTGTGGATTTATAGAGTTGTTCCACAGCTTGATTGTTACACTTTGTGTGCACATACCCCATGAGCATGTCCATGGCTTGTAAAAATCTGTGTATTTTTGCAGCTGAACCTGTGGCAGAAATCTGAGGCTGACCCTTGGATTTCTGACATGGTTTGCCGTTTGCACTGTCGTGGGATTCACCAGTGAATTAGCGCCATTCAAAAGGGATAACCTGCGCATGGCCACTCTCCATGGTTTTCATCATGGTTTCCACAGCAAGATTTGGCATGCAATATTTGGATTCCACATGTGTGTTTTCCTATTGAAAACTATGAGAAGAACATTGTATTGTAGGTGGCTTTGATGTAAATTTCAGCACAGAATACACATGAAAAATGTATAAAAACAGGGCGGACTGGGAATTTAAAGTGGCCCTGGAAAAAACACTAAAAGTGGCACAGTTTTGAAGTCGGGTCCAAATTGATGGAAGACAGGGCCAGCAATCCCATATTGTGGCACATTGTACCAATCCAACAGAGCCAAATACCACAGTCCATCACAAACTACACTGAACAAAAATATAAACGCAACACTTTTGGTTTTGCTCCCATTTTGCATGAGGTGAACTCAAAGATCTGAAACATTTTCTACATACACAAAAGACCCATTACTCTCAAATATTGCTCACAAATCTGTCTAAATCTGTGTTTGTGAGCACTTCTCCTTTGCCGAGATAATTCATCCCACCTCACAGGTGTGGCATATCAAGGTGCTCATTAGACAGCATGAATATTGCACAGGTGTGCCTTAGACTGCCCACAATAAATGCCATTCTGAAATGTGCAGTTTGATCACACAGCACAATGCCACAGATATCCCAACGTTTGAGGGAGCGTGCAATTGGCATTCTGACTGCAGGAATGTCTACCAGAGCTGTTGCCCATGCAATGAATGTTCATTTCTCTACGATAAGCCCTCTCCAAAGGCGCTTCAGAGAATTTGACAGTACATCCAACCGGCCTCACAACCGCAGACCACATTTAACGACACCAGACCTCCACATCCAGCATGTTCACCTCCATGATCGTCTGAGACCAGCCACCCAGACAGCTGCAGCAACAATCGGTTTGCACAATCAAATAATTTCTGCACAAACTGTCAGAAACCGTCTCAGGGAAGCTCATCTGCATGCTCCTCATCCGCATCGGGGTCTGGATCTGACTGCAGTTCATTGTCGTAACCGACTTGAGCGGGCAAATGCTCACATTCTATGGTATCTGGCATATTGGAGAGGCATTCTGTTCACGGATGAGTCACGTTTTTCGATGATGGCAGACAGCGTGTGTCGTCGTGTGGGTGAGCGGTTTGCTGACGTCAAAGTTGTGGATCAAGTGGCCCATGGTGGCTGTGGGGTTTTGGTATGGGCAGGCGTTTGTTATAGACAAAGAACAGAGGTGCATTTTATTGATGGCATTTTGAACGCACAGAGATACCGTGACGAGATCCTGAGGCCCATTGTTGTGCCATTCATCCACGACCATCACCTCATGTTGCAGCATGATAATGCATGGCCCCATATTGCAAGGATCTGTACACAATTCCTGGAAGCTGAAAACATCCTAGTTCTTGCATGGCCAGCATACTCACCGGACATGTCACCCATTGAGCATGTTTGGGATGCTCTGGATCGGCGCATACGACAGCATGTTCCCGTTCCTGCCAATATTTTGCAACTTTGCACAGCTATTGAAGAGGAGTGGACCAACATTTCACAGGCCACAATTAACAACCTGATCAACTCTATAGAATGGAGATGCGTTTCACTGTGTGAGGCAAATGATGGCCACACCAGATAATGACTGGTTTTCCGCCCCCCCCCCCCCCTTCCCCCCAAGTAAGGAAAAACTGTGCACATTTCAGAGTGGTCTTTTATTGTGGGAAGTCTAAGGCACACCTGTGCAATATTCAAGCTGTCTAATCAGCACCTTGATATGCCAAGGTGGAATGGATTATCTTGGCAAAGGAGAAGTGCTCACTAACACAGATTTAGACAGATTTGTGAACAATATTTGAGAGTAATTATTCTTTTGTGTATGTAGAAAATGTTTCAGATCTTTGAGTTCAGCTCATGTAAAATGGGAGCAAAACCAAAAGTGTTGCGTTTATATTATTGTTCAGTATATACAGTACAGACCAAAAGTTTGGACACACCTTCTCATTCAAAGAGTTTTCTTTATTTTCATGACTATGAAAATTGTAGATTCACACTGAAGGCATGAAAACTATGAATTAACACATGTGGAATTACATACATAACAAAAAAGTGTGAAACAACTAAAAATATGTCATATTCTAGGTTCTTCAAAGTAGCCACCTTTTGCTTTGATTACTGCTTTGCACACTCTTGGCATTCTCTTGATGAGCTTCAAGAGGTAGTCACCTAAAATTGTCTTCCAACAGTCTTGAAGGAGTTCCCAGAGATGCTTAGCACTTGTTGGCCCTTTTGCCTTCACTCTGCGGTCCAGCTCACCCCAAACCATCTCGATTGGGTTCAGGTCCGGTGACTGTGGAGGCCAGGTCATCTGGCGCAGCACCCCATCACTCTCCTTCATGGTCAAATAGCCCTTACACAGCCTGGAGGTGTGTTTGGGGTCATTGTCCTGTTGAAAAATAAATGATGGTCCAACTAAACGCAAACCGGATGGAATAGCATGCCGCTGCAAGATGCTGTGGTAGCCATGCTGGTTCAGTATGCCTTCAATTTTGAATAAATCCCCAACAGTGTCACCAGCAAAGCACCCCCACACCATCACACCTCCTCCTCCATGCTTCACGGTGGGAAACAGGCATGTAGAGTCCATCCGTTCACCTTTTCTGCGTCGCACAAAGACACGGTGGTTGGAACCAAAGATCTCAAATTTGGACTCATCAGACCAAAGCACAGATTTCCACTGGTCTAATGTCCATTCCTTGTGTTCTTTAGCCCAAACAAGTCTCTTCTGCTTGTTGCCTGTCCTTAGCAGTGGTTTCCTAGCAGATATTCTACCTTGAAGGCCCGATTCACACAGTCTCCTCTTAACAGTTGTTCTAGAGATGTGTCTGCTGTTAGAACTCTGTGTGGCATTGACCTGGTCTCTAATCTGAGCTGCTGTTAACCTGCGATTTCTGAGGCTGGTGACTCGAATGAACTTATCCTCCGCAGCAGAGGTGACTTGACTCTTGGTCTTCCTTTCCTGGGGCGGTCCGCATGTGAGCCAGTTTCTTTGTAGCGCTTGATGGTTTTTGTGACTGCACTTGGGGACACTTTCAAAGTTTTCCCAATTTTTTGGACTGACTGACCTTCATTTCATAAAGTAATGATGGCCACTCGTTTTTCTTTACTTAACTGCTTTTTTCTTGCCATAATACAAATTCTAACAGTCTATTCAGTAGGACTATCAGCTGTGTATCCACCTGACTTCTCTACAACTCAACTGATGGTCCCAACCCCATTTATAAGGCAAGAGATCCCACTTATTAAACCTGACAGGGCACACCTGTGAAGTGAAAACCATTTCAGGTGACTACCGATTGAAGCTCATCAAGAGAATGCCAAGAGTGTGCAAAGCAGTAATCAAATCAAAAGGTGGCTACTTTGAAGAACCTAGAATATGATATTTTTTCAGTTGTTTCACACTTTTTTGTTATGTATATAATTCCACATGTGTTAATTCATAGTTTTGATGCCTCCAGTGTGAATCTACAATTTTCATAGTCATGAAAATAAAGAAAACTCTTTGAATGAGAAGGTGTGTCCAAACTTTTGGTCTGTACTGTATATATATATATATATATATATATATACACACACACACACACACACATTTTTTTTAAACTCTTCCTGCTCTGCTATGTACATGTGCACCGCTCAGAGCTGTTGGTGTAACACACTGCATCAGCTATCAGGATTGGAGCTGGTTCCAATTCTACCCTTTTAACCCTCACGATGCTCTGTGTGAACATTGCAAACATAATATACAATAAACATGAAATGTAAAAACTAAAACACAAACAAGAACTAAATACACTTTTCTTAATTAACATGACTTTCTTAACACCCTGCACCCCCACTAATTAGCTATAATAATTGTATTTTTTCATGTGAGGCCCCATGATTTGTATGTATGCCTCTGCATGAAGCACAAGGAAATTCGCCTTTGGGACGAATCAAATTTTTCCTAAACTTTGGATCGAATTCTGCTTCAATTGCTTTGATTCGCTCAACATTATATATAATCCTTTAAACATATTTAAACGTTTTGATCATGTTGTCCTTCTTCCTGCTCCCTTACTTTGAGAGGAGTTTTTTTATTACTTTTACATGTGGAAGAACAGATTATAGTAGTTAGATTTTTCTTTTTTTTATACATTTCAACATAATCAAAACAGTACAATTAAACTAAGTCCTCTGCTTCACGCCTTTGCACACAGACAAAACCAGCAGATGGTGCTGTTTGTCATTTCAATACCTGTTCAGACAAAACATTTTCCGTAAGGAAGCTATAAAAGCTGATCCATCAATTCTAGATTAACAAAATACACAAGCTTATTGCATGAAAACCATGCATGCTAAACAGATTGTTCTAGTTTCCATTTAAACATATCTTGCTTTAGTATTGACTACTAGTACAAGTAAACATGATATTAGGGCTTCATGCACATAACCATATTTTAACTCCATGTGCTCTCAGAATTTTTGCTGGATAGCACAGTGACCCATAAATATTTTTAGGACAGTTCACCCGTCCGTATTTTTGGTGGATCCACGTGTCCATTCTGCAAATTATAGAACCCATTTTATTGTATCCATGTTGCGGGCAATAGTAGAGCTTTCTATTAATGGGAGTAAGAAAAATGCAGAGTGAACATGGCAGGTATCGGTATTTTGTGGATCCGTGGTTTGCAGACCGAAATACAAAAAGGCTGTGTGAATGAAGTCTTACATGTATTTGGGTTTTTTGCACATGTATTTGGTGTATGTACCAGAAGACCCGTGTTGTGAAGCTCTGTATACACCCGAAGGTCGCTTTCACATGGCAATATACTAATGCCAATATTTTGCATCAGTATTTGTAAGTCAAACCAGGAGAGGGTCCACAAATCATTCCATGATACTTTTTCTCTGCAGGTTCCACTCCTGGTTCTGGCTGACAAATAGTTTTGCAAAATACTGACCAGAATACTGCTGTGGGAAAGTGGCCAAAAGGATATATACGGTGTGTGTGGCTGCATTATTGGGAAGATTATCTCAACAATCTACCTGTATAAAGGTGCTACTGATCACCCAATGAACGAGTGAAACACTCATTTATCAGGTGATCCTGTTGTACGTGCAGGGACCTAAATTATCATAAACAGCGATCTGCTGCCCATAAATAATGCAGCTGTATATGAGGATGAAGGATCACAATAGCGATCGCTCTTTCTCATACTGTGGAGGTAATCACTGCATATAAATGCAGAAGCCTCCTTCACTGAATGAGCAGCCTACCGCCGGGAAGGAACGCTTCCTTCCAGACCATCTGCTGCTCTATACCTGTAAATCCACCTTTACTGATGTACTGATTCTAGCAAACAGAAAAGTGCTCTTTTTGCTTTTTTTTTTATTTGCATATGAATTGCTTCAAGCCTATAACTTGTGAAATAGAAATAGGTTTTATGAAATGCAGAGAATAATAAACAGGTCTAAGAAGTTGGTTATATAAATGGTTGACTTTTCTTCGGCTGTGTTGACACGCTATGATTCTGTGACGATCTGGTATATGATCCATTTAGTATAATTATACAGTTCCTTTATATTATTTATTAGAGTTGGACAAGGGACTACAAATCGAGGCCAAACAAATTGACTTTGATCCGAATTTCAGGAAAAATTTGATTAGCTGAGAAGCCGAATCTCCTCGCGTTTTCTGGTAACGATAAATTTTTCCTGAAATGGCAGCAAAAATAAAAATAAAATGCATACTCACCTCATCCGTTTGCTCGCAGAGAGGCCGTCGCGGCAGGGTGAATGCCGCTTTGCAAGAAGATGGATAAGGTGAGTATGCTTTTTTAACTGGATTAACCCCTGAAAGGCCTTAATGTTAATCTCAGATGCCGTGGTCAGTGATGAACGTGGCATCTGAGGGGTTTAATGATGGAGGGGGGGAGCAATATTACCGTTCCCCGTCATTGCGCCGACTACATACAAAAGGTATGTGCTTCGTAACAAAGCAATTCATCACAAATCAAATTTCTTTGTGAAATTTGTCGAAGAATCCGCTCATAGCTTTGCTCATGACTAATGGCAAGCAATATCAAGAGAGTGAAATTCAAAAATTAGCCAGTCAGATCAAAAATTGTGGTATACAGGTCCACCTCTGCTTACCAAGATCACATAGGATCTTAGGGAGGGGAGGTAAACAGCTTGGTAGGTCTAGTCCATGCAGCTGCACCAGTGCTGTAAGAGCCGTGGGGCTGGGTGCCATACCAATGACTCTACTATGCTGTGTGAATAATGAAATGCTTTTTAGGCTTGACTAGAGTATTGTGTTATCCATGTGACATGGGTATAGCGCACAGTGATTGTAATCCTGTTTACTCACAAACAAGAAAATGGTGCATCTGAATAGACAGAACCATGCAATGATCATGGGGAGCTTCAGATAAGTGAGAATTGGAACCAAAAATAGCAAGTCAAATCCACAGTGACCCCCCCCCCCCCCCCAACCTAAACCAGCTTCTATAACTGGGATCAGCAACCTCCGTCACTCCAGGTGTTCTGAAACTACAATTCCCAGAGTGCTCCATTCACTTCTGTGGGAGGTAGAAGAACAACTGAGCATGTTTGCATGCTGGGAGTTGTAGTTGCACAGCAGCTGGAGTGCCGAAGGTTGCTGATCCCTGTTCTATAATTTCATTCACCTTTGTGTCTGCATGGGTAGTAGATATCTCTGGTTTATACTTGTCCTCACTAGTCTAGTTTTATACTCTGTGGGCAACCGAAACTGGCCATTGATTCATGGACGCTAGTTGCCTTGTTCAGTTATATTATTCCTAAAGAGGTTGTCCTTCCCCAGCCAGCACTGACTATGAAGAAATCCAGATGCACAACTGGTATGTCATCCGTGTCCGCGTCCGTTTTTTTCTACAAGACCTTGGTGCAATAAAATTACACTTTTCATTAACCTTTATTTTTTTCCCCCGTCAGACAAAAAAAAAGGAAGACACAAGGAAACACAACTGAAGCAAAATCGGACACGGACCACTGAAGCCAAATCACTGACAGTGAAAAAACACTGTCGTGTGCATGAGGCCTTAATCTGTATGTCAGTCAAACTCCCCTATTTCAGTGGAACCATTTACCCCCC
The DNA here is from genome assembly GCF_014858855.1 of Bufo gargarizans. Taxonomy (NCBI): domain Eukaryota; kingdom Metazoa; phylum Chordata; class Amphibia; order Anura; family Bufonidae; genus Bufo; species Bufo gargarizans. The sequence goes on from NC_058081.1 coordinate 319,961,850, forward strand.
TCCCCCAGACTACAGATGTTGAAGGAGAGAAATACTGGGCATGTTGGATTTTAAAATGCCCATGCCTTTGTTTTTAAGGCTTAGCAGTGGCCTAAGGCCCCTTTGCACGTAATAATTTTGCATGTGATTATCGGGGAAAAAGTGTTCCTTCCCAAGAAGCGACTGCTCGTCAGTGGAAGTGACAGCTACATTTACATGCAGTGATCTCCTCCACAGTATGGGAAGGAGGGATCGCTAATACTATCACTCATCTCATTATTTGCCGGCAGCAGAGGCTGTTTAGACAGCACAATCTGTTGTCAGCAAATGATGATTTTGGTGACTGCACAAACGATCATATTGTAATTAGCGGCACGTTTACACCGACAGATCATTGCTAACGAGTGTTCCTACGAACGCCTGTTAGCGATTATCTGCCTGATGTTTGGAATTCTGTTTTTCTGTTTAATGACAGGAACATAAAAACTAAATTTAGTCATGGATGCATCACTTAGTGGAACTCAGTAGAGCCAGAAGGACCCCACTGACCTCTTCCATACCTGAAAATATAGTGCTGCATGCTGTGCCATTTTTTCCAGTAGATATGATGAAATCTGGGATAGAGGAGCCTCCAATTCAGATGTGAATACTGCCTTACTACCTTCTCCCTATTGAGAATACATGCCATGTGTAAGGAGTGGCCAATGGTATCTGGCCCTCAAGCATGAGAACACATAGACACACCACAACCTTACCTGGGAACAGGAGTTGGCTTGGCATTTGCAGTGTCCCAAGAAAAGTTATGTGTGGGGGCCCTAATCAAAGATATTTAGGGGGTTATTTATTAAACTGGTGTATAGTAAAACTGGCTTAGTTGCCCAGAGCAACCAGTCAGATTCCACCTTTCATTTGGAAAATTAAAGGAGGAATATGATTTTTTTTCTATGGGCGACTAATTTTGGGAAACCATTCTTATTAATATTTATGTACAGCCTGGTACTAGTCTGATGCCTATGTGTCACACACAGGAGCAGCAGACTAGTACCAGACACAGTTCATATTAATATTGGGCCACAGGGGTAGGTTGCAGCAGCATAGCACTGCCATATTACTATCATATTTATATTTATTGGTGCACAGGTGCTACCAACAGTCCAGCAGCCCTCATATTTGCACATTCAGCAGACCAGTACCTGCAATTAAATAGTCTGTAGAGATGAGTCCAGTTCTACAGTGCACACACGGACTCCACAGCTGAGCTCTACTAAAGCCTCTGCTGAAGAGCCGACCACCTAAATACTACTATCTGGGGCCTAAGCTGATCTGCTGCCTGCAGAAATCTCCCTAACTCAGCTCCCTCACTCCCAACTTCTGCCTTCTGTAAAGGGACAACACCAGGATGTTGTTTGGGATGGAGATGGGTGTAGGCTGAGGCAAGGTGACAATATACTCCTGTGTATCCAGCCGGGTTGTCTGTAAAGGCTGCAGTACAGAGGGAGACTGTGAGGGCTTTGGAGACTGGCACTATGGGTGTACAGTTGGGAAGTAGTGATGAGCAGCTGTCACATTTGTGACAGGTCTCAGAAGGTCTGAAAGATTATCTGCACATTAGAGATCTGACAGCCTCTTTTGGTTTCACTTTGTCTGTGTGTTGCTTATATGTCCACACCTCCTGTTCAGGTGTGGATCATGTGACCTTTACCTCTCCCTATTTAGTCTGACTTTACCCATCACTCCTTGCTTGGGATAGCTTCATTTGGTTTTGGAAGAGCTGGTGTGTGGTTCTTGTTGGAGTTCTGTTCATCCATCATCCTCAGAAGTTAAGTGTTCCGCTTGTTGTGTTTTGCATTCCCCCCTCCCCTGGTTGTTTACTAGGCCTCAGTGAGATGCTAGTTCCTTCATCAGGGAAGGAGCGGGTAGTCTCTGCCCTGTCATTATCTTTAGGGCATCCAAGGGTCACCAGGGTTTTCTAGGTTCCTGTGTATGGGCATCTCTACCATCGAGAGGTGCCTATACGGATAGGAGTTAGGGCAAGGAGCAGGGTTTTATAGGTGGTGACCCTTTTCCTTTCCTAGCGGGGAGACCTAGTGTATTTCCCCTTCTTTCTTGTTGTCTTTTGGTGTTCTCCCCTACTACATCCGTGACATTAGCATAGGCAATATTCGGTTTTGCGATATTTTGCGAATTGTTGGCCTAACATTTGCCATAAATTCGCAAATTCTAGAATTTGTGATCTCCAGTCATTATTTTCTTGATTGCGATGTAATATTCACGTAATGTGTGCGAAACACATGCGTGGCTCACTTTTGCTACATTTTTCAAGCTGCTATAAGTTTCCTGAGACTGGAGAAAATGCACAGTACAGTAATTCCTATCACACTACCTAACACCTTGCACTGGAACCTATCAGCTACACTATATCAGGATATAACCTGCACTGACTATCTCCCACTATCTGTATTATATATATAAGCTATATAACTATCTATCTAATGTAATGTGGAAAGCACAGAGCACAGTAATGACACTACCTAACACCCTGCACTGGAACCTACCAGCTACACTATATCAGGATATAACCTACACTGACTATCTCCCACTATCTGTATTATATATATAAGCTACATAACTATCTATCTAATGTAATGTGGAAAGTACAGAGCACAGCAATGACACTACCTAACACCCTGCACAGGAACCTACCAGCTACACTATATCAGGATATAACCCACACTGACTATCTCCCACTAACTATCTGTATTATATATATAAGCTATATAACTATCTATCTAATGTAATGTGGAAAGTACAGAGCACAGCAATGACACTACCTAACACCCTGCACTGGACCCTATCAGCTACACTATATCACTATCTCACCTACACGGACTATCTCCCACTAACTATCTGTATTATATATTTGAGCTAACTATCTAATGTAATCGAATAAGGATCCAGATCACACAGTAAAGCACAGAGCACAGCAATGACACTGCTCTCTGTCTCAGAACTGCAAAAAACTGTAGAAAATAGCTGCTGGGGAGTTTCTTATATAGTAAGGGGTAGGCAATTTTCCTATTGGTTGCTAGGGATGTTGCTAAGCTCAGACAAAGACATTGCAGCCTTCTCATTGGCCCACAAGCAAGGTTACTGATGGAAAAAAAAAACTAGAATATTCACAATTACGAAGATGCAGACGAGCAGTCATGTGCTACACTCTTCCCATAACTTCTATTTATTTCTATGAGAGTTATGGAACAGTGTAGCACAGCCTACTTGGCTGTTTCTGTAACTCTCAACAATGGCCACCACATATACAGGTATTCTAATTTCCAAGAATGGCTAAGATGGGAAAACCACTTTAACGAGCTATTCCCATCATAGACAATGGGGGCATATCGTTAGCATATGCCCCCATTGGCTGATAGGTGCAGGTCCCCCCCTGTTGTGACCAACACCTATATCGAGAATGGAGCGCGGAGCTCTGTGGCTGGAGGACACCAGGTTTCCCGGGGTCCATCCACCACCAAGCGCTAATCCCCGTCTCTCCAATAGAAGTGAATGGGAGCGTACTGCACATGCGCGGCCCATGCTCCCATTCATTTCCATGAGTCTGACGGAAATAGCCGAACTAGGGCTCGGCTATTTTCGGTGGCCCCATAGAAATGAATGGAGGGCAGCTGCACATGCGCAGTGCACCATTCTTCACTTTCGGGGCTCAGTTCTCAATATAGGTGCGGGTCCCAGCGGTGGGACCCGCAACTATCAGACAATGGTGGCATATCCTAGCGATATGCCCCCATTGTCTGAGATGGGAAAACCCCTTTAAGGAAGAGGAGGCTGCGAGGGAGACCCCTGAATACACGCTCTGCTGCAAAAGTCACAGGTAGCCATGTATCTCGAGTGGTTTATAAATTACTATACCTCTAAGGAGAACCACAATTACTACTATTTGTTGCATTTCATTTGTGAGTTTGACTGTTCCAGGAACATTTAAGAACTGTACCTCTTCATAAGAAAATATTGTGCTCTCCCCTATAAGACTATTGCCCTGAATATACCATTTTGTTACGCTATTTTATCCATCAGTAAAGTTGGATGTCTGCTGCACCAGTAACACTCCAGAGTGGCATTACTACTTCTTTACCACGCTACTATCTCTAATGGGCTAATATAATTTCATTGTGTGTATTTATTCCAGGTCCTTCACAATGTGCATTCCTATTTCTAATGTAACTGTTATGTTCAAATGTAATATGCCTGGTTCACCAGCAGGTGGCAGCAAACACGGCAGAGCTACATTTCCGTAGAATGTTGCTTTACATTCCATTCTAACCCCCCTCTGTGGAGGAGTGGGCTCTCCCCACTTCCTGCAGGAAGGGTGGGGACCAGAGTTAGTGAGTTCCAGCTTACCCCCTGCCAAAGGAGGGTGTGCTGGGCACGTCTCTGCTGGACGTGCCCAACCCAAGCCAGCCAGAGCACCCTCAGCTCTACTGGCAATGGAGGCCAAAGAATGAAGCCTCAGGAGCCAGGAGTATAGTTCCCTAGCCTAACTTAAGAGACAAACAACAAAGAGAGAAAGTGTCTGAGTCTGAGTTATACAGCCAACCTGTCAGTACAGCAGAGCCAGAGAGAAACAAGTGCAGCAGAGACGAGTTTGCCTGCCAAGTTTTAATTGTAAAGCCTGCTGGGACCAAGATAAAGCTTGAAGATTGTCTTGAATTAACATTTTTTTCAAGTATATCTGCTGTTCAACTTGATATAAGATCTGGACTCGATTCTTTCTTCAATCCCTCAATTATTCCCCCTATTTATTGCTTCAGAGCCAAGGCCTGGGGTCCAGCCGTATCCAGGTAGGAGCACCGTGACACACTTGGCATTGCTACATCTGGGACACGTGTCATTACATCTATTAAGGGCCCTGGGGGGAGGCGCCCGTCGCACACCTTACTGTATCTGTGCCATTTTGTAACTGTGACTCGTCTGCTCACTCACTAAACTTGGCTTACAAGTGCATGCACATGGGGGATCACGAGAAATAGCTGTTAGCAATACCATCATTCACCAACCAGCTAACTAATGTGTATAGCCACATTAAGGTGTCTCTTTTTTATTCATCTCTTGTATGTGCAGGAGTGCTGTCAACATGGGAAATAGTAAAATTTTTATCAAAACTGAGGAAAAAGATGGTTCTGGGGACAGCAACTCTTCCAGTAGTCTTGTACATGTTGTCTCCAGATCATCCACAGGTGTTTCTTAATACGTCCAAATTATACTCGCTTATATTGTAATATAATAACATTTGCGAAAACAGGTACACTCTGCGGTCTTTCTAAACCCTTACACTGATGTTAAAATTGAGAGATTAGCCAACATATTCTACTATGGAGGACATGTCTGAGCCCGAGCACTGCGCCAAGGTTTCTGAAGTAGCTCGGTTCCTAACACTCACCTACCTGTGCCAAATGGGCAATACCAGGAGCCAGTGGGCGAATTACAGGAGTGTAAAAACCGACTCATAGCCGACTCACCAGTTACCTTCAGCATGTAACCATGTTAGCAATGGGAGGAGGGAGGAGTCTGCGAGTCCCACTCAAGACTGGCTGATATGGCCCAGGCCTCGCAGGTGCACCTAAATGTAGCCTGTAGATGGAAAACAGGCACATTTAAATTGGAGTTTATACACCTCCATGCATCTCTATATACAAACTGAAAAGAATGGCGTGGTGTTAAACAGGCAGGAAGTGCTCAAAACCACACGCAGCTGTGCATATATATAGGGGAGCAAATCCTGCACTTGTGGCCCGTTATGAATGACGATCCCCAGCAAAAATGCATACAGTGGAGGATGCCCGCAGCGAACCACAAGTACCACAATAGACATCCCACACAAGATAGCAATTATGTGGATGTGATAACCAATATAACAATATAATAATATTAGCAAAGACAGGTGCACTCTGCGGTCTTACTAAACCCTCAAACTGATGTTAAAATTGAGAGATTAGTCAACATGTCCTACTATGGAGGACATGTCTGAGCCAGAGCTCCGCGCCAAGGTTTCTCAAGTAGCTCGGGTCCTAACACTCACCTACCTGTGCCATATGGGCAATACCAGGGGCCAGTGGGCGAATTACAGGAGTGTGAGGTCCGACACAGACAACTTGCCAGTTACCTCCAGCATGGAACCATGGTAGCAATGGGAGGAGGGAGGACTCTGCGAGTTCCACTCAAGACTGGCTGATATGGCCCAGGCCTCACAGGTGCACCTAAATGTGGCCTGTAGATGGAAAACAGGCACATTTAAATTGGAGTTTATACACCTCAAAGCATCTTTATATACAAACAAAATGAAAAAAATTGCGTGGTGTTACACAGTCAGGAAGAGCTTAATCCCATATGCAGTTGTGCATGTGTATACAGGGGAGCAAATCCTGCACTTGTGGCCCATTGCTAATGGCGATCCCCAGCAAAAATGCATACAGTGGAGGGTGCCCACAGCAGTGGTGTACCTAGGGTGTTTGGCACCCCCCCCCCCCAACACTTGACCACATACCTCTTACATCCAGAGACATCTCTTGTCATGTAGACCTTCTCTTTCCTCTTTTCCTCCGTTAGACCGCCATGACAAACTCTTTCAGCCGCATCTCATCTCTACAGAGTTTGTAACACAGACACGTTAGATTTCTCAATTTTCCATCAACCTCCCCATCCTGGTGTCCCCACAGTGACCAGTGCAGGAAGTCAAGGAATAGCAAAGCAGCAGAAGTCTAAAGGACCTTTGGTGACCAGTGCAGAGGACTGGTGAAAGACCTGTGGGAATATCGCTGTGAGGGGGCGGTGCTTCTGTGTGGTGCCTGGAGGAGAGGTTAATGGTGTCCTGAGATAACCCATAACATCCTAGAAAAGCTGGGAGTTGTAGTTCTGTCCTAATATATCCCTCTCCATGTAATTTAAACATATGCCCTAGTACAGTCTGGTAATTCTGGGAGTTGTAGTTCTTCTGGCCTATTGTATCCCTCTCCATGTAATTTTAGCTTTTGCCCTAGTATAGTTTGGTAATGCTGGGAGTTGTAGTTCTCTCCTTTATATCTCCTCTCTGTAGTGTATAGTGATGCCCTATAATAAGTATAGGCCATGCTGGGAATTATAGTTATTTCCTTTTAAAGCTATCACCTAATACAATAAAAAATTAGCTCCACGGCACTTCCAAAAAAATATGCAGTTAAAGGGGTTATCCCATCTTAGACAATGGGGGCATATTGCAAGGATATGCCCCCATTGTCTGATAGGTGCGGGTCCCACCTCTGGGACCCGCACCTACAACGAGAACGGAGCCGGGGAGAGTTGTGGCTGGAGGACCCCGGGTTTCCCAGGGTCCGACCACAACCAGGCTCAGCTCCCCACCTCTCCCATTGAAGTGAATGGGAGCGCACCGCACATGCGTGGCCAACGCTCCCATTCATTTCTATGGGGCCGACGGAAATATTTTCGACGGCTCCATAGAAATGAACGGAGGGCGGATGCGCGTGCGCCCTCCTCCACTTTCTCTGCTCCGTTCTCCTTATAGGTGCGGGTCCCAGCGGTGGGACCTGCACCTATCAGACAATGGGGGCATATCCTTGCGATATGCCCCCATTGTCTAAGATGGGATAACCCCTTTAAGGCGCATGAACACGACCGCGGTGTGTTTTGCGGTCCGCAAATTCCGGATCCGCAACACATGGATGGCGTCTGTGCGCTTGCGGAACGACACGGACAGCCTTTACATATAACTGCCTATTTTTGTCCTACAAGAATAGGACATGTTAAATTTTTTTTGCGGGGTCACGGAATGGAGCAATGGATGCGGACAGCACACGGAGTGCTGTCCGCATCTTTTGCAGCCCTATTGAAGTGAATGGGTCCGTATCCGAGCCGCCAAAACAGCGTCTCGGATGCGGACCAAAACAACGGCCGCGTGCATGAGGCCTAAGGCTCCATTCACACGTTCGCAAATGTCGGCCGCATCCGTTCCGCAATTGTGCAGAACGGGTGCGGACCCATTCATTCTCTATGGGAACGGAATGGATGCGCTATGGTGACGGAACTATGTGCTCTCCGCATCCGCATTTCCGGAGCACAGCCCCGATCTTCCTGTCCGCAGCTCCACAAGAAAATAGAGCATGTCCTATTCATAATTGCGGACAAGCATAGGCATTTCTATGGGGGTGGCGGCCAGGTGTATTGCGTATCCGCAATGCACTACAGACGTCTGAATGGAGCCTTATTCACCAGTTAGCTAACTGGTGAATAAACTGCATATTTTTTTTGTAAGTGCCGTGGAGCTTATTTTTTATTTTATGGTTGGTGGATTGCATCTACATCCGCTCTCCGTCCACACATCATTGTTGCTGTGCTGTATCACCAAATACAACTAGATGATGTTCTATAATAAGTCTGGCCATGCTGGGGGTTATAGTTATTGCAGTACATCAGTGCTTAGTCAGAAAAACAGACAAATAATAAACAAACAACGAAAAGCATTCAGTACAAACATGGGATAGGTGTATACATATATAACACCCTATGCATCGGGTCTGTATTGAACAGATAGAGCAAGATCAGTCAGAGGAATGCAATGCAAGCGGGGAGGAACTCCTAGAAATCCATTCCCTCTCAAACGCTATTGATGAGCAACCAGCCCTCGCCCACATTTTCTCATGTATGTAAGTGGAATTAAGTTTGCGAGTAATATCTGTTAAGCTAGGGATCGTTTGGGTTTTCCAGTTTTGGGTGATAGCCAATTTGGTGGATAGGAAAAGATGTCCCAGTACCACCCTGACACCACATGGCACTTTATTCAGATCAATGTAAAGGAGGGCTAGTTCAGGAGTCGGCGAGAGCTGGCTACCCAATAAATCAGAAGCAAGGGAGAAAGTAGATCCCCATATACCCTGCAACAATGGACAGGACCACAAAATATGGTATAGTGTGCCTCTCTGGCCACAACCCCTCCAACAAAGGTGTGAGGATCCCGGGAAGATATGGCATAGGCGATCGGGGGTATAATACCATCTTAACGTTGTCTTCATCAGTAATTCATATATGCAGAGGGGTCGTTTTAGTAAAGGACCCTTTATCCCTGAGCATCATGTATAAGGGACGGAGGCGTGTGCAATATGGAGGAGCTAGTGACCAGATTTTGAATACTTCCTGGTTACACAGTAGCGTGAAGGGAGAATTAGCTGTGAGGAAGTGCCTAATACACAGGTATTTATAGAAATCTGTGTTTGGTATATGGAATTCCTTGTGCAGGAACTCAAAGGAACAGAGGGTGTCTGATGTAAATAGCTTTGAGAGGAGGTCCAATCCATTTATCACCCAGGGTGAGATTGAAATGTTGGGGATTAGATGGTTAAATACCGTTATTGGAGTCAAAGGTGGGAAGGGTCTGGATACCGGAGAGCTCAATTTGTGAAATTGGGACCAATTTTCTAATGCCATGGATACCAGTGTCAAGGAGGAGGAGGGTCGGTGGAATGATGGATGGAGAGCCGCCAACAGAAGAGACCTAAGGCTGCCAACTGAGGATAATGTTGCTTCCATATGTACCCACTGTTTGGATTGGTTGTCCATCCACCAGTCTCTCAGCTGGGAGACTTGCGAGGCCAAAAAGTACTCATATATATGTGGGAGGCCTAGACCACCTCGACGCCTGTCTCTCTGCATTATCGTAGTTGCAATCCTAGGCCTGTGTCCCTTCCATACTAGCCTATTGATCAGCGAAGTACATTTTTTTAAAAGAAAATGGCAGGTGGAGTAATAGGTAATGTTTTAAATAGGAACAAAAGTTTGGGAAGAATAAACATCTGGAACGAGGCAATCCGACCCACCCAAGACATCTCGTATTTGGATAGATTGGAGAGGTCTTTCTCTAATATTCCTAGGAATGGGATATAATTTATGGCATATAGCTTCGTGAATGATGTTGTCAGCTTTATCCCTAAGTAGTCAATTTGGCTATCCTGCCAGTCCAGGTCAAAAACATTTTTACGCGGTTTTACCCGTTCAGGGGAAATATTTATTGGAAGGGCTTGGGACTTAGCAGTATTAAGTTTATAGAAGGAGAGATCTCCAAATTGAGATATGATGTTGATAGCGGCCATAAGAAACGTTTGGGGATTTGTCAACGTCATAATAATGTCGTCGGCATATAAGCTAACCGTGTGTTCTTTGTCTCCTATATTAATGCCTGTTATCTCCGGACACTGTCTCAAGACTTGAGCTAGGGGCTCGATAGTCAAGATGAATATCAAAGGGGATAGGGGGCAACCCTGGCGGGTACCATTGGAGATGTCAAATGGGTCCGAAAGCGCCCAGTTGACCCACACCCTAGCACTAGGCTGAGTATATAACTCTTTGATAGCCGCCAGGATGGCCCCAGAGAATCCCATCTTCGATAGGACTGCGAAGGCAAATGACCAATTAATGTGGTCAAACGCCTTCTCGGCGTCTAATGTGACCTGCAGAGTGGGAAGTTTCGATCTCTGTATATAGTCCAGTATATTTAGGGTACGTCTGGAGTTACCTTGTAGCTATCTGCCCCTCACAAAACCCACCTGGTCAGCATGGGTAAGGATTGGCATGTAGGGGGCTAAACGATTCGCCAGGATCTTCGCATATATTTTTGTGTCGGTGTTTAGGAGTGATATCGGGCGATATTTCTTTGTGTCGTCTGAGGGGGGGTCAGTTTTAGGTATAGTAACTATTGTCGCTTCTAGCATCTCTTTGGAGAGACAGCCTGTGTTCACAATTTCACAGAAAATTTTGCATAAGTATAGGGAAAGTTCCTTTTTAAATTTTTTGTAATATGAGTTCGAAAACCCATCTGGGCCGGGGGCCTTGTTATTGGGTAACTTAGAGATGACACCAAGGATTTCCTGTTGCGTAATAGGGGAGTTTATGTTCTCTAGTTGGGCCTTGGTGAGGCTAGGGAGAGCAAGGGAGCTTAAAAATTGATCCATCGCTGCCGCTGTTTGAGGAGGTATGTCAGTCTGTGGCTTCAAGTTGTAGAGAGCTTCATAAAAGCCTTTGAAGGAGTTCGCGATTCCCTGAGGGTCCATTATCTTTTTACCCGACTGTTGTACTGTAATGAAGGGGGTCTTAGCCTTAGCAGATCTTTCCTTCAATCTACGGGCTAGTAACTTTACTGATTTATTGTCTTGCGCATAATACGTAGCACAAATTGTTTTTAGGTGTTTCTCATATTTATAGAGAAGACATTCTTTTAATTGGAGGCGCAGGTTCTGCAGTTGGGTTCCAACAGTATCGAAGGGGCTGGTTTTGTTGCTGGATTCTAAGGATCTGATCTGTTGGGTCAGCGCATGGATACGCTCTTCTCTATCTTTCTTCGCCCTATATCCAGACTTTATAAATAGTCCCCGCATGAATGCTTTGTGGGCATTCCACAGGGAGAAGGGGCTTGATACAGACCCATCATTAATACGGAAGAAGTCTTCCAGTCCCTCAAGCAATGTTGATTTGTATTTAGGGTGTTCCTAAAGGAACGTATTATGCGCCATGGGGAGTAAGGGGGTCTATTGGTGGTTCCACTAATAGTCAAAGTGATGGGCGCATGGTCAGACCATGTGATTAATTCTATGGAGGAGTGTGTGGCGTTTCGCAGGAGGTGTCGATCTACCAGGAACATATCTATTCTTGAGTAGGTTTGATGGGTATTCGAGAAGAACGAATAGTCCCTTTCTCTATCATGATAAAACCTCCAAATATCATAGAGGTCTTCCCTCAGTAAAATTTGGTTGATGCTCTGCGGGTGAGCTCTGGTTTTGGATGTCCAATCCAAATGAGGATCCCCCCAGAGGACTAAGCCCTCCTTCACTGCGTTCACCTTGTTCATTAACGTACGTAAAAAGTGCAATGGGTGCTTATTAGGAACATATACAAATACCATTGTGTATGTCACATTATTTATGGACGCTATCAGGATAACATATTGGCCATTCTGATCCTCTATAGATCTGGACAACTGAAACACAACTGAATCCTTGTTTGCGACCATCACACGCCTCAGTTTTTTTTAAATGGGAGTGGAAAATATGGGGGAAATGAGTATTTTTGAGTCTATGAGCATCTTCTTTCAACAGGTGTGTCTCAGTTGCGCAGATGATATCCCCTCCCAAAGCCCTCATCTCCCTCCACAGCATAGACCTCTTAAACGGGCTGTTCAAGCCCTTAGTGTTGATGGCAACCACTTTAAAAACCATGTTGCAAGAAAACTATGCTGTAAAGGCGTAACACACCAATAAGATATGGAGCATTGCAAGTAAGAGTATCTCGTAGCAGTAGAGCCTACTGACATCCCATCATGTGAGTGTACTGAGTAACAGGACATACCAAAAAATTCTAATCTGTGTAACTCAGATAACAAAATCAAAACCAAAAGGAGACGAACAAAAACACGGCATAAGGTGCCGCAAACCATACGTTAGGGCAAATATCACGGCTCCTGGCCGGGAAGGACTGCACAGCACTACCATGACCAATAGTGCATCTGTGGAACCCACCATCACCTGTCAACGGTGGGATTTTCTCTTCTGGGATACTAGTTGCCAACCAGAGTCCAGGGGGGTAGATGAGCTGTGCCCTTGGTCCGGGACCTCCATCAGGATGTTCCATGAGTCCAGAAGCTTCTTCCCGGATTCTAAGGAGGTGACGACGCGGACGGCTCCCTGGTGATGAATCAAGAATTTGGTCGGGAAACCCCACCTGTATGGGATGGTATTGTGCCGTAGAGTGGAAGTAAAAGCACTAAGGGATATATGCTGTTGAAGAGTAACGGCTGACAAATCTGCGAAGATCTTGATTTGGCTGTATGGAGAAGACAGTGTGCCTAGTTTCCTGGATGCCGCTAGTATGTCTTCTTTAATATGGAAGAAATGGACCCGCACTAGGACATCTCTCGGCGACGTGCTGGGAAGGTGCTTCGGCCTCATCACCCTGTGCGCTCTATCCAAGGTAAGATCATGGGGAGAAAGATCTGGGATCAGGGCTGTCGTAGGCTCTGTAGATAAGGGGTTAAATCCTTAGGTGCTATGTCCTCAGGGACCCCTCGGAACTTAAGATTATTCCGGCGTGACCTGTCCTTCAGGTCCACCACTTTAGCTTTAAGCCGGTCTATTTCTTCAGATAAATCATTATGGGCGTCAATGAGCTGGTTGTGCGATGAAGCAAAATCCCCCATCTTGGACTCAATATGATCCACTCTGCTCTCCACCGCCACCACTGCTGCTTGAAGTGGGTGGACTAGGGCGGTTAAGTCCTTATGCATGGACTCGCTAAAGAGGACTAACATGTCCTTTAATAGGTTACAGGATGCAGGCTGATCATTAGTTGGAATCGCCTGTATAGTCAGGGTAGTGTGATCACTCACCTCCCCGTTTGGTGTCTCTTTAGCCTGCTGCAGTCGCGCCTGTCCTGCCTTAGCCGAGTTTGAAGATGGCGCCAGTGCATTGGCGCGCTTCTGTGGGCTCCCGGCTTGAGATCCGCGGGATGCTCCGGTCCTCACATACTCTGTCGGGGATTCAGATGAGGCAGGAGGGAGCTGGTCAGATGTGGCATCCGGTGAGTCAACCACCATATCGACCCGGGAGCTGTTCTGGGCCTCTGGAGCATCGAGGCCTTGCTGGCGGGGCGGTGGAGAAGTATCCCCAGGAGGGACACCTTAAGGTCATTTATCAAACTGGTGTAAAGTAGAACTGGATTTCCAAAAGAGCTGTCAAAAATGAAAGGTGGAATCTGCTATGGGCAACTAACCCAGTTCTACTTTACACCAGTTTGATATATTACCCCAAATGTCCACAGCAGCTATAATATCCCCTAGAGTGACCCCAGTAATAATAGCACCCTATATTGTGCTCCAGGCAATAATCCCTGTATAGTGTCCCCAGAAATAATAGAATTGCCCCTACAGTGCCTCCCCAATAGCAACACCCCCGCGCTGCCCCATACATTAATTTCCCCCACACTGCCCCCACACAGTAATTTACCCCACACTGCCCCCACACAGTAATTTCCCCCACACTGCCCCATACAGTAATTTGCCCCACACTGCCCCATACAGTAATTTTTCCCTTACGCCCATGACAGCACCCTTGAGAGACCGCCTCCACAGGAAACAGGAACTTTCGTGGAGAGCTCAGAAGGAGGAGCATGGCCCCAAGACCACCAGTTCCTGTTTCCTGTCCTAGACAGAGGACGGTCCATGGAGAGCAAAAAAGTTTTAGGCTGCAGGGCCCCTGAGAGTCGGTTTGGAGCGGGGTTACCTGTCCCGGCGTAAGTCTCCTCTAGGAGCCGCCGGCAGAAGTCTGGTGCTAGCTGCTGGGGTCCGGGTTATGCCGCTCTGCCGCCCCGGCCGCACTGGGAGGTGCGTCTGGCACGCCAGCCCTTCGTGACAGTGTTCAGGCGGGCCGGGGCCTCCCTCCTCACCATGCATCGCAGGGGGACAAAATCTTGCGAGCCAAGCGAGATCCGGATCTCGGCTGCGAGACTTCTGGAAGTAGGAAGTGGATTTCTTACTAATGGCAGCAGATAGCTCCAGCAGGACCCGGCCGAGGGAATTCTAACCCACTGGAGGCGCGCGGTCAGTAGCAGCCCAGGCAGCCTCATAGGAAGCCGGATTTTGGATCCTGGGAATCACTCTACCCCACAGCACCATGAAGGGGGGAGTGCCCAACGTGCCGATCAGCAGGAGGGTCATGAGAGCAGACCGGTACTTCTGGTGGGGTAAGGGGGATCATTCCCCATCACTTTTTTTCCTTTAGTCATGCTAAATGTCCTTTCCCTTTGTCTTGCCTTTTAGACTATAAAGGAGGGCCCTAGAAAGGCGGTCTCAAAAACCAGAGGGAAAGAATGTGCCGTCTGTAAAAAGAAACTTGCACCCTCTTGGTCAAAAATGCTATGTCAACGTTGCATTGAGAAACTAGTGGAGGAAGAGTCCCCATCCCTTCTGCAGAGTATTAGGGAGATGGTGAAGACAGAGGTCTCTGATTCCTTGAAAGATTTCAAAAAGAGCCTCCCCTCTGTAGCCTCGAGCTCCCATGGAACCAGATCAGGCATGGCTAATAAATCTGACTCAGATCCATTAGAAGAAAGTGAACCAGGGGAAATCCTAGATAGCCCAGACTCGTCCCAGGATGAAGAATCCACTGGCAGACCACTTTTTTCCCCGGATGATACGGAAGCTTCACTAAAAGCAGTCCGTGCTACCATGAAGGTAGACGAATCCAGAGACCCGAAATCCGTTCAGGATATCATGTATGGTGACCTAGGGCAGAAAAAAATCCAGAGTTTTTCCCATGAATGAGAATATAACATTTTTGATACAGAAGGAATGGAAAAAACCTGATAAAAAAAAAATTGTCCCTAAAAATGTGAAAAGGAAGTATCCTTTTGATGAGGCGGACTCAGTTAATTGGGACAGGCCTCCTAAGTTGGATGCACCTGTTGCAAAGATAAAAAAAAAAATCAGCTCTACCGTTTGAGGACTTGGGTACTCTTAAAGACCCTATGGATAAGCGAGCCGAAGTTTACCTCAAAATGGTTTGGGAGACCTCAGCTCAAGCTTTTAAGCTGAATATTGCCGCCACATCCACTGCTAGATCTCTAAAGTTATGGCTAGAAGAATTAGAATCTCACATTCAGAATAAAGCCCAGAGAGATCAATTATTAGCCGTTTTTCCCATTATACTTAAAGCGGTAGACTTTATTTCTGACGCCTCAGCGGATGCATTGAAATTAAACGCTAGGTCAGCTGCACTTTCTAATTCAGCCAGGCGAGCTATTTGGCTCAAAGGGTGGTCAGGAGACACTGGATCAAAAAATAAGCTTTGCGCAATTCCTTGTCAGGGCGATTATCTTTTTGGGTCCGTCTTAGACGACCTTTTGGATAAGGCTTCAGACAATAAAAAAGGATTCCCTGTCTCCAGACCCCCCAAGAAACAGCGTTTTTTTCGCAAAAACAAGAAGGATTTTTATAGGGGCCAGAGAAAAGACTTCAGAGCAGACAATAAGAATAGGAAAGGCAAGGGCTTCCTGTTCAGTTCCCAATCTTCCTCAGCCTTTAAACCCTCTAAGCAATGACGGTTTCTCTCCCGTGTGCGGCAGACTTACTCACTTCCTTCACGCTTGGGAAAAAATCTCGTCAAGCCCCTGGATTTTAAGCGTCATAAGGGAAGGTTTTTGCCTAGAGTTTGTCTCTCACCCACCGGACAGATTCAAAATCACAAATTTCCTAGGAAATTTGGAAAAGAATCTAGCTTTACAACAGTAGATTGCATCTTTACTTCGAAAAAATGTTCTAATCCCAGTGCCAGAGTCGGAGTAAGGCAGGGGCTTCTACTCTTCCCTTTTTCTGGTTCCCAAACCAGATGAAACATTCAGAACTATCATAAATTTAAAAGATCTAAATCAGTCTCTCTCTTACAAAAAATTCAGAATGGAGTCGATCCAGTCAGTTTTAAAACAGCTTTTCGGGGTTCGGGGGCTGTTTCATGGCTACAATAGACATAAGCGATGCATACTATCACATCCCTATTCAGGTAGACTGTTAAAAATTTCTCAGAGTCGCTGTTTCAATAAGAGGTCACATTCATCACCTACAATATACAGCCCTTCCCTTTGGGATTTGTCAGGCTCCCAGACTGTTCACGAAAGTCATGGCAGAAGTCATGGCTCATATAAGAAAAAGAGACATTTTAGTAATTCCTTACCTAGACGATCTCTTGGTGGTAGCGGAGTCAGAATTCCTTCTCGAGTTACACCTCAAAGAAGTAGTGCAGATCCTAGAAGATCTCGGCTGGCAAATAAATTGCGAAAAATCACATCTAATACCTTCCCAAGTTCGTGTCTTTCTTGGAATGATTCTGGACTCGCAAAATCTACTCTGTATCCTCCCCCAAGACAAGATTCAGAGATGAATACAGGGGGTTCAGTCTCTAATGTCTATAAAAAAAAAACTACTATCAGACAAGCAATGGGCAGAATGACTTCCACTATACCAGCGGTCAGCTGGAGCCAACTTCACTCCAGACCCCTGCAGTGGCAAATCCTGAAGGAATGGCAGGGTACCCTCCGCTCATTAGATACACCCCTCACACTCACCCCCCAGGTGATTCAGTCTTTTCGCTGGTGGCTGAATTCTGTAAACCTGTCCCAGGGGCTCCCTTGGAACCAACAGAATTTTGTTACCCTTACCACCGACGCAAGTCCTTTTGGCTGGGGGGCCTGTTGCCAAGGGTACTTAAGGCAAGGCGTTTGGAAAAGAGAGCAGAGTCTAGACTCTTAAAATATGAGGGAACTGAGAGCGTTTTTTCTCGCCTTTAAAGAGTTTCTTCCTCTACTTCAGGGAAAAGCTATAAAAGTTTTTTCGGACAACGCCACAGTTGTCTCCTATTTGAACAGACAAGGAGGAACCAAATCAGAAAATCTTATGCAGGTGGCATCAGACATTTTTTCCTTTATAATTTCTTGTGTTCCGTCCCTTATGGCTTTACATCTATGGGTTACAGAAAACAAGGGGGCAGATTTTTTAGGCAGAAACACACTAGACCAGGGGGAATGGTGTCTGAATCTAATGGTCTTCGATCAAATAATTTAACTCTGGGGTCACCCACATCTGGACTTATTTGCTACCAGAGAAAACTGAAAATGTTGTCTTTTCTTTTCCCTCAGCGCGAGAGAATTACCAACGGGGATAGATGCCTTCTCCCTCCATTGGCCGAACCAGCTCCTCTACGCCTTTCCTCCGTTGAGACTTCTTCCAAGATTCCTCCAAAAGTTGAGACAAGAACGAACGACAGTGATCCTAATTGCTCCATTCTGGCCCAGAAGAACCTGGTTCACCTGGTTGAGGAAGCTATCCCTGACAGACCCTTGGATTCTCCCGGAGAGGCAAGATCTTCTGTCTCAAGGACATGTCAACCATCCGAGCGTGAGGCAGTTACACTTAACAGCATGACTCTTGAGGGGAAAACCTAGAAAGTAGAGGACTCTCCAAGAAAGTAATTTCCACCTTGCTATCCTGCAGAAAGGAGATCACCTCTTCTATTTATCTCAGAATTTGGAACACCTTCCAGAAGTTTGCCAAGGATCCGGTGAATCCTTTAAATCCCCCGCCTATGTGTAAGATCTTAGATTTTCTGCAAGCCGGTCATGAAAAGAATCTAAGGCCGAGTACTCTTAAGGTACAGGTATCCGCTCTAAGTGCCTTCTTTGATTTCCCCATCGCTAACCACCCCTGGGTCCGAAGATTTTTTAAAGCCATTAGCAGACTTAGACCTATATCTGGTCCTTTAGTCCCCCCCTGGGACCTCAACTTAGTCCTCACTAGTCTCACGGAGCCTCCTTTTGAGCCACTACAAGAATTGCCCATAAAAGTCTTGTTCTTTAAAACCGCTTTCCTTGTGGCAATCGCCTCAGCCAGGAGGGTCGGTGAAATTTTGGCTTTTTCTACTTCACCACCTTACACTAACACCCTAGATGATAGGGTGCTCATTAAGCCAGACCCTTCCTTCCTACCGAAAGTTGTTTCTAGGTTCCATAGAACACAGGACATTATCCTTCCTTCCCTGTGTCAAAGTCCGAGGAATGAAAAGGAGGCAAAGCTCCATTGCTTGGATGTAAAAAGATGCCTATCTCATCACTTGGAGGTTAATAGTCAGTGGTGGAAAACCTCAAAGCTGTTCATTCAATTTACTGGGAAGAATAAGGGTCTCCCAGCCTCTACTAAATCCCTTTCCAGATGGATTGTGAGCGCCATTACTTTGGCCTACTCTTCAGCTGGAAAGACTCCCCCGAAGGGTTTTGGTGCTCATTCCACTAGATCAGTTTCCACTACTTGGGCAGAAAGGGCCGATGCTACCTTAGAACAGATTTGTAGAGCAGCCACATGGCAGTCACCCTGTACCTTCTTTCATCACTAGAGACTAGACCTAGGCGCCAGAGAACTAGCTTTCGGTAGGAAAGTCCTCCAGGCAGTAGTCCCCCCCTAAAGAAAAGGGATTTCTATTCTAGTCATCTCTCAAGGGTGCTGTCATGGGCGTAAGGGAAATTTAAGATTACACTTACTGGTAATCACTTTTCCATAAGCCCATGACAGCACCCGGGATTTATTCCCACCCTATATGCAGATAATATCAATTTCCCCCAAAAAATAAAAAATAAAAATAAATAAAGAGACAAAAAACATGTATATATACATGTCTTTATATGGTCATATATAAAAAAAATTAATAAAAAAAAAATGTGTAAGTGTATTCTAGGACAAGTTCTTGCGGTTAACTGGTGGTCTTGAGGCCATGCTCCTCCCTTATGAGCTCTCCACGAAAGTTCCTGTTTCCTGTCCTGGATGGAGGCGGTCTCTCAAGGGTGCTGTCATGGGCTTATGGAAAAGTGATTACCGGTAAGTGTAATCTTAAATTTTCCCATACAGTAATTCCCTCCCGCACTGCCCCATATATTAATCTCCCCCACACTGCCCCATACAGTAATTTTCCCCACACAGTCATTTCCCCCACACTGCCCCATATAGTAATTTCCCCCACACTGCCCCATATAGTAATTTGCCCCATACTGCCCCATATAGTAATTTGCCCCACACTGCCCCATATAGTAATTTGCCCCACACTGCCCCATATAGTAATTTGCCCCACACTGTCCCCATATAGTAATTTGCCCCACACTGCCCCATATAGTAATTTGCCCCACACTGCCCCATATAGTAATTTGCCCCACACTACCCCATACAGTAATTTGCCCCACACTGCCCCATACAGTAATTTACCCCACACTGCCCCATATAGTAATTTTCCCCACACTGCCCCATACAGTAATTTTCCCCACACAGTCATTTCCCCCACACTGCCCCATATAGTAATTTCCCCCACACTGCCCCATATAGTAATTTGCCCCACACTGCCCCATATAGTAATTTGCCCCACACTGTCCCCATATAGTAATTTGCCCCACACTGCCCCATATAGTAATTTGCCCCACACTTCCCCATATAGTAATTTGCCCCACACTACCCCATACAGTAATTTGCCCCACACTGCCCCATACAGTAATTTACCCCACACTGCCCCATATAGTAATTTTCCCCACACTGCCCCATATAGTCATTTCCCCCACACTGCCCCCATATAGTCATTTCCCCCACACTGCCCCCATATAGTCATTTCCCCCACACTGCCCCCATATAGTCATTTCCCCCACACTGCCCCCATATAGTCATTTCCCCCACACTGCCCCCATATAGTCATTTCCCCCACACTGCCCCCATATAGTCATTTCCCCCACACTGCCCCCATATAGTCATTTCCCCCACACTGTCCCCATATAGTCATTTCCCCACACTGTCCCCATAGTCATTTCCCCACACTGTCCCCATATAGTCATTTCCCCCACACTGTCCCCATATAGTCATTTCCCCCACACTGCCCCCATATAGTCATTTGCCCTGTATTGATTGAAGCGCTCATTGCTTCTGGGCCTGGCACCCCCATGAGAGCCGGCAACATGGGACGGACCGCAGCGGACCACAAGTACCACAATAGACATCCTACACAAGATAGCAATTATGTGATAACCAATATAATAATATAATATTTGCAAAGACTGGTGCACTCTACAGCCCACTGTCTCCTGGTATTGCCTATATGGCACAGGAAGGTGAGTGTTAGGTCCCGAGCTACTTGAGTAACCTTGGCACGGTGCTCTGGCTCAGACATGTCCTCTACAATAGGATATGTTGGCTAATTTTCTCAAATTTAACATCCGTATGAGGGTTTAGTAAGACCGCAGAGTGCACCTTTCTTTGTAAATGTTATTATATTGTTATATTTGGTTATCACATCCACATAATTGCTATCTTGTGTAGGACGTCTATTGTGGTACTTGTGGTCCGCTGTGGGAATCCTCCACTGTATGCATTTTTGCTGGGGATCGCCATTAGCAACGGGCTACAAGTGCAGGATTTGCTCCCCTTTATACACATGCACAACTGCATATGGGTTTCTGCACTTCCTGCCTGTTTAACACCACACCATTTTTTCAGTTGGTTCTCTTATATTGTACCCTATAAATTATAGTTCCAGAAACAATTCAATATAAAATGAGGGTTTGCACATTTGTAAAAGAGTTATCCAATACCCTCTTTGGGATGGAGTTTTACAGGAAAATATTATATGGCTTACCCAAAAGTTCACACCCATCAGCAGGATAAATGGGCTCAGCTGCAGTACCAAAAAATTATGCATGTATGGACACACCTGAAAATTTGAACAGATAGGATGAGATAAGCCACTGTTTTTGTAGGTTCTGACTCCTTTTATTTTAACCTGACACCACAGGTCTATCTCGACTATTGCTTATTTCTATGTGGCTGGTGTTTTGCACAGTTATAGCTGTTGTAAGAAGGTACCTGTGTAGCTGGCCAGCTAAGACCTGTCCTAGGTTGCTAACATAGCTTATATGTTTATACAGCTAAACCTGCCAATAACTTTAATACAGTTCCTATGTTTGTGTGTTAAAAACAAAAGCAGAGTTATTTACAGTGACTTCATGTTTGGATGTCATATACCTGTTATATGTGTTTACAGAAGCAGAAAAGATAATATGCCTTTAAGATTCATTATATAATGTAAGGTAAGCTCAATGACACAGCAGAAACAACAGAAAACATAGAGTTAAACTGTTGTTGCTGGGCAGGAGTCTTGACCAATCACAGACAGCCTCACACACACAAAGAGTTTTGACCAATCACAGCCAGCATCACACACAGCCTGTGTGGGAAATTCCCCTAGCAGGAGCTGCTAGAATCATTACACCAGAGGAGAGAAGCTGAACAGACATTCACTCCACTAATAGCTGTGTTTTATGGAAGCAGAGAGGCCAAAATAGGTATTTAAAACAGTTATATAATGTTACTACTGTTAATATAGTGATTGGAACTGTATACTGAACCAGTTATATGTGTGTTTACTTACAGTTCCACCAATTGCAAACTACAAATTCACAATCCAAATTCCATATTGCAATCAAAATTGCATACAACCATACTAGATCATACTCAACCAATTTGCAAATAGTTACTGCTAACTGCATACTGCAAATTAAATTACGACCAAATTCAGCAAGTCAACTATAAGTTAGACCTCAAATATTCCTCTCAGAGAGATCACAAAGTGCTTAAATTACTTAAAGTGAGAGTACAGATACTCAAGAGAGAAATATATCCACCATTTTATGTTGAATGACAAGATTAAACAGTTGAATCACCATCTTATGCATACTGCCATTTTGTGATAGTTTATTCAACACGTGTTTTGTACAGGGACTATCTGCTGTAGGGGAGGCAGTGTTATATGAAAAAAGGTTGAAGTTAATAAAGAATTTTTTTCAAGCATTTTGTGTGCTCTTTAAACCTACTGTTTCCATAGAATGGTGCTAGAGGAATTACAGAGTAATAGACAGTTTGGTTAGACAAAAGGTCAGATATATCAAAATTCTTCTAATGCCACAGCGCAAAAGGCACTTCATAGCGCTGTGCCTGCCACAGTGGACGAAGCGATAGCGCACCTCAACTTGCACAGTAAAAATCGCATTAGAGCAGCGGAGCGCCAGCATATACCGCCGCGCTGTAACTGTTCCCTGAGTGAGCAAGCAAAGACACCTCTGCGGAGCTACTATAAAGATCATACAATGTGTGCATTAGTCAAACTGCAGCCTAAAGTGGCTGAATGGCAAAGGCGATCTAGTCAGAGAAAGAGGGCCAACCCTCTTGCAATCCCTAGATAGAGAAAGAGACACATGGTGGGAGGCCAAAGTCCAGAGCTAGATTGCTCGCAACGCTATCACCGCAGAGGCCACGTACTGTAGCCAGCTAGTTTTCCGCCACTTGGCCCAAAGCCTGCAGTATCGTATCCAAGCCAGCGCATCGCAAGTAAGCACAAAGAATTGCAAGTCAGCACAGAACATCGCAAGCAGCGTATCCAAGCCAGAGCATCGCAAGTCTGCACAGAGCATCGCATCGCAGGTCAGAGCTTTCCTTATTAGTACTTATCATTGCATATAGGCTTTGGCATAAAGAGACATTTTTTGTGTTCAGTAATAAGAGACTTGAAAGTAAAAACAAATGACAGTTTGTAGTATATAGACTCTAAATTATTTAAAGTGAAAGTAATTTATTTCTGCATTTTGTCAGTATTGCATTTAAAGTGAAAGTCATCTTACTATTTGTATTGATTGTTATAGCATTTAAAGTAAAATGTACACACCTAGCATTACCATGCCATTGTTAGAGGATACAAAGATAGATGAAGTAGAGGGGGACGAGCAAGAGAACCTGTCTGAGGTAGAAGAGTCTGATGCAGCATTAGTTTGGCCTCAAACAAATATAGCCCAAGCTGACGAACTAAGACGTTCATCACATGCCAGAAAACCGACCCCAAAGATGCTGGAAAATTTGGAGCAAGAGGCAGCGCTGAAAGGAAAAAAGTTCGCCAGAATGTATGATAAGTAGGGATGAGCGAACCCGAACTGTATAGTTCGGGTTCGTACCGAATTTTGGGGTGTCCGTGACACGGACCCGAACCCGGACATTTTCGTAAAAGTCCGGGTTCGGGTTCGGTGTTTGTCGCTTTCTTGGCGCTTTTTGAAAGGCTGCAAAGCAGCCAATCAACAAGCGTCATACTACTTGCCCCAAGAGGCCATCACAGCCATGCCTACTATTGGCATGGCTGTGATTGGCCAGAGCACCATGTGACCCAGCCTCTATTTAAGCTGGAGTCACATAGCGCCGCCCGTCACTCTGCTCTGATCAGTAGTGTTGAGCGCGAATATTCGAAAAGCGAATTTTTTTCGCGATTTCGCGAATATTTCGAATATAGTGCTATATATTCGTAAAAACAAATATTCGTTTTTTTTTCCACAAAATTACAGTACACATATAATTGATTGTTTCCCAAAGGTCCAACAGCTCAGATCTTACTCACATTGCCTAGAAAGTGATTGAGGCGCGAATCTTCGTAAGGCGATTTTATTAGCGCACATGCGAATATCGGCACGTCCCAGAACAGAGGCAAAGGGCTTTGCATTCATACATTAGTGAATTGAGTTGCGAATCTTCGTAAGGCAATTTTATTAGCGCACATGCGAATATCTACACTTGTCCCAGAACAGAGGCAAAGGGCTTTGCATTCTTACATTAGTGATTGAATTGAGCTGCGAATCTTCGTGAGGCGATTTTATTAACGCAAATGCGAATATCTACACTTGTCCCCAGAACAGAGAGGCAAAGGCCTGTGCATTCATATAGTATAGCACCATATTCGCGAATACGTAGAACTTCGTAAAATTCGATTTACGAATATTCGTATTTTTTATTTTACTTTCCACCTTACAGATGACATTGATCTGTACTCTGTCAACTACTGTCATCACCCCCCACTGTATCTCGATTGATTCCCAAAAGTCCAAAAGCTCAGATCTTACTCACAGTGCCTAGAAAGTGATTGAGGCGCGAATATTCGTAAGGCGATTTTATTAGCGCACATGCGAATATCGGCACTTGTCCCAGAACAGAGGCAAAGGGCTTTGCATTCTTACATTAGTGATTGAATTGAGCTGCGAATCTTCGTGAGGCGATTTTATTAACGCAAATGCGAATATCTACACTTGTCCCCAGAACAGAGAGGCAAAGGCCTGTGCATTCATATAGTATAGCACCATATTCGCGAATACTTCGAACTTCGTAAAATTTGATTTACGAATATTCGTATTTTTTATTTTAGTTTCCACCTTACAGATTACATTGATCTGTACTCTGTCAACTACTGTCATCACCCCCCACTGTATCTCGATTGATTCACAAAAGTCCAAAAGCTCAGATCTTACTCACATTGCCTAGAAAGTGATTGAGGCGCAAATCTTTGTAAGGCGATTTTATTAGCGCACAGGCGAATATCGGCACTTGTCCCAGAACAGAGGCAAAGGGCTTTGCATTCTTACATTAGTGATTGAATTCAGTTGCGAATCTTCGTAAGGCGATTTCATTAGCGCACATGCGAATTTTGCATCTCATAATATGTATTATGCGATGCGAAAATTCGAATTATCGCATATGCAAAATAATAACGAATTAGAATATTCGCGAATATTTTACGAATATTCTTTCGAATATTCGCGAAATTTCGCGAATTCGAATATGGGACATGCCGCTCAACACTACTGATCAGCATAGGGAGAGGTTGCGGCTGCGACAGTGGGGCGAAATTAGGCAGATTAACTCCTCCAAAGGACTTGATTAATTGATCGATCTGCAGCTGTGGATCATTGAGCTGCTGATACTCAATTGCTCACAGTTTTTAGGCTGCCCAGACCGTTTGTCAGTCACTTTTTTCTGGGGTGATCGGCGGCCATTTCGTGTCTTGTGGTGCGCCAGCAGAAGCTGCGACCAAGTGCATTTAACCCTCAATGGTGTGGTTGTTTTTTGGCTAAAGCCTACATCAGGGTGAAGCTGTCACACCAAGTGCATTTAACCAGCAATAGTCTGGTTATTTTTTGGCCATATACTACATCAGGGGCAAGCTGCGCCTGTCACCAAGTGCATTTAACCCTCAATGGTGTGGTTGTTTTTTGGCTAAAGCCTACATCAGGGTGAAGCTGTAACACCAAGTGCATTTAACAAGCAATAGTCTGTTTATTTTTTGGCCATATACTACATCAGGGGCAAGCTGCGCCTGTCACCAAGTGCATTTAACCCTCAATGGTGTGGTTGTTTTTTGGCTAAATCCTACATCAGGGTGAAGCTGTCACACCAAGTGCATTTAACCAGCAATAGTCTGTTTATTTTTTGGCCATATACTACATCAGGGGCAAGCTGCGCCTGTCACCCAGTAGATTTAACCCTCAGTAGTGTGGTTGGTCAAGCTGTCACACCAAGTGCATTTAACCATCAATAGTGTGGTTATTTTTTGGCCATATCCTAGTCTAATTCTGTCAGTAAACGTATACCTGTCACCCAACGCCTAAATACTAGGCCTCAAGTTTATATCCAGCTAAATCTGTCGTTACTGGTGTGGCTGGTCAAGTTATTTAGTATCCGTCAAAGCACATTTTTTGTTCTGGGTTGATATACAATTCCCAATTTAGCAATTTCCTAATTTAGTGGTTTCTGCTGTATCAGGCCTACTTTAAATACATCCCTAAAAGGGTATATCATGTTCAAGGTGCTGATAGGGTCATTCTGAATAACTTCACACACACGCTACTGTGCATATCCCAGTCTAATTCTGTCAGTAAACCTATACCTGTCACCCAGCGCCTAAATACTAGGCCTCAAATTTATATCCTGCTAAATCTGTCGTTACTGCTGTACTGTTGTGGCTGGGGAAGTTTTTTAGTGTCCGTCAAAGCACAGTTTTTGTTCTGGGTTGAAATACAATTCCCAATTTAGCAATTTCCTAATTTAGTGGTTTCTGCTGTATCAAAGCTATTTGAAATCTATCCCTAAAAGGGTATATAATATTCAAGGTGCACATAGGGTCATTCAGAATAACTTCACAAACATGCTACAGTGCATTTCCAAGTCTAATTCTGTCAGTAAACCTATACCTGTCACCCAGCGCCTAAATACTAGACCTCAAATTTATATCCAGCTAAATCTGTCGTTACTGCTGTACTGTTGTGGCTGGGCAAGTTATTTAGTGTCCGTCAAAGCACAGTTTTTGTTCTGGGTTGAAATACAATTCCCAATTTAGCAATTTCCTAATTTAGTGGTTTCTGCTGTATCAGGCCTACTTTAAATACATCCCTAAAAGGGTATATCAGAATCAAGGTGCTGATAGGGTCATTCTGAATAACTTCACACACACGCTACTATGCATAACCCAGTCTAATTCTGTCAGTAAACCTATACCTGTCACCCAGCGCCTAAATACTAGGCCTCAAATTTATATCCTGCTAAATCTGTCGTTACTGCTGTACTGTTGTGGCTGGGCAAGTTATTTAGTGTCCGTCCAAGCACAGTTTTTGTTCTGGGTTGAAATACAATTCCCAATTTAGCAATTTCATAATTTAGTGGTTTCTGCTGTATCAGAGTAATTTGAAATCTATCCCTAAAAGGGTATATAATATTCAAGGTGCACATAGGGTCATTCTGAATAACTTCACACACCCGCTACTGTGCATTTCCAAGTCTAATTCTGTCAGTAAACCTATACCTGTCACCCAGTGCCTAAAAACTAGGCCTCACATTTATATTCAGCTGAATTTGAATTCAATACATTGGGCCAAATAATATTTTAGTTGTTGTGGTGAACAATAACAATGAGGAAAACATCTAGTAAGGGACGCGGACGTGGACATGGTCGTGGTGGTGTTAGTGGACCCTCTGGTGCTGGGAGAGGACGTGGCCGTTCTGCCACATCCACACGTCCTAGTGTACCAACTACCTCAGGTCCCAGTAGCCGCCAGAATTTACAGCGATATATGGTGGGGCCCAATGCCGTTCTAAGGATGGTAAGGCCTGAGCAGGTACAGGCATTAGTCAATTGGGTGGCCGACAGTGGATCCAGCACGTTCACATTATCTCCCACCCAGTCTTCTGCAGAAAGCGCACAGATGGCGCCTGAAAACCAACCCCATCAGTCTGTCACATCACCCCCATGCATACCAGGGAAACTGTCTGAGCCTCAAGTTATGCAGCAGTCTCTTATGCTGTTTGAACTCTGCTGGCAGGGTTTCCCAAGGGCATCCACCTAGCCCTTCCCCAGCGGTGGAAGACATAGAATGCACTGACGCACAACCACTTATGTTTCCTGATGATGAGGACATGGGAATACCACCTCAGCAAGTCTCTGATGATGACGAAACACAGGTGCCAACTGCTGCGTCTTTCTGCACTGTGCAGACTGAACAGGAGGTCAGGGAGGAAGACTGGGTGGAAGACGATGCAGGGGACGATGAGGTCCTAGACCCCACATGGAATGAAGGTCGTGCCACTGACTTTCACAGTTCGGAGGAAGAGGCAGTGGTGAGACCGAGCCAACAGCATAGCAAAAGAGGGAGCAGTGGGCAAAAGCAGAACACCCGCCGCCAAGAGACTCCGCCTGCTACTGACCGCCGCCATCTGGGACCGAGCACCCCAAAGGCAGCTTCAAGGAGTTCCCTGGCATGGCACTTCTTCAAACAATGTGCTGACGACAAGACCCGAGTGGTTTGCACGCTGTGCCATCAGAGCCTGAAGCGAGACATTAACGTTCTGAACCTTAGCACAACCTGCATGACCAGGCACCTGCATGCAAAGCATGAACTGCAGTGGAGTAAACACCTTAAAAACAAGGAAGTCACTCAGGCTCCCCCTGCTACCTCTTCTGCTGCTGCCGCCTCGGCCTCTTCTGCTGCTGCCGCCTCGGCCTCTTCCTCCGCCTCTGGAGGAACGTTGGCACCTGCCGCCCAGCAAACAGGGGATGTACCACCAACACCACCACCACCTCCGTCACCAAGCATCTCAACCATGTCACACGGCAGCGTTCAGCTCTCCATCTCACAAACATTTGAGAGAAAGCGTAAATTCCCACCTAGCCACCCTCGATCCCTGGCCCTGAATGCCAGCATTTCTAAACTACTGGCCTATGAAATGCTGTCATTTAGGCTGGTGGACACAGACAGCTTCAAACAGCTCATGTCGCTTGCTGTCCCACAGTATGTTGTTCCCAGCCGCCACTACTTCTCCAAGAGTGCCGTGCCTTCCCTGCACAACCAAGTATCCGATAAAATCAAGTGTGCACTGCGCAACGCCATCTGTAGCAAGGTCCACCTAACCACAGATACGTGGACCAGTAAGCACGGCCAGGGGCGCTATATCTCCCTAACTGCACACTGGGTAAATGTAGTGGCAGCTGGGCCCCAGGCGGAGAGCTGTTTGGCGCACGTCCTTCCGCCGCCAAGGATCGCAGGGCAACATTCTTTGCCTCCTGTTGCCACCTCCTCCTTCTCGGCTTCCTCCTCCTCTTCTTCCACCTGCTCATCCAGTCAGCCACACACCTTCACCACCAACTTCAGCACAGCCCGGGGTAAACGTCAGCAGGCCATTCTGAAACTCATATGATTTGGGGACAGGCCCCACACCGCATAGGAGTTGTGGCGTGGTATAGAACAACAGACCGACGAGTGGTTGCTGCCGGTGAGCCTCAAGCCCGGCCTGGTGGTGTGCGATAATGGGCGAAATCTCGTTGCAGCTCTGGGACTAGCCGGTTTGACGCACATCCCTTGCCTGGCTCATGTGCTGAATTTGGTGGTGCAGAAGTTCATTCACAACTACCCCGACATGTCAGAGCTGCTGCATAAAGTGCGGGCCATCTGTTCGCGCTTCCGGCGTTCACATCCTGCCGCTGCTCGCCTGTCTGCGCTACAGCGTAACTTCGGCCTTTCCGTTCACCTCCTCATATGCGACGTGCCCACCAGGTGGAACTCCACCTTGCACATGCTGGACAGACTGTGCGAGCAGCAGCAGGCCATAGTGGAGTTTCAGCTGCAGCACGCACGGGTCAGTCGCACTGCGGAACAGCACCACTTCACCACCAATGACTGGCCCTCCATGCGAGACCTGTGTGCCCTGTTGCGCTGTTTCGAGTACTCCACCAACATGGCCAGTGGCGATGACGCCGTTATCAGCGTTACAATACCACTTCTATGTCTCCTTGAGAAAACACTTAGGGCGATGATGGAAGAGGAGGTGGCCCAGGAGGAGGAGGAGGAGGAAGAGGGGTCATTTTTAGCACTTTCAGGCCAGTCTCTTCGAAGTGACTCAGAGGGAGGTTTTTTGCAACAGCAGAGGCCAGGTACAAGTGTGGCCAGCCAGGGCCCACTACTGGAGGACGAGGATGAGGATGAAGCATGGTCACAGCGGGGTGGCACCCAAGGCAGCTCGGGCCCATCACTGGTGCGTAGCTGGGGGGAAAGGCAGGACGATGACGATACGCCTCCCACAGAGGACAGCTTGTCCTTACCCCTGGGCAGCCTGGCACACATGAGCGACTACATGCTGCAGTGCCTGCGCAACGACAGCAGAGTTGCCCACATTTTAACGTGTGCGGACTACTGGGTTGCCACCCTGCTGGATCCACGGTACAAAGACAATGTGCCCACCTTACTTCCTGCACTGGAGTGTGATAGGAAGATGCGCGAGTACAAGCGCACATTGGTAGACGTGCTACTGAGAGCATTCCCAAATGTCACAGGGGAACAAGTGGAAGCCCAAGGCCAAGGCAGAGGAGGAGCAAGAGGTCGCCAAGGCAGCTGTGTCACGGCCAGCTCCTCTGAGGGCAGGGTTAGCATGGCAGAGATGTGGAAAAGTTTTGTCAACACGCCATAGCTAACTGCACCACCACCTGATACGCAACGTGTTAGCAGGAGGCAACATTTCACTAACATGGTGGAACAGTACGTGTGCACACCCCTCCACGTACTGACTGATGGTTCGGCCCCATTCAACTACTGGGTCTCTAAATTGTCCACGTGGCCAGAGCTAGCCTTTTATGCCTTGGAGGTGCTGGCCTGCCCGGCGGCCAGCGTTTTGTCTGAACGTGTATTCAGCACGGCAGGGGGCGTCATTACAGACAAACGCAGCCGCCTGTCTACAGCCAATGTGGACAAGCTGACGTTCATAAAAATGAACCAGGCATGGATCCCACAGGACCTGTCCATCCCTTGTGCAGATTAGACATTAACTACCTCCCCTTAACCATATATTCTTGTACTCCAGGGCACTTCCTCATTCAATCCTATTTTTATTTTCATTTTACCATTATATTGTGAGGCTACCCAAAGTTGAATGAACCTCTCCTCTGCCTGGGTGCTGGGCCTAAATATCTGACAATGGACTTTTGCAGTGGTGGCTGACGTGAAGCCTGATTCTCTGCTATGACATGCAGACTGATTCTCTGCTGACATGAAGCCAGATCCTCTGTTACGGGACCTCTCTACTCTGCCTGGGTGCTGGGCCTAAATATATGACAATGGACTGTTGCACTGGTGGCTGACGTGAAGCCTGATTCTCTGCTATGACATGCAGACTGATTCTCTGCTGACATGAAGCCAGATTCTCTGTTACGGGACCTCTCTCCTCTGCCTGGGTGCCGGGGCCTAAATATCTGAGAATGGACTGTTCCAGTGGTGGGTGACGTGAAGCCAGATACTCTGCTATGGGACCTCTCTCCAATTGATATTGGTAAATTTTTATTTATTTTATTTTTATTTTTATTCATTTCCCTATCCACATTTGTTTGCATGGGATTTACCTATATGTTGCTGCCTTTTGCAACCCTCTAGCCCTTTCCTGGGCTGTTTTACAGCCTTTTTAGTGCCGAAAAGTTCGGGTTCCCATTGATTTCAATGGGGTTCGGGTACGGGACGAAGTTCGGATCGGGTTCGGATCCCGAACCCGAACATTTCCGGGAAGTTCGGCCAAACTTCTCGAACCCGAACATCCAGGTGTCCGCTCAACTCTAATGATAAGTGGAAATTATACATGAAAGACATTTGTAAAAAACGAAAGCAAGAAAATATAATAAGGAACTTGACTGATATGATAGAGACAATAGAATAATCTGAATCAGAGCTTATGGCAGCATATGTCAACTTTGCGGTCGTTTATGACACCTTCCCAGGATATTGTAAGGAACATGGACACATGTACTGCGATCATTAAAATTGGGTGAAGCTCATGAGAGAACTATCATCTGCAGAAAACTATAATGAAGTTAAAGCAAGAAGTAGAATGAATGAGTTTTTTATGAGAGACTATGCTAGGTCCTTAGGTGGTACCACTATTTAAAGTGTGACTTCCTTCACTAGCAGAAGTGCCACCCACATATCAGAGTCCTCAAATACTTCAGCCAAAAGAAAGGAATTAGCTGAACAACTTGCTGTCAATAGAGCAGAGATTGACATGGAGGCTGCCATCGAGGTGCAGCACCAACTGATGGCTAAAAAGGAAGCTGAAGAGGATGCACAATGCCATCAGATGGAAGCTGAAATGGAGGCACAGCGCCATCAAATGGAAGATGAAATGAAAACTCTGGAACAGCAAAAAGAAGTTACGATCATAGAAGCCAGACTCAGAGTACATGAAGAGGATTTGACTCAGAGTAGTCATAGGTTCAAATCTCTACTAAGTGAAGAAGCAGACTCCTCCTTTCCTTTATACGCCCAGGAGAATGGAAGGAAATCTCCAGCTTGTAGTGAGGAAATAAGTCATTATCCTTCCATCCCTGCTCAGAAAAAAACAAAGAGAGGCCTAGTCCAATGTTAGGAAAAAGGTGTGTGAATTTACCCTCTATCTCTACTGGAAAAGATGAAGAAAGGGACTCGCCTAATTCAGAACTAAGTGAGAAAATAGAACCGGATAATTCTATTCTTAGATGACACGGCAATGTTCAGGAGAATGTTACAGCCATTGTTCCAGCAAGACCACAGAGAACAGACCTAGCTAGACTTCCCTTTCCAGAACCTACTGTATTTTCAGGAGAGGTACTGAAGTTCATAGAGTGGGAGGCAAGTTTTGAGATGATCATTGAGAATCATTGCTTTAGTCCAGTTTACAAGTTATTCTAACTTCAGAGATATGTTGGTGGAAAAGCCAAGGAAGTTCTTGAAGGTAACTTCTATAGAAAAGATGAAAGCCTACAAGCAAGCTTGTGAAAAAAATGAATGCAAGATATGGTCATCCTTTCTTAGTACAAAAAGCCTTTTGTCATGGTCTTACCTCCTTGCTGTTCCCTTCGTTTGACATGTGCTGGCGGCCATCTTGGTTTCTGGGTTTTCTTGTAGCCTCCCACCCTGCGGCTCCTCCTTCCCACTGGGAGGAGCTGGATGCCTAGCTCATATATATAGGAGGTCTGTGGCTTCAGTTCCTTGCTTGGTCCTCCTGTGTTCACATGCTTCCAAGACTGCTGCTGCTTCTGGTTCCTGATCCTGGCCTCGTCTGACTACCCCGTTGGTTCCTGATTCCGGCTTCGTCTGACTACCCCGTTGGTTCCTGTTCCTGGCTTCGTCTGACTACCCTTCTGGTTCCTGACCTCTGTCTCCGCAAGACCCTGCTTCGGTTTAGCCATCCGTTCGGACTTTGCTACGGCTTGCTCTTCAATAAAACCTTCTTATTTTCCACTTATCTCTTGTTGTACATCTGGTTCATGGTTCCATGACATTAGGACCAAGCCATGAATTCTGACGGTACAGGGCCACCCTCGCTACCTACGCTGGTTGCCAGACTTGATCAGCAGGATCACCTGTTGGGTCGGTTCGCTGTGGCGTTGCAAACCCTGCTTGAACGCACGGCTCATTTAGCTTCCGTTGCCGATGGGTCGGTTGTCGCTCCTGGGCCCGCTCCTACTGCCGCTCCGGTTGTTGCGCCAGAGTCTACCCTGACACCTGTTGCTGCGCCTGTGGTGTTTCAGGGTATGACCGGTTCTGCCCCCCTTCCACAGCGCTTTGGGGGAGAGCCAACTCAGTGCCGAGGTTTCCTTAACCAGGTGGGCATTTACTTCGAGTTGCTGCCACATGCCTTTCCTACTGAGAGATCAAGGGTGGGCTTCTTGATCTCGCTGCTCTCGGACAAGGCCTTGGCCTGGGCCAGCCCTTTATGGGAGAACAACAATCCGGTGGTTGCCGAGTTTTCCGGTTTTGTTGCTTCTCTTCGGAAGGTATTCGATGTGCCGGCTCGTGCTGCCTCTGCTGCGAAGCTCCTTATGTCCATCAGACAGGGTTCACGATCCGTAGCTGAATACGCCATTGAGTTTCGTACCCTGGCAGCAGAGGTGGGCTGGAATAATGAGGCTCTGGTCGCTGCTTTCTCTCATGGTCTCTCGGATGCCTTGAAGGATGAGGTTGCAGCTAAGGACCTACCAGTGGAGCTCGAGTCTCTTATTTCTTTCCTGATTTTGATTGACACCAGACTCAGGGAGAGACCTTCCTTTAAGGAGAGCCTGCGGAGGTCTCCTAACAGATTGGCGCCTACGTTTGCTGTCCCACCCGTGCCTCCCTCTCCTCCCACGCCTCCTGGGGATGACTTGTCTGGGGGTGAACCCATGCAGCGGGGGTTTGCTCGCCTGTCTGAGGGGGAGAGGGTACTCCGGAGACGCGAGGGCCGATGCATGTACTGTGGTCTCGGTGGGCATTTTCGGTTGGCATGTCCGAACCGTCCGGGAGAACGCTCGCACCTGAGGTCCTGTCGGGGGCAGATCTTGGGTGGAGTCTCCTCGTCCCCGGTTTCCCGTGTTGACAAACCACTGATCACGGTTGTCCTCTCCTGGGTCGGGGGCTCGGTGACGACCCAGGCGTTGGTGGACTCTGGTGCTGGTGGTTTGTTCATTGATAGAGTGTTCGTTGCCGCCAATTCCATTCCTCTGCAGCCTCGAGGTTCCCCACTGGCTCTTGAGGCGATAGACGGCAGACCCCTTCTGCCGCCACACGTGACTCATGAGACCCTTCCAGTGGGGATGGCCATTGGTGCCGTTCACAGAGAGTCGGTCTGTCTCCAGGTTATTTCGTCTCCACACTACTCGGTGGTCTTGGGGTACCCCTGGCTCCAGAAGCATAATCCGACTTTCGATTGGAGATCGGTCGAGATCCTCTCGTGGTCACCGCAGTGTGGGGCTAGTTGCATCCATGGGCCTGTCAAGTTGCTGTGTACTTCCTCGGACTCTCTGTTGCCTCCTGAATACGAAGAGTACCGGGATGTATTCGATAAGGTGCGCGCGGTTGCCCTACCTCCGCACCGCCCATACGATTGTGCCATAGAGTTACAATCCGGTGCCGTTCCTCCTCGTGGCAAAGTCTATCCACTGTCGGTAGCGGAGAATGAGGCCATGGAGGAGTACGTGAGGGAGGCGCTTTCACGCGGACACATTCGCAAATCCTCGTCCCCGGCAGGGGCTGGATTTTTCTTTGTGAAAAAGAAGGGCGGCGAGTTGAGGCCTTGCATCGATTACAGGGGTCTCAATCGCATCACGATCAAGAACGCTTACCCGATACCCTTGATTTCCGAGCTGTTCGATCGCCTCAAAGGGGCCACGGTCTTTACCAAACTCGACCTGAGGGCGGCATATAACCTGGTAAGGATCAAGGCGGGCGATGAGTGGAAGACCGCGTTTAACACCAGGACCGGTCATTATGAATCCTTGGTTATGCCCTTTGGGTTGTGCAATGCGCCCGCAGTCTTCCAGGAATTCATCAACGATGTTTTCCGTGACCTGTTGCAGAAGTGTGTGGTGGTCTATTTGGATGACATCTTGGTATATTCTGCATCCATGGAGGCCCACATTCTGGATGTCAGACGAGTGTTGCAACGCTTACGAGAGAACAAGCTGTTCGGTAAGCTTGAGAAATGCGAATTTCACCGATCCCAGGTAACCTTCTTAGGTTACATCATTTCCGCGGAGGGGTTCTCCATGGATCCTGAGAAGGTTTCGGCTGTCTTACAGTGGCCCCAGCCCAGTGGGCTTCGTGCCCTGCAGCGCTTTTTGGGCTTCGCCAATTATTATCGGAAGTTCATCAGGGACTTTTCCATGCTAGCCAAGCCTCTCACGGATCTGACCAGGAAGGGCAGTAATCCTCAGGTCTGGCCGCTCGAGGCCATCCGAGCTTTTGAGGCTCTAAAGTCCGCCTTTGTGTCGGCTCCGATTCTGTCGCATCCCAACCCTGGGTTGCCTTTTGTCCTCGAGGTGGACGCGTCTGAGACGGGAGTAGGCGCCCTCCTGTCTCAGCGTAGAACACCAGAGGGTCCTCTGCTTCCTTGTGGGTTTTACTCCCGGAAACTGTCTTCCGCGGAGTGCAACTATCAGATTGGTGACAGGGAGTTATTGGCCATCGTGCAGGCCCTTAAAGAATGGAGGCACTTGCTCGAGGGCTCGGTGGTTCCGGTTCTCATCCTGACGGACCACAAGAATCTGACCTACCTCTCTGAGGCCAAGAGATTGACACCACGTCAGGCCAGATGGGCTCTGTTCTTGTCACGTTTTAATTACGTGGTCTCCTACCTACCCGGCTCCAAGAACATCAGAGCGGATGCCTTATCACGGCAGTACTCCGAGCTGTCCGGGGAGGAGTCGATTCCGACTACGGTCATACCCCCGAATCAGATCCTGGCCGCTATTCGCACCAGCCTGACTTCTCCTCTGGGTGAGCAGATTTTGGCGGCTCAATCTGGTGCTCCCTCTGGGAGACCCAACGGCAGATGTTTTGTGCCTGAGGAGTTGCGCACTCGGTTGTTGCGAACCTACCATAACTCCAAGGCCGCGGGGCACCCTGGAAAGAATCAGCTGTCCTGGGCGGTTTCACGTCTGTTCTGGTGGCCTTCTCTACGTTCCGACATCGCCGCATATGTAGCGGCATGCTCCGTTTGTGCCCAGAGTAAGTCCCCTCGGCACCTTCCGTTGGGCCTTTTGCAACCCATAGCCACCGGGGAGCGTCCATGGTCACACCTGGGGATGGATTTCATTGTGGACCTCCCTGCATCCCGAGGCCATACGGTCATTCTCATGATTGTGGATCG
Source organism: Bufo gargarizans (assembly GCF_014858855.1). Lineage (NCBI taxonomy): Eukaryota > Metazoa > Chordata > Amphibia > Anura > Bufonidae > Bufo > Bufo gargarizans. The sequence continues at coordinate 319,998,439 of NC_058081.1, forward strand.
GTTTTCCAAAATGTGCCACTGTGTTCCTCTCAAGAAGTTACCCTCTGCACAAGAGTTGGCCTCGATTTTTGCCAGGGAGGTCTTCCGGTTGCACGGTTTGCCCAAGGAGATTGTGTCGGATCGGGGGAGTCAGTTTGTGTCCAGGTTCTGGCGCGCCTTTTGCTCCCAGTTGGGGATTCATCTCTCTTTCTCCTCGGCCTACCACCCTCAGTCCAATGGGGCCGCAGAACGATCCAATCAGGCCTTGGAGCAATTCCTTCGTTGCTATGTCTCCGATCACCAAGACAATTGGGTTGACCTCCTGCCTTGGGCTGAGTTTGCCAGGAACACGGCGGTGAACTCTTCCTCTGGGACGTCTCCCTTCATGGCCAATTATGGGTTCCAACCTGCCGTGTTACCGGAGGTATTCTCTCCCCAGGATATTCCGGCTGTGGAGGATCACCTTTCCGTCCTACGTGCTTCTTGGGTACAGATCCAGAGGTCCCTTGAGGTCTCTGCGCAGCGCCAGAAACTCCAGGCTGATCGCAGACGAGCGCCCGCTCCTTCCTACCAGGTCGGAGACCGCGTATGGTTGTCCACCCGCAACCTCAACCTTCGAGTGCCCACTCCCAAGCTGGCGCCTCGCTTTGTTGGTCCCTTCCGAGTGCTTCGCAGGGTAAACCCGGTAGCCTATGCCCTTGCGCTTCCTCCTGGCATGCGGATCTCCAACGTGTTTCATGTCTCCCTGTTGAAGCCACTGGTGTGTAATCGTTTCACTTCCTCGATTCCTCGGCCTCGTCCGGTCCAAGTGGGCAATCGTGAGGAGTATGAGGTGAGCAATATCCTGGACTCACGCCTGGTCCGCGGCCGGGTGCAGTTTTTGGTCCATTGGCGTGGTTATGGTCCAGAGGAGCGTTCCTGGGTTCCCTCCGCAGATGTCCATGCTCCTGTCTTGCTCCGAGCCTTCCACGCACGCTTCCCTCAGAAACCGTTCCTTACTCCGCGGAGGAGGGGCCCTTGAGGGGGAGGTACTGTCATGGTCTTACCTCCTTGCTGTTCCCTTCGTTTGACATGTGCTGGCGGCCATCTTGGTTTCTGGGTTTTCTTGTAGCCTCCCACCCTGCGGCTCCTCCTTCCCACTGGGAGGAGCTGGATGCCTAGCTCATATATATAGGAGGTCTGTGGCTTCAGTTCCTTGCTTGGTCCTCCTGTGTTCACATGCTTCCAAGACTGCTGCTGCTTCTGGTTCCTGATCCTGGCCTCGTCTGACTACCCCGTTGGTTCCTGATTCCGGCTTCGTCTGACTACCCCGTTGGTTCCTGTTCCTGGCTTCGTCTGACTACCCTTCTGGTTCCTGACCTCTGTCTCCGCAAGACCCTGCTTCGGTTTAGCCATCCGTTCGGACTTTGCTACGGCTTGCTCTTCAATAAAACCTTCTTATTTTCCACTTATCTCTTGTTGTACATCTGGTTCATGGTTCCATGACACCTTTAGAAAAAAACTGAATAACTGGTCTAAAATAGGGCCTAAAGAACACTTCAAACTCCAAAAGTATGGTGACTTCCTGCAAGCATGCAGCAATGCCATCCCACATGTACAAGGCTAGAAGTACTGAACGATTATGTAGAAAACCACAGGATGCTAACTAAGCTACCTGAAGAAGTGGCTCCTAGATAGAATCGCTATGTCACTGAACAGTTAGATCTAGGTAAGGACTTCCCAAGTTTTAAAGAGTTCTCTGAGTTCATCAATAAGGAAGCACGGATAGCATGAAATCTGGTAACCGCATCTTATGTCTTAAAATCCTTAGAAGAAAGGCCTGTGGGAGATATAAGACGCGCAAGAGCAACTAGCTTTGCAACCAACACAGCAGCTAAAGGTCCAGATACCTACGAGAACAAGTCCAAAGTCACTACTGGGATCAGTAGAGAGACATAACTGACAAATCTTCAGAGAACCACTCCATACACAAGTGCCACCATTTGAAAGAGAAGTCCCCAGATGAAAAGAAAAAGTTTGTACTGGATAACCAACTGTGTTTTGGATGCCTAAGAAAAGGCCATGTTACTAAGGGGTGTAAGAAAAAGACCACATGCAGCGTTTGCAAAGGACGCCATCCTACACCACTACATGAAGAACGTCCAAAGAAAGATAAATCCTCAATACCTAAAGATACTGAGGAAGGAAAGAAAGTATCGGTATTCTCTTGCAAAGTGAGGGAAGGAGAAAGCAATGGCACATCAATGGTTGTACCAGTTTGCAATTCAAATCCTAAAAGGAAGAACAAGAAGATATATGCCTATGCACTACTGGATGCCCAGAGTGACGTCACCTTCATTGATCAAGAAATCTGCAAGAAATCACAAGTGGCTACAGAACTAGTGAAGTTCAAACTCACCACAATGATGGGGAGAGACACATTAGTGAACAGTCAAAGGGTCAAAGGACTGAGAGTTAGAGGACTTCATTCAATCTTCATATCAGCTTATACAAAAGATGATATACCTCTAGATCGAGATCGCATACCTACCTGTGAAACAGCCAATAAATGGAAGCACCTATCTGTCATGTCTCATGAAATGTCCCCGCTAAAGCAGTTTGGTGTTGGACTGTTGATAGGCTACGATTGTTCCGAAGCCTTGGTGCCATCAAAGGTAATCACAGGAGGAAAAGGTGAACCCTACGCTGTTCAAACTGCTCTAGGATGGGGTGTTGTTGGAGAAAAATAGCAGATCGCAAATTGAGGACAGGTGACAGGATTGTGCCATCGAATATCTGTCCAAGAGTTACTAGCAAAAGTAAATCAAGATCCTTGATTCTGACTTAGCAGACATAAGTTCTAAAGAAAAGAGTGTATCCCAAGAAGACATAAAGTTTGTACACCCTCAGTATTCAGAAGAATCAATAAGGTCATCTTGAAATACCCTTACCCTTTAGAGAGCGACCTTGTCTGCCGAATAACAGAAATCTTGTCCTAGCAAGATTGAAAGGTTTGAAGAAAAGGATAGGAAGAGATCCCAAACTCAAGAATGATTATTTGAAGTTCAAGGAAGGCATACTCGAAGAAGGACATGCAGAGAAAGTTAATAACCAACCTAAAGAAGAAGTGTGGTACATCCCACATCAAGGTGTTTACTACTCAAAGAAACCAGATAAGATTAGAGTGGTGTTTGAGTGCCCAGCAAAGTACAATGGTGTTGCATTGAACGATCATCTACTAAAAGGACCAGATCTTACAAACACTCTGCCTGGAGTACCCTGTAGATTAAGAAAGTATCCTGTAGCGGTTATGTGTGACGCTGAAAAGATGTTCCACCAGTTTCATGTGAAGAATGAAGATAGAGACTTCCTGAGGTTCCTATGGTGGGAGGACAGAGATACAGATTCAGAGCCAGCAGAATACAGAATTAAAGTACACTTGTTTGGAGCAGCATCATTTCCAGGTTGCTCGAATTATGGTATGAAACACCTGGTCAATCAGAATGAAAAGGATTGCCCATCAGCAGCAGCAGATTCCATCAGGCCCTATACTCTCAGATTTCCCTCTGCAACCTGTTTTCTAGGTCCTAGATTTTGAGCTCAACTGCGGCTAGTTGCCTGTTTATGTCTTCCCTGTCTGCACCTAAGGCATCAGATATCTCGTCAGCTCGAGTTTCAAGGTCTGACACTCTGTTTCCAATGTCCTGTATCTGGCGGGAAAATTCTGCTACCGCCTGTGAGAGCTCGGAGCGGAACAGTGATGCGATATTCTTGTAGACGTTCCCCTGGCCTTGATCTTGACTCGCATGGACAGCTGGTGGACCACTGCCTGTGGACGAGGCAGGGCTGGCGGGGGACACCTCCAGTTCCGCCATAATAGATTACGAGGTGAGTCTGAATAACTCCGGCAGCGTCTGCGACGGGTTTGGTGTACCAGCAACTTTTGTCTTGCCCTTGGTGTGGGTCATTCTCTGGGACCTTAGCATGCATATGAAATGCTGGTGGAGCCTTTAAATCGGGGCTAAAGTTGGATTAATCCGGCGGGTGGTGCAGAGCTCACAGAAACATGACCTTCCTATAAGCCGCACACATGCGCACCCCCCAATAACAGTTATTTAACACATTTTATGTATGTCAAAACGGTTCCTAAAACTACAACGCATCCTGTAAAATCAAGAAAATGTTTTAGAAGATAAAATTTATAAATTTGACTGCTGGAACACAGAGGGTGAAATGTTACTTGTCCTTAAGGCTAAAATGTGTTATGTCGCTAAGTAGTTAAAAATGGAATTGTATCCCCTGACTTGTGCGCCAACAATATTTACTTCAGACAAATATTAAAAATCTACAATAAAAAAGTGACAGGAGGGTTGTTCCAATTTAGTTTTAGGTTGTTCCAAAGTAGAATTGGAGTAAACCGCATCATTTTTGTTTTGCAGAGCCCACGTTATATAAATGTTTTATTAATCAACTGTTACATGCAACATCCTGTACTAAATTTAAGATTATCTTACACATCTAGCCAGAATCTTTGTAAAACAAAAGACTTCCAAGTAATTTTCCATTTGTTATTATAATATCAGAAGCAATTGGAACATATTATTTTAGCTAAAGGGAGTTCTGATTGTTATTCTATAACTGGTCTGTATGACAGACTTTTGAAACTAAACAATATTTTATGGTATTCTACTTTTAAATGTAGTACAATTATCACCATTTTCACTTACTTACCCAACTTATGGCAGGGAATAGGATACTTACCTCAAATAATTAAGGATGGTAATTTATAAAACTTATACCCAGGTGGATAAGATGGTAAAAAAGGACAAAAGTTACTGGAAGCTCACTAGTAACTTTATCCAAGCCTTAGTCTAGTCAGGACCTATTTCAAGGTTCATCAAACTACTACCTAGCAAACACATGAGTAGAGGATGTGTTATCTTAGGGCTGTATTACTGTTTTGGTAGAACAAGCATTAATCGGTGATAAAGGTGTCAATTGGCGCAGGATTAATTGCTGTTACAAAAACATTCCTTCCCAATTCATTTCTGTGGGTTTTCGACAGAACATACCGTATATGATTACACAGGGCAATAATTGGGCACAATTATGAAAGTAATTCTGCAGTCTGTTTACAACCTAGTGTTTGCACGTTTGTAGTTGACTATATGGGCCAATTATTGTGAATGAGTGTTCCTATAAATGCTTGTTCCCAAAAGTTGGCCCGAAAATATAGTATAGGACACTACCAAACTCCTAGCTGCCCATGGTGCTTCCATACCATTTGCAGGTCTCAAGCACTTTGCTAACATTATGGCACCTCTGGAGACCACATCTCTGTGCAGGTTCTTAGCACAGATTAAAAAATTGGACCAACCTTGAATAAGCTCTTTCTCTCTCCAGAGGCCCCATAGCCACAGTATAGGCTGTCTCTTTGGTACATAACTCTTGATATTTATTTAGATTTAGCCATGGAATTTTAAACATCATAAAAGAGAAAATCTCAAAGACCTATATTTAATAGTGACCTTTTGACATTATGTTTTTTTAATAGCTGACTATATTTGTAAAGTATATACAAAAAGGAAATATTTTTCATCATTGCGTATTGGGCAATTTGTAAAAGAGAAAAAATCTAAACATTGTCATGCATTTCCGTTCATGTTCATTTCTAATTGTTCCACAGGAAGATATAAATAAATATAGCTCTGAGCTTGCCACAAAGTCTCATATTGTAAATTTGCATAAACCTTTCTGTTCATACTACCACAAAAACTGTGTACTCAGTAGCTATACCAGTTACTACACATACTGTACATCCCAAAAAGTTTTTTCAAAAGTCATTTTGCCAGTTAATTTCCTGCAAGGACCCTTTGGACCCGAGAAATAATAATATATATAATTCAGTTAGCCAGAGGCTACAAGTTTCCCGTTTATGGTCATTTAAAACATAACATTTATTATTTTTTCTATTAAAAATAAATCGGGAAGAGAAAAAAAAAAAGAAAATCCTGTTTTAAAATTACAGGTGTAGCTGGGATATTGGGCAATATGGGCACAGGTTGCTTCACCTATGTTACTGCCTTTAATAATATGCGTCCGCACTACCAATAAGTGTTATAATGACACTCTTATTCCCTCTATTTACCAGCTCGAATAGAGCATCGGCCAGGTAGTTTTGTTGGTCTCTGCACAGATCGTGATATTAAAGGTCATGTACGATCGCTTTATACTAGTCTGTAAATAATAACATTTTGTTGCGATTCCCTGCCTGTATGTGTCTAACACGAGGTGTGTCTGCAGTCAGACCCCGTTCAGATACACTATCACAGCTGCACTTAACTAAAATTCAGATTGTAGCTCCCCCAACCTGTGCCCATATTGCCCAATATCCCAGCTACACCTGTAATTTTAAAACAGGATTTTCTTTTTTTTTCTCTTCCCGATTTATTTTTAATAGAAAAAATAATAAATGTTATGTTTTAAATGACCATAAACGGGAAACTTGTAGCCTCTGGCTAACTGAATTATATATTTTGCCAGTTACATACAGTACAGACCAAAAGTTTGGACACACCTTCTCATTCAAAGAGTTTTCTTTATTTTCATGACTATGAAAATTGTAGATTCACACTGAAGGCATCAAAACTATGAATTAACACATGTGGAATTATATACATAACAAAAAAGTGTGAAACAACTGAAAATATGTCATATTCTAGGTTCTTCAAAGTAGCCACCTTTTGCTTTCATTACTGCTTTGCACACTCTTGGCATTCTTTTGATGAGCTACAAGAGGTAGTCACCTGAAATGGTTTTCACTTCACAGGTGTGCCCTGTCAGGTTTAATAAGTGGGATTTCTTTCCTTATAAATGGGGTTGGGACCATCAGTTGCATTGTGGAGAAGTCAGGTGGATACACAGCTAATAGTCCTACTGAATAGACTGTTAGAATTTGTATTATGGCAAGAAAAAAGCAGCTAAGTAAAGAAAAACAAGTGGCCATCATTACTTTAAGAAATGAAGGTCAGTCAGTCCGAAAAATTGGGAAAACTTTGAAAGTGTCCCCAAGTGCAGTCACAAAAACCATCAAGCGCTCCAAAGAAACTGGCTCACATGCGGTCCGCCCCAGGAAAGGAAGACCAAGAGTCACCTCTGCTGCGGAGGATAAGTTCATCCGAGTCACCAGCCTCAGAAATCGCAGGTTAACAGCAGCTCAGATTAGAGACCAGGTCAATGCCACACAGAGTTATAGCAGCAGACACATCTCTAGAACAACTGTTAAGAGGAGACTGTGTGAATCAGGCCTTCATGGTAGAATATCTGCTAGGAAACCACTGCTAAGGACAGGCAACAAGCAGAAGAGACTTGTTTGGGCTAAAGAACACAAGGAATGGACATTAGATCAGTGGAAATCTGTGCTTAGGTCTGATGAGTCCAAATTTGAGATCTTTGGTTCCAACCACCGTGTCTTTGTGCGACGCAGAAAGGTGAACGGATGGATTCTACATGCCTGGTTCCCACCGTGAAGCATGGAGAAGGAGGTGTGATGGTGTGGGGGTGCTTTGCTGGTGACACTGTTGGGGATTTATTCAAAATTGAAGGCATACTGAACCAGCATGGCTACCACAGCATCTTGCAGCGGCATGCTATTCATCCATCCGGTTTGCGTTTAGTTGGACCATCATTTATCCAGGCTGTGGTTGCGTTTAGTTGGACCATCACACCTCCAGGCTGTGTAAGGGCTATTTGACCATGAAGGAGAGTGATGGGGTGCTGGGCCAGATGACCTGGCCTCCACAGTCACCGGACCTGAACCCAATCGAGATGGTTTGGGGTGAGCTGGACCGCAGAGTGAAGGCAAAAGGGCCAACAAGTGCTAATCATCTCTGGGAACTCCTTCAAGACTGTTGGAAGACCATTTTAGGTGACTTCCTCTTGAAGCTCAGAGAATGCCAAGAGTGTGCAAAGCAGTAATCAAAGCAAAAGGTGTCTACTTTGAAGAACCTAGAATATGACATATTTTCAGTTGTTTCACACTTTTTTGTTATGTATATAATTCCTCATATGTTAATTCATAGTTTTGATGCCTTCAGTGTGAATCTACAATTTTCATAGTCATGAAAATAAAGAAAACTGTTTGAATGAGAAGGTGTGTCCAAACTTTGGGTCTGTACTGTATATAAAGCTTGGCTTAGATATTAGTTGAAGTCTATAAAACTGTCTATAAAACTGGACCAACCCTCCTAAATAACCCTCCTGAATAAACCATCATGACCATTCCTAACTGTAATCCAATGAATGTCCACAGGTAGCCCAGCTGATTTGCATTCAACCCCTTGTAGCCCAGTGGATGTTAACTGCACATCATCAGTGCAAGCCAAATTAAGAAGGGGGCATACAGCAGCCAAGATCCTGATTCCTGGACAGTCGATGTAACAACTGTAAACCAAAGCACCCTAAATAAAGTCCAAATGTGTGGTGCTTAGTCTTCATTTCTACAAACCGGATTCCAAAAAAGTTGGGACACTAAACAAATTGTGAATAAAAACTGAATGCAATGATGTGGAGATGGCAAATGTCAATATTTTATTTGTAATAGAACGTAGATGACAGATCAAACGTTTAATCCGAGTAAATGTATAATTTTAAAGGAAAAATAAGTTGATACAAATTTTCACGGTGTCAACAAATCCCCCAAAAAGTTGGGACAAGTAGCAATAAGAGGCTGGAAAAAAAAGTTAATGTGAGCATAACGAAGAGCTGGAAGACCAATTAACACTAATTAGGTCAATTGGCAACATGATTGGGTATAAAAAGAGCTTCTCAGAGTAGAGGATCACCAATTCCCACAATGTTGCGCAGAAAGATAGTTGAGCAATATCAGAAAGGTGTTACCCAGCGAAAAATTGCAAAGACTTTGCATCTATCATCATCAACTGTGCATAACATCATCCGAAGATTCAGAGAATCTGGAACAATCTCTGTGCGTAAGGGTCAAGGCCGTAAAACCATACTGGATGCCCGTGATCTCCAGGCCCTTAAACGACACTGCACCACAAACAGGAATGCTACTGTAAAGGAAATCACAGAATGGGCTCAGGAATACTTCCAGAAACCATTGTCAGTGAACACAATCCACCGTGCCATCCGCCGTTGCCAGATGAAACTCTACAGTGCAAAGAAGAAGCCATTTCTAAGCAAGATCCACAAGCTCAGGCGTTTTCACTGGGCCAGGGATCATTTAAAATGGAGTGTGGCAAAATGGAAGACTGTTCTGTGGTCAGAAGAGTCACGATTCGAAGTTCTTTTTGGAAATCTGGGACGCCATGTCATCCGGACCAAAGAGGACAAGGACAACCCAAGTTGCTATCAACGCTCAGTTCAGAAGCCTGCATCTCTGATGGTATGGGGTTGCATGAGTGCGTGTGGCATGGGCAGCTTGCATGTCTGGAAAGGCACCATCAATGCAGAAAAATATATTCAGGTTCTAAAACAACATATGCTCCCATCCAGACGTCATCTCTTTCAGGGAAGACCCTGCATATTTCAACAAGATAATGCCAGACCACATTCTGCATCAATCACAACATCATGGCTGCGTAGGAGAAGGTTCCGGGTAATGAAATGGCCAGTCTGCAGTGCAGATCTTTCACCTATAGAGAACATTTGGCGCATCATAAAGAGGAAGGTGCAACAAAGAAGGCCCAAGATGATTGAACAGTTAGAGGCCTGTATTAGACAAGAATGGGAGAGCATTCCTATTTCTAAACTTGAGAAACTGGTCTCCTCGGCCCCCAGACGTCTGTTGAGTGTTGTAAGAAGAAGGGGAGATGCCACACAGTGGTGAAAATGGCCTTGTCCCAACTTTTTGGGGATTTGTTGACACTATGAAATTCTGATTCAACATATTTTTCCCTTAAAATGGTACATTTTCTCAGTTTAACCTTTTGTTCCGTGATTTATGTTCTATTCTGAATAAAATACTAGACGTTGGCACCTCCACATCATTGCATTCAGTTTTTATTCACGATTTGTATAGTGTCCCAACTTTTTGGGAATCCGGTTTGTATAATTGTTGCATAGTTGTTCAAGCATCTAGTTTCTAAAGAACTAGCAGCGAAGTGTGATATGCCTAGCACCCTATAGTTTAGTCCTGCCAATCTCACATATAATTTTTACATCCTGGCTGCCATATATCTCGACTCGTCCACTTCTTCTGTGCTTCTTAGACCTCCTATTTTAAATGGAGGTGCCCTGACTTTCTCTCAATATCTGCTGTTGAGGAAAAGAAAGACCAGGCTGTTGGATTTCAACATGCTGATCCATTTGTTCTCAGGTAGAGGTTGGATTTGGCCGAATTGGTCAACCAATTTGATTGGAGTCCAAATTAATCCTAATCGAAAGTGCTCCAACTGAAAATTTGCAAATAACATGCTGAGGTCTCCTAAGACTCATATTTTTACTCTTGTTTCTCACTTTTTAAACAATTTTTTTAATACCTTTCTATCTGTCTTTCTCTCAATCTCTTGAATCACCCAAAATTTCAGATTTGGATTTACCTCAAATTTTTACAAAATTTGGGTCGAATCCAGTTGATTTGCTCATCTGTAGCTGCCACCAGAGGTGTCTGGCAGTGGGTTACTATCTTCAGAACACATGTATGATCGTCCAAACCAAGCATACATGTGTATGGTGAGTTCAATAGGAACAGCTGTCAGTCAAACTGGGCGTTGAAGTTTATGATGGAGCTATAGTTGCAGGCCAGTATTATTACAGCAGCCAAATTAATTAATAGTTCCTTTAAGCCTTAGTCACACGTCCATGTCCGTGCTCAAATCCGTTAGCAGGTGATCAGTGATGCATCCGTGAAGCTGTCTGTGAAGGATCCGTGTTGGGTCCGTGTCTGTTTTTTGCTGTCCGTGTTGTATCTGTTTTTCACTGACACTGAACAGCTGAAAAATAATTTTAAATGAATCTCTTCTTAATGATCTGTGAAACACGGATGCAACACGGATGGCATCGGTGGTTTTCACGGACCCATAGACTATAATGGGAGTGATGGATCCTTGAACACTGACAAAATAGAGCATGCATCCGTGCTAAAAACACGAATCCACGGACTGTGCTAAAACACTAATGTGTGAATACACACATTAAAATGAATGCGGATGTGTGCATGAAGCTTTAGTCTTAGCCAGATTTTTTTTCCAGCAGGATAATAGTTCCACATTTTCTTTTATATTTGACGAAGGATGCAATGAAATATATTATTGTTCTTAAATGAGAACATCTGAAAAGTCAATATAGCTTATCGTCTATCAGATCTAATCACAATCACAACAAACCAAAATCAAACATGCTATCACTAAGAAATCCTTTAACAATAAAGCACAGCTCTTATCTCCTCTCCTAAGATGTTTTGCAGCATGTGCAGAGAGAATTAAAAGCAGCTGCTGCAGCTTCATTTAGTGCCATATGTTCGGCCATGCATACAGAACAAGCTGACGGTTACAGAGCAGGACATTAAAATAGGTCACCACTTATATACTATTAGTTTTTAGAGAATCTGAGCTGAAAAAGCATGAGAGCATTACAAATTTCATCAAACACATTAATATAAAATCAAAAGAATCTGATCAATTAATTATATCCTTAACCCTGTCAAAGTCTAAACCTAATCTAGAAAAGTCTGATTTAGCTATTCACACAGACATGGCCAAATATGGCTATGACCTCTACAGGGCAGTTATATAAAGTAGTGTTTCTCAAACTGTGAGGTACCATACAGTTCGTGATAAGGTGTACTGTGCTTTCCAAATGTGACCTAGATTTAGGCTCTTTCATTCTAGGTTATAACACTTGTATCCCAGCAGAGTAGCTTGCTGGCTATAACCCTTAAATAAATGTCACCCAAGCCAAGCATACATGTAAATGGAGGGCTCAGGAAAGATAGCTGTCAGCCGAACAAACACTTGACCATCAGCTATCCAATGTGTGTGGCCAGCCTTAATCTATGACAGATTGTTTTATCTTTGCTACAGGAAGAAGAAGTTAAAAGTTGGCAAGAACACACGTCCTTCTCGAGGCATAAGTGGCAAGAGTAGATTGTAAAGACTATTGTAAGGGTATTGTGGCTGACTGTAGGACACCATGGCTCACACTGTAGTCAGTACTGGAATCAGGGCACAGTGGACTGGAAAATCGGCTGGAAGAAATCAGTTATTTCTTTGTAATCTTCAGCAACCCCTTTTAAGGCACCTGTCACATGACACAATCCACATCACCTCAACATGACCTTGTTCACAAAGACAATGACCACTTAGGAGTTGGAGGTGTTATGAAAAATTTGAGTTGACCTATATTAAGTGACTAAATAACAGTAACATCCATGGTACTGAAAGTAAGAAACTGCTATGTATTAAAGGGGACAAACAAGTAATTAACATTCAAATGACAACCCTTTAGATGAGCAGTGTATGGTGTAAAAATGTGTGTGTGAGATCATGTAATAGATCATTTGTCAGGCAAGAAAATGCATTTACAATTTACACTAACAGATAATTGACTGCATGGGTGGTATTTGGGGAAAAAAGGATTGTGTTATACCCTTAAAAGTGTAACATGGGTGTGTTAAAAAGGTGTGTAAAGACCCTTTGTTCCACCTTCTTCACCACCTAAGACCTTCTTCCTTCCTGTATTCAATCTCCATGTTGTCTTCAGTTGAGACCACACAGTTGCAAGATGAGTTTGTGGGCAAAACGTTGCCTTGTCAAGGAAATACTGGATTATGTTATGGAGAATTGTGGTGTTCGATACTTGGCAAGTGAATATTCGCTTGGAGTTAAGAAGCGAGGAAATTAGAAATCAACTTTCAAAGTGTTTCTTCCCACTTCAAACAGCAATTTGCTGACCAGAGACAATGGATCTATATGGGGACAAGTGATTGTAGTTCGCTTGTCCCCATACAGAGAAAATGATTTCTGCCTGTAAATGCAGCTCTTTAGCTCCACAGACCATCAGGCAATTAACAGTAACGAACAGTTCAATCGCTATAATTGCCTGTAACGTAGGTCCATGCAAAAAGACCATTATGGTGGTAGGTTTTACAGTCAGAGCGCAACATCCTTCCCAATTACCTGCCTATAGATAAAAAAAGGGGGAAATGTGGGCTACTGGCAAATTGAAATAATTGTAGAAGAAAGGGCCTTCTTGTAGCATGATATAAATGGTAGCACTGAATGTGCCACACATATTGCATCCATAAAATAAACTTACTTTTAAACTTTTTTCTTAGAACTAAGACTTCCTTGACAACATTCATGTCTCAGAACAGGCAATTATCAGAGATGAAGCATATAAATATTTCTCTTCTAACGGGGGGTGAATCCTTGCCCTACACCAACCTGATCATCCAGTCTGATCTTTGCTATTTAGTTTAAGAACATCATCCTGGTTAACAACCGTTATTTTTTGGTTGCTTATGAACAACTGAGTCAAAAATCATGGAAAACAAGAATATATTATAATGTTTCCATGTCTATAATTTATCGACACATACATTTTTTTAATTCCCCAAATTTTAACGACTGTCCATAAATTTACGGACAGTTGGTAACACTAAGAATCTTTAACATTACTGACTGTAGGGTATTACAAAGCGAATTTTGCCCAAAAAATGTGATTTGTTACAAATTCATTCGTCACAAATCACTATAAACGAGGTATACCCAGGCCACTCTGCTTAATCATATTCTTCCCACTTGGTGGCCCAATCTCAGGGTGAATACTTGGAAGTTAACTTTCTAGACCGCCCATAGTAAATTTACATTGGCAGCAGAGCATTTAAAATGGTGCCCACTGGCGCACGCAGCAGGCACCATAGCCGCTGGATGTCTGATGTTTTACAGAGAAGACACCCGTCACTAATGTCCGCGACCAGAGGTAATGCCAATCATGGACTTTTAACCTTTCAGATGCCGTGGTCATCTGTGTGTGCTTCGGCTACCCCTGGCGGGGATCAGGGGAGCCGCATCATGTACGCAGCACCCCTTGTCCTCCTGTGTGTTGGTACCAGAGATGGTACACAGCATTCAGGCGGAAAAACCTTCCTCAAAGCAATAACATTGAGAGATGCACAACAGGGATGACCATAAGGTCCAGGATCCCTCCCTACTATGAACCTAGTGGTATTTTGATTTTAAAATTATTAGGGTTAAGACAAGATGGCAGAACATGGTGGATGGATCAAACATGGCCGCTGGATTACTGCAGCAACATTGTCCCTAGCTCATGACTGCTTGTCGTGTCTCTCTCTATGCTCAGCTCATAGGACAATGGCAGAGACCATGCAGGATGAGGGTTTTATAGGGCTATTACACCTCAGGGGATAGCTAACTGCTGATTGGATGGCTGTACAGCATTATGCCTGATCTTGGGTTCCCGGGTTTCTTACTTTCCCTTTTAACATGTGCAGTCGCCATTTTTGGAAAATCTGATTCGTTACCACAAAGCACAAGGAAATTTGGCTTTGTTGCGAATCAATGTTTTCCTAAACTTTAGACCGAATCTCACTTAGAATGATTCGCTTCACTTAACACTAATCACTAAGTACAGATATCTGGTATTCCTGTAATTGTAAAATCTGTAAAAAAAAAAATATTTATGGGAATATCTGTGCTGGGATTTGTGTTCTTCCTCTCATTTTCTACGATTTTTCCTTTTAATATACAATTATATTAACGTAAGGCTGAGAAAAAAAGATTTACCATATATTATTTTTTAGACCAGTCTTTGCTCTGGTCCAAAGGGGTTAATTGTAATTGCTAAATTCACTTCACTAATTTTCTAGACAAAGAAATAATTCAGCTCATAACCATTATAACTCTATACTCTGTTTATGTTCATAGTAGCCATTTATGTAAAACTCATAAAAAAAATGAACTGGCAAGAGGGTCAGGATGGGGTTTCATTAACCTACTTACTCAAAGAACCCATTGTGTGGCCTGAGTCCTGAACACTATTGCATTTCAACATATGTTCATTGTGACAAGGAAAGGACATAGTCACATAGATAGTGTGCTTGACTGTACTGTAGAAATTAAAAATGCCCCATTATATATTATTAAGGCCTCATGCACACGACAGTATTGCTTTTTCAGTGTTTTGCGGTCCGTTTTTTACGGATCCGTTGTTCCGTTTTTTGTTTCTGTTGTGTTTCCGTTTCCTTTCCGTTTTTCCGTTCCGTTTTTCCGTATGCCATATACAGTATACAGTAATTACATAGAAAAAATTGGGCTGAGCATAACATTTTCAATAGATGGTTCAGCAAAAACGGAACGGATACGGAAGACATACGGATGCATTTCCGTATGTGTTCCGTTTTTTTTGCGGACCCATTGACTTGAATGGAGCCAAGCACCGTGATTTGCGGACAAGAATAGGACATGTTCTATCTTTTCACGTCACGGAAATACTGAAATACTGAAACGGAATGCACACGGAGACACTTCAGTATTTTTTGCTGAACCATTGAAATGAATGGTTCAGTATATGTTCCGTATACTGAGCTCAAAAAACGTCCAGTATACTGAACGCAAAATACTGTCGTGTGCATGAGCCCTAACAGTACTGTTCAGATGTGGAGTATAAAATTATGCTAAATATGCAATATATCATAGCATACTGTATGATAAGATTTTCAGTAGCACAGCCATTTTTCTTCAAGGGTGTGCATGTATATAATAAGAGGATTCTTACATCGGCCAATGTGGGGCAAATAACGAGCACCGATCAATGACATTTAAAGGGGTTTTCCAAAATTTATATATTGATGACCTATCTTCAGGATGGGTCATCCATATCAGATTGGCAGGTGTCTGACTCTATTCTGATCAGCTGTTTGCAGCGTGCCAGCAAGTGGCCTAGGCGCAGCTTACGAGTTTTTGGAAAAATTCTGAGTCCTTAAATCCAAATATCTAGACTTTAAAACCAAAAACCGTACACCACTCAAAAATCATACAGCTAATTCTTCCCCACTCATACTTTTGAGTCCAACCCCGCAAAAAGGTAAAAATGCCAAGTGCAACAACACTACAGCGGAGATCCACCCATGCAGCACATCACAAAATGGTAGTTTACTCCTAGACACATCCATCCTTACGGTACACCAAACCTCGTCGCAAGATAACCTCTTGTCAAATCCCCACTGCATCACCATTGACAATACTCGTCCAGGCACTTCAGCCCTGGTTCCTTTTTTAGACCATGCAAAAAATATACCCTAGCACGACCAATCACGAAACATACAGGCACCAAGCAACAAATATCAACCACACCACACATAACAGAGTTCTTCAAACCCACTCCGGGAAAAAGAAAATTAGAACGCGAGGATGTAGAGGAGGGCAACACCAAAAAGGGAAAGCCAATATAAAAAAGAAAAATGACAAAAGAAAAAACGAGAATGACCCCATACCAACAATAATTTTTTTTTTTATCTATCAGCACATGAGCTTTCGGATTCAGAATACAGTGTCCTACAAAAGGGCCTTTCTTTTTGCCCATAAAACAAAGTTAATGCCTTTGAACTATATCTAGACATGCAAAAATTCCATAAAAATCTGACAACAAAAAGACATTTCGAATATGAACATAAAAAGAACCAAGCAAAAGAGGTACTAGAGAACACCAACTCAGAAGTGACACAAATATACAAACACCAAGAAGTCCGCCCAAAATCTAATTTCTTCCCCGTTTAGAGTCAAGGACACCTTATACCAACCTTTTTTGACCTGGTGGCAGCAGACCTAAAAAAGATCACCACAAAGGCCAATTCTACAATCTCCCCCCACAACAAAGCCAACCTTACCAACCAGGAAAAAAGTGCCCTAAAAAACTTGGGAGCAACAGAAATATTAGGATACGCCCAGCCGATAAGGGAGGGGCAATAGTCCTACAAAATACAAAAGATTACGAAAAAAAAAAGCACTGCACATTCTGAATGACAAAGATTGTTACCGGAAAGTAACCGAGAACCCTTTCCCTAACATAATAAAAAAACTAACAACCTTTATAAAAAGTGCCCATGAGAATCAATACATAAATAAAAAAGAAAAAAATTTCCTCACTCCAAAATCACCCTCTAATCCATACTTCTACCACCTCCCAAAAATACACAAGAACGTCGAAAATCCTCCAGGGAGGCCCATAGTGTCAAACACCAACTCAGAAACAAGTAATCTATCACACTACCTTGATCTGTTTCTACAACCCTATGTGCGCAATCTAGACAGCTATCTTCACGACTCCAGACAATTAATCCAAGAGCTAGCTGACATCCCCTGGAAGGACACATATGCTCTGCTAACGATGGACGTAACAGCACTATACTCCAATATACAACATGATCTAGGCATTAGATGTGTAGAAAACACACTGAGAGAGGACCACACTCTCAAACCACAACAAATCCTGTTTTTGCTGGAAAGCCTGCGTTTTATCGTAGAAAACATTTTATTTTATTTACAATGGTCATACATATCACCAATGCCGGGGGACCGCGGTGGGTACGAAAGTTGCACAGGCCTTTGCAAACATTTGTATGGGCCAATTTGAAAAAATACATGTTTATGACAACCAGAGGAAAGAAATCATATACTACAAAAGATACATAGATGATGTTATAATCATCTGGGATGGAAACGAACCATTAGCATTAGCATTAGAATTCTGCGAAAAATTAAACAACACAGACTGGGGGATTGCCCTTACCCCAAGCTTTGATAAAACCCATATAGACTTTTTAGACATCTCCATCACAATTACAAACAACACCCCCATAACAAAAACTTTTTTTAAACAGGTAGATACAAACAGCTACATACACTACAAAAGCTTCCACCACAAAATATGGCTACAGAACGTGCCATACAGCCAATACAAACGGGTAAGACGCAACTACACAGAGGATTCAGACTTCAAAAAACAAGAAAAATTTTACAAAAACGTTTTTCATAGAAAAGGGCTACCCCAAAAAACTTGGCACAAACGCATATGAAAAAAGCTGCGAAAATACTCAGAGAGAATGTCTGACCAGCAAAATAACAGAAAATGTAGGAACTCAAATAGAAAGACATCTCAACCTCATTACACAATACAATACATCCAACAATGCCATACGCACAATACTAACAAAACACTGGCACATTTTGAAACAAGACCCTTACCTTGAAAAATATCTACCCAATAAACCAATAATCACATACAGAAGAGCCCCCACAATCAAGAGCACTGTAGCCCCAAACAAACAAAAAAAGAGCACTGTACAGAAAATAATGGGCAGCTATAAATGTGGAGAAAAACGCTGCCTCTGCTGCAATATTATTACACATAAAAGCACGACTTTTTCATCCACAAAAAATGGTGCCACTTTCAAAATTAAACACCACCTCACATGCCAGAGCAGCTACGTCATATATCTGATCGAATGCCAATGCGGCCTCCAATATGTGGGCCGCACCACACAGCCGATGCACTGCAGAGTCAACCAACACAGATATAATAAACGGAAACAGAATGTAAAACATAGTATCTCCAGACATTGTATGACCACAGCAGAAAAAGATAAACATGCGATAAAAATCACACCTATCGACTATATACCCGAAAATCCCTACAATAGGTTCAACAGCCTTCAGAGAAGGGAGGTCTTCTGGATATTCCAACTGGACACCTTAACCCCCTTCGGACTAAATGAGATCAGTGAAACCATCTTGTAATTATTATACCCCACATATACCCCACAGTAACAGCGGGCGCACACGTGTGCACACATATGTATATGTGTGCATTGCTCTATATATATGGTTATAGGTTTTAGTGGAAAATCCCTTTTACAATCTTTAGATACAAATCCCAACCCCATCCAAATACCTCCTTCTATTTTTTACCATGAATTTACACATAACCCTTTGACATATCCCCAAAGAAACATCCCTATATAAGGCTGTATATATTTATTATTCATTACTTTTCTCCTTTCTCCATTTTTAGGTTTTAATGAAAAATCCCTAATCCCTAATAATAAAAATTTCTAGATACAAATCCCAACCCTATCTAAATACCTCCTTGTATTCTAACATGAATCTACGCTTAACCCTTTGACATACCCGCAAAGGAACATCCCTATAGAAGGCTGTCTATATTTATTCTTATTTTTACTTTAATGTTTATTCTTATTTCCATATGGACCTGTATGTGTGGTCTTCTTACCATATATATATATATATATATATATATATATATATATATGTATATATATAAATAACAAAAAAAAGAAAAAAAAAAGAAAAAAAAAACAGCAGCACAAGACAAAAATTGTGGCGGGTGCAATATCCTCAAAACCGCAGGCTCAGACGGCTAACGTAGATCTAAGTAGCAAAAAATGAGGCAGCACTCAGACATAAGGTGAAAGAAAACGTGGATCCTTTATTCCCCTCTGCAACGTTTCAACCGCTCATTGCGGTCTTTATCATGCTTGATAAAGACCGCAATGAGCGGTTGAAACGTTGCAGAGGGGAATAAAGGATCCACGTTTTCTTTCACCTTATGTCAGAGTGCTGCCTCATTTTTTGCTACTTATGTATATATATATATATATATATAATTATTATTTTTTTTTCATTTGTCCCTTATTTTTACTTTTATTTTTCATGTGTGTGTGTATATATATATATATATATATATATATATATATATATAAAACTCCTCATCTCAGTCCTGCCTTTAAACGCCCCCCCTTTTTTTCACTGCAAATCTGACTACTAGCAACACATAACATTCTGCGGGCATATATACATATATAAAATATATATATAAAAAATGATTTGCCGCACATTCCCGAATACCGCACACCAGAAAACTGATGCTGCTGAGATCTAAAAACATTTAATACTAACTCCGCCCAAGCCATGCTCACACAACAACATCCTTTGTGGCCGAGGGAGCGCATCACAACACAACACACTGCCCACAAACACCGGAGCCCAAGCATAGAGCATAACTCAGCCCATGAAGCTTGTCACCCATACCCCACCCACAAGTCAGCAAAGACCGCCCACACAGCATCGAGTCGGCACTCAACATACCTCCTATGGGCGTCATGCAAACAAGGTAGAACACGTGCGTCCACGCCCCTGTTCCCTCCCTCCCCACGCCCCCA
The DNA here is from genome assembly GCF_014858855.1 of Bufo gargarizans. Taxonomy (NCBI): domain Eukaryota; kingdom Metazoa; phylum Chordata; class Amphibia; order Anura; family Bufonidae; genus Bufo; species Bufo gargarizans. The sequence continues at coordinate 320,018,618 of NC_058081.1, forward strand.
GAGGCCGGAATTATTGCGCCCAAACAGACACAATAAAAAAGACAACAAACACACCCACAATGTACAAACATACTGTCCTGATGAAGGGGGCAGTCCGCCCCTGAAACGCGTAGACTAATACAAATAAAGATCCATTTTTATTTACCTACCGAGTCCTGTCTTCTGCAGCAGCGCCGCTTCGAAATAAGGTTCATTTTTTTCAACCTATCCACTAGGCGCAGCTTAGTCTCATTCACGTGAATAGGGCTGAGCTACAATACCAAGAACAGCCACTATCTAATGTATGGCACTGTTCTTGATAAGCTGCAAGGAGGTCATGGCCAGAACACAGTGGACCACTTCGAACAGCTGTTTGACGGGGGTGCCAGGTGTCAGACCTCAGCCTATTTGATTACCTATTCCAGTGATGGCTAATCTCCGGCACTCCAGCTGTGGTGAAACTACAACTCCTAGCATGTTCCACTAATTTCTGTGGAATTCTGAGAACAGCCAAGAAAGTGTGCATCTTGGGAGCCATCACGGACCTATCCTGAGGATAGGTCATGAATATCTAAATCCTGGAAATCCCCTTTAATTTAAAAAGCGCATGTTTATAGGGCCTTTTGAAAAAAAAAAGTTATATCAGGTTAAAACTAGTGCTGTAAAGTCTCAAAATAAAGCTGGGACCACTGAGAACAAAGGAAAAAGCTTGGCTGTTTTCATATCTTATATTGTTAAACTTCTCCCCCTCTGAGAAGACCACCCTTTTATTCAGACCTGATTTACTTAGAATTTTAAGTTCCATCATATGCTATGCCAACTGTCCATCTTCTTTGAAAAGATCCGCCCTCTTGAAGACCATTGTGCAGTACTATTTTGGGTGGTCATCTCAAAGAGGTTTCAAGTGGTTATCTCATGAAAAGTTTTACCATGCAATGAATAAGCATCTCACATGAAGTATTATCGCAATTTACAAACAATAAAAATTATGTGGGTCATCTACTAACAGAAATTCACCTATTTTTGGTGTATTTATGGTGCATATTGCAGTGCAAAGGTTATTTGTGCCGCAATCTGCAACTTTTCCCTGCTCACACCAGGTCTAAAAAAGGTGGCGTGGAGGTGGGGGGGGGGGTGTAGAGGTTAGGCCTTAATCATTTTCTACACCTGTTTTGGGCATAGAAAATTGTCTAAATTTAAGAGAGCTGGCGTATATTTAGACCAGCAGAGGATGCGGCAAGCTTATGTAGAAGGTGGCACCTCTTCATAACGTCAGGGGATACACTGCCAGTACAAAGATCTATTACAGGTGTCTAAAATGCTGGTCTTAGTAAACGACCCCAATGTTTTTTACATTACATTTTCCTCATTTGGTAGTGCACCCTGCTGTTTGTCCTTCTGGTCCACAGTCCTTCCTTGCTCCCTTCCCCTCCCCTAAGTGCCACAGTTCTGAAATTGTAGGTTCCAGACACATTTCATTCTCTTATCCCTACTTTCAAATCTATAGAGCGCTAACTGCATTGCATTCTGGAAGATGCAGGTATTTGATGAGCTGCAGCCCACATACAGAAAGGAAAGAAAGTCCTTCAAATATTTGAGTAAAAGAGTTTTAAAAAGTGTTTTAAATTTGTCGAATATACCCTTTGAAGTGAATAGGAGCATCATTGTAGTATCCAGCTCCATATAATGGATGGAACTATTTATTTCCGGTGCCAGAAGTCTGCTCCAGAGATACCCCATAACAGCTGATCCTCAGGGGTGCGGGGTGTCAGACCCCACTGATTAGATATTGATGACCTATCCTGAGGATAGATCATAAATTCTTTAATCTAACGAGCATGGTCATCTTAAAGGGGTTGTCCAAGATTTTTTCTTTAAATGTCAACCCCTCTCAGCAGGACCTGTGAAGAGAGCTATACTTATACAGTCATGTGAAAAAATTAGGACACCCTTTGAAAGCATGTGGTTTTTTGTAACATTTTTAATAAAAGGTTATTTCATCTCCGTTTCAACAATACAGAGAGATTAAAGTAATCCAACTAAACAAAGAAGACTGAAGAAAAGTCTTTTCAAGATCTTCTGTAAATGTCATTCTACAAAAATGCCTATTCTAACTGAGGAAAAAGATAGGACACCCTTGCCCCTAATAGCGAGTGTTACCTCCTTTGGCTGAAATAACTGCAGTGAGACGGTTCTTGTAGCCATCTACCAGTCTTCGACATCGGTCTGAGGAAATTTTACCCCACTCCTCAATGCAGAACTTTTTCAGCTGTGAGATGTTTGAGGGGTTTCTTGCACGTACAGCCCTTTTCAAGTCACCCCACAGCATCTCAATGGGATTCAAATCTGGACTTTGACTTGGCCATTCCAGGACTCTCCATTTCTTCTTTTTCAGCCAATCTTTGGTTGATTTACTAGTATGTTTTGGGTCATTGTCATGTTGCATGGTCCAGTTCCGCTTCAGCTTTAATTTTCTAACTGATGGTCTCACATGTTCTTCAAGCACCTTCTGATACACAGTAGAATTCATCGTGGATTCTATGATGGTGAGCTGACCAGGTCCTGCTGCAGCAAAGCAGCCCCAAACCATGACACTTCCACCTCCATGCTTCACAGTTGGTATGAGGTTCTTTTCTTGGAATGCTGTGTTTGGTTTACGCCAAACATGTCCTCTGCTGTTGTGTCCAAATAATTCAATTTTGGACTCATCTGTCCAAAGAACATTATTCCAGAAGTCCTGGTCTTTGTCAACTTTATCTCTGGCAAATGTCAGTCTGGCCTCGATGTTTCTCTTGGAAAGCAAAGGTTTCCTCCTTGCACACCTCCCATGCAAGTTAAACTTGTACAGTCTCTTTCTGATTGTAGAGGCATGTACTTCTACATCAACAGTAGCCAGAGCCTGCTGTAGTTCTCGAGATGACACTTTAGGGTTTTTGGAGACCTCTTTTAGCATCTTGCGGTCTGCTCTTGGGGTGAACTTGCTGGGGCGACCAGTCCTGGGCATGTTGGCAGTTGTTTTGAAAGCCCTCCACTTGTAGACTATCTTCCGGACAGTGGAATGGCTGATTTCAAAATCTTTTGAGATCTTTTTAAATCCCTTCCCAGACTCATAGGCTGCTACAATCTTTTTTCTGAAGTCCTCTGACAGCTCTTTTGCTCTCACCATGGTGCTCACTCTCACTTCAACAGTCAGGAGCACACCAAACTAAATGTCTGAGGTTTAAATAGGGCAAGCCTCATTCAACATGCAGAGTAACGATCTACTAATTATGTGCACCTGGTGTGATATACCTGTGTGAGATCTGAGCCAATTTAAGAGGGAATACATGTGAGGGTGTCCTATCTTTTTCCTCAGTTAGAATAGGCATTTTTGTAGAATGACATTTACAGAAGATCTTGAAAAGACTTTTCTTCAGTTTTCCTTTGTTTAGTTGGATTACTTTAATCTCTCTGTATTGTTGAAACGGAGATGAAATAACCTTTTATTAAAAATGTTACAAAAAACCACATGCTTTCAAAGGGTGTCCTAATTTTTTCACATGACTGTACATTGTTTCCACTCCTACCATTAGGCCATTTTTCTGGTCTTTTTTTCTAATACAAGTGACAGACAATAAACACAGCTTTCCTGGTTTAATCTCATCAAAGATTTTTTTTACTTCATACTCAGTTTGATGAACATTTTAGAATCAATATTCAGAAGAAAGAAAATGTTTCAGTTTGTGATAACTAAAGAATAAATCCGCAAAACTTACAATACCCATGTGATCAAATACTCATGGCAGCAAGACCACAATGGTCTGGCAGTATTGTGGCTGAATGAATGGATCATGTTTCCTGCTAGGGCAGCTGGTAGATGACAGGCATAAAGACGCTGGTGAGTAGTCAACTGATCTGCATAAAAATGACCCCTTCAATTACAATGGGATTTTCACTTGACTTTGCCGTGATACTGACCTAGTTCTGTAGAAGTATTATTACCCATGACATGATGGAAACATTCTACTCCAGTCTCATCCTGAGAGACAGGATAATGGTCACAATATTTTGGAACCTGTAGAATACATTTGAGCCTTTGCAATTTGTTCTATGGTTTTTACGCACTAAATATTTTGTGTACTATTTGGCATAACTATTTCTAATGTCATTACCTAGTGACTGTACACAGATGTGTGGCACCACATAGGCCCCATTCAACTGTAAAAGCCTCCATACACATTAGTGTATTGTCAGCTGAACCAACTGAGAACGGCGGGTTCGGGCAACACTCGAATGTGTGTAGGAAGATGATGTCAGGGGAGAGAAGGATCGGGCAAATTGAATGTTGCCATATCCCTTTGATAGTAGTTACAGATAAGTGTATTCAATTATTATCCCTACTATGCCTTGGTTTTGGCATATAAAAGTTGCAAAACCCAGTTAACTCCATTGCGATAAAAATTTTGCTGCAACTGGTACCCTCATCAGTTTCCAAAAAGGGGGTGTCTCCGGCACATTTATCATCATTTATGCCAGTGACTGGAGCAGATTTCAGTAAATTAAATGCATCCTCCGGTGGCACAAGGCCTACCAAGACCACGTAACACATGTAGGTGTTGATAAGTCAGGGCCTTAGTGTATACATAAGAAGTACAGTGAGGACAACTCTGTTATGACTGCCACAGCAGTGATAATATGCAAAAGGCATACCAAGTAAATTTACCTGCTGGAGTATTCATTTGCATGGACAGGTAATTCTGTTTTTAAATCATGAATTGAGTTTAAATAACAAAAATGAAATAAAGGTTACGTTAATAATACAAGGTTTAGAAAATTGGGTAATAATTGCCTTACGGCAATGTTACATTGAATCATTTACTCCAAACCCTTACCGCCTTGTAGGGTCCCTTTTGTCTTTAAAGAATTCCACTGTTGAAAGCATCTGTACAGAGATATTTTCCCCTAAAAACAATATGAAGTTTTATATGAATATGAACAAAATAAGCACTTAATGGCTTTGTACGAAATAGTAGACATGGGCAGGCACAGTAGTGCCTGGTGCATCTGTTACAGCTCTGTCCAAAACTGTTAAACCAGACACAATGCCTTGTAGGACTAGGTCAGTTGAATATAATGATGCCAATCACTTAACGATATGTTGCTTGATTCTGGAGCACTTTTAATTCATATGCAAATGAGCAGTTTAGCGCACTGATGGTGGGCCCAAGCTACTCTGTGCACCGTTGTTTTCTCTGCCAGCACTTTCTTCTACTTCTTGATCCACAGGGCCAGGTGCGAAGACAACACAGGCTCCTAGACGAAGCTAGTAGAGGAAGCAGGAGGAGCTTGGGCCCATCCTTGGTGCACTTAACTGCTCATTTGCATATGGATTAAAAGTACATTTTTCTGTATAATAAAGAAACTACCACAGCAGCTAGTAAAACAAAGATTGGAGGAAGGTAATGTGATGGCTCTGGAAGCAGCATCGGTCCAAGGGGTAATGTTTTTTTCTAGTTATGCTATTATACCCCCTGCTTTTGCCACACTCTTTCAGTAACTGGGGCAGCCCCTTTAAGGCCTCATGAACACGACCGTATGGTTTTGCGATCCATTAAAAAACGGATCCGCAAAACATACGGATGACATCCGTGTGCATTCCGTATTTTGCGGAATGGAACAGCTGGCCCCTAATAGAACAGTACTTTCCTTGTCAGGAATGTGGACAAGAATAGGACATGTTCTATGTTTGAACAGAAATACGGAAACGGAAGGCATAGAGCCTACCTTACTTTTTTTTGCAGATCCATTGAAATGAATGGTTCCGTATGTGATCCATATAAGAAACATAAAAAACAGAACGTAAACGGAAAAAAAAAAAAAAGCGTTTGTGTGCAGGAGGCCTAAGGATCAGCTAGCTTTCTTTATATGATATTCATTTACTATGGCTTATTGTGCATCCATTAAAATAACACATTTGAAGGGAGGACTTGTCTAGGCATATCTAGGAAATCCTAAATTGCTACTAAATGTAATCTATTCATCATCCTGTGAAGAGTTGAAAGTTCATTCTTGTATTTCCTTTTAATCATACATCTATTTTTCCTTCCAGACCACGAATTTGCTTTTTCTGGCTAACCAAAAATCCAGGTACTATGAATAGACATGTTTGAAGTTGGTTTCTGGGTGGAAAAACAAGCAGGAAATTTCAGTGGGATAAGTCAGTGGTCCACTTTGCGGGCAGACATGCCTATTTCTGGAATGCAAAGAAAAAAAAACAAATAAATGCAAAGAGAATAAAACATTTTTCTTTGTAGGTTTTATGATTGCCTGGGTGGTGCAGATTTACATTTTTTTACCATCTTATGTTACAGTAACTGTTAAGCCAACACAGTTCACAAAACAGATGTGGATATGTAGGAGAATCTAGATTTATTTTGTACTAAAGTCCTTTTCAAGATACTTTATTAATAATACTTTACCTGTATGCATGTAGCCCCCAACATTTTTCTCAGTTCTTTACAATTAATATACTATATATATATATATATATATATATATATATATATATTTACACACTGTAAAAATAACTAAAATAAATAATAAAAAAGCTAAATATCCACCTAATACTATACAGATAACTGAAAAACAGGGTAGATTGACTAGTTCTGTCTAAAATGCGCAAACGTAGGGCTCCTGCACATGGGTTGCAGATCCACAAAACAAGAATACTGGAAGAGTCTGCCACCATTATTTTTTTTTCTCTTGCAGAGATGTCCTATCTTTGTCCACAAAACAGACAAGAATAGAAATGAATGGAGGATGGCGGTGCATGCACAGTGTGCGATCCTACATATAGGTGCGGGTCCCAACGGGGGCATATGCTAGCAATATGCCACCATTGTCTGTGATTGCAAAACTCCTTTAAGGTGTTAAAAGACACACCACAGGTCATGCAGCAGCTTCATGGTGTCTGGAATCCATCTGCATAAGGGGATCTGCTGTGAAGCCCAGATCCTGCCTCAGACAATAAATATTACCACAAAGCCCTGTCCAATCCAGCCACCAAAAACAGTAGGGATCACCCCTCTGCACTACTGTTTTTTTGCCCCCACCGGCAAACCTCCAGTGCCTCCTGTTTTTTTTTTTTTTTTTTTTTTTTACAATGGGAGTTATTAGTGACCTATACCAGGGTTGCCAACCGGAATGTTTATTTTTTTCGGCACAAATACTGACAAAAACTCCTTACCTGTATTAACTGGACGCTGCAAAAATAATAATAATTGTCACAAAAATAACAGACTCAAAAAGCCATGGACACGTCTTTTTTTTTTTTTTTTTTTTTTTTACCACACAGTAAAAATGTAATCTATTTTTACAAACTGTCCAGGAATTTTTGGATGGTTGGCAACTCTGGCCTATACATTGCAGCTTCCATCAAAGGCATACGTCAGTAAATAATCACAAAATACACCAAAAACTAGTGTCAACAGAGTCAGATTGTATTGTTAAAATTCAAATAAAGTACTAAAATGGAACTGGACAGCCAGTTGTTACATAAACCTTTTATTCCTGAGCATTATATTATTTTTCTCATTGTGTGAATTTCCACACTTTTACTAAACAATTTATGGTTTCTTTTTGACAGTGGTCACCCGTGACTATGTCCGTGAAGGATCCGTTATTGGTCCGTGTGTCTTCCATGTGTCATCCATATACCATGGACACTGCCAGGCTGAAAACTTCATTCCAGAGCATTTCCTACTGGTGACATCTGTGTTGTGTCAGTGGTTTTCACCGACCCATAAACTATACTGTGCATGAGGGAGCCATAGTCACAGACAAAATATAGCATGCTTCCGTGATGTCACCGTGGACCAACCGTTAACAGAAAACCACTGATGTGTGAATACGCACATTATAGTCAGTGGGTACGTGTGCTGTCCGTGGAGAACACTCATTCGTGATTCACAGATTCATTTTCTGCAAACAGATCTATTTCTTCAGTGCTGTGCCATTATTCATTTTAAACATAGGAGTTCAATATGTACCTATATTTTATTCTGTACTGTGCCTGCACTTGTGGTTGTATAGGACAGAGCTGCATATAATGGGCTATGCTGAGGGTTTCAGCTGTTGTGCTACATGTCTGATCATGTAGGAACAGCCAGATGGTGTCTATTTTATCAATACAGCTGCTGACAGATATATTATACTAGGAACTCTCCGCAAGTAGCTATAGACAGTTGGCACTGTGTTGCAGGGCAATGCTATAAGGGAATAAACAGGACTTCACAGGCAGATGGAGAATTTACTTTAAGCTGACAGCTGAATCACCAATACTTGTCCCACACTAAATGCCATGGATTGCTTTTCTCTTCAGTCTTTTGACCTGTGAAAAATGCGATTTCCAGCCTCCATTAATGTTGTAGTCATCATGAAAACAAATTCTAATCACTGTGTCCTTGAATGTGTACTACAAATAACCAAATATCCTTTGGTAAGGATGCAGCTGAGCAAATTCATATATAGTTTTGTGGGAAAAGATTCAGTAAAACTTGTAATTTATACATTTACATCTCAGATTTTTTTTAAACTTTAGTCTACCCCATGTACAGCTCCCAGTGACTGACAGCTATCTCTGTATACACACTTAGGGTCCATTCATACGTCCGCAACTTGGGTCCGGATCCAATCCGCAATTTTGCGGAACGGGTACAGAGTCGTTCATTTTCAAAGGGGCCGGATGCGCATTTCCAGATCGGCAATTTCATTCCCCAAAAAATAGAACATGACCTATTTTTGTCCGCAATTGCGGAAAAGAAAAGGCATTTTCTATTATAGTGCTGGCGATGTGCGGTCCGTGAAATACGGAATGCACATTGCCGGTGTCATTGTTTTGCAGATCCACAAAACACTTACGGACATGTGAATGGACCCTTACACAGAGAATGCTATCAATCACTGATAATACCTCCAACTGTGTACAGCAATCAGTGACTGACAGCTATCTCTATATATACACTTACACAGGGAATGTTATCAATCACTGATAACACCTCCCTGTATACAGCTCTCAGGCACTGACATCTATCTCTGTATACACACTTACACAGAGACTCATCTATCTCTGTATACACATTTACACAGAGAATGCTATCAATCACTGATAACACCTCCCCTGTGTACAACTATCAGTGATTGACAGCTATCTCCGTATGCACACTTACACAGAGAATGCTATCAATCACTGATAACACCTCCCTGTGTACAACTATCAGTGACTGACATCTATCGCTGTATACACACTTACACAGAGAATGCTATCAATCACTGATAACACCTCCCTGTGTACAACTATCAGTGACTGACATCTATCGCTGTATACACACTTACACAGAGAATGTTATCAATGAGAACACCACCCCTGTGTACAACTATCAGTGACTGACAGCTATCTATGTATACACACTTACACAGAGAATGCTGTCAATCACTGATAACACCTCCCAATGTACAAATATCAGTGACTGACAGCTATCTCTGTATGCACACTTACACAGAGAATGCTATCAATCACTGATAACATCTCCCCATGTACAACTATCAGTGACTGACAGCTATCTTTGTATACACACTTACACAGAGAATACTATCAATCACTGATAACACCTACCCATGTACAACTATCACTGACTGACAGCTATCTCTGTATACACACTTACACAGAGAATGCTATCAATCACTGATAACACCTCCCTGTGTGCAACTATCAGTGACTGACATCTATCGCTGTATACACACTTACACAGAAAATGTTATCAATGATAACACCACCCCTGTGTACAGATATCAGTGACTGACAGCTATCTATGTATACACACTGTGTACAGCTATCAGTGACTGACAGCTATCTCTGCATACACACTTACACAGATAATGCTATCAATCACCGATAACACCTCCCCAGTGAACAACTATCAGTGACTAACAGCTATTTCTGTATACACACTTACACAGAGAATACTATCAAACACTGATAACACCTCCCCAGTGAACAACTATCAGTGACTGACAGCTATCTCTGTATATACCCTTACCCCCTTTCCCCATATACTTTCCTTACTTCCCTCCTCAATAACAGGATGATTAGTTTATTTATCCAACCATTACCCATATTTTCATTAGATTTGAAAACTTCCTGTTTCTAGCCCGAATGGTCATGTGACCAGGAAACCACTGTCCACATTGAAACACCACATGGAATTCATCAAACAAATGAGGTATAGCTCCCTCTATATAACTGTGAGTTTTTATTTTGCCATGTTATGTTTGTCTATATACTCCTGATGAAGGGGACTTTTATGTAATCCCCGAAACGCGTCAAGCTCTTATTTAATAATAATTTTAAAAAAGCATCCTTTTATGTGGAAGTCCTCAAGCTCATCTGTTCAACAAGGACAGGATGTATATTCATCTTACATGCAATCTCAGCAGGGGAGGTTAGGGGGACAGGTGTCTTGAGTTTATCCTGTCCGCCCTCCTCCCTGGTGGAGTAAGTCCCTGGACTCACCTGGCTTTCTTTTATTTTATTCATTTACTTTATCATGTAATGTTTTTTTTATATATTTATATTTACTATTATATGTGCCTAGTTTCACTTCATATTCCATACGGTTTGCCCATTATCTAGGGTGTAATTCTTCTCACTAGGCTCTCAGCCTATTTACCACCTTAGCCTCTTACACCAAAATCTTGTTAGATCCTCTTCCATCTATCAATCTGATATCAGTTTTGGCACCCCACCAACTTTGTTTCTCCCCTACTTGCAGTACACTTGTTAAGTGTCCCTGTTTTCTGTCTTTTTGAGTAGGTAGCTGACTACTGCGGAAACTGGTTTCTCACTACCTGGTTGTTTTCCCTGGACCATCTAGTTCTCCTCTGGCGCTCATTTCCCTACCTTGCCCCTCCCCCTTCTTACAACACTTGCCCTACCTATTTACTCAATTTTCCTCCTTATATTGTATACACACTTACACATAGAATGCTATCAATCACTGATAATACCTCTACTGTGTACAGCAATCAGTGACTGACAGCTATATATGTATACACACTTACACAGAGAATGCTATCGGTCACTGATAACACTTCCCTTGTGAACAACTATCAATGACTGACAGCTATCTATGTATACACACTTAGGGCTTATGCACACAGCCATTGCCCGGCCGTGCCCATATTGGGGCCCACAAACGGCGGGTCCGCAATATGCAGGCACCAGCTGTGTGCAGTCCGCAACACGTATAGACCAATTTACTTGAATAGGTCCACAATCAAGAAGGTTGGTGCAGAATGGTTTCTATCCGTGCCTCCACATCGCAAAAAATAGAACATGCATTAATGTTTTGTGGTGCGGACAAATCACGGACCCATTAAAGTTGAATGGGTCTGGATCCGTCTACGGAATCTGCATGGATGTTGCCCTTGCATTGGGAACCGCAAATTGTGGTCCTCGATGCACGGAACAGCCAACCAACGGCCGTGTGCATGGCCTGTACACAGAGAATCCTATCAATCACTGAAAGGGATACATTCAATGTTCTATGCACTTTTCATTTTTCCCGTAACTGTACATTTTTTGTGGAGATTGGCCACTTGTTGGGAACCGTAGCAGCTGCTATGCCTGCTATTCATGCCATGCTTCCTTGTTTGGCTGTAGTGAAAGGCCTGATTGAGAAAGTCAAATGAGGCTGTTTGTCCTGCTAATAGTCGAAACTAAGAATGAAGTTAAAAAGGTAGTCCCACGAAAAATATTCTACAGTTTTCAAACCAGCACCTGGATCTGAATACTTGTAATTGCATGTAATTAAAAATTGTGTACAGCCACTGAGTTATTCAATAACATGTATCTGTATAGTGCCACTTAATTTCTTATTTCTTTGACCGGCCTTTTAAGAAGGCCGCACATGCTCAGTTTGATCTTTCAACTACCTCCTGAGCTGTGATAGGACGAGAGCTGCAGTGGAATGGACACTCCCCTTGAGCTGTCAGATTGATATAAGTAGCAAAGCAATGAATGTGCAGCTCTCTGAATCCATGTGAGGTACAGGGCTGTTCTAGCTTTGTTAGAAAGAGTCTGTCATGTACTATATGGTGTAGTAAGAAGACCGGCACTTCGCAGAGATGTCAACCAAGGATGTCGTTTATTGGTCACATATTATAATGGCATACACAAATAAACTACAGGGGAACCGATGTCATCAGTGAAGCTCCTCCCCCTCATTAACAAAAATCACTATCATCGAAATTTTATAATCAAATGTAATCCAATATTCGGTAATTAATCCCGCTGGGAAAAAAAGGAAAAGTATATTAGGCAGTATGCCTCATAGGAAGCAAGACACATTGTATTCACGATTGAGCCCCTGGGCTCCAGCGTTTGTAAACGATGGATCCAGTAGGCCTCTCTTTTCATTAACAATTTATTTCTGTCGCCCCTACGACGGGGTAGCGACACTCCCTCAATGATCTGATACCGTAACTGCGAAATATTATGTTTTTGTTCATGAAAATGAAAGGGTATTGGAAGCAATAAATACGCTTTGCGGATAGTAGATTTGTGCTTACTAAATCTGTCTTTTATTCTCATGGAGGTTTCCCCCACATATAATAATCCACATGGACATTTAAGAATGTAAATCACAAATCTACTATCGCAAGTGAACGTGCCCCTTATTGGAATACTCTCACCTGTGTGGGGATGGGAGAAACACGAACCATTAATGACACTAGAACAATTCACGCAATTAGGACAGGGAAATGTGCCCCATCTAGGCGCAGACAAGGTACTTTGTCCTCTTTCTATTTTATTGCTTCCCGCATCAGCCCGAACTATTCTATCCCTAATGTTCTCCGCCCGTTTATAACATATCATAGGTGGTCTATGAAACTCACCTATCTATGGATAAGACTTGGATAATACACTCACCTAAAGAATTATTAGGAACACCATACTAATACGGTGTTGGACCCCCTTTTGCCTTCAGAACTGCCTTAATTCTACATGGCATTGATTCAACAAGGTGCTGATAGCATTCTTTAGAAATGTTGGCCCATATTGATAGGATAGCATCTTGCAGTTGATGGAGATTTGAGGGATGCACATCCAGGGCACGAAGCTCCCGTTCCACCACATCCCAAAGATGCTCTATTGGGTTGAGATCTGGTGACTGTGGGGGCCATTTTAGTACAGTGAACTCATTGTCATGTTCAAGAAACCAATTTGAAATGATTCGAGCTTTGTGACATGGTGCATTATCCTGCTGGAAGTAGCCATCAGAGGATGGGTACATGGTGGTCATGAGGGATGGCCAAATTCGGACTCTACCATTTGAATGTCTCAACAGAAATCGAGACTCATCAGACCAGGCAACATTTTTCCAGTCTTCAATAGTCCAATTTTGGTGAGCTCGTGCAAATTGTAGCCTCTTCTTCCTATTTGTAGTGGAGATCAGTGGTACCCGGTGGGGTCTTCTGCTGTTGTAGCCCATCCGCCTCAAGGTTGTGCATGTTGTGGCTTCACAAATGCTTTGCTGCATACCTTGGTTGTAATGAGTGGTTATTTCAGTCAACGTTGCTCTTCTATCAGCTTGAATCAGTCGGCCCATTCTCCTCTGACCTCTAGCATCAACAAGGCATTTTCGCCCACAGGACTGCCGCATACTGGATGTTTTTCCCTTTTCACACCATTCTTTGTAAACCCTAGAAATGGTTGTGCGTGAAAATCCCATGTAACTGTGCAGATTGTGAAATACTCAGACCGGCCCGTCTGGCACCAACAACTATGCCACGCTCAAAATTGCTTAAATCACCTTTCTTTCCCATTCTGACATTCAGTTTGGAGTTCAGGAGATTGTCTTGACCAGGACCACAACCCTACATGCATTGAAGCAACTGCCATGTGATTGGTTGACTAGATAATCACATTAATGAGAAATAGAACAGGTGTTCCTAATAATTCTTTAGGTTAGTGTATATGCCAATGTTGATTGACAATAGCTCTCAGGCACTGGGACCAAGGATGATACTTAATCACTAGAGGAATCCTTGTCTCCTTCTTGATCCTATCTCGATTTTGTCTCGCTGTGTTTTCAATAATTCAAGGGGGTAGCCTCACTCTCTGAATTTATTAGTCATATCTTCTAATCTTTTTTGACACATATCCTTATTGCTGACAATCTGTCTAACTCTCTGATATTGCGAATACGGAATTGATGCCTTAATGGATGCTGGATGACTACTTGAAAAGGACAATAAACAGTTTCTATCAGTAGGTTTGACAAATAAATCTGTCTGCATTTTACCTTCTTTGTCCTTTATCACCCATGTATACAGAAAGGAAATTCTATCCGAGTCTTGGTGTACAGTGAATTTCAACTCATCCCAGATGGAATTTAAATACGTAGTAAATTCCGTGAGGGATCGAACGTCGCATCGCCATACGCAAAAATATCGTCGATAAATCGACGCCAAAACTAATAAATTCAGAGAGCGAGGCTACCCCCTTGAATTATTGAAAACGCAGCGAGACAAAAATCGAGAATATACAGCCATATAGGATCAAGAAGGAGACAAGGATTCCTCTAGTGATAAGTATCATCCTTGGTCCCAATGCCTGAGAGCTATTGTCAATCAACATTGGCATATATTATCCAAGTCTTACCCACCCCCACACTGGTGAGAGTATTCCAATAAGGGGCACGTTCACTTGCGATAGTAGATTTGTGATTTACATTCTTAAATGTCCATGTGGATTATTATATGTGGGGGAAACCTCCATGAGAATGAAAGACAGATTAAGTAAGCACAAATCTACTATCCTCAAAGCGAATTTATTGCTTCCAATACCCTTTCATTTTCATGAACAAAAACATAATATTTCGCACTTATGGTATCAGATCATTGAGGGAGTGTCGCTACCCCGCCGTGGGGGCGACAGAAATAAATTGTTAATGAAAAGAGAGGCCTACTGGATCCATCGTTTACAAATGTCTTGCTTCCTATGAGGCATACTGCCTAATATACTTTTCCTTTTTTTCCCAGCGGGATTAATTACCGAATATTGGATTACATTCGATTATAAAATTTTGATGATTTAGTGTGGGATTGATTACCGAATATTGGAGTACATTTGATTATAAACTTCGATGATATAGTGATTTTTGTTAATGAGGGGGAGGAGCTTCACTGATGACGTCAGTTCCCCTGTAGTTCATTTGTGTATATAAAGTCTGTAAGTGAGATGTTTGTTTGCAGTCTGATAAAAGCACATTAGTGCTGAAACGCATCACTATGCCATTATAACATGTGACCAATAAACTACATCCTTGGTTGACATCTCTGCGAAGTGCCGGTCTTCTTACTACATTGTTTGATTGGACGCCATTCCACGGACACGTGCACCGCTAATCTTCAGCAGGTAGTGCCGTCCTGCTATCTACTATAATGTACTATATGGTGTCTGATTCTCATTTTTTACATTATTTATGGGATAACCCCTTTGCTGTCGGCACTGCGTCAAGGAGGCCTGAGCCATGCGCCCTGCATGGAACACGTGTTCAATCTGGTTGTCAAGCAGTTCCTGAAGTCTTCCACCTATCTGCAAGACATCCTAAAAATGGTCAGGAAACTTTGCATGCACTTCAGCCACTTGTAAACCGCCAAGCACACCCTCTTTGAGTTGCAGTGGCAGAACGGCATCCCCCAACATAGGCTGATATGCAACGTTTTCACCCGTTGGAATTCCACCCTCCGACTATACGAATAGAGAAAGGCCATAAACGATTTCTTGATGATCTAAGCGGACAGGAGTACTCCCCTGTGTAACTTCGATGTCAGCCAGTGGCAGCTCATACGTGACACCTGCAGTTTTCTCAGTCCTTTTGAAGAGGCCATGTTATTTGTCAGTCGCCAAGACAATGGGATGAACGATGTCATTCCACTGCTTCATGTCCTGGAACAGATACTGATAACTCTGGCTGGTCAGGGGACTGGAGACTTGGCGCCTAGATCTCACGGCCACATGAGCCCTGTGGGGGCTGAACTGGAGGAGGAGGACATTGGAGCACAAGTAATGTGTAGCAAAATGGGTGGTTTTGTCATACAGATGACAGGAGAGGAGGAGCAGGAGCAGGCAGAGGAGCTACAGGGCAATGAGGAAGACGAGGCAGAGGACCCAGACACACCATGGCAGTATGCAGTGGAGATGGAGGCAGGAAGTCCCTCCGAGTCACTTGCGTTAATGGCCCGATGCATGCTCACTTGCTTCCGTAGTGACAGCCGAATCGTCACCATTCGGCAGAGGGATGACTTCTGGCTCTTCACTTTGTTGGACCCTCACTACCGGTCCAAAATGGAGGCCTTTTTTACACCCGCTGAGAGGAAGGACAAACTGAACTACTATAGAGACATCCTATGTAGTCAGTTGGCTGTTGCCTATGTGCGCCATCGCCCATCCTCAAGCAGGTTTGACCGGTGGGGCCCTCTGCCCCGTTCTCACATTCCACTGCCATTGCTTCTGGAGGGGGGAGGGGGGGCAGGAGCAGTATCAGCTTCATCAGCAGCAACTGAAGTCTAGAGTGGCTTATGAGCAGTTTTCTTCACCCGCCTACTGAAGAAACTACTCACCAGCAGCAGGTAGACATAGAGCAGAACCTGAACCAGCAGGTGGTGGCATGCTTGGACAGAACCCTGCCACCCCAGTTTGAAGATCCACAGGACTACTGGGCAGCCAAACTGGATTTGTGGCCGCAACTGGCAGAGTTGGCCCTGGAAAAGTTGTCCTGCCCGGCAAGTACTGTGGCATCAGAGCAGGTATTTAGTGCAGCGGGGGCCATAGTTACCCCAAGAAGAATTTGCCTGTCCACCCAAAATGTGGAGAGACTGACCTTTGTCAAGATTAATCAGGCGTGGATCAGCCAGGATTTCCACCCACCAATGCCTAATGCATCAGACTAGATCTGGCTATCTGCCTCAGCTACTATTGCTACTGATGCTGCCACCCGCCTGATGACACACATCTGATGCCAAGTGCTCCTTCTTTCACTCACCATCTTTAGCGGGTACTGGTATTGCCACCCACTTCCACACTATGTATGTCACTTTGCCACTCTGTGGCCTCCTGATGCTGCTGTCACCTCCACACTATGTCACCTTGCCACTCTGTGGTCTCCTCATGCTGCTGCCACCTCCACACTATGTCACCTTGCCAGTCTGTGGTCTTCTGGTGCTGCTGCCACCTCCACACTGTCATTGTGCCACTCTGCGGCCTCCTGATGCTTCCGCCACCTCCAGACTCTGTCATTGGGCCACTCTGTGGTCTCCTCATGCTGCTTCCACCTCACCACTATGTCATAGGGCCACCCTGTGGACTTCTCAAGCTGTTCCCACCCTCCCCACTTCATGACTGGACCAATATTTTGACTTTTGGCCTGGCTGACATCATCATTTATTTGACCCTTCTTCTGATCTGTCAGAAAGAAGCAAAAATGAGACGCACCGGATCCTGTCTGTGGTAGCAGCTGTAAGGCTTGTATGGTCCCATCAGAATTGGCTTGTGATTGTGTTCATCCCTGTTTTGGATCCACTCCTGTTTTTTTGGGCATTATTATTAATACTGATGGATTACTGACCAAATGCTGACCGAGTGAAGGCGAATGCTACACAGACAGGGTCCGTTATTGTTCTGACGGATCAGAGGAAGGGTAAAAAAATCAGTGATGACAACCCAAACTTACTGCTGACACCCTCTCCACTCTGTCGGGGGGCTCTACTTGTATAAGCGTTTAATAGAACAGGTTCTGTAGACATCTATATGGAATCAGCTGACGATGGTGTAAAAGGAGTGTGCTTCTTCTTGCCGCTAACATTGACCTGTAAGGCTGAGTTCACACTTGAGTTATTTAGTCAGTTTTAGCCCCATGACTGCCCAAATAAGTGAAGTGTGCAGTGATTCTAAGAGCGACGCCTGCCATCTGCATGTCATACTGACTCACAGTATAATTTCACTACCAGAGCAGACTCCTTATGCGTGTTACTTCAAGGAACAGTGGTCTACACCAATATAATGTCTCTCTGCAGCCAGGAAATAGCTGTTCAGATTGAAGCGATTTTATTTATTTTTTAATTCGGCAAACTGGCCGAATTGAATATTTGAAAAATTCGCTTATCAAAAAACGATATTGAGAAAACCATCCATAGATTGTTCACACTTAGGGCTTAATCACACGGCCATTGTGGTTCCGAAGACACAGACAGAAACACCACAGAAGCACTCTGCAATGCTTCCGTGGAGTTCCGATCCGTGCTTCCGTTCCACATCTCTGTGATTGCGGTATTTCTCCTGTGTAACGTTTCCACATTGCAAATACCTGTGACATTCCCTGTAATTTTATATTAGCAGCTGCTGACATCAGCAACATTATCTGCAGTATTTCTCCTGTGTAACGTTTCCACATCCCAAATACCTTTTTTTATTTTTTTGTGCATACGCTTACAAATCCTACGCTATTGTAAGTGTGACATACTTGCTAGCATATATAACATTCGCTCATCAAAAATATTGAGAAATAGAATGTTCACACTTAGGGCTTATTCACACGGCCATTGTGGTTTCCGTTCCGTGCATTGGGGACCCCAATTTGCGGCCCCCAATGCACAGGAAAAAGGCAGTGCGGCAGCAGGGACAGATCGAGACCCATTGTACTTGAATGGGTCCGTGATCCGTCCGCACCGCAAAAAAATTGAGCAAGTTCTATTTTTCTGCGGTGCGGAGGCACGGACAGAAACACCACAGAAGCACCCTGTAATGCTTCCGTGGGGTTTTGATCCGTGCTTCCATTCCACATCTCTGTGATTGCGGACCCATTTAAGTGTGTATGTGGGCCGCAGTACGGCCACAGAACCACAACGGCCGTGTGAACAAACCCTTAGGCTGGGTTCACACCTGAACGTTTTACAGCGCATTCCTACGCGCTGTAAAACGCTCAACAAGGAGAAACCAATGCTTCCCTATGGGAATGGTTCTCACCTTGGCGTTTTACAGCGCGTACGATCGCGCTGTAAAACGCCCGATGCCCCAAGAAGTACATGAGCTTCTTTGGGGCGTCTTGTCGCGCGTTCCCGTACATAGACTTTCGGGAAAGCGTGACAATGGGCATTCGCTTGTCTCTGTATGCGCGATTGCAAACGCCGGTACAATCGCTCATACAGAGCGCTCCTTTCAGAACGCTCAGGTGTGAACCCAGCGTTAGGCTGGGTTCACACTTGAGCGTTTTACAGCGCGTTCCTACGAGCTGTAAAACGCTCAACAAGGAGAAACCAATGCTTCCCTATCGGCATGGTTCTCACCTGGGCGTTTTACAGCGCATACGATCGCGCTGTAAAACGCCCGACGCCCCAAGAAGTACATGAGCTTCTTTGGGGCGTCTTGTCGCGCGTTCCCGTACATAGACTTTCGGGAACGCGCGACAATGGGCGTTCGCTTGTCTCTGTATGCGCGATTGCAAACGCCGGTACAATCGCGCATACAGAGCGTTCCATCGCGAACGCTCAGGTGTGAACCCAGCGCCAATCTCAACACCCCTGCAGAATAGCTGTTTGAAAAGGACATGATGTTCTGGTAAGTGGTGCAACCTCATCCTCTCTGCTTAGTCCTTTGCCTCTCTGCTTGGTAACTTGTGAGGAGGCCACACCGCAGCTGATTAATGGTGGTGACTGGTGTCGGGCCCCCACCAACTGATGACTTAACCTGAGAATAGGACATTAACATTCTACTCACGGAAAACTCCTTTAATATATGATAAAAAGGTTTGAGGGTAGTGTCCCTTTAAGGAGGGCTAACTAGGGATAAATGTATGTATATATACGGTACAAGGTAATGAGGAGATTTTACTAACTGTATGTGAAACGGAGCTGTTGCTTTTCACACAATGCGATGTTGTTACTTTAACAAGGCAGTCTATGTGCTTATATCAGCAGTAGCTTCTTGTTTCAGACATAATTATGATGTGTTGCCTGAGTGACAACTGCTCCAAGTCATTATGATAATGGCTAGCTGGCTGAAATCCCAATTTGTTGGTAACCCGCGATAACAATCACAGAACTGTTTAGAATGTCACTTATTCCCAGTTATTACGTACAGTGATCTGTGAGATGGAGCGTGCACATATGTACAAGATGGCAGAAAGCGATTATGATCTATCACTTCTTGTCTCTAAAACCACATTTTACAGGACAATTTGAAGTCAGAATACAAGTGCGGATACGTAAGTATACAAAGGCTCTTACTGGATTTTTATGATAAGCTTGTTGAGGCATGCAGGGGTTCCTGCACTCTAAATGAAAGAGGTCAGTGTGCGCCTCTGCTCTTCATTAAGCAGACATGCTGCATCTATTATTTCTATGAATAGATGCATGGATTGTGTATCAGAAATGTTAATATCACAGCTCACAGCTAGAAAATGCCAGCTTTGTTTTCAGCTCACTGCTTTTATAAAAAGGGAAAAGGAAAGGTTACAATTAGTGTTGATCGAGCATGATCGGCCGAACAGAAGTTCGTCTCGAGAATCCCGCATGTGCTCGAGTGCAATGCTCGAGTCTCCTCCCCGCAGCTACTCAGCCAATAAATGTGTAGGTAAGTACTGCCATTCACTGTTAGGCCTCATGCACACGACCGTTCCGTCATTTTTCACAGTTTAGCGGAGGTCCTATTCATTTCTATGGAGCTGTGAAAAAAAACTGATAGTCCTCAGTTTTTTCTCTGCGTCCGTGATCCGTGATTCCAGTCCGTCAAAAAATATAACCTGTCCTAATCTTGTCAGTGGAAAACGGAGAACGGACCCATTCAAGTCAATGGGTCAGTCAAAAAAAAACAGATGCACAACTGTTATGTCATCCGTGTCCGCTTTTTTCTACAAGACCTTGGTGCAATATAATTACACTTTTCATTAACCTTTCTTTTTTTCCCCCTGTCAGACACAAGGAAACACAACTGAAGCAAAATCGGACACGGACCACTGAAGCCAAATCACTGACAGTGAAAAAACACTGTCGTGTGCATGAGGCCTAATGCCGTAGCCATGTTGGTTACTGGCATTACAGTGATTGGCAGGCCGGAACGCATCATCAAGTGCTATACAGCACCAGATGACACGTGTTCGGCTCAGTGTTAGTCAGGGAGAGCTGTGCTGACGAAGGGAAAGATAGTGTAGGGAGTGATTTATTTTATTTTTTTAAGCTGAAAAACTTGTCAGAGACCCAAAAGTCCTTTTAAGGACTATTGTTGTGTGTGGCAGCAGCAATATATATTTTTAGCACAACCTGCACTAAATTGATAAAACTTTACAGACCCAAAAGTCCTTTTAAGGACTATTGTGTGTGGCAGCAATATCTATTTTTAGCGCATCCTGCTCTAAATAGCATACAATAGTTAGGCCGCTGCAGACAGCGACGATATCTGCGCTACATCTCCTGTGTAATGTGTGCGCATCCCAAAAATATCTGTGACATCCAGTGTACTTCTTCTGTAGATGGTGTGCGCTGCGGACAGTGACATTAGCTGCGCTACATCTCCTGTTTAACGTGTGTACATCCAAAAAATATCAGTGACATCTAGTGTACTTTTTCCATAAACGGTGTCCACTGCGGACAGTGACATTACCTGGGGTACATCTCCTGTGTAACGTTTCCACATCCCAAATACCTGTGACATTCCCTGTAATTTTTATATTAGCCGCTGCTGTGATCAGCGAAATTATCTGCGAAATTTCTCCTGTGTAACATTTCCACATCCAAAATACCTGTGACGTTCCCTGTAACTTTATATTAGACGCTGCTGACATCAGCGACATTATCTGCAGTATATCTCCTGTGTGACATTTCTACATCCCAAATACCTGTTTTAATTTTTTTGCGCATACACTTACAAATCCTACGCTACTGTACGTGTGACATACTTTCAATGCTTTCAATGCTCACAATTATGCTTTGCATGTGGAAGAGGTGGAAATGGGGAAAGACATTATACAGGGTGATAGTCAGACCACCCTCAGTTTGTCTTCTGCCTCCGCTACAGAGTGTAGTACCCATGGAAATTTAATTCCATCTGCTCAGCGTGGATGGGCAGAAGAGGAGGAAGAGAATGGGGAGATTGAGGGTCATCCTCCTGATGACGACAGCAAAGTCTTGCCTGTTGGGACTTTGGCACGCATGTCTAACTTTATGCTAGGCTGCCTTTCCCATGACCAACGTGTTTTCACATTTTGGACAACACGGATTACTGGTTGTTCACCCTTCCCGACCCCCGCTACAAAGAGAACTTCTCATCTCTCATTTCTGTGGTGGAGAGGACGAGCAAAATGGTGCAATACCAGAAGGTCCTTGTGGAAAAATTGCTCCAAATATTTCCAGCTGACAACGCTGGCGGCAGAGTAAGTAGTTCCTTTGGCAACCGAGGAGGGGACACAAGTGGAACACACAGCAGTTCCAACAGAGGCAGGGCAACACTCTCCAAAGCCTGGGACAGTTAATGACACCCCGCCAGCACCCTCACCCTGATGCGTGACCTAGTGTCACAAGGAGGGAAAATTTTTGGAAGATAGTGAAGAAGTACATAGAAGACTGTGTCAGCGTCCTTAATGATCCCTCTGTGCCTTACAACTACTGGGTGCCCAAATTGGATACGTGGCATCAACTGGCACTCTACGCCTTGGAGGTGCTGGCCTGCACTGTCACCAGCGTTTTGTCAGAGCGGGTATTTAGTGCTGCTGGGGGCATAACTGATAAGCGCATCCGCCTGTCAACTAAAAATGCTGACAGGTTGACTCTTATAAAAATGAACAAGGTCTGGATTGCCCCTGACTTCTCTTCCCCCTCCAGAGGAAAGCGGCTGAACATAAAGGCACTTTAAATGTGTTTTTTATAATGTACTGAGTATACTTTATTCCCATGTATCCCCTTCCGCAACAAAAAGGGTATATGGTTCAATCTTCCTTTTCTCATCCTCCTCCTTCTCTTCCATCATATCAACATGCTTATTAGTCTGCCCTCGCTCCTAATGTTGTAGAGGGTCAGCTCACCTGCAGGTTTTCGCATTTAATGTTTTAGAGGGTCAGCTCATCAGCAGGCCCTCAACTACAATCTTTTAGAGGGTCAGCTCCCCTGCAGGCCCTTACCTACAATCTTTTAGAGGGTCAGCTCACCAGCAGGCCCTCGCATATAATGTTTTAGAGGGTCAGCTCACCAGCAGGCCCTCACCTACAATCTTTTAGAAGGTCAGCTCAACTGCAGGCCCTCGGATATAATGTTTTAGAGGGTCAGCTCACCAGCAGACCCTCACCTATAATCTTTTAGAGGGTCAGATCACCTGTAGGCCTTTGCATATAATGTTTAGGAGGGTCAGCTTACCAGCAGTCCCTCACCTACAATGTTTTAGAGGGTCAGCTCACCAGCAGGCCCTTGCATATAATGTTTTTGAGGGTCAGCTCACCAGCAGGCCCTCAACCATAATGTTTTACCGGGTCAGCTCACCAGCAGCCCCTCGCCCATAATTATTTCAATAGTTAGCTAAGCAGCAGGCATGCGCCCATAATTTTTTATATTGTCAACTCAGCAGCAGGCATTCGCCCATAATTTTTTTCGATGCTCAGATTAGCAGCAGGCACTCGCCCCTATTGTTTTAGATAGTAGGATCAGCAGCAGGCCCTCGCCCCTAATGTTATAGGGTCACCAGCAGGCCCTTGCTCCTAATGTTTTTGAGGGTCACCAGCAGGCTATGAATCATAATTTTTCAAGGGTGTATGATGCCCTCCTTTATGTGTAATAAAGGGTGTATTGGAGTGCCAGTTCCTTTTCATTTTTGGAAGCCCTTTCCCTTAGTGCATAGGCTTTATGAGTGTAGGAGTCCCACTACCTGAACAATTGTACCACAATGTGAATGAGGCCCTCCTTTATGTGATATACAGGTTGTATCTGAGTGCCTCTTTCTTGTAATTTTTGGCAGCACCTGCACTTTATACACAAGTAAATATACAGGAAAGAATGTTTCCTAACAATTTTTCCTCTAAAATCGATTTTATCTTCGGTTTTGTGCGTTTTATGGTCAGTCTGTAAAAGTGGCGTACTACTCGGACAACATCGTACCCAGCAGCGACCTGGAAGTCCAAGATGCATCCAGACATCCACCCTATGCTGTTCCCGAACCATTTTGGTGGTGTTTCCATCAATTTCCGACCTTCTCCGATGAACCAGACACGGCGGTGCTCATGGTTGTTATTGCCAAGGTTTTGTCAGTGGCCCCCTCTCTCACTATATTTCAATTTGCCCTATATATTTCTTTTTTTGCCCCTCTCTGTATATATTTAATTCATTTTGCCCCCTCATTATTTGCTGGCTGCTACCCCCTGCCCTCATATGTCCGGTGCCGCCTGCCGCACGACTGATCATCCCCCCATATGAAGCCGGTGTGTGCCATACATTAAACAAACAACAAAAAAATGATCAACTGTTCCTTTCACAGCTCCCTACTCACGGGCTAAGAGCTTCAGTTGCGCAATCCCGTTGGTCACTCTGCAGCGCGCCACCACGTCATTCCAGCTGTGATCCCACGAGTGAGAGACCCGTGACCCACAGCGAGTCTGTCTTGCGCACCACCCGAGGGCCCGCCATGCACTTGCAGGGCTGCCTCCGCCCCTGACTTGAACATAGGTTGGTGAAATTTCCAGCTCCTGGAAACAGAGACAATCATCTGCTATATCTGAACGACATGTTAGATAATTCTATAGCTGCAATCATGGTGTCATAAACTCCATTGTAACCAATTCATCAACTTACTTCCAATAAATACAACACTCAAAGTAAAATTAATCATTTTTATTTATTTTCTTTCTTTTATTCGTTGGATAAAATTGGCCACGGTGTTACTTACGTTACTTAATAAATATTTAAACAGAAATAAATCTGCTAAACCAATTCAATAAATATTAACTCCACCTAGTCCACTCAAAGAGTGACTATTACTCCATATAAATAATTAAAACCAACTAGTCCGCTCGAAGAGTGACTATTACCCCAAGCTAACACCGTGACATATATTTAAAAAGGGGGATGGGGGGGAGGGGGTTTCTTTGCTTGCTGCTCACCAACTGACAATTAACCGTTCGATCCTTTCCTTTTATAGTTACTCACGTGAGGACCGTTGAACTATTCTCCAATCAGGAAAAGGTTTTCATACAAGTCCAGATCGCACGAGGCATCTGTTACCAGCAAAGACTCAGATCGCAATAGCATCTGTTACCAGGTAAGAATATAAATAATATTAATTGCACATGCATTTAAAGGTGTCATGACACCATGTCACCCCTAATTGCATGCACAATCAGGTTTGTCCATACTAATGTCCTCAAGGCCCCTAAGGTATATGCTAGTTGTTCAATAGGAAGCCACACCACTGCCACATTAGAAGAAAATAGATATAGATATTTGCTTTGATCATTGACATTTACTTACAAAATTTTTGTTACAGCAGTGGTCCCTGATTCACCAGTCTCAGGTTTCTGTATCCCAGCGGTATGGTCCCTCCTCCTGCTCTTCCCTTCCTAGCAAGATTGCTCTGTCCCTCCTCAAAGGCCTCTCCCCCTTTGCTCGTAGGGCGCATGCACACTCCATCCAGCTGTTAAGAAGCCAGCACACACACCCTAACCTGCTCCAGTCTATGGCTGGCAGTGGCTACCTTGGAATACTTAAGACACCTTCCCCTGTGGGATGGTAGTTCTTGCAAAGGTGTGCTGTATTAATTTGTCTACTCAAGTACTGTTAACTGGATATTGATCCTTAACTGCCTGACCTCACCTGTGCCTGACCAATCACTGCCTGCCCTGACCTGTCCCTGACTAGTTTTGCCTGATCCCTCAGTGCTCTAGGCCAGTGTCTCTTGAGCACTGTAGGTCAGGTGTCAATCATACTGAGACTACTCCAGGAGGTATTTGCCTGGTGGTTCCCCTGCAGTGAAGTCCAGATCCCTATACAGGGGAAAACCAGGGGACTGCCAGTATAACACGCTTATGAGTAGCTCATAGTCAAATCTGTTGGTTGACACAGTGGCTCCACACCCACTGCAGTAACAGGTTGTCTTATTTCAACAACACCGTTTTCAATAAAAGCCTGCAGGTTTGGTTTTAGGATGTACTGCTGTCCATACATTTCCACTGTAACTACTGAAATGCAAGTATGCAATAGTCTCTCTTTGTTAGTTGCACTCTGCTCTGCTTAATTGGGAGTAAGGTCCCGTTACTATTGCATCCATAGGGCAGGGAAAAGGGCTTTCAAAATAAAATGCAGCTAAACTTCTTACTTAGTGAACAGCATCTACTAGGCTACTTTCACACTAGCGTTTTTTCCGAATCCGTCATGGATCTGCAAAAACACTTCCTTTACAATAATACAAACGCATGCATCCGTCATGAACGGATCCGGTTGTATTATGTCTTCTATAGCCATGACGGATCCATCTTGAACAACATTGAAAGTCAATGGGGGACGGATCGGTTTTTTATTGTGCCAGAGAAAACAGGTCTGTCCCCATTGACTTACATTGTGTGCCAGGACGGATCCGCTTGTCTCCGCTTCATCAGGCAGGCAGCGTTTTGGTGTCTGTCTCCAGAGCGGAATGGTGACTAAATGGAGGCAAACTTATGCATTCTGAGCGGATCATTTTCCATTCAGAATGCATTAGGACAAAACTGATCCGTTTTGGACCACTTGTGAGATCCCAAGACGGATCTCGGAAACGGAAAGCCAAAACGCTAGTGGGAAAGTAGCCTTAATTAAAAAGCAAGGACTTGTAATGCAATCAGCCGTTATGCATTGTACTGGCCCTTGAACACTGACCTGAACTCGGGGCCCCGCATGACGATGGCACAGTGACTGACATGCACAAAGCAGGGTTAACAAAAACTGGTGTTTGCTAGCTTGGCAGTTACAGTCTGACTCACTAATAGGCTTATTGATCACAACAATTATTTACAGAGGCTCTAGACTAATTTACGCTTTTTGGCAGAGGCATAGTGTACACAATAATGCCCAACTTAAATGCAGTTTGCTCTACTCTACCACAAAACCATGTCAATGCAGCTTTACCTTCTTAGGCCTTCAACTGGTGGACAGACTGACTGGTCACACTTGTCTCAGTCACAAATACTCAGTGCCACTTTAAGGCAGAACAGCAGGCCCAATATTATCACGGAATAATCAGTCAGGTTTGGTGTAGGGTGGAAAATATTTTGCTCTGGGATATCATCAAGCTATGGTGGCCCTATTCCAACAAGCACCTTTCCCTGATTACTAATTATATCATGGGCAGGAGCAGTGGCATACATAGGGAAGTATGGTCCCCATAGAAAGAATCAAACCAGCCCCCCAACCCTTCCATAGGACAGAAGGGTTTCTGCCTAAACCCGTTTCAATGACCCTTAGGCCATTTTTCCACTTCCTCATTTACTAAAAGTTGTTCCTTTAGAGGGTAGAGATAATACAAACTAGGACTGGGCCCCCTCTTGCCCTGGGCCCCATAGCAGTTGCATGGTCTGCCGCTATGGTAGTTACGCCCCTGGGCAGGAGCATGTTTAACAGACATCTCTCTGTTCCTCACTCTTACTAGCTACTACCACAAGTTGATAAAAACATTGAGGGAGATTTATCAAACTGGTGTAAAGTAGATCTGGCTTAGTTGCCCATAGAAACCAATAAGATTCCACCTTTCATTTTCCAAAGGAGCTGTGAAAAATGAAAGGCGGAATCTGATTGGTTGCTATGGGCACCTAAGCCAGTTCTACGTTACACCAGTTTGATAAATCTGCCCCATCCATCTTGAATAACTTTGCTCCTCTTAAATGTGCTTGTTTGGGGTCAACTTTGTATTCTTACACATTACTGTCACTTAGCCAGTGCCTGCACCTAAACCTTAAAGCAACAGTGTACATCCAAATATTGCATGCATTTTGCATAATATATACAGCTTACATGTGTGTATATCTTGAAAAGAGCCTATAATTAAAAAGGATGCTTTGACTAATTTGTGTTATTTTCAACCCCCTTACAGATTTGGACCTGTTGCAGTTTTTAGGAAATCCTGTGTGCCCAAAGAATGATGTGGCTTTAACTTGCACTGTTTAAATTGGATATCTTGAAGGGGTTCTATAGTCAGTACATGTTGATAACCTATCCTTAGGACAGATAAAATATAACCGAATGAAAGCAGCACCAATATCCCTCAAGATCTCCACAGGAATGCACTCGCCGACCATTGGCCGTAGATCCAAAACAGACGCTCCAATTCAATAGTGTAAAAACGAAGAAGATGGCAGCAAATCCTCCATGATCTCTTTTATTAAGTGTCCAATACAGGTACAAATTGCAAAAATAGTGCAATGTTTCGACTAATCCATAGTCTTTTTCAGCACACCCGCTGATCAGGAGGAGGAACACTGCTTCCTCTTCAAGATTACACTGTGCTTCATCTCACTTGCAGCGGATGTGCAGTGTAATTACAAGTGCTCGTCCCACTCAAGTGGACACGCAGTGTAATCTTGAAGAAGAAGCAGCACTCACATGAGCGCCACCTCCTGTTCAAACAGCTGATCGGAGGGCGTGCCAGGAGTTGGACCCCCACGGATCGGATATTGATGACCAAGTCTGAGCTATTAATGGATTTAATCATTGTATTTCCTTTCAGTACAACTCTGGATTATACTGGGGATAATGATACTTTTAGCGTCCTTAAAGGGTTTTTCTCATCTCAGACAATGGTGACATATCGCTAGAATATGCCCCCATTGTCTTATAGGTGTGGGTCCCACCACTGGAACCCGCACCTATATTGAGAACGGAGCCCCGAAAGTGAAGGAGAGTGCACTGCGCATGCGCAGCCGCCCTCCATTCATTTCTATGGGGCCGCCGAAAAATAGCAGAGTGCTGGCTCGGCTATTGCCGTCTGCCCCATAGAAATGAATAGGAGCATGGGCCGCGCATGCGCGGCACGCTCCCATTCACTTCTATGGGAGAAGCGGGGATTAGCGCTTGGGGGTCGACAGACCCCGGGAAATCTCGGGTCCTGCAGCCACAGCGCTCCCCGCTCCGTTCTCGATATAGGTGCGGGTCCCAGTGGTGGGACCCGCACCTATCAGGTAATGGGGGCATATCCTAGCGATATGCCCCCATTGTCTAAGATGGTAATACCCCTTTAACGATGATATAGAAAAATGGAGATTTAAAATCATTATTATCTGAATGAAATAGATACAGACTAAAATATGCGAGACAGTGAAACAGTAATATGGTATTCAGTTATCCCAAGAGTGTCTGGACCATCTGGTTGTTAAAAATACACTGACATATTGCAGACATTTGTGTTTTTGCTATAAGGCTATGTTAATACCTTTCCTTACATAGTACAATCTGAAGAGGAAACTAGAATTAGCCGGCCAGGAAAGGAGGGGTAGGGGGTGAATGGTGACATCAATATACAATCTGTCAGGGTCTAAACTGGATCATAAGTTAGTATAACTATGCAGCAGTCTTTTATTGTCTAATATCATCCATGGTAATCACTGACTACAAAATTACAGATAATGATCACTTATATCGTCAACTACCACTCTACTCACTGGTAGTAGGGATTTATCGTCTTCCTTTCGGATTGCATGGCTACTGTGAGAGACCTTTAAACTGCCACCAATCAACTTCTTATATTGTCAATCAGCACTCATTGAGGGCGAGGAATCAGTCCATGTGAATATACCCCTACCCAGAATTTGCCTCTGTATAATCAGCCGCATACTCTGCAGCAGATCCTTCCTCAGTTTCTGACGTGATTTTTCCTCTTGGATAGAGTTGAGCGAACACCTGGATGTTCGGGTTTGAGAAGTTCGGCCGAACTTCCCGGAAATGTTCGGGTTCGGGATCCGAACCCGATCCGAACTTCGTCCCGAACCCGAACCCCATTGAAGTCAATGGGGACCCGAACTTTTCGGCACTAAAAAGGCTGTAAAAAAGCCCAGGAAAGAGCTAGAGGGCTGCAAAAGGCAGCAACATGTAGGTAAATCCCCTGCAAACAAATGTGGATAGGGAAATGAATAAAAATAAAAATAAAATAAATAAAAATTAACCAATATCAATTGGAGATCGGCTTCACGTCAGCCACCACTGCAACAGTCCATTGTCAGATATTTAGGCCCAGCACCCAGGCAGAGGAGAGAGGTCCCGTAACAGAGGATCTGGCTTCATGTCAGCAGAGAATCAGTCTGCATGTCATAGCAGAGAATCAGGCTTCACGTCAGCCACCACTGCAATAGTCCATTGGCATATATTTAGGCCCAGCACCCAGGCAGAGGAGAGAGGTCCCGTAACAGAGGATCTGGCTTCATGTCAGCAGAGAATCAGTCTGCATGTTATAGCAGAGAATCAGGCTTCACGTCAGCCACCACTGCAACAGTCCATTGTCATATATTTAGGCCCAGCACACAGGCAGAGGAGAGAGGTCCCGTAACAGAGAATCTGTCTTCATGTCAGCAGAGAATCAGTCTGCATGTCATAGCAGAGAATCAGGCTTCACGTCAGCCACCACTGCAACAGTCCATTGTCAGATATTTAGGCCCAGCACCCAGGCAGAGGAGAGAGGTCCCGTAACAGAGAATCTGGCTTCATGTCAGCAGAGAATCAGTCTGCATGTCATAGCAGAGAATCAGGCTTCACGTCAGCCACCACTGCAACAGTCCATTGGCATATATTTAGGCCCAGCACCCAGGCAGAGGAGAGAGGTCCCGTAACAGAGGATCTGGCTTCATGTCAGCAGAGAATCAGTCTGCATGTCATAGCAGAGAATCAGGCTTCACGTCAGCCACCACTGCAACAGTCCATTGGCATATATTTAGGCCCAGCACCCAGGCAGAGGAGAGAGGTCCCGTAACAGATACTCTGGCTTCATGTCAGCAGAGAATCAGTCTGCATGTCATAGCAAAGAATCAGGCTTCACGTCAGCCACCACTGCAACAGTCCATTGTCATATATTTAGGCCCAGCACACAGGCAGAGGAGAGAGGTCCCGTAACAGAGAATCTGGCTTCATGTCAGCAGAGAATCAGTCTGCATGTCATGGCAGAGAATCAGGCTTCACGTCAGCCACCACTGCAACAGTCCATTGGCATATATTTAGGCCCAGCACGCAGGCAGAGGAGAGAGGTCCCGTAACAGAGGATCTGGCTTCATGTCAGCAGAGAATCAGTCTGCATGTCATAGCAGAGAATCAGGCTTCACGTCAGCCACCACTGCAACAGTCCATTGTCATATATTTAGGCCCAGCACACAGGCAGAGGAGAGAGGTCCCGTAACAGAGAATCTGTCTTCATGTCAGCAGAGAATTAGTCTGCATGTCATAGCAGAAAATCAGGCTTCACGTCAGCCACCACTGCAACAGTCCATTGTCAGATATTTAGGCCCAGCACCCAGGCAGAGGAGAGAGGTCCCGTAACAGAGAATCTGGCTTCATGTCAGCAGAGAATTAGTCTGCATGTCATAGCAGAAAATCAGGCTTCACGTCAGCCACCACTGCAACAGTCCATTGTCAGATATTTAGGCCCAGCACCCAGGCAGAGGAGAGAGGTCCCGTAACAGAGAATCTGGCTTCATGTCAGCAGAGAATTAGTCTGCATGTCATAGCAGAGAATCAGGCTTCACGTCACCCAACATTGGAACAGTCCATTGGCATATATTTAGGCCCCGGCACCCAGACAGAGGAGAGGTTCATTCAACTTTGGGTAGCCTCGCAATATAATGGTAAAATGAAAATAAAAATAGGATTGAATGAGGAAGTGCCCTGGAGTACAATAATATATGGTTAAGGGGAGGTAGTTAATGTCTAATCTGCACAAGGGATGGACAGGTCCTGTGGGATCCATGCCTGGTTCATTTTTATGAACGTCAGCTTGTCCACATTGGCTGTAGACAGGAGGCTGCATTTGTCTGTAATGACGCCCCCTGCCGTGCTGAATACACGTTCAGACAAAACGCTGGCCGCCGGGCAGGCCAGCACCTCCAAGGCATAAAAGGCTAGCTCTGGCCACGTGGACAATTTAGAGACCCAGAAGATGAATGGGGCCGAACCATCAGTCAGTACATGAAGGGGTGTGCACACGTACTGTTCCACCATGTTAGTGAAATGTTGCCTCCTGCTAACACGTTGCGTATCAGGTGGTGGTGCAGTTAGCTGTGGCGTGTTGACAAAAGTTTTCCACATCTCTGCCATGCTAACCCTGCCCTCAGAGGAGCTGGCCGTGACACAGCTGCCTTGGCGACCTCTTGCTCCTCCTCTGCCTTGGCCTTGGGCTTCCACTTGTTCCCCTGTGACATTTGGGAATGCTCTCAGTAGCGCGTCTACCAACGTGCGCTTGTACTCGCGCATCTTCCTATCACGCTCCAGTGCAGGAAGTAAGGTGGGCACATTGTCTTTGTAGCATGGATCCAGCAGGGTGGCAACCCAGTAGTCCACACACGTTAAAATGTGGGCAACTCTGCTGTCGTTGCGCAGGCACTGCAGCATGTAGTCGCTCATGTGTGCCAGGCTGCCCAGGGGTAAGGACAAGCTGTCCTCTGTGGGAGGCGTATCGTCATCGTCCTGCTGGGTGCCACCCCGCTGTGACCATGCTTCATCCTCATCCTCCTCCACCTCCTCCTCATCCTCGTCCTCCTCGTCCTCCAGTAGTGGGCCCTCGCTGGCCACTTTTGTACCTGGCCTCTGCTGTTGCAAAAAACCTCCCTCTAAGTCAGTTCGAAGAGACTGGCCTGAAAGTGCTAAAAATGACCCCTCTTCCTCCTCCTCCTCCTCCTCCTGGGCCACCTCCTCTTCCATCATCGCCCTAAGTGTTTTCTCAAGGAGACATAGAAGTGGTATTGTAACGCTGATAACGGCGTCATCGCCACTGGCCATGTTGGTGGAGTACTCGAAACAGCGCAACAGGGCACACAGGTCTCGCATGGAGGCCCAGTCATTGGTGGTGAAGTGGTGCTGTTCCGTAGTGCGACTGACCCGTGCGTGCTGCAGCTGAAACTCCACTATGGCCTGCTGCTGCTCGCACAGTCTGTCCAGCATGTGCAAGGTGGAGTTCCACCTGGTGGGCACATCGCATATGAGGCGGTGAGCGGGATTGCCGAAGTTACTCTGCAGCACTGACAGGCGAGCAGCGGCAGGATGTGAACTCCGGAAGCGCGAACAGACGGCCCGCACTTTATGCAGCAGCTCTGACATGTCGGGGTAGTTGTGAATGAACTTCTGCACCACCAAATTCAGCACATGCGCCAAGCAAGGGATGTGCGTCAAACCGGCTAGTCCCAGAGCTGCAACGAGATTTCGCCCATTATCGCACACCACCAGGCCGGGCTTGAGGCTCACCGGCAGCAACCACTCGTCGGTCTGTTGTTCTATACCCCGCCACAACTCCTGTGCGGTGTGGGGCCTGTCCCCCAAACATATGAGTTTCAGAATGGCCTGCTGACGTTTACCCCGGGCTGTGCTGAAGTTGGTGGTGAAGGTGTGTGGCTGACTGGATGAGCAGGTGGAAGAAGAGGAGGAGGAAGCCGAGAAGGAGGAGGTGGCAACAGGAGGCAAAGAATGTTGCCCTACGATCCTTGGCGGCGGAAGGACGCGCGCCAAACAGCTCTCTGTCTGGGGCCCAGCTGCCACTACATTTACCCAGTGTGCAGTTAGGGAGATATAGCGTCCCTGGCCCTGCTTACTGGTCCACGTATCTGTGGTTAGGTGGACCTTGCCACAGATGGCGTTGCGCAGTGCACACTTGATTTTATCGGATACTTGGTTGTGCAGGGAAGGCACGCCTCTCTTGGAGAAGTAGTGCCGGCTAGGAACAACATACTGTGGGACAGCAAGCGACATGAGCTGTTTGAAGCTGTCTGTGTCCACCAGCCTAAATGACAGCATTTCATAGGCCAGTAGTTTAGAAATGCTGGCATTCAGGGCCAGGGATCGAGGGTGGCTAGGTGGGAATTTACGCTTTCTCTCAAATGTTTGTGAGATGGAGAGCTGAACGCTGCCGTGTGACATGGTTGAGATGCTTGGTGACGGAGGTGGTGGTGGTGTTGGTGGTACATCCCCTGTTTGCTGGGCGGCAGGTGCCAACGTTCCTCCAGAGGCGGAGGAAGAGGCCGAGGCGGCAGCAGCAGAAGAGGCCGAGGCGGCAGCAGCAGAAGAGGCCGAGGCGGCAGCAGCAGAAGAGGTAGCAGGGGGAGCCTGAGTGACTTCCTTGTTTTTAAGGTGTTTACTCCACTGCAGTTCATGCTTTGCATGCAGGTGCCTGGTCATGCAGGTTGTGCTAAGGTTCAGAACGTTAATGCCTCGCTTCAGGCTCTGATGGCACAGCGTGCAAACCACTCGGGTCTCGTCACATTGTTTGAAGAAGTGCCATGCCAGGGAACTCCTTGAAGCTGCCTTTGGGGTGCTCGGTCCCAGATGGCGGCGGTCAGTAGCAGGTGGAGTCTCTTGGCGGCGGGTGTTCTTCTTTTGCCCACTGCTCCCTCTTTTGCTACGCTGTTGGCTCGGTCTCACCACTGCCTCTTCCTCCGAACTGTGAAAGTCAGTGGCACGACCTTCATTCCATGTGGGGTCTAGGACCTCATCGTCCCCTGCATCGTTTTCCACCCAGTCTTGATCCCTGACCTCCTGTTCAGTCTGCACACTGCAGAAAGACGCAGCAGTTGGCACGTGTGTTTCATCATCATCAGAGACATCCTGAGGTGGTATTCCCATGTTCTCATAATCAGGAAACATAAGTGGTTGTGCGTCAGTGCATTCTATGTCTTCCACCGATGGGGAAGGGCTGGGTGGATGCCCTTGGGAAACCCTGCCAGCGGAGTCTTCAAACAGCATAAGAGACTGCTGCATAACTTGAGGCTCAGACAGTTTCCCTGGTATGCATGGGGGTGATGTGACAGACTGATGGGCTTGGTTTTCAGGCGCCATCTGTGCGCTTTCTGCAGAAGACTGGGTGGGAGATAATGTGAACGTGCTGGATCCACTGTCGGCCACCCAATTGACTAATGCCTGTACCTGCTCAGGCCTTACCATCCTTAGAACGGCATTGGGCCCCACCAAATATCGCTGTAAATTCTGGCGGCTACTGGGACCTGAGGTAGTTGGTACACTAGGACGTGTGGCTGTGGCAGAACGGCCACGTCCTCTCCCAGCACCAGAGGGTCCACTAACACCACCACGACCATGTCCGCGTCCGCGTCCTTTACTAGATGTTTTCCTCATTGTTATCGTTCACCACAACAACAAAAATATTATTTGACCCAATATATTGAATTCAAATTCAGGCCTTTTTTTAAAGACAACTAACACTATCTGGCTATCTATTTAGGTACCGTATTACACTAATACAGGCACAGCAGTAACCACAGATTTAGCTGACTATAAATTTGAGGCCTATTATTTAGGCGCTGAGTGACAGGTTTAGGTTTACTGACAGAATTAGACTTGGAAATGCACAGTAGCGTGTGTGTGAAGTTATTCTGAATGACCCTATGTGCACCTTGAATATTATATACCCTTTTAGGGATAGATTTCAAATAGCTCTGATACAGCAGAAACCACTAAATGAGGAAATTGCTAAATTGGGAATTGTATTTCAACCCAGAACAAAAAATGTGCTTTGACGGACACTAAATAACTTGACCAGCCACAACAGTACAGCAGTAACGACAGATTTAGCAGGATATAAATTTGAGGCCTAGTATTTAGGCGCTGGGTGACAGCTATAGATTTACTGACAAAATTAGGCTTGGAAATGCACAGTAGCGGGTGTGTGAAGTTATTCAGAATGACCCTATGTGCACCTTGAATATTATATACCCTTTTAGGGATAGATTTCAAATAGCTCTGATACAGCAGAAACCACTAAATTAGGAAATTGCTAAATTGGGAATTGTATTTCAACCCAGAACAAAAAATGTGCTTTGACGGACACTAAATAACTTGACCAGCCACAACAGTACAGCAGTAACGACAGATTTAGCTGGATATAAATTTGAGGCCTAGTATTTAGGCGCTGGGTGACAGGTATAGATTTACTGACAGAATTAGACTTGGAAATGCACAATAGCGTGTGTGTGAAGTTATTCAGAATGACCCTATGTGCACCTTGAATATTATATACCCTTTTAGGGATAGATTTCAAATAGCTCTGATACAGCAGAAACCACTAAATTAGGAAATTACTAAATTGGGAATTGTATTTCAACCCAGAACAAAAAATGTGCTTTGACGGACACTAAATAACTTGACCAGCCACAACAGTACAGCAGTAACGACAGATTTAGCTGGATATAAATTTGAGGCCTAGTATTTAGGCGCTGGGTGACAGGTATAGATTTACTGACAGAATTAGACTTGGAAATGCACAGTAGCGTGTGTGTGAAGTTATTCAGAATGACCCTATGTGCACCTTGAATATTATATACCCTTTTAGGGATAGATTTCAAATAGCTCTGATACAGCAGAAACCACTAAATTAGGAAATTGCTAAATTGGGAATTGTATTTCAACCCAGAACAAAAACTGTGCTTTGACGGACATTAAATAACTAGCCCAGCCACAACAGTACAGCAGTAACGACAGATTTAGCAGGATATAAATTTGAGGCCTAGTATTTAGGCGCTGGGTGACAGGTATAGGTTTACTGACAGAATTAGACTTGGAAATGCACAGTAGCGTGTGTGTGAAGTTATTCAGAATGACCCTATGTGCACCTTGAATATTATATACCCTTTTAGGGATAGATTTCAAATAGCTCTGATACAGCAGAAACCACTAAATTAGGAAATTGCTAAATTGGGAATTGTATTTCAACCCAGAACAAAAAATGTGCTTTGACGGACACTAAATAACTTGACCAGCCACAACAGTACAGCAGTAACGACAGATTTAGCAGGATATAAATTTGAGGCCTAGTATTTAGGCGCTGGGTGACAGGTATAGGTTTACTGACAGAATTAGACTGGGATATGCACAGTAGCGTGTGTGTGAAGTTATTCAGAATGACCCTATCAGCACCTTGATTCTGATATACCCTTTTAGGGATGTATTTAAAGTAGGCCTGACACAGCAGAAACCACTAAATTAGGAAATTGCTAAATTGGGAATTGTATTTCAACCCAGAACAAAAACTGTGCTTTGACGGACACTAAATAACTTGCCCAGCCACAACAGTACAGCATTAATGACAGATTTAGCAGGATATAAATTTGAGGCCTAGTATTTAGGCGCTGTGTGACAGGTATAGGTTTACTGACAGAATTAGACTTGGAAATGCACAGTAGCGGGTGTGTGAAGTTATTCTGAATGACCCTATGTGCACCTTGAACATGATATACCCTTTTAGGGATAGATTTCATATAGCTCTGATACAGCAGAAACCACTAAATTATGAAATTGCTAAATTGGGAATTGTATATTAACCCAGAACAAAAAATGTGCTTTGACGGACACTAAATAACTAGCCCAGCCACACCAGAGAATGTCCGACCGCTTCCCTGCTCAGACATCTCCACTGCGCCTGCGCCGATGACGTCATCGGCGCAGGCGCAGTGGAGATGTCTGAGCAGGGAAGCGGTCGGACATTCACCTCGCATGCGCCGAATACAGCCGCGCACGGCGCATGCGCGTGAAGTCGTCCGTTTGATGCATTCCGAAGCAGATGGGCGGGCTGGAGGGAGGCGCTGAGCGGCGGCATCTTGAGAAGGTAGACCGATCCTCTAGGTGCTAATGACGCCCCCATAGCACCTAGAGGGTCATTAGCATATTAATAAAAGTTCTTTTTTTAGGTAAACGGCTGCCCCAAAATCTATTATAGCAGGATAGTTTGGCAGAGCAGACACTAGCGGAGCGCTAGTGTCTGACACCTAATTATGTGAAATCCAAGTGGTAGAAACCCTTTAAAGGTAACCTGTCATCAACTTTTTGCTGATCTCACTGAGGGCAGCATACATTAGTGACAGAAATGCTGATTTCAGCGGTGTGTCACTCATGAGCTAAAAGCAAGTGGTTGCCGAGAACCAGCATCATAATCATTACAGCCCAGGCCTTGAAAAGAGCCAAATCTACCTGAGAAGAGTCCTGGTTATTCATAATCTTCTGCTCTCTGCCCACCTGCTGATGATTGGCAGTTCTCTCCTAGAGAGAAAGGGAGAAAACTAGGTATAAGACTGTCAGTCATCAGCATGTGGGCAGGAATTCATGAATAACCATTTTTTCATGAGACTCTTCTCAGGTGGCCGGGACTCTTTTCCAAGCCAAGTCTGCAACGATTGTGATGTTGGTTCTCGGCAACCATTTACTTTTAACTTTTAATCGACAGACCTCTGAAATCAACTCACCTGTCTCTTTGTTATGCTGCCTTTAGTATATGCAGCATAAAGTTAATGACAGGGTTGTCATGCATATCTATTATCTAAACATTATTGTTCTGTTACAGGGAAGTTCCATGACAATGATTAAAAATGAATAGTAGCTGAGGATGTGGTAACGTATAGGCGAAAGGGAAGTGTGCTTGTTAAGATGCCGGAAAATTATGAAAAATGCAGAGGGGAAAGCCCATAGTGTAGGCTTGTAGAGACAGTGACAAGCTTGTAGAAAAAGTGTAACCTATGTAAAGGCTTTATGACTATAGATTGTATCCAGTCTGTAAGCAGTCCTGGATTTCTTAATCAACAGTAGGCACATTACTTACTGTCAAGAGCCACGTCTGACTCCGTTATACCCGGGGTCAGGAAGTCGCAGCGGGTGGCTGCGCGCTCTATGTCTAAAGATCATGCTGCTTCTTAATGATAGCTTTCTGTGTTTGCCTTGCAATCCTTTTTGTCTCACTCAGGGATCCGTAGCTTCTTCTCCTCAGCTGTTTCTTGTCTGTCACTCCCAACCTCCTTATATTCTCCTCTCTCACTTCTCTGGTTGCCAGATATAGAGCTTCCTGCCTGGACTTCTATACTGACCCACTGGAGCTGTGAATCCTGGTTGTTGTTCCAGAGTGTTACCCTCCAGATCTCTGTTGGGCTTTTTGTTGTCTTCTGTTGTCGCCCACCTGGGATTATATGTTTTGTCTGTATTGTCTGTCCTCCCCTTGGTGTTTTCCTTTAGTGTTAGTGGTGCAGACTAGTGTTCCCACCGCCCTATTCACTACCTAGGGCTCATCTTAGGGAAAGCCAGGGTTTAGGCACGTGATCGGCGTACGGGTGAGAAACCCGTCTAGGGACGTCAGGGCAGTCAGGTGCCAGCCTCAAGGTGGGTTAGGGGTCACCACCTTTCCCTCTCCCTTGGACAGGGCCTTCCCCTTTTCTCTCCCTTTGCGTCACGTATGTGATCGGCATGCCGGTCGTGATACTTACGAAGTTTAACAAAGGCATTTGCTGTGTGTGCCAGGACCTCAAGGTATTCCTTCCATAAAAAATATTTCACATAATTTTGTGTCTGGATAAGCAGGTTTTATCTGGCACAGTTCACTAAAAGAGTAAAACATTATTAAAATAAGGTGAAAAATGAGCAGTTTAAAAAAATGACTCTATGAATATACTGAAGGCATACAGCAATTAGATATAATATAACAAAACTATGTAACAAAAATGGTGTCCAGTCACCATTTTTTAGGTTAGAATGCCTAAAAATTATAAAAGAATTATTACTCATCGATCTCCCACCACTTTAGTGCTGACACTTCTGTGGTCCCGCACTGGTCTTCCTGCTCTAGCAATGACAGGTCGACACACAAGTGATAGGGTACGATAGAATAACAGTATAAAAAAATAGGGTATTCCCATATTTTTACATGTATGGCATATCCACAGGATATACAATATAAATGTTTGATAAGTGTGGGTCTCACCCACTGGGACCCTGTGATTCACCTAATTTGCAGTGGCAGCTGTCCGCATGGAATTGCTTCAAGGTGAATGTTTCCATTGAATTCTATGAAAACAGCTAAGCACTAAGGGAATACCTCTACTGGAAGTGATGCTTCCATCAACATTTTTATCCAATATTAACAGCCTCTATGAGAATATTCTATGTATCTTTCTTATAAAAACTAAACTAAAACACAAGTGTATGATTTTCTGGATATAATTGTTTGAAGTCACTCCATGTATTCTACTTCCTTTCTGCTTCTTTAACTTCCTCTTTGTTTAGACTTCCTTTCTCAGTCATTCACTCTGACAAGAGAGCCCCCTGTAGTCATGGGCGTAGCTATAGGGGGTGCAGAGGTAGCAGTCGCTACCGGGCCCAGGAGCCTGAGGGGGCCCAAAGACCCTTGTGCCACTTAAGAAGACACACAACACACTGAGGGAAGGGGGGCCCAAGCTGAACTCTTGCACCAGGGCCCATGAGCCGTTAGCTACGCCCCTGTAGTCACTCAATTACAGCATCACACATTGCACTGATAAGTGCAATGTTCTTCTATAGACATTTTTCAAGAATCTATCAAGAGAACAATAAAATAAAACAAAAGTAGGGCTGGCTCAGAGTTATTTATATAGAACAGAAAGTATTTTAGTACATGGATTAGGATCAAGTGGTATCTCATATCAGGTGTTTCTCAACACTCCAAAGGCCACAGACAGTCACGTCATTCAATTTAGCTCTCCACCCCTCTGTACAGTAATCTTATAGTGAACACTCTGCCGTTCCAATGTAGTGGTACAAAGACCGATGAAGCTCAAAACTCCTCATTACACCGCCTTGCCGTTCACTGTGGCATGAGCCAAGGAATGATGTGACCAAAACAAGAGTCCCTCTTCCCCAACACTGTCATAAGATTAAAACTTGTTAAAACCACGTCAATAAAATGAATCTTTATGGCACGGGTCCCACCCCCCCCCCCCCCCCCCCCAGTCCCCAACAGCTTTGCCTTCCAACTTTGAAAAGGACTCAGCTGTCATACTGTTATCTCAATTCTACACTTACCATTGTAATGAGAATCACCTTGCAGATAACATATTCCCTTTATAGGAGCATTAAAATGGAAATCGATTAATTATGAGTATATATCTGTATATAGTATATAGAGGGTATTTATAATTTTTTTGACTGCTACAAAAGGACAATATTTTGAAATACATTTTCTATGGCATGGTGCTAGCCAAAATGAAAAAGAAATAGTCAAAAATTCCATATAAATGTGTTTTCTATTAATATTGACTTTAAAAAAAATACTCCTTTCTAATAGAAGTATCCCTTTTAGTATACATTTATACAGTATATTTATTTTCTAGATTATTTATGAAGTGAAACTGATTCTAGTGACATAAACATGACTTATGTGTAGAGTTGAGCGAACACCTGGATGTTCGGGTTCGAGAAGTTCGGCCGAACATCCCGGAAATGTTCGGGTTCGGGATCCGAACCCGATCCGAACTTCGTCCCGAACCCGAACCCCATTGAAGTCAATGGGGACCCGAACTTTTCGGCACTAAAAAGGCTGTAAAACAGCCCAGGAAAGAGCTAGAGGGCTGCAAAAGGCAGCAACATGTAGGTAAATCCCCTGCAAACAAATGTGGATAGGGAAATGAATTAAAATAAAAATTAAATAAATAAAAATTAACCAAAATCAATTGGAGAGAGGTTCCATAGCAGAGAATCTGGCTTCCCGTCACCCACCACTGGAACAGTCCATTCTCAGATATTTAGGCCCCGGCACCCAGGCAGAGGAGAGAGGTCCCGTAACAGAGAATCTGTCTTCATGTCAGCAGAGAATTAGTCTGCATGTCATAGCAGAGAATGAGGCTTCACGTCAGCCACCACTGCAACAGTCCATTGGCATATATTTAGGCCCAGCACCCAGGCAGAGGAGGGAGGTCCCGTAACAGAGAATCTGTCTTCATGTCAGCAGAGAATTAGTCTGCATGTCATAGCAGAGAATGAGGCTTCACGTCAGCCACCACTGCAACAGTCCATTGGCATATATTTAGGCCCAGCACACACACAGGCAGAGGAGAGAGGTCCCGTAACAGACAATCTGGCTTCATGTCAGCAGAGAATTAGTCTGCATGTCATAGCAGAGAATGAGGCTTCACGTCAGCCACCACTGCAACAGTCCATTGGCATATATTTAGGCCCAGCACACACACAGGCAGAGGAGAGAGGTCCCGTAACAGAGAATCTGTCTTCATGTCAGCAGAGAATTAGTCTGCATGTCATAGCAGAGAATGAGGCTTCACGTCAGCCACCACTGCAACAGTCCATTGGCATATATTTAGGCCCAGCACACACACAGGCAGAGGAGAGAGGTCCCGTAACAGAGAATCTGTCTTCATGTCAGCAGAGAATCAGTCTTCATATCATAGCAGAGAATCAGGCTTCACGTCACCCACCACTGTAAGAGTCAATTTTCATAAATTTAGGCCCAGAACCCAGGCAGAGGAGAAAGGTCCCGTAACAGACAATCTGGCTTCATGTCAGCAGAGAATCAGTCTTCATATCA
Organism: Bufo gargarizans; assembly: GCF_014858855.1. Classification (NCBI taxonomy): domain Eukaryota; kingdom Metazoa; phylum Chordata; class Amphibia; order Anura; family Bufonidae; genus Bufo; species Bufo gargarizans. The sequence goes on from NC_058081.1 coordinate 320,061,162, forward strand.
TAGCAGAGAATCAGGCTTCACGTCACCCACCACTGTAAGAGTCAATTTTCATAAATTTAGGCCCAGAACCCAGGCAGAGGAGAAAGGTCCCGTAACAGACAATCTGGCTTCATGTCAGCAGAGAATCAGTCTTCATATCATAGCAGAGAATCAGGCTTCACGTCACCCACCACTGTAAGAGTCAATTTTCATAAATTTAGGCCCAGAACCCAGGCAGAGGAGAAAGGTCCCGTAACAGACAATCTGGCTTCATGTCAGCAGAGAATTAGTCTGCATGTCATAGCAGAGAATGAGGCTTCACGTCACCCACCACTGCAACAGTCCATTGGCATATATTCAGGCCCAGCACCCAGGCAGAGGAGAGAGGTCCCGTAACAGAGGATCTGGCTTCATGTCAGCAGAGAATCAGTCTGCATGTCATAGCAGAGAATCAGGCTTCACGTCAGCCACCACTGCAACAGTCCATTGTCATAAATTTAGGCCCAGCACCCAGGCAGAGGAGAGAGGTCCCGTAACAGAGGATCTGGCTTCATGTCAGCAGAGAATCAGTCTGCATGTCATAGCAGAGAATCAGGCTTCACGTCAGCCACCACTGCAACAGTCCATTGTCATAAATTTAGGCCCAGCACCCAGGCAGAGGAGAGAGGTCCCGTAACAGACAATCTGGCTTCATGTCAGCAGAGAATTAGTCTGCATGTCATAGCAGAGAATCAGGCTTCATGTCAGCCACCACTGCAACAGTCCATTGGCATATATTTAGGCCTAGCACACAGGCAGAGGAGAGGTTCATTCAACTTTGGGTAGCATCGCAATATAATGGTAAAATGAAAATAAAAATAGGATTGAATGAGGAAGTGCCCTGGAGTCCAATAATATATGGTTATGGGGAGGTAGTTAATGTCTAATCTGGACAAGGGACGGACAGGTCCTGTGGGATCCATGCCTGGTTCATTTTTATGAACGTCAGCTTGTCCACATTGGCTGTAGACAGGCGGCTGCGTTTGTCTGTAATGACGCCCCCTGCCGTGCTGAATACACGTTCAGACAAAACGCTGGCTGCCGGGCAGGCCAGCACCTCCAAGGCATAAAAGGCTAGCTCTGGCCACGTGGACAATTTAGAGACCCAGAAGTTGAATGGGGCCGAACCATCAGTCAGTACGTGGAGGGGTGTGCACACGTACTGTTCCACCATGTTAGTGAAATGTTGCCTCCTGCTAACACGTTGCGTATCAGGTGGTGGTGCAGTTAGCTGTGGCGTGTTGACAAAAGTTTTCCACATCTCTGCCATGCTAACCCTGCCCTCAGAGGAGCTGGCCGTGACACAGCTGCCTTGGCGACCTCTTGCTCCTCCTCTGCCTTGGCCTTGGGCTTCCACTTGTTCCCCTGTGACATTTGGGAATGCTCTCAGTAGCGCGTCTACCAACGTGCGCTTGTACTCGCGCATCTTCCTATCACGCTCCAGTGCAGGAAGTAAGGTGGGCACATTGTCTTTGTAGCGTGGATCCAGCAGGCAACCCAGTAGTCCGCACAGGTTAAAATGTGGGCAACTCTGCTGTCGTTGCGCAGGCACTGCAGCATGTAGTCGCTCATGTGTGCCAGGCTGCCCAGGGGTAAGGACAAGCTGTCCTCTGTGGGAGGCGTATCGTCATCGTCCTGCCTTTCCCCCCAGCCACGCACCAGTGATGGACCCGAGCTGCGTTGGGTGCCACCCCGCTGTGACCATGCTTCATCCTCATCCTCCTCCACCTCCTCCTCATCCTCGTCCTCCTCGTCCTCCAGTAGTGGGCCCTGGCCGGCCACATTTGTACCTGGCCTCTGCTGTTGCAAAAAACCTCCCTCTGAGTCACTTCGAAGAGACTGGCCTGAAAGTGCTAAAAATGACCCCTCTTCCTCATCCTCCTCCTCCTCCTCCTGGGCCACCTCCTGTTCCATCATCGCCCTAAGTGTTTTCTCAAGGAGACATAGAAGTGGTATTGTAACGCTGATAACGGTGTCATCGCCACTGGCCATGTTGGTGGAGTACTCGAAACAGCGCAACAGGGCACACAGGTCTCGCATGGAGGCCCAGTCATTGGTGGTGAAGTGGTGCTGTTCTGTAGTGCGACTGACCCGTGCGTGCTGCAGCTGAAACTCCACTATGGCCTGCTGCTGCTCGCACAGTCTGTCCAGCATGTGCAAGGTGGAGTTCCACCTGGTGGGCACGTCGCATATGAGGCGGTGAGCGGGAAGGCCGAAGTTACGCTGTAGCGCAGACAGGCGAGCAGCGGCAGGATGTGAACGCCGGAAGCGCGAACAGACGGCCCGCACTTTATGCAGCAGCTCTGACATGTCGGGGTAGTTGTGAATGAACTTCTGCACCACCAAATTCAGCACATGCGCCAAGCAAGGGATGTGCGTCAAATTGGCTAGTCCCAGAGCTGCAACGAGATTTCGCCCATTATCACACACCACCAGGCCGGGCTTGAGGCTCACCGGCAGCAACCACTCGTCGGTCTGTTGTTCTATACCCCGCCACAACTCCTGTGCGGTGTGGGGCCTGTCCCCCAAACATATGAGTTTCAGAATGGCCTGCTGACGTTTACCCCGGGCTGTGCTGAAGTTGGTGGTGAAGGTGTGTGGCTGACTGGATGAGCAGGTGGAAGAAGAGGAGGAGGAAGCCGAGAAGGAGGAGGTGGCAACAGGAGGCAAAGAATGTTGCCCTGCGATCCTTGGCGGCGGAAGGACGTGCGCCAAACAGCTCTCCGCCTGGGGCCCAGCTGCCACTACATTTACCCAGTGTGCAGTTAGGGAGATATAGCGTCCCTGGCCGTGCTTACTGGTCCACGTATCTGTGGTTAGGTGGACCTTGCCACAGATGGCGTTGCGCAGTGCACACTTGATTTTATCGGATACTTGGTTGTGCAGGGAAGGCACGGCTCTCTTGGAGAAGTAGTGCCGGCTGGGAACAACATACTGTGGGACAGCAAGCGACATGAGCTGTTTGAAGCTGTCTGTGTCCACCAGCCTAAATGACAGCATTTCATAGGCCAGTAGTTTAGAAATGCTGGCATTCAGGGGCAGGGATCGAGGGTGGCTAGGTGGGAATTTACGCTTTCTATCAAATGTTTGTGAGATGGAGAGCTGAACGCTGGCGTGTGACATGGTTGAGACGCTTGGTGACGGAGGTGGTGGTGGTGGTGTTGGTGGTACATCCCCTGTTTGCTGGGCGGCAGGTGCCAACGTTCCTCCAGAGGCGGAGGAAGAGGCCGAGGCGGCAGCAGCAGAATAGGCCGAGGCGGCAGCAGCAGAAGAGGTAGCAGGGGGAGCCTGAGTGACTTCCTTGGTTTTAAGGTGTTTACTCCACTGCAGTTCATGCTTTGCATGCAGGTGCCTGGTCATGCAGGTTGTGCTCAGGTTCAGAACGTTAATGCCTCGCTTCAGGCTCTGATGGCACAGCGTGCAAACCACTCGGGTCTTGTCGTCAGCACATTGTTTGAAGAAGTGCCATGCCAGGGAACTCCTTGAAGCTGCCTTTGGGGTGCTCGGTCCCAGATGGCGGCGGTCAGTAGCAGGCGGAGTCTCTTGGCGGCGGGTGTTCTGCTTTTGCCCACTGCTCCCTCTTTTGCTACGCTGTTGGCTCGGTCTCACCACTGCCTCTTCCTCCGAACTGTGAAAGTCAGTGGCACGACCTTCATTCCATGTGGGGTCTAGGACCTCATCGTCCCCTGCATCGTCTTCCACCCAGTCTTGATCCCTGACCTCCTGTTCAGTCTGCACACTGCAGAAAGACGCAGCAGTTGGCACCTGTGTTTCGTCATCATCAGAGACATGCTGAGGTGGTATTCCCATGTCCTCATCATCAGGAAACATAAGTGGTTGTGCGTCAGTGCATTCTATGTCTTTCACCGCTGGGGAAGGGCTAGGTGGATGCCCTTGGGAAACCCTGCCAGCGGAGTCTTCAAACAGCATAAGAGACTGCTGCATAACTTGAGGCTGAGACAGTTTCCCTGGTATGCATGGGGGTGATGTGACAGACTGATGGGGTTGGTTTTCAGGCGCCATCTGTGCGCTTTCTGCAGAAGACTGGGTGGGAGATAATGTGAACGTGCTGGATCCACTGTCGGCCACCCAATTGACTAATGCCTGTACCTGCTCAGGCCTTACCATCCTTAGAACGGCATTGGGCCCCACCATATATCGCTGTAAATTCTGGCGGCTACTGGGACCTGAGGTAGTTGGTACACTAGGACGTGTGGATGTGGCAGAACGGCCACGTCCTCTCCCAGCACCAGAGGGTCCACTAACACCACCACGACCATGTCCACGTCCGCGTCCCTTACTAGATGTTTTTCTCATTGTTATGGTTCACCACAACAACAAATATATTATTTGGCCCAATGTATTGTATTCAAATTCAGCGGGATATAAATTTGAGGCCTAGTATTTAGGCGCTGGGTGACCGGTATGGATTTAGTGACAGAATTAGACTTGGAAATGCACAGAAGCGTGTGTGTGAAGTTATTCTGAATGACCCAATGTGCACCTTGAATATTATATACCCTTTTTGGGATAGATTTCAAATAGCTCTGATATAGCAGGAACCACTAAATTATGAAATTGCTAAATTGGGAATTGTACTTCAACCCAGAACAAAAAATGTGCTTTGACGGGCACTAAATAACTTTCCCAGCTACAACAGGACAGCGGTAACGAGAGATTTAGAGGGATTTAAATTTGAGGCCTAGTATTTAGGCGCTGGGTGACAGGTATGGGTTTAGTGACAGAATTAGACTTGGAAATACACAGTAGCGGGTGTGTGTGAAGTTATTCTGAATGACCCAATGTGCACCTTCAATATTATATACCCTTTTAGGGATAGATTTCAAATAGCTCTGATATAGCAGGAACCACTAAATTATGAAATTGCTAAATTGGGAATTGTACTTCAACCCAGAACAAAAAATGTGCTTTGACGGACACTAAATATCTTGCCCAGCAACAACAGTACAGCGGTGGGTAACGAGAGATTTAGAGGGATTTAAATTTGAGGCCTAGTATTTAGGCGCTGGGTCACCGGTATGGATTTAGTGACAGAATTAGACTTGGAAATGCACAGAAGCGTGTGTGTGAAGTTATTCTGAATGACCCTATGTGCACCTTCAATATTATATACCCTTTTAGGGATAGATTTCAAATAGCTCTGATATAGCAGAAACCACTAAATTATGAAATTGCTAAATTGGGAATTGTACTTCAACCCAGAACAAAAAATGTGCTTTGACGGACACTAAATATCTTGCCCAGCAACAACAGTACAGCGGTGGGTAACGAGAGATTTAGAGGGATTTAAATTTGAGGCCTAGTATTTAGGCGCTGGGTCACCGGTATGGATTTAGTGACAGAATTAGACTTGGAAATGCACAGAAGCGTGTGTGTGAAGTTATTCTGAATGACCCTATGTGCACCTTCAATATTATATACCCTTTTAGGGATAGATTTCAAATAGCTCTGATATAGCAGAAACCACTAAATTATGAAATTGCTAAATTGGGAATTGTACTTCAACCCAGAACAAAAAATGTGCTTTGACGGACACTAAATATCTTGCCCAGCAACAACAGTACAGCGGTGGGTAACGAGAGATTTAGAGGGATTTAAATTTGAGGCCTAGTATTTAGGCGCTGGGTCACCGGTATGGATTTAGTGACAGAATTAGACTTGGAAATACACAGTAGCGGGTGTGTGTGAAGTTATTCTGAATGACCCTATGTGCACCTTCAATATTATGTACCCTTTTAGGGATAGATTTCAAATAGCTCTGATATAGCAGAAACCACTAAATTATGAAATTGCTAAATTGGGAATTGTACTTCAACCCAGAACAAAAAATGTGCTTTGACGGACACTAAATATCTTGCCCAGCAACAACAGTACAGCGGTGGGTAACGAGAGATTTAGAGGGATTTAAATTTGAGGCCTAGTATTTAGGCGCTGGGTCACCGGTATGGATTTAGTGACAGAATTAGACTTGGAAATGCACAGAAGCGTGTGTGTGAAGTTATTCTGAATGACCCAATGTGCACCTTCAATATTATATACCCTTTTAGGGATAGATTTCAAATAGCTCTGATATAGCAGAAACCACTAAATTATGAAATTGCTAAATTGGGAATTGTACTTCAACCCAGAACAAAAAATGTGCTTTGACGGACACTAAATATCTTGCCCAGCAACAACAGTACAGCGGTGGGTAACGAGAGATTTAGAGGGATTTAAATTTGAGGCCTAGTATTTAGGCGCTGGGTCACCGGTATGGATTTAGTGACAGAATTAGACTTGGAAATGCACAGAAGCGTGTGTGTGAAGTTATTCTGAATGACCCTATGTGCACCTTCAATATTATATACCCTTTTAGGGATAGATTTCAAATAGCTCTGATATAGCAGAAACCACTAAATTATGAAATTGCTAAATTGGGAATTGTACTTCAACCCAGAACAAAAAATGTGCTTTGACGGACACTAAATATCTTGCCCAGCAACAACAGTACAGCGGTGGGTAACGAGAGATTTAGAGGGATTTAAATTTGAGGCCTAGTATTTAGGCGCTGGGTCACCGGTATGGATTTAGTGACAGAATTAGACTTGGAAATGCACAGAAGCGTGTGTGTGAAGTTATTCTGAATGACCCTATGTGCACCTTCAATATTATATACCCTTTTAGGGATAGATTTCAAATAGCTCTGATATAGCAGAAACCACTAAATTATGAAATTGCTAAATTGGGAATTGTACTTCAACCCAGAACAAAAAATGTGCTTTGACGGACACTAAATATCTTGCCCAGCAACAACAGTACAGCGGTGGGTAACGAGAGATTTAGAGGGATTTAAATTTGAGGCCTAGTATTTAGGCGCTGGGTCACCGGTATGGATTTAGTGACAGAATTAGACTTGGAAATGCACAGAAGCGTGTGTGTGAAGTTATTCTGAATGACCCTATGTGCACCTTCAATATTATATACCCTTTTAGGGATAGATTTCAAATAGCTCTGATATAGCAGAAACCACTAAATTATGAAATTGCTAAATTGGGAATTGTACTTCAACCCAGAACAAAAAATGTGCTTTGACGGACACTAAATATCTTGCCCAGCAACAACAGTACAGCGGTGGGTAACGAGAGATTTAGAGGGATTTAAATTTGAGGCCTAGTATTTAGGCGCTGGGTCACCGGTATGGATTTAGTGACAGAATTAGACTTGGAAATGCACAGAAGCGTGTGTGTGAAGTTATTCTGAATGACCCTATGTGCACCTTCAATATTATATACCCTTTTAGGGATAGATTTCAAATAGCTCTGATATAGCAGAAACCACTAAATTATGAAATTGCTAAATTGGGAATTGTACTTCAACCCAGAACAAAAAATGTGCTTTGACGGACACTAAATATCTTGCCCAGCAACAACAGTACAGCGGTGGGTAACGAGAGATTTAGAGGGATTTAAATTTGAGGCCTAGTATTTAGGCGCTGGGTCACCGGTATGGATTTAGTGACAGAATTAGACTGGGATATGGCCAAAAAATAAACAGACTATTGCTGGTTAAATGCACTTGGTGTGACAGCTTCACCCTGATGTAGGCTTTAGCCAAAAAACAACCACACCATTGAGGGTTAAATGCACTTGGTGACAGGCGCAGCTTGCCCCTGATTTTGTATATGGCCAAAAAATGAACAGACTATTGCTGGTTAAATGCACTTGGTGTGACAGCTTCACCCTGATGTAGGCTTTAGCCAAAAAACAACCACACCATTGAGGGTTAAATGCACTTGGTGACAGGCGCAGCTTGCCCCTGATTTTGTATATGGCCAAAAAATGAACAGACTATTGCTGGTTAAATGCACTTGGTGTCACAGCTTCACCCTGATGTAGGCTTTAGCCAAAAAACAACCACACCATTGAGGGTTAAATGCACTTGGTGACAGGCGCAGCTTGCCCCTGATTTTGTATATGGCCAAAAAATGAACAGACTATTGCTGGATAAATGCACTTGGTGTGACAGCTTCACCCTGATGTAGGCTTTAGCCAAAAAACAACCACACCATTGAGGGTTAAATGCACTTGGTCGCAGCTTGTGCTGGCGCACCACAAGACACAAAATGGCCGCCGATCACCCCAGAAAAATGAGACTGACAAACGGTCTGTGCAGCCTAAAAACAGTGAGCAATTGAGGATCAGCAGCTCAATGATCCACAGCTGCAGATCGATCAGTTAATCAAGTCCTTTGGAGGAGTTAATCTGCCTAATCTCGCCCTACTGTCGCAGCCGCAACCTCTCCCTACGCTAATCAGAGCAGAGTGACGGGCGGCGCTATGTGACTCCAGCTTAAATAGAGGCTGGGTCACATGGTGCTCTGGCCAATCACAGCCATGCCAATAGTAGGCATGGCTGTGATGGCCTCTTGGGGCAAGTAGTATGACGCTTGTTGATTGGCTGCTTTGCAGCCTTTCAAAAAGCGCCAAGAAAGCGTCACAAAAGCGCGAAGAAAGCGACGAACACCGAACCCGAACCCGGACTTTTACGAAAATGTCCGGGTTCGGGTCCGTGTCACGGACACCCCAAAATTCGGTACGAACCCGAACTATACAGTTCGAGTTCGCTCATCCCTACTTATGTGTTGACCCGCAAATCCGGTAGCTGAACCCTACAACCTAGTGACTCATTTCAACCACCAGATTGATATCAGTTCATTATGACAAATATAAACAGCCCAGACGGCTCTGATAAATTTGCACATATCATTTTTATGCCTGTAACTATTTATGATAATTATTAGAGATGAGCGAATCGAAGCTGACGAAGTGGAATTCGATCCGAATTTCAGGAAAAATTCAATTTGCAACGAATGAGAATTTCCTTGCGCTTTATGGTAACGAATCGCATTTTTCCTAAAATGGCTGCTGCACATGTAAGGACATGGAGAAAGGAAGTCTGGGAAAGCGGGATCACCCAGACTTGCATGCATGCAGCCAATCAGCAGCCAGCCAGGCCTGTGATGTCACAGCCCTATAAATACGGCAGCCATCTTAGAGTCAGACATTTTCCAGCATTCTGAGTGCAGGGACAGACGTGAAAAGGCACTAGGGACAGCAATTGGAAAAACCTCATTGTGAAAAAAAAACAAAAAAAAGATTTATAAGTGCAGGGAAAGGCTAGGGAGCAATCATTTCACAGCATTTTAGTGCAGGGAGAGATGTTAGAAGGCACTAGGGACAGTGTTAGAAAAGCAATTTACAAGTGCAGGGAAAGGATAGGGAGAAATCATTTCACAGCATCTTAGTGCAGAGAGAGACATCAGAAGGTGCTAGGGACAGTGCTATAAAAGGGATTTAAAAGTGCAGGGAAAAATTATTATAACCTTTATACAGCTCTATCATTCCAGCAATTTGTTTTTGTTATTGGGGTGCAAGTGTTATGTTGAAAAGCCTTTAGTGGCCTATTTTAGAACAAAAATAAAAATTTACACGCACTTCACTGTTGCAGTTATTTGTGGTGAAAGCGTCTGGTGGCCTATCTCAGTACAAAAATAAAAATATATACACACTTCACTGTTGCAGTTATTTGTGGTTTAAAGCGTTTAGTAACCTATTTCAGTGCAAAAAGAAAAATATATACACACTTCATTGTAGCAGTTATTTGTGGTGAAAGCAATAAGTGGCTTATTTCAGTACAGAAATAAAAATATATTCTCAGTTCACTTCTGCAGTTATATGTGTTGAAAGCGTTTAGTGGCCTATTTCAGTACAAAAAGAAAAATATATATGCACATCACTGTTGTAGTTATTTGTGATGAAAGCTTTTAGTGGCCTATTTCAGTACAGAAAGAATAATATATACGCACTTCACTGTTGCAGTTATTTGTGGCGAAAGCATTTAGTGGCCTATTTCAGTACAAAAAGAAAAATATATACGCACTTCATTGTTGCAGTTATTTGTGGTGAAAGCATTTAGTGGCCTATTTCAGTACAAAAAGAAAAATATATACACACTTCAATGTTGCAGTTATTTGTGGCGAAAGCATTTAGTGGCCTATTTCAGTAAAAGAAGAAAAATATATACACACTTCAATTTTGCAGTTATTTGTGGCGAAAGCGTTTAGTGGCCTGTTTTAGTACAGAAAGAAAAATCACTGTTGCAGTTATTCATGGTGAAAGCATTTAGCGGCCTATTTCAGTACAAAAAGAAAAATATATATGCATTTCACTGTTGCAGTTATTTGTGTTAAAAGAGTTTAGTGGCCTATTTCAGTATATAAGAAAAATATATACGCAATTCACAGTTGAAGTTATTTGTGGTAAAAGCATTTAGTGGCCTATTTCAGTACAGAAATAAAAATATATTCTCAGTTCACTTCTGCAGTTATATGTGTTGAAAGCGTTTAGTGGCCTATTTCAGTACAAAAAGAAAAATATATATGCACTTCACTGTTACAGTTATTTGTGGTAAAAGAGTTTAGTGGCCAATTTCAGTACAAGAAGAAAAATATATACGCAGTTCACTTCTTGGTAAAAGCGTTTTGTGATGTATTTTAGTACAAAAATATATATATACGCACTTCACTGTTGCAGTTATTTGTGGCAAAAGCATTTAGTGGCCTATTTTAGTAGAGAGAGAAAAATATATTCGCACTTCACTGTTGCAGTTATTTGTGGTGAGAGCATTTAGTGGCCTATTTCAGTACAGAAATAAAAATACATTCCCAGTTCACTTCTGCAGTTATATGTGTTGAAACCGTTTAGTGGCCTATTTCAGTACAAAAAAAAAAATACATATGCCTTTCACTTCTGCGGCTATATGTGTTTAAAGAGTTTAGTGGCGTATTTTAGTGTTGAGCGAGCATGCTCGGCCGAACTGCTGTTCGGTTCGAACATCGATATGCTCGGCAGAAACATTTGGGTGCTCGAATACAATTTAATAAAATGGAAGTCAATGGGAGAACCCCAGGCACCCCCTGCTTGGAAGAGAAGAGTGTATCTGGTTCATAAAAAAAGGTTAGAAATTGATGGAAACCCCATCAAAATGGTTTAGCAACAGCATTAGGGGATAGCTGGCTGCATCTTAGACTCCTATTATGTACAACATACAATAGACAACCACACAAAGGATATATGCCAAAAGCCAGATATGTGCAAGCCATAAATCTATCCAGACAGATAACAGCCAGCATACCTTAAAATGGCAGCCTGACTTGTACACTATGAGATATTCTAAACCAGATCTTATCTGACTGAGAACCAGTAAACCTCAAAGTTATTTTGCATCTGTTGGATGGCTTGGGTGGACCTGCACATCGAGATCAATATCATTAGGGCGACAAAAAGTTTTCTGATTGTCCTAACATAATATTCAATAACCTTCTATACAGTTTTGTCATGTAAAAACTCATTTGCATAAACATAGGCATATGGGAAGACATGCAAATGAGCAAAATCTCTCATGAACAGCGCCCTCTATTAGTTGCATAGTGTTATGACAAGACTATTCACTCACAACAGCGAATAGTATTGTCATTAGGGGTTCACCGAAATTCCGGCGGCTGAAAATATCGGCCGAAAATGGGCCTAATCTATTTCAGCCGATATTGGTACATATCGGCAGAAGATAGCGGGGAGGGACTGGGAGGAGGAGCTGGGGGCCGGTGCGTTCACTGTGCTCCGGCCCCCAGCTCCAGTAGTTATAAAATGTGTACAATTAATAAGGATTCTATTCATGAGGCCCCCTCTGCAGTAGAACATTCAATATAGCCACATCCTACTCACAGGGCTGTTATCTTAATGCTGGCCAGCCGGGCAGACGAGCGGCAGCGTCACGACTGACGTCATGTGCCCGGCCTACTTTCTGAATGAAGGAGGCGGCGCAGGCATGTGACGTCAGTCGTGACGCTGCCGCTCGTCTGCCCGGCCGTCCAGCATTAAGATAACAGCCCTGTGAGTAGGATGTGGCTATATTGAATGTTCTACTGCAGAGGGGGCCTCATGAATAGAATCCTTATTAATTGTACACATTTTATAACTAGTCTGTACTGGAGCGGCAATGGGGGGGGGGTCTGTGGATGGCACTGTTATGGGGTGGGTGGGGGTCTGTGGATGGCACTGTTATGGGGTGGGTGGGGGTCTGTGGATGGCACTGTTATGAGGTGGGGGGGTCTGTGGATGGCACTGTTATGGGGTGGGGGGTCTGTGGATGGCACTGTTATGAGGTGGGGGGGTCTGTGGATGGCACTGTTATGGGGTGGGGGGTCTGTGAATGGCACTGTTATAGGGTGGGTGGGGGTCTGTGGATGGCACTGTTATGAGGTGGGGGGGGGTCTGTGGATGGCACTGTTATGAGGTGGGGGGTCTGTGGATGGCACTGTTATGGGGTGGGGGGGTCTGTGGATGGCACTGTTATGGGGTGGGGGGTCTGTGGATGGCACTGTTATGGGGTGGGTGGGGGTCTGTGGATGGCACTGTTATGAGGTGGGGGGTCTATGAATGGCACTGTTATAAATATCATTAAAAAAAAGTATTTTAAAAGTATTTGGGCAAAAAGGCAGTTTCGGTTTCGGTTTTCGGTCAAGGGCATCCTGAATTTTCGGTTTCGGTTTCGGACCAGAATTTTTATTTCGGTGCACCCCTAATTGTCATAACACTATGCAACTAATAGAGGGCGCTGTTCATGAGTCATAAATCATGACTCATGTACATCGCCCTCTATTAGTTGCATAGTGTTATAACAAGACTATTCGCTGAGATTGTATTCACTATATTGCTCTATATTCGTTTTTTAGATTATTCGTAATATTCTAAAAAACTAATATATAGCAATATAGCGAATATTATGTCATAATTATGTAGTAAATCAGTGATATCTGACACTGGAAAAGCTGGATAATAACTCAGTTGTAGATCGCAAGTTATTACCCAGCTTTCCCAGTGTCAGATTTTATCACTGAGTTATTACTCAGCTTTCCCAGTGTCAGATATATTCACTGAGTTATTACCCAACTTTCCCAGTGTCAGATTGTATCACTGAGTTAATACCCAGCTTTCCCAGTGTCAGATATCATCCTAGTGTAGATAGCAAATATTCTAATCGCTAATTTTTTATCGCTAATTTTCTATGCAAAAGGCTACACTAATAAGCTTCTCATAAGACTCAGTCTAATATTCTTGTCAGAAGACTATGAAACCAATAGTTATGAACAGCGCCCTCTTTGGCTTTCATAGTCTTCTGAAAGCCATATTAGTCTTGTCATAAGACTGTGAAACCAATAGAGGGCGCTGTTCATAACTCAATAGCGCCCTCTATTGGTTTTTTATAGTCTTATGACAGCTGAAAAAAAGGCAGATTCTGCTCATTTGCATGTCTTTCCCAAATGCCCATGTTTATGCAAATTAGTTTTTACATGACAAAACTATATAGAAAGGTTATTGAATATTATGTTAGGACAATCAGAAAACTTTTTGTCGCCCTAATGATATTGATCTAGGTGTGCAGGACCACCCAAGCCATCCAACAGATGCAAAATAACTTTGATTTTTACTGGTCCTCACTCAAATGAGAGCTGGTTTGGAATATCTTATTGTGCACAAGGTTACCATTCTAAGGTATGCTGGCTGTTATCTGTCTCATGGAAAGATTGATGGCTTGCACATACCTGGCTTTTGGCATATAGCCTTTGTATAGTTGTCAATTGTATGTTGTATATAATAGTAGTCTAAGATGCAACCAGCTATCTTCTTAATGCTGTTTCAAAACCATTTTGATGGGGGTTCCATCAATTTCTATCCTTTTTTATGAACCAGACACACTCTTCTCTTCCAAGCAAGGGGGTACCTGGGGTTTTCCCATTGACTTCCATTGTGATCGGGTGCTTGGTAGAACAGCCGATCACTTTGGTGCTCGCTCAACACTAGTGTATTTCATTACAAAAAGAAAAATATATTCTCAGTTCACTTCTGCAGTTATATGTGGTGAAAGAGTTTAGTGACGTACTGTATTACAGAACAAAAAGAAAACTATATACACACTTCACTGTTGCAGTTATTTGTGGTGAAATCTTTTAGTGGCCTATTTCAGTACAAAAAGAAAAAATATATTTGTCGCTTTTAGTTTTTTTTTAATTTGCTTTAAATTTATTTAGTTCAGCTAAAAGTATGTCAGACATAGAAGTGCCAGGCCATGCACAGAGGTAGCAAGCAGAAGCTTAAATGTTTTTGGCACAGGCAGAGGTCGCAGCAGAGTAAGGGGGCGTTGCAGCAGTAGTCGCAGCGAGAGGCCTGTGTTTCTGGTGTCATCTAGCAGTCGTGTCTTGACTAGCAACCCAGCGGTTCTTGATTGGTTAACTCTGTCATCCAATTCATCCCAGGTGACAACAGACACCCTCAGCCAACAGTCGGTGGGTTCGTCAGACACAACCCTTAGTTGGCATGGCCCAAGAGCAGGCCCTGTGCCCTCACCTGTCCTCAACCTGCCTCTGTCCTTTCTTCTACTAGGCGGTCAAGTAGTGATGAGGAGAATGGCGTGGGAGCTGGTGTTGCGAGCGGTCAGGCTCCTTACCCAGAGAGAGTTGAGGAGGACATCAGTGTCGTGCAGACTTTACTCGATGATGTAGCTGATCGCATTTGGGAGCTGGGTGACGAAGGGGCTTCATTTTTTTTTCTTCTTTATATAGTAATAAAATATTATAAAATCCGGTGTCTCCATGATAAATCTCCAGCCTGGGAGCCCCAATGTGGCTTCTACACACTTTCAAAATAATCCTTCAGCGGGGCAAATAGATGCTGGATGACCGTGGCGCTCCATGACCTTCCCAGGAGCTTCTGTCGGGAGCAGCGGTTTATTTCTGAGACGTCCATATAGTGCGGGGGGAATCCGAAGACCCTCCTTATCTCCAGTGCACCACAGGATGTCCTCCTTCCCATCCATGATGACTGGGAACTCGTGATGTTTTTCCTGATGAAGAGACCAGGGGTTGGTAGTTATGGTTTTAATCTTGAGGAACTTCACGACTCTTCTGGGCTCCAAGCAATCTTGAAGCTTTGTCTTCTCATTATCTGTAGCTACTAGAGGCCTGTTCATGCCAGGCAGGTTCCCCCAGAAGTATCTGGCTCGATGAGCAGCCGATACCGCACTTGCATCAATCTTGACAGGATTCGTCTCCAGGTGGAGAGATATTGTTTTTTGGAATGCTGTCTCCATCGCAACCACGTCGTTGAATAACCAGAAGACTGGCTGATTCTCTGCTGTCTTAGGCAACACTTAATTTGTTTTATTAATATTATTCAATATTTAATATTAAATGGAATCAAAACTTGATTAAAATTATAACATTCTAAACTTAAGTTCGCCAATATATTATCCCAATCTTCGATGGAAATTCCCGGACAATCAATTTGCCAAGCCTTTTGTGTCGGACGTGTATTATTAAATTGTGCAGAGCCGAAGTGGCCTCCTCATGCTGCTGCCACCTCCACACTCTGTCGTCGTGCCACTCTGTGGCCTCCTCATGCTGCTGACACCTCCACAATCTCTCGTCATCGTGCCACTCTGTGGCCTCCTCATGCTGCTGCCACCTCCACAATCTCTCATCGTCGTTCCACTCTGTGGCCTCCTGATGCTGCTGCCACCTCAAGACTCTGTCATTGGGCCACTCTGTGGTCTCCTCATGCTGACTCCACCTCACTACTATGTCATAAGTCCACATGCTGTTCCCACCCTCCCCACCTCATAACTGGTCCACTATTTTGGCTTTTGGCCTGGCTGACATCATCATTTATTTGACCTTTCTTCTGATCTGTCGGAAGGAAGGAAGGAAAAATGAGACGCATAACGGATCCTGTCTGTGTAGCAGCTGTAAGGCCTGTATGGTCCCATCAGAATTGGCTTATGATTTGGTAGCCAAAAGCTGGAGTGGGTACAAAACACAGAAGAAATGCAAATATTCCATTCACGTGTCTTCTATGTTTTAGATCTGTTTTTTTGGGCATTAGCAATACTGATGGATTATTGAGCAAATGCTGACCGAGTGAAGGCATATGCTTCACAGACAGGATCCGTTTTGTGTGGGTTATTGTTCTGACCGATCAGAGGAAGAGAAAATGAATCAGTGACGTCAACAGAAATTTACTGCTGACACCCTCTCCACTCTGTCAGGGGGGCTCTACTTGTATAAGCATTTAAAGGGGCATTGAAAATCTGATGGGCAGCAATATATAACTAAGCTAAGCAAGTTTTATGCAAAAAAAATATATATTTCCTCATTTCCCTGGTTCTCTTCTGGCCCTTTGTTTACATGCAATAAAAACAATCTTTGCCCCTCCCCCTCCCCACACAGGATCTTCCCCCTACCTTCTTGTGCAATGCTCTCTCTAGTCCTTCAGCTCCTGTGGCCAGAATTGTCACTGCTGCAGATACCCAGTCTGTGCAACTGAAGGAGTTAAGAATCCTAGCAGAGAGCAGACGGCAATGAAGGGGGGCGTGGCCAGTACAGTGATGTCTCATTTACAGGCTTGTAAACGACCTTTATCAGAGCAGGGAGAGAAGCTGACATCACAGGTCATGTGACTCTCAGTGAAATCTGAGAAACCAGCCACTGGAGATAAAATGAGTTCATTGGAAAGCTGTTATATTTGCCCAGTTAGTAACATAGAAAGAACAAAAAAATAACTCGGACAACCCCTTTAATAGAACAGGTTCTGTAGACATCTATATGGAATCAGCTGATGACGGTGTAAAAGGAGTGTGCTTCTTCTTGGTGCTAACATCGACCTGTAAAACTGAGTTCATTCTTGAGTTAGGACTCTTCCATAAATTGCAGGCTGCAATGCAAGAATGCCAAACGTGGGGCAGCCTCAGCGGATCGCAGACCCATTCACTTTAATGGATCCGCGATTCGCCCATTCCGCAAAAAGATAGGACGTGTTCTATATTTTTGCGGAACGGAAGTATGGGACGAAACCCCACACAAGCACTTCGTAGTGCTTCCGTAGGGTTCCGTTCCGTGCTTCCGTTCCGCATCTCCGGATTTGCGGACCCATTCAAGTGCAAAACATTGTAATGCGTTTTGCACTCGCGTGAGAAAAATCGCGCATGTTTGGTACCTTCGGACTTGGGATCGGTGTTCTGTAGATTGTAACATGGTTATAAGGGAAAATAATAGCATTCTTAATACAGAATGCATAGTAAAATAGCGCTGGAGGGGTTAAAAAAAAATAAAAAATAATTTAACTCACCTTAATCCACTTGATTGCACAGCCGACATCTCCTTCTATCTTCATCTTAGCTGTGTGTAGTAACAGGACCTGTGGTGACGTCACTCCGGTCATCACATGATCTTTTACCATAGTGATGGATCATGTGATGACCGGAGTGACATCACCACAGGTCCTGTTACTGCACACAGCTAAGATGAAGACAGAAGGAGATGCCGGCTGCGCGATCAAGTGGATTAATGTGAGTTAAATTATTTTTTATTTTTTTTACCCCTCCAGCGCTATTTTACTATGCATTATGTATTCAGAATGCTATTATTTTCCCTTATAACCATGTTATAAGGGAAAATAATAATGATCGGGTCTCCATCCCGATCGTCTCCTAGTAACCATGCATGAAAATCGCACCGCATCCACACTTGCTTGCGGATGCTTGCGATTTTCCTGCAACCCCATTAATTTCTATGGGGCCTGCGTTACGTGAAAAACGCAGAATATAGAGCATGCTGCGATTTTCACGCAACGCACAAGTGATGCGTGAAAATCACTGCTCATGTGAACAGCCCCATAGAAATGAATGGGTCGGGATTCAGTGCGGGTGCAATGCGTTCAACTCACGCATTGCATCCGCGCGGAATACTCACCCGTTTGAAAGGGGCCTAAGAGCGACGCCTGTCATCTGCATGTCATACGTACTCACAGCATTATTTCACTTCCACAGCAGAGTCCATATGCGTGTTCCTGCAAGGCACAGTGTTCTACACCCCTATAAAGGCTCTCGGCAGCCAGGAAATAGTCTTTTTTTAACGTAATTTGCTGCAAATATATTCGAATCAAACCAATTTTTTCCGGAAAAATTCAGCGAACCAGCAATTCGGCAAATCAAATTTTTGAAAAATTCTCTCATCTCTAATCATTATATACAGTCAGTAACAGGCAAATGACCCAGTTTCCAAACTCCAAGAAGAGAAAAGGATTATAATCAAACTGAACATGTATTATTAAGGTCAGAAGAGCCTAACAGATGGTCATAGAGGAATATGTTCACACTATGTACACAAGCCAACAGAGTGTCGGAAGTCAATTTACCTGGGTGGCCAAATAGGTTATTGTCATGTGGCTAATTTCTCGTTCCAAGCCACATGCTTGGGCTGTTGGTGGCTGGTTTTCAGGCTGTTACAATTCCTCCAGATACACCAAATATTGCCTGAAAGACATTTTTTATTCTCATCTACAACTACAAGAAATCTAAATCTGAGGATGTCTACTGTTAACTGGACACAGCACCTGTATCTCAGCAAGCAGCTAGATTAGTTTGGCTGTGTATTAAATGTGAAGCAGATGGATGCTCACATTTTATTCCAATACCTGTCATACATAGCAGATGATAAATAAATGTTAGGTAGCATATTCCGAATGATGTGCTAAGGTAATGAAATACTCTAATCAAGCTATGACCTAAATTTTGAAACTACGCTGTTTCATATACAGTATATATAAACAAGAGCAAATTTAATTTGGAATATCCATTACATCTGCTAAACACATGTAGCACACTTTAGTTTCTGAGTCATACTCCTGCTCTGATTTAATGAAACTTCGAAACTTCTCCAATTTATAGGTTATGGTTTTCACTGTGTTTTTCTAGGGAAGTGCACTGTATACTGGCATAAGAACAGAAGAGGATAGCAGTTATCTGTTCGGATGATCATGTTCACATTCTATAGTAAAGTAGCCTAGAAACCTTTGAAATCAGGTAATAAGCAGAGGATTATCACAGCCTTTACACAACAGCATTTTTCATCAACTATTATAAAGCCGGACTGGGGGCAGAAGCCCTAAGGGGAGGCCAGCATGATGCTGGTTTGGCGAGTGAAGGTAGGTAAGTATAGGGTTAATAGATTGAGAGTAGTTATGGGAGGGGGTTGCCAGGGTTATTGGGGAGTGGTTTAGGGGGTTATATATAGGGGGAGCTAAGATTAGTGGGCACAATTTGCAGGTTTAAGATAAGAGAACTGCAAAAGAGCTAGATCGCAACCCACCATGTCAGTTGAGGAGCTCCTGGCTCAGTTCTGTAGGGAGGCGGAGGCTCTGGGTCCTGGGTGGTTGCGGGAGCAAGTGGATAGTCTGGTGCAGGTGGCCAAAAGTATGGTGGCTCCTCCTGAAGAAAGGGAGGCACGATCTCGGCGGGTCCACCTGCCGGAGCGCTTCAGCCCTGATATTACCCCCCGGGTTCAGCGCCGGTTGAGTAGCTCCTCAAGGGACCCTCGACGGTGGGGAGCAGCACAGCATGCGGTACAGATGCGCTCCCGTCGTGGGAGGAGTACTTCTTCGTGGCGGGACCCAGATCAGAGCGGTCTGTGCAGAAGTCGGCCAGTGAGAGGCACAGGCCACAGGTTGTGTCTGGAGTGGAGGTAGCAGTGCGTGCTCACTACGTGGTGGGAGCATCTTGGAAGGAAGATCAAGTACAGCCAGCAGTGAAGTCAGGAGGATAGGGACCAAGGGGCAACATCGTCCAGGATCATGGAGGTTGGCGACCAGGAGCGTCGGGACACAGGACATGCGGCGGCGGGTTTCACAGAGCCCGTGCAGCCTGGTGAGATTTTATGGGGTCCTCTTCTACCTCTTAGCTGTCTGTGGGGCGTCTGGGATAGTGCGCGTCCGGGAGATCTGGTAAGGAGGTTAGGGCAACTCTTGGGGGGGCTAGCGGGGTGGTTGTCTGTTTTAAGGGAAGGGGGGTCGCCTCTGCCGACGTGGGGAGCAGGGCAGGTGAGTGGGGTCTCCACGGGGTGGGGGCTTCCGTGGCAGTACAGTCTTAGGCTGGGGGGGAGGAGGATAGGTCACGAGTAGACGACGCAGCAAAAGGTGAGGTTTACATGTGCTTTGAAGGTCTGTGGGGGGGGCGCATTTGAAGCAGGAGGTCAGTGAGCTCATTTGGAAAGGGGGAATATGTGGAAATTTTTTCCCTACTTCCCCTGGAGAGGTTTATTTTGGAAGAAATGACGACGGGAGAAAGAAGGAGGAAGAAAAGCGCCGTTATCGTTTGATTCCACGCACGTTTTCTAATTGGTTGCAGGCTTTTGCTTTTATCAAGTGTAATTGAGGAAAAGTCCCCAGAATGTTGTTCGGCGCTATTTTGTTACCGTGATGCGATCGGTGAAGCGTATTGGGTTTATGGTGGTGTAGAATGGCTCAGTTCCGATGAACAATTTCGGCAGCGGAAGGTGGTGTGGACCAACATGCGTTGGGATCATAAAGATATTGGGCTCTGGCTTAAGGTCAAGGCACCAGTGAGGCCGGGGCAGCCTTTTCGGGGGGGAGGCTGGGGGGCCAGGGCAAGGGAGCTTTGCACCGGCCTCAGCGAGAGGCTTGTTTCCTCTTCAATGATGGCAGCTGCAAATTTGGTGCAAAGTGCAAATTTAAGCACGAGTGCACCACGTGCCCATGAAGCTAATAGGTGCTTCAGAGGGGGGAGGCAAAGGGGAGGAGATAACTTTGGAAAAGGGTTGGACACCGGTACGGGTGGAAAGGATGGCAGGGTTTCTAAATAGGTACCCGAATCGAGTGGCGGCGTTGCTGTTAGAAAAGGGGTTCCGTTGGGGTTTTGTCATTCCTTCGGGCGCGTTGCCGGGTGCTGCAGTGCATAAAAATCTGAGGTCGGCATTAGAGCACCCTGAGGTAGTTTCTGAAAAGTTTGCTAAGGAGATTATGTTGGGTGGGATGCCGGGTCCGTTTAAGGAGCCGCCATTGGCCGATTTGAGAGTTTCTCCTCTAGGTGTAGTGCCAAAAAAAGGAGCCGAACAAATTTTGGCTTATTCATCATCTTTCCTTCCCAAAGGGAGCGTCGGTCAATGATGGTATAGATCCTGAATTATGTTCGGTAGTTTATACGTCATTTGATGTGGCTTGGGTTAGGAAGTTGGCAAAAACGGACATTAAAGCGACGTTTCTCTTGTTACCAGTCCATCTAGACAGTTGGCGTTTGTTGGGTTGTTTTTGGGAGGGGGGTTATTTTGTTGACAGATGTTTGCCCATGGGGTGTTCGTTACCTTGCTCCTATTTTGAGGCTTTTAGTTAGTTCCTAGAATAGGCGGTAGTTGACGTGTTGGGATGTTCATCCATTATTCACTATTTCAATGACTTTTTGTGTCTTGGGCCAGCGGGTTCGAGGGTTTGCTCATTGTTGTTGCATATAGTGCAGTCGGTTTTTGAACGGTTCGGAGTGCCTCTTACAGGGGAAAAGACAGTGGGGCCTATGACAGAGTTACGTTTTTGGGGAATTGTGATTGACACGGTCAAAATGGAGTGTCAGTTGCCGGAAGATAAGTTATTGTCGTTGCGGCAAGAAGTTAGTATGGCGAGGAGAAGGGCAAAGGTCAGATTGAGAGTTGCAGTCACTGTTGGGAAAACTCAACTTTGACTTGGCTTGTAGAATTATGCCGATGGGGCGCATTTTTAATAGGCGTTTTATTCGGTTGAGCAAGGAGTTAAGGAGGATTTAGAAGTTTGGGCGAATTTTTTTGAGTTACATAACGCTAAAACCCTGTTTATGGGGGACGTCTGCAATAGCTTAGATTTAGAATTATATTCGGATGCTGCTGGGGAGATAGGTTTTAGGGCATATTGCCATGGTCAATGGTGTTTGGGGCATTGGTCGGAGTCCTGAATTGTCAGAGGTTGGACAAAAAATGTGGCACTTTTGGAGCATTTTCCAATTGTCATGGCAGTAGTGTTGTGGGAGGAGTGTTTTATGAATAGGAAAGTTCGGTTCCACTGTGACAATTTGGGGGTGGTGCAGGCGATAAATAGTTTGTTGGCATCTTCTCTCCCGGTGGTCAGGCTATTGCAATATTTGCTGCTTATATGTTTATCCATCAATGCTTGGATAGTTGCTGCTCATGTTCCAGGAGTTTCTAATGGTATTGCGGATGCCCTTTCTCGTTTGTAAGGGGAGCGTTTTCGTCAACTGGTGCCGGAAGCGGAGGAAGTGGGCCTAGAGTGTCCTGCCTGGCTGTGGGAAATCTTGGAGGAACGGTAATGGGGCTCTTGCGGGCGTCTCTGAGCCCGGGCACGTGGGCGGCGTATGGTAAGGCCTGGGAGACTTGGAACTGGTGATGTGTGCAGTAAGGAGTGGGTCAGAAGGATTGGGAAATGGCTTTGTTACTACTGTTAGGACATCTCCAGGAGGAGGGATGGTCAGTATCTTGGTTGAATAGGTGTGTTGTGGGTTTGGCGTTTGGGTTTTGTTTGCGTAATATTCCGGAACATATGAAGACTCTTCTAGTTCGGAAAGTTTTAAAAGGGTGGCGACGAGGCAAGGGGACAGAAGATCAGCGTAGGCCGGTATCGTTTAAGTTATTATTGGATATCAGCCATAAGTTAGTCTTGGTTTGTAGGTCACCATGGGAGGTTAGCTTGTTTAAGGCTGCTTTTTCGCTGGCGTTTTTGGGGGCTTTTAGGTTGGGGGAGTTGGTGAGTAGTAGTGCAGAGAGCTGGGGGGTTGAGGCTTGACGATGTAGATGTTCTTGGGGACCAGGTAGTGATCCGAATCAAGAGGTCAAAAACGGACCAAACAGGAAAGGGTAAGCAATTGAGTTTGTTCAAGGTCTCGGGTTGTTTTCTTTGCCCGGTGCAGTGCTTGCAGGATTATGGGGGGGATGAATGGGAAGGGCACTGAACCTCTTCTTCGGCACAAAGATGGTTCATTTTTGTCACAGTTTCAATTTATTGCTGTTTTTAAGAGGTGTTTGAAGGCCCTGGGGGTTGGGGAGAAGGGTTTCTCGGGGCATTCCTTTAGGATTGGGGCAGCGACGGAAGCTGCGCATTTTGGTTTGAGCGATGAAAAAATTAAAAGGATTGGTCGTTGGGAATCTATTAGATTTGGTTTATATGTGAGGTTGGATCTATTGTGAATGATGAGTTGTAAAAGAGTTAATGTTTTGTTTTTGGTACTGTTTTTCTGGTTTT
Organism: Bufo gargarizans; assembly: GCF_014858855.1. Taxonomy (NCBI): domain Eukaryota; kingdom Metazoa; phylum Chordata; class Amphibia; order Anura; family Bufonidae; genus Bufo; species Bufo gargarizans. The sequence goes on from NC_058081.1 coordinate 320,084,365, forward strand.
CAGACGGCGTTGGTGTGGATCCTAAGTCATTTGTTCGTGTTCTGAGGGGGCGATAAGGGCGGACGTGAGACTAAATGGGCAACAGCTGGGTTTCGGGCGGGCCGTAGCAGTTTTGCGTTGGCTGGGTATCAGAGGTATGTTGTGGGGCGGAGTATTGCGGGAGGTGTATCGTTTTGCGAGATTGGATCGACCCCCCAGACGTTTATTTTCCGGCATGATCACAGTTTGGTTGGATATTGTGCCGAGGCAATCGTGGAGGGATGCGAGGTCGGTCGAGGGAATCAATAAAGCTTGGATCAAAGTAAATTAGCGGTGAGTAAATTTGTGTCCAGGAATGGGGCTGTGGTGGTGCGGCATTTGGAATTGGAGGCTGGAATAGGTGAATTTTGGAGAGTGGATGGGGTGCATCCTAATGCAGTGGGGATTGATTTGTGGTTCCTGAGGATTCAGGGTGGAATTGAGACCGCGATGAGAATGTGGAGGGACGCCCAAACTTAAGGGGGTCAAGTTGCACGTTGTTGGCGATGGGGGAGGTCCTCGAAGTTGGTGATTATGGTGGTATTTGAAGATGGGAGGGCCCCATGGGTGGGGCTAGACTCTCATGGTGGAACTGGAGTGGTGGAATTAGGTGTCCATGAGTTGGTGCCTCCGAGCTGGCGTTCATCGGCTGGGGGTAAGATGGAGTTGCCACTTGTTTTGGATACAGTGTTGTTTTCGGGGTTTCATTTAGGCCTCATGCACACAACCTTTTTTTTTACGGTCCGCAAAAACGGGGTCCGTAGGTCCGTGACCGTTTTTTTTCGTCCGTGGGTCTTCCTTGATTTTTGGAGGATCCACGGATATGAAAAAAAAGTCGTTTTGGTGTCCGCCAGGCCGTGCGGAGCCAAACGGATCAGTCCTGAATTACAATGCAAGTCAATGGGGACGGATCCATTTGACGTTGACACAATATGGTGCAATTGCAAACGGATCCATCCCCTATTGACTTTCAATGTAAAGTCAGGAGTCCCTTTTATACCATCGGATCTGAGTTTTCTCCAATCCGATGGTATATTTTAACTTGAAGCGCCCCCATCACCATGGGAACGCCTCTATGTTAGAATATACTGTCGGATATGAGTTAGATCGTGAAACTCAAATCCGACAGTATATTCTAACACAGAGGCGTTCCCATGGTGATGGGGACGCTTCAGGTTAGAATATACTAAAAGAACTGTGTACATGACTGCCCCCTGCTGCCTGGCAGGTGCTGCCAGGCAGCAGGGGGCAGACCCCCCCTGTTTTTAACTCATTGGTGGCTAGTGCGGCCGGCCCCCCCATCCCCTCTGTAGTTAACTCTTTGTTGTCCAGTGCGGCCGGCCCCCCCTCCCTCCCCTGTAGTTAACTCGTTGGTGGCCAGCGGGCCCCCCTCCCTCCCCTGTAGTTAACTCTTTGTTGTCCAGTGCGGCCGGCCCCCCCTCCCCCCTGTAGTTAACTCTTTGTTGTCCAGTGCGGCCGGCCCCCCTCCCTCCCCTGTAGTTAACTCGTTGGTGGCCAGTGGGCCCTCACCCCTCCCTCCCCCTCCTAATTAAAATCTCCCCCTTATCATTGGTGGCAGCGGAGAGTACCGATCGGAGTCCCAGTTTAATTGCTGGGGCTCTGATCGGTAACCATGGCAACCAGGACGCTACTGCCATCCCGGTTGCCATGGTTACTTAGCAATTTGTAGAAGCATTATACTTACCTGCGAGCAACGATGTCTGTGTCCGGCCGGGAACTCCTCTGTCACAACCAGACAGCTGAGAAGCTCTGACAGAAGCCTTTCAGAACCTCCTCCTTGAGTTTCTTTGTTTTCATGTTCAGTTCCTCATCTCGTTAGCCTCTCTCAGCTGTCATGTAGTTGGACTGATTGCATCCCTTTAAATTCCACCCCATAATGCATCACTGGGCGGCTTATACTACTTCCTGGAGTGTGTGTGCATGCTGGTCCTGTTTTGCAGTCTGCTACAAAGTTAAGTGCTGAACATTTATCTGTTATTTTCTGTTTGCTGGATCCCAGGTGACCCTGACTCCCTCCGTGTCTGGTGTAGGGAGCCGGTGGTCGTGTCCCCTCACTATTGTAGGGTGTTCAGGGGTTATACAGTCGAGGTACATGGATATGCAACCATCCACCTCTGGGATCTTTGCATAGGCTGAGCAGCCAGGGAAAGTCTCAGGTCTTGTGCAGGAGTCTCCCTTTTGGTTCCTTAGCTTTGGATCCAGTGAGTCATATATGCATGTTGCTTTGTCTTGTTTTCTGTACACCGTCCGTGACATCCTCCTACTGGTAAGCGACAGGTCTGTGCGGCGCATTGCTTAATGATCTGTCACTTACCAGTAGGAGGAGCTCCCGGCCGCACACAGACATCGCAGCTCGCAGGTAAGTATAATGTTTCTACAAATTGCTAAGTAACCATGGCAACCGGGACTGCAGTAGCGTCCTGGTTGCCATGGTTACCGATCGGAGCCCCAGCGATTAAACTGGGACTCTGATCGGTACTCTCCTTTGCCACCAATGATAGGGGGGAGATTTTAATTAGGAGGGGGAGGGAGGGGTGAGGGCCCACTGGCCACCAAAGAGTTAACTACAGGGGAGGGAGGGGGGGCCGGCCACACTGGACAACAAAGAGTTAACTACAGGGGAGGGAGAGGGGGCCCACTGGCCACCAACAAGTTAACTACAGGGGAGGGAGGGGGGGCCGGCCGCACTGGACAACAAAGAATTAACTACAGTGAAAACTCAGCTCTGAAAAAGCTTTTATGCAGACGGATCTTCGGATCTGTCTGTATGAAAGTAACCTACGGCCACGGATCACGGACACGAATGCCAATCTTGTGTGCATCCGTGTTCTTTCATGGACCCATTGACTTGAATGGGTCCGTGAACCGTTGTCCGTCAAAAAAATAGGACAGGTCATAGCCCCATGCCTCATAGCAGCCCCCAGTGCCTCTCATCAGACCCCCAGTGCCTCTCATCAGACCCCCCAGCACCTCTCATCAACTAGTAATAACAGGGCCCCCCAATCATGCGCCAGTAATAACAGGGCCCCCCAATCATGTGCCAGTAATAACAGGCCCCCCCAATCATGTGCCAGTAATAACAGGGCCCCCCAATCGTGTGCCAGTAATAACAGGGCCCCCTCCAATCGTGTGCCAGTAATAACAGGGCCCCCCAATCATGTGCCAGTAATAACAGGCCCCCCCCCCCCCAATCATGTGCCAGTAATAGCAGGGCCCCCAATCATGTGCCAGTAATAACAGGGCGCCCCCAATCATGTGCCAGTAATAACAGGGCGCCCCCAATCATGTGCCAGTAATAACAGGGCCCCCCAAATCATGTGCCAGTAATAACAGGGCCTCCCCAATCATGTGCCAGTAATAACAGGGCCCACCCCAATCATGTGCCAATAATAACAGGGCCCCCCCCAATCATGTGCCAGTAATAACAGGGCCCCCCCCAAATCATGTGCCAGTAATAGCAGGGCCCCCCCAATCATGTGCCAGTAATGACAGGGCCCCCCGATTATGTGCCAGTAATAACCAGGCCCCCCCCCCATTATGTGCCAGTAATAACCTGGCACCCCTCCCATTATGTGCCAGTAAAAAAACTAAGTATTGTATATAGTAAAAAAAAAAATTAACACTTATACTTACCTCTTTGGAGCGATGTGATGCAGGCCTCTTCCGGCCTGTGTCCCGACTCCAGCGCTGTACGACTCAGGCAGCGCGATGACGTCATCGCGCCGCCTATTAGTGCTTCTGTTTGTATCGAAGCACTATATATGCATATATGACTCACTGGATCCAAAGCTAAGGAACCAAAAAGGCCCCCCCAATCATGTGCCAGTAATGACAGGGCCCCCCGATTATGTGCCAGTAATAACCAGGCCCCCCCCCATTATGTGCCAGTAATAACCTGGCACCCCTCCCATTATGTGCCAGTAAAAAAACGAAGTATTGTATATAGTAAAAAAAAAAATTAACACTTATACTTACCTCTTTGGAGCGATGTGATGCAGGCCTCTTCCGGCCTGTGTCCCGACTCCAGCGCTGTACGACTCAGGCGGCGCGATGACGTCATCGCGCCGCCTATTAGTGCTTCTGTTTGTATCGCTGTCCTGAGGACGGCGATACAAGCAGTCAGATCACTATGGAGATGAGCGCTTCGCTTCCACAATGGAAGCGCTCATCTCAGTGCCTGCCCCGCCGCCGCCGCACACACTGCCGCTGGGGGGGATTTGACCAAACCTGTACCCCCCGCATTATTTCCTGGCGGGGATCCATCCCCCCGTCCCCCCCGCTTCCTACGCTCATGTGTCACAGCCCAATAAAATCCTCAACCTGCTTGGTCTCCACCATTTTACAGTGAATTTAGTTCAGGGAGAGACGTTACAGGCACTAGGGAGAGTGTTTAGGAAACAGTTTATTCACAAAAAATAGCTATTGAGCAGTTCAGGGAGAGATTATTCATAGTGTAGGAAAGGATAGGGAGGCATTATCCACACTGTAGGGAGATAGCAGGGACCAACAGAAGAGTGTAAAGCTTGGGTAATAGGAGCTATTCTATTACACCTTGCTGCACTAATTGGGGTTACAAAGTGCTAAAATACTACAGATTTTATGTTGTTTGCATTCTTTGATACATCAGTAATTCTAATAATCCTGTTATTGGGGTGAAATTGCGGTCTGATACAGCGCAAGTCCTGTGCTGAGCGTGATTACGTCATCAAAGGTCCTTTTGCAGGTCCTGAAAGAAGACAATGATGGCTGCTCGATCAAGTGGATAAGGTGAGTTATTTTTATTTTATTGTTTTAACCACTTAATCGACATTTTAGTAAGCATTCTGTATTAAGAATGCTATTATTTTCCCTTATAACCATGTTATAAGGGAAAATAATAGAATCTACAGAACACCTAACCCGAACTTCAGTGAAGAAGTCCGGGTTCAGGTCTGGGTAACACATTCAGTTTTTTATCACGCGCGTGCAAAGCGTATTGCACCCGCGCGAGAAAACTGAACAACGCAACGCAATCGCAGACATCATCACGCTCACCACGTGGTGAGCGCAATTACGTCAAAGGTCCTTTGGCAGGTCCTGATAGAAGAAGATGCCGGCTGCGCGAACAACAGGATGATGTAAATTTATTTTATTCATTTTTTTTAACCCCTAAAGGTACATTTTTGTAAGCATTCTGTATTAAGAATGCTATTATTTTCCCTTATAACCATAGTATAAGGGAAAATAATACAGTAAATTGACTTTTATCAATTTACTTACATCATCTCCTAGCAACCATGCGTGAAAATTGCACCACATCCGCACTTGCTTGCGGATGTTTGCAATTTACACGCAGACCCATTCATTTCTATGTGGCCTGCATTGCGTGAAAAACACAGAATATAGAACATGCTGCGATTTTCACGCAACGCAGAAGTGATGCGTGAAAATCACTGCTCATCTGAACAGTCCCATTGAAGTGAATGGGTCCGGATTCAGTGCGGGTGCAATGCGTTCACCTCATGCATTGCACCCGCACGGAATTCTCATCTGTGTGAATGGGGCCTTAGGGTGGTCACATTTTTTTACACTTAATTTGATGCGTCAATCAGTAGTTGTGGAGTTGGTGTGAAATAGCGGCCTGATACTACACACTTTAGGGTGAGTTCACACTTCAGTTATTTGGTCAGTTATTTCAATCATTTTTTGTGAGCCAAAACCAGTAGTAAAGCCTACTCAGAGATAAGGTGTAATGGATAGATTTACACCTGTTCTGTGTTTTTGACCCAAGCCTGGTTTAATACTACACAATTTTAGGGTGTTCAAATTCTTTTACACTTAATTCAATGTGTCAATCTGTAGTTGCAAATTTGGTGCGAAATTGCGGCCTGACACTATTGCTCTATTACCCTTGCAGTTAATGTTACAGAACAGTATGTCCGACAGAAAGGTGAGGAGGAGAGATCCGCTGCTTCCTCCGATAGGCGGGCAAGTAGCGATGATGATAGTTGTGTGGGAGCTAGTGTTGCGATCAGTCAGGCATGTGGCCCTGAAACTGGTGAGGGTGATATTAGTAATGTGCAAACAGTAGTGGATGGTGATGTAGCCGATCGCACATGGGAGCCGGGTCAAGAGGGGGCTTCATCATTATCAGGAGAAGAGGTTGGTAGCTTGCATATGAGGCAGCAGCTGAGCTAGCAGGGTGGTAGCAGGGCCGTGAGTCAGCAGGGTGGTAGCAGTGTGAGATCTGTAGCCAAATGTGCCCGGGGTAGACCGTCTGCTACGCAGAAGCCTACCTATCTGGAAAGAGCTAGCGGTGCATGGGTTCACAGAGGCAGCAGTAGCAGGCAGTCATCATGGAGTGGTGGGGGGAAAATACCATACTCAGTGATGTGGGAATTTTTCATCAAGCTGCCGGAGGACGTCAGCATGGCCCACTATGTAACTGGGCCTACTGTGTTGATTCCTCATGCGATTCCCACCTTCACCACTCAGTGACTTACCACTATGTTGACTCCTCATGTGATTCCCATCCTCACCACTCTGTGACTAGGCCACTGTGTTGACTCCTCATGTGATTCCCATCCTCACCACTCTGTGACTGACCAATATGTTGACTCCTCATGCGATCACAACCCTCACCACTCTGTGGCTGGGCCACTGTATTGATTCCTCATGCAATTCCTCATGCGATTCCCACTCTCAACACTCTGTAACTGACCACTGTGTTGACTCCTTATGCAATTCCCACCCTTATCACTCTGTGACTGACCACTATGCTGACTCCTCATGCAATTCCCACCCTCGTCACTCTGAGACTGACCTCTATGTTGACTCCGCATGTGATTCACACCCTCACCACTCTGTTGCTAACCACTGTGTTGACTCCTCATGCGGTTGCCACCTTCACCACTCTGTGACTGACCACTATGTTGACTCCTCATATGGTTGCCACCTCACCACTGTGTAACTGGGCCACTATGTTGACTCCTCATGCAGTTGCCACCTCACCACTGAGTCACTGGGCCAGTGTGTTGACTCCTTATGTGGTTGCCACCCTTCCCATTATGTAACTGGGCCACTGCGTTGACTCGTCATGCGGCTGCCACCCTTCCCACTCTATAATGGGGACACTATTGCCCCTGTTTGGCATTGTTGACATCACCATTTATTTTACCCTTCTGATCTGTCAGAAGGATGAAAAAATGAGAAACACAACGGATTCGGTCTTTGGAGCAGCCGTAAGGCCTGTATCACACAGTCCCTATTTTGCATCAGGATACGCTCATGAATTAGAAGACAAAAGCAGAAGGGGGGTACAAAACACAGAAGACATGCCAACTTTCCAATCATGTGTCATCTCAGTTTTTTTACCTTAGCAATACTGATGGATTACTGACCAAATACTGACCATGTGAAGGTGGATGCTCAAAAGACAGCCACTGAGGAAGGGGAGTGAAGTCCCCGAAACGCGTCTGGCGTTATATCCCTGCTTTAAGCAAAAATCCGGATATGATTGAGACCATCTAAATCACTTTTTCAAATTTGGAGCGCTCCATTTTTCATCTAATGTGAGTATTATATCACTGGAATACCGGAACAAAGTTACCAAGTCCCGCGATACCTTTGGAGAGACCACGTGACAGACACCTGGGAGCGAGGACGCCGGAAGTAACTTCAGCTGAGCGGTGCGGTAAGCGACATTTCCCCCCAGCATTGAGCACCAGAAGCCACTGAGGCTCTCAACATCCCATAAGGTCCGGACTGCAATATATTGCGGAGATAGGGAAATGAATAGACGGACTTTGTGACAGCATTACCTTTACCCAAAGGGACATTGCTTTTAGCACCAATCATTTGGATGTCTATTACCTTTATTTAAAGGGACATTGTTGCTAGCGCTACCACAGAATTTGCTGATCACAAAAGATCAGACAAGTGGAACATTGGGAATATACCTAGGTGATAGGACTCCTTACTTACCAGGCCGTGCAATATATTGAGGATCCTTTTTCATATACAGGGTCCCAATACCAGTGGATTGTCCTTTTATATTTAGATATTTTATATTTTTAGGGGTATTTTATGTGATTGATGTTTCCGGACATTGTGTTGTTTTAATTATATGTTGTACAATTTTTGCTGCTTAAACTCCATTGTTGAGCTGGTGGCCATTAAATGCTGTTGATGTGACCCACATAGTGAGTGCCAGTTGTCCTTTTATCCATTTTCTATTTACTTTGACTGATTGGGTGATCAGTTTTCGACTAGAGCACCCTGGCCACACGGAGGAGGGCGGTGAGCTATCCACAACAACTTATTTAAATGACAGAATCCGTTTTTGGGGGTTGTTCTTATCACGGATCAGGAGAAGGGCAAACTAAAAAGTGATGTCAACACAAATTTACTGCTGACACCCTCTCCACTCTGTCAGGGGGGCACTACTGGTATCACAGTGTAACAGAACATGTTCTGTAGAAATCTATGTGGACTCAGCTGACAACGATGTAAAAGGAGTGCTCTCTTTCACTCTATAGTAGGATCTTGGGTCTCTGCATGGTTCTTCATACCTGGCACTAACATTGACCTGTAAGGCCGAGTTCACACTTGAGTTGGTTGGTCAGTTTCGGCCCTGTAACTGACCAAATAAATGAAGTGTGAAGTGATTTTAAGAGCGACGCCTGTCATCTGTGTGTCATACTGACCCACAGTATTATTTCACTACCACAGCGGACTCCCTATGTGTGTTACTGCAAATTAAATGCACAGTGTTCTACACTACTATACAGGCTCTCTGCAGCTGGGAAATAGCTGTTTTTTACAAACCGGATTCCCAAAAAGTTGGGACACTAAACAAATTGTGAATAAAAACGGAATGCAATGATGTGGAGATGGCAAATGTCAATATTTTATTTGTAATAGAACGTAGATGACAGATCAAACGTTTAATCCGAGTAAATATATCATTTTAAAAGAAAAATATGTTGATTCAAATTTTCACGGTGTCAACAAATCCCAAAAAAGTTGGGACAAGTAGCAATAAGAGGCTGGAAAAAGTAAATTTTAGCATAACGAAGAGCTGGAAGACCAATTAACACTAATTAGGTCAATTGGCAACATGATTGGGTATAAAAAGAGCTTCTCAGAGTGGCAGTGTCTCTCAGAAGCCAAGATGGGTAGAGGATCACCAATTCCCACAATGTTGCGCAGAAAGATAGTGGAGCAATATCAGAAAGGTGTTACCCAACGAAAAATTGCAAAGACTTTGCATCTATCATCATCAAATGTGCATAACATCATCCGAAGATTCAGAGAATCTGGAACAATCTCTGTGCGTAAGGGTCAAGGCCGTAAAACCATACTGGATGCCCGTGATCTCCAGGCCCTTAAACGACACTGCACCACAAACAGGAATGCTACTGTAAAGGAAATCACAGAATGGGCTCAGGAATACTTCCAGAAACCATTGTCAGTGAACACAATCCACCGTGCCATCCGCCGTTGCCAGCTGAAACTCTACAGTGCAAAGAAGAAGCCACTTCTAAGCAAGATCCACAAGCTCAGGCGTTTTCACTGGGCCAGGGATCATTTAAAATGGAGTGTGGCAAAATGGAAGACTGTTCTGTGGTCAGACGAGTCACGAGGACAAGGACAACCCAAGTTGTTATGAACGCTCAGTTCAGAAGCCTGCATCTCTGATGGTATGGGGTTGCATGAGTGCGTGTGGCATGGGCAGCTTGCATGTCTGGAAAGGCACCATCAATGCAGAAAAATATATTCAGGTTCTAGAACAACATATGCTCCCATCCAGACGTCATCTCTTTCAGGGAAGACCCTGCATTTTTCAACAAGATAATGCCAGACCACATTCTGCATCAATCACAACATCATGGCTGCGTAGGAGAAGGATCCGGGTACTGAAATGGCCAGTCTGCGGTCCAGATCTTTCACCTATAGAGAACATTTGGCGCATCATAAAGAGGAAGGTGCAACAAAGAAGGCCCAAGACGATTGAACAGTTAGAGGCCTGTATTAGACAAGAATGGGAGAGCATTCCTATTTCTAAACTTGAGAAACTGGTCTCCTCGGTCCCCAGACGTCTGTTGAGTGTTGTAAGAAGAAGGGGAGATGCCACACAGTGGTGAAAATGGCCTTGTCCCAACTTTTTGGGGATTTGTTGACACCATGAAATTCTGATTCAACATATTTTCCCCTTAAAATTGTACATTTTCTCACTTTAAACTTTTGTTCCGTGCTTTATGGTCTATTCTGAATAAAATATTAGAAGTTGGCACCTCCACATCATTGAATTCAGTTTTTATTCACGATTTGTATAGTGTCCCAACTTTTTTGGAATCCGGTTTGTAACTCGATTCATCACTAATAAATTTGGATCAAATCTTTTTGGGAAATTCGGCGAACCGACCAAATTGAATTTTGGAAAAATTCACTTATCTCTAATAAAACAAAATAATACCAATGTGTATCATTCTCACGTGATACTATCAATCAAAACAATTTTCGGCATGCTGGTCAACAGAACTGTGGGTACATTAGAGCGTTTTTGAAAGTATATACCAAACAAATAGCCTGCATGTGATGTGAAACTAGCTTTAGTGAGCACTTCTGGACAGTCAAAAGCAAGAGGATTCACGCTGGGTCTTCCTATTCGGGGTTGCTCATAGTTTTTCGTTTTTTGTGTTTGCATATAGTGTATGCTTCATTGCTGACTGTCTAATTGGTGCAAATGCATCCATTAGTTTACATTTATTAGGGCAACTTATAGATCAGTCCCGTATTTACTAAAACTTAAAAGGCTCACGGATGCAACAAGAACGTCACACAGACATCAACTGGATTTTGCGGTTCCATGTTTTGCAGACCGCAAAATACAGTCATATGAATATATCTTAATTCTTTGATATTTCTCCAGTTGTAAAGATCTGAGGAAAATGTTGGAGCTAAATAAATGCAGATTATTATATTTAAGTTTTATTCTATAGACAACACAGTCTAAGGCCCCATGCACATGACCGTATCCATTTTACGGCTCGCAACTTTTTGCTGACTCATTGACTTCAATAGGTTCGCATTTTGCAAACAAGTATAGGGCATGTTCTATCTTTTTGTGAAATGGACAATTGAGGACCATGGATCCAATTAAAACAGCGATTTTAAGACAGGTACAATGCACAAAATGTCAAGAAAGTTAAGGTTGTATTAGAAGTTAAGGTTGTATTAGACAGCCCGATGTGGCATACTGTTGTAGGGAGAGAAACGTTTCCTCCCGGCAATCGCCTGCTCGCTAGTTATTACATGCAGCAATCTCCTCAGCAACATAGGGAGGAGAGATCGCTATGCCATCGCTCGTCCCCATGCTGTATAGTGGTTTGCCAGCGGTGGATTGTTATTAGATACCAAGATCTGACCGACGATCGAGTGTTTGCTCATTTATCAGGCAATCGGTGGCAGTATTACACTGCCAGATGATCGTTAACAAGAGTTAATTCGAACGCTCATTAGCGACTATCTGCCCAAAAATCGGGCAGTGTAATACAGGCTTTAAAAATAAATGAATATATTGGACTGGCACTCTGTATGTGTGGTAATATGGAATAAAAGGGGCTAAAATACAATATAAAGTGATCACACTAATTTAATTCAAAAACTCAAAATGCAATAAAATACACACAATTGAATAAAATGTATAAAATGACACTAAAAATATATTGCAGCACTGACGTATGTTGGTTCATTTAGTATTTCAGAATATAAAGTTCATTCCATGTAGGAAACCAAACGTAGCTAGGATATCCTTTCTCTCACAAATAGCTGTATGGAGGGTGCAAAAGTGCTTGGTTTTAAAGTAGTGTGTCCTGTGCGCAATTTAAACACAGATACAGTGTCTCTTGAATAGCAGTTTGCTTCGATCAGAGAAATATTGTGTGTTCTGAGGTAAGAGATAATGGGTCTCACCTTAACCCGGCTAATAGTTGAAAGTCAGAGTAACTCACGCTTACTTGGCTTCTATGGTGCGCGTGGTCCCGCGTTTGATGAGGATAGACACCGGAGTGATGCGGTCTGTGGCGTACTTCTGATTTGATTGCCTGTATCACAGAGTACGCGGCGTCTCTCGTAGTCTATGACGTATCTCTGGTCCGAGACTGTGACAAAGTATCGTGAGACTTAGCGTGTTTCTGATCTGTAATCAGTGACGAAGAAAGACTCGAGAACTATGTTCGGCAGATCTTAAATGAAGAAGATTTTCACTGGAGCGCTCCAGATTTTGACACAAATTGTTCACAGACTTTTATGTCATCTGTATCATCTGAAAAGGCCTTAGTCACAATAGGAGTATGTCAGCTGGTTACGCCAGACGCGTTTCGGGGACCTCTTACCCCTTCCGTGTTTGGCGTAACCAGCTGACATACTCCTATTGTGACTAAGGCCTTTTCAGATGATACAGATGACATAAAAGTCTGTGAACAATTTGTGTCAAAATCTGGAGCGCTCCAGTGAAAATCTTCATTTAAGATCTGCCTGAACATAGTTCTCGAGTCTTTCTTCGTCACTGATTACAGATCAGAAACACGCTAAGTCTCATGATACTTTGTCACAGTCTCGGGCCAGAGATACGTCATAGACTACGAGAGACGCCGCGTACTCTGTGATACAGGCAATCAAATCAGAAGTACGCCACAGACCGCATCACTCCGGCATCTACACTCCGGCATTTAAATTGTGCACAGGACACACTACTTTAAAACCAAGCACTTTTGCACCCTCCATACAGCTATTTGTGAGAGAAAGGATACCCTAGTCACGTTTGGTTTCCTACATGGAATGAACTTTATATTCTGAAATACTAAATGAACCAACATACGTCAGTGCTGCAATATATTTTTAGTGTCATTTTATACATTTTATTCAATTGTGTGTATTTTATTGCATTTTGAGTTTTTGAATTAAATTAGTGTGATCACTGTATATTGTATTTTAGCCCCTTTTATTCCATATTACCACACATACAGAGTGCCAGTCCAATATATTCATTTATTTTTAATACTCGTTTGTATGGGTGATACAGTTTTTCTGGCCTAGAGCACCTGGTCCTTATTTTGCATAGGAGTGAGCTATTCCTATTACACTTTTTTCATAATACAGGCTTTAGACTGGTAAATGTAAAAAACAGAGAAAATATACTTAAGTGTTCTCCGCAAAGAACAGGGTTAAATGCCAATTAACAAACGATAATGAGGTTATTTAAATAGAATTCAGAGTCAGAGATCAATGCAAAGTAGATGTCCTACTGCCAGTGGAAACTTGCTCACACATAAGCTGCGAGTGGAAACTTGGCTTCATAATGCATTCCCTGAATTTACTAGGAACCTGGAAGAATAATCATAATCTGGATCATCCAAGGTTTACAAAAGTGAATGGAGTTTTACATTCAGGAGCAGACTACATCACAGCACTAATTCACATAACATGTGTAGTGAAAAGGCCTAATCTATTCTGAAGAAATGCTGGTCCACCTATAGTATCTACAGTACATGTACATTGCCGGGCAATATACAGTATAACCCCTACACCATGCTATACAGAATACAGTGCCTTGCAAAAGTATTCACCCCCCTTGACTTTTTTCGTTATTTGTTACATTACAGCCTTAAAGGGACACTGACAGGCCCAAAAAGCATATTTAGGTATATATATGACAGTACAGGTCATATAAAGTGTATTAGAATCATCAAAGTATCCCCCCTGTCCACCTTATAAATACAGTAAAAAGACGTTTTATAACCTGCTTTCATCGTGTTCAATCTACCCAAGGGGCGGCGTTTCATCAACTTGCGCTCAGCCAGCCTCGCCACAACTGCCGTCTGAAGCGCCGCCCAGCTAATCAATATTCAGTTCGCTGGGCGGCTACTCTGAAGCGCTGCTGTGCCCGGCGCATGCGCATTAAGCAGAGGCTGCATCGGCCTCTGGTAATCAGACTGTGCGCAGGCGCGATGCGATCCCGGCCAGTGAGGGTGCCGGGCGCATGCGCTGAAGATGGCCGGGGACACTAGTAGCCGCCCAGCGAAGTGAATATTGATTTGCTGGGCGGCGCTTCAAACAGCAGTTGTGGCGAGGCTGGCTGGGCCCAAGTTGAGATGAAACACCGCCCCTTGGGCAGATTGAACACGATGAAAGCAGGTTATAAAACTTCTTTTTACTGTATTTATAAGGTGGACAGGGGGGATACTTAGATGATTCTAATACACTTTATATGACCTGTACTGTGATATATATACCTAAATATGCTTTTTGGGCCTGTCAGTGTCCCTTTAAGTTCAATGTTTTGTTAATCTGAATTTTATGTGATGGATCAGAACACAATAGTCTAAGTTGGTGAAGTGAAATAAGAAAAATATATAAATAAAACTTTTGTTTAGAAATAGAAAACAGAAAATTGGCTTGTGCGTATGTATTCACCCCCTTTGCTAGGAAGCCCATAAAAAGCTCTGGTGCAACTAATTACCTACAGAAGTCACATAATTAGGGCTCATTCAGACAACCGTGGTTTGGTTCCGCATCCGAGCCACATTTTTTGCAGGCTCGGGTGCGGCCCCATTGAAGTGAATGAGTGAGCTGTCCGCATCCATTGCTCTGTTCCGTGGCCCCGCAAAAATTATGAGTCATGTCCTATTCTTGTCCAGTTTGCGGACAAGAATAGGCATTTTTATAAAGGACCATCCGTTCCGTTCCGCAAAGTGCAGAAGGCACACGAGTGGCATCCGTGTTTTGCTGAGGGCCTGCTGCTGATCTGACCATCGAAAAAATTATAGGCGAGGGCCTGCTGCTGAGCTGACCATCTAAAACATTAGGGGTGAGGGTCTGCTGCCGAGCTGACTCTCTAAAACATTAGGGGCGAGTGCCTGCTGCTGATCTGACCATGGAAACAATTAAGGTTGAGGGCCTGCTGCTGAGTTGACTGAAAAAATTATGTTTGAGGGTCTGCTGCTGAGCTGACTCTCTAAAACATTAGTGGCGAATGCTTGCTGCTGATCTGAACCTCTAAAACATTAGGAGCGAGGGCAGCCTAATAAGCATGGTTTGATATGATGGAGGAGGACGAGAAAAGGAAGATTTAACCATATGCCTTTTTTTGTGCTGGAAGGGGTGCATGGGAATACAGTGAATTCAATACACCATAAAAGCCACATTTAAAGTGCCTTTATGTTCAGCCACTTTCTTCTGCTGGAGTAGAGTAGTCAGGGGCAATCTAGGCCTTGTTCATTTTGATAAGAGTCAACCTGTCAGCATTTTTAGTTGACAAACTGAATGCGCTTTTCAGTTATTATGCCCCCAGCAGCACTAAATACCGGCTCTGACAAAACACTGGCGGCAGGGCAGGCCAGCACCTCCAAGGCGTAGAGAGCCAGTTTGTGCCAAGTGTCCAGTTCGGACACTCAATAGTTGTGAGGCACAAAGGGATAATTGAGGACACTGACACTCAGACTGATACTGAGTCTGCTACAGACTCCTTAACCATCTTCCAAAACCTTTCTCTCCTTGTGACACTAGGCCAGAGCATCAGGGTGAGGCTGCTGGCGGGGTGTCATGAAACTGTCCCAGGACTTGGAAAGTGTTGCCTTTCCTCTGTTAGAGAACTGCTGTGTGTTCCCCTCATCTCCTCTCCTTGGTTGCCCAAGGAACTACATACTCTGCTGCCAGCGTTGTCAGCTAAAAAATTTTGGAGCAATTTTTCCACAAGGACCTTCTGGTATTGCACCATTTTGCTAGTCCTCGCCACCACAGGAATGAGAGATGAGAAGTTCTATTTCTAGCGGGGGTCGAAAAGGGTGAACAACCAGTAATCGGTGTTAGCCAAAATGCGTATAACGCGAGGGTCATGGGAATGGTAGCATAACATAAAGTCAGCCATGTGTACTCTTCAGGAGGATGACTCTCCTGCTCCTCCTCATCATCATCCAATTCGCGCTGAGAAGACGAACGGAGGGTGGTCTAGCTATCACCCTGTGTACTGTCTTCCCCCATTTCCAGCTCTTCCGCCTTCATTGTGAGCAGCGAGCATTTCAGTAGACACAGAAGTGGGATGTTACGATGATAATAGCGGCATCGCCGCTCACCATCTATGTTGATTCCACAAAGTTGCATAAAACCTCACAGAGGTCAGACATCCATGCCCACTCGTCGCTTGTGAAAAGCGGAAGCGGACTAGAAAGGCGACAACCATGTTACAGCTGGTATTCCACTACTGCCCTCTGCTGCTCACAAAGCTTGGCTAACATGTGGAACGTGGAGCTCCAGCTCGTGCTCACGTCGCACAACAGCCGGTGAGTTGGAAATTTCAAGCACTGCTGCAGCATTGACAGGCCGGCTGAAGCTGTCGATGACTTGTGGAAATGTGCACACACGCGGCGCACCTTCACTAGTAGCTCAGGCAAATTGGGGTAGATTTTGAGAAACCGCTGAACCACAAGGTTGAACAGGCATGGGATGTGTGTGAGCTTGCCGAGCTCCAAAGCCACCACCAAGTTACGGACATTATCAGACACAACCATGCCTGGTTTTAAGTTGAGTGGCGAGAGCCACAGCTCAGTCTGGTCTCTTATCCCCTGCCACAGCTCTGCGGCTGTGTGCTGTTTGTCCACTAAGCGCATTAGCTTCAGCACGGCCTGTTGCCGCTTCACCACTGCAGTGCAACACTGCCTCCAGCTACTGACTGATGACTGACTGGTGGTGCTGCACGCGGAAAAATCAGAGGTGGAAGTGGAGGAGGAAGCGGAGGTGGGGTTTGGAGCTTCTAACGTAGGTTCTGGCAGAAACCATGAATGATGCAGGGCCCGCAATCCTTGGCGTCGGTAGCACCTGTACCAGGGTATGACTCGCTCCCGGCCTCCACAAAATTCACCCAGTGTGCCGTCAGGGAAATGTAGCGTCCCTGGCCGAATGCTCTTTTCCATGTGTTTGTGGTTAAGTGGACCTTCCCAGTAACTGAGTTGGTCAGCGCACGTGTGATGTTATGGGACACATGTTGGTGTAAGGTGGGCACGGCACCTTGAAAAATAGTGGCGGCTAGGGACTGCGTAACGCAGAACGGCCGCTGACATCAGGCTGTGGAAGGCCTCAGTGTACACAAGCCTAAATGGCAACATTTCCAGGGCCAGTAATTTGGAAATCTGCGCATTTAGTGCTTTGGCCTGTGGGTGGGTGGCTGTGAATTTTCACTGGCGTTCAAAGGCCTGGGGTAAGGACATTTGGACGCTGCGCTAGGAGACGGAAGTGGATGTGGTCGCTGATGGTGCTTGCGAAGATCCAGGTGCAGGGCAGGAGGCATCTGGGCCTGTGCCTTCGACAGTGGATTGGCCAGCACATAGCATAGGGGAAGAGGAGGCAGTGGTGTGACCCGCAGACGGTGCTTAGATGCCATGTGGCAGATCATGCTGGTGGTGGTGGGGTTGCTAGTGTTCACGCCCCGGCTCATTTTCGCATGGCACAGGTTGCAAACTACTATTCTTTTGTTGCCCACACTTTCCTCAAAAAAGCGCCATACTGCAGAACAACTATCCCTTGGCAAGGAAGATTTCAGCAAGGGGGTGCTCCGTGGAACAGTTGCGGGCCTGTTTGGTGTGGTCAGGTGTCTTTTGGTGTTGCAGGTGCTGCAGATACCTCCCCCTCTGTACTGCTGTCCTCGCTCGGCTTTCCACCTTCCCAGGTTGGGTCAGTGACCTCATCTTCCACCACCTCCTCTTCCACTTCCTCACTCTGATCATCCTCCTGATTTGTTGACCTAACCACAACCTCAGTGATTGACAAATGTGTCTCATCCTCTTCATCAACCTCTTGAGACAGTAATTGCGGTTGACTCATTGGCAACTGTGTCTCACCTCATTAAACACTAATTGCCGTTCCGCACCGTCATGTTCTTCTGATTGTGGATGCTCAAGAGGTTGGGAATCAGGGCACAAGATCTCATGTCCCTCTTCAAGCGTGCTTGGCGAGAGGGCCAAATCAAGTAATGGCGATGAAAAGAGGTCCTCGGAATATCCGAGTGTGGGATCACTTGTTTGGCCAGACTGTACATGGTGGGAGGAAGGAGGATCATGGTGAGGATTGTGTTGACCAGACTCCTGGCTACTGAGACTGGAAGACAGGGTAATGCTTAACTGACTGGAAGCATTATCTGCTGCAATCCAACCGACTACCTGGTCGCATTGGTCTGACTTCAAGGGTGGTGTCCTACGCTGCCCTGCAAACTAGGACATGAAGCTAGGTATCGTGGATGATTGTTTTTATTGTGCTCTGGCAGCAGGCACAGTTTCTCTGCCCCCAGGGCCACGGGCTCTGCGTGCACCATCAGCAACACGTCCCTTACTGCTCGCCTTCTTCATTTTAAATGTGATATATACTTAAAAGTATGTCACATGTACAGTAGCGTAGGATTTTGAAGTGTATGTGCAAAAAAATTTACAAAGGTATTTGTGATTAGGGAAGGTTATACAGGACAGGTACCACAGGTAATGTCACTGTTCGCAGTGTCAACGGAAAAATTTACACTGAATGTCACTGATATTTTAGGGATGCGCACACTTTAAACAGGAGATGTGGTGTGAATAACTTGACTGTCCGCAGCAGACACCATCTATGGAAAAAGTGCACTGGATGTCACTGATATTTTAGGGATGCGCACACTTTAAACAGGAGATGTGGCGCAGATAATTTGACTGTCCGTAGCAGACACCGTATACGGAAAAAGTGCACTGGATGTCACTGATATTTTAGAGATGCGCACACTTTACACAGGAGATGTGGCACAAATAATTTTACTGTCCGCAGCGCCTATTACACGGTATTTAGCGCAGGATGCGCTAAAAATATATATTGCTGCTGTCACACACAATAGTCCTAACAAGGACTTTTGGGTCTCTGAAAAGTTTTTTGCATAATAATCTTCCTATTACACTCCCTACACTGTCTGTCCCTTCCGATGCACAGTTCTCCCTAACAATGAGCAATTTAGCACAGGTTGCGCTACAAACATATATTGCTGCTGTCACACACAATAGTCCTTACAATGACTTTTGGGTCTCTGAAACGTTTTTCAATTACACTCTCTACACTCTCTGCTCCTTCCTCAGCTCTCCCTGACTACGAATGAGCCGAACATGCGTCATCGGGTGCAATATAGCACGTGATGACGCGTTCCGTCCAGCCAATCCCTGTAATGCCAGTAGCCAACATGGCTACTGGCATTACAGTGATGGTATTACTTACCTGCACGTTTATTGGCTGCATGCTCGATCATCACTAATTATAATGTATACTGTATAGCATGGTGTATAGACTATACTGTATATTGTACAGCATGGTGTATGGATTATAATGTATATTGTATAGCATGGTGTATGAACTATAATGTATACTGTATAGCATGGTGTATGAACTATAATGTATACTGTATAGCATGGTGTAGGGGTTATATTCTATATTGTACGGCATGGTGCTGGGATTATAATGTATACTATACAGCAAATGTATGGAGGTTACACCATGCTGCACAACATAACCCCAGCACCGTGCTGTACAATATACAGTACAGTGTAGAGGTATACTGTATATTGTACGACACAGTGTATGCTATATCTTTATAACATAAGCGTACTCTGACATGAAACATACTCCACATGAAAACTTACAATTACTTTGCTTGGCCCTTGGGGATCTCTTTCTTCACTTCAGCACTTGAGGGGGGGGGCTAAGGTTTAGGTTTAAGAAGATGCCATCCCCTCCTCCTTCCTCCTCTTTTGCCACTCTGCACAATACTTCCTCCTCTTCTAGTAGCAGCAGTATGGAATGAGGAAAGAGACGGGGCCAGCGCCACACAATAGCTAACGTCAGGACGCTAAGGGTGCTGTGGGCACTATGGTGTGTACCTGTTCCGAATTCTAGGGCTGCCCACCCAGTGAAAATTGTGTGCTTTGCCAGGATGGGCTTCCCGAGAATATGAAACAGGCATACAACCTTTGTATGAATTCGGGGCTGCAGTGGTGAGTGGGCCTGCAGATGTCCTGAGTGTGGGCAATAAGGAAGCTGCGCAACCGCAAGCACCGCACAGCTTACAGGGAACACTGGCGATCACCTCCACTGTATGGGGAAAAGAGATGACCTCTGCAACTGAGTAAGACAGAAAAATTAGTGCAAGTGCATGAGTAAGTTGCAGGGCCTGGTGGAGGAAGTACAGGAAAATGTATACCCAGGTAACCCCTTGAAAATCCTGGACAAGATGCCATTTACAAGTTGTGTACTGTTACGGGCACATAGGTTATTGCCAAAGTCATATCTGTTCCACCAAACACATTTGATGTTCCATTCACTGATAAAACACCTAACATAACGTGCTCCAGAAATGTTCTTGCTCTGATAGTTCAATTGAATGTAGTTAAAATGCAAATTAGTGCAATTAAAAGTTTCTGTTTAATGAGGATTGCTACATAAAATGGATTCTTCTGGAGGATATTCTCACATGAGCTTTTCCCTGAATGCCGCTAATGAATGAAACGTTGCTCATTTGTTGCTTTGTGGCACTGTATTGTACGTTTCTATTGCTGACAATGAAGAGCTAATGTACTGCAGGTACACACCTTTCTAAAGGGGGATAAAAGCACTAAAGGTCCTTTCACATGGCCACATGAATTGCCTGTAACCAGTCCGATCGAATATACTAGTCTTGAGCGAATCGAGCTTCGGTACCTTGCTACCGAAGCCGACTTTGGATTCCTTTTTAAAATATTTTTCAATATGCATATAGGAATACCAAAGTCATTCATTGAAGTCTCCACGGAGCCAATACATTTTAATGCTCTACGGAAACGGCATTAAAACCAAAGTTTTGGAATGACTCGACTTGGGATCTATGTTCCTTAGCTCGATTCGCTCAAGACTAGAATATACAGTAAGTCAACAGGTGCTTGTTATTTTTTCTTTTCTTTTTCAAATTACCCCTCCTCTTATAGAAAGCTTGCAGCACTTGCTCTCACGAGAAGATGTGCTACTGACTAAACAACAATTTTTGAAATACCTAGAAGGTTGGATTACAACCAATTCATGTCTTGGGCTGCATTTTGTTTCAACCCTTTAAGGACACAGCTCTTTTTGGGCTTTACGGATATGTCAATTTCTTTAGTTTTTTTTATCATCATATTTTAAAGTCATATCTTTTTTATTTTTCCATCAAAGTAGCCACATGAGGGCTTGTTTTTTGTGGGACAAGTTGTAATTTACTTTTTTCACTATTTTGGGATACGTAAATTGTAGATTAACTTTTATTACTTCTTTCTGGGGTAAAAGATGCTATCAGCGACATACATGTTTGCTTGTTTGTTGGATGATCATAAGCATCTTTAACACTGAAGAATATTCAAGAACAAACGTTTGCTTTCTGACCATTGCTTCATGAAAAGGGCCTCAAGCTGCTACCACACATTCTGTTAGTCTGCATTATACAGTAGCTGATGAGTATCGTGGGTTGGTGCTCTCTTACATAGTGTTTGTTTTTTGCGAGGGAAGTCAGGTTTGGTTTTTTTTTTTGGGGGGGGGGGGGGGAGTCACAGGTAGCAGTCAATATTGGAATGGAAAATAAACAAAGTTGAAATATTTTGTGCAATGTTGCATCTTTTTGCCTTTTTTACTCCTGCTAATTTTTTTTAGCTACTTAACTGAGCGGGGTGAGGCTACTGCAGCCCGTCAGAGTTATGCCGGAAGACTGGTGAAGTTATAGATATAATCTACGGTAGCTCATACCTGGCACAGGCAACCCTGTCTCTAGAGAATGTGCAGGCAGACATTGTGGAGAGAAAGAGTCGCATGAGGGAAAAGGTTACACATCAGTAGTGTGAAATGGAAGACAGTGCAGTTTCCTCCATGTAGGTAGCTATCAGTAGAAGTGAGTAGCACTAGTGATGAGTGGCAGAGGCAATATTCGAATTTGCTATATTTTGCGAATATTTGTCATATCTTTATTATATATATATATATATATATATATATATATATATATATATAAGCTAACTAACTAATGTACTGAGACAGTAAAGCACAGAGCACAGCAATAACACTGCTGTCTCTCCCAGATCTGCAAAATACTGCATACAAGGTCTGCTGGGGAGATTCTCATATAGTAAGGGGTAAGCAACTTTCCTATTGGTTGCTAGGGATGTTGCTAAGCTCAGACAAAGACATTGCAGCCTTCTCATTGGCCCACAAGCAAGAAGGGAGGTTACTGATGAAAAAAAAAAAATCTAGAATATTCGAAATTACAAATATATATCACTATATTCTAAATATTCGCTAAATCTCGAAGTGCCAATATTTGCGATTAATATTTGCTATTTAAATATCCGCACCCAACACTAAGAAGCACTAGCAATTAAAGTGCACCACCCCAGGGTCTATAAAGAGCAAACTTTCAGTTGAGCATCATAGAGAAGTTGAGGCTGGAGATAATAGTAGCAAAAAGCCAGCTAAGGGCGTGTTCACATCTACAGCAGAAGATCCGGCATTGCTGGATTCGACAGTTCACCTTCCAGATATCCATTGACTATAATGCGGTCCGGTTTGAAGCAAAAATGCTGGGTCTTCGGCTGGACAAAAAATGTTGCATGCAAGGATTCTTGGTGCGGCTGACAGCTGGCATTTATGCCGGATCAGGCAGACAACAAGACCTGTATAACAGTCTGTAATCATGACCAGTCTGCCACCTGTTAGTAGTACTGTGTGAGTCATGAGGAAGGACATACAGCGACTGTTATGCATGGTGGTTGCAAGGGTAGAGATACTACAACCTTGGGTACCTGTTAGAGACTGTCCACATTGTATGAGACTGCAGAACATGGAAGGAATAACATGGTGTCAACTGTAGTTAGCCATCTTCCACACTGCTATCTTAAGGAGACTCGAGCAGTTGTAACCTAGAGACAGTACTTCTGTTACATCTGTTGCTACTGATAAAGACTGTGCCCTTATTAAGAGACTTTGTAATAGTAGGCTAGTTAACCTTTAAGAAAGTGTAACCTCTGAGCCAGTTGCCTCTTGTAAAACTGTCATAACCATCAAACTTTTGATGGCATGTCTGTCTGCATTCCTTCCACCATCCTAGAATGGGGAGCTGGGAGCTACAAATAGCACTAAAGGGCCAAAAAGACCCTTCCTATGAGGTCTGAGCCCCTTATACACATCTGCAACACACTTCTGATTAAAAGAGTTTTCCTCAATTTTTTAACTGATGACCTGTCTTTTGGATAGGTCATCAGTATCTGATAGATCAGCTGTTTTGAGAAGGCAGTGGTACTCCTGTGAGCGCCATGCTCCTCTTGCAGCTTCCCAAGCACAGCGTTGTACATTGTAGCGTGGATTTGCTTTGTATTTTGCTCAGCCCCATTCACTTGAATGGGGCAGAGCTGCTCCTAGGCCACGTGACAAATAAACGTGTCATCACTGGCCTGATAAGGCCACGGTGCTCACAGGGGCACCGCTGCCTTCTCAAACAACTGATAAATGAGGGTCCCGGGTGTCAGATCTCTGCCAATCAGATACTAATGGCCTATCCTGAGTAATGTTGAGTGATTCAAAGCATCTGAAGTGGAATTCAGTAAAAAAAAATTGGAACAATTTGATTCTAAACCAAGTTGAATTTTCTTTTTGTTCTTGTTGGCAACGAATCATTTTTCCTAAAATGGCGGCTGGAGTTGTCTTTGAAATGGAAAAAAATTTAAATACTCACCTCATCCACTTGCTCACGCAGAGGCAGTCCACTCCTCTCTTGATTAAAAAAGACCTGCCGAAGGACCTCCAGCATCACTGATGAAGTCACGCGTGATCGTGCTGGGAGTGCATGGTGATGTCATCATGCTCAGTGCAGGTCCTTTAGTAGGATTGCCTCTGCTCGAGCAAGTGAATGAGTGATTAAAAAAAAGGACATATTGCACTACTGTATTACCATTTTTAATGGCCGGTAGACGGGTGCACTCCTGTCTAAGCGGTGTTTAAAAACGGTCCCATTGATTGATAGGATGAATGGCGTTTTAACATAGCGATTCATAACAAATTAATTCGTAACAAATAGAATTTCTTGTCAAACTTTAGCGAAGCTGCCAAATCAAATATTTCAGAACTTCTCTAATATCTATTAATCTATAATCCTGAGGTTAGGTCATCAGTATAAAAATCTGAGAAAACCCCTTTAAAGACCAAGACATGAAACACTAGTCTTGTTTAACATGATCTAATATTATATTTTCAAGCAAAAGAAGGAAGAAAAATTAGAAGAGTAAATGGCTGCCTGAGACACATAAGGTGGTGGGGACTCTTCTAATTTCTTTGTACAATAAAGTGGACATTTTGTCATGGCAGCTGCTAATGCTGTAAAGGCCTCCATTAGAGATGAGGGAATCGAAGTTGATGGAAGTGGAATTAGATCCGAATTTCATGAGAAATTCGATTTGCACTGAATCCGAATTTCCTGATGCTTCGTGGTAATGAATCACATTTTTTCCTAAAATGGCTGCTGCACGTCAGGACATGGAACAAAGGATTACCCACAATGCCATGCATGCAGCCCATCAGCAGCCAGCCATCCCTGTGATTTCACAGCCCTATAAATAGCCTCAGCCATCTTGCCCCTGAGCAAGGTGGGCCCCTAGTCTCCCACCCCCTGCACAAGTGGCACATAACACAGTAAACTTACTGCACTACATACATATATTCAATGTACCGCACCTCAACCAGCCAATGGTCATATAAATAAACTCAATAGATTATTAAAGGGAACCTGTCACCAGTATTTTGTGTATAGAGCTGAGGACACGGGTTGCTAGATGGCCACTAGAACATTTGCAATACCCAGTCCCCATAGCTTTGTGTGCTTTTATTGTATAAAAAAAATTATATGATACATATGCAAATAAACCTGAGATGAGTCCTGTCCCTGACTGATCTCACATACAGGACTCATCTCAGGTTAATTTGCATATGGATCAAATCGGGTTTGTTACACAATAAAAGCACACAGAGCTATAGTGACCGGGTATTGCGGATGTGCTAGCGGCCATCTAGCAACCCATGTCCTCAAATCTATACACAAAATCCCAGTGACAGGTTCCCTTTAAATAAACTTCTTGGTATAGAAGAAATCTAGCCAGTATCCTCTTTTCCCCAGGACCTACCTTCTCAAAGTTGCTGCAAGGACCCCATATTCAATCATCTAGTGGCATCTTGCTGCTGTGTGAGCAGGTAATATTTGAATATATCCCTATGGTGGGCCCCCAAAATAAATTCTACCAGTGGGCCCTAGGAACCCAGTCCGACACTGATTAGAAGTGTAGGATAGGGAGGAATTATTCCACACTATATAAAGGAGAACAGGGTCCAATAGGGGAGTGTACAGTCTGGGTAATAGGAACAATTCTATTACACCTTTATGTAATGACTGGGGATCCAAAATTGACATTATACTGCTGCTTTTAGGTTTGCAGTAGATGATACCTCTGTAATTCCAGCAAACCGTTCTCTTTATTGGGGTGCAAGTGCTGTGTGATACAGCTATTAACAGGGTGTATTACTAGGAAATATTTGTACATCTTATTAGCCCTTGTGTGGTGCAGTTATATGTTCTAAAGCCTTTTTTGGGGTGTATTAGTGCAAAAAAAAAGGGCTTATTAGCTGTTGTGCGGTGAAGTGAGAAAATGACAGCTTTTTTGTAGTGTATTAGTGGGAAAGAATAAGGTCTTATTTGCAGTTCAGCGGTGCAGTTATATGTTCTAAAGCCTTTTTTGGGGTGTATTAGTGGATAAAAGGGACTTATTAGCCGTAGTGTGGTGAAGTGAGAAAATGACAGCCTTTTTGACATGTATTCGAGGAAAACAAAAAGTATTATTTGCCGTTCAGCGGTGCAATCATATGTTCTAAAGCCTTTTTTGGCATGTACAATTGGGAAAAAAGGGCTAATTTGCCGTTTAGCGGTGCAGTTATATGTTCTAAAGCCTTTTTTGGCATGTATTAGTGGGGAAAAAAGGGCTTATTAGCCGCTGTGTGGTGAAGTGAGAAAATTACAGCCTTTTTTGGCGTGTATTAGTGGAAAACGAAAATTATTATTTGCTGATCAGCGGTGCAGTAATATGTTCTAAAGCTTTTTGGGGGTTTATTAGTGGAAAGAAGTTAGATCTTATTTGCCGTTCAATGATGCAGTTATATGTTCTTTGGCGTGTATTAGTGGAGAAAAAGGGGGCTTATTAGCCATTGTGTGGTGAAGTGAAAATATGGCAGCCTTTTTTGGGGTGTATTCATTTCCGTTTTATTTATTTATTTGATCTAACAGTATGTCAGACAGAGAAGTGACAGGCCCTGCACATAGAAGGGGCAGAGGCCTAAATGTTTCTGGCGCAGGCACAGGTCGCAGCAAAGTAAGGGGGCGTGGCAGCAAGGGTCACTACGAGAGACCGTTGAGGAGGACATCAGTGACGTGCAGAAAGTACTCAATGATGATGTAGCAATTAAAAGCCGGGTGACGAAAGGGCTTCATCTTCATCGGGAGAAGAGGGTGGCAGCTTGCGAGGGAGGCAGCAGCGGAGTCAGCAAGTCAGTAGCGTGGCCAGGAGTCAGCAGGATGGCAGCAGTGGAAGGTTGGGAGCCAAACGTGCCCGAGGTAGACAACCCGCTTCGCAGGAGCCTACCTGCCCAGAAAGTAGTGGTGCAGGGGTTCACGGAGGCAGCGGCGGTAGCAGTCAGTGCAGAGTATTGGGGGTAAAATCACCTACTCAGCGGTGTCGCAGTTTTTTGTTGAGCCGCCGGATGAGGTGAACATGACCATTTGCCAGATCTGTGGGCAGAAGGTGAAGCATGGCCGGGCCTTTGAGAACCGGGTCTCCAATGTGGTGGTCCAGCCTGCCGCAGCAACTGCTCCATCACCCAGTGGCACACACCTGATTTCAGGCAGTCAAGGCTTCACCACCTCAACCGAAGTGAGCTGTCTGTCCTTCCCATCATCTACTGGTCCTGATGCTCCTGCTCCTCGCCCTCCTACTCCTCGTCAGTCATTGCGTCATCAATCGATCACCGAAGCGATTGCCAAAAGACAACAGTATGCACGCACTCATCCAACGGTGCAGAAGATTAACGTGCTCCTGGCCAAGTTGCTGGTGCTGCAGTCCCTCACTTTCCAAGTGGTGGACTCTGCACCTTTCAGAAAACTGATGGTTTGCGCCGAGCCGAGGTGGAGAGTCCCAAGCCGTTTCTTTGCCAAAAAGGCAGTACCAGCCCTGCACAAATATGTAGAACAAAAAGGTGGGCCAGTCCTTGAGCCTGTCGGTGTTTGCCAAAGTGCACGGCAGTGCCGACGTGTGGAGCTGTAACTACAGTCAAGGACAATATATGTCCTTTACGGCCCACTGGGTAAATGTGGTTCCTGACCAGCCAAACCAGCAACTTGGCCAGGAGACGCCGCTTCCGCCTCCACATTCTTACGACGTTGGTCCTGTGACCATGTCCGACTATGCCTCCTCATCCACCACCGTGTCCTCAGCTTCCACTGCAGGAACAATTCACAGTGCCCCTACAGCATACCACATGTGTAACGCTGGGTTCACACCTAGGCGTTTCTCAAACGCGCGTTTCTATGCGCGTTTTTTTTAATAGTGAACGCGCGTTTGGGTGATTGACAGCAGTGTTGTCCAAAGAGTCTATGGCCCAAACGCGCGTCAAACGCACCAAAAAAAGCTCCTGTACTTGTTTGAGCGTCGGGCGTTTTACAGCGCGATCGTACGCGCTGTAAAACGCCCAGGTGTGAACCCTTCCCATAGGGAATCATTGGTTCTTGCCTGTTGTGCGTTTTACAGCGCGTAGGAACGCGCTGTAAAACGCTCAGGTGTGAACCCAGCGTAAGGCATGACGGTGTCACGCTGTTCTACACCTTGCTTGCCTGGGCGAACTGAGTCACACAGGCGAGGCACTGCTCCGTGTCCTTCATCAAGAAATCGAATCCTAGCTTTCTACGCGACAACGCAAAATCGGAACCATGGTGACCAACAACAGGAAGAACATGGTGTCGGCGCTGCATCAAGGAAGGTTAAACCATGCCTTCCTTGACGCAGAACCTGAACCAGCAGGTGGTGGCATACTTGGACAGTACCCTGCCACCCCACATTGAAGATCCACTGGACTACTGTGCAGCCAAACTGCAACTGACCGAGTTTGCCCTGGAAAAGCTGTCCTGCCCATCCAGTAGTGTGGCATCACAGTGGGTGTTTAGTGCGGCAGGGGCCATAGTTACCCCAAGAAGAACTCGCCTGTCCACCCAAAATGTAGAGACTGACCTTTGTCAAGATGAATCATGCGTGGATCAGCCAGGATTTCCACCCACCAATCCCTGATGCATTGATTAGATCATCCAAACCTTGACAAAAGCGACCGATTTCTTCTGCCTACCTGCCTCAGCTACTATTCTGATGCTGCCACATGCCTGATGCCACACATCTGATGCCAAGTGCTCCTTCTTACACCCACCATTGTCAACAGGTAATGATATTTCCACCCACCTCCCCACTCTTTCACCGGGTCACTCTGTGATCTGATGCTGCTGTCACCTCACCACTCAGGTCTCCTCATGCTGCTGCCACCTCCACACTATGTCACCTTGCCACTCTGTGTCCTTCTCATGCTGCTGCTGTTGCCACCTCCACATTCTGTTGTGCCACTCTGTGGCCTCCTCATGCTGCTGCTTTTGCCACATCAACACTATGTTATGTCACCTTGCCACTCTGTGGCCTCCTCATGCTGCTGCTGCTGCCGCCTCCACATTATGTCAACTTGTCAGTCTGTGGCCTCCTCATGCTGCTGCTGCCTCCACCTCCACACTGTCACCTTGCCAGTCTGTGGCCCCCTCATTCTGCTGCTTCCACTTCCACACTATGTCACCTTGCCACTCTGTGGCCTCCTCATGCTGCTGCTAACTCAACCCTATGTCACCTTGCCACTCTGTGGCATGGCCTCCTTATGCTGCTGCCACCTCCACACTATTTCACCTTGCAAGTCTGTGGTTTCCCCATGCTGCTGCTGCCACCCCCATACTATGTTATTGTGCCACTCAGTGGTTTCCTCCTGCTGCTGCCACCTCCACACTCTGACATTGTGCCACTCTGTGCCCTCCTCATGCTGCTGCTGCTTCCACCTCCACACTATGTCAGTTGGCCAATCTGTAGCATCTTCATGCTGCTGCTGCCACCTCCACACTATGTCACCTTGCCAGTCTGTGGCCTTCTCATTCTGCTGCTTCCACTTCCACACTATGTCACCTTGCCAGTCTGTGGCCTCCTCATGCTGCTGCTGCCACCTCCACATTCTGTCATTGTGCCACTCTGTGGTCTCCTCATGCTGCTGCTGCCACCTCCACACTATGTCACCTTGCCAGTCTGTGGCCTCCTCATGCTGCTGCTGCCTCCACCTCCTCACTATGTCACCTTGCCACTCTGTGGTCTCCTCATGCTGCTGCTAAATCAACACTATGTCACTGGGCCAATCTGTGGCCTCCTCATGCTGCTACCTCAACACTATGTAAATGGGCCATTTTGTGGTCTCCTCATGCTACTGCTGCCACCTCCTCACTATGTCACTGTGCCACTCTGTGGTCTCCTCATGCTGCTACTACCTCAACACTATATTATTGAGCCACTTTGTGGACTTCTCAAGCTGTTCTCCCTCCCCACTCCATGACTGGGCCACTATTTTGCCTTTTTGGCCTGGTTGACATCATCATTTATTTGACTCTTCTTCTGATCTGTGGGAAAGAAGAAAAATGAGACGAACAACGGATCTTGTCTGTGTAGCAGCTGTACGGCCTGTATGGTCCCATCAGAATTGGCTTATGATTTGGTAGCCAAAAGCAGGAGTGGGTACAAAACATAGAAGACATGCAAATTTTCCATTCACGTGTCATTTCTGTTTTGGATACACTCCTGTTTTTTTTTTAGCTTTAGCAATAATGAGTCCTTATCAGACTGGAACGGATTACATGGAGTCCAGGAGAAATGGGACTACTTAAAAGGTGCATTATTGAAGGCAACAGAAAATTGCATTAGACTTGTCAGTAAAAGCAAAAAAAGGAAGAGACCACTGTGGTACTCAGCAGAAGTGGCCCAAATCATTAAAAATAAAAAGCTAGCATTTTGTAATTATAAAAAAAAACAGAGCAATGAAGATAAGGAAATCTACAAGATTAGGCAGAAAGAGGCCAAGCAAGTTATAAGAACTTCTAAAGCTCAGGCAGAAGAAAAACTAGCTCAGTCTATGAAAAAAGGGGATAAGACATTCTTCAGATATATAAATGAAAAAAGGAAATTAAAACAAGGAATAACTAAATTAAAAATAAAGGACGGAAGGTATGTAGAAGAGAATAAAGGGCTAGCCGACTGCCTTAATGAATACTTCTGTTCAGTTTTTACAAAAGAAAAAGGAGAAGGACCTCCACTAGAAAGGATGACTATTAAATCGTTTGATGCATGTGTCTTTACAGAGGAAGATGTTCTAAGTTTGCTGTCTAAAGTGAAGACAAATAAGTCACAGGGGCCTGATGAGATACACCCAAAATTATTAAAAGAGCTTAGTGGTGAGCTGGCAAAACCGTTAACAGATTTATTTAACCAATCATTAGTAACAGGAGTCGTCCCGGAAGATTGGAAATTGGCAAATGTTGTGCCCATTCACAAGAAAGGTAGTAGGGAGGAATCGAGCAACTATAGACCAGTGAGTCTGACATCAATAGTAGGCAAATTAATGGAAACCCTATTAAAGGATAGGATTGTGGAACATCTAAAATCCCATGGATTGCAAGATGAAAAACAGTATGGGTTTACTTCAGGGAGATCATGTCAAACAAATCTTATAGATTTTTTTGACTGGGTGACTAAAATAATAGACGGTGGAGGTGCAGTAGACATCGCATATCTAGATTTTAGTAAGGCTTTTGACACTGTCCCACATAGAAGACTTATCAATAAACTGCAGTCATTGAGCATGGACTCCCATATTGTTGAGTGGATTAGGCAGTGGCTGAGTGACAGACAACAGAGGGTTGTAGTCAATGGAGAACATTCAAAACAAGGTCATGTTACCAGTGGGATTCCACAGGGATCTGTACTGGGACCAATTTTGTTTAATATCTTCATAAGTGATATTGCAAAAGGCCTCGATGGTAAGGTTTGTCTTTTTGCTGATGACACAAAGATATGTAACAGGGTTGATGTTCCTGGAGGGAAACGCCAAATGGAAAAGGATTTAGGAAAACTAGAAGAATGGTCAGAACTCTGGCAACTGAAATTTAATGTGGATAAGTGCAAGATAATGCACCTGGGGCGTAAAAACCCAAGGGCAGAATATAGAATATTTGACACAGTCCTGACCTCAGTATCTGAGGAAAGGGATTTAGGAGTAATTATTTCAGAAGACTTAAAGGTGGGAAGACAATGTAATAGAGCAGCACGAAATGCCAGCAGAATGCTTGGATGTATAGGGAGAGGTATAAGCAGTAGAAAGAGTGAAGTGCTTATGCCGCTGTACAGATCACTGGTGAGACCTTACTTGGAGTATTGTGCGCAGTACTGGAGGCCATATCTCCAGAAGGATATAGATACTCTAGAGAGAGTTCAGAGAAGAGCTACTAAACTAGTACATGGATTGCAGGATAAAACTTACCAGGAAAGGTTAAAAGACCTTAATATGTATAGCTTGGAAGAAAGAAGAGACCGAGGGGATATGATAGAAACTTTTAAATACATAAAGGGAATCAACTCGGTAAAGGAGGAGAGCATATTTAAAAGAAGAAAAACTACCACAAGAGGACACAGTTTTAAATTAGAGGGGCAAAGGTTTAAAAGTAATATAAGGAAGTATTACTTTACTGAGAGAGTAGTGGATGCATGGAATAGCCTTCCTGCAGAAGTGGTAGCTGCAAATACAGTGAAGGAGTTTAAGCATGCATGGGATAGGCATAAGGCTATCCTTCATATAAGATAGGGCCAGGGACTATTCATAGGATTCAGATATATTGGGCAGACTAGATGGGCCAAATGGTTCTTATCTGCCGACACATTCTATGTTTCTATGTTTCAATACAGATGGATTACTGACCACTGACCAAATGCTGACCGAGTAAAGGTGGAGGGTCAACAGACAGGATCAGTTTTTTGCGAGGTTATTGTACTGATGGATCAGAGAAAGGGCAAAATAATCAGTGACGTCAACACAAACTTACTGCTGACACCCTCTCCACTCTGTCAGGGGAGCTCTATTTGTATAAGCATTTAATAGAACAGGTTCTATAGACATCTATGTGGAATCAGCGTAAAAGGAGTGCGCTCTTTCATGCTACAGTAGGATCTTGGGCCCCTGCACGGTTTTTTATACCTGGCGGTAATATCGACCTGTAAGGCTGAGTTCATACTTGCCCAAACAAGTGAAGTGTGCAGTGATTCTAAGAGTGACGCCGGTCATCTGCATGTCATACTTACTCACAGTATTGGTTCACTACCAGAGCAGACTCCCTATGCATGTTACTGCAAGGCACAGTGTTCTACACTACTATACAGGCTCTTTGCAGCCAGGAAATAGCTGTTTTCTAATGCGATTCACCGCAAATAAATTCAGATCGAATCAAATCTTTTCGGAAAATTCGGTGAACCAGCCGAATCAAATTTTTTTGAAATTCGCTCATCTCTAGCCTCCATACATATTATTTTGGCCAAACCCTCAATATATCTCTCTATAACTCTATAGTATAGCCACAAAATACAAATAACAATCATACTTAGGTAGTACTGTACATACCACATACCACATGGAAACCTCTCAGAAAACATGCTGAACCCAAAGACCTCCCAGCATGGCCATACCGACAGTGGTGATCATACTTACCTGATCCCTGCCAATGGGTTCCGGCTCCATCACTGCCCCAACTGCTCTGCAGGTCCCGGAACCCTCCGCATCAACATCATAGGGCTCACAACTGCTACAGCTAATCATTGGCTGCAGCGGTAACGTGTTACCCATGTTGCCTGTCACTGTTTCACGTTCTTTTTAAGCCTTGATACATGTTCCGATGCTCCCCTTTGTCTTGTGCTGCAATGCAGAAAGACAAAAAAGACAAAAAAAAAAAAACATTGTGCTGCAATGCGTAGCGGAAGGTCTGGTTGTTTAGTGCCAATGACGCATCACTAAGCTTGGTGGAGACGCTTTTTTTTCTTTTCTTGTTCCAAGGCTCCATTCCTGAGTTTTAATCCTTTTTAATATGCAAAATAGGCCTTTGGTGCAATTAGGGCATGACCACTGCTCTTGTTCCACCCAAGCTCGCCCCCCCCCCCCCCATTCCCAGCCCCTCCCTCACTGCTTTGCCACTATCTGGCCCTGTCATTCAAAGCAGTGTGGACAGGATTGGCCACTGAACAGAGCATAGCTGGGGGGGGGGGGGGGGGGGTGCAACAAGAACAATACTGATGCACTCATTGGACAAAGGGCTAATTTGTATGTTAAGAAAAAGTATCATAACTCGGATCAGAAAAAGAAAACAGCGTTTCAATCAGTTGAACCACAGCTATGTGTTTATGCAAATGGTATAGGGAGGTCACCAGTGACAAATTCCTTTTAAGGCCTCATGCACACGACCATATGTATTTTGCGGTCCGCTAAAAATACGGATGATGTCCATGTGCATTCCGTATTTTGCAGAACGGAACAGCTGACCCCTAATATAACAGTACTATCCTTTTCTGTAATGCGGATAATAATAGGACATGTTCTATTTTTTTTTTTTGCAGAATGAAAATACAGACATACGGAAACGGAATGCAAACAGAGTAACTTCCATTTTTTTTGTGGACCTATTAAAATGAATGGTTCCGTATACGGTCCGCAAAAAAAAACGGAACAGACAGTGAAAGAAAATACATTCATGTGCATGAGGCCTAAGTCAGTAGGGGGTATCAACCTCTGGAATTAAATCATGAATTCACTGAGCAAGCAGAGATCTTTTTTGAATATCTGTCATAACAATAACAATAATGTTATATTTATATGATAATATTATTATTATAATCTTTATTTCATAAAATAGAAAAATTATGCTATTAGAACCTCAGTTGTACATTAAACCATACCCTATGTAATGATGTAGCTGTGACTAGTAAAACATAGGCTCATGGAAGATAAGATGTATATGCATATGCTTCCTTCTGCTAGGTATAGTTACTCAGGATAAAATACTGTACCTCCCAAATCTGTACAGTGAGAGATTACATGTGAGCCCTGCTTGAAATCAAAATCCTATCATTAATCCATTACGCCAGTCTCATCTATAGATTATTGAATTACTGGCTTGCTGTAATTTACAAGGGGGTGCTTTATGATCCTGCGGTGGGTAAAAGAAGAGCCTAAAGCCCTTCCTCATGGCCCACTGATTACAATCTGTACTCATTCAGGACTAACTGGATCTATGTTCCTGACAGCACCTGGTGACAGAATGACCTCCTGTGGTTTAAGCATCTGTGCTCCTCATAGTCCTGTGTGCAGACAAATAAGCCATTACATCTCTAATCTAGTCACTATTAAGATGAAATAATAGGGCTTAAGCAACTGTCCTCTAAACAATACTATACCCAGCATATGGCTACATTACTACTTTTGGTAAGCTTGATGTAGAAATTGCAGATATAACGATGTTCTGTTACATTAAACTAGACGCAACCTATAAGAAGTCTGTATTACCAACCAGAATCTGACCAAACACTAAGGGTATGGCTACAGGGCGACACTGGTCGCATGACAGCTGTCGCAGCCGGGATCGCAGGGGCATCATAGTGTCGCGGTGATCCCATAGAAATGAATGGAGTCACAGCGCGAGTCTCACGTGTGCCGCTACTGCGACCCCTGAATTGCAACAAAATCTGCTACACTGCAATGCCTCTGTGGTCCTGGTTGTGACAGCTGCATATGGCCATTGACGTCATGTAGCCATATCCTTAACCCCTTCCCGACGCCCCACGTAAATGTGTGTTGGCAGTCGGGCATTTAAAACTAGCTGCCAGATGCCTGCTGTTTTAAACTAATGTATGCGATCGACAATAATATCAATCACATACAGGTTTTTCCTTAAATTTTAAACAGACAGGGTCACGTGTGCCACTGGAGGACTGGTCACAGTGGAGATGTGTCCCCACACAGCACATCACTGTGATCCATACTGCTTGGGGGGGTGCATCAATGTTTGGGCCCATCATTGGGTGCAGTGCATATCACCTTATCCATTCCATTTCATGGCATTCAAGTTTACATGCCAGGACTGAAGACAGCAGTGGACCCAGCGAGCTGGAATGAGAGTAGGGAGCTTCAAAGAGAATCTGTCACCTGATTTTGGACTATTATATGCAGTAGTCCAGGAGTAGTACCGCAGATATGGAGTCCAGATCACTATTTTCTATTTTCCTACTGCCCCCGTTCCCCCGCTGTCACCACTCACAGCTGTGTTGAACTACATTGCCAGGACTGCTGTGCATGTGCACAAGAGTCCTCTCCATTATGTTAGAACAGCAGTGCGGACTGTGCATTTCAGTGCAGCTTTTAGTGCCGACAGCGGGGGAACAGAGGGCAATAGGAAAATATAAACTAGAAATCTGGACTCTTTATGTGCAGTACTACTCGTGTATTACTGCAGATAGTAGTCCAAAATCTAGGTCACAGATTACTTTAAAAAAAAGGGAAAACCCCTTTAGGCCTCCTGAGCACGTTTCAGAACACACACGGTTTTTCCCTGTGGAAAAACTGCAGCGTAATACACTACCTGCATAGTGTATGAGATTACACAAATCACTTGTGTGTAGGTAGGTGGCCTTAATGTGTATTTACACATTAGATGTAAATTGTCCCAGCCCTCCAGTTTTAGTGGATCTGGCCAATAAAGTAATGTGTAGGAGAGTGCCTCAACGCTCTCCTGAAGGCTGATGTTGAGGAAAAGACGAATTGGTCATATTGGATTAACATGCCCGGCTCTTTGAGGAGGTGTCTGGCAGTGTCTTGTTACACTCTCCCCATTGCAAACACATGCATGTTTGGCCAAGCCTTGTCTATGGAGAAGTCAGGAGGAATAGCTGTATACCTGAACTGTGAGCAGAGCCTTAACGTCAATCCCCTCTCACAATCAGTCAAGAAAATATCAAGGAACCACCCAACCTCATTTTCCGTCTCCACACCTGTGTGGCTCAGCAGTGATTCACAGGAACTGGCATATTAACAGCTTTTCCCAGACAGAAATACTTCTGGTGGTAGCCTCAGACACAAGCCTGTAATAGTTTTTTAGGCTCCCTGTTATGTGTTGGTTTATATATGTGAATACCTAGGCCAGCCAACATAACTTTACCACAGAGGGTCACTTCACACCGTAGTGTACGGCGGAAGTATATTTTTGTGGGATATGAAATATCAAAGCAGACTACGATTCTCCATTCAGCTGAAAAAGGTATACTGGCAGTAGCCATAGGGACAAAGCGTTCCTTCAGTCAGGTGAATGGGAGTCTATGGAGAGCGTTCCCAGTGCATACAGCAAACAGATACTGCAAACACAGTGTGAATTAACCCTTAACATTTCTATACGCCTCATATGCCTTCCGTTATGAGAAAAGTGTTCAAAGGAATAATAACACAGAGTTATACAAGAGGACATTGAGTCATTGGGTGCTTGCCTGGGCCTCTGCTCAATCGCTGAGCTTGCTGGATGTCAGCATCAATCAGCAGACAAAATGAAAGATTTTGATATCATGTTCCTGGTAATGAAGCCTGTCCCAGCCAAGAGCTCACTCTTTACAAAGAGTCGAAAACCTAATCCTCCCTTAGCAAGCCTGAAGTCAAGAATCAGTGACATGCCCTGAGCATCATTGTGTATGGAGAACGTCAACGGACAGAGAGAAGGCTATTGAAATATACATGACTATGACCTTAGTGAAGGCGGCAAGTCTGACAACTCGTCTATCTTTAGCTCTGAGATGATCACATTAATAACACCCTGAAAATCTTGCACATTACTACATAGAGGGTCACCCTTGGATTCCGTTTCATGGGGCTCCCTATTTGCATTGGAGACATCACTGCATGTGTATGGACATCCTCCATTATGCTCTAATAAGCTTTCCCTGACATTTTTGCGTTTCAAGTTTAGTATATGGCCCATTTGGGTAGAAAGCCCACTTGTATAAGTGATTGCTGGGGATCCTATTAGTCAGACATCCACCATTCAAACAATTACGGCATATCCTATGTCATAACTATTTGTAGGGCATATGTTTCTTATTGTAGGGGATCTGACCGTTGGGGCTCCAGCTGAAAATGAGAATGGGAGCCTTGTGTTTGCACTGAACTCAGCTATCTCTGGCAGTTTCATGCACATGCATGACCACCGTTGCATTCAAATAGAGCACTGATGTCCAACCTGTGGCCCTCCAGTGGTTGCAAAACTAGAACTTCGAACATGCCCTGATAGCTGTAGGCTGTCTGGGCATTCTGGGAGTTGTAGTTTTGCAACAACTGGAGGGCCGCAGGTTGGGCATGCCTGAAATAGAGGAACATCATCTCCAGTTCTTATGTTCGGTAGTGTCCCCAGGAGTTGGACCCCAATCCTATGGATAGGGAATACATTTTTGCAGTGGAAAAACCTCTCTAAGTAAGGACATGTTCTGCATGTTTGAAGCACTATGAGAGTCAGGTTTTCGGATGTCAGGTCTGTCATAGAGCTTCGTCCACTCTTCCAGCATTGCACCCAGTGCCGCAATGAGACCATACAGGGAAATTTCCTGGTGGACCGATGACCAGAGGCTGTCTGGGCCTTCCTCATGGCTGCCAGGTAGATATCAAACGATCTGATGCATTTAGTAGTAAATAATGCCAGGAGCATCAGCAACTTTTGCGCCTGGCCGGTGGCCACAGGTGCCCTCCTAAATTTAACTGTATTGCTTTCTTCAGGATGGTGACACAGTTAAATAATACAGCAGAAGTGGACTGCCTGGTTTGTCAATTTGAACATGCCTACATCATGGGGCCTCTTTTAGGTTTTTTTCCAAGGCCACTTTAAGCTCTCAGTCCACCCTTTAGGACAAAGCAGCATACCAGCATCAAAATGTTGGCTATAATAATAAAACACTTTAAAACGAGCAACTTTGCCAGAAAAGCTTGCAGAGTATGCAGTTAATATATATACTTTTGGCTTGTGTGCATAAATATACACTGAAAAAATTAAACCAGGGCAAAGAAAAATATTGTTTCTCATAGCAGGAGGCACTTTTGTGAGGGTGTCAAAATAATCCTGCAAAATGAATGCTTAGGATCAGCTTATTATCAAACACATTTTACTTGTGTGCTTCCACTCTGTCCAATGCATGACCAGTAACAGAATGTGGACATTATTAATACACTTGATACTTCTGCACCGCCCATATCAACAGGTACCACTGCATGATGAAAACCGAGCAAAATGGCAATGCAATAAATATTCTACTATTGCAATGGAACGACTCACCTATTACTCATGTGACAGATGTAAACGTGACTCACACACTGACTCACATTGTGCATCTCTCTGTTCCTAGTAATACAAAATTGTATCAATATGAATATTAACCATTTACCTAATTAATCTGATTTGCTTATATGCAAGAAAAATTTATATTTCGATTTACATTTGAATGTTTATCAAAAATTGGCAATCGATTTTAATTGTTTGGATTGTTTAGCAATTGTTACTAAAATTCATAGGCATTGCGAGGTTGACATAGGAAGATAACCACAGTATATATGCACTATATGGCCATCACAGAGATGGGTATCCTGCTCAGCTACCACTCTGGTGGACTTGGCACATCCATGTATCAGATCAAGTAGTTCTATCAATGGAAATAATAGACATGATGGATCCAGCACAATAGCTGTTGCCTGAATTGTGCTGTTAATAAAGGATTACATTATATTGGTGAGTGCCACAGTTGGCCAACAGCTGGCGTTTGTGTTGGAACAGGTAGCCACATCAGCTTGCCATAGATGTAAAGCCTTATTTCTTATTTTTGTTATTTGATAGATAAGATAGCGCCGACTAATTTCGTATGAACTATAGTTTATGATGGGGTTGCTGGGTTTCTATTTGGGGTTGATCATTTTACCAGACAACATAGTGCTGCATGCTGCGCTATTTTGTCTGGTGTATTTGATGGAATCTGCAATGGAGGTCCCTAACAGAGCCTCCAATGCAGATGTGAATAAGCCTACTTCAAATATCTCATATCTTCCCTGTCTCATAACCCTAAACAACTTTTTAACACTTTTAACTTTTCTTCATCCCCCTGGGCCCCCACCTTCATCCCTCATCTCAGCTGAGGACTTTGCCACACATTTCAAACAAAACACTGATAACATCAGAGAAAGCTTCAGCCTACAGTCTTTCCCTCCTGTTTTAAACATGCTACCATCACACCCATCCACAAAAATTCTTCCCTTGACCCGTCTTCTTTGTCTAGCTATCACCCCATATCACTTCACCCATATGCCTCAAAGCTACTTGGACAACATGTCCGCCTTGAACTGTCCTCCCACCTCTTTTTCCTGCTCCTGCTTTAACATGCTACAATTTGGCTTCCAACCCCAGCACTCAACTGAGACTGCCCTTACCAAAGTCACCAATGACCTGCTAACTGGCAAAGCCAAACAAAATTTCTCTGTCCTTCTCCTCCTTGACCTGCCCTCTGCCTTTGACACCATCGATCACTCCCGTCTGTTAGAAAGTCTCTCATCTCTTGGCATCACTGGCCTTCTCCTGGATCACATCGTACCTCACAGACTGGACATTTAGTGTTTCCCACTCACACACCACCTATTCATCTCACCTCTTCTCTGTTGGTGTCCCACAAAGCACTGTCCTAGGAGCCATACGCTTCTTAATCTACACCTTCGGCCAGGGATAGCTCATAGAATCCCATGGATTTTAGTATTGCTTTTATGCCGATGACATACAAATTCACCACCCTACTATCCAGAATCCCACAATGCTATCTTCTATATGCTCCTTCTCCTCTTGTTTTCTAAAACTTAACATGGATAAAATAGAATTTATCATCTCACTCACCCCCCCCCCCCCCAAAGAACTATCTATTATGGTCAATGGCTGCACACTCTCCCCAACCAAATCCATTGCCTTGGAGTAACCTTTAATTCTGCCCTGTACTTCAAACCACACATCCTAGCCCTTTCCACAACCTGATGCTTCCAACTAAAAAATATCTCTTGAATCCGCATAGTCCGCAACCATGTGTCTGCAAAAATGCTTGTACATGCCCTAATCATCTCCCTCGTAGACTACTGAAACATCCTCCTCTGTGGCCTTCTATCTAACCCCCTCACACCCCTCCAATCTATCCTCAACTTTGCTGCACGACTAATCCACCTCTCCCCTGTTACTCCTTTGCCAATTCTTCACTGGCTCCACATTACCCTGTGAATTCAATTTAAAATACTAACAAATACATATAAGGCTTTCCACAACCTGTCCCCTCTATAGATCCCTGAGCTACTCTCCCGATACATCTCCATACGTAATCTCCAATCCTCACAAGACCTCCTTTCTTTACTCTCCTCTTATCACCTCTTCCCACAATCGCCTCCAAGTTTTCTCCTGTGCATCGCTTATACTCTGGAACCTTCCACAATAACATATCAGACTCTCACCTACAGTGGAAACCTTCAAAAGAAAATTGAAAACCCACCTCTTCAAACAGAGCCTACAACCTACAGTAAGACTGCTGCTGCGTTACCACCATAACCAGCTTTACCCTAACCTACTGTGTCCTTCTCCGCAGGGCCCGCTGTCCTTCTGTACCAGTTTGTAATTGGTCTTATTCATACTTATTGCAATTGTCTGTATTATGTATGTATTCTCCTGTTCATATGTACAGAGCCATGGAATGAATAGCGCTTTAATAATAAATAATAATAACCCCTTATAGACATCTTTCCATTTGCTACATGCTAATTTCCCCTGAAGAGGCCAAAGTGGAAGAAATATATAGCCAGATCCAGCTTCCCACAATGATAGCTGAGTGTTGGAGAAGCCAGACTCATGGCAATGTAATTCAGTCTATATAGAAGCCAAGGACCTGTACATGAGTCCAAATAGTGATCAAAGGCAATCTCCAGCAAAACAGAAAAATCAAGTCTGACTAGCAACTAGACCTCCCAACTCAGGTCCGACAAGGCTTACAAACTGGTCTGATTAACCATCTTGGAAATACAGGGTCATAATAGTAACCAATTTTTTGGTTCACCCATTGTTGTGCTGAAAAATAACCCAAATGATTCTTTAGAGGTGGGAGCAATTTGATAATAATCAACAGGGCATAGTGAGTATCACATTTCCCATACTTGCCTTGAAGGGCAGAATGAGCAGAACACATGCATTGTATATATATCTGCCTATGTTATCAGAGTGTGAAGCAGACAAAGACAGTAGCAATGTGCTGAGCAAGAAGATCACAATCTACAGAAAGTGAACACAAATTTCTGTAAACAACCCCTCTATTCTGTGAGCTAAGTTATTATCAGATTGCTTATCAAGAGAGCTATTGCAATTCAATTTCCTACTATAACCTTTAAAAAATAGCTGTCCTATTGATAAGCAATTGTGTCAAATATTCAATTTTGAAGGGGTGATCCCTGCCTATGTGCGTATTAGGGTACAAGACATCACAGAGGGGGTGCCCATACTTAGGATTCTTTCTAGAAAGGGATCCTAAGTATGGGCACCCCCTCTGTGAGTGTGTATACATAGCTGTCAGTCCCTGATAGTTGTACACAGGTCAGTTTTACCGCATAGCAAATGCTGTAAAAATAAAACCTTTTAAAGGGACACTGACAGGCCCAATTAGCATATTGAGTTATATATATCACAGTACAGGTCATATAAAGTGTATTAGAATCATGTAAGTATCCCCCCTGCCCACCTTATAAATACGGAAATATAAAGTTTTATAACCTGCTTGTCCGGTCTCCAATCTGCCCAAGGGGCGGCGTTTCATCTGAAAATGCGCCCAGCCAGCCGCTCCCAACTGCCGTTCTGAAGCCCCGCCCAGCTCATCAATATTCACGTGGCTGGGCGGCGGCTACAACTCTCCAGGTCTCGATCCTGCGCATGGGCAATCGAATCCTCCTGGCATCGTTCGTGTGTAATCTTCTGCGCCTGCGCCCCGCCGTGGTTAGATCGCGCCTGCGTACACACCCTGCCTGCGTCCCCGAGCCTCTGCCTCATGCGCCTGAAGCGCTGCTGCTATGAACAGTGTCTGGCGCATGCGCATGAGGCAGAGGCTCGGAGACGCAGGCAGGCTGTGTACGCAGGCGCGATCTAACCACGGCGGGGCGCAGGCACAGAAGATTACACACGAACGATGCCAGGAGGATTCGATTGCCCATGCGCAGGATCGAGACCTGGAGAGTTGTAGCCGCCGCCCAGCCACGTGAATATTGATGAGCTGGGCGGGGCTTCAGAACGGCAGTTGGGAGCGGCTGGCTGGGCGCATTTTCAGATGAAACGCCGCCCCTTGGGCAGATTGGAGACCGGACAAGCAGGTTATAAAACTTTATATTTCCGTATTTATAAGGTGGACAGGGGGGATACTTACATGATTCTAATACACTTTATATGACCTGTACTGTGATATATATAACTCAATATGCTAATTGGGCCTGTCAGTGTCCCTTTAAGCTTTGGCGGAATAGCGTTTTTTCCCAATTCCACCCAATTTGGAATCTTTTCCAGCTGTAAGTGTATATACA
This sequence comes from Bufo gargarizans, assembly GCF_014858855.1. Lineage (NCBI taxonomy): Eukaryota > Metazoa > Chordata > Amphibia > Anura > Bufonidae > Bufo > Bufo gargarizans. The sequence continues at coordinate 320,127,283 of NC_058081.1, forward strand.
GTAAACAGATAGCTGTCAGTCACTGATAGCTGCACATGGGGGAGGTCTTATCAGTGACTGATAGCATTCTCTGTGTAAGTGTGTATACATAGATAGTTTTCAGTCCCTGATAGTTGTACACAGGGGTGGTGTTATCAGGGATTGATAGCATTCTCTGTAACTGTGTATACAGAGATAGCTGTCAGTCACTCATAGTTGTACATGGGGAGGTGTTATCAGTGATTAATAGCATTTTCTGTGTAAGTGTGTATACATAGATAGTTGTCAATCACTGATAGCTGTACACATGGATTGTGCTATCAGCAATTGATAGCATTCTCTGTGTAAGTGTGTATATATAGATAGCTGCCGGTCACTAATAGTTGTACACAAAGGAGGTATTATCAGTGACTGATAGCATTCTAAGTGTAAGTGTGTATACAGAGATAGCTGTCAGTCACTGATAGTTGTACACAGGGAGGTGTCATCAGTGATTGATGGCATTCTCTGTGTAAGTGTGTATACATGGATAGCTGTCAGTCACTGAAAGTTGTACACAGGGGAGGTTTTATCAGTGATTGATGCATGTCAGTCTTTGATAGTTGTATACAGGGCTGGTCGGTCTGCAGTACAGGAAGAGCAGAGACATTATTGTATAAATTACAGGTTTTACTGAACCTTTCCCACTGAACTGCTCAGCTCCTCCTGCTCCATAACATTCTGCCTCCAGATTGCACTGCATTTTGTGGCCACGGGTCCTCTTTAATAAAGTAAACCAGTGCAACGTTAAGCTATGTTTACCACCTTTTATATGATCATATCTACCTTATCTGCTGTGGCTGTCAGCCTACTTTCCTCATAGTAAATATGTTTCATCCAGGCCATAAAACCAGTTATTTGCCTTGCAGCACTAGTTCTTTGCAGATTATATTTGCCTTTTTCCAGTCTTTACCGACATGCTTGTCTCAATGTGACCTTGGTCATCATGTACTTTTATAGTGCAGGTGTGTACTTTGTTTTTCCATGAAAGCTTATGTACTGTATAAAATAACCAGTAATTGAAGGAGAAGGAGTAGAAAAGAATCATTGTATAGTTTATAATAGTGATAATGGAAAAGAATTGGACAAAGAAACATATTCCCATATTTGCAGAGCTATATTTTGAGTTCATGCTGCTCTGGGCACTTTTAGTGCTGACGCCCAATTGTTGATGATGTCACTGTGGCAGAATTACATGTCAGTACATGCGGTTTTAGCTCAATCATGGCTATATTTTACATTAAAGGGGTTTTCCAAGCTTTAGTGAAAATCTTCCTGTGCGCTGAGCTGTGCAGGGAAGATAATCTGCTTAATACTTGCCAATGCCACTTGTATTGCCAATGCCACTATATGGTATTTTTGTGGTGGTTAAAGGGGTTTTCCAACTTTTTTACACTGATGACAATCATCAGGGTCTGATTGGCGATGGTCCAACACCTGCCGATCAGCTGTTTGAGGAAACTGCGGTGCTTCGGTGAGTGACGCTGCCTCCTCACAGCTTACTAAGCACAGCGCCGTACATTGTATAGTGGCCATGCTTAGTATTGCAGCTCAGCCCCATTCACTTGAATGGGAGCCCTGCGGCCTTCTTAAACAGCTGATCAGCTAGGGTCTCGGATGTTGGACACCCCCAATCAGATACTAATGACCTGTGTCATCCATCTGGATTAGGGCTCATTCACACGACAGTATGAATGAGTCCACATCTGTTCCGCAATTTTGTGAAACAGATGCGGACCCATTCATTTTAATGGGGCCGGAAAAGATGCGAACAGCACACAGTGTGCGGTCTGCATCCGTAGTTCCGTTCCGAGGCCCCGCAAAAAATATAGAGCAAGTCCTATTCTTGTCTGCAATTGCGGTCAAGAATAGGCATTTTCTATGATAGCGGTGGCCATGCGCGGTCCACTAATTGAGGAATGGACACAGGCCAGTATCTATGTCTTCCGGATCCGCAAAACACTACAGCCGTGTGAATGTAGCCTTATGTGGCTCTATGGATATGTTCAGCAGATGTGTACCCAAATATGATACGAACACATCCTATCTTATATGTACAGTGCTGCATACCATGTTAATGCTTTTTAAATAAATGATAATAAAATTTACCTTAATGAAGTCTATTTACCCGAGGTAGACAGTGACATAAATGGTATTTTGGATAGTTTGCACTAGTACTTTTTTTTTCAGTACCAGCACGTACCATCATGTTCTCCATTAACAAGATGACAGAACTTTCTACAAATATATCTGTCTCTGCTTGTGTTAAACCCTGCAATGTAAACCTGGCAAACAAGTGGTGAGTCAATTTAAGTAACAGTCCAATCCAGAAGACATGGTCACTTTTTCCAGTGAATGAAGGGTTGTTACCGGAGTTCACTTCTGATTCATTATATGTATTGCTTATTGACATTATCAAACTGGCATAGGTACAAAGAGGCAAAGATGGTCCTAAATAGAAAAAGGGCAGAAAGGTAGGCAGTTACTCATTAAAGGACTGTCTCCTAAGACAATGCATATGCCCTATTGAGGAACATCATAAAGGGGCTCACTATGTACTACTTTCACACTCATTTTATGTGGATCAGTTATGGATCTTCAAAAACGCTTCCGTTACAATGATACAACCGCATGCATCCGTCATTCGGTTGTATTATGTCTTCTATAGCCATGATGGATCCGTCTTGAACACCATTGAAAGTCAATGGGGGATGGATCCGTTTTCTATTGTGCCAGAGTGTGTCAGAAAAAACGGATCCGTCCCCAGTGACTTACATTGTGTGTCAGGATAGATCAGTCTTGAACACCATTGAAAGTCAATGGGGGATGGATCCGTTTTCTATTGTGCCAGATTGTGTCCCAGGACGGACAGAAAAACGCTGCAGGCAGTGTTTTGGTGTCCGCCTCCAGAGCAGAATGGAGACTGATCGGAGACAAACTGATGCATTCTGAGCGGATCCTTTTCTATTCAGAATGAATTAGGGAAAACTGATCCATTTTAGACCGGTTCTGAGAGCCCATGACGGATCTCACAAACAAGCCAGAACGCTAGTGTGAAAGTAGCCTTATTTGAAAAGCCAGCATGCTGCCCTAGGCATGAAGCCTGATTATATACCCATTAAAGGAACTTGTATAAGTGTCTATTATCCTCATTCACTCTTTCTGAGCAATCATAATGATACATGGTCAATGAGGCCAAGAAGATCTGTAACCTCTCCTGACATGTCTATTTTAGTAACTACTTGCCTTCCCCATGTAATAACAATTCTGAAGCACAACGTCGGACTGGGGCGCCTAGGGCCAACCAGTGGAATTGATTTTGGGGGCCCACCCTAGAGCTGGAGATATTACTTGTTCATTTTTCAGTCTCGCACACATGAATGTAGCACACAATACAGTAACAGTATGCTAAACAGAACAGTATTGTGCACTGCACTATATCAAATTGTTTCTCCTTAAGCAACTCATTTAGTTGATAACTGTGTCTGTTATTTACAGTCAGTAGTTTGGACAGCAGTCACACATGGACATTCCATGTCCTACATCAGGCATCCTCAAACTGCGTCCCTCCAGCTGTTGCAAAACTACAGCTCCCAGCATGCCCGAACAGCCTACAGGTATCAGCCTACAGCAGGGCATTGTGGGAGTTGTAGTTCTACAACAGCTGGAGGGCCGCAGGTTGAGGATGCCTGTCCTAGATGAACCACCCAGCCTAAACAATATCCAAAGTGAAGGAAATGTTTCCTGCATATTCAAAAGGATAAGTTTATTGAAGTGCTGGCAGTAGTGCCCCGGCCTCCTTACAGCTCACCAAGCTCAGCGCCGTACATTCTATAGCGGCTGTGCTTGGTATCATTTCTATGGGGCGGAGCTGCTCCTAGGCCACTTGATCAATGAACGTGACCTCATATCGCCTAGAAAAATCACAGAAGGGCACAGGGCTCACAGGAGACCCGGTGTCTTCTCAAACAGCTGATTGGCAGTGGTCCCAGGTAGGGATCGACCGATTATCGGATTTACTGATATTATTGGCCAATATTCAGGATTTTCAAAGTTATCGGTAGCAGCATCTAACCTTGCCGATAACGAATTGCAAACATGGATCGCGCTGCTATCAACACGATTAATGTTCCCTCAGCAGCACAGGGGAGAAGGAAGCAGTCCCTCCTTCCTGTGCCGCTGCTGCCACTGCCATGAGAGGCAAGAGGGGAAGAGGAGGGGAGGGGCTGTGGCCATTGCGCCACCAATGATGTTAACTCAGTTATTAATTCAAATATAGGAGGCGGGTGAATCATATAGCTGCACCCGACCTCTATGAGAGGTAGCTGCGATCCGCGGCAGTTAACCCCTGCCGCACCTGAGGGGTTAACTGCCGCGTATCGCAGCTACCTCTCATAGAGGTCAGGTGTCGCTATATTTGAATTAATGGGCAAGTTATCTTCATTGGTGACAGTGGCAGCTTCTAATCAGAGCCCCAGCAGTGTAAGCCTGGGGCTCAGATCGGTTACCATGGCAGTCAGGATGCTACTGAAGCCCTGGCTGCTATAGTCAGCTCCCTGCTGCTGTGTGTACTATGCACAGAGCAGCAGGGAGAGTGTGAGGTCCTATTCACCCTAATAGAGCTCTACTAGGGGGAATAGGACAAGGGATTAAACGATCCCAGGTTCTAGCCCCTAAGGGGGAAATAGTTATTAAATAAAAAAACACCAAAATATTAAGTATAAATATTGAATCTTAGATATCCGTGTCAGCTCTAAAAAAAATCTATATCGGTCGATCCCTAGTCCCGGGTGTCAGACCCCCACCAATCAGATACCGATGACCTATCCACAGTCATATGTGACTGATATCAGCCGCTCCTCTTATAACACTACAGCACTAATATAACCTCCAGAGACATGAGACATTACATCACATGTGACTGATATCAGCCGCTCCTTATTTAACGCTCCAGCACTAGTATAACCTCCAGAGACAATACATCACATGTGACTGATTTCAGCTGCTTCTCTTCTAACGCTTCAGTACTGATATAACCTCCAGAGACATTACATATTATGTAGGGGTGAGGGGCTGGGAAAATGTGAAATGCCACTGATGAGAGGGGAGAGGGTGACACTGGGAGACATAACTTCTTGCTCTGTATAAAGTATAGGTGAGATAGTTGGTGGGCAAAGGTCTGTGAGGGGCTGGAACAAGAGTGGACACAAGATGTGCAGGGGCAGCAGTTTCAGGACTCTCCTAACTTCCCAGTTCCCTCCCACAGTAACTTACTCCAGTGCTGCTGTGTGGAGTAGCGGGACCAGTGAGAGAAGAGAACTGCACTTTATACTGGAGGCACAGTGACACAGGAGGTCAGAGAGAGCAGTCTCCATTATCTCCTGCTGCCTCCGCTCCTCTGGCTCCGCCCCCTCCTCACACATGAAGGAATCTCACACTGCAGAGAGGAGGGGGGGGGGGGGGGGATGTCTGCTCATGTCTGGTCGGTGAAGTTTACTTTGAAGAAAGTAACAAGTGCTGCAAGGTACTGTACTGTCCCTTTCACCAAAGTAAAATGGTATGTGTGCCAGTGCTGCAGTCCAGCACCTGACAACAACCAGGCGCCGGAAAGTATAGTAACTGCCCTGCTGGTGGCTCTGGCTGTAGTATAAGCAGACAGGCAAGGGGCCCACCGGGCATTTCACCGGCTTCCCGGTGAGCCAGTCCGACCCTGCTGAAGCATCTTTATTATCCTTTTGCATTGATGCTCCAGATGGGTGTTACCAGTTGGGGGTGTGGCCCTGCAGTCATACACTGCAGCCCTGATTGGATAGTGTCAGACTGTGCAGGGACACCCCACATCTTGTAACACCCAGATGGACTTCCAAGGCAAACTGTTAGCAATTCATTCCTAACTTCTAGCAGGAATGATACAGGAATGGCACAGCACAGAGCCATAGGAATAGATGCTCCAGAATTGTTATTACACGGGGATGCAAGTAGTTGCTAAACAGTCATGTCAGGAGATGTGACAGGTCGGTCCTCTTCACCAGTAATCATTGTGGTTGCTCAGAAAGGGTGAATCAAGAAAAGTCTAGTGTAAATGGACCTTTACTGGGTGTACATTCAGTATATGTCCCTAGGGCAGCATGAGCTGTAAATTCAGTTCTAAGGAGACCAGTAATAAAACTATAGTTTATCATCAATCGTGATGCTGGAAAAATAATTACTATTATTGATAAATCAAAATGACGCTCGGGTCACTATTGCCTTGCACACAGCCAGGTCCAGGTGTTCAGGGGTATGAACTGTGTTCGACAACTCATCTGGAATCTGTATAGATAGTTTATATTAAATACAGTGACCATATATTACCGCCATAAAATGAAGAAATAATACTACCATACTGAGGCTGGATAACACCACCATAAGACTGCATTGCTACATTGTGTGACTGGCTAGGATTTTCCCAGCCGATTGTGATGGCCTATCCTGAGAAAGGTAGGCCATCACTTGTGAAATCCCAGAAAACCCCTTCAACCCATGACTATAACGATGGCAAACATGTTGTAAACTTGAGAAGTCAGACCATTTATGCAGGCCTCCCTCCGAATCACATTGTAACAAAGTGTTAAAACTATATTGTGTAGGTATTCAAGACAATGAAGACAACACGTGTCTTACAGTAATGCCAGATGACACAACTACATATAGAGAATATACAGCAGTGCCATATGCTAGGGGTTAATTATTATACCGTTACGATGCTTTGTACATTCTGTATAGAAACAAGCTGCTTGATAAATAACAGGGATTGAAGCAGTTTTTGCTGGGTTAAACTTTAGCTGAAGTAGGGAAATGGCCTAACAAATGAGGCATTATCTGAAGGCATGTATGTCTGCACTTTGCTTACATTCTTCATGCGTAAAAGTCAACAAAGTTCAAGAACAATTATTGCGACATATGGGGTTGTGGTTGTACAAGTAAACACAAGGAAACTCCAGTATAGCAGACATACCATGCAAGCAGGCACAGGGAACGGAACCAGTATAACCAGCTTTCACACTAAAAACTGAAGCAATTTTACTTGATATTTTTCTTCACTTCATAGTAACATATATAAAGGTCTATCAGTCCATCTTATTAATGTCTACGTGATCCTTACATGACGTCAATGGAGCAGGTTCTTTTTTGGGGTTGAAACAACAGGCAGACACATGCATCATTGAAGAAGTTTTCCAGGCGTTCAACATTGATGGCCTACCCTCGCGATAGGTCATCAATATCTGATTAGTGAGGGTCCAACTCTCCACGTGCCTGCCAATCAGTTGTTTGGAGAGGCCGTGGTCTTCTGGTGAAATCGTTCGCATTGGCCAATTTGCAGTTCAGTCCCATTCAAGTGAATGGACCTGGGCTGCTATACCAAGCAGAGCTTCTATACAATGTATCACGGGAGCTCTGCAGCCTCTTTAAACCGCTGATCGGCGGGGTTGCCGGGCGTCAGACCCCTACCAATCAGATATAGATGACCTATCCAAAGGACTGGCCATCAATACTGAGCTCCCATAAAACTCTTTTAAGTTCAATATAAATATAAAAAGGGTCAGTAAGCAGATTTAGATTTTTAACATTGATGGGGTTGTCTCACTTCAGTAAGTGACATTTATCATGTAGAGAAAGTTAGCACAAGGCACTTACTAATGTATTGTGATTGTCCATATTGCCTCCTGTTCTGGCTGGATTCATTTTCCATCACATTATACACTGCTCGTTTCCATGGTTACAGACCACCCTGCAATCCGTCAGTGGTGGTCGTACTTGCACACTATAGGAAAAAGCTCCAGTCTATGTGCGCTCCCATTGCCCTGGCCACATGAGAGGCTGATGCCATTTCCTGTAGTGTGCAAACACGACCACCACTCATGGATTGCAGGGTGGTCTGTAACCATGGAAACGAGCAGTGTATAATGTGATGGAAAAATGCATCCAGCCAGCAAAGGAAGCAATATGGATAATAACAATATATTAGTAAGTGCCTTGTATTAACTTTCTCTATGATAAATGTAATTTTCTGAAGTGAGACAACCATTTTAAATAGATGACCTAACCTTATGATAGGTCATTAAAATAAAATAAAATAAAAAAAGGGTGGCCAAGCACAATGGGAGACCAGCACAATGAAGTCCTGGGGTCTCCATTACTTTGTTTACATAGGTACCATTGCTCATCTGTACAAGCGACCGTGCCTAGTATTACTGCAGTATCCAGACAAGCATAGTAGGCTGTATGGAGAAAACCCAGCACTAACATCACTTGATTGGGCCGATTGAGGGAATATTTTAGCCTTTGAAATGCACAGTGTTAAATCTGCGACATAATCTGCATGGAACAGATGAGGTTTTTACCCCGGATCCGTGGTAACCTTGTGGAGTCTGGATCCCAGAACACCCTGCACCAATGGGCACACTACCTGTTTCCACAACATTGAATCTCTTTTAAAAATCTAAAAATATCCACTGTCCTTAAAAATCGGATTTTTTTTTTTTTGTTCCTAACATTTTTAAGTGTACTACTGAAATCGGAACAGCCTTGGAGCAAGAAGAGAGAGGGGGCACATGATTGAAACTTTTAAATATAATAGGTTAAAGGGTTAAACTACATTCAGGAAAGAAGTGTTTTTAATAAGAAACTGTGAGACCAAGGGGGGCACAGCGTGGACTTAGTTGGGGGGGGGGGGGGGGATCAGAATCAATGTCAACATGCAGTACAGTAAGCATTTTACTGAAAAAAAGTAGTAAATGCTTGGAATAAACTTCCAGAAGATGTGATTGGAAAGTCTACAAAAGCCAAATCTAACCCTACCTGGGATAAACCATATCTATCCTAAGAATGAAATGATATAAAGGCCGACAATGTCTTTTCAATACACAATGATCATGAGCACTCAGGCAGCGGTAAATGGAAGTCTAGTCTAGTATAATACACTGTATATGTCACTACCAACACACCAAAGACAGGCAGAGCTTTTCTCTACTGGAAAAGTGACTTTTCCACAATATTTCATGCTCCATCTAAAGCTGATGAATATCGGTTGAATTACATCACACATATTAGACAGTTTCTTGCCTGAGAATGAGATCATGCTGCATTTATAGAGGTGACATTTTCTTATTGCTTCATTAAATGGCTGGGAGCAGGGGCGTAGCTATAGGGGAAGCGGCTGCTTTGGGACCCTGACCCAGAAGAGGCCCATCCAGGAGGAGGGGGACCAAAAGATTTTATCAGCGCCCCCTTAACAGTATTACACAATGAACTGATACACAGTGACAGTATAGACAGTGTAGGAAACTGATGGAACAGCTTCCGGGTCTGGTCTGAGAGAGCGATCTATACTAGCCACAGGAATGGGGGCGGCATGAAAGGAAGGGGGGGGGGGGGGGGGGGGGTCGCTAAAAAATTACTGGGGGAGGGGGGCCCCATTCAAAAATTTGCTGTGGGGCTCAGTCATTTCTAGCTATGCCACTGGATGGGAGAAGAACTTTCTGACAATTCTAGCTGGGTGGCTATCATCAGCCTTTTATTTAGGGCTAGCTAAAGTCGCCCCATGCAAGGTAAGATAGATAAGATGCCTTTATTGTCACTGTACAATACAATGAAATACAATGTACAATACAATGAAATGTTGTTTGGAGCAATCCTAGATGCCATGGACACGCAGCGTGCAGAATCCTAGATGCAGGTATAATGACACGCACCGTATAAGTGGTCAGATGTATCCGTAAGCCACATCGGCAAAGGACCAGCACAATGTTCAAACTGAAAACTGTTGTTAACCTACAAAACCATGCACCTATTACCAATGAGTTTGAGGGCTTCAGCATCAGGTGGTCATAGGTATGGGGGACCTCAGCAGAATGAAAACTGTCCTGTAGGCTCTAATAACAATTACATATAACACTGGAAAAACACATTAGACATGTGTGAGGTGATCTTACTGAGCTTAGTGGGATCTGCCAACGAGAGCTGTCAGACCCTTGCCGAGGTATACTGTATGGGACAGGACACAAAAAAATCTATCAAAACAAGAACCGTGTGGAAGACCGTCATAATCTACTCAAAAGCTGGCAATAAAGATTAAAGTGAACCTGTAAGGTGACTTCTGCAGCCCTACCTGAGACCACCATAGAGGGAGAGGAAGCTTAGCTCTGTAATATATGATCCAGAGGAGGATTTCTTAGTAAATGCTTACAGGACTCCTAGAGGAGACAGAGAGAGTCCTGGTTAGCCCACCTACGCCAGATGGCTGACGGTCTTCTGTGTACACACACTGTCAATCACTCCTTGTGGGTGAGATAATCAGGATTTACTCAGCTTTTTAGGGCTTGTTCACACAAGTGAAGCCCGTGCTGTGGACCGCAAATTGCGGTCCGCTAAGCGCGGGCACCTGCCGTATGGCAGCCGCATAGGGATCGCGGCCCCATTCACTTGAATGGGTCCACAATCCCTCCGTTCCGCAAAAAGATAGCGCAAGCACAGAACGGAACCTCATAAAGCACTCCGTAGTGCTCTGTTCCGTGGTTCCGTTCCGCATCTCCGGACCCGTTGAAATGAATGGGTCCGCATCCGTGATGCGGAATGGCCACGGAACGGTACCCGTGTATTGCGGATCCACAAATGCGGTCCGCAATACGGGCACGGGCTTCACACGGTCGTGTGAACAAGCCCTTACTCAGAAGATAGAAACCTATATATCACAGAGCTCAGCTTCTTTACTTTTTACATATGCTGCTCTCAGACAGGAGAGCAAAAATCACCTGACACGTTCACTTCATGTCAGTCAATGATCTAATGCAGATGGGGGCCTCTGGACTCTCTCCGATGGCAGATGCCAGGGAAAGAAAGGGCTCAAGCATGTTGGATTTCAGCATGCCCCATCTTTTTGTTTTCAGGTGAGATAAGCCTCTGCCAAAGAAACCTGGCAGCGGCTTAATTTCCTCCTTATCCCACATGTGGGTGAGGCTAAGCTGTTGCCTGAACATTTATTCAATCAACAGCTATTGTAATTATGTGGCCAGCTTAAAGGGAACCTGTCACTGGGATTTTGTGTATAGAGCTAGATGGCCGCTAGCACATCTGCAATACCCAGTCCCCATAGCTCTGTGTGCTTTTATTGTGTAAAAAAATTAGTTGATACATATGCAAATTACCCTGAGATGAGTCCTGTCCCTGACTTGTCTCACATACAGGACTCATCTCAGGGTCATTTGCATAGGTATCAAATAGTTTTTTTACACAATAAAAGCACACAGAGCTATGGGGACTGGGTATTGCGGATGTGCTAGCGGCCATCTAACAACCCATGTCCTCAGCTCTATTCACAAAATCCCGGTGACAGGTTCCCTTTAAGGCGGTTTCCTGACTCTCTCTGATGGCAGATGTTGGGGGGGGAAGGAATAGTCAGTTGGATTTGAACGTTCCTGATTCTTTTGCTCACAGGGGCGATAAGCAGCCACCAAAATTGTTTGGCTGCAATTTACTCCCCTTTGAGAACACATGTACAGTATGTATGGTCGAAAGCTATATAATGTTTCTGGCCAGCCTAAAACCAATCAATAGCTATCTCTCTTAACTAGAGGCGGACTGGGAACTTAATGTGGACCTGGACAAAAAAACATCTAAAGCGTCTCCATGGTGTAGGTGGGGTCAAATGGACATAAGGCAGGGTAATAGAGGTGAGCAGGACCAGAAATAACGTAGTGCAGAACGAAATACTACCCCACCCGAACTAAATACCACAGTGCAGCACAATATACTGCCTCAGCAGAACCAAATACCACAGTGCAGCACAATATACTGCCCCAGCAGAACCAAATACCACAGTGCAGCAATACCAGAACCAAATACCACAGTGCAGCACAATATACTGCCTCAGCAGAACCAAATACCACAGTGCAGCACAATATACTGCCCCAGCAGAACCAAATACCACAGTGCAGCACAATATACTGCCTCAGCAGAACCAAATACCACAGTGCAGAACAAAATACTGCCCCAGCAGAACCAAATACCACTGTGCACCACAATATACTGCCTCACCCGAACTAAATACCACAGTGCAGCACAAAATACCACAGTGCAGCACAATATACTGCCCCAGCAGAACCAAATACCACAGTGCAGAACAAAATACTGCCTCAGCAGAACCTAATACCACAGTGCAGCACAATATACTACCCCACCCGAACTAAATACCACAGTGCAGCACAAAATACTGCCTCAGCAGCATCAAATACCACAGTGCAGCACAATATACTGCCCCAGCAGAACCTAATACCACAGTGCAGCACAATATACTGCCCCAGCAGAACCAAATACCACAGTGCAGCACAATATACTGCCTCAGCAGAACCAAATACCACAGTGCAGCACAATATACTGCCTCAGCAGAACCAAATACCACAGTGCAGCACAATATACTGCCCCAGCAGCACCAAATACCACAGTGCAGCACAATATACTGCCCCAGCAGAACCAAATACCACAGTGCAGCACAATATACTGCCCCAGCAGAACCAAATACCACAGTGCAGCACAATATACTGCCCCCGCAGAACCAAATACCACAGTGCAGCACAATATACTGCCCCCGCAGAACCAAATACCACAGTGCAGAACAAAATACTGCCCCAGCAGAACCAAATACCACAGTGCAGCACAAAATACTGCCTCAGCAGAACCTAATACCACAGTGCAGCACAATATACGGCATCTTCAAAACCAAATACCACAGTTCAGCACAATATACTGCCCCAGCAGAACTAAATACCACAGTGCAGCACAACTACTGTAAAGGAAATCACAGAATGGGCTCAGGAATACTTCCAGAAACCATTGTCAGTGAACACAATCCACCGTGCCATCCGCTGTTGCCAGCTGAAACTCTACAGTGCAAAGAAGAAGCCACTTCTAAGCAAGATCCACAAGCTCAGGCGTTTTCAGTGGGGCCAGGGATCATTTAAAATGGAGTGTGGCAAAATGGAAGACTGTTCTGTGGTCAGACGAGTCACGATTCGAAGTTCTTTTTGGAAATCTGGGACGCCATGTCATCCGGACCAAAGAGGACAAGGACAACCCAAGTTGTTATCAACGCTCAGTTCAGAAGCCTGCATCTCTGATGGTATGGGGTTACATGAGTGCGTGTGGCATGGGCAGCTTGCATGTCTGGAAAGGCACCATCAATGCAGAAAAATATATTCAGGTTCTAGAACAACATATGCTCCCATCCAGACGTCATCTCTTTCAGGGAAGACCCTGCATTTTTCAACAAGATAATGCCAGACCACATTCTGCATCAATCACAACATCATGGCTGCGTAGGAGAAGGATCCGGGTACTGAAATGGCCAGTCTGCAGTCCAGATCTTTCACCTATAGAGAACATTTGGTGCATCATAAAGAGGAAGGTGCAACAAAGAAGGCCCAAGACGATTGAACAGTTAGAGGCCTGTATTAGACAAGGGAGAGCATTCCTATTTCTAAACTTGAGAAACTGGTCTCCTCGGTCCCCAGACGTCTGTTGAGTGTTGTAAGAAGAAGGGGAGATGCCACACAGTGGTGAAAATGGCCTTGTCCCAAATTTTTGCGGATTTGTTGACACCATGAAATTCTGATTCAACATATTTTTCCCTTAAAATGGTACATTTTCTCAGTTTAAACTTTTGTTCCGTGATTTATGTTCTATTCTGAATAAAATATTAGAAGTTGGCACCTCCACATCATTGCATTCAGTTTTTATTCACGATTTGTATAGTGTCCCAACTTTTTTGGAATCCGGTTTGTGTATATATATATATATATATATATATATATATATATATATATATATATATATATAAATATAATCTGTCATTATAATTTAGATTGTGATGATAATGAGATGACTGCTGAATTTTATGATTTATTTTAAAAATTTAGAAAGTGACTGAAAGCTATCTATGTACCGTATTTTTCGCCCCATAAGACGCACTTTTCCCCCCAAAAAAATCGGGGGGAAATGCCCCTGCGTCTTATGGGGCGAATGCTGACAATTTAACATCGCTGGATGCGATGTAGCGTGAGCTGGGGCCGGGGGAGGGACTGGGAGGAGGAGCTGGGGGCCGGGAATAGCGGCGGGGCGGTGCAATCAATGTACTATAGCCCCGCCCCGCCGGTATACTAATATTAAATGTCTTATTCGATTAAAATGTATTATATATGCCCCCTCACTCCTATATTGCTAATCGTACCTTAAATCCTATTCCTAGGTGCTGTAATGCAGGCTGGGCGGGCGGCAGCGTAACTCCTTGATGTCACGTGCCTGCGCCGCCTACTTTATGAATGAAGCAGGCGGCGCAGGCAAGTGACATCAGCGAGTGACGCGCCGGCCACCCGGCCTGCATTACAGCACCTACGAATAGGATTTAAGGTTCGATTAGCAATATAGGAGTGAGGGGGCATATATAATACATTTTAATCGAATAAGACATTTAATATTAGTATACTGGCGGCGGCGGGGGCGGGTGGTTGATCGAGCTGATCCGTGGATGGCACAGTTAAGGGGGGGGGGGGGCTGTGGATGGCACTGTTATGGGCTGGGGGTCTGTGGATGGCACTGTTATGGGGTGGGGGGGGGGTCTGTGGATGGCACATATATAACAGTGCCACCCACAGATCCCCCCTGTAACAGTGCCATCCACAGATCCCCCCTGTAACAGTGCTATCCACAGATCCCCCCTGTAACAGTGCTATCCACAGATCCCCCCTGTAACAGTGCTATCCACAGATCCCCCCCCGTAACAGTGTCATCCACAGATCCCCCCCTGTAACAGTGTGTCAGTCATCCACAGATCCCCCCCATAACAGTGTCCGTCATCCACAGATCCCCCCATAACAGTGTCCGTCATCCACAGATCCCCCCATAACAGTGTCCGTCATCCACAGATCCCCCCCATAACAGTGTCCGTCATCCACAGATCCCCCCATAACAGTGTCCGTCATCCACAGATCCCCCCATAACAGTGTCAGTCATCCACAGATCCCCCCCATAACAGTGTCCGTCATCCACAGATCCCCCCATAAGTGTCCGTCATCCACAGATCCCCCCATAACAGTGTCCGTCATCCACAGATCCCCCCATAACAGTGTCCGTCATCCACAGATCCCCCCATAAGTGTCCGTCATCCACAGATCCCCCCATAACAGTGTCCGTCATCCACAGATCCCCCCCATAACAGTGTCCGTCATCCACAGATCCCCCCCATAACAGTGTCCGTCATCCACAGATCCCCCCCATAACAGTGTCCGTCATCCACAGATCCCCCCCATAACAGTGTCCGTCATCCACAGATCCCCCCATAACAGTGTCCTTCACAGATCCCCAGTAATAGTGCCATCCACAGACCACCATTAGTTCCAAACCCACCAAAAGCACACCTTTTGGTTAAAAATTATTTTTTTCTTATTTTCCTCCCCAAAAACCTAGGTGCGTTTTATGGGCCGGTGCGTCCTATAGGGCGAAAAATACGGTATATACACTTACATACATAATGCTATCAATCACTAATAACACCTTCCCAAAAGTATAAGTGCTGACAGCTATCTCTGTATACACAGTTACAGAGAATGTCATCAATCACTGATAACACCTCCCTGGTGTACAATTATCAGTGACTGACAACTATCTATGTATACACACTTACACAGAGAATGCTATTAATCACTGATAACACTTCCCCATGTACAACTATCAGTGACTGACAGCTATCTCTGTATACACAGTTACAGAGAATGCTATCAATCACTGATAACACCTCCCTATGTACAAATATCAGTGACTGACAGCTATCTCTGTATGCACACTTACACAGAGAATGGTATCACTGATAACACCTCCCTGTGTATAACTACCAGTGACTGACAGCTATCTATGTATACACTTACACAGAGAATGCTATCATTCACTGATAACACCTCACCTGTGTACAACTATCAGTGACTGACAGCTATCTATGTATACACACCTACACAGAGAACGCTATCACTGATAACACTACCCATGTACAACTATCACTGACTGACAGCTATCTCTGTATACACACTTACACAGAGAATGCTATCGATTACTGATCACACATCCCCAAAAGTATCAGTGACTGACAGCTATCTCTGTATACACACTTACACAGTGAATAATGGGAGAGCTATGGGCCACAGAGGTGGAATCAGCCTAAGACTGAAATTTGAAAGATTTTTATTTTCTTACAGAGTGCAGAGTAAACTAGGTTTTCTAAAATTCCATTAAATCTTGGAAATTCCTTTTAAAGATCAACTATTTGTGACTTCTACATGAAAAGCACAGCACCGCAACTCTATAACTGATTAATAGGGCTAATTTTAAGTTTCTTAGCTTTTTAATATATTTAGCCTTATGTAACTTGATATTAAATGTGCGTTGGACTTGAAATGTATATTATACTGAAAGTTGGTCATGGACAGCAGTTGCAGAGGAGGCTGTGTTTATGTGTAGGCATATTACCCATACTCCACACATAGATGAACACAGCCCCTCTACACATATGAGCAGCTTGAACCAAGGTATATTAAAAAGTTGCAATAATCCTCAGTTATACACACTACACATCTGTTTCCACTTCAGTGGTAAGCTCTGGCCTTGCGATCACTCCCAATAGCCATGTTGTGTCTCTATGTGAACTCTTTCCTAATCAACTCCAGGTCGAGAGGCAGACAAGTATATCGGTCCAGCTTGTGAAAGGGCTGTTTTGTGATAACCCAAAATAGTGCACTAAACGGCTGGAGTAAAGAAATACACTAAGGCTAGGTCTACACAGCGACATTTTGTTGCACCAATGTCGCGCGACAATTTTTATAATGGCAGTCTATGGTGTCGCACTGCAACATGTTGCGACTGCTACGCAACAGTTGCAGAAAATCCATTTGAGATGGATTTTTCTGCGACTGTTGCGTCGCAGTATGTCGCATGTTGCAGTGCGACACCATAGACTGCCATTATAAAAATTGTCGCGCGACATTAGTGCAACAAATGTTGCGCCCTTTTTGTCGCGGAACAAATGTCGTCGTGTAGACCTAGTTTTAGGCATACAAACATAGGCGTGCTGAGGATTTGTCACCGCATGGTTGCAGAAGTGGTCTATCAACATGGGGTTGAGCTGCGATACCAAGCACAGCCACTATCCATTGTATGGCACTGTGCTTGGTATGCTGTGAGTAGGCTGCAGGGGTGTCGAGAGTCCCGCCCTCACCAATGAGATACCATCAGCCTTTCCTGATGGTAGGTCATGAGTTAAAAACACTCAGAAAATCCCTTTAAACGATTATATTTACTTACTGAGCTTCTGCGAAATACAATTACTATCTAACGCTCCCGACACCGTTACGTCTGATTAGAGATTATATTCTCTCGTAACCATTATCTGCAATGTTCATATTTTCAGCAGCTGCTTAAAGGGGTTATCCTGGAAACAAGGATAGGTCATCAATATCAGATCGGCGGGATCTGACTTATGGGACATCTGCCAGTCCAATCAGTTCCATGAGCGCTGTGGTCTTTTCATAGGCCATGTGATGTCACCGTACATCAGTGACATGGCCTAGTTGCAGCTCAACCTCATTGAAGTGAATGGGGCTGAGCTGTACTACAAAGCACAGCCACTGTATAACATATAGCGCTTGGTAAGCTGTCGGGAGGCAGCTGCGCTCACCAGATCCCTGGCGAGTGCAGCTGCTACCTGAAACAGCTAATCGGGAGGGGTGTCGGGACTCGGACCCCTTGGCAATGTGATAATGATGGCCTGGTCATCATTATCAATGCCTGGATAATCCCTTTAAGCCTTACAGCAATAAAATGAAGACTTATTTTTTTCCCCTTGGTAACCTTTAACATTAACAGCAGCCGAAGATCAGGCAGTTACCAGGAACTAATGTTTTTACGAATGCTCGTTGGCAATAGCTGGCCCATGTAAGGGGTCCGCCAATCACCAGACAAATGAGTACAATGCTTGCTTGTCAGGTGATCGCATCTTTAATTTGCATCAGACAATGTATGACATTTAAAAAAATAAAAAGTGCCGTTTGGCTTGCATTCATTGATTGGCGCTAGTTTACTCCCTGGTATTGGCCCAGGTAAGGGGACCCTTAGATTGGGGCACTCCTACTCCCTAGAAGTAGCCATATAGTATGTAATAGCACAATCCATATTTTAACAAACAAAACCTCTTCTGACATCTTTATGCACCAAACTTAGAACGTTCTTTGTTAACCTTTGAAAAGTAATCTAGAAAAAGCAAAATAAACTACTGATGTTTTAGTAAAGCAAAGGAAATAATAAAACATTGTAGTGGGTGTAATAACATAGGACATATTCACTAACTCAGTCACGTCTCCACATGTTAATGTTGTTAGATCAGGAGTCCAAACTTGCTTCTGTAAAGAGCTCTTTACCAACATGCAGCTTGTACATACAGACCCTGGAACCCAAGCATTATCCTCCTACACGTACTGTACAGTCACGTTTTCCCTTTTCATTACTAGAATTGTAGTGTAGCTGCTTGATATTCCACTAGTGCTACATGGAGAGCTCTACCATGACATTTTAAATGCATGTGTATGACCTACAGAACAAAAGCAATGGACACGAATTATCATAAATGATAAAAAGAATTATTGTACAGGTAGATTGCAACAATACTAAATATGTGTATGTTATGGATCGGTGGGGGTCCTGCCGATCCACTGTTTCTGAGTAATTCTGGCACTACACAGCTCCATCCGTAACTGAACTGATCCATACAGAACCTGTAACTGCAGAGCTGCTCCCATTCACTTCATTGGGAGAAGCACTGAGGTTTCCAGCTCCGTCCAGTACCCCTGCCGATCAGATATCAGTGGCCTATCCTGAGGATAGGACATGAATAATATAGGAGTGGACAATTCCTTTGTGGCTTTGATGAATCAAACATTCTGAAAACTGTAATGAGTAAATCCTATTAATTCCCTCCACTGAATTTCTTTGACTAGCATCCCTATTTTTCTTTAAATGTGGCACCATCATCCCGATTTAAAGTGTTTCTAAACCTTCATATATTATTTATTTATTTTTACTACAAATACCCTAACAATAATTTTAGTAATTTATTTTATTTTTCGATTATATTGTTTTTCTACCAAAACAAGCCATGGAAGTTCAGCCTTGTCTACAGCGCTTTTCACTGCAGTGCATCCAGAATTCATACACCGTAGCCATGTATGTGGTATATAGAATCCAGATATGCACTGCAGTGAGCGCTGTACTGGCAGTAGAACACATTGCTGCTCCTGCTTGTCCTCGTTCTGCTTCTCTAAAGCCTGGCATAGCACATTAGTGCAGGGTATCCTCCCCTAAAAGTAATATAACAAGAACAGGTGCACTCTGCAGTCTTACTAACCCTCATACTGGTGTAAAATTTAGAGATTAGCCAACATGTCCTACGTGAGGACATGTCTGAGCCCGAGCACCGTGCCAAAGGTTCTCAAGTAGCTCGGGACCTAACGCTAAACCTACCTGGGCGTATGGGCAATAACAGGAGCCAGTGGGCAAATTACAGGAGCACAAGGTCCGACTCACAGCAATCTCCCAGTAACCTCCAGCATGTGACCAAGCATACAATGGGAGGAGGCAGAGAGCTCTGAGCCCCACCCAAGACTGGCTGATATAGCCCGGGCCTCAGATGTGCACCAGAATGCTGCCTGCAGATGGAAATAAAGGCACATTCAGACTAGGGGTTTCTACACCTCCCAAAAAGTCTATATACAAACTACAAATTGGCGTGGTATTAAAGAGCAGGAAGTGCTCAACCCCATATGCAGTGGTGCATCTATACAGGGGGGAGGGGGGGGGGGCAGATCCTGCACTTGTGGTCCGCTGCTAATGACGATCCCCAGCAATAATGCATACAATGGAGGATGCCTTCAGCGGACCACAAGTATCACAATGGACATCCTACACAGGATAGCAAATGTGTGGATGTGATAAGCAGTCAAAATAACATAACAAAGACAGGTGCACTCTGCGGTCTTACTAAGCCCTCAAACTGGTGTTAAAATTAGATTAGCCAACATATCCTACTTAGAGGACATGTCTGAGCCCGAGCCCGAACACCGCGCCAAGGTTTCTCAAGTAGCTCGGGACCTAACTTTAAACCTACCTGGGCCGTATGGGCAATACCAGGAGCCAGTGGTAGGTTTAGCGTTAGGTCCCAAACTCGGGCTCAGACATGTCCTCTAAGTAGGATATGTTGGCTAATCTCTCATCTTTACACCAGTATGAGGGCTTAGTAAGACCGCAGAGTGCACCTGTCCTTGTTTTTGTTATATTATTTTTACTGTTTATGACAGCCACACATTTGTTATCCTGTGTAGGATGTCCATTGTGATACTTGTGGTCCGCTGCAGGCATCTTCCATTGTATGCATTATTGCTGGGGATCGTCATTAGCAGCGGACCACAAGTGCAGGATCTGCACATCAGTTCAGGGTATCCTCCCCTAAAGCCTGGAATAGCACATCAGTACAGGGTATCCTCCCCTAAAGCCTGGTATAGCAGATCAGTGCAGGGTATCCTCCCCTAAAGCCTGGTATAGCAGATCAGTGCAGGGTATGGGAACCCGCGTGGAGCAGATCAGTGACTTATGGGAACCCGTGGGGATTGGGCCTCTTTCCAGCATTAGTGCTGAGATTTGGCCGGACAAATACTGGACAAGTAGTTTTTGTCCAGTCGAATCTCGGCACTAATGCCGGAAAAAGGCCTGATCCCATACCAGTCAATGGGCTCCGGCATGGAAAGGTAGTATCCGGCTACACTAGATATGATGAACTCCAGCAGGCTATTCCTTTACAGAAAAATGTAGTGCTAGTGTGAAACTAGCCCAAGTATTTTAGGTCGCTTTTGCATGGTAATCCATGAAACACGGTCTGTGTGATGCTTGCATTTCCAGGACCGACTGTGGCTCATCTTGAGCTAAACCGACGGCTTTACAGTGATCTATGATGCTAGGAGTTCCATCCTGACCTTGGGTCTACTGTCCTATAAACAAATGATACTGTGAGTACCGGACAGTAAACCAACAGTAGATCACTATGACACAGGGAGTTCTGCTCAGATGAGCCACGGTCAATGCAGGAAATGTAGTCGTCACATGGTCCATGTTTAAAGGACCACAGACAGCTGTGTGAAAGCAGCCTTAACACCATTTTATTCCTCTGAGCACTCATTTTTCATTTTTACGATGTTCCCTATACGGGAACGTAGTGTGAATTATCACTTCTCTTTCCATCCTTGAAAGTTTACACCACACAATTATTGTGAACGATTGTCTAGGGGATTATCCACCTGTGTCAAATGGCCGTTATTACATCCTATATACCAATGATGGATTTAAATGTATTGAGTACCCTGTGTTGTTTAAATGTATGCATTAGTTAGGGTCCATTCACACGTCCGTAAGTGTTTTGCGGATCCGCAAAACACTGACATCGGCAATGTGCATTCCGCAATTTGCCAGCATTATCATAAAAAATGCCTAAACTTGTCCGTAATTGCGGACAAGAATAGGACGTTCTATATTTTTGCGGAAACAGAAGCACGGATGCGGAAGTGCGGATCCGCAAATGCAGACAGCACATTCTGGCCCCATTGAAAATGAATGGGCCTGCACCCGTTCCGCAAAATTGCGGAACGGATGCGGACCCATTTTGCGGACGTGTGAATGGACCCTTAAAGGGGTTGTCGGAGTGAACATAAATAAAAAAATTAAAAAAAGCTAAAAGGCAGGGAACGTGGTAAATAACAAAAGACATTATGCTCACTAGCTCAAATGATCTCCACTCCAGCGGCTGCTCTGATCCTCATGGCCGGGCATTAGATGGACGTTATAAGAGGGTATAAAAAAAGTACATGAGAAGTGTGGGACAGTAGTATTGACAGAGGGAAAGAAATGTT
The DNA here is from genome assembly GCF_014858855.1 of Bufo gargarizans. NCBI lineage: Eukaryota > Metazoa > Chordata > Amphibia > Anura > Bufonidae > Bufo > Bufo gargarizans. The sequence goes on from NC_058081.1 coordinate 320,149,329, forward strand.
ATGATTTTTCACATAAAAAAAATGGTTGTGAGAGAACGCCTTTAAAGCGTAGTTCAAGCTACCAGTGACAGTAACTTTAAAGAAACCCTAGTAGTGGCTCTTATCTGTAGTACACAAAGACTGTCCCACTGCTGTCATCTCTGCCTCTACTGCCTGCATCCCCTCCTCCGCTATCAACAGCATCTTCCTGCTGCTATACATGTCTGGACTTGTTGGGGAGGATAGCTGAATACTCTGGACACTTGTTAGGCCTTGTGGTCACAATGGGGTCTGGTGGATGTTGGGTTTTAGCTTTGTTGTGCACAGATCACCTGGCTGGAGGTCACTAAAGCAATCCATTATTACCTCATTACGTGTGGGAGAGGTGTCCATCTACCACTGTGTCGCTACATGAAATGGCTGTCTGGTCCACTACTATAAAGTATACAATGCCACATAAATGTCATAGAATCACTTTATGAAATATGGTGGAAACTGGAAAGCTTGCCCGCTTTATCACGAAATGAAAAGTATATTGGCCGAGCGTATAAAATGGTTGGCGGCTCTGCTGCTAGCAGAGCAGGTAGCCATGTCATGTATTCCCCCATACACAATAATCTGACTGATAAAGGGACACCTCTCCAACCCATGAGGTAAAATCGGCAGATTACTTCCCCACAAGAAACCCACACCACCCCAATGACCCATCACTAATTTGCAGATACCCAACATCCACCTTTCATGGGGGGAGGATATAAAATGTCCACCTGTTTTGCCACTACAGTATAAAGATAATGAAGACAGCCATTTCATGTATCCCTCTCCTTGTTTTTGCAAGACTGAGAGGCTAAATGTGAGTTTCATAGACTTGCATTAAAATGGAGACTTCCAATACATGCAGCAGACGCTATGCGAATCAGGTCAGTTTGTCAATCACGTGATCAAATGGGAGACCCAGAGGTGGTATAACAGGTCACACCCATGATGCAGTTGACATGATGGGCAAAAGAACACAAAACTTTATGGGAGGTTCACTTTAAGCAGTTTAGGGATTGTGCACCATTCAAAGTAGTAAGTATGCTTCCCAGCTCCTTCGCTGTATGGCCTCAGCTGGGCTCCCTGGATGTAACCCTCCCATTTGACTCACCTGATGCCAATCGCTGACTAAAGTGGTGGTCTGCTTCCGTTATGTCATGACAAATGGTCACAAAACGCAAAAGGAAGCAGATCGCCACTACAGCCAGTGATTGGCTGCAGTTACCTCAAACAGGAAGTTTACATCCAGGGAGCCTAGAGAAGCAGCTTAGGCCGTAAAGCGAAGTAGAGCCAGCGCCGGGAAGCAGGTATGTTTACCTTAGCAGGTCCGCTCGGGGGCAGGGTGTTGCCAAAAAACTGTCTGAAGAATTATAGTTGAATATGGTATACGATTAGTATAAGTGTCCGTATATGTGAATATTTAGCCTGGAAATGGACCCTTTTTAAAAAAATAGCTTTTATTAATTTACCTCTAAAAAGCATAAATATAAAACACCCTTTGATAACCGGGTGTCCAAAATAATAATAGGACAAGATGTTGCCCAGCTACCACCGTGAATTGGTGAAGGAGAATAGATAGCTTAAAGATAATAAAGGTATATCTAAATTCCCAGGGCGTTGGTGACTTTATATTGAGGTTGGGAATTGGGCGGAGAGTGGGGCACATAGATAAAGGTATTAGGGATGGTTCTCTCCCTGTACCAGCCCTATGGTAATCCTCTGCCCAGGGATGATCCCTGATGGTGGGGTCACCCTGTCCCCATACCTACCCTGTTGCCAAAAAACCTCTCAGAGGTTCTCAACCTCTCTAATGTTGGACAAAATCTGCCAATTTAGATTTTCAGATTTGTGGGAGAGAAGGATCAAGCAGTTGGATCGTTTTATTCTCTTGGAGATAAGCCATCTCTAGGTGTGTCTGGCAGCAGCTTTCTCCCCATTCAGAACACATGCAAACCAGAAGGGTTGGGAGAGACCTCCATCTATAATGTATGGACAGATTAAGGTGGCCCTACACATTTGATAGCCATCGGCAATGCGACACCTATCTCTTCCGACTTCCTCATACATATCCAAGTTCAGTTGAACATGTACGTCTATTCAAAGCAGAGAGGTGAGAAAACTGCTGCCAGACACCTCTGGTTGAAGCTTATCTCCTGGGAGAACAAAAGGATCTGGCTTAAATATTCGCTTCGCCTGATCGACATCATCTATCTGGGGAGAGTTGGGAGCTCTCCACACACACATCAGACTGTCGGCCAATAATACACCTATATGAATGGGGCATTTAGAACTGACAGCATGGTGAAGCCATATGACACTATTTAACTCTAATTTGTCTACTGTCCTTTATTAACTTGTTGAAAAACACACCAATAACCCGAACTCACATACAATTCAATCACTAGGCCATGAAAACAAGATAAATCCTCCCTTTTTATAACTGAAATGCAAATACAGTATTTCCTATCAATGAGAAAGGCAGTCTGGTGAGGCTAGAAGACAAAGAACTGCACCCAGCATATGTAATCAATGGCTTACACAAACACTGGAGCCCGGGCAAACATACCGCAATCTTCATACACGGTTACCACTGCAACCTGACGTTACCCTGCTGTTCCTAACACAAGAGCAGATAACATGTAGGTTCACATTTGGTGACACAGGAGAGCATATACTTGTATACTAGAGAACTGCAGCTTTCCTTGCACTTCATCATAATGGGAAGCGCCTTGTTCTTGAGCTAGAGAAATCTGATAAGAGAACACAAAAGAGGCGAGGAAATCACAGCTGCTTCTCTGCGGGCACCAGCCTGCTGTGCAGTCCTCAGGTAAGAGAGATGGCGGACAGCTTATCTGTATACAGTGTGCATGTGGAAGTATACTGCTGCTTTTGTGCCAACATACAGGGCCATTTTAAATTGCACAACTATCGCCTTTTGAGTATTTATTTACACACTTCGATAGCGCTACTTTATCCCGTAGCACTCACTGTCCCCAATCTAAGGTCCCTATCAGTATGTCTTTAGAGTGTGGGAGGAAACCAGAGTATCCGGAGGAACCCCACCCAACAATGGGGAGAACATACAAACTCCACGCAGATGTTGCCCTTGGTTGGATTTGAACCTGGATCTCAGAGCTGCAAGGCTTGGCAAGATTTGACGTTGCTCCTGCGATTCAGATGGTCATACACTTTAGATAGATGTTGGCTATCGGGTTCGTCAACGTTCAGCTAATGTGTACCAGCGCCTTTATATGCCATTTTTTCTTCTGTAATCTCCGCTGTCTGTGGGCAGGACTGAGACTGGCAGTAGCGTGTGCAGCTTTTGTTGTCAGCCATGTTAGCTCTCAAACGCTCTTTCTCCATTAGCAACCCCCGGTAGCTAGTCCAAAGAAAAGAGAACTACCCCCTTCCACTGTTGCTTTGCCCATTAAAGGGGTTTTCCTGCCAAAAAAGATTGTGGCAGTAGACTCACAGGGACTTAAAGGGGTTTTCCAAGTGTTTATTACTGATTGGTGGTCTTTCAACACCCGGGATCCCACCCATCAGATGTTTGAGAAAGCACCATTGCTCACAGTAGCGCCGTGGCCTTCACCAACTTTTGTGACCAAAGAACATGATCTCACATTGCCTAGGCCGGAAGCTCAGCCTCATAGAAGTAAATGGAGCCGAGCTGTGATACCAAGCACAGCCACTATACAATGAATGGCGCTGTGAGCACTCAAACTGCTGATCGGCGGGGTTCCTGGAAGTCAGACCCCCACCAATAACATAGTGATGGCCTATCCAGAGGATAGGTCGCCAGTAAAAAAAAAGTTAAATATACTTAAACCTTTCTATAAACATTACCAAAACCTATTGTAAATGCCATAAAATTATTTTTTAATATCATTTTTTTTTTACATTTTTCAAGCAAAATAGGCTTCTGAAGTTCAGGTGGCTACCTCACTATAGAATAAATGCTCCTATACACTGCTGGGTATGGGAGTAAATAGTCCCCTGTGCCCGCACTGAACACTGTACCAGTAGGCGCTCCATAGCATGTTGCTGCTCCTGCCTGTACAAGCGCTGCTCCGGTAAAGCCTGGCATACAAGCTTTAGCAGAGCGATACTTTATGTGAGCTCCTGCCCTATGATTGCTTGCTCTGCTAATAGCCTGAGTACCTCATTAGTACAGGCTATCAGAGCAGAGCGAGTGCAGGAGCTCACATAAGACACCGCTCCTCAGCATGTGCCCGCTCTGCTAAAGCCTGACATAGCCCATGTATGCCAGGGTTTAGCGAAGCAGCGCTGGTACAGACAGGAGCAGAGATGTGCTACGGAGCTCCTACCTGTACAGCACTCCGTTCTGCCGCAGGTGAATCCATGCTCCAGTATACAGCCGTTTACAGGGGTACAGATTGCAAAGTGCTAAAGGTACCGGAACAGGTGCATATATCACCCAAAAAAGTTAACTTACAATAGGTATAAGGTATAGGCACACTTTAAACACATACAAGAACATATACTCCAAAACACAAATGCAATCGTACTCGAGTGCGATTGCATTTGTGTTTTTGCGTTTGTATCTGTATTTCGCCATAGCAATGTGCACCTGCATACAGGGTTCTGCTGACTGAACCCCCCACAAGAACATATACTCACCTTCACCGGTCCAATGCTACTCCGGTCTTCGCTGCTCTCCACTTCCTGCCCCGAAGTGACACACCGGAAATGCCAGAAAAGGCCCGCTCAGCCTGGTCTTGTGGACAGGTGATAACCTGTTACCACTGAAAAAGATTCCTTTAATCCTAGGAAAACAAAGGAGCAATCCATCAATGTAAGAGCAGGCTAGACCTAGGAGCGTGGCCAGTCTTCTATCAAGCCGGTTCTTGCTTTGCCACATCTACCATTTGGAGACTGTTGGAGTAACACAATACACATGATGGATTATTCACAGTTCCTGCCAACATCCATGGACACATAGTTTCTAGGTCCAGGAAACAGTCCAGAACATTAGGAGCCAGCTCAAACTTACAATGAGGAGCTCATGACACTGGCCGTGGCGTGATTGGTGACACGTTTCTTTTACTCAGGTGAAGAAAATAGGAAACCTTTATATATCTCTTCCCATCAACATCCAGCTGCTCCCTCAGTCCGCCTCATCCTACCCTCTACCAGCACAAGACAGTGCTTCCAAACAGTATATGGGTAGAGGGGTTACCCAGATCTGTAAGGCCGTGCCCATATTGTGGCCCACAGACAGCGGATCCACAATATATGGGCACCAGTCGCGTTTGCACTGTATCACGGATGCAGACCCATTCACATTAATTGGGCCGCAATCTGGATGATACGGAGCGGTGCTTCCGTGGCATTTTGGTCCGTGCCTCCACACCGCAAAAAATAAAACATGCTCTATTTCTTTGCACTGCAGACTGACGTCAGTGCATTGGGGGACACAATTTGTCATCCCCAATGCACAGAATGGGTGGCACACGTTAGTGTGCATGAGCCCGACCTATCCTCGGTGCGTAACCATTGACTTGAATGGGTCTGTGGTCCGCATGTTGCCAAAGCCGCCAATATGAGATCAGTGTGGGTCCAACATCCAGCGCCTCCACAGGTCAGCCGTTTGAAGTGGCTATACCAATCACTGGACCCGCAAAGGGAGGAGGACTCACCTGCTTCCCGACTCCTCGCTTCTTCTCCTGCAGCCCCATCGATGTCAACATTGCCACAGCCAATCACTGGTCATGGCGGTGTATGGTTCCCCTTACAACCATGGGCCCATTTGTCGCAATGCGAGGGGTGCCAGACACCACCGCGGCAAGTGACTGGCTGCAGCAATGTTAAACCAGATGGAGCTCAGTGGAGCATGGCAGGCATGCAGGATAAGGAGCGGGGAGCCGATGCTGGTTGAGCAGAAAGGGGGGGGTACCCAACTGCAGCGCCCCGTGATTGTACCCTAAAGGTGCTGCCAAATACCTGAGTAATAGGATCGTTGGTGAGGACACCTGGTTCTGTTTGCCAGCAGCAGATCGTGGTGTCTAAACAGCATTCTGCCGCCCGCAAACGTGTATGGGGACAAGTGTAGGCATCAACTCCCACACTGTGGAGGAGATCACTGCATGGAAAGCAGCGATTGTTAGTAAGGAAAGCTTCCTTCCCGACAATGGCCAGGTAAAGGGGCTTTTAGTGTCTGAAGAGAGTATTGCAGCACCAGATGTGAGGGGAAGAACAGCGCAATATACTGTAATATTCTTCCAGGCATCATTATAAATGAATAGGGTCCACTGGGGGCTGGTTGTATCTGCTGTACCACAGATCCAGAAACAATAGGGGGGGGGGGGGGGGGCTGGTTGCATCTGCTGTACCACAGATCCAGAAACAATAGGGGGGGGGGGGGCTGGTTGCATCTGCTGTACCACAGATCCAGAAACAATAGGGGGGGGGGGCTGGTTGTATCTGCTGTACCACAGATCCAGAAACAATACGGGGGGGCTGGTTGTATCTGCTGTACCACAGATCCAGAAACAATACCGGGGCTGGTTGTATCTGCTGTACCACAGATCCAGAAACAATATGGCAGCTGGTGACAGAGGGTAGGCCTCAGGCAGACCGAGCGAGGTGTCCTCCCTGGTAAAGAGGGCTCCAGTCTTACAAGGTACGGCCCTGTGCACACTGCCCCTATGGGGGCACACCCGCACACATTCTCCGGGGTGCCAGCCACACTTCCTGCTGGCAGTTTGCGAACAATGAAGCGTCAATTCCCACTTCAGAGAAAAGTACATAGAAAGAGCGGAAGACGGCGGGGGGAGGGGAGCGCGGCGCGCCCTCCCCCGTCAGCAGGCGACCCCTGCCCTCTAGCCCAGCTGTGTTTGTTGCATAGCCGTGACTTTGTCTTGTTGTGGTCTCGGCCGCTTTCCGGTGGGGGCGGGGCTTCCACCCCCGCTGGCCGTCGCCACTTTTTGCGTTCGCTTTCTGACTGCATAGCGGTGACTAAAAAAAATAAAAAAACAGCCTGCGCCTCGCTATAGGGCGGCGATACTCATAACAACACAAGCAGACGTGAAGTACCACTGGGGCAGAGCACTCATTCTACCTTCCCCCTTTCTGGCTTGTTTACAAAGGGACTTTCCCCCCCCCTGAGCTCGCAGTTGTTTGCTGAGGGGTGACGTCAGCTCGGCTCAGTCCTGCCCGCAACACGGTGTCGTCTGCGTGGTGTGATACAGCCATTGGTCCGCCTGCTGGGCCACGCCTCTCTGACGTCACATCCTTGCGTTCTGCTTATAAACCAGCGCGCAGGAAAGAACGGAGCTCACTCTAGCTTCAGCAGGCGGAAGAGTGCCGGTGTGGATGTGACAGGAAAAGTGGGCTCTCTGCCGCCGCCAGGGATGTGCTATAGAGAGCAGCAGTTACACTTGTAAATATAGCCAGCTCCATTGTCTCTCCGGCCATGACGCCCGTCTTCTCACGACTTTAATAAAACCCCGAAATTAAGCCCTAAAAAAAAAAAAATCGCAACGGTGTTGCCGACAAAAATAATCAGGCCTTTGAGAAAAGTCGCTGGGAAAGTTCCTGAGTTGTGTCCGCAGCCTCCATGCATACGCACTACCCCCGGATCAACATGAAGCCTGAGATCATCGCGGCGGTGGCCTTTATCTCCAAGTTCCTGAGGACCAAGGGGCTGATGAACGATCGGGAACTGCAGACTTTCAACCAGTCCTTACAGGAGCTCCTGGCAGGTAAGAAGCTGGGATCAGGATTGCTATGGTAGTGCGATTGCTTGGGCCAGTCTTTGTTTGCACCCCTCCCCCCCTCCAGTGGTCGGAAAGTACAGGGTGTCGTGTCCTTCCTGCCCAGACGTCTTTGGGGGCAGATCCCTTCCTTGTCTATATGTGACTGTACATACTAGTGTTGTGGGCTCAGTGCCAGCTCACTGGATGGGACCCCTATAGTCAGAGTGCTCACTTCCTTCACTGAGATCCCAAGATGGGCACTAGAACCCAGATGTGAACCTAGTTAGATGTGGCTACAGCCAGAAAACACGTCCCCGATGGGGTGTAATTATTACTCCTGTCTCAGTGTGTATTATCCATACGGTGGAATTACTCCTTCCTCTCTCAATATATATCGTTGGACATCCTTTAATTTTTATGTTTGTGTTCACACAGCTAATATTTCCACCAGGAAATTCGGCCAAAGTCTAAGGCAGAACTTGGTTTAGCTGTTGTCACACGTCATGGAATCATTGTAGGTTTTGTGGAAACTATGGCATGTATGGACATGTTATTCCCTTCCCCCCTCAAAGCGGATTCCAGTTCTGTCCCCATGGCACTCCGGGTAAGTTTAGGTGTGGATTCTAATTGGATACAGTGGGGCAAACTATGCTCCACCATCTGCCTCGGGAATCTACCCTAAGGTGGGAGGGGTTCTGGTTGCCTTGCGTAGGTCTGGCTGGTGTGGGAGAGTCTTTCACGCAATGCTTTCTGGGAAAATGAGTGCAATTTGCATATCCAAATTGGTAGCCGGGTTTGTGATATGTGATAGGTCCATTGGTCTACTGGTTAATGGTGATGTATTACCTATTGGCCCGGGCTCAGCACTTAGTAGTTTAGCTGTTGCTAAACTACTATTCCCAGCGTGTACACTTGCCCAGCTGTTCTCAAAACTCCCATAGAAGTGAATGTGGCATGTTAGAAGGTTGCTGACCTCTGCCCCACACCATAAATGAACACGTATGGAGAGATGTTGTCCCTTGAGTAACCCAGTGTTTCATTGCAGACCATTACAGACACCACTGGTTTCCAGAGAAGCCCTCCAAAGGCTCTGCTTACCGCTGTATTCGGATTAACCACAAAATGGATCCCTTGATTGGAGAAGCCGCAGACCGTATTGGACTGAGGAGCCAAGACATGTTCAAACTCCTGCCACGCGAACTCACCTTGTGGATAGATCCCTTTGAAGTGTCTTACCGCATCGGGGAGGATGGGTCTATATGCGTCTTATACGAAGCCGTACCATCAGGGGGCAGTAGCCAAAATAGCAGCTCGTCCCTTGTGGAGAGCAGAATCAGCTGCAAAGATGAACTCCTCATCGGGCGAACAAGCCCCTCCAAAGCCTACAACATGATGACTGTGTCTGGTTAAGATATGGTCGGGGGCTGTATCATCTTGTAACAGATGGAGTAATATTGTCTTTAATTTGGGAGGGCTCCTATGGGGATGGATTGTGAAGTGTCAAATCACACAACTGTGAAGATCGGGCACAAAATAGAAGTAGACCTTACTGATGTGAAAGTGCCATGGTTTTGACAGTACCTTTCTGGTCAATTAATAGCCTGTATCTATAAGGTAGTGCTATCTCTCTGGACGTTGGGCCTAGTGATTCTACTTTAGTAGGGTAGGTAGGTACACCCTGTGTGGAGCGTTTATCTCTAAGATCAGTGACCTCTAGATCCAGTCACAGCCACCGCTTCTGCACACATCCTGACACAAGGTGTACATAACCCTTCATCTGTGAACCCAAAGCTCAGAGTATTTGTAAGATTTTTATTTTTCTCTCTGCGGTTTCCTGCAGACTATAACTTGCACTAATGTTTTTAATGTTACGATCTCTGGCAGCTCGGTGGCAAGGCGAGGAGTTGAGAATATGACACTTACTGGAGGCAGACGTATCTTGCACTGAAAATCGTTGTACAGTCTATAGAGCTGGGGGGGGGGTACTCCTAGTCTGCCTAGATGTATATACTTGAGGATCCTTTTCTATTGCGACGTGAAAGTATTGAACCTACGGCTTTCTGCCTTGAGCCCAGGCTTTAAAGGTCCTTCCTAAAGACACTGTCTGAACTATGGCCTTCTCACCAGCCAGCTTCTCTGTACATTTCTTAGCTTGTAGTTTTCTAAGACGAAGTAAACTTCTTATTTTTAGAAAAGTGGAGTTCTGCTTTGTAATTTCTTGTACTTAATTGGGTAAAACAAGTCTTTTTTTGTTTTTGTTTTTTTTTCCACAAACCACCATCTATTTTGTGAACTTTGTTAGTCTTTTATTTGATAAATTATGAACTGCTGTAAATTTGTACAGTTCATGTATATTGATTGTGACAAAAGATGTACAGATTTCTATTTTAAATGAGAGAGTTTTCTTCTCTATAATAAATGGTTTCTTATCTTGGCATTTTAAACGGTCTGTGTCTGTTGGGTCTATGATGTCTTGATTTCAGGAGACAAAGAGAAAGTGGACCCACGACGTCATCGTCATAAAGCGGATCTATCCCATAAAATACCTGGAAGGAAATTCGGATACACCTCCCATTTTGGAATAATACTTTGGAATAGGCTAGAGTAAAATATGTACGTGGTTTTGCTAAATATCTTCACCATTTGGATGTGGTTATCTCAAGAGAACCCCAACTATTCTAAGGAAATGTATAAAGTGAGGATATGCTTATGGTATGGCCCACCTATCCCCCCGGATGTCTTCTTTCTAGGCTACTGTGCAAATGCCATATTGCATTCAGTGCTGGAAAATTCCTATAACCATGGGTTAACTTTTGCAACCATTTGGTTGCACTTAAGCAATGCAGGGCGATTTGCACAGTTGGATACATCTTGAAGATTAGGCTTCTGGCCTTAAATTAATATATCTGACCCATCCTGCTGGAGAAAGCTTTGCCTGGATAATAGGCTGTCCATCACCACTGTATACCTATGGCCTCCGTGTTTTTTTAAAGGTACGTGTGTATTTTACCTCTGTCATCACGTTTCTCTTCCTACAGGACTGTTTGCCATGCCTTTCCAAACCCACGAATGGCAGGTCTTACCCAGTTTGCAGGTACAGGAGTAGTGATCACCACTGTCTAGGCGGATGTGGCATTCAGGTGTCTGGGGAACCCAAGATTCGTCTTTCTATTGTCATAGTAGAATCGGCCTACTTATTCGCCAACATGTCCTGCAGCGGTGTACTACGATTGTCACTCCACATCAGTCCCACTGCACACCATAGGGGCAGGATATTTGGGTAACTAAGTATATTTGCTGTTCTGTGGTCAAAAAAAGTGTCACCTTTTTTTTGCAGCCATATTGGTTGTTATCCAGTTTAAAACCAAATAATTTTTTAGTAGTTTAAAGGGAGTCTGTCACCAACCTGACCGGTTTTAAACCAATCACATAGTTCAGTAGGACACAGACATGACACAGATGGTACCTTTGTTTCGTTTTTCAGATCATCCAAATCGCCCAAAAAGTAGTTTTTATGCTATGCTAATGAGCCGTCGCGAGTGCCCAGGGGCGGAGAGTTTGCTAAAAAAGTGCCCAAGTTCCCCCGCCTCACTCCGCCCCTCAGTAAGCTCAGGCCAGCCCTGTGACATCACATTTCCCTATAGGCCGTTCGTGCATCGCAGAGGCACAGAGATATGCAGTGCGCATGCGCTGATTTTCCGCCAGTAAGTGGCGCATGCGCACTGCATATGTCTGTGCCTCTTCCCACTGTGGGCAGAACACTGCGCATGCCTGGACCCCAGCAGTGATGCGCAAACAGCCTATAGGGATATATGATGTCACAGGGCGGAGGAACTTGGGCACTTTCAGCAAACTCTCCGCCCCTGGGCACTTGCGATGGCTCATTAGCACATCATAAAAAATACTTTTTGGGCGATTTTGTATGATCTGAAAAACGAAACAAAGGTACCATCTGTGTCATGTCTTTGTGTCCCACTGAACTATGTGATCGGTTTAAAACCGGTCAAGTTGGGGACAGACTCCCTTTAACTGTATCAGTAAAATGTTTTATAATGAATACACTGCTCAGAGAAAAAATATTGAATCCAATTTTGTTTTACTGAAGGCAGGCAGGTTACACATTACATATGCAAATACTGCCGTTAGTCATACAATGCTCACAGCAATACGGGGAATTTTTTTTACAGTGCCTGTCTACGTGACTTAAGACGTGATCCAACAGATGCTCATGTGACTAGCGTACTGGCAGAACAAGATCCTGTCTCATGATACAGGCAGGCCGTAATACACCCAGGAAGATTCCGCAGCAGCGTTTCATTGCATTTGCTGTACTTTATTACTTGCCTGTTTATGAAGTAGTAATTAGGTTTGTCATGTACTATAGAACAAAATGTACAAACTGCCTCACAGAAAATATTTACACTCCATTTAGACCTCATTCCTGGATTGCCCTCCCCCTCGAAGTTTGGCTATGGCATGATGTCCATCCACCGTCCATTTAGGGACTCTTCTGTATTAGACTTAATGCACACGGCCGCACCTGTATTTCAGTCTGCAAACAACATATATTTTAAATTCAATAGGAAGGACTATTCTCGCTCACAATACTTTACTGAATGGGACATGTCCTATAATTTGTGGAACGGTCACAGGGATCCACAAAAAAATAATACATGGCCCCATGGGTCAGTGTGCTTTCTGCCAATAATGCAGATGGCACATGGATGAAATATGTTTATGTACATGAGGCCTTAAAGGGGTTGTCTTATATCAGACAATGGGGGCATATCGCTAGGCTAGCACTTATATCGGGAACAGACCCCCACAAAGTGGTGGCTGGAGGACTCTGATCCGACCACCACCAAGCGGTCTCCCCATAGGAGTGAATGGGAGCGCACCACACATGACTTGCCACTGCTCCCATTCACTTCTATGGGCCCGACGGAAATTCCTAAGCCAGCGCTCGACTATTTGCAGTGGCCCCATAGAAAATGAATGGAGGCAGCATGCACAGTGCGCCCTCCACCACTTTCTGGGCTCCATTTTCAATATAGGGACACTCACCGATCCCAGCCTTGCTTTTTGGAATAAGTGTTGCCGCCAGTCTGCAATTCCCATTCTTCAAACTACCATTGGTCCCTGTAATTGAGATATCTGTATACTTAAATGGTGCTATCGCCGAAGATTTCACAGCAAATACTAACCACGTTAGGTGTACATTGGCCACGCCAGCCCACTATCTAAAGCTTTAGGCTGTCCCCTGGCATGTCAGGAGAAAAAGATCAGACATGCTGTATTTCAGTCACGGTGGTAAAATGGGCAGATCTTGCAGAAGATTAGACACTATTTATTATGCTAACTTCACCCTTGCGACAAAGTTCTCCAGCACTATAATGGGAACCAGTGGTTGCCCCACATAAATGCCAGGATATCGCTGCACAAAAAATGTTTTGTGCAGTGATTTTTGTCCGGCCAAAACCGGGCATTTATGCTGGGGTACAGACGGATTTCATTATAGTCAATGGGGTCCGACGTGCATGCAGAACAATCCGGCTATGCCCAATCCGGACAACACTGGCAGGCTGTACCCTACCAGAATAGCTTTGCCCCAAGTGTGAAGTTAGCCTCTCACTCGCTCAGGACTGGTCTAATTTTACCAGTGTTTGGATGCCATTAATGGATAGGGCATAGTTTACTAATACAATTAGCCACGCTCTTCTTTACCAGACATTTTTCTAAAGCGTCTAAACCCTTAATAAATTAGATGCCTTCATTGTATGAAATTCTTCCTTCATTTTTTTAATAAGTTTACCCCCCATGGTTTTTTACACAAAAAAAAAAAAATGACCAAGCAATTTTGATAACATTTTAAGTGGAGCCTGTGGGGGAAACACTAGATGTCATACCCATAACACGCTGCCTCTTGAAGAATGAATGCCAAAACCCACCAAAATGTCCAAAACTCAATTTGCTACAGACTATAAAGTAACATCTGGCTGTAGTGTTTTTTTTCCCCCGAATAAAAATATCATAGAAATGCTGTGTGTGAATCTAGCCTAAGAAATAAGTCATTGCCAATGTGCCATAGTTGCCAGCTATTGCATATATACGGCCAATCTAAGAAGCAACCAACCTACTTGAGTTGAGGTACATGGGTCTGTGTAACAGGCTAGAGCAATTGAGCACCCATGGGTGTTCTTATAATCCATCGGTGCTCGTCCTGCCCTAACATCAGGCAGTGTTATAGTGCCCCATGGTATAGTAGTAAGAGCACGGTTACAAGAAATAGACCTTTCTTTCTAATCTCCTACAGGTGTTTTTCCCGGATTACAGAATCATGACTGGTTTCTTCCAAAAGCAGCGCTATACCTGTCCATGGATTCTGGTGGTGTCCGGTATTGCCGCACAGGTCGGCTGAAGTATGTGGAGCTCAGTTGTGATACCAAACACAACCTCTGGTCAGGTGTAGCACTGTTTCTGAAAAAAAAAAAGCAGCCATGATTTTCCAATCCGGGAAACCTCTATAATAACACCTGATGGGATCCGATCCCATTTTCGGCATTTCAGATCACCCCAAATTGTAATTAATTTCTGCCGAGGAAAGGTGTTCCTCTCTTTGGGTAAAGCGTCCATTAGGCCAAGCCTACAGAAGTCAATTGTCTGTAGTCTTTTACATCATGCTTTTTTTACTGTACTAGGAAGGTCTTTTAGACCCGTTTATATATAAAGGAAAGAAGACCTAAACACTGCACTGTGCAAAGGAGGCCTACAAGTGATGCTCATTCCCTTGTGGCTGCTTTCCTGAAGACCAATTCAAAGAATTGAGGCGACCTGCTAACAGGTTCCCTTTAGATGACAACCACAAGTCTAAAGGTGTCTTAAATATTGATTAACTATGCTTAAAATAGGGTATCGATATCAGATCAGTGGGGGCTTGACTCCGCCACCAATACACTGTTTGAAAAGGCCATGGCACTCTTCATTGTATACCAGGCACAGTGCGGTACACTAGGGGAGATTTATCGAAAACTGGCTTTGTTCCCATAGAAACCAATCAGATTCTACCTTTTATTTTCCAAAGGATCTTTGAAAAATGAAAGGCAGAATCTGATTGGTTGCTATCGGCAACTAAACAAATTTTCCTCTACAGCAGTTTTGATAAATCTCCCCCATTGTGGGTCTGAGCTGCAGAATCAATGAACATGAGGTCAGAGGCCAAAAAAAATAGCCTTTGCCATGGTTCTTTCAAATAAGCGGGGATGTTAAGAGTCGGACACCTGCAATCTGATATTGATAACCCGTCCTGAAGGGCCCAAGAATAAGCTAGATAATCACTAATGGGCATTCATAGGAATGTTCTTTAGCGATTATCTGCCGGTGTAAAGGTGCCGCCGATTACCTGATGAATGAGCAAAACACCCGTTCGTGGGGTAATTGGATCGTTTGTGTAGGCCCCATAAATTGGCGATTGCTGGCTGCAGATCATGCCAAGTAAACCGTCTCTGCTGCCGGCAAGCAACAAGACTGTATGGGGACGAGCGATGGCATTAGCTGTGGAGGAGATCGCTGCATGTAAATGCAGAGGTCTCCTTCATTGATGAGCAGGTCTTGCTGGGAAGGAACGTCTCCTTCCCAACCAGCGCCTGTGAAATTTGCCAGCATAAAGAGGCCTCAAGAATTGGTCATCACTATTTAAATCCAAGAAAATGGCTTTTAGTGTTGACGCATCAGTATTTCACTTTCACATTAGATAATTTTATTGTAATTTAGTTAAAAATAATTTTGTCAATTTCTGCAAATTTTCACGGGTGTGTTTAGTGACTTTTTTATTGTACATAGTATGTTTTGTAGGTGAAAACAACACTGCTGTTTTTCGCTTTAATAGAGGTAGTTGTGTGGCAATGACATCAACGCTGTAAAATACAAATTCTACTATGGCGGAGATTTATTAAAACTGGTATTAAGGAAAACTGGCTTAGTTGTCCCTAGCAACCAATTAGATTCCACCTTTCATTTTTCAGAGCTCCTTTGGAAAATGAATGACGGAATCTGACTGGTTGCTATGGGAAACCAAGCCAGTTCTACTTTACACCAGTTTTGATATATCACTCCCATATAAATAGTATTTTTAAAGAAACATTTGTAGGAAATGTTCAATAGAATAGCGTCTATGAAAAACCACACTGGTACCTTTAATTGTTTCTTTACACTAGGTCTTTTATGCCACATTTTTGCCCCAAGCCAAGGAGGAGGTTACATAGAGGGCTCACCAACATGGCCGTAGATGTTTTTGCTGTCCGCAAAACACGCATACCAGCCGTGTGCAGACAAGACAAGAATAGGACTTTTTTTTCTTATTATTTTTTTAGAAGTAGACTTTCCAACATGTCAAACATATAAATATCAGAAGAGCTGTTCATCACTCATATCCAAATGGTAGGGCAAGAGTTGGCTACGTAGGGTGAATGGTAAAGCAAGTAAAGATAATTTAGCACGTTTTTCCTAAGTTCTGCTCCGTAATCTGTTGGTAATATCAGCATATTTCTCTGATGAAGAACTTCTGTATGGCGAGGTATGCAGGGCTATAGATTATATCTTATCGTGAGGCTACATTAGATGTTTATGTGATGAAAATGCAAACATATGACTGTGTGAAAATAGATTGGCTGTTTGAAGACCATCAGTATGCTTGCAATGTTATATTTTACCTGTAAAGTAAATTAGATTATTCCTGCCATAACTTATGGTCCATGGTGGAATCCATAATGGAATTCTTAGATAACCCCAACCTTGTACGCCGAACTTGAAAACAGAAGTTCGCTCATCCCTACTCGTCAGTGTTTGGGTTGGTCAGTGATTCTGAGCCAAAACCAGGTGCCGGTCTAAACAAAGAAGAGGTGCGGATCTTTCCATTAGGCCACATGCACATGACCGTAGTTTTGGTCCGCATCCTATCCGCATATTTTGCAGAACGAATGCGGACCTATTCATTTCAATGGGGTTTGCAAAAAATGTGGACAGCACACCATGCGCTGTCCGCATCCGTATTTCCATTCCACAGCCCGGCAAAAAAAAAATAGAACATTCTTATCCGTGTTGAGGATAAGAATAGGAATTTCTAACAGAAAGCAGGACTTAGAGATCCTGAAAATGCGAAAGGCACACGGCGGGTATGTGATTTGCCGACCGCAAAAATGGATACTGTCATGTGCAGGAGGCCTAATACTGTATCTCTATGGAGGCTCCAATCCTGGTTTTGGCTCATAATCACTGATGGAAATCAGTGACCGAACACTGACATGTGAATAAGGCTTAGCACTGACAATGGATTTCTTTGTACCAGGACTGGACATATCTAACGAGCCAGAAGTCCATGTATAGAAATTGCTACTGGTGCCTGTTTGGACTGTATTCAAGTGATTTATGACATTCCCAGGATTGCAAAATAAAAAATACAAACTGCTCTTACGTTATAATGACCTCGGGTTACAATGTTTGCAGCATGAAATGATTCACTGTAACTAGACACCATGTTCAGTACCACAGGCAGTCTGCATTTTCAGCATACAGTGCCTTGCAAAAGTATTCAGCCCCTGGACTTTTTTTGTATTTTGGTGCCTCACAACCTGGAATTAACATGGATTGTTTGATTTGCATCATTTACCTCTATGGAGCGTACGGCTTATTGTCGTCCTATGTACAGATACTCCAGTCTCTGCTGTGGAACTCTGCAGCTCCTCCAGGGTTACCTTAGGTCTCTGTGCTGCCTCTCTGATTAATGCCCTCCTTGCCCGGTCCGTGAGTTTTGGTGGGCGGCTGTCTCTTGGCAGGTTTGCTGTTGTGCCATGTTCTTTCCATTTTGTTATGATAGATTTGATGGTGCTCCTGGGGGTCATCAAAGATTTGGATCTAACCCTGACTTGTACTTCTCAAAAACATTGTCCCTTACTTGTTTGGAGAGTTCCTTGGTCTTCATGGCAGTGTTTGGTTAGTGATGCTTCTTGCTTGGGTGTTGCAGCCTTTGGGGCCATTCAAAAAAGGTGTGTATATGTAATGACAGATCATGTGACACTTAGATTGCACACAGGTGGACATCATTTCAGTAATTATGTGACTTCTGAAGGGAATTGGTTGCACCAGAGCTTTTTATGTTCTTCCTAACAAAGGGGGTGAATACATACGCACATGCCAATTTTCTGTTTTCTATTTCTAAACAATAGTTTTATTTAAATAATTTTCTCATTTCACCTCACCAACTTAGACTATTGTGCTCTGATCCATCACATAAAATTCAGATTTATAAAACATTGAATTTAAGGCTGAAAAGTAACAAAATACGAAAAAAAAGTCAAGGGGGTGAATACTTTTGCAAGGCACTGTATGTGACTCTAGATCACTTATCCCTTTAAGCTGCGCAGTTACGCAGCTTCTACAGTGCCCTCGCTCAGAACCGCAGACCTCATACTTCTGGTCTCATGGTGTCTGAATTCTATGGCTGACCAACCCAGCAATGCACACAATTTTCACTGTATGTGTTGCCGGGGTGGGCAGTATTAGGACTCCGAACAGGCACAATCCATGCTGCACTCAATGGCCAAAGTGCTTGTAAAGTCCCAACGCAAGCTAGCATCAGGACATTCTCTGCAGCCATCTCAAAGCTCAAGACAACTCAAAGCTCAAGACAAAGCTCAACTGAAGTGAGACAAGAAGGAGGTGACACTGCCAGCTTGGACTCCCGCGGAACAGGCACAGGCCCTGCGGCATGCCATGATGTGGCCCAGTGGTGGGTAAGGTCATCAGGAGGGCATTCTAGCTGGCACTGGCTCTACTACATTATCTGTATTCAGAGAGTTAGCACTGTGGTATCTGTGGTGTTACATAGGACTGCAGGCGACATCTACTTAACGAGGCATGCCCAACCTTCAGCCCTCCAGAAGTTGCAAAACTACAACTCCCAGCATGCCAGGACAGCTTACAGCTATCCGCCTATAGCAGGGCATGGTGAGAGTTGTGGTTTTACAACAGCTGGAGGGCCGCGGGTTGAGCATCCCTGTACTACACTGTCTGTGCTCAGAGAGTTATTACTGTGTTAATTGTGGTGTTACATAGGACTGCAGGTGACATGTACTACATTATCTGTACTGAGGAAGTTATCACTGTGTTGTCTGTGGTTACATAGGACTGCAGGTGGCATCTACTACATTTTCTGTACTCATAGAGTTATCACTGTGTTGTCTGTGGTTACATAGGACTGCAGGAGACATCTACATTTTCTGTACTCAGAGAGTTATCACTGTTGTCTGTGGTTACATAGGACTGCAGGAGACATCTACTACATTATGTGTACTCATAGAGTTATCACTGTGTTGTCTGTGGTTACATAGGACTGCAGGTGACATCTACTACATTAGCTCGGGAAGTCCTGTTCTCAAAATAGAGTCCACATCTATTGATTATCCTCAGAGAAGTCAGAAATGAGAATACCCCTTTATGGTCACACTGTATTCCCTGTGGTTGTTACGTGGAAAAGGCTTAGAGGGAACAGTGTTCTGGATGATCCAGCCAACCAGCAATGGCATTTCACTGGGAAAACGCCTGTATTAATGGCATACATTCTAACTGCTAGAAGTTTCCTGAGATTGGAGAAAATGGTTGGCACGGCAGCTTTATATGCAGATAGAGTGGTCCAATATATTCGTGATTACACAAATCGGCAATTAATGATGTGCATATTTTGGCACAATACGTGCAACTTCACATTTTATCAGGTCTGAGTAGATATTACTGATTGGTGCACTAAGTATTGTTGTGACATCACAGCACTATGTCTGTAGCATGTATGTATGGACAGCAGAGAAACAGTAATACCTATCACACTACCTAACACCCTGCACTGGAACCAGCTACACTATATCACTATCTACCCTACA
This sequence comes from Bufo gargarizans, assembly GCF_014858855.1. NCBI lineage: Eukaryota > Metazoa > Chordata > Amphibia > Anura > Bufonidae > Bufo > Bufo gargarizans. The sequence continues at coordinate 320,168,992 of NC_058081.1, forward strand.
CTGACTAACTCCCACTATCTGTATTATATATATATATATATATATATATATATATATATATATATAAAAGCTATATAACTATCTTTCTAATGTAATTAAACAGTAAAGCACAGAGCACAGCAATGACACTACCTAACACCCTGCACTGTAACCTACCAGCTACACTATATCAGGATATAACCTACACTGACTATCTCCCGCTATCTATCTGTATTATATATATATAAGCTATATAACTATCTATCTAATATAATGTGAAAAGCACAGAGCACAGCAATGACACTACCTAACACCCTGCACTGTAACCTACCAGCTACACTATATCAGGATATAACCTACACTGACTATCTCCCACTATCTGTATTATATATATAAGCTATATAACTATCTATCTAATGTAATGTGGAAAGTACAGAGCACAGCAATGACACTACCTAACACCCTGCACTGGAACCTACCAGCTACACTATATCAGGATATAACCTACACTGACTATCTCCCACTATCTGTATTATATATATATAAGCTATATAACTATCTATCTAATGTAGTGTGGAAAGTACAGAGCACAGCAATGACACTACCTAACACCCTGCACTGGAACCTACCAGCTACACTATATCAGGATATAACCTACACTGACTATCTCCCACTATCTGTATTATATATATAAGCTATATAATTATCTATCTAATGTAATGTGGAAAGCACAGCACAGCAATGACACTACCTAACACCCTGCACTGGAACCTACCAGCTACACTATATCAGGATATAACCTACACAGACTATCTCCCACTAACTGTATTATATATATAAGCTATATAACTATCTATCTAATGTAATGTGGAAAGTACAGAGCACAGCAATGACACTACCTAACACCCTGTACTAGAACCTACCAGCTACACTATATCAGGATATAACCTACACTGACTATCTCCCACTATCTGTATTATATATATAAGCTATATAACTATCTATCTAATGTAATGTGGAAAGTACAGAGCACAGCAATGACACTACCTAACACCCTGCACTGGAACCTACCAGCTACACTATATCAGGATATAACCTACACTGACTATCTCCCACTATCTGTATTATATATATAAGCTATATAATTATCTATCTAATGTAATGTGGAAAGCACAGCACAGCAATGACACTACCTAACACCCTGCACTGGAACCTACCAGCTACACTATATCAGGATATAACCTACACAGACTATCTCCCACTAACTGTATTATATATATAAGCTATATAACTATCTATCTAATGTAATGTGGAAAGTACAGAGCACAGCAATGACACTACCTAACACCCTGTACTAGAACCTACCAGCTACACTATATCAGGATATAACCTACACTGACTATCTCCCACTATCTGTATTATATATATAAGCTATATAACTATCTATCTAATGTAGTGTGGAAAGTACAGAGCACAGCAATGACACTACCTAACACCCTGCACAGGAACCTACCAGCTACACTATATCAGGATATAACCTACACTGACTATCTCCCACTAACTATCTGTATTATATATATAAGCTATATAACTATCTATCTAATGTAATGTGGAAAGTACAGAGCACAGCAATGACACTACCTAACACCCTGCACTGGAACCTACCAGCTACACTATATCAGGATATAACCTACACTGACTATCTCCCGCTATCTATCTGTATTATATATATATAAGCTATATAACTATCTATCTAATGTAATGTGGAAAGTACAGAGCACAGCAATGACACTACCTAACACCCTGCACTGGAACCTACCAGCTACACTATATCAGGATATAACCTACACTGACTATCTCCCACTAACTATCTGTATTATATATATAAGCTATATAACTATCTATCTAATGTAATGTGGAAAGTACAGAGCACAGCAATGACACTACCTAACACCCTGCACTGGAACCTACCAGCTACACTATATCAGGATATAACCTACACTGACTATCTCCCGCTATCTATCTGTATTATATATATAAGCTATATAACTATCTATCTAATGTAATGTGGAAAGTACAGAGCACAGCAATGACACTACCTAACACCCTGCACTGGACCTACCAGCTACACTATATCAGGATATAACCTACACTGACTATCTCCCACTATCAGTATTATATATATAAGCTATATAACTATCTATCTAATGTAATGTGGAAAGTACAGCGCACAGCAATGACACTACCTAACACCCTGCACTGGAACCTACCAGCTACACTATATCAGGATATAACCTACACTGACTATCTCCCACTATCTATCTGTATTATATATATCAGCTATATAACTATCTATCTAATGTAGTGTGGAAAGTACAGAGCACAGCAATGACACTACCTAACACCCTGCACTGGAACCTACCAGCTACACTATATCAGGATATAACCTACACTGACTATCTCCCACTAACTATCTGTATTATATATATAAGCTATATAACTATCTATCTAATGTAATGTGGAAAGCACAGAGCACAGCAATGACACTACCTAACACCCTGCACTGGAACCTACCAGCTACACTATATCAGGATATAACCTACACTGACTATCTCCCACTAACTATCTGTATTATATATATAAGCTATATAACTATCTATCTAATGTAATGTGGAAAGCACAGAGCACAGCAATGACACTACCTAACACCCTGCACTGGAACCTACCAGCTACACTATATCAGGATATAACCTACACTGACTATCTCCCACTAACTATCTGTATTATATATATAAGCTATATAACTATCTATCTAATGTAATGTGGAAAGCACAGAGCACAGCAATGACACTACCTAACACCCTGCACTGGAACCTACCAGCTACACTATATCAGGATATAACCTACACTGACTATCTCCCACTAACTATCTGTATTATATATATAAGCTATATAACTATATATCTAATGTAATGTGGAAAGTACAGAGCACAGCAATGACACTACCTAACACCCTGCACTGGAACCTACCAGCTACACTATATCAGGATATAACCTACACTGACTATCTCACACTATCTGTATTATATATATAAGCTATATAACTATCTATCTAATGTAGTGTGGAAAGCACAGAGCACAGCAATGACACTACCTAACACCCTGCACTGGAACCTACCAGCTACACTATATCAGGATATAACCTACACTGACTATCTCCCACTATCTGTATTATATATATAAGCTATATAACTATCTATCTAATGTAATGTGGAAAGTACAGAGCACAGCAATGACACTACCTAACACCCTGCACTGGAACCTACCAGCTACACTATATCAGGATATAACCTACACTGACTATCTCCCGCTATCTATCTGTATTATATATATATAAGCTATATAACTATCTATCTAATGTAATGTGGAAAGCACAGAGCACAGCAATGACACTACCTAACACCCTGCACTGGAACCTACCAGCTACACTATATCAGGATATAACCTACACTGACTATCTCCCGCTATCTATCTGTATTATATATATATAAGCTATATAACTATCTTTCTAATGTAATTAAACAGTAAAGCACAGAGCACAGCAATGACACTGCTGTCTCTCTCTGAACTCCATAAAACTACAGAAAATGGCTGCTAGAGAGGTTCTTATATAGTAAGGGGCAGGCAACTTTCCTATTGGTTGCTAAGCTCAGACAAAGACATTGCAGCCTTCTCATTGGCCCACAAGCAAGAAGCAGGGAGGGAACATGGGTTCAGATGAAAAAAAATCTAGAATATTTGCGAATATATATCACTATATTCTAAATCTTTGCGAAGTGGGATATTCGCAATTAAATTCGCAATTCGAATATACTTGCCCTTCACTAGTTTGCACTGACCTATTCCACAGGCCCATGCAAAGTGCATGCGGGAGGAGCAATTGTTACCACAGTTGTAATGATTATTGGTAGCACATCCCTGATTACATTGGGAGCCGTGTTACCAACAGTCATGCATCTTTCATCCTGATTAACCATGCAAATCAGCCGACATGAGCCTGTACGTCGTCTGATCGGACCTGATTATTCCTATGAACACTTGTTCCCAATAATTTGCCTGAAAATCATGAGGTTTAGGGCTTGTTCGCACGACCGTGCCGCTTTTTTTCGGTCCGCAAATTGCGGATCCGCAAAAAACAGATGCCCATTATAGAAATGCCTATTCTTGTCCGCAAAACGGACAAGAATAGGGCAGGACTCATAATTTTTGCGGTGCCACGGAACATAGCAACGGATGCGGACAGCACACGATGGTTCCGTATACGGACCGTATGCGGAACGCATAAAACGGTCCGTGTACAGAGCGCAATATATGTTCATGTGAACAAGCCCTTAACCAGACCCTTACAATGCTTTCAACTTACAATGGCGTTCTGGAACCAATTAATATTTAATTTGAGGGACCCCTGTGTACACGTGAGAAGATTACATTAGAAGGTCTTTGATCTGAGACCAGCACTGATTTCCAGTATGAAATGGCTCTACAGAAACCCTTTAAATCCCTTAAGCATTTTTCAGTGATTTCTGGAAATCTTACACCACATTCTAAGGGCCATTACCAATTTCTTCTTCTTACATGTATTATCAATCAGAAGATGGTTTCATCTGTAATTAAATGATTTAACAGAGTCAGGTTATATACAGATTTAGGGCTCGTTCACACGAACGTATTTTGCATTCCGTATAGGTCCGTTTTCTGCGTTTCGCATACAGAACCATTAATTAATTTCAATGGGTCCGCCTTTCCATGGCCCGCTAAATATATATCCTGTGTCCTGTCCTATTTTTGTCTGTTTTGCGGACAACAATAGACACTTCTATAATAGGCCTCCTGTTACGTTCCGCAAATTGTGGAAGGCACACGGGCGCCATGCGTGTTTTGCAGATCCGCAATTTGCGGACCGCAAAAAACAGCACGGTCGTGTGAACGATCCCTTATGCAGTTAGCAGGGCCAATTCTAGCCTTTCTGCTGCTTGATGGGAAAATGTAAATGGTGCCCTCCCTGTGCCCATTTCACAATCCCACCTCTCCTCCCAACCCTACTGTTAGACCTCCTACACATGACCATATCCGTTTTGCGGTCCACAAATCACGGATCCACAAAATACAGATGTAGTTTGTGTCCATCCTGCACTTTTTGCGGGCTCTGTTGTAGAAATGCCTAGTCTTGTCTACAAAATGGACAAGAATAGGACATGTTCTTCAATTTGCAGCACAGTCACACGACTGCCGACAACACACAGATTTAGAAATGAATAGGTCCACATTCGTCCCACAAAATAAGTGGATTGGATGCTGACCAAAATGATGGTAGTGTGCATGAGGTGCAAGACATATTTGGATGGACATTACATACATGGCTACTAAACATACAGGGTAATACAGAACCACATAACTCCTACATCCAGCGATGTCTCCTCTGATGTAGACATTCTCTTTCCTCATCTTCTCCATTCAGACCCCAGACCGGCATGACTGCTTCCAGCCACGTCACGTCTCTGCAGAGTTATACACACAGACATCATAGGTTCCTTACTTTTCCATCATCCTCCCCTTCCTAGTTTCCCAACATTGTCATCCTGCCGCTACCCCCAGTACTATGCCCGCTAGTAATAGTGCCCCCAGTAGTAATACAATCCCCACAGTGTCCCCAGTAGTTATAATGAACCCCCCTGTAGTGTACCCTGTATTATTATGCCTTCTGTAGTGCAGGTACGTATAATGCACCCCCTGTAGTGTCCATGTGTATAATACCCCCGAATTACAATGCCTCCTTGTAGTGCACTGGCTTGTATTATAATGTGCCCCCAGTAGTACTCTGGCCTGTATTATAGTATCCCCTGTAATGCTTCCTGTATATTACCCCTCTATTATAATGTCTCCTGTAGTTGTCTAACCTGTATTATAATGCTCCCCCCACAGTGCCCCTTGCAGTATAATTCTCCCCTGTAATGCTAGTACAATATGTATAATGCTCTCATCCCCCCCTCCAATAGTCCTACTGTAGTATAATGCCCCCTATAGTGCTAGCCCCCCTCCCAGAAGTATAATGCCCCCATGTAGTGGTAGTATATATAATGCCCCCCTCCCCCATAGTGCTTCCATAGTATAATGCCCCCATGTAGTGGTAGTATATATAATGCCCCCCTCCCCCATAGTGCTTCCATAGTATAATGCCCCCATGTAGTGGTAGTATATATAATGCCCCCCCCCCCCATAGCGCTTCCATAGTATAATGCCCCCATGCAGCAGTAGTATATATAATGCTCTTTGCCTCATATATATAGTGCTCTCCCTGTGTAGTATAATGCCCCTGTTTATATAATGCTCTCCCCTCTTAGTATAATGCCCCCATATGATATAACTCCCATATATATATATATATATATATATAATCCACTCCCCCACTGTAGTATAATGGCCCCATTTATATAATGCTCTCTCTCCTGTAGTATAATGCTTCCATTTATATAATGAGCTCCTTCCCATAGTATAATGTCTCCAATCATATAATGAGTCCCTCCCTTTACTATGAGATCACCGTCAGCTCCTGCGTCGGGTCCCAGACTGCTCGATAACCTGACCACATGACCAAGTGCTCGAGCCGCCTGTGACCAGACACAGGAGGTCGCGATGATGTCATCACACACATTCTACTGCTTGATAGGCGTTAGGCCGCCAGGACTGAGGCTGAACGGCAGGGAGGGGAGCCAGAGGCAAACTGCGGCCCACCTGAGAAGCAGTTCAGCTGCCGCCTGAGGCGGGATTCTCATCTCACCGCATGACAGAAGCGGGTCTGGCAGTTAGGACCTATCTACATATAATTAAATATAGTTTTCACATGTCAACCAGTTGTTACAGTTAAATAGCTAAATAAAAATGCATTAAATATGTCAAAATTGTTATTACAATCACGCAGTTAATGCATGGACATCGCATATGCATTAATTCATATATTACTATTGGTAGTTTTTCTGTTGTTTTTCATAGAGCTAATAAGGGTTCAGGCTTGCGTACTTCATACATATGCTAACATGACGGTATTATATTACCATGGTGATATCACTGTTCGCTTATTGTGCTGCACACAAAAGTATGAACAATTCTGTAAAAATGTCTCTGTAACTACGTCCTTCAGTCGTAATCACATGAAGATACTTTGACTCCCTAGACTGGAAAAACAAACTATTATCTGGACTAAGTGATATCAGTCATGAAGTTGCACTAGGATTGCGAAAGTCTGGTGAGAACGGCCTATCTACAGCAGTTGTTTGTCTTTGTGGAAACTTTTCCAGTACATTTTTAGACTGGTCTTTGTAATTTATCACGTACTCCAGCTGCCTGTCAGTTGAATGATATTGTACAAAAGTAGAACTCTTTTAATAGGTAACATACTAACCCTTTTTTAACAGGGTGGTATGCATGGACGGGCTGGAAGGCAATGCATTACATATATTTTTAACTAATTAAAACCAGATACTTGCACAAATTCTGTTGTCGTAATTTATTTTATTTTCTGCCCGAGCTGCTGTTAAAGGGTTTCTACCACCAGAAATACTGTTATGTAGCTGACTGACATTAGCGATGCGCCCATGTCAGCACTACATAACAGTATGTTTTTTACATTTCTCCCTGCAGCCGTTTTAGTTAAAAAAAAAAGCACTTGTATAATATGCTAATGAGCCTCTAGGTGCTATGTGGGCATAAAATCAGCACCTAGAGGCTCCGTCCACTCACCCTTTATCCCGCCCAGGTCCCCTCTTCTGCCCGCCCCGCTCCTCTTGATTGATGTGACGGTTCGCAGCAGCGTTGACGAAATCCCGTGCCTGCGCCGTTCACTTCTGTCTTCGGCGCAGGCGCAGTGAGTGAAGGCCGCTCTCCTGGTGCCGGCTTCCTCACTGTGACGTAGTCGGCGCAGGCGCAGTGAGGAATCCGGCACCAGGAGCAGATCATTGACTCAATGCGCCGAATACAGAAGTGAACAGCGCAGGCGCGGGATTTCGTCAACGCTGCTTCGAACCGTCACATCACTCGAGCGGGGCGGGCAGAACAGGGGACCTGGGAGGGATAAAGGGTGAGCAGACGAAGCCTTTAGGTGCTGATTTTACGCCCACATAGCACCTAGAGGCTCATTAGCATATTGTAAAAGTGATTATTTTATCAGAACGGCTGCAGGGAGAAATGTAAAAAACACACTGTTATGTAGTGCTGACTATAGCGCATCGCTAATGTCAGTCAGCTGCATACCAGTATTTCTGGTGGTAGAAGCCCTTTAACAGCTTTTAGAGATATGCTTTAAAGCAGCCACATGGAAATAGGAACCTGTAGACTAGAGACGTTCACTGACTTATTTGGGAGAGTTTTCTAGACATAGCTCTGTGACCAGTGCAGGCGAACAAACAGGGAGGGGGAGTAGATAAGCTGTGACCAACCATTCCCTATTGTAAGTGGTGGATCTTGTGTTCTTTATATATAGATGCTACCTTTTATTGTCAGTTTTTGATGATAATGAGATTACGGTACTACTGAGAGGCGAAAAGAACAAGATTTAGGTTTACTGTAAAATAAAGATATTCAATTAGATTTTTTTTTTGAAAATGGGCCATTTTCTGATAACACATTCCCTTTAACTATAGATTAATTGGCAGTTAATAGCACATGCACATAATGTCTTAATAACCATTGAAGTTACCTAAGGTTAAGTTACTTGATATTAGCAACAAAATATGTATTTCTCTTTTTTGTCAATAGGAGACTTCTTGATGATTTATGTTCTAGTATTCACGCCTTGACAACCACCGCTGAGTACACAAGGTTGTGTAACAATATTTGCTTATGTTACTTATAATCCCTGTAAAACTCAGACTATGGCCTCATGCACCCGACCGTGCCGCTTTTTGTGGTCCGCAAAAAACAGAAGCCACCTGTGTGCCTTCCGCAATTTCCGGAACGGGCGGCCTATTGTTGAAATGCCTATTCTTGTCCACGAAATGGACAAGAATAGGACATGTTATATTTTTTTTGCGGGGCTACGGAACGGAGCAACGGATGCAGACAGCATATGGAGTGCTGTCCGCATCTTTTGCAGCTCCATTGAAGTGGATGGGTCCGCATCCGAGCCGCAAAAACTGCAGCTCGGAGTCCGACCAGAACTACGGTCGTGTGCATGAGGCCTATGAGCAGACATATGCATTTAGTACAGATGCATGCTGGAATACCGACAGCATATATGCCTACAAGATAGACAATTAGAGCTACAAACGGGCTGAGACAGTATATGGGAAGCTAGTGAGCACTTCTAATGATCAGAGGTTACTGAGAAGCCCAAGGGGTGAGATTGGAGCCATGCTGGTGCTTCAAAGGGCTTCTGTCACCCCACTAAAGTCATATATTTTTTGGGGGGCTACTTAAATTCCTTATACTGCAATATTTTAATGTATAATGTTCTTACTCATTTACACCTGGCGCATGCGCACTGAGGAAGTAGCGGCTGAGCGAGCGTCCTCCTCTCAGTGCGCCTGCGACGACTGAAGACAGGTATGGCGCAGGCGTCAGATTTTGAATGCAGACAGGGCCAGCAGAGAACGAGCGTGTTCGCTGGCCCTGTCACTCAACATGAAAAGGGGGCGTCTCTATGAAAGGAGGATGAAGTTGCTACCAGCAAGTAACCGCCCTACTTGCTGGAAGACAGGTAATTTACATATTATAAAAGTCAGTTTTGAAGAAACTGCTGAACGAAAATGAGTAAGAGCATTATATATTGATATATCGCAGTATAAGGAATTTAAGTAGCCCCCCAAAAAAAAAGACTTTAGTGGGATGACAGAAGCCCTTTAAGCAAGAGATGTCAGAGCAAAGAGATAAGACATCTCACCACGTATTACCAGTTTTATGATATGTATTAAGGGCCCTTTACTCAGGCTGAGAATATTAAAGATAATCGCTAACGAGCGTTCATAGAAATGCTCGTTAGCAATTATCTGGCAGTGTAAATGTACCTCTGATTACCCGATGAATGAGCGAAACGCTCGTTTATCGGGTAATCTGATCGTTTGTGCGTACACAAAAATCGTTGTTTGTCAGCAGCAGATCATGCTGTGTAATCATGATCTGCTGCCGGCAAACAAGGAGTCGGTATGCGGAAGAGCGATCGAAATAGCTGCATGTAAATGCAGCGGTCTCCCGGGAAGGAACGCTTCCTTCCTGATAATCTGCTGCTCGTCTCGTATAAAGGGACCTCACACTTCTTGTCTTCAGCCAGTATACACTCCTTGTCTTCAGCCAGTATACACTTCTTGTCTTCAGCCAGTACACATTTCTTGTCTTCAGCCAGTACACATTTCTTGTCTTCAGCCAGTATACACTTCTTGTCTTCAGCCAGTACATACTTCTTGTCTTCAGCCAGTACATACTTCTTGTCTTCAGCCAGTATACACTTCTTGTCTTCAGCCAGTATACACTTCTTGTCTTCAGCCAGTATACACTTCTTGTCTTCAGCCAGTACACACTTCTTGTCTTCAGCCAGTACACACTTCGTGTCTTCAGCCAGTACACACTTCTTGTCTTCAGCCAGTACACACTTCTTGTCTTCAGCCAGTACACACTTCTTGTCTTCAGCCAGTACACACTTCTTGTCTTCAGCCAGTACACACTTCTTGTCTTCAGCCAGTACACACTTCTTGTCTTCAGCCAGTACACACTTCTTGTCTTCAGCCAGTACACACTTCTTGTCTTCAGCCAGTACACACTTCTTGTCTTCAGACAGTACACACTTCTTGTCTTCAGCCAGTACACACTTCTTGTCTTCAGACAGTACACACTTCTTGTCTTCAGCCAGTACACACTTCTTGTCTTCAGCCAGTACACACTTCTTGTCTTCAGCCAGTACACACTTCTTGTCTTCAGCCAGTACACACTTCTTGTCTTCAGCCAGTACACACTTCTTGTCTTCAGACAGTACACACTTCTTGTCTTCAGACAGTACACACTTCTTGTCTTCAGACAGTACACACTTCTTGTCTTCAGACAGTACACACTTCTTGTCTTCAGACAGTACACACTTCTTGTCTTCAGCCAGTACACACTTCTTGTCTTCAGCCAGTACACACTTCTTGTCTTCAGCCAGTACACACTTCTTGTCTTCAGCCAGTACACACTTCTTGTCTTCAGCCAGTACACACTTCTTGTCTTCAGCCAGTACACACTTCTTGTCTTCAGCCAGTACACACTTCTTGTCTTCAGCCAGTACACACTTCTTGTCTTCAGCCAGTACACACTTCTTGTCTTCAGCCAGTACACACTTCTTGTCTTCAGCCAGTACACACTTCTTGTCTTCAGCCAGTACACACTTCTTGTCTTCAGACAGTACACACTTCTTGTCTTCAGCCAGTACACACTTCTTGTCTTCAGCCAGTACACACTTCTTGTCTTCAGCCAGTACACACTTCTTGTCTTCAGCCAGTACACACTTCTTGTCTTCAGCCAGTACATACTTCTTGTCTTCAGACAGTACACACTTCTTGTCTTCAGACAGTACACACTTCTTGTCTTCAGACAGTACACACTTCTTGTCTTCAGACAGTACACACTTCTTGTCTTCAGACAGTACACACTTCTTGTCTTCAGACAGTACACACTTCTTGTCTTCAGACAGTACACACTTCTTAGCTTCAGACAGTACACACTTCAGGATTCAAGCAGTGGCTATAACCATGATAGCAAGATAACTGCTTCAACTTCTGTTGGAGTAAAACCAGCATGACAGATAAAAACTGTCAAATTGATGCAATGTCTATGCTTAATTTCTCCGAGCTAATTACAGGGATATTCCTTTTACACATTCAGTAATGTGGTGACTCTCTTGCCATATCCATTTTCTAAAAATGAAAGACTTCCAGAGCTGGAAATATTACAAATTATTATTAAATGATAATGATGAATAAAATGTAAACCCTTTCTGTTAGTTTCCCAAGTATCAGTCACACTGAGGTCCTGGTGTCTGAGAGTGCCCAAAGGACCCACTTCTACATAAGAAGACAGCATTATAAATGATGTGGTGTATAGGGGCCCTGTTACAGATTTTGCATTGGGGCCCAGGAGCTTCAGGCTACAGTTTTTTTTCCATAAACATATATTATATCAGTGTGTTATACTGATAATCTATAGAAGCTGACAGACGGTTCCTCCATATCTCCTACTGGTATAACCCAAAACTGGACACGTCTGGTCCTATTATTTCTCTATTACACAGCTCCAGAGGTGTCTTTCCAGTCAATATTTAGCCGAAAGTAATGTATATGTCTGGCCTACTACAGGGAACCCTAGGTAGACATTAAAATTTAAATCCTATTCAAGGTGAAATATAGGTTTGTTCAAAGTGCTTTATTTTTCACATTTACATGAACAATATAAAACTCGTCAACATAAAATGATACTAAAATTAAAAAAAGGTACAAAACAGAGCGGAATCATATGATTGATTGACTGTAATATGCATATAGCTCCCATTAGCTGTAGAATGGTTGTCCTCTGAGAGGCAAAACAGTGTTAGCTTGAGGTAATAGAGTATCAATATTTAGCAAAAATGGCCTCCTGAGAACATCAGCCCAAGGACGTTATGGTTGTGTTTGTGTTCCGGCTAATAATAATATGTACATAATTGAGTTTGTACATAATTGAGTCATTATGTGCAAAGTTTAGGTGGTATGAAGGGATTTTCCTGGGACTTTTGTTGAGAAAAGGTAAATTGGATTCTTTTTTTCAATCTCACCATTTCCTGCTGGATGTTAATGTCTTCTCAAATATGTATTTGGCTCTTGCTGTTTCCAGAAGTAGCTAGTCTGCTCTAGTATTGTGAAACATTCAAGCAACACATAGCCAAGAGCTTACTCACCGTTCTGTTTGCAGCTGCTTGAATCACAGATGCTCTACATGGAACACATTACATACACATCTATCAGCTCCATAGGATTAATGGTGAACCTTACCAGCAACATTATTGTATTTAAGAGGATCTGCTTTGGGTCCTCCACACTTCTAATCAGTAAAAAGCTTTTATAAGCCTGGAAGTAGTGTGACAAAACAGAGCCTGCAGTGAGAAGAATGTATCCGTGCTTGGAATGAATATTTTACGCTGTGTCCTTGAGTTGACAGTAAAGGTTATCATCACAAATGTATCATGATATCCACCTAGAGCAACATTGTATTGATGAGACAGGAGAATAACAAGGTGATTTCTCAACAGACAAGCTTTTCGATAAGCAAAATCATGACTGATGAGTTGAAGGCTGAAAATAAGATTTCATCTATGCCATAGATTGACTATGTGCTTTGAACATGGGATCTCCCTCACATTCATATATTGGTCCATTTATCAAACTCAAGCATTTTCTACTTGATTGCTTGGTACATAACTGACCTCCATACAGCTAGATCCTTTTGTCATTTTTAAGAAGGAAAAAGACATTTATATATAATTAGAGGGAACTCATCACAGCTGGTGCTCTCCAGAATCAAAACTCAGAATGGCTGCCAAAGTGTGGTACACTTCATCCATATGGAAAATAAACCTTCAGTTCCTTGGAAGGTCACATTCATAAGGTGTACCTAGTGCATTGTTTTACAAAACATAGAATTCTACAACTAAATGTTAAAAGCAATGCTATCTCCATTAGTATAATAGAAGTGATTGCAGAGGTGGTCACACATGCGGTGGGCAGATGTTAAAGTGACAATATCTGTGTCCATCCAAAAGAAGTGAATCGAGCATGGTCACTGCATTCACAAAAAATCAGCTCATTATTCCTCATGGGTAAATGATGTTCATGCTGTATTAATGTTGCCAAGAGATCGCTGGAATGGAAGTCATGGCTTTGACTAAGGCCTATGACTAAGGGCCATGTTTTAGGCCAGAAACGCGTAAGCGGTTGTGTTTGTAGAGATTGTTTGTTGAGATGCGAGCATCTTGGTTTTAATAATTTGAAAATAAAATAAACTGTTTTTAAGGAATCATTAACCATGAGATGCTTGAACATTGCCTTCATTATTGTGGATTCAGTAAGAAAACTAGGTTCCTCCCAATGGTTGGACCCAGCAATCACATATTATAGTGCATTTGTATTGTGCAACAGTTGTGTGCGGTTCTGCTGCGATGCAGCAGGTATATCGAGGGACAACCGTTATTAGAACAACTATTTGCAATGGGTCTGATATACCTGTTGCCCCCCAAAAACTGATTGAGGGGTGCAATATACCTGCTGCCACAAAATACTGATTACGGGGTTTGATATACCTGCTTCCACAAAATACTGATTGAGGGGTGCGATATACCTGCTTCCACTAAATATTGATTCAGGGGTTCTATATATCTGTTTCTACAAAATACTGATTGAGGGGTGCGATATACCTGCTTCTGAAAAATACTGATTAAGGGGCTCTATATACCTGCCTCATCAAAATAATGATTGAGGTGTGCGATATACCTGCTTACACCAAATAATGAGGCCTGCGATACACCGGCTTCCACAAAATACTGATTGAGGGGTGTGATATACCTGCTTCTACAAAATACTGATTAAGGGGTTCTATATACCTGCTTCCACAAAATACTGATTGAGGGGTGCGACATAGCTGCTTCCACCAAATATTGATTGAGGCCTGCGATATACCTGCTTCCACAAATACTGCTCTTCTCTTGGGACTTTGGCACAGGGTCATTTTGAAAATGACAGGCAGAGGAAGAGTCAGGCCGTACCGCAGGATTGGTAGGGGTCAGGCAGTTGCACCAGGCCATAGCCTAAGTCAAAAGTTGGAGAAAGTGCGTGCCATTACATCAAAGGATGCACCAGAGTTGGTTGAGTGGCTCACTCAGCCTTCCGCTTCTGCACCCTCCATTTCCAGACCTTACTGATGCGCAGCCATTCTTAGTATTGGATGAGGAAGAGGAGGTAACAATGGCCGCCACCCAGCATTCTGACAACAGTACCAACAGAAGGGTGGTCCCCGCTGTTGCAGCCTACTCTGAGATCTCTAATGTCAGTGGTAGTGAAGGTGATGATGATCATAGGAAAAAATGCGTATAGCAGCACAACGAAAAAATTAAAGTCTTATCTTGTGGTGGTGCCAGTCGTGTTGGGAGCCAGTCAGAAGTTCCCCCTTGGATGCGTCATATAGAAGAAACCGCAGCACTCTCCTGTCTTCAATTAAGTGGAATTTATTTCACCAGCAAAAAAAATGCGACATTTCGACCGTAAGGGTCTTTCTCAAGCAACTTGCTTGAGAAAGACCTTTACGGTCGAAACGTCGCATTTTTTTTGCTGGTGAAATAAATTCCACTGAATTGAAGACAGGAGAGTGCTGCGGTTTCTTCTATATGACGCATCGAAGGTGATGATGATGACGTGTCGATAGACGTCACATGGGTGCCCACAAGAGAGGAAGAGGAGGGGAGTTCAGAGGGAGAGATGGAGCAGCAGATAGGCAAGCAGAACTCACAGTGCACAGGATGTATCTGGAGCGAGCCATCCACCATGCACAGTCACATCTTGCGCTCCCAGGACGCCGGCACATGGCTCCGCAGTGTGTTTTTTTTAACGTGTCAGCTGCTGACAATAGTGTTGCCATCTGTCAACGCTGTAAAGTCGCGGTAAGCCCAACACTCACCTAGGGACGACCGCCTCACCTAGGGACAACTGAGCCCAGTGGGAGTAACGCCATCAGAACCCACAAAGCCACACTCCTGGCACTCCACGTCCTGCCTATTCTCCTTCTCTCTCCTCCCATTTGTCCTCCACTCCACTTTCCACCGTGCTGTCGTTGCCTTCATCTGGCAGAAGGCAGGCTTCTGTGGCTGAAATTTTAGAGCGTAAAAAGTTGATGACGCCGGATAATCCTCTTCCAACGGCTGGCTTGTCAGAACTGCTAGCCCGCCAACTACTGCCATATAAACTGGTGGACTTGGAGGCCTTTAGAAAATTGGTGGCCATTGGCACATCGCAATAGAAGTTCCCCGGAAGGAAATATTTCTGGGGCATCCCAGAGCTATAAGGCAACATTCAGCAGCAAGTGAATATATCTCTGGCACACAGTGTCGGTGCCAAGATACATCTGACCACAGACACATTCTTTAGCAAATACGGGCAGGGAAGGTGCATAACCTTTACTGCCCACTAGGTGAACCTTCTGACGACCATCACGCATGTAACCCAAGGACCAGTACTGGGTGGCAGCGTACTTAGACCCCCAGTACAAACACAAAATGGCGAACATATTACCAGGATCACAGAAGGCTTCCAAGCCTTGCTGCGAGACATGCTGCATTCTGTTGTTGCGGGCACTGGCAGAGGAATTTCCACCCACAGCGAAACAGGTGCGGGTACCAATCCTACTGCGCCTGCAAAAAGAGGGCAGTTTGAAGATGTGTTGATCACTTCAGATATGAGATCATTCTTGCAGCCAACCCATCGACAGCCGTCCTCCGGAATTAGCCTCAGGGAACGTCTAGATCGACAGGTGTCCGACTACATCGGGTTAACGACTGATGTGGATGCTCTGAGAAGCGAGGAATGGACTATAGGGTGTGCAGGCTTCACCTGTGGCCAGAGCTGGTACAATTTGCCATGAAACTCTTGGCTTGCCCCTTGTCGAGTGTCCTGTCCGAAAGGATGTTCAGAACAGCAGGGGGGATCGTGACGGATAAGCGCATTCGCCTAGCTCACGAATGTGTGGACTACCTCACATTTCTATAAAAGAATGAGGCATGGATCTCTGAGAAATTCAACACCTGTGATGACCACGTGTAATTGAATTTCCTCATGCCAGCCCACACATATCCGCCACCACCCAGAACAAAAATTGGTCCTTGTCTTATGTATATACAGTGGCATCAAAGGACTTTTCTGTCAGATGACTGCCTAATTTTTGGGGCCTCTACTCCAGTGGCCTACAGTAAAATTTTATCCAGTGACCGCCTAATGTACCTCCAGCCACATAATTACAAGTTCTTTTCTGTCAGGTGAATGCCTCATTTTTGGGGCCTGTACTGGCCTACAGTAAAATAGTTATCCTATGACCGTCTAATATACCTCCAGCCACATAATCACTTGTTCTTTTCTGTCAGGTGAATGCCTAATTTTTGGGGCCTGTACTCCACTGGCCTACAGTAAAATTGCAATTCAGTGAACGCCTAATGTACTTCCAGCCACATAATCACTTGTTCTTTTCTGTCAGGTGAATGCCTAATTTTTGGGGCCTGTACTCCACTGGCCTACAGTAAAATTGTTATTCAGTGACCGCCTAATGTACCTCCAGCCACATAATCACTTGTTCTTTTCTGTCAGGTGAATACATAATTTTTGGGGTCTGTACTCCACTGGCCTAAATTAAAAGTTTTCTAGGCTCCAGCAGGGCACATTTTTGAGAGTTTCCCTTTAAGACGCATAAAAATGGCCCCTGATTAAAATACATATTTTTTTGTGGGCATTTTAAACCCCCTCTGGTATGTCACTGTCCATGTTGTGGGACTATTTGTGCACTTCTAGTAAATATTTGGTGGCTGCAAATATGACCTGAAGGTTTTTCAGGTTCACCTGCCATTAAAATGAATGGGGCCCGCCGCGAACGAGTGGTTCGCGAACATTTGATCGCAAACACGTGTTTGTGAAACTTCCCGGCCGGGTGTCTGACTCTCAACACTTAAATGGGAGCAGAGCTGCAGTATATCAGCACTACCATTACATAGTGGACAGGGTCTTGTGCTCCTAGTGGGAGCGGACTAGCCATATACCTTACAGGGAAATTTCTCAGTGCCCCATCCCCTCCTGTCTGCCACTGGCTGGGTATATAGTGAGCTCTCAGCAGTTATTAATGGTTTCAGAATCAGGTATTTATGTATCCGGCCAGTGACGGCACATGCCCTCCTGAATGTAACTGCTGTGGCTCGCATGTGACCTCCTAAGCACCCTTCTCTATATTTTAATTACAGACAATTGGAGAAGGAGAGAACATAGCAGCTATTGATGGCCACCACAGAGGGACAGCTTTTTGCGAAATATATTGTGCTGCTCTGTGGTATATAGTTCTGCTGTGACAGTAGTCAATGTGGACCCACCTACAACATGGGGCTAAGTTTTTTTCCAGGGCCATTTTAAGTTACCAGTCTGCCCCTGACTTTCGTTTTTATCCATTATTTGGTTTCCAGCACCTGCGGCTGCTGCAAGCATCTGATTGGTTGGGTTGTGGGTGTGTGTCAAACCCCCACTGGTCTGATATTGATGAATGTCCAGAGCATAGGTCACAGATGGACAATATTATTAAGATGTATGTAAAATTATGCCCAAATTAACATTGTGTTTGAGAAATGACATTGTTTTTAATTTGCTTTTGTGGTAATATGAACAGTACTGGAAGGCGTGTATGTCCCACTCAGGTACCTCAGATGAGTGAGAAAGCTAAAATCCAGAGAGTGGCAGTGGCCTCAGCAAAGCATAGTTTGCGTAGACAGTTTTGTTTATTAATTTTGGGCTGGATTTTATTTGGATTGGCGGGTAGGCTTGTCAATGGGATCTGCCAATCCTCACCCTTCTGGCACAGGTATTCCCTTCTACCTGAGGTGATCGCAGGTGAGGCCTGCTGTAATCAGGCCGGCATAAAGTGCCTCCCAGTATGTCAGTCTGGAGGAAGTGTGTGTGATCCTGGAGCAGAGGCTCTGTGTGAGTGGTCACGAGGCTAGGCAATAGCCTGAACTTTGTGGGACGCGGTGACGCCTGTGAAACAATGATCACAAGGCCATGGTTGGGAGGATCACTGGGCCACAATCCCCCTAAAGGTATTGAAGTTTCACAGCCTGGAGGTTGCTGGACTGTATGGCTGAAATGGCTGAGGAAGGCCGCATTTGTGTTCCATGTGTGAACAGGGCTCTCTAGGTGAGTCAGGGGTACATTTATGTGTTTACTTAGAGCCTAGCCGGGCAAGGGTTTGTTATTTTGTGTGGATGTCACACCTGATAAGTGGAAGCTGCGATTTCGTAACCTATGCTTTGCTGAAATATCTGAAATAAAGCAAGAGTTTGGACATTATAACCATGTCTGCGAAGATATCTGTGAGTGTGACCTTTATAACGGACTATGGCCTTGTGCAATGGGAGCTCTTAAAATGAGAGACCCTGGAAGTGGAGTTTGTGTTTGGCAAAGACTTTCCGTTATTTTGGCAGCTGTGGAGCAGAGAAAATGCTACAAATTGTGTACCTGGAGAATCCGAGGAACAGCAGGTGGAGGTGGAGAGCAGTGCGGCTCTCAGGAGATCCTATGTTTCCTGCACATTTGTGCAAAGTCTTAAAGGGTGCAGATGGAGTGACCGTCTGGAAAAAGACTGGAGTCAAGGCCAAGGCATTTTCCGTGGCAACGACTGCATCCCAAAAAAGGATAGTGTCCACTGTGGAAATGGACTTATCGTACGTGAGAGGGATAAACCCGAGACAACAATGGGTAAGATCATTCCTGTAATTGCTGGTGTAGCAGACCACGTGACAGTGAGCACAGCTCTGGAGGTTGGGCATGTTACTGACCCGGGCCCTGGTACCTCAGAGACCGTGAACTGTGGTGTGAGCCGGCAGCAGTTGCTACCTGCTGGGCCGGGAGGTGTTGAGACACTGGGACTAGAGACTGCGCTGAAGATGTGCAACATTGTGGTGAATGCCAGTTCAGTCCAGGAGTTGTTGGACACGAGGTGCCAGGTGAGCCTGGTATATGCCAGCTTGGTAGGTGGGGACTATGTGCTGGACGTGGGTAGTAAGGACTATCCGGTTGTTCTCACTAAGTTAGAGACTCCAGTAGGAACTTACACTTATAAGTTTGGGGTTGCAAATATGCTCATGCAGGATGTCAACTCCTGTAGAACTTGTACCTTTAGGTGAAGTGACCATTAGAAACAGTGGTACTAACAAGGTGCCAAGTGATTGTGCCGAGTTTGCAGAAATGCATAATGAAAAGTGATGTCATGTAAAATAGGTGATGATGATGATGATGATGACATGCCTTTTTCCTTGCAGGTTGTGATCAGGGGAGAGATGCCCCTGTAGGTAAAAATGTGTATGATGAAGAAATACTGGTTGATGTTGTGAGCACAAAGAGGGAAGCTACCATGTCATGGTCTTGCGAAATTAAGGTAGTTGCAAGTAGCGACCAGACAGTTATACTTGACTTGACGACAGATTGTGTGGAGACGTCAGCATACGGTCTTGCGAAATTAAGGTAGTTGCAAGTAGCGACCAGACAGTTATACTTGACTTGACGAGAGATTGTGTGGAGACGTCAGCATACGGTCCGAGAATTATACCCAGGCTTTGGAAGACTTCCTGGAAGGTCTGACCAACCAAAAAGAGTGTGAAGAAGAGCATGACTGACTGCTGGCAGAGGCTCACTACCAGCTGGGCCTGGCAGGTCAGTACAGCCGCTCCGCACAGTCACTAGATACACTAGAGAGCGGACTAGCTGTTCTTGCAGAGCAACTGGAGAAAGCTCCAGAAGAGTCAAAGGAGGAGACTCAGAAAGAGATGAATGAACTAAAGGATCTAGAGTCACAAATAGAAGCAGAAATTCTCCACCTTCAAGAGGAACTTGCAGCTTCTGAGCGATTACTCAACTTGATCAAGAGTTGCGTGATTGGATGGTGGACCTGGACCAAATTGTGTCTAAGTTGGAGAACAAACAGAAGAAGTTTGACCAGCTCCTGGCTGAAGAGAAAAACACTTCGGCCCGGTATGCCGAAGAATGTGACCGAGCGGAGACTGATGCTCGGGGGAAGGAGAACAAGGCCCTCTCCTTGGCTAGAGCCCTTGAAGAAACACTAGAGGAGCTAGATGAATTTGAGAGGCTGAACAGCCAACTCAGAGCAGAGATGGAAGATCTCATGAGCTCAAAGGATGACGTCGGGAAGAACGTCTATGACCTGGAGAAGTCTAAGCGTGCTCTCGAGCAGCAGGTAGAAGAAATGACGACTAAACTTAAAGAGTTAAAGGCAAGAGCTTCTCGAGATGACAGGTTGGCTCAATCAAATAAAAATGAGAAATCTGAAGAGGAGAGTCCTCTGAAAGATGGCAAGAAGTCTAAGCCAGAGCCTGTTAAGAATGGGTATGGAGATGGTGGCGCTGTGGTGCCGGCCAAGGCAGAGAAGATGGA
Organism: Bufo gargarizans; assembly: GCF_014858855.1. Taxonomy (NCBI): domain Eukaryota; kingdom Metazoa; phylum Chordata; class Amphibia; order Anura; family Bufonidae; genus Bufo; species Bufo gargarizans. The sequence continues at coordinate 320,190,204 of NC_058081.1, forward strand.
AGGTAATGTCGCTGATATGGAGGCTGAATCCAAGAGACTCGTGGTAGTGACTAGCCAGGACCTGGTCATGAAAGACATTCCCTCTGACGTCAATGTCTTCCAGAAAGTCAGTGGTCTGCTTGGGAAGAAATACGAGGAGACAGACGACTAGCATGCAGATGTTGTCTACTACTATGAGATGAATCTCCTAGAGCCTACACGAATGGGGAACAATATCCTGGGTGACCCTCTGGAGGGAATGCCAGAAGATAAAGAGTCTGTTGATAATGACCCCAGTATCCTCAGTGCCTCCAACCTTGATGACAAAGAAAAGGAGGAATTGGTAGTGCAGGTATGTGATACCATATCTGAGAGGGGTGAGAAAAATATTAAAGAGAATGGAGACTCCAAGAAGACAAAGGCTGAAGAAGCTAAGGCCAATGTGTTGGAGTGGGAGAATTCCTCAGCTGCTGCAGAGCCCAAAGAAGAGGCTGAAGGAGAGTCTGCCGTAGTGGAAAAAGCCACTGAAGAAGCAGAGGTCTCTGAAACTGCTGCCAAACCTGGGAAAGCCACTGCTGAAGAGAAGGAAGAGCGTCGAAATGGAGATTATGGTCGTTCCAGAGCTAGCAAATTAAGAAGCAGAAATGCTGGAAAAACTAGAAAAAAAAGGAGTGAGCCAGAAGAGTTTAAAAGGAGCATTTGGCGACTAGTAGTGATGGCTTTGCATTCGCAGCGAACTTTGTGCGTTTGCGATCCTCCGAACAGGCAAACATATGTCGATGTCCGAACACGCCATATTCTTTTGCATTGCGCCAAACTTTGACCCATGACACATCCATCAGGCGGGACAGGACAGCTAATTGAGATGTTTCAGCACATGAACACACCCCTAACCCTATAACAGAACCCGATCTGGCAGCCATTTTACATTATGTGTTTTGCCAGTGTAGGGAGAGGTTGCATTTTGGAGTAGGGACAGGCTGTTAGGAACTTAGGGACGCCAAACACTAGCTAATAGGCCCACAAAAGTCCTTTTGAGGACTGGTAACTTTGTGCTATCGATAGGTATGATACACAGAGGGACTTGATATACTTATAATATAATTTCTAACATAGAAAGTATATTATAGTGCATTTGTATGCTTCCAGAAAATACTTATTGAGGGCTGCGATCTATCAGCTTCCACAAAACAGTGAAAGAGGTTTTCCATATGCCTGTGTCCACAAAAGTACTGCTTGAGGGTGATATACCAGCTCCAACTAACAACTGATTGAGGCCAGCCATATATCAGCTTCCACAAAATAGTGATAGAGGTTTTCCATATAACTGCGTCCACAAAATTACTGCTTGAAGGTGATATACCAGCTTCAACTAACAACTGATTGAAGACTGCAATATATCAGCTTCCACAAATACTGCTCTTTTCTAGGGACTCTGGCACAGGGTAATTTTGAAAATGACAGGTAAAGGAAGAGGCATGGTAGGGGTGGCAGGGGTCGGGCAGGTGCACCAGGCCAGAGCCTAAGTGGGAAGTTAGAGAAAGTGCGTGCAAGTATGTCTCACTTAACCTTCCGCTTCTGCACCCTCCTCATATTCTGAATCTGCACCCTCCTCACTCTCTGCTGTGTGCACCACCAAACCACCACCACCATAGCCCCTCCACTTGAGTCAGAGGAATTATTTTCCCATCCATTCCCAGACCTTACCGATGCGCAGCCATTCTTGGCATTGGATGATGAAGAGGAGGTAGCAACGGCCGCTACCCAGCGGTCTGACGACAGTACCAAGATCAGGCCAAGGAGGGTGGTCCCTGCTGTTGCTGCCTACTCCAAGATCTCTAATGTCAGTGGTGGTGAAGGTAACAATGATGACGTGTTGATGGACGTCACGTGGGTGCCCACAAGAGAGGAAGAGGAGGGGAGTTCAGAGGGAGAGACGGAGCAGCAGATAGGGAGGAGAAGGAGGAGAAGCAGGTAGAATTTGCAGTGCACAGGAGGCAAAAAGCAGACTGCAAATGTATCTGGAGCAAGCCATTCACCATGCACAGTCGAATCTTGCGCTCCCAGGCCGCTGGCACATGGCTCTGCAGTGTGGGCTTTTTTTAACACGTCAACTGCTGACAATAGTGTTGCCATCTGCAGCCTGCGCTAGCAACGCATAAGTCACGGTAAGCCCAACACTCACCTAGGGACGACCACTGTAAGAAGGCACCTGGCCTCCCATCACTGAGACGTGCGAGCAATGCTCTCAGAACCCACAAAGCCACACTTCCGTCTCTCCACATCCTGCCTCTTCTACTTCTCCTTTCTCCTCCCATTTGTCCTCTACTCCACCTTCCACCATGCCGTCGTCACGTTCATCTGGCACAAGGCAGGCTTCCGTGGCCCAAATATTTGAGCGTAAAAAAATTATGATGCCGGATAATCCTCTTGCCCAACGGCTGACCGCTGGCTTGTCTGAACTGCTAGCCCGCCAGCTACTACCATATAAATTGGTGGACTCGTAGGCCTTTAGAAAATTTGTGGCCATTGGCACACCGCATGGGAAGGTCCCCGGAAGGAAATATTTCTCCCAGAAGGGCATCCCTGAACTATATGGCCACGTATAGCAGCAAGTTAATATATCTCTGGCACACAGTGTCAGTGCCAAGATACATCTGACCACAGACACGTGGTCTAGCAAACACGAGCAGGGAAGGTACATAACTTTTACTGCCCACTGGGTGAACCTTCTGATGGCCATCAAGCATGTAACCCGTGGCACCCATGTGGATTTGGTGTTACCGCCACGGATTGCATGTAGCCCGGCCTCCTCTTCTCCTCCTCCTACTCCATTCTCCGTCTCCTTTTCGGCAGACTCCTCCTTTTCCACTGCTACCGCCTCTTTGGCTGCACCCCCGAAGCTCCCCAGAACCTATTCGATGTGCCAGGTGAGACGTTGCCATGCTGTGCTGCGGCTGTTGTGCCTGGAAGCCAAGAGCCACACCCATCCTGAACTGCTTTCAGCTCTGCGGTCACAGACCGATCAGTGGCTAACCCAGCTCAATTTGACCGTAGGTAAAGTGGTGTGCGACAACAGTGCCAATCTTCTGAGTGCGCTGAAACAGGGCAAAATGACACATGTCCAGAACTTTGTTGTGCAGCGATTTATTGCCAAATACCCTGGGGTCCAGGACGTCTTGCAGCAGACCAGGAAAATCTCTGCCCATTTTAGAAGATCTTATATGGCCATGGCTCACCTTGCTGACATTTTGCTGCGACACCACTTGCCTGTCAGACGTCCCGACGTGCTGGAACTCCACCATGTATATGCTTGATAGACTGCTCCACAGAAACGTGCCATTAACGACTACCTGTACGACCTCTGCAGCAGGGCAGGTTCTGGGGAGCTTGGTTTCTTTTCACGGCACCAGTGGCTGCTCATGCGCGACGCTTGCCGACTTCTGTGGCCATTTAATGAGATTACTAATCAGTCGCAGCCAGGGCGCCATCAGTGACATCGTACCTTACGCCTTCTTTCTGGAGTGTGCATTGCGTTGTGTCATTGATAAAGCCATCAAGGAGCAGGAGCTGGAAGATGAGAAAGTCGCAATGCTAAATGAATTCCCAGGGGGGGCTACTCCATCTGAGTCAAGGAGTCTGAAGAGGAGTCAGAGGAGGATGGTGGCTTTGGGGAGGAGGAGCAAGAAGAGCAGGCTTTAAACTTTTCGGGGATCCCTGGTGTTGTCCGTGGCTGTGGGGAGGAGACCGAGGACGACATTCTCCTGGGCGATGAGCAGGAGCCAGTGCGCTCCAACTCTTCCAATTTAGTGCAAATGGGGGCCTTCATGCTCCAGTGTTTGAAGAGGGACCCCCGTATAAAAAGCATAAAGGTCAAGGACCTGTACTGGGTGGCAATGTACTTAGACCCCCGGTACAAACACAAAATGGCAGACATGTTACCAGCATCACAGAGGGCTGTGAGAATGCAGAATTTGCAGGCCTTGCTGCGAGAGATGCTGCATTCTGCTGTTGTGGGCATTGGCATAGGAATTTCCACACCGCAGCGAATCAGATGCGGGTACCAATCCTACCGTGCCTGCAAAAAGAGGGTGGTTTGAAGATGTGTTGGTCACTTTAGATATGAGATTATTCTTGCAACCATCCCATTGACAGCTGCCATCCGGATCCAGCCTCAGGCAACGCCTAGACCGACAGGTGTCCGACTACATCAGGTTAACGGCCGACGTGGACGCTCTGAGAAGCGAGGAATCCCTTGACTACTGGGTGTGCTGGCTTCACCTGTGGCCAGAGCTGGCAATTTGCCATGGAACTCTTGGCTTGCCATGTCCTGTCGGAAAGCACTCGTCTAGCTCACGACAGTGTGGACTACCTCACATTTGAAAAAAATGAAGGAGGCATGGATTTTAGAGGAATTCAACACCTGTGATGGCCACGTGTAAATTTAATTTCCTCATGCCAGCCCACACATATTCGCCACCACCCAGAACAAAGAATGGTCCTTGCCTTATGTATAGACAGCGACATAAAAGGCCTTTTATGTCAGGTGAATGCCTAATTTCTGGGGCCTGTGCTGGCCGATAGTTACATATTTCTCTTGTGACCGCCTAATGTACCTCCAGCCACAGAATCCAAAGTTCTTTGCTGTCAGGTGAATGCCTATTGCCTAATTTTTGGTGCCTGTACTGGCCGACAGTTACATTTTTTATCTCTAGCCACATAATCACACCCTTGTCTTACTCCTCTACCTCTCAATATGGTGGCGTATGAACCACATTCACCATAAGGACCTTCTTATGTCACAGGGTCATGTGACTGTGCCCTCCACCCCGTACTGTGCCCTCACCCCGTACTCTGCCCTCACCACGTACTGTGCCCCCTTATACCCTGCATTGTGCACTCTTACCACACCCTGTGCAGTGTCCCTCTTGTACCCTCTTATACCCTTTTATCCGGTCATGGTATGGCAGTGTTATCCGGTCACTGTACAGAGGTGTTATCCAGTCAATGTATGGCGGTGGTATCTAATAACTGGATGGACATAACTGTATCCCTTTCCCTGTCCACGCCATCCTTTTTTAGACCTGGCATGAGCGGGAAAAATATGCAGATTGCGGTACTAAGGACCTTTGCACCACAATCTGTGTCAGAAATACACCTAACATAGACGTATTTCTATGTAATAAATGACCACCTAATTGTATTAGTATTCGGAGGTAGGGCTAATATCTTTATATTATATAGATTCTAGTGTACTATACTGTGCCCTGTATTTCCCAGTTGAAAATGATCCTTGGGAAACACAGTCCTCATCCCTGACCACCAGGACCAGGTAGCGCTCTGTCAGTACATGGCGGCCTCCCCTCTCTGCCATGCTGCTCCGCTGTGTACTTGTGCTTATTCTGACATTAGAGCTGGGTTCACATCCTATGTTTTTCATCCATTTAATGCATACCAAAAATTTATGCATTAACAGATGCCTCAGACTGATGCAGTACAGTGGCGTCTATTCACCATACAGTTACATGGTAGAAAAAAAAAATTACGTTAATGTATGCATTTTTTTAATGGACTCTGCAGGACTCTGAGTGTTGCACATTTGTATACATCAAACCGATAGGAAATAGAAAATGTCTAGGCTCCAGCAGGGCACATTTTTGAGAGTTTCCCTTTAAGGCCTCATGCACATGAAAGTTGTTTTTCACGGCCTCCGTTCCGTTTTTTTTTTGCGGATAGGATGGGGAACTACTCATTTCAATGGGTCAGCAAAAAAATGCTGATAGTTCACCCGTTTGTGTTCCGTGTCCGTTGTCCGTGTTTCCCTTCAGCCAAAAAATAGTGCATGTCCTACTTTTTTCACATTTTCGGACAAGGATAGGCATTTATTACAAGGGATCTATGGAAAAGAACAGATCCTACAGAAAAAACAGATGCCGCATCAGTTTTTTTAGCGTACGCACAATTTGCAGACGCAAAAAACAACTGTCGTTTGCATGAGGCCTAAGACGCATAAAAATGCCCCCTGATTAAAATACATATTTTTTGTGGGAATTTTTGCCAATGATCCACCTCTGGTATATCACTGTCCATGTTGTGGGACTATTTGTGTAATTCTAGTAAGTGTTTACTGGCTGCAAATACGACCTGAAGGTTTTTCAGGTTCACCTGCCATTAAAGTGAATGGGGCATGTGCGAGAGCGTATCATCGTAGCTCATGGAAGAGTAAAATGAGTGTCTGGCCATTAGATGGACACTGGAGTCTCTTAGACAATGTCCATTAGGCAGAACGCTTGTTTTGGTGATAAACCAAGCTCTGTTGACATAGGTGTGGAAAAATAAAGGGAAAGGTGTGTGGCAGATGCCCTCTCACGAGCATCCAGGTATTACAAGTATTCACCCCCACAGGTTTGAACAGAGAAGGGGGATATGTGGTAACGTGAACAGTGCTGGAAGGCATGTATGTCCCACTCAGGTACCTTTAGACAACTAAAATCCAGAGAGTGGCAGTGGTCTCAGCAAAGCATAGTTTGCTGAGACAGTTTTGTTTATTAATTCTGGGCTGGATTTTAATTGGATCGGCGGGTAGGCTTGGCAGTGGGATCTGCCACTCCACACCCTTCCGGCACAGGTATTCCCTTCTACCTGAGGTGATCGCAGGTGAGGCCTGTTGTAATCAGGCCAGCATAAGGCACCTTCCAGTATGTCAGTCTGTGGGAACTGTCTGTGATCCTGGAGCAGAGGCTCTGTGTGAGTGGTCTCAGCCGTGTTGGCTGAGGGGCCACGAGGCTAGGCGATAGCCTGAACTTTGGGGGATACAGTGATGCCTGTGAAACAAGGATCATGGGGCCAGATTCGGGAGGACTACTGGGCCACAATCCCCTAAAGGTATTGAAGTGTCACAGCCTGGAGGTTGCTGGACTGTATGGCTGAGGAAAGCCGCATTTGTGTTCCATGTGTGAACAGGGCTCTCTAGGTGAGTCAGACATACATTTGCCGGGCAAGGGTTTGTTATTTTGTATGGATGTCACACGTGATAATTTGAAGCTGCAAATTCGAAACCTGTGCTTTGCTGAAATATCTGAAATAAAGCAAGAGTTTGGACATTATAACCGTGTCTGCGAAGATATCTGTGAGTGTGACCCCCTGAAAAGATATGATCCCTTACACTGTGTATAGATATGGGTCAGTGATTACGTATGGATGGCAGGGACTTTCTGTACTGTAAGTGTACTTTGGTTTGTTTTTTTCTAAGTTGGCAAAAAACATGAGATAACCGCTGACTAAAGGTTATCAACTGCAGTCAAATTCGGAATAATAGACATAGCATCAACACAAGCAGCACTTCTCTGCTACTGTCATTTCCTTTGAAACTGATCTACAATCAATGTGTGCTCAAGTTTTCCCAAAACAAACTTCTGACTTTTATATCTAGAATGTGGCATTTAATAGAATCTGTCACTCACAGAATCCCAAATAATTTTTTTTTTACTAAACATCTCTAAATAGCACTCTCTTGGCTTCCATCTGGAGAATGGAGGACTCTAGATCTGCATGACATATGTACCAGGACATATGTACCAGGTGCATATATCTCTTAAAGGGTTTTACAGGATTTTAACCACCTCAGCCCCCCTAGCTTAAACACCCTTAATGACCAGACCACTTTTTACAATTCTGCACTACACTACTTTCACTGTTTATTGCTCGGTCATGCAACCTGCCACCCAAATGAATTTTACCTCCTTTTCTTCTCACTAATAGAGCTTTCATTTGGTGGTATTTCATTGCTGCTAACATTTTTACTTTTTTTTTTTATGAATCGAAATTTAACAAAATTTTTGCTAAAAAATTACATTTTTCACTTTCAGTTGTAATTTTTTTTTTAAAACGACATCTATATAAAAATGTTTCTCTAAATTTATTGTTATACATGTCTTTGATAAAAAAAAATGTTTGGGTAAAAAAAAAATGGTTTGGGTAAAAGTTATAGCGTTTACAAACTATGGTACAAAAATGTGAATTTCCGCTTTTTGAAGCAGCTCTGACTTTCTGAGCACCTGTCATGTTTCTTGAGGTTCTACAGTGCCCAGACAGTAGAAAACCCCCACAAATAACCCCATTTCGGAAAGTAGACACCCTAAGGTATTCGCTGATGGGCATAGTGAGTTCATAGAACTTTTTATTTTTTGTCACAAGTTAGCGGAAAATGATGAATTTTTTTTTTTCTTACAAAGTCTCATATTCCACTAACTTGTGACAAAAAATAAAAACTTCCATGAACTCACTATGCCCATCATGAAATACCTTGGGGTGTCTTCTTTCCAAAATAGGGTCACTTGTGGGGTAGTTATACTGCCCTGGCATTTTAGGGGCCCAAATGCGTGAGAAGTAATTTGAAATCAAAATCTGTAAAAAATGCCCTGTAAAATCCGAAAGGTGCTCTTTGGAATGTGGGCCCATTTGCCCACCTAGGCTGCAAAAAAGTGTCACACATCTGGTATCGCTGTACTCAGAAGAAGTAGGGCAATGGGTTTTGGGGTGTCTTTTTATATATACCCATGCTGGGTGAGAGAAATATCTCGGCAAAACACAACTTTTCCCATTTTTTTATACAAAGTTGTCCATTTGCCTATGGACATACCTTTCTTTTCACCCCGGCAGCCCCCTAGATGTTGGCATCAAAGCATCTGATGCTCCGATGCGCTCCCTTGCCCTCTGCTAAATTTCGCAGGGCAAGGTCTCTTTTGTTTTCAATAACACACTGCCGGGCGGAAATGTCCACCCGGCAGTGTGTTTGGTGATGTCACCAGCTCCCTTTAATGAAGTCGCCTTCCCTTCAACCATCTGATGGACGGGGGTGTCGGGTGTCAGACCCCCACTGAACTGATATTGATGACCTATCCTGAGGATAGGTAATCAATTTTTAAATCCTGGAAAACCCCTTTAAATACAGTCTGAACTAGACCAAAATTTGCATATCTTTCTATGAATTTATATGTAATGGATTGTGCAAAATATTGTAATGTTTTTTAGCTTTTCTTTGTATGGTTTTGGTTGCTCCTGTGTACTGTCAAAACAGCAGGTGTCAAATAATATATGTTTATTACTATATATACTGTATGCAGTACTACTTTACACTTTCTATGAAACATTATATGAATGTATTGTGTACGTCATCTTTTCATCTGTACTTCAGTACCAGGGCTCCTGAACACTGCCATAGTCTCTGTCCACATTCGCAGTTTTTGCAGATTGGGTGAGGACCCATTCATCTCAACCCCAATTCTTGAAGTGCCTATATTCGCGATTATAATATTCACGATCAACACTACTTATCTCACTGGAGGCCCCATTCCTGATTTTGTCTCACAATCACTGGTGGAAATCACTGACTAAAAATATCAAAAACACTGAAATGTAAAAGAGGCCTTATATTGATATTAGGAAACATGAAAACTGTTATCGCAGTAGGCAGAGAACGGAGAGTCAGTGGCTTTACAGAAACCTACACAAAGGATGAAGGTGTGGTGCAAGAAATATCTCTGGAGACAGACAGTCTGCAGGCATCAACTATGTGCAAATGGATTTATTGAGCGGAAATTAGCCCAAGCACAGCTGACCTCTTTATCTTTACCATAAACTTGGTACTAACCATTGAGGATTTCCATATATTTAAATGTATCTAATTAGAAATTCGAAAGGCCTAACCAAATTTAAAAGTCAACTAAATTGATCTTTTTAAAGTCTGTGCATGTAGGCAGCTGGTCGTCTTATAATAGACATCCTGGGACAACATCTCCTTACATGGGAATTACAGAAAGTCTGCTTTTGGAATAAGTAAATATAATCAAGTCTGCACACGGAATGCCATGTGTACTCTCATGTCTCCTTATTCCTAGTGTGGGGTTTCGCTCTGGTAGATAGGGCAAGCGGACGCAGTACAGAGGCAAAAGGCAAGTTCTTAACGCAAAACTTCAGTGTTTATTCACACTCGATGCAAATGCGCAAAACAATTTGTTACGTTGCAGTCTTGGTGTTTTACTTCACACACAATGGAAAGTACATCTTGGTGTTACTTCACACAGATTGGAAAGTTCATATAAGACAAGTCACCTTGATGTCAGTACTGCCTCCAGCAGTCTACGGCAGGCTTTAGGGGGCCTGTATCCTCGGCCCATGGGTCTCAGCCCTCCAACCTGGCACCAAGCCTCAGACCCCAACACCCTGATGCTGAGCCCAGCTGCTTATTTAAGGACAGCCAGGTGCTGCCAAAAACCCGAACCGGCAATTAAAATCCAGTCCGGTATTTGACCCCACCTGGCGGCAAATCAGCCCAGCAGCACACGCTGGGATAAAAATACTTTTTTTCCCCAAACCATTCCCCTCACTGTGTCACATACCCCCCTTTGTTCAACCCTGAGGGGATGAACACTGGCCAGACAATGTACTTGGGACAGGGCATCCGTGTTTCCCTGCAACCAACCTGCCCTGTGTTCCACTGTAAATTTTAAGTTCTGTAGGGAAAGGAACCATCTGATCACTCAGGAATTTCTGTCTTTGGCCTGGCTCATCCACTTGAGAGGTGAATGGTCCGTTACCAGGCGGAATTTTCTCCCCAACAAATAATAACAGAGAGACTCAAGTGCCCACTTGATAGCCACTATACTGTACCTGGTCTCGGCTGGAGTGAGCTTACGGCTGAGGAAGACAACGGGATGCTCCTCCCCATTGATTTCCTGAGACAGTACAGCACCGAGGCCTACTTTGGAGGCATCGGTCTGTACTATAAATTCCCTTTTGAAGTCGGGCATCACCAAAACCGGGGACCCGCACAGGGCCGACTTCAAAGTGGAGAAAGCCCCTTCCGCCTAATCATCCCAGTGAACCATCACCGACCTGCGTCCCTTCAAGAGCCCTGTCAATGGTGCGGCCACCTTAGCAAAGTGGGGGACAAACCTCATGTAATAGCCCACCATTTCTAAGAATGACTTTACTTGCCTAGTAGTGACAGGTAGGGGCCAATTCCGTATCGCCTTTATTTTGTTCACTTGGGGTTTGATGTCTCCGCGCCCAATGACATACCCCAGGCATATAGTCTCCTCTAACCCTTTTGCACATTTTTTTGGGTTAGCGGTTAGTCTAGCCTTCCGAAGGGACTACGGCCTGCACTTTGGGTAGATGACTTTCTCAGTCGGTACTGTGGATAACAATATACAACCAGGTGCTGCCAAAAACCCGGACCGGCAATTAAAATCCAGTCCGGTATTTGACTCCACCTGGCTTCAAATCAGCCCAGCAGCACACACTGGAAGGAAAATACCTGTTTTCCCAGACCATTCCCCTCACTGTGTCACACTAGTCATACTTGTTCAATGGTTAGTTCACATGCTAATTTAATAGGGTATAAAACATCCCAAAGGATTGCTTGTACACCTTTTATTATCTAGTAACTTCAACTTAAAGGGGTATTCCAGTTAAATTAGAAGATCAGACACATTTTACCAAATTTGACCTTGCTTGACTCCTAAACAGGTAAAGCTAGGTCGAAAGTGACACTTCCAGTGTGTTTCTGAGTAAATTCTAGCCAAGACTGATATATTACATATCCCCCTTCCCATTGGAAAACCCTGAGAGGAATTCAATATGGCGGATTTCAAAAAGGCGACGGAAAACGTTTCATCCACCAATTAAAGCAGCCTCCAATTAATATTTTCACATATTGGAAGTCAATTTTCTACAAATTACACCAGTTAAAAGAGTGTGTCCAGACTTTTGCGTCACCCTGTGTATATATATTTTAGTATTTTAAGGTATGTTTTCCCCTCATTTAACTGTAACCTTATGTTAGGCAATGACTTACAGTACTTAAAATAGCTTACAGCATCTCCCTGCTTGAAATGTATGCCATGCATTGCTTGCTGATTCCGTAATTCATTCCTCTCTACTAGTGCTCGTAGTATAACTTCTCACTTGCAGCTTAACAGCATGACTGAAGCTGTAGTAATTCTCTATATTTACAGTACTTGTGTCTGTCTTTTCAATGATACAGCTTCCCTAAAATATTCAATCTCCTGTGGGAGAACCAATAAGAAGGTAAAGAGACTTTAAAGGGATCTGTCATCTGAATATGCTGTTCAAAATCTGTCTAGAAAGCAAAAAATCTAAGTGTGCACGATATACCGCAGTATTAAGAAACGTCAATATGGCCAATATCACCATTTCTTAGTGTTTAATGATGTCATAGGAGTGATCGCATGTGTTCTGACTGCTTCTAAAATGTCCACGTCCTGCCACCTGCATACATTACATATCAGTTCGCGCAGCAGCCGCATCCTCCTCGCTCCTACTTCCCCATAACTTCGCCCACTACTAATGTCTCCAAATGGCCGCGGACACGAGCCATGCGGCCAACGTCAGCAGCCAGTGAGGGAGGGTAAGCCAGTCTCCCTCAAGGAGATCTGGTCCTGGCCTGCTACTGTCCAAGGTGGGGGAAGTGCGTTAGCAGAGCGGGGTGCAAGATAGTACTTAGGTACTCATGAATAAAGGTCTTCCTGTGTAGATCCGCTTAGGCTTATCAGCGGCCCCTGCACAGAGGGTGCCCCATCAGTAGAAGTCCCATACAGTATAATGTATCCCTTTTGCTCCCATACAGGAGCAACAAGAAGTCACTACTGTATACTGTATTGTGTAACAAGGAGACACTATACCGATAGGGAGCGAGGAGGGTGTAAAATTGTTGTGCTATGCTGTATAATATCACAATGTGGCCCACCCAATGCAGTATAATGTCACCTTGATCCCAGACGCCCTATACAGTATAATGTCACCTTGGCCCCAGCCACCTCATACAGTATAATGTCACCTTACTCCCAGCCGCCCATACAGTATAATGTCTTTGTTGCCCCATACAGTATAATATCACCATGTGGCCCACCCTATGCAGTATAATGTCTCCTTGGCCCCAGCCGCCTCATACAGTATAATGTCACCTTGGCCCCAGTCACTTCATATAGTATAATGTCACCATGGTCCCAGCTGCCTTATATAGTATAATGTCTATGTGGCCCTATACAGTATAATGTCGTGTTGGCCCAGTGATGTACATAGAGAAGTAAGGGCCCTTTAGCAAGGATCAAACCAGGCCCCCCACACAGGACAGAAGAGTTTCTTCCTAAATCCTTTTTTTCACTGCCTCATTTGCTAAAAGTTGTTCCTTTAGAGTGTAGAGTCCTGACCAAGTTTTCACCTCCAGTAGAAGAGGGGATGCTATCCTTGAGTGGATGAAAAGGTTTCTGCCAGCTATCATTTGTCTACAAGAGACACATTTGGATAAGGAATCTTTAAGATGGTTGCAGAAGAGATGGATAGGGGAAAGTTACCATTCTGTATACACTACTTACTCAAGAGGGGTCTCAATTTTGATCCATAATAAAATAAAATTTGAATGTTTGATGTGTGAGGCCGATGAATGTGGCAGATACCTCTTTCTATATTGTAATATAGAAGGGGTTAAAATGGTAATTGCAAACATCTATATTCCTCCACCGTATAAGTCAGAGATTTTATATCAACTGTATGGATTCATGCTGGATAGACAGGAAGCTATAATGATTGCGATTGGAGACTATAATGCAGTAATGGATCCACTCAGGGATAGAACCTCTAGCAGAGGGGGAAGAATACAAAAAGTAGATTTTTATAAATTAGCCCACGAATTTAACTGGATTGATGTTTGGCGCCTCCAGAACCCGGATGAAAACATGTACTCCTGCTACTCAAACACACCAAACCTGGTCTAGAATAGATATGGCCCTGGGAAATAAAAATTTGATGTCCTATAATAGGATTAAAATAAAGTATCTCCCTATGGCTCTATCAGATCATAATGCCGTGGTATTGGAACTAGATTTGAATAAAAAGAAGGCCTCACTACCGTTTAAGCTTAACCCCCATTGGCTACCAATGATTCCAGATAAAGAAAGTATAATGGAAGAATTAAAAAAATTTTTTAGGGAAAACAACTACTCCGCAAGTAGGTTAATTGTCTGGGATACGGCTAAAGCATATCTAAGAGGATTGCTTTGTAAAAAAGTGAACCACTGGAAAAAAAACTACTAGGGAAACGGGGATTGCTTTGGAAAAAAAAATCCAGGAATTAGCTATAACATGTATGAGATATCCCACTGAATATAATAAGAAAATATGGGAGGAAGAACAGGAAAAGGTATATCATATGGAGAGAAGTAGGAAAGAATTAATTTTTCAAGGGATCCGGTTGGCCACAGAGGGAGAAAAAGTTGGCAAAATCTTGGCAAATATAGCAAGAAATCAAAGAGAGAAAGCCTGGATAGGGGCGATTAAAGATAAAAGGGGTGAGACAATTAACACACCAGAAGGAGTTAAAGAAGTGTTTATAAAATATTTCCAGGAGGTATACAAGTCTAGGGCACAATATTCAAAACAAGAATTAGACTCGTATTTAGAACATATCCCTCTTAGGGAGATATCCCAGGCCCAAAAAGTATTTCTAGAAAAAGAAATATCAATTGCAGAAATAAATAAGGTCTTGGGGCAGGTAAAATCTGAAAAGGCACCAGGAAGTGACGGGCTCCCTTTTGAAATTTATAAAACCTTCTCCCAGGTGTTAGTACCTGAACTTAAAATAACATTGGATGAGGCTAAAAAAATTGGGGACCTACCAGACTCTATGAAAGAGGCAATTATAATACTAATTCCAAAAAAGGGCAAAGAACAATTAGACCCGGGATCATATAGGCCAATATCACTTTTAAATACCGATGTTAAAATTCTGGCAAAAGTTTTGGCCGATAGACTTTCGAGGGTGGTTAAGGGTATAATAAACTTAGATCAAACAGGTTTTATACCGGGTAGAACGATATACTCAAATATAAGAAGGTTGTATTTAAATATTGAAGCTAACAGAACAGAAGCGGGGGAGAAAGCCGTACTATCATTGGATGCCCAAAAGGCATTCGATTGTATTGAATGGGAATATTTATGGGCAGTATTAAAAAGGGTCGGTATAGGGGAAGGATTTATAAGATGGATACAGTTAATATATAAGGATCCGCGGGCCAGAGTGATGGTGGATGGGAGCTTGTCCCTGCCCCTTGCCCTATACCGGGGCACTAGGCAGGGATGCCCTCTCTCTCCACTATTATTCGCTATCGCGATCGAACCTATGGCATGTATAATAAGAAACGATAGGGAAATTATAGGCTTTCACTATGAGGGTGGGGAGGAAAAATTGTTAATGTACGCGGATGATATTTTATTATTTTTGCACAATACTGGAGACCAGTTTAATAGAGTTATAGATATAATAGATAAGTTTGGTTGTTTTTCTGGTTTAAATATTAATTGGGGGAAATCACATATGCTGATGTTGGGAGATGCACAACCACAGGGGTTTCTAAAGGTGCAGGTGTTAGGAAAACAAGAAAATTTTAAATATTTGGGGATACAAATCTCCGGAAACATAGGAGAATATGAAAAATTAAATGTACTTCCCCTAATAAAAGAACTTAGGGCCAAAATACATGTCTGGCGTAAATTACCAATTTCAATACAGGGTCGGGTAAACTTAATAAAAATGGTTTTTCTCCCCAAAATACTATATGTCCTTCAAAATGCCCCAGTCAGGTTGTCGCAGGATACCTTTAGATTGCTTGATAGGTTAATGGGAGATTTTCTTTGGAAAGGTAAGATTCCCAGAATAAAGAGAGAGATACTTCAACTCCCAGTGAGAGAAGGTGGACTTGCAGTTCCGAATTGGTTTTTCTATTATATAATTACACAATATGGTCAAATAAATAGTAGTTTGGATGGGCTGGTGGGTAGTCAGGTAGTAAATAGACTGGGATGGAAAGAAGAATGGAACTTTTTAGAGGTGTTGGAATCGGGTACACTGGGAGGAAAAAATACAGGAAATAGAGTTTTAAACTTAATGGAATATATATGGGTGGAGATTAAAAAAATACTAGAGATTAAAGGGTTTTTGCAATATACACCTATATGGAAAAATATTAACCTTAAGGAACTGCAGGGGATCAAAATGTATATAGACTGGGAGAAAAATGGGATGAAATACTTAAACCAGATATTTGAACAGGGTAAATTGAAAGACTTTAATATAATGGTCAGAGAGTTTGGTATACCGTATAGGGACATATACAAATACTTTCAGCTTAGGAATGCATTGAGGTCAGTTATGCAAGAGGATAAATATAAGATGGAAAGATCTGAGATATTACACAAATTTACTAATCTGGGTGAAAGAAGAGGAATAACGGCAAAAAGATATAAGATACTGATGGGGGGGAAAAAGAAACGGGTTACAATATTAGCTAGGAAAAAATGGGAGAACGAACTGGAATTTTTTACGGAAGAAAAATGGAACGATGCATTAAAGAACTATTCTCGAGTTTCAAATAGGGGTTCACATAAGATTTCACAATTTTTTGTGGTTCATAGGTTGCATAGATCCCCATGGATATTAAAAAGAATGGGCGTTAGATCCTCGGATGATTGTATAAAATGTGGGGGAGAGAGAGCTGACTTAATGCATTGCTTCTGGAGATGCCCCAGATTGTTTAGATATTGGACAGAAATAACAGATACTATATATCGAATCTTGAAGGTTCAAATATCAGAGGATCCGACGACGTGTGTTCTGGGGGCAATCGAACATCTGGGTTTAAATAGAGATATAAGTATGGTCCTTAGTAAGGTTTTATTTTAAGCTAGACTCTTAATACTCAAGAAATGGGTAGGGGTTGACCCTCCAACAGTTCGGCAGTGGAGAAAAGCAGTAGAGGACATGATTAAAGAAGAACGGGTGATGGAGGGCCATAGTAGAAAAGTTAATTTGAATGATTATTGTACGACCCGTTGGACGGTCAGATACTGTATATTTAATGTGTTTTGTATAACAATAAAGAAATATTTAATTCAGAAGAGGGGATGATCCCAACTAAGACTGAGCCCCTTCTTACCCAGGTCCCCATAGCAGTCGCATGGTCTGCCAGTATGGTAGTTGCACCCCTGCCTTGGCCCCAGCTGCCCCATTCAGTATAATGTCACCTTGAATACTCCATACAGTATACTGTCTCCTTGTAGCCTGCTGCCCCATACAGTATAATATCTCTTTGAAGCCTGTTGCCCCATACAGTATAATATCTCCTTGTAGTCCCCATTCAGTATAATGTCACATTGTGGCCCACCACCCCATACAGTATGTCTCCTTGTGGCCCCCATACAGTATAATGTCTCCTTGTGGCCCCCATACAGTATAATGTCACATTGTGGCCCACCACCCCATACAGTATAATGTCTCATTGTGGGCCCCCCCCCCATGTCTCCTGGTTGTCTTATACAGTATAATGTCTCCTTGTGGCCCCCATACAGCATAATGTCTCCTTGTATTCCTCATACAGTATAATGTCTCATTGTGGCCCACCACCCCCATACAGTATAATGACTCCTTGTGGCCCCAAGTGTTATCATGCTATATATCGTTATTGCGATAAATCTCCTAATATCGTTATCGTGATAATATTTTTGTTATCGCCCAGCTCTAATAGTAAACCTGCTCTAAGGGTCTGTAAGTATACTGTAAGTATACTGTCTTCTGGTTGCCCCCATACAGTATAATGTCTCCTTGTGGTCCCCATACAGTTTAATGTCTTCTTGTGGTCCCCATACAGTATAATGTCTCCTTGTAGTCCCCATACAGTATAATGTCTTCTTGTGGTCCCCATACAGTATAATGTCTCCTTGTAGTCCCCATACAGTATAATGTCTCCTTGTAGTCCCCATACAGTATAATGTCTCCTTGTGGTCCCCATACAGTATAATGTCTTCTTGTGGTCCCCATACAGTATAATGTCTCCTTGTAGTCCCCATACAGTATCATGTATCCTTGTAGTCCCCATACAGTATAATGTCTCCTCGTGGTCCCCATACAGTATAATGTCTTCTTGTGGTCCCCATACAGTATAATGTCTCCTTGTAGTCCCCATACAGTATAATGTCTCCTTGTAGTCCCCATACAGTATAATGTCTCCTCGTGGTCCCCATACAGTATAATGTCTCCTTGTAGTCCCCATACAGTATAATGTCTTCTTGTGGTCCCCATACAGTATAATGTCTCCTTGTAGTCCCCATACAGTATAATGTCTCCTTGTAGTCCCCATACAGTATAATGTCTCCTTGTAGTCCCCATACAGTATAATGTCTCCTTTTGGCCCCCATACAGTATAATTTCTCCTGGTTGCCCCCATACAGTATAATGTCTCCTGGTTGCCCCCATACAGTATAATGTCTCCTGGTTGTCTCCATACAGTATAATGTCTCCTTGTGGCCCCCATACAGTATCTATCCTTGTGGCCCCCATACAGTATAATGTCTCCTTGTGGCCCCCATACAGCATAATGTCTCCTTGTATTCCTCATACAGTATAATGTTTCACGGATATGGACCCATTCACTTGATGGTATGGTGTGGAACGGAGTCACAGAACCCCACGGAAGCAAAAAAATAGAACATCACGGACCCATTCAAGTTGAATGGGTCTGCATCTAACTTCAGAATCCGCACAGATGTTACCTGTGCATTGGGGACCACAAATTGAGGTCCCCAATGCAGGGAACGGCCGAGTAACGGCTGCGTGCATGAGCCCTTATGATCAGGGAATTCTGCTAAAAAATAAATGATGGCATCCTTGTTCTATCAGGGGTTTTCATAGGAGAGACTCTGAAATTCCCTTGTTCAGGCTAACAGTGCATGTGTAATACAGATGACACACGGAGGGAATAAAAACAGAAACACGGACCAAACACAGATCCTTCATGGACGTTTTCATGGAGACTGATGTCTTATCACTCACTAGATTTTTTTATTCCATCCACAAAGTTCTAATGACATGGCCAAAGTTTTGGTTCTGCCTGGACGTTGTTCACGGCCAATCAGTCTGGTAGCAGAGTTAGAGGTGTATGGCATATATCCACCTCTAGCACTTCTACCAGACTGATTGCCCGTGAACAAGGTCTGGGCAGGACCGAAACTTTGGCCATGTCATTAGAACTTTGTGGATGGAATTACAAAATCGAGTGCAAGTTAATCTTTCTCTTAGTGCCGTGGTACTTTACAATACATAACGAATTGCAGGTTCTGACCTAAAGTCAGGGCCTGATTTAAATCCCTTGTCTAGCCCTTTGATTGGACGCTGAGCCAGAGCTCTGATTGGCTTGAAATCTCATCTCTCTGATAGGCCAACCAGACGACCATAGCTGGTCAGTATGGCAATCTTCCTGTAATGGCCTAGCGACTGGGTGGCGAGACAGACACCACCAGATCACGGTGAGATACTGCTATTGTTCTATGACATTTCTTGGGCTTCTTTCACATATCCGGTAGTAGACATGTAGACCTAGCGGAGATATAAATGAAGTCTAATTTACTTTTTATTTTACTTTCCATCTAATTGGGGTATATTATATCAACTGCAGTAAGTAGGTTACACAATGCACCTGGTTTATAGGAGGAAATCTATCGCTGTGTTTTTTTGATCTGGCTGTACTAATGATGATGACGCTGAGTTTAGGAGTTAAAACTGTAAGTATGTTACATACCTATTGACTGTAAATTCTATGTAAGTGCATTTATGTGTATTTATGCATAAACAACATCTGTGTTTGTGGTGAGCTCTGTGCTAACATTGCTTTGACATCAGAGGCATTGAACTGGGAATAAATGCATGAATTCATCTGCCGCTGCCCAGGGAATTGCAAATGCAGCCATTTGACTTGAGTTTTTAAAAAATCTTATGAAAGATGTACCAACCGCAGAATAATTTAAAATTGCTAAACATCAACATTTGGGTTAAAGGACAGTCTGACTTTAAGAATTATATGAAAAAGCACCTGGTCTTTTAATGGAGCATTTTACCTATGAGAGACGTTAACTTGGCAAGTCTCAGAATGCTTCTTCTTTAGCTTCATTTCTACCTTTATATCAAGTCATGTTGTAGAAATCTGTTAAATCATATAATGCATGTCAGTCGGCAGTAATATACGCACAGCACGCATAAAATAAGCTGAACTGCGGTAAATTTCTCCTTTCAATAGCAGGAGAATAACCTAGTTGAAAAATGTCCAAATCAGTGGGATTTTCCAACTAGTATGGTCAGATTTATTCTACAGTATAAGGGTACTTTCAGATGAGGGATCTGAAACTCGTCTGTGTTCCAGCTGGTAAACATGGACAAGTTTGTGAACGTATAGCATATGGATTCCATTTTTATCATTCATTCGCTTGAAAGGGAGAATCTTACAGGAAAATCAGACCAAAATGGTGTATGCTGCAATTTTCTCTGGACGAATGAGTCTGGTCGTGCTACAAAAAGTCACAATGTATCCCAGGCCTAATCGTTCCTTACAGTTCCTTATAGAACTGGCAGCATAGAGGGGGTTCTAAGAAGATGACCATGGGTGCCAGTAAGGGATCTTTCACACAAGCGAGTTTCTGTCCTGCTGCTAATCATTTAGAGAATGTTTAGCATCTGGACTGAATCCCGATCCTTTCATTTCAATGGGTCTGTGTACACTAGTGTGGTTTTTCATGCATCATTGCTTTCTGTTTATGAAGGAGCGAACTGTGAGCAAGGGGTTATGGCCACCACCTTCCCCAGACTTTGTCCACATACCATTTTTATCAGAGGGAAAATGTAAACCAGAAAGTGTCCGCTAACAATCCACATCCCCTGGATGAACTCAAGGAAAACATCACAAACACTATCCACAGCATCACAAGCAGTATCAGCCAACATAATCTTATGTGCCCAAAGATGCAAAGACGTGAACGGGGACCACTTTCAGCATCTTCTGTGACTTGTGGGTGGAGGCAGGTGGGCTACTTTTTCGTCAGTCGCAATGTAAATGATGTGTTTATTACTCAGCCCTGGCTCCATAGAAGTGGATGAGCCTTGCGTGAAAAACAGAAGGCACCCGGATGCAATGTGTTTTTCACAGACAAAACTGATTGAACTTGCGTGGTAAACCATCCGTTTTTCCCAGAACAGATCCTGACACAATACATGTCGTTCATGTGAAAGAGGCCTAAGAGATCTCAGCATGGGACTAACTTCAAACAGGCACACAAGAGCTATAGTTTAATATTAACCTCCTAACAGTCACATTAAATGTCCTGAAAATGTCACTTTTTTACTTTTTTGGGGGATTTATGTCTTCGTTTAAGTAAATGTAGTTGGTGCACACCTCGGGGGACACAAGTGCATATTTAACCCCTTAGTGACATAACTAATTTTAGGATTAAGAACTAGTAACATTCCCCCCCCCCCCCTTCCCCCCTCTGTGTTCCAGCAGTCATAACTTTTATATTTCTTTTCTTCAGTTTAGCTATATAAGAATTCTGCGGGGCAATTTGCATTTTGGGGTACATATAGAGTATTATAAGGGGTTGTCCGGGCCTTATTGACTATATCTATTTTCAGGATAGGTCATCAATATTAGATGGGCGGGAGTCCAACGACCGGCACCCCCGCCGATCAGCTGTCTGAGGAGACGGCACGCAGTGTGCACGTGTTGTCTCCCGTCTCTTTTCCTGCTGCTGCTGCTATGTCTATGGCAAAGGACGCACACCGTCTTCTCATACAGCTGATCACTGGGAGTGCGGGTGTTGGACCCCCGCCAATCTGAAATTGATGACCTATCCTGAAGATAGGTCATCAATTATAAAAGCCCGGACAACTCCCCTTAAATAACTTTTATTATTTTAGCTTTTTGGGCGGGGAGGAGAAAGGGAGATAAAAAAAGACAATTTTAACACTATTTTGTGGATTTGTGGGATTTATTTATACAGCATTCTCTGTGTGGTATAAATAATACAATAACTTTATTCTGTAGGTCAGTGTGATTATATCAATTGTATATCGTTTTATTATGTTATGCTACTTGCATATTAAAAACACTTGTTTTGTGTGCATTCCAAGACCCAGAACCTTTTTATTTTTCTGACGACATAACAGCGTGAGGGCTAACATATTAGTTCTCTCTATTGATAATCGTTATTTTTCTCTCCTATACTGCAGGCTGTCAGCTCCTGCACTGCACCCTCTGTCTTCCTCCAGGCTTGCTGAGATCACAGCCAGCTGAAGAGGGGGTTGTTTAAGTGCTCACTCACTACCTGAGCTCTGCTCGAGCTGAACTGTTCGGTCCTTTTCCCAAAGCCCGAGCAGAGATTGGGCAAAACTGTTAGAAGGTTAATATAGTGACTTGTATATGATGGTATTTGCATGTTTTATCTGGTTGATGGGGTTGACAAAGTAGCAAGTAATACAAAAAACATCTGACAGAGCAGTCAGCAGAGATCAGATAAGAGATAAAATGTGACTTTTATTCTGCCAAACATTAACTCCTGACACACTGATGGAAAGATAAAACCTCATCTCAATAGACACCTCCAGCCAGCTCTAGATGTATTCAAGGTCGTATATGATCTCACTACTGCTGTGCTGTAAAACTGCCAGTCATTTTGTCATGTTTTGGGGAAAAAATGCTTTTCCAGAGAATATCATTAACATACATTTAGATAACTGAGATCTGTTTAGGCAGGCTGGAAATGAAAAGTACACTACCTATTGTCAATCCGATTTTCATGACTTGTTTTTATTGCAAATAAACTATGACCGGTGAAAAAAACCTCGGCGGTAGAAAACAATAAAGCTCCTAGGGGTTTGTTCCTTGGCTACTGCTGAGTGAATAAGTAACTGCATTGAAAATGACTTGTTACCATGACATGTAAACACTGCTTTTTTGATGCAAGCAGAAAAACCACTTAATACAGAAGTCGTGCTCCTTCTACATTCTCTGAGGCAGCCATCAAAAGTAAACATGCCGTACATGGCTGACGATTTTTATGACGCATATATTACTGTTTACTATAAAAAGTTAGCATTTTTCACTTTAATGACATATGAACAACTAGGCTATAGGTGGGAGGCATTTTGAAAAGGTTTGCTGTAAATACTAGATCACGTGGGAATGAACCCTGGTTCATCTCACTCTAGAATACTAAATAAAGAAATGTCAGGAGAGCTTGTATACAAGCTGGGGCGACCCTGAATGTCATCTATATGGCCTGATATACTATAGATATCTATAGACAAAGGGGAACATTTATCATTGCCCTACGCTGTGTTTTTGATATTAAGAGGCGCAAAACCCGGCTTTTAATTTATAACGAGGTCTGTGCTTTGTTATAAATGAAAAGCCTCCTCTGGCAGTGTAGGGCCCATCAAGACTGCCGTAGCACACACTGATCTTGATAAATCAGGGCCAAAGTACTTTTGTTGTCCATTCTGGTTATTTTATCTTCACCATGAGTTGGTAATCTGCAGCAACTAAGGAGCTAATACACTTGTTCATATCTTACAAACATTTAAAAAAAAAATCTAACTTGTTGGTAAATAGTAAATTATTGATAAATAGTAAACTGGTAAATATCTTCATTGTTAGTAAATATCCCCTGCTTTGATCAAACCAAAATATGTAGACAATCATGTGAGAGCACTAACCAAGGTCAAAGGTTTATCTTCATTTAATGCTTAAATAGCACATAATTATACCAGATTTAAAGTGGAGATGACCTTTCCACAAGCACCAGAATAACAAGTAGCTCAGGTTTTACAGGTTTCTGGGTTACTCCTCATAAAATAGATGTAGGTGATAATGTTATACAGTGCAGATTATGTGCAGGATATTGAATACTTTCTGCTATCCTAGTTATACATCTCTAACCAACAAATATGTCAAAAGTCAATAATAAACGCTTCAATGTTATCTCTGTGTCTTATTTGTGTATCCAAGATGAAAAGACTAGCGTAATGTATGTGCGCTTGGCATTAGGAGTCATTGTCAAACCAGCTTCCTCCTCCCATTAGCTAATATTGGATTAACCTCTATTAACGACTCTTTGTTCAGAATATTGCGGAATGATTCATCCGGGTTTATCCCTTCCATAAAAATGTGCTTCCATATGATAATCCTATTCTATTAAACTCTTAGGGCTTGTTCACACGACCATATGTCTTTTTCAGTGTTTTGCGGCCTGTTTTTCACGGATCCGTTGTTCCATTTTTTGTTTCCATCTTTCCGTTCCGTTTTTCCGTATGGCATATACAGTATAGAGTAATTACATAGAAAAAATTGGGCTGGGCTTAAAATTTTCAATAGATGGTTCAACAAAAACGGAACCAAATCTATCACCTAAAGGAGTAGTTACAGTAATATAAATTATCTCGGAATATGGCAATAGCTACAAAGTGAACCTTTGCTTAAAAAAATCACTAATTGTAATTCCCTAGGGGGATATCAATATGAAATATTATACTTTCAATATTCTTTTGTATTCTGGAATACCGCGGTTTGGCACAGGGTTGTTACTGTCATTTTTGTATGTTGTTCAAATTCTATAAAAAAAGATCTGATGTAAAACAAACATTTAGTTTCCTGATTCGTCAACATGTAAACCTGCGAAATTTACAGAAAATGTGTTATATTAATTCTATATCTATTCAGAATACAAACTGTGTAGCAAGGCTATTGATCTTTTACTCTACTCTACTCATAGAGCAGGGGTCCCCAAACTATTGTCACTCACGAGCCACGTTCATATGCTACAGGTGACATTCAGCCACACCAAAGAAGCCTGCTAAAACCTAGTGATAGTGTTAAGTGGGTTCTCCAAGCTGTATACATTTTTTTTTCAAAAGGCAAGGAATTTCTTAAAATGTTTAATCTTCCACCACTGTATTGCTGCCGATCTGATGGTTCCTGACAGTCTCTGTCTACTTTGTGGAGGTGATCATGTGCTGTCTAACTACATGACTGCTGCAGCCAGTCACTGCCCTTAGTAGTTTCATTTGTATATACCGCACTAGACTGCTGAGGCCTGTGATTGGCTGCAGTGCTCATTTGGTCAGACAGAATACTATATGGAAGTATAGGGACTATCATATTGGCAGTACTGGACTGGCAGGGGTATACAGGGGTGAGCATTGATTTTTAGTTTATTTTGTATTGAAAGCCTATCTGGATAGGTCATCAATATTAGAATGTCAGGTCGACACCTGGCACCCCCACCAATCAGTTATTTGAGAAAGCTGCTGCATTTACCATAGCCCCGGTGAGTGAGACAGCCTCCTCGCAGCTCACCAAGCACAGCTCCGTTCAATGGATAGCAGCTGTGGTTGGGATTAAAGCTCAGCCCCATTCACTTTTATGGGACTGAGCTGCGCCTAAGCCATGTGACCAAGGAACATTATGTCACATGGCCTAGGAAGAGGGTCAAGTGCTCACTGAGAGCTGCAGCCACTCCATACAGACAATTGGTGGGGTGCCGGGAGCCCCGCCGATCTGATATTGATGACCTATCCTGAGGATAGACTATCAATATAAAAATACCGCCGAACCCCATTAAAGCACTCCCTCCCTTTAAAAAAATTTTTTTACCCTGGACAAGCCCTTTAACTCTAATTAATATAGTTTTGACTCTATTGCCAACAGCTGGGGAGCTACATGCAGGGGGCCTGAGAGCCACCTATGACTCCTGACTCACTGGTTGGGGAGAACTGTCCAAAAGGAATAGTATATGGAATTTATGCCTCACTGGAGTTTAGGGTAAGGTGATATTTCAATATTATATTTTATTATGTTAATTGAACCAAGTGTGTGTAGGGAAATAGGAACATTTAGATTGTGAGTGATGCTAGTAATGGAAACTCACAGTAAAGTGCTGAAGAATACGCTGGTGCTATATCAATAAAAGAAAATAATGAACAGCCATAATTAAAGGGAACCTGTCATCAACTTTATGCTGATCTCACTGAGGGCAGCTTAAAATAGTGACAGAAATGCTGATTTCAGCGATGTGTCACTCATGAGCTAAAAGTAAGTGGTTGCTGAGAACGAGCATCATAGTAATTGCAGCACAGGCCTTGAAAAAGAGTCACATCTACCTGAGAAGAGTCATGGTTATTGATAATCTCCTGCTCTCTCACCAGCTGCTGCTGATTGGCAGTTCTCTCCTAGAGAGAAAGGGAGAAAACTAGGTAGAAGACTGTCAGCCATCAGCAGGTAGGCAGGATAGCAGGAATTCATGAGTAACCATGACTCTTCTCAGGTGGCCGGGACTCTTTTCCAGGCCCAGTCTGCAATGGTTGTGATGTTGGTTCTCGGCAACCACTTACTTTGAACTCATAAATGACAGACCGCTGAAATCAACTCACCTGTCTACTTTATTCTGCCGTTAGTATGGGCAACAAAAAGTTGATGACAGGTTCCCTTTAATTTTATCATTTTTATTATAGCATAACTTTATTGCAAATTGTCATCCCTCTATGCCATGTGTGACCCCCTGTAACACTGATTGATGTGGTGCATATGTAGCTTAGTGGTTATCTGATACAGCCAGATAAATATGGAAGCAGAGAGGAAGGGGCCAAAAATTGTCTTTCTATATGTATGATAATTTTGGTCTAAGGTCACACAGCAGTATGCATGGAATGTACTTACATGGACAATGTTAGAGGATGCTGATCAGAAAAAACGGAGTATCCAGCCATTATCAAGATGATTTATGGTCTCTATAATATTTGCTGTACCACACTACTGAAAAGATATAAATTTAAATTGAAAATATGAATTATTCAAAGTTACTACTGTATTACAGAGGTCTAAGTGGTTGGGAGAGAGGACATGAAATTATAAATACTTATTTAGCAAAATGCTACTTTGTTGTATTTAAGCTCCAGGGTAAAGTAATGCGCATGCTCTTTTGGCAGGACTGACCAATGATCTAATGGGGAAGGATCAAGCCTGTTGGATCGTTTTTTTACTACACAAGATCAGTTGTCTGGAGGTCGTTTATTCCCCTCTTCCTTTGGTGTAATGCGCATATATAATCAGTGCAGCAGAGGTAGCTGCCGTCTAATGCTATGCAATGCATATGGCAGACATTAAATTGCAATTCCATGGAAGGTTGCCCTCTAATTTCTGTGCTACTTCTCTCCACTTTAGCCATGAGACCAAATATTGTATTTCCATTTTGTAAAGGCCCCTTTTACATGGCCGACACAACAGGCAATTATCGGAAATTAACCATTAATTCCTGATAATTGCCCGCTCAGCATGGAGGAACTGGAGTAGATTCATGTATAGTTTTATGGGAAAACATTCAGTAAAACTATAATGTATCCTTTTATACCCCTGCTCTTTCTAGGCTTTGAAATCAAGCAAGAGGGCCTATCAGTGATTGACAGCTCTCTCATGTACACAGTCATAGAGTGAAGCCTGTCAATCACTGATAGGACCGCCTCCTTGACTATAAAGCCAAGAATGAGCAGGAATTTAAATGAATGAAATACAAGTTTTACTAAATCTTTTCCCAGGAACCTATATATCAATCTGCTCAGCTCCTCCTGCTCTATAACATGCTACCTTCAGATTATTTCACATTTTCATA
This sequence comes from Bufo gargarizans, assembly GCF_014858855.1. Taxonomy (NCBI): domain Eukaryota; kingdom Metazoa; phylum Chordata; class Amphibia; order Anura; family Bufonidae; genus Bufo; species Bufo gargarizans. Next base: position 320,217,744 of record NC_058081.1, read on the forward strand.
GTGATGGGTTCCCTTTAAGGTCCTATTAAACTGCATGATTTTAGGGCCAATTACAATAGGTCCATATCATTGAGCAGCCGGTCAGTTTGTTCATCGGCTGATGGACATCTTTCATCAAGAGGATGACAGATGCCCTATTATTGGCAGCACGTCTCCTTCTGTAATCAGTAATATGCTGCCGATAATGAATGGAACTGAATGAGGGAAGAACAACTATGGTAGCAGTCATTCCTCCCACATTTATTTTACATTGGACTGTGTAATCAGGCTGGTGCAAACTAGAGCCAATGGATGTGTTATCATCCATCGGCGCTCATACTGCCTTAACATTTGGCAGTGTAATGGGGCCTTCAAATGACTGCATCAATGATGCTTTCACCCAATGAACAACAGGTGATCAGCAGCACCTTTTTGGTCCCTTTACATGGGACAACGACGTAGCAGATGGTCAGGAAGGAAGCGTTCCTTCCAGACAATCTGCTGATCGCTAGTGGAAGAGACCGGTCTATCTCCTCCAGAGCATGGGGAGGAGCGATCGCTAATGCGTTTCGGCAGCAGATCGTGTTTACACATCACAATCTGTTATGATCTTTTGTGCCACACAAAACATGCAATTACCGAATGAACGAGCATTTTGCTAGTAACGCTGGTTAGTGATGATCGTTCAGTCGTTGGCCCTTATAAAGGGCCCATTACACGGGGAAGTTATCAGGAATGATTGCCCTTGTCATTGGCCTGTGTAAAGAGGCCGTTAGAGCCAAAGCCAATTCTATACTGGATTGGCAAACTGAAGAATCTAATCACATATACAAACACAAGTTGTTCTATCCACCAGACCATGGATGTTTTCTCAGGCCAGCCATGGAAAGAGTTCAGGATAAGCACCCAATTGTTTTTCCATCTCCTGGTTTGAATTATAGCTTCAGAATAAATATAGAGAGAGTCATTTTTGTGGGTTTTCTTAGATTGTGGTCACTTGGAATCCAAACTAAAAATATAACTCATTGTGTTCTGCTATGTCCTTGTTGGTAAGGAACAATAGCTTCACAGACACGTGATTGTGACATGTAAATGCTCTTCGACCTTGCTGATTCTTCAAGAACAACTGTCTAAACACAGAGAGGAAGAAACTTAATTTTTTATTTTATTTCTGCCCTACAATCAGCCAGATGGCATAAAACTGAGTGCACCACTGCTGACGAGAAATACTGTATGGGTGACACTGTCCAGGCTCAGTTACATCCACTCAGTCACACTGTTTGGAGATGTCTTTGATGTATGAAAAAACCCTCTCCAGATAATGAAATGCTAAAGCAGCTGGCTAATGGCTGGGAAAGTGCAAACCCTGCATTGAACTGAATGCGGAACACTCAGCCAATGTAGGTCTCCAGAGAAGGAAGGAACACTAGCTTGTCCTTTAGTAGATGCCACGGTGAAAGCTGCCATATTTAGAACTGCTTTACACAATAAGTAAAGAGAAGAACAGGGACACACCATTACTGTATATGGCTAGTGTTGTACCCATCCTCTGAGCACCTGGCCTGGATTTGGTATACATGTTAAGACAAGACATATTTGTAACTATTCCAGATTTTATTAGCTACCTGGTCTTATCTACTCACACCATACACATTTTTTAAATGTATAAGATTTTATGGAAAAATTTGAATTACTCAATGCAACTTGTTAAAAATGTATTTCCTAATCATGCCATTAAATCCGGCAGGGCTGTATACAATTTGGAAATTGAAGTGAAGAATCCCTATATTGATTCAGTTCAAGCTTTTTTATTTGAAGTGCATTAACAAGAGATATGTAGTCCTTACTGTTAATGAACTAATTTTGGAAAATCAAAACAGGATTGCACTCTTAGGTCATGCACTTAAAAGGGTTATCTCGTGACCAATGTAAAAAAATGACAGACATCAAATATGACATGACAACATCTTTCTAAGGCTACTTTCACACTAGCGTTCGGCTGTCCGCTTGTGAGCTCCGTTTGAAGGGGCTCACAAGCGGACCCGAACGCTTCCGTCCAGCCCTAATGCATTCTGAGTGGACGCGGATCCGCTCAGAATGCATCAGTCTGGCAGCGTTCGGGTGTCCGCCTGGCCGTGCGGAGGCAAGCGGATCCGTCCAGACTTACAATGTAAGTCAATGGGGACGGATCCGTTTGAAGATGACACAATATGGCTCAATCTTCAAACGGATCCGTCCCCCATTGACTTTCAATGTAAAAGTCTGGACGGATCCGTTCAGGCTACTTTCACACTTAGACATTTTTTGACAATATAATGCAGACGGATCCGTTCTGAACGCTAGTGTGAAAGTAGCCTAACAAAGCTAGAACCAGCCCTGTACCTCGCATGGATCCATAGATCTCTCCATTCATTGCTCTGCTAGATTTACATGATGCTGGCAGCTCAAGGGGAGTGTATTTTATGCTGCAGCTAAGGGGGCGTGTCTCAGCTCTCCCTATCACAGCTCAGGAGGCAATTGAAGGATAAAACTGAGCATGTGCGGCCTTCTCAGTGACCAGGACAAAGAAACAAGAAAATAAACATACAGCAGGGGGAGCTAGACAGATACATTTTTTTTGAATAACTCAGTAGCTATGCAAATTTTTTAATTACATGCAATTGCAAAAGTATTCAGATCCAGGTGCTGGATTGAAAACTGTAGAATATTTTTTATGGGACAACCCCTTTAAGTATATAGGGTCTGTGTGGTACAAATTCTAAAAAGTCAGCAAATTGTGTCCCTATAGGTTCACGTGTTACGCCTGTGCTCCTCTATATGATCATACAGTGCATTATACCTCACAGATCCCACAGCTTGCAAGATAAGATATATAAGTGCAAAATGATTTTGTATTCAGACAGGATCCATATATTAGTTTGTAACTTCGTACACCACCACACCTCATGTGTATGAGGCCTTAGGGGGACCCTGTACAGGTTGTGAAAACTGCGGCTCTGGGCCTGAATTTTCTCTCATGCTGAATTTATCTGTGTATCTCTGGAGTGATGAGTATAGCTTTTTATAACTTTCCTGACAGATAAGTTTAGAGTATTATTTAGGCCTCCTGCACACGAACGTGTGCCCCCTGTGGCCGTGCTGCGGCCCGAAAAATGCGGGCCGCAATGCACGAACACCGTCCGTGGGGCAGCCGCAGCGGATTGTGGTCCCATTCACTTTAATGGGTCCGTGATCCGGCTGTTCTGCAAAAAGATAGGACATGTTCTATCTTTTTGCGGAACGGAAATACGGGACAAAACCCCATGGAAGCACTTCGTAGTGCTTCCATAGGGTTCCGTTCCGTTCTTCCATTCCGCATCTCTGGATTTGCGGACCCATTGAAGTGAACAGAACGGTGCCCTTGTATTGTGGATCTACAAATGTGGTCTATAATACGGTAACGGGACACCTACGGCCGTGTGCAGGAGGTATCCAGGGTTTGAAGGGACAGAGTGCCAATTGAACTGTTCATTATGCACAGATCATCAGTTGATGCCCCCAGTGGTGTTTACAAGCTATTTTCCCTATGTGACATGAACAGTATAAATTAGCTTCATAGATAGTCAATCAACTTAGGCCAGGTTTACTGTACATCGGCTTTAAAGGGAACCTGTCTCGCTGAACATGACACCCCACGGACCCTCCAACTTATAATGGGTCCCACTGGGTTCTATCATAGTGCCTGGCATTTTACTGGAAAAAAAGCATGGCATGCTGCACTACTTTTAAGCAGTTGACAGAAACTTCTGATGCAAATGTGGACCTCATCTAATCAGTATGATATGGTATTGTATTGGGAAGGGGGGGGGACCTGGCATTAACCCATACAAGCATGTTTAGAATATACAGACTCCCTGTGGATGTTGCTCCGGCTCAGTATGTAGCTCAGCTTGCCATGGTTCAAGCCAGCACTATACTGCCATACTCATCAGCCATTTGAGAAGCCCAAATGATACAAGTTTTTTTTTTTGTTACGTTTATATAGACTTTACTTTAATCTTGTTGCTTATGCTACTAACAATTAATATATGGAATATGATATTAAACTAGAAGAGTCGATGACTGCTCAGAGGCAAATGACCTCTATGGCGTGAATATTTCCAATTATGGGACTGGCACAAATGACTGGGTATAAGACATATTCTTAAGTGTTGATAAGCTATGGTGACAGAGCATTAAATGTTGGTAACTGGACTCACCGCCCTTCTGCTACCGATAGATTACAGTCTGAATGCATCTGCGTGTCACTCTGTAACCTTAGCTTGATTTCCTGTAAATTAATTTTAATCAGCAGTTGGCAGGCCTCCCAAAGTCAAACATTTTCCCCAATCCTTTAATTATACATGAAAGCAGAGGACACATTGATGCATTTATTAAAATGGAAAACTAATGTGGTTTTTCATCCTTTATTATATCTCGAATAATCTCAGATTTTTTTTAAAAAAAATTTGATTTTGCAGTAACCATACTATTAATGGATTTGGGGGAAAAAATTCAGCAGTAACATTTACCATTGATAACTGTGGGACTAAAATTGTGCAAAATGCTTTGCAGATTTGGGATTAGAATGTTGTTTTTAGAACGGTCCATAGGCAAGTAAACATTCACTTAGGTAAAACAGACTATGTTTCTGGTCTGTGTTATACGGTCTTATGTTTCTAATATCATTGTATGACTGTATGTTGTAATATGATTGATATTGTAAGGGACTCACTTATTGGCCCAGATTTACTTATCATGTCTAATGTGTTTGATGCTGGATAATAACTCTGGCTCATCCTTAGATTGTCTAATCTAATTTATGCTGCTTATTATTTAGTTTAGTTTATGCAGAAAATTTGTACAAATGCCATGAAAATCTATCCCAATGCTCCAAAATTCTGTCTTCATGCACCAAAAAAAAAAATCTGTCTCTATTTGCGAGAATTCTACCCACCAAAAACTTTACACCAACTCTAAATTGATCAAATATGCGCCACTTTTCTGTACCGAAAATGTGGATTTCAGCTTCATAAATGTACCTAAGAGGTAGACAAAAGCTGACCATAACCACATTCTCTTTTACCACAGGGAAATGTTGAGGACGTCTGAAAAAGTCATTTGTTTGTTTTATTATCTGAATAATAAATGAGGGGCATATCTCTCGGCAATGGAGTGAGATGCACCTACTGTAATTTATTTAGAGGCAGGCGTATCTCTGCCCCCCGCTAGAAACTGAAGTCTACACCAGCTATAAGCTGGCATAAGCTTCAGCTATAACTTATGCCAAACTGGTGAAAGTTATAGTAAATCCATCAGGCCGCGTGAAACCCTTCTCCTCCCGCAAAGCTCCATCCCTTTTCTCGGCACTCCGAAAAAGCGCCAAGAAGCTTAAAAAGTCGCAATTTATGTTGCACATATGGCATGCACTATAATAGCTACAAAAGTAGTGGAAATACATTGATAAATGTCCCTCAATGTGTATAAAATGAGATGTGTGAAAAAACTGTACGAAAGTAGGACACTTCACATAGTCAATGTGGGACATTGTCTCTATATTTTTCTGTACTTGTATGTTTATTAAGTATGTTTAAAGATAAAGAAATATTCCATTAAGGCTCTGTTCATGTCATATTAAATATTTGGCTCGCATGCCAGTAAAATCTCATAACGAATATATACTGTAGAAAATAAACCCTCGACATATGCCACACAATAATATATGTAGCTGAGTCAGAAAGCGCGATATATACTGCGCTAGTGAGATAATATGGTGATGAATCATTTTTTATATTACTTTTTTACTGTTGTGGATATTGGTTTCTGTGATGGTTAACTATTCACACATGCACTTTGCATAATGAAAAATGGGAGAGGGATATCTACCGTATATGGGCACCGTACACCGTTACATGGTTGTGAAAGGTGAGGGTTACCTGATGAAATGTTGCCCTTTTTACAGATGCACCAGCAATAATGAAGAGCAACATTTTTTCGACATGTTCCTGTCATGCTGTGATCTATAATACTTGTGGACTTTGGGGCTTGCAACCCAATTTTCACAAGCACAGTGAGACTGTATTACGATGCTGAATTTCAGCTATGTTGTATCCCTCTTGAAGTAATAATTTTGGCACACCTTTTCTTAGAACTCTCCAGTGTTCCCCTGTTATTCTTGGAGGAAATGTTTGAATAAACCGACAACTGGGTGTTATCATTCCATTTATTGATAGGATGTGCCAGCACTGATTGGACAGTGTCTCACTGTGTAGCGACATGCTCTATAAAAAAAAAAAAAAAAGGGAACTTAAATGTATTCCTATATTTTCAGAAGAAATAACAGTGGAATAATACAATGAAGACTTCTAGGAAAAGAAGCTCCAGAATTATTTTATGTGGAAATCATGTTATATGCTAAAAAAAAAAGACTTGTCAGGATAGTGACCGGATAGGGGATAACTATTAGATCAGTGGGGGTTTGAGAGAAGGGACCTGCAACGATCATGAAGGGGCCCCCAAATTGAATGGAATGACCAGTAAAGTACTTGGCTATATCCGGCAGTCCCACAGAAATTAATGGATCAGCATGACGGCTCCACTGATCTAATACTTGGCAGATTGCCCAGGATGGCAACATGATTTTGATTGGTGTTGCCACTGCCTGGGTTTGGAGGGAGAGACTACAATACCTCATCATTGAAGCTTAAAGATCATTGGTTTCCCGCCCACCCACCCCTTTTTGTTGTTGTCACTTTTTTGGTGACCTGGGATGTGTTGATTTATGTAAATAGAGCTATGTTTAAATAGAGCTCAAGCTTATGGCCCGAGGCCAAAAATATAATTTTTTCCAATTAACAATTAAACTGTCTTGTGTTTTTTTATTACATTTTATAACTGGTTATTGGCAGGGTAAGAGGTATGACCTATGATCCCATATTGAACAATGTCACCTCCTGGATGAACCTATTTACCTGTAAGGGTATGACAACACAGTGCAGTCGTGTTGCAGTTGTGTCTTATAGGCTGCAGTGGCCCCTAAGTAAACTGAGGACCGCACTGTTTAGTTGGTCTGCATTGTTAATGGTTGCGTGGTATCGCGAGTGGCAATCATGTCATGGCCACCCCATGGAAACCTTATACCTGCATCCTCTACCCTTTTTAAGCAGTAGCTGGTAGCTGGAAATAAATGGATAAAGGAAGTAAAAAAAAGTGGAAAGTGAACTGTTAGAAACAGTAAAAAAAAAAAAAAATTGAGGATCTATGCCCAGCATATGCCTGACTTCTTTCCTGGAAGAGGGAGAGGTTTAGTTGGCAATTACATATAGGCGCGGAACTTTGATTTGGTGCCAGTGTTAGTCCTTTGTGACCTTCGGCAGTGCGCATCATGTCCTCGAAGTTGGAAAAGTCAGCATGTGTCTATTGACCTGGTGATTTGCAATATTTTTTTCATATGCTATTATTGGTAAGCTGTTGAAAATGTGTCATTCTGATGTTATGGGCATTATGAATATAGTCAGGCTGTTTCACAAATGAATTGTGTGGTGTCTCCGTATAGCACTGAGTTTTATAGTGCTAGAAATGTTTCTCAATACAGCATCTTGATGTAAAACGGTCAAATGTATGTGCTTCTATTAAATTCGACAGACATTGTGCAAAGTAAGTATTGACAGACAAGCACCATAAACTTCAATGAGTGCCATAATTTGACTCTACTGCTCTAAGCTACTGTAGAGCTGTCACACAGCCATGTGTGGTCCATGTTGTCACGGAAGGTGAGGGAAGGGAAGCAAACCAAACACAACAAAATTACAGGCTAGGCCCCACAGCTAGGGAACAGGGAAAGGTCACCTCCTAACTATCTCTGAGGCTTTACCCGACTGCTACCAACATGAACAAATCTCGATGGTAAAAGTGTTCATGCACTCGAACCTAAGCCCTGCTGCAACTGATACAAACCCTCAGCGAGGGAGCAGGTGAAAAGACAACCGGTTCCTTGCACAGAATGAAGGAACCCGCGTCTACCTAAGGCCTAGCCAGAACAAACAACAGAAGGGAAGGAAGGGAAGAAAGGAGGACTTAACTGAAGATGAACTGGGAGAAGGAGATTCACAAAACACAGCAGAGAACTCCAGGAGAAACTATAAACCGCAAGGGCTAAAGTGAGAGACAGGTATAAATAGCATCACTAACAAACTAATGAGCAGAACCTGTGAGGAGGTGGGATCCTGCCCAAAGCCACAACAAAGCAATCTGTCAGATAGATTCATGTGCAGCAAGTCTGACAGATATGCTCAGATCACTCACAGGGCAGGGCATGACACCTGTTCAGCATCCCACTGCAAATCAGTACATTGGAAAGGGGTTAAACATATATTTTTATATGATAATGTGCATTTCTGTGTATTTATGTACTAGGTGTTAATAGGCCATATTCACAGATACGGCTGGGGTTACCCACTCTAAATAGAGTAAAGGAGTGAGAAGATAAGTTTGAACCAGTGATAAGAACAGATTCACAATGTGATAGCTGACAGAAAAACCAGCCCTGGATTATGCATCAGCCAGGGCCAGTCCAGAAAAGAAGTTTTCTTGAAATTCAAGATAAAAAGAGAGAGAAGTGAAGAGAATAAGTTCTGCAGAGGTGAACTGTGTGGCGAAAATAACCTCACCACTGGGTTTTGGAGGGGCCTGTTTGCCAGCCTCTTGCCTCAGGATTATGGCCCATGTACTAACTTTGAAGGAGAAGACAGACCGTCCTCACAGCCTAAATCTGTGGAACTTTTTTGGGCAGGAAAGCTATGCTTGCGGTCAGCCAAATGTGACTTCCATTGAATTCGGGAACCCCTGCTCGGATCTGGGTGATTTTTGGATATGTTGTTCACCCAGATCGGAGCTATAAATTATGGGGATATGTGGGGTTTTGAGGTGTTTTCTGTGATTTGGGGAAAAATCGACGCCCTCTCTAGTCATGTCTGTTAAAGGTTTAACCACAGTAGAATAGTTCAAGATGAATTTACGATAGTAGCTGGTAAATCCCTAAAACCGCATAAGCGCTTTCAGATTTTCGGGTCGTTCCCAGTCCAACACCGCACAGACTTTTCTCGGGATCCATATGAAAAACCTGAGGATGAGAGCAGGTAACCCAGAAATTGCACTTCCTGAACAGCAAAAACACATTTTTCCATCTTCGCATACAATTTGTTCTCTCTTAGGATCTGTAACACCTGTCTCACATGAATCTGAGTCTCCATGTCTGGAGAATAAATTAGTATGTCATCCAGATATACAACAACAAACCTCCCTACCAGATGATGAAATATGTCATTGACAAAGTGTTGAAAAACCACTGGAGCATTGGTTAACCTAAAAGGCTTAACCAGATTCTCAAAATGACCCTCAGGGGTATTGAAGGCCGCCTTGCATTCGTCCCCCTTTTTGATCCTTACCAAATTATATGCCCCCCTCAGATCCAATTTAGAGAAAACCTTGGCACCGACAATTTGATTAAACAAATCTGGAATCAAAGGAAGGGAGTAAGGATCACGGACGGTAATATGGTTGAGCTCACGGAAGTCCAGACATCGTCTAAGGGTACCATCCTTTTTTTTTTTTTTTTTTTTACAAAGAACAACCCAGCAGCCACTGGGGATTTGGATGGTCTGATATGACCCTTCGCCAAGCTCTCGGTGATATACTCTTGTATAGCCTTTCTTTCGGGCTCCGAAAGATTATACAACTGAAATTTGGGCAGTTTAGCTCCAGGAATAAGATTGACGGGACAATCATACTCCCGATGCGGGGGTAACTCCTGGTTACCACTCTCAGAAAACACAATGAACGAGGGTACAGTTTTAATGGTGACCACAGAGAAAGACGCATTAAGACAGTTGTCCATGCAAAAATCACTCCAATCGAGAATCTGTCTCGCTTGCCAGTTGACGGTTGGGTTATGTTTGCTTAACCATGGTAAACCCAAAACCATCGGAACAGGCAGACCCTCCAAAACATAACATGAGATAGATTCCTGATGGAAATCCCCTACTCTTAAATGGATGTCATTTACTACCTGCAACAGGCATTTTTGAGTAATAGGTAGAGTTGAGCGGACACCTGGATGTTCGATTTCGACGGGTTCGGCCAAACTTTACAAAAAAGTTTGAGTTCGGGACCCGAACTTGACCCAAACTTTACTCCGAACACGAACCCCATTGAAATCAATGGGGACCTGAACTTTGGAGCACTAAAATGCCTCTAAAAAAGTCATGGAAAGGGCGAGAGGGCTGCAGAGGGCAGCAACATGTAGTTAAGAGCATGGCTAGTGCTCTGCAAACAAATGTGGATAGGGAAATTACATAAAATATGTAAAAATAAAAAATAATAATCTTGATCTAGGAGGAGGAGGTCCATATGGAGTAGGAGGTTGAGGAGGCGGTGGATGTGGCGGTGTTGGTGTTTTTTTGTTTAAATTTGGGTAGACCCCAAAACATTGGGAAATATAAAAAATAAAACAAAGAGAAAGTGCGCTAGAGTACAACAATGGCTGGGTGAGGCCGGTATACATGTCTATTCTGCACAAGGTATGGACAAGTCCTGTGGGATCCCTGCCTGATTCATTTTAATGAACGTGAGCTTGTCCACATTGGCTGTGGACAGGCGGCTGTGCTTGTCTGTGATAACAGCCTCCCGCAGACCTCCCTGCAGGCCATGTGCCCAATTTGGAGACCCAGAAGTTAAAGGGGGCAGACCAATCAGTCAATACGTGTAGGTGTGTGCACACATACTGCTTAACCATGTTGCATGTCCCTGTGACGTCCACAATCTAATTGGATATCTTCTCTATCAACTTTCGATGTTCTTTTATGCGCCTACCATGATGATCACGGGTAATGGGGAATAAGGGTTCCATGCAGGAAAGGGAGCGTGAGAAAGGGATACCACATCCAAAGGAGGTCAATGGCTGAAATGTGATTGAGCGAAAATGTGGGATAAGTTGTTAAAGCAGAAGAATCGAATGAAAGGAGGGTGCGCGCGTCAATTAAAGACAAATTTTAGAAATTTAAGTCCCTGTCACCTATGCAGAGCAGGGGTTTTTCATCTGCAAAAATGAGTTAATGACACCCACCAATGGAATAGACGATTTTACAAAAATTTGTTCCCTGTCACCTATGCAGAGCAGGGGTTTGAATGCGGCAAAAATGGTAAAATGTCACCTGAGAATGTAACAGATGATTTTTTGAAATTAAGGTCCCTGTTACCTATGCATAGCAGGGGTTTATTCACGACAAAAATGGTAAAATGTCACCCAAGAATGTAACAGATGCTTTTGCACCCTGCTCCCTCTTTTGCTATGCTGGTGCCTCTGTGCGACCACCGCCTCTTCCTACAAACTGCACACGTCACTCGCATGACCTTCATTCCATGTGGGGTCTAGTACCTCATCATCCTCCATATCATCTTCCACCCACTCTTTATCCCTGCCCTCCTTGTCGGTCTGCAGACTGCAGAAAGCCGCAGCAGTTGGCACCTGTGTTTCGTCATCATCAGAGACGTGCTGCGGTGGTCTTCCCATATCCTTATCCTGAAACATAAGTGGTTGGGCATCAGTGCACTCAATCTCTTCCACTTCAGGTGCAGGGCTATGTGGATAGCCCACAGAAACCCTGCCAGCAGAATCATCTAAAAGCATAAGAGACTGCTGCATGACTTGGGGCTCAGACTGCCTGCCTGATTTGCAAGGGGGTGAGTTGAAAGACAGATGGTCATGGGCTGTAGGTGCCAACTCTGATCTTTCAGCAGGGGACTGTGTGGGAGACAATGTGAAGAAAATGGAGGCACTGTCAGACCCCCAATCTACTATAGTCTGTACTTGTTCTGGCCTCACCATTCGTACTGTGCTAAATGCAGTGAAGGCCGCAAATGTACTTTCTAGCGCAAAAGATGAGAATTTGTCACCCAACAATGTAACAGACGAATTAGTGAAATGTATTTCCTTGTCCATTAGGTAGACCAGGGCTATATCAAAGCCAAAAATTGGTAAATTTCACTCGACAATGTAAAAGACACATTTTTTAAATGTTTTTTTCCTGTCCACAATGTAGAGCAGGGGTATATCACAGCTAAAAATTGGTGAATTTCACCCAACAATGTAATAGACGAATTAGTGAAAAGTATTTCCCTGTCCATTAGGTAGAGCAGGGGTATATCACAGCCAAAATTTGGGAATGTCACCCAACAATGTAACAGATGAATTAGTGAAATGTATTTCCCTGTCTGCTAGGTAGAGCAGGGGCATATCACAGCCAAAAATTGGTAAATTTTACCCGACAATGTAACAGACGAATTAGTGAAATGTATTTCCCTGTCCAATAGGTAGAGCAGGGGTATATCACAGCCCAAAATTTGGGAATGTCACCCAACAATGTAACAGACAAATTAGTGAAATGTATTTTGCTGTCCACTATGTAGAGCAGGGGTATATCACAGCCAAAAATTTGGGATATGTCACCCAACAATGTATCAGACAAATTAGTGAAATGACTTAAAATAACATAAAATACTTAAAAAAAAATAATAAAATCTTGATCTAGGAGGTGGAGGTCCATATGGAGTATGAGGTTGAGGTGGAAGCACCAGTGGAGGAGGATGAGGTACCCAACACTGGTTTAAATTTTTTTTTTTGTTTAAATTAGGGTACTCCCCAAAACATTGGAAAATATACAAAATACAACAATGAGAAAGTGTGCTGGAGTATAACAATGGCTGGGTAAAGCCGCAATACATTTCTATTCTGCACAAGGTATGGATAAGTCCTGTGGGATCCATGCCTGGTTCATTTTAATGACCGTGAGCTTGTCCACATTGGCTGTGGACAGGCGGCTGCGCTTGTCTGTGATAACGCCCCCTGCGGTGCTAAACACACGTTCAGATAATACACTGGCTGCAGGGCAGGCCAGCAACTCCAAGGTGTAAAGGGCAAGCTCAGACCATGTGCCCAATTTGGAGACCTATCAGTCAGTATGTGTAGGTGTGTGCACACATACTGCTCCACCATGTTGCTGAAATGCTGCCTCCTGCTTTTCCACATTGGAGTTCCACCTTGTGGGCACGTCGCATATGAGGCGGTGATCGGGAAGGCCGAAGTTACGCTGCAGCGCTAAAAGGTAAGCAGCAGGGTGAGAACGCCGAAAACGCGCACAGACGGCCCGCACTTTCTGCAGCAGCTCTGACATATTGGGGTAATTTTTAAGGAATTTCTGTGCCACCAAATTCAGCACATGCGCCAGGCAAAGGATGTGCATCTAACCGGCTAGGCCCAGAGCTGCTAAGAGTTTTCACCCATTATCGCACACCACCAGGCCGGGCTGGAAAAGTAGTGGCGGCTGGGATCGACGTACTGTGGGACAGCCACCGCCATAAGGCTTTTAAAACTCTTCGTCTCCACCAGACAGAATGACAGCATTTCAAAGGCCAGTAATTTTGAAATGCTGGCATTCAGGGACAGAGATCGCGGGTGGGTAGGGGGGTACTTCTTCTTTCGCTCCAGTGTTTGAGAGATAGACAGCTGAACGCTTCCATGGGACATTGTGGAGATGCTTGGTGACCCAGGTGGTGGTGTTGCTGGATGAGGGGGGATGAAGAGGCCGAGACTGCAGCAGAAGAGGAAGCAGGAGGAGCCAGAGACCTTTCTTGTTTTTTGAGGTGTCTACTCCACTGCAGCTCGTGCTTTGCACTTAGATGCCTGGTTATGCAGGTTGTGCTCAGGTTTAGAACAAACCTTTCATGCCTCGCTTCAGGCTCTGATTACACAGTGTGCAAACCACTCCTGTCTTGTCGTCAGCACATTGTCTGAAGAACTGCCACACCAGGGAACTCCTTGGAGCTGGCTTTGGTGTGCTCGGTCCCTTGCTGCGGTGGGCAGTAGAAGGCGTACTGTCTAGGGGACGGCCGCTCTGCTTTTGCACCCTGCACCCTCTTCTGCTGTGCTGGTGGCTCTGTGCGACCACCGCCTCTTCCTCCGAACTAGACAGGTCACTCACATGACCTTGATTTTGTGGGGGGTTGAGGACCTCATTGTCCTCCACATCATCTTCCACCCAGTTTTTACCCCTGTCCTCCTTGTGGGTCTGCACACTTTCGAAAGCCACAGCAGTTGGCACCTGTGTTTCGTCATCATCCGAGACGTGCTGCGGTGGTCTTCCCATGTACTTATACTGAAACATAAGTGGTTGGGCATCGGTGCATGCAATCTCTTCTACTTCTGGGGCAGGGCTATGTGGATGGCGCTGGGAAACCCTGCTAGCAGAATCATCAAAAAGCAGAAGAGACTGCTGCATGAATTGGGGCTCACACTGCTTGGCTGATTTGCAAGAGGGTGAGGTGAAAGACCGATGGCCATGGGTTGCAGGTGCCAAATCTGATCTTTCAGCAGGAGACTGGGTGAGAGACAATGTGAAGGAACTGGAGGCACTGTCAGCCACCCAATCTACAATCACCTGTACGTGTTCTGGCCTCACCATTCGTAGAGCCGCATTAGGCACGACCAAATAACGCTGAAGGTTCTGTCGCCTACTCGCACCGGAGGAAGGTGTTTCACTTGTGCGTGCAGCTGGCACAGATCGATAACGTCCTCTCCCTGCAACAGGAGCTCCACCAACACCAGCAGCACTATGACCGGGGCCACGTCCCTTATTTGACGCTCTCTTCATTCTTTGCGTTCACCAACCAAACTAACAGATGGTTTATGTCAGACGACAATGTAACTGCCAATAGTCAACAATAAAGTTGACTGACAGTAAGGCAGTGCCGGTATCATAGAGAGGAAACATTTCTTAAGTTCACATAACAGTGTGACAGGCGAATTTTATACAATTACTTCACGGTCACAAAAAACATTAGTTTGTCAACCAACAATGTAACAGCGGTATTGACTGGTTGTATTGGACTGTCACAAATGCCGCAAAGGCCGCAAATGTAGTTTCTTGCACAAAATGGGTGTTTTTTTAAAACCATAATATAACAGCAGTATTTAACTCTTGTATTGGACTGTCACAAATACAGCAAAGGCCCCAAATGTAGTATCTAGGACAAAATGGGTATTTTTTTAAAACCAAAATATAACTGCTGTATTTAAAGCTTGTATTGGACTGTCACAAATGCTGCAAAGGCCCCAAATGTAGATTCTTGCACAAACTGGGTGTTTAAAAAATATATATACATATATAACAGCGGTATTTAACGCTTGTATTGGACTGTCACAAATGCAGCAAAGGCCCCAAATGTAGGGTCTTGCACAAAATGGGTGTTTTTTTTTAAACCATAATATAACAGCAGTATTTAACGTTTGTATTGGACTCTCAGGAATGCAGCAAAGGCCCCAAATGTAGTATCTAGAACAAAATGGGTGTTTTTTTTAAACACCAGAATATAACTGCAGTATTTAAAGCTTGTATTGGACTGTCAGAAATGCAGCAAAGACCCCAAATGTAGGGTCTTGCACAAAATGGGTGTTTTTTTTAAACCAGAATATAACAGCAGTATCTAACGCTTGTATTGGACTGTCACAAAGATAGCAAAGGCCGCAAATGTATTATCTTGCACAAAATGTTTTTTGTTTTTTTTTAACCAGAATTTAACAGTGGTATTTAACGCTTGTATTTGACTGTCACAAATGCAGCAAAGGCCCCAAATGTAGTGTCTTGCACAAAATGGGTGTTTTTTTTAAAACCAGAATATAACAGCGGTATTTAACGCTTGTATTGGACTGTCACAAATGTAGTGCAGGGCGCAAATGTACTTTTTAGCAAAAAAAAATAATTTGTCCCCCACAGAATCTAACAGATAGATTTACTTGGATTGCACTTTACAGAAAAAAAATTGAATATGTCACCCCCTGGGTCCCTAAACTCACAGAATGATTCCCTATATTATTTTGTGTTCCCCTGGCATATATGCAGTGCAAATGCACTTAAAAAATGGGTATATGTTGCCCACTGAACTAAAAGAACTTGGTTAAATTATTGTCCCTGGCACATATGCATTGCTGGTGCACTAAACTTGCGCAAAATGGCCGCCGCCGTCAATGGGCTCAGGGAAGGATAAAAAAATGTTGCACTGCACCCACAAAACAAAATCGCTGTAGATCGCAGAGCTAGCAACAAGTTCTGATAACAGATTATTTCCTATTCTCTCCCTCACAGCAGCAGCATCCTATCCCTACACTAGTAAGAGCTGAGTGACGTGTGGCTATGTCATTCCAGCTTATATAGAGGCTGGGTCACAGGCACTGGCCAATCACAGCCATGCCATTAGTAGGCATGGCTGTGATGGCTTCTAAGGGCACACGAGTTAAACACTTGTTGATTGGCTGCTCTGCAGCCTTTCAAAAAGCGCCATTAACTCACTGAACACCGAATTCGAACCCGAACTTTTTTTGAAAAGTTCGGGTTCGGATCCAGGGTCCAAAAATCCTAAAGTTCGGTACGAACCCGAACGTTACAGTTCGGGTTCGCTTAACCCTGATCTGGGGTAATCATTACCTGCTCTTTTTTGTCTTACATTACCTAGCAAATTCTCCCTAAAGAGATTTTTTGCTTGTATATAACCCCTTTTTATCACTTTTTTGTTATATCCCCTCTCCAGAAAGCGTTGTGACAGGTCAGCTGCCTGTCATTCGATCATCGCTTGAACAGAGCCTCCTGGCTCTACAAAACTGACCAATAGGTATTGCTATAGAAACCTGCAGATGGTGAGAGGAGGCGGAATACAATAGGGAGTTGGTAGAGGTAGGCTTCCTGTACATATCGGTACCCAGAAAACCTCCATCCTCAACTTAGATCACAAGGTCAAGAAATTCCACATGGTCCACACTGTACTGCCATGTGAGCTTTATGTTGAGATCATTCTTGTTAAGATCATTCAAAAACTCCTCTAAGTGCGACGTCGATCCCTGCCAGATGAACAAAACGTCATCAATATACCTTGATCACGACACCAAGGCGTCATGACCCCTAGAAATCATGACAATATCTCTTTCCCACAGCCCCAGGAAGAGATTAGCATATAAGGGTGCACAAGTCGCCCCCATAGCCGTCCCCGGAGCTGTAGGAAGAATCGATTCTTGAATGCAAACGCGTTGTGTGTCAACGCAAAATCTAATATAGTCATGATAAGATCAATAAGATCCTTATCAAGACTAGTCATTTACAAAAAGAATCTTGACGCACGCAGCCTGTAGTTGTGCTCGATAGACGTATACAGGGACTCGATGTCGCACGTGACAAGGAGCATGTCCCTCTCCAGATGTACCCGATTCAATCTCCTGATGACATCCGTAGTGTCACGAACAAATGAAGGCAAGGTTTCTACACATTTTTGTATATAAAAATCTACAAAACGGCAGACCGTCTCACACAAGCCACCAATTCCGGATATAATAGACCTAGAATCTTTATGTATTTTGGGAAGTAAATAAAATGTGGGAAGTACCGGGAAATCTGTCACAAAGTCCTCCCACATTTTAGCACTAATAATACCAGTGTTTTATATACTCTTTTTAGTATCATGTCTAATTCCACCTAACTAACAGACGGATAAAACTTATTTTTCTGTGTGACTGGGCTCAGGGCAGGGTAAAAAAAATGTTGCACTGCACCCACAAAACAAAATCGCTGTAGATCGCAGAGTTAACAACAAGTTCTGTCAACAGATTCTTTCCTATTTTCTCCCTCACAGCAGCAGCATCCTATCCCTACACTAGTAAGAGCAGAGTGACGCGCAGCGCTACGTGACTCCAGCTTATATAGAGGCTGGGTCACATGCTGCACTGGCTAATCACGCCATGCCAATAGTAGGCATGGATGCGATGGCTTCTAAGGGCACACGAGTTAAACGCTTGTTGATTGGCTGCCCTGCCCCTTCGGGTTCGCTCAACCCTAGTCATAGGTGCAGAATCAATTGCAAAGATAGAAATGCTTTTCTCTAGTGCACTAGTAGTCAACCCATGAATAATAACAAACTGTCCATCAATCAGGTTGACCTCATCCCCACTGTCGATAAATACCTTGATTTCCACAGTTTTCGAGAAATCAGGTACTACCAGTAAATGACAAAAAGTGAAAAAGTTTTCTTGCTACCCACCCACACCACCAATAGTAATTTGGGGATTAAGCGTTTTGTTTTTAATTACACCTTGACGCTCAATGTACATACAAATATTCACAAATTGTCCCTTTTTTCCACAACAAAAACAGACTCCCTTCATATGATCAGAGCTCTTACCATCAGTCCCAGGAGTAGCTCCCTCCAATTGCATAGGCTCCTCACAAGGCGTAACCACAGGTGTCTCTTTATCATAAGTGTCAATGGAAGCCCCGCCTTATTTGACAGTACGTCCTGAGGGTGAGGACTAGAGTTGAGCGAACACCTGGATGTTCGGGTTCGAGAAGTTCGGCCGAACTTCCCGGAAATGTTCGGGTTCGGGATCCGAACCCGATCCGAACTTCGTGCCGAACCCGAACCCCATTGAAGTCAATGGGGACCCAAACTTTTCGGCACTAAAAAGGCTGTAAAACAGCCCAGGAAAGAGCTAGAGGGCTGCAAAAGGCAGCAACATGTAGGTAAATCCCCTGCAAACAAATGTGGATAGGGAAATGAATTAAAATAAAAATAAAATAAATAAAAATTAACCAATATCAATTGGAGAGAGGTCCCATAGCAGAGAATCTGGCTTCACGTCACCCACCACTGTAACAGTCCATTGTCAGATATTTAGTCCCAGGCACCCAGGCAGAGGAGAGAGGTCCCGTAACAGAGAATCTGGCTTCATGTCAGCAGAGAATCAGTCTGCATATCATAGCAGAGAATCAGGCTTCACGTCAGCCACCACTGTAACAGTCCATTGTCATATATTTAGGCCCAGGCACCCAGGCAGAGGAGAGAGGTCCCGTAACAGAGAATCTGGCTTCATGTCAGCAGAGAATCAGTCTGCATGTCATAGCAGAGAATCAGGCTTCACGTCAGCCACCACTGTAACAGTCCATTGTCATATATTTAGGCCCAGGCACCCAGGCAGAGGAGAGAGGTCCCGTAACAGAGAATCTGGCTTCATGTCAGCAGAGAATCAGTCTGCATGTCATAGCAGAGAATCAGGCTTCACGTCAGCCACCATTGTAACAGTCCATTGTCATATATTTAGGCCCAGGCACCCAGGTAAAGGAGAGAGGTCCCGTAACAGAGAATCTGGCTTCATGTCAGCAGAGAATCAGTCTGCATGTCATAGCAGAGAATAAGGCTTCACGTCAGCCACCACTGTAACAGTCCATTGTCATATATTTAGGCCCAGGCACCCAGGTAGAGGAGAGAGGTCCCGTAACAGAGAATCTGGCTTCATGTCAGCAGAGAATCAGTCTGCATGTCATAGCAGAGAATGAGGCTTCACATCAGCCACCACTGTAACAGTCCATTGTCATATATTTAGGCCCAGGCACCCAGGTTGAGGAGAGAGGTCCCGTAACAGAGAATCTGGCTTCATGTCAGCAGAGAATCAGTCTGCATGTCATAGCAGAGAATCAGGCTTCACGTCAGCCACCACTGTAACAGTCCATTGTCATATATTTAGGCCCAGGCACCCAGGTAGAGGAGAGAAGTCCCGTAACAGAGAATCTGGCTTCATGTCAGCAGAGAATCAGTCTGCATGTCATAGCAGAGAATCAGGCTTCACGTCAGCCACCACTGTAACAGTCCATTGTCATATATTTAGGCCCAGGCACCCAGGCAGAGGAGATAGGTCCCTTAACAGAGAATCTGGCTTCATGTCAGCAGAGAATCAGTCTGCATATCATAGCAGAGAATTAGGCTTCACGTCAGCCACCACTGTAACAGAACATTGTCATATATTTACCAGGCACCCAGGTAGAGGAGAGAGGTCCCGTAACAGAGAATCTGGCTTCATGTCAGCAGAGAATCAGTCTGCATGTCATAGCAGAGAATCAGGCTTCACGTCACCCAACATTGGAACAGTCCATTGTCATATATTTAGGCCCCGGCACCCAGACAGAGGAGATGTTCATTCAACTTTGGGTTGCCCCGCAATATAATGGTAAAATGAAAATAAAAAGAGGATTGAATGAGGAAGTGCCCTGGAGTACAATAATATATGGTTAAGGGGAGGTAGTTAATGTCTAATCTGCACAAGGGATGGACAGGTCCTGTGGGATCCATGCCTGGTTCATTTTTATGAACGTCAGCTTGTCCACATTTGCTGTAGACAGGCGGCTGCGTTTGTCTGTAATGACGCCTCCTGCCAAGCTGAATACACGTTCAGACAAAACGCTGGCCGCCGGGCAGGCCAGCACCTCCAAGGCATAAAAGGCTAGCTCTGGCCACGTGGACAATTTAGAGACCCAGAAGTTGAATGGGGCCGAACCATCAGTCAGTACGTGGAGGGGTGTGCACATGTACTGTTCCACCATGTTAGTGAAATGTTGCCTCCTGCTAACACGTTGCGTATCAGGTGGTGGTGCAGTTAGCTGTGGCGTGTTGACAAAACTTTTCCACATCTCTGCCATGCTAACCCTGCCCTCAGAGGAGCTGGCCGTGACACAGCTGCCTTGGCGACCTCTTTCTCCTCCTCTGCCTTGGCCTTGGGCTTCCACTTGTTCCCCTGTGACATTTGGGAATGCTCTCAGTAGCGCGTCTACCAACGTGCGCTTGTACTCGCGCATCTTCCTATCACGCTCCAGTGCAGGAAGTAAGGTGGGCACATTGTCTTTGTAGCGTGGATCCAGCAGGGTGGCAACCCAGTAGCCGCACACGTTAAAATGTGGGCAACTCTGCTGTCGTTGCGCAGGCACTGCAGCATGTAGTCGCTCATGTGTGCCAGGCTGCCCAGAGGTAAGGACAAGCTGTCCTCTGTGGGAGGCGTATCGTCATCGTCCTGCGTTTCCCCCCAGCCACGCACCAGTGATGGGTCTGAGCTGCGTTGGGTGCCACCCCGCTGTGACCATGCTTCATCCTCATCCTCCTCCACCTCCTCCTCATCCTCGTCCTCCTCGTCCTCCAGTAGTGGGCCCTGGCTGGCCACATTTGTACCTGGCCTCTGCTGTTGCAAAAAACCTCCCTCTGAGTCACTTCGAAGAGACTGGCCTGAAAGTGCTAAAAATTACCCCTCTTCCTCCTCCTCCTCCTCCTCCTGGGCCACCTCCTCTTCCATCATCGCCCTAAGTGTTTTCTCAAGGAGACATAGAAGTGGTATTGTAACGCTGATAACGGCGTCATCGCCACTGGCTATGTTGGTGGAGTACTCGAAACAGCGCAACAGGGCACACAGGTCTCGCATGGAGGCCCAGTCATTGGTGGTGAAGTGGTGCTGATCCGCAATGCGACTGACCCGTGCGTGCTGCAGCTGAAACTCCACTATGGCCTGCTGCTGCTCGCACAGTCTGTCCAGCATGTGCAAGGTGGAGTTCCACCTGGTGGGCACGTCGCATATGAGGCGGTGAGCGGGAAGGCTGAAGTTACGCTGTAGCGCAGACAGGCGAGCAGCGGCAGGATGTGAACGCCGGAAGCGCGAACAGACGGCCCGCACTTTATGCAGCAGCTCTGACATGTCGGGGTAGTTGTGAATGAACTTCCGCACCACCAAATTCAGCACATGCGCCAAGCAAGGGATGTGCGTCAAACCGGCTAGTCCCAGAGCTGCAACGAGATTTCGCCCATTATCGCACACCACCAGGCCGGGCTTGAGGCTCACCGGCAGCAACCACTCGTCGGTCTGTTGTTCTATACCCCGCCACAACTCCTGTGCGGTGTGGGGCCTGTCCCCCAAACATATGAGTTTCAGAATGGCCTGCTGACGTTTACCCCGGGCTGTGCTGAAGTTGGTGGTGAAGGTGTGTGGCTGACTGGATGAGCAGGTGGAAGAAGAGGAGGAGGAAGCTGAGTAGGAGGAGGTGGCAACAGGAGGCAAAGAATGTTGCCCTGCGATCCTTGGCGGCGGAAGGACGTGCGCCAAACAGCTCTCCGCCTGGGGCCCAGCTGCCACTACATTTACCCAGTGTGCAGTTAGGGAGATATAGCGTCCCTGGCCGTGCTTACTGGTCCACGTATCTGTGGTTAGGTGGACCTTGCCACAGATGGCTAGGTGGGAATTTACGCTTTCTCTCAAATGTTTGTGAGATGGAGAGCTGAACGCTTCCGTGTGACATGGTTGAGATGCTTGGTGACGGAGGTGGTGGTGTTGGTGGTACATCCCCTGTTTGCTGGGCGGCAGGTGCCAACGTTCCTCCAGAGGCGGAGGAAGAGGCCGAGGCGGCAGCAGCAGAAGAAGCCGAGGCGGCAGCAGCAGAAGAGGCCGAGGCGGCAGCAGCAGAAGAGGTAGCAGGGGGAGCCTGAGTGTCTTCCTTGTTTTTAAGGTGTTTACTCCACTGCAGTTCATGCTTTGCATGCAGGTGCCTGGTCATGCAGGTTGTGCTAAGGTTCAGAACGTTAATGCCTCGCTTCAGGCTCTGATGGCACAGCGTGCAAACCACTCGGGTCTTGTCGTCAGCACATTGTTTGAAGAAGTGCCATGCCAGGGAACTCCTTGAAGCTGCCTTTGGGGTGCTCGGTCCCAGATGGCGGCGGTCAGTAGCAGGCGGAGTCTCTTGGCGGCGGGTGTTCTGCTTTTGCCCACTGCTCCCTCTTTTGCTACGCTGTTGGCTCGGTCTCACCACTGCCTCTTCCTCCGAACTGTGAAAGTCAGTGGCACGACCTTCATTCCATGTGGGGTCTAGGACCTCATCGTCCCCTGCATCGTCTTCCACCCAGTCTTGATCCCTGACCTCCTGTTCAGTCTGCACACTGCAGAAAGACGCAGCAGTTGGCACCTGTGTTTCGTCATCATCAGAGACATGCTGAGGTGGTATTCCCATGTCCTCATCATCAGGAAACATAAGTGGTTGTGCGTCAGTGCATTCTATGTCTTCCACCGCTGGGGAAGGGCTAGGTGGATGCCCTTGGGAAACCCTGCCAGCAGAGTCTTCAAACAGCGTAAGAGACTGCTGCATATCTTGCGGCTCAGACAGTTTCCCTGGTATGCATGGCGGTGATGTGACAGACTGATGGGCTTGGTTTTCAGGTGCCATCTGTGCGCTTTCTACAGAAGACTGGGTGGGAGATAATGTGAACGTGCTGGATCCACTGTCGGCCACCCAATTGACTAATGACTGTACCTGCTCAGGCCTTACCATCCTTAGAACGGCATTGGGCCCCACCAAATATTGCTGTAAATTATGGCGGCTACTGGGACCTGAGGTAGTTGGTACACTAGGACGTGTGGCTGTGGCATAATGGCCACGTCCTCTCCCAGCACCAGAGGGTCCACTAACACCACCACGACCATGTCCGCGTCCTTTACTAGATGTTTTCCTCATTGTTATCGTTCACCACAACAAAAAAATATTATTTGGCACAATGTATTGAATTCAAATTCAGGTCTTTTTTTTTAAAGACACCTAACACTATCTGGCTATCTATTTAGGTACCGTATTACACTAATACAGGCACAGCAGTAACCACAGATTTAGCTGACTATAAATTTGAGGCCTATTATTTAGGCGCTGGGTGACAGGTATACGTTTACAGACAGAATTAGACTGGGATATGCACAGTAGCGTGTGTGTGAAGTTATTGAGAATGACCCTATGTGCACCTTGAATCTTATATACCCTTTTAGGGATAAATTTAAAGGAGGTCTGATACAGCAGAAACCACTAATTTAGAGAATTGCTAAATTGGGAATTGTATTTCAACCCAGAACAAAAACTGTGCTTTGACGGACACTAAATAACTTGACCAGCTACAGCAATAACAACAGATTTGGATGACTATAAATTTGAGGCCTATTATTTAGGCGCTGGGTGACAGGTATACGTTTACAGACAGAATTAGACTGGGATATGCACAGTAGCGTGTGTGTGAAGTTATTGAGAATGACCCTATGTGCACCTTGAATCTTATATACCCTTTTAGGGATAGATTTAAAGGAGGTCTGATACAGCAGAAACCACTAATTTAGAGAATTGCTAAATTGGGAATTGTATTTCAACCCAGGACAAAAACTGTGCTTTGATGGACACTAAATAACTCGCCCAGCCACAGCAATAACCACAGATTTAGCTGACTACAAATTTGAGGCCTATTATTTAGGCGCTGGGTGACAGGTATACGTTTACGGACAGAATTAGACTGGGATATGGCCAAAAAATAACCACACTATTGATGGTTAAATGCACTTGGTGTGACAGCTTGACCAACCACACTATTGAGGGTTAAATGCACTTGGTGACAGGCTCAGCTTGCCCCTGATGTCGTATATGGCCAAAAAATAACCAGACTATTGATGGTTAAATGCACTTGGTGTGACAGCTTGACCCTGATGTAGGATTTAGCCAAAAATCAACCGCACTATTGAGGGTTAAATGCACTTGGTGACAGGCTCAGCTTGCCCCTGATGTAGTATATGGCCAAAAAATAACCAGACTATTGATGGTTAAATGCACTTGGTGTGACAGCTTGACCCTGATGTAGGATTTAGCCAAAAAACAACCGCACTATTGAGGGTTAAATGCACTTGGTGACAGCTTGTCCCTGATGTAGTATATGGACAAAAAATAACCACACTATTGATGGTTAAATGCACTTGGTGTGACAGCTTGACCCTGATGTAGGATTTAGCCAAAAAAACAACCACACTACTGAGGGTTAAATGCACTTGTTGGCAGCTTGTGCTGGCGCACCACAAGACACAAAATGGCCGCCGATCACCCCAGAAAAAAGTGACTGAAAAACGCTCTGGGCAGCCTAAAAACAGTGAGCAATTCAATAGCAGCAGTTCAATCATCCACAGCTGCAGATCGATCTCTGAATGAAGTCTTTTGGAGGAGTTAATCACTGCCTAATCTTGCCCTAACGTCGCAGCTGCAACCTCTCCCTATACTGATCAGAGCAGAGTGACGGGCGGCGCTATGTGACTCCAGCTTAAATAGAGGCTGTGTCACATGCTGCACTGGCCAATCACAGCCATGCCAATAGTAGGCATGGCTGTGATGGCCTCTTGGGGCAAGTAGTATGACACTTGTTGATTGGCTGCTTTGCTATCTTTTTCAAAAAGCGCCAAGAAACACCGAACCCGGACTTTTACGAAAATGTCCAGGTTCGGGTCCGTGTCACGGACACCCCAAAATTCGGTACGAACCCGAACTATACAGTTCGGGTTCTCTCATCCCTAGTGAGGACCCTTAGATCTCCCCCTCAGGCGTCTATCCAGACGTACAGCAAGGGACATAGCTGCTTCCAATGATGGTTTTTCATGAAAGGCCAACGCGTCCTGCAGCCTCTCAGATAGACCCTGACAGAACTGGCTACGGAGAGAGCAGGATCATTCCACTCCGTATCCGTAGCCCATCTCCTAAATTCAGAGCAATAGATTTCTGCGGAGCTCTCTCCCTGTCATAAACCACGTAACTTGGTCTCAGCCTGAGAGATCCGATCTGGGTCATCATAAATAAAGACCCAAAGCTCTAAAAAATTCATCTACCGACTGGAGGGACGGAGATCCAGTCGGCAGAGAAAAAGCCTAAGACTGTGCATCATCCTTGAGCAAAGAAATGATCATAACCACACATTGACACATCCCCAGAAGAGTATGGACGCAGCTTAAAGTACAACTTACAAGATTCCCTGAACCGAATGAAATTGTCACTACCCCTCAAAAATCTGTCCGGGAGCGCAATCTTAGGTTCAGGGCAGGTCTGATACCCACCATCGGAACCAGCCGCCTGTGGTCTCTGAATCCGTAAGACTGTCGCGCGGAGGTCAGCTACCTCCAATGAGAGCCCCTGCAGATGTTCGACCAGTGCAGACATAGGATCCATAGCTGCACTGACCTGAGCAAAAAGGCACTAGGCAAGATGGGTGCATCACTTCATCTGCCTCTCTTCTTACCCTGATGCGCTCATCACTCTGGAACAGGGTAAATCTGGACTCATCAGACCACATGACCTTCTTCCATTGCTCCAGAGTCCAATCTTTATGCTCCCTAGCAAATTGAAGCCTTCTACTGTTGTTTTTCTTCAATTCGATTTCACCAAACGTTTTAAGTGATCGCCGATCACGATCATTCACAATTTTTTTCCTGCCACATTTCTTCCTTGAATACGATGGGTCCCCACTATCCTTCCTGTTTTTAATAATGCGTTGGACAGTTCTTAACCCAATTTTTGTCGTTTCTGCAATCTCCTTAGATGTTTTCTCTGCTTGATGCATGCCAATGATTTGACCCTTCTCAAAATGACTAACATCTTTTCCACGACCACGAGATGTGTCTTTCGACATGGTTGTTTAAGAAATGAGAAGCAACTCATTGCACCAGTTGGGGTTAAATAACTTGTTGCCAGCTGAAAGATAATCGCCCATGCAGTAATTATCCAATAGGAGGCTCATAACTATTTGCTTAGTTAAATCCAGGTGGCGACTTTTTGGGGGGACAGGCAGTGTATGACTGATACTTCTATGAGTTTTGTTTTTTGTTACAGACAAAAAACTAATTGCTGCCGGACCTGAAGCTAATCAACAGTCAATATAAACATTTTATGTGGTTAAAAAACAAATATTGTTGTATAATGAATTTTAATAAGCCTATAACTTTAAAGAATTCGACCCGAATTCATCACTGTGAGATTCTGGAGACATTTATGACATATCCTATGGACATACCACAAATGTCCCAGATAAGAATACCCCTTTGAATTATGGCACAATGCCTATAATATGGAATAAGTATAAGGGAAAGACATTTTGCATCTACTCCTTTTTATGGGTTAAATCACATAAAATATCTCCTAAAAGGCCTTGAGTTATCAAAATTCTTGATGAGTCCTGCAACACTGGAAGAAGTATTTAATTTATGACGAGGCCCAGGCTCCTTTCAGTGGTCAGCCCCTGTCTGGCTCTGGGAGAAGCAGGGATAGGTTGATTACAGAAAGGAGTGGAGCTTGGGGGAAACAAGAGCAAGTTTGATGCCCCCCTTTATACCACAAGCCAAATTTACATATTAAGAAAATGTATGATCGTTCAGATCAACAAAAGAAAAACAGCATTTTAACCAGGAGAACTACAGCTATGTGTCTATGCAAACAGTTGGACATGGAGGTCGATGGTGACAGATTCTCTTTAGCTCTTTAAGTACCTGTCCCATTTTTGGTTTTGCATTTTTATCCTTTTCTCCCCACGTTCCAATAGCCATAACTTTTTAAAGTTTCCGTTCATATAGTCACATATGGGGTTATTTTTTGCAGAATAAGTTGTATTTTTTAAAGGGCACCGTTTAATTTACCATGTCTGTTGTAGAAAAATGGGGAAAAAATTATTTGTGGGGTTAAACTGAAAAAACAAAAACAACATTTTGTCAATGTTTTTAGGGTTTGACATTACAGTATTCACTAAAAATGACATGGCGTCCTTATTCTGTGGCTCAATATGAATACAGTGATACCAAACTTGTATACTTTTCTTTTGTTTTACTACTTTTAAAAAAATACTAATCTTTGAAAAAATCTAAATTTTCTTTGCATCACCATTTTCTGACATCATAACTTTTTTAGATTTCCGTCCACAGGGCTGTATGAGGGCATTTTTTTTTTGCTGGACCATTTTGCTGGAGTTTTTATTGGAACTATCTTTTGTGGTACGTACAACTTTTTGATCACTGTTATTCAACTTTTAGGGGGAAAAGGTGACTAAAAATGATGAATCATGTGTTTTTCAATTTTTTTATTTTAATATCGTGTTGACCGCACAGGACATTTTTGGATGCAATATGTTTAGTTTTTATTATTTATATTTTTTTATATGTAAAATTGGGAAAGAGGGTGATTTAAACTTTTAATATATTATTTTGTTTTTGTTTTGTTTTTGTTTTTTACTTTTTTTAAACTTTTTTAATAATAACCCCCTCAGAGGGCTAGAACCTGGGGTCTTTTGATCCCTTGTCCCATTTACCCTAATAGAGATCTTTAAGGGTGAAAGGCATTATATTGCACTCCCTACTGATCTTTACCTCGTGCACAGCTTAGCAGGTAGCTTACCATGGCAGGCTGGGGAAGCTTCAGAAGCGTCCAGGCTGCCATGGTAACCGATTTAAGCCCAGCCATTTCACTGCGGAGACTTCAATCAGAAGGCAGAGAGAGCCACATCCCTCTGCCTTACCTCACAGATGCCACAATCACTGTTGATCGCAGCATTTGAGGGATTAAATGATGGAGTTTGGCGTGATTGGCGTTCATCGTCATTGCGGCTGTGTGCCTGCTGTATTATACAGCCAGCACCCACAGCATATGGAGTGGGTTCACCTCAGCCACCGTGGTGTACCGGTACATCACGGTGCCTGAAGGGGTTAAGCTTTTTTCTTTTATTATGCAGGAATGAAATTAGTTTTCACATCAGTGAAATATGACTTGTCATTTAACACCTGGTGTGCTTTTTTTTTTAAATAGGAGAAAATGTTTCTAAGCTAGCATTTTATGTGTGATATTTTGCATTTGTGCATTATGTTTCCTATTAATCAGAGTCCACGTGATACTTGCTAACAAAGCTTACTGTCACAGCAGAGAAACTGGAACAAAAATCTATGAATTAGTCAAATAAAAAATTCTCATGCTGCCATCACACCTGTTTACAGGCTGCTGCTTTTAGCATAATTTCCACTGGTGGAACTCACAGTCCTACAGTCACATCCTGAAAATCTACTGTATATGATAATCAGAGACCAAACAGCTCGGACTGTGACGGTCACTGATGATATCATAAATCAGTATTGTTGACTTAGTTAAAAAAAAAAAGATAAAATCTAACATTTCTAAATTATCTACAATCATTTTAAGATCCAAAGGATACCTGTCAATAGAAATGTCTTTATTAGGCTACTTTCACACTAGCGTTCTGCTGTCCTTCAAACGGAGCTCACGAGCGGAGCAGAACGCTTCCGTCCAGCCCTGATGCAGTCTGAATGGATGCGGATCCGCTCAGACTGCATCAGTCTGGCGGCGTTCAGCCTCCGCTCCGCTCGCCTCCGCACGGCCAGGCGGACAGCTGAACGCTGCTTGCAGCGTTCAGCTGTCCGCCTGGCCGTGCGGATCCGTCCAGACTTACAATGTAAGCCAATGGGAACGGATCCGCCTGAAGATGACACCATATGGCTCAGTCTTTCGCACTTAGAAATTTTTCTAAGTTATTAATGCAGACGGATCCGTGCTGAACGGAGCCTCCGTCTGCATTAATATGATCGGATCCGTTCAGAACGGATCCGATCAAACGCAAGTGTGAAAGTAGCCTAAGTATTGCATCACAAAGGACATTTTAGATCAGCCTTCAAAATGCTGAAAAGGGGAGATCACACATATTTTACTCAAGTCTAGATATTCTATTCATTCTATTCTATATCGCAGTACCCACACTGTTGTTTGGGGTGACCTGAACATCTCACATCTTAGCATCAACCTGTAACATGACATTGTAAGACTGAAGGACAAAGGAATTCATTGCATAGCCCAGGTCCAAACATTTAGGGCTATCTATCCATTATTTGTTACCTGTTACATTAAAGGGGTATTCCCATCTGAGACAATGGGCGCATATCGCTAGGATATGCCCCCATTGTCTGATGAGTGAGGGTCCTACCTGTGGGACCCGCACCTACACCAGGAAGGTGGTGGCCGGAGGACCCAGAGTTTCCCCAGGTTCGGCCACCCCCAAGGACTCTCCCCGTAGTAGTGAATGGGAACGCACCATGCTTGCACGGCCACCGCTCCCATTTATTTCTATAGGGCCAACGGAAAAAGCAGAACCAGTGCTCGGCTATTTTCGGCGGCCTCATAGAAATGAATGGAGGGCAGCTGCGCATGTGCAGTTCACCCTCCATGACTTTTAGGGCTCCGCTCTCAGTGTAGGTGTGGTCCCAAGCGATATGCCCCTATTTTATGAGATGGGAAAACCTCTTTAAGGGGTGTAGCAAGCAACCATGGGACCCCATAACAAAGCTTGTAATGTAAACCTATTCCACCATGACCACCCTCAGCAGCAAGTTCCGAATATGAAAACTGCATAACTCCCTTATGCATAAGAATAAAGCATGCACTAATGCCACAATACATGGATAATGCACACAGTGATGTCAAAGTAGCGGGATAATGTGCAGTGATGTCACAGTAAATGGATAACGCACACAGTGATATCATAGTATCGTGATGCTGAATACATCGATGTTATGGTGCATGGATAATATACACAGAAATATTACAGTAGTGGAGTAATGTGCACAGCGAAGTTACAGCACAGGTATAATATCCACAGTGATTATATGGAAAATGTACACAGTGATGTCACAGTATAGTGATGTTACAGTACATTGGTTAATATACACAGCAATTTCACGATAATGGAGTAATGTGCACAATGACATTGCATCACAAGAATGATGTGCATAGTGATGTCACAGCATTAGGATAGTGTACTCATTGATGTTCAGTACATAGATAATGCACACAGTGATGTCACAGTATAGGGATGCTGAACACAGTAATGTCTCATTAGTAGGGTAATACGCAGTGACGTTACAACATAGGTATAATGTGCACAATGATGTCACAGTACATAGATAATGCTCAAAGTGATGTCAGAATATGGGATAATGAACATAGAGATGTTACAATATATGGATAATGAGCACAGTGATATACAGTCATGTGAAAAAATTAGGACACCCTTTGAAAGCATGTGGTTTTTTGTAACATTTTTAATAAAAGGTTATTTCATCTCCGTTTCAACAATACAGAGAGATTAAAGTAATCCAACTAAACAAAGAAAACTGAAGAAAAGTCTTTTCAAGATCTTCTGTAAATGTCATTCTACAAAAATGCCTATTCTAACTGAGGAAAAAGATAGGACACCCTCACATGTATTCCCTCTTAAATTGGCTCAGATCTCACACAGGTATATCACACCAGGTGCACATAATTAGTAGATCGTTACTCTGCATGTTGAATGAGGCTTGCCCTATTTAAACCTCAGACATTTAGTTTGGTGTGCTCCTGACTGTTGAAGTGAGAGTGAGCACCATGGTGAGAGCAAAAGAGCTGTCAGAGGACTTCAGAAAAAAGATTGTAGCAGCCTATGAGTCTGGGAAGGGATTTAAAAAGATCTCAAAAGATTTTGAAATCAGCCATTCCACTGTCCGGAAGATAGTCTACAAGTGGAGGGCTTTCAAAACAACTGCCAACATGCCCAGGACTGGTCGCCCCAGCAAGTTCACCCCAAGAGCAGACCGCAAGATGCTAAAAGAGGTCTCCAAAAACCCTAAAGTGTCATCTCGAGAACTACAGCAGGCTCTGGCTACTGTTGATGTAGAAGTACATGCCTCTACAATCAGAAAGAGACTGTACAAGTTTAACTTGCATGGGAGGTGTGCAAGGAGGAAACCTTTCCTTTCCAAGAGAAACATCGAGGCCAGACTGACATTTGCCAGAGATAAAGTTGACAAAGACCAGGACTTCTGGAATAATGTTCTTTGGACAGATGAGTCCAAAATTGAATTATTTGGACACAACAGCAGAGGACATGTTTGGCGTAAACCAAACACAGCATTCCAAGAAAAGAACCTCATACCAACTGTGAAGCATGGAGGTGGAAGTGTCATGGTTTGGGGCTGCTTTGCTGCAGCAGGACCTGGTCAGCTCACCATCATAGAATCCACAATGAATTCTACTGTGTATCAGAAGGTGCTTGAAGAACATGTGAGACCATCAGTTAGAAAATTAAAGCTGAAGCGGAACTGGACCATGCAACATGACAATGACCCAAAACATACTAGTAAATCAACCAAAGATTGGCTGAAAAAGAAGAAATGGAGAGTCCTGGAATGGCCAAGTCAAAGTCCAGATTTGAATCCCATTGAGATGCTGTGGGGTGACTTGAAAAGGGCTGTACGTGCAAGAAACCCCTCAAACATCTCACAGCTGAAAAAGTTCTGCATTGAGGAGTGGGGTAAAATTTCCTCAGACCGATGTCGAAGACTGGTAGATGGCTACAAGAACCGTCTCACTGCAGTTATTTCAGCCAAAGGAGGTAACACTCGCTATTAGGGGCAAGGGTGTCCTATCTTTTTCCTCAGTTAGAATAGGCATTTTTGTAGAATGACATTTACAGAAGATCTTGAAAAGACTTTTCTTCAGTTTTCTTTGTTTAGTCGGATTACTTTAATCTCTCTGTATTGTTGAAACGGAGATGAAATAACCTTTTATTAAAAATGTTACAAAAAACCACATGCTTTCAAAGGGTGTCCTAATTTTTTCACATGACTGTACAATGCTCTCGGGAAGTTTTTCACTTTTTTTCACATTTTTTGTTGCAGCCTTCTAAAATAAAAATAAATTCAAGTTTCCCCCATTCATTCTGCACTTAACAGTCCATAATGACAAAGTGAAAACCTAATGTTTGAAATCTTCACTTTTTTATTGAAAAGGAAAAACTAAAATCTTGTATATTGACATAAGTATTCAGATTCTTTACTCGGTACTTAGTGTTGTCTTTGTGTTATGCTTACGGTCATTGTCTTGTTGGAAGTTGTACCTTTGGCCCAGTCTGAGGTACAGAGCACTGTGGATCAGGTTTTCATTAAGAATATCTTTGTGTTTTGCTCCATTCAGTTTTTCCTCAAACCGGACCAGTCTCCCTGTTTCAGCCACGGAAGAACACCCCTACAGCATGATGCTGCCACCACCATATCGCTTGTATTGGGCAGGTGATGAGCAGTGCCTGGTTTCCTCTAGACCTGACCCTTAGAATTGAGGCCTGAAAGATCAATTTTAGTTTCATCAGACCAGAAAATCTTGTTTCTCACAGTCTGAGAGTCCTTTAGGTGCTCTTTTTGAAAACTTCAGGTGGGCTTTCATGTGTCTTTTACTGAGGAGAGGTTCTTTCTGGCTACTCTACCATAAACCCCAGATTGGGTAAGTGCTGCACTGATGGATGACATTCTGGAAGTTTCTCCTATCTGCACACAGGATATTTGGAGCTCAGCCAGAGTGACCATTGGGTTTTTGGTCATCTCTCTTACCAAGTTTCTTAGCCCCCAATTACTTACTTGGTGTGGCGGCCAGCGCTAGGAAGATTCCTGGTTGTTCCAAACTTTTTCCATTTAATAATTATGGAGGCCACTGTGCTCTTGGGAACTTTCAGTGCAGCAGATATTTTTTGTACCCTTCGCCAGATCTGTTCCTCAACATAATTCATTGAGCCCTATAGGCAGTGCTTTCCTCCTCATGGCTTAAAGAGGACCTTTCATGGGTCCAAACATTATAAATTAAGTATCAGGATACGTAGGGGATAGTGCAGGGATCTAACTGCACTTACTATTTTTCCTGGGCGCCGCTCCATTCGCCTGCTGTGACCCTCGTTGTCTTCTCCCGCCTGGTATGCTAATTTTATAATCGGAGCAATGAGGAGGAGACTGATTCTTTCTCCGTGGACGTCTCCTTCTACCTGGCTGTGAGCTGTCCAATTGCAGCAGAGAGGGTCACAGCCAGGGAGAAAAAAAAACTCACCTTCTCCCTGGCTGTGACACTCTCCGCTGTGATCAAGGTGTCATCTCAAAGATTAGCTAAATTGTGCTGTGTCATAGCAAAAGGTCTAAATACTGATGCCCATAAGACATTTTAGTTTTTCCCTTTTAATAGATTTGCAAATATTTCTAAAATTCTGTTTTCATTTTGTCATCATGGGGTACTAAGTGCAGGCTGATGAGGTAAAACTTATTTTTATTAGCTTTTAGTACAAACAAAAAATGTGAAAAAAGTAAAAGGGTCTGAAGACTTTCCAAATTCATTGTATTACAGAACAGTTATAGGCACACCATGATATCATAGCACAGAAATAACACACACTAAAATGTTGGCATGTACACTGTGATATAACAGTACTAGAAAAAAATAAGCAATAATGTAAGATGCCCAACTACAGGGATAATGCAGTAATATCACAGCACATGAATAATGCTAAATGTAATGCTGCAGAGAAGGCATGATGCGCACAGCAGCGTAATTATGAGGACCGAATAGTAAAACTTAGGATGCGGCTACATACCATTTTTCACTTTGTCTTCTGCCATCCATATTCATCACTAACTACACCTTATTTCTGAGTGGAAGTGTGAGGCTGGTGTAAGGAAATACTATTGTCACTGTCCGGAACAACAACCAGCAAACAGACTGATACTAGTCTTCCTTAACCACTCTGGGTAGAAGGAAGCTAAGACTACCCCTAGGTTCTTCACCAGTCTCTGACTGGCCCACCAGCGTACCAGAGGATCCTCCAGTGGTCCCAGGTTCTAATACTAGTGTTGGTCTAGCTGCAAAGTGCTCGGGTGCTCGAGTAGAACACTTTGGGATGCTCAAAGTGGAAGTCAATGGGGGAACCCGAGTCAATGGGGGAACCCAAGCACAATGGAAGTCAATGGGGGAACCCGAGCATTAAACCAGGCACCCCCTGCTCTGAAGAGGAGGGGGTGTCTGGTTCACATAAAAAGGTCAGAAATTGATAGAAACACCACTGAAATGGTTCGGGAACAGCATGGGGAGGATGTCTGGATGCATCTTGGACTCCCAGGTCGCTGCTGGGAACGATGTTGTCCGAATAGTAAGCCACTTTTACAGACTGACAATAATATGCACAAAACCAAACATAAAATCGATTTTAGAGGAAAAAATTGTTAGGAAACATTCTTTCCTGTATATTTACTTGTATATAAATTGCATGTGCTGCCAAAAATTACAAGCAAGAGGCACTATAATACACCCTTTATTACACATAGAGGAGGGGATCCGACACACGCTTAAAAAATTATGATTGATGGCCTGCTGGTGACCCTCAAAAACTATTGGAGCAAGGGCCTGCTGAGCTGACCCTCTAAAACATTATGGGCGAGGGCCTGCTGCTGAGCTGACCCTCTAAAACATTAGGGGCGACTGCTTGCTGCTGATCTGACCATCTAAAACATTATGGGCGAGGGCCTGCTGGTGACACTCAAAAACATTATGAACAAGGGCCTGCTGGTGACCCTCTAAAACATTATGGGCGATGGGCTGCTGGTGACCCTCAAAAACATTATGGTCGAGGGCCTGCTGGTGACCCTCAAAAACATTATGGGCGAGGACCTGCTGGTGACCCTCTAAAACATTATGGGCGAGGGCCTGCTGGTGACCCTCAAAAACATTATAGGCGAGGGCCTGCTGGTGACCCTCTAAAACATTATGTGTGAGGGCCTGCTGCTGAACTGACCCTCTAAAACATTAGGAGCGAGGGCAGCCTAATAAGCATGTTGATATGATGGAGGAGGAGGACGAGAAAAGGGAGATTGAACCATATACCCTTTTTAGTGGTGGAAGGGTGCATGGGAATACAGTGTATTCAATACACCATAAAAGCCATATTTAGAGTGCCTATATGTTCAGCTGCTTTCCTCTGGTGGAGTAGAGAATTTAGGGGCAATCCAGGCCTTGTTTATTTTTATAAGAGTCAACCGGTCATAATTTTCAGTTGACAGGCGGGTGTGCTCATCAGTTATTATGTCCCCAGCAGCACTAAATATACGCTCTGACAATTCTACGCAATTTAGCGCAGGTTGCGCTAATAATTATATTGCTGCCAGATACAACAATAGTCCTCAAATCGACTTTTGAGTCTCTAACAAGTCTTTCCCATATGTACATGTTTATGCAAATTAGTTTTTACATGACAAAACTGTATAGAATGGTTTTTGGATATTATGTTAGGACAATTGGAAAACTTTTTGTCACCCTAATGATATTGATCTAGGTGTGCAGGTCCACCCAAGCCATCCAACAGATGCAAAATAACTTTGAGATTTACTGGTTTTCAGTCAGATGAGAGCTGATTTGGAAAATCTCATAGTGCACAAGGCTGTCATTGTAAGGTATGCTGACTAAGCCTGTCATCTGTCTCTGGCTTTTGGCATACAGCCTTTGCGTGGTTGTCTATTGTATGTTGTATATAATAGAAGTCTAAGACGCATCCAGCTATCCTCTTAATGCTATTTCCAAACCATTTTGATCTGGTTTCCATCAATTTGTAACTTTTTTTTATGAACCAGACACCACACCCTCTTCTTTTCCGAGCAGGGGGTGCCTGGTTGTTTCTGATTGACTTCCATTATACTCGGGTGCTCGGCCGAGCACAGGAATACTTTGGTGCTCGTTCATCACTACTGTTGACCAATGTATTTGTAAGATGATTATATAGCACTTACTAATATAGTCTTTTTTTTTTTATTCTGCACAATTTTCTATATTTTATAAGGTATGCCCCCATGTTTGCTAAGTCTTTTGTGCTGTCCACAGGTCTTGTCCATAAAATGGCTACTGATCGAGGGTCATGTGACCAGACAAATGACCTCCATATGATGTCACCTCTGTTCAAATACACTGCAACTGCCATTTGCACTTGCACTGTTGGGAATTTAGTGTATTAGAATGCAAAAGACATCACATGGAGTTGATCTGCCTGGTCACTTGACCCTCCATCAGCGGCTGTTTTATGGACAAGACCTCTATGTGGACAGCACAAAAGGCTTGGCAAACAAGGAGGCATACCTTATGAAATGTAGAAAATGGACTCGAATTTCAACAAAGATTATATTAGAAAGTGCCATATAGTCATCGTATATACACATTAGTAACAAGTAGCCAGAGAGTGGCCAACCCCTTTAAGGTGATATCATAAACGAGGTGAAAACTAGACCCCCTATGATCCTAGAGTACTCTAGACCTATTTGCTAGTGTGTAGTTAATATACTGAGGAATTCTTAAAGTCTGTGGACTAAGGCTATAGATTGAGGAAATAGTTCTCCAACATGTATATTTAAAAATCCAAATGTATTAAAAACCCATCTTAAAACTTGAAGGCATATACATCCCAATAGACGTAATACATTTGTGCATTTCTGACCCATGTTGGGATCTTAGTCGTGACACGTCATATGTGTAAAGGCCTGGCAACAGTCAGAAAGGCTTAAACAGTGTTTCTTTTACTAAACCCCCTTCTAATATCTGCTGTACATATGCAGCGGATGTCAGGTCTTTAAAGTTGGAATGTGTGTCATAACTATGGCAGACACCCTAGTCTAAAGTCTGTGATTGGCGATAAAGTTGATCACAGACAGTTAACTCCTCAAATGCTGTGGTCAATTGTGACTGCAATGTCTGAGAGGCTTTTTCCTAGAAGTGCTGTGCTCCCGCAGCACGAATGACTTTCCCATGCTGAGATTGGGGAAGCTGTTGGTTCGCTGTGGTAGCCTTGGGCACTCTATAGGATCCGAGGCTACCACAGCAATAGTCCCTATAGAGCCCTCCCTGTGGCAGTGCTGCAATGGTAATTTATTGTAGTCTGCTGGACAAGTAGCTTTAGTGGACCTAATGTACAGTAAGTGTAAAACATTTTTTTAAAAATATTTAAAAAATTCTAATAAAAAAATAAACATTATTTGAACGGTCGCATCCCAAAATGCCCATACTATTAAAGTATAAACATCCTGTAAAGTATAAATATCCTGTACAGTGAATGCTGTAATGAAAAATAAATCAAAAAGGACAATTCCCCCAAAAAATGGAATAAAAAGTTAACAAAACGGCATACACACTCCAAAATGCTATCACTTACAGATCGCCCTACAAAAAATGAACCCTCATACATCCCCATAGATGTAAATATAAAAAAGTATCAGGGTCAGAATATGGCAATGCACAGTTTTATTTTTTTCAGTATTAAAGTACAAAAAAACTATATAATTGTGGTATCACTGTAATCATGCTGACCTGGAGAATGAAGACAACAGATCGATTTAACTGCATAGGGAACACATAAAAACAAAATCCATAAAACTTAACACTGTCAATCAAGCATTTACTGATAGCTATGTCAAGTATGTCAGTGTCTCTAACATTATTTGCTATTGCTGTCACTGCCTTAAAGGGCTTAAAGAGGACCTTTCACCTAAAAAAAAAAAATGTAACTAAAACTATAGCGTTACTTACATGCCCCCATGATTTCTTGAACGTTAATTATTTTTTCATTCTGTGCCCCCGTTTGTCCGCTATGCCCCCCGGAATAATTCCCGCCGTCTATGCTAATGAGCCAGCCTCAAATGGGCTGGCTTTAAAAGTTCTCCCGGTCGTGCCTTCCATCTTCTCCCTGGCACGGAGCGCATCCAATCAGCGTGCTCCGCTCTTAGCCGGATAGACGAAATCGCTCCAGTTCTCTGAAGTCTCGCGAGAACTGGAGCGTCTGCTCCCTGGCTAAGAGCGGAGCGCGCTGATTGGATGCGCTCCGTGCCAGGGAGAAGATAGAAGGCACGCCGAGGAGAACTTTTAAAGCCAGCCCATTTGAGGCTGGCTCATTAACATAAACGGCGGGAAGTATTCCGGGGAGCATAGCGGACAAACGGGGGCACAGTTTGAAAAAAGAAATAACGATCAAGAATTCATGGGGGCATGTAAGTAAAGCTATGGTCTTAGTTTAAATTTTTTTTTTTTGGTGAAAGGTCCTCTTTAAAAGGGATGGGGTAAGGGGGGGATGAGAGAAGAACCAAAAATTTGTAATTTTTTTTTTAAAAGAGATAACAAATAAGTAAGAAAATAAAATCTGAGTCCTTGGAGATTTCAGAGTGATATACTAGTTTTTAGGTTAATTGGAGCATATTTTATTTGTGTAGAATCTATTCAGACACAAATCGAATTTTGTGAAACATTTGATCAATCAGACATGAAACTTAGTTCAAGAAGTTCATGCATCTCTAGTAGGTTCACATCTGCAGCAGTTAACACCAATAGGCCTCTTTCACATGGGCGTCGCGTGTGATGGCCGGACAAGATGCGGGTGCGTTGCGGGAAAATGCGTGATTTTTCCGTGTGAGTGCAAAGCGTTTTAATGAGTTTTGCACGCGCATGAGAAAAATCGGCATGTTTTGTACCCAGATCCGAACCCGGACTTCTTCACAGAAGTTCGGGTTTGGGTTAGGTGTTCTGTAGATTTTATTATTTTCCCTTATTACATGGTTATAAGGCAAAATAATAGCTTTCTTAATACAGAATGCTTAGTAAAATGTCCATTGAGGGGTTAGAAATATTAAAAAATTTAACTCACCCCATCCACTTGGTCGAGTAGTGGATCTCCTCTTCTTTCTACTTTCTTCAGGAACTGGCTAAAGGACCTTTGATGATGTCACTGCACTCATCACATGGTCCTGAAGGACCATGTGATGGACCATGTGATGAGCGCAGTGACGTCATCAAAGGTCCTTTAGCCAGGTCCTGAAGAAAGTAGGTCCTGAAGAAAGTAGATTTCCTCTGGGAGCTTATTTCTGTATTGAAGCCATGGCAGACAGCTGTCTCTTGTTTGCCAACAGCTATATCTTATGTGTATGGTCAGAGTTCAGTTCTAAGCTCTAAAGACTTAGATAGCCCTACTTAACTTTTTTTGGTTAAAAAATATTATGTTTGAAATGTGTGAATTCAGCTTGTATGCATTTGAAAGAAAGAAAGCTACTAATTGT
This sequence comes from Bufo gargarizans, assembly GCF_014858855.1. Taxonomy (NCBI): domain Eukaryota; kingdom Metazoa; phylum Chordata; class Amphibia; order Anura; family Bufonidae; genus Bufo; species Bufo gargarizans. The sequence goes on from NC_058081.1 coordinate 320,257,393, forward strand.
AACTTGATCTCACAAAAAAGTTTGTAGAGTGAGGCTATATAGCATATCTAAAGCTTGGTGAGCTACCATAGTGTTTAATGTATGAACGGCTGCTATCGAAAAATCATAATAGTGTGGTTTCACACATGCTGTTTTGATAACGGTAAATCAAGGGGTAGATAATAAAATTGAGGAGAATTATAGGAAATGGGAAAGATTCTACTCTCATTTTTTAATTCTCTAAATCTTTAAAAACTGTATCAAAGTGGCATGTGTGAAACCACACTGTTAGAGCTACCTAGTTTGTTGTCGTGATCAGTGGCATACACACAATCCATGGGGCCCCGGTGTGAAACGGATCCATGGGGCCCCCTCCACGTTGCCATGTCTGGTCACCATAAGAGCAGCATTGGCAGAGAGACTGAGGCCAGCAGCAGCCATTTCAGTCAGATTAGAGCAAAAGCTGCAGAGTGGCTGTAATCGACTAAAATGGCTGCTGCTGGCCTCAGTGAGTCTCTCTGCCACTGCAGAGAGACCTCATATCAGCCAACTCAGCCCCCATTAGACCTCATATCAGCCTAAAGACCCCCACTCAGCCCCTATCAGACCTCAGATCAGCCCAAAGACCCCCTACTCAGCCCCCATTAGACCTCAGATCAGCCCAAAGACCCCCATGAGACCCCCACTCAGCCCCATCAGACCTCAGATAAGCCAAAGACCCCCACTCAGCCCCCATCAGACCTCAGATAAGCCCAAAAAAAAACACTCAGCACCCATCAGACCTCAGATAAGCCCAAAGACCCCCATCAGACCACCACTTAGCCCCCATCAGACCTCAGATCAGCCCAAAGACCCCCATCGGACCCCCACTCAGCCCCCATCAGACCTGATCAGCCCCAACACCCCCATGATGAGATTTTTGAGACCCCCACTCAGCCCCCATCAGACCTCAGATAAGCCCAAAGACCCCCACTCAGCACCCATCAGACCTCAGAAAAGCCCACACGTGGAAACGGAGCACTGGGCGGTGGGCCATAGTCGTGATCTAATCCTTGCAGCTGATAGATCAGATGATAGTTTTCCCATAGCAGTGTCTATATCTTCAAGGTATTGCATTTCTTGTTCATCAAATGGCTAACATTACTGACAACGGGGCACATTTCCAGGCATAAATGTTAATAAATTTGTCAGGACTGGAGTCCAGGCCCCAGCATAGCCCCCGATGTGTCTTTGCCCCATCATGCCAAACTGGTGGACACAGTGTATAACCAGCTATGCAACTAAATATTGTCACATTGCCGGTTAAAAAAAAGGGCCTTTTTTCAGCTAAAGTAGTTGCAAGTCCGTAAGTAAATATTCCCCAGTGGTTTTTCCAGGACCTAGATACTGATTTGTATTGACTTGTATTCGGGATAGGACATCAGAAATCAGACTGGTGTGTGTCCAGTGCCTCCGCTGTTCAGCTATTTCACGTAGCTGTCTGAGTGTTCACTGTGTAGTAGCGTGCTGGGGTACTGCAGCTTAGCTCCCATTCAAGTGAACAGGAGCTGAGCTGCAGTAAACCGGCACCGGAAACTACACAGTAGATGAAACCTTCTGATCAGTGGGGTGGTGGGTGTTGCACCCCCACTGATTTGATACCTGATTGATCCTGAATATAGGATAGGTAATCCTTGAGGATAGGTCATCATTATCTGATTCCTTAAAAACCGTGTTTAATGGGGTTTTCTAACATAAAAAATTGATGGCAGTGGGCTCAGGTTGGTTTAAAAACATAAAGGATCTATACTAACCACACTGCTGCTCCATTTGAAGTAAATAAGAGCATCACTGTGCAGCGTTCCACTACGTGTGTGTGGGCACTGCTTAAAAGCACTTTTTACCTTGACAACCCCATTATGTTGTATTGTGGTACTTTGTATTAATGTATCTGCAAAATCCCTGTTACCAGGCAGATTAGGTGTAATTGATACATCCCACCACTAGATGGGGATATAAATACCTATATATACCTAGGTCAGGCCTAGTTAGAGGTCTCTCTGAGGAGATCAGATCAGAGTGGGGAGTGTGTTTAGTTCAGATTAGAGCAGATCTGAGGAGGTCAGATTAGATTAGTGGGAGAGAATGTAGAGTGAAAACTCCATGACACAGATTAGTGAGTGGAGCCAACTTCGCTATGAGGTGATACTAAGATGTGAGGCGCAGAAGAGTGTTTTCCTTCTGTGGCCGGACTATAGACTTGCATACCTGACCAGTAGGAGAGAGTTTGCCTCCCAGGAATAGAAACAAGCATTTCCTAGGAATTCATCGGTGATAAGAGCCATTATTGAGGGCCACAGACACCTTTGCGCATGGTGGAGGATTTATAGCTTCTGGCAGCCACACCATACTTCTGAGAGACAGTTGAGTTTTCCTGTTCAGCTTGTAGGGAAAAGATAAGGAATAGGACTGAGCACATCAATAGGAACAAGGTACACCGGACCCACAGCTCTAAATCAAACCTGAAAAGCCTAGAAACTCTGTAACATCAAGAGATGTACTGCATTTTTGTACTGCTGCAACCAAAGTCATCAACAGTAAAAGTTGTGAGTTGCATCTCACCACTGTCTACCTCATTCTTACCACTATTGGTTGTTCCACCATTAACGGTACTGGCGTCACGACAAAAACCATCAAGGGACTCAACCGCAACAAGCACCCCTAACATCAAGGGCACCTCAACCACTATCTTGGCTGATGCTTCCCTACCACAGAGCGTGCCCCGGAGGATTTCGTGCTGTGCACCTCAACACTGAGCTGCCAGCCCAGGGAGCTTTTCTGCTAACCGTGAGTAAACTGATGAACTGTGTGTTATAATTTGGCCCCTCATCGGTCCACCGTGCACCTCATGTGTTGCCCCTGTGCTACTGGCTGGCTGTAACTGCAGTTCCCAACTCTGTCTGGTATGCAATTGATGGAGCTGTATAGTTCTGGTGCTGACTTCTGTCCCTAGAACTACATTGAAGCAGCCAATCAGTGGAGATACAAGGAGTCAGTCCCTGCCACCAGATAACGATGGCCTATCCCAAGAATTATGTTATCTTTTGTCAAATTGTGCACAAGAGGAAAGCCTTCACAATACCACTTTCTTTTATTGTTTTCACAATTACTATTTACTATGTTAATTTCAATTTAAAGTAGGTAAGAGAAACTCAGGCCCAGATTTATTAATGTATCGGCACCAATAAGTTGTCTAAAAAATTATGCAAAATGGCAGAAATTAGCACATCTAGCAGGAGATTTATCAAACTGGTGTAAAGTAGAACTGACTTATTTTCCCAAAGCAACCAATCAGATTCCACCTTTCATTTCACAAAGGAGCTGTGAAAAATGAAAGGTGTTATCTGATTGGTTGCTATGGGCAACTAAGCCAGTTCTACTTTACACTAGTTCAAAAAATATCCCCGCTATCGTTTCTACACTTTTTTCCATCATGCTGAACAAGGGGATAGAGCTCAGTGGAAAGCGGGATAAGCTTCACTAAAAGGAGCAGAGCATGAAATGCACCGTTTTGCTCCAAAACTTTATTGCAATTCTGTTGTAAAAATCTGTCTCAGTAAACCAATCAATAGTGTCAATATAGAATCAGATAAAAGTGTCTGTCCCTGCATCAAACTTATCATTCAGTCTAGACTGCCTGTCTAAGGGTACTTTCACACTTACGTTTACGTTTTCCGGTGTTGAGATCCGTCATAGGATCTCAATACTGGAGCAAAAGTCTTCCATTTTGTCCCCATTCATTGTCAATGGGGACAAAACGTAACTGAACAGAACAGAATGCTCCAAAATGCATTCTGTTCTGTTTGGTTGCGTTCCCATACCGGAGAGCAAACCGTTTTCTTTCCGTCATGCGATGCAGAGCAAAACGGATCTGGCATGACTCACAATGCAAGTCAGTGGGGATGGATCAGTTTTCTCTCTGACACAATAGAAAACGGATCCATCCCCCATTGACTTTCAGTGGTGTTCATGAGGGATCCGTCTTGGGTATGTTAAAGATAATACAACCGGATCTGTTCATAACGGATGCAGAAGGTTGTATTATCAGTAATGGAAGCGTTTTTGCGGATCCCTGCTGGATTAGGCAAAAACGCAAGTCTTACGCTGGGTTCAGACCTGAGCGTTCTGAAACGAGCGCTCTGTATGCGCGATTGTACGGGCGTTTACAATCGCGCATACAGAGACAGGGGTGCACACATTGTCGACTGTTGACTGCGACGCAACAGTCTCAGAAAATCCATTCAAGTCCATTCGACTGCGACACCATAGACTGTCATTATAAAAATCGTTGCGCGACAAAATATTGCACGACAAATGTTGCAGTGTAGTTGTTCCCTATCTGTTGCGCGACTTATTGTCGCATGACAAATGTCGTCGTGTAGACCTAGCCTTAGGCCATTGTTTTTCTCACAGTCTTTTGCCTTGTGTTCAAGGTTCATTATAACGTCAGATGAGTATAAATTTGGATTGTTTACAATATTCACTGCTAGATGACAGTTTTACCAACCATAAAAGCAGAAGTTATTTTTTTTGTGGCAAGTTGTTCCAAGAACATGTTGCAATCCTTCCCTTAGTTCCTCTGTTCTAGCTGCACCTGCCTGTTATGACTCTACCAAGTATACTTAGAATTTTCCTTCAAATAACACCTTTGTGCCTTCAAGTTCCTGCTTGCTCCGAACGGCAGTGGATTTGTGGAGATTTGATTCTTTTGTGCAAATGAAAGCAAAGAGCAAGTGTCCACAGGCCATCTTAAAAGGAGAAAATGGCACTAATTATTCCACTCTTATCTTAGCTGTTTGTTTCTCAAGACAAACTTGTTTTATGGCAGATTTATAGTTTTTTCCCCCAAACTCCTGCAGTAGCGAAGATACAGAAGTCTGTCAGGTGTCTCATATATTTTCTATACATTAAACACAATCTTATCTAGCTCCGTGTTTTACTTCTCCCAAACCAAATCAATATTCTATGCCGGGCCCCTTTCACATGAGCGAATGTTCCGCGCGGATGCGATGCGTGAGTTTAACGCATTGCACCCGCACTGAATCCCGACCCATTCATTTCTATGGGGCTGTTTACATGAGCGGTAATTTTCAGGCATCACTTGTGCGTTGCGTAAAAATCACAGCATGCTCTATTTTGTGCGTTTTTCACGTAACGCAGGCCCCATAGAAATGATTGGGGTTGCGTGAAAATCGCAAGCAAGTGCACATGCGGTGCGATTTTCACGCACGGTTGCTAGGAGACGATCGGGATGGAGACCTGATCATTATTATTTTTCCTTATAACATGGTTATAAGGGGAAATAATGGCATTCTGAATACAGAATGCATAGTAAACTAGCGCTGGAGGGGTTAAAAAATAAATAAAAATAATTTAACTCACCTTAATCCACTTGATCGCGCAGCCGGCATCTCTTCTGTCTTCTTTCTTTGCTTTGTGCAGGAACAGGACCTGTGGTGACATCACTCTGGTCATCACATGATCCATCACATGATATTTTACCATGGTGATGGATCATGTGATGGACCATGTGATGGCCGGAGTGACGTCACCACAGGTCCTGTTCCTGCACAAAGCAAAGAAAGAAGACAGAAGAGATGCCGGCTGTGCGATCAAGTGGATTAAGGTGAGTTCAATTATTTTTTATTTATTTTTAACCCCTCCAGCGCTACTGTATTATGCATTCTGTATTCAGAATGCTATTATTTTCCCTTATAACCATGTTATAAGGGAAAATAATACAATCTACAGAACACCGATCCCAAGCCGGGTGTGGGTACCAAACATGCCGATTTTTCTCACGCGCGTGCAAAACGCATTGCAATGTTTTGCACTCGAGCGGAAAATCGTGCATGTTTCCGCAACGCACCCGTCTGAAAGAGCCCTAAGGGTTACATAGCATCATAATTCAGTATTATGCTATGAGACTCTGTCAGTGCTAGGGAGGTCAGTACGTGAGATTCCACAGACATGCCGTGAGTTTAATGCCTTGATCTCGCTCATGTGAAACTAGCCTAACACTAGTGGAGATACCCACACCCATCTATGATGCAATACCACAATGCAAACAATTTGTAAAGCGATCAATCATAGTGACACATTGTGTGAACAGTTCATGTACTCATCAATGAATGGTCATGATTATGTCTAGTTTGTCTTGAATAAAGCTGTACTTGTACCTCCACAAGCTGATGTATCAAAAATGCAAAAATGTATTTATTGAGAAATTGGACATAAAATAGAATACCGCTAAGTTTTGAGCGTATACACCATGCATGTTTATTGGGAAGTCGGGAAAACAGATTTCACCTTTGTTATGTGTATGACTTATAGCTTGCCTTCTATAGCTTGTATCCGCCAAACAATATTGTTCATCGGATGCCCCTTGAGGTAAGCTCATTAATCACTGTCTGTTATGGGAGTAAAACCCTTGGCAGGTACAGAGAAATGATATGTAACGGGTTATTTATTAAACAGGCACTAGCAGACAATACCATTGGTGTCTGTGCTACGTTTTCTGGGTCACTTTCCCCAAATAAAAAAAGAAACTGAAGCCAATGATTAACGTGCCGATGGCAATGAAAACAGGGAAGGTATGTTTATACATTACAAAAGCAGGTTGCGAAATTTTGAAGAAGTGAAAAGATAACAGCACGTTTCTACATGAAGCTGCTGAATACGTGAAAACTAAAGCAAAATAGCAGCTCATTATGAAAACAGCGAGTTATCCTAATTATAACAATGCTATCATGTTTGATGTTTCTAAACTTGCCTCTCAAAAAGGTGTAGCTGCCACCTGGAGTAATTGGTATGTTAGAACCCAAAAAAAGCCTGGAGAATGAGGTTGACCATACACATTAGGGTCCATTCACACGTCCGCAACTGTTTTGCGGTCCACAAAATTGCAGATGCGCAAAACACGGACACCGGCCATGTGTGTTCCGCATTTTGCGGACCGCACATGGCCGGCACTATAATAGAAATGCCTTTTCTTGTCCGTGGCTGCGGATAAGAATAGGACATGTTCTATTTTTTTGCGGGGTGGCGGATCGGAAGTGCGGATGCAGACAGCGCACAGTGTTCTGTCCGCATCTTTTGCGGCCCCATTGAAGATGAATGGGTCCGCACCTGTTCTGCAAAATTGCAGAACAGATGCGGACATGTGAATGGATCCTTTAGAGAGTATTCAGCCGACAGCTGTTCCTTCTAACCCTTTATGTACATGCATTGTTGTCTTAGCCAAGCTTGCATGTGTTCTGAATGGGGAGAGTAAGCCAACGCCAGACTCCTCTGGTGGCGGCTTATCTTCCCTATGAATAAAAGAAACCAGCATGTTGATAATCAACAAGACTCTGCGGCCCATCTACACGAGGATTGATAGCAACACTAAATCTCAATGAAATTCTCTACTTACATCTCCATTTTCCAAACAAAGCTACATGACTAAAGCTGGCCATACATTTGAGATAATGATCGGCCGCATTGCGAACGATCCCACCAACTGAAATGCCCGATCAGGGAGTTAGTTTAAAAAAATATATAAAACAGACTTTATGGTGCTTGAGCACAATGCCAAGTGATTGGCTGCATTCAGCTGATCGTGCCATCAACATGCAGTTTCAGCCGATGAACAGCCAAAGTTTTCCTGCACGGCGGATTGCATTTTCGCCAGACAAGAGTCTGCTGTTGGCGATCACAAACACTTTAATACCCGAAACTGATCTGTTGTGTAAAAAGTTGTTCCCGAGGATCTAGTTTCTAAGGAGCATCATTGTTGCCCAGCAAAAATTGGCACACTGTCATGTAATGTTGCTATGTGAAGTCTTTATATTCAGTGATCATGCCAGTGACCCAATCAGCCAAGAGCAACAGGCTCCACTATCAATTTAGCAGATGTCATGGACCAAAGCAGCATTGCCATCCATTTGTACACAAATCAAAGACAACCAAAGTAAAATTCTCTACTTTTGATATCATACCTGTACTATTTTACATGTCAAATCCATCACTGTGGGTGATGTCTCACACATTCAAATACTTTACACCCTATCATCTGGGATTGTCCACTTACTGGACTCAAGTGCAAATCTTTATTCAGCAATTCTCCACCCATGCATAGGCTCGACCTTGGCCAATGTTGGAAATGTCTATGCCCCTTCTGAAGCACTATTCATCCCAAAGCTTATGTCAAGTTGCTCCTTCATATTATATAGATATCAACATACTGTATCTTACTTCTCTCTTTGGGAAGAAACAACAGACCTATCTTTCATTTATAATTCATATGTTCACATAAAAGATTTGCAAATTTGGAAAGTGTAAACATCAACTTTAATGCTATTATGGACATGCAGTGTCCCACTCAGTGATGTTCGTGGGAACTTCAAACTTTTGATATGGGTATCTTATGTATTGCTGTGTGTCACTGGGATTCCTATTAACAGGCTGTTAGTGGTCATTACATCTATTCGCCCCTAGGTGGTGCTGGCACCACTTATATATAGCTGGGGGGGGGGGGTGTCTAGGCAGAGTAGAACAGTGTGAAAGGAAGTAGAACAAGAGAGAACAGGAGAGTGAAGGAAGGAGGTTAATGAAGGAGCAGAAAAGGCCTAGTCCACAATGTAGCTGCCATTTTAACCTCTTGGCCCTGATCAAGTCAGGGGAGCATAGAGAACAGTATTACAGCAACACAGCACAGACCAGTGAGTCTACCTCTGGATATAGAGAAAGTCTAGTGGAGGTTAGAGCTAAATTAGCCAATGGACTTCATAAGCAACAGTGACCAGGAGGAACCTAAAAGTACCTGGACACAGCCGATGATTAATGGGAAAAATTATCCTTTACCACATTCTCTATGGGACATAGTGGACCTTAATTTTTCAGTGAGCATCCTTTCCAAAGAATGGAGTAGAAGACTGATGCCTGCCATTAGGGAGCCACCCTGTGGATTGCTACTGACCAGTAAGAGTTATTATATTCAGTACCTGAGTGCTGTAGTGTGGGCAAAGTATAGACATATATAGAGAGAAGGAAAACTCCTCAAGTTGCAATTGCCAAGCCTGTTACAAGGATTACAGCTAAATCAATATCTGAGTCATATTTCTATGCCATATAAATGAACTTTACTGACTACCCTAAGACAATTGATCAAGTAAAAGTTCTGTTGTTTACAACAACTGACTCCTTATCCTTTCTACCAACTTCATTTGCTGGCGTCACAAATAACCGGGTTCCCAGCCTCCAAAGCACCCTTAAACACTTATACCATCAAGGGCACCTCAACTACCATCTGGCTGGTGATCCCTGTACTAAAGTGCCCCAGAGGATTTAGTGCTGTCTTCCTCATCACTGCATCACAGACAGGATGCATGGCGGCACAAGGCAGAGCTGCTTACTGATTTGTAGTTTCCCCTCCAGGGAACCAAAGAACCCTCTTACTGAAGGCACAGACAGACACGGGAAATGTCTAGCAACCATGCTGGACTACAAACACCAAACAGACCAGACATGGAACACTAAACTAGACATAACAACACACCCTGAACATAAAACACACCAAACAAAACAGGAGGATGGTTAAAGTACATAGAAACAAGGGGAAGAAATAGGAGAGACATTGATGTCTAACTAGGTGGCCTTCACACTAGACAGATGGAATATCCAGACAGGAGCAAAGCTCCATCACCAACCAAGGCAGGAATACCACTGACCTCAAGCTCACAGCACCAGACTAAGCAGAGCGATGAGGCCCCACCCAGAACACACCTAGATCCACACCTTAACACCACACACACTGGACTGGGAAGGAACAAAGATAAAGGGAGCAGTGCACAAACATGCATAAAAACATGTTGCCCCAGGCAACTGCATGCACGGAAGACGTGTCATGGCAAACTACAAAAACCGAGACACTTTCAGAGAACTGAGTGCCCCCTATAGGTGCCTGTATCTGAAGCCTCTCATCAGAGTGCCACTTTAAGGCAAATAAGATGCAAGCACCCAGAACCAGCTGCCTACGGGTAGATATTTCCTTGCCAAATCCCAAGGCTTGTTGGAAAGTCAGATTTTGACTCATAGGGGGACACTTTCAAAAGGTGGCACTGGCAAGATGGTTCTCTTCCTTGGGATCATAGGGATGGCTTTACATTTGCTATTCAGCAAAATGATAGCAGAGATTATGGATCAACCTAGATTAGAGTTTTTTTCTCATGAGAAATACTGGATAACTTGTGTATTCACTTAAGATGTTTGTTACATTAAACTATACCTGAATGTTGTATTGAAGTAACCCGGTGGAGCATGTTACTGTATAATAGGCATGGCTGGAATTTTCCTATTGAGCAATGTTTGCATGCTGGATCGTGGGATTTTCTTCTCTGTGTGTATACATTTTACATGAAGGAGAAACAATCCCACAGTCAAAGTATATGTACAAGCGTTAGAGCAAAGCTTCACCTTTGGTGATCATATGCCTATGGGTTACAGATAGCAATTCTAGAGAATTGTTTTTCTTTACAACATGAAGCTTTTACATTAAAAAGATATACATAGGGCTATCAAATTCAGCATGGAATCCAGCAATTGCACTACCAGTACCATGAGAAAATAGCAAACCCCAATTATATAACAGATACCAATACAGTCAGTATAAACTCCAAAATAGTAGAAAACGTTATTAGTACATAATACATAGTTTAAAATGTATCATATTGCAGCGACATACATATACAGACAAAGAATATATACTGGGCTTGTAGTGATAACAGCTAGAAATCCCAAATGGACCTAATACACCAAAAAATTCTGTCATACTATGTGTATAAGTAAAGTGCTTAGTGCAATATTGAAAAAAAGGTAGCAATGGAGGACTGTAATTGGTAAAAAAGTAAGAAGCAAGTTTAAAGGAAAAAATAGCAGGCTGGTTTGAGAGCTGCATCTATACAAGCAGGCAAATAACGTGAGTTTGTGAGCGTTCGCATGTTTGATTTTTAAGTGTGTTTTTATTAAGTGTGTGACTTTAGATTACATGATTTCAGATTCAGGAACTTTAGGAGGGGACTACAGTTAAGATAGATTTCTATCACTGCATTATATTGTATTTTTTTTCTTTTCTTGCGTAATCCCCATTTAGTATGTGTCCATTATTGACAGCGCTGTCCAGTGCACATCTTGTCTAATGTATGCAGTCCTGGAACAGCCGTTTGAGGGTGCATATCTTTGTTCAAAATGTGAGCAAATTGCCTGTTTGGAATCGCACATCGAGTATCTAAACAGGCTAATTTCAATTACTGAGAAGCGTTGACAATTTGGAAAAGAGTTTGCTGCTCACTGAGCAAGCACTCTATGGGGTAGATGTGGGGGAGGGTGGTAGCAAGGAGGCTCAGGAAAGTAAGGTAGCTAGCTGGGTAACAGTTAGAAAGCGGGGTAGAGGAAAGAGTGCCAGGGAGGCCCTGATCTGACACACCCCAACAAGTTTGCACAGTTGGCAGATGAGGAGGAATTTCAGTTCAGGGATAGCACTGCTGCAGCCGGACACTTCCTCTGCCAGTCAGAGGAATGTCAGCTCCAGTAAGCAGGGGACCAGGAGAGCAGGGCATGCCAGACAGGTGCTGGTAGTGGGAGACTCAATAATTAGGGGTACAGATAAGGCGATCTGTCACAAAGACCAGGATCGTCAAACGGTGTGTTGTCTTCCTGGCGCTCGAGTTCGACACATCGCGGATCGGATTGACAGATTACCGGGAGGGGCTGGAGAAGATCCAGCAGTCATGGTCCATATCGGAACCAATAACAAAGTTAGAGATAGGTGGAGCATCCTTAAAAATGATTTTAGGTATTTTGGTCAAAAGCTTAGGGCAAGGACCTCAAAGGTAGTATTTTCCAAACTACTACTGGTACCATGAGCCACTCAAGAAAGGCAGCGGGAAATTAGGGAGGTCAACAAGTGGCTCAAGAACTGGTGTAGGAAGGAGGGGTTTGGGTTCCTGGAGAACTGGGCTGACTTCTCTGTTAGCTACAAGCTCTATCGTAGGGATGCACTGCACCTCAATGGAGAAGGGGCAGCTGTGTTGGGGAAGAAGATGGCTAGAAGGTTAGAGGAGTGTTTAAACTAGGGACTGGGGGAGAGGGTAATTACGTTATAGGATGGGAAGATAGTGCAGATAGAGACCGGGGGCAAGGTAATGGGACTGGGGGAGGAATGGAAGGAGGGACTAGAACAGCTCAGAAGGAGAAGTGTAGGGTAAAAAAATATACATAAACCACTTAAATGTATTTATACAAATGCCAGAGGCCTGACTAATAAAACTGGGGAACTGGAATTAGTGATGTGTGATGAGGACTAACGCAGAGTGGGAATAACTGGGACATGGCTGGATGATAGCTATGACTGGGCAGTTAATGTACAGGGTTACAGTCTGTTTAGAAAGGATTGCCAAAACCGGAGAGAGGTTTATGTAAAGTCCTGTCTAAAGCCCACAGTCCGAGAAGATATAAGTGAGGGACATGAACATGTGGAGTCACTGTGGGTAGAAATACATGGAGGCAAAAACAATAATAAATGACTAATAGGAGTTTATTATAAACCACCTAATATACCAGAGTCCACAGAAAATCTAATACTAAATGAGATAGGCGAGGCGGCAGATCATAATGAGGTCGTTATTATAGGGGACTTCAACTACCTAGATATACAGTAGACTGGGAAACTGAAACTTGTATATCTCATGAAGGAAACAGGTTCTTGGCAATAACCAAAGACAATTATCTTTCCCAACTGGTTCAGGACCCGACTAGAGGGACGGCCATACTGGACTTAGTATTAACCAATAGACCTGACAGAACAACAGATGTGCAGGTTGGGGGACACCTGGGAAATAATGACCATAAAGTAATATCCTTCCAATTATCATTAAAAAGAGTGTTTCTTCAGGGAGGAACAAATATACCAAACTTTAAGAAAGCTAAATTTAGCCAACTAACAGAGGCCATAGGCCTAACTAACTGGGACAAAGTTCTCAAAAATATAAATACAGCCACAAAATCTAATTGTGAGAGGTACATACCTTATGGGAATAAAAGGTTAAGGAACAAGAAAAAAACAATGTGGATAAATAGAACTGTAAAGAAAGCAATAAATGACAAAAATAAAGCATTTAAATCACTAAAACAGGAGGGTAGCGAGGAAGCACTGAAAAACTATAAGAGAAAAAATTGAATATGTAAAAAAACAAATAAAAGCAGCCAAACTAGAGACCGAGAGATTAATTGCCAAAGAGAGCAAAACTAACCCTAAAATGTTTTTCAATTATATAAATGGTAAAAAGTATAAATCTGAAGGTGTCGGCCCTCTACAGAGTAATAAGGGGGGAGTTGCAGAGAGCAATGAGGAGAAAGCAAAGCTACCGTATATACTCGAGTATAAGACGAGTTTTTTGGCACATATTTTTGTGCTCAAAAAGCCCCCTCGTCTTATACTCGAGTCTAGGTCTGTATTATGGCAACTTACATTGCCATAATACAGAACATGACATGTTGGGGGCCGGAGAAGCTGTTACTTACCTTTACAGCTGCTCCGGTCAGCTCCCAGCACGTCCGCGCGGCACCTCTGTTAAGCTCCCAGTGTAAATCTCGTGAGACATGCGGGCCGCGAGATTTACACTGGGAGCAGACCACGAGATTTACACTGGCAGTAAGTACCGGCCCCTGCACAGCCTCCCCTCCCCCTGGACAGCCCTCCCTCCCCCTGGACATCCCCCCCTCCCTGGCCAAGTATGAAGTAGGGAGGGGTATTTTCTTGATTGCGAAAATTCGCAAAAAAAACCGCATTCAAAGTTTTGCATAAAAATTTGCATGAACTAGTATTTTCCCAAAAATCAAATTTTATTGGTACGGTATCTATTTTTATTTTTGAAATTTACCAGTAGCTGCTGCATTTCCCACCCTAGTCTTATACTCGAGTCAATAATTTTTCCCATTTTTTGGGGGTAAAATTAGGGGCCTCGGCTTATACTCGGGTCGGCTTATACTCGAGTATATACGGTAATAAATATTTTTTTCTCCACTGTATTCACTGAAGAAAAAAAAACTGTCAGAGGAAATGCAGAATGTAAAAGTAAATTCCCCATTAAAAGTGCCCTGTCTGACCCAAGAAGAAGTACAGCGGCATCTTAAAAAGATTAAAATAGACAAATCGCCAGAACCAGATGGCACACCCACCCTATTCTAAGAGAATTCGGTAATGTCATAGCCAGACCCTTATTTCTGATATTTAAGGATGAGGGATGAGTAATTTCAAACTAATTTAATCAGTTTTTATGAGGAGGTAAGTTCTAGACTTGACAGCGGCGAGTCAATGAATGTCGTATATCTGGACTTCTCCAAAGCATTTGACACTGTACCGCATAAAAGGTTAGTATATAAAATGAGAATGCTCAGACTGGGAGAAAATGTCTGTATGTGGGTAAGTAACTGGCTCAGTGATAGAAAACAGAAGGTGGTTATTAACGGTACACACTCAGATTGGGTCACTGTCACTAGTGGAGTACCTCGTAGATATCCAGAAAAATAAAAAACGGAGACAGCACGTCCAAAAAGGTGCAAAAAGTGGAATTTATTCCGGATGCAACGTTTCGGCTGCGTGTTAGCCTTTTTCAAGCAAGGCTAACACGCAGCCGAAACGTTGCATCCGGAATAAATTCCACTTTTTGCACCTTTTTGGACGTGCTGTCTCCGTTTTTTTTTTTTCTGGATATCTACAAGTTGTTCTACTAGGGGCTTTTTACCACCCCTCCTGGAGACGAGCACCCGATACATCATTACCAAGGACTGCTGTCCACCCATATTTTTCGCTAGTGGAGTACCTCAGGACCTATTCTCTTCAATAAATGTATTAATTATCTTGTAGAAGGCTTGCACAGTAAAATATAATTTTTTGCAGATGACACTAAACTGTGTAAAGTAATTGACTCAGAAGAGGACAGAATACTGCTACAGATGGATCTGTATAGATTGGAGGCTTGGGCAGAGAAGTGGCAGATGAGGTTTAACACTGACAAATGTAAGGTTATGCACATGGGTAGGAATAATACAAGTCACCAGTACATACTAAATGGTAAAACACTGGGTAACACTGACATGGAAAAGGATCTAGGTATTTTGGTGAACCGCACACTAAGCTGTAAAAACCAGTGTCAGGCAGCTGCTGCCAAGGCCAATAAGATAATGGGTTGCATCAAAAGGGGCATAGATGCCCGTGATGAGAACCAAGTCCTACCACTTTGCAAATCACTAGTGAGACCACACATTGAGTACTATGTACAGTTCTGGGTTCCTGTGAACAAGGCAAACATAGCAGAACTGGAGAGGGCAACTAAAGTAATAACTGGAATGGGAGGACTACAGTACCCTGAAAGACTATCAAAATTTGAGTTATTCACTTTAGAGAAAAGACGACTGAGGGGAGATCTAATTACTATGTATAAATATATCAGGGGTCAGTACAGAGACGTCTCCCATCATCTATTTATCCCCAGGACTGTGACTGTGACGAGGGGACATCCTCTGCGTCTGGAGGAAAGAAGGTTTGTACACAAACATAGAAAAGGATTCTTTACGGTAAGATAAGTGAGACTATGGAACTCTCTGCCTGAGGAGGTGGTGATGGTGAGTACAATAAAGGAATTGAAGAGGGGCCTGGATGTATTTCCGGAGTGTAATAATATTACAGGCTATAGCTACTAGAGAGGGGTCGTTGATCCAGGGAGTTATTCTGATTGCCTAATTGGAGTCGGGAAGGAATTTTTTCCCCTTAAGTGGGGAAAATTTGCTTCTACCTCACAGTTTTTTTTTGTTTTTTTTTGCCTTCCTCTGGATCAACTTGCAGGATAACAGGCTGAACTGAATGGAGAAATGTATTTTTTGGGCCTTATATACCTTGTTACTATGTTACTATGTCTGCACCAAATTTATGAAATGGCGACCTTAATAACATATTTGGAGTGATAGCAATGAGGTTTACACCTAAAAGTGTTAAAGTAGAGCAGGGGGGAGTCTGGCGTAGGGTGCAATATTTTTGAGACATTTGAAATTATATTATTTGAAATAATAAATGTAGTCTTAAACAGGTATAAACACATTCACTTAGAACAGTGAACAGTGTGAAAAGTGGTGTCAAGTGGCACGATAAGGCAAATGTTGCAAAATGTGCAGCGAAAAATGGCGTGCAACATTTCATGTGACAAACATACACCAAAAAAGAGCCATAAATCTAATAGTAAATGTCCCCCTAAATGTCTAGTTCACACTAAATGTGTGACTTTGTTAATAATCTTTTGATTATACTAATAATAATGTTTTACTAATGTGAAGCTTTAAAGGGGTTTTCCGGGATTTTAATATTGATGAGCTATCCTCTGCCTAGGTATTGGGATCAGATACTGGGGACCCCCACCGATCAGCTAGAATGCATCAGCGCTGACAGTAGTGCTGCAGCCTTCCATCAGCTTCTCTTAGGCCGCAGTACTATTGTGAGCATCGGTGCCTTCTGAAACAGCTGAGTAGCGCCTTGAACTTCCATCAGCTTTTCCTAGGCCAATGACAGCACAATCATCGGTCATGTTGCCTAGGCGTACCTCAGCCCCTTAGAAGTGAATTTGGATGAGCTGCAATACCAACCACAGCCACTATACAGTGTACGGCGCTGTGCTTGGTAAGTACAGAGAAGGACGTGGCGCTTAAAAGGGTAGTTCATAAGTATTAAAATCTCGGAAATCCCTTTTAAATAAACTCAATGTTGGATTTTCATGTACTGAATTATTGAACCTCGAAAAGTATTCCAAATC
This sequence comes from Bufo gargarizans, assembly GCF_014858855.1. NCBI lineage: Eukaryota > Metazoa > Chordata > Amphibia > Anura > Bufonidae > Bufo > Bufo gargarizans. Next base: position 320,274,252 of record NC_058081.1, read on the forward strand.
ATTTATATGGATTGCCGGCAACACCATTGTCAGTTATATAATCCAATAATGTGCTGCTTGTGACTCAATCCTGAACTGCATAATGGGAATCCATTTGACTAATAAGACATACCTAAGCACATTCATAAATGTTACTATTGTTTGTATTGATTGATACAGTATGCAATGATACAGGAAGTAGACTAGGTTCATTACCACACATGAAGTCCACAAACAATTGATTTTCATTTAATTTTAACTGGTTAAAAAGGAGCTGTCACCTCTCCTGACATGCCTGTTGTAGTAACTATTTGCATTCCGTGTGTAATAACAATTCTGGAGCATCTATTCTTATGTCTCTATGATGTGCCATTCCTTTATTCATCCTGCTAGAAATGTATGAATAAATTACTAGAAGTCTGCAGTGAAGGTCCAGATGGGTATTACCAGTTGGGGAGGAGTCGCAGCATAGGGTGGATTTAGACGAACCAATAATTGTCCAGATTATCGGGAACAACTGTTCCTGCAAACGCTTGTTCACGATAATCTAAATGTGCCACCGATCACCTGATGAACAAGCAAAACCTTGTTCATAAGGTGATCCTGTCGTTTGTGCAGGCACCACCAATCATGGTTTCTGGGCAGCAGATCATGTTGTCTAAATATAAGGGATTGCAATAGCTATCCCTCTTCCTCATACTGTGAAGAAGATCACTTCCACTTAAAGGGATTATCCCATGATTAATGTAAAAAATGAAAATCAGACATCATATAGTACATTACAATCTCTTTCTAACAAAGTTAGAACCAGCCTTGTACCTCACATGGATCCAGAGATCTCCCCATTCCTTCCTCTGCTAGATTTATATCAAGATGACAGCTCTAGGGGAGTGTCTTTTCTACTGTAGTTAAGGGGCGTGTCTATGCTCTCCCTATCACAGCTCAGGAGGCGTGTCTATGCTCTCCCTATCACAGCTCAGGAGGCAGTTGAAGGATGAAACTAAGCATGTGTGGCCTTTTCAGTGAGCAGGACAAAGAAATAAGAAAAAGAACAAAGAGCGCTAAACAGATATATTTTATTGAATAAATAAATATTTAATTACATACAATTATAAAAGTATTCAGATCCAGGAACGCTTCCATACCATCTTAATCTGCCTGTAGTCTGACACCAGCAGCACTGATTGGACAATATTAGACTGTGCAGGGACCCCAACTGGTCCACCCAGATGAGCCTATACAGTGGGGCAAAAAAGTATTTAGTCAGCCACAAATTGTGCAAGTTCTCCCACTTAAAAAGATGAGAGAGGCCTGTTATTTTCATCATAGGTATATCTCAACTATGAGAGACATAATGAGAAAAAAAAATCCAGAAACTCACATTGTCTGATTTTTAAAGAATATATTTGCTAATTATGGCGGAAAATAAGTATTTGGTCAATAACAAAAGTTAATCTCAATACTTTGTTATATACCCTTTGTTGGCAATGACAGAGGTCAAACGTTTTCTGTAAGTCTTCAAAAGGTTTTCACACACTGTTGTTGGTATTTTGGCCCATTCCTCCATGCAGATCTCCTCTAGAGCAGTCATGTTTTGGGGCTGTCGCTGGGTAACAAGAACTTACAACTCCCTCCAAAGGTTTTCTATGGGGTTGAGATCTGGAGGCTGGCTAGGCCACTCCAGGAACTTCACATACTTCTTACGAAGCCACTCCTTCATTTCCCGGGCGGTGTGTTTGGGATCATTGTCATGCTGAAAGACCCAGCCACATTTTATCTTCAATGCCCTTGCTGATAGAAGGAGGTTTTCAGTCAAAATCTCACGATACATTGCCCCATTCATTCTTTCCTTTACACGGATCAGTCGTCCTGGTCCATTTGCAGAAAAACAGCCCCAAAGCATGATGTTTCAACTCCCATGCTTCACAGTAGGTATAGTGTTCTTTCGATGCAACTCAGCATTCTTTCTCCTCCAAACACGATGAGTTGAGTTTTTACCAAAAAGCTCTACTTTGGTTTCATCTGACCATATGACATTCCCCCAATCCTCTTCTGGATCATCCAAATGCTCTCTAGCAAACATGAGACGGGCCCGGACATGTTCTGGCTTAAGCAGGGGGACACATCTGGCACTGCAGGATTTGAGTCCCTGGCGGCGTAGTGTGTTACTGATGGTAGCCTTTGTTACTTTGGTCCCAGCTCTCTGCAGGTCATCCATGAGGTTGTGGACAGGTGTCTTTTATACTGATAACAAGTTCAAACAGGTGCCATTAATACAGGTAACGAGTGGAGGACAGAGGAACCTCTGGAAGAAGTCACAGGTCTGTGAGAGCCAGAAATCTTGCTTGTTTGTATGTGACCAAATACTTATTTTACCAAGGAATTTACCAATTAATTCATTAGAAATCCCACAATGTGATTTCTCCTCATTCTGTCTCTCATAGTTGAAGTGTACCTATGATGAAAATTACAGGCCTCTCTCATCGTGGGAGAACTTGCACAATTGGTGGCTGACTAAATACTTTTTTGCCCCACTGTATGTAGACTGCTAGTAATTAGTTCTAGTAGGGATAACAGAAGAATCGCATAACATAGAGGTATAGTAGAGATGCTCCAGAATTTTACATAGGCAATGCACGTAGTTCCTAAACAGTACAGGTGACAGGTTTTCTTTCAGAAGTGAGCTTAAAGCTCAGCACTGATGCTGAGAAAGCATTCGATAGGGTAAATTGGCAGTATCTTAAACAAACGTTGCTGAGATTTGGCCTTCCTGGTCCCTTCATACAAGCGACTTTTGCCATGTACGAACGAGCTACAGCCAGAGTACTAGTGAATGGCAATCTATCCTCCCCATTCTCAATAAACAATGGAACTCGCCAGGGCTGCCCCCTCTCGCCCCTCCTATTTATATTAGCACTGGAGCCACTTCTCTCCAAAATAAGACTGGACAGGGAGATTGAGGGTCTATGTTTGGGAGGTAGAGAGCAAAAAATAGCTGCATTCGCTGATGACGTCCTGGTGATGTCGGTCAACCCGAAAGTTTCCTTACCACGCATACAGATACACCTGGACGCATATAGCACAGTGTCAGACTTTAAGATCAATGCTAACAAATCCCTAGTCCTCTGCTCGGACATCCCCCATTCCACACAACGCCAATTAAGGATAGACTCCCCGTTCAATTGGTCCTCCCCTAGTATCACGTACTTAGGAGTCAAAATCAGCACCAATATAAGCGATCTGTTCTCCCTTAATTACGCCCCCTTAAAAACGTCAATTTTTAATGCTATTGATAATCTGGCACAGTCAAATCCCACATTATCTTGGTTTGGCCGCAAAAATCTTCTAATGTCACTGATGCTTCCACGCCTTACCTATTTACAGCAAGCTTTACCTATCCCCGTCCCTAAGCAGTATTACAGCTCAATTATAAAAAAATTCAGATCTTTCATATGGAATGGGAGGAAAGCGAGACTTTCTTTCGCTCTTCTCACTAAACCGAGGCAAGCGGGGGGAATAGGTCTCCCAAATCCTGAATTGTATGGCAAAGCCATTCTCCTCTCTCGAGCAGTTGCATGGCTGCTACCTACAACACCATCTCTTGCTGTGGAAACTGAAATCGATATTCTGGAAAGTCCACCCAGGGCACTCCTCTTGGGTCACCAATCGGTCCTCCCTAGTACAATGAATCATTACCCAATCATCAAAGCTACGCTGGAGGCCTGGAAATGGTTCTTATCCTCACACTGTTCCATCCCTTATCCCTCTCCATTATTGACGGTAAAAGACATACTCGATACCGCTCCATCGCCATTAAGAACCTCGTCCTCTATTGGGTTGAGATCCTCCATGGTTCCCTTAACTTCACTTTCCCTCCCCTCCGGAGATTGGATGGACCAAGAAACCGCAACTGCTCTACTAAATTGTTCTACCAGAGATCTCCTTTCTATCTCATACATCAGGACATATTTAAAGCAACATATCAAAATGGGAGAATTGACAAGGCCGTTAGTCTGGTTCGAGCATCTAATCTCCCGACATCTCATCCCTAAGAAGCTTATCTCACAGATTTATGGTAGACTGCGACATCCACCAATGTTAGCTAAGCCGTCCTTTGTAATGCTATGGGAAAGAGATTTAGATATTATTGTTCCGTATGACTCTCTCCCTAAACTCCTTGAATCCCCCCATCGGGCTTCCCGCTGTGTCCGAATACAGGAAAACTGCTACAAAATTCTTACTAGATGGTATAATACGCCAGATAAGACTGCTTTATACTCTGAATCTGCTTCGGATGCATGTTGGAGGCGCTGTGGGGGGAAAGGGACTTTCCTCCACATCTGGTGGTCATGTCCCCCTATACTCAAGTGGTGGGCGGAAATCTTTACCACTGCTAATACGATTTGTGGCACCTCTATCCCACCGTCTCCCCAGCTGGCCCTTCTCTCCATCCCCCAAGGAAACTCGCATACAAATTTGCCCTTCGTTTTTTCTCAAATGTTATCTGCTGCCCGTCTTCTGCTTCCCAGATGTTGGCTACAATCCCAGGTGCCAACCATGGAACAATGGGTCCAGAAGATGGACCAGCTCCATAGATTTGAAGAATTGTCCTCTTGGGAAACACGCTCTCATAGGGTTTTTCTCAAGAACTGGCTCCTTTGGACTAAATACAGGGCTCCTAAAGATATTGTGTGCCCTCCCGATAATATACACTAACTCCAAGACTGGGGGAGAGGCTTCTCCTGCTAAGTCATAGGTGGGGTCTGGAATTACTCTAGGTATCATTCCTCTTTTGGATGCATGGTCCTACCCCTGCTTCAAACCTCTAAATTTGCTCACAGGTTTACCTTATCTGAATCCAATTGGGTCGTTCTCTTTTTACCCCTTGATGCCCAATCTTTCCCTATTGCTGGTTCACTCGCTTTTCTAAAGATTGACACATACGATCTTCCCTGTTTTATTGTGAACTTCGGAACAATGCAACAGTTATGTCTCGATTTCATGAACTACTTTGTAATGTCAACATGGCCTGCGTGCCCAAACCTTGGGGCTCTGTCTACCCCTGTTTACCCCCTTTTACCCTTTGTATTCTCTTTATTGAAAAAATCAATAAAATATTATATAAAAAAAAAAAAAAAAAAAAAAAAAAAAAAGAAGTGAGCTTAAAGGCTATGTACACCTTTGGAGACAATTTTTCTTTATGATTGCTTTTTACTCATTTTTGGCTAAAAATCATAGTTTCAATTGTTCTTTTCTAAAAATATTGAGTCACAGGGGGTTAACTGCTTTTCTAACTGTGTGACTGGTACTATCACTTTGTAATGCAGTGAATCAGACTATCAGTGATGACAACTTATGTCTCTGATGGGAGGGATATAGTATGAAATATATATGGAATAAAATATAATAGGTGAATACGGACTAAGTATAAGAACATAAGAAGGTGAAGCTATTCAAAGTTAAAAAGTTGGTTAAACGAAAGATGCTTGTGTCAGTCGCTCGTGTAGACGGCTCACTACACTGGTGGTTGGGGCCACGGAACCTCATGGATACAGGAGGTTCTCGATGATCTCTTCCTGAAATTTGAGGAAGGATCTTGTTCTCCCTGCCTTACTGTAGAGAACACAACTATTATACAGTGCCAATTGAATTAAATATACAGACACCTTCTTATACCAGCGTCTGGTTCTGCGGGAAAGTAAATAGGGAGCCAACCTCTGGTCATTGAAGTCCACCCCTCCCATGAGCAAATTATAGTCGTGGACCGAGAGGGGCTTTTCAATGACACTGGTTGCTCGTTCAATTTGGATTGTCGTGTCTGCGTGAATGGAGGAGAGCATGTAAACGTCACGCTTGTCTCTCCATTTCACCATGAGCAGTTCTTCGTTACACAAGGCAACCCTCTCCCCCCTTGCAAGACGGGTGGTAACGAGCCGTTGGGGGAAGCCCCGGCGACTAGTTCGCGCGGTGCCACAGCAGCCAATCTGTTCTAAAAACAAATGCCTGAAGAGGGACACACTTGTGTAAAAATTGTCCACATAAAGATGGTACCCCTTGCCAAATAAGGGTGACACCAAATCCCAGACTGTCTTCCCACTGCTCCCCAAGTAGTCAGGGCAACCGACCGGCTCCAGGGTCTGATCTTTACCCTCATAGACTCAAAATTTGTGCGTATAGCCTGTGGCCCTTTCACAGAGTTTATACAATTTGACCCCATACCGGGCGCTCTTGCTTGGGATGTATTGTTTGAAGCCAAGGCGCCCGGTAAAATGTATAAGGGACTTGTCTATGCAGATGTTTTGCTCAGGGGTATACAAATCTGCAAATTTGGTGTTAAAGTGGTCTATGAGGGGCCGAATTTTGTGGAGACGGTCAAAAAATGGATGGCCTCTGCGATGAGAGGTGCTGTTGTCACTAAAGTGCAGGAAACGCAGGATGGTCTCAAATCATGTCCCGGACATGGCAGCAGAGAACATGGGCATGTGATGAATTGGGTTCGTGGACCAATATGACCGCAAGTCATGCTTTTTTGCTAGGCCCATGTTGAGGAGAAGGCCCAGAAAAGTTTTAAATTCGGAAACTTGGACGGGTTTCCACCGGAAAGAATGAGCATAAAAGCTTCCCGGGTTGGCGGCTATAAATTGAGTGGCATACCGGTTTGTTTCTGCCATGACTAAGTCCAAGAGCTCCGCAGTCAAGAACAGCTCAAAAAACCCCAGTGCCGATCCGATCTGAGCTGTCTCAACCCGAACTCCAGACTGGGCGGTGAAAGGGGGAACTATTGGTGCGGCTGAAGTTGGGGGCTGCCAATCAGGGTTTGCCAGCACCTCAGGGACTCTAGGGGCTCTACGGGCCTGTCTGTGCGGTGGCTGCGACGGGGGAACTAATGCACGTGCCACCGTACCAGCTTCAACTGCCCTTCTGGTGCTCGCCACTTCACCATGTTGTACGGCAGTGCTGGTACTAGGTCCAGGATGGGCTGTGCTGCTGGTGTATGCCTCACCACGTAATCCGACAGCGCCAGCCCCACTCTGCTGCCCTTGAAGCGGATCCTGCGCAACCTGTGGTCTAGCAACACGGGGCCGGGTATGCCTGGTGGTATCAGGGACCTCAATCTCATCGTCCGAACTTTCTACAGGTTCCTATTCTGACCCTGCTTTCTACAGGTTCGTATTCTGACCCGCTGGATTCATCAGATGAGGGTTCCCATTCCTCATCCGACTGGGTCAGAAGCCTGTAGCCTCTTCAGAAGAATACCCCTTACTTGCCATTTGGTCAACTAAATTTAGGGGGTATTCCCTGAGACTACCCAAGAAAAAAAGCAAGCCTGTCTTACAAATGGGAGGCTAGCGAAGTACCGGTAGCCGCTGCGATTGATAAAAAATATCAAAACTTTTTTTTTTTATCGCCGCAGCGCTTGTCTAGTGATTGCACAGTGATAAAAAAAAAATATATATTTTGTCACTGCGGCGGGGTGGGCGTGGGTGAACGCACGTGTGGGCGACCGATCAGGCCTGATCGGGCAAACACTGTGTTTTGGGTGGAGGGCGAACTAAGGTGACATTAATACTATTATAGATCTGACTATCAGTTCTGATCACTTACAGATACTATAAAAGTACCAAAGCTGATTAGTGATACGCTAATCAGCGAATCAGTGACTGCAGTGCAGTGGGCTGGGCGCTAACCGACGCTAACTACCTAACAAAGGGGCCTAAACTATCCTAAAACCTAACCGTCAATACTAGTGAAAAAAAAAAGTGACCAGCAGAGAAGCACAGAAGCCATTTAACACCTTATATTTATAAATATAAGGTGTTAAATGGCTTCTGAGTTTTTTTTAAAAGTCACCAACCTGCCAGCGCTGATCATTGGCTGGCAGGCTGGTGACGAACTTCTGATATAACGATTCCCGGCCCGCACCGCGCATGTGCGGGCCAGCTCTGCCCGAAATCTCGCGTCTCGCGAGATGACTCGCCAGCGCGTCTAGGGAGAATAACAGGGCCGCCGCCAGGACGCAATCCTGCGTGCGGCGGTCCTGAGGCGGTTAATACTGTTATTACTACTGTTGCCAAACAGAAGAGCCAAATTACTACTGGAGGCACTGTGGGGGCTTTACTACTACTGGGGGCACTATGGGACTATTAATAATACTGGAAGTACTGTGGGGGGCAATATTATAAGTGGGCACAATATTAGCGACACTATGACTACTGGAGGCACTCTCAAGGAGCATTATCCTTATTGGGGGCAATGTAAAGGGCACTTTTACTAATCAAGGCACTCTAGAATTATTACTATTGGTAGGACTTTTGTGAGTAATATTACTATGGAGGGAACCATCTGTATGGCACTATTATGTCTGCAATATAATATTTGGAGCATTGGGGCGCACAGCTGGAACAGTTTTGGTGGTAACAGAAGGATAACACTGTTGGGGTACCAGGAGGAGGAAGATGATGGAAAGAGTATGTCTACATTACAGGAGACGTCACTGGATGTAATAAGTATGTAATGCTGTGCTCTCCTGTATGTTTGGTAGTGCTGAATGCAATGTCTATCTAAATATGTCTGTAGCACTTGGGAGCTGGGGGTGTATACTGTGCAGTATACAGTCATGTGAAAAAATTAGGACACCCTTTGAAAGCATGTGGTTTTTTGTAACATTTTTAATAAAAGGTTATTTCATCTCCGTTTCAACAATACAGAGAGATTAAAGTAATCCAACTAAACAAAGAAAACTGAAGAAAAGTCTTTTCAAGATCTTCTGTAAATGTCATTCTACAAAAATGCCTATTCTAACTGAGGAAAAAGATAGGACACCCTTGCCCCTAATAGCGAGTGTTACCTCCTTTGGCTGAAATAACTGCAGTGAGACTGTTCTTGTAGCCATCTACCAGTCTTCGACATCGGTCTGAGGAAATTTTACCCCACTCCTCAATGCAGAACTTTTTCAGCTGTGAGATGTTTGAGAGGTTTCTTGCACGTACAGCCCTTTTCAAGTCACCCCACAGCATCTCAATGGGATTCAAATCTGGACTTTGACTTGGCCATTCCAGGACTCTCCATTTCTTCTTTTTCAGCCAATCTTTGGTTGATTTACTAGTATGTTTTGGGTCATTGTCATGTTGCATGGTCCAGTTCCGCTTCAGCTTTAATTTTCTAACTGATGGTCTCACATGTTCTTCAAGCACCTTCTGATACACAGTAGAATTCATCGTGGATTCTATGATGGTGAGCTGACCAGGTCCTGCTGCAGCAAAGCAGCCCCAAACCATGACACTTCCACCTCCATGCTTCACAGTTGGTATGAGGTTCTTTTCTTGGAATGCTGTGTTTGGTTTACGCCAAACATGTCCTCTGCTGTTGTGTCCAAATAATTCAATTTTGGACTCATCTGTCCAAAGAACATTATTCCAGAAGTCCTGGTCTTTGTCAACTTTATCTCTGGCAAATGTCAGTCTGGCCTCGATGTTTCTCTTGGAAAGCAAAGGTTTCCTCCTTGCACACCTCCCATGCAAGTTAAACTTGTACAGTCTCTTTCTGATTGTAGAGGCATGTACTTCTACATCAACAGTAGCCAGAGCCTGCTGTAGTTCTCGAGATGACACTTTAGGGTTTTTGGAGACTGCTTTTAGCATCTTGCGGTCTGCTCTTGGGGTGAACTTGCTGGGGCGACCAGTCCTGGGCATGTTGGCAGTTGTTTTGAAAGCCCTCCACTTGTAGACTATCTTCCGGACAGTGGAATGGCTGATTTCAAAATCTTTTGAGATCTTTTTAAATCCCTTCCCAGACTCATAGGCTGCTACAATCTTTTTTCTGAAGTCCTCTGACAGCTCTTTTGCTCTCACCATGGTGCTCACTCTCACTTCAACAGTCAGGAGCACACCAAACTAAATGTCTGAGGTTTAAATAGGGCAAGCCTCATTCAACATGCAGAGTAACGATCTACTAATTATGTGCACCTGGTGTGATATACCTGTGTGAGATCTGAGCCAATTTAAGAGGGAATACATGTGAGGGTGTCCTATCTTTTTCCTCAGTTAGAATAGGCATTTTTGTAGAATGACATTTACAGAAGATCTTGAAAAGACTTTTCTTCAGTTTTCTTTGTTTAGTTGGATTACTTTAATCTCTCTGTATTGTTGAAACGGAGATGAAATAACCTTTTATTAAAAATGTTACAAAAAACCACATGCTTTCAAAGGGTGTCCTAATTTTTTCACATGACTGTACATACTTTCTCTTACTCATGGTGCCTAAGCTTGAGAAACAGCCCAGGACCTTTGGGCAACTTAATCTTCCCCTGAGCATATGAGTTCATGCAAACTGGGCACGGGGGGAATAATATTTGCCTTCTGAGTTTTCATCAAGTTTGGATTTATACTTGACTCTCTTGATCTGTTCTTTTTTCTTCACATTGATTCCCTTGCAATATCCTATCACCTTCACACATATCTCATATCATTTTACCACTGACACTGCCAAAACACTAATCCAGGCTCTAATCATTTCGTACCTGGCATATCTGTCTGACAGTTATACTAACACTGCTGCTTTCTGTCACTCATTACACTAGTTACCTGTTTCATATGGAATCAAAGTTCTCCTATAGTATGGGCTCACCTAGCTCTTTGCAATGCTGACCAGTTGGATATCTCAGCACTTATCTTCATCTAAGAAACCATTTATGCTCTTTGCTCAGCCAATAACTTATGACACTCACCCTGTTTATTATCTCCTTGTTCTCTCCGCAGACCTCTCCTGCATAGCATCCATTTTGTAAACCTATCTGCCCTGAACCATTCTAAGGGTCCATTCACACGTCCGCAATTTAGTTCCGCATTTTGCGGAACAGAATTGCGGACCCATTCATTTCTATGGGGCAGCATTATGTGCTGCCCGGACACAGAATTGCGGACCCGCACTTCCAGGTCGGCAATTCCGTTTCCGAAAAAAATAGAACATGTTCTATTCTTGTCCGCAATTGCGGACAAGACTAGGCATATTCAATAGTGCCGGCAATGTGCGGTCTGCAAAATGCGGAATGCACATTGCCGCTGTCCTTTTTTTGCCGCTGTCCGTGGATCCGCAAAACACGATGCGGACGTGTGAATGGACCCTTATGCTCCCAGTTTTGTGTTTTTTTTTAACTATTTTTTTTGAAGAGTCTACAACCATAGTTTGTGGCTCACACACAATCAGACCTGGTGAGAGATACTTCCACTCCACCCTGTTACCCTTGTCATATCACTCTGCAATTTTTAGCCATGTTTTATTAGACTCTAATGAGGGATTCATGCATCCTAATTTACAGACGTGGACAAAATTGTTGGTACCCTTTGGTCAATGAAAGAAAAAGTCACAATGGTCACAGAAATAACTTTAATCTGACAAAAGTAATAATAAATTAAAATTCTATAAATGTTAACCAATGAAAGTCAGACATTGTTTTTCAACCATGCTTCAACAGAATTATGTAAAAAAATAAACTCATGAAACAGGCATGGACAAAAATGATGGTACCCCTAACTTAATATTTTGTTGCGCAACCTTTTGAGGCAATCACTGCAATCAAACGCTTCCTGTAACTGTCAATGAGACATCTGCACCTCTCAGCAGGTATTTTGGCCCACTCCTCATGAGCAAACTGCTCCAGTTGTGTCCGGTTTGAAGGGTGCCTTTTCCAGACTGCATGTTTCAGCTCCTTCCAAAGATGCTCAATAGGATTGAGGTCAGGGCTCATAGAAGGCCACTTTAGAATAGTCCAATTTTTTCCTCTTAGCCATTCTTGGGTGTTTTTAGCGGTGTGTTTTGGGTCATTGTCCTGTTGCAAGACCCATGACCTGCGACTGAGACCAAGCTTTCTGACACTGGCTAGTACATTTCTCTCTAGAATTCCTTGATAGTCTTGAGATTTCATTGTACCCTGCACAGATTCAAGACACCCTGTGCCAGACGCAGCAAAGCAGCCCCAGAACATAACAGAGCCTCCTCCATGTTTCACAGTAGGGACAGTGTTCTTTTCTTGATATGCTTCATTTTTTCGTCTGTGAACATACAGCTGATGTGCCTTGGCAAAAACTTCGATTTTTGTCTCATCTGTCCACAGGACATTCTCCCAGAAGCTTTGTGGCTTGTCAACATGTAGTTTGGCATATTCCAGTCTTGCTTTTTTATGATTCGTTTTCAACAATGGTGTCCTCCTTGGTCGTCTCCCATGTAGTCCACTTTGGCTCAAACAACGACGGATGGTGCGATCTGACACTGATGTTCCTTGAGCATGAAGTTCACCTTGAATCTCTTTAGAAGTCTTTCTAGGCTCTTTTGTTACCATTCGGATTATCCGTCTCTTAGATTTGTCATCAATTTTCCTCCTGCGGCCACGTCCAGGGAGGTTGGCTACAGTCCCATGGATCTTAAACTTATGAATAATATGTGCAACTGTACTCACAGGAACATCTAGTTGCTTGGAGATGGTCTTATAGCCTTTACCTTTAACATGCTTGTCTATAATTTTCTTTCTGATCTCTTGAGACAGCTCTTTCCTTTGCTTCCTCTGGTCCATGTCGAGTGTGGTACACACCATATCACCAAACAACACAGTGATTACCTGGAGCCATATATATAGGCCCAATGGCTGATTACAAGGTTGTAGACACCTGTGATGCTAATTAGTGGACACACCTTGAATTAACATGTCCCTTTGGTCACATTATGTTCTGTGTTTTCTAGGGGTACCATCATTTTTGTCCATGCCTGTTTCATGAGTTTATTTTTTTACATAATTCTGTTGAAGCATGGTTGAAAAACAATGTCTGACTTTCATTGGTTAACATTTATAGAATTTTAATTTATTATTACTTTTGTCAGATTAAAGTTATTTCTGTGACCATTGTGACTTTTTCTTTCATTGACCAAAGGGTACCAACAATTTTGTCCACGTCTGTATATTCCCATTCTGAAGATAAAGGACCAGTCACCTCGATAGGCATTGCTACCATGTACCTTCTGTGTCACTCCTCCCATTCCTTTTACGTTGTAAGCGATTGCATTCATGGTTCTTTCTCTATCATATTGTTCATTTGATTACTTGTAATTTTACTTTTTTATGACTTGCCCACTGGTAAAGTCCTGTAGAATACATAGAAGCTATATAAATACCGATGAAAATTATTTTAAACATCTAAAATTTGTCAGGATGAAGAAAAGTGCAGAACTGAATTTACATGTAACAATCCTGAATGTTTTTTTAAAACAATTACCAAATGCCTTGATTTTTGGGGAATATCCAGGAATCATTTTTTTTCAAATAGGATGGTCATGTGTTTGAGAATTCCTGATCCCTGTATTGTGTTTGAGTTTCCTGTGACATAGCAAACAATGAATTACATTGTAAAAGAAGGAAACAAGTCTATTTTTTAACTTACGTCCTAAAATTCATTGTTAACTTACTGTGTCCATCTAAGCCAGCTATTATTGCCATGGGGGAATGAATTACAGCCTAACAGGTCTGGTAACCTTTTCATAACAGCTTGAATACAAGAACTTGCTGTGTCTTGTTGAGTTTAGGGACTGTTTCCAAAAATATAAGATTTCACGTTGACAAAACACACAAATAACTTGTTTCTTTTCCTTTGCACACATAATAAACATGCTTTATACAACACACATCTGCAATCTTGTTAATCCTTTAAAAAAAAAGCTGTTTATTTGACCTTCAGGACTTTTTCAAACCTTGCGTGTCACTTTCTGTGGTAATAACTTTAGAGCACTTTTACTTACCCAAGTGAATGTAAGATTATTTTTTCATTGAACATCATGGTAGTGGTACATTTTGGTCAATATGTTTTAGGTTGATTTCTAAAAAGAATTAAAAAATGTATAGAAAATTAGCATTTTTTTGGCTTGTAAAAAAGCACAAAATAGTGTATACATAACATTCACCATATGTCTGTTTTCTATTGCTATCATCTCTTAGATGTCTTTTAATTTTTTCAAGGAAATTAGAAGGCTCTAAAATGTAAGGGTCCATTCACACGTTCGTAGTGTATTGCGGATCCGCAATACACTCGGCCGGCACCCCCACAGAACTGCCTATTCTTGTCCGCAATTGCAGGCAAGAATAGAACATGTTCTTTTTTTTTCAGGAGTCGCGGACCGGAAGATCGGGGCCGCGCTCCGGAAATGCGGATGCGGACAGCACACTGTGTGCTGTCCGCATCTCGTCAAGCCCCATAGAGAATGAATAGGTCCAGATTGGTTCCGCAACGTTGCAGAATGGATCCGGACCCATTCTACGGACACGTGAATGGACCCTTAAAGCAATATTCCTATCTCTATTTTTTAGAATTGCATTTTAAAAGGAACTTTGAAAGAACTATACATTAGAAGTCCTCCATATATCATCACGTTTTAAAAACTGTACCTCTCAAAGTATTCAAAACGAGGTTTAGAATATTTGTTGAACCTATGTAGGTACTTCAGTGGAAGTAGAGCAAAATGTAGATGTTTTTCATGTCACCATATCCTAAAACCCATAAGGCTACTTTCACACTAGCATTTTCAATTCCGCTATTAAGATCCGTCATAGGATCTCAATAGCGGATGAAAACGCTTCAGTTTTGTCCCCATTCATTGTCAAGCACAGGCCCCCAAAGTGATTGTATGTAGAGGGAGCACAGCCTGGGCCGAATTGTACTAGAAGGTGCTCCCGGGCCCCTGAGCAGCTGCTTCTCCTGTAGATGAGAACCAAAGAATTCCTCTTGGGAGGAACCACATTCTCCGCAAACATCACAGGAGTAATAATCTATTGATAATGGTAGAGGACACATAATGCACAGACCCCATTCTGTAGAGGTTTTTACATAAGCAAAGTTTACATGCATCCATGACCAGAATATTGGAAATGGTTGATATGCTGCACATACTGCACAACTTCAATTGATGTTCTGCAGGGAAGTCTTGTCATCCACAAAAAAAAAAAAAACATAAGAAATATCAGAACAAGAACTGATAATCTGCAGACCATAGAAGCACAATTGCAGACATTGGAAAAAAACAAGTGCAACTGGTACAGAATACCATTGGCATAGCTATAGAGGTCGCAACTGTGACTAGGCCCCTAAGCCAGTGGGGGCCCACATGGTCCTCCTTGCCAATGGCGCACTGCTATTTACATAATACAATTAGGTACTGTGGCAGGGGCACAGGAGCGATGTCTCCCTGCCCCACTGTTACCTCTGGTAGGCTCCAGGCCCAGTCAAAGGCTTGCACAGGCGTCATGATGACATAATCATCATTGCACCACCTGAGCATCACCATTATAAGGAGAATTATTACTACTGGGGAACTATGGAAAAGATGATTGGTGGGACCTTTGTTAGCACTCTCACTGTGGGGGCACCCTGGCACAGTATCAGCTTAGCACAATTATTTTGGGGGACAATATTAGTGTCAGGGACACTATTTACTGGATGCAGTTATTTTTTAGGGCACTTTGAGCAGATAAGGCTACTTTCACACTTGCGCTTGATCGGATCCGTTCTGAACGGATCCGATCATATTAATGCAGACGGAGGCTCCGTTCAGTACGGATCCGTCTGCATTAATAACTTAGAAAAATTTCTAAGTGTGAAAGTAGCCTGAGCGGATCCGTTCAGACTTTCAATGTAAAGTCAATGGGGGACGGATCCGCTTGAAGATTGAGCCATATGGTGTCATCTTCAAGTGGATCCGTTCCCATTGACTTACATTGTAAGTCTGAACGGATCCGCTCGCCTCCGCACGGCCAGGCGGACAGACCACTGTCATCCTGCTGTTACCTCCAATACTGTGCCCCCTCATGACGACAAACACTATGCTGTCAGATATAACGGTGCCATACAGATAGTCACCCCATAGTAATAGTGCTTCTCGACTGCCCGCACTAGTAATAGTGCCCCCAATAGTGATAATCCTCTCCAAGAGTGCCTCCATTAGTAGCAATTACCTCTATACTGTACCCAGTAATAATAATGCCCCCAGAGTATCCTTGGTAGTAATAATGGCACCAGTGCCCCAAATATGTATAGTGCCCTTCCTGTAGAGCCCCCTGTATTATATAGCTCCCACATAGTTCCAGTGTACAATACTTCTACACTCCCCCTCTGTAGTGCCATTATATATATTCCCCTTGTAGTGCTACTATATAATGCTACTCCTACTGCCAGTATATATATGCCTCCCATAGTGCTAGTATATATATATATATATATATATATATATATATATAATGTCCCTCCGTAGTATCAGTATATAATGCTCTCCCCCACCCTAGTGCCAGTATACAATGCTCTCCCCCACCCTAGTGTCAGTATACAATGCCCCTCTCCACCTTAGTGCCAGTATACAATGCTCCCCCCACCCTAGTGCCGATATATAATGCTCCTCACCACCCTGGTGCTCCCAGTATTAATTAGTAGCCCATTTCTTAGGGTAAAAAAAAATACTTACCTCATTTCTGTTCCCCCTCTTTCATCTGCACTGCAGGCTACAAAGCTCTTCTGATCTGTGGCCTGTGTTGCAACGTCCCACAGGTGGTCCACATGACATCACCGCTCCTGTGCTGGGTCTCCAAGAGGGACTTGATAAAAAAAAGAAAGTGAAAATAATTTAAAAAAATAAATAAAATGTAAATGAAAAAAAGAAATTGCCTGTTCCTATAAAAAAAATGAAAAAATATAATAAAATACACATATTAGGTGTCACTGCGTCCGTAACGACCATCTGTGCCAAAACAGCTATTTTTGTCACCTTACATCACAAAAAGGGCAACAGCAAGCGATCAAAAAGGCTTATGACCCCCAAAATAGTACCAATCAAACCGTCAACGAATCCCGCGAAAAATTATACCCTATTTAAGACAATCGCCCAAAAAATAAAAAAGCTATGGCTCTCAGACTATGGAGACACTAAAACATAATTTGTTTGGTTTCAGAAATGCTATTATTGTGTAAAACTTAAATAAATAAGAAAAAGTATACATATTAGGTATTGCCACGTCCATAATGATCTTCTCTATAAAACTATCACATGACCTAACTCCTCAGATGAACGCTGTAAAAATAAATAAATTAAAACTGTTCTAAAACAGCCAATTTTTGGGTCACCTTGCCCCATAAAGTGTAATAATGAATGATCAAAAAATCCTATGTACCCAAAAATGGTACCAATAAAAACCTCAACACTTTCTGCAAAAAACAAGCCCCTGCACAAGACGATCGGCAGAAAAATAAAAAACATATGGCGTTCAGAAAACCAATCCAGCAAAATCTGCCTTCCAAAAACTGTATGCCATTCCTTTCCTTCCTGCCGTGTGCCCGTACAGCAGTTTACGACCACATGTGTTTTTTTTTTTTGTAAACCGCGGAATCAGGGTAATAAATATTGAGTTTTGTTTGGCTGTTAATCCTCAATGTGTTAAAGAAAAAAATTTAATAAAATGGAAAATCTGCCCAAAAAGTGAAATTTAGAAATTTCATCTCCATTTTCCTTTAATTCTTGTGGAACGCCTAATGGGTTAACAAAGTTTGCAAAATCAGTTTTGAATACCTTAGGGGTGTAGTTTCTACAATGGGGTCATTTATGGAGGTATCCACTATGTAGGGCCCACAAAGTGACTTCAGACCTGAACTGGTCCTTAAAAAGTGGGTTTTGGAAATTTTCTTAAAAATTTTAAGAATTGCTTTTAAACTTCTAAGCCTTCTAACGTCCTAAAAAAATAAAATGACATTTCCCAAATGATGCCAACATAAAGTAGACATATGGGGAATGTTAAGTAATAAATATTGTATTAGGTTTCACTTTCTGCTTTAGAAGGAGAGAAATTTAAATTTGGAAAATTGTGAATTTAAAAAAAATTTGGGTACATTTTGGATTTTTTCATAAATAAAGGTGAAATATATTGACTCAAATTTATGACTATCATGAAGTACAATGTGTCACGAGAAAACAATCTCAGAATGGCTTGGATAAGTAAAAGTGTTCCAAAGTTATTACCACATAAAGTGACGCATGTCAGATTTGTCAATTTTGACCTGGACACTAGGGCATCAATGACCCTTGGTCATGAAAGGGTTAAGGAAGGCTACAAAATTCGATTCCCAAAGTTGACACAAAATCAAAATTAACAAGGCTAGTTTCAGCTCCAGAATCCACAAAAGCTAAACCAGAAACAGACCCTTCCTTGTGAAGACAGACTAACAGGCAGTAGAACCTTGCCAGTCCGATTTCGGCCTAGTAGGGCAGGATCATAGCTGATGTTCAGGACTTCTGAAGTAGGAGCATAAGGCATGTTTCATGCGATGTTCCTTTTATTTGCTGAGGTGACATGACCCCCACTTGCATGGGTTTCTCGGACTCAACTGGTGCCTTGACTTTAGAGAAAAAGGAAAAGTAAGAAGGACGATTAAGACAGGTGTTACTTTCTCTCATACTTCGATCTATATGAATAGCCAAGGACATAGCCTCATCCAGGGACCCAGGAGTGAGATGGCTGACTAAAAGACCCTTAAGAGTATCAGACTTGAGAGCCGGATCATTCCACCCAGAAGCATTGCATCATTTTCAAAACTCAGAGCAGTACTGCTCAGCTGGTCATTTTCCTAGTGAGAGGAGCTGACTCTCTGCATAAAATGCTCTGTGTAGCTCATCATACAAGAGACCTAGAGCAGAAAAGAAATGGTAAGACATGATGTTATCAACTCTCTGTGTTTTGGTGCCCGAGGAATGAAGTCTCAAATGAAAATAAAGTTTGCAACTCTCTCTGAAAGTTGAAAAACCTTTATGGTCACCAGTGGAGCAGTCAGGGAGCTTAACCTTAGCCTCTACTAGTATTGGGGCTGCAGAAGCAGGGGAACTAGTCTCACAGGATTATTGCTGTTGGACTCTCTCAGCTAAATCCTGCACCAACTGGGCGATACCCTCCATTTTCGTGGCTAAAGCTGCCACTGCACCCATGATGGTGCAGGTAAAACAACTTTTTTACCACCAGTGATCATATAATGACTGTAGGTAGGGACAGATGTAGACAGTGAGTCCCTGAACTAAAACACTGGTCGTTTCCACTACCTACTTGCAGTATATGCCTTAAATAGCAGAACCACAACTGGACGACAGTGCCTACACTAAAATAAGTGCAGGACAAACACAATACGGACAAACACAAAAGCATACAGAACCAGACGGGCTATGCAGTACCAAAACGTGAGTCAAAGGAAGGTGAGGAATTAGCTGGAGCTAACAAGTATGTTTTTTACACAAAGGGCTGCAAAAAACAAAGATATAAATGTATAAATTACAAATTTTACTGAATTGTTCCCCAAAAAATATATAGCAATCCGCTCAACTTCTCCTGTTCTATACCATGGTGCTTTCAGATGGCTTTGCATTTTGTGGTAACAGGTCTACTTTAAAAAATGAGTTTTGGAAATTCAAATTTAGAAAATGTTTCCAAATTTTCTGTACAATTTGTATTTTTTTTTATTTTACAAATAACCGTAAAACATATTGACCCAAGTACAATTGAGGGAATTCATTTGTGGTGGTTCTGATGTCTTTGCTTTGTGAGGTTGCACCAAATTTATTAAATGTCCTACAGTAATAAAAATTTGGTGCCAGTGCAATGTGGTTTACACGCACCTATGTCTGCAAATATATACCAGGTGGTTGACTGGTGTGGAGATGCAACGTTTTTTTTTACTTTTTCAAAAGTTGCACATCATACATCAGACTGAAAGGTGTTTTAATCTGAAATCCTGACCAACATTTTATTCCACTTCTAAAAGCGGTGAGACTCGCCAAATGTCACAAAATCTTACCAAATGTCACATGCAGTCATCACTTGCTACATTGTTATGCCGCAGAACTGGTATAGCAGATTTGATAAATGACTCCCAATGTGTCATGAGAAAACAATATTAGAATGGCAAAAGCATTTCAAAGTTATTAACACGTAAAGTGACAAATGTCAGATTTGCAAAATTAGACTTGGTCAGGAATAGTGTTGAGCGCGAATATTCGAATATCGAATTTTTTTCGCGAATATCGGCACTTCGCTAATTCGCGAATATTTCGAATATAGTGATATAAATTCGATATTTCGAATATTCTATTTTTTTTTTATTTTTTTTTTATTTTTATTTTTTTATTGTTATATTTTTTTCTTTCCCACTTCCCTAAAGTTGTTCTTACCTGTCCTTTGGATTCCTGGCTTCCTGGCTGCTCCAGTCAGTGCCCGTTGCCGCTTCTGCCGACTTCCATGCTCATGGAGCGTCCCCATCACCATGGGAACATCTCCATATACTAGAATGTACTGTCGGATTTGAGAATTACGTTGAAATCGCAATTCGATTTTTTCAAGTTATAAAATTCGAATTTCGATTTTAACTTAGCACTGCTATATGCCATATTAGGCTAACTAATATGGCATATAGCAGTGCTAAGTTAAAATCGAAATTCGATTATTATAACTTGAAAAAATCGAATTGCGATTTCAACGTAATTCTCAAATCCGACAGTACATTCTAGTATATGGAGTCGTTCCCATGGTGATGGGGACGCTCCATAACTAAGCATGGAATATGGCTTCAATGGCTTGGTAGAATTAGCGAATTGACGAATATATTCGTTATATTCCACAAAACGAATATAACGAATGTATTCGTCATATTCCACAAAACGAAGATAACGAATGTATTCGTCATATATCACAAAACGAAGATAACGAAGTATTCTGCATCTTCATTTTAGCTACCTATTCATCAATTTCGCTAATTCTAGCAATGATATAGGAAAGTTGACTACAGAGACAGCTAAGTTTAATTCGCTATGCGATTATATTACTGCTTTTTTTTATAAATAGTATAATTATAATAATTATCAGGTATTATAATTATTCTATTTATTTTTAAAAAAAGCAGTAATATAATCGCATAGCGAATTAAACTTAGTTGTCTCGATAGTCAACTTTCCTATATCATTGCTAGAATTAGCGAAGTTGATGAATAGGTAGCTAAAACGAAGATGCAGAATACTTCGTTATCTTCGTTTTGTGGAATATGACGAATACATTCGTTATATTCGTTTTGTGGAATATAACGAATATATTCGTCAATTCGCTAATTCTACCAAGCCATTGAAGCCAACCATATAGTAAACCAGGTCCAAGTTGGAATCGCAATTCGATTATGTCAAGTTATAAAATTCGAATTTCGATTTTAACTTAGCACTGCTATATGCCATATTAGGCTAACTAATATGGCATATAGCAGTGCTAAGTTAAAAATCGAAATTCGATTATTATAACTTGAAAAAATCGAATTGCGATTTCAACGTAATTCTCAAATCCGACAGTACATTCTAGTATATGGAGATGTTCCCATGGTGATGGGGACGCTCCATGAGCAGGGAAGTCGGCAGAAGCGGCAACGGGCACTGACTGGACAGCTAAGTTTAATTCGCTATGCGATTATATTACTGCTTTTTTTTAAAATAAATAGAATAATTATAATACCTGATAATTATTATAATTATACTATTTATAAAAAAAAAGCAGTAATATAATCGCATAGCGAATTATACTTAGCTGTCTCTATAGTCAACTTTCCTATATCATTGCTAGAATTAGCGAAATTGATGAATATGTAGCTAAAATGAAGATGCAGAATACTTCGTTATCTTCGTTTTGTGATATATGACGAATACATTCGTTATCTTCGTTTTGTGGAATATGACGAATACATTCGTTATATTCGTTTTGTGGAATATAACGAATATATTCGTCAATTCGCTAATTCTACCAAGCCATTGAAGCCATATTCCATGCTTAGTTATGGAGCGTCCCCATCACCATGGGAACGACTCCATATACTAGAATGTACTGTCGGATTTGAGAATTACGTTGAAATCGCAATTCGATTTTTTCAAGTTATAATAATCGAATTTCGATTTTAACTTTAATATGGCATATAGCAGTGCTAAGTTAAAATCGAAATTCGAATTTTATAACTTGAAAAAATCTAATTGCAATTTCAATAGGAGAGTAGCCTTTAAGTTAAAATCGAAATTCGATTATTTAAATCGCATATTAATCGCGATAACAAGAATAATGACGAATATTCGATTTCGACGAATATAAAACGAATATTCTATCGAATATTCGCGAATTTCGTCGAAATCGAATATGGCACCTGCCGCTCATCACTAGTCAGGAAGGCTGCGTCTGGAAGGGGTTAATGCGCGAATGAGCGAAATTATGCTGGAAGTAGTTTTAAATGCAGCTAGATGTACTGAGATTTCCAAGAATATCCATTCAATGTGTTCTACATTTTTTCAATTAAATTTGCTTTAGACCGCCCAATAATCGACTTTCTAGTGTATTGTAGGATGTAGTCACATTCTGGGGGAGAGATCTCTAGATTCTTGATTCTGAGAAATCTTATTCTTATCACAGAATAACAAGTGTCAATGGTATCCTGACACTGCACCAACAACATCCTGTGCTGCTTACACAAGGACACTTACATTCAGTCATACTAAGGTACGATTGCTTTTGTTGTGGCTTATTCAAGCATTGAATAATCTAATTACAGTAAATGCCTTCTTTTATGCTATGATGTTGAGACCTGCAGATAACATAATTGCATAACTATTTGCAATATATGAAGTTAATAGTTAATGGTTAAAACAAAAGCAACTTCGATGCAAACCAGTGGCCCTTAACTGGAACAGCAGATAGGAAATTTTCTTGGTTTTGCTTCTACTCCACTGGTTCACAATCTATCAGAAATATATGTCTAAGGCCTCTTTCACACGGGCGTCATGTTTTTGGCCCGGATAAGATGTGGGTGCGTTGCGGGAACATGCGCGATTTTTCCACGCGAGTGCCAAACATTGTAATGCGTTTTGCACGCGCGTGAGAAAAATTGCCATGTTTGGTACCCAAACCCGAACTTCTTCACAGAATTTCGGGTTTGGTATCGGGGTTGTGTAGATTGTATTATTTTCCCTTATAACATGGTTATAAGGGAAAATAATAGCATTCTTAATACAGAATGCATAGTACAATAGGGCTGGAGGGGATAATAAAAATAAATAAATAATTAACTCACCTTAATCCACTAAGTGGTGAAACCAGAGAATCATAACTACCCACCTATACCCTGCACCGACTGCAATATCTATGAGAAATTACAAGTAAATTCTCTTTTTGAGGTTTGAAAACTCAAGTCTAGATTGCTACCTCCTCTACACACCACGTGACATACAACGTAAGCTCCGCCATTCAAGTTATTGGACAGAGTGCCACGTGAGACGCCAGCCTTTTCCGCAAAAATTAAAACTTCATGGCTGCCACATAAAGATTCGAGACATATCGAAATAACAAGGAGGTTAAGTCTTTATATACCACGAGGGACGCCCCTGGTAAAAGACGCCAAAGCAACTAAACAGTGAGTAACACTTTACGAACCTTTTCAAGCAAATCGAGTGTCTCACAATCGAAATGATTGAAGTTTACCGATAAAAGACTGTTGTTTGCTTTTCAAACATTTAACAAGACCAATTGCGAATATCATATCGCTCGAATATACGGTATTAGGAACATTCTTTGAACATTGAACATTTCGATGGCTCTATTTATCTTCCATTCATTGATTTAATCAGGATTCCATATGGCACCAACTATTTTTACAGATATTTACCGATCAATAATAACAAGCACGTAATAGATTTTACAATTTGTATTTTATATTTTGCACATTGTTATATTATATGTATATGTGGTTTCTAGAATTTGTAGAATCTACCGATTTTTTTTTTTTTTTTTTTTTAGATTATCTGTCGATATTTTAACATTTACGGTATTCGAATAAATTTTTGTTTCAATTACTTGGCTTTAGATGTGTTTTAGATGGTGAGTGCTGGTTTAACAAATATTTGATTACAAAGAGGAGCATGTTGCTATTTTCACGTAATGCAGAAGTGATGCATGAAAATCACCGCTCATCTGCACAGCCCAATAGAAATGAATGGGTCCGGATTCACCTTACGCATTGCACCTGAGCGGAAAGCTCGCCCGTGTGAAAGGGGCCTAACAGATTAAAATAGGAATAACAAGGCTGCTTTCAAATCTGTGTTGGAAGCTCAGTTCGGGACCTCCGTCACAGAATTCATCAAATATAGCGGGACTTCTTACCTTCCCGCTAAAAAACGTTGTCCCGAATGGAAACCTAATGGATCCCATCATAGTCAATGGGATCTGTTAGGCTTATGTTCCTGTCAGGCATGTGCTGAATCCTTCACTTTTATTATTTCTGTTCTTCTGCTCCTCTAAAGGCTATGAAAGCAGCCCCAGAAATGTGTTGATTCTCGGAAACAGTTCTGTCTATATGGGGGAAGGGGGGGGGGGGTATGTTATTATTTCTGGAGCCATCCATTCAGTCATTTAATGTCATGGCAATTATCAAGGCAAATCATATCAACTTTATAGCAGAATCTCTTCATGTCATACAAAAAATGTATTTCTAGGACCAAATCCTAACCTCTTCTCATGCAAATGGGAAGTATTAGAACCCAAATGTAAGAGCAGCATCACTGCCACTTTGGGATCCAAAGGCTAGTTGCACACTTGTGCTTGAGATCCAGCGCAGCGGATTCCTTCCAGCTAATTCTTGGCATATTTGCCTGAATGCGTCCAGGTCTCCACCGGTCTCCATTATAGCTAATGGAGCTGGATGGAGACTTACAAACCGGAATTCAGAGAGATCCGACCGGCTATTCCGTGCCGGAAGAGCCGGCGGGATCTTAAGCGCTAGTGTGAAACTAGCCTAAGAAGAGGCTGCCTTCTGACCATAGGTATAGTAGATATTGTGTGTATGTATGTATGTACAGACGTGGACAAAATTGTTGGTACCCTTTGGTCAATGAAAGAAAAAGTCACAATGGTCACAGAAATAACTTTAATCTGACAAAAGTAATAATAAATTAAAATTCTATAAATGTTAACCAATGAAAGTCAGACATTGTTTTTCAACCATGCTTCAACAGAATTATGTAAAAAAATAAACTCATGAAACAGGCATGGACAAAAATGATGGTACCCCTAACTTAATATTTTGTTGCGCAACCTTTTGAGGCAATCACTGCAATCAAACGCTTCCTGTAACTGTCAATGAGACATCTGCACCTCTCAGCAGGTATTTTGGCCCACTCCTCATGAGCAAACTGCTCCAGTTGTGTCCGGTTTGAAGGGTGCCTTTTCCAGACTGCATGTTTCAGCTCCTTCCAAAGATGCTCAATAGGATTGAGGTCAGGGCTCATAGAAGGCCACTTTAGAATAGTCCAATTTTTTCCTCTTAGCCATTCTTGGGTGTTTTTAGCGGTGTGTTTTGGGTCATTGTCCTGTTGCAAGACCCATGACCTGCGACTGAGACCAAGCTTTCTGACACTGGCTAGTACATTTCTCTCTAGAATTCCTTGATAGTCTTGAGATTTCATTGTACCCTGCACAGATTCAAGACACCCTGTGCCAGACGCAGCAAAGCAGCCCCAGAACATAACAGAGCCTCCTCCATGTTTCACAGTAGGGACAGTGTTCTTTTCTTGATATGCTTCATTTTTTCGTCTGTGAACATACAGCTGATGTGCCTTGGCAAAAACTTCGATTTTTGTCTCATCTGTCCACAGGACATTCTCCCAGAAGCTTTGTGGCTTGTCAACATGTAGTTTGGCATATTCCAGTCTTGCTTTTTTATGATTCGTTTTCAACAATGGTGTCCTCCTTGGTCGTCTCCCATGTAGTCCACTTTGGCTCAAACAACGACGGATGGTGCGATCTGACACTGATGTTCCTTGAGCATGAAGTTCACCTTGAATCTCTTTAGAAGTCTTTCTAGGCTCTTTTGTTACCATTCGGATTATCCGTCTCTTAGATTTGTCATCAATTTTCCTCCTGCGGCCACGTCCAGGGAGGTTGGCTACAGTCCCATGGATCTTAAACTTATGAATAATATGTGCAACTGTACTCACAGGAACATCTAGTTGCTTGGAGATGGTCTTATAGCCTTTACCTTTAACATGCTTGTCTATAATTTTCTTTCTGATCTCTTGAGACAGCTCTTTCCTTTGCTTCCTCTGGTCCATGTCGAGTGTGGTACACACCATATCACCAAACAACACAGTGATTACCTGGAGCCATATATATAGGCCCAATGGCTGATTACAAGGTTGTAGACACCTGTGATGCTAATTAGTGGACACACCTTGAATTAACATGTCCCTTTGGTCACATTATGTTCTGTGTTTTCTAGGGGTACCATCATTTTTGTCCATGCCTGTTTCATGAGTTTATTTTTTTACATAATTCTGTTGAAGCATGGTTGAAAAACAATGTCTGACTTTCATTGGTTAACATTTATAGAATTTTAATTTATTATTACTTTTGTCAGATTAAAGTTATTTCTGTGACCATTGTGACTTTTTCTTTCATTGACCAAAGGGTACCAACAATTTTGTCCACGTCTGTATATATATATATATATATATATATATACACTCACCTAAAGAATTATTAGGAACACCTGTTCTATTTCTCTTTAATGCGATTATCTAGTCAACCAATGTCATGGAACCATGAACCAGACGTACAACAAGAGATAAGTGGAAATAAGAAGGCTTTATTGAAAATCAAGCTGTAAGGCAAAAGTCCAAACGGATGGCTAAACCGAAGCAGGGTCTTGCGAAGCCAGAGGTCAGGAACCAGAAGGGTAGTCAGACGAAGCCTGGATCAGGAACCAGCAGGGTAGTCAGACGAAGCCTGGATCAGGAACCAGCAGGGTAGTCAGACGAAGCCAGGATCAGGAACCAGAAGCAGCAGCAGTCTTAGAAGCATGTGAACACAGGAGGACCAAGCAAGGAACTGAAGCCACAGACCTCCTATATATATGAGCTAGGCATCCAGCTCCTCCCAGTGGGAAGGAGAAGCCGCAGGGTTGGAGGCTACAAGAAACCCAGAAACCAAGATGGCCGCCAGCACATGTCAAACGAAGGAGAACAGCAAGAAGGTAAGACCATGACAGTACCTCCCCCTCAAGGGCCCCTCCTCCGCGGAGTAAAGAACGGTTTCTGAGGGAAGCGTGCGTGGAAGGCTCGGAGCAAGGCAGGAGCATGGACATCTGCGGAGGGAACCCAGGAACGCTCCTCTGGACCATAACCACGCCAATGGACCAAAAACTGCACCCGACCGCGGACCAGGCGTGAGTCCAGGATATTGCTCACCTCATACTCCTCACGATTGCCCACTTGGACCGGACGAGGCCGAGGAACCGAGGAAGTGAAACGATTACACACCAGTGGCTTCAACAGGGAGACATGAAACACGTTGGAGATCCGCATGCCAGGAGGAAGCGCAAGGGCATAGGCTACCGGGTTTACCCTGCGAAGCACTCGGAAGGGACCAACAAAGCGAGGCGCCAGCTTGGGAGTGGGCACTCGAAGGTTGAGGTTGCGGGTGGACAACCATACGCGGTCTCCGACCTGGTAGGAAGGAGCGGGCGCTCGTCTGCGATCAGCCTGGAGTCTCTGGCGCTGCGCAGAGACCTCAAGGGACCTCTGGATCTGTACCCAAGAAGCACGTAGGACGGAAAGGTGATCCTCCACAGCCGGAATATCCTGGGGAGAGAATACCTCCGGTAACACGGCAGGTTGGAACCCATAATTGGCCATGAAGGGAGACGTCCCAGAGGAAGAGTTCACCGCCGTGTTCCTGGCAAACTCAGCCCAAGGCAGGAGGTCAACCCAATTGTCTTGGTGATCGGAGACATAGCAACGAAGGAATTGCTCCAAGGCCTGATTGGCTCGTTCTGCGGCCCCATTGGACTGAGGGTGGTAGGCCGAGGAGAAAGAGAGATGAATCCCCAACTGGGAGCAAAAGGCGCGCCAGAACCTGGACACAAACTGACTCCCCCGATCCGACACAATCTCCTTGGGCAAACCGTGCAACCGGAAGACCTCCCTGGCAAAAATCGAGGCCAACTCTTGTGCAGAGGGTAACTTCTTGAGAGGAACACAGTGGCACATTTTGGAAAACCGATCCACAATCATGAGAATGACCGTATGGCCTCGGGATGCAGGGAGGTCCACAATGAAATCCATCCCCAGGTGTGACCATGGACGCTCCCCGGTGGCTATGGGTTGCAAAAGGCCCAACGGAAGGTGCCGAGGGGACTTACTCTGGGCACAAACGGAGCATGCCGCTACATATGCGGCGATGTCGGAACGTAGAGAAGGCCACCAGAACAGACGTGAAACAGCCCAGGACAGCTGATTCTTTCCAGGATGCCCCGCGGCCTTGGAGTTATGGTAGGTTCACAACAACCGAGTGCGCAACTCCTCAGGCACAAAACATCTGCCGTTGGGTCTCCCAGAGGGAGCACCAGATTGAGCCGCCAAAATCTGCTCACCCAGGGGAGAGGTCAGGCTGGTGCGAATGGCGGCCAGGATCTGATTCGGAGGTATGACCGAAGTCGGAATCGACTCCTCCCCGGACAGCTCGGAGTACTGCCGTGATAAGGCATCCGCTCTGATGTTCTTGGAACCGGGTAGGTAGGAGACCACGTAATTAAAACGTGACAAGAACAGAGCCCATCTGGCCTGACGTGGTGTCAATCTCTTGGCCTCAGAGAGGTAGGTCAGATTCTTGTGGTCCGTCAGGATGAGAACCGGAACCACCGAGCCCTCGAGCAAGTGCCTCCATTCTTTAAGGGCCTGCACGATGGCCAATAACTCCCTGTCACCAATCTGATAGTTGCACTCCGCGGAAGACAGTTTCCGGGAGTAAAACCCACAAGGAAGCAGAGGGCCCTCTGGTGTTCTACGCTGAGACAGAAGGGCGCCTACTCCCGTCTCAGACGCGTCCACCTCGAGGACAAAAGGCAACCCAGGGTTGGGATGCGACAGAATCGGAGCCGACACAAAGGCGGACTTTAGAGCCTCAAAAGCTCGGATGGCCTCGAGCGGCCAGACCTGGGGATTACTGCCCTTCCTGGTCAGATCCGTGAGAGGCTTGGCTAGCATGGAAAAGTCCCTGATGAACTTCCGATAATAATTGGCGAAGCCCAAAAAGCGCTGCAGGGCACGAAGACCACTGGGCTGGGGCCACTGTAAGACAGCCGAAACCTTCTCAGGATCCATGGAGAACCCCTCAGCGGAAATGATGTAACCTAAGAAGGTTACCTGGGATCGGTGAAATTCGCATTTCTCAAGCTTACCGAACAGCTTGTTCTCTCGTAACCGTTGCAACACTCGTCTGACATCCAGGATGTGGGCCTCCATGGATTCAGAATATACCAAGATGTCATCCAAATAGACCACCACACATTGCTGCAACAGGTCACGGAAAACATCGTTGATGAATTCCTGGAAGACTGCGGGCGCATTGCACAACCCAAAGGGCATAACCAAGGATTCATAATGACCGGTCCTGGTGTTAAACGCGGTCTTCCACTCATCGCCCGCCTTGATCCTTACCAGGTTATATGCCGCCCTCAGGTCGAGTTTGGTAAAGACCGTGGCCCCTTTGAGGCGATCGAACAGCTCGGAAATCAAGGGTATCGGGTAAGCGTTCTTGATCGTGATGCGATTGAGACCCCTGTAATCGATGCAAGGCCTCAACTCACCGCCCCTCTTTTTCACAAAGAAAAATCCAGCCCCTGCCGGGGACGAGGATTTGCGAATGTGTCCGCGTGAAAGCGCCTCCCTCACGTACTCCTCCATGGCCTCATTCTCCGCTACCGACAGTGGATAGACTTTGCCACGAGGAGGAACGGCACCAGATTGTAACTCTATGGCACAATCGTATGGGCGGTGCGGAGGTAGGGCAACCGCACGCACCTTATTGAATACATCCCGGTACTCCTCGTATTCAGGAGGCAACAGAGAGTCCGAGGAAGTACACAGCAACTTGACAGGCCCATGGATGCAACTAGCCCCACACTGCGGTGACCACGAGAGGATCTCGGCCGATCTCCAATCGAAAGTCAGATTATGCTTCTGGAGCCAGGGGTACCCCAAGACCACCGAGTAGTGTGGAGACGAAATAACCTGGAGACAGACCGACTCTCTGTGAACGGCACCAATGGCCATCCCCACTGGAAGGGTCTCCTGAGTCACGTGTGGCGGCAGAAGGGGTCTGCCGTCTATCGCCTCAAGAGCCAGTGGGGAACCTCGAGGCTGCAGAGGAATGGAATTGGCGGCAGCGAACACACTATCAATGAACAAACCACCAGCACCAGAGTCCACCAACGCCTGGGTCGTCACCGAGCCCCCGACCCAGGAGAGGACAACAGTAATCAGTGGTTTGTCAACACGGGAAACCGGGGACGAGGAGACTCCACCCAAGATCTGCCCCCGACAGGATCTCAGGTGCGAGCGTTTCCCGGACGGTTCGGGCATGCCAACCGAAAATGCCCACCGAGACCACAGTACATGCAACGGCCCTCGCGTCTCCGGAGTACCCTCTCCCCCTCGGACAGGCGAGCAAACCCCAGCTGCATGGGTTCACCCCCAGACAAGTCATCCCCAGGAGGCGTGGGAGGAGAGGGAGGCACGGGTGGGACAGCAAACGTAGGCGCCAATCTGTTAGAAGACCTCCGCAGGCTCTCCTTAAAGGAAGGTCTCTCCCTGAGTCTGGTGTCAATCAAAATCAGGAAAGAAATAAGAGACTCGAGCTCCACTGGTAGGTCCTTAGCTGCAACCTCATCCTTCAAGGCATCCGAGAGACCATGAGAGAAAGCAGCGACCACAGCCTCATTATTCCAGCCCACCTCTGCTGCCAGAGTACGAAACTCAATGGCGTATTCAGCTACGGATCGTGAACCCTGTCTGATGGACATAAGGAGCTTCGCAGCAGAGGCAGCACGAGCCGGCACATCGAATACCTTCCGAAGAGAAGCAACAAAACCGGAAAACTCGGCAACCACCGGATTGTTGTTCTCCCATAAAGGGCTGGCCCAGGCCAAGGCCTTGTCCGAGAGCAGCGAGATCAAGAAGCCCACCTTTGATCTCTCAGTAGGAAAGGCATGTGGCAGCAACTCGAAATAAATGCCCACCTGGTTAAGGAAACCTCGGCACTGAGTTGGCTCTCCCCCAAAGCGCTGTGGAAGGGGGGCAGAACCGGTCATACCCCGAAACACCGCAGGCGCAGCAACAGGTGTCGGGGTAGACTCTGGCGCAACAACCGGAGCGGCAGTAGGAGCGGGCCCAGGAGCGACAACCGACCCATCGGCAACGGAAGCTAAATGAGCCGTGCGTTCAAGCAGGGTTTGCAACGCCACAGCGAACCGACCCAACAGGTGATCCTGCTGATCAAGTCTGGCAACCAGCGTAGGTAGCGAGGATGGCCCTGTACCGTCAGAATTCATGGCTTGGTCCTAATGTCATGGAACCATGAACCAGACGTACAACAAGAGATAAGTGGAAATAAGAAGGCTTTATTGAAAATCAAGCTGTAAGGCAAAAGTCCAAACGGATGGCTAAACCGAAGCAGGGTCTTGCGAAGCCAGAGGTCAGGAACCAGAAGGGTAGTCAGACGAAGCCTGGATCAGGAACCAGCAGGGTAGTCAGACGAAGCCTGGATCAGGAACCAGCAGGGTAGTCAGACGAAGCCAGGATCAGGAACCAGAAGCAGCAGCAGTCTTAGAAGCATGTGAACACAGGAGGACCAAGCAAGGAACTGAAGCCACAGACCTCCTATATATATGAGCTAGGCATCCAGCTCCTCCCAGTGGGAAGGAGAAGCCGCAGGGTGGGAGGCTACAAGAAACCCAGAAACCAAGATGGCCGCCAGCACATGTCAAACGAAGGAGAACAGCAAGAAGGTAAGACCATGACAACCAATCACATGGCAGTTACTTCAATGCATGTAGGGTTGTGGTCCTGGTCAAGACAGCCTCCTGAACTCCAAACTGAATGTCAGAATGGGAAAGAAAGGTGATTTAAGCATTTTTGAGCGTGGCATGGTTGTTGGTGCCAGACGGGCCGGTCTGAGTATTTCACAATCTGCTCAGTTACTAGGATTTTCACGCACAACCATTTCTAGGGTTTACAAAGAGTGGTGTGAAAAGGGAAAAACATCCAGTATGCGGCAGTCCCGTGGGCGAAAATGCCTTGTTGATGCTAGAGGTCAGAGGAGAATGGGCCGACTGATTCAAGCTGATAGAAGAGCAACGTTGACTGAAATAACCACTCGTTACAACCGAGGTATGCAGCAAAGCATTTGTGAAGCCACAACACGCACAACCTTGAGGCGGATGGGCTACAAGACCCCACCAGATAGAACGATCCGTGGCTCCATTCAAGTCAATGGGTCCGCAAAAAATACAGAATGCAGATCCATGCCCACTTTTCCCATGTGTATACTGTTAAAATAGATTGCTGTACATTACATTAATGATTAAAAATGTTATGTTTCCATTTGCGATACGCAAACAAAGGATCGCATATGGAAACCATACAGATATTTTTTGCGGAACTGCGGAATGGAAACGGAACCACAACAGAAACTAAAAATTGAACAACAGATCCATGAAAAATTGACCGCAAAATACTGAAAAAGCCATACGGTCGTGAGGCCTTAGGAACGCAAATATTAAATAAATGTCAATCCACAGCAAGATGCATAGATTTGGAGTAAATTAGTTCTGCGGTCAACATTACTTCAGTATGTTTGGCTAAAATTATTCTGTATGTTCTCCATGTTTGCCATGTACTGTTTCCTATGTTGTTGGCATAGAACATAAGCTCCAGGATCTTATTTAGACTTCTTAAACTGAAGGAAATATTTGTCAGAATTTTGGATTTGCAGTAACACACCTCTATGCTGACTGAGAATACCTTCATAATGACTTATATTGTTGTGGATTGACTAGCTAATGGGAAAGTTATTCTTACATGTGCACATTACATAAGTACAATCAGGTGGCAGAATGAGTCACTAAATAGACACATCTTGTGTTGATGCTTTAAATATTTCAGAATCCACTATTTTCTGTGTGTTTTAACAAGCTTCTCCATTCCAGCACCCATCAATTCTTGGGATGCTCTCCAAGTTTACTGTGTGTTTTCTACTCGAGTATAGGAAATAATTGCCAGAATTGTATTGAAGGAATTGCAATAGTATGATTTTTGTATGAAGACCTACCATAAAACATGAAGACTGACCATGATTTGACTAGTCTCTAGTCAGGCAGGTTTAGAGTAGGTCCTGCTTGACTGAGACCACCTTGGCTCTGGTAGGCAGGCACAGATGTGTGTTGATCAAAATTAGAGATGAGCAAATTTTTCAAAAATTCGATTTGACGGTTCGCCGAATTTTTCCGATCCAAATATATTCGTGGCAAATTTCGTTTAAAAAAAAGCTATTTCCTGTCTGCAGAGAGCCTTTATGGTAGTGTAGTACACTGTGCCTTGCAGTAACACGCATAGAGAGTCTGCTTTGGTTGTGAAATAATACTGTGAGTCCATATGACAGGCGGATGACAGGCGTCGCTCTTAGAATCACTGCACACTTTACTTATTTGGGCAGTCACGGGGTCAAAACTGACCAAATAACTCAAGTATGAACTCAGCCTTACAGGTGGATGTTAGCGCCAAGAAGAAGTGCACTTCTTTTACACCGTCGTCAGCTGATTCCACATAGATGTCTACAGAATCTGTTCTATTAAACGCTTATACAAGTAGAGCCCCCTGACAGAGTAGAGAGGGTGTAAGCAGTAAGTTTGTGTCGACGTTACTGATTATTTTGCCCTTCCTCTGATCCGTCAGAACAATAACCCACAAAAACGGATCCTGTCTGTGGAGTATCCGCCTCGGTCAGCATTTGGTCAGTAATCCATCAGTATTGCTAATGTAGAAAAAACAGGAGTTTATCCAAAACAGAGATGACACGTGAATGGAATATTTGCATGTCTTCTGTGTTTTGTACCCACTCCTGCTTTGGCTACCAAATCATAAGCCAATTCTGATGGGACCATACAGTCCTTACAGCTGCTACACAGAGAGGATCCGTTGTGTGTCTCATTTTTCCTTCCTTGTGATAGATTAGAAGAAGGGTCAAATAAATGATGATGTCAGCCACACCAAAAAGGCGATCACTACCCCCTGATGTAGTATTAAGCGAAACACGCATCGGGACAAGGGAGATACAGACTTCATTTACAGGTACATTCATGTGATATGTAGAGACTCTGGAGGTTTGGAATATTATCCATTTGCAGTTTAGCACTTGGCACTTTATGTGATGATCTCATGATATCTTGTGCGGTGACCCCACATCTCTATTTATGTATGTTTTATATTTTGGAATTGATACTATTTGTTATCTCCTCTTTGGAAATGTATTTTCCCCCAATGTATTTTTAATGTGTTTTATGTAATATGTATGAATAAAGATATTTATTATTTCCTATCTGGACTGGCCATTTTTGGTGTTCGTAATTGGGGTAATATCCAGATTATATATTGATTTTCTCCCCCACATATATTGGTGTTCAAAAAGGCTCAGTCATGAAGTGGAGAGGGTGGGAACAGCATGAGAAGTCCACAGAGTGGCCCTATGACATAATGGTGAGGTGGAAGCAGCATGAGTATACCACAGAGTGGCCCAATGACAGAGTGTGGAGGTGGCGGCAGCATCAGGAGGCCACAGAGTGGCACAATGACAGAGTGTGGAGGTGGCAGCAGCATGAGGAGGCCACAGAGTGGCAATGTGACATAGTGTGGAGGTGGCATCAGCATCAGGAGACCACAGAGTGACCCAGTGACAGATTGTGGTGGTGGTTGGCAATAACAGTACCCGCTGACGATGGTGGGTGTAAGTAGGAGCACTTAGCATCAGATGTGTGGCATCAGGCGGGTGGAGAATCAGAATTGTAGCAGGTAACAAGAAGAAACCAGTCTCTTTTGTCAAAGTGTTGGTATGGCACCATGGATGATCTAGTCTGATGCATTAGGCATTGGTGGGTGGAAATTCTGGTTGATCCATGCCTAATTCATCTTGACAGAGGTCCGTGTCTCCACATTTAGGGTGGACAGGCGAGTTCTCCTTGGGGTAACTATGGCCCCCACCACACTAAACACCCGCTCTGATGCCACAATCCTGGCTGGGCAGGACAGCTTTTCCAGGGCAAACTATGCCAGTTGCGACCACAAATCCAGTTTGGCTGTCCAGTAGTCCAGTAGATCTTCAATGACAGCTGGGAGAGCGCACAAGTATGTCACCACCTGCTGGTTCAGGTTCTACTCTATGTCTAGCTGCTGGTGAGTAGTTTCTTCACTAGGCGGGTGAAGAAAGCTGCTCATCAACAACTCTAGACTCAGACTTCTGCTGATGGAGCTGCTCCTGCCACCCCACCCCTCCCCAGCAGCCATGGCAGTGGAACGTGAGTGCAGAGGGCCCCCCCAGTCAGACCTGCGAGAGGATGAACGATGGCATAGATAGGCAGCAGCCAACTGACTACATAGGATGTCTCCATAGTAGTTTAGTTTGTCCACCCTCTCAGCGGGTGTAAAAAAGGCCCCCATTTTGGACCAGTAGCGAGGGTCCAACAAAGTGGAGAGCCAGAAGTCATCCCTCTGCCGAATGGTGACAATTAGGCTTTCACTACGCAAGCAAGGGAGCATGCAGCGGGCGATTTGCGCAAGTGACTCGGAGGGACTCCCTGCCACTGCCATGGTGTGTCTGGGTCCTCTGCTTCGTCTTCCTCATCACCCTGTAGCTCCTGCGGCTGCTCTTGCTCCTCCTCTCCTGTCACCTGTGCAGAAAAAAACACCCATTTTGCTACACATTGTTTGCGCTCCAATGTCCTCCTCCCCCTCCTTCTCGAGTTCAGCCCCCACGGGGCTCATGTGGCCGTTGTCTTGATCAGTGTGGGGGAAAAACTCCACACTAAACACAGGAGGGAAGAGGAACAGTAACTGGGCCTGGAAACTAGGGAAGGAATAGGTCACCTCCTAAACAACCCTAATTCGGGCCCTAACTACCTATCAATATGAAAAGACCTTGAAGGTAGGAATATTCATATGCTGTATACCTAGGCCCTTATATATCTATAATACCCTGGAATAAGGTAAGGACCAGAGACAACCCATTCATCCCCAGATGGATGAATAGAAGTCTCTGTCTCAGGCCCAGATACAAACAACAGGGAATATAACAAACACAAAACAATAAGAAAAGACAAGACTTATCTGAAAGTTGAAAACTGGCAACTCCAGAAGTACCACAGAGTACAACTGACCAGCTAGTTATAAGACAGGAAGAAAATCTATAAACTGCACCTACAAGTGAGAAGCGGCTACTTATGGGAAAAGTAACAAGCAACACCTGAAGCAAGGGGTGTGGCATTTACCAAAACACAGACACAATAAGATCCAAAGTGAACTTGTCAATTTAACCCACTAGTTGCCAGTCTCTATGATCTCCTGGTACCTGCCACGAGAACGTCCGTGATAGCTGTGAGATCTAGGCGCCACGTCTCCAGTCCCCTGACCAGCCTTATTTACCAGCATCTGTTCCAGGATATGAAGCAGTGGAATGACGTTGTTCATCCCATAGTGCTGGCGACTGAGAAATAATATGGCCTCCTCAAAGGGCCTAAGATAAAACGGCAGGTGTCACGCATGAGCTGCCACTGGCTGACATCGAAGTTGCACAGGGGAATACTCGTGTCCGCTTGGCTCATCAAGAAACCGTTGATGGCCTTTCTCTGTTCATATAGTCGGTCCAACATTTGGAGGGTAGAATTCCAGCTTATGTTGGGGGATGCCGTTCTGCCATTGCAGCTCAAGGAGGGTGTGCTTTGCGGTGTACGAGTGGCTGAAGTGCATGCAATGTTTCCTGGCCATTTTTAGGATGTCTTGCAGAGGGGTGGAAGACTTCAGGAACTGCTTGACAACCAGATTGAACATGTGTGCCATGCAGGGCACATGGCTCAGCCCTCCTTGACGTAGCACCGACACAATGTTCTTCTCGTTGTCGGTCACCGTTATTCCGATTTTGAGTTGTTGCGGAGAAAGCCAGGATTCGATTTCTCGATAAAAGGACACGGATCAGTTCCTCCCCTGTGTGACTCAGTTCGCCCAGGCAAACGAGGTGCAGAACAGCGTGAGAGTGATGAGAGGGGTCGCACATGGCTTCCATACACTACATGCCTCCATCATAATTCTTGGATCTCTACATGAAAATAATGTATTTGTTGTAAATCGCGAGAGGGGCATAGTTGGAGACATTGTCTTCACAAGAGATACAGAGCAGCAGAGTTTAGACACCTCTATTTGCTTCCCACTGTTTACTGCTCCTGAATTAAAATTGGGGCAACTAGCTTCAGCTTCCTCTGATGTGTATGCCTACGGACTCCTTTTGTTATGGCTTGCACAGGGAACAAGAATGTTATGCACAATTCTGATGAAACTCCTGATCCTAAGAAACTGGACTTGGACTCCAAAGCAAAGGCTCTCCTGTCATGTCTTGTGTGCTGTGAAGATCAAATGGAGATGGAGCAGATAAAAACACATGAATATTTTCAACTTACGGAAGCTGCTTGATTTAATTGTAAAAAGATGGTAAAGGCATAGTCTGCTGGTGGGTTGTCATCAGCGTCTTCATTATGTTTACTGCAGGAGCCATGATGACGTAATTCGATCCATACAGCAAAAGGAGGTCTACAATCACCCATCAATTTTCCTGAAAAAAACTTGTTTTAAATAAAAAATGTCACCAATGAAAGGATAATGGAATTGACTGCATACAGAAGAAATTCTACAATAGCCCATCAATTTTCCCACCAAAAAACAGTTTCACATAAAAAAAATTCACCACTATGTAATTCGGCCCATACTGCAAAAAGGGCTTTACCACATACAGGTCCTTCTCAAAAAATTAGCATATTGTGATAAAGTTCATTATTTTCTGTAATGTACTGATAAACATTAGACTTTTATATATTTTAGATTCATTACACACCAACTGAAGTAGTTCAAGCCTTTTATTGTTTTAATATTGATGATTTTGGCATACAGCTCATGAAAACCCCAAATTTCCTATGTCAAAAAATTAGCATATTTCATCCGACCAATAAAATAAAAGTGTTTTTAATACAAAAAAAGTCAACCTTCAAATAATTATGTTCAGTTATGCACTCAATACTTGGTTGGGAATCCTTTTGCAGAAATGACTGCTTCAATGCGGCGTGGCATGGAGGCAATCAGCCTGTGGCACTGCTGAGGTGTTATGGAGGCCCAGGATGCTGCAATGCGGCGTGGCATGGAGGCAATCAGCCTGTGGCACTGCTGAGGTGTTATGGAGACCCAGGAGGCTTCGATAGCGGCCTTAAGCTCATCCAGAGTGTTGGGTCTTGCGTCTCTCAACTTTCTCTTCCCAATATCCCACAGATTCTCTATGGGGTTCAGGTCAGGAGAGTTGGCAGGCCAATTGAGCACAGTAATACCATGGTCAGTAAACCATTTACCAGTGGTGTTGGCACTGTGAGCAGGTGCCAGGTCGTGCTGAAAAATGACATCTTCATCTCCATAAAGCTTTTCAGCAGATGGAAGCATGAAGTGCTCCAAAATCTCCTGATAGCGGCTGCATTGACCCTGCCCTTGATAAAACACAGTGGACCAACACCAGCAGCTGACATGGCACCCCAGACCATCACTGACTGTGGGTACTTGACACTGGACTTCAGGCATTTTGGCATTTCCCTCTCCCCAGTCTTCCTCCAGACTCTGGCACCTTGATTTCCGAATGACATGCAACAGTCCAGTGCTGCTTCTCTGTAGCCCAGGTCAGGCGCTTCTGCCGCTGTTTCTGGGGAATGCGGCACCTGTAGCCCATTTCCTGCACACGCCTGTACACGGTGGCTCTGGATGTTTCTACTCCAGACTCAGTCCACTGCTTCCGCAGGTCCCCCAAGGTCTGGAATCGGTCCTTCTCCACAATCTTCCTCAGGGTCCGGTCACCTCTTCTCGTTGTGCAGCGTTTTCTGCCACACTTTTTCCTTCCCACAGACTTCCCACTGAGGTGCCTTGATACAGCACTCTGGGAACAGCCTATTCGTTCAGAAATTTCTTTCTGTGTCTTACCCTCTTGCTTGAGGTGTCAGTGATGGCCTTCTGGACAGCAGTCAGGTCGGCAGTCTTACCCATGATTGCGGTTTTGAGTAATGAACCAGGCTGGGAGTTTTTAAAAGCCTCAGGAATCTTTTGCAGGTGTTTAGAGTTAATTAGTTGATTCAGATGATTAGGTTAATAGCTCGTTTAGAGAACCTTTTCATGATATGCTAATTTTTTGAGATAGGAATTTGGGGTTTTCATGAGCTGTATGCCAAAATCATCAATATTAAAACAATAAAAGGCTTGAACTACTTCAGTTGGTGTGTAATGAATCTAAAATATATGAAAGTCTAATGTTTATCAGTACATTACAGAAAATAATGAACTTTATCACAATATGCTAATTTTTTGAGAAGGACCTGTATAACTGCACCGCTGAACAGCAAATAGGCCCTTATTTTTTTCCACTTTTCCACTACACAAGGTTTTTCAAAAATATAAGTGCAACGCTGAACGGTGAATATATTTTTCTTTTGCCACTAATGCAGGGTAAAAAGGGCTTTTGAATCTAAAACTGCACCGCTGAACAGCAATTAGGCCCTAATTTTTTTCACTTTTACACTACACAAAAGGCTTTTCAACATATAAGTGCAACGCTGAACGGTGAATATATTTTTCTTTTGAAACTAATACAGGGCAAAAAAGCCTTTACAACATATAACTGCACCGCTGATCGGCAAATATATTTTTTATTTTTCCACTATTACACGCCTATAATCACACGACCATGGGAAAAATGGTCAATAATGGTCCAAAAGCACTGGGTACCCAATATTAGAAACTGAAAACAATAAAGGAAGGTAACCTCTATTAATACTTAACTTTTATTAAGCCTTTTAAATAAAATCATGCTAGTGCACATACCAATTGAAAGCACACATGGTTGCCCATGCAAGGGCTATAACCAATTGTCCTCTGTGTAAGGTTTCTTTGTTAAGTTTGAGAGTAGGGACATAATAGGGGCAAAGACCCAGTACTTGGATCCCACCCCACCTTACCCCAGTCCTTTAGATAGACCCTTTACAATTGTTTACACTCCTCCAGTACAATGCAGTGAGTCATTTTTAGCACTGAGGTGTGCTTTCAATTGGTATGTGCACAAGCATTATTACACGCCACAAAAGGCTTTAGAACATATAACTACACCGCTGACCGTCAAATATATATTTTCTTTTTCAACTAATATATGACAAACAGGGCTTTAGAACATATAACTGCACCTCTGAACAGCAAATATGTTTTACTTTTGCCACTAATACACAACAAAAAGGGCTGTAATTTTAGCACTTCACCACACAACCTTTTTTTCCCACTAATACAAGCCAAAAATGCTTTAGAATATATAACTGCACCACACTAGGGCAAATAAAATGTAGAAATATTTCCTTGCAATAAACCCTGTTAATGCCTGTTTAAAACAGCACTTGTACCCCAATAACAGGAACAGTTTGCTGGAATTACAGAGCTGTATAATGGCAATTTGGATCCCCAGTCAGTGCAGCAAGTTGTAATAGATTGTGCCTATTACCCAGGCTGTAACCTCCCCTACTAAACCCTGTTCAACATAAATGCTGTGGAATGATTTTTCCCTATCCTTTCCTTACACCTTTAATAATCTTGCTCTGCACTTGTAAAATGTTTTTTTTTTTTTAGCACAATTAAGTTTTTTTCTAGCACTGTCCCTAGCGCCTTCTGAAGTACACTGGAAAATGGCAGAATCTAAGATGGCTGTGCTATTTATAGGGCTGTGACATCACAGGGCTGGCTGGCTGCTGATAGGCTGCATGCATGGTATTATGGGTTATCCCACCTTCCCTGAGTTCCTTCCTCCATGTTCTCACACATGCAGCAGCCATTTTAGGAAAAAATGTGATTCGTTACCACGAAGTGCGAAGAAATTCGGCTTCAGTGCGAATCAAATTTTTTCCTGAAATTTGGATCGAATTCAACTTCGGCAGCTTCGATTCGCTCATCTCTAATCAAAGTATATTGGCTGAGAGTCTCAGATTTTATCATATCAGATTGAGGGCTTAGTCCAGATATAATGCTTGCATCTATATTCTATATTCCATATTCTATATTCCATTATTTTCTGTGATTTTATAAATGTAGTCAGGAACATCCGCATATTTACTATTATATAGTTCAGGAACTTTTGTATCTTTTTCCGTTTTTTTCTTTTGATCAGTCTTGAAGGAGTGGCACCTTCAGGTGTGAATGCGCTCATATTATCTGGGGAGTAGCATTCTTGTGCACTTTTGCCCCTCCTATCAAACAGGCGACCTTGATTAAGGTGGTACATATAGATGTGCGTGTTCCTTCTCTCATTGGTTGCTTGATTCACACAGAGGTAACTAGGAGCAGCACACCATATGTGCAGGGTCTGCTCTCCTGTATATAGATGCCTAATGGCATAAGTAGGTTTAGAGTAGGACCTGCATGCCCGAGACCACCTTTGTGAGGTAGGTGGGCACAGATACACTAACCTAAAGAATTATTAGGAACACCTGTTCTATTTCTCATTAATGCAATATCTAGTCAACCAATCACATGGCAGTTGCTTCAATGCATTTAGGGTTGTGGTCCTGGTCAAGACAATCTCCTGAACTCCAAACTGAATTTCAGAATGGGAAAGAAAGGTGATTTAAGCAATTTTGAGCGTGGCATGGTTGTTGGTGCCAGACGGGCCGGTCTGAGTATTTCACAATCTGCTCAGTTACTGGGATTTTCACGCACAACCATTTCTAGGGTTTACAAAGAATGGTGTGGAAAGGGAAAAACATCCAGTATGCGGCAGTCCTGTGGGCGAAAATTCCTTGTTGATGCTAGAGGTCAGAGGAGAATGGGCCGACTGATTCAAGCTGATAGAAGAGCAACGTTGACTGAACTAACCACTCGTTACAACCGAGGTATGCAGCAAAGCATTTGTGAAGCCACAACACGCACAACCTTGAGGCGGATGGGCTACAACAGCAGAACACCCCACTGGGTACCACTCATCTCCACTACAAATAAGAAAAAGAGGCTACAATTTGCACGAGCTCACCAAAATTGGACTGTTGAAGACTAAAAAAATGTTGCCTGGTCTGATGAGTCTCAATTTCTGTTGAGACATTCAAATGGTAGAGTTCGAATTTGGCGTAAACAGAATGAGAACAGGTATCCATCATGCCTTGTTACCACTGTGCAGGCTGGTGGTGGTGGTGTAATGGTGTGGGGGATGTTTTCTGGGCACACTTTAGGCCCCTTAGTGCCAATTGGCCATCGTTTAAATGCCACGGGCTACCTGAGTATTGTTTCTGACCATGTCCATCCCTTCATGACCACCATGTACCCATCCTCTGATGGCTACTTCCAGCAGGATAATGCACCATGTCACAAAGCTCAAATGATTTCAAATTGGTTTCTTGAACATGACAATGAGTTCACTGTACTAAAATGGCCCCCACAGTCACCATATCTCAACCCAATAGAACATCTTCGGGATGTGGTGGAACGGGAGCTTCGTGCCCTGGATGTGCATCCCTCAAATCTCCATCAACTGCAAGATGCTATCCTATCAATATGGGCCAACATTTCTAAAGAATGCTATCAGCACCTTGTTGAATCATTGCCACGTAGAATTAAGGCAGTCCTGAAGGCAAAAGGGGGTCCAACACCGTATTAGTATGGTGTTCCTAATAATTCTTTAGGTGAGTGTATGTTTTGATCAAAATATATTGACAGAGAGTCTCAGATTTTATCATATCAGAGTGAGGGCTTGGTCCATATATGTTTGCATCTATTGTGTTAGTGCATTATTTTCTGTGATTTTCCATTGTCCTATTTACCCTAATCGCCATTCCCCGTCATTGCGGCCAGGTGTTTGCTGTATGATACAGCCGCCACCCGACACGTATGGAGCAAGCAACATGCAGCAGCCTACTGTATACATTCCCTTAGGCACTATGGCATACTGGTATACCTCATGTATGGTGATTCATGACAAATGAATCCGTAACAAATCAAATTTCTTGTTGAAGTTAAGCAAATCTACGAAATCATTTTTTTTTAAACTTTAGTCATCTCTACTTATGATAGTAGTAGGATTAGAAGTGGGATACCAGTATGACAGCTCTATTGTTCTCTCGATAGGCCTAGATAAAGATACCCACAGAAGAGAATTGCATCAATTACTGTAATGTGTGAGTCACTACAAGGGGGGTTCTCTCTGGTTGCAGCCATGCTAAAAGTCCAAACAAAGAAGAAGTTGAAGAGCCAGGAGAGGACATAGAGTACATGGAGTGATTTCAAAATATTATATCCAGAAAATTATCCACAATTTTTTTTGGTAAAAAACAAACACTGAATATTCGCATATAGTCTGCTAAAAATGATAAAATGATTGATGTGTCCCTGTAAGCTTCTTTCTCTTTTGGAGCCTTCAGGGGCGGATTGGAAACCTAAAGTGGCCCTGGAAAAAAATACCTAAAATTGGCTCTATATTGTAGGAGGGTCTAAATTGACAGGAGGCAGGGCAACAAAAGTATTGGTCAGCAATACCATAGCGCAAAATACCATATACCACAGTGCCGCACAATATATTGCCCCAAAAGCTTTTCCTCTGAGTTGGCCATTAATAGAGGCCATTTTCTCTCCTCCTTTTCCAGTTGTCTCTGATTAAGATATGGAGCAGGATGCTTAGGAGGTGAGCCGCGGGACATAGTTGACTTCAGTAGGGCAGTTAATTACCACAGATAGCTTAATATGTACCCAGCCAGCAGAATAGATGGAAGCTTGGGCGGCCCTCTGGGCATCAGCCAACAGGGAAAGTTTACTGTGAGGTCTAAGGCCAATCCGCCCCTGGGAGCCTTGGTCTCTTTTAGGAGCTGAGCAGCAGAGGCTTCCACGTAGGTATGGGAGACACACTTGCACACTCTGTCTCTTTCCTCCTACAAACTGTAACCTTGCAGTTAGATGTCTGTTTCTTATTATTACTTAAAGGAGGCATGGTCCCATAATAGACCATATTGCCATAATAAAGTTAAGGCTGAAGGTGTTCTATGATACCAAAATCTACCTATGACCTAAATGAAGTTCCGACTAGACACTAGACATTATGAGAAAATAACAAAATTCTGAACATACCTGTTACTTTTGAACCTCCTACATGCTGTCTAGGT
This sequence comes from Bufo gargarizans, assembly GCF_014858855.1. Lineage (NCBI taxonomy): Eukaryota > Metazoa > Chordata > Amphibia > Anura > Bufonidae > Bufo > Bufo gargarizans. Next base: position 320,318,600 of record NC_058081.1, read on the forward strand.
TCAGGAAAGGTCACAAAAGTTAGTCAAGTCCAACCACATCCATGTCCATACCGGTATCTTTACCTTCTGATCTGTGCGCCAATGAAATTCCGGTTTATAACATGTAATCCCCCTGATGACATCACTTAATGTGATGTCACACCTGGCATTTATGAATGTAGGTACTCCACTATCTCTTACAGTGTATCCTATGGTGTGTAAAAAGTTACGCTTACTATAGCCATGAGCAACTTGGACAATAAGCAATTTCCAACATGACTTCATATAGAGGAAGTGCACTAGCTTTACACAATGTGCAAAGTATGATACAAATAAACACATTTATTAAGAAATGACTGGGACAAATAACTTATACCCAGGAGTACAACAAGTCAGAAATGTAATTTTCTGTAAACTACGTAAGCGGTTTAATGCTGCATTAACCAATCGATATGAACAATGCTTTTTAATGTATTGATCTTCGTATGGTGTTCCTCTTTGCCTGAGGTACAGTGAATGCTCTGTGGAGATATATAGAAAATTGGGATACATTAGTAGGATAACTGTATTGGGATAATCTCCTCTGTTTGTTCTGTAATAAGAAGTTATTGCTTTTAAATTCACCAATTGTTTGGAAAGACATTTTAAAAGCCAAACACATCTAGATAACGCAAGTTCTTCTACAGTGTTTTACATAGAGGAGCAATCGCTTTAGATGGCAGGCGCACATTCCCCATGATAAGCTTCCAAGTTTTACTACATCATTTCATAAGCACAAATTCAATGGATAGCACTTTTGGGAAATAAGCAGTATATGTGCAAATAACAACACACACATAAACTGCGGCATTATACGCACGGATTATCTGCCTGACATAAGGCTTTATATCTAAGGAGAAATAATTAGCAGGGTCTATGGAGCATTGTGCTGAATATCAATATGATATAAAGGAGTTAGTTGTTTGCAGTGCCAAGGGCCCACCAGTAGAAGTGACTCCAGGGGCCCCACCCTATAGTTTCATACAAATATGGACACTTAAGGGGGCTTTCCGATTTGCATCAACATTCTTTAAAAAGAAGCTGCAATGTAATAGCGCACATGACCGCTGCAGCTAATCACTAGTGTTGGGCGCGAATATTCAAATCGCGAATATTAATCGCGAATATCGGTACTTCGAGAATTCGCAAATATATTTAGAATATAGTGATATATGTTCATAATTTCGAATATTCTAGATTTGTTTTCCATCAGTAACCTCCCTTCTTGCTTGTGGGCCAATGAGAAGGCTGCAATGTCTTTGTCAGAGCTTAGCAACATCTCTAGCAACCAATAGGAAGGTTGCCTACCCCTTACTATTTAAGAACCTCCCCATGCAGGCACCCTTTCATACACACACTGTCATACGTGCAGGTACTCTTACATACACACTGTCATACATGCGGGAACCCTTTCATACACACACTGTCATACATGCAGGCACCCTTTCATACACATACTGTCATACATGCATGTACTCTCACATATACACACTGTCATACATGTAGGTGCTCTTACATGCACACTGTCATACATGCAGGTACTCTTACATACACACACTTTCAAACATGCAGATAGTCTTACATACACACAGTGTCATAAATGCAGGCACTCTTACAGACACACACTGCCATACATGAAGGCACCCTTTCATACACACACTGTCATACATGCAGTCACCCTTTTATACAAACACTTTCATACATGCATGTACGGTTACATGCACACTGTCATACATGCAGGCACCCTTTCATACACACACTGTCATACATTCAGGCACCCTTACATACACACACTGTCATACATGCATGTACTCTTACATACACACACTGTCATACATGCAGGTACTCTTACTGTAATGACCAGCGTCACGCAAAGGGAGGGAAAAGGGAAGGCCCTGCCCAAGGGAGAGGGAAAGGTGGTGACCCCTGACTCACCTTGTGGTGGGCACCTGACTGCCCTGACGTCCCTAGACGGGTTCCTCACCTGTACGCCGATCACGTGCCTAAACCCTGGCTTTCCCTAAGATGAGCCCTAGGTAGTGGGGCGGTGGGATCACTAGTCCGCACCACTGACACTAAAAGGAAAACACCAAGGGGAGGACAGACAACATATCCCAGGTGGGCGACAACAGCAGACCACAAAGGCCCAACAGGGATCCGGAGGGAAACGTTCTGGACCAACAACCATAGAACGCAGCAACACAGCTCCAGTGGGTCAGTATAGAAGTCCAGGCAGGAAGCTCTATATCTGGCAACCAGAGAAGTGGGAGAGGGGAATATAAGGAGGTTGGGAGTGCTGGACAAGGAACAGCTGAGGAGAAGGAGCTACGGATCCCTGAGTGAGCCAAAAAGGGTTGCAAAGCAAACCCAGAAAGCTACCATAAGGAAACATCCCTATCTTACTACACAGAGCGCGCAGCCAATCGCTGCGACTTCCTGACCCCGGGTGTAACGGAATCAGGCGTGGTTCTTGACACCCTCGTGACACTTACATACACACATGCAGTCACCCTTTCATACACACACTGTCATACATGCAGTTACCCTTTCATACACACACTGTCATACATGCAGGTGCTCTTACATGCACACTGTCATACATACAGGTACTCTTATATACACACACTGTCATACATGCAGGCACCCTTTCATACACACACTGTCATACATGCAGGTGCTCTTACATGCACACTGTCATACATGCAGGTACTCTTATATACACACACTGTCATGCATGCAGGCACCCATTCATACACACACTGTCATGCATGCATGTACTCTTACATACACACACTGTCATACATGCAGGTACTCTTACATACACACACTGTCATACATGCAGGTACTCTTATATACACACACTGTCATGCATGCAGGCACCCATTCATACACACACTGTCATGCATGCATGTACTCTTACATACACACACTGTCATACATGCAGGTACTCTTACATACACACACTGTCATACATGCAGTCACCCTTTCATACACACACTGTCATACATGCAGGTGCTCTTACATGCACACTGTCATACATACAGGTACTCTTATATACACACACTGTCATACATGCAGGTACTCTTACATACACACACTGTCATACATGCAGGTACTCTTACATACACACACTGTCATACATGCAGGCACCCTTACATACACACACTGTCATACATGCAGGTAATCTTACATACACACACTGTCATACATGCAGTCACCCTTTCATACACACACTGTCATACATGCAGTCACCCTTTCATACACACACACTGTCATACATGCAGGTGCTCTTACATGCACACTGTCATACATACAGGTACTCTTATATACACACACTGTCATACATGCAGGTACTCTTACATACACACACTGTCATACATGCAGGTACTCTTACATACACACACTGTCATACATGCAGACACCCTTACATACACACACTGTCATACATGCAGGTAATCTTACATACACACACTGTCATACATGCAGGTAATCTTACATACACACACTGTCATACATGCAGTCACCCTTTCATACACACACTGTCATACATGCAGGCAGCCTTTCATACACACACACTGTCATACATGCAGGTGCTCTTACATGCACACTGTCATACATGCAGGTGCTCTTACATGCACACTGTCATACATGCAGGTGCTCTTACATGCACACTGTCATACATGCAGGTGCTCTTACATGCACACTGTCATACATGCAGGTACTCTTATATACACACACTGTCATACATGCAGGCACTTTTTTTTTTTAAACCAATGACAATACATGTAGATTCCTTCCTCACCTCATTGCCTCTGTGTTGCTAGTTGTGTCCCCAGGTCCTGAGCCAGGCTCCTCCCCCGCAGCAGCAGGGCTTGTCTCCAGACATCACACAGGCAGCAGTCCTTCTAGCAGAGCTGCCTCATTGGAGGAGATCCTGTCAGTGCTATTGACGGACAGTTTTTAGTCCAATCAGCACTCCTGGTCAGAATAAGGCTGTTTCCACAAGATCTAGTTTACATAAAATCCCAGCAAAATGCCTCTGGTTTTTTGCCACGATTTTATGAAAATCTGAATATGTAGAAACAGCCTCCTCTGACCAGGAGTACTGATTACACAAAACGTGTCACTTCCCAGGAATCAGCGCTGGTGTGGAGTCCTCCTTCTCATTTAGCATGAATTGCAGGCAGCATGCATCCTACTGTGTGCAGGGGGCGGAGCTTATCACAGACAGCTTCTAAGCAAGGAAGCTCACGTGCTGGTTTGGGGGCCCAACGAGGATTTCCGGTGGCCCAGTCCGAGTTTGGTTGTTTGTGATTTTTATTGAATTTAATTAACAGATTCAGTGAGGGGAAAAAAAATAAGGTTCGATTTCTGTTGGAGTGAGAGTAATTTTCAGCAAATTTCTAGGAGAATATTTTTGTCTTGTCTGGCAGCTTGAATATTTAACAAATTAACACGTTTTAGGTTGAGTCAGTAAGTGTTGTATGTATTTTTGTAGAATATTAGTAAGCTTCTTGCCTCCTTGAAATCCTTGAAACTAAACCAATATGTTTTTAAAACCAACCATAAAACATACTTACCTTAGAAAAGAAGGTATTTACACAGCTAATTGCATCACCTATCCATTAGGTTACATGCACATGACTGTATCTATTTTGTGGTTTGCAAACAGCAGATCTGCGAAATACAGATAAGGGTCCATTCACACGTCCATTTTGCGGATTCACAAAACACTGACACCGGCCATGTGCACATGGCCGGCACTATAATAGGAAATGCCTATTCTTGTCAGCAATTGCGGACAAGAATAGGACATGTTCTATTTTTTTGCGGAGCCGCGGACTGGAAGTTCGGGGCCGCGGCACGGAGATGTGGATGCGGACAGCACACTGTGTTCTGTCTGCATCTTTTCCGGCCCAATTGAAAATTAATGGGTCCGCACCCGTTCCGCATAATTGCAGAATGTAACCGGACCATTCATACGGACGTCTGAATGGAGCCTAATGGTCATGTGCAGGCCACAACTTCTTTGTAGAAATGCCTATTTTTGTTCTCAAAATGGGCAATAATAGGACATTTTCTATAATTTGTGGAACAGACTCACGGATGACAGCTCTGTGCTGTCAGCAAATTTTGCAGCCACATAGAAATTAATTGGTCCTTGCGGATTGGGCGCAAACTGAAAAAAGGGTTGTGTGCATGAGAGGTTATACCATGATTAATGCAAAATATGAAAACCAGACATCATATAGTACATTACAATCTCTTTCTAACAAAGCTAGAACCAGTTCTGTACCTCACATGGATCCAGAGATCTCCTTGCTGCAGCTCTCTCCCAATCACAGCTCATGGGGTGTGTTCTTTCTGCTGCAGCTCTCTCCCAATCACAGCTCATGGGGTGTGTTCTTTCTGCTGCAGCTCTCTCCCAATCACAGCTCATGGGGTGTGTTCTTTCTGCTGCAGCTCTCTCCCAATCACAGCTCATGGGGTGTGTTCTTTCTGCTGCAGCTCTCTCCCAATCACAGCTCATGGGTGTGTTCTTTCTGCTGCAGCTCTCTCCCAATCACAGCTCATGGGGTGTGTTCTTTCTGCTACAGCTCTCTTCCAATCACAGCTCATGGGGTGTGTTCTTTCTGCTGCAGCTCTCTCCCAATCACAGCTCATGGGGTGTGTTCTTTCTGCTGCAGCTCTCTCCCAATCACAGCTCATGGGGTGTGTTCTTTCTGCTGCAGCTCTCTCCCAGTACCTGTCACAACTTCTAACAATAGATATGGCTTGTAGCAGTTGAAAGATGGCAGTGATTAAGTGCGATGACCTTAGTGAGAACAGAGAATTAAAGAAAATAACAGCCAGTGGCGCTATACAGATATTTGTATTGAATAACTCAGTGACTATACAACATTTTTGATTGCCTGCAATTGTAAAATTATTCAGATCCAGATGCTGGTTTGAAAAATGTAGAATATTTTTCATGGGACAACCTTGTTAATCAAGATGATGCTCATTCTGGATATAGTGGTTGGAACAAATGCCAGTTGTTACATTATGTCCTTTTGATCAACAATACACCTAGAACCTATACTGCAACTTTTTACAACCTGACTACAGGGTTAGGGTTACTAGCCTACATTGGTTTAAGATATGAAAACCATATCTATATGGAGTAGGGCTTGATAAAGGGGTTTCCAGATATATATATTTTTTTTTTATCTGATCGGTGAGGGTGTGACACCCGTGACACCCTAGATTAGCTGTTTCAGAAGTTCCGGCGCTTGCAGTAGCATCGGGGCCCTCACTCAGCTAACGAAGCACAGCGCAGTACATTGTACGTCTGCTCTGCTTGGTGTCACAGCTAAGCCTCATTCACTTGACCGTCAAATGGCCTAAGCTAAGCTGCAAGATTGTCTGGAAGGAAGCGGTCCTTCCCGACATTCGCCTGCTTGTCGGCGGAGGAGAGCACTGCATTTACATGCAACAATCTCCTTTCGAATATGGGGAAGAGCAATCGCTAATACCATCATTCGTCCCCATACTGACCAATTGTTTGCCAGTAACAGATCTTGTTTACACAGCACAATCTGGTGCCAGTAAACAATAATTGTTGTGTCCGCACAAACAATTGAATTATTTGATGAATGAGCATTTTGCTTGTTCGTCAGTAATCTGCGGTACATTTATACTGTCAGATAGTTGCTAATGGGCATTCCTATTATCTTTGGGATTCTCTGCCCATGTAAAGGGTCCTTAAGGCCTCTTGCACACGACTGTATGGCTTTTTCAGTATTTTTCCGTCCGTTTTTCACGGATCCGTTTTTCCATTTGGCATATACAGTATACAGTAATTACATAGAAAAAATTGGGCTAGACATAACATTTTCAATAAATGGTTCTGCAAAAACGGAAACAGAATGCATACGGAGTACATTCCGTTTTTTCTGCGGAACCATTGAAATGAATGGTTCTGTATACGGACCGTATATGGAACGAATAAAAAAGGCCCGTAAACGAAAAAAATAAAAAAACGGTTGTGTGAAAGAGGCCTATGTCTGTATAAAAATATGAAAAGGGTTGTCTAAGTTATACTTTATAAACCCAGTAACACCCACACTCAATATTGTGTCATTTCTTCTATTCCGTAGTGCAGGGACGGCCAACCTGTGGCTCTCCAGCTGTTGCAAAACTACAACTCCCAGCATGCCCAGACAGCCTACAGCCATCAGCCTACAGCAGGGCATGGTGGGAATTGTAGTTTTGCAACAGCTGGAGAGCCACAACTCCCAGCATGCCCAGACAGCCTACAGCCATCAGTCTACAGCAGGGCATGGTGGGAATTGTAGTTTTACAACAGCTGGAGAGGCGCAGGTTGGCCATCCGTGCTGTAGTGCATCACATAACTTGTAACATCAATCCTGTGTACCAGTTTCATGGGCTTGGCCCCAATAGGCCTAGCTCATTATATGTAACGTACGTGACTGGTGATATTCCTTTTCTGTACAGATTCAATACTTTTTTGTACTGTTTTGGACTTTCACAACTTTCTAACTATCAGACACATGAAGACGGTAACACACATGACTTGGTCTTTTTCCAGCTGTGCTTCATTTCCAAATTTACTAACTCTCCTCTCCCGCTCTCTGACCACAACCTTCTCTCCATCACTGTCACAAGTTCTCATCCATCTCAACACACTCCTACTTTTCACACATTCAGAAATCTACAAGCCATTGACACTATGAAACTTATAGACTCTTTACAGTCATCATTGTCCCGAATCTTCTCCCTCTCCTATCCAGAACTGGCTACAAAACATTATAATGACACCCTCAGAAGCAGCCTCGATGAAGTAGTGCCTTCTACACTCAGAACCTCCAAACCGAGATGAAAGCAACCCTGACTTACAGCCTTACACCTCAAACTCGCTTCTTCCAGCGATGCTCTAGAAGTGCAGAATGCCTCATGAGAAAAACTCGCACACCACAATACTTCTTCCATTATAAATTCATGTTGACTTCTTATAACTCTACCCTTCACCTCACCAAACAAACCTACTTTACCACCCTGATCTCTTTACTAATAATTCCCCCAAAAATTATTTGGCACTTTTCACTCCCTCCTTAGCCAAAGGTTAAGGTGCCTAGTACAGACCTCCGTGCTGGAGATCTGGCCACCTACTTTTAAAGAGAAAATTTAAATTATCCGGCAGGAAATCGGTTCCCAGTTTCTAGTTGTCATTGATTCCTTTCCCACCCACATCTCCTCAGGCTCACTCTCCACATTTGACCCAGTCACAGTGGAAGAAGTCTCTAGGCTCCTCTCTTCTTCTCATTCTACAACATGCACTACTGAACCTATTCCCTCACACCTCCTCCAGTCTCTCTCCCCGGCTGTCACCACTCACCTAACCAAGATCTTCAATCTCTCTCTCTTCTATCTTTCCCTCTTCTTTCATTCTTTCATAATCCCATTATAAAAAAAAACTCTCGACCCATCCTGGGCAGCTAACTACATACCTGTCTATAATCTCCCCTTCCTTTCTAAACTCCTGAAGCGTCTGATCTACTCTTGCCTCATCTTTCCACTAACTCTCCTCTTGATCCATTTTAATCTGGTTTTTACACACTACATTCTACAGAAACTTTATAGTGGTGTAGAACACTGTGCAGTAACTAATATACTAAAATATTCTGTGAGTCCGTATGACAGGCGTCGCTCTTAAAATCACTGCACACTTCACTTATTTGGGCAGTCACAGGGTAACTCAAGTGTGAATAAATAACTTAAGTGTGAACTCAGCTTTACAGGTCGATGTTAGCGCCAAGAAGAAGCGCACTCCTTTTACACAGTCATCAGCTGATTCCACATAGATGTCTACAGACCCTGTTTTATTAAACACTTATACAAGTAGAGCCCCCCTGACAGAGTGGAGAGGGTGTCAGCAGTAAGTTTGTGTTGACATCACTGATTATTTTGCCCTTCCTCTGATCCGTCAGAACAATACCCGAAGGAACCGAATTCCATTATCCTTTCATTGTTGAATTTTTTTTATGTGAAACAGGCTTTTTTATGGAAAATTGATGGGTGATTGTAGACCTCCTTTTGCTGTATGGACCGAATTACGTTGTCGTGGGTCCAGCAGCAAACCTAATGAAGACGCTGATGACAACACACCAGTAGACTTTGCCTTTACCATCTATTCACAATTAAATCAAGCAGCTTCAGTAATTTGAAAATATTCATGTTATCAGTGACTGCCGGGCCCCTGCACTGATCGGGCGGGCGCACTTTTACACTACACTAAAGGCTTTTCAACATATAACATCGGTACAAACAGAGCAAAGTCTACAATAACCTAACCATTTTCCCAACAAATTTTTTCCCACTTTCACACTACACTAAAGGCTTTTCAACATATAACATAAGTTCATACAGAACAAAGTCTACAATCACCCATCAATTTTCCCCCAAAAAGCCTGTTTCACATAAAAAAAATTCACCACTAAGTAATTCAGTCCATACCGCAAAAAGGGCTTTAGGATGGCACTGAATGGAAATTAGGCCTTAAATTTTTTTTCCCACTATACTAATTCACTATACTAAAGGTTTTTCAACATATAAGTGCACAGCTGAACGGCGAATATATTTTTCTTTTGCCACTAATACAGGGCAAAAAGGGCTTTAGACTATATAACTGCACCGCTGAACGGCAATTAGGCCCTAATTATATTTTTTTCGCTAATACACGTCACAGATAACTGCACCGCTGAGCGACAAATATATTTTTTCTTATTCCGCTAATACACGTCAGAAAAGGCTTTACCACAGATATATTTGCCGCTCAGCGGTGCATTTTTTTTTCTTTTTCCGCTAATACACGTCACAAAAGGCTCTACCACAGATAACTGCACCGCTGAGCAGTAAATATATTTTACTTTTCCCACTAATACAAGCCAAAAAATGCTTTAGAACATATAACTGCACCGCACAAGGGCAAATAAAACGTAGAAATATTGCCTTCTAATAAACCCTGTTCATGCCTTTATCCAACAGCAATTGCACCCTAATAAGAATGGTTTGCTGGAATTACAGAGCTGTATAATGGCAATTTGGATCCCTAGTCGGTGCTGTAAGGTGTAATATGAATGTTCCTATTACCCAGGCTGTAACCTACCCTACTTCTACTGAACCCTTTTCAGCATAAAAGCTGTGGAATGATTCCTCCATATCCTTTCCCTACACCTTGAATAATCTTTCCCTGCTCTTGTAAATCATTTTTTTTAGCACAATGAAGTTTTTTCTAGCACTGTCCCTAGCGCCTGCTGACGTCTCTCCCTGCACTAAGTACACTGGAAAAGGGCAGAATCTAAGATGGCTGGGGGTATTTATAGGGCTGTGACATCACAGGGCTGGCTGCTGATTGGCTGCATGCATGGTACTATGGTTGATCCCGCTTTCCCAGAGTTCCTTTTTTCCATGTCCTCACATGTGCAGCAGCTATTTTATTAAAAAATGAAGCTCGAGAAAATTTAGATTGGGTGCGAATCAAATTTTTCTTGAAATTCGGATCGAATTCCACTTCGTCAGCTTCGATTCGCTCATCTCTACTGAAGACACCTAACTATATAATTTTTCCCATTATATCAACCCTGTACTACAGAACAACAATGACTGTCTGCTGTCTCTAATATCATGCCCTCTGTTTATCTGAAACATAATCATTCAAAAACGGAACTACTGGTTTTCTACTTCCACTGACCTACCTAAACCTGATATCTCCTTCTCTGTGTGTGGCACTATCATAACTCCGGGGCAGCATGCATGTTTTCTTGGTGTTATGTTTGACACTTGTGTATTGTTGTGACAAAGTTTTTAAATTTTATGTAAGGTAATGCTTTGGTGTATTTTGTGTTCATTTGGTAATGTTGCTTTAGGGTCCTGTTCACACACAGTCTAGTTTCCTATGGTGGTCAAGGAGTTAATTTGGAAGTGGCTAGTATTCCTCTATGCCAATCACACCCACTGGGTGTGTCTTTTTCCCGCCTTTCCACTATAAAACCTGACTGGTGTAGTCATCTAGTGACTCTATGATTAAGGGTGCTACAAGCGTGTACCCGAAACGCGTTAGAGAGATGTGAGGCCTGTTTCGTATTAATTTTTTGTAACTGCTTTTCATGGAGAAAAAATAAAGTTGAATGGATTTTACCAATACTGGTGGATGGAAATCGCTTACATTTATTGCTGTGGGAGTGCAGTCCTGCACCATCCATGCCCTGGAGGTCCGAGCAGAAGCTGGCGTTTGTTACTATATGTTTGACATTGATCTTTCCTTTACTCCCAATATTCAATCTCTTGTCCATTCATACCTGTCTGCACCTCAAATGCATCTATCGAATATGCCCCTTTCTTATTGGGGAAACAATAACTGTTGCCCTGATCCATTCCCATCTTGATTACTGTAGCTCATTACTAATTAGCCTCCCCCTCACCAGACTCTCCCCTCTGCAATCTATCCTGAACGCAGCAGCCAGGCTCATCTGTCTGAATGCAGCAGCCAGGCTCATCTGTCTGAATGCAGCAGCCAGGCTCATCTATCTGAATGCAGCAGCCAGGCTCATCTATCTGAATGCAGCAGCCAGGCTCATCTATCTGAATGCAGCAGCCAGGCTCAACACTAGTCCGATGCCTCCACTCTTTGCCAGTCATTCCACTAGTTGCCTATACAGATCAGGATTCAATTTAAACAGTTCATTCTCACCCACAAAGCTATCCACAGTGCTGTATTCCCCTAAATCTCCTTATCTCTGTCTACCATCCTACCCGTGCTCTCCATTCAGCTAATGACTTACGACTGACATCCACCGTAATATGAACCGCTCACTCCCATCTCCAAGACTTTTCCCGAGCAGCACCAGTTCTCTGGAATTCCCTACCCCAAACATTTAGGTTAATTCAAAACATCCATAGTTTTAGGCGCTCCCTAAAAACACATCTATTTATGGAAGCCTATCGTATTTCCTGATCTAACCCTTTACCATTCATCCCCTCCCCTTCAGAATTATATAGGGCTGGCTCATGCAGCCTTATATCTACTCCCCCATTGTGTTAAGATGGCCTAACCATTTTATAAAACAAGCACTTTTTACCTATTGTGTGACCTTTTGTGTCACCCCATCTCCTCATAGATTGTGAGCTCTGGTGAGCAGGGCCCTCAGTTCTCTTGTTTTAATAGTTGATTTGTTTGTTGCTATGTTATTTATGACTCTGTTCTTACATGAGCCCCCTGATTGTAAAGCATTTCAGAATATGTTGGTGCTATGTAATTAAAGATTATTATCACTTTTGGCACTATGCATGCGCACTCACCATTCTTGTCACAGATGACCCTGTATCTCTGTGTCCTGGTAGCAGTTCAGGGACCTTTCATGTGCTATACCCGAACTAATCAATATGATCCATGCATGCAGGGGTAATTAAGCCAGTCTAGCTCTGCTGTTCAGTGCAGACAGGGGTGTGGTGGAGTATGCATCATGTATACAGGATCAGTCTATGAATACACAGGATGAAAAAAGCAGGTAAAGGATGTGAAATGCTTTAATTGCATTGTGTCAGGGATGTTGCACAGCAGATGTGCGAGGAGGATACTATCAGGGAAGGAGAGGGACATGTGTATTTCAAAACCTATATCAGTGGAGTATGGAGGATGATAAGATGATCATGGAGAGGGCGTTGATAGGAGGTAAAGATAGAGAGGCTGGAAGATATGTATGTTACTGCACTTTGAGTAGGGTGAATGGCAGTGCAAAGAAAACTGGATAGAGAAGTCTCTTGGTAAACATACCGCTATAATGCAGAAAATAAAGGCATCTAAAAATGATTCTATCTGGTTTCTAAAGGTAATCTGTCACCCCAATTTTGGACCATTATCTACAGTAATACATGAGTAATACTGCAGATAAGGAGTCCAGATCACTATATTTTTATTTTACTATTGCCCTCTGTTCCCCCACTGACAGCACTCAATGCTGCACTGAAATACACAGTCAGGACTGCTGAGCTATTCTGACATAATGGAGAGAACTGCTGTCAGCACAGTAGGCAGGAACACATAGACAGTGAGCCATAATTGGAACCAAGCCCGCTTTCCCTGCCTAATTGCAATGCAAGCCCTAGGTGGCAAGTCCGCAACTGGTTGACGTTCCCTACTGTGCTAGGTGGAGGACTGACATAAACAGAAGAAACTACACAAAGGCAAAGTCGTACAGGAATGGGTCAGAACCGGGTGGACAATGCAGTACCAAATCAGACAATAGAATGTAGTCAGAATAACCAAGCTAAAGTCAGAACCAGATGGGAAACACAGTACCAAATCACGAGACCAAGAGAGTGGTCAAAGGCAAGCCGAGGTCAGTCCAATAGGCAATCCAAACACACACAGAACAGCTAGGGAGCACAGCTAGGGAGTAAAAATCTATCACTGGCACTGGTATAAGGCGAGGAAAGGGTTTAAATAGAGCGCTGAGTCCCAGGATCAGAACCTGATAGGTCAGTCAGAACACGCACAGGAGTAGATCTACTAGTCTACTCCAGCACGCACCTGCTGTGAGGAGAAAGAGCATTGCATCCTGTTGCTAAGGATTCTATTGCATCACCAGGGGGTGTGGCTTTGAAGCACGTTTTTCCTGGCGAGGTCGCTCCAGAGCTGGAGATCTCGCCACTGGGGCTCAGACAGGTAAGTTTGTGACAACTGGCGATTCTGACAATGTATTTCAAAGCAGCTATGAGTGCTGACAGCGGGTCAATGGAGGGCGGCAGGAAATATCTGCACTCCATATCTGCAGTACTACACATGAATCTCTGTAGAAAATGGTCCAAAATCGGGTTGACAGATTGCCTTTAAAGCTAAAGTTTGTAGTCTGTTGCCAAGGAAACAAATGGAGCAACTGACAAAGTGCTAAATGTCATGTGGCATGTACCCATTAAAATTCTGTTAGATACTTCTTAGCAAGAGACACAAAGTTCCGCTTTTACCATCAGTATGTGCTGACAGAGTAGCATTTTAGCGGGTTTTTAAGGAGCATTTCACAGAATTGTAAATCTCTGGAAATGTTTCCTTTCAGGTTTTCTGGTTTAGAAACGAATGGACATAGCTTGACAAATAGCTTTATGTGGATTTGTAGCCCTTGACTTCTGATCATTTTTCTTCTGATAACATCTGAATAGAAGTACGGTTTTATTTTTTACTATAACTAAATACAAACCTCGTAAGAAAACAATATAGCTGCTATGTTTTGTATGTGAACTTAAATAACCCACACTTCTCAACCCCAAATTCTCTGTTACATCTGTCTCTCGGCTTATCTCTACATGAAAAACTGTCAACATATGGTTGTTGTTTCTATATACCATTTTATGTAGGCATTGCTTCTGGTAATATACAATGGGTATACCGTTAGTACATAAATAAATGATGAGAATAAACTCGATTCTTTCCTTTCCAGAAAGCAAACATAATGATGTTATGGATAAAGCCGCCAGCGTTATCTCAACAGATGCATCCTGGAAAATCTGAACTGCATTGTTCCACTCTGGCATGTTGGTGGCACCACTTCCAGCAATGTTAATGATTTATATATATTTTTTTTTTAATAGAAAATTGATAGAAAGGTAACTTGTTTGACAAAAAAAAAGAGTTTTCCAAGTCTTGAGGGCTACTACCTCCCACTTTCCCCAGGTGAAAAAAAAATTATAACATACTATATGGATTCTTATTCTTTCCTGTGCATCCATTTGGCTGTCTATTCACTAGGCTTTATTAGGGTTGCATCCATAGTGACGTAACATCATGTGGCTACATTGCCCTGAGACTGTTGACTGCTGTGAAATTTCATCCATGGTGACATGACATCCTGCTGTTGCCAATGAATGACGCGCCATGTGATGTTAAGTTATAAAGGGCAGGATTACTAGGGCCTAGTGAATACACAGGGCAGATGAGAACATAATATCATCTAATAAAAAGTATTTGACATTTGTTTTCTGTATATCTCCTTAATACAAGGAATGGATAATGATGACTTATCTTCGGGATAGGTCATCATTTAGCACATCAGCGGGGGTCTGAGTCCTGGCAACCCCAACAATCGTTTTAGGGAGCTGACACACTCACTGGAGGCCTTGGGAGCACAGCCCGCTCCCGGCAGCTTTCCAAGCACTGTGCTATACATTGTACAGTGGCTGTGCTTGGTATACTGTAGCAGCTCAGCCCCATTCACTTCATGTGACCGATGTATGCGGACATCACATGACCTAGGAAGAGCCTGTGGCCCTCACGGAGCACCAGCCTCTTCTAAAAATCTGGTCGTCAAGGATCCAAGTGTTGGACCACCGCAGATCTGACATTGATGTCCTTTCCTGAAGATAGGTCATCAATATTAACCCCTTAATGACTAATGACGTACTGTGTACGTCATGATGTGCTGTTAGTTACCGCATCATGACGTGCACAGTACGTCATGAGATCAAAGTGTCACCACAAGTATACTTGAGGTGACACCGGCATCTAAACGGGTGCTACGGTAAGCTGAGCTGTCCGGGCACCCGGCAGGGGATCAATTACAGCAGTCCCCACCTTTGGATCACTGCGATTGGTCAGTCAGATTTGACTGATCAATCGCAGCATTTAGCAGCGCAGCTCTGATCTCCTCAGTGAGTGTTGAGGAGATCGGGGCTGTGCTGCTGTGTCTATTGTGCCCCGATCACCCCCCTTTCAAGATGGCCGAGCGGGACCAGGTAACAATGAGGGGGCCAACCCTCCAACCTTCCCCGCCCCCATAATTTTCCAGGATGGCTGATCGGTAGTATATTGTCAGCTGTAACATACAGCTGACAATCTACTGTAAAGGCTGAGATCGGTGCTGGCACTGATAGTGGCTGTTTAACCCCTTCTATGCCGCGGTCCGTAGGGACCGCTGTATGGAAGGGGTTAACGGGGAGGAAGCTCCCTCCCCCATCGGACGCTGTGCTGCTGTGGCAGCATCCCGATTGATCATAACAGAGGGAGGGAGCTGTCTCCTTCACCCCTCCCATTGGGCCGCTGCTCTGTTGTGGCAGTGTCCCGATGGTTATCATGGCAACTGAACGGCTTACACAGGCATCCAGGCTTGCCATGGTATGTAAGCCTGACAGGGTCCAGCCAGAGGCAGGAGCCTGATCAGGCTTACTGTGAATGAAAATACACTGCAGTAACTATACCGTGTAATGTAGAACCATCAGACCAACTGGATCTTCAAGAACCAAGTGGGTCTGAGTAAAAATATAAAAAATAAATTTAAAAAAGTAACATTTTCCCATATACGCACATTTATAATTGGGTAAAAATGAAGAAAATAAAATACCATGAACATGTATGGTATCCCAGCATCTATAACAACCAGCTCTAAAAAAAATCTCACATGACCTAACCCCTCAGATGAACACCGTAAAAAAATAAAAATAAAAACCGTGCCAAAAAAGATTTTTTTTGTCAACTACCATCACAAAAAGTACAACACCAAGCGATCAAAAAAAAGGCCTATGCCACCAAAATAGTACCAATCAAACCATCACCTAAAAAAATAAGACCCTACTTGACAATCTTCAAAAAATAAAAAAGCTATGGCTCTCAGACTATGGAGACACCAAAACATGATTTTTTTTTGTTTCAAAAATGATATTATTGTGTAAAACTTAAAAAATAAGAAAAAGTATACATATTAGGTATTGCCACGTCCGAAACGACCTGCTTTATAAAACTATCACATGAACTAACCCCTCAGGTGAACCCCGTAAAAAAGAAAAAAAGAGTGGCAAAAAATACATTTTTTGTAAACTAACATCACAAAAAGTACAACACCAAGCGATCAAAAAGGCATATGCCCCTCAAAATAGTACCAATCAAACAGTCACCTCATCCCGCAAAAAATGAGACCCTACTTGACAATCTGCAAAAAATAAAAAAGCTATGGCTCTCAGACTATGGAGACACTAAAACATTATTTTATTGTTTCAAAAATGCTATTATTGTGTAAAACTTAAATAAATAAGAAAAAGTATACATATTAGGTATCCACGTCCGTAACGACCTGCTGTATAAAAATATAACATGACCTAATCCCTCCGGTGAAAAAATGTGCCCAAAAATGTGCCAAAATTACCAATTTTTGGGTCACCTTGCCCCAAAAAGTGCAATAATGAATAATCAAAAAATCATATGTACCCAGAAATGGTACTAATAAAAACGTCAACTCTTCCTGCAAAAAACGAGCCCCTGCACAATACAATCGGCAGAAAAAATAAATAAATATGGCGTTCAGAAAATGGAGACACAAAAACATGATTTAAAAAAAAAAATGCTTTATAATGTAAAACTGAAACAAACAAACAAAGAAAGTAGACATTGTTGATATAATCGCATCCATAACAACCTGCTCTATAAAAATAGCACATTATCTAACCTGTCAGATGAATGTTGTACAAAACAAAAAAAATAAAAAGGGTGCCATTCTTTGGTTACCTTGCCTCAAACAAAAACATAATAGAGTGATTAAAAATCATATGCAAACCAAAATAGTACCAATAATTATCACCTTATCCCGTAGTTTCCAAAATGGTGTCACTTTTTGATTGTTTCTACTGTAGGGTGCATTTGGGGGGCTTCAAATGGGACATGGTGTCTAAAAACCAATCCAGCAAAATCTACCTTCCAAAAACCATACAGCGTCCTCTTCTTCTGCGCCCTGTCATGCGCCCATACAGCAGTTTACCACCACATGTGAGGTGTTTCTGTAGACTGCAGAATCAGGGTAATACATATTGAGTTTTGTTTGGATGTTAACCCTCGATGTGTTAAAGAAAAAAATGGATTTAAATGGAAAATCTGCCAAAACAGTGAAATGTAGAAATTTCAACTCCATTTTCATTTATTTCTTGTGGAATACCTAAAGGGTTAACAAAGTTTGTAAAATCATTTTTGAGTAACTTGAGGGGTGTAGTTTCAAAATGGGAACACTTATTATGTAAGCCCCACAAAGTAACTTCAGACCTGAATTGGTCCTTAAAAAGTGGGTTTTGGAAATTTTCTTAAAAATTTTAAGAATTGCTTTTAAAATTCTAAGCCTTCTAACATCCCCAAAAAAGAAAATGACTTTTACAAAATGATACCAACATAAAGTGGACATATGGGGAATGTTAAGTAATAAATATTTCATGAGGTATCACTTTCTGTTTTAAAAGCAGAGAAATTGAAATTTTTAAAATTGCTAAGTTTTCAAACATTTTGGTAAATTTGGGATTTTTTCATAAATAAAGGTAAAATATATTAACTCGAATTTATGATTGTCATGAAGTACAATGTGTCACAAGAAAACAATCTCAGAATGGATTGGATAAGAAAAAGTGTTCCAAAGTTGTCACCACATAAAGTGATTCATGTCAGATTTTCAAAAATAAGCCTGGTCACAAAGGTGGCCCGGTCTTTAAGGGTTAATTAGCCAACAACCCCTTTAATTAAAATTAGAAAACCTCATCAATATTATGTGGATGATTTCTACATACAGTATGTTTCAGGTTGTAGTCATCATTCATTCACTAATTCATATTTGAGATTACCTGATATGCAGTTTGCAACCTGCTGCTAGTTACAGACTTTTCTCATGTTGGTGTGTCCCTCCCAGTAACACATGCTGGATGTAAGTTGTGTGTGTCCAGAATACTGCTGCCTTCACCAGCTCACACGTATCAACACAGCTTCATTACTGGACTGTTTTTAATAAGAAACTAAACACAAGAACAAGGGCCACACAAGGGGGGAAGATCCTAAGCAATGTCAGAATATATGACTTTACTGAAAGAGTAGTTGATACTTGGAATAAACCTCCGGCATACAGTGCCTTGCAAAAGTATTTACCCCCTTGACTTTGTATGTATTTTGGTGCCTCAGTACCTAAAATTAACATGGATTGTTTGAGGATTTGCATAATTTAATTTACAGAACATGCCCACAACTTTCAAGATTTTGTTTTTATTTGTTGTGATGCAAACAACAAATAGGACAAATTAACATAAAAAGTAAATCTGCATAACTATTCACCCCCCTAAAGTCAATACTTTGTAGAGCCACCTTTTGTGGCAATCACAGCTCCAAGTCGCTTTGGATAAGTTTCTATGAGCTTGCCACATCTTACCACTTAGATTTTTGCCCATTCCTCCTTGCAAAACTGCTCCAGCTGCTTCAAGTTGGATGGTTTGCGCTTGTGAACAGCAATCTTTAAGTCTGACCACACATTTTATATTGAGATGTGGGCTTTGACTAGGCCATTCCAACACATTTAGATGTTGCCTCCTAAACAACTCAAGTGTTGCTTTAGCAGTGTGTTTGGGGTCATTATACTGCTGGAAGGCGAACCTCTGTCCTAGCCTCAAATCATGCACAGAGTGGTACAGGTTTTGCTCATGAATATCCCTGTATTTACCATCATCCATTTTTCCCTCAACTCTGACCAGTTTCCTAGTCCCAGCTTCTGAAAATCTCCACAGCATGATGCTGCTACTACCATGTTTCACTGTGATGTGGGTGATGTGATGTGTTGGGTTTGCCCAGACATAGTGTTTCTTTGATAGCTGAAAAGTTCAATTTTAGTCTCTTCAGACCAGAGCACCTTCCTCCATACATTTTGGGAGTCTCCCACATGCCTTTTCGCAAACTCACAAGGTGCCTTTTTGTTTCTAGCTACAGTAAAAGTAATGGCTTTCTTCTGGCCACTCTGCCATAAAGCCCAACTCTATGTAACGTACGGCTTATTGTCATCCTATGTCCAGATTCTCCAGTCTCTGCTGTGGAACTCTGCAGCTCCTCCAGGGTTATCTAAGGTCTCTGTGCTGCCTCTCGGATTAATGCCCTCCTTGCCCGGTCCATGAGTTTTGGTGGGCGTCCGTCTCTTGGCAGGTCTGCTGTTGTGCCATGTTCTTTCCATTTGGTTATGATAGATTTGATGGTGCTCCTGGGGATCATCAAAGATTTGGATATTTTTTTATAACCTAACCCTGACTTGTACTTCTCAACAACATTGTCCCTTACGTGTTTGGAGAGTTCCTTGGTCTTCATGGCAGTGTTTGGTTAGTGATGCCTCTTGCTCCCTCTGGGGCCTTTCAGAAAAGGTGTGTATATGTAATGACAGATCATGTGACACTTAGATTGCACATAGGTGGACATCATTTAATTATGTGACTTCTGAAGGTAATTGGTTGCACCAGAGCTTTTTATGTTCTTCCTAACAAAGGGGGTAAATACATACGCACATGCCAATTTTCTGTTTTCTTTTTCTAAACAATAGTTTTATTTATATATTTTTCTCATTTCACTTCACCAACTTAGACTAATGTGTTCTGATCCATCACATAAAATTCATATTAACAAAACATTGAACTTAAGGCTGTAATGTACCAAACTACGAAAAAAGTCAAGGGGAGTTAATACTTTTGCAAGGCACTGAATATAGTTGGAAAAATCGACAGTAAGTGAATACAAACCTGTCTATGTTTCTGTTTAGGGTGCAAATGAACAGTACAAAATTCAATGCAGAATTGTCCATAGCCTTACAGTGGGACAATCATAAGACAATCATACTGTGAACTGGACTGTTTATGGGAAGATATTTAGCTGATCTGAGGAACAGAAGCTCTTGATATATAGACATGGATTTCAGCAAGAAACATTCTTCTTCATGTGTGTATAAGATTATTCAGCTGCATATTCCTTCTGCTTTATGATGCAAATACACTTTTATTTACAGACATTCATGGAAAATGAAACACCTCATTACAAAAATCTATAAACATGGACATGTTAATTTATAGAAGCATTCAGGCAAACTATACTTGTTACCATTACCATATACACAGTCAAGTCACATTATTATGACCAGTGTTGAGCAAATCAAAATCAAACAAACTAATTTAGATCTGAATTTCAGGAAAAATTTGATTCGCCACGAAGCTGAATTTCCTCAGGCTTTTTTCTATTTTTCCTGAAATGGTGGTAAAAAAAAGACATATTCACCTCATCCATTTTCTCACATAGATGCCATCACGGGCATCTTGATTGAAAAAACCATGCAAAATCTCGCGCGCGGTGACGTCATCATGTCAGCGCGCTGGCTGGGCTTTCACGTGGTTTCTTCAATCAAGATGGCCTATGCGAGCAAATGGATAAGATCTCATCCTCCCCAGGATAGATAATCAGCATGTATGGGTGTATGTGATCTGCAAGGATGGATTCATATCGAAATCGGTTGAGAGTGTCTTCCTCACACCATAATGCTGCCACCACAGGCTTCTGTTCTTCCAGTGAATTAGCTCCGTTATGGAGCAACTTTGCCTCTATACACCACCACAATAGATTTGAAATAAAACTAACAAGATGTGCTTTAATTGCAGACTGTCAGCTTTAATGTGAGGGTATTGACATCCAAATCAGGTGAACGTTGTAGGAATTACAACAGTTTGCATATGTGCCTCCCACTTGTTAAGGAACCAAAAGTAATGGGACAATTGGCTTCTCAGATGTTCCATGGCCAGGTGTGTGTTATTCCCTCATTATCCCAATTACAATGAGCAAATATAAGGTCCATAGTTAATTTCAAGTGTGCTATTTGCATTTGGAATCTGTTGCTGTCAACTCTCAAGATGAGATCCAAAGAGCTGTCACTATCAGTGAAGCAAGCCATCATTAGGCTGAAAAACAAATAGCAAAAACATTTGGCGTGGCCAAAACAACAATTTGGAACATTCTTAAAAAGAAGGAACGCACCGGTGAGCTCAGCAACACCAAAAGTCCGGAAGACCACGGAAAACAACTGTGGTGAATGACCGAAGAAGAAAACACCCTTGACAACAGTTGGCCAGGTCAAGAACACTCTCCAGGAGGTAGGTGTATGTGTGTCAAAGTCAACAATCAAGAGAAGACTTCACCAAAGTGAATACAGAGGGTTCACCACAAGATGTAAACCATTGGTGAGCCTTAAAAACAGGAAGGCCAGATTAGAGTTTGCCGAACGACATCTAAAAAAGCCTTCACAGTTCTGGAACAACATCCTATGGACAGATGAGACCAAGATCAACTTGTACCAGAGTGATGGTAAGAGAAGAGTATGGAGAAGGAAAGGAACTGCTCATGATCCTAAGCATACCACCTCATCAGTGAAGCATGGTGGTGGTAGTGTCATGGCGTGGGCATGTATGGCTGCCAATGGAATTGGTTCTCTTGTATTTAGTGATGATGTGACTGCTGACAAAAGCAGCAGGATGAATTCTGAAGTGTTTCGGGCAATATTATCTGCTCATATTCAGCCAAATGCTTCAGAACTCATTGGACGGCGCTTCACAATGCAGATGGACAATGACCCAAAGCATACTGCAAAAGCAACCAAAATGTTTTTTTTAAGGGAAAGAAGTGGAATGTTATGCAATGGCCAAGTCAATCACCTGGCCTGAATCCGATTGAGCATACATTTCACTTGCTGAAGACAAAACTGAAGGGAAAATGCCCCAAGAACAAGCATGAACTGAAGACAGTTGCAGTAGAGGCCTGGCAGAGCATCACCAAGGATGAAACCCAGCATCTGGTGATGTCTATGCGTTCCAGACTTCAGGCTGTAATTGACTGCAAAGGATTTGCAACCAAGTACTAAAAAGTGAAAGTTTGATTTATGATTATTATTCTGTCCCATTTCTTTTGGTTCCTTAACAAGTGGGAGGCACATATGCAAACTGTTGCAATTCCTACACCGTTCACCTGATTTGGATGTAAATACCCTCAATTAAAGCTGACAGTCTGCAGTTAAAGCATATCTTGTTTGCTTTATTTCAAATCCATTGTGGTGGTTTATAGAGCCAAAAATGTTAGAATTGTGTCGATGTCCCAATATTTATGGACCTGACTGTATATACAGTGGGATGCAAAAGTTTGGGCAACCTTGTTAATTGCCATGATTTTCCTGTATAAATCGTTGGTTGTTATGATAAAAAATGTCAGTTAAATATATCATATAGGAGACACACACAGTGATATTTGAGAAGTGAAATGAAGTTTATTGGATTTACAGAAAGTGTGCTATAATTGTTTAAACAAAATTAGGCAGGTGCATAAATTTGGGCACTGTTGTCATTTTTTTATTCCAAAACCTTTAGAACTAATTATTGGAACTCAAATTGGCTTGGTAAGCTCAGTGACCCCTGACCTACATACACAGGTGAATCCAATTATGAGAAAGAGTATTTAAGGGGGTCAATTGTAAGTTTCCCTCCTCTTTTTAATTTTCTCTGAAGAGTAGCAACATGGGGGTCTGAAAACAACTCTCAAATGACCTGGAGACAAAGATTGTTCACCATCATGGTTTAGGGGAAGGATACAGAAAGCTGTCTCAGAGATTTCGGCTGTCTGTTTCCACAGTTAGGAACATATTGAGGAAATGGAAGACCACAGGCTCAGTTCAAGTTAAGGCTCAAAGTGGCAGACCAAGAAAAATCCAGGATAGACAGAAGCGACGAATGGTGAGAACAGTCAGAGTCAACCCACAGACCAGCACCAAAGACCTAGAACATCATCTTGCTGCAGATGGAGTCACTGTGCATTGTTCAACCATTCGGCACACTTTACACAAAGAGATGCAGTATGCGAGAGTGATGCAGAGGAAGCCTTTTCTCCGCCCACAGCACAAAAAGTGCCGCTTGAGGTGGGCTAAAGCACATTTGGACAAGCCAGCTTCATTTTGGAATAAGGTGCTGTGGACTGATGAAACTAAAATTGAGTTATTTGGCCATAACAAGGGGCATTATGCATGGAAAAAAAAGAACACAGCATTCCAAGAAAAATACCTGCTACCTACAGTAAAATATGGTGGTGGTTCCATCATGCTGTGGGGCTGCGTGGCCAGTGCAGGGACTGAAAATCTTGTCAAAGTTGAGGGACGCATGGATTCCACTCAGTATCAGCAGATTCTGGAGACCAATGTCCAGGAATCAGTGACAAAGCTGAAGCTGCACCGGGGCTGGATCTTTCAACAAGACAACGACCCTAAACACTGCTCAAAATCCACTAAGGCATTTATGCAGAGGAACAAGTACAACGTTCTGGAATGGCCATCTCAGTCCTCAGACCTGAATATAATTGAAAATCTGTGGTGTGACTTAAAGAGAGCTGTCCATGCTCGGAAGCCATCAAACCTGAATGAACTAAAGATGTTTTGTAAAGAGGAATGGTCCAAAATACCTTCAACCAGAATCCAGACTCTCATTGGAACCTACAGGAATTGTTTAGAGGCTGTAATTTCTGCAAAAGGAGGATCTACTAAATATCGATTTCATTTCTTTTTTGTGGTGCCCAAATTTATGCACCTGCCTAATTTTGTTTAAACAATTATAGAACACTTTCTGTAAATCCAATAAACTTCATTTCACTTCTCAAATATCACTGTGTGTGTCTCCTATATGATATATTTAACTGACATTTTTTATCGTAACAACCAACGATTTATACAGGAAAATCATGACAATTAACAAGGTTGCCCAAACTTTTGCATACCACTGTATATATATATATATATTTTTCGTATTTTGTTACATTACAGCCTTAAGTTCAATGTTTTGTAAATCTGAATTTTGTGTGATGGATCAAAACACAATAGTCTAAGTTGGTGAAGTGAAATGAGAAAATTATATAAATAAAACTATTGTTTAGAAATAGAAAACAGAAAATTGGCATGTGCGTATGTATTCATCCCCTTTGTTAGGAAGCCCATAAAAAGCTCTGGTGCAACCAATTACCCTTATAAGTCACATAATTAGTGAAATGATGTCCACCTGTGTGCAATCTAAGTGTCACATGATCTGTCATTACATATACACACCTTTTTTTAAAGGCCCCAGAGGTTGAAACACCTAAGCAAGAGGCATCACTAACCAAACACTGCCTTGAAGACCAAGGAACTCTCCAAACAAGTGAGGGACAATGTTGTTCAGAAGTACAAGTCAGGTTTAGGTTATAAAAAAATATCCAAATCTTTGATGATCCCCAGGAGCACCGTCAAATCTATCATAACCAAATGGAAAGAACATGGCACAACAGTAAACCTGTCAAGAGACAGCCGCCCACCAAAACCCATGAACCGGGCAAGGAGAGCATTAATCAGAGAGGCAGCACAAATACATAAGGTAACCCTGGAGGAACTGCAGAGTTCCACAGCAGAGACTGGAGTATCTGTACATAGGACTACCATAAGGCATACGCTCCATAGTGTTGGGCTTTAAGGCACGTTGTGAGTTTGCGAAAAAGGCATGTGGGAGACTCCCAAAATGTATGGAGGAAGATGCTCTGGTCTGATGAGACTAAAATTGAACTTTTCAGCCATCAAAGAAAATGCTATGTCTGGAGCAAACCCAACACATTACATCACCCAAAAAACACCATCCCCACAGTGAAACATGGTGGTGGCAGCATCATGCTTGTGGGGATGTTTTTCAGCAGCCAGACTGGGAAACAGGTGTTGAGGGAAAGATGGATGGTGCTAAATACAAGGATATTCTTAAGCAAAACCTGTATCACTCTGGTAAAGCAACACTTGAGTGGTTTAAGGGGAAACATGTAAATGTGTTGGAATGGCCTAGTCAAAGCCCACATCTCAATCCAATATAAAATGTGTGGTCAGACTTAAAGATTGCTGTTCACAAGCGCAAACCATCCAACTTGAAGGAGCTGGAGCAGTTTTGCAAGGAGGAATGGGCAAAAATCCCAGTGGTAAGATGTGACAAGCTCATAGAGACTTATCCAAAGCGACTTGGAGCTGTGATTGCCGCAAAAGGTGGCTGTACAAAGTATTTACTTTAGGGGGGGTGAATAGTTATGCACATAGATTTTTTTCTGGTATTTTGTCCTATTTGTTGTTTGCTTTTACAATAAAAAAAATAAAAAAAAACATCTTCAAAGTTGTGGGCATGTTCTGTAAATTAAATGATGCAAATCCTCAAACAATCCATGTTAATTCCAGGTTGTGAGGCACCAAAATACGGAAAAAGTTAAGGGGGATGTTTACTAAAGGCTTGATGATGTTCCTTTACGACTTTTAAGACTCCTTCAATTTGTTCCTCAGGTGTAGAAGTATCTCCCACTTTGAGTTCTTTCCACCATAATGTATTTGGAGTATGATCTTGAGTATTCAGCTTCCGAATAGACTGCTCAGTCGTAGCTGCAGATACACTGATAACATCTTGGAAAGTGACTTGTAACGACTGAGCAACAGGGTAATGCTTGGTTAAGGTTATACTGCTGCAACGTGCCAGTCCGCAGGGGTAGAGCGCGTGAGGTTCATGGTGGGCCGAAGTGTACAAACAGTTCATCGGTTACTCACGGTTTAGCAGACGCCTCCCTGGGCCAGCAGTGCAGTAAAGGGGAGAACAGCACTGGATTCTTCGGGGCACACTCGATTACAGGGGACACCGGCCAGGTGGTGATTGAGATGCCCTTGATGGTGATTTAGTTTCTGAGTGCTTGTGTGGCTGGGCCCCTTAATTAAGTAATGTTGTGATGCCAGCACTTGGTGCAAAATGTTGAGAGTGGTAGTAGTATGAAGTTAGAAGGATGAGGCAGGTTTAAATCCAACTGAGAACCTTACTGTAACCAGGTTCTTGATAACAGTTTACATCCAGTAATATAGCAGTCTCTGGATACACATGCAAATTGGATGTGATGAATCCCAGTAACAGGCTGTACTTGTAGTAATGTGTCAGGCTAGGGTAGTTAGTTATGTACGCACTGATTTTCAGCTCTTTGCCTTGCTTTAGTCTCAGTTGAGTTAGTTCAAGTCCTAATCTTCTACACACAAGTGATACAACAAAAATCTTATCTATCCTTAGAATAACGGTGGGGCTGCCGGAAGCTAAGTACTTCACCAAGATACAAAGGCGCCTAGAGCCCAGAATAATGGCTTTGTCCTTCCTTTGTCTTTATCCAACAATAAACTTGACGAAATTCACTTGCTACTCCGGAAGAGTGAATGGTAGAATATAGACTTCACTTCTGCCTATCTTCCTGGCTTGATACTGAGATACCCGATGGCTCCTCTGGGCTGTGGAGCCCAAGAGAGAGCTGAGAGGAGAGGGGACCTCTCCTTCCCCCTAGCTCCTCACTCCATGTCCTTCTTTCTCCACACTCTGAACTCAACTCCCTAACTTGGCCTGAACTGAGTTATATATACTGTGGTGCTACCCCATCTAGTGGTGGAATGTTTGTAGAGCACCTGACAGCCTGGTAACCGGGATTTCACATAATAATACAATACAGCATGATATTACAGATGACAAAAATAAGCTTTTGCAGTGCCCACGTACGCTAGTGGGATGCTGCACTGCTACTACTTAAGTTCAGGAGCCGAATTGTCACTTTACCTTGAGAAACGGTCACTAGGCTTCTTGCAGCTCGGACTAGAGTATGGTCTTCCAGGTTTATAGGTTCTACCAGGGCTTGGTAGTCTTGACCTTAGATTCCGGAAGCCGCTTGGCACCATAGGAGTGTTTCAGTATTGGGTTTCAGGATCACTGGTTGGTTACTTTTGATGCGAGCACAGCAAATCTCTCCATTCTCATTAGCAAATTTCTGTTCTGCATTTAATACACGGATGGTCTGTTGTATCACCTTTTTAGAGGCCGGTTAAGTGGTAGGCATGGACTTGTGTAAAGCTTCAAGCATTTCAGTATAACAGTTCCTAAGGATCTTCATTCCTAGGACTACTGGAGGGTTGTTATCGTCCCTGACTTGCACAACAATAATACCTTGTTGGGGTAGTGTGGTTCCTCCCACTTGAAGAGTTCGCTCCCAGTACCCATGCACTGGCACAGGTTTTCCGTTGCTGGCTATAATGGTCAGCCAGGATTCTGGTGGCTGTGTCAGCTGGTTGTGGTCCCAGTATTTCTCAAATGCAGTCTGTTGGATAGTTGTGACTTGAGACCTGGTGTCCAATAAGGCAACAAAGGGAACCCCATTGATTCAGAGAACTACTTCTGGACGGGGTCCTACATATCTGGGAATCCAGCTGGGATCTTCTGGACCTACTGCTTTACCTCCCGAGGGGTGGTCCTTGGCATCAGGGGTTGACCTTTTAACTGCCAGCACATCATTTCTGTATGGCCTGGCTTATGACAGTATCTACAAATGGGTTGCTTTTGCTTGTTAAAGCGGTCAGTGGGGCATCTACTAGAGTTTTTGGGATAAGTCTCTTTACCATCATGAGGAAAATGCTTCCTTGGTAATGTTGTCTCATCCTCCAGCAATAAGGATTTCTCCCACTGTTCTAGTTTTCGGCATACTTTCTCCAGACTTTTGGTTAGGAAGTTGACTTGATCTGTCAAGGCAGCAACTGCATCAGGAATTGGAGGTTGGGCTTCCTGACTGACTATAGGGTGACATTTTGGAGATATAGCTGGCTTATTCACAGACATTTCAGCAGGCCTAGCAGGCTCTGGTTGTGGGTCTTTCCCAGAATACTGATAGCTAGTTCTTTGAAGTCTAGGAAGGTAGAGCTTGGGTGCTGTGCAGCTAACATCTTTAGGCTGCTTTCACACTAGCGTTCGGGTGTCCGCTCGTGAGCTCCGTTTGAAGGGGCTCACGAGCGGACCCGAACGCAGCCGTCCAGCCCTGATGCAGTCTGAATGGAGCGGATCCGCTCAGACTGCATCAGTCTGGCGGCGTTCAGCCTCCGCTCCGCTCGCCTCCGCACGGACAGGCGGACAGCTGAACGCTGCTTGCAGCGTTCGGGTGTCCGCCTGGCCGTGCGGAGGCGTGCGGATCCGTCCAGACTTACAATGTAAGTCAATGGGGACGGATCCGTTTGAAGATGCCACAATATGGCTCAATCTTCAAGCGGATCCGTCCCCCATTGACTTTACATTGAAAGTCTGGACGGATCCGTCCGAGGCTATTTTCACACTTAGCTTTTTTTTGCTAATATAATGCAGACGGATCCGTTCTGAACGGAGCCTCCGTCTGCATTATTACGATCGGATCCGTTCAGAACGGATCCGATCGAACGCTAGTGTGAAAGTAGCCTTAACTGGTCCTTTATGGTTTCTGTCCCACCTCCAATAAATTGTTCTCTCAGCATTTTATCTTAATCCTCTGCTTCATGGGGGGTCTACCTGTATAACAGTTCACAGGACTTCCTGTAAGGATAATGCAAAGTGTCTGAGTGACGCACCAGGCTGCTATCTCCTTCTGTAGAATCTCATCTTGACCTCTGACACAGTCCTGGGTTGAAAAGTGGTGTAGAGTTGTTCAAATATCTGCTCCACTGTTCTTTTCTCTGAGCTTGGCCAGGATTTCAGTTATCTGAGGGAGGCTCCTTCCAATTGTGCAATGAGGATTTCCATTTGCTGTTCTGCTAACACAGGGTACAATCTGAATATAGCCACGCTTTGACTGGCCCACAGGGGTACAGGTGAATACCCTGGTGTGCCCCTGAGCAGGGGGGGGGCTTGTCTTCCACCTCCTGCACAAGGACAAAGTAGACTTACTGCACTAAATATAGATAAGCAGTGGACAGCACCTCAACCATCCTAAGTTTGTATAAAAAACTGAGTACATTATTTAAGAAACTACCCAATTTATTATTATAGACACGTTCATGTGGCTGAGATGACTTCTAGGTTTAGAGGCAGGACTGCCAGTATCCTCTTTTCTCAGGGACCAGCCCTATCAAAATTGCTGCAAGGACCCCATAATCAATACTCTGGTAGTATCTTGCTGCTGTGAGAGAGGGTAATTTTTGGATGTATGCATATGGTTGGCCCCAAAATAAATTTTACTGGTGGGCCCTAGAAAGCCCAGTCCAACACTGAATATAGC
Organism: Bufo gargarizans; assembly: GCF_014858855.1. Taxonomy (NCBI): domain Eukaryota; kingdom Metazoa; phylum Chordata; class Amphibia; order Anura; family Bufonidae; genus Bufo; species Bufo gargarizans. Next base: position 320,348,541 of record NC_058081.1, read on the forward strand.
CACATTTTTATCTTTAAATTCCCTTAAAGTAGGAGCTTCCCCCAGCATATTGTGGGAACCAGGGTGCTCCTAGAAAATAAGGCATTAAGGGCATGATGCTTGGTGCTGCAGTGGCTGGTGCTGCGCCAGAACAAGCTGCGGCTGCTGCAGTGAACCTGTTAAAGTTAGGCTACTCACTTTCTCCTTGTTCAGACATGGCAGTGACAGTCTTTCAATATAATGCAGGTTAAATACAGTTTTACACAATTTTTGCGTTGCTTTGCTATGGGCAACAGCTGCATTGTAGGTGTCTAGCCCTTTAAGAGTCACTGTGACAGCTTAATATATAGGAGTATGGTGCTCTGTAAGGCAAATTGTGATCCCAAACAGTCCTTATTATGGGTAATTTTCCCCAACTGCACTCACTCTGACATTCATGGGTGATTCTCAGGCTACAGGAGAGTTGGAACTCTATTTTTATTTTTTCAAGGTCAAGCTGCTTTCACTTCCAGCTGGTGTTTCTGTCCTCCTAGGAACTAGCACTCAAACACTTTGGTTCCTCTGTGGAGGCGGGCTGTTTGTCTCCCTCAGTATGTGGAGAGCAAAAACAAGATGGCTGATTGACCCATGTTTTACCAACAGCAAATAAATGCAATACAGTCACTTGGGGTCTGGGGTTTTTACAGATGCTTTAAGCTTCAGCAGTGATCTGAGAGCACATGCATATTGTTTATACTAAGGCAAAAAGGATTTGGATCCTGTTTGTGACCGCCAAAATTATGCAGCGAACCGGACCACAGGGGCAGTATGTGATGGGCTGATGGGAGTAGTAGTCATACTCATGGTTTTGCAGCTCCCTGGGTCTGCATGCAGTGATGAGGAAGACAGCACTAAATCCTCCAGGGCACTCTCTATTGCAGGGAACACCAGCCAGATGGTTGAGGTGCCCTTGATAGTAATGGGTATGCTTAGGGTGCTTTGGTGGCTCGGCCCCTGTATTCGTGATGCCAGCACCATGAGGTGTAATTAGGAGATGATGTAGAATAAGGAGACCAAGTTTCTTAACAAACTACCAGAACTTTACTGAAGCTGATCCAAAGGTCATCAAGGTCATCAAAAGTCATTTACAGCAAGGCAGCTTTTTCAGTGATTCAGATTAGTCCCCGGAAGTTGCATAAGGGGCGGTTTTCTATGACAATCAATCTCTCTCCCTTGTTTCTCCAGGCTGGAGGGATGGACTATCTCTGATGTACTGTATAATCATATACTTCTGTATCCTCTTTAGGAATACTATACTCTGACAGATGGCATTTCTGTCCTTGGTTATGGTGGGCAGCTGGTAGCTTAGAAACTCTCCACCTAAAGCAAAGGAGACTAGAACCTGTTAAACGACAGTTACCTTCCTTTGCCAATATTCTCACTACCTCTCTAAGTTGCCTGGTTCTTCTGTAATCTTTCCCTTCTATGGGCTGGTACATGGAACTAACTTTGGAGTTTTTGTAACTCTCCAAGATGGCTGCTGAGGTGTAGCTTTGTCCTCAGACATCACACACACACACACTGACCTCCTTCTCCTCTGTTCTGTGTGTAGAGCGGAGTCAGCCCTGGGAGGCTTGTTAGAACCTTCCCCTCCCTATGCAACTTTATTGGAACTCATATACAAGCACAATTTACATGAAACACAATCACAGTATTAAGCAGTGTCTTTCAGGACACTGCAGTTGGTCTGCCCTTGTGCACCTTCTTTGCCGGCATTCACATCACACATTAATAGTATGTGGTGCTCTGCAGTTTCCATGTCGCTTATTTGCAGTAGTGCCATTTGTCCACTCATAATACACTTTCACCATAACAGCATATGAATAGTTCACAAACTGAGCAGTTTCAGAAATAATGCCATCCTAGGCCTGAAAGCCAATAATCATCCCTTTTTGCAACTCTGATAAATTGTCCATTTTACCTATGACATTAAAGATTATGTGTGCAGGCAGCTTATCATGCACCTTAAGCTACTTTCACACTAGTGTTACTATTCTCCAGTATTGAGATCCGTCATAGGGTCTCAATACCGGAAAAAAAACACTTCTGTTTTGTCTCCATTCATTGTCAATGCGGACAAAACGTAACTGAACAGAACGGAATGCTCCAAAATGCATTCCGTTCCGTTCTCATACCGGAGAGCAAACCGCAGCATGCTGACGGATCTGTTTTCTCTGACACAATAGAAAACGGATCTGTCCTCCATTGACTTTCAATGGAGTTCATGACGGATCCGTCTTGGGTATGTTAAAGATAATACAACCGGATCCGTTCATAACGGATGCAGATGGTTGTATTATCAGTAACGGAAGCGTTTTTGCTGAACCCTGCCGGATTCAGCAAAAACGCTAGTGTGAAAGTAGCCTTATATAGCCACCAAGCCAGCACATGACATCTGATTTTCTTCTCGTCGAGAATAGGAAGTGGTCAAAAGTATTTGATACGACTGTGTATTATGCTTTTAAATTAATTTATATGTTTAAAGATGAATGTAATTTATTAAATATATGCCTTTTATTCTATTCTTTGTTCCTTTCTTACCGATTGCTGCATACAAGTTTAGCACACAATGGTTTGTTATATTTCGCGGCAATAGAAAGCAATGCTTCTGTCTCAGCGTTACAAAAACATAGGGCAGAAACAAAAGAATGTATAATGAAAGGTAGAGAGAAGATCATGTAATAATCCATGCATTAAAGTCTTGAAAGGGAAGAATTCCTTTAATCTGCATTAAGTATGTTGCTTACTATGACCATCGCCTCTGGTGGCCAAGATGGACTATATCCCCCATATGGATATATCTAATTATGGTAGTTGGTGTAGACTTTTGTTTTTGAGCTTCCTGGTGGTGGCTGAGCCTGTCATAGATAAATGATGATACAGCGCTAAACATCAGTTGAAGACACATTCATTCATGTAATGACAGAAGGTAACGTGAAGACGCATCTGGACAGCTCCATTGCTTGCACTTCTGCTTTAATGTCAAGTCTTGCCTCATTATACAATTTTCATTGTTATACAGTAGAGATAAAAGAGATGTATTAATCACTGAGATTTTCAGCCTTTGAAGCAGATGTACCCAGCTAGAATCCCAGTGTGACTTCTTTTCCCCTCGTCAGTTTGGGCAAATGTCTATCTTCTATTGCCTCAAGCACCACAGAACATGTTATAGAGGAAAGCGATTCTTTGAACCTGCAATGCATTAATTGTTTAATTAATTATAAATGTTCCTAAAATACTGTCTTTTCCCATATTGTGTCATCCATTTGCATCCTTTCTTTTTTATGATTACTCTTTATTCCATTTCTAATATATGTACATTGGATTGCTAAGCTTACAATACAATGTACATAGCACCTGGGCATTTTGTGGCATGAATATTCCCCTTTATTACAGCAATCTACTGTAAAACCCACAGAGAATAACATATATATTATAAAATTTAGTAAAGTTCCGTAAAACGGATAAGAAGGAGAAAGGCATAAAGGCCCCCCTTTATACATGCCAACAATGGGGTCAATTATAGTGATGAGCGGCAGTGGCAATATTCAAATTCGCAATATTTTGCGAATATTCATTATAAATTTGCGAATTCAAGAATTTGTGATTATTTTCTTGATTGCGAAAATCGCCAATGTCTTATGTCTGTATTGCGCGAGCAATACAGTCATGGGTTACTTTTGCTACATTTTTAAAGCTTCTAGAAGTTTCCTAAGACTAGAGAAAATGGTTGGCACAGCAGAACATTACAACAGCTTTATATGCAGATAAAGTGCTCCAATATATATACCTATCAGCTACACTATATCACTATCTTACCTACACTGACTATCTCCCACTAGCTATCTGTATTATATATATAAGCTATGTAACTATCTATCTAATGTAGTGTGGAAAGTACAGAGCACAGCAATGACACTACCTAACACCCTGCACTGGAACCTACCAGCTACACTATATCAGGATATAACCTACACTGACTATCTCCCACTATCTGTATTATATATATAAGCTATATAACTATCTATCTAATGTAATGATTGGAAAGTACAGAGCACAGCAATGACACTACCTAACACCCTGCACTGGAACCTACCAGCTACACTATATCAGGATATAACCTACACTGACTATCTCCCACTATCTGTATTATATATATAAGCTATATAACTATCTATCTAATGTAGTGTGGAAAGTACAGAGCACAGCAATGACACTACCTAACACCCTGCACTGGAACCTACCAGCTACACTATATCAGGATATAACCTACACTGACTATCTCCCACTATCTGTATTATATATATAAGCTATCTAACTATCTATGTAATGTAGTGTGGAAAGCACAGAGCACAGCAATGACACTACCTAACACCCTGCACTGGAACCTACCAGCTACACTATATCAGGATATAACCTACACTGACTATCTCCCACTATCTGTATTATATATATATAAGTTATATAACTATCTATCTAATGTAATGTGGAAAGCACAGAGCACAGTAATGATACTACCTAACACCCTGCACTGGAACCTACCAGCTACACTATATCAGGATATAACCTACACTGACTATCTCCCACTATCTGTATTATATATATATAAGTTATATAACTATCTATCTAATGTAATGTGGAAAGCACAGAGCACAGCAATGACACTACCTAACACCCTGTACTGGAACCTACCAGCTACACTATATCAGGAAATAACCTACACTGACTATCTCCCACTATCTGTATTATATATATATAAGTTATATAACTATCTATCTAATGTAATGTGGAAAGCACAGAGCACAGCAATGACACTACCTAACACCCTGTACTGGAACCTACCAGCTACACTATATCAGGATATAACCTACACTGACTATCTCCCACTATCTAGTATTATATATATAAGCTATATAACTATCTATCTAATGTAATGTGGAAAGTACAGAGCACAGCAATGACACTACCTAACACCCTGCACTGGAACCTACCAGCTACACTATATCAGGATATAACCTACACTGACTATCTCCCACTATCTGTATTATATATATAAGCTATATAACTATCTATCTAATGTAATGTGGAAAGTACAGAGCACAGCAATGACACTACCTAACACCCTGCACTGGAACCTACCAGCTACACTATATCAGGATATAACCTACACTGACTATCTCCCACTATCTGTATTATATATATAAGCTATATAACTATCTATCTAATGTAATGTGGAAAGTACAGAGCACAGCAATGACACTACCTAACACCCTGCACTGGAACCTACCAGCTACACTATATCAGGATATAACCTACACTGACTATCTCCCACTATCTGTATTATATATATAAGCTATATAACTATCTATCTAATGTAATGTGGAAAGTACAGAGCACAGCAATGACACTACCTAACACCCTGCACTGGAACCTACCAGCTACACTATATCAGGATATAACCTACACTGACTATCTCCCACTATCTGTATTATATATATAAGCTATATAACTATCTATCTAATGTAATGTGGAAAGTACAGAGCACAGCAATGACACTACCTAACACCCTGCACTGGAACCTACCAGCTACACTATATCAGGATATAACCTACACTGACTATCTCCCACTATCTGTATTATATATATAAGCTATATAACTATCTATCTAATGTAATGTGGAAAGCACAGAGCACAGCAATGACACTACCTAACACCCTGCACTGGAACCTACCAGCTACACTATATCAGGATATAACCTACACTGACTATCTCCCACTATCTGTATTATATATATAAGCTATATAACTATCTATCTAATGTAATGTGGAAAGTACAGAGCACAGCAATGACACTACCTAACACCCTGCACTGGAATCTACCAGCTACACTATATCAGGATATAACCTACACTGACTATCTCCCACTATCTGTATTATATATATAAGCTATATAACTATCTATCTAATGTAATGTGGAAAGTACAGAGCACAGCAATGACACTACCTAACACCCTGCACTGGAACCTACCAGCTACACTATATCAGGATATAACCTACACTGACTATCTCCCACTATCTATCTGTATTATATATATAAGCTATATAACTATCTATCTAATGTAATGTGGAAAGCACAGAGCACAGCAATGACACTACCTAACACCCTGCACTGGAACCTACCAGCTACACTATATCAGGATATAACCTACACTGACTATCTCCCACTATCTATCTGTATTATATATATAAGCTATATAACTATCTATCTAATGTAATGTGGAAAGTACAGAGCACAGCAATGACACTACCTAACACCCTGCACTGGAACCTACCAGCTACACTATATCAGGATATAACCTACACTGACTATCTCCCACTATCTGTATTATATATATATAAGCTATATAACTATCTATCTAATGTAATGTGGAAAGTACAGAGCATAGCAATGACACTACCTAACACCCTGCACTGGAACCTACCAGCTACACTATATCAGGATATAACCTACACTGACTATCTCCCACTAACTATCTGTATATATATAAGCTATATAACTATCTATCTAATGTAATGTGGAAAGTACAGAGCACAGCAATGACACTACCTAACACCCTGCACTGGAACCTACCAGCTACACTATATCAGGATATAACCTACACTGACTATCTCCCACTATCTGTATTATATATATATAAGCTATATAACTATCTATCTAATGTAATGTGGAAAGTACAGAGCATAGCAATGACACTACCTAACACCCTGCACTGGAACCTACCAGCTACACTATATCAGGATATAACCTACACTGACTATCTCCCACTAACTATCTGTATATATATAAGCTATATAACTATCTATCTAATGTAATGTGGAAAGTACAGAGCACAGCAATGACACTACCTAACACCCTGCACTGGAACCTACCAGCTACACTATATCAGGATATAACCTACACTGACTATCTCCCACTAACTATCTGTATTATATATATAAGCTATATAACTATCTATCTAATGTAATGTGGAAAGCACAGAGCACAGCAATGACACTACCTAACACCCTGCACTGGAACCTACCAGCTACACTATATCAGGATATAACCTACACTGACTATCTCCCACTATCTGTATTACATATATAAGCTATATAACTATCTATCTAATGTAATGTGGAAAGCACAGAGCACAGCAATGACACTACCTAACACCCTGCACTGGAACCTACCAGCTACACTATATCAGGATATAACCTACACTGACTATCTCCCACTATCTGTATTATATATATAAAAGCTATATAACTATCTATCTAATGTAGTGTGGAAAGTACAGAGCTCAGCAATGACACTACCTAACACCCTGCACTGGAACCTACCAGCTACACTATATCAGGATATAACCTACACTGACTATCTCCCACTATCTATCTGTATTATATATATAAGCTATATAACTATCTATCTAATGTAATGTGGAAAGTACAGAGCACAGCAATGACACTACCTAACACCCTGCACTGGAACCTACCAGCTACACTATATCAGGATATAACCTACACTGACTATCTCCCACTATCTGTATTATATATATAAGCTATATAACTATCTATCTAATGTAATGTGGAAAGTACAGAGCACAGCAATGACACTACCTAACACCCTGCACTGGAACCTACCAGCTACACTATATCAGGATATAACCTACACTGACTATCTCCCACTATCTGTATTATATATATAAGCTATATAACTATCTATCTAATGTAATGTGGAAAGCACAGAGCACAGCAATGACACTACCTAACACCCTGCACTGGAACCTACCAGCTACACTATATCAGGATATAACCTACACTGACTATCTCCCACTATCTGTATTATATATATATAAGCTATATAACTATCTATCTAATGTAATGTGGAAAGTACAGAGCACAGCAATGACACTACCTAACACCCTGCACTGGAACCTACCAGCTACACTATATCAGGATATAACCTACACTGACTATCTCCCACTATCTGTATTATATATATAAGCTATATAACTATCTATCTAATGTAGTGTGGAAAGTACAGAGCACAGCAATGACACTACCTAACACCCTGCACTGGATCCTACCAGCTACACTATATCAGGATATAACCTACACTGACTATCTCCCACTATCAGTATTATATATATAAGCTATATAACTATCTATCTAATGTAATGTGGAAAGTACAGAGCACAGCAATGACACTACCTAACACCCTGCACTGGAACCTACCAGCTACACTATATCAGGATATAACCTACACTGACTATCTCCCACTATCTGTATTATATATATAAGCTATATAACTATCTATCTAATGTAATGTGGAAAGCACAGAGCACAGCAATGACACTACCTAACACCCTGCACTGGAACCTACCAGCTACACTATATCAGGATATAACCTACACTGACTATCTCCCACTATCTGTATTATATATATAAGCTATATAACTATCTATCTAATGTAATGTGGAAAGTACAGAGCACAGCAATGACACTACCTAACACCCTGCACTGGAATCTACCAGCTACACTATATCAGGATATAACCTACACTGACTATCTCCCACTAACTATCTGTATTATATATATAAGCTATATAACTATCTATCTAATGTAATGTGGAAAGCACAGAGCACAGCAATGACACTACCTAACACCCTGCACTGGATCCTACCAGCTACACTATATCAGGATATAACCTACACTGACTATCTCCCACTAACTATCTGTATTATATATATATAAGCTATATAACTATCTATCTAATGTAGTGTGGAAAGCACAGAACACAGCAATGACACTACCTAACACCCTGCACTGTAACCTACCAGCTACACTATATCAGGATATAACCTACACCAGACATCCCAACCTGCAAAAACTCATTTCAGGGAGGTGCACTTCTCATTTCAGGGAGGTTTTCTTTTTTTTTATTTCACAAACTTTCTATTACATTTTCCAAACATATGCAGTATCTGCACACTCTGCTCTATGGTGTGGAGGACTGGGCTCATTACCCTGCCCCAAATTATCATATTTATGTATATGATTAAAGGGATTCTGTCACCACCTATAAGCCCTGTGAGCTAAACATAGGCTCATGTCCAGGGCAGCATTCTGATTTCTAAGGTGACCTTATAAAAGCTATTTGTGGCTTTATTCTGCGGAAAAACAGGTTTTACTAACCTGTCAATCACTGAATTAAGGTGCCCAAGCAGGGGGAGGTCTGTGGATGCATGGTGCCCGGCCGCACGCATCGCCGTTCGTGCCCAGCGCCGCCTTCTACTCCTCAGTGCCGCCTCTCCCTCTCGCTTTGAGATCCCGCGCGTGCGCACAGGCTCAGCCTGATGCACCGTTGCGGACTGCTGGCATCGGCTTCTTCTTGCACTGTGCGCAAGACACTGCTACAGGTTGCCGGAAAGGTTTACTGCGAGTAAACTAGAGATGGGAAGTTCGGATCTTTCACATGAATCGGCTCATTTGAATCAGTTCATTCAAATGAACCGATTCATGAATCGAATCTTCGGTTCATTCGCTGAGCTGACAAGAAGCAAGTGAACCCTGTGGGGGGGATTTAACACTGGGGTAAATAATATATAATTAAAATGGAGGGTTAAATGTGTAAATGTATTAAAAAAAAATACATCTCTCTCAATAGTTATATAGCTACTGAATGAGACAGAAGAAGATGCCTTTAACATATATATCTCCTTGAGAAGCCAATTTGACCCTAAAGGGTTAATTCAACCTGTAATCTAAACTCTGTCCTGTCACTTCTCTTATCTCTCTGCTCTGCTATCAGTAAACCTTTCCGGGAGATATTGTCTCACATGCGGGTGTCAGGGAGCCGCTATCTAATAGAGGGAGACTCCCTGAACTTCAGGGAGACTTGAGATCCCTGCTACACTGACTATCTCCCACTAACTATCTGTATTATATATATATATCAGCTATATAACTATCTATCTAATGTAATGTGGAAAGTACAGAGCACAGTAATGACACTACCTAACACCCTGCACTGGAACCTACCAGCTACACTATATCAGGATATAACCTACACTGACTATCTCCCACTATCTGTATTATATATATAAGCTATATAACTATCTATCTAATGTAGTGTGGAAAGCACAGAGCACAGCAATGACACTACCTAACACCCTGCACTGGGACCTACCAGCTACACTATATCAGGATATAACCTACACTGACTATCTCCCACTATCTGTATTATATATATAAGCTATATAACTATCTATCTAATGTAATGTGGAAAGTACAGAGCACAGCAATGACACTACCTAACACCCTGCACTGGAACCTACCAGCTACACTATATCAGGATATAACCTACACTGACTATCTCCCACTATCTATCTGTATTATATATATAAGCTATATAACTATCTATCTAATGTAATGTGGAAAGTACAGAGCACAGCAATGACACTACCTAACACCCTGCACTGGAACCTACCAGCTACACTATATCAGGATATAACCTACACTGACTATCTCCCACTATCTGTATTATATATATAAGCTATATAACTATCTATCTAATGTAATGTGGAAAGTACAGAGCACAGCAATGACTCTACCTAACACCCTGCACTGGAACCTATCAGCTACACTATATCAGGATATAACCTACACTGACTATCCCCCTCTATCTGTATTATATATATAAGCTATATAACTATCTATCTAATGTAATGTGGAAAATACAGAGCACAGCAATGACACTGCCTAACACCCTGCACTGGACCCTACCAGCTACACTATATCAGGATATAACCTACACTGACTATCTTCCACTATCTATCTGTATTATATATATAAGCTATATAACTATCTATCTAATGTAATGTGGAAAGTACAGAGCACAGCAATGACACTACCTAACACCCTGCACTGGAACCTACCAGCTACACTATATCAGGATATAACCTACACTGACTATCTCCCACTAACTGTATTATATATATATAAGCTATATAACTATCTATCTAATGTAATGTGGAAAGTACAGAGCACAGCAATGACACTACCTAACACCCTGCACTGGAACCTACCAGCTAAACTATATCAGGATATAACCTACACTGACTATCTCCCACTATCTGTATTATATATATAAAAGCTATATAACTATCTATCTAATGTAGTGTGGAAAGTACAGAGCTCAGCAATGACACTACCTAACACCCTGCACTGTAAGGCTACTTTCACACTAGCGTTCGGGCGGATCCGTTCTGAACGGATCCGCCCATAATAATGCAGACGGAGGCTCCGTTCAGAACGGATCCGTCTGCATTATATTAGCTAAAAAAAGCTAAGTGTGAAAATAGCCTGGGACGGATCCGTCCAGACTTTCAATGTAAAGTCAATGGGGGACGGATCCGCTTGAAGATTGAGCCACATTGTGGCATCTTCAAACGGATCCGTCCCCATTGACTTACATTGTAAGTCTGGACGGATCCGCACGCCTCCGCACGGCCAGGCGGACACCCGAACGCTGCAAGCAGCGTTCAGCTGTCCGCCTGTCCGTGCGGAGGCGAGCGGAGCGGAGGCTGAACGCCGCCAGACTGATGCAGTCTGAGCGGATCCGCCTCCATTCAGACTGCATCAGGGCTGGACGGCTGCGTTCGGGTCCGCTCGTGAGCTCCTTCAAACGGAGCTCACGAACGGAAACCCGAACGCTAGTGTGAAAGCAGCCTAACCTACCAGCTACACTATATCAGGATATAACCTACACTGACTATCCCCCTCTATCTGTATTATATATATATATATATATATATATATATATATATGCTATATAACTATCTATCTAATGTAATGTGGAAAGCACAGAGCATAGCAATGACACTACCTAACACCCTGCACTGGAACCTACCAGCTACACTATATCAGGATATAACCTACACTGACTATCCCCCTCTATCTGTATTATATATATATATATATTTATATATATATATATATATATATATATATATAAGCTATATAACTATCTATCTAATGTAATGTGGAAAGCACAGAGCACAGCAATGACACTACCTAACACCCTGCTCTGGAACCTACCAGCTACACTATATCAGGATATAACCTACACTGACTATCTCCCACTATCTGTATTATATATATAAGCTATATAACTATCTATCTAATGTAATGTGGAGAGCACAGAGCACAGTAATGACACTACCTAACACCCTGCACTGGAACCTACCAGCTACACTATATCAGGATATAACCTACACTGACTATCTCCCACTATCTGTATTATATATATAAGCTATATAACTATCTATCTAATGTAATGTGGAAAGCACAGAGCACAGCAATGACACTACCTAACACCCTGCACTGGAACCTACCAGCTACACTATATCAGGATATAACCTACACTGACTATCTCCCACTATCTGTATTATATATATAAGCTATATAACTATCTATCTAATGTAATGTGGGAAGTACAGAGCACAGCAATGACACTACCTAACACCCTGCACTGGGACCTACCAGCTACACTATATCAGGATATAACCTACACTGACTATCTCCTACTATCTGTATTATATATATAAGCTATATAACTATCTATCTAATGTAATGTGGAAAGTACAGAGCACAGCAATGACACTACCTAACACCCTGCACTGGAACCTCCCAGCTACACTATATCAGGATATAACCTACACTGACTATCTCCCACTATCTATCTGTATTATATATATAAGCTATATAACTATCTATCTAATGTAATGTGGAAAGTACAGAGCACAGCAATGACACTACCTAACACCCTGCACTGGAACCTACCAGCTACACTATATCAGGATATAACCTACACTGACTATCTCCCACTATCTGTATTATATATATATATAAGTTATATAACTATCTATCTAATGTAATGTGGAAAGTACAGAGCACAGCAATGACACTACCTAACACCCTGCACTGGAACCTACCAGCTACACTATATCAGGATATAACCTACACTGACTATCTCCCACTATCTGTATTATATATATATAAGCTATATAACTATCTATCTAATGTAATGTGGAAAGTACAGAGCATAGCAATGACACTACCTAACACCCTGCACTGGAACCTACCAGCTACACTATATCAGCATATAACCTACACTGACTATCTCCCACTAACTATCTGTATTATATATATAAGCTATATAACTATCTATCTAATGTATTGTGGAAAGTACAGAGCATAGCAATGACACTACCTAACACCCTGCACTGGAACCTACCAGCTACACTATATCAGGATATAACCTACACTGACTATCTCCCACTATCAGTATTATATATATAAGCTATATAACTATCTATCTAATGTAATGTGGAAAGTACAGAGCACAGCAATGACACTACCTAACACCCTGCACTGGAACCTACCAGCTACACTATATCAGGATATAACCTACACTGACTATCTCCCACTATCTGTATTATATATATAAGCTATATAACTATCTATCTAATGTAATGTGGAAAGCACAGAGCACAGCAATGACACTACCTAACACCCTGCACTGGAACCTACCAACTACACTATATCAGGATATAACCTACACTGACTATCTCCCACTATCTGTATTATATATATAAGCTATATAACTATCTATCTAATGTAATGTGGAAAGTACAGAGCACAGCAATGACACTACCTAACACCCTGCACTGGAACCTACCAGCTACACTATATCAGGATATAACCTACACTGACTATCTCCCACTATCTATCTGTATTATATATATAAGCTATATAACTATCTATCTAATGTAGTGTGGAAAGCACAGAGCACAGCAATGACACTGCCTAACACCCTGCACTGGAACCTACCAGCTACACTATATCAGGATATAACCTACACAGACTATCTCCCACTAACTATCTGTATTATATATATAAGCTATATAACTATCTATATAATGTAATGTGGAAAGTACAGAGCACAGCAATGACACTACCTAACACCCTGCACTGGAACCTACCAGCTACACTATATCAGGATATAACCTACACTGACTATCTCCCACTATCTGTATTATATATATAAGCTATATAACTATCTATCTAATGTAATGTGGAAAGCACAGAGCACAGCAATGACACTACCTAACACCCTGCACTGGAACCTACCAGCTACACTATATCAGGATATAACCTACACTGACTATCTCCCACTAACTATCTGTATTATATATATAAGCTATATAACTATCTATCTAATGTAATGTGGAAAGCACAGAGCACAGCAATGACACTACCTAACACCCTGCACTGGAACCTATCAGCTACACTATATCAGGATATAACCTACACTGACTATCTCCCACTAACTATCTGTATTATATATATAAGCTATATAACTATCTATCTAATGTAATGTGGAAAGTACAGAGCACAGCAATGACACTACCTAACACCCTGCACTGGAACCTACCAGCTACACTATATCAGGATATAACCTACACTGACTATCTCCCACTAACTATCTGTATTATATATATATAAGCTATATAACTATCTATCTAATATAATGTGAAAAGCACAGAGCACAGCAATGACACTGCTGTCTCTCTCAGAACTTTAAAAAACTACAGAAAATGGCTGCTGAGGAGGTTCTTATATAGTAAGGGGTAGGCAACTTTCATATTGGTTGCTAAGGATGTTGCTAAGCTCAGACAAAGACATTGCAGCCTTCTCATTGGCCCAGAAGCAAGAAACAGGGAGGGATCATGGGTTCAGATGAAAAAAAATCTAGAATATTTGCGAATACGAATATATAGCACTATTTTTCAAAATCCTCACGGATTCTCAAAGTGCGGATATTCGCAATTAAAATTCACGATTCGAATATTCGCGCCCAACGCTAGTCAATAATTGTGAAGGAACATTCTTAGGAATGCGTGTTACTGATATTTGCTCTGTGTAAAGGTACCGCAGATCACACGATAATTGAGAAATCATTAGAAAGGATGGCTGATGCAGACTCCAAAATCATCATTTCCCGGAAACAATGAATCTGTATAGGGACAAGTGATCGATTGTACCCATACATCAGAGAGGATTGCTGCATGTGAATACAGCTATTGCTTTCTCTGATGAACAGGCAATTAGTTGGAATTAATGGTTTGTTCCCGATAATTGCCTGCATGGTCAGCCTGTAATATATAGAGTTATATTTCAGCTAACTATATAAATATAATAGGTAAAGCATTTAAATATGACCATGTAAATGTGAGATCATTAAACCTTGAAAATACAAAGGAAACAATATTTCTGTTTTTGCAACAAAAAATAAATAAATCACATTTTAGACCATGTTTCACACCAAGCCATGCCTCATTGTTTTGGATGTGTCGAAAAAACTAGATGCAACTTTCTGAAATTGCGCCAAAAATTGTAGACTAAATCAAGGTTCAGATTCAATAGTAAATCTGGGCCAATATATGAAATACAAATTATACAAGTGCCTATAGTAAATATAGTGGTTCCCAACCTTTTTCCATTTCATTCTAATTGAAAATAATGGGACAGATTAGAGAGGCACTTCCTTGCTAATACCCTTGGGATGTAATTACAGACCACACCTACAGCATTATCCATATATATAGTAGATAAGCCACATTTACTTTGAAGCTTACTAGTGTCTTCCAGGCTTTAAAAGTATGTATTCAGCAGCTAGAAAAAACAAAAATATATCCTCTAAAAGCTGAAATGTTCACACAGGCTGATTTACAACAGTTGTATGCTCATAATTTCTCACAATTTAGGATGAACAAAGCGAACTTTGGGTCCAAGATCCAAAGTCGCTTCACTCCAAAATTTGTTTTAGTGCTGTACAGAGATCCGTCTCCATACAGCATTAAAATGTATGCGCTCCTGTGAACACACTGGTATTGATAGACTGAAATGTGCAATAACAAACAGTAGCTACATTAAAACTGTTTTGTTTCCAGCAAATTGTATGCATGAGGTGCTGGAAATAAGCATATAAAACCTTTATTAAGAAGAAGCTTGTTTTTTTTTAAGGCTGGCTGTTTATGCAGAGAAAATGAGCTTTGTGTAGGATTTTTGTGCAGGATTTTGGTGATTACAGTGTATTACATAATGCTTTCCACTGGAGAGCAGCTGCCCTGAGTATAAAGCAGACACACATAGAACTGCCTGACTGTATGCTTTTTCTCTCTTATAAAACCTTTACTTCTTTACCTATTGCAGTGTTTCCTAATCAGTGTGCCTCCAGCTGTTGCAAAACTACAACTCCCAGCATGCCTGGACAGCCTTTGGCTGGGCGGGCATGCTTGGAGTTGTAGTTTTGCAACAGCTGGAGGCACACTGGTTGGGAAACACTGACCTATTTATTAAATCTACCTATCTCTACCTAGCTCTACAACACTCTAAGATTGCTGTCACGAGTCTGTAATTGATGTCTGCCAGACACATCCAAGACATGTCCACTTCTAAGCTAGCCGAGAGCCTGAAGGGCCTACCAAAATCTTGCCCCCTAATTGGATCACAGGCAAGCCCCTCTAATGTGATCCTCTATTTGCATCCTTCTTGCCCCGTTTCCGTCCAATTCTACACTAAAATGACAGATGCCATTTTGCATCATTCGTCGCCAAAAGCTCAGATTCATTTGGCAGCAGAATATTTATGCAATTCATAACAAATCCAACTAGTTTATTATCGACCAAATCAAACTGCCTAATAGTTAATTTGTCTTAGTTGTCCATAGCAACCAATCAGAGCTCCGCTTTCATTTTTTTCAGAGCCCTGTAGGAACTGAAAGCTGAGCTCTGATTGGTTGCTATAGGCAACTAAGACATTTACTATTAGGCAGTTTGATATGGAGATATTGGAGGTGGGCTACTTTTTTGTGGGCCACGCTGTACTAATGTTGGCCACATCAGAGTTCACAGGAGGCCTGGAGAGTGCCTACTGCCATAATGCATAGTGCAGAGACACGCAGGACCATCTCCAGGTGTCATGGTGTGAGGCACCATTAACTAACATGTCCATCGTTGTCTAGTAATTATGGAAGGAACACTGACTAGCCTTCGCATGGCCAGGATATCATGTAACCAGTCCTACTGCCTTTCTTGACTCGGGAGTTCCAACAATATAACGTCCGCCCACACACAGCCCATGCTACACAACATGCTCTTCAGGGTATCCATACTTCCCTGGCCAGCTTGGTCATTGGATTCCCCCCAAGAATATCTGGGGTGGATGGGGCAATAGATCTCCCATGCACATCAGCCAACAACCACCTTGGCGGAATTATAGGTCCAAGTTAAAAGAGCTAAGAATGACAAATCACAGGAGGATATCCAGTATATGTATGACAGTTACCATGCCAGAGTGGCAGACTGTATCACAGCAAGGGGAGATGCCACCCAGTATTAATTTGACCCTGTGTCAACTTATACCCTGCTGCAGAACCCAAAGTAAAGGGGGCACCACCTTGATTGTGTGATCAGTGACCAAGAACCATAAGCAGTTTATACTTTGTCAATCTTAGCAAAGTTTTGCACATGTTTTTTTTCCTTTTTTTCCTTTTTCCTCTAGTATATTTGTTGCACTGACTGATAATAACTATCAGTTACATAAAACAGATGAGTTTACATCATGGTTATGTCTATAGACTATTGTAACCTTCGTCTTATTATTATTAGCCTTATTTCTATCTAATGTGCGCGCTAATGTTCTCTTATTAAACCTATGACTAATCAGAAATAATAGCAGTTCTCAATCGTTGCCTTATCTCTCAATGTTACATTTTAACACCTTCTCGACCCCACCCATACATGCACGGTGCAGCATACATGTTACTAACTGAATTCCGATGCTGGTGGATTAATCCCTTAGATGCCACGGCCAATGCTGACTACCTCATCTAAGGGGTTTACAGAGGAAGGGCGCTATCTCTTAATCCATCGGCTCCCCACAATAACTTCTAAGCTGCCAGCTATGGAGGCCTATGAGAATGGCTTGGATAAGTAAAAGCGTTCCAAAGTTATTACCACATAAAGGGACACATGTCAGATTTGCAAAATTAAGCAGAGTTAGGAAATTGAAAAAGGGCAGGGTCTGGAAGAGGTTAATGATTCATACAGAATCTGAACCTCTATTCTTGTAATTTGGTCGATAATTATTTTCAAAAACATAATTATTTGTACAGTAAAATAAACAAAATTAGGAATATCGCAGCCGGCACTGCTACATGTGTCTGAATAATCACATAAATCGCTGTATCGCACTGACTCCGTGGTATCAAGGTGGTGCTCTGCTGGTTATATAGTCCATAATATGATAGTATATAAGGGTAGAAAAAAGTAACGCGGCACTCACCATCAATCTTGAATTGCAGTTTTAAAATATTTGTACAGTAAAAACCTATTCAGTAATTCATATTTAGGTTGCTTTCACGCGGCCGTGTATGGTCTGTTAAATGCAGTCTGTGTGATGGATGCATTTCACGGACCAACTGTGGCTCATCTGACCCGAAATCACTACATCATAGATCACTATGATGCGGTAAGTTTGGCTTACGTGAACCACGGCCGGTCCGAGAAATGCATTCCATAACACAGACTGCATTTAACAGAGCACACATGGCCGTGTGAAAGCAACCTAAAAGTAAGTACTCATTCAGACAAACCATGGGGGAGATTTATCAAACTGGTGGACAAACCAATCAGATTCTACCTTTCATTTTTGACAGCTCCTTTGGAAAATGAAAGGTGGACTCTGATTAGTTGCTAGGGAAAACTAAGCTAGTTCTATTTTACACCAGTTTGATAAATCTCCCCAATATTTACATCTGGGTGTTGTACAAGTTTAACATTAAGAATGAACAGTGACCCATTAAAGTTAATTGGTCAATTCACATCACTATTTCTTTTTTCACTGACCATCTGATCCTCTGATCTGGTCATCCATTATTATTTTTTTTGCTCTGCTGATATCACATGGACATGATTGTTGCAAGTAGATCCTGGGTGTGTGGAAAACTTGAAAAATGGTTTACATACTGATGCCATGTGGATGCCAGTCTGAATACAGTCAGAGAAAACCCTGATCCTACAGTGATGGAAAATCATCAGTTTTTAAAGAACAGAACTCGGATCAGTTTTGCCTGGTACCAGTGGCAGACCAGCAGCTGCTCTGGGGCCCGCGAGAAAGAGGGTCCCGAAGTGGAGGAGAGGCCCCGCCCCCTAATTGCTCCTGTCTATCTTTCGAAAGCTAAATGACCTTTGATGATGTCATCACAGGTCCTGTAAGGGAACTGCACAGTGTAAAGTGTAGTTCCCAGGTTAGAACAGTGCATCTGCCAGGACCTGTGATGACATCATATTCAGCATCACAGGTCCTGCAGAATCTAGCAAAGGAACGGCACCAAAAATGGTGTAGTTCCTAGGTTTGAAAGGTACATCTGCCAGGACCTGTGATTACATCATCACAGGTCCTTCAACCCCAGCAAGTATTAGAAGTTCACAATCAGCTCTGCATTGATCTATACAGATTAAAATGGAGTGGTAAGAGGAGGTCCTCCACTTTTCTCTTCATTCCCCCCCCACCCATGCCCTGTTTTTTCTCATTGCTCACTCGTGTATAATACTTCAGACAGTTACAATGACCACTACCTCATGTACCTCACACACTGTGATCATAATGTATAACTGACCACATATTTCTGTAAACACTGCATCTACAGTATTATACCTTGTATGTCTCACATCAATACACTGCTCTGTGTATAATATATATATATATATATATATATATATATATATATATATACACAGTACAGACCAAAAGTTTGGACACACCTTCTCATTCAAAGAGTTTTCTTTATTTTCATGACTATAAAAATTGTAGATTCACACTGAAGGCATCAAAACTATCAATTAACACATGTGGAATTATATACATAACAAAAAAGTGTGAAACAACTGAAAATATGTCATATTGTAGGTTCTTCAAAGTAGCCACCTTTTGCTTTGATTACTGCTCTGCACACTCTTGGCATTTTCTTGATGAGCTTCAAGAGGTAGTCACCTGAAATGGTCTTCCAACAGTCTTGAAGAAGTTCCCAGAGATGCTTAGCACTTGTTGGCCCTTTTGCCTTCACTCTGTGGTCCAGCTCACCCCAAACCATCTCGATTGGGTTCAGCCTGGAGGTGTGTTTGGGGTCATTGTCCTGTTGAAAAATAAATGATGGTCTAACTAAACGCAAACCAGATGGAATAGCATGCCGCTGCAAGATGCTGTGGTAGCCATACTGGTTCAGTATGCCTTCAATTTTGAATAAATCCCCAACAGTGTCACCAGCAAAGCACCCCCACACCATTACACCTCCTCCATGCTTCACGATGGGAACTAAGCATGTAGAGTCCATCCGTTCACCTTTTCTGCGTCGCACAAAGACACGGTGGTTGGAACCAAAGATCTCAAATTTGGACTCATCAGACCAAAGCACAGATTTCCACTGGTCTAATGTCCATTCCTTGTGTTCTTTAGCCCGAACAAGTCTCTTCTGCTTGTTGCCTGTCCTTAGCAGTGGTTTCCTAGCAAATATTCTACCATGAAGGCCTGATTCACACAGTCTCCTCTTAACAGTTGTTCTAGAGATGTGTCTGCTGCTAGAACTCTGTGTGGCATTGACCTGGTCTCTAATCTGAGCTGCTGTTAACCTGCGATTTCTGAGGCTGGTGACTCGGATGAACTTATCCTCCGCAGCAGAGGTGACTCATGGTCTTCCTTTCCTGGGGCGGTCCGCATGTGAGCCAGTTTCTTTGTAGCGCTTGATGGTTTTTGTGACTGCACTTGGGGACACTTTCAAAGTTTTCCCAATTTTTCGGACTGACTGACCTTCATTTCTTAAAGTAATGATGGCCACTCATTTTTCTTTACTTAGCTGCTTTTTTCTTGCCATAATACAAATTCTAACAGTCTATTCAGTAGGACTATCAGCTATGTATCCACCTGACTTCTCCACAACGCAACTGATGGTTCCAACCCCATTTATAAGGCAAGAAATCCCACTTATTAAACCTGACAGGGCACACCTGTGAAGTGAAAACCATTTCAGGTGACTACCTCTTGAAGCTCATCAAGAGAATGCCAAGAGTGTGCAAAGCAGTAATCAAAGCAAAAGGTGGCTACTTTGAAGAACCTAGAATATGACATATTTTCAGTTGTTTCACACTTTTTTGTTTTACTGTTTTTATATATATATATATATATATATATATATATACAGTGCTGCCCATAATTATTCATACCCCTGGCAAATTTTGACTTAAAGTTACTTTTATTCAACCAGCAAGTTTGCTCAAATGTAAATAAAAGCTGAGAAATGTTTTTTTTCCCCTAATGCCTCTTATACATTGTCTTATTATCTTTTGGGAGACACCTATGTTATTTACGGGAAAAAAATACTTTCTGGTTGAATAAAAGTAACTTTAAGTCAAAATTTGCCAGGGGTATGAATAATTATGGGCAGCACTGTATATATTCACACACTGCATATATTACACATTATTATATAGTATATACAGCAGTGTACTGATAGGTATGAGGTGTAATAGATGAAGTGTGTACAGATATATTGTATATACAGCAGTGTACTGATATGTGAGGTACGAGGTATAATATATGCAGTGTGTACAGATATATAGTATATACAGCAGTGTACTAATATGTGAGGTATGATCTGTCAATACCCTGCTGAATTTACTATATACCTGTACACACTGCATCTATTATACAGTACCTTGTACCTCACATGTCAGTACAGGCTATATATACAATATATCTGTACTCATTGCATCCATTATACCTCGTACCTCATATATTACACTACTG
The DNA here is from genome assembly GCF_014858855.1 of Bufo gargarizans. NCBI lineage: Eukaryota > Metazoa > Chordata > Amphibia > Anura > Bufonidae > Bufo > Bufo gargarizans. Next base: position 320,370,527 of record NC_058081.1, read on the forward strand.
TATATACTATATACCTGTACACACTGCATATATTATACCCCATACCTCACTTATCAGTACACTGCTGTATATACTATATACCTTTACACACTACATATATTATACCCTGTACCTCACATATCAGTACACTATGGAATATAATATATACCTGTACACACTGCATGTGTTATACCTCGTACCTTACATAACAGTACACTGCTTTATATACTATACATCTGTACACACTGCATCTATTATAGCTCTTTTGTGTGCCAGGGCTGTTTTGTAATCCCAATCCGGCCCTGAAGGCATAAATTATAAAACGCAGCAGCAAGAATAGTTCATGGAACAAAGGGAGAGGCCTAGAATGGGTAGTGGGAGAGGCTATAGAAGGGGAATGGAGGCCCAATTTAGATTTTTGCTATGGGGCCCAGTGATTTCTATGTATGCCCCTGCCTGGTACATTTGTTTTAGTTGGTGACAGAGATCAAGAAACTATAGAGAACTCAGCAGTACAAAGTAGTACAGATACCACAGTGCTTCTACAGCAGTTTGTACATGTTTGATGTGGCAGATAAAGAAAACAGGTGTATTTGCTTATGTTAAAATGCTTTCTATATGTCCCTGCTCTTAAACAGAGTACTATACGACCATGTAAAACAATTTGCAACTCTTTTTAAATTCTAACAGACAGTTCCCCAATTGATTGATTATGTGTCGTTTCCTCCAGAGGAAGACATCGTCGAAACGCGTGTCGGGGTCAGGGCCGGATTAACGTAGGGGCTGATGGAGCTGCAGCTCCAGGCCCCTACCATAAAATAGGCCCATCCGTGCCAGGCAAAAAGGCCGTCGGGAGCGGCCTTTTGCCGATTTGTTTGTATACAGCGCATGATGCGCATGGCATCCACATGGTGCAGGAGGGATAATCGCGGGCGCCGGGCGCACTGAGTTCATATCCGGCGGGCCGCGTCATTACAGGAACAGCACCAGCTGCTCTCACGTCCTGCCACTGCCACCGGATATACGTCACAGCCGGATATCCGGAGGCCGGACGTCAGAGCAGCTGGTGCGGTTCCTATAAATAATGCCCGCCAGATATGAACTCAGTAGTGTGCCCGCGATTATTCCTCCTGGCTGCACCACAGTTTCGATCAGCACAGGACGGCGACGGCGACGGCCCACAGGCGCTGGGTCACAGGCAGCCCACACACCAACCGGAGAGTCCGAGGCAGCAGCAGGAGCTTCTGGAGGCAGGCTGCAGCAGGTATGAGATCATACACTCATCTAGTTGGAAGGGAGGGCATCAGGGCAATCATAGTGCTGTTATGATTTATGGACACAGCTCTCAGCAGGCTCAGAAACAGCCTGTGGACTGTAACTCTCAAGAAGCACAGCCAGATAGAAGGCTGGCTAAGCATGCTGAGAGCTGTGTCCATAAATCATAACAGCACTATGAAAATTACTGACTGGCTAAAAGGCTACTTTCACACTAGCGTTCAGAGCGGATCCGTTCTGAACGGATCCGCTCATATAATGCAAACGGTGGCTCCGTTCAGAACGGATCCGTCTGCATTATATTGTCAAAAAAAATGTCTGTGAAATTAGCCTAGACTTTTACATTGAAAGTCAATGGGGAACGGATCCAAGTCTGGACGGATCCGCTCAGGCTAATTTCACAGACATTTTTTTTGACAATATAATGCAGACGGATCCGTTCTGAACGGAGCCACCGTCTGCATTATATGACTGGATTCGTTCTGAACGGATCCGCTCTGAACGCTAGTGTGAAAGTAGCCTTACATTGTAAGTCTGGACGGATCCGCTTGCCTCCGCACGGCCAGGCGGACACCCAAACGTTGCAAGCAGCGTTCAGGTGTCCGTCTGCTGAGCGGAGGCTGAGCGCTGCCAGACTGATGCATTCTGAGCAGATCTGCGTCCACTGAGAATGCATTAGGGCTGGACGGAAGCGTTCAGGGCCGCTTGTGAGAACCTTCAAACGGAGCTCACAAGCGGACAGCCGAACGCTAGTGTGAAAGTAGCCTAAGCATGCTGAGACTGAGCTCAGTCTAAATAACAACACATAAAGAAATTACTGTTTCTAGCTGCTAGTCCACAGTCCACAGCAGCTAGAAACAGTAATTTCTTTAAAGGGATTCTGTCACCAGGTTTCACCCCTCAGCTAAAAATATGCTGATGTTCAGGGCGTCTTCATGAATGTGGGCTTATAAATGTAATCTGTGGGCTTATTTAGCTAAAAAAAAACTGCTTTTACTAACCTGTCAGTCAAACAAATAAGGTGCCCAAGGGGATGTTAATGGATGTAAGGTGCAGTCTGCACCCGCCGCCATTCGTGCCCAGCACCGCTTTGGCAGCTATATGGTGGGAGAATTTGTCATATTGCTATGTGTGAAAATGTTGCTTTTTTTTTTTTATGAATGGAGGTTTACAACCCTGAAAAGTAAGGAGATTTTGTCATATGAAGTGCACCTACACATACAAGTTCAGATATAGGGCTTGCCCATTTCAGTTTTTACACATTAAAAGTTGCCAAATTGGCCAACTGGGCCTTTGTTGTCTTTCAGACTGTATGGCAGCCCAGGAATGAGAATACCCCCCCCCCCCCCCCCCCCATGGCTACCATTTGCATAATTAGACAACCTAGGGTATTCAAAATTGAGTTTGTCCAGTCTATTTTAGTAGCCAGTTAGTCACAAACCCTTGCTAAAATTAGTGTTCATGATTTTTGGTTGCTTTTTTCACACACAAACTGCCCTTTCACCAATGATGTCATATTCATTCTACATTTTACTGCTCTAGAACACTTCTATTTGGGTTGAGCAATGCCATGTACATGTTTTATAGGGTTTTGAAAACCTTTGGGCCTCTTTCACACGGGCGTCATATTTTTGGTCCGGATAAGAGGCGGGTGCATTGCTGGAAAATGCGCGATTTTTCTGCGCGAGTGCAAAACATTGTAATGCGTTTTGCACTCGCGTGAGAAAAATCACGCATGTTTGGTACCCATCGCGCATGTTTGGCATCCTTTAGCCCACAGCTCATCATTCAAGAAGTAAAGAGACCGGGAACTACGCGATCAAGAGGAGAAGGTGAGTTAACTTTTTTATTTTATTTTTAACCCCTCCAGTCCTATTGTACTATGCAGTCTGTATTCAGAATGCTATTATTTCCCCTTATAACCATGTTATAAGGGAAAATAATACAGTGAATAGACTGTCACCTAGTAACCATGAGTGAAAATCGCACCGCATCTGCACTTGCTTGCGGATGCTATGCGATTTTCACTCACCCCATTCACTTCTATGGGGCCTGTGTCGTATGAAAATCACACAATATAGAGCATGCTGCGATTTTTCACTCAACGCACAAGTGATGCGTGAAAATCACAGCTCATGTGAACAGCCCCATAGAAATGAATGGGTCAGGATTCAGTGCGGGTGCAATGTGTTCAACTCGCGCATCGCACCCGCACGGAAAACTCGCCCGTGTGAAAGGGGCCTTGGAGTTATGCTGTCCCAGACACTGTGACTGGATCATTGTATAATGATGGGAGTCATACCGTACCACAGTTGGGGTGCCTGGATGGATCGTACCACAGTTGGGGTGCCTGGATGGATCGTACCACAGTTGGGGTGCCTGGATGGATCGTACCACAGTTGGGGTGCCTGGATGGATCGTACCACAGTCGGGGTGCCTGGATGGATCGTACCACAGTCGGGGTGCCTGGATGGATCGTACCACAGTCGGGGTGCCTGGATGGATCGTTCCACAGTCGGGGTGCCTGGATGGATCGTACCACAGTCGGGGTGCCTTGATGGATCGTACCACAGTCGGGGTGCCTGGATGGATCGTACCACAGTCGGGGTGCCTGGATGGATCGTACCACAGTTGGGGTGCCTGGATGGATCGTACCACAGTTGGGGTGCCTGGATGATCGTACCACAGTCGGGGTGCCTGGATGGATCGTACCACAGTCGGGGTGCCTGGATGGATCGTACCACAGTCGGGGTGCCTGGATCAATATACAATTATTGGAGTTGTACCTTACCACAGTAGATCAATGTGTCCTCTGCGTGGGCCTAGGAGAACTCAAGATAACTGCACTAATAAACGAGCTGTTAAAAAAAAAAAAACTCCTAAAGAAAGTACTGTATTTGACCATCCTTTTTATTTTTATTTTTTCAACCAAGGATGAAAAAACAACGTAGTGGTTGGGAGAAGCTGAAAGCTAGAAAAGAGGAAGAAAAACAAATGCAAAAAATCTTGTCTAAAACTAAAAAAATTACAGATTTTTGTGGAAAAAGAACATCTGGAACAAGCAGTGTAACTGATATACATGCTTCCGCTTCAAGTTCAACCAGTACAATTGCTGTCAGTACATCTAGCGCAACAAGTGGATCCACTGAGGTGGACTATGAAAATATAACAAAACGGCAAGAAGAAATATATTCAAATGACATTGGAGATTGGAATATTTGTGATGCCTTGAGAGAATATTTCTGTGAAAATGGGGTTACCAACTGTCAACATATGGACAGTGATTTTCGTGCCTCAGAAAAGATATGTCCAGGTGAAACTTTTACAAGGCACTGTACAAAATCTTTGTTTTTCAGAGAACAGTTGAATGGCGAAAAAGTTAAGCGTGACTGGCTGTGTTATTCTCCGAAAACTGGCAAGGTTTTTTGTGCTCTTTGCAAACTCTTTTCGAAAGACGAAACGACACATTTGACTTCAACTGGTTATTCAGATTGGCGACATGCCACAAGAGATTTAAGCAGGCATGAAAATAGTGCTTCTCATGGAAAAGCGATTGAAGCCCTTATCAGGAGAAAAACTTCTGGACAACGCATAGACAAAGATCTTGTCAACCAGTTTGAGAATCAGAAAAAATATTGGCACAAATTACTTTGCCGTATCCTGAGCGTTATAAAGCTCCTTTCATCACGAGGTCTGTCTTTTCGAGGAAGTAATGAAGTTATTGGCTCAGTACACAACGGGAATTATTTGGGCTGTCTTGAGCTGTTAGCAGAATATGATCCATTCCTTTCTGAACATATTCAAAAGCATGGCAACAAGGGAAGAGGTCACATATCGTACCTGTCATCAACAATATGTGATGAGTTTATTGAGTTGATTGGTCAGCAATTGCTACAGCAGATTGTAAATGAAATGAAACAAGCCAAATATTATTCAATTTCTGTTGATTCCACCCCTGACATTGCACATTCTGATCAACTGACCATTATATTTCGATATGTACTTGCCAGTGGTCCAGTGGAGCGTTTTACTAAATTTATCCCAATATCTGGACATACTGGTATGGAACTAGCAAACACGGTTCTTCAATTTCTGGAAGAAAAGGGTATTTCCATCAAAGACTGCAGGGGCCAGTCATATGATAATGCATCAAATATGAGTGGCAAATATAATGGTATGCAGGCCTTAATTCGGGAAAAAAATCCACTGGCTGAATACATTCCTTGTTGTGCACATTCGCTAAACCTTGTAGGACAAAATGCAGTAAACAGCTGTCCAGTTGCAGTTTCATTCTTTAATTTTGTTCAGCAATTATATTGTTTTTTTTCTGCATCAACTCATCGGTGGAATCTTCTAACAAACCGTTTCAAAACATGTGGTATACCAACATTAAAAAGGTTAGCTGATACGCGTTGGTCTGCTCATCATGATGCTGTGAATGCCTTACAAAAAGGGTATACTACTATCAAAGAAGAGAACACAAAGGGAGAGGTCTGTTTACAAGCAAAGGGCCTAAGCAGTGTTATGGATCAGCTGGAAACGGGAATAATGATTGAAATATGGTCTGTAATTTTACCCAGGTTTCACAGAACCAGTCAGAGTCTCCAAGATGGAAAATTAGACTTGCATACAGCAACAGGCATGCTCAGCTCTCTGAAGGATTTTGTTCAGTCTCTGCGTTCTAAATTCTCTGAATTTGAACAGCAGGGCAAAGATATTACCTGCTGTGATGAGTACCAGCTACAACGTGGGAGGAAAATTAAAAGAAATAAGAAGTGGGACTATGGTGATGCAGAAGATGCTGGTGCTGATATGACACCATCTGAAAAGTTTAAAGTGAGCACCTTTTATCTTATTATTGACCAACTGACAGAATCACTGAGGCACAGACAAGCGGCATACAGCGTCATTCAGGAAAGATTTGGCTTGCTGTTAGAAATGTGCACTCTAGCAACAGATGGTCTACGCTCCAAAGCCAGAACACTAGTGGCACAATATCCTGAAGATCTTGACCCCTTGTTTGCAGATGAAATTGTACAGTTTGCCTCTCTTTTCAAAATTTACCTGTCTTCCTCTGCGAAAAAAGGCATTAATGAAAGTCAAGAACTACAAATGTACAAGTTTCTGGTCACACAATCTCTAGTCGGTGCATTTCCAAACACACATGTGACCCTCCGCATGTATTTGTGTTTAATGGTCAGCAACTGCAGTGGTGAGCGTTCGTTTTCAACATTAAAACGTGTGAAAAATGAACTGAGATCTTCAATGGGTCAGGAGCGTTTAAATGCACTCTCTCTGTTATGCATTGAAAATGGGTTGCTGAATGAGCTGAATCTTGATACTACAATTGAAGAATTTGCAAGCAAGAAGGCAAGAAAAGCAAATGTGTAGTTTAATTATAATCTGGCTGTTTGATTCGTTTTAGGTTAAAATGGAGTTTAGGATTGAGTGAATAACCCTGTTTTGTGTTTTTTACTCTCTGCACTGTTATCATACAATTATATTTAATTTGTTTATATGGTTTACGTTCTATTTATAAAAAATGGTTGTTTTGAATGTTGTATTTATTATGGCTTTAACTGGTTTCCTACTGTTTACAAAAAAAAACCTTTTAGATCCGTTTCTATTATGGCACTTTAATGGTAATAAAAAAAATGCTTTGCGTTTTGATTTCATATATTATGTATATATATTTCCATAAAAAGGCCCAGCAAAATGCTCAGCACCAGGCCCATGATGCTCTTAATCCGGCCCTGGTCGGGGTGTGCGGCTCTCCTGAGGTGAATCTCCCTATAATGGGTATGTGATACTTGTGCGTTACGCTATATGAGGGAAAATTTTTACTTCATGTTTACATATATTTTTCTATGCCACCAGAATGCCAGGTACTTTGTACCTAAATTCTACCAAATATGAATTAATATGATCTAACCAGCTACTTTTGCCAATTATGGTTCTTATGTACAAATTATTTAATAGGACCCCTGCCGTTTCCCTCATGTATACAGTCCCCTTTAATGGGTATATAACACTTGTTTGTCATTATATATGAGGGAACAACTACAGAGTTGTATGCGCACACCAGCCATAGCAGCTCCCTAGATGCCTGTACCCGCTGTGCAATGGGCTCCTTGACCAGTTAACCATCTATTGACAGAGTCTCTTCATCGTTATTATATCCAACAGGCTACCCATGGGAGCTAAGTATTATCTTTATTTATCTTTTGAGCTATCTGTATTCCCTATGATTATTTACTATATATCACCCCCTGATGAGCTGCCAGGCGCAGGTGAAACACGTTGGGGTTTTTAGTACAAAAAATATATACAGACATCATGATGTTTTTTTGTTTTTCTCTTTGACTAATGGATTTCTCTTGTATCCATCACTTGAGTAGGGCTTTATTAGTGTATTAGATAGATATAGGCGCGGGGACAGGGTACTTCCTCTATTTACTGGTTCTCAGTCAGATGAGAGCTGGTTTGGAATATCTCATAGTGCACAAGGCTGCCATTGTAAGGTATGCTGGCTGTTATCTGTCTCATGGATAGATTAGGCACATACCTGGCTTTTGACATATAGCCTTTGTGTGGTTGTCTATTGTATGTCGTACGTAATAGGAGTCTAAGATGCATCCAGCTATCCTTGTAATGCTGTTTCCAAACCATTTTGATGGGGTATCCATAAATTTCTAACCTTTTTTTATGAACCAGACATCCTCTTCTTTTCCGAGCAGGGGGTGCCTGGTTGTCTCCCATTGACTTCCATTATACTCGAGTGCTCAGCCGAGCACACGAATATAGCAATGTGTTTGGGCCGAACACCCGAATACTTTGGTGCTCGCTCATCACTATTAATGATTCATTATATCTACTGAAGTTAGCAATTACAGCCTTGACTTTCCAATTAATATTTTATTTTTAAGTTACAGTAAGTCCACATTTCATAGAATCCAAACATTTTATGTTATTGTAAATATTAAGTCTCTTTCTCCAGCAGCAGTAAAGGCTGCTTTAGTAGCAGTCATCCTCAACCCTCTAGCCGTCTTTATGAAGCTTGGGTTGCGCTCTGTAAAAATCATAAGAAATGAGAAATGTCACCCAGGGGATGTCCAAGGATTAGTTTGAAGCATTGGTTTTCAGAGGCAGCCAATCAAGTGAAGCCAGGAAATGATTGTATTCTTCATATGCTGGGCACTTGCTATTCTTCCCTCAATACATGAGCAAAAAGGATGTCTCTTCTATTGTGCACAGATTGAAATTTTATTATTCACTGCTGAAAATTCAAGTAGTATTGATTTCTAAAAGAGCGCTTTTCAAGCAAGCACCAGAAGAGGAAAATGCGAAAGAAAGGATTATACAAGCTAAAATCCCTAAGGAAAAGCTGTATCAGTTTTAGGAACTTTGCAATTTAATGATGATGATTAGTAATAGTCGCAGACCTTCACCTGCAGGAGCGACATGAAGAAGAGATTATTCTATCTTCTCTCTCTTTGTGGTTTATTGTATTACTGGCGTAATATCAATTTAAAGATTATCCTATTTATTATAACAAAAAAGGCCACATGAAACCAGATCAGAAACATGTTTCCTCTGCTAGCAATGTAGCTGGTACACCATTGCAGTTCCCTGATACTGTGGTCAGTATTCTCCAGAGTCAGCTACGCGCCCCTTTAATTGGAGGTGGTTGATTATGTAAAGACTCTGGAACCGATGACACAGTTGAATATGTTTAGTGCAAATACAACATCAGCTCTACGAATACAACAGATGTGTCACATAAGCTCAAATTGAACTGGATGTTTTCCAGAATGAGAGATTACTCCTGAGTAAAGTCGTTAGAGTTGGAATTAAATCTTCAGGATTAAACAGTACTCATGTAGAAGCATCATTTTTGAGGGAAATTAGTATTAGCCATAGTATACTATATCCTGCATGAACAGTGACTAAATGGAATGTTTACCAGGAACTCTAGATGGTAAGGAGACAGGACATGGTATAATAGCAGATAGACAAATTCTCAGTTCCTTCTAAGACATTACTCTTAAATTGATAAAGTCATGAAATCGTTAATTTCTAACGATAATTTGTTTTCCCTTAGTCCTAACAGCAGCACAGATGGGGTTAACTGCCCCTGTGGACTGGTAGGACCGGCGGAATTTTAATGAGCCCAAGAACCAATAAACGATCTTCAGCTCCCTGAAAGGGAGGAGATCACCCCCCAGCCCACCATGTTTTTAACAAGTATGATGTATTTAGGGAGGGATATTTGTGTGCTGCTGTTAGGACTAAGGGAAAACAAATTATCGTTAGAAATTAACGATTCCCTTACGTCCTACCAGCAGCACAGATGGGGAGATAGCAAGATAAAACCCCTAGGGAGGGTCCTCATGCCTGGCAGAAGTAAGAACTGCCTGCCCAAAAGCCGAAAACTCTGCCATCCTAGCATCTATCCTATAATGGGAGATGAAGGTTGACTCAGGTTGGCCAGGAGGCCGCCTTACAGATCAACTCTAAGGGGAGAAGGCTTCTTTCCGCAACCGAGGTGGAGACCGCCCTAGTAGAATGGGCTCTCACAAACTCGGGAGGATCTAAGGTTTGGGAGACAAAGGCTTCCTTAATGGCCTCCTTGATCCAGCGACTAATGGTGGCTTTAGACGCTTTACGGCCTTTAGACTTACCGGCAAACAGGATAAGGAGATTCTCATCTATCCTGAACTCTCTGGATCTATCCACATAGATCTGGAGGCATCTAGAAATATCCAGCGGATCTCTAGCTGGAGTATCAGAGGAGGAGGCTGTAAACAAAACTGGTAAAGAGATTACCTGGTTGATGTTTTGAAAAGTAGGCACCTTAGGTCTGAAGTATGGTAAAAACTTCAGGAGTACTCTGTCTTGTAAGAAAATAATATATGGATGAATTGCAGAGAAAGCCTGCAATTCAGAGACTCTTTTGGCTGAGGCTATAGCCAGAAGAAAGACCATCTTTAGAGTTAAATATTTGAAATCTACCTCCTCCAAAGGCTCGAAGGGGGGAGATGCTAGCCCCCTGAGCACTACTGAAAGATCCCACTGGGGAATGGGTTTCAGTATAGTAGGCTTTAGTCTTTCCGCTCCCTTCAAGAAGCGTTTGATGAGTGGGTCCCGAGAGTATGGCCTGTTGAGACAGGCCGAGATGGCACAAATTTGTACCTTCAAGGTAGCTGGAGATAGGCCTCTATCTAATCCGTCCTGAAGGAAATGTAGTATCGCAGGAAGGGGCGGATCTGCAAACGCCACCTGTTTGGAATCACACCATGCCACGAAGATTCTCATGATCCTGGAGTAGGCCTTGTTTGTAGACTCTGCTCGGGAATGCGACAAAGCTCTCAGGACCGACTCGGAAAGCCCTTCTATGTTGGGAAGGGACTGATCAACCTCCAGGCTGTCAGGTTGAACCTGTGCAGATCTGGGCAGAGGTGAGTGTCCCACGACACCAGGGTCTGCTCCGTGGGGAGTCTCCAGTATTGTCCCCGACTCATCTGAATGAGCTGGGTAAACCAGGATCTTTTGGGCCAAAACGGTATGATGGCTATTACCGAGGCCTGATCCTGACGGATTTTCATCAATACCCTCGGTATCATGGAAAACGGAGGGAAGATGTAAGCCAGCCTGAACCTCCACGGTATCGACAGAGCATCTATCGCCAGGGGGTTGTCTTCCCGGTACAGGGAACAGAACCTCAGCACCTTGGCGTTGAACCTGGTTGCCATGAGGTCCACCTCTGGCATACCCCAACTGTGAACTAGCTGCCTGAAGACCTCCGGATGCAGAGACCACTCCATGGTCGGTAATCCTCGACTTAAGCGGTCTGCTATCATATTGAGGGAACCTCAGATATGAACGGCAGATAGATGGGAAAGGTTCAACTCTGCCCACCGAAGGATCACCCTGATCTCTGATAGAAGGGGTAATGACCTTGTGCCTCCCTGCTTGTTTATATAAAGAACCGCAGTCATATTGTCTGACTGGACTTTCACCGCTTTGCCCCGAATCTGAGGGGCGAAGTGAAGGAGGGCTAGCCGGATAGCTCGCATCTCGCGAAGATTGGAGGAAAGATGCCGCTCCAAGGGGGACCAGGATCCCTGCACTGGGGATCCGTCCAGGTGAGCGCCCCAGCCTACAAGGGACGCGTCTGTAGTCAATATGACCCAATTTGGTTGGGTCATAGACTTCCCTGCTGGCAGTTGAAACCACCATCTGAGGGAAATCCGGGTTTGACCGGACAGGGAGCACAGGGAATCTAGCCCCGCAGGGCTGCCGTTCCATAAGTGTAAGACCTCCGACTGAAGAGGACGGAGGTGCCATAGCGCCCAAGGGACTGCGTCCGCAGCCGCTGACATGAGCCCCACCATCTTCATGAGAGTCCGAATAGAGACTCGGCGAGGGACATAAAGGACCTTTGCCAGGTCCTGAATCCGCGCTTTCCTTTCTTGAGTCAACCGGAGGGACATCTCCACAGAGTCGACCACGAATCCTAAATAATGGATTGAAGATGATGGGCTCACATTCGACTTCTGCCAGTTGATAATCCAGCCTAGGCGGAGAAGAAAGGAGATTGCGACCTGAAGATGGTGGGTAAGGATCGGAACTGAAGAGGCTATGAAAAGCCAATCGTCCAGATAAGGAATAATAGTCAGACCTTGAAGTCTCAATGCTGCCACCACCGACACCACCACTTTGGTGAAGATAAGGGGGGCAAAAGAGATTCCGAAGGGGAGCGCGGTGAACTGAAAGTGCCTGCGAACCCCTGAAATCTGGACCGCGATCCTGAGAAATTTCCGGAAAGCGGAATGGATCGGAATATGAAGATAAGCATCTTTGAGGTCCAGAGTAGCCATGACATCCCCGAGGTTGAGGATATGGGCGACTGACCTTATGGTTTCCATGCGAAACCTTGTTTTCCTTATAAATCGATTGAGAAATCTCAAGTCGATGATAATCCGGAGGTCTCCCGTCTTCTTGGGAACCAGGAACACTGGTGAGTAAATGCCTAGGCCTCTCTCCCCTGCCGGCACCTCCTCTAGGGCTCCCTTGAAGATATAGTCCTGGATGTAAGATTCCAGGACCACTTGTTTGGCCGGCCCGAAGTTTCGTGTAGCGACGAATCTCTCTGGGGGGAGAGAGAGAAAGTCTACCCGGTACCCGACGGAGACTAAGTCCAGAACCCAAGGGTCTGCGATCAACTGACTCCAAGAGTCTCTGAAATGGGAGAGACGGCCCCCCACGGGCATTTGGGGGAGTGGTATGGGAAAGTCTAGAGGAGACACTGCAGGGACAGCAGGGCTTATCCAAGAGCCTCGAAGAGGCCCATAGTCAGGAGGGTTTTGCCTCCTTGGCGGGTTTACGGGAGCGCCTCGAATATTTACGAGACGGTCCCCCCCAATCTCTGCGCCTAGACTGCTGCCCCGGACGTCCTTCGCGCTTCTTTGCCTGTCTGGGGCGTCCCCGAAAGGGCTGCTGGGGGAGGCTCTTCCCCTTTTTGTCGGAGAGCCCCTCCATTATCTTATCCAATTCGGACCCAAACAGCCTGTCTGGTTCGAAGGGGAGCCCACAAAGGTTGAACTTGGACGTGTTGTCCGCGACCCAAGGTTTCAGCCAGAGTGGTCTGCGGGCAGCCGAAACTAAGGCCATAGTTTTGGCGGCCAGCTTCAGCTGCATCTGGGTGGAGTCAACTAAGAAGTCCATAGCCAGGTTGGCTGATTTAAAGGCTGCCAGGATATCATCCCTGGATACGCTCTGGTCCACGTCTGTCTGGATCTGGTTGAGACTAGAGCGTAGATAGGTGGCTACTTCAGTGGCCGCAATCGAAGTTGATGCGGAGGCAGCGGCCGCCGCATAACTCCTTCTAAGGGTGCACTCTGCCCTCCGATCTAGAGGGTCCTGCAGACTAGACCCATCATCTGCAGGGACTAGAGTGCGCCGGGACAACTTGGCTATAGCCATGTCCACCTTGGGAACGGAACCCCACGATTCCACCAAGGGTTTAGCCATCGGGTACATGAGTTTAAACTTTCTAGTGAGAACTGGACCTTTCTCAGGCTTTCGCCATTCTGTGCGCATCACAGAGAGAAGGGTCTCATCCGCTCTGAAGACACGCTGTGTCCGTACGGCGGGATCGGAGGACTCCCCAATGTCAACATCATGGTCCCCCGACCTGATGGACTTAAGTAACTTCTGCGTCTTTTCTGGAGGGAAAAATCAAGAAGTAATTTCTTCTTCCTCGGAAGAAGACCCCACCGAACAGGGGGTAGGTCTTTCGACTGGTGCGACTGGAGCGACCACATCCATGGGAGTCTGAGAGGGTCCTGGTAACCTCTCATTAAGTAAACGCACCACTCCCTTAATGGAATCATCCACGTATGTCTTCGTCCACTGAAACATTTCCTGCATCGTGGGTTCCGTGGATGCCGTGCGACAACTCTCACACCTAGAGTAGGGACAGCCGTCATTTAAGGGCGTGTTGCAATCAAAGCACGCCAAATGCTTCCTCTTGGCCCCAGTTTTTCGCTGATCCGGATCCTTGGGGGAAGCCATAGTCAGTAATTGGAAAAAAAGACAGGTCATAACACCTACAAAAAATTGGAGGTGGAGAAACAAGACCTTAAGGGGGCCCACCAGCACTAGAGAAATATAGAGCTGCAGAAGAGGAACACACAAACCCACGTCAAGCAATACTATAAGGATATCACAAGGCACAGGGAACTCTGGAGCTAGCTTGTCAAAGCGATGCAACCAGAGCACTGAATGACAGGCTCTGGGCGCTTAAAAGGAGGAAGCCCCGCCCCCTGGGCGGGTCCCAAATCGTAAGTATCCTAGAGATATGAGAGAGCCAAAAAACTAGCTCAATATGCTTTGGGTAGCTGCCCCGGGTCATCCTGGATCTCAGGATGTATATAGGGGAGCAATTCTAACAAGTAGGTGAGGAAGAACCTCAAACCGCGCTGCGAAAAAACCGGAAGTGACGTAGCGCAGCTAGTGCGCGTCACTTCCGGAAGATGGCGGCGCCCATAGTGCCGCACGCATGTGGCGATGGGAAGGAACGGGAGACCAGGAGAAACTTGAAAGGAGAGGGGAGGGGGACACCCCGCTTCCCGACGTCCCCAGGTATAGAAAAATCGCCGCAATCCGCCTGAAATAAAGGCAAAGAAAAGAGAGCCATGATAAAACGGGGCGATCCTTTACAGAAAGAAAGGAGCCCTTAACACTCTCAGCTCCCAGAAGGAGCGATACGCCAGTCGAACCTGTCCAAAGGACAGAAAAAAACACGGTGGGCTGGGGGGTGATCTCCTCCCTTTCAGGGAGCTGAAGATCGTTTATTGGTTCTTGGGCTCATTAAAATTCCGCCGGTCCTACCAGTCCACAGGGGCAGTTAACCCCATCTGTGCTGCTGGTAGGACGTAAGGGAATGAAGGAATATATCATTTTGTAATATAAACCTTTTTCTATCATGTTTTCGAGCACTCTTTTCATTTTGGCTGTCATGGTTAAATCCAGGGACATTTTTGTTTGTCTTGATCCAGACTATTCTGCTCCCAATAAGTGGGTGGATTTCCCAGCTACATTTGACCTCCAATCAGGCAGGTAAATTAAAGGGGTTTTCTGAGACTTGAAAGGGGTTGTCTGCTTTTACTAATGATTACCTATCCTCAGGATAGGTCATCAATATCAGATTGATGGGGGTACGACTCCTGGTACCCCCGCCGATCAGCTGTTTGAAGAGAAAACAGCGCTGCCTTCTCCGCTCTGTTTACCTGGTCGCGGTGTAGTGGTGAGCAGGTGTAATTACAAGTATGGCGCCCTCATTCACTTTTATGGGACGGCTCAAGTGAATACTACAGAGCTATCCCACAGAAGTGAATGGGGGTGCCCCACTTGTAATTACACCTGCACACCACTGCAATTGCTGCATCAAGCAGGAAAACAGAGCAGAGAAGGCAGCGCTGCACTCTCTTCAAACAGCATATCGTGGGGGAGCTAGGAGTGGGACCCCCACAGAACTGCTGTTTGAGAAGGCAGTAGTGCCACGGACTTCTCACAGCTTTCCCTAGGCCAATGATGACATGTTCATCATTCATGTGGCCTAGGCGCAGCTCAGCACCATTCAAGTGAATGGGGCTGAGCACGATACCAAGCACACCTGCTATACAATGTACAGCATTGTGCGTGTTAAGCTGCGAGAAGGCCACAGTGCCCACAGGAGTGCTGGTGCCTTTTCAAACCGCTGATTGGTGGGGGTCCCGGGTGTCAGACCCCACCAATCAGATACTAATGATCTATCCTGAGGAAGATCTTCACAAAAACATTTGTTATAATAAGACATCAAAGGTTTTGATCAGTGGGGGTCTGAGTGCTAAGAATAAGGAGAGAGAAGTGCTCGTATAACACGCTCTGTCTCCTCGTTGCAGTACTTGGGCTCCATAGAAAGTCTATAGGTCTGTCTTGATTCTCCTGTGCTATGCAAACGCTTCTCTCTCCTCGTTCTAGCAATCGGTGGGGATCTCAGCACTCATACCTACACCAATCAAATCCTTTAATATGTCGTTATGATAAAGATTTTTGAAAGATCTGTGACCCTTTAAAGCTCCTGCAAAGCTAATGCAAAATCTCCAACAATTTCCATCAAGTATGCATTATTAATAGTACAGGCCAAAGAGTCATTTTTGCTTCCCCTCCTTAGACTCCTTGGGCTTGGGTTTCACTATGTCTTATATTTACAACCCTGCATCTATTTCTTTTCGAGTCTCTGTACTGTTGTCTTATCCTGTTGCCATTCTTTTTTTATTCAGATCATTTTTATGGCGTTGTTCAAAAAACATTAAAATACACACAGAGAAACAAATAAAACCAAACAAAACAACCTCCCTCACCACAAGGACAATACAACAATTATACATACTTTGACAAGCATAATACAATTATAGCAAAAAAAGGCTGCATTCCCCATTCATATTACAAGACAGTAGGATATCACACCAACCTTTCAGCCTGAAAGCAAATTCCTTGCTGTGGCTAAAACATCCCAACGTCTTGTCCACAAATGTGAGGGCAATCCCTTTGAATTGGACCCCATATCGCCTGAAATTTCCCATTAGTTCTTATTTTTTTATGTACTTTTTCTAAGTGCATTACAGTTTTTGTCCTGGCCATAAATATATCACACAATATTTAGCAATCATTGCCTAGTAAAAAAATCTAAGAATTCCTATCGAGGCCCCACCACCACACTTACTAGGCTACTTTTACACTGGCGTTTTGGATTTCCGTTCAGGGATCTCACAAGCAGTCCACAACGGATCAGTTTTGCCCTAATGCATTTTGAATGGATAAGGATCCGCTCGGAATGCATCAGTTTGCCTCCGTTCCGTCTCCACTCCGCTTTGGAGACAGCCCGTGTCCGTCTGATGAAACTGAGCCAAACGGATCCGTTCTGACGCACGACGTAAGTCAATGGGGACGGATCCGTTTTCTATGACACAATCCGGCACAATAGAAAACTAATCCGTCCTCCATTGACTTTCAATGGTGTTCAAGACGGATCCGTCTTGGCTATGTTAAAGATAATACAAACGGATCAGTTCTGAACCGATGCAGACGTTTGTGTTATCTGAACGGATCCGTCTGTGCAGATCCATGATGGATGCACAACAAGCGTGAGTGTGAAAGTAACCTTACCCTTCTGAATCCCTAGTATACACAGTTTCAGCTCCACAAATACTATAAACAGTGATGATAAGATTTAGTACATACCTCCAAAATATTCCAAGGGCAGGACAATCCCATATCATATGACATAAATTAGCTTTTTGTGCACCACATCTGGGGCATGGGGAATTATCCCTACAACCAATATTATGAAGACATTTTGGAGTTTTATAAACTGTATGAAGTGAAAATTGTTGAGACATTCTATGAACTTTACCAACAAAGTGGTTGGAAGGATATTTGACTGTTGCTCATCTGAGATCAGATCGACTTCATGCTCCAGTTTTATCCAACCACGCAAAGATAAATGCTGATAAAATAATGAGATAAGTCCTTTTGTGCCACATGAGATTGTTATATTTTCTAGAACAGGTAAAAAGGCAATAGTAAGATCCATTAATCTGCTCTGAAAAGGGACCTTTAGACTGAGCATGTCTAAAGGCCAATTTACATTGCACAATTTAGCAGACAATCGTCGGGAAGGAAGCATTCCTTCCTCACAATCACCTGCTCATCAGTGAAGGAGGCATCATGGGAAAGAGTGATACCTAATGCAGAATCCTTGCTTTCCAGCAGGGCAGCAGAGGCTGTTAGGACACCATGATCTGCTGCTGGCAAACGATGATTTAGGTGTCCGCACAAACCATTCTATTACCCGATGAACAAGCTTTTTTCTTGTTCATAGGGTAATCAGCGGCATCTTTACACCAGCAGGTCTCTGAACCTCAATAGGTTTAGAGTTCCTCCACAAGGATGTGAGCTTCATGTAACCATGAATATTAGACAAAAGGTAAATTTTCTCCCACGCTTTGAAAACCAATGTGAACATAGGGTTAACCTCCGAGGTCTAACAACAGACCAATTTCCAAAAAGTATGCTGGGGAAATCCATCATTTTCCAGCCCTTGAATTGCTGGGCTTGGGCTATTAGATAATATAACTAGGGTTTTGGTAGTATGTAGAGAAATTGTGACATAAGAACAATTTTAACCAAATTACCTCTAGCTATAATCCCTACAGTTTTCACACTGGTCAGTAGGTCTAATAATAGGACATGACTTCCTGTTCTGTGCAGGTAACTTTTCAGCAGCTATTATCATTATCTTCCTATTTTTACATTATGCCTACTAATAAAACAAACCCTTTAAACAAACCCTTAACATATGTTTTAAGCACATTGCACACCGCTAAATGGGAAACAGACCCCACATTGATGCACATCAATTCTTGCATTTCTTTTAGAATATCTTCCGAGGAGTGCAATACCTGAAGCCAGAATGGGTTCAGCTTCCATAGAGACCTTTCCAGTTCTCTATTAGGATTTAGTCCAAGCTGGACTCACACAGGAGAATGATCAGAACTACTCCTTTTCAAATACTCCACTCATTGAACGTGTGGGAGCAAAAAAGTGCTACCCATTGTAAGGTCTATCCTAGATAAAGAGCTAGAGGAGCTTGAGTAACAAGAAAACTGCTGCATATGGGGAACATATCCAAAGATCATACATGTCAATCTTATCAATAAATCTTGTAAAAGTTGTGTAGGATTAATCCACTGGACTATTCGCACCATGAAACCCATCTAAGGATATATCCAGTGTTAGGTAATTACAGGCCTCATGGCTGCTAGGGGAGATTCATGGCAGGAGTTTCCATGTCTTCCCCGTCAGTCATCAATTCTGAAGCAGCACCAGGTGCCACAATCAGTCTGGGATAAGAGCCCAGCCCAGACTGTCAGTCAAGAGAGTCTTGGTGCAACAGAGGCCCCTGCTAGAGGCTCTGGAAGAGTGGACTCAGCCGGGCTGGCTGAGGGGCCACGGGGATAGGTGTTAGCCTGAACTTTGAGGGACTCCGCAAGGTCTGGGAATCGACGGTCGCTAGGCCAGAGTCAGGCGGACCTCTGGGCCACAATCCCCCAAACGTACTAGACTTTGTTACAGCCTGGAAGTGCTCAAGTATAGGCTGGAAAAGCCGCATGTTGGTACCGTGTGTGAACGGGTGCTACAAGTGAGGTAGGATTATTCCTGTTTAGTTAGAGGCCAGACAGGCAGGGTTTTTTTTTTTTTTTTTTTTTTTTTTTTTGCTGTTGTGAAAATAAACCTGACGTTTGGACCTGCAAACCGGCTGTTGTGGAGATGATTGTGAGAGTGACCCCCGAAAAAGAGCTAATCCCTCACACCAGGTACATATTGTAATCACTGGTCATTAAAACGGGGACAACAGGTGATGCAGTCAGAAACGCCAAAACCTTCTTCATCTATAGAAAGAATATAAAGCGCAATCAATGTAAGTGGGACCTGGGATAGTACATATGATAGATGAAGAATTGCCCATCAGGGTCTATACTGGAGCCATTACATTGAAAGAGGATATTTTTATTTACTAAAACACTGTCTACTCTAGAATGGGTAGAGTAAGTAGAGTAAAATGCTTGCCCTATCCAAAAACAAGCCAGGAAAGGGAATCCTTAAATCAGAGTCTCAGTGAGCCATAAAATAGCTGTTTATTGCTATCCCATAAAATGAAATATTGCATAGTGTTTGGATACATCACCCAGTTCCCGATAATTCCAGGCAATCATATTAACCCCTGTTACCATATCTCTGTTGCTATGACAGTTAGTCATAACCACTTACGATGCCTGCATAAAATCTGCAGGAAGAGCATTCTACTAGGTAGTTGTCTCTCCTGGTTGATCCCAGAGATGCACATTGTTTCCACCTACCAGCTAAAAGCCTACAAAAATGTACACTTTATTTATTGATAAGTAGAACCAGGACCCAACACCTGGTCCAAGAGGGTTGTATAGTGGGAGCTCAAATGGCTTCTGGTTGAACTTATTATCACAGAATGAAGTGGTCTAAATGGGAGGAAGTGCTCAAAACCCCAAACACTGTAGTGTGTTTATCCACACATTATTCCATCTTGTGTAGGATGTTTTTTGTGGTGCATGTGGTCCACTGCCAACATCCTCCATTTTATGCATTTTGCTGGGGATTGCCGTTAGCAGCAGATCACATGCGGAGGGATTGCTCCCCCGGGCAGTGATGGCCAGTTCGCAGTGTTCGCCGACGAACACATGCGATCTGCCATCTTTATTCCCAAGTCCGGCGATGCAGAGGTAAGTCCTTACCTGTGCCTGCGCCGCGAGCAGCTCTGAAACACATGCGGTCACCGGGAGCAGGCAATTCCGAGAATAGCCCGATAAAGAAACATAGAAACATAGAATGTGTTGGCAGATAAGAACCATTTGGTCCATCTAGTCTGCCCAATATACTAAATACTATGGATAGCCCCTGGCCCCATCTTATATGAAGGATGGCCTTATGCCTATCCCATGCATGCTTAAACTCCTCCACTGTATTTGCAGCTGCCACTTCTGCAGGAAGGCTATTCCATGCATCCACTACTCTCTCAGTAAAGTAATACTTCCTGTTATTACTTTTAAACCTTTGCCCCTCTAATTTAAAACTATGTCCTCTTGTAGCAGTTTTTCTTATTTTAAATATTCTTTCCTCTTTTACCTTGTTGATTCCCTTTATGTATTTAAAAGTTTCTATCATATCCCCTCTGTTTCGTCTTTCTTCCAAGCTATACATGTTAAGGTCCTTTAATCTTTCCTGGTAAGTTTTATCCTGCAATCCATGTACCAGTTTAGTAGCTCTTCTCTGAACTCTCTCCAAAGTATCAATATCCTTCTGGAGATATGGTCTCCAGTACTCCGCACAATACTCCAAATGAGGTTTCACTAGTGCTCTGTAGTGCGACATGAGCACCTCACTCTTTCTACTGGTAATGCCTCTCCCTATACACCCAAGCATTCTGCTAGTATTTCCTGCTGCTCTGTGACATTGTCTGCCTACCTTTAAGTCTTCTGAAATAATGATCCCTAAATCCCTTTCCTCAGAGGCTGTTCTCGGAACTGCCTGCTCCCGGTGACCGCATGTGTTCCAGAGCGGCTCGCGGCGCAGGCACAGGTAAGGACTTACCTCTGCATCGCCGGACTTGGGAATAAAGATGGCAGATCGCATGTGTTCGTCGGCGAACACTGCAAACTGGCCATCACTGCCCCCAGGTATAAACACACTACAGTGTTTGGGGTTTTGAGCACTTCCTCCCATTTAGGCCACTTCATTCTGTGATTTTTTTTCTTGATATATATGGAATGTGCCATAGTTTATCGTTGGTAACATTCTGTGCACCTGGTAGCCTGTGTCGTCACATGGCCTGTTAAAGGTGGGGCTTGCAGCCTCCTCCTACCCTCCCATTGTATAAGTGATCTTACTATGGAGGTATGCGGGAGCCTCAGCACCTATCGGACTGTGTTCACACACTGTAGGTAGGTTAGGGTTAGGACCTATGCCATACTGAGATACCTTGATGGGGTGCCTTGGGCTCCGATATGTTCCTGACTGGAATATATTGGCCAAAGTCTCAGTTTTTAACATCAGTGTGAGGGTTTGGCCAGTATTGTCAGTTGCATATTATTGTGGTGCACCTTTTGCAGTGATTTATGAACGCATTATCAGCCTCTTGCAGATGCCCTTACTTGTCATTCCCCTTCAAAGAGGTTGACTTATGACAGACAATGACAGCACATCTCTAAGATAAGCCATCAATGTCAGCAATTGCTAGAATAGTGCCAGTAGTGCCAGGAAGAAGCTCTACATTGTTGTCTGTCAGTTTTTTGCAGAAGGCTCTGAGGATGCATGATCTTTCCTTTGTAATTCACACTCTTTGGACCCCCCCATTGATGGCACATGAATGGATAGATCGGACATAACTATATGTCATCAATATCTATTGTGTAACAGCGGCTGCTATGCGCCGTTGTTCCCCTGCTTACACCCGCGGTCCTGGGCTGTCTGTGTAGGTCCTGTTGTACTGGGATCCGCTCCACAGTTTCCTCTCAGCCCTGGTCACAGCATGCTTGCTGCTTGTTTCCTGCAGCACTTCCTTAAGGGCCAGCGTGCATCACTTCCTGGGCTTTATGGGTTAGGTCATGTGACCTCGCTGAACAATCCTAGCCCTCCTGCACATATATAAGTGGCTGAGCCCCTTCCCAGATGCCTCAGCTTTCTTGTGTCCTGGCAGTGGCGTTGCTAGGACTGGTGTCACCCGGTGCAGTAGAAAATTGTGTCGCCCTCCCCCCCAAAGCTTAGAGCCCCTTTACCCCCTTTCCCCCCTGGCAGCAGCTCACCTAGGTTAGGTGCACCCCACTTCTGCTGGCTGGCTGACTGAGACACCAAATGCTGTTCAATTTCTTCTGGTGACCGCTTCTTCGTATTGGTCATCGTGTTCTGACCTGTGCGGACGAGTCACATAGGGGGACGTCCATCAAGCTCCACCCTGCCGCTGCACGCTGTGGCGTTGAAAATATTCTGAATGAAGAGGTTTGCGGTGCTTTGTGAGTGTCACAGTCTCTTCCTAGGCCATATGACATCATATTCATCGTTCACGTGGTCTAGGTGCAGCTCAATCCCTTCTGATTGGGGCTGAGCTGCAATACCAAGCACAGTGCTATCAAATGGACAGAGCTGTGCTTGGTAAGAAGCAAAGAGGCTGCGCGCTCACTGAAACATCGCGGTCTCCTCAAACAGTTGATTGTCGGGGGTGCCAGGAGTCAGACCCCCACCAATGGCGTGCTCACTGGAACATCGCGGTCTCCTCAAATAGTTGATTGTCGGGGGTGCCAGGAGTCAGACCCCCACCAATCTCCTAACTCTCTGTACAGATGTCATAAATGTTACCTGCAGTCCTATGTAAGACCCCACATAACACAGTGAATTATTGTGTTATGTGGGGTGTTACATAGGACTGCAGAGAACATCTACTACATTATCTGCATGGAAAAAGTTAGCACTGTTATCTGGGCTGTTACATAAGACTGCAGGTGACAGCTACAAATTAAAATCTTAGCCCGCTCTACATATTGGAGAATACAGCACCACATACTGTACCTCTGACTTCCAGTGACATCTCCTGTCATGTAGACCTTCTCTTTCCTCTTTTCCTCCGTTTGATCCAGACCACCATGACAAATTCTTTTAGCCGCATCTCGTCCCTGCAGAGAATGTTACACAGACACGTTAGATTTCTCATAATTGGGGTCATTTATGGTGTAAAGTAGAACTGGCTTATTTGCCCACAGTAACCAATCAGATTCCACCTTTCATTTTCCAAATAAGCTGTTAAAAATGAAATGTGGAATCGTTACTATGGGCTACTTAACCAGTTCTACTTTACATCAGTTTGATAAATCATACCAAAGGTCCCTGTCTACAGCAGTAATAATGTCCTCTAGAGTGCCCCCAGTAATAATAACAACACCCTATATTGTGCTCCAGGTATTATTGCCTGTATAGTGTCCCCAAAAATAATGTCCCCTAGTAGTAATTTTCCCCACACAGCCCCATATAGTAATTTCCTCCACACTGCCCCATTTAGTAATTTCCCCCACACTGCCCATATAATAATTTCCCCCACACAGCCCCATATAGTAATTTCCCCCACACAGCCCCATATATTAATTTCCCCCACACAGCCCCATATATTAATTTCCCCCACACTGCCTCCATGTAGTAATTTCCCCCACACTGCCTCCATGTAGTAATTTCCCCCACACTGCCCCATATAATAATTTCCACCACACTGCCCCATATAGTAATTTCCCCCATACTGCCCCTTATAGTAATTTCCCCCATACTGCCCCATATAGTAATTTCCCCCACACTGCCCCCATGAAGTTATTTGCCCCACACTGCACTCCCATGAAATAATTTGTCCCCACATTGCCCCCATGAAGTAATTTGTCCAAACACTGCACGCCCTGAAGTAATTTGACCAAACACTGCACTCCCATGAAATAATTTGCCCCAACACTGCACTCCCATGAAATAATTTGCCCCCACACTGCACTCCCATTAATCAAATTTGCCCCCACACTGCACTCCCATGAAATAATTTGCCCCCAAACTGGCACCCATGAAGTAATGTGCCCCCACACTGCACCCTATGAAGTAATTTGCCCCCACACTGCACCCCCTGAAGTAATTTCCCCCCACACTGCCCCCATGAAGTAATTTGCCCCCACACTGCAACCCCTGAAGTAATTTGACCCCACACTGCAGCCCCTGCAGTAATTTTACCCCACATGGCCCCCATTAAGTCATTTGCCCCATACTGCCCCACATAAAGGGATTTGCCCCCATTTAATAATCTGCCCCTGAACTGATTTGCTACCACACTGCCCCATGTCCTCCTCTGCCCCCCCCCCCCCCCCCACCAAAGTTGACACACACAGAAAAAATAAATAAAATGAAAAGCTAATACTTACCTGTGTCCGGCATGGTGAGGCAGGCGTACATTCTTCATTGTGCTGCGTCCCTCCCGACACAGGCGTCCGATGACGTCACCACGCACGCCTGCGCCGGGATTTCACTACCGCATAGCCCTCAGACCTACTAGGGCTGAAGCCTACGGTGGTGATCGGTGGCAGGGCAGGGAACTATTCGCTCCCATACCCCGCCGCAGTATGTAGGCGTTCGGGTCGACGTTAGGCCACCCATCAGACTGGTGTCGGCACCCGCCGCACTCCCCTGCACACCCCTCGCAACGCCACTGTGTCATGCTAAGGTTTCTGATATCTGCTTGTGTTCCTGTGTTCCTGACTCGTACTTGTCTTCCTGGATTCTGCTACCTGTTTGATCCCTGCATGCTTGCCTTGACTCTCCTGTTGCCGACCCGATTTACCTGACCTGTAACTGTGCCGCCTGCCCTGACCTTTTGCCTGTCTGACTTCGCCTCTGCCTTATCCTTCGGTCCTGCACTGTTGCTCCTTGTAACGACTCAGCCTGCTGATATCGCCTGTACCTCTGATACCTTTCTCTGGTACCTCCTGGTCCACCAGGACCAGCTGCCTCATGTGCCTATCCTCCTCAAAAGGTAGCAAACTAGTGTTCCCCTCTGGAAAGTCTATCCCCACCGTCAGGGGTACTGTGAAGATCGAGGGGTTCACTTAGACAACGCCCTTAGAGGAGGTAGGACACGTGGCATAGTGGGTTCACACCCGCTGGTTCTTGACAGTACACTGAGGCCATGGACCCCGCTGGTCATCCCTAGCTTGTCGTTCAGGAATTGTTTCATGAAGTGAGGCGTCGGAGCGAACGTCAGGATGTCATGATGCAGTTCATGCAAAATGTTGCTGCTCGTCTGGATGCCATCTCTTCTCCAGCTACTGCAGGGTTGCCAGTCGCTGCTACTCCTGCAATTCCCACACCAGTGAATCCGGATTTGTGTGCCGCTGCCATCACGCTATGGTGGAGATCCAAAAACCTGTTGTGGTTTCCTGAACCAATGTCTGATCCACTTTGAGTTGCATGGGCAGAAGTTTCCCACTGAGTAGTCCAAGGTTGCCTTCATTGTGTCCCTGCTGTCTGACGAGGCCCTTGCTTGGGAAAATCCTATTTGGGAACATAGAGGTCCAGAGACCACTAATCTGCAGTCTTTCCTGGCTGCCTTATGGCTAGTCTTTATAGAGCCCGGCCGCACTTCCTCCGCTGCATCAGCTCTGCTGCGTCTACAACAGGGTTCCTCATCTGTGGTCAGTACGCCATCCAGTTTCATGCCCTGGCTGCTGAACCCGCATGGAACAATGAGGCTCAACTGGCGGTGTTCTGGGAGGGCCTTTCTGACCGGAATAAGGCTGAATTAGCTGGTCGCAAACGTCCGTCTACTCTGAATGACCTGATCACCTTGGTCCGGTTCTTCATTTAGAGCCCATGCAAATAGAGTGCCTTTGATTGTCTGACCAGGAACGTTTACACCGCAAAGCAGAGAACCTGTGTCAGTATTTTGGAGGCAAGGCCCACTTTGTGAGTAACTGTACACAGAAGCCGGGAAACGCCAATGTCTAGGATCAGTTAGAGAGGTGATCCTAGACATAGAAACATAGAATGAGTCGGCAGATAAAAACCATTTGGCCCATCTAGTCTGCCCAATATAATGAATACTATGAATAACCCTTGGCCCTATCTTATATGAAGGATGGCCTTATGCCTATCCCATGCATGCTTAAACTCCTTCACTGTATTTGCAGCTACCACTTCAGCATGAAGGCTATTCCATGCATACACTACTCTCAGTAAAGACAAGAAGAATTCCTTTCCGAAACTTTCAGTTCAGCTGACTCTTTCTCACAAGGGAGTCACACTGTCTGTGCCTGCATTCTAGGACTCTGGGTAAGCCAGTAACTTCATTCAGCAAGCTCTGGTCCATCAGTACCAGCTTCCTTCCAACCGTCTAAAAAGGCCTTTGTCAGTGGCTTGTATAAATGGACTGCCACTCCCCGAGTCTTTTACTATGCCCCTTAAGTTGCAAATAGGGGTTCTCCATTCAGAGATGATCTCCTTCTATGGGCTGCCAGCGTCCGTGATTCCAGTTATCCTTGGTCTTCCCTGGCTGGATCAGCACACTCCAGTTCTGGACTGGCACTCCGGTCAGATTCTGCATTGGGGATCTTCCTGCCAGTCTACCTGCCTATCAGAGGTCCGACCTGCTTCCTCGCCTACTGTACCTGTAGACCTTGCTGGACTTCCGCAGCAGTATGCCAGTTTTGTGGATGTCTTCAGTAAGACAGAGGCCGAGACCCTGCCTCCTCATCGTCCTTATGATTGTCCGATTGATATGCTGCCTGGTGCCACTCCTCCTCGCGGTCGAGTCTACTCACTCTCACTTCCTGAGACCTAAGCAATGTCTGATTACAGCAAGGAGAATCTCGAGAGGGGGTTTATTCATAAATCTACTTCACCAGCTGGTGCAAGATCCTTCTTTGTGCAGAAAAAAGATGAATCCTTAAGGCCCTGTATCGACTATTGAGGTCTAAATAAGGTCACAGTCAAGAATTTATACCCTCTTCCGCTAATCTCTGAACTCTTTGACAGGATCCGGGGAGCTTAGGTCTTCACAAAATTCGACCTGCGCAGCGCATACAACCTTATCTGCATTCAAAAGGGTGATGAGTTAAAGACTGCTTACAACACTCGTGATGGATACTACAAGTATCTTGTCATGCCCTTCGATCTGTGCAATGCTCCCGCAGTATTCCAGGAGTTGGTAAATTATATCTTCCGGGACCTGCTCTATGTCTGCGTGATAGTGTACCTGATCTACTCACCAGATTTTACCACTCACCGGAGGCATATACATTTAGTTTTACAGCGGTTGCGAGACAATTGACTTTATGCTAAACTCGAGAAATGCATCTTTAAAAAATCTACCGTACCGTTCCTCGTATACTTCATCTTGGATGCTGGGTTGCAGATGGATCCTGGAATATTGAATGCAGTAATGGACTAGCCCCACCCACCGGGTCTTCATGCTATACAGTGCTTCCTTGGACTTGCTCATTTCTATCTTCAGTTAATCCTGAATTTTTCTTCTCTTACATCTCTGATCTCCGCTTTTACTAAGAAAGGGGTGAATGCCAGAGACCGGACTCCTGAAGCGGAGGCCGCCTTCGTCCAATTAAAGAGGTCCTTTGCTTCTGCACCTGTTCTGCGTTATCCTGATATCTCTTGACAATTCTTTTTAGAAGTGGATGCCTTCTCCATAGAAGCCAGTGCTGTTTTGCTACAGAAAGGTTCCAAGGGCAAGATGTTTAACATGTGGATTCTCCTCCAAGCTCTTCTCCCCTGCTGAGAGGAATTGCTGTATAGGAGACAGAGTTTCTGGCCATAAAACTTGCCTTGGAGGTGTGGCGTTATCTATTGGAGGGGGAAAAGCATCTAGTGATAGTCTTTACTGAACACAAGAACCTTACATATCTGCAGACGGACCAGCATCTGAACCCTCGCCAAGCCAGGCGGTCACTCTTCTTCTTCCATTTTTATTTGAGCCTTACTTTCGCCCAGCCAAGAAGAACATCAAGGATGATGCTCTGTCTCGGTCATTTGACTTCTCCAACCAGCAGGAGGAGCCCCAGTACATTGTAGATCATGCTCGCTTGATCACGGTGGTTCCTGTCCTGGTAAAAGACATCCGTCCCAGGAAGACATTCGTGCCATCTGCCAAGAGAAAATGTATTCCAGCTTGGGTGCACAACTCCAAACTGTCTGGTCACACAGGAATCTGCAAGACCACAGAACTTTTGTCTTGCCACTACTGCTGGCCCACACTGTCTAAGGATGTGCGTGATTATGTGTCTGCCTGCACCGTCTATGCTCAGAATAAAGTCTCCAGCACCAAACCACCCAGGCTGTTGTTACCTTTACCTGTTCCTGATGCCCCATGGTAACACATTGCCATGGACTTTGTTACAGATTTGCCCTCTTCTGCTGGATGTACAGCTATCTGGGTGGCCGTGGACCACTTCTCCAAGATGGCGCACTTCGTTCCTTTGGCTGGATTGCCCTTGGCTGCTGAACTTGCTAAACTGTTTGTGAGACACATATTCCGCTTGTATGGTCTACCTTTGCATATTGTTTCCGACTGCAGAGTCCAGTTTAACTCTAATCTCTGGAGAGCTGTTTGCCGGCTGCTCGAAATTGAGCTGGACTTCTCTTCCAGTTATAATCCCCAGACCAACGGGCAGGTAGAGCGGGTTATTAGAGAACTATCTCCGTCATTTTGTTTCAGCCCAACACGACAACTGGGTACAATTGCTACCTTGGGCTGAATTCTCCTATAACAACCACTCTAGGGAGTCTACTGGATCCTCTACATTCTTTGTCGTTTATGAACAACATCCTCGTACTCCTCTCCCTGTTCCTACATCTTCTAGGGTACCAGCTGCGGATTCTTCTTGGGATTTTTTGAAGATTTGGCAGGACACCAAGGACTGCATCAACAAAACAATGACCCCCATAAAAACGAATGCAGACAAGAGAAGATGGAAACCGCCTCAGTTCTAGTCTGGGGATAAGGTATGGCTCTCCTCTAAAAACATCCGCTTAAGGGTTTCCAGTTTCAAGTTTTCTCCTAGGTTCCTTGGACCTTTTGAAGTATTGAGAAGGATCAACAAAGTGACATATAAGTTATGTCTGCCTTTCTCTGCGTATTCCTAATACCTTCCACGTGTCCTTACTAAAACCAGTAGTCCTTAATCGCTTTTCGATGGCTCCTTCTACTCCAACTCCGGTATCTGAAGATTCTGATGAGATATTTGAGGTCAAAGACATCCTGGACATTAAGAAGTGTGGCAAGAAGACCTACTATCTTGTGGACTGGAAGGGCTTTGGTCCTGGGGAAAGGTCTTGGGAACCAGAAGAGAACATTCATGCTCCCAACTTGATAAAAAGGTTTCTGTCTCCTCGTGGACTCAAAAAGAGTGGACATAAGGGGGGGTACTGTAACAGCGGCTGCTGTGCGCTGCTGTTCCCCTGATTACCGCTGTGGTTCCAGGATCTGTGTTCAGCGGTGATCTGTGGCCAGTGCTTCCCATTCACCGCTGCAGTCCTGGGCTCTGTCTGTGTAGGTACTGTTGTTCTGGGTTCCGCTCCACAGTTTCCTCTCGTCCCTCTCCACAGCATACTTGCTGCTTGTTTCCTGCATCACTTCCTTAAAGGGAACCTGTCACCGGGATTTTGTGTATATAGCTGTGGAGATGGGTTGGTAGATGGCCGCTAGCACATCTGCAATACCCAGTCCCCATAGCTCTGTGTGCTTTTATTGTGTAAAAAAAAACGATTTGATACATATGCAAATTAACCTGAGATGAGTCCTGTCCCTGACAGATTCCCTTTAGGGCAGGTGAGCGTCACTTCCTGGGCTTTATGGGTTAGGTCATGTGACCTCACTGACCAATCCTAGCC
Organism: Bufo gargarizans; assembly: GCF_014858855.1. Classification (NCBI taxonomy): domain Eukaryota; kingdom Metazoa; phylum Chordata; class Amphibia; order Anura; family Bufonidae; genus Bufo; species Bufo gargarizans. Next base: position 320,400,332 of record NC_058081.1, read on the forward strand.
CTCCTGCACATATATAAGTGGCTCAGCCCCCTTCCCAGATGCCTCAGTGTCATGATCCTTGTCTCCTGCTAAGGATTCTGATATCCGCTTGTGTTCCTTTGTTCCTGACTTGTACTTGTGTTCCTGGATTCTGCTACCTGTTTGATCCCTGCCTGCTTGCCTTGACTCTCCTGTTGCCAATCCAGATTGTCTGACCTGTACCTGTGCCATCTGCCCTGACCTTTTGCATGTCTGACTTCCCCTCTGCCTCATCCTTCGGTCCTGCACTGTTGCTCCTGGTAACGACTCAGCCTGCTGACATCGCCGTTCACTTAGACAATGCCCTTAGAGGAGGTAGGACACGTGGCACAGTGGGTTCACACCCGCTGGTTCGTGACATGTTGTGAGACAAAACTTAAAGAAAAATCACCGTCGCAAAGGTTCAGCTTCTCATGGCTCTGTTGCTGCCATCATGACAGAAGGTCTTCCGATGCTTTCAACCTTTGCACTGCAGGTTTTCTCCAGACCATGTGGATGAGATTTCTAAAATGGTACTGAGAATGCTACCCATTTTCGGCTCGAAATTCTGCTGTGGAGAATCTGCAGCATTTATGTCACATGTGAATGTACCCTTAAAATATATAATCTCTGTCTTATGGATAGATAAATTAATGTAACTCATTGCAAATCAATGTTACATTCATCACAGATAATAGTTGTTTTGGGCCTCATGCACATGGTCATATCCGTTTTTTAGTCTGTTAAAAATGTATCCACCAAAAATGGATAATTTTTGTGTTCATTCCATTTTTTTTCTCACTCCCATCAGCAGCAAGGGCTATTCTCATCAGACAAGAATAGGACCTGCAGTACGATTCAAGGATACATAGGGGCATACTGATCAATAAAAAACTTGTATGGGTCAGTGTGCTAACCATTGTAAAAAAAAAACAGAAGCAAACTAAAGAAAAAAAGTACTGTTGTGTGCATGAGGCCTTAACTTGTAAGGCAAGGAAAGGAAACAAATATAAATGCAGCCTACCACTGAGGAAAGTCAGCTGTCCTAGCTGGACCTGCTTCAATTTGCCAGTCATGCAGTCTATTATTTTATCTCAAATCCAAAGCAATTAATTAAAATAAAACACAACAGGCAACACACGTTTTTTTTTATCATTAAAATATGAACAAGCAGAGGCATGCCAATATGACTAATTAATTTACAGCATCCAAGTGTTCCCAATAAACAAATTACACTGTAGCATGAGGAAGAGAAGAAAAACTTTTCCTTGATGTATGGCTAATATGACCTGATTAGAAAGGAGATAGACTTACCATAAATAAAGCTAAAGCATATTATATTTGGTTCAGGCTAAAATAAGAGTTTTCACTTTTTATAAATCAGTGAGAAATGCTGATTGTTCTACAATGTGATGATAAGTTTTTTTTATATTGCAATCTACCATCTAGAGTTGGACTGGCCCGTTGAGATCCACCCAAAAGGCCAGGGGTTTTAACATCATACAGGCATGGATGACCACATGCATGAAGCTACTCTCACCTACGACATCTAATGGTTTTATAATTTTACCTCACAACTGTGTGGTCATTGGCTTTGAAGGTGGGCTGTCTGGCAATATCCTAAATCTGCATCCACGTAGGACATAAATTGTACGGGGGGAAAAAAACTGACACAAGTAAGCTGCAGGATGAGAAATCTATGTCAAAATCTGCATGATTTACATGTACAGTAGATTTTGCCATGGACTTGTCCTAGATATGCATGTGTATTGCAAAGGGTGCAAAATGTATGCCTTTATCTTTTTCCGACAGTGTATGGATAAGATATGTTCCTGCTACTGTAATACCTTGCAGATTCCTCAACTACAAATCAGGGTGGAAATTCAACAGCATATGAGCTAAGTGTGAACATGATGTATCACTGAGGGCAAGGACCTGAAACTTAACTTTTATTTATAATCACAATAAAATAAAATTACAACTTGGATAAAGCATCCTAATTGGTGTGTAGAAAGCTATCAACGGTAAACGAGGGGCAGTAAAAGGCTGAGAAACTGGGATGCAGGGAATAACTATCCCTAAACTTTCCCTCTACAGCTGCTCAGTCCAGAGATACACCTTGATGGTAGGTGTACTCTGTCCGCGTACCTAGGACTGAACTTCCTTGAAAAGACCCTATTACAAGATGTAATTACAAGATGTATCCCAATTTCACAGGTCCCACAGGGAAATTTGGATACATCTTGTAATTACATCTTGTTTTAGGGTCTTTTCAAGGACAGTTCAGTCCTAGGTACGCGGACAGAGTAAACCTACTATTAAGGTGTATCTCTGGGCTGAGCAGCTGTGGAGGGAAAGTTTAGGGATAGTTATTCCCTGTATCCCAGTTTCTCAGCCTTTTACCGCCCCTCGTTTACCGTTGATAGCTTTCTATGCACCAATTAGGATGCTTTATCCAAGTTGTAATTTTATTTTATTGTGATTATAAATAAAAGTTAAGTTGTAGGTCCTTGCCCTCAGTGATACATTATATACATTAGCAGGGATCAATTGCCAATATACCTTTAGTGATTTTTTATGCAGACAGATCAGTTCTCGGCAACACTTCTTGTGTAAAACGGGGATGTGATGCCGACAACTATGAAAATCGTATGGGAATGAACGGTATTACAAACGATAGGTCTTCTGAACATGCAGACAACGATTACACCATCTAATCAGGAGAGACAGAGAGACAATTAAGTTGCTATATCATTGATCAGCACCAAATTATGTGTCTATGTGAAAGGATCCTTAGAGGGTTGTACTTTTTAATTTGCTCTCCAGCCAGCTGTGGAGAAATCCATACTCATCTGCACCTTGCAGCTCTATTTCAGCGCCCTGGCCCCTGGGCTGTCTGTACTGGACTTCCACTCACCACCTGTCAACTTCCACACTATGACCCAGCAGTGATGTGGGTAGGTTATTCATTGACAGCAGCGGTGCGGAAGTTGACAGATTATAACCGGTAGACCAGTGGAGAGCACTAGGATGAAGCAGTGTTAAGCAGGTGAGTATGCATTTCTCAACAGGTACAGCTGGCTGGGGAAGTGGGGGTGGGGGTTATTAAAAAAAAATAAGCTAGAAAGCCTCTTTAAAGGGAATTTGTTACCATGGTTCTGGACTATCTGCAGTAATTAATGAATAGTACTGAAGATAAGGAGTCTAGATTGCTATTTTTATTTTCCTACTGCCTTCTGTTCCCCCACTGTCAGTACTCAGATTTGTGCTGAACTAGACAGTCCAGATGGCTGTGCTGTGCTAATATAATGGAGAGGACTCCTGTGTACATGCAAAAAAGTCCCACCAATAGTAATAATTCTCCAATGTGGACAAATAGAACTGTAAAGAAAGCAATAAATGATAAAAAGAAAGCATATAAATCACTAAAACAGGAGGATAGCACGGAAGCACTGAAAAACTATTAGGAAAAAAATAGAACATGTAAAAAAACAAATAAAAGCGGCCAAACTAGAGACCGAGAGATTGATTGCCAAAGAAAGTAAAACTAACCCTAAAATGTTCTTCAATTATATAAATGTTAAAAAGTATAAATCTGAAGGTGTCGGCCCTTTAAAGAATATTGGGGGGGGGGGGGAGTCGCAGAGAGCGACAAGGAGTAAGCAAAGCTGTTTAAAAAAAAAAATCTCCAATGTATTTACTGAGGAAAATAAACTGATGACATGCTAAATGTAAAAGTAAATTCCCCATTAAAAGTGTCCTGTCTGACCCAGGAAGAAGTACAACAGCGACTTAAAAAGATTAAAATAGACAAATCGCCAGGACCGGATGGCATACACCCCCATATCCTAAGGGAATTAATTAATGTTATAGCCAAACCCTTATTTCTGATATTTGAAGACTCTATACTGACAGGAAATGTCCCACAGGATTGGCGCATAGCAAATGTAGTGCCAATATTCAAAAAGGGTCCAAAAACAGAGCCTGGAAACTATAGGACGGTAAGTTTAACATCTGTTGTGGGTAAACTGTTTGAAGGGTTTCTGAGAGATGCCATCTTACAGGATCTAAACGGAAATAAGCAAATAACGCCATATCAGCATGGCTTCATGAGGGATCGGTCATGCCAAACTAATTTGATCAGTTTCTATGAAGAGGGAAGTTCTAGACTTGACAGCGGCGAATCAATGGATGTCGTATATCTGGACTTCTCCAAAGCATTTGACACTGTGCCACATAAAAATTTAGTATATAAAATGAGAATGCTCGGACTGGGAGAAAACGTCTGTATGTGGGTAAGTAACTGGCTCAGTGATAGAAAACAGAGGGTGGTTACTAACGGTACACACTCAGATTGGGTCACTGTCACTAATGGAGTACCTCAGGGGTCAGTATTGGGGCCTATTCTCTTCAATATATTTATTAATGATCTTGTAGAAGGCTTGCATAGTAAAATATCAATTTTCGCAGATGGCACTAAACTGTGTAAAGTAATTAACATCTAAGAGGACAGTATACTACTACAGAGGGATCTGGATAGATTGGAGGCTTGGGCAGATAAGTGGCATATGAGGTTTAACACTGACAAATGTGAAGTTATGCACGTGGGAAGGAATAATGCAAGTCACCCGTACATACTAAATGGTAATACACTCGGTAACACTGACATGGAAAAGGATCTAGGAATTTTAATAAACAACAAACTAAGCTGCAAAAACCAGTGTCAGGCAGCTGCTGCCAAGGCCAATACGATAATGGGTTGCATCAAAAGGGGCATAGATGCCTGTGATAAGAACATAGTCCTACCACTTTACAAATCATTAGTCAGATCACACATGGAGTACTGTGTACAGTTCTGTGCTCCTGTGAACAAGGCAGACATAGCAGAGCTGGAGAGGGTCAAGAGGAGGGCAACTAAAGTAATAACTGGAATGGGGCAACTACAGTACCCTGAAAGATTATCAAAATTAGGGTTATTCACTTTAGAAAAAAGACAACCGGGGGGAGAGCTAATTACTATGTATAAATACAGTCCTGATCAAACGTTTAAGACCACTTGAAAAATGGCAAAAAAGTCATATTTAGCATGGCTGGATCTTAACAAGGTTCCAAGTAGAGCTTCAACATGCAACAAGAAGAAATGGGAGTGAGACAAAAAAATATTTGAGCATTCCATTTAATGAAAACAACGAATAAACTTAAACAGGCTGTTTTTCAGCTGATCAAAAGTTTAGGACCACACCATCAAAAATAAACTAAACCCCCCCCCCCCCCCCCCCCCCCAAAAACAGAAATTCCAAACATGAACTAATGAGTAGCTCCCCCCGTTATTGTTTATCACTTCAAAAATTTGTTTCGGCATGCTTGATGCAAGCGTTTCCATGAGGTGAGTGGGAACATTTCTCCAAGTGGTGAAGACAGCCGCACGAAGGCCATCTACTGTCTGGAACTGTTGTCCCTTTTTGTAAACTTCCCTTGCCATCCATCCCCAAAGGTTCTCAATTGGATTTAGATCAGGGGAACACGCAGGATGGGCCAAAAGAGTGATGTTATTCTCCTAGAAGAAGTCCCTTGTCCTGCGTGCATTGTGTACTGTAGCGTTGTTTTGTTGAAAAACCCAGTCGTTACCACACAGACGAGGGCCCTCAGTCATGAGGAATGCTCTCTGCAACATCTGGACATAGCCAGCGGCCGTTTGACGCCCCTGCACTTCCTGAGGCTCCATTGTTCCACTGAAGGAAAAAGCACCCCAGACCATTATGGTGCCCCCTCCACTGTGGCACGTAAAAAACATCTCAGGCGGGATCTGCTTGTCATGCCAGTAACATTGGAAACCATCAGGACCTTCAAGGTTAAATTTTTTCTCATCAGAGAATAGAACTTTCTTCCACCTTTGAATGTCCCATGTTTGGTGCTCTCTTGCAAAGTCCAAACTAGCAGTTCTGTGGCGTTCAAGGAGACGAGGTCTTTGAAGACGTTTTTTGTTTTTAAAGCCCTTCAGTCTCAGATGCCGTCTGATGGTTATGGGGCTGCAGTCAGCACCAGTAAGGGCCATAATTTGGGTTCGAGGATCGTCCAGTGTCTTGACGGACAGCCAATTGGATCCTCTGGCTCAGTGCTGATGACATTTTTTGGGGTCTTCCACTTGATTTTTTTGTTCCATAACCTTCAGGATCTTACTGCGTCCCACCTCAGCAGCGATGGCGCGCTGTGAGAGACCCTGCTTATGCAGTTCAACAACCCAACCATGTTAAAAAAGGGAGAGTTTTTTTGCCTTTGCCATCACAACGTGTGACTACCTGACAGAAAATGACAATGAATCCACATCTTTGCACAGATTTGGCCTTTTAAAGGCATGTGGTCCTAAAATTTGGATCAGCTGAAAAACAGCCTGTTTCAGTTTAATCTTTATTTTTTTATTAATTAATTGAATGCTCAAAAAATGTTCTCATTTCTTCTTGTTGCCTGTTGAAGCTCTACTTGGAACCTTGTTAAGATCCAACAATGTAAAATATAATTTTTTGCCATTTTTCAAGTGGTCTTAAACTTTTGATAAGGACTGTATATCAGGGGTCAGTATAGAGATCTCTCCCATCATCTATTTATCCCCAGGACTGTAATTGTGACAAGGGGACATCCTCTGCGTCTGGAGGAAAGAAGGTTTGTACACAAACATAGAAGAGGATTCTTTACGGTAAGAACAGTGAGACTATGAAACTCTCTGCCTGAGGAGGTGGTTATGGTGAGTACAATAAAGGAATTCAAGAGGGGCCTGGATGTATTTCTGGAGTGCAATAATATTACAGGCTATAGCTACTAGAGAGGGGTCGTTGATCCAGAGAGTTATTCGGATTGCCTGATTTGAGTCGGGAAGTAATTTTTTATTCCCCTAAAGTGGGGAAAATTGGCTTCTACCTCACAGGTTTTTTTTGCCTTCCTCTGGATCAACTTGCAGGATGACAGGCTGAACTGGATGGACAAATGTCTTTTTTAGGCCTTATGTACTACTATGTACTATGCTACTATGTTACATGACCCCAATTGTGATAATGCTCCCTGAGAGTGCCACTAATAGTAGTTGTGCCTTCCATATTGTGCCTACTAATTATAATATCTCGCACAGTAGTAATAATACCCACATAGTGCCCCCAGTAGTAATAGTAGTAATAAAGCCCTTCTATAAGGCATTCCTATAGAGCCCTCAGTAGTAATAAGGGCAATCTGTAGTGCCTTTAGCAGTTATAACTATAGCACCCCAATGCCCCTGTAATACCACCAGTAGTTATGTGCCTCAATAGCTAAATGTTCCCCAGTAATGCCCCTATTATTTATAACACCCCTCATGTAGTACCCTCAGAAGCTATAATATCTTCCTTTAGAGTCCCCAGTATGTAAACTGCCCCCTTCTAGTGCCCTAGTAGATACAGTGCCCCTAGTAGTAGTGATAACATAACAAATCTAAATAATCACCAGTTATTAGATCTCCCATCAGCCATTTTATTTTGTAAATGAAAGAGCCCTAATTTTGATAACCTTCCTGGATACTGTAATCTACTGCAGGGGCGTCGCTAGGTTAAAACATTCGGGGCCTGGGCCCCGGATGTTTTGTCCCATGCCCCGAATGTCCTGCCTGCCTGCTAGATGCAACTGTATTGCCGTACACAGAACGGCAAATACAATTGAATCTTATACTGGGAACAGGCGAAGGACCTTTGGTGACATCACAGGCCATGTGATCAGCAAAACAGGCTGTGATAGGATGACCTGGATGATGTCACCATCCAGGTCATCCTATCACAGCCTGTTTTGCTGATCACATGGCCTGTGATGTCACCAAAGGTCCTTCGCCTCTTCCCAGTTCAGGATTGGACCGGAGTCAAGAGGAGAAGGAGCCTAATGGTGATGTCTGTACAGGCGAGGTAAGTGAAGGGAGAGGCAGAGAAATGCTGGGAGTTGCAGATCCATTCAGAATGCATTCGTTCGGCTCCGTGCGGTCCCCCGTTCCATTTTGGAGGCGGACCTCAAAATGCTGCAAGCAGCGTTTTTTGTGTCCGCATGGCCTTGCGGAGCCAAACGCATCCGTCCTGACAATGTAAGTCAATAGGGACGGATCCCTTTGCATTGACACAAAATGGTGCAATTGTAAACGGATCCGTCCCCCATTGACTTTTAATGTAAGTCAGGACGGATCCGTATTGGGACTTAGAAATTAAAATCTAATACAAACGAATTGGTCCTGAACGGATGCATTTGTTTGTATTATATCGGTGCGGATCCGTCCTGTACAAGTACATGACAGATCTGCACGAACGCAAGTGTGAAAGTAGCCTTAGGGGGTGATGTTTACATGGGATTGTGCGTTGGAGGCGGCTGGGGAAGAGGTGATGTTATTTACATGGGACTGTATGGTGGAGGGAGGATTATAACTACAGGGGGCACTGCAAATCCAGGGGACATTATAGGCGTTCTTATTACTACTGGGGGCTCTATAGGAGGGTCTTGTAGATCTGCCTTATTTCTACTAAGCGCACTATGGGGGCCTTATTACTACTGTGGGGTCTGTAGGGAGCTTTATTGCCACTGGGGGAACAATAGGGGGCCTTATTTCTACTAGGGACTCTGTGAGGGTATTATTAATATGGGAGGGCATTGTTGAGGAGCATTATCACGGTTGGGGCAGTGTTACTAATAAGGGCATTCTAGAAGGGAATTACTATTGGTGGGACTATGAGGAGCACTATTACTATGGGGGGCAGTAATGTTTCTTTAGGATAGTATTTGGGGGTATGAGGGGGGGGGGGGTTGAGGTTTTGGCATAGCAAGCAGCAGGATAACACTGTGGGGACTCCAGTTGGGGGATAATGATAGAAAGTGAGGAAGCTAAGATGTCTGTGTGTCACACTCTGCAGAGACGAGGCGGCTGAGAGAAGTTGTCCAGACCGAGAAGATGATGACAGAGAGGAGACGTCACCTGGAGGCCCTGGATGTGACAGGTAAGTGCCGCTGTATAGCAAGTACAGCATAGTGCGGGGGGGGCATATTTATTGGGGCTTGTGCCCCGGATCTTTTGAGACCCTAGCAACGCCCCTGATCTCCTGATTCTAATTTACTTTAGTTGCCTGCCTTTGAACCTGCTCAAGGTCTACTTGAGTCTTATATTAACAGGATGATAAAATTGTATCATGCAAAATCAGAAAACATATGATTAAATATTCCACTAAATGGAAAGCTGTCACCAGCTTAGTCACCTTCTACAAATTCAATTAGCACCTTCCTACAGTCAACTGAGCTATGGATTGAGGTGATGGCCCACCAAACTCTTCAATTTCCCTCGGGGAACTTCTCGCCATAATAATGTCGCTATGTATAATTACATCAGAAATACCTTGAAAAGAAAAGAGTTCTAAAACGAGAGAAACTAGGGCAACATGTAATAATCAGCAATATAACAGAAGATTTAAAAAAAAATGCTCTGAAGAGATAAAGAAGTAATTCATCTTGAAATTACTTTCAAGTAGAAGTCTATTTTTGGCAATTATTGTATTCCTCGTGCACTATGAAGTATACAGGACATCAATTGAAGCCCTTACAAAAGATACACATTTAGCTAAAGGCCAAGGAAACAAAGTAACTAAAAACCCTAACAGTCTAGTTAGCAATTCCGAACTCCAAGAATAATGACTTCACCTCCAAAAATAAGTACATTTCATCTATTCCATTTATGTATTTAAGATGAACTCTCTTTGGACATTTCATTTTCATGCTTATAGAAATGCGAAATTACCTCTTCTTTGTGAGATGAAAATGACTCTTACACTTGAGAATGTTTTAGAAAGTACCAGAAGCAAAGAAACAATCCTTTCTATTCACAGAGCATTTCGGCATGTTAGAGAGAGCTGAAATAAAGAGCCACATTACAAGTACACAAAGCCCTTTCCTGGGATATAATATCCTTTCTGCAACTATTAATGGCTTCTAGTGGTGGTCCAGATTTCTTCTCAAAGTACAATAAAAAACCTTACATAACCTGCACACAGCTATTTACCTTTCATATAGACAAGTTCTTGACTATTAATTATCAAAAAATAAAAAATAAAACAATTAAATATTGGAGCAGTCACAGTTTGCATATTGTTGGCTGATGAGTAATTAATAAAATCTAAAAAAAAAATTGAAAAATAGGTAGATTTTTTGGAATACTTACCATTGAGACCTGAACTCCCTTCCAGGACATTAACACTGTTTTGAGTAATTGTAAGTCATTCCTGGGTAGCTTTGACCTTATGTTTGTAGACCATAATAAGCTTTTTACAGTCATATAGTTCCCTTGCAGTCTGCAGCAGGTTTTTGTACAGGATTGTGGTATATTTAGATTACAGATGAACAAACCAGTCAAGATTCGTTTCGGGTCTGTTTCACTGAATTTAAAAAAAAGTTTGGTTCAGACTCAAATCAAAGTTGTTCCAATTGCCCTAAAAGATGGTATATAACCCCCTCTAGCTTACTATGAAAGTTTCAGGAAAACTTGTTATCTCTTTTTGTTAATTTCTTATACATTTTTTCCCCTCCCGCTCTGCAAGCTCTGGAATGTAATGATAGCAATAATGAAAAACACACCACACTGGCACGTTTTATGCTTTTTTATATTCCAAAGCTTCCACATATTGTCCTTTATCGGGGACAAGTAACGTTTAAACACACACATTGTTATGAGATAAAAATAAATAACTTAAAATGTGGCTTGGGGGACTGAGCGTCCAAAAATTATGCTTTGACAGGGTCGGAATACCTACCCGTACAACAGGCACAAGTGTTGATTGTCAGATGAAAAATTGGCTAGTTGTGAAAAGCTTAAACTAATTCTACCTTCTAATTGTGAGCAGCAGCAGCTGGGTGTGGAAAGGGTATGGTGCGGATATAGTGGCATGCAGCTGCAATAGTGGCAGCAGATGGAGCAGTATAGCATGGAACATACAAGGTTGTCAATAGGTAGTAATGGCAATAGTAGCAGTAGTAGTGATAGTGGTGGCAGATGCTTTGTGTTAATGGTGGTGGCAGTAGGGGATTAACAGTGAAGAGCAGCAGCAGCTGAGGCAGCGGCAGCTGCTGCAGCAGCCATATGGTACATGTCGGCAGGCAGACAGCAGCATGATGGAGGCAGCTGAAGCTTTACGGAAGATGAAGGTCGGCAGGTCACAGCAGTGGCATGATGGCGGACGTGGCCTGATGGAGGCGGTGGCAGCAAATTCACCTTAATACACACACTGGTAGATTGCTGACACACCTTGGGTATTGGTGCAGTAATCACGTATATATTATGCTTAGATTAATTGAACCCCACAAAAAAAAGGATTTATGTGAAAATGAGTGGGAAAATGAAAGGATTTGCTTGCAGGTAGATGTTTTTGAAATCTGCACTGCAGCAGCTACCGTTCTGCATGGAGGCACAGCCAGCCACAACTCCTCACTCCTTCCTTCCTTGCTGTCAGCTTCCCTGCCTCCCTATTCTGGACACAGCATTCTTTTTCTTTGTAATTCTAGCTTTTCCCTTTACTCTCCCTAGCAATAAACTTTATTGATTTCTGACTGTCTCTGGTTGATTTCTGACTCTCCCTGACTCCCTAAGATCATTTTACTGGCAGACACTGTAAGACCCAACCACCCTTATTCACAGCCCAGCACAGAATGGGGTTCTGCCCTTTCTGCTAGGGCACCTCCCTACCTGCAACAGCACTGATTGGCTCATCCAGGCTATCTTTAAGCCAATCAAGGCAAGTGCCTCCCACCCACACTTCCTCTTAGGGTCATGTGAGAATCCTTCTTCTTCCACCCTAGTGTGTTTTTTCCGTCGACATATGCACTAAATGGCGCTATACACCATTTTAGTTGATTCGTCTAAAATGAACTTCAAAATATTCGTTTGCCTGGTTCATTCATTGTTAATTTTGATTCATTTATATTACCCTTTGTCTATCCTAAGGTAGAAAAGATGCATTTTTGGGCACAAAGCAGAACTCTCCCCCCAAAAATTGCTATTTTTATAACTATAACTAAAGTACAATGTTCACACATCCATACCCAATGTTTCATAAAAAAAATAAAAAATTAGGAAAACTTGAATACATAATGGCATTCCAAAGTTTTTACCATATAAAGTGACAGATGCCAAATTTTAAAAAATGGCACTCTGGTATTTGGTCCTAATTGGCTTTGGTGGGAAGGGGTTAAAATGTTGAGAGACAATGTAACAGTGTTAGCTTAGCCAGGTAGTCTAAAGATGTGCCATAATTATCACAGTGTTTCATACTGGATGATACATTTGGTGCCTTACCAAACACTTTTGTCTACATTTATACCAACTACTGGTTGTCCAATATTCTTTGACAAAAATGTTGTTGCAATTTTTGCTCCTGTGGTAGCATCTAAAGCCGTACCCTCTTTCCACTATGACACACCCTGTTGTCGAGCTGAAACATCAAAACAGGTGCTTCCTAAATAGAGCGTCCTAATACGTGATGTGATCCAATTCTCCAGAAATGAGCTTGATTGTATTACATTTTATTACAAGGCTGTGTGGTTACTCTCTCATGTCAGGCAACATGATTAAAGGGACAATTGCATCAAAAATGTATCAAATATTGCCATTAATGACTTTTTTGATATAATGTTATTAAATCACTCTGTGTATTCTTCTTCCTGTCCTTTGTCTTCAACTTTCTCTTTTTGGGACTTTTAGCATGGAAACAGCCCTGCTTAACGTTTTCAGTCATTCTATCACAACTACCATCCCTGTGGGGGCTCAGAGCATCATCCATTACACCGATTATTACAATGCTCTTGTGTAGGCATCTTTCTGTAGGCCTAGCAAGAGAAAAATTGAGCTGTCATATTGTCATCTTAGTTATACATCCACTATCTATTATCATAAGGATCAACAGACAAATACCGTCCTTCACTGCAGCAGTCAATTGACAGTAGGTCTTAAGATTTTTGTTGACTGCCAGAGAAGGACAGTTTTTTGTATTTAATTTACAATATCATAGTACTACTAAAACTTAAAAGGTTTTCTATAAACATTGAGTTTGAGTCCCTTTAATGGTTACAAAGGTGGTTCATAGATGGTACAGTCTTATTGGCAACAAGCTTGGTAAATACACAGTCTTTTTATGAGGTGACAGGCTGTCTGCAGTTATTGTACTTGACTCTCCTGGGGCACACTGTGTGGGGCACTCCCCACAGTTTGCCCAGTCATCTCAACAGGTTGTGGTATCTGTCTTCCTCACAGCTCACTCCAGTCACCTTTGCTCATATGCCACACTCTATACATACCTAACTACTTGCAGATAGTTGACTGTTATTTACTCCTGATCTGGCTTTTCTGTGGGTTTACTGATGCTCCAGGGTGCATGGCCTAGGAAATACAAGTCTGTTACCCCTGATCTGGTTACCCTTCTGCTGCTGTTGCTGCATCTGTGTCCTCCGTTAATTGGTGAGCACCCCTCTCCCTCTAATGCTAGAAAACTACCAGACAGCGTTCAGCTTGTTCTATCCTCCAGCCACAGCGTCTTCCCGCACACTATCAATATTGCTTGTGTGCTACTTAGCATGGGCTACTGCCTGACACTTCACGCTTAGGCGTAACCCTTTAGTTGACCACTGACTTCCTACATTGCTGTGTGAGGTATACCGCTAACTTTTATCCTGTACTCACCGACATCTTGCCTAACATTATACTGATTGGGTCATCACACCTGCAAATGTTAATTATGCATTGTTATTGTCATGTATTTTCATGTGTATGCCTTTATTCCAGCAAGAGAACTGGTTGGCAATGTGTGGTAACAGGGGTGGAACTTACCATTCCATTCCTCCCCTCTTGGTAGGAGTGGGCTAGTCCTGCTTCCTGCCAGGAGGGGAAGTTCCAGTTTAGACAGCAAGGAGTGAGGTAGCACATGGAATGGCTCCTATTCCTAGGAACTGTATGCTATTCACCTCTGAGACCAACACTCCAGAGGGATATTGAGGAACCGAACCCAGTTCTCCTGTGAGACCCACACTCAAGAGAGACCATCAGAATGCAACCATCGTTGCAGGAGACAGCAGAGTGATCAGCGAAATACAGTTTTATAGACACTGCTACAAGGTGAGAGAAAACAGGCCAAAGATACCCTCATCACTAAACAAATACAAAGCCAGACAAACATCAGCTGGTGGCAGAGAAGATGCTCCAAAGGAAGCTGCTACTATGTATATTTCAAGTTCTACATTGCACTTAGCAAAAAGGACTTTGTCGTGTTTAAATCTTGCCTTATTCTTCAGTACTATAACTTTCACTGCAATGGACCCCAGGCAGCTATGGCCTGAGGTAGGACACCGTGACACAACTACACTACATCAAGGCCACTACCACTCCCATCCTCCACACCGGCTCCCACAGGGGCTCGCTGCACACCCAATCAAAGGCTACCTGTGATGTCATCACTCTGTATATACATCTTTGCCAGGGCTCAATATGCAGGGCATTCCATCCACAAAAGAGAACATATTTCCCAATTGCAATGCTGACATCTAACAGCAGAATAAAGCATTTATCACCACATCACATATGGCTCATATAAATGTGGGTCAATACAATGAGCTAGTATATCACATAGATAATGTAGGCGCATACTGGTGTATACTTTAGTAGACAATCACATAACACAAAAAGGTATGAATTTCTTCATAACAGGCACTGCCAAGTCTGTTGTATATATCCGAATCTAAAGGAAGTTCGCCGTAATGATTTGATAAAATGGTTTAATTATATCCTAACTCTTCAGTACCACAGAAGCCATAACGTCTTCTTACATAGGCTTATTGTCATATCATAGAAAAAAAATGTTAATGGGTTTTGAAGGTTCCTTTTATTGATAACCTATCCTCATGATAGGTCAATAAAATCAGTATAATATCTAGAGTTGAGCGAATCCATTGAAGTGGAATTCGATCCAAATTTCAAGATTAATTCGATTAGCCGTGAAGCCAAATTTTCTCGTGTTTCATGGTAGCAAATCGATTTAACCTGAAATAGCATAAAAAAACTAAAAAAAATCATACCTACCTCCTGTATTTGCTCGCGACAGGCCGGCCACCACCATCTTAATTGAAGATCTAGGATGAAATCCTGTGCGGGGTGACGTATGACGACGTCATCTCAGGCCGTGCAAGACTTTGTGCCAGATCTTCAAGCAAGATGGTGGAGGCCAGCCCGTCACAAGCAAATGGAGGTGGTAAGTATGATTTAAAAAAAATAATAATAATTCTGTTAATTTTACACAGTTTTTACATTCAGATGTCACGATCATGTATAGTACAATGAGGTACAATGATGGGCAGTGGCGCTATCGAAGCTGCCTGTCATTGCACCCGCTACTTACAAAAAAATGCGCTTCGTGACAAAGTAATTTGTCACAAAGCAAATTTTAATGTAAAATTTGGCGAAGTAGCTAAATCAAATTTTGAAGAAATTTGCTCATCTCTAATAATATCCAATATCCTCTGGTGACATAACTAGCCCTTTGAATAGAGTTGGAAGCACAGCTCTGTTCAAAGTGTGGTGGTCATTTCAGGTTACTGAAGCTCAACTCTTATTCACTTGAATGCAGTAATTGGGTATAGATTATACCTTATAAACGGAGCTATGCTTCTGACTGTTCAAAGTGTTAGTTCCAGTGTCGGAGGCTGCAGGGAACAAGCTAATCGGTGGGGGTCTCAGACCCTCACCTATCAGATATTAATGACCTATCCTGTGGATAGCTCATCAATATCAGACCAGAGACCAGAAAACCATTTTAAGGCTATGGCCAGCTATAAATGCTTGTCAGTATTGTTTGATAGTTATTGTTACAGTTGTCATGCTTTTGTGTGTATTTTCTTTATTGAGCAATATCAGTGAATACCAATCAGGGATTCAATACAGAAATAATATTAATCACAATTTGTCTTGCTTAACATATACTTCAGCAGGACAACAAAGGTGAGATTCACCACATATACAGTATTTGTACGTGCCGTTAAAGACACGTCTAAAGTGTTTTGCAAAACAGGATGTGACTAATGTCAAACCCTGATGTGGGCAAGTGAAACAGCTGTTTTCATTTTTCTGTTTCCACACTACAACAGTTGATGTTAGAGGTTACATTTCAATGCACTTTCATAGCTTCCCTCTCCACCATTCTTTATAATCCATAAGAAAAAAAGAAGAAAATAGAAGAAATCATTTGTGGTCCATGACCAGGGGCGTAACTACCATAGTGGCAGACCATGCGACTGCTATGGGGCCCAGTCCGAGTTGGGTTAATCCCCTCTTCTACTGGAGGTGAAAACTTGGTCAGGACTCTACCCTCTAAAGGAACAACTTTTATCAAACGAGAAAAGGGTTAAGGCGGAAACCCTTCTTTCCTGTGTGGGGGGCCTGGTTTGATCCTTGCTATGGGGTTCTTATTTCTTTATGTACACCACTACTGTCCATGACAATTACATTCTTATACATTGTGATTCTGAAAAAAGGTATTTTCGTTAGAGGCTTATGTTCCAGTCCATTTCTTGCCATAAGTGTTTATTTTAAGCTTGTGATGGTTTTATTACTGTGGGAATCCCCTTCTACATAAACTGTATGACTTCATATAATAACTGGGTTACAATTTTTGTTGGTTTCTTAGAATATTTTTCTTTTCTGCCTACTAATTATACTCTAGTTTGACTTTTTTACATTATATACTCTAGTAACGGTTGGAGCAATAGTTCTAGTCAAGTTAATAAGGAAGTCAATGTTTTGTCTCGTGCAGATTTTGTCTGCTTTATAATTCATTCTGATTAAAGTAATGTGATTACAGTGGTTTGACCTTGACCTATGAGTAATATTACCTTGAAGGGGATTTATTGATTTCCAGCTCAATCTACTAGCCTTAATGGTATATTTTTGCATTGAGTTTTATGTTGTTGTCCATGGCAACCATACATTCATATACATTGCTCTAGGCCTGTGATGGCTAACCTTCGGCACTCCAGATGTGGTAAAACTACACTCCCAAGATGTGCACTTGCTTGGCTGTTCTCAGAACTCCATAGAAATGAATAGAGAATGCTGGGAGTAGTAGTTTCACCACGGTTTGAGTGCCAGAGGCTAGCCATCACTGCTCTATGCTATTATCCAGGGAGGCAAACACTGGACTAGCTTAAGGCATCTATGCCGTGGGACTACTTGAGTACCTCAACTCAAACCACCATAATGGAAAAGATGGATCCTGTAGGTAAATTTTGCTGTCCATATTAGTTCCCTCCCTGGGTATCATATTTATTACAGGATATTTGGCACAAGATCCCACCATGGAGCAAGAATGGTTATGAACAGTTATGGAAGCATTGGTTGTAATGTGCTCATGGAGTAACCACCCACACCACTGAACTTGAATTTGACTTGCTATCTATACTTTAACCACTTCCCATCTGGGCCATTTGCTCCCTTCCTGACCAGGCCTAATTTTGCAAAACTGACATATCTCACTTTATGAGGGAATAACTTTGGAACGCCTTTATTTATCCAAGTCATTCAGAGATTGTTTTCTCGTGACACATTGTACTTCACGATAGTCATAAATTTGAGTCAAAATATTTCACCTTTATTTATGAAAAAATCCCAAATTTACCCAAAAATTTGAAAAATTTGCAATTTTCAAAATTTCTATTTCTCTGCTTTTAAAACAGAAAGTGATACCTCATAAAATATTTATTAATTAACATTCCCCATATGTCGACTTTATGTTGGCATCATTTTGGAAATGTCATTTTATTTTTTTAGGACGTTAGAAGGCTTAGAAGTTTAGAAGCAATTCTTCAAATTTTTAAGAAAATTGCCAAAACCCACTTTTTAAGGACCAGTTCAGGTCTGAAGTCACTTTGTGGGGCTTACATAGTGGATACCCCCATAAATGACCCCATTGTAGTCAAAAGGTAAGGGATGTAAAGCCCACACAAACATGGGCATACACACCCGGTCTGCAGGTGGAAGCCTGACAAGTAAGTAAAAAATCCAGATGGAAAGAAACCGGGGTGTGAAAAACTGAATAAGACTCACCAGAAAACAGACCAGGAGGGGACCAACTAGGGGTAGCGCCATCCTGGTTGCTCCCCTCCTGGTCTGTTTTCTGGTGAGTCTTATTCAGTTTTTCACACCCCGGTTTCTTTCCATCTGGATTTTTTACTTACTTGTCAGGCTTCCACCTGCAGACCGGGTGTGTATGCCCATGTTTGTGTGGGCTTTACATCCCTTACCTTTTGACTCACCGTTTCCATCCATACTCCTTATCTGCAGTTTATTTATTTTTCTATTATATATATTCTTCCCGCTGATAGTATGTACCATTATATTGACCGGAGTGCACCTCCCAGGGTGGTGCCGTTTTTTTTCTCTCCCTGCTAATTTTTCTGTTCCCTTCCCTACTGCATTGTTTTATGTAACTTTGATGTCCTTTTATGTCTTAATAAAGTATTTTTTACATTTACCATCCGGCTGTCTGAGCTCCATTTTCTCTTTTGTTCTGATATTGTGCTCGGGAGCTTTAGCTGAGTTATTTCTTTAGGGGTGTTATAGTGGGTATATTGGGTGAGCACTGGCTCTTCCCTGATTCTCCTTTCCCCTCTCTTTGGCGCCCCTAGGGTCGTCCCCCTCCCTTTCCACTTTATGGGGCAAGGTGACCAAAAAATTGGTTGTTTTAGCACAGTTTCTATTTATTTATTTTTAAGCGTTCACCTGAGGGGTTCAGTCAAGTGACATTTTTATAGAGCAGATTGTTACGGACGTGGCGATACCTAATATGTATACTTTTTCTCATTTATTAAAGTTTTACGCAATAATAGCATTTTTGAAACAAAAAAATTATGTGTCCATGTTCTGAGAGCTATAGTTTTTTTATTTTTTGAGAGATTTTCTTATGTAGGGGCTCATTTTTTGTGGGATGAGGTGACTGTTTTATTGGTATCATTTTGTGGGACATACGCGTTTTTGATCACTTGGTGTTGCACCTTTTGTGATGTAAGGTGACAAAAATTGCTTGTTTTGACACAGTTTTTTTTTTTTTTTTTACGGTGTTCATCTGAGGGGTTAGCTCATGTGATATTTTTATAGAGCTGTTTTTTACGGATGCGGCAATACCTAATATGTATACTTTTTTTTATTTGTTTCACTCTAACACAATAATAGCATTTTTGAAACAAAAAAAATGATGTTTTAGTGTCTCCATGTTCTAAGAGCTATAGTTTTTTTTATTTTTTGAGAGATTTTCTTATGTAGGGGGTCATTTTTTGCGGGATGAGGTGATGGTTTTATTGGTACCATTTTGTGGGACATACGCGTTCTTGATCACTTGGTGTTGCACCTTTTGTGATGTAAGGTGACAAAAATTGCTTGTTTTGACACAGTTATTTATTTATTTTTTACGGTGTTCACCCGAGGGGTTAGGTCATGTGATATTTTTATAGAGCTGGTTTTTACAGACGCGGCAATACCAAATATGTCTATTTTATTTTATTTTTTCAATTTTTTACATTTTTTTTTATTCCTTACTTGGGGACTTTTTTTTTTTACATGTGAAACTTTTTTTTATTTTATTTTTTCAACCCTTTATTTATTTTTTTATTTTACACTTTTCGCCCCCCATAAGGTCAAACAAGACCTCTGGGGGACATTTACTTGACTTTTTCTTTTTTTTTTTCACTGTTGATTTCTCCTGTAACTGGGGCTGACATAGTAGCCCCAGTTACAGGAAAAATACACCCCCCAGAGAGGCTGTACAGCGCAATTCAGCGCTGTACAGCCTCAGTGCAGGGCTGATTGAGGTCTGTGATAGACCTCACACAGCTCCTGCACTCTCCGGTCCCGGCAGTCACATGACCGCCGGGCCGGAACAGGAAGCGCATAGCGCTTCCTGCTCTGCATACACAGCGCTCGGTGAGCGCTGTGTATGCAGTGATCTAGAAGGCAGGGACACCTGGGCACTGTTCCTGCCTTCTCTCTGGGTTGCCCTGCTGTCACTGACAGCCGGCAACCCGATCAGCAGCTGCACGATTAGCGTGCAGCTGCAGTTTCTGAACGGACGTTTTAAAACGTCCATTCAGAAATTGAGATCCACCCATAGGACGTTTATATCCTATGGGCGGACGGAAAGTGGTTAAGGTTATCAGTAATTGCAGGCTTTCTCTTTGCTTCTTTACTGTCTTGATTATCTGCCATGGATGCCTTTGTTTCAGCCTTGGGTCTACTCTGTGAAGACCCAGAGTTGCCACTGCTAAGATAAAGCTTCCCGTACTTTAGATACTTGTTCAACCAAAAGGTATTTATCATTAGTGATTGACGAACATTAGCCGGGACGATTCACATTCAAATGTTAGCAAACCGCAAGTTCGCGGCGGGCCCCATTTACTTTAATGGCAGACGAACCTGAAAACCTTTAGGTCATATTTTCAGCCACCAAATACTTACAAGAAGTGCACAAATCATCCCACAACATGGACACTGACATGCCAGAGGGGGATCAATGGCAAAAATTCCCCCAAAAATATGTATTTTAATCAGGGGTCGTTTTTATGCGTCTTAAAGGGAAATTCTCAGAAATGTGCCCTGCTGGAGTCTAGAAAAATTGTATTTTAAGCCACGAGAGTATGGTCCTTAAAAATTAGGTATTCACCTGGCATAAACTGTATGTTTAAAAGAAATTGGATTAAAAACATGGCTAACGAAATTCACCCTCTTGAAAAAAAAACTAATGATAATTGTTGAAATTCGATAACACGTGGTCATCACAGGTGTTGAATTCCTCCGAGGTCCCAAACATTAGGCATTCACAAGACAGAAAAGGCCTTTTATGCCGCTGTATTAACCTAAGACAGGGACCATTATTTGTTCTGGGTGGTGGCCGATATTTGTGGGCTATTCATGAGGAAACATGAGGGGACCAAGGGGGTAAAACGTAACATTTAATAATATTGTTTAAAATGCGCTAGTACATGGGTGGAATCCTCAATGTCAGACAATAAAACAGCCCAGAATGGGCCTAAACGAACATACACTGAATGGTGCCAATATATAATAAGTAAGGAACGCTCTCACCCATCAATGGCTGTGCAGGTTGGTGGTCGAACCTCTTTCAGTGAGGTGGGCTTCAAAGTGATGGATTCCCCAGTTTGATTGAATGAAAAATCCAGTGGACTGTAGTACCATTCAGGAAAGAATACCAATGATAAACTTCAGCATAGATAGGATTCGGGAGAGTAAGTCCCTATTTCTCATCCGATGCCAAGAATTGCTGCGCATCGGTAAGGTCTGGAAATTGATGGGAACATAATTCCTCTGAGAGGAGAGGCTATGGTGGTGGTGATGGTGGTGGTGTCTTTGGGGGTGCACCCAGCAGAGAGTAAGGAGGGTGCCGATACAGAGGATGAGGAGGGTGTATCTCAGCAGAATCGCACACAAATGCTGCACAATACAAATGCACTATATATAAATTATTTTCTAGGTATATCACACCCCTGCCTCAATCAGATTTTTGGGGGGGCAACTGTTATATTACACCAGTTGCAATTAGTTGTTCCAATGGCGTTTGTCCCTCTGTATAGCTGTGGTATCTCAGCAGAACCATACACAAATGCTGCACTATATAGAAATTATATTATAGGTATATCGCACCCCTGCCTCTATCAGATTTTTTGAGGGGCAACTGGTATATCACACCAGTTGCAATTAGTTGTTCCAGTGGCGTTTGTCTGTCTGTATAGCTGCGGTATCTCAGCAGAACCGCACACAAATGCTGCACAATACACTATATAGAAATTATATTCTAGGTATATCGCACTCCTGCCTCAATCAGATTTTTTTTGGGGGCAACTGTTATATCACACTAGTTGCAATTAATTGTTCCAATGGTGTTTGTCCCTCTGTATATCTGCGGTATCTCAGCAGAACCGCACACAACTGCTGCACAATACAAATGCACTATATAGAAATTATATTATAGGTATATCTCACCCCTGCCTCAATCAGATTTTTTTTTTTTTTGGGGGGGGGGGGCAACTGGTATATCACACCAGTTGCAATTAGTTGTTCCAATAGCGTTTGTCCCTTTGTATAGCTGCAGTATCACAGCAGAACCGCACACAACTGCTGCACAATACAAATGCATTATAATATACTTTCTATGTTAGAAAGTATATTATAAGTATATTACACCCCTCAGTATGTCACACCTATTGATAGCACACCTATACTAGTTCTTAAAAGGACTTTTGTGGCCCTATTAGCTAGTGTTTGGTGTCTCTATACTCTCTAACAGTCTGTCCCTGCTCCACACAGCAACCTCTCCCTACACTGGCAAAAAACTGAATGTAAAATGGCGGCCAGATCGGGTTTATTATAGGGTAGGTGATGTGTCTGTGGCAAATCCAGCCACATTGAGAACTGTTGGACTGTATCCGTGACAATCCCTGTGACTATGGGCCCTGGGCGATTTGGCCCTTTAAATACAGAACTTGGGCATATTGCATGTTATTTCCCTGTTTCTGGGCTTAATGGTTTCATTTGTACCATGCTGAGTGTCTGTTTCTATTGTCCCATTGTGTAGTAGCTTTTCAGTTTAGGAGATAATGGGGGAGATACAGTGATTGATTCAATTATCTCCTAGACAGAGGGGAGGAATATGTGTGGGTTGTAACTACAATGTTATCGGGTAATGTATGATAATGTGTGTGTCCCTCTCCTTCAAGGGAGCATGTAATAAAAAGGGCTTCAAGTTAGCAGCCAAGTAGTTCACCTCCAAGCTATGTGTCGTCTAGTTCTTGGAGGGATGGGATTTATACACGCTACCTGCATTTCATTCTGATGGTTCCTGTCTACCAGCGGAGATACTGCACTTCACCCTGCCTCTCCGCTACAGTGTCCATGTGCTGAAACGTCCCAATTGGCTGTCCTGTGCCACCTAACTGATGTGTCATTGGTAAAAGTTCTGCACAATGCAAAGAATATGGTGCCGGCGGACATCGCCATATGTTCGCCTATTTGGCGAACCGCGAACGAACAAAGTTCGCCGTGAAACGAACGCCGGGTGAACCGCAAGGCCATCTCTATTTACCATAACTTCCCCATATACAAACAAATAGTTTTTATGTGTGAATGTAATGATGATATTTGTGATTACAATATTAGAATGAAAGGATGTTTTTTTAGGAAAACCGTACAATTACTAGCATTTTCTAGAACCCTGTTGGGCCTCCTCTAGCCTGGATACAAGAGGAAATACAGTGGAGCATGGAGGCATGCAGGTTCTTTATGGTTTCCTGTGGAACATTTGCCTACATATGTTGCAGCTGGGCCTGTAGATCCTGCACACTAGTAATCTGCTAAAAAGCTTGATTGGCGATAAATCTGGTGACCAGGCAGGCCAAGAATGTGTTGTAATCTAGTGGAGAAATTCTTCGGAACTTCTTGCTGTATGTGAGTAAGCATTATCCTGCTGAAAAATGCCAGTTTAAAGCCCTGCCAGGAGAGGCAATACATGTGGCTGTTAGTGTCCCTTGTATCACTACTAGGGGTGACCGACTGTCATATACAATGGCTCCCCAGATCATTACATCAGCAGTTGGGGACGTGTGTCACTCTACAACAAATGCAGAACTGAAGAAAGGCGTCCATACTCAAACCCAACCATCATGGTATCCCAAACAGAATGCTAAAGATGATACGGTCCAGGTCTGTAGAAGTCTAAGTTTCTTGATTACAACACCAGTGCAATGGAAACTGACGGTGGCTGACTCAGTGCATATATTGGAAGCTGTGCATGTTTTTTTTACATGTTAAGGGTCCATTCACATGTCCGCATAGTGGGTCAGCATCCGTTCTGCAATTTTGCGGCACGGGTGCGGACCCATTCATTTTCAATGGGGCCGCAAAAAATGCACTTCCGTTCCGCAGCCCCGCAAAATAATAGAACATGTCCTATTCTTGTCCGCAGCCACAGACATGAAAAGGCATTTCCATCATAGTACCTGCCATGTGCAGTCCACAAAATGCGGAACAGACATGGCTGGTGTCCATGTTATGTGGATCCACAATTTGCGGACAGCAAAACAATTGCGGACGTGTGAACGAACCCTTAGTGTTTGCATGCACTTTAATGATATTCCCCTTCTGTCCAATAGAAGGTGTCATGAAAATAAATATTTGACAGCTATCACACTCAACTACAGGCGTGGGGCGGATGCATTTTGAAGCCATGGCCTTAAGTGCCTGGCTCTTGGAAAATTATTTTTTTCAATTAAACATTTATTTTGTAAAAGTACTAAAATATATTTTTAAAAAAACCTATACATGTTTGGTATTGCTGTATTTCATGTCGACCATGTGGTAGACACTAAAAAAGATACCCTAAAAATGGAGCCAGAGCTAATTAAAATTGAATTAATAACCTATTGGAACATTTATTAAGACCAGCATTTTGGATGCTGGTCTTAATAAAGCCCTATAGCTCGCGGTGGGTCGGCAAAGTTATGTAGAGGCGCCGTCCTCTTCATAACTTCGGCGAATCCTCTGCCTGTTCTAAATGTAAGACAGCCTCCTAGCTGTCTTACATTTAGACATTTTTCTACGTCTGAAACAGGTGTAGAAAATAGTAAATCAGGCGGACCTGCAGGCTCTTCCCCTCCCCACACCACGCCCACAATTTTAGACCTGGCGTGAGCAGGCCAAAGTCTCAGATATCTGTACCTGAAATATGCCTAATATAGGTGTATTTCAGTATAATAAATGACCCCCTATATGTGCACGAAAATAGTGCTGTTGAAAAATACAACTAACCCACACAAAAATTCACAATTTAGATATAACAAAAAACAGAAATGTTGCAGTATAAAATATACATATGTGGTTTCTTAACCCCTTCAGTACTGAGCCACTTTTCACTGTAAATCCCAGGCAGATTTTTGCAAATCTGACGTGTCACTTTATGTGGTAATAACTTTGGAATACTTTTACTTATCCAAGCCATTCTTGTTTTCTAGTGACACATTGTACTTCATGAGAGTGGTATATTTGAGTCAATATATTTCACCTTTATTTATAAAATAATCAAAGATTTACCAAAATTTGGAAAAAATCACAATTTTCTAAATTAAATTTTTTCTACTTTTAAAACAGATAGTAATTAGTAATTCCTTATAAAATAGTTATTAATCAACAGTCCCCATATGTTTGCATTATGTTGGCATCATTTTTAAAATGTAATTTTATTTTTTTAGGACGGCTTAAAAGGCTTAAAAGTTTAGAAGCCATTTTGAAACTTTCAACAAAATTTCCCAAACCATTTTTTAAGCACCAATTCAGTTATAAAGTTATTTTGAGGGCTTATGTAATGGAAATCACCCATAAATGACCCCATTTTAGAAACTACACCCTTAAAATTATTCAAAACTGATGTTATAAACTTTGTTAACCCTTCAGGTGTTCCACAAGAATTAAAGGAAAAGGGAGGTGAAATTTTAAAATTTCACTTATTTTGTAGATTTTTTATGTTAATACGTTTTTTATTGCAACACAGCAAAGGTTAATAGCAAAATAAACTTCAATATATATTACTCTGATTCTGCAGTTTACATAAATACCCCATATGTGGTGGTAAACTGCCCTATGGGCACGTGGTAGTGGTCAGAAGGAAAGGAAAGCCATATGGATTTTGGAGGCAGATTCTTCCAAGAAAATGTTGCTTTAGCCCCCAATTTTTCATTTTAACAAGGGGTAACATGAGAAAAAGCACCACATAATTTGTTACCCATTTCCTCCTGAATACAGCAACACCCCATATGTGGTGGTAAACTGCTTTGGGGGCACATGGCAGGACTTAGAACGGAAGGAGCGCCATATGGCTTTTGCAGAGCAGATTTTGATGGATTGGTTTACAGGTGCCACGGGTTTTTATTTTTTAAGAGATTGTCTTATGTGGGGGCTCATTTTTTGTGGGATGAGGTGATGATTCCATTGGTACCATTTAGGGGTACAAGGTAAAAAATTGGTGTTTTGGCATAGTAAAAAAAAACTTTACAGCATTCACCTGAGGGGGCATATAATATGATATTTTTAGAGGGCAGGTTGTTACAGACGTGGCAATACCTAATATGTCTATAATTTTTATTTTATTTAAGTTTTACACAGTGAAATCCTTTTTGAACAGAATAAAATCTTTGTGTTGCCATTTTTTGAGAGCCATTTTTTTATTTTTTGGGAAATTGTCTTAGATAGGGTCTCATTTTTTATGGCGTTCATCTGATGGGGTGGATCATATGAAATTTTATAGAGCCAGTCGATACGGACGCGGCGATACCTAATATGTCTACTTTTCTCTTTTTTTTACATTATTTGTAACTTTATTTTGGAAAAAGGACTCTTTTTTTTTTACTTGAAACTTAAAAAAAAAAAAAAATTTTATTACTTCTTTTTTCACTTTATTTTTTGTCCCACTCTGGGACTTCAACTTTTGGGGTCTGATTCCCTTTACAATGCATTACATTACTTCTGTATTGTAATGCATTGGCTGTAAGTGTATTACCAGTGTAATACACTCAGTTTCCTGCCTGTGAGATCCAGGGGGCTGGATCTCACAGGCTGACATGGATGGTAGCCACGATGCCTAAGGAAGGCATCAGGCTGCCGTCGAAGCCATCGGGTCCCCCGTCACAGCAGCGCGGGGACCCGATGGACATCCCGCACCCTGGCAGGATACCGCACATGCCACAGTCATCGCTGACCGTGGCAGTGCAAGGGTTAATGCGCCGGCATCAGTGTTTTAACCGATGCCCACGCATACAGAAGGGGTCCGGCTATCAGTGACTGCCAGACCCCTGCAGCTGATCGGGCGGGCACAGGAACTGTACGGTGCTGGGATTTGTGACTCTGTTTCCAGCGCTTTACATGTACAACGCTGGTATCCTACGGGTTAAAATGCCTAATTCTAATTTAGAATTTAATAATCAATATACAATTGGGGGAAATTGAGTTGAAAAGTTGCACATTTTTGTGCAAGGCACTTTTGCACAGAAATTGCTACTTTTATGCCACACTTCCCACTTTTCTAAAAAGTTAGAGGGGTGTGAGAGGAAGGTGGTGGGTAGTGTTGAGCGAAGCAAAGCATTCAAAGCTGAATTCAGTCCGATGTTTATGGTAATTAATCAGTTTTTCTTAAAATGACAGCTGGACGTGTTACATAGGGAAAGTAAGAAGCCCAGGAACGTAAGATCACCCATAAATGCTGTGCAGCCGGTCATCCCCTGTGATGTCACAGCCTTACATTTATTTATTCCTACATCAGCCATAAACTAAGATATGTAATTAAATACCAATAAGATGGAAGCCTTTATTATTCCACTCCTAGCGTGCCAACCAATACCATCTAGTCTGCACCCCTTAGGGGGGCCAGGTCTTAATGATGACCATCCTCATCTTTTGCTGGCTTTACCGCTTCCAAATCATTCTTCAAAGTCTCCATGTCCTAGAAAAGTCAGCAAGATGCAGATAGAGGAGGAGCTGTATGTTCCTAATGACATATTCCCATCAATATTAGATGATGTGGAAAAGGAGGAAAAGCAGATGGCAGAAGAAGGGCTCCCACCTGTAAGGCAGGAGAGTGCTGGGGTTTGGAGAAGTGGATATGCCAGAGCGTATTAATATTCTGTGTTTACTGTCAAATAACTTGCAGGAGATTGCAGGCCAGAACAGCAATAATAAGCATATTGTCCCCTCATCTAACCAGCTAAACCCCATACCAGCAACAGCCTCTGTGTAAAGGTACATTAAATATGCTGCGCGGCCATTAACAATAAAGAAGCACTGTACAGTGCAGTTTTCATTATTAAATGAAAGGCAGCTGCGGGGTGATTGGCCGTACCCTAAGGCAGAGTGGCCTGGGTATACCTGATTTGAAAGGATTTGTGAACAATTAATTCGTAACAAATCACATTTTTTGGCTAACTTTGGCAAAGTTGCCAAATCAAATTTTTCTAAACTCCCCTCGTCTCTAGTGGTAGGTTATGGGTGGAAAGGGAGAGGGTAGGGCCTGTGTGGCCCAATTGATTTTAGATAACCTTAAGGGAACCTGTCATGTGGATATTTGATTATAATCTAACTAATTATATACAATCATTAACTACTGAAAAGTACCTTAGATGTATTTACTTACTAGTGTGACAGATGGCTACCTCATAATATACACACAAAGATGCCGCATGCTAATGAGCTGATTTGAGTCCAGCGTGATGTCATTGAGTCCAGCGTATATTTAATTCAGAGCTATAGCCACTTCCCTGCCCACCTGCTGCTGATTCCTATGGAAAAAACTGTCAATCTGCAGCCGGTAGGCAGGGAGAGTCAGGAGCTCATAAATATTTATGACTCATCATTATCAGCTGGAGCTTTTCAATACAAGATGTTGGCAGATTGACTGGGTCAATTAAAGAAAGTGACCCAGCATTTTGCTAAGAGAATCAGTCACTTATTTATGTTGCCCTTAGTTAGGACACCATAAAACTGGTGACAGGTTCCCTTTAAACCTGAAATTGTCAACTCCTTGCTAGAGTAGATTTCAACATCTGGTGCATGGAGCTCCTGCAATGTGTCACAATTATTAAAGAGGTTATCCCATGACTAATGTAAAAAATATAAACCAGGCATCATCTAGTACATGATAATCTCTTTCTAAAAAAGCCAGAACCAGCCCTGTACCTCACATGGATCAAGAGATCTCCACATTTATTGCTCTGCTAGATTTATATCAAGCGAAAAGCTCAAGGGGAGTGTCTATGCTCTCCCTATAACAGCTCAGGAAGTAGTTGAAGGATAATACTGAGCATGTGCAGCCATCTAAGTGAGCAGGACAAAGAAATAAGAAAAAAAAAACAGCAGGTGGCGCTATACAGATACATTTTATTGAATAACTCAGTGGCTATGTTAAATTTTTAATTACATGCAATTACAAAAGTATTCAGAGCCAGGTGCTGGTTTGAAAACTGTAGACAATTATTTGTGGGACAATCCCTTTAAGAGGCATGCACTTATTAATAACTTTGGTGTCTCTTTAAAAGAAATGTGTCATCAGAAAATGACCAATTTCTTAAATCATGTTTTTATGTTTAATACACTTTTAAAGAATTTTTGATTATGTTATTTTTTGCACTGGCCACCCAGCCTAATAATAGGCGCCACTTCTTGGTCTGTACAGATCACTTTACTGCAGTTACCTGCTTATCTGTCATTCTAATCCTGCCTGTAATGATATCACCTCTGCGTGTAGATAAGACAGGATACACCATTCACAGTAAGTGATTGTCAAATCTTATCTACTCATTCATTGTACAATGACCTCTGCACAGGTCACAGAGAATGCCCAGAAAACTCTGTCAAGTCAATGTGGAAGTCAATGATGTCTCCTCCTGACCATTGTGTCTATGGGCCATGGGGCTGCAGCAAAGCAATTTTCTTAATGTTTTCTAAATGCTGTTAAGAACAGCTCAGGCAAAATGGCTGCCCCCATAATCAGGTTCAGGAAATATAATTAACAAATATGCAAAAAGAAACTAGAGATTAGAAAAAAGGATGTGTGCTATTATGTGGTTTTAACTGGCAAAAAAAAAAAAAAATTGGTGACAGATTTAATTTAACTGCCAAACTTTATATTAATACTGGAGTATGAAATGCTGGTCATAGTGAATTTCCCCTATTATGTATTGCTCAATCAATAAGCAACCATGCTATAGCTGGATGGACAATATGTAGTGGAGTTTGTCTTAAAACTTGCTTTTTTTCTAGGTCTGTTCTTATAAATTATTTTTGCATTCCTGTTCTATATTTTACCCTGAGCCAACATTAGCTCAGAGCATAACTAAAGGCCAGCATTATGTATGCATGGAGAAGCATGCAGCTAAGCCTCAAGAGCTATAAAAGGGGAAAATTAAGCAAGTGCTCATAAAACACTCAAAAATGCTCATCCATATAGATCGGATTTACATTTCATTAGCATGAGTGTGGAGTGAAACACAAGTTTGGGCTTGTTCACACTAGCATTTTATAACTGCAATCCATTAAGTGATATACATTTTTCAGTTGTTTTCGCCAAAGCATACTGAAAAACCTACTGCATGGAAATCCTGGTTTCATAAAAGTAGGTTAAAGTAATCAACACCTGAAGTGCTACATACACTGTGAATACTTGGTCCATTACAGTACATCAGCTTTTATCTGAACTGGCAAATAAAACCAATTTTCTCATAGGCAGTTTTAGTAGTTTTGTAGACGGAAAAGGTTCCAGAACACAGAAGGGGTGGCACTGCTTTCTTTACCTTTCTTCAAAAAAACTGGATCTCCAAGACTGGGTCTTCTCTACCACTCATGGTGGTGCTTTTGCCTCTAAGTCTTTTAAATGTGCAAAAAAGAACAAACAACTAGGCGGCACTCACCAAAAAGTGGATGTTCTTTATTCCAGATGCCATAAACATTCACTAATACAGACAAACAAACAGTGCAGTGAAGAAGCTCCTTTTGCACATTAGTGGTTTTGTAGTAGTTTCAGCGTTTTTGGCACAATCTCTTTAATGTACCTGTGAAAGAAAATTATTTAATAAAAATAAATGACTATGTTACAATTGTTTTAGTTAAAAGGATTCATTATTCTTTTAGTTTGAGACAAGAAACATTTCTAACTGTAATAAAAATGCAATATGTAATAAAGTGAAGTGAAATATAATTCAACGTAATTTCCATTTGTAAATTTTAAAGATGTAAGTCTTATTTTTCTTTGACTGTTTTTGCTAATTGCGTTCTTTCAAATCAGACTATTTCAAATTTATGTGTGAAAAAGCTTTTTGAACATGACAATACATTGAACTTTCATTATAATTTTAAATTTTGTATTTAGTTTAAAGACTTGAAAGATTAAAGGAAGAATGGCTGATTTGATTATTTTGTGTGCCTAATTCACAATAATATTGCATACTTCCTTAACCACTTTTTTTTACCAGGCGATGTTCTGGTTACATAGCTGTATGAGGGATAAGTTGCAATTTGTAATGGCTCCAAAACAGTTTTATGGGTTTTGTTTTTATAGTGTAAAACTGACCTGTTCTCTTCATTCTCATAGTCAGTACGATAATGATATTACATTTATATAGTTTTTCTTTTGTGTTAATACTGAAAAAAATAAAAAAAATTATACATGTAGTTATGTCTGCGGGGTTGTGTGAGGGCTCATTTGTTGTGATATAATCTGTAGTTTTTATTGATACTATTTTTGGGTATGTATGACTTCTTGATCACTTTTATTTAATTTATTTTTTGGGGGGTGAGTAAAGAGACCCCACTGCCAACGCATATAGCCATATGGCGGTAGGGAAGTGGTTTAAATGAACTTCAACACAAAATACAATGCAAACAACAAGCAGTATGTTCAAGAGCAGAGGGAGCATTGATAGTTTTGTAGGGAAAGATTCAGGAAGACTTTTAAATTATACATTTAATTCTCTACTCTTTATGAATTTAGCACCTTCTCCACGTACAACCATAAATAAATAAATGACATCTATCTATGTATACACACTTATACAGAGAAAGCTATCAATCCCTGATAACACCTCCTCCGTGTACAACTATGAGTGACTGACAGCTATCTATGTATACACACTTACACAGAGAATGTTATCAATCACTGATAACACCTCTCCATGTAAACTATCAGTGACTGACAGCTATCTCTGTATGCACACTTACACAGAAAATAGTATCAATCACTGATAACACCTCCCCCATGTGCAACTATCAGTGACTGACAGCTATCTATGTATACACACTTACACAGAGAATACTATTAATCACTGATAACAGCTCCCCCATGTGCAACTATCAGTGACTGACAGCTATCTATGTATACACACTTACACAGAGAATACTATTAATCACTGATAACAGCTCCCCCGTGTACAACTATCAGTGACTGACAGCTATCTATGTATACACAATTACACAGAGAATACTATCAATCACTGATAACAGCTCCCCTGTGTGCAACTATCAGTGACTGACAGCTATCTATGTATACACACTTACACAGTGAATGCTATAAATCACTGATAACACCTCCTCCGTGTAAAACTATCAATGACTGACAGTTATCTCTGTATACACACTTACACAGAGAATACTATCAATCACTGATAACACCTCCCATGTACAACTATAATTAACTGATGGCTATCTCTGTATACACACTTACACAGAAATCTCTATCAATCACTGATAACACCTCCCCTGTGTACAGCTATCAGTGACTGACAGCTATCTATGTATACACACAGACATAAAAAATGCTATCAATTACTGATAACACCTCCCTGTGTACAACTTTCAGTGACTGACAGCTATCTCTATATACACACTTACACAGAGAATGCTATCAATCACTTATAACACCTCCCCCTTGGACAGCTATCAGTGACTGACAGCTATTGCTGTATACACACTGGCACAGAGAATGCTATCAATCCCTGTTAAGATCTTCTATGTATACAACTGAAGTCAGAATCGCAGTGGCTGAGCCATGTGTGTATGGGGAATCCAGGAGGTAGTTGGGAGTGATAGCTCTTGGCCGAATAATTGTTTGGCTTACAGCTATTTAATGTGTATTGACACCTTAAGAGAACGGATCTACAATTCCCAGCATGTTCAGACTGTTATTATAAGGCATCAAGTGGACATTACATAGTGAGGGGTATAAAACATGAGAACCACAACTCCCAGCATGTCCAGACTGTTAAACATTACATGGAAAGGGGTATAAGAGTGGAGAACTACAACTCCCAGCATGTATAGACTGTTATTATGGGGCATCAATGGTCATTACATGAAGAGGGATATAAGAGACAACTACAATTCCCAGCATTTCTAGGATGTTATTATGGGCTATCAGAGGGTATTACAGAGAGTAAAAAGGAAATAACTACAACTTCTTCTATTTGACAACTTATAGAGAGAAATCACTAACCAGTCACATACACACAGTACAGGAGCTCCACCCACACAGTGACATTACTAAGGTCCTTACAGGTCCCTCACCACTTCTGTGCACTGCTGAGCTCAGTCTCAATGGGTAAATGGAGCAAACTGAAATGGTCTGGAGAGGAAAGAATAAGCTGAAAAGGCTGGGAGGTTTTGTGAGAATCTGGTTTCACAGCATCTGGCAGACTGTTAAAGTAAAAGCCCTGCCCCCTCGCTGAACCTCCTGTATGCCTGTTAGCTCTGCTCCTGCACAGAGTCCATCTTCAGCCAAAGATAGAGCTGGAGAGAGTGAGGAGACCCTTCAGGGACTGCAGGATATCTGTTTAATTGCTTTCTTTAGCAGCTTGCAGATGTCCATGAAGAAAGGGGTACAGACAAACTTTCCAGAGCAGGTTATGCTTTATTTTTCTTGCTTTTCAGGGTTTAGTGACCAGCAATAGGTCAGATTGCCAAAGAATCAGCATTCAGCATTGCTCCATTTGTGACCACCTGAACTCACAGCTAGACCAAAATAAAACTGCCGATACATATTAGATTAAAGTTGGCTAAACCCACCTATTTCAACAAGATCAGTCAACCATCTAATGTGCATGGTGGTCTCCTGACACCTACAACGGCAGACATTGGTGAAAAGAAGTGTTGAGGATGTTGAATTTCAATTTGCCAATCCTTTGTTCCCACAGAAGATATTCCTCTGCCTGTTAAAATTAAAATTACAAGAATACAGCAAAGGATAATAGTTATGATCCCCCAAGTTACAATCTTAAAGGAAACGTGTCACCACCAAATATTTTATCTGCCAGATAACTTGAAAGCATTCTAACTTGAAATGATAATTAGTTGAAAATGTTGTAATTTGTTTCAAAATCTCTAAAGTCTCAACCCAAATTAAGAAAAATGATGATTAAAGAAAATCAAAGGGGTTGTTTACTTGTTATTATTGATGACCTATCATCAGGGAGCCAAGACTTCTGGGTTTTTGCGCCTCCAGAGGCTGGGGTCACATTTGACCACGACATCTGAAGGGTTCAAAGTCTGCGATCTCCTTCCTCATCTTCTCCATTCGGACATGCCATGATGACTTCTCATCTCTCCAGTTTGTCCCACAGGCATCTTAGTTTCGTGTCTTTTTCCATCATCCTCCCCAACTAGTGCCTTTATCTTCCTTCTACCCCCAATAATCTGCCCACTGTGCTCCTCAATGTCCCCAAATACTATAATGCAGAAATAACAGTTCTATACAGATAGTCCCTCTGACATAATACTAGCAAACCCAAAAGCCCTACCAATAATTATATTTCTCTCTGATAGTGCCCTCATTATTAGGGATGAGCAGACCCTTGGATGGAATGTTTGGGTTTTTCAGGTCAAAGTTCGGGTTCGGGACCCGAACTTGAACCCGAACCCCATTGAAGTCAATGGGGACCCGAACTTTGGTGCACTAAAATGGCTGTAAAATAGTCATAGTAAGTGCTAGAGGGCTGCAAAAGGAAGTAAAATGGGGGGTAAGAGCAGGACAATTGCCATGAAAAACAAATGTGGATAGGGAAATGACTTAAAATTGCATAGAATATAAAAAAATAATAATATTGAACTAGGAGGTGGAGGTCAAAGTGGAGTAGGAGGTTGAGGAGGCGGTAGACGTGGCAGTGTAGGTGGAAGCGGCGGTGGAGGAGGAGGAGATAGCCAAGACTGTTTTTTTCCCCCTTAATTTCCTTTATTTATTTTTAATTTGGGAATGCCTCAAAACATTGGGAAATGGAAAAGAGAACGCAAAGAGCAAGTGCGCTGGAGTATAACAATGGCCTGGTGCGGCCGTATACTTCATATTCAGCACACGATACAGACAAGTACTGTGCGATCCATGCCTGGTTCATCTTAATGAATGTGAGCTTTTCCACATTGACTGTTGACAGGCGGCTGCCTGTGATCACCCCCCTGCCGTGCTAAACACACGTTCGGACAATACACTGGCCGCAGAGCAGGCCAGCACCTCCAAGGCGTAAAGGGCAAGCTCAATCCATGTGCCAATTTGGAGACCCAAAAGTTGAATGGGGCAGTCAGTACGTGTAGGTATGTTAACAAGTACTGTTCCACCATGTTGCTTAAATGCTGCCTCCTGCTAATATCTCCCTTCCCAGGCATCCCACCCTTAAACAAAGACCATGACCACACACACAAATATATATCCGGATTGCACCTGCGATGGCCGGGCGATTCATAATTTCTTATAAAATGTAGGTGCCAACATGTCTGGGAGGTATCATTGATCCTGACAAGGGCTGATACCTCCTGCTGGGGGTTTTCCTGCAGGATCCGTGCTGTCTGACTGGAGGTGTGAAATGTAATCTGGCTGCGGCTTTGAAGCAGGGCCCCCCTGTGGAGCTTGATTTCCTCTGCCATCTTTCAACAAATGGTAGGTGTGAGGACAGGGCTGACAGTAAATATTAATCCATATTCCTCACACTAACTCTCTCTTCTGAGATGCTAGTGATGACCCAGCTGTATTGGTGACTTTTTCCCCCTCCTTCTCCCTCTCCAGCGTGCGCTTGTACTTGCGCATCTTCCGAACATGCTCCAGTGACGGAATCCAGCAGGGTGGCCACCCAGTAATCAGCACTGGTTAGAATGTGGGCAACTCGGCAGTTGTTGCGCAGGCACTGCAGCATGTAGTCGCTCATGTGTTCCAGGCTGCCCAGAGGCAACGACAAGCTATCCTCTGTGGGAGGTGTATCGTCTGTGTCCTCTGTATCCCCCCAGCCATGCTCCAGTGATGCCCATGAGCTACTTTGGGTGCCACCCTGCAGTGAACACGGTTCCTCCTCCTCCTCCTACTCCTCCAGAACTGTGTCCTGGCTGGACAGTTGTGTACCTGGCCTCTGTTGGTTCAGGTACCCACCCTCCGGGTCACTTGTGAATGACTGGCCTGATAAATGATCCCACTACCTCCTTCTCTTCCTCCTGTGCCGCATCCTCTTCTATCATTGCCCAAAGTGTTTTTCAAGGAGACATAGAAGTGGGATAGTAACGCTGAGGACTGTGTCATCGGCACTGGCCATGTTGGTGGAGTACACGAAACAGCGCAACACGGCACAAACGGCCCGCATGGAGGCCCACTTGGTGTTTAGTCGTGCTGTTCCACAGAGCGACTCACCCGTGCGTGCTGCAGCTGAAACTCCACTATCGCCTGCTGCTGCTCGCACAGTCTCTCTAGCATGTGCCAGGTGGAGTTCCACCTTGTGGGTACATCGCATATGAGGCAGTGAGCGGGAAGGCTGAAACTGCGCACAGATGGCCAGCACTTTCTGCAGCAGCTCTGACATATCGGCACCAAATTCAGCACATGTGCCAGACAAGGGATGTGTGTCAAACCGACTAGGCCCAGAGCTGCTACGAGATTTCACCCGTTATCGCACACCACCAGTCCAGGCTTGAGGCTCAGTGGCACCAACCACTCATCGGTCTGTTGTTCCATGCCCGTCCACAGCCCCTGCGTGGTGTGTGGTTTTTCCCCCAAACAGATGAGTTTCAAAACAGCCTGCTGTCATTTCCTCCTGGCTGTGCTGAAGTTGGTGGTGCAGATGTTACGCTTTCAGGATAAGGAGGTGGTAGAGGAGGAAGCGGAGTAGGAGGCAACGAGAAAAGTGCTGCAATCCTCGGTGGCGGAAGGACATGCGCCAAACTGCTATCCGCCTCAGGCCTAGCCGCCACTGCATTTACCCAGTGTGCAGTTAGGGAGATATAATGCCCCTGCCCATGTTTACTGGTCCACGTATCGGTGGATATGTGGACCTTGTCACAGATGGTGTTGCGCAGTGCACACCTGATTTTGTCCGCCACTTGGTTGTGCAAGGCAGGGATGGCTCGCCTGGAAAAGTAGTGGCAGCTACTTAAAAACCTGTTGATTGGCTGCCCTGCAGCCTTTCAACAAGCATTATTATTATTATTAACACCAAACTCAAACCCAAAGTTTTGCTGCAAAGTTTGGGTTCGGGTCCAGGTTCGCTCAACACTACTAATTATTAACAGTGCCCCTAATAATGCAATGCTCCCCTAGAGTGCCCCCATTAGTAGCATTAGCCTCCATATTGTGTCCAATAATAATGCCCACCATAGTACCCACGATAGTAATAATGCCCCCATAATAGGAGTAGTTATGCCCTCGATAGTGTCCATGGTAGATATCATGATCCCCTATAGTGGCCCAGTAGTTATAATGCCCCCTTATAGTGCTCACAAAAGTTATAATGACCCCCTATAGTGTTCCCAGTATTTATTATATCCCTATAGTGCCTCCAGTAGTTATAGTACCTCAAAAGTGCCCCTAATTGTTATAATCCAACTTTAGTGCCTCCAGTACTAATAATTTACCATATAGTGGCTCAATGCATATAATCCCCAATAGTACTCCTAATAGTTATAAGGCTGCCATTGTGCCCCTACTGCTTATAATGTCCCCTGTAGTGGCTCAGTGCTTATAACTCCCCTCCTAGAGCTCCTAATAGTTATTAATACCCCAATAGTGCTCTCAGTAATTATATATAGTGCCCTGTTGTGGCTAATTACCGATAATCCCCCATCTCATAGTACTCCTAAAAGTTATCAATGTCCCCATAGTGCCCCTAGTACTTATAATGTCCCCAATAGTTGCCCAGTACTTATAATTACCTATAGTGTCCATAAGAGGTATAATGCCCCCAGTAATTATAATGCCTCCTATAGTGGCCAAATCCCTATAATCCCCACCACCACCACACTTCTCGCTACAAATAAAAAAATAAAAAAAAATAAATCAAATACTCACCTGAGTTCCACCAAAAGCCACTTCCAGCCTCTTGAGTGCAGGCGGTCGCGATGACATATTCACTTTGTGACCACCTGCGCCGATTTTAATGCCTCTTAGGCTTCAGATCTTGTGGCCTGTAGCCTATGAGGGTACCTGTCACAGTCTTCAACTATATTGCCATCCTCGGGAATGTGATACGGTTGTCTGCGACTGACAAGGTGCTCAGTATTGCAGTCATCAACTGATAGTAGTGCAGAACACCCGATTGGGATTCAGTCTGCACACGATTCTGAGATCCTGCTGCAATTTTAACAATCGGATGGGGAGAATTGTACAGAATTGGCTGAATCCCACTTGTGTGTGAGCTCCTATTGTATACTGACACCATTTTGTTTTACTCTCACATTTTTGCTTGATTTCCTTTTTTATGCTTACATATATAGCTTCTACATTTTTCACACTATGCTTCACACCAATATGTATTGTTCTTCCAACCCAGCAACCAGACAGAGTCATTGTGAAATGACTTATTATTATTTCCTCTATGAAGCAAACTATGGCAAATAAATAAAAGGAGCAGACATTTGTCATAGACGTTTGGCCCCCGACTGGCTTGATAATTATTAGGATTTCATTACCGTTGATATATTGAACACAGCTGTAAGAATATAAAGCTTTTCAGATTACCCAGGCAGTAAACATGAAGCCAACAAAAGCTCCTGGCGTGGACACCTGCTGCACATCACAGATCAACGTGTCAGGTACAGAACAGCTGTAGGGTGTGAATCTGCAGACTTGCTCAGGCTAAGGTTACTGATGACCTCATGGTTGGTCACTAGAAGAGCACCATATATTTCTGTTAATTTACAGCTTTCCAACCAGTCAAGAGATTGGTGTGACAATCACACATGTTCTTTTTCGGCGTAATTGCATGTTGTGACTGCACTTCTTGTTACAGGAAAAAGTCTTTAAAATATAATGACACTGGCATCAGCATCAGCAGACCTATACTTAAGTTTGGAAAAACACAGCAGAGCAAACAAAGGGCAGAAACTCAGGCACAGCATACACTATTCAGAGGGTTTATTAATACTGAAGCATAGCTGATAGCCCAGCAGGGTTTAACCAATTATTACAATCAGAATTTATTTGGAAATGAGTTTATCATACTTTCACATTCAGCCAAATAACCATGAAGGCCACCATGATAGGACAGGGTTGACCACTAAAGTACAAAGCCGTGCATGTCCCTATCATATTATACAACAGATGCATGCGACTAAAGTAGACATTGATTTACAGTATATAATTAATATTCACATTTTCGGTTGTTGGTTCATTCCCTGTGTCAAAGAAGACAGCCAATCATTAGATAAAAAGAAGCCATAAAAGTGCTATGTTTGGTTAAAACCCATTTACAAGGACTGACTCAACAGGCAAGTATCGGCAATGAGCTTTTTGTTCTCCATAATTGAATTGCCTGCTCGCTAGAGGTGGTGAGAGCTGCATTTACATGCAACAGTCATCTTTCTTTTTATGAGGACAAACAGTAATTTTATTACATGACACGGAGGCTCATATTGCTATCTCTTTCTTTACTTAAAATCATATAGCAGCAAAGAACAAATGTTTCAATCAAAATGAAACCATGGCAACCAACCCCTCCCCACTGTGCCAGTATAACAGACCTGGACCCTGTCAACTCCTCCTCTTTATTTGCTGCTCTTCTCGCAGATAAGTACAGTTTGTCCTTCTCATATCTGTGGGCAGAGTTTTATTGTGTTTTAGATCATTGTACCGAGTATAATTGTTTTAGGTACTGATTTAATTGTATTGTGGGTTACATTCTGTGTTCACCCCTCTCTGTTGGGTCTTAGGTGTTTTATTTTCCCCGGTTTCCGCCCGTTTTTTCCCCTTCCTTTATCTCC
Organism: Bufo gargarizans; assembly: GCF_014858855.1. Taxonomy (NCBI): domain Eukaryota; kingdom Metazoa; phylum Chordata; class Amphibia; order Anura; family Bufonidae; genus Bufo; species Bufo gargarizans. Next base: position 320,440,158 of record NC_058081.1, read on the forward strand.
CAGCAGGCTTATTTTAGCTCCCCCCCCCCCCTGTCGGCCATTTCGCCGCTTGTGGGTGTTTTTTCTTCACTCACCTTCTCTCAGTTCTTCTCCGTCCTTCTCCTCTTCTGGCGGCCGAGATCTTGCGGGATTTCGGCCGCCATTTTCTCCTCCGGCTGCTCGCGCGCTTTCTACAGGCGGTGTTTCCTCTGCATTGGGGGGTCGAGATATTCATTAATCTCACTAGCTTCTCTGTTAGGGCTCTTCCAGTCAATACTAGCCCTGTTCATTATCATGTCTAAGGACAATATGCGTGGGGGTGAGCCTACCCCTGAGTTAATGGAGGCACCTTCTAATGCCCAGGAGTCTGGGACCATGTCTATTGATGCCCAGACATCAGCTATACAGCGCTCAGTAGCTGCAGCAATCCAAGCTGCTATGGGGTCTATGTCCTCAGCCATATCCAATTCTATTTCTGAGGCCCTTATGGCTGGCCCTTCCTCCTCCAAACCTTCCGGGTCTAAGCCTTCTGAAAATATATTATCTGCCTCCAGAACCGTTATGACTGGTGGAGTTGTAGCCACCCAAGATGGCGCGCACCGTTCGCACAAAAGAGCCTATGCCCGCCAGGCAGAAAAGGCGAGGCGATGGAAATGCGCCAGAGCGCAGCATAATAGTGTTTCGGGTTCTGATTTCGAGATGAGGAGGCTCAGTATCGTTCTATTGATTTTGTGGACTTGGAGGAGGACGATCCTTTGGATTCGGACCTTCCAGGTCCGTCCTCCGGATCAGTCGTGCCACTATCTGCATCCTGTGAGGTTCCTTTGGAATCCTCTGCGATTTTGGATCCTGCTGGGGATCCCCTCTTTGACCCCGATGCACTGCATCATCCTAGGTCTGCAGAGTGGCTTCCGTCCGCAAATGTTGCAAAATACCTGGAAGCCCGGGTGCGCCAACCCCTTTCTAAGGAGGCGCGTAATAAGATGAAGGCTGAGTGCCCCAGACCGATTATCCCCAACAAGGTCTGTGAGACGCCTATAGTTGACCCGAAAATGTGTCAATTTCTGGCTAAATCGGGCTGGAACCCAAAAAAGGGCCTTGAGTCGGCCTTGAAGTCCTGTCAGGACAAGCTTTTGGACTTATTAGGTCCACTGACAATTTTTTTTGAATTGGCTGAGTCAGCCAGAACCCAGAATACGCTGGTGGATCCGGAGGAGCTCCGGGGATGGGTTCAACGTGCCGTGTGTATCACGGGCAACGTGAATACTTCAATCTCTATTGAGAGGCGAAAGGCAATCCTTTTTAAAGTCGAGCCCAAGCTCTCTAATTTGGCCCTGACGGAAGCAGGTAAAGAGGCCCAGGGCTTACTATTTGGGGATTCCTTCATTAAGGACCTGTCACGATTTGTGGGAGCCTTCACTGCCTTGGACAAGGCTCAGACCTTGATGAAACGGGTCTTCCAGAATCGGGTCTCTAGCAGGGCCGGCAGCTCTAGGGGCCGCCTGCCCGGCCGTTCTTCTTACCAGTCCCGTGGATCGGGTCGAGGCTCCTTTCCTTATCGTCCCTCCACCCAGGAGTTCCGGCAGCCACCCGCCTTCTTCCCCACCCGCGGATCTTCATGGCGTTCCCGTGGAGCCAGAGGTTCATCTTCCAGACGCCCTTTCAGTAAGTCCAGTAACAGCATCTTCTTTGGTTCCTTGGGTAGGGGGCAGGCTCCGGCTTTTTTCCCATGTTTGGTCTACCATCACCGCCGACCCATGGGTTCTTTCTACTGTGCGGGGGTTTCATATAGATCTGATATGTCCGCTGGTCCAGATCCCCCCACCACATCCGGTAGTTCTCCCATCCTCCTCGCGCCTACTGTTACACCAGGAATTGACAGCACTATGTCAAAAGGGCGCCATAGAGCGAGCCCCTTCATCCTCAGAAGGTATCATAAGCAGTATGTTCCTAGTGGCCAAAAAAGGAGGCCAGATGCGGCCCGTAATCAACCTCCGGGCTCTAAACGCCTTCGTGCAGTACCGGCACTGCAAGATGGAGGGCATCCACCTCCTCAGGGATTTGCTACTCCAAGGGGACTGGATGGTCAAACTAGACCTGAAGGATGCCTACCTGACAGTTCCGGTGGCCGAATAATCCAGGGATCTTCTTCGTTTCCTCTGGGACTCGGAGGTGTGGAGGTTCACATGCCTGCCTTTCGGACTCTCTTCGGCCCCTTGGTGCCTCACCAAGCTTCTGCGGCCGGTCGTTTCTTGTCTCCAGAGTCGAGGAATTCGCCTGATTATTTATCTGGACGATATCCTCATCATGGCCCAGAAACCTTCCGTTCTCCTTACGCACCTTCAGTGGTCCATGGACCTCTTGTCGCAGTTGGGGTTTCTTCTAAATCGGGAGAAGTCGTCTCTTATCCCGGCCCAGTCCATAGAATTCTTGGGCTTCACTATCAATTCGTCCACGGAGACCCTCAGTCTCCCATCCTCCAAAGTGCGGGCCATCCGCAAGGAGCTTCTTCACACCCTCTCTCTTTCGCAGGTTTCCCTTTGTCACCTGGCTCGTTTCATAGGCCTCCTCTCTTCGTCCATCCAGGCGGTGTTTCCTGCTCCCCTACATTATCTGGGCATGCAGCGGCTCAAGATTGCCCACCTCCAGTCGGGAGCATCTTATGCGGATTTAATCACCTTGGACGAGGACACCAGAGACGAGTTGACGTGGTGGATCCACAACTTGGAGGTGTGGAACAGGAGGGCGATATTTGGCTCCCGTCCAGATATCACAATAGAGTCGGATGCCAGCCTTCTCGGATGGGGGGCTTACTGCAATGGGGTGACTACTGGAGGTCGTTGGTCGGAGGAATAGTCTGGTCTTCACATCAACGCCTTGGAGCTGCTGGAGAGTCTTTTGCTGTTCGCAGCTTTGCGAACGACCTGACCAGATCTTGCATCAGACTGCGGATGGACAACATCTCTGCAGTCCGGTATGTCAATGTCATGGGAGGCACGCATTCCATGACTTTATCCCGCTTAGCACGGGATATCTGGATGTTCTGTCTTGCCAGAGAGATTACTGTGTCGGCAGAATATTTACCGGGCCTCCACAATATCCATGCGGATTGGAGCTCGCGTTTTCTGTCGGACTCCAGCGATTGGAGATTAGACAGCACGGTCTTCTCGTCCATATCCTCTCGCTGGGGTCCTTTCTGTTTAGACCTCTTCGCGTCTCGCTTGAACACCCACCTTCCGCATTTTTACAGCTGGCACCCGGATCCGGACGTGGAGGCGGTAGATGCATTTCTACAGGATTGGTCCGGCCAAGTCTCTTATGCCTTCCCTCCTTTTGCGCTGATTCCTCAAGTTTTGACTCAAATCCGCCGTCAGGGCGCGGATCTCGCCCTTATAGTACCATTTTGGACCACCCAATCGTGGTTCCCTCAGCTTCTGGAGTGTCTGATCCTTTGCCCTCTACTTCTTCCGGTCTTCCCGGACCTCTTATTGGATCCATCGGGTCTGAGGCACCCTCTCGTCCTTGAAAGCCCCCTCCAGCTCCTGGCGTGCAGAATTTCAGGGAACCCTGGGACGTCGCTGGAATTTCGGAATCAGCTAGACGCCTATTGGACGAGGCATGGGCTCCAGGGACCAGACGGTCCTATCGGTCAGCCTGGAGAATTTGGGCTGATTGGTGCCTGGCTGGGCACCTGGATCCCGTTTCAGCTCCTGTAACTGATGTTCTCCAATTTCTTACATCCCTTTTTGAGGACGGTAAGGCTTACCGTACCATCAATTTGTACCGTTCCGCCATTTCTGCCTTTCACCAAGGCTTTGGGGGATGCCCGGCTGGTCAGCTGTCACGGCCATGGCCATGACCGTGACTCCTGAACCACATGCAGTTGTCAGCGGTTTAGTTTGGTTGTCAATCACAGGTGAGGGCTGTGGTATTTGCCTCACCTGTGGTTGCCGCTGGCAACGTTATGTATGTGGCAGCATAGCACTCTGAGCTGTATTGTGGCAGCTTGCTATGTTGTGCATGCGGTTGCACCTAGCAACCTTTCTGTTAGGTGTGTGTGTATGTGTGCACTAGGTTTTATGTTATTGTGTGCACTTCCCCTTTTAGTGGTGTTTTCCCTTCCCTGGTGATGGAAGGGTTAACTCCCTTTCTGTGTATGTGAGACACTGGGTGTGTCTGTGTGGACAGGTGGCCACTTAGGCCTATATAGCCTCTGTGTTAGGCATGGCTCAGGAGGTTACTTCAGCCATGCTTAGCTGGAGCAGCCTCCTGTGAATACCATCTTCCAGTAAGGGCCACCCTTCCGGTCATACTGTCACGGCTAAGGATGGGGAAAACCCTCAGCCGTGCGATGCTCAGAAATGTCCAGTCGCTACTCGGTCAGGGCAACAGAATTAGGGAGCAGGTCACCTCCTTTTGCGTCCCTAACGCTGACCCTGTCTCCTGTCCGTATGAGCCGACCCTGGTGGTAGGAGGGCTCATACCCTGGAACCTAATAGTCCCTGCAAGCCCTCAGGATGGCCCTGAACTAAGGAGCTGGGTAAGACAACCTACTCCTCCTAGGCACGGAGGAGCAGGAGTCTCACTGGCCAAGCAGCAAGAAAGAAGGGAAACATAAACAGAACTATGAACATGACAGGTGAACCAAAATAGTTCCACACAAACCTGCCACAGCCTTGCTGACTGGAACTCGTGCTCTGAAAACTCTGTCCACACAAACAAAGGTAAACAGCACACACATAAAGACACACAGGGACCAGGACATCCATAGCTGCAATAAAAACCCAAAGGTAACGGACATAAACTAAACATCAGGGGTTAGGGTTTTATGACCGGAAGGGTGGCCCTTACTGGAAGATGGTATTCACAGGAGGCTGCTCCAGCTAAGCATGGCTGAAGCAACCTCCTGAGCCATGCCAAACACAGACTATATAAGCCAGAGTGGCCACATGTCCACACAGACACACCCAGTGTCTCACATACACAGAAAGGGAGTTAACCCTTCCATCACCAGGGAAGGGAAAACAACACTAAAAGGGGAAGTGCACACAATAACATAAAACCTAGTGCACACATACACACACACCTAACAGAAAGGTTGCTAGGTGCAACCGCATGCACAACATAGCAAGCTGCCACAATACAGCTCAGAGTGCTATGCTGCCACATACATAACGTTGCCAGCAGCAACCACAAGTGAGGCAAATACCACAGCCCTCACCTGTGATTGACAACCAAACTAAACCGCTGACAACCGCATGCGGTTCAGGAGTCACGGTCATGGCCATGGCCGTGACATCAGCACCCTTTGGTTTGCCGGCTTCTCAGAGGATCCCGTCTTTCCCGTCCTCCGAGACCCCGTTTCTCCTTAACTTGGGATGTCTCCTCTATGCTGTCCCTGTTCTCCTCATGGCCATCTAATGCCGACCTTTCTCTTCGCCGGGTTTCGGTGAAGTTGGTTTCTTTGTTTTGCTTAATCTCCTGCAAGAGGCTGTCTGATGTCCATGCGTTGGATTATGACGCTCGCTCCTTCACTCCGGATGGGGTGGTGTTTAACATCACCCGGCGCACCAAGACTAATATCCGGTCCGTATCTTATCCGGTTTTCCCAGATTCTCCTGCTCTCTGTCCAGTGGCCTGCCTCTGGGAATATGAGGTACGCACTCTCCCTCATCGTTCCCCCTCTTGTCCCCAGCTTTTTCTGTCGTACCGACGCCCTTTCCGACCTGTCACCACGATCACGCTGGCTCGCTGGGTGAAGTGGGTTATGTCCTTGGCAGGCGTGGATACTACGATTTTCACCGCTCATTCCACTAGAGGGGCTTTGGCGACCTCCATGGCTGTGGCAGGTGGCCGTTTGGAGGACATTATGAGACTGGCGGATTGGTCACGGGTATCTACATTTCGTGATTTTATTTCCGGCCTACGGTTCATGTTTTTTCCTCTGTGGTAAGTCAGCTTTAAACTCGCAATATGAGCCTCCGTGTCATGTAATAAAATTGCATGATTTTCCTATTTGTGACGTAAAGTCAGGATTTTATTAAAGACACGGAGGCGAGTATTGCCCCTCCCTTTGCCCCCACCCTTTTATTGGGTTGTGATTATTGTGGATTTTGATTGATTTCATTTATGTATTATGTTTCTCGTTATTTACTTATGTACACTGCAAGACATTGCTGAAGATTGTTTTACTTTATTATTTGGACATTTTTTCTACCTTTGGTTTTGTTTTATTTCATAGGATGAATTTGCCGGGTTCCAGCTGCTAATTACGTTTGAGTTTCCGGTTACGTTCTTCGTTTGAAGACTCGTGTTGGTTTCGGTTCTACGGAGTGTTTGGTTTCACACTCGGAGTTACGGTGGACTATCATCATCAAAGAAAGAGGAGGAGTTGACAGGGTCCAGGACTGTTATACTGGCACAGTGGGGAGGGGTTGGTTGCCATGGTTTCATTTTGATTGAAACGTTTGTTCTTTGCTGCTATATGATTTTAAGTAAAGAAAGAGATAGCAATACTCGCCTCCGTGTCTTTAATAAAATCATGACTTTACGTCACAAGATAGGAAAATCATGCAATTGCTGCACTCACTCATACCCATAGAGAAATCTTGTTTCTGGGCAGCAGATCCCTGTTCGCACAGGATGTTCTGCTGCCCAGAAACAATGATTTGGGTGCTTGCGAGCGTTTTCTCATTCATCATGTGGTCAGCAGAAACTTTACACAGGCCATAGGGAATGAACATTTCTAGGAAAGCTCCTTCCCAATATTTGCTTCGATAATCATCCCGCCACCTGCACACAGGTGCAGGTGAATGCACATAATATCCGCTCAAATTGCAAAACCCTGCAATCCATCAGTGGTGGTCGTGCTTGCACACTATAGGAAAAAGCACCAGCCTATGTGCGCTACCGCGGACTTGGCCGCTAGAGATGCTGGCACTTTTTCCTATAGTGTGTAAGCACGGCCACCGCTGATGGGTTGCAGGGTGGTTGTAACCATGGAAATGAGCAGTGTATAATGTGATAGATAAATTAATCCAGCCAGCCAGGGAAACAATATGGACAATGACAATGCATTGGTAAGTGGCTTGCGTTAACTTTCTCTACATGGTAAATGCCACTTGCAGAAGTAACACAGACCCTTTAAAGGGGTATTCCCATCTTAATGATCACTGTTAAATTTGTTAATGATTTAACAGTGATCATTTTTATAAATATATTTAATTAACTAATTCCCACCCCTTAGAAGAAAATGAACATTTACTTACCTGACTCTTGTCTTCTGTCTCCCCTGGTTACGGCCACCGCTCTTCGGTGGCCGCGGCTGCGCAGACGACTTCTTCTCTTCTCCCCGCCGGCCGCGCGCAGTCCCGAAAGCGCACGCCGAGGCCGCGCATGCGCTATGGTGATTTCTTCCTGGCCAGTATAGTATACTTGCCAGGAAGAAGTCACCAGGGCGCATGCGCGGCAGCGTGCGCGTTCAGTCCAGTGCGTGGCCCGGCCAGGAGAAGACTTCAATCAAGATGGAGCCCACCCCCTGCCGAAACCAGGAAGTGGACAGCGCGGCGGGAGCAGGTAAGTATAAAACTGCGTGATGAGAATACCCCTTTAAGGTTTAAGACTTGTGAAAGTAAAGGTTGTTATTGTAAAAGGAGACACTTAGCAACATTAAAGGGGTTTTCCAAGATTTAGATATTGATGACCTATCCTCAGGACTCTCCAGTAAGTGCCACAACCTTATCACATCTAACCAAGCACAGCGCCGTCCATTGGATAGCAGCTTTGCTTGGTATTGTAGCTCAGCCCCATTCACTTGAATGGGACTGAGCTGCTCTTAGGCTAACGTGACCGATTAACATAACTTCACTGGTGTATCAGCAGGGGTGTCGGGAGTCAGACCCCCACTGATCTGGTATTGATGACTTATCATAAGGTCAGGTACTCACGAATATCTAAATCTTGTAAAACTGTGGTTATTAATTAAGCAAAACTTTTTTTTAAAGAAAATGTTGCGGATGTACATGGCTACATTTATACAGTCATAGAAAATAATGCACTATAATAATAGATGCAAGCATAACATATGGACTAAGCCCTCACTCTATTGATAAAATCCGAGACACTTGGTCAATACATTTTGATCAAAACACATCCAAACCCACCTACCAAGCGACAAGGTGGTCTCAGTTCAGGCGGGTCCTACGCTAAACCTGCCTATGCCGTTATGCATTTATGTTCAGGAGCACAGACCCCACACATAAAGGCTACATGCACACGACCGTTGTGTGTTTTGCGGTCCACAAATCTCGGATCCGCAAAACACGGATGGTAGCCGTGCACGTTCCGCAATTTGCGGAATGGCACAGACAGCCTTTAATATAACTGCCTATTCTTGTCCACAAAGCGCGGACAAGAATAGGACAGGTTATATTTTTTTTGCGGGGCCACGGAATAGAGCAATGGATGCGGACAGCACACGGAGTGCTGTCCGCATCTTTTGCGGCCCCATTAAAGTGAATGGGTCCGCATCCAAGCCGCCAAAACTGCAGCTCGGATGCAGACCAAAACAACGACCGTGTGAATGAGGCCATAGTGTGTTGCTCCTAGTTACCTCCATGTGCAACAGCAACCGATGGGAGGAGGAGCACACACAGCTATATGTACCACCTTATCAAGGTCGCCTATTAGATGGGTGGGGCAAAAGTTCACATGAATACTACTCCCAAAATAGGAGCGTATTCACAAATGAAGGTGCCACTCCTTCAAGACAAGTTAAACAAATCATGAAAATAAATATATAAGACATCCTGCACGATATGATAATGAATTGTCATGGAACCATGAACCGGACGTACAACAAGAGATAAGTGGAAATAAGAAGGCTTTATTGAAAATCAAGCTGTAAGGCAAAAGTCCAAACGGATGGCTAAACCGAAGCAGGGTCTTGCGAAGCCAGAGGTCAGGAACCAGAAGGGTAGTCAGACGAAGCCTGGATCGGGAACCAGCAGGGTAGTCAGATGAAGCCTGGATCAGGAACCAGCAGGGTAGTCAGACGAAGCCAGGATCAGGAACCAGAAGCAGCAGCAGTCTTAGAAGCATGTGAACACAGGAGGACCAAGCAAGGAACTGAAGCCACAGACCTCCTATATATATGAGCTAGGCATCCAGCTCCTCCCAGTGGGAAGGAGAAGCCGCAGGGTGGGAGGCTACAAGAAACCCAGAAACCAAGATGGCCGCCAGCACATGTCAAACGAAGGAGAACAGCAAGAAGGTAAGACCATGACAGTACCTCCCCCTCAAGGGCCCCTCCTCCGCGGAGTAAAGAACGGTTTCTGAGGGAAGCGTGCGTGGAAGGCTCAGAGCAAGGCAGGAGCATGGACATCTGCGGAGGGAACCCAGTAACGCTCCTCTGGACCATAACCACGCCAATGAACCAAAAACTGCACCCGACCGCGGACCAGGCGTGAGTCCAGGATATTGCTCACCTCATACTCCTCACGATTGCCCACTTGGACCGGACGAGGCCGAGGAACCGAGGAAGTGAAACGATTACACACCAGTGGCTTCAACAGGGAGACATGAAACACGTTGGAGATCCGCATGCCAGGAGGAAGCGCAAGGGCATAGGCTACCGGGTTTACCCTGCGAAGCACTCGGAAGGGACCAACAAAGCGAGGCGCCAGCTTGGGAGTGGGCACTCGAAGGTTGAGGTTGCGGGTGGACAACCATACGCGGTCTCCGACCTGGTAGGAAGGAGCGGGCGCTCGTCTGCGATCAGCCTGGAGTCTCTGGCGCTGCGCAGAGACCTCAAGGGACCTCTGGATCTGTACCCAAGAAGCACGTAGGACGGAAAGGTGATCCTCCACAGCCGGAATATCCTGGGGAGGGAATACCTCCGGTAACACGGCAGGTTGGAACCCATAATTGGCCATGAAGGGAGACGTCCCAGAGGAAGAGTTCACCGCCGTGTTCCTGGCAAACTCAGCCCAAGGCAGGAGGTCAACCCAATTGTCTTGGTGATCGGAGATATAGCAACGAAGGAATTGCTCCAAGGCCTGATTGGATCGTTCTGCGGCCCCATTGGACTGAGGGTGGTAGGCCGAGGAGAAAGAGAGATGAATCCCCAACTGTGAGCAAAAGGCGCGCCAGAACCTGGACACAAACTGACTCCCCCGATCCGACACAATCTCCTTGGGCAAACCGTGCAACCGGAAGACCTCCCTGGCAAAAATCGTGGCCAACTCTTGTGCAGAGGGTAACTTCTTGAGAGGAACACAGTGGCACATTTTGGAAAACCGATCCACAATCATGAGAATGACCTTATGGCCTCGGGATGCAGGGAGGTCCACAATGAAATCCATCCCCAGGTGTGACCATGGACGCTCCCCGGTGGCTATGGGTTGCAAAAGGCCCAACGGAAGGTGCCGAGGGGACTTACTCTGGGCACAAACGGAGCATGCCGCTACATATGCGGCGATGTCGGAACGTAGAGAAGGCCACCAGAACAGACGTGAAACAGCCCAGGACAGCTGATTCTTTCCAGGATGCCCCGCGGCCTTGGAGTTATGGTAGGTTCGCAACAACCGAGTGCGCAACTCCTCAGGCACAAAACATCTGCCGTTGGGTCTCCCAGAGGGAGCACCAGATTGAGCCGCCAAAATCTGCTCACCCAGGGGAGAGGTCAGGCTGGTGCGAATGGCGGCCAGGATCTGATTCGGAGGTATGACCGAAGTCGGAATCGACTCCTCCCCGGACAGCTCGGAGTACTGCCGTGATAAGGCATCCGCTCTGATGTTCTTGGAACCGGGTAGGTAGGAGACCACGTAATTAAAACGTGACAAGAACAGAGCCCATCTGGCCTGACGTGGTGTCAATCTCTTGGCCTCAGAGAGGTAGGTCAGATTCTTGTGGTCCGTCAGGATGAGAACCGGAACCACCGAGCCCTCGAGCAAGTGCCTCCATTCTTTAAGGGCCTGCACGATGGCCAATAACTCCCTGTCACCAATCTGATAGTTGCACTCCGCGGAAGACAGTTTCCGGGAGTAAAACCCACAAGGAAGCAGAGGACCCTCTGGTGTTCTACGCTGAGACAGAAGGGCGCCTACTCCCGTCTCAGACGCGTCCACCTCGAGGACAAAGGGCAACCCAGGGTTGGGATGCGACAGAATCGGAGCCGACACAAAGGCGGACTTTAGAGCCTCAAAAGCTCGGATGGCCTCGAGCGGCCAGACCTGGGGATTACTGCCCTTCCTGGTCAGATCCGTGAGAGGCTTGGCTAGCATGGAAAAGTCCCTGATGAAATTCCGATAATAGTTGGCGAAGCCCAAAAAGCGCTGCAGGGCACGAAGACCACTGGGCTGGGGCCACTGTAAGACAGCCGAAACCTTCTCAGGATCCATGGAGAACCCCTCAGCGGAAATGATTTAACCTAAGAAGGTTACCTGGGATCGGTGAAATTCGCATTTCTCAAGCTTACCGAACAGCTTGTTCTCTCGTAACCGTTGCAACACTCGTCTGACATCCAGAATGTGGGCCTCCATGGATTCAGAATATACCAAGATGTCATCCAAATAGACCACCACACACTGCTGCAACAGGTCACGGAAAACATCGTTGATGAATTCCTGGAAGACTGCGGGCGCATTGCACAACCCAAAGGGCATAACCAAGGATTCGTAATGACCGGTCCTGGTGTTAAACACGGTCTTCCACTCATCGCCCGCCTTGATCCTTACCAGGATATATGCCGCCCTCAGGTCGAGTTTGGTAAAGACCGTGGCCCCTTTGAGGCGATCGAACAGTTCGGAAATCAAGGGTATCGGGTAAGCGTTCTTGATCGTGATGCGATGGAGACCCCTGTAATCGATGCAAGGCCTCAACTCACCGCCCTTCTTTTTCACAAAGAAAAATCCAGCCCCTGCCGGGGACGAGGATTTGCGAATGTGTCCGCGTGAAAGCGCCTCCCTGACGTACTCCTCCATGGCCTCATTCTCCGCTACCGACAGTGGATAGACTTTGCCACGAGGAGGAACGGCACCAGGTTGTAACTCTATTGCACAATCGTATGGGCGGTGCGGAGGTAGGGCAACCGCACGCACCTTATCGAATACATCCCGGTACTCCTCGTATTCAGGAGGCAACAGAGAGTCCGAGGAAGTACACAGCAACTTGACAGGCCCATGGATGCAACTAGCCCCACACTGCGGTGACCACGAGAGGATCTCGGCCGATCTCCAATCGAAAGTCGGATTATGCTTCTGGAGCCAGGGGTACCCCAAGACCACCGAGTAGTGTGGAGACGAAATAACCTGGAGACATACCGACTCTCTGTGAACGGCACCAATGGCCATCACCACTGGAAGGGTCTCCTGAGTCACGTGTGGCGGCAGAAGAGGTCTGCCGTCTATCGCCTCAAGAGCCAGTGGGGAACCTCGAGGCTGCAGAGGAATGGAATTGGCGGCAGCGAACACACTATCAATGAACAAACCACCAGCACCAGAGTCCACCAACGCCTGGGTCGTCACCGAGCCCCCGACCCAGGAGAGGACAACAGTAATCAGTGGTTTGTCAACACGGGAAACCGGGGACGAGGAGACTCCACCCAAGATCTACCCCCGACAGGATCTCAGGTGCGAGCGTTTCCCAGACGGTTCGGGCATGCCAACCGAAAATGCCCACCGAGACCACAGTACATGCATCGGCCCTCGCGTCTCCGGAGTGCCCTCTCCCCCTCGGACAGGCGAGCAAACCCCAGCTGCATGGGTTCACCCCCAGACAAGTCATCCCCAGGAGGCGTGGGAGGAGAGGGAGGCACGGGTGGGACAGCAAACGTAGGCGCCAATCTGTTAGAAAACCTCCGCAGGCTCTCCTTAAAGGAAGGTCTCTCCCTGAGTCTGGTGTCAATCAAAATCAGGAAAGAAATAAGAGACTCCAGCTCCACTGGTAGGTCCTTAGCTGCAACCTCATCCTTCAAGGCATCCGAGAGACCATGAGAGAAAGCAGCGACCAGAGCCTCATTATTCCAGCCCACCTCTGCTGCCAGGGTACGAAACTCAATGGCGTATTCAGCTACGGATCGTGAACCCTGTCTGATGGACATAAGGAGCTTCGCAGCAGAGGCAGCACGAGCCAGCACATCGAATACCTTCCGAAGAGAAGCAACATAACCGGAAAACTCGGCAACCACCGGATTGTTGTTCTCCCATAAAGGGCTGGCCCAGGCCAAGGCCTTGTCCGAGAGCAGCGAGATCAAGAAGCCCACCTTTGATCTCTCAGTAGGAAAGGCATGTGGCAGCAACTCGAAATAAATGCCCACCTGGTTAAGGAAACCTCGGCACTGAGTTGGCTCTCCCCCAAAGCGCTGTGGAAGGGGGGCAGAACCGGTCATACCCCGAAACACCGCAGGCGCAGCAACAGGTGTCGGGGTAGACTCTGGCGCAACAACCGGAGCGGCAGTAGAAGCGGGCCCAGGAGCGACAACCGACCCATCGGCAACGGAAGCTAAATGAGCCGTGCGTTCAAGCAGGGTTTGCAACGCCACAGCGAACCGACCCAACAGGTGATCCTGCTGATCAAGTCTGGCAACCAGCGTAGGTAGCGAGGATGGCCCTGTACCGTCAGAATTCATGGCTTGGTCCTAATGTCATGGAACCATGAACCGGACGTACAACAAGAGATAAGTGGAAATAAGAAGGCTTTATTGAAAATCAAGCTGTAAGGCAAAAGTCCAAACGGATGGCTAAACCGAAGCAGGGTCTTGCGAAGCCAGAGGTCAGGAACCAGAAGGGTAGTCAGACGAAGCCTGGATCGGGAACCAGCAGGGTAGTCAGATGAAGCCTGGATCAGGAACCAGCAGGGTAGTCAGACGAAGCCAGGATCAGGAACCAGAAGCAGCAGCAGTCTTAGAAGCATGTGAACACAGGAGGACCAAGCAAGGAACTGAAGCCACAGACCTCCTATATATATGAGCTAGGCATCCAGCTCCTCCCAGTGGGAAGGAGAAGCCGCAGGATGGGAGGCTACAAGAAACCCAGAAACCAAGATGGCCGCCAGCACATGTCAAACGAAGGAGAACAGCAAGAAGGTAAGACCATGACATGAATGTTGAGATGTACATGGCTACAATTATACAGTCACAGGAAATAATGCACTATAATAATAGATGCAAGCATAACATATATGTGCGGGGTCTGCGCTCCTGAACATAAATGCAAAACGGCATAGGCAGGTTTAGCGTAGGACCCGCCTGAACCGAGACCACCTTGTCGCTGGTAGGTGGGCTTAGATGTGTTTTGATCAAAATGTATTGACCAAGTGTCTCAGATTTTATCAATAGAGTGAGGCCTTAGGCCATATGTTATGCTTGCATCTATTATTATAGTGCATTATTTTCTGTGATTACTTTGATCTATATTCTAAATTGCAACATACATGACTGCAATAAGAATATGATTCAGAATGTTAACAGTACACCGCATAGTCTCTCTCAACAGAGCCTGTTACATATACGCTATCTATCTAGTCCAGTGACCTTTTCTGATTTGTAAAGTAATTATTTTTTCAGCATATGCATATCACTGAACTGCAAGGACAAGAGAATAACAGAAATGATACATAAATATTCACAACTGCATGCTGTGCATTTACACATGGGCATGGGGATTCAATGACCTATTAGTTTTCTTATGTCTGTTCAGGTAAATTCATAATTCATTACAAGATTGCCCTTGAAAAATCGTGTTAAATTCCGGAAATATACTTGTTTTTCTAGGGCATAGAGTTCTTGTTCAAATGTAACTGTCAGAGGGGAAAAAAAAGATAGATATAGAAGATAAATTCTTCAAGCGTGTTACCTTTAGGATATGTTCACACGTGGTATATATGCCACAGATTAACCATCGCAACACAAATTTTCATGCAGCAATTTATCCTAAGAGTAGGTTCACATAAGCCTCTTTCACACGAGCGTCCCGGATTTGCTCCGGATGCGTCGCGTGTACATTGCGGGAAACCCGCGCGAGTGCGCACGCAATTTCAGTCAGTTTTGACAGTGATTGCATTGCGTGGTTCAGTTTTTACCGTGCGAGTGCAATGCATTTTTCACGCGCGTGATAAGGACTTATTCACTGAAGTTCGGGTTTGGGTTAGATGTTCTGTGTATTTTTTTATTTTCCCTTATAACTTGGTTATAAAGTAAAATAATAGCATTCTTAATACATAATGCTTACTAAAATGTTGCTTGAGGGGTTAAAAAATAAAAAAAATATGCACTCACCTCATCCTCTTGTTCACTCAGCCGGCATCGTCTTCTTTCTTCATCTTTCAGGACCTGAAAAGGGACCTTTGATGATGTGGTGAGTGCGGTGACATTAGTGCAGGTCCTGCTGACTGAAGATAGAAGGATCGGGTTTGGGTCTGGGTACCACATTCCGTTATGTATCACAAACATGCAAAATGCATTGCACTCGCGTGGAAAAAACTGAACCACGCAATGTGATCGCAGTCAAAACTGACTGAAATTGCGTGCACACTTGCACGGGTTTCCCGCAAGAGCAAATCCTTGACGCCCGTGTGAAAGAGGCCTTAATACTTCTCCTTCCTGCTGGATCCACTTCTTACTTTGCCTGAAAAACCTGCAGGAAAGACTGCCTTAAAGCATCCTCCAAAAAACCCCATGTGAACCTACCCTTACCACCTGCATATGTTGCAGAATACGAGCAGTTTTTCTATGTTGAACTGCAGTATATTATAGTACCAGCAACGTGTAATAGATCACACAAATCTCATGTACACTTTGTAGATCTTTTCTGTGTGCAGAAATTGATCTCTAGTTCCGATTTCCAAATTTATAGCATGTCAATTATGTTTGCGGTTTTAGCTGCGGATTTCACTCTTTTGAATAGAAGGTTGAGATCTCCCGTAAAACCACATTGAGTCCGCAACAAAAACCGTTGTTAGGCATTGTGGATTTTGGTGTGGATATGCTGCAGAAACACACATAAATCTGCATGGAAATTCGTGCGGATCTTATGTGCGTTCACCTGTGTGCAGGTGACCTTAGGGTGACTTTACATGCAGCAGATTTTGTTGCAGAAATATCTGATACTATATGAGGTGCCATTTATAATAGTGGTGTCTTGTTATGTCGCAGAGGGGTGATTGAGCCCCTCAGGAACTTGCAGGGGTGTGACTGCTACATATCTTCCACATAAAGATAAGCCCCTAGGTCTTGTCCACATGGAGGCTTTTGTTCAAGGAATTTTGTGCAGACTCAAACCCCAAAACCATGTTCCCCGACCGCACCAAGAAAAGAAGTATCCTTTTTTGGTGTCATGTCTGCAAATGCAAATTGCAGTGGACAAATGTAAAATTCACCATGTGAACAAGCCCTTAGTGGTAGTAAACCATTTGCCTTTGTCAAGTTTAGGTTTTAAGGGCAAAAAAACTCAAATGCAGCCACTAGTAAAAAACTACAGCACAGTTTTTATTTGCTGAACCAAGGGGGAAGCTAAGCTTGCACATTATGGAAGTTCATGCCCATTTGTTTCCTCATTGTTCCCTTTATGCAGTTAGATTAAATAATTCTCCATAGCTGTCCATAGGCTGAATTCTGCTGACAGTTTTACAGGTCAGGGGCCACATATATTATTCTGTATACACTTGATTTTGATGGAACAAAAAGGTTAAAAATTATGGCAAAATCTACAACACTTGTCAGCTCACTTCAAAGAAGGATACAGCAAATTACATTGTGCATGGTCAAGCTGTAAATGTACCTGTAGCTTAAGTCAAAGGGGTATTCCCATGTGGGACATTTGTGGCATATTCCTAACCTAGGATATACCATAAATATCAGATATGTGCGAGTCCCACCACTGGGACTTACTCCCATCTCCATAACAGGGCCCTGAAGTGAACAGAGAGTGCATCACAAATAAGCAGTGTCTTCTCTGTTCACTGCTATGGGACTTCAGAAAAGCTTTCAGCTATTTTCAGAAGTCCCATATTGGTGAATGAAGGATGGCCACTCACTGCTCATAGGTGACTTGCTCTCCCTTCACTTCAGGGCCCCATTCTGGACACAGGAACAGGTTGCAGTGGTGGGACCTGCACCTATCTGATATTTATGGCATATCCTAGTGATATGCCATAACTATCCCAAATGGGACAATCCCTTTGAGAGAAGAAGAGGCTCAAATGTACAGCTGCTCATAGCAGGCATTAAAGAAAATCCAAACGGACAACTTCAAATGCACCAAATTTACTAAGAGGCGTGTACCTGTTAATAAATTAGGTACAGTTCCAGCCAATTACCCCCTTTCCTACTGCTACCCTGGTCTTGTATCAGATTGCAGCTACTTTTAAGCAGTGAAAGAAGTTTATGAATGTAATGGTATACATTTAATTTTCATAGCTACAAATGTAGGTTCTCCTTTGGCTTATGAAAGGTAATTCAACAGTTAATTTCTATTCTAATTGCGGCTCCAGTTATTATTGATATCCATTAATATACTATATTATCTTATTGTTTATAGAAAGTACTTGGTCTTTGAAGTTGTACAGCAGTAAATATCCCGGAGCTTAACCAGGAAAAGAATTTTAACGACATAATAAATATTATCAAGATGTGATGCAATTACATGGGAGGGGTTGGAAAACTTTTCCCAGTAAGGACAGCCATAACTTAAGCCTCATGAGACAGCTAGAACATTGCACATGTTTACAGCAATAACCTATCATTGACATTCAGATGACAATCACAAAGTAACATAAAACAACAACCAGAACTATGTACATGTGGGTTCCTGGTGTACAGTTTTATGAATGCAACTGCAGTTTTTGAGGTACACTACAAGGAGTTGAGTCCCCTAAAGAAAAGAAGATTTTAAAGGGAATATGTCATCAGAAAATGACCTACTGTTTAAATCACATTTAAACAATAGGTAATTCCTGACAATCTGCCTGTGTAAAGGTGCCGCAGATCATCTGATGAACAAGTGAGACTCTTATTCATTGGGTGACCCTGTCATTCGTGCAGGCACCTAAATGATCATTTCTGGGCAGCAGATCGTGCAGTTTAAACAGTGATCTGCTGCCCAAAAAAAAATGCAGCTGTATGAGGACGAGCGATCCTTTGTGCTGATACTGTGGAGGTGATTGCCGCATGTAAATGCAGAGCTTCAACTCCACTTAACAATCAGCCACCCGACTGTTAGGAAGGAAAGCTTCCTTCCTGAAAATTGGCTGCTCTTCAGCGCGAGTAAATGCACCGTTACATTGCATTCAGTCTCTTGACGTGTCTTTAAAGGGGTTCTCCAGGAATTAAAAAAATGAAAATACCTAAATAGTATTTTATAATAAATATATTCACAAATACCTTTCATTACTTAGAATAGCTTGTTTTGTCTTGGGAGCAATCGTTTGGAGAAATAAAATGGCCGCTGTCCATCAGTACATACAAAACCTGTTCTTATCACACAGGAGGACAATTTACTTCACCACAAGGAGCCATAGTGCTGCCTCATCTTCCTCTCTGCTCTACTTGTCAGGAATCATGATCCTGAATACAGGTAAATCTCTGTGGGAATAGAGATGATGAGGAGACATGAGAGGGGGGTGAGGGGTGGCTAATGAGAAGAAGCACTTTACAGTCTCCATTACCACAGCAACACATTATCACAGCCTGTCCTGTCCATCCTCTCTGTACTTCATGTCTCCTCATGAACTCCATTCCTACAGAGATTCAGCTAAAGTTCTTAGGAGAGGAGGCTGAGGCAGCTCTTTAGCTCAGTGTTGTAAAGTAACTTTTGCATATGGGGGGACATTGATAAAATGCATAGAGGTCATTGAAGTCGCTATTAAAATAAGTGAAGTCACAGCAATTTCATTACTATTGAACTTCACTGCAAAAAATATGCATTAGAGTTGAGCAAATTTCCTAAAATTATTTTTGGGTCTGAGTCTGTAGATTCAGGTATCACATTCGATTTAGGCCAAATTTAAATTGCCCTAATTGCGCCAAAAAGTCTATGCCACTAAGGTCTCCTAGGACTGTATCCATCCCACTCTTTCCAAGCTTTATAATGCCAAAACAACATTACAGTGACAGTGACACATATGGCTTTGGATAAACTGGTGGTAGCCTGCGGACACAAACAGCCTGTCCAATAATATACTGCACTGTCAGATTTCTTTTTTTATTAAAAAATGTCCTAAAATGATCCCTGTTTGGTGGCAGATGTAGTCTTCTCTGTTTTCTGATCTGTAAAATAGTGGCTGCCATTTTGAATGATTTGAGCGGGCCAAATCCTTTAGAACCTGTTGGGAAATTCGTTACGGATTCCATCTGTGTAGAATCGATTCACACATATCTAATGTGTACACTTAGTATAATTAGCCATGTATTGGTCAGAATGTGTGTCCCTTGCGTTTAGTTTGACAAGCCAAGGTGGCCAGCAGCGGCAACATAAAAAAGGAAATTAAGTAGAAAGATAGTTGTGCGTGTGTGTAGATCCCTCTCTATTGAAGTCTATAGTAGTTAAATGACAAATTTACTGGCAAATTTACTGGCACCTTCAATTTAATATTTTTGGTTGCACACCCTTTGGAAGAAATAACTGAAATCAATCACTTTCTATGACCATCAACAATCTTCTTAAAGGGAACCTGTCATCAACTTTATGCTGACCTCACTGAGGGCAGCATAAAATAGTGACAGAAATGCTGATTTTAGCAGTGTAGCAGTGTGTCACTTATGAGCTAAAAGTAAGTAGTTGCTGAGAACCAGCATCATAATCATTGCGGTACAGACCTTGAAAAAAGACAAATCTACTTGAGAAGAGTCATGGTTATTCATAATCTCCTGCACTCTCACCCATCTGCTGATGGTTGGCAGTTTTCTCCTAGAAAGGGAGAAAACTAGGTAGAAGACTGTCAGTCATCAGCAGGTGGGCAGGGAGAGCAGGAATTTTTTAATAACCAGGACTCTTCTCAGGTGGCAGTGACTCTTTTCCAGGCCAAGTCTGAAATGATTGTGATGTTGGTTCTTGGAAACCACTTACTTTTAACTTTTAAATGACAGACCGCTGAAATCAACTCAACTATCTTTACTTTATGCTTCCGGTAGTATGGGCACCATAAAGTTGATGACAGGTTCCCTTTAAGCCTCTCAACTGGAATTTTGGACCACTCTTCTTTTGCAAACTGCTCCAGGTCTCTCATATTTGAAGCGTACCTTCTCCCAACAGCAATTTTAAGATCTCTCCACAAATGTTCAATCGGATTTAGATCCGGGCTAATTGCTGGCCACTCCAGCACTTTGTTTCAACCCATTTCTGGTTGCTTCTTGAAATATGTTTGGGGTCATTGTCCTGCTGGAAGACCCCTTACCTAGGATACAAACCCAGCTTTCTGACACTGGGCCCTACATTGCGACCCAAAATCGTTTGGTAATCTTCAGATTTTATGATGCCTTGCACACAGTCATGGCACCCAGTGCCAGAGGCAGCAATACGACCCCCAAACATCTTTGAACCTCAACCATATTTGACTGTAGGTACTGTGGTCTTTTCTTTGTAGGCCTCATTCCATTTTTAGTAAGCAGTAGAATGATGTGCTTTACCAAAAAGCTCTATCTTTGTCTCATCTGTCCACAAGACGTTTTCCCAGAGGGATTTTGGCTTACTTACGTACATTTTGGCAAGCTGCAGTCTATCTTTATGTCTCTGTGTCAGCAGTGGCGTCCTCCTGGATCTCCTGTCATAGTGCCTCATTTCATTCAGATGTCGATGGATAGTTTGCGCTGACACTGATGCACCCTGAGCCTGCAGGACAGTTTGAATTTCTTTGGAACTTGCTTATCCACCATTCGAACTATCTTGCGTTACAACCTTTCAGCAATTTTTCTATCCTAAGGGAATTAAGTAATGTCATAGTCAGACCCTTATTTCTGATATTTGCAGACTCTATACTGACAGGGAATGTCCCACAGGATTGGTGCATAGCAAATGTGGTGTGAATATTCAAAAAGGGTCACAAAACAGAGCCTGGAAACTATAGGCCGGTAAGTTTAACATCTGTTGCCGGTAAACAGTTTGAAGGTTTACTAAGAGATGCTATCTTAGAGCATCTCAACGGAAATAAGCAAATAACGCCATATCAGCATGGCTTCATGAGGGATCGGTCATGCCAAACAAATTTAATCAGTTTCTATTAGGAGGTAAGTTCTAGACTTGACAGGGGCGATTTAATGGATGTCGTGTATCTGGACTTCTCCAAAGCATTATACCACATAAAAGTTTAGTATATAAAATGAGAATGCTCGGACTGGGAGAAAATGTCTGTATATGGGTAAGTAACTGGCTCAAAGATAGAAAACAGAGGGTGGTTATTAACAGTACACACTCAGATTGGGTCACTGTCACTAATGGAGTACCTCAGGGTCAGTATTGGGCCCTATTCTCTTCAATATATTTATTAATGATCTTTTAGAAGGCTTGCATAGTAAAATATAAATTTTTGCAGATGACACTAAACTGTGTAAAGTAATTAACACTGAAGAGGACAGTATACTACTACAGAGGGATCTGGATAGATTGGCGGCTTGGGCAGATAAGTGGAAGATGAGGTTTAACACTGACAAATGTAAATTTATGCACATGGGAAGGAATACTGCAAGTCACCCATACATACTAAATGGTAAAACACTCGGTAACACTGACATGGAAAAGGACCTAGTGTCAGGCAGCTGCTGCCAAGTCCAATAAGATAATGGGTTGCATCAGAAGGGGCAAAGATGCCCGTGATAAGAACATAGTCCTACCACTTTACAAATCACTAGTCAGACCACACATGGAGTACTGTGTACAGTTCTGGGCTCCTGTGAACAAGGCAGACATAGCAGAGCTGGAGAGGGTCCAGAGGAGGGCAACTAAAGTAATAACTGGAATGGGGAAACTACAGTACCCTGAAAGATTATCAAAATTAGGGTTATTCACTTTAGAAAAAAGACGACTGAGGGGAGATCTAATTACTATGTATAAATATATCAGGGATCTATCACAGAGATCTATCCCATCATCTATTTGTCCCCAGGACTGTGACTGTGACGAGGGGACATCCACTGCGTCTGGAGGAAAGAAGGTTTGTACACAAACATAGAAAAGGATTCTTTACAGTAAGAGCAGTGAGACTATGGAACTCTCTGCCTGAGGAGGTGGTGGTGGTGAGTACAATAAAGGAATTCAAGAGGGGCCTGGATGTATTTCTGGAGTGTAATAATATTACAGGCTATAGCTTCTAGAGAGGGGTCGTTGATCCAGGGAGTTATTCTGATTGCCTGATTGGAGTCGGGAAGGAATTTTTTATTCCTCCAAAGTGGGGAAAATTGGCTTCTACCTCACAGTTTTTTTTTTGCCTTCCTCTGGATCAACTTGCAGGATGACAGGCCAAACTGAATGGACAAATGTCTTTTTTCGGCCTTATATACTATGTTACTATGGACAAAGGAACATCAAGATCTCTGGAGATGGACTTGCAACCTTAGGCCCCATTCACACATCCGCAATTTTGTTCCGCATTTTGTGGGCGATGTGCGGCCCGGATCCAGAAATGCGGACCCGCACTTCCGGGTCCGCATTTCCGTTCCAGAAAAAAATAGAACATGTCCTATTCTTGTCTGCAATTGCGAACAAGAATGGGCATATTCTATTAGTGCCGGCGATGTGCGGTCTGCAAAATGCGGAAAGCACATTGCCAGTGTCCGTGTTTTGTGGATCCGCGAAACACAATACAGATGTGTGAATGGACCCTTAAGATTATTGATATTTTTCCACAATTTTGATTATCAAGTCTTCAGACAGTTCTCTTCTCCTCTTTCTGTTCTCCATGGTTAGTGTGGCACACACAGAGACACAATGCAAAAATTGAGTCAACTTCTCCCCTTTTTTTATCTGGTTTCAGGTGTGATTTGTATAGTGCCCACACCTGTAACTTGCCACAGGTGAATTTGAATGAGCATCACATACTTAAAACAGTTATTTGCCCACAATTTTGAAAAGGTGCCAACAATTTTGTCTGGCCCGTTTTTGAAGTTTTGCATGAAATTATGTTCAATTTGCCTTTTTTCTCAGTTTTTTGTGTTCCAATACACATAAAGGAAATAAACATGTGTATAACAAAACATGTGTAGTTGCAATAATTTTCTGGAAGAAATGCTTCATTTTCTGGAAAAACTTCAGAGGTGCCAACACTTACAGCCATTGTAGCCCCTGTATAACTGCAGTAAAACGATCTGTACAAATCAAGAAGTGGTGCCAGTTATTTGACATAGTGGCCAGTGCAAAAATGCAGGACTTTTGGTTTTAGTTTAAAATTAAAAAGCGACATGAAAATTAAAAATAACTAGTATTGAGCAAGCAAGCTCGACCGAACACCACTTCGGCTCAAGCATCGCGATGCTCGGCACATCGCGGTGTTCGGACAAATACCACATGTGCTCGAGTGCGATGCTCGAGTCTCCTCCCCACACGTTTGTTGGCTGCTATGCAGCCAATAAACGTACAGGTAAGTACTGCCACTAACTGGAATGACTTAGCCTTGTTGGTTACTGGCATTACAGTGATTGGCTGTCTGGAACGCGTCATCGGGTGCGACACATGGTTTGGCTCAGTCTTAGTCAGGGAGAGCTGTGCTGTAGAAGGGACAGATAGTGTAGGGAATTAAATTACATTTTTTTGTTAGGCAGAGTTGGTGTTAGAGACCCAAAAGTCCTTTTAAAGACTATTGTTGTGTCTGGCAGCAATATATATTTTTAGCACAACCTGCGCTAAATTGTGTGCAATTGTAGAGACCCAAAAGTCCTTTTAAGGACTATTGTTGTGTCTGGCAGCAATATATATTATTAGCACAACCTGCGCTAAATTACGTGCAATTGTTAGAGACCCAAAAGTCCTTTTAAGAACTATTGTTGTATCTGGCATCAATATACTGTATATTTTTAGCGCAACCTGCACTAAATAGCTTGCAATTGTTTGGCCGCTGAAGACAGCGACATTATCTGCACTACATCTCCTGTGTAACGTGTGCGCAGCCTAAAAATATCTGTGACATCCAGTGTACTTTTTCCGTAAACGGTGTCCGCTGTGGACAGTGACATTACCTGTGCTACATCTCCTGTATAACGTTTGCGCATCCTAAAAATATCTGTGACATCCAGTAAATGCTGCAGACAGCGACATTATTTGCGCTACATCTCCTGTTTAACGTCTGTGCATACTAAAAATATCTGTGACATCCAGTGTACTTTTTCCGTAGATGGAGTCCGCTGCGGACAGTTACATTACCTGTACTACATCTCCTGTATAACGTTTGCGCAAATTTCACTGTAATTATTAATAGATGTTCACAATTACGTCACTAATATTTCAGATCACGGTATTTGTAGGGATGCTAAAATAAAATAACAAACCAACTTTATTCTGCTATTTACTTAAAATGGGGGAAACTACACAAGGATAAATTCTTATCCAATATTACACCTAGGAGGTATCACAGTATTATGTGACTATTAAGCTGAATACATGTGTATGAACATAACCACATTCGCTCCAGTACCTGTTACTGAGCATAACCCATGGCAACTGCTCAAAACACATTGTATACCTGTGATATTTAGCTCCGGTATAATATCACTAGTGAGGATCAGTAGAAGCGGGGTATGGGATGCCTCTTGGTATTAGGCACATTGTTCAATCGGTCACTAATCCTCCAACACCCCTGCTATCTATCAAGGCTGACCTCACTATTGACAAGCAATAAAAACTGACTAACGCTGTCTGGTATATCTAAACATGATCTGCCAACGCTGGCTTGACACGTTTCTAGTGTCCTAACCTCCTCAGGAGCATCATCACTACTCATGCCAATATTGATATCTAACAGTAGAACAGACAAATGAACATATAACGAGCGTGCCACCTCTCACATGTGGCTGCGCTCCCGTCACTGGTGCGTCCGTTTGCGTAATGTTTGAGCAGCCTAAAAATATCTCTGACATCCAGTGTACTTTTTCCGTAGACGCTGCGGACAGTGACATTACCTGCGCTACATCTCCTGTATAACGTTTGCACATCCTAAAAATATCTGTGATATCCAGTGTACTTTTTCGGTAGACACTGCGGACAGCGACATTATCTGCGCTACATCTCCTGTTTAACATGTGCGCATACTAAAAATATCTGTGACATCCAGTGTACTTTTTCCATAGACGCTGCGGACAGCGACATTATCTATGGTACATCTCCTGTTTAACGTGTGCGCATACAAAAAATATCTGGAACATCCAGTGTACTTTTTCCATAGACGGTGTCCGCTGCGGACAGTTACATTACCTTCGCTACATCTCCTGTATAACGTTTGCACATCCCAAATATCAGTGACATTGACTGTAATTTTTTCTTAGCCGCTAGTGACAGCAGCATCAAATATATGTGGTACCTCTCCTGTATAACGTTTCCGCATCCCAAGTATCTGTGACATTGACTGTAATTTATTCTTAGCCACTGGTGACAGCAGCGCCATTACCTGTGGTACCTCTCCTGTATAGCGTTTCCGCATCCCAAATATCTGTGACACTGTAATTTTTTCTTAGCCGCTGGTGACAGCAGCGCCATTACCTGTGGTACCTCTCCTGTATAGCGTTTACGCATCCCAAATATCAGTGACATTGACTGTAATTTGTTTGCGCATACACTTTAAAAAACGGTGCTACTGTACGTGTGACATACTTGCAAGCATATATACCATTTAATATGATGAAGGTGAGCAGTAAGGGACGAGGACGTGGCCGTGCTGCTGATGGAGCACGCAGAGGCCGAGGCGATTGGTGCGGTGAACCTGTGCCTGCTGCCAGAGCACAAGAAACACACTCATCCACGATACCTAGCTTGCAGGGCGGCGTAGGACACCACTCTTTAAGTCAGACCAGTGAGAGCAGGTGGTCGGTTGGATTGTAGCAGATAATGCTTCCAGTCGGTTAAGCACCACCCTGTATTCCACAAAGTCCAGTCTCAGTAGCCAAGAGTCTGGTCAACAGAATCTTCGCCCTGATCCTTCTTCCTCCCACCATGGAGAGTCTTTACAAACAAGTGATCCCACACTCGGATATTCCGAGGAGCTCTTGTCATCGCCATTCCTTAATTTTGGCCTCTCGCCAAGCCCGCTTGAAGAGGGAGATGAGGAGATCTTGTGCCCTGATTCACAAACTCTTGAGCATCCATAGTCAGAAAAAGATGGCGGTGGGGAACGTCAATTAGTGTTTCACAAGGTGGATGATGATTAGACACAGTTGCCAATAAGTCAACGGCAATTAGTGTCTCAAGAGATTGATGATGAGGATAAGACAGAGTTGTCAATAAGTGAGGTTCTTGTTAGGTCAACAAGTCAGGAGGATGAGCAGAGTAAGGAAGTGGAAGAGGAGGTAGTGGACGATGAAAAGCCGAGCGAGGACAGCAGTACAGAGGGGGAGGGATCCGCAGCACCGCAACAGACTGGAAGAGGTAGTGGTGCGGAAAAAGGGAGAAGGCGGGCACCCCCTTTCGGAAATCTCCCTTGCCAAGGGGCAGGTGTTCCGCAGTCTGGCACTTTTTTGAGAAAAGTGCGGACGATAAAAGAATTATTGATTGAAACCGGTGCCGTACCAAAATGAGCTGGTCCATGAACAATAGCAACCTCACCCCCACCAGCATGATCCGCCACATGGCATCAAAGCACCCTAATAGGTGGGCTGAACGCCTGGGTCCACAATCAGTGTCCTCTTTCCCTGAGTTGCATGTTGGCCAATCCCCTGTCCAAGACGCAGGCCCGGTTGCCTCCCACCCTGCACCTGGACTTTTGCAAGCACCATCACCTAGCACATCCACTTCTGTGTCCCAGCGCAGGGTACAGATGTCCATACCCCAGGCCTTTGAACGAAAACACAAGTACCCAGCCACCCACCCAAAGGCCATAGCACTAAATGTGCACCTTTCCAAATTGATAGCCCTGAAAATGTTGCCATTTAGGCTTGTGGACACTGAGGCTTTCCGCAGCCTGATGGTGGCTGCTGTCCCTCGTCACTCAGTCCCCAGCCACCACAATTTTGCCCAGTGTGCCGTCCCCACCTTACACTAGCACTGTTGTTCGGCTCGAGCATCGCTATGCTTGCCAGATCTGAGTGCTTGGCCGAATAATTCGGGTGCTCGAATACAATTTAATACAATGGAAGTCGATGGGAGAATCCCAGGCACCCCCTGCTCAGAAGAGAAGAGGGTGTCTGGTTCATAAAAAAAAAGGTTAGAAATTGATGGAAACCCATCAAAATCATTTGGCAACAGCATTAAGAAGCTAGCTGGATGTGTCTCAGACTCCTATTATGTATGACATACAATAGACAACCACACAAAGGCTATATGCCAAAAGTCAGGTATGTAGAAGCCATCCATCTATCCATGAGACAGATAACAGCCAGCATACCCTACAATAGCAGCCTTGTGCACTATGAGATATTCCAAACCAGCTCTCATCTGACTGAAAAGCAGTAAACCTCAAAATTATCTTGCATCTGTTGGGTGTATTGGGTGGACCTGCACACTTAGATCAATATCATTAGGGCGACAAAAAGTTTTCGAATTGTCCTTACATAATATTCAATAACCTTTCTATACAGTTTTGTCATGTAAAAACTAATTTGCATAAACATGGGCATATAGGAAAGACATGCAAATGAGCAGAATCTGCCTTGTTTTTCAGCTGTCATAAGACTATGAAAACCAATAGATGGCGCTATTGAGTTATGAACAGCGCCCTCTATTGGTTTCAGTCTTATGACAAGACAAATATTCTTGTCAGAAGACTATGAAACCAATAGAGGACGCTATTGAGTTATGAACAGCGCCCTCTATCGATTTCACAGTCTTATGACAAGACAAATATCTGACACTGGGAAAGCTGGGTAATAACTCAGTGATAAAATCTGACACTGGGAAAGCTGGGTAATAACTCGTGATCTATACTGAATTATTACCCAGCTTTTCCAGTGTCAGATATTATCAGCGACTTACTGCATAATTATCACATAATATTCGCTATATTGCTATATATTCGTTTTTTAGAATATTCCGAATATTCTCATGAATGACTCATGAACAGCGCCCTCTTCTAGTTGCATAGTGTTATGACAAGACTCATCACTAACCAGCATGTGTTCCGTGCCCTGACCAATGCAGTTATTGGGAAGGTCCACTTAATGACTGACACATGGACAAGTGCTTGTGGCCAGGGACACTACATTTCCCTGACGGCACTCTGGGTGAACATCGTGGAGGCCAAGAGCGAGTCGTACCCTGGGATGGCACAAGTGCTATCGACTCCAAGGATTGCGGGCCATACTTCCATCAGAATTTCCGCCACCACCTACATTAGTGGCTCCAACCCCCCCCCCCCCCCCCCCACCTTCTCCTCCTCGACCTCCTCCTCCACTTTCACCTCTGAATTATCATCTTGCAGCACCAGTCAGCCACCAGTCAGTAGCTGGAAGTAGTGTAGCACTGCAGTGGGAAAGGGGAAACAGGCCGCGGTGAAACTTATTTGCTTAGATAACAAACAGCACACCGCCGCAGAGCTGTGGCAGGGTATAAGGGACCAGACTGAACTGTGGCTCTCGCCACTCAACCTAGAACCAGGCATGGTTGTGTCTGATAATGGCCGTAAATTGGTGGCGGCTTTGGACCTCACACACATACCATGCCTAGCCCACGTGTTAAACTTAGTGGTTCAGCGGTTTCTCAAAACCTACCCCAATTTGCCTGAGCTACTGGTGAAGGTGTGCCGTGTGTGTGCCCATTTCCGAAAGTCATCTACAGCTGCCTCCGGTCTGGCAGCCCTTGCAATTTCCAACTCACCGACTGTTATGCAACGTTCCACATGTTGGCTCAACGTTCCACATGTTGGCCAGGCTTTGTGAGCAGCAGAGGGCAGTAGTGGAATACCAGCTGCAACATGGTCGTTGCCTTTGCAGTCAGCTTCCGCTCTTCACAAGCGACGAGTGGGCATGGATGTCTGACCTCTGTGAGGTTTTACACAACTATGAGGAATCAACACAGATAGTGAGCGGCGATGATGCTATTATCAGCGTAACCATCCCACTTCTGTGTCTACTAAAACGCTTGCTGCTCACAATGAAGGAGGACGCTTTGCATGTGGAAGAGGTGGAATTGGTGGAAGACATTACACAGTGTGATAGCCAGACCACCCTCCGTTCGTCTTCTCAGCGCAAATTGGATGATGATGAGGAGGAGGAGATGGTTGCCTCTGCTACAGAGGGTAGTACCCATAGCAGGTTTATTCCATCTATTCAGCGTGGATGGGCCGAAGAGGAGGAAGAGGATGAGGAGATTGAGAGTCATCCTCCTGATGAGGAGAGCGAAGTTCTGTCTGTTGGGACTCTGGCACTCATGGCTGACTTTATGTTATGTTGCTTTTCCCGTGACCCTTAGAATGTTGTAGAAAACTGCAGCACTCCAATGTCATAGATAAACTTCACCTTTTATTTACACCGAATTATGCGACGTTTCGACCTTTTGGATCTTTATCAAGCTTTCCTGTGACCCTCGCATTATACGCATTTTGGCCAACATCGATAACTGTTTGTTCACCATTCTCGACCCCCACTACAAAAAGGACTAGCAAAATGGTGCAATACTAGAAGGTCCTTGTACGTAGTTCCTTGGGCAATCGAGAAGGGGAGACGAGGGGAACATACAGTAGTCCTAATAGAGGCAAGACAACAGTCTCCAAGGCCTGGGACAGTTTCTTGACACCCCGCCAGCACCCTCATCCTGATGCATGGCCTACTGTCACAAGGAGGGAAACATTTTGGAAGATGGTGTAGGAGTACGTAGCACACCGTGTCTGCGTCCTCAATGATCCTTCTGTGCCTTTCAACTCTTGGGTGTCCAAGCTGGACACGTGGTACGAACTGGCGCTCTACACCTTGGAGGTGCTGGCCTGCCCTACCGCCAGCATTTTGTCAGAGCGGGTATTTAGTGCTGCTGGGGACATAATAACTGATAAGCGCATCCGCCTGTCAACTGAAAATGCTGACCGGTTGACTCCTATCAAAATGAACAAGGCCTGGATTGCCCCTGATTTCTCTATTCCACCAGAGAAAAGCAGCTGAACATAAAGGAACTTTAAATGTGGCTTTTATGGTGTATTGCAGGCATGCTCAACCTGCGGCCCTCCAGCTGTTGCAAAACTACAACTCCCAGCATGCCCGAACAGCTTACAGCTATCAGCCTACAGCAAGGCATGGTGGGAGTTGTAGTTTTACAACAGCTGGAGGGCCGCAGGTTGAGCATCCCTGGTGTATTGAATACATTGTATTACCATGCACCCCTTCCACCACAAAAAAGGGCATATGGTTCAACCTTCCTTTTCCATATCCATCATATCAACATGCTTATTAGGCAGCCCTCGCTCCTAATGTTTAAGAGCGTCAGCTCAGAAGCAGGCGCTCAACCATAATTTTTTTCGATGGTCAGCTCAGCAGCAAGCCCTCGCCCATAATGTTTTAGATGGTCAGATCAGCAGCAGGGACTTGCCCCTAATGTTTTATAGAGTCATCTCAGCAGAAGACCCACACCCCTAATGTTTTAGATGGTCAGCTCAGCAGTAGACCCTCACCCCTAATGTTTTAGATGGTCAGATCAGCAGCAAGCCCTCGCCCCTAATGTGCCAGAGGGTCACCAGCAAGCCCTTGCTCCTAATGTGTCAGAGGGTCACCAGCAAGCTCTTGCTCCTAATGTGTCAGAGGGTCACCAGCAGGCCACCAATCATAATTTTTCAAGGGTGTGTATAATGCCCTCCTTTATGTGTAACAAAGGGTGTATTGTAGTGCCGGTTCCTTGTAATTTTTGGCAGCCCTTTTACTTAGTGCATAGGCTTTATGAGTGTAGGAGTCCCACTACCTGAACAATTGTACCACAATGTGGATGAGGCCCTCCTTTATGTGATATACAGGTTGTAGCGGAGTGTCTCTTCCTTGTAATTATTGACAGCACCTGCACTTTATATATAAATATACAGGAAAGAATGTTTCCTAACTTTTCCTCTAAAATCAATTTTATCTTTGGTTTTGTACGTATTATTGTCAGTCTGTAAAGGTGGCGTACTACTCGGACAACATCGTTCCCAGCAGCGACCTGGGAGGCCAAGATGTATCCAGACATCCTCCCCATGCTGTTCCAGAACCATTTTAGTTTTGTTTCCATCAATTTCTGACCTTTTCATGTGAACCAGACACGCTCCTCTCTTCAGAGCAGGGGGTGCCTGGTTTAATGCTCGGGTTCTCCCATTGACTTCCATTGTGCTTGGGTGCTCTGTAGAGCACCCAAGCATCCCAAAGTGTTCTACTCGAGCATCCGAGCACTTTGGTGCTCGATCAACACTGAAAATAACATCAGCAAAATATTTAAAAATATGCTAAACTTAAAACATGATTTGAACAATAGGTCAGTTTCTGATCACACATTCCTCTTGTATGGGTCGTGCAGGGCTATGATATTTAAATAAAAGATATATCAGCAGCTCAAAGAAATCAGAAAAAATGTGTACGTGTCAAGTGCACTGATATTGCCCCAATACGCACAGGACTAGGGCATCTGACAGTGTGAATATTATCATCTCTCAAGACTCAAACAAAGGGAGCTGACACAAAGTAATATATTGCTTTTTGCCAGCTTCCTTTGTATGTCTTGAGAGCCGATAATAATATTCTCTCAAGGCCATAATATTGATGGCCTGTCCTTAGATCAATGATGGTCCAACTTCACCCTTTGACGATCATGTGAGTGAATGAGCTGTAGTGTTCACTACTTTGCACAGTGCTGTACCTGGTATTGCAGCTCAGTCCTATTCACTTGAATGGTGCTGAGCTACAGTAAAGCTGTATGTAGCAAGGAAAAGCCCCTTCCAACTGCCTGGAGCACCAAGGCTGCTTTAGTCAGCTGAACAACAGTGGAGCTGGGTGTTGGATTGCTACTGATTTAATATTAGCTTTCTATCCTAAGGACAGGGGTGTAACTATAGGGGAGGCAGGCTGCTTTGGGGCCCTGACCCAGAAGGGGCCCATCCGGGAGGAGGAGGACTAAAAGATTTTGTCAGGACCCCCTCAACAGTATAACACAATGAAATGATATACAGTGACAGTATAGACAGTGTAGAAAACGGATGGAACAGCTGCCAGGCCTGGTCTGAGAGAGCGATCTTTACTAGCCACAGGAATGGGGGCGGCATGAAAGGAAGGGGTTGCG
Organism: Bufo gargarizans; assembly: GCF_014858855.1. Taxonomy (NCBI): domain Eukaryota; kingdom Metazoa; phylum Chordata; class Amphibia; order Anura; family Bufonidae; genus Bufo; species Bufo gargarizans. The sequence continues at coordinate 320,472,485 of NC_058081.1, forward strand.
AAAAAATTACTGGGGGAGGGGGGCCCCATTCAGAAATTTGCTGTGGGGCCCAGTCATTTCTAGCTTTGCCACTGCCTAAGGAAAACTCCTTTATGTTACATTCATCTACTTAGCTCGTTTTTTTGCGAATATAATGTTGGTATAGGGCCAAAAAACTAAGGAATATTGTATGAAAATTACAGAAAAATTGAATTGTTTGGGTGAGGCAGATATTAATCTCACAGGGGCAGAATTCTTAACCTTGATCTATGTTGATGCCCACCATCTCTAGTACATTGTACTGTATGCGAGATGTTTTCAATTGATGCATGGTGTGCAGCAATTTATCATTTCGAATCCTCACCTGACACTTTTAACCGTATAACAGGTTTCATTAAGGTAATGAATCTTGATTTGTATCCTGATTAAATTTAAGCATCTACTTGTCATTTCCTTGTCACCTGGTGCCTCTTCATGCAGTAAATAATATGCTAATGGACCAAGAACATAGCACGCCAAACTGACCTAGAACAATCATAGCACAATTCATTTCTTCATGGGACACAATGTACAATTTCACCTATGAACATTGTTTCCCTTAATTTCCCTTAATGAACTAATGCATACATATTCATAAATACATATGAACATGCATTATACCGAATATTAATCTAAGACATGGTTACAAAGTTACAAAAACTTTAAAGAGGAGCTTTTTTTTTACTTTCTAGAGTGCACTAATTAAAACTAGCATGTGAAATGCCAATCCTAATAAATCCCCCTGAAATGCTCAGTTAAATGGAACGATTAAGTCGATTTTGTCGCATTATGTTGTATGTCACATGAATACTTGTTCCCAATAATCAGTGTCTTTAAAGGTGTTGCTGATCACCGAAAGCTAGTTCATTGAGTTAAAGCTTTATTGTTGCGCACAACAAAATAATCATTTCTGGGCAGCAGATATACTGCATTAACAGTGATCTACTGCCTGGAAACAATGAACCTCTACAGGAACAAGTGGTTGCAGTAGTGACAGTTGATTCCTAATAATTTCCTGCTCAGTCTGCCCTTGTAAATGGTCCTTAAAGTGTTTTTTCCCAGGATTACTATGTTTTAAATAGTTATGATCATGTAGATTCCTACCTATGAATATTACTTTGCTTTCTTTACATCCTGTATGTAGCACTTCCTGTTGCTGTATCCAACCAAACCCATGATGCACTTCTCCTTTCTCTACCTCTTCAGGACCGCCCCTAACAACGCCCAGTTACTTTAAAGCTCCTCCCACCCAGATAGTTACATAGACACTCTCTTATCACTGACAGGCCCATGGACATAACATCACAGGAAATAAAAAGGACCACATATGACCACAGCTCAAAACAGAATATATGAGCAACAAAGGTATCAGAAATACATTACAAAGTTACAGCTACCCTAATAACTGACTATTTTAAAGACTGTTGATGTAAACCCAAAACCCCCTTTAAGTGTTTATCCAGAAAAGGACCAGATCTCTTATGGTACCGGTAAACAAAGAACACTATATGGCTTAAAGAATGTGAACACCTAATCATTACACCTTTATGAGCTTGACAGACATCTCATACCAAACCCATGGAGTTTATTATAGAGTTGGCTCCCCATTTGTGGTTTTAATAGCCCTCTCCTGATAAAGGCTTTCCAAAGGATTTTGAAGTATATCTACGGGAATTTGTGCCTATTCAGGCACAAGGGCATTTGTGAGGCCAGGCCCTGATGCTGGACAAGGTTTGACTCACATATATCTTAAATATGTTTGATGGGGTAGAGATAAGGACCACTGGAGATAAAGCTTTTTGGGGGCACAGCAATACTGGAACAGAAAAGGTCCTCCCACAATCTTCTGCAAAATTAGAAGCATATAGTTGTCCAAAATGTCTTTGTATGCTTTAACATTATCGTTCACTGGAAATTAGGAACCTACATGAAACCTTAAAAAAGAGTCCTGTGCCCACCACCACACAAATTCTATAGCAGGTAAGTAGCATGCTCCAGTCACCTGCCAAACCAAGATAAGATGGTCAGATAGCAAAACATGATTTATGTCTCTGGAGAGCACATTCCTACTTCTCATGAGTCCAGTGGTGGTTGCATTTCACTGCACCAGACAATGCTTTGCATTGTATGGTAATTTTTTGTGCTGTGCAGCTGTTCCACCATGAAAATCCATTTTTTGAAGCACTCAAAGCACAATTCTTGTTCTGATGTAACTTCCAGAGGCAGTTTGGAACTCTGTAGTAGAGTTGAGCGAACACCTGGATGTTTGGGTTCGAGAAGTTCGGCCGAACTTCCCGGAAATGTTCGGGTTCGGGATCCGAACCCGACCCGAACTTCGTCCCGGACCCGAACCCAATTGAAGTCAATGGGGACCCGAACTTTTTGGCACTAAAAAGGCTGTAAAACAGCCCAGGAAAGAGCTAGAGGGCTGCAAAAGGCAGCAACATGTAGATAAATCCCCTGCAAACAAATGTGGATAGGGAAATGAATAAAAATAAAAATAAAATAAATAAAAATTAACCAATATCAATTGGAGAGAGGTCCCATAGTAGAGAATCTGGCTTCACGACACCCACCTGTCACGAGGGTGTCAAGAGCCACGTCTGACTCCGTTATACCCGGGGTCAGGAAGTGTCTAAAGATCACGGTGTTTCTTAGTGTTTGTTTTCTGTGTTTGCCTTGCTATCCTTTTTGTCTCACTCAGGGATCCGTAGCTTCTCCTCTTCAGCTGTTTCTTGTCTGCCACTCCCAAACTCCTTATATTCTCCTCTCACACTTCTCTTGTTGCCAGTTATAGAGCTTCCTGCCTGGACATCTATGCTGACCCACTGGAGCTGAGAATCTGGTTGTTGTTCCAGAGTGCTACCCTCCGGATCCCTGTTGGGCTTTTGTTGTCTCCTGTTGTTGCCCACCTGGGATTATATGTTTAGTTTGTATTGTCTGTCCTCCCCTTGGTGTTTTCCTTTAGAGCTAGTGGTGCGGACTAGTGTTCCCACCGCCCTGTTCACTATCTAGGGCTCATCCTAGGGAAAGCCAGGGTTTTAGGCACGTGATCGGCGTACGGGTGAGGAACCCGTCTAGGGACGACAGGGCAGCCAGGCGCCAGCCGCAAGGTGAGTCAGGGGTCACCACCTTCCCTCTCACTAGGGCAGGGCCTCCCTCTTTTCCTCCCTCCGTGTCACGTATGTGACAGTTACGCCGATCGTGATATTATAACTGGCCATTATTTTTTTTTTGAGAAAAAAATAAATAAATATATATAATTTTTTTTTTTTCTCTACTTAGAATCCAATATGGATCCTATTGCTGCTTTGGCAAAACAGCTTCAAGGCCTGTCTTTGGAGGTGGCAGGATTGAAGGCGTCTGTCCTCCAACAGCAGCAGCAAATGCAGCAGACCGTAAGCCCAGCGGTTGCTATGGGTAACCAGGTTGTTACAGAACCCAAGGTTGTTCTTCCTGACAGATTCTCTGGGGGAAGGGACAAATTTGTGTTGTTCCGTGAGGCCAGCAAATTATATTTTAAGCTGCGCCCTTACTCCTCAGGTAATGAAGAACAGCGGGTGGGGATTGTTATTTCCCTGCTTCAGGGGGACCCGCAATCCTGGGCGTTCTCGTTACCCCCTGGTTCCCAGGCTCTCCGGTCAGTGGAGGGATTTTTTGGGGCTTTGGGTCTCATATATGATGACCCTGACCGTGTCGCCCTGGCTGAGTCGAAGTTACGGAGACTCCTACAGGGAGATCGGCCAGCAGAGGAATATTGCTCAGAGTTCCGCAGGTGGGCTACGGATACTCAGTGGCACGACCCGGCTCTCAGGAGTCAGTTCTGCTCTGGGTTATCTGAAAGGGTTAAGGATGCGCTGGCGCTGTATGAGACCCCCCTTTCCTTTGATGCTGTTATGTCCCTCTCTATCAGGATAGATAGACGTCTTAGGGAGAGATCGAAAATTCCTGAGCAATCGGTAACCTCTCCCAAGCAGCAGTTAGTCTGTACTGACTTGGATGAGCCTATGCAGCTAGGAGGAACTTCTCGTCAGGTCCGTCCTCCTGAGGTTCGCCGTAGGTGGGGGGCTTGTTTTTTCTGTAGGGGGAAGGGTCATTTCATTAATGTCTGTCCCTCCTTTCCCAAAAACAAAAGACCGTCGGAAAACTACTAACCCCAGGCTGTGCGGAGGATGTCAGCCGGGGGGTATACGTTTCCTCCATACGAACATCTCAATTTGTGTTGCCAGCGGTTATTGTTTTTGGTGTTAAGACGGAGTCTATTTCTTTTTTTCTAGACAGTGGTGCAGGGGTAAATTTGATAGATGCCCATTTTGCCCGCACTATGGGTTTGTCTCTCTGTACGCTGCAGAGACCCATTCCCATATTCGCTATTGACTCTGCTCCTCTATCTCAGAGAAACCTCACTCACGTTGTCCATAACTTACATCTTCGGGTAGGGGACCACCATAAGGAGCGTCTTTCATGTTACGTTCTGGAGGGCCTTCCCTCTCCTGTGGTATTGGGTCTTCCCTGGTTGGTAGCGCACAATCCAGTGGTGGATTGGCAGGCCAGGGAGATATTGGAGTGGAGTGAGCATTGCAGAGAGAATTGCTTAAATAACAATTGCTTAATCGCCTCCATAGCTTCCCTACCTACATTTATTTCGGACTTTGAGGACGTTTTTTCTGAAAAAGGTTGTCAGAAGCTACCACCTCATCGTCCTTATGATTGCCCGGTTAACCTGATTCCCGGTGCAAAATTACCCAAGTCCAGGTTGTATAATCTTTCGGGTCCCGAGAGACAAGCCATGAAAGATTATATCTCCGAGAGTCTGGCCAAGGGACACATCAGACCCTCTTCTTCACCCGTGGCTGCAGGGTTTTTCTTTGTTAAAAAGAAAGATGGGGGCCTGCGTCCTTGCCTAGATTTCCGTGAGCTAAACCGGATAACCGTCCGAGACCCATACCCTCTTCCTCTCATTCCTGACCTTTTTAATCAGATTGCGGGTGCTAGGTGGTTCTCCAAACTTGATCTTAGGGGGGCCTACAATCTGATTCGTATCAAGGAAGGGGATGAGTGGAAGACAGCTTTTAACACCCCTGAGGGGCATTACGAAAATTTAGTCATGCCTTTTGGTCTGACCAATGCCCCTGCTGTCTTCCAACATTTCGTTAATGATATTTTTAGTCATCTCATCGGCAGGTTTGTAGTCATATACCTAGATGATATCTTAATTTATTCGGCTGATCTGAAAACACATGAAGTACATGTCAGGCAAGTACTGCAGGTCCTACGGACGAATAAATTATATGCGAAAATTGAAAAATGTGTCTTCGCCGTTCAGGAAATACAATTCCTGGGATATCTATTATCTGCTTCAGGTTTCCGTATGGATCCTGGGAAGGTCCAGGCAATTTTAGATTGGGATCTTCCTGAGAACCTTAAAGCTCTACAACGGTTTTTGGGTTTCGCAAATTTCTACAGAAAGTTTATTAAAAATTATTCAGTGATCGTTAAACCCCTTACTGACATGACTAGGAAGGGGACTGATTTTTCTAAATGGTCTGACGCCGCTAAAATTGCATTTTCCTCTCTAAAAGAGAGATTTACCTCGGCACCTGTCCTAATTCAACCTGATGTCTCCCAGCCTTTTATTGTTGAAGTTGATGCGTCGGAGGTGGGAGTGGGGGCTGTATTGTCTCAGGGTCCGTCTCGTGGCAAATGGCGTCCTTGCGCTTTCTTTTCCAAAAAATTATCTGCAGCAGAAAAGAACTATGATATTGGAAATAGGGAACTGTTGGCGATTAAACTGGCGTTTGAAGAGTGGCGTCACTTCTTAGAGGGAGCAATCCACCCCGTCACGGTAATTACGGATCACAAAAACCTTCTGTACCTAGAATCGGCTAAGCGTCTCACCCCTAGACAAGCTAGGTGGTCGCTATTCTTTACCAGATTTAACTTTGTAATCACCTATCGTCCTGGGGAAAAAAATACCAAGGCAGACGCATTGTCTCGTAGTTTCCCTGGAGGGGGTAATGTTAGTGATCCGGTACCTATTTTACAAAGAGGAGTGGTTGTCTCTGCTGTACACTCTGTTCTAGAGGGAAAGGTGTTAGAGGACCAGGGGGACGCCCCGGCCTCTTGCCCCTCAGAGAAATTGTTTGTACCGTTAAACCTGCGTCTTGAGTTATTGAAGGAACATCATAATTCGGCACTTGCTGGGCACCCGGGTAGTAAAGCAACCTTGGAGCTATTGTCTCGTCGTTTTTGGTGGCCAAGGTTGCGTCAGGATGTAATAGATTTCGTGTCTACTTGTTCTACTTGTGCACGCGCGAAAGTCTCTCATACACGTCCAGCAGGGTCTTTATTGCCACTTTTCATCCCCAATAGACCATGGACACATCTATCAATGGATTTCATCACTGACTTACCTTTGTCTGCGGGTAAAACAGTTATCTTGGTAGTAGTAGACAGGTTTAGCAAAATGGTACACTTTATTGCGCTACCTGCACTTCCTAATGCTAAGACTCTTGCTCAGGTGTTTATCAGTGAAATCGTGAAGCTTCACGGGGTCCCTTCCGATGTGGTTTTGGATCGGGGAACCCAGTTTATTTCTAAGTTTTGGAAAGCTTTTTGTACCCGTTTAGGGGTACACTTATCCTTTTCCTCAGCTTTCCATCCTCAGTCGAATGGACAGACTGAGCGTACCAACCAAAACCTAGAAACATATTTAAGGTGTTTTGCGTCTGAAAACCAAGAGGTGTGGTCATCATATTTACCGTTAGCCGAGTTTGCCATAAATAATCGCCGTCAGGAATGCACTGGCAAGTCACCATTTCTTGGTGCATACGGTTTTCATCCCCAATTTTGTACTTTCAAAGAGGGGGGGTCTTCTGGGGTTCCCGAAGAGGAACGGTTTTCTTCATCTCTTTCATCGGTATGGCAGAAGGTGCAAGCTAACTTGAAAAATATGAGTGGTAAATACAAATGCATGGCCGATAAGAAACGGTCGCCAGGTCCGGACCTAGGAGTGAATGACTATGTGTGGTTGTCTACTAGGAATATTAAGTTGAAGGTTCCCTCTTGGAAACTGGGTCCTAGGTTCATTGGTCCTTATAAAATTGTAGCCGTCATTAACCCTGTGGCTTTTCGCCTGGAGCTACCTCAGACTTTTAAGATCCATAACGTGTTCCATAAGTCGTTGCTCAAGAAGTATGTTCCACCTCTAGAACCATCACCGCTGCCACCTCCTCCTGTTGTTGTGGATGGTAATCTGGAGTTTCAAATATCCAGAATTGTTGATTCTCGTCGGGTCCGCCGCTCTCTTCAGTATCTGGTGCATTGGAGGGGTTACGGTCCCGAGGAAAGAATGTGGGTTCCAGCGTCAGAGGTAAACGCCAACAGGTTGATTCAGGCTTTCCATGTCTCTCATCCGGAGAGACCTGGTCCTGAGTGTCCGGAGGCCCCTCGTAAAAGGGGGGGTACTGTCACGAGGGTGTCAAGAGCCACGTCTGACTCCGTTATACCCGGGGTCAGGAAGTCGCAGCGGGTGGCTGCGCACTCTATGTCTAAAGATCACGGTGTTTCTTAGTGTTTGTTTTCTGTGTTTGCCTTGCTATCCTTTTTGTCTCACTCAGGGATCCGTAGCTTCTCCTCTTCAGCTGTTTCTTGTCTGCCACTCCCAAACTCCTTATATTCTCCTCTCACACTTCTCTTGTTGCCAGTTATAGAGCTTCCTGCCTGGACATCTATGCTGACCCACTGGAGCTGAGAATCTGGTTGTTGTTCCAGAGTGCTACCCTCCGGATCCCTGTTGGGCTTTTGTTGTCTCCTGTTGTTGTCCACCTGGTTCCCACCGCCCTGTTCACTATCTAGGGCTCATCCTAGGGAAAGCCAGGGTTTTAGGCACGCTCCAGTGCAGGAAGTAAGGTGGGCACATTGTCTTTGTACCGTGGATCCAGCAGGGTGGCAACCCAGTAGTCCGCACACGTTAAAATGTGGGCAACTCTGCTGTCGTTGCGCAGGCACTGCAGCATGTAGTCGCTCATGTGTGCCAGGCTGACCAGGGGTAAGGACAAGCTGTCCTCTGTGGGAGGCGTATCGTCATCGTCCTGCGTTTCCCCCCAGCCACGCACCAGTGATGGGCCCGAGCTGCGTTGGGTGCCACCCCGCTCTGACCATGCTTCATCCTCATCCTCCTCCACATCCTCCTCATCCTCGTCCTCCTCGTCCTCCAGTAGTGGGCCCTGGATGGCCACATTTGTACCTGGCCTCTGATGTTGCAAAAAACCTCCCTCTGAGTCACTTCGAAGAGACTGGCTTGAAAGTGCTAAAAATGACCCCTCTTCCTCCTCCTCCTCCTCCTGGGCCACCTCCTCTTCCATCATCGCCCTAAGTGTTTTCTCAAGGAGACATAGAAGTGGTATTGTAACGCTGATAACGGCGTCATCGCCACTGGCCATGTAGGTGGAGTACTCGAAACAGCGCAACAGGGCACACAGGTCTCGCATGGAGGCCCAGTCATTGGTGGTGAAGTGGTGCTGTTCCGCAGTGCGACTGACCCATGCGTTCTGCAGCTGAAACTCCACTATGGCCTGCTGCTGCTCGCACAGTCTGTCCAGCATGTGCAAGGCGGAGTTCCACCTAGTGGGCATGTCGCATATGAGGCGTTGAGCGGGAAGGCCGAAGTTACGCTGTAGCGCAGACAGGCGAGCAGCGGCAGGATGTGAACGCCGGAAGCGCGAACAGACGGCCCGCACTTTATGCAGCAGCTCTGACATGTCGGGGTAGTTGTGAATGAACTTCTGCACCACCAAATTCAGCACATGTGCCAAGCAAGGGATGTGCGTCAAACCGGCTAGTCCCAGAGCTGCAACGAGATTTCGCCCATTATCGCACACCACCAGGCCGGGCTTGAGGCTCACCGGCAGCAACCACTCGTCGGTCTGTTGTTCTATACCCCGCCACAACTCCTGTGCGGTGTGGGGCCTGTCCCCCAAACATATGAGTTTCAGAATGGCCTGCTGACGTTTACCCCGGGCTGTGCTGAAGTTGGTGGTGAAGGTGTGTGGCTGACTGGATGAGCAGGTGGAAGAAGAGGAGGAGGAAGCTGAGTAGGAGGAGGTGGCAACAGGAGGCAAAGAATGTTGCCCTGCGATCCTTGGCGGCGGAAGGACGTGCGCCAAACAGCTCTCCGCCTGGGGCCCAGCCGCCACTACATTTACCCAGTGTGCAGTTAGGGAGATATAGCGTCCCTGGCCGTGCTTACTGGTCCACGTATCTGTGGTTAGGTGGACCTTGCCACAGATGGCGTTGCGCAGTGCACACTTGATTTTATCGGATACTTGGTTGTGCAGGGAAAGCACGGCTCTCTTGGAGAAGTAGTGGCGGCTGGGAACAACATACTGTGGGACAGCAAGCGACATGAGCTGTTTGAAGCTGTCTGTGTCCACCAGCCTGAATGACAGCATTTCATAGGCCAGTAGTTTAGAAATGCTGGCATTCAGGGCCAGGGAGCGAGGGTGGCTAGGTGGGAACTTACGCTTTCTCTCAAATGTTTGTGAGATGGAGAGCTGAACGCTGCCGTGTGACATGGTTGAGATGCTTGGTGACGGAGGTGGTGGTGTTGGTGGTACATCCCCTGTTTGCTGGGCGGCAGGTGCCAACGTTCCTCCAGAGGCGGAGGAAGAGGCCGAGGCGGCAGCAGCAGAAGAAGCTGAGGCGGCAGCAGCAGAAGAGGCCGAGGCGGCAGCAGCAGCAGAAGAGGTAGCAGGGGGAGCCTGAGTGACTTCCTTGTTTTTAAGGTGTTTACTCCACTGCAGTTCATGCTTTGCATGCAGGTGCCTGGTCATGCAGGTTGTGCTAAGGTTCAGAACGTTAATGCCTCGCTTCAGGCTCTGATGGCACAGCGTGCAAACCACTCGGGTCTTGTCGTCAGCACATTGTTTGAAGAAGTGCCATGCCAGGGAACTCCTTGAAGCTGCCTTTGGGGTGCTCGGTCCCAGATGGCGGCGGTCAGTAGCAGGCGGAGTCTCTTGGCGGCGGGTGTTCTGCTTTTGCCCACTGCTCCCTCTTTTGCTACGCTGTTGGCTCGGTCTCACCACTGCCTCTTTGTCATGGAACCATGAACCAGACGTACAACAAGAGATAAGTGGAAATAAGAAGGCTTTATTGAAATCAAGCTGTAAGCAAAAGTCCAAACGGATGGCTAAACCGAAGCAGGGTCTTGCGTAGCCAGAGGTCAGGAACCAGAAGGGTAGTCAGACGAAGCCTGGATCAGGAACCAGCAGGGTAGTCAGACGAAGCCAGGATCAGGAACCAGAAGCAGCAGCAGTCTTAGAAGCATGTGAACACAGGAGGACCAAGCAAGGAACTGAAGCCACAGACTTCCTATATATATGAGCTAGGCATCCAGCTCCTCCCAGTGGGAAGGAGAAGCCACAGGGTGGGAGGCTACAAGAAACCCAGAAACCAAGATGGCCGCCAGCACATGTCAAACGAAAGAGGACGGCAAGAAGGTAAGACCATGACAGTACCTCCCCCTCAAGGGCCCCTCCTCCGCGGAGTAAGGAACGGTTTCTGAGGGAAGCGTGCGTGGAAGGCTCGGAGCAAAGCAGGAGCATGGACATCTGCGGAGGGAACCCAGGAACGCTCCTCTGGACCATAACCACGCCAATGGACCAAAAACTGCAACCGACCGCGGACCAGGCGTGAGTCCAGGAGATTGCTCACCTCATACTCCTCACGATTGCCCACTTGGACCGGACGAGGCCGAGGAACCGAGGAAGTGAAACGATTACACACCAATGGCTTCAACAGGGAGACATGAAACACGTTGGAGATCCGCATGCCAGGAGGAAGCGCAAGGGCATAGGCTACCGGGTTTACCCTGCGAAGCACTCGGAAGGGACCAACAAAGCGAGGCGCCAGCTTGGGAGTGGGCACTCGAAGGTTGAGGTTGCGGGTGGACAACCATACACGGTCTCCGACCTCGTAGGAAGGAGCGGGCGCTCGTCTGCGATCAGCCTGGAGTCTCTGGCGCTGCGCAGAGACCTCAAGGGACCTCTGGATCTGTACCCAAGAAGCACGTAGGACGGAAAGGTGATCCTCCACAGCCGGAATATCCTGGGGAGAGAATACCTCCGGTAACACGGCAGGTTGGAACCCATAATTGGCCATGAAGGGAGACGTCCCAGAGGAAGAGTTCACCGCCGTGTTCCTGGCAAACTCAGCCCAAGGCAGGAGGTCAACCCAATTGTCTTGGTGATCGGAGACATAGCAACGAAGGAATTGCTCCAAGGCCTGATTGGATCGTTCTGCGGCCCCATTGGACTGAGGGTGATAGGCCGAGGAGAAAGAGAGATGAATCCCCAACTGGGAACAAAAGGCGCGCCAGAACCTGGACACAAACTGACTCCCCCGATCCGACACAATCTCCTTGGGCAAACCGTGCAACCGGAAGACCTCCCTGGCGAAAATCGTGGCCAACCCTGGCAGAGGGTAACTTCTTGAGAGGAACACAGTGGCACATTTTGGAAAACCGATCCACAATCATGAGAATGACCGTATGGCCTCGGGATGCAGGGAGGTCCACAATGAAATCCATCCCCAGGTGTGACCATGGGCGCTCCCCGGTGGCTATGGGTTGCAAAAGGCCCAATGGAAGGTGCCGAGGGGACTTACTCTGGGCACAAACGGAGCATGCCGCTACATATGCGGCGATGTCGGAACGTAGAGAAGGCCACCAGAACAGACGTGAAACAGCCCAGGACAGCTGATTCTTTCCAGGATGCCCCGCGGCCTTGGAGTTATGGTAGGTTCGCAACAACCGAGTGCGCAACTCCTCAGGCACAAAACATCTGCCGTTGGGTCTCCCAGAGGGAGCACCAGATTGAGCCGCCAAAATCTGCTCACCCAGGGGAGAGGTCAGGCTGGTGCGAATGGCGGCCAGGATCTGATTCGGAGGTATGACCGAAGTCGGAATCGACTCCTCCCCGGACAGCTCGGAGTACTGCCGTGATAAGGCATCCGCTCTGATGTTCTTGGAACCGGGTAGGTAGGAGACCGCGTAATTAAAACGTGACAAGAACAGAGCCCATCTGGCCTGACGTGGTGTCAATCTCTTGGCCTCAGAAAGGTAGGTCAGATTCTTGTGGTCCGTCAGGATGAGAACCGGAACCACCGAACCCTCGAGCAAGTGCCTCCATTCTTTAAGGGCCTGCACGATGGCCAATAACTCCCTGTCACCAATCTGATAGTTGCACTCCGCGGAAGACAGTTTCCGGGAGTAAAACCCACAAGGAAGCAGAGGACCCTCTGGTGTTCTACGCTGAGACAGAAGGGCGCCTACTCCCGTCTCAGACGCGTCCACCTCGAGGACAAAGGGCAACCCAGGGTTGGGATGCGACAGAATCGGAGCCGACACAAAGGCGGACTTTAGAGCCTCAAAAGCTCGGATGGCCTCGAGCGGCCAGACCTGGAAATTACTGCCCTTCCTGGTCAGATCCGTGAGAGGCTTGGCTAGCATAGAAAAGTCCCTTATGAACTTCCGATAATAATTGGCGAAGCCCAAAAAGCGCTGCAGGGCACGGAGACCACTGGGCTGGGGCCACTGTAAGACAGCCGAAACCTTCTCAGGATCCATGGAGAACCCCTCAGCGGAAATGATGTAACCTAAGAAGGTTACCTGGGATCGGTGAAATTCGCATTTCTCAAGCTTACCGAACAGCCTGTTCTCTCGTAACCGTTGCAACACTCGTCTGACATCCATAATGTGGGCCTCCATGGATTCAGAATATACCAAGATGTCATCCAAATAGACCACCACACACTGCTGCAACAGGTCACGGAAAACATCGTTGATGAATTCCTGGAAGACTGCGGGAGCATTGCACAACCCAAAGGGCATAACCAAGGATTCATAATGACCGGTCCTGGTGTTAAACGCGGTCTTCCACTCATCGCCCGCCTTGATCCTTACCAGGTTATATGCCGCCCTCAGGTCGAGTTTGGTAAAGACCTTGGCCCCTTTGAGGTGATCGAACAGCTCGGAAATCAAGGGTATCGGGTAAGCGTTCTTGATTGTGATGCGATTGAGACCCCTGTAATCGATGCAAGGCCTCAACTCACCGCCCTTCTTTTTCACAAAGAAAAATCCAGCCCCTGCCGGGGACGAGGATTTGCGAATGTGTCCGCGTGAAAGCGCCTCCCTCACGTACTCCTCCATGGCCTCATTCTCCGCTACCGACAGTGGATAGACTTTGCCACGAGGAGGAACGGCACCAGATTGTAACTCTATGGCACAATCGTATGGGCGGTGCGGAGGTAGGGCAACCGCGCGCACCTTATCGAATACATCCCGGTACTCTTCGTATTCAGGAGGCAACAGAGAGTCCGAGGAAGTACACAGCAACTTGACAGGCCCATGGATGCAACTAGCCCCACACTGCGGTGACCACGAGAGGATCTCGGCCGATCTCCAATCGAAAGTCGGATTATGCTTCTGGAGCCAGGGGTACCCCAAGACCACCGAGTAGTGTGGAGACGAAATAACCTGGAGACAGACCGACTCTCTGTGAACGGCACCAATGGCTATCCCCACTGGAAGGGTCTCATGAGTCACGTGTGGCGGCAGAAGGGGTCTGCCGTCTATCGCCTCAAGAGCCAGTGGGGAACCTCGAGGCTGCAGAGGAATGGAATTGGCGGCAGCGAACCCACTATCAATGAACAAACCACCAGCACCAGAGTCCACCAACGCCTGGGTCGTCACCGAGCCCCCGACCCAGGAGAGGACAACAGTGATCAGTGGTTTGTCAACACGGGAAACCGGGGACGAGGAGACTCCACCCAAGATCTGCCCCCGACAGGATCTCAGGTGCGAGCGTTTCCCGGACGGTTCGGGCATGCCAACCGAAAATGCCCACCGAGACCACAGTACATGCATCGGCCCTCGCGTCTCCGGAGTACCCTCTCCCCCTCGGACAGGCGAGCAAACCCCAGCTGCATGGGTTCACCCCCAAACAAGTCATCCCCAGGAGGCGTGGGAGGAGAGGGAGGCACGGGTGGGACAGCAAACGTAGGCGCCAATCTGTTAGAAGACCTCCGCAGGCTCTCCTTAAAGGAAGGTCTCTCCCTGAGTCTGGTGTCAATCAAAATCAGGAAAGAAATAAGAGACTCGAGCTCCACTGGTAGGTCCTTAGCTGCAACCTCATCCTTCAAGGCATCCGAGAGACCATGAGAGAAAGCAGCGACCAGAGCCTCATTATTCCAGCCCACCTCTGCTGCCAGGGTACGAAACTCAATGGCGTATTCAGCTACGGATCGTGAACCCTGTCTGATGGACATAAGGAGCTTCGCAGCAGAGGCAGCACGAGCCGGCACATCGAATACCCTCCGAAGAGAAGCAACAAAACCGGAAAACTCGGCAACCACCGGATTGTTGTTCTCCCATAAAGGGCTGGCCCAGGCCAAGGCCTTGTCCGAGAGCAACGAGATCAAGAAGCCCACCTTTGATCTCTCAGTAGGAAAGGCATGTGGCAGCAACTCGAAATAAATGCCCACCTGGTTAAGGAAACCTCGGCACTGAGTTGGCTCTCCCCCAAAGCGCTGTGGAAGGGGGGCAGAACCGGTCATACCCCGAGACACCGCAGGCGCAGCAACAGGTGTCAGGGTAGACTCTGGCGCAACAACCGGAGCGGCAGTAGGAGCGGGCCCAGGAGCGACAACCGACCCATCGGCAACGGAAGCGAAATGAGCCGTGCGTTCAAGCAGGGTTTGCAACGCCACAGCGAACCGACCCAACAGGTGATCCTGCTGATCAAGTCTGGCAACCAGCGTAGGTAGCGAGGATGGCCTTGTACCGTCAGAATTCATGGCTTGGTCCTAATGTCATGGAACCATGAACCAGACGTACAACAAGAGATAAGTGGAAATAAGAAGGCTTTATTGAAATCAAGCTGTAAACAAAAGTCCAAACCTGGCTAAACCGAAGCAGGGTCTTGCGTAGCCAGAGGTCAGGAACCAGAAGGGTAGTCAGACGAAGCCTGGATCAGGAACCAGCAGGGTAGTCAGACGAAGCCAGGATCAGGAACCAAAAGCAGCAGCAGTCTTAGAAGCATGTGAACACAGGAGGACCAAGCAAGGAACTGAAGCCACAGACCTCCTATATATATGAGCTAGGCATCCAGCTCCTCCCAGTGGGAAGGAGAAGCCGCAGGGTGGGAGGCTACAAGAAACCCAGAAACCAAGATGGCCGCCAGCACATGTCAAACGAAGGAGGACGGCAAGAAGGTAAGACCATGACACTCTTCCTCCGAACTGTGAAAGTCAGTGGCACGACCTTCATTCCATGTGGGGTCTAGGACCTCATCGTCCCCTGCATCGTCTTCCACCCAGTCTTGATCCCTGACCTCCTGTTCAGTCTGCACACTGCAGAAAGACGCAGCAGTTGGCACCTGTGTTTCGTCATCATCAGAGACATGCTGAGGTGGTATTCCCATGTCCTCATCATCAGGAAACATAAGTGGTTGTGCGTCAGTGCATTCTATGTCTTCCACCGCTGGGGAAGGGCTAGGTGGATGCCCTTGGAAAACCCTGCCAGCGGAGTCTTTAAACAGCATAAGAGAGTGCTGCATAACTTGAGGCTCAGACAGTTTCCCTGGTATGCATGGGGGTGATGTGACAGACTGATGGGCTTGGTTTTCAGGCTCCATCTGTGCGCTTTCTGCAGAAGACTGGGTGGGAGATAATGTGAACGTGCTGGATCCACTGTCGGCCACCCAATTGACTAATGCATGTACCTGCTCAGGCCTTACCATCCTTAGAACGGCATTGGGCCCCACCAAATATCGCTGTAAATTATGGCGGCTTCTGGGACCTGAGGTAGTTGGTACACTAGGACATGTGGCTGTGGCAGAACAGCCACGTCCTCTCTACTAACACCACCACGACCATGTCTGCGTCCTTTACTAGATGTTTTCCTCATTGTTATCGTTCACCACAACAACAAAAATATTATTTGGCCCAATGTATTGAATTCAAATTCAGGCCTTTTTTTACAGACACCTAACACTATCTGGCTATCTATTTAGGTACCGTATTACACTAATACAGGCACAGCAGTAACCACAGATTTAGCTGACTATAAATTTGAGGCCTATTATTTAGGCGCTGGGTGACAGGTATACGTTTACGGACAGAATTAGACTGGGATATGCACAGTAGCGTGTGTGTGAAGTTATTGAGAATGACCCTATGTGCACCTTGAATCTTATATACCCTTTTAGGGATAAATTTAAAGTAGGCCTGATACAGCAGAAACCACAAATTTAGAGAATTGCTAAATTGGGAATTGTATTTCAACCCAGAACAAAAACTGTGCTTGGACGGAAACTAAATAACTTGACCAGCTACAGCAATAACCACAGATTTAGCTGACTATAAATTTGAGGCCTATTATTTAGGCGCTGGGTGACAGGTATACATTTACGGACAGAATTAGACTGGGATATGCACAGTAGCGTGTGTGTGAAGTTATTGAAAATGACCCTATGTGCACCTTGAATCTTATATACCCATTTAGGGATAAATTTAAAGTAGGCCTGATACAGCAGAAACCACTAATTTAGAGAATTGCTAAATTGGGAATTGTATTTCAACCCAGAACAAAAACTGTGCTTTGACGGACACTAAATAACTTGCCCAGCTACAGCAACCACAGATTTAGCTGACTATAAATTTGAGGCCTATTATTTAGGCGCTGGGTGACAGGTATACGTTTACAGACAGAATTAGACTGGGATATGGCCAAAAAATAACCACACTATTGATGGTTAAATGCACTTGGTGTGACAGCTTGACCCTGATGTAGGATATAGCCAAAAAATAACCACACTATTGATGGTTAAATGCACTTGGTGTGACAGCTTGACCCTGATGTAGGATAAAGCCAAAAAACAACCACACTATTGAGGGTTAAATGCACTTGGTGACAGGCTCAGCTTGCCCATGATGTAGTATTTGGCCAAAAAATAACCACACTATTGATGGTTAAATGCACTTGGTGTGACAGCTTCACCCTGATGTAGGATATAGCCAAAAAACAACCACACTATTGAGGGTTAAATGCACTTGGTGACAGCTTGCCCCTGATGTAGTATATGGCCAAAAAATAACCACACTATTGATGGTTAAATGCACTTGGTGTGACAGCTTCACCCTGATGCAGGATATAGCCAAAAAACAACCACACTATTGAGGGTTAAATGCACTTGGTGACAGCTTGCCCCTGATGTAGTATATGGCCAAAAAATAACCACACTATTGATGGTTAAATGCACTTGGTGTGACAGCTTCACCCTGATGTAGGATATAGCCAAAAAATAACCACACTATTGAGGGTTAAATGTACTTGGTGGCAGCTTGTGCTGGCGCACCACAAGGCACAAAATGGCCGCCGATCACCCCAGAAAAAAGTGACTGAAAAACGCTCTGGGCAACCTAAAAACAGTGAGCAATTGAATAGCAGCAGTTCAATCATCCACAGCTGCAGATCGATCTCTGAATGAAGTCTTTTGGAGGAGTTAATCACTGCCTAATCTCGCCCTAACGTCGCAGCTGCAACCTCTCCCTACACTGATCAGAGTAGAGTGACGTGCGGCGCTACGTGACGCCATCTTAAATAGAGGCTGGGTCACATGCTGCACTGGCCAATCACAGTCATGCCAATAGTAGGCATGGCTGTGATGGCCTCTTGGGGCAAGTAGTATGACGCTTGTTGATTGGCTGCTTTGCAGCCTTTCAAAAAGCGCCAAGAAAGCGACGAACACCGAACCCGGACTTTTACGAAAATGTTCGGGTTCGGGTCCGTGTCACGGACACCCCAAAATTCGGTACGAACCCGAACTGTACAGTTCGGGTTCGCTCATCCCTACTCTGTAGTAAAGGAAGCAACAGAGGATCAAAGATTTGTACACACAACGCACTTCACTCAGTGGCCCAGCTTTGTTAGTTTGGGTGATCTACTGCTTTGAAGTTGAGTTTCTACTTCACAATTGTAACATTTGCAATTGACCAGGACAGAATTAGCAGGTCAGAAGTTTCACAAACTGGCAAAGGTGTCATACTGATAGAACATGTTTAAAGCCATTGGCCTATTCTGTCTTCTTGTTGTCTGCTGACAGATCCAAAATGCATGAAGTTGGAAACTGTTTATACCACCGCTATGACCACTCCAACTGGGTGAAATGTTGATAAGGTAATTACTATCTCTATAATTTCCTTATATACTCTTTTTCTTATGTTGAAATGCACTATATCATACTATATTATCCTGCACTGACATTTTTAAAACCATTCCCATTTCCTTAGTCAACTTTTTAAAGTATGTTTGTAGTAGATAAATTCAGAGTTAAGACTCTGGGAGTCTGGTGCAACAAACTATAATGTAAGTGGATAAGTTTAGCTGTAAAGTATAGTAATTGTTAGTGTTGTCTTTCTTACTATACTTCTTTTGTATGTGCCTTCTGTAATGGTTGTTTTTTTATCCCAAAGTCGTGTTTGCAAAAGGCAAGGTGATTCACAGGATTTTTTCTATTATAAAAAGGAAATGTTCTTTTTTTCAAAGGTCATACAGTTTTGAGCATTTCTGATGTGATTCAATCTATGCAATCACAGCTTTCTGGCTGAGATTACCCATAATTGTAAAGTTCTGCAGAATATTTTGAAGTTATATACCGTATTTTTCACTTTATAAGATGCACTTTTTTCACCCCAACATGGGGGGGGGGGAGGTAGTGCTTCTTATAACGCGCATGTGCCAAAAATTATGGTGGCCGGCTCACTTATTAAAGCTCCTGCATTGTGCCGGCCACCATATATTTTGACGCACCTAGAAGGAAGAAGTGTTGGGGCGGGCAGCGGTTATGAAGCACTATGGAGCGGGCAGCAGCAGTAAAACATTCAGCTGAATGCCGCCAGCCTGCACGTCCTTTATCTGCAGCGGGGTCCATTCCAGAGGAAGGAGAGACGAGAGACATTCTCCTTCTCATCTGCATGTCGCGCTGATTGGTGGTGAGCGCCGGCGGGAACTGCTGCTCCGCCGCCTCCACCAATCTGCTTACTGTCTCCTGGCTATGTGCGGTGCTGCTATTAGGAAAGAAGAAGGGAGGGACTCATACTGGCCCTCCATTGTCCCTGAATGCTCTGCTGTCCACTGGCCCATCTCCAACTCAAGTTCCTGGGTGAGTAACAGACAGGATATGAACATTAAATATGACTATAACCCCCCCCCCCACCCCCCCTCATCCATAGGAATGCATCCTGGCACTGCAGTACATGGATGTATTCTTAAGGACGAGGGGGGGTTATAGTCACATTTAATATAAACACTGTCCAGGAACTTTACCATTATTTCCCTACATCTTTATATTAAACGTGACTATACCCCCCCTCATCCACAGGAATGCACCCATGTACTGAAGTACATGGGTGTATTCTTAAGGATGAGGGGAGTTATAGTCATATTCAATATAAAGACTGTTGAGGGACTGTACTGTAATTGGTGTTTAATGGTAAGTGTTTATATTAAATGTGAAAATAGCCCCCTCATCCTTAAGAATTTATTCATGTACTGCTGTCATGGCAAGTGGGGATAAG
Source organism: Bufo gargarizans (assembly GCF_014858855.1). Lineage (NCBI taxonomy): Eukaryota > Metazoa > Chordata > Amphibia > Anura > Bufonidae > Bufo > Bufo gargarizans. The sequence continues at coordinate 320,492,138 of NC_058081.1, forward strand.
AGGAACACCAAGTAATCAAACAGCAACAGGCAAAAAAACTAGGCCCCAAAGCTAGGGAGGATGGAATGGTAACCTCCTAACAATCCCTGAGCCTCTCCCTGACTGCTGACAGTATGAGCAAGTCCTGATGGTGAACGAACTCATACGCTGGAACCCAAGTCCTGAGGGAGAGGAGAATGAGACAGCCAGTACCTTCCACCGTGAAGGGACCAGCGTCTCCCTGAGAACTAGCAGCAACACAAGCACAAAGGAGAAAACAGAAGGACTTAGTTTGAGACAAGCGGGAAGTAGAGGATCCACAAACTACCAGTAAAGAACTCCAGAAGGAAAATATCAACCGCAAAGTCAGCAGTAAGAGGCGGACTTAAATAGAGCCTCTAACAGCTAACGAGCAGAACCTGTGAAGAAGTGGAATCCTGCCCACAACAACAAACAAAAAGGAAACAAAGAAAGACCGGTCAGATAGACTCATGTGCTGCAAGTCTATCCGATCTTCTCAGATCTCTCACAGGGCAGGCAGTGACAACTGCAGTGCCAGGATGCATTCTTAAGGATGAGGGGAGGTATATTCCCATAACATAACAGTGTGTTACCCGTAGATCCCCCCATAATAGTGTCATCCACAGATCCCCCCATAACAGTGCGTCATCTGCCAAACCCCCCATAACAGTGCTTGCGTCTTCCGCAGATTCCCCCACAATAGTGCGTCTTTTGCAGATCTCTCCATATCAGTGTGTCAGTACCAGATTCCCCCATAACATGTGTGAAATATTCTGTTATTTTATTAAATTTTTTAGCACACCTTTTGGTTCAAAATATATATTTTTGTATTTTCCTCCTCTAAAATCTAGGTTCGTCTTATCAGGTGCATCATATAAAGCGAATACGGGTAATTAAAGATTACAGTTATAACACCTCACAAATAACTTGTTAAGCGTTATCATTGTAGGTGGATTTGCATTGAGTCCCCAGGTCCCCAAGGTACTGGAGTGTCTGTCTGACCAGTGCATTTGTCAAAACATGTGTAGCTGCATTGTGAGATGTGACGGTGGCAATGGAGCAAATTAAACAGCTGCCTAATTATATATGGGGCAGGGCAATGAAAAGGCAGCTAGAATGAGGAGAAATAAAAAGTACTGTCTCTAGGAGAGACATCACTTGGATTTTTCTAACTCTATGTTTTACCGTCCCTTGGGGATTTCAGTGTAACGCTCGAACAAGCCACTTACCGGTTTGGCTTTGGGCCAAACTTGGGAGCGGAATCTAAGTGTTCCCCTGGTCTTCACCCTTTATCCCGCTCCAAGATGCAGAAGCTGGTCTTAGCTGCAGGGGAGACACCAGGTTGCTACCGCTGAGCAGGCCAGAACGCCCCAGTGCAAGCACTGGGGATACAGGCAGGTGGAGCGAGCTCTCGCTAGATGGAAGAAGCGCAGCAGCAGAGTCAGATGAAGCAGAGCTCAGTTAGTGATTAAGCAGAGCTGGAGCTGTTAGAAGGTGCAGCAGGTGTAACAAGCTGAACAGCAGACAGAGGCGTGGTCTACAATCCGAATCATAAACTTTAGTGCAGCGAGGTACAGGAGGATCAGGCAGAGATGAGGTCAGGATACAGGCTGAGGTCGAAAGCAGGATAACAACACAGGAACTATGAGCTGGAACCTTCGCTGTAGAAAACTACAATATTGCTCAGGCATCACAGGAAGGGGGAAGCACCCTTATAAAAGTGGTGCCTGGACGGGATTGGAGAGAAGGCGGAATCAGGGGTGTACAAGAACCCTTAAAGAAACAGGCGCGTGCAGCTCCTACAAGGTGCAACTGAAGCTGTCGCCACCTGCGACAGTGCAGGAAAGAAGGTCCGGAGCCTGCAGCGGAGAGGATGAGCCTTGTGTGCAGTTCGACTGAGGTAGATAGCAGGATGCGCTGCACGCTGGCGGCTGCCAACTGCCATTGTTACACTCAGCACTGGGACCCCCATTGATCACTATGACAGATCACTGTTTTGAGTACAGGTCCACTTTAAGAGAATTGAACATTTTTACATGAACTTTGTTCAGCTCAAAATCCTTTCCAATCATTTAAGTAAATACATTTTGGAATCTAGGATTTATATTACCTGAAATGGGCACTGTACTTTCACTCACCTTTTCATAAATCAATATTACAGGTGAATATAATAAACTTTGTAATATGCCTTATCAAAGAAAAATGCCTTGTTCTAAAGTTATCGCTTGTTTCCTTCCTTCCTCCTTTTCTAAACTAACTGAAATTTGTGAGAAATCCAACTTGTTAAAAACAAGGCAGATTATCTGCCTAAGGATGATTCCAAGGATGATTTCAAATTAATGAAAGGCCATAGAAAACTTCATGACATTGCCTGGATTGATATGAAATCTCATGCAGAAAGACCATTCCTTTGAAGAAATGCTTTGCTAATCATGGAGCTATATGAAGGCCTTTCAGCAACTAATACTGTCGTACCTTAGAAATCTGTCTGTAGGATTGGGCAGTCGCTATGACTGCAGAAACTGGGTCAACAGTCATTAAGCGCAGGAGCACAAGGATCTTTAATTCCAATCTTTAACCCAGGGACCACAAATAATAAAGGAATCTCACTAGAGATGGCCTTGCGGTTCGCCCGGCGGTTGTTTTTTGGCGAACTTTGCTCGTTCACTGTTCGCCAAATGGGCAAACATATGGTGATATTCGCGCCCGCCATATTCTTTTACATTGTGAAAAACTTTGACCCATGACCCATCCATCAGGTGGTACAAGACAGCCAATTGAGACGTTTCAGAACATGGACATACCCCCTACCTTATAAATAAACCTGATCTGGGCACCATTTTAGGCCTCATGCACACGACAGTATTTTTTCACGGTCCGCAAAAACGGGGTCCGTAGGTCCGTGATCCGTGACCGTTTTTTCGTCCGCCTGGCCGTGCGGAGCCAAACGGATCCGTCCTGAATTACAATGCAAGTCAATGGGGACGGATCCGTTTGACGTTCACACAATATGGTGCAATTTCAAACGGATCCATCCCCATTGACTTTAAATGTAAAGTCAGGAGTCCCTTTTATACCATCGGATCTGAGTTTTCTCCAATCCGATGGTATATTTTAACTTGAAGCGTCCCCATCACAATGGGAACGCCTCTATGTTAGAATATACTGTCGGATATGAGTTAGATCGTGAAAACTCATATCCGACAGTATATTCTAACACAGAGGCGTTCCCATGGTGATGGGGACGCTTCTAGTTAGAATATACTACAAACTGTGTACATGACTGCCCCCTGCTGCCTGGCAGCACCCGATCTCTTACAGGGGGCCGTAATCAGCACAATTAACCCCTCAGGTGCCGCACCTGAAGGGGTTAATTGTACTATCATATCCCCCTGTAAGAGATCAGGGCTGCCAGGCAGCAGGGGGCAGACCCCCCCCTCCCCAGTTTGAATATCATTGGTGGCCAGTGCTGCCCCCCCCTCCCTCCCTCTATTGTAATAATAGGTTGGTGGCACAGTGTGCGGCCCCCCCTTCCTCCCTCTATTGTAATAATTTGTTGATGGCACAGTGTGCGCCCCCCGCCCCCCCCCTTCCTCCCTCTATTGTAATAATTTGTTGGTGGCACAGTGTGCGCCCCCCCCGCCCGCCCTTCCTCCCTCTATTGTAATAATTAATTGGTGGCACAGTGTGCGCCCCCCCCCCCGCCCCCCTTCCTCCCTCTATTGTAATAATTTGTTGGTGGCACACTGCGCCCCCCATCCCTCTATAGCATTAACAACATTGGTGGCCAGTGTGCGGCCTCCCATCTCCCCCCCCACCCCCCCCAATCATTGGTGGCAGCGGAGTTCCGATCGGAGTCCCAGTTTAATCGCTGGGGCTCCGATCGGTAACCATGGCAACCAGGACGCTACTGCAGCCCTGGTTGCCATGGTTATTTAGCAATAGTACAATAGTAGAAGCATCATACTTACCTACTGGTAAGTGACAGTTCATTTATCAATGCGCCGCACAGACCTGTCACTTACCAGTAGGTTCAGCTCCCGGCCGGACAGAGACATCGCAGCAGCCAGCAGGTAAGTATGATGCTTCTACTATTGTACTATTGCTAAGTAACCATGGCAACCAGGACTGCAGTAGCGTCCTGGTTGCCATGGTTACCGATCGGAGCCCCAGCGATTAAACTGGGACTCCGATCGGAACTCCGCTGCCACCAATGATCAGGGGGGGTGGCCGCACACTGGCCACCAATGTTGTTAATGCTATAGAGGGAGGGGGGGCGATGGGGGGCGCACACTGTGCCACCAACGAATTATTACAATAGAGGGAGGAAGGGGGGGCGGGGGGGGCGCACACTGTGACACCAATGAATTATTACAATAGAGGGAGGAAGGGGGGGGGCCAGGGGGGGCGCACACTGTGCCACCAACAAATTATTACAATAGAGGGAGGAAGGGGGGGCCGGGGGGGCGCACACTGTGACACCAATGAATTATTACAATAGAGGGAGGAAGGGGGGGACAGGGGGGCGCACACTGTGCCACCAACAAATTATTACAATAGAGGGAGGAAGGGGGGGGGCGGGGGTTGCACACTGTGCCACCAACAAATTATTACAATAGAGGGCGGAAGGGGGGCAGCACTGGCCACCAATGAAATTTAAACTGGGGAGAGAGGGGGTTTGCCCCCTGCTGCCTGGCAGCCCCGGATCTCTAATAGGGGGCTATGATCCGCACAATTAACCCCTTCAGGTGCGGCACCTGAGGGGTTAATTGTGCGGATCACAGCCCCCTGTAAGAGATCGGGTGTGCATCCGTGTTTTTTCACGGACCCATTGACTTGAATGGGTCCGTGAACTGTTGTCCGTCAAAAAAATAGGACAGGTCATATTTTTTTGACGGACAGGATACACGGATCACGGATGCGGCTGCAAAACGGTGCATTTTCAGATTTTTCCATGGACCCATTGAAAGTCAATGAGTCCGCGAAAAAAAAAACGGAAAACGGCACAACGGCCACGGATGCACACAACGGTCGTGTGCATGAGGCCTTACATTCAGTCTTTTGCCAGCGTAAGGAAAGGTTGCTATGTGGAGCAGGGACAGACTGTTAGGGACACAAAATGCTAGCTAATATGGCCACAAAAGTCCTTTTAAGGACTGGTATAGGTGTGCTATTGATAGGTGTGACTTACTGAGGGGTGTGATATACTTAAAATATACTTTCTAACATAGAAGTATATTATAGTGCATTTGTATTGTGCAGCAGTTGTGTGCGGTTCTGCTGCATTACTGCAGCTACACAGAGTGGCAAACGCTATTGGTACAAATAATTTCTACTGGTGTGATTTACCAGTTGCCCCCCCCAAAAACTGATTGAAGCAGGGGTGCTATTTACAAATAATATAGTGCATTTAGGTAGTGCAGCATTTATCTGCCGTTTTGCTGCGTTACCGCATCTACATAGAGTGAAAAACACTATTTGAAGAAATAATTTCTACTGGTGTGATTTACCAGTTCCCCCCCCCCCCCCCCCCCCAAAAAAAACTGATTGAGGCAGGGGTGTGATATTGCTTCTTCCACAAATACCACTCTTCTATAGTGACTTTTGTCACAGGGTCATTTTGAAAATGACAGGCAGAGGAAGAGGCAGGCCATTCTGCAGGGGTGGTAGGGGTCGGGCAGGTGCACCAGGCCGCAGCCTAAGTGGGAAGTTGCAGAAGGTGTGTGCGATTACATCAAAGGACGCACCAGACTTGGTTGAGTGGCTCACTCAGCCTTCGCTTCTGCACCATCCTCATCCTCTCCCTCTTCACTGTCTGCTGTGTGCACCCCCAAAGACACCACCACTACCATATCCCCTCCGCTCGAGTCAGAGGAATTATTTTCCCATCCATTACAAGACCTTACCGATGCACAGCCATTCTTGGCATCGGATCAGAAAGAGGAGGTATCAATGGTCGCCACCTAGCAGTCTGACGACAGTACCCAGATCAGCCCAAGGAGGGTGGTCCCCGCTGTTGCTGCCTACTCCGAGATCTCTAATGTCAGTGGTAGTGAAGGTGACGAATCCGATGATGACATGTCGATGGAGGTCACTTGGGTGCCCACAAGAGAGGAAGAGGAGGGGAGTTCAGAGGGACAGACGGAGCAGCGGATAGGGAGGAGAAGGAGGAGAAGCAGGCAGAACTTACAGTGCACAGGAGGCAAAAAGCAGACTGCCAATGTATCTGGAACGAGCCATCCACCATGCATGGTCACATCTGGCGCTCCCAGGAAGCTGGCACATGGCTCCGCAGTGTGGGCTTTTTTTAACGTGTCCTCTGCTGACAATAGTGTTGCCATCTGCAGCCTGTGCTGTCAACGCATAAGTCGCGGTAAGCCCAACACTCACCTAGGGACGACCGCCTTGAGAAGGCGCCTGTCCTCCCATCACCGAGCCCAGTGGGAGCAACACCGTCAGAACCCACAAAGCCACACTCCTGACGCTCCCGGTCCTGCCTCTTCTCCTTCTCCTCTCTCCTCCCAGTTATCCTCCACTCCACCTTTCACCGTGCCGCCGTCACGTTCATGTGGCAAAAGGCAGGCCTCCTTGCCCCAAATGTTAAAGCAAAAAAAGATGATGATGCCGGATAACCCTCTTGCCCAACGGCTAACCGCTGGCTTGTCAGAACTGTTAGCCCGCCATCTACTGCCATATGAAATGGTGGACTCGGAGGCCTTTAGAAAATTTGTGGCCATAGGAACACCGCAATGGAAGGTCCCCGGAAGGAAATATTTCTCCTAGAAGGGCATCCTAAAGCTATATGGCCATGTTCAGCGGCAAGTGAATGTATCTCTTGCACACAGTGTCGGTGCCAAGATACATCTGACCACAGACACATGGTCTAGAAACACGGGCAGGGAAGGTACATAACTTTTACTGCCCATTGGGTGAACCTTCTGACGGCCGTCAAGCATGTAACCTGAGGCACCCGTGTGGATTTGGTTTTACCACTACGGATTGCATGCAGGCCTGCCTCTTATTCTCCTCCTCCTACTGCATCCTCCATCTCCTCCTCGGCTGACTCCTCCTTTTCAGCTGCTACCGTCTCTTCTGCTGCGCCCCTCAAGCTCCCGAGAACCTATTCAATGTGCCAGGTGAGACGTTGCCATGCTGTGCTGCGGCTGTTGTGCCTGGAAGCCAAGAGCCACACCAGTCCTGCACTGCTTTCAGCTCTTCAGTTTATGACAGCGCTGTTGCTGTGGGCGGTTCAGAAGGCCTGAGGTGCGATGTGTTTTTATTGGCCGTCTGTGTGCTAATTTGGGTGGTCCGAGTGGCCGGTGCAATTGTGGGCTGTACTTGCGGCGTGTGGGGTGGCTTTGATGGTACTGCACTGTTGCAGTGAGTGGTTCAGGAGGCCTGAGGTGCCCTGTGTTTTTTATTGGCCGGTGACGCGATGTGGGAGGTCCGGACGACTGTGTGGTGTGCTGCGATTGTATTGGCCGGCACATCATGCATGCGCATTTTACTCGGAGCATCGTGCATGCGCATTTGACTCAGCGCATAGTGCATGCGCATTTGACTCAGCGCATTGCACATGCGCATTTAACTCGCCACATCACGCATGCACATTTAACTTCTGCACACATTCACTGAATTTTATTATATAGGATAGAGGTGTTACTAACTGGTGCCTCAGAAACTGGTGTCCTTTCTGCTGTAGTTCTCTACCTGTCATAGCTCAGATGTGTCCTTTCTCAGCGGTCATAGTCTTTCTGCTGCTGCTCCACTCTTGTAACTTTCACTGGTTCTAAAAGAAAATTCAGCTGGTAACAGTTGAACTGAGCATGTGCATACACTATAGTGATGTTACTGAGGTGGACACAAAAATAAAAAAAAGATCAAACAGCAGGTGGCACTATACAAATGCATATTCAAGTTTTAATCATGTACAACTACTAAAGTAGTTAGATCCAGGTGATAATCTGAAAAATGTAGAATACTTTTTGTGGGACAACTCGACTGCCCGGCTTGGGTGCATGACTTTACTGGAAAATCATGCGTCCATTGGCTGCATACAACTAGCTGCACCACCTGGTGATACTCGAAGGCGTCGCGTGTGAGGGCCGGATAGGATGCAGGTGTGTCACCGGAAAATGTGCGATTTTTTTTCACGCGAGTGCAAAGCGTTTTAATGTGTTTTGCACACGCGTGAGAAAAATCGGCATGTTTGGTACCCAGACCCGAACCCGAACTTCTTCACAGAAGTTCGGGTTTGGGGTAGGTGTTGTGTAGGTTTTATTATTTTCCCTTATAACATGGTTATAAGGGAAAATAATAGCATTCCTTAATACAGAATGCTTAGTAAAATAGGGATGGAGGGATTGAAAAATACAATAAAAATTTCACTCACCTCATCCACTTGTTCTCGCTGCCCGGCTTGTCTTCTGTCTTCTTCTATGATAACCTCACGCATTGCACCCGCGCGGAAAAGTCACCCGTGTTAAAGAGGCCTAAGGAGTTGCTATTTAAAACAACATCTAGGAACATACTTCATGTCCTTACTTTTCGACTTTCTATGCAGGCTGTCCTCAGTGATCTACACTATGATACAATAGGAGACTGATGATGATTGTTCAATGACCTGAATAGTAAATACATACTGCCTAATGCATATAGCAATATAAGTGACAAGAGAGCTTATAGTAAGACATGGAACGAACTCCTCATGACAGGAGTGAAAGTGATTGCATTATTATTCACAGCATTACTCCTATATCAGTTTGGAGGTAATTGCAGATGTTATAAAGTAGATCTGAAAATTTCCCTTGAACTGTGAGACATAACCGACTTATTCGATGGTGAATGAGTGTAACCATAATCATTCTGCAGTTAGTGTTCTCAGAACAGTGGTCAATTGCAAAGATGTAAGGTGTCTTGAGCTAGGAAATGCTTTATTTCTACCTTCCTCATAGTATAAAATTCATGGCCAATTCTGGCTTTTCTGCCATCTAAATCGAAAAAATGTAAATGTGTTTAACCCCCCCCCCTCCCCTTGCCAAATTTTCAATCCAACCTCTCCCCGCCAGCCCTACTGTTAAAGACATAAGTAGATAAACATTACATATGGGGCTATCACACATACATGAGAATACAGCAGCACATACCTCTTACATCCAGTGACGTCTCCTCTGATGAACATGTTCTCTTTTCTCATCTTCTTCATTGGAAGCAGACCTCTATGATGACATCTTTCGGCCACGTCTCGTCTCTGCAAAGTTTACCACACAGACATTTTAGTTTCCTCACTTTTTCTTCATCTTCCCCTCCAACATCCTTCTGCTACCATCAATACTGTATTCCCGTGCTCCCCAATGTTCCAAAATGCTATTGTGACAGATTGAAGTCAATGGGGCTTCTGGAAAAGCCTGAGGGCTAGCCTCCTTCCTACGAACCCAGAACTATGAAGACCCTCCCTCAGACCTTTTGGGGTTACAAGGAACTATTAACCCTGATTTACGTGTGGAGTTATAGGCCACATATTTCCTATTGTCCATTAAAGGTGCATGGTGTGAATCCCGCAACACAAAAAGGGTTAACTCTGCACTGAGACTCCCAATGAATGTATTAGTTTATTTGTCCCTTTGTTCCATTGTGTTAGTGATAGGATTAAGATAGCTGATTCTAGGAGTAGCCGACTCCGGTCTAGAGGATTAGATCACCCTATGATACACTCAGGAGATAATCCCATCACCTCTCTCCCTATTCTTTCATTAAGACACTGGGGAGGAGATGTCTGTTTGCATGCTGTTCATGTTTGAGTTATGTTGTTAGACTTCTTGAACTGTATATATACTGAGTAGATCTTCAATAAAGAGAGTTCTTGATTTGTTTCATCCTCAACATAGAGTCTCATCTCATGTGTGGGGGGAACAGCTAGATTTACTCTAGGGGTTGCTATCAGTATTATACTCCCCTGGGATTACAACATGGCTCGACCCACTGGAAGCTGGATCCTGGTCTTGGGCCCAGGGTGATTGGAGGACAGCGAGGCCCCAGCCAAGCTGTGACGCTGGAAGTGAGGACTGCAGTGCTGATGGTGTCCGGTGGAGTGCTTGGAAGTACTCGGTCGGGGTGGCAAGTGGTCCATTCCATTGGTGGCAGCAGTGGGATGGCTTCCTAGGAGTATAGAAGCATCCTGGAGCCACCGTTCATGGATTTATATTTGGGGCAACGCTAGTACCCTACAGCACCCCTGGCTACAGCAGTATGGAATCAGCTAGTTCCCGAACAGCGTTCCACTACAAGGAGGAGGATGACCCGGACTGGAGGGATGCAGACTGGAAAGGCGTCTGTCACGAGGCCCTGGAGGAAGTACAGCGTCGGCGGGGTGAGAGTCTCCCCAGTGAGGAGCAGTGGTTGCAGATGCGAGTGGGCTGCGAATGCCCCTCGAGAGCAGTCCCTGGACAAGTGTGAGCCTCGAGAGCCTGGTATGGAAGGAGCTTTGGCTAGACGACGCCTACCAGGCACTCTGGTGGTACCCTATTCGGCACTCCCCCTGGATGGCTGAGCACATCAGGTCCGAGGGTGAGGATTGCAATGGTCCTGGCCTGTTGTTTGAGGCCTTCACAGAACCAGAGTTCGGAAATGCTGGAGAGTCCCGGTTCTGGGATATCTATGACTAATGGGAGAGTATGCATGATTGTGCTACAGTGAGAGAGGTGAGACAAGACCTGGCATCTCTAGTGACAATGGAGTGGGAGTTGGAGCAGGATTACCAATACTTCCTCAGCTCAATACGGCCCCAATATACACTGCAGGAGAGCTGGGTGGCAGTCCCAGACCTACAACCCTACAGCTGGGAAAACTCGACTTACGTATCCCCTGCTTCACTACCAGCTGCGGAGGTAGGGGACCTCATAGACTGTTCCAGGGAGGACCCCCAGTCGGCTGGTGGAGAGGGGAGCGAGGTCTCTCCACCGCACCTACAGGGATGCTGGGCAGCCGGCCCAGATCCCCAGCTACAGCCAGAGTTCCAGAGAGTAGGGACTCCCTAGCGGCTAAGTATGTTACTGGGAGAGCAGACAACTGGTCTCTCTCCCCAGCGGCAGTCAGCATCACAGGGAGAAGAGATTGTAGGTACCTCGTACCCGCAGCAACAAGCAGCACTGAGAGTGGAGACGGTCGGTCCCACTACCCAGCAGCAGGCAGCATTACCGGGCGTCGAGACAGTCAGTCTGACTCCCCAGCAGCAGCTTACCCTACAGGGAGAGGAGACAATTGGTCTCTCTTCCCAGCGGCAGCCTGAAATACTGGAAGAAAAGAAAGCTTGTCCCTCTTCTCAATTACAGAGGGACCTCACAGACTGGTCCTGGGGGGAACCCCAACTTCCAGGTGAACATGCTATTTTTTGTTACCTTGCTTCACAAAAAGTGTAATATAGAGCAACCAAAAATCATATGTATCCTAAAATATTACCAACAAAACTGCCACCTTATCCCATAGTTTCCAAAATTGTTTGAGTTTCTACTCTAGGGGTGCATCAGGGGGTCTTCAAATGTGACATGGCAACTTAAAATTATCCCAGTGAAATTTGCCTTCCAAAAACCATATGGCGTTCCTTTCCTTCTGCGCCCTGCCGTGTGCCCGTACAGCAGTTTACGGCCGAATATGGTATGTTTCTGTAAAGTACAGAATCAGGGTAATAAATATTGAGTTTTGTTTGGCTGTTAACCCTTGCTTTGTTACTGGCAAAAATGGATTAAAATGGAAAATCTGCCCAAAAAGTGAAATTCTGAAATGTCATATCCATTTTCCTTTAATTCTTGCGGAACACCTAAAGGGTTAACAAAGTTTGTAAAATCAGTTCTGAATCCCTTCAGGGGTGTAGTTTCTAAAATGGGGTTTATTATGGAAGTGACTTCAGACCTCCGAACTGGTGCTTAGAAAGTGGGTTTAGGAAATTTTCAGAAAAATTTAAAGATTTGCTTCTAAACTTCTAAGCCTTCTAACGTCCCCAAAAAAAGAAAATGTAATTTACAAAATTATCCAAACATGAAGTAGACATATGGGAAATGTAAAATAATAGCTATTTTAGAAGGTATCACAATCTGTTTTAAAAGCAGAGAAATAGAAATTTTGAAAATTGTGAATTTTTTTATAAATAAAAATGAAATATTTTGACTTGAATTTACCACTATCATGAAGTACAATACGTGACAAGTAAACAATCTCAGAATGACTTAGATAAGTAAAAGCGTTTTAGACTTATCACTGCATAAAGTGACACATGTCAGATTTGCAAAAAATGGCCTGGCCCTTAAAGGGATTCTGTCATCAGATTTAACCCCTCTAACCTAAACATATGCTCATGTCCAGACTAATAAGAAGAATCCAAAGCTGGCCTTATTATACCTCACTGTGTCTCTATTTGCCCAAAAAATTGGTTTTTATAACCTGTCAATCACTTACTTAAGGTGCCCAAGGGAAGGTCCGTTAATACAGAGTGCCCGGCCGCAGGTCATATCAGGGTTGAGCGAAGTGCGCATCAGGCTGGCGCATGCGCACTTCGCTCAACGAAGCTGCTGCCAGGAGTCCGCACGGGCACGTCAGGCTGAGTCTAGTGCGCAGGCGCGGGGACTGGCAGAGGGACGGGGAGGATTGCGGAGGCGGCGCTGAGCTGTAGAAGGTGGCGCTGAAGACAGGGAAGGCGGCGCTGAAGACAGGCTGGCCACCGGACGGCGAGGGGTGCGGCCGGGCACCCTGTATTAACGGACCTCCCCTTGGGCACCTTAAGTAAGTGATTGACAGGTTATAAAAACCTGTTTTTTGGGCAAATAGAGCCACAGTGAGGTTTAATAAGGCCAGCTTAGGATTCTTCTTATTAGTCTGGACGTGAGCATATGTTTAGGTTAGAGGGGTTAAATCTGATGACAGAATCCCTTTAAGGTGAAAAATGGCAAGGTCCAGTGCAATGTATTTAAACAGGTTGTTTGTTTCCATCTGTCTCTGTTAGCCATATACTGTATGTTGCTGGCACTTTGACATTACAAATGCAGACTTTGCATTAAACAGCTTCAAAGGGATTGGATACAGCATTAGGAGACCCCATAGTGTCATATATTACTTTTCATGGAAATTGGGGCACTTTAGTATTCAATCAAATAAAACTAGACAAAATCAAATCTGATGGCCAAATCTACAGAATCTGAACCAAAACAAATTTCAAGAAATTTGCTGATCTCTACAAAAGGGAATTACAGAAATAAGATATTAATTCACTTAGTAAAGTAGATGCAAGCATTATATATGGACAAAATCCTCACTCTGAAATGATAATATCTGAGACACTTAGCCAATATCAAGTTTGAATGCGCACCTATTTTATCTTGGGAGTAGCATTCCTTTGCACTTTTGCCCTTTCTATCTAATAGACCACATTGATTAGGTGGTACATATAGGTGTGCTTGCTCCTCCTCCCATTGGTTGCTTGATGCACATGGAGGTGACTAGGAGCAGCACACCATATGTGCAGTGTCTGCGCTCCTGAACATAGAAGCCCAATGGCTTAGGTAGGTTTAGCATGGGACCTGCCTGACCTGAGGCCCCCTTGGCGCTGGGTAGGTGGGCACAGATGTGTTATGATCAAAATATATTGGCTAAGTGTCTCAGATTTTATCATATCAGAGTGAGGACTTTGTCCATATATAATGTCCGCAAATTTATATATCAGCCGTGCAGGATGTTTTTAACTTAGTTATTTCTGTGATGTTTTTTCTACTACAAAAGGGGTTGTCTCACTTTAGCAAATGGCATTTATCATGTAGACAAAGTTAATACAAGGCATTTACTAATACATTGTGATTGTCCATATTGTCTCCGTTGCTGGCTTGATTCACACTATAGGAAAAGGCGTTGGTGGCCAGGACCATGGGAGAGCGCTTTTTCCTAATGTGTGCAAGCACGGTCTCCGCTGATGGATTGCAGGGTGTTCGTAATCACTGGAAACGAGGAGTGTATAATGTGATGGAAGAGGAATCAAGCCAAAATAGAGGAAATATGGACAATCGCAATGCGTTAATAAGTGCTGTGTATTAACTTTTTCTACATGATAAATGCCATTTGCTGGACTGAGACAACCCCTTTTAGATATATATATATATATATATACAGGGCTTTTTTTCTGGCGGAACGCCCCGGAACGGCGTTCCGCCACCTATTTTCTCCCACTCGCCCCGCCCCCCTTTAGTTACTGGCCCAGCCGACCCGCTAGTGGCAATCGCCCCCCCTATGTTGTTCCTTGCCCCCCCCCGGGTGCCCCCCCGCTGATTCTCCCAGGTGAATACTAATGAGCGCTTCCATTATGGAAGCGCTCATTAGAACTGAAGGACCAGGAAGTGGTGAACGCTCTGTACTCACCACTCCCTGGTTCTCGGCTGTCAGCTGTGCAGGGCTGCGCACAGCGTGAGGTCGCTCTGTGACCTCACGCTGTGCGCGTCAGTTTTGAGCACAGTCGACTGAGGAGGGAGAAAATTGCAGGCGGTGTCTGTCCAGGAGAGGTAAGTGTTTTTTTTATTTTATAAAAAATGTGGCTGCTGTGGGCATTATGGGGGTATTTGGAGGCATATGGGGGCTAATAGGAGGCATATGGGGGCTAATAGGAGGCATATGGGGTTAATAGGAGGCATATGGGGGCTAATAGGAGGCATACGGGGCTAATTGGAGGCATATGGGGCTAATTGGAGGCATATGGGGCTATGGGGGCTAATTGGATGCATATGGGGCTATGGGGGCTAATTGGAGGCACATGGGAGCTAATTAGGCATATGGGGGCTAATTGGAGGCATGTGGGGGTTAATTGGAGGCATAATGGGGGCTAATTAGGCATAATGGGGCTAATTAGGCATAATGGAACTAATTAAGCATATGGGGGCTAATAAGAGGCATAATGTGGGCTAATGAGGCATAATGGCTTATAATGGGGGCTAATGAGGCATAATGGGGGCTAATAAGAGGAATAATGGGGCTAATGAGGCATAAGGGCTTATATTGGGGGCTAATTAGGCATAAGGGCTGATATGGGGGCTAATGAGGCATAAGGGCTGATATAGGGGTGATAAGAGGCATAATGGGGGCTAATAAGAGGAATAATGGGGGTTAATGAGGCATAAGGGCTGATATGAGAGGCATAATGAGGGCTAATGAGAGGCTTCCACAGATCCACCATAACAGTGCGCCTGCGCACTGACGAGAGACAGAAAGAAGGGGAAATAATCCGCTGAAGCAAGCAGAGGACCACACAGCAGACGACTGAATAGCTTCTTTTGTAAGTAAATTGCTTTATTATAAAGGTATCCCTGCATACCGCAATTCTCTCGTATTTTGTAATCTTATTTATATATACTTATTTTGTTTTTGCCCCCCCATTTTTGACTGTGGTATCTTTGTGCCCCCCCCCCCCCCCTATATATTGTTCCTAGAGTCGCCACTGCGGCCCGCTGCTTAGGCTGCTTACTTACTGTTCTCTAAAGGGGCGGTTTTAGGGGGCGGTCCTAGGGGTTGGGTAGGGGCGTGGCCAGGGGAGGGGGGGTGAGTTCCACCACCTTTTCCCTGAGAGAAAAAAAGCCCTATATATATATATATATATATATACAGTACAGACCAAAAGTTTGGACACACCTTCTCATTCAAAGAGTTTTCTTTATTTTCATGACTATGAAAATTGTAGATTCACACTGAAGGCATCAAAACTATGAATTAACACATGTGGAATTATATACATAACAAAAAAGTGTGAAACAACTGAAAATCTGTCAAATTCTAGGTTCTTCAAAGTAGCCACCTTTTGCTTTGATTACTGCTTTGCACACTCTTGGCATTCTCTTGATGAGCTTAGTCACCTGAAATGGTCTTCCAACAGTCTTGAAGGAGTTCCCAGAGATGCTTAGCACTTGTTGGCCCTTTTGCCTTCACTCTGCGGTCCAGCTCACTCCAAACCATCTCGATTGGGTTCAGGTCCGGTGACTGTGGAGGCCAGGTCATCTGGCGCAGCACCCCATCACTCTCCTTCATGGTCAAATAGCCCTTACACAGCCTGGAGGTGTGTTTGGGGTCATTGTCCTGTTGAAAAATAAATGATGGTCCAACTAAACGCAAACTGAATAGCATGCCGCTGCAAGATGCTGTGGTAGCCATGCTGGTTCAGTATGCCTTCAATTTTGAATAAATCGCCAACAGTGTCACCAGCAAAGCACCTCCACACCATCACACCTCCTCCTCCATGCTTCACGGTGGGAACCAGGCATGTAGAGTCCATCCGTTCACCTTTTCTGCGTCGCACAAAGACACAGTGGTTGGAACCAAAGATCTCAAAGCACAGATTTCCACTGGTCTAACGTCCATTCCTTGTGTTCTTTAGCCCAAACAAGTCTCTTCTGCTTGTTGCCTATCCTTAGCTGTGGTTTCCTAGCAGATATTCTACCATGAAGGCCTGATTCACACAGTCTCCTCTTAACAGTTGTTCTAGAGATGTGTCTGCTGCTAGAACTCTGTGTGGCATTGACCTGGTCTCTAATCTGAGCTGCTGTTAACCTGCGATTTCTGTGGCTGGTGACTTGGATGAACTTATCCTCCGCAGCAGAGGTGACTCTTGGTCTTCCTTTCCTGGGGCGGTCCGCATGTGAGCCAGTTTCTTTGTAGCGCCTGATGGTTTTTGTGACTGCACTTGGGGACACTTTCAAAGTTTTCCCAATTTTTTGGACTGACTGACCTTCATTTCTTAAAGTAATGATGGCCACTCGTTTTTCTTTACTTAGCTGCTTTTTTCTTGCCATAATACAAATTCTAGCAGTCTATTCAGTAGGACTATCAGCTGTGTATCCACATGACTTCTCCACAAGGCAACTGAAGGTCCCAACCCCATTTATAAGGCAAGAAATCCCACTTATTAAACCTGACAGGGCACACCTGTTAAGTTAAAACCATTTCAGGTGACTACTTCTTGAAGCTCAACAAGAGAATGCCAAGAGTGTGCAAAGCAGTAATCAAAGCAAAAGGTGGCTACTTTGAAGAACCTAGAATATGACATATTTTCAGTTGTTTCACACTTTTTTGTTATGTATATAACTCCACATGTGTTAATTCATAGTTTTGATGCCTTCAGTGTAAATTAAAAATTTTCATAGTCATGAAAATAAAGAAAAATCTTTGAATGAGAAGGTGTGTCAAAACTTTTGGTCTGTACTGTATATATAGCATGTTTGTATGCTTGAAGCAGATGAACAAAATAATAGCAATTTAAAATAGAAATTATGTGTGTTACAAATGAGGAAAGCAAATAGTATATTTGCACAATTCAGGTAAATATAGTGACCTCCTCTGGTACCCCAGACTCCATCGGAAAGTAAATGAATGAAATATAGAATAATGCATTGCATGAAATGTTTGTCAGAACAATAAATGTGAGAAATAGCTATGTTATGGGGTTTAATTCTCAGGATCTACCATTTTTATGAGACTAATCAAAGAATTAATAAAATGGTATGCTTTTATGAGTTTGACAGTCAAATAGGTAAAACCTTGTCTTATAACAGGAACATTTACATTTGCATGAGCCATAAAAATAATCAATTTCCACACCAGAAAGTTAGAAAGTTTTGCTTTTAGTTTATATAAGAGACAGCAGATACTGTTGGTAACAGGTCTTTTTACATAAACAGGTCCCAGTCCTGGTTAGTCTAATTCCATTTGCCACTGGTTTGGTAGACCCTGTATACCATGTATGCTGATTTGTTCTGTAACTGGGGCCTACATATTAGCCTCAGTTACCAGAAAAGTAGACTCTTGAAATGCACTGCATATCTGATCTGGGTCGCTAAGACCCAGTACCTTGTGCAGATATCCAGGATGTAATTGCAAGGACTGGATTGCAAGGACCTAATCTGTTTAAACAGTGCTCCTTGAGCGCTGTGTATACAGTAATGGGAAAGGCAGGGGTAATAATGCGTCTCCCGTGTAGCACAGAGCAGAAGATCTGCTCATATATGAGAGCTAGACTCCTGCTCTAACGGCCCAGATTATCAGAAGTGCTGATCTGGGCCATTTAACTCTTTATATGCAGCAGTCAATAGCGACTGTGGCATCTAAGCGACTTAGCGCGAGGGTGCTGCCTCTGTCAGGCATCGTCACTGTCACGGTCCCTCCCGTGACAGATGTCAGAAGATCGAAGAGACTGGCTACATGTGAATGGATCTAACAGCCTCTTTGATTACTCTTGCTTCTGTTTTAGGTGTAGCTAAGTGGTCATTACACCTCCCCTATATAGTGACTTTTCCCTTCCCTCCTGTTGTCAGTGTGGTGTTCCCTCCCATACCTCATTCATGAGATTGAGGAGTGCCCATGTATTAGAGGCCTAATGAAAGCCACCAGGCCTTCCCTCAGTGTATGCTTAGAGGTGTAGCCTCATAGTGCCTGTCAGTATGCTACTGACAGTATAATGCACTGTACTGCATAAGCAGTAAAGTCTACTATAACAGCAATCAGAATATCCCATTGTGGGACTAATAAATTGTGAAAATAACAGTGAAAAAAAGTTTTTTTTTAATAAAAACTCCAAGTTAAAAAATTACATATTTTTTTCCATTGAAAAATTGATTTTCAATGAAGAAGTTGCAAACACACATTATACAATTATCACATATTTGAACCTGCACGGTGAATGCGGTAAAATAAAAAGGCTCTAATTACTATTTTTTGTCTATCTCGCACCAAAAAACATAATAAAAAGCAAATGTTATATACCACATAATAATACTACAATGAAAACTAAAAATTGCCCCACAAAAATCAAGCCCTCACATAACTTTGTAGAAATAAAAAATAAAAAAGTTAGTTTTTTTAAAGAGGGGTTTTATTATGCAAAAGTAAAACATTTAAAAAACAATATGCATTTGATATTGCTTTAATCATACTGACCTAAAGAATAAAGTTATGTTAATTATACCCCATAGTGGCATTAATGTTTTTTCCCATCTCCGTCCAGAAAGAGTTTATAAAGATCAGTAAGTACCCCAAAGCGGTGCCATTAAAAACTACTGTTAACTTGAACATCTAGGTTAAACATGATTTTTCAAGGAAATATATACGAATGTTATAAGAACTCTTGATAACAAAAGCATTCTATTCGTGCGTTTTTGGATTCTAATGTTGTGTCTTTGATATAAAACAATAAAAAGAATTTTACAAAAATAAAAATACAACTTGTCCCCCAAAAGACAAGCCCTCATATGGAGGAAAAACAAAAAAGTTTTAGCTCTTAGAATAAGATGATCAACAAATTACAAAGATTTCTTGGTCATTAAGACCCAGAACAGGATGATTTCTAAGGGGCTAAGTGTAGACCACTAGGATGTACAGGTGCATCTAAAAATTTTAATATCATTGAAAAGTCAATTTATTTCAGTAATTCAATTCAAACTGTGAAACTCTTATATTATATACAGGGTGGGCCATTTATATGGCTACACCTTAATAAAATGGGAATGGTTGGTGATATTAACTTCCTGTTTGTGGCACATTAATATATGTGAGGGGGGAAACTTTTCAAGATGGGTGGTGACCATGGCGGCCATTTTGAAGTCGGCCATTTTGAATCCAAATTTTGTTTTTTCAATAGGAAGACGGTCATGTGACACATCAAACTTATTGGGAATTTCACAAGAAAAACAATGGTGTGCTTGGTTTTAACGTAACTTTATTATTTCATGAGTTATTTACAAGTTTCTTACCACTTATAAAATGTGTTCAATGTGCTGCCCATTGTGTTGGATTGTCAATGCAACCCTCTTCTCCCACTCTTCACACACTGATAGCAACACCGCAGGAGAAGGTCTCCCGATCTGACCCCCTTAGACTTTTATCTTTGGGGTCATCTGAAGGCAATTGTCTATGCTGTGAAGATACGAGATGTGCAGCACCTGAAACTACGGATACTGGAAGCCTGTGCTATCATTTCTCCTGCGGTGTTGCTATCAGTGTGTGAAGAGTGGGAGAAGAGGGTTGTCCATAGCAACCAATCAGATTCCACCTTTCCTTTTTCAGAACTCCTTTGGGAAATGAAAGGATCGATCTGATTGCTTGCTATGGGCAACTAAGTCAGCTTTCCTTTGAACCAGTTTTGATAAATCTCCCCCAGTATCTCATAAACGTTCAGTATTGTAGACTAATGATGTCACAGTCTAATAAGCTAATCAACAAAAAATACCTGCAATGGTTTCCTAAGCCTTCAGTCCCTCAGTCTGGTTCAGTAGCCTACACAATCATGGGTAAGACTGCTAGCTTGACAATTGTCCAGAAGACACCCACAAGGAGGGTAAGTCACAAAAGGTTATTGCTAAAGAAGCTGGCTGTTCACAGAGTGCTGTATCCAAGCATATTAATGGAAAGTTGAGTAGAAGAAAAAGTGTGGTAGAAAAAGGAGTGGACTGTGCCTGGACTCAGTGCTTTAAGAGCCACCACACACAGACGTATCGAGGACATGGGCTACAACTGTCGCATTCCTTGTGTCAGACCACTCATGACCCAGAGACAATGTCAGAAGTGTCTTACCTGGGCTAAGGACAAAAAGGACTTTACTGTTGCTTAGTGGTCCAAAGTCCTGTTTTCAGATGAAAGTAAGTTTTGCATTTCAGTTGGAGGAAGTCTGGAGAATGTGGAGAGGCAAAGAATACAAGTTGCTTGAGGTCCAGTATGAAGTTTACACAGTGATGGTTTGGAGAGCCATGTTATCTGCTGCTGTTGCTCCACTGTGTTATATCATGTCCAAAGTCAGCAAAGCCATCTAGCAGGAATTTTAAAGCATTTCATGCTTTCCAGCGGGACTTGGTACTTGTCCACACTGCCAAAAGTACCAATACCTAACCATGGCATCGCTGTGCTTAATCGGCCAGCGAACTCGCCTGGCCTAAATCCCATACAAAATCTATGAGGTATTGTCAGAAGGAAGATTAGAGACACCTATCCAAACAATGCAGACGAGCTGAAAGCCACTATCAAAGCAACCTGGGCTTCCATAACACCTCAGCAGTGCCACAGGCTGATTGCCTCCATGCCACGCCGCACTGATGCAGTAATTCATGCTAAAGGAGCCCCTACCAAATATTGAGTACATATAGTGAACATTTCTGTATTAAAAATATTTTTTTAATTGGGTTTATATAATATTCTAATTTTCTAAGATACTACCTTTTGGGTTTTCATTAACTCTAATTAACAATATTAAAATAAATAAACTCTTGAAATAGATCACTGGGTGTGTAATGAATCTATATATTATATGAATTTCACATTTTAAACTGAATTGCTGAAATAAATTAACTTTTCGATGATATTTATTTAGATGTATAGATATGGCAACTGTGACATTAAATAATTCATTTACGATGCAAAAAATTATATTGTCAATAAAAACAAACATCACGCAGCTTTTTATTTTTTATTTTCCTGGAAAATGAAAACATTACATGTATCGTCGTATTCTCCTGCTGCCTAAAACCAGTTGTTGTGAAACTTCGCAATCAGCTAAGATCTCACTAGCTTGCAATCTGGGGGACATATCAGCAGGTCTATACAATCCTAAAGGGATTGTCCAGATGTTTATTTTTCTTAATCTAACCCCAATCACTGGGATCTCTGGAGAAATCTGTATTTATGTGGCTCCCCAGAAGTGCGGTTCCTACTCCCTGGCTGTCACGGATGGTGTTGCAGAAAACAAGAAGTAACAAATAAAGATCCAGCTGACTTGATCCCAAAACTAAGGAACAAAAGGGTGAGCCCCATTAAAGCCCTATAGCTCTCCCTGACTGCTCAGCCCATGCAAAGATCTCTGTGATAGAAAGTTGCATGTCCACATACCTAGACTGAGTGACACCTGAAACCCCTATAATAGTGAGGGGATACGACCACCGGCTCCCTGCACTTAATACGAAGGGAGTCAGGGTCACCTAGGATCAAGCCAACAGGAAAACACAAATAAAGTAACAGACTTATCTGAAGAGCCAGCAGAGCTGCATCTAGCAGTGAGCATCATCCAGGAAGTTGTATAAACCGCAAAGTGAGGCAGTATGGGAGGGGATATAAAGGGAGGCAATCACTGCTAATAGATGACAGCTGGGAAGCTGGGAGAGGGAGAAGAGATGTCAAAGTGAAACCAAAACAATAGAACATCATGCAGGAGGTACTGAAGAACGTCTATCAGAACTTCTCAGAGATCTGGCTGGGACAGTACCCCTCCCTCTATGAGTGGACTCTGGACACTCAGAGCCCACCTTCTCAGGATGGGACCTATGGAACACCCTGATAAGACGAGTGGCCTTAATGTCCGCCATTGGAACCCACATCCTCTCCTCAGGACCATAACCCTCCCAATGAACGAGGTACTGAAGAGAACCGTGGATAATACGGGAGTCCACAATCCTAGAGACCTGAAATTCAAGATTACCATCAACCATAATCGGAGGCGGAGGCAAAGAGGAGGGTACAGTGGGTTGGACATAAGGTTTTAATAGGGACTTGTGAAAAACATTATGGATCTTCCAAGTCTGAGGAAGATCAAGGCGGTAGGCAACGGGATTGATGACGGACAAGATTTTGTAAGGCCCAATAAACTTAGGACCCAACTTCCAGGAGGGAACCTTCAATTTGATATTCTTAGTAGACAACCACACCAGATCACCAACATTCAGGTCCGGACCAGGCACACGTCTCTTATCCGCCACACGCTTATATCTCTCACTTATGCTGTTTAGATTATCCTGAATCTTTTGCCAAATAGATGACAAAGACGAGGAGAATCTCTCCTCATCAGGTAAACCAGAAGACCCCTCTCCAGAGAATGTCCCAAACTGCGGATGAAACCCATATGCACCAAAAAATGGAGGACTCCTGACTACGGTTATTTAAATCAAACTCAGCAAGAGACAAAAAAGAACACCAATCCTCCTGATTCTCCGCCACAAAACAGCGTAGATATGTCTACAGATTCTGATTGACGCGCTCTGTCTGGCCATTCGACTGCGGGTGGAAAGCAGAAGAGAATGACAACCGAACCCCCAAGCGAGAACAGAAAGCCTTCCAGAATCTGGAAACATACTGCGTGCCCCTATCAGAGACTATGTCTGAAGGAATACCATGCAATTTGACAATGTGATCAATAAATGCCTGCGCGAGCGTTTTAGCATTGGGCAACCCAGGAAAAGGAATGAAATGCGCCATTTTGCTCAAACGGTCCAACACCACCAGGATCACAGTCCTCCCCGAGGAACGAGGCAGGTCCGTAATGAAGTCCATGGACAGATGTGTCCAAGGATGGGAAGGAATGGGTAACGGGAGGAGAGGACCTGATGGCCGTGAATAAGAGACTTTGGCACGAGCGCAGGTCTCGCAGGCTGCCACAAAACCCTCAACCAACTTACGAAGCGCCGGCCACCAGAATCTTTAAGCAATGAGATCAAGTGTGGCTCTACCCCCCGGGTGCCCGGCAAGGACAGTATCGTGGTGCTCCTGAAAAACCTTGTGTCGTAAAGCGAGAGGCACAAACAACTTCCCAGGAGGACAAAGATCAGGAGCCTCTGCCTCCAATTCAGGATAAAGAGCAGAGACCACCACTCCTTCAGCCAAAATGGGACCCGGGTCTTCAAAGTTCCCCCTCCCGGGAAACAACGTGACATTCTTCACATTCTTAACCCCAGGGTGGAACGTGACAACAAAATTGAACCTTGAAAAGAACAAAGACCATCTGGCCTGTCTCGGGTTCAGACTCTTGGCTGACTCCAAGTAGGCCAGATTCTTATGGTCGTTAAACACGGTAATAGGGTGTCTGGCTCCTTCTAGCCAATGGCGCCATTCCTCAAAAGCTAACTTGATGGCCAACAACTCCCTATCTCCCACATCGTAATTTCTCTCTGCGGAGGAGAGTTTCTTAGAGAAAAAGGCACACGGACGCCATTTGGCAGGGGAGGGACCCTGAGACAAGACCGCACCCACACCCACCTCAGAAGCGTCCACCTCAACAATGAAGGACAAAGAGACATCAGGTTGTACCAAGATGGGAGCGGAAGCAAAACTCTCTTTGATACTAGAAAAGGCCTTACGCACCTCTACCGACCAGGAGGAGAAATCCCCTTTCTAGTCATATCAGTGAGTGGCTTAACGACAGAGGAATAATTTAAAATGAACTTCCTGTAATAATTGGCAAAACCCAAAAAGCACATCAGCACCTTCTGATTCTAGGAAGCTCCCAATCAAGCACAGCGCGGACCTTCTCGGGGTCCATGCGAAAACCAGAAGCGGAGAGCAGAAAACCCAGAAATTAAATTTCTGGAACCGCAAACACACATTTTTCCAGTTTAGCGTACAATTTATTCTCCCGCAGAATGAGCAAGACCTGACGTAGGTGGTCCCTATGAGTTTTGAAATCAGGAGAAAAAATCTAAATGTCATCTAGATACACTAGTACAAATTTCCCCATTAAATGATAAAAAATGCTGTTCACAAAATGTTGAAAGACGGCTGGAGCATTCATCAAACCAAAAAACATAACCAATTGAAGGCCGTCTTCCATTCGCCCCCTTCTCTGACCCTGACCAGGTTGTATGCCCCTCTTAAATCCAACTTGGAAAAAACTTTAGCCCCAACAATCTGGTTAAACAGGTCCGGGATCAGAGGAAGCAGATATGGGTCAGGAATCGTGATACAGTTTAGCTCCCTGAAATCCAGAACAAGGTCTTAAAGAACCATCTTTTTTCTTAACAGAAAAAAAAACTGCGGCAACAGGTGACTTCGAGGGTTGTCCCTTTCTCAGGTTCTCAGAGATGTAAGTACGCATAGCAACCTTTTCAGGTTGGGAGAGATTGTATAAACGAGATTTAGGCAGCTTGGCGCCTGGGATGAGATTAATAGGGCAATCGTACTCCCGGTGAGGGGGCAGCTCCTGAACACCACTCTCGGAAAACACATCCGAAAATTCAGAGAGAGTAAAGATGGTACCGTCTTAGTAGAAACCTCTGAAAGAGACGTCGAGAGGCAATTCTCTCTGCAAAAGTCACTACAACCATTTATTTGCCTCGCTTGCCAATCAATGGTGGGGTTATGTTTAGTGAGCCAGGGTAGCCCCAACACTAGAGGAGTAGGTAACCCGCTTAGGACAAAACATGACACATCCTCAACATGAGCATCACCCACAGTCAAACGGATATTGTGAACTATGCCCTTTAATGATTTTTGAGAAAGTGGAGCGGAATCCATGGCAAAAACAGGTATGTCCTTTCCCAAAGTGCATACATGGAAACCATGTGTTATAGCAAATTGATTATCAATGAGATTGACAGCTGCTCCACTATCTACAAAAATCTCACAAAAAATGTTCTTGCTCTCTAGCGCCACCCTGGCAGGTAGGACAAAACGGGAACTACAAGCAAACGGAAAAGCTTAAATTTCCACATCAACCTTGCGAATGGTAACAGATGGAAAGTTTTTAGAGGATTTTTTCCTTTTAGTTTCTTTATTACCCTCAAAACTCTCCCTGAATCTTCTAGAGGGACAAACATTTGCCAAATGATTTATACCTCCACAACAGAAACAAACCCTCCTCTGAGAGCTGAATCCTCTGTTGTTAGAGGCAAGCAAACCCAGCTGCATGGACTCCTCCTCAGAGGGGATTGAGAGAGACTGAGACCCTTGCGCACTGAATGAGACTGTCCCACTGTCCTTGGACTGAGTATAGCAAAAAATATTTGTGGAATCGCACTCACCAGATCTTGAGGTCGTCCGGTATGCAGCAGCCTACCTGGAGTCCAAGATTCGTCAGGGCTCCTACGTAAAGTCCCAAGAAAAAAGATGGAGGCAGCATGTCCGGTAAAAACCCTTTTAATGGGAACCGCCAAGTGAACTAACGTGCAACAGGTTGTGACGTTTCAGCTGATCCACAGCCTTTATAAAGGCTGTGAATCAGCCGAAACGTCACAACCTGTTGCACGTTAGTTCACTTGGCGGTTCCCATTAAAAGGGTTTTTACCGGACATGCTGCCTCCATCTTTTTTCTTGGGACTTTGACTGAGTATGACAGGAAGGAGTGATCTCTTCTCTCTCTAAGACACCTGTCAATACGAACGGCCCGAGACATGGCAGACTCCAAGGAGGTAGGTCTCTCATGAAAGGCAAATGCATCTTTCAATCCCTCTGAAAGACCATGGCAAAATTGACTTCAGAGTGCAGCATCATTCCAACCAGTATCAGCTGCCCATCTCCAAAATTCTGAACAGTATATCTCTGCGGACTGTTTACCCTGGCATAAAAGACGCAGTTTAGATTCAGCCAGAGCAATACGATCCGGATCATCATGTACCCAGGGCTACAAAAAATTAATCCACTGATCGGAGAAGCGGTGCCCCCACTGGCAGCGAAAAGGCCCAAGACTGAGCGTTATCCCTGAGCAGTGATATGATGATCCCCACCCTCTGATCCTCATCACCAGAGGAATGGGAAAGTAGGCGAAAATGGAGTTTGCAAGCCTCTCTAAAACAAAAAAAATTCTCACTACCCCCAGAGAAGGTATCCGGAAGCAAGATCTTAGGCTCAGAACAAACTCCATGAACGCAAGCAGAACCGGTCGCCTGAAACTGAGACACAGTTTTACGGAGCTCTGCGACCTCCAGTGAATGAGCCTGCATGCAGTCCGTCAAAGGCTGAAAGCGGATCCATGCTAAAGACGGTTTCGGCGTTTTATAATGTCACGGATGGTGTTGCAGAAAACAAGAAGTAACAAATAAAGATCCAACTGAATTGATCCCAAAACTAAGGAACAAAAGGGTGAGCCCTATTAAAGCCCTATAGCTCTCCCTGACTGCTCAGCCCATGCAAAGATCTCTGTGATAGAAAGTTGCATGTCCACGTACCTAGACTGAGTGACACCTGAAACCCCTATAATAGTGAGGGGATACGACCACCGGCTCCCTGCACTTAATACGGAGGGAGTCAGGGTCACCTAGGATCAAGCCAACAGGAAAACACAAATAAAGTAACAGACTTAACTGAAGAGCCAGCAGTAGCAGCATCTAGCAGTGAGCGCCATCCAGGAAGTTGTATAAACCGCAAAGTGAGGCAGTATGGGAGGGGATATAAAGGGAGGCAATCACTGCTAATACATGACAGCTGGGAGAGGGAGAAGAGATGTCAAAGTGAAACCAAAACAATAGAACATCATACAGGAGGTACTGAAGAACGTCTATCAGAACTTCTCAGAGATCTGGCGGTGACACTGGCTCCCAAGCTGTCTTCACTGGACTTTTGGCCCAGGTCTGTCAACTTCCTGCACGCACAGGGTTACACGCACCACTGCAGCCAAGGACTGGCTTCAGCAGTGACAATGTCAATCAGAGGCAGTAAGTCCAGTGAAGACAGGAATCCAGAACTGAGTGGCATGGAACAGGTAAGTATAGATTTCTCAACAGGTCCTGATATTTGGGGTCTAGATTAAAAAAATGTACAGGTATGTTGACAACCATTACTGATGTTTAGTCTTCTTTTTTCATGTGGTTTGTCTTTATACTGTAGAAAGCAGGGAGAAAGTCCAGCATCCAATATAACATAAAATCATGGCTTTATTAGTCTCCCCATAAAATCCAGTTAGACATAACACAGTTATATATTGCACATGATCATGGCATTTATGTTCTCTGTGGAACAGAATGATAATGCCCAGAAGCTCCAGGGAACATATCACTCACTCCATTAATTTTCCAGTGAACTGAAGAAGGAAATGTTGACTTCTTCACTGAAACAATTAGAGAATGCATAGACATAATAGCACTAATATTATGAATTTCAGAACATAAACATTTCTGTTCAACTTAAATCCATTTTTTCTCCAAATGTCCAGGAGAAAAAAAAAAAAAACATTTAAAGCTGCCTTTGGAGCAAGTCACATGCGAATCAGGTCTATTTCTTTGATTAAAAACTTATTTGTTGATGATATAGGGGTTGGGTCTTGAGAATAATTTCCTCAGGAGGACCCAAGGACCCCAGTCCAACTCTGTTTGAATATTTAAACAGTGTCTGACATCAGCAACACAACCTCAGTCTAATAGCCACAGAAGAGCACAAGGCAGTACAGGTCCTAATTTCATGGACATTTTAGTAGACTGTAGAAGTGGAAAAAAAACACAGGACTCCCCTTTTAGTGTATGTAGTGTATTATTTTCACTTCTTTGAATTGAATATTTACTAGTGTTTTGTTGTAGCAAACATAATGGGAAGTGCTAAATGGATGTACAAATTAGGAAATTAAAGGGAATCTGTAGGCAAATCTAACTATATGTAACCCAGTCCAGGGTTACATAGTGCTGCCTAACACAATGCAAAACATAACCTGTCTTAGTATTATGTGTATTTCTGTGCAGAAAATTTACTTTTATTCATATGCAAATGTAGTCTCAAGGTGCCCAGCGGGGCATGCGTAATTGTAGGAGCCCAGACACGCCTTCTGCTCTTCACTTGTTCCCTGTACCTCACAGATCCGTACAGTGTGTAGTGGACGAAACTGGTAACTGCAGCACTGCTCCCAAAACCTTCAAAGGGAGCAGTGCTGCTGTTACCAGCTCTGTCTACTGCACAATGGATGTTACTGTGTAGTTCCTGCGCCAACTTCCTTGCACCGGAGTTACAACTAAACAGCTCATCAGCATTGCTGCATGGTGTCGGAAATGTGCCTATCTGATATTTATAGCCTATTCTAAGGATAGGCCACCAATACTAAAATTCCAGATACCCACTTTAAGGATAAAGGCACATCATAATCAATTCAAAATATTTAATCCATCATGCACATGATTATATTATGGTTGCATTTTGTATAACACTCTAATAGGACTCCTATGCAAGTGAATGATCCTTCTACTGTACGTCCGCATACAGAGTTTTTTTACTGACCTATGGTAGCATGCTCCATTGCATTCTGTATATATGGATCTTTCTGGTCTGGTGCCTTAATGCAATGCTTCCAGTGGAGGATCGTTCCTTATGTAAGGTTCTCCGCAATCTATAAGGCAACATACCAGGGAGCCATACTAGGTAGGAATTTATACTGTGTCTGTGCACTGCCATGCAGGCTCCACCCAGACATGATATTCTTTCCTGTGCATGAGGCTTGACACATGCAAGATTTATAAATGGAAGCAAATATTATTTGAAATATATTCTCATATTCATACAATCTATTCCTTGATAGATAC
This sequence comes from Bufo gargarizans, assembly GCF_014858855.1. Taxonomy (NCBI): domain Eukaryota; kingdom Metazoa; phylum Chordata; class Amphibia; order Anura; family Bufonidae; genus Bufo; species Bufo gargarizans. Next base: position 320,521,399 of record NC_058081.1, read on the forward strand.
AATGGAACATAAAATACTACATTTCTATTCTTACCAAATATTCTTATGGTTCAGAAATATAAATGCATGCTGTGAATCCCATCTGCTGACTACAATTGCATAGAGCAGAAAAATAATTTACTATAAAATCAACATAAACAATTTGCTGAATATTTAATTGGTCTGTCTTGGAAATCATTCACTTGAAAGACCAAATGGAAACAAAAAAAAGATATATATTTACAAAGCTCTGCATTTTACCGTGTTTTAGAACCCTACATAATAATAATAATAATAATAAAATGTATTTATATAGCGCCACAATATTCCGCAGCGCTTTACAAGTTCATAGGGTTCAACTGCAAAACAAAAATAACTGGATAATATGCAACTGAAACACTAGGAGTCAGGGCCCTGCTCGCAAGAGCTTACAATCAATAAAGAATTGGGGGTAACACATAAGGTAGTTGATTGTGATAAGTAGGATTTGAGCCATTCTTGAACTGACAGGAGTATTCCAGAGAGTAGGTGCAGCTCGAGAAAAGTCTTGAAGACGGGAGTGAGAGGTACGAATTATGGAGGTTATTAATCTTAGATTACTAACAGAACGGAGAGCACGGGTAGGGTGGTAGATGGAGATGAGGGAGGAGATGTATTGAGGTGCAGCACTGTGCAGAGCTAAGTGGGTGTGGGTGAGAAATTTGAACTGTATTCTGTAGTGGATGGGCAACCAGTGAAGTGACTGTCACAGACTAGTAGCATCAGTGTAGCGGTTGGTTGGATGGATAGATGAGCCTGGCTGCAGCATTTAGGACACACTGAAGGGGGTAGAGTTTAGTGAGAAGGAGACCGAGTAGTAATGCGTTGCAGTAGTCAAGACGAGAATGAATAAATGGCAACAAGAGTTTTTGCCGTTTCCACCGTAAGAAAAGGGCGGATTCTGGCGATATTCTTGAGGTGCAGACGACAAGAGCATGTAAGTGATTGAATATGGGGACCAAAGGAAAGATCGGAGTCAAATGTGGCCCCAAGACAGCGGGCATGTTGCACAGAAGTTATGATAGTGCTGCAGACTGAAATTGAAATATCAAGTTTAGGTGAGTTAGTAGATTGGGGGAAAGACAAGAAGTTCAGTTATTGAGGGGTTCAGTTTTAGATACAGAGAGGACATGATGTTAGAGACAGCTGCCAGACAATCCTGGTGTTTTGGAGTAAAGCAAGGGTGATGTCAGGGGATGAAGTGTATAGTTAGGTGTCATCAGCATAGAGATGGTATCGAAAGCCAAATCTACTGATAGTCTGTCCAATGGGGGCAGTATAGAGGGAGAAGAGTAGAGGACCTAGTACTGAGCCCTGAGGAACTCCAACATGAATAGGAAGAGGAGAAGAAGAAGAGCCAGCAAATGATACACTAAAGGAGCGGCGAAGAGAGATCGGAAGAGGGCAGTGTCCCTAAGGCCAATTGAGTGGAACATGGTGAGGAGGAGTTTATGGTCTACGGTATCGAACGCTGCAGAGAGATCCAATAGAATCAGTAGAGAATAGTCACCATTTCTTTTTGCTGTTAGGAGATCGTTAGACACTTTAGTAAGGGCAGTTTCTGTAGAGTGAAGAGGGCGGAAGGCAGATTGTAATGGGTCAAGAAGAGAGTTTGCAGAGAGATAGCTTATTAAACGAGAGTAGACGAGTAGTTCAAGGAGTTTAGAGATGAAGGGTAGGTTAGAAACAGGTCTGTAGTTAGCAGCACGGGTCGGGTCAAGAGATGGTTTCTTTTGTAGTGGGGTGATAATAGATTGTTTGAAAGAGGAGGGAAAGATACCAGAAGAGAGAGAGAGGTTGAAAATTGTAGTTAGGTGAGCGATGACAGCCGGGGAGAGGGACTAGAGGAGGTGTCATGGAAAAGGATCACTGCTACAGGTCGTCGGTCGAGAAGAAGAGAGAAGCCCGGAGACTTTTTCCTCTGTTATACGGTCAAAAAAGGAGAGAGAGCATGTGGAGGAATTGGAGGGAGGACGATTGAAATTATTTGGGGACTGGGAGATTGCTTTTATTATATTACTCTGTCATGCAATGCATAGTATGCTTATATTTAAGAATTAAAAGAGGCAACCTTATCCTTCACCTTCTTTCTCCTTCCCTTATATATTATGAGCCCAGGTAGGCAGGGTCCGCTTTGCTTCTCTACTAGTCTGTCATTCATTAAAGGGGTTGTCTCACTTCAGTAAGTAACATTTATTATGTAGAGAAAGTTAATACAAGGCACTTACTAATGTATTTGAATCTCTATATTGCCTTGTTTGCTGTCTGGATTTATTTTTCCATCACATTATACACTGCTCGTTTCCAGGGTTACGACCATGTCATGGAACCATGAACCAGACGTACAACAAGAGATAAGTGGAAATAAGAAGGCTTTATTGAAAGTCAAGCTTTAAGCAAAAGTCCAAACGGATGGCTAAACCGAAGCAGGGTCTTGCGTAGACAGAGGTCAGGAACCAGAAGGGTAGTCAGACGAAGCCTGGATCAGGAACCAGCAGGGTAGTCAGACGAAGCCAGGATCAGGAACCAACGGGGTAGTCAGACGAGGCCAGGATCAGGAACCAGAAGCAGCAGCAGTCTTAGAAGCATGTGAACACAGGAGGACCAAGCAAGGGACTGAAGCCACAGACCTCCTATATATGAGCTAGGCATCCAGCTCCTCCCAGTGGGAAGGAGAAGCCGCAGGGTGGGAGGCTACAAGAAACCCAGAAACCAAGATGGCCGCCAGCACATGTCAAACGAAGGAGAACAGTAAGAAGGTAAGACCATGACAGTACCTCCCCCTCAAGGGCCCCTCCTCCGCGGAGTAAGGAACGGTTTCTGAGGGAAGCGTGCGTGGAAGGCTCGGAGCAAAGCAGGAGCATGGACATCTGCGGAGGGAACCCAGGAACGCTCCTCTGGACCATAACCACGCCAATGGACCAAAAACTGCAACCGACCGCGGACCAGGCGTGAGTCCAGGATATTGCTCACCTCATATTCCTCACGATTGCCCACTTGGACCGGACGGGGCCGAGGAACCGAGGAAGTGAAACGATTACACACCAATGGCTTCAACAGGGAGACATGAAACACGTTGGAGATCCGCATGCCAGGAGGAAGCGCAAGGGCATAGGCTACCGGGTTTACCCTGCGAAGCACTCGGAAGGGACCAACAAAGCAAGGCGCCAGCTTGGGAGTGGGCACTCGAAGGTTGAGGTTGCGGGTGGACAACCATACATGGTCTCCGACCTGGTAGGAAGGAGCGGGCGCTCGTCTGCGATCAGCCTGGAGTCTCTGGCGCTGCGCAGAGACCTCAAGGGACCTCTGGATCTGTACCCAAGAAGCACGTAGGACGGAAAGGTGATCCTCCACAGCCGGAATATCCTGGGGAGAGAATACCTCCGGTAACACGGCAGGTTGGAACCCATAATTGGCCATGAAGGGAGACGTCCCAGAGGAAGAGTTCACCGCCGTGTTCCTGGCAAACTCAGCCAAAGGCAGGAGGTCAACCCAATTGTCTTGGTGATCGGAGACATAGCAACGAAGGAATTGCTCCAAGGCCTGATTGGATCGTTCTGCGGCCCCATTGGACTGAGGGTGGTAGGCCGAGGAGAAAGAGAGATGAATCCCCAACTGGGAACAAAAGGCGCGCCAGAACCTGGACACAAACTGACTCCCCCGATCCGACACAATCTCCTTGGGCAAACCGTGCAACCGGAAGACCTCCCTGGCGAAAATCGTGGCCAACTCTTGTGCAGAGGGTAACTTCTTGAGAGGAACACAGTGGCACATTTTGGAAAACCGATCCACAATCATGAGAATGACCGTATGGCCTCGGGATGCAGGGAGGTCCACAATGAAATCCATCCCCAGGTGTGACCATGGGCGCTCCCCGGTGGCTATGGGTTGCAAAAGGCCCAACGGAAGGTGCCGAGGGGACTTACTCTGGGCACAAACGGAGCATGCCGCTACATATGCGGCGATGTCGGAACGTAGAGAAGGCCACCAGAACAGACGTGAAACAGCCCAAGACAGCTGATTCTTTCCAGGATGCCCCGCGGCCTTGGAGTTATGGTAGGTTCGCAACAACCGAGTGCGCAACTCCTCAGGCACAAAACACCTGCCGTTGGGTCTCCCAGAGGGAGCACCAGATTGAGCCGCCAAAATCTGCTCACCCAGGGGAGAGGTCAGGCTGGTGCGAATGGCGGCCAGGATCTGATTCGGAGGTATGACCGAAGTCGGAATCGACTCCTCCCCGGACAGCTCGGAGTACTGCCGTGATAAGGCATCCGCTCTGATGTTCTTGGAACCGGGTAGGTAGGAGACCACGTAATTAAAACGTGACAAGAACAGAGCCCATCTGGCCTGACGTGGTGTCAATCTCTTGGCCTCAGAAAGGTAGGTCAGATTCTTGTGGTCCGTCAGGATGAGAACCGGAACCACCGAACCCTCGAGCAAGTGCCTCCATACTTTAAGGGCCTGCACGATGGCCAATAACTCCCTGTCACCAATCTGATAGTTGCACTCCGCGGAAGACAGTTTCCGGGAGTAAAACCCACAAGGAAGCAGAGGACCCTCTGGTGTTCTACGCTCAGACAGAAGGGCGCCTACTCCCGTCTCAGACGCGTCCACCTCGAGGACAAAGGGCAACCCAGGGTTGGGATGCGACAGAATCGGAGCCGACACAAAGGCGGACTTTAGAGCCTCAAAAGCTCGGATGGCCTTGAGCGGCCAGACCTGGAAATTACTGCCCTTCCTGGTCAGATCCGTGAGAGGCTTGGCTAGCATAGAAAAGTCCCTGATGAACTTCCGATAATAATTGGCGAAGCCCAAAAAGCGCTGCAGGGCACGGAGACCACTGGGCTGGGGCCACTGTAAGACAGCCGAAACCTTCTCAGGATCCATGGAGAACCCCTCAGCGGAAATGATGTAACCTAAGAAGGTTACCTGGGATCGGTGAAATTCGCATTTCTCAAGCTTACCGAACAGCCTGTTCTCTCGTAACCGTTGCAACACTCGTCTGACATCCATAATGTGGGCCTCCATGGACTCAGAATATACCAAGATGTCATCCAAATAGACCACCACACACTGCTGCAACAGGTCACGGAAAACATCGTTGATGAATTCCTGGAAGACTGCGGGCGCATTGCACAACCCAAAGGGCATAACCAAGGATTCATAATGACCGGTCCTGGTGTTAAACGCGGTCTTCCACTCATCGCCCGCCTTGATCCTTACCAGGTTATATGCCGCCCTCAGGTCGAGTTTGGTAAAGACCGTGGCCCCTTTGAGGCGATCGAACAGCTCGGAAATCAAGGGTATCGGGTAAGCGTTCTTGATCGTGATGCGATTGAGACCCCTGTAATCGATGCAAGGCCTCAACTCACCGCCCTTCTTTTTCACAAAGAAAAATCCAGCCCCTGCCGGGGACGAGGATTTGCGAATGTGTCCGCGTGAAAGCGCCTCCCTCACGTACTCCTCCATGGCCTCATTCTCCGCTACCGACAGTGGATAGACTTTGCCACGCGGAGGAACGGCACCAGATTGTAACTCTATGGCACAATCGTATGGGCGGTGCGGAGGTAGGGCAACCGCGCGCACCTTATCGAATACATCCCGGTACTCTTCGTATTCAGGAGGCAACAGAGAGTCCGAGGAAACACACAGCAACTTGACAGGCCCATGGATGCAACTAGCCCCACACTGCGGTGACCACGAGAGGATCTCGGCCGATCTCCAATCGAAAGTCGGATTATGCTTCTGGAGCCAGGGGTACCCCAAGACCACCGAGTAGTGTGGAGACGAAATCACCTGGAGACAGACCGACTCTCTGTGAACGGCACCAATGGCTATCCCCACTGGAAGGGTCTCATGAGTCACGTGTGGCAGCAGAAGGGGTCTGCCGTCTATCGCCTCAAGAGCCAGTGGGGAACCTCGAGGCTGCAGAGGAATGGAATTGGCGGCAGCGAACACACTATCAATGAACAAACCACCAGCACCAGAGTCCACCAACGCCTGGGTTGTCACCGAGCCCCCGACCCAGGAGAGGACAACAGTGATCAGTGGTTTGTCAACACGGGAAACCGGGGACGAGGAGACTCCACCCAAGATCTGCCCCCGACAGGATCTCAGGTGCGAGCGTTTCCCGGACGGTTCGGACATGCCAACCGAAAATGCCCACCGAGACCACAGTACATGCATCGGCCCTCGCGTCTCCGGAGTACCCTCTCCCCCTCGGACAGGCGAGCAAACCCCAGCTGCATGGGTTCACCCCCAGACGAGTCATCCCCAGGAGGCGTGGGAGGAGAGGGAGGCACGGGTGGGACAGCAAACGTAGGCGCCAATCTGTTAGAAGACCTCCGCAGGCTCTCCTTAAAGGAAGGTCTCTCCCTGAGTCTGGTGTCAATCAAAATCAGGAAAGAAATAAGAGACTCGAGCTCCACTGGTAGGTCCTTAGCTGCAACCTCATCCTTCAAGGCATCCGAGAGACCATGAGAGAAAGCAGCGACCAGAGCCTCATTATTCCAGCCCACCTCTGCTGCCAGGGTACGAAACTCAATGGCGTATTCAGCTACGGATCGTGAACCCTGTCTGATGGACATAAGGAGCTTCGCAGCAGAGGCAGCACGAGCCGGCACATCGAATACCTTCCGAAGAGAAGCAACAAAACCGGAAAACTCGGCAACCACCGGATTGTTGTTCTCCCATAAAGGGCTGGCCCAGGCCAAGGCCTTGTCTGAGAGCAGCGAGATCAAGAAGCCCACCTTTGATCTCTCAGTAGGAAAGGCATGTGGCAGCAACTCGAAATAAATGCCCACCTGGTTAAGGAAACCTTGGCACTGAGTTGGCTCTCCCCCAAAGCGCTGTGGAAGGGGGGCAGAACCGGTCATACCCCGAGACACCACAGGCGCAGCAACAGGTGTTGGGGTAGACTCTGGCGCAACAACCGGAGCGGCAGTAGGAGCGGGCCCAGGAGCGACAACCGACCCATCGGCAACGGAAGCGAAATGAGCCGTGCGTTCAAGCAGGGTTTGCAACGCCACAGCGAACCGACCCAACAGGTGATCCTGCTGATCAAGTCTGGCAACCAGCGTAGGTAGCGAGGATGGCCCTGTACCGTCAAAATTCATGGCTTGGTCCTAATGTCATGGAACCATGAACCAGACGTACAACAAGAGATAAATGGAAATAAGAAGGCTTTATTGAAAGTCAAGCTGTAAGCAAAAGTCCAAACGGATGGCTAAACCGAAGCAGGGTCTTGCGTAGACAGAGGTCAGGAACCAGAAGGGTAGTCAGACGAAGCCTGGATCAGGAACCAGCAGGGTAGTCAGACGAAGCCAAGATCAGGAACCAACGGGGTAGTCAGACGAGGCCAGGATCAGGAACCAGAAGCAGCAGCAGTCTTCGAAGCATGTGAACACAGGAGGACCAAGCAAGGAACTGAAGCCACAGACCTCCTATATATATGAGCTAGGCATCCAGCTCCTCCCAGTGGGAAGGAGAAGCCGCAGGGTGGGAGGCTACAAGAAACCCAGAAACCAAGATGGCCGCCAGCACATGTCAAACGAAGGAGAACAGTAAGAAGGTAAGACCATGACAGACCACCCTGCAATCCATCAGTGGTGGTCGTGCTTGCACACGATAGGATAAAGCACTAGCCTATGTGCACTCCCATGGTCCCAGCCACCAGAGAGGCTGACTTTTTTTCCTATAGTGTGCAAGCACGACCACCACTGATGGATTGCAGGGTGGTCTGTAACCATGGAAACGAGCAGTGTATAATGTGATGGAAAAATGAATCCAGCCAGGAAAGGAAGCAATATGGATAATAACAATATATTAGTAAGTGGCTTGTTTTAACTTTCTCCACATAATAAATGCCACTTACAGAAGTGAGACAACACCTTTAAGCTCATCTTTATTGTATCTGTTTTTCTCTCATGTACTGAAAGAAAAATAAACCATGGAGAAACTTATTGGATATATACTTTAGGAAACGTTTATCTAAAGGGTTAGGTACAATTATTGAAATGAGCCTAGCTCCTGTCTTGATTCGTGGCTATGTGTATGTGAGATTTTGTTTTTCCTTTTTTATTCTTCTTGATGCTAGAAATGGCATGTTTACCTCGATGCTCCATACATACGGTGTCACATTGGACATTGATTATGAGTAGTAATATTATATAAGGTTCCGTGACTCCATTGGCTTTGTGCCGATTGATAATGTGTTGTACATGACATGATATCGTTTTGCAGAACACAACCTTGCCATTATGTTTAGCGTATCTTGAACACAGTGCCAGCCTGCTTTGATTAGAGAGAAGTCGATTGGTGTCAGGTGACTAGAAGATTTTTATGAACGGGGTCCTCTATGCATCTAATTAGTATGTTGGTAATCTGCTTACAGTAGATTTATCTTTTCTGTGTATGGCAAACACCTTCCCTCACTACTGATTGACAGGGGCAAGCAGTGGTTAAGCAGTAAGGGAGGACTGGCCACTGTTAAAGAAATATCCCTTCACCTATCATTATTGGAATACAAATTAAAAGGGATGTGATCCGAGCGCTCGGAGAAAACTGACAAAGTCATTGGATATAGCTGGATTAGATTTCTCTTTAATTCAAAGACAAGCTCACAATAATATAGACTTGGGGTTATAAGATATAAATCATAAGACCATACATAGGTTTCCATTCCTCTCTCCTCTCCCCTTCCCCCCCTGCACTTGATGAGGCTCAGACTATACTATCTGCTAGAGAGGAAACTGTGGGGAGGGAGATGTGGGTGCACACATGAGCTGACCTTTTCTTGCCTTGTTTTTAGCTTTCTTATTATCTGTCTATTTAACCCTGTAAGCTCCATTTAAGACCTGACCTAAATCTCCCATATACACAAGATGGAAGACATGTTTATGGAAAATGGATTCTCATCCCTCACAATTCCCCCATTTTCAGATCTCTTCAGTTCTGCAGCTGGCACAGGACAGAGGATTTTCTCAATAGTCTCTATAATCTTTTCTCTTGGTACATACTTTGTTTGTGCACATAAACAGTAGCCTAAGCAATACATATGCTATGAGGATAACTATGGCGATTGGACAATCGTTTGAAGAATTCTCGTGAACCACCCTCCCAAAGTTTTAAACCCGTTGGCAGGGTTGAGGAAGGAAAAGGTGCCTCCCCACCATGAGTCTTTGTCTGCACTATTTTCCTGTAACCATTTGTCTCTCATGGCTTTCACCTTTTCTATTCAAGCTTTTTTACCTGTAGGTTACCTTGGGGATCTATACAATGGCAACAAGCAGGTCCTACAACCTGACACATATCTCCTTCCTTTGCTGTCAGGTAGTCTAAAACCAAGGTGTGTTGATTGGTGACAATGATTATCTGGTTCTGGACAGTGTTAGGGGTGTTCATGAGAATTAACACCTCTCATATCGATCATCCAAATAATCAGTTGCCACCTCTAGCTTGTCCCACATCTGCATTACCATCAGCCCATTCTGCAACTGGTAAGAGTGCTTCCCTGTCTCTAGTTTTAGACTTAACCTGCTTCATGCCTGAGAAAAAGATAGTAGAGTTGGCCAGTTCAGTCAATTCAGAAAAATTGAGGGGCATGGAGAAATAGAGCATACTGGCTGAACTCACAAGACTGTGAGTACAGATCCAACGGTCCCTCAATTTTTCAATGTCATTCAGTACTTCAGACAGCACCTGGTGGTGCAGTATCAAAGCATTGTCCTATTCATTATTCAGTGGACAAAACACTGCTGACACGATCAGGGTCAGAGCCACTGTCAGCAGGAAGATCTTCATCCTGTGGTTCCAAAACTTTCTTGCAGTGAGAAGCATGTATCCAGTTGCATTTTCCTTCAACCTTTACAGCGGTGTGGGTGGTCAACAGTACTTGAAAGGGACCATTGAATCTTGAATCTAGTCCTTTTCTTACATGCCTCTTTGTGAGGGCCTGGACATACCCAGTGAGATGGTCATTGTACATCTGTAACTGCTAGGGGAAGTACAACCCAAGCCTGGGAGCGCACCCAAACAAAATCTCAAAAGGAGACAGTCCTGTTTTTCATTTAGGAGTGGTCCTAACAGGATATAGGGCGAGGGGCAGACATTCTGGCCAAGGTCTATGGGTTTCCTGCATGGTTTTTTGGATCTTTAACTTCAATGTGCCGTTGAGGCGTTCAACTTGGCCGCTGCTTTGGGGATGGTAGGCCGTGTGACACGCTTGAGTGACCCCTAGCGCCTGCATGACCTCCCTAATTACTTTTCCTGTGAAATTGGACCCCCTATCTGACTCAATGACTTCAGGAACACCATACCTGCATATCAGTTCACTGACCAATTTCTTGGCGGTATTCTTTGCATTTGCCTTTTCTACTGGGAAGGCTTCCAGCCATCCTGAAAAGAAATCAACACACACAAGAACAAACTCATACACACCTACCTTAGGTAGCTGTATATAGTCTATCTGCAATCTCTGAAATGGGTAAAATGGCCTCGGGGTGTGCTTGCTTGGAGTCTTCATCAATTGACCGGGATTATTCAATGCACAAATCATGCACCCTTGTACAAACCGAGCTGCTACTGTGGAAAACCCTGGTGTAATCCAACTAACATTTACAACACTTACCATAGCACCTTTAGACAGATGGGTAGGCCCCATACCAGGATACATTGGATGAGGTAAACAAGTCCTTTCTTTGTTTCTCCAGATTCCTTGTTCATAAACCTTGGCCCCGTGCTTCGCCCAAAGTTCTTTTTCCTCAGGAGGGGTTTGATCTGTCATTTTCTGGAGCATACTTACAGACAGGTATTTAGACTTCAGGATTTTTTCCGAGATGGGGACAGTCTTTGCGGGCTGTAGTGCGGCTTGTTTGGCCATTTTGTCAGCTCGATCGTTACCTTTTGCCTCCACTGTGGTGTGACTGGTGTGTGCCTTGACCTTGATGATGGCAACTTCCTGTGGTAATAACAGAGAGTTCATAAGTTCTAGTACAGAGGCTTTATTCTTTATAGGCTGGCCTGCAGATGTTAGGAAGTCCCTGGCCCGCCAAATAGGTCCATAGTCATGTGCAATACCAAAAGCATTCCTTGAGTCTGTGTAGATGTTCACCTTCTTCCCCTTGGCCATTTTACACGCCTCAGTGAGTGCCTTCAACTCTGCCTTTTGTGCTGACATATGAGGTAGGAGTGGTTCAGCTGTACCTACCTCGTGCTGTGTGACCACTGCATATCCAGTATGGAACCGGCCATCCTCTCCCATGAACCTGCTTCCATCTAAAAAATACTCAAAGTCAGGATTAGAAAGAGGTTTTTTATGAACATGGTCAAAACCAGACGTTTCCTGCTGCATTAATTGTATGCAATCATGAGGGTCATGTTCAACAAGATCAGTTAAAAGTTCTGATACACCTCCCTCCCCCATTTCTGAATCTGTAATCAGTAACAGAGTAGCAGGATTCAGAGCAGTACAACATTTGAATGAGATGTTTGCAGGCATGAGTAGTGCACACTGTAGTCTCAGTTGGCTGGCTATGGAGATATGTTTTGGTTGCACTTGAGTGAGAATGCCTTGAATGTCATGAGGAGTTTGATCAGTTACAGGGTAGTCCAGAACAATTTCAGAAGCTTTTTCAATCAAGGCTTGCACTGCCGCTACTGCTCTGACACAAGAGGGGATGCCTCTGGCAACAGGATCAAGGCGAGCAGAAAAGTAGCCAACGGGGCGTTGACGATCTCCGTGTTTCTGAGTCAGTACAGCAGTGCTATGCCCCTGCATTTCAGAACAAAACAAACAGAAAGGTTCATCATATTTTGGAATGCCCAGAGTGGGGGCAGTCAGTATGCACAGTTTCAAAATATGAAAGTTATTAACAGCTTCTTCTGTAAGATGAAAGGGATCAGAAGACAAACAGTCATAGAGGGGCTGCATTAACATAGATGCGTGACATATCCAGGAACGGCAGTATGAGACAAGACCCAAAAATACTCTTTGAGTACCTGTATCTTTTCCACCTTGTCTTTACAAAACTGCAGTTTATGCCTAGAAGCTTTACACCCATTCTCTTGGAGAAAAATTAGGACAGAGTGGCAGCTTGACAGCTGGTCTCCGTTTCAGCACACACAAAGTAAGTCATCAACATATTGCAATAAGACCACAGTTCCAGGAGGGGACCAGTTGGCTAGGACAGACTGTAGGGTCTGCCTGTACATGGTGGGAAAATTCTGGGCCCGCTGGGGTAAAACAGTCCATGTATACTGGTTCCCCTTGAAAGTGAAAGCAAAAAGATACTGACAATCTGGATGCAGAGGTACACTGAAAATTGCATTTGCCAGGTCAATTACAGTGAAACAGGTAGCTGTGGACGGACCTTGGGACAGCAGAGTGTGCGGATTGGGCACTAATAGTTAAGGCTGCGTGCAGCCTGTAATTGTGGGAGGGGCCAGGTCCCCCTTCTTAAACCCCCGCAACCAGCTCACCTCACCGCGCCCGCCTACTCGTTCTTCCGGTGACTCCCGTCACTTCCGGTAAGCATCGCCCCAGGTAAGCATTGCCGCACGCCTCACGCCTCCCGCCGCACACCTCGTGCCTCCGGTCCGTCCGCCCGCTGGTCCGCTCCCCCTCACTGCATCCCGGCACATCAGGTGTGCTTCCTGCACCGCGAGCTCCCTCCACCGCCGTCCGGGCCTCGCCTCCTGTCAGACGCGTCCGTCCTCTCGCGAGAGGTCGGACGCATGCGCAGCCGGGTCCCGTTCTCAGCGGCCGTCTGCCGCACTGTGCGCTGGCCGCTGGGAGGGGGGGAGCAGAGGGGGAGTTCCGCTCGCTGCCTCCGTCCCTCACCCACAGCCGGGCTGCACGCCACAGCCGCCCACGCCTCCAACGCTCCTGTCACTGCGGCTGGCGGCAGGAGCCATGTCCCTGCCACTTTTCCCCAGTCTGGGTTACAGGGTCACTTCTGACGCCCACCCACCGTCCCCAGCTGTCCACAATCCGGGCTCACCAGGCACAACCCCTGCATTGTGCTGGCATCCTGCACACTGTGCTGTCGGTGCCCCCAGAGTCCAGGTCCCCCACACCCGTGGGATGCAGGTCCGCATTCCTTCACGTCCCACAGCTCCATCCAGTTCGCCCGTTCCTGGCTCCTGTGTCCAACCACCATGCCACCTGCACCTGCCAGGTCGGTACGTGACACAGGCTCCTCCACGCCCACCCAGGTCCGGACCCGTGGCCCCCCAGGCCCTCCCACGCCCCTGCCAGCCACGCACCATCCTGCTGTCCTACGGCCTTCCAGCCTGGCCTCGCGGGGCCCCGGCCCTTGCCGCTCCCAATTCTCACATTTGTGTTCCTTTCCCAGGTGCCAGTAGCGTTCGTGGTCCCCGCCGTGTCTTGTCTCGACTTCCTGACGTCAGGTTTAGGTATTGGGCGGGGGTCTTACGTTCTCACCAAAAAAGAAAAAGGTGATTATTTTTCTGACAGGTTCTGCAGAAGGTCGCTGCCGGCCACTCGCGGGAATTCTCTAGCTTGAGGGTTTTCAGGTAGGTAATGCTGGGCTGCACCCTGCAGTTCCTCTTACCAGCATCCCGTGTTGCCTCCCCAGAGGCATTCAGGGGATGTTTCTCTCCTACTTAACCTGAGACGTTCAGGTGTCCTCCCTGTCCAGGTACCCTGAAGCGTTCAGGTGTCTTCTCTGTCCATCTTAGCCTGAGGCGTTCTGGTGTCTTCTCTGTCCAGGTACCCTGAAGCGTTCAGGTGTCTTCTCTGTCCATCTTAGCCGGAGGCATTCTGGTGTCTTCTCTGTCCAGATACCCTGAAGCGTTCAGGTGTCTTCTCTGTCCATCTTAGCCTGAAGCGTTCTGGTGTCTTCTCTGTCCAGGTACCCTGAAGCTTTCAGGTGTCTTCTCTGTCCATCTCGGCCTGAGACGTTCAGGCGTCTTCTCCGTCCAGGTACCCTGAGGCGTTCAGGTGTCTCCTTTGTCCATCTTAGCCTGAGACGTTCAGGCGTCTTCTCTGTCCAGGTACCCTGAAGCGTTCAGGTGTCTTCTCTGTCCATCTTAGCCTGAGGCGTTCAGGTGTCTTCTCTGTCCAGGTACCCTGAAGCGTTCAGGTGTCTTCTCTGTCCATTTCAGCCTGAGACGTTCAGGTGTCTTCTCCGTCCAGGTACCCTGAAGCGTTCAGGTGTCTCCTCTGTCCATCTTAGCCTGAGACGTTCAGGTATCTTCTCTGTCCAGGTACCCTGAAGCGTTCAGGTGTCTCCTCTGTCCTCTGTTGCCCGTAGCACCAGGGTCTCGTTCCTGGTTTCTTCAGCCCACTGCGCGCAGCCCCCATTACTGTCATTAAACCGGTACGTCAGGTGTCTTCCAGTTCCTACGTATCTTGCGGCACCCAGGCAACCCTGCTCGCGTCCCCAACCTGAAACGTTCAGGTCACTCCTCGCCGCTCACCCTGGAACATCCAGGCCTCCTTCTCACCGCAGTCTTTGACTCCGCCTCCTGGCTCTCCAGATACCCCTCTGTTCTTGGTTCCATGTTTCATCCTCGTCTCTCTGTTTCCATTATTAGCCGGCACAGCGGTGTGTCCGTCCGCATCTGCATTGGTTTTCAGGTCCCGCTCCGCAATTTTCTCACGACGCTCCTAACTTTTCCAGTCCTCAGGGCCAGCCGGGTCATTCCCGTCGATCCTCAGATGGTAAGGCAAGGGTGTTGAATCCACGCTCTCAGGTACGTCCTCAAATACGTTCGCCCACGGCCTCAGTAGTCACGGTACACGGTCCCCATGACCTCTCCAGCTGCCATATTGTTGTCTCTAATTCCAGGTCTCGCATAAGGTCTCTGCTATCTTCGGAGCCATGTCTCAGGTATCAGATGTTGACGACGCGTTGTCCCTCCGGTCTCTGGCCAAGGCGGCCCAGAATCCCTCCGAAGATGGACCGTACCAAGGCTGGTTGCGGAGTTGAGCAGGAGGGGCATCAGGCACCCAGCATCAGCCAGAAAGGCTGAGCTATACAGGCTGTTGATGACCGAACCCGGTCCTCCTGAAAGAGAAGATCCAACCCCATCCATCCAGCAGTCCTTGGTGCAGTTACAGGCCTCCATGGATTCGCTCGTCTCATCCGTTGCCGACATCAGGACCAGGGTGGTGGACTTGGAGTCCAGGACACCGGCATCATCCCAGGCGGTGGTCCCTCTCACCGATCCCCCTCTGTATCAGCTACCGGCTCCAGGTACGACCCCAGCTTCTCCCGTGGTGGCTCCTGCACACTTCATGCCGGACAACATCAGGAAGGACATCTTGGCGGGCAAGGACGTGAATCTCGCGTCCATCCTGATTGCGTCCCATGATGCCGCCGACAATAAGACCTTTGACTGCGGGGAAATCTCGGTGGTCCTTCGGGCCAAAGATGCCCATCTCAATCGCAAACTCTCGGTACCTGAGTTCGTTTTGGCCTTTAGCCTGTATAGAGACGTGATCTGCTCTGCCTACCCAGCTCGCCGGGAGGAGCTGGACACGTACCTATACAGGGTTACTGATCTGGGGCACAAGTACGGCGGCACGGCCTTTTATGATTACCACCGCCCTTTTCAGCCAAGGCCGCCGCCGCGCTGACCCAGTTTCAGTTCTCCGTCAACTGGGCTACTCTGGACATGGAATTGTTCTGCCGGCATTTCGCCGGTCTCCGGGCCCCCGCCTGTTCGACTTGTCAGTCGATTTTTCATGCCACAGAGTGGTGTCCTCAAACTGCCACGGCCCAACCAGACAGGGTCATCCCAGGCCCCTCCGGGGTCTCCCGCAGCCCCTCCTCTACTGATAAGTTGGGCAGACCCATCGTTTAACTTGGCAACAGCCAAGTATGCAACAACTTTAACTTCGGTTCCTGTCTCTTCAGCGGTTGCAGGGCTCTGCACATCTGCTCCATCTGCTTCAGGGCTCACCCCAGGTCCACATGTCCCAAAAAGGCGTCCAAGCGCCTATGACTGGCCGATTGCAACATTGACCTCCTGGCCCTCCTGTTACGGGAACATCCGGTTCCGGGATTCGTGGACTTCCTGATCACTGGCCTCTGCTTCGGCTTTGACACAGGGTTGGTGGCACTCCCCCATTCCAACTGGGAGTGCGACAATCTGCAGTCAGCCAGGTCAGATCCTGCCGCTGTTCAGGAACTCCTGAACTCGGAGGTGGAGAAAGGGTTCCTCCTGGGCCCTTTCAACCAGGTTCCTTTTTCTCGCTGGCGGATCAGCCCCATAGGAATAGTGTCCAAAAAAGCTTAGAAAAAAAAAAGTTTAATCTACGACCTCTCCGCCCCCCATGATTCCATCATCCCCAGCATCAATTCACTAATTCCTTCCGAAGAATTTGCCATGTCATATGCGTCCATCAACGAAGCCATTGCCCTCATCCTTAGCGCCGGGAAAGGCGCCTGGTTGTCTAAAACTGACATAGCGGACGCCTTCAAACTGCTGCTTATCGCCCCACACCTATGGCAGTTCTATGGTATTCAGTGGGAGGGCAGGTTCTACTTTGCCAACCGGTTGACGTTCGGCTCTAAAAGCAGCCCGTGGTTATTCGACCAACTGGTGCAGGCTTTACACTGGATCCTGATCCACCACGGCAGCGCCCCAGCGGTCATCCACTACCTGGACGACTTTCTCCTCATAGAACCTCCGCTATGTCAGCCAGCCGGGCTGCACTCCCTCCTGGAGTTCTTTGCCGCCCTTTGCATCCCAATTTCGCAGGGGAAAACCTCGGGGCCAGTCACTTCCATCACCTTTCTGGGTATTGTCCTGGACTCCGACAGGATGGAGGCCAGGCTTCCAGAGGCAAAGCTGTCCCAAATCCGGGAAGTCGTGGCAGGGGCCATCACCTCTTCCCAGGTGACCACGGTCGAGCTACAGTCCATCCTGGGTCGGCTGAACTTTGCCTTGAGGGTGATGCCCCAGGGCAGGGCCTTCATTTCCCGCCTGCTCTCGCTCCTTCCTGCAGCCTCCGAACCCAGCAGCATTGTCCACTTGGACAGGGCTGCCATGGCAGACTTGCGCATGTGGGACAGCTTTCTTTCAACCTGGAACAAGGGTCAGCCTGTTCATCCCCTCATGGACCCAGTCATCCGCCAGGGTGTTCTCCGGGGGTTTCGCTGCCATCTTCGGGTCCCAGTGGTTAGCTGGTCCATGGCCTCCTCAGGTCAGTTCTGACCCACAGTCCCTCAGTTCGTCTCCGTTTCTGGAATGTTATCCCATCGTGGCAGCCGCGTCTGTCTGGGGTCACCTCTGGGCCAATTCCAGTGTCATGTTCATCTCTGACAGTCAGGACCTGGTGGAAATCATCTCCAAAGGCCGAGCCAAGTCTGCCAGGGTCATGTCCCTTTTGCGCAAACTGGTCTGGCTGGCCATGATCAATAATTTTCATTTCTCATGTTCCCATATTCCAGGTGCCAGCAACACGGCGGCCGATGCCTTATCCAGATTCAATTTTCAAACCTTCTTTCAGGTATGTCCCGAAGCAGACCAGACCGGGGCCCGGATTCCCGGCTTCAGCAACCTGATGTTGGATTGAGGTCTCTGCTGGCAACCGCCAAGGACCTCATGCACCGGTCCCTCTCTGTCAACACGGCCCGCAATTACAGCACAGGTTGGAACCTCTTTCAAAAATTTTCCAGGGATCATCCTCAACAGGATACAGCCTTCGTTTCTTACATCATGGCTTTCATGGCCCATTGCCATGTCAACCTCAAGCTGGCACCCAGCACCATCCGTTTGTACCTAGCCGGGGCACAACATTTCTTGGTACTACAGAATCCAGAGGTTCGCCCGGCGTTCACATCCCAAGCCGTCAAGGCCACACTCAGGGGCATTGAGAAAAGCAGCAAGGACTCAAATCCTTCCCGTCGGCCGGTCTCCGGCGAACTTTTCAGGCAGCTGTCTGCATCCCTAGATGGCAACCCTTTTGGCCCTTCCGTTAGTCTGGTCATCAAGGCCGCAATGTATCTAAGCTTCTACGGCTTCCTACGTCCAGGAGAATTCTCAGTTTCTTCCAGAAGACGATCTTTCTGAAGAAGAAGCAGCTGTCCTGGAGCCAGGATCATCTGGTGTTAAGCCTTCCTTCCACCAAGACGTCCCAAACCGGTCCTCCCATACAGATCCGCTTCTTCAAGTCCGAAAACGCCTGGTGTCCGGTGGTGGTGCTCCGACGTCTCCTTGATTCCACGCCATCTCCAGATCCAGAGTCTCCTTTGCTCCCATGCCAAGGGAAACCCCTATCCACGCCACAGTTCGTCTCACACATCAGATCCCTGGTCGCAGGGTTGGGGGTGGACCCCAAAACTATATCGGGACATTCCTTCCGCATCGGAGCTGCCTCTGCAGCTTCCAAGCACGGGACGCCTCCGCACGTCATTCGTCACATGGGTAGGTGGAGATCTGCCTGTTTTTCCCGGTACATCCCGGATCCGCTGACTGAAACCCGCCAGGTATTCCGTTCCTTGGTTTTGTAAACCTGTTCCAACATGCATTAAACAACATCACTTTTTCCTACCCAGTGTCTTTTGGCCCTCTTTTAGGCAGGCCCACGTCCCGTGGCTCCAGGCACACACCAGCCACTGTTAGGGCCCCCTCCTGTCACCATACTGACCGTGGCCGCGGCCACAATTGAGGTTTGTAGGACTGTGACTTTGTTGACATCTCGAAGATCATGGACCATTCGATATGTGATTGGCTGACCCTTAACGGCCTTCTTCACTGGAAATAGTGGAGTGTTTGCCAGGGACACAGTCTTGATGAGAACACCTGCTCAGACAAAATCAACTATTTGGCTGGACACTGCTATTTCCTGAGTGTGACTCAATGGGTACTGTTTAACTTGTGCGGGCTGACACCCGGGCTTTAGAGACACCATCACAGGAGACACAGGTAATTTGCTTATGTCCGTCTTTGAGGTGGCCCAAAGGCTCTCCGGGACCTGGCTGAGCAGACTCTTTTCAGATTCTGTCCAATCAGGAAGAGTTAATTCAGCCACCATTATAGAAGCCATCATTGGGCAGAGAACTTCTTCTGGGACTCCAAAGTCTACGTGACCAGTCTCATCTGAGTGTAGATGAATACTGGCCCCAAGCGCTTGGAGTACATCAGTTCCTAGAATAGGTTTAGGGAGATCATCCTTTGCCAAAATTTGAGTGATAATAGTACTGTCTTTGATTTTTAGTTTGACTGGTTCAGACTCAAACACGGTTTCCCCAGTGAAACCCATGGCTGGGACATGGTATGGACTGAGTTGATAGGGTTTTAAAAAGTTCTGGTCAACAACTGTTTTGGCTTCCCCTGTGTCGACCAGGAATGGTACTGCCTTTTTATTTCCTAGGGATACCGGGATATGTATTTGGGGCCCCATGGACTCCACTTTTACAGGCAGAACCATCACGGGGGTACTGGTATCCTAGTCTGAAGATGGTGGTGATTGTGGACTAAATTGGCCACTGTTGTCTCTAGGTCTCCTGGGAGCCCTGCAATCTCTCTTTATGTGATCTGGTTTGCCGCAATTGTAACATTTAAAATCACGTTTGGGTTTGGGAACGGTGCCCTGCCCCATGTATTTAACCTGAGCAGGGTTTTTCTTCATGTCTAGTTCTAACCCTTTGGCTGCAGCAATTAATTGGGTTAAAGGGGTCACACGCTATTCAGGTTTACAAGCTTTCAGCCTACCCTGGAGGGTGGGTCCAAGCCCCTCTATGAATGCACATGAATGCACAAGTTTTTCTTCCATGTTTACAGCTTGATTTCAACCCATGTCAGTCCAGATAGTCCTTGGTCCTGCAGCATAAGTCTCTACAGTCTCCTGAGGACCCTGTACTATGCCTTTAAGAGTTCAGGAACTTTCTTCCTCCCTTGTATGTGCCCATTCTGTAAAAACCCTGACAAATTCAGTCCCAGACTGTAAAGTCTCTGGGGACATTTCTGTGTTTGTTCATATAGTCATTTACCATTTGATGTTGTGACTCGCCCATCTTCAGCAACATCAGATCCTTCAAGTCAGTCCACGTAGCCCCATAAGTCACCAAGTCACCTGTATCTGTTGAAGAGTCCTAGAAGTAGGCATATACCAAAACTCCCAAAACTAAACCAAAGACTTCCCAATTTAAACTGTCCATTTCTTAGGTCTCAAAATCCAACAATCATAGTCATTTTCAGGTTCTTACCAAAAATAGGCTCAACTATAAAACGACTTATACGTACATTCAATTACCAGATCCTCGAACCGGACAAACCATTTAGGGAGACACAGATATAGTTAGTGCTATTTCTTATATCTGCAAATTCCAGACTGGAACGTCCAATTTGTCGGAGACCAGATGAAGTGTCCTCTAGTTGAGCCCCACATTGGACGCCAAGATTTTGTTAATCCTTTTGCAGTCCGCAAAAAATGGATCCGCAAAAAATATGGATGACATCCGTGTGTATTCCGTTTTTTACGGAACATCTGGCCCCTAATAGAACAATACTATCCTTCTCCGTTATGCGGACAATAATAGGACATGTTCTATCTTTGAACAGAACGTAAAAATGGAAATACTGAAACGGAATGCATACGGAGTAAATTCAGTTTTTTTCGCAGACCTATTGAAATGAATGGTTCCATATACGGACCGTATACGGAACGCAAAAAACTGAACGGAAACAGAAAAAAAAATGTTTGTGGCTTTGAGGCCTTATGGAAATATCCCTTCACCTATGATCCGCAATACACTACGGACGTGTGAATGGACCCTAATTCAAAGCTCACAATAATATAGGCTTGAAACAGAAAAAAAAAAATCACATGACAAACATGACATTTGCAGTTATAAGATATAGATCATAAGACCATACATAGGTTTCCATTCCTCTCCCCCCCCCCCCCCCCCCCGCAATTCCTGAGGCTCAGACTATACTATCTGCTATATCTGCTAGAGAGGAAACTGTGGGCAGGTGGATGTGGGTGCACACATGAGCTGACCTCTTCATGCCTTGTTTTTATCTTTCTTATCTGTCTATTTAACTCTGTAAGCTCCATTTAAGACCTGACCTAAATCTCCCATATACACATGATGGAGGACATGTTTATAGAAAATGGATTCTCATCCCTCACACCACAGAGAGCTTGGGTGCAACAAGAGCAATGGCACACACTCCAAAGGCATACGTTGCATATTAAGCAAACTTATCATAACTTGGTAACAGAGCATCAGATAAAAAAAAACAACTGCATTTTAATCAGGTGAACCACAGCTATGTGTCTATGCAAACAAGTTGGATAGAGAGGTCGCTGACGACAGATTCCCTTTAAGTTCTTCACTAGGCCTGCCACAGCATGGCACATTTACAAATCCTAACTTATCTTGAGACAGTGTAAACTTAAAGTAGACAATCTAATGTAGTAAGGATTAGCGATTTGCACCAAACCAGGTTCAGTCCGAACGTTGCTATTTTTCGGACAGCAGATAAACCCAAATATTTTTAGGTTTGTTTCGGACGAATACACTGAAATGGCATGTAGTGCCATTTTAGTGCACATGGCAGGAGGAAGTCCACTAGGAAGGAAGAAGAAGGGGTCTCACATGACCATGAAAGGAAGTGTGGGGGAGGGGGGCTTGCCCTGATTGGCTCCCAGGCTGACAGACAGCCTGGATAAGCGAATCAGTGCTGCAGCAGGCAGGGAGGTGCCCTAGCAGAACAAGCACAACCTCATTCTGTGCTGGGCTGGGAATGAGGGTGGATGGGACTTACAGTCTCTGCCAGAAAAACAATTTTAGGGAGTCAGGGAAAGTAAAAAAAAAAACAATCACAGACTGTCAGAAATCAGTCAAGTTTGTATTCTACTGCCAAGGAGAAAATCAGAACTCAAGTACTTAGGTGTAGGGTGTGCAGGGCATGGTCAGGGTGTATAACGGTATGAATTGAGACAATGGGAAGTAATGCAACTTAGAGTATGACTTATTTATTCATGTATTTATATATTATATAATATATATATATATATATTTTTTTTATATATATTTTTGTATTTAATTATAACTTGTTTTGCCTAAAAGCATTTTTACGTTCACTTCTCTTTTATATATTTTCTTTGTTGATTATGTCTTGCCTGTTACACATATGTATAATTCACTTGTCCGATTGTAGGTCTATTATGGCCAAAGGCCTATATAAGCTGTGTTTCAAAATTATATTATGTATAATCATGTAGTTACTTTTGATTATGTTTTGTTTATTATATTTATATGTATGAATCATTGCTTTGATTGTAGGTCTATTATGGCCCATTATTTATATGTTGTTTACTTTAAATCATATTGTACACATAATCACGTAGTCACTCTTTTTGAAATGTATTTATAATACTAAATTATGTTAAGATATCAATTTGGCTCGTGTAACTGGCCTGCTTATTGACAGATACTTTCGATGTTCGATTTAATCCTTGCTCTCTGTGCTCGATTGCATCCTATTGCGCTATTTGTTTTCTGCGTTCCATTGGATGGATTAGTGCAGGCTGGCGTCCGGACGTGACGTCGGGGCCGGGATGCGTTTCCGGTCTGTGGAACGCATCGCGGCGTCGACTTCCGGTTGGGCACCATCTTGCGCATGCGCACTTGCTCTGTCAACACGCCGGCTTGCACTGGCATTTGCATCAGCGCTCGGACCATGCACCGGGGTGACACCCTCTGATGCCTTTCCCTGGTTCCCTCCCCACGATCACCTGATAGGTTTGACCACAGCCTTATATAATTATAGAGTAATTACTACAACTATAAGAACTCTGAAATGGTACTTTGGATTTACATGGACCTCTGAGGAAGCTAGTCTTTGCACTAGCGATACGCGTGAGGGCTTCTTTGCTCTCCCCACTGAAGGGCTGCTGATTTTCCATGTGTTACCACTGTGTTGTGTGATAAGTATATTATTCAGGAATTGCAGATATCTCTTTGTCTTCCTGCTTTAGAATTGTTTATCTCATGGTGACTTTGGATGCATTTTTGCACATTATTTTACCCATCAGTGGTGTTTTTACCAAGTTTCTAATTAATATGTCTTAATAAATTATGTCTTATTATTGGAGGTGCGGCTCAGTTATGGTATTTCTTTTCTTAGTTTAGTTTACTACTGCCAGGGAGAGTGAAGGGAAAGGAAAGGCTAGAATTACAAAAAAGAAGAATAATTGTGTGTGTAGAATAGAGAGGCAGGGAAGTTGTCAGTCAGGGAATGAGAAGAGAAAAGAAGAGATGGGACTGCTGTGCCTCCTATCAGAACTGCAGCTGCAAACCTCAAAAGCGGCTACCTGCAAGAACATTCTTTAATTTTTTTCCCATTTTCACAGAAAACCCATTTTTTGGAAGGGTGGGGATGGGGGTGGAATAAGCAAAAACTGTACAACACGTGTTCTACCATCAATCAAGCATAGCATATAGAATACTAGTGAGAACTCATCTCACATATTTAATTACACTTTTTGTTTGTTTTAGGATTATTAGTGTTAACCCTGTTTATCATCTCCACAGACACAAAGTTCCATTATTATTTTTTTTTAGAGGGGGAGAGCATTAAATTTAATTAATCCAGCATATAGGTGATCAATACAGAAATACACAGGCTAGGACAAAAATTTACCTGTGAGTGTTAACATAAAATTGAGCATGAAGTCTGGCTCTCAATCATCCGTTTTCGTTTATTTTATATCCACATGGTTCAAATTTTATTTTTTGGGGGATTGATCAATTTAATGAAACCAGCATATATATGTGATTACTACAACAATACACAGGCTAGGGCAGCAATTTAGCCGGCAGCGTGGTTCAATAGAGTGTGGTTCAGCATAGCAGCTCTATTGAACCATATGAAGCAGCATCACCCCATCCCGTAGGCAAGCAGAAGTGTCAGTCAACCACCTCAGCAGGAGTTCCTTCCTTCACCCAGTCCCCCTTGCTGCAGCCAGGATGCATCCATGGCCAGTTTGGTGACTTTCACACGGGCATGATCCCTTTCCGCTTCTTGCTCTTACACTCCTCCGCTCCATTGTCAGCCATCGATAACAGAATGCATGGCCAAGAAACAACTCTATGCTCACAGCAATCCGAGTGTGCGCAAGCTCAATTCCTACCTGGCCAAGTTGTTGGCAGCAAGTTTCTGCCATACCATTTAGTCAAGTCTGCTGCCTTTAGCAAGCTAATTGTGTGCGCTCAGCCTCGCTGGAAGATTCCTATCCAGCATTATTCCTCCCAAAAAGCCATCCCTGCCTTGTACTCATACACGTGGCAGACAACGCTGGCTGATCCCTACGATTCTCACTGTGTGGCAAGGTTCATGCCATGGTGGACATCTGGAGCAACTCTTACGGGAAGGGACAGTACATGGTTTTCACAGTCCACCGGGTCAATGTTTTTTCTGGCAGCAGCCAGGCAGCATCCCGGCAATAAGGCCAAGTCCTTTTGTGTTGGCCTGGCTCCCACACCAGACACTTATCTGCCTCCTCCTCCATAAACAAATTTTTGTCCCCAACAGCAACAGGGCACAGGGTCACTCGCACTACCCTTCCTTCCTATCAATGTATCAAGTCAAGCGTTGCCACGCCGTGTTCAATGGTGGATCCAGAGCCTGGTCTCGGGAGGGGCACTTTCAGATTATTTTCTGTCCGCCGCCACAAAACAATGGTGCTTATAGAACAGACTCCACAGTGTAGGTTTTATGTGTATAACAAACATATTTCACATGAAAACTTACAGTTACTTGGCTTGGCCCTTGGGGATCTCGGACGCCACTTCCACACTTTGGCCGGGGGCTCGGCGGAGCTGATGTTCTGTTTTATCCTAATGAGAAAGATTTCATAATAAGGATTTGGAGAAGGGGCAGAGGGATAGCAGAGCAGGGAGAGGCCGGTGCTGCTACTAGGGGGTCATACCATGGGGGAGTAATAAAGCCCACCATAATGCCCCCCCCAGTAGTAATGATTCTCCTTATAATGTGACAGTGCAAAAAATACCCTCTTGTAATGCCCCCAGTTGAGCTAATGTCCCCATAGTGCCCCCATAATGTGCCAGTATAAATACCCCTATATAGTGCCCGTAGTAAATTACCCCATAGTGCTCCACACCCTCCTTCCTCCTAGTGCCCCCCATGATGTACCAGTATAAAATGCTCCAGTAGATGCCCTCAGTGTCCCCCATAATTTGCAAGTATAAAATACCCCTTCTTAGTGCCCCCCGTAGATGACCCCATAGTACTCCTCTCCCCTTTCCCCATAGTACCCACCATAATGTGCCCCATATAAAATTGTACTGTACAGAGAGCCCATATAAAATACCCCTTCTTTGTGGCCTCAGTAGATGCCCCTATAGTGCGCCCAATAATGTGCCAGTATTAACAGCTCCCCCCCCGCCAGTAATAATAGCCCCCTATGCCAGTAATAGCAGCCCCCAGTAATAACAGCCCCCCTGTGCCAGTAATAACAGCCCCCAGTAATAAGAGCCCCTCTGTGCCAGTAATAACAGCCCCCAGTAATAAGAGCCCCTCTGTGTCAGTAATAACAGCCCCCAGTAATAAGAGCCCCTCTGTGTCAGTAATAACAGCCCCCAGTAATAAGAGCCCCTCTGTGTCAGTAATAACAGCCCCCAGTAATAAGAGCCCCTCTGTGCCAGTAATAACAGCCCCCAGTAATAACAGCCCCCAGGAATAACAGCCCCCCTTTGCCAGTAATAACAGCCCCCCTTTGCCAGTAATAACAGCCCCCAGTAATAAAAGCCCTCCTTTTCCAGTAATAACAGCCCCCCTTTGCCAGTAATAACAGCCCCCCTTTGCCAGTAATAACAGCCCCTCCTTTGCCAGTAATAACAGCCCCCCCTTTGCCAGTAATAACAGCCCCCCTTTGCCAGTAATAACAGCCCCCAGGTGCCAGTAATAACAACCCCCCGCCAGTAATAACAGCCCCCCCTTTGCCAGTAATAACAGCCCCCCTTTGCCAGTAATAACAGCCCCCAGGTGCCAGTAATAACAGCCCCCAGGTGCCAGTAATAACAGCCCCTAGGTGCCAGTAATAACAGCCCCCCGCCAGTAATAACAGCCCCCAGGTGCCAGTAATAACAGCCCCAGGTGCCAGTAATAACAGCCCCCCGCCAGTAATAACAGCCCCCGCCAGTAAAAGTATTGTATATAATAAAATAAAATAAACACATACTTACCTCCATGTCAGTGATGCGATGCAGGCCTCTTCTGGCCTGTGTCCCACGCTGTATGGCTCAGGCGGCGCGATGACGCCATCGCGCCCCTGCGCCGGCCTCTGATAGGCTGCAGGCACTAGGTCGGCAGCCTATCAGAGGAAGGGAAAGGGACACGCCTCTCCCTCCCCTACCGCAGCACAGGCAGGCATCTGTATCGCTGTCCTGAGGACGGCGATACAGATGACTGGAGATGAGCGCTTTCACAATGGAAGCGCTAATCTCCTTGTGCCCAGCCGCCGCCACCCGTCGCCAGCTCGGGGGGGGGGGGCAATTGCCCCGTTGCCCCCCCCTGGATCCGCCACTGGCCGTGTTGGAGCTGATCGTCCTGGGTGAGAGTAACACAGCCAAGCAGTTGCTCAAGTACATCAAACAGCAGACATCCCGCTGGCTGTCTTCCCACCAACTCCAAAAGGGCAAGGTGATCAGCCACTATGGGTGCAACATCTTGGCTGCCCTGTGGGCGAAAAAACACATGCTCTATGCATGGTGCAAGTCATCAACGTAGTGGTGGAACTCTTTCTAAATAGGTACACTAGCTTTTGCAAGGTGCTATCAAAGTCCAGGAGATGGTCCAAGGACTTCATCTACTCTTATGTGGCGGAGAAACACACTCCTGGACCTACAGCGACAGAACAGCCACCCCGCTACACAGC
Source organism: Bufo gargarizans (assembly GCF_014858855.1). NCBI lineage: Eukaryota > Metazoa > Chordata > Amphibia > Anura > Bufonidae > Bufo > Bufo gargarizans. Next base: position 320,548,301 of record NC_058081.1, read on the forward strand.
ATAATCGATGACTTGTCCACTCGCTGGAATGCTCGATTGTCTGTGCGAGCAGCAGAAAGCCGTGAACAATGTTGTCATAAACTAGACAGCCTCAGCAGCATGTGTTGCTTCGAGGTCAGGCAGTGGCAGTTCATCCAAGACACCTGATGGGTGCTGAAGCTCTTCAAGGAAGCCACAAAGTTTGTCAGCAGGGACAATTGTGACACCCAAACAGACCAAGCTGTCCTCCTCCAGTGTCCAAAATATCATTTTTGTCAAAATGAACCAAGCCTGAATTCAGGAAGCTTTTCACACTCCTCCAGCTTGGGCGAATTAATAGATCTGGCCTTGCTGGTGGTGCCGCATCTTGCCACTGTTGCTGTCTGGCTGCCAGCATCCATCATGCCACTGATGTGACCTGCCAATGATAATGTTCTGTATGGCTGCAGCTGATGCCTCTATCATGCAACTGCCGCCATCATGCCACTGCTGCAGCCTGCCGAGTGCCAACCATCATATTCCGTAAGGCTGCAGCTGCTTCCATCATGCTGCTGCCTGCCTGCCGCTGCTGCTGCCTGAGCTGTTGCTGCTCCTCGCTGCTAATCCCCTACTGCCACCACCATTAACGCAAAGAATATGTCACTATTACCACTACTACTATTACTACTACTATTACTATCACTTTTACTACTACTACCATAGACAGTCTTGTATGTTCCATGCTATGCCACTTCTGCTGCCACTACTATTGCGGCCGCATGCCACTATATCCGTAGCGAACCCTTTCCACATCCACAATGCACTGCTGCTGCTCCCAATTAAAAGGGATAATGTTTTCTGGCTTTTCACAACAAGCCACTTTTTCTTCTGACAATCAACACTTGTGTGTGTGTCGTACAGGCAGGCATTCTGACCCTGCCAAGGCAACATTTTTTTATGCTTGGTTCTCCAACCCACTTTTATTTTATTTTAATCCTATTACTTTGTGTGTGTTTAAACATTATCTGATAAGGGACAATTTTTGGAAGCTTTGGAATGTGAAAAAGCATAATACATGTGCCAGAGAGGTGTGCTGTATGTTAACGCCATCAAATTTGTGTTTACCCATAGCAATGTATGTCAGTGTCACTCAGAAATCATTTAATATTGCTGTCATTGTCTTCCAGAGCTTGGGGAGAGGAAAGGAAAAATTAAAAAATCATAAAAAATTTATGAAACGTTAAACTAGGAGGCTAAATGTATATATCAACTTTCAGGGCATTTGGAGCAACTTCAGTTTGGCCCGAATCGATTCGGGTGCAAACCAAACTTTTTCAAAAATTCAGCAAACCGGACCTGAAAAAAATCTTGACTAGTTTGCTCATCTCTAGTTCATAGGAACGCTAATTAGCGATAATCTGCCGGTAAAAAGGTTCCACCGGTTACCCAATGAACGAGTTAAACGCATGTTCATCAGGTAATGATAAAGCATGTAAATACAGCCATCTCCTTTACTGACACTTCCTTCACGACAATCGTCTGCTTGATTGAGTAGTAAAAAGGGGCCTTAAGTTTATGCCAACTATTAGTTGGCTTACTTTTTGCCAGGATTGAATTCCAATATTCTGGCACAATTTTGGGCCTTCTTTGTCACCTATTAGGCCACGTACCCTTTCCCATGAAGCAACATCCCTTTCCCTCAAAGCCACATTCCCTTGTTGAGCTCATCGCAAAAATTCTCAAAGACCCTTAATAAAATTGGTGCACGCTATATGCCCCAGAATTCTGTTGCATTTTTGTTAGTAAATCTGTCCCATTGCATATGTTTTGCCTGTAATTTCCCTTTAGATTTGCAGAAAGCTATTTAAATTTGAAATGCATGGCAATGTGCAGGCACTACCGCTATAAAGAAAAGATACACAGTGACATGAGCGCCAGGTGTGACGATGAAGCTAAAATTTCCATTCTGCTTTCCTTATTCATTACGTTTCCAAATCAAGATCCCATAAAGCTGCTGCCGAGAGCAAAGTAAAACATCCAGACTGTCAAATATGGAAAATATGTCTTACTTTATGGAGGAAATGATTTTGCAATCAGTCCAGTAAAATTAAAATGTAGGTTGAGTGAATGGTAAAGAGTCAACATTTACAAAATGGTACACTATTATACTTCATCAGTGATCAGGTCTCTAATCAAGGCTGTAACACCTTTATTTAGTGTCTCATAGAAACCTACGTTCTCTGAAGTCAAGCTGTTTTATATCTCTTTAGTTCCTTCCTAGAGAAAATTTCAGCAGGAAACTGCACCCACTTTATTAACTTGCTTCATAGGCAGTCTGTCATTTCTTTATGTTGGGTCTTATTTCCTGGCAACCTTAGGTTTTCAAAATCTATATGTGAGTTTGTATGTTTTGGAGGAAACTTAAAGAATAATTCCCATCTGTGGTATAGCTCACTCTTTAATGTAAAGTTGACATAAGGGAAAGCGAGACAAGAGCTGCCTTTATGTCCCGTAGTTGGCATAATAGTTTATATTATAGGTCTGCATAGTTCATTGATTGTGTAAAACAGGGACTTCACTATGCGCGGGTGTTTCTGCTGCTGAGTTATGCCAGGTGCAGTATATTTGCCAAGCGATAAAACAGATTACGTGCAATAATAATATTTTCACCATAATAAAAGGTCTGTTCTAGCTGGATATGGCAAGCGTTGTTTTGCAGTTTTGAAAGCGCAGTGAAATCCAGCTGTTTCTATCGCAGTTTAGATGGGTGCAAAAAGAAGTAACAGGAAGTGTGAATTAAGCAATGGAATGATCTGAGGTCAGTGCAGTCTCCAGGGGACCTGAGTAAGAGATGAAAAAAGAAAGTGAGACAAAGTTAAGTTAAAAAGTCACAGTTCCAAGCATGTGTTTGTAATTGAGCAGTTGTCCTGGAATGAGTCTGTTGAGACAGATAGGTCAGAGTCAAGCGGAAAAAGTGCTTCAATATAGTAAACAGATCTAATGTAAAAAAAATAAGAAAAAACAAAATGCTACTGTAATCATCTAATAGATATGAGTATTCACAAGTTGTACTTTCTTAGGAAACACTAGCACATTTTGACTATTTTATTTAGACCCAACCTGCGGCCCTCCAGCTGTTGAAAAACTACAACTCACAGCATGCCCTGATAGCTGTAGGCAGTCCATGCATGATGGAAGTTGCAGTTTTGCAACAGCTGGGGGGCCGCAGGTTGGGCATCCCTGATTTAGACCATCTGTCAGCATGATGCAGCCCATTAAACCAGGGTTGAGAATGCTGAGTGAAATGTCTCCTGTCCTGTAGCAATCCGTTTTTGGGAAATGTATGCTTTTATTCCTATGCTAATTAGGTGTTCAGATACCCGAGGGGTGGGCCTAGCCTCTCAGAGCACCGCTTCACCACAGCACAGCCTTTCCCCCTTAGCCACTCCCTCGCATTGAGTGACAGGTCCAGGCAGCCTCACTGTCCTCCTGCCTGGCCCTGTAAGCCGGCCCCACTAATCATGTGCTAGATTTCAGGGCCAGACAGGAGGACAGTGAGGTTGTCTGACCCTGTTACTCAATGGTAGGGAATGGCTAAGGTAGAAAGGCGATGGTGAAGTGGTGCTCCAAGGGGCTAGGCCCATTTCTCAGTTCTCTGACCACCTAATTGACATAATATAATAAAAGTATATATTTCTTTAAAATATTGCAACACTTTGCTACAAGACAGGGAGGCATTTCACTCAGTATGATCAACCCTATAAGACAGCATGCCAGTTGTAATGGGATTGATTATTCTGACAGATGTTTTTTAACAAGTTCAAGAGTATGGAGTAAAACCACTCCTGATCCTAGAACCCCACTAAACACTACAAATTTAGACATTTTCAAATTTAAAGGCAACCTGTCACCATAAAAATGCAGTGTAATCTGCCAGCAGCATGTTATAGAGCAGGAGCTGAGCAGACTGATACATAGGTTCATGGGAAAAGATAAATCTAGCATAGAATTTATGCCAAAGTAAATAATGCAGCAAAAAGCCCCATAGAACACTCTGCTGAACATTGTCTGTTAAACTTGCTTTAAAGGGGGTTTCCAGGCTGGAGATACTAATTACCTGTCTTCAGGATAGGTCATCAACATCAGTTTGGTGGGGATCTGACACCAGGCAGGCACCCTAGCGATTAGCTGTTTTTGGCAGCCACCAAAACAGTGGATGAAGCCAGAAGCAGAAGACTCTGTTCACCGTGTAGTAGCCATGATGGTTTAATGCAGCTCAGCTCCCATTCAAGTCACATTCAGATCTCTGCACGGCCGACGATGCATCTCCCTATCACTCAGATCAAAACAACCAGCGACAGGGGGATCAGCCAATAGCAGGCCGCAACAGGGACGAGCCTTCCTATCGTCATGCACGCTATACCCCTTTAACAAATGCACATGTATATGCCATTCAGTGTCTCTGAAATGTCTCTATTGGCACACTTATAGTTGCCATTATTGTATGTACACAGAATTAAAAAAAAGGGGGGGGAATCATGGCCATGAATATGGACACACTTGGGTAGATCAAGTATACATGCATTAAAACGCACACATATATACTTATACTTATAGCATGCAGAAATGCTGAGGCTGTGAAACTCTCCCACTGAGACCCAATTGCTGAATGTAAAGATGTCTGCCATCTGCTGGTAATACATGTAATGTTCATCTTTCACCAGCAGATGGCAGACATCATTGTATACAGACTGTCTACATGTACAAGACCAGGAGGAGGAGGAGAGCTAATGGAATGAGCAAAGAGAACACAGGGCAAGGGGGAGGTTTAAACCCCATAACACCCCCTCTAGTGTACTTCCCAATTGTTTGCCTCCTTTGGAAATTCAGCATCTTAGATGAATATGTTTTTATATGGGGATATCCCATTACATCCCATTACAACGTATCCCCTAGCCATGAGTATCTGATCGGTCAGGGTCCCACCACTGGAGCATCCACTGATCACTAAAACTGGGCCTGTGTTACCCCTGTTTGAATAGACCAGAGGACACGCATGTGTGCTGCTGCTCAATACAACTCTATGTGGCTGCTGGAGGTAGCTGAGCATTTGTGCTTGGCTCTCTCTATGGCAGTCCCATAGAGTTGAATGGAGCGGTAGCACACGTGGATGTCTGCCATTCGGTTCAAATGGTTGGGACATGGGCCAGCATTCTAGTGACTGGCAGGGGACTCAGCAGTCAGACCACCCCCCACAAATCAGATTTTTATCCCCTATTCTGTGGACAGGGGATACGTTCTAATGAGACAGCTTTATAAAGGAAAATACAATTTTTTTGGGTAGTAAAACACGAATGGTCTTTCCTTAGAATGTTTAATCGTCATTTGATTATTGGGGTCTGATTTCTAAGATCCACAGTACTATAGTAAATGCCATAAGCCTTTCATTATTTACACAGGCACAGTCACTTTTTTAGGCTGCTTTATCCTTCTGCTCAGTCCCATTCACTTAAAAGACATCTATCAGCAGATTTGTACCTATGAAACTAGTTGACCTGTTACATGTGCACTTGGGCCGGCAGCTAAGGCCAAGGTGGGAGAGACAAATAGGAGACTCAAAACTGGACAAAAAAGGAAAACGTCTCACTACTTCACTCAGGTTGAAACATCCTATACAGAAGTTAGTTGTTCTACTTGAGAGTGATAATAGACACTTGAGAGTTGAGAACATGATGGAAAATTCCTCAAATTCATGTTTAAGTCCTACTACTGAGATCATAGAATTATAGGTAATTTTGGTGGGAGTGTAGCTGGCCAGCTAAGACCTGTCCTAGGTTGCTAACATAGCTTATATGTTTATACAGCTAGACCTGCCAATAACCTTAATACAGTTCCTATGCTTGTGTGTTAAAGACAAAAGCAGAGTTATTTACACTGACTTCATGTTTGGATGTCATATAACTGTTATATATATTGTGTTCACAGAAGCAGAAAAGATAATATGCCTTTACGATTCATTATATGGATGTGAGGTAAACTCAATGACACAACAGTATTGTTGCTGGGCAGGAGTCTAGACCAATCACAGCCAGCCTCACACACAGCAGGAGTTTTGGCCAATCATAGCCAGCCTCACACACAGACTATGTGGGAAATTCCCTAGCAGGAGCTGCTAGAAATTATTATTCACCAGAGAGAGAAGCTGAACAGAAATTCACTCCACTAAGAGCTGTGTTTTATGGAAGCAGAGAGGTGAAAATAAATTATTTAAATTAGTATTATAATGTTCCTACTGTTAATATAATGATTACAACTGTATACTGAACCAGTTATATGTGTGTTTGCTTACAGTTCCACCAATTGCAAACTACAAAGTTCACAATCCAAATTCAAATTCCATATTGCAATCACATTGCATACAACCGTACCAGATCATACTCAACCAATCTACAAATAGTCACTGCTAACTGCATATTGCAAATTGCGACCAAATTTAGCAAGTGAACTATTAGTTAGACCTCAGATATACCTCTCAGAGAGATCATAAAGTACATAAATAACATAAAGTGAGAGTACAAATACTCAAGAGAGAAATATATCCACCGTTTTATGTTGAATGACAAGATTGAACAGTTGAACCACCATCTTATGCATACTGCCCTTTTGTGATATCTTTTCAACACGTGTTATGTACATGGACAATCTGCTGTGGAGGCGGCGGTGTTATATATGAAGAAAAGTTGAAGTTAATAAATAAGTTATTTCAAGCATTTGGTGTGCTCTTTAAACCTACTGTTTCCATAGAACGGCGTTAGAGGAATTACAGAGTAATAGACAGTCTGGTTAGACAAAAAAAGACAGATATCAAAGTTCTTCTAATGCCACAGCACAAAAGGCACTTCATAGTGCTGCACCCGCTAATCCTAACTACCAGAGCGAATCCCCACATTATATACATTTATATATTGAAGACATTTATGATAATTTATACACAAATTATGGTCTGGAATTGAAATATACAGGGGGACATTTATTAAGACTAGTGTTCAGTGAATCTAAGTGGACTTTCATCCAAATTTCAGGGAAAATTAAATCCGCCAACGAAGCTTTGTGGTACCAAATCTAATGGCGGTAAAAAAAAATGTTAAAAATCCATTTGATCGCGACGAGCCGCCCGCCGCCATCTTGATTGAAGATCTTGCAGTAAATCCCATGCACGGTGACGTATGATGTCACCATGCTGGGTGACATGATGATGTCATCATGGGCCGCATGAGATGTACGCTAAATCTTCAATCAAGATGGCGGTGGGCTGGCTCGTTGTAATCAAATGAATGAGGTAAGTATGATTTAATTTACTTTTAGTTTTTTTTTATATACTATGTTATTACTATTAGATGCTGCAGTTAGCTATGAACGCAATGGTTGCTCCCTGTCATTACACCCACTACTTACAAATGTGCTTCGTGACAAAGTAATTAATCATGCAGCAAATTATTTTGTAAAATTCGGTGAAGCAGCCGAATCGAATTTTCAAATACTTTGCTCCTCAATAATTAAGACTGGTGTTTCACATCTGTGCAGATCCATGCACCAAAGCAGAAATGTACACCAGTAAGGGAGTTGATGTACATTTCAGATCAGTGGCATAACTACAACTGACTGGGCCCCACAGCAAATTTTTGAACATACCCCCCCCAGCAACCTCCTCTTCCCGTGCAACCCTCACTCCTGCTGCTAGTCAAGCTCGGTCTCTCAGACTAGGCCAGAAAGTCGCTCCGTCCATTTCCTACACCTATATTCTGTATGTCATGTCACTGCATATACTGTCACTGTATATAATGTCATTGTATAATAGTGTTATGGGGCCCTGACAATAATATCTTTCAGTCCTCCGCCTCTTCTTAGTTCGGGCCCCGTAGCAGCCACCTCCCCGGCTTCCATTATAGCTACGCCCATGTTTCAGATATTATCTACACCAGTTACCTGCCATACATGATAATAAATATGCCAGGGCAACCATGCCTGGCCACACACCACCCACACCTCGCCCCGCGCCACTTTTTGGAAAAGGCTTTAAAAAAAAGTTCCAACTTTTTGCAATGTTTTGATCCCAGTTTTCTGGTAAACTTATTTTGACCATTGTAAAGACAACACCTATCTGCGCCCCTTATTCAAGCATTTAAGACAACCTTTTCATTACCTTATTTCAGCAACAAATCAATGAGCTTTCAAAACTAACAGCAATTCGAACCTCGCAGAATGCTCATTTCTCTCTGCAGCCAATGGAGGGAACTTCAATAAAATGGAGAATAATGCATGTGTTTAGCTCGGGGGGATGATGAGGCATGCTTGCTTGACCATTTAATACACATAAGCATGCACTGTTTTTCCAACCGATACAAATCACCCCAGATCCTTTAATGCCAGCAGAATAAATTCTGTGTTCTCATTTCTTTTCTTAGAGCCTGTGGCCAAGCACTGCTTACAGTCTGCTCCTCATATATGATAGTAAATGAAACTATCACATGTACTGAGGCAGTCTGCTAATGTGCTGTCACGTTTCCAGGTCACTTAGTATATTGATGTGGTGACTTTTCTCATTTAAGCTATTTAAAGTTCATATCGAAGCATTATTTTCTTTTGCCTACAGCCCTGTAAAGTGACAATAAACTTGGCACCCCATGTAATGCTGTGAAGGCAGCATGTGCAAAGCTTTAATAATAATTCATTTCGTGTTTCATCTAGCTAGATAACAGGAATTTCCCTGATGAGCCTATTTTATTTACAAGTATGCAATGTAGACATGCAGACCTCCTCAAGTAGATGCTGAAGCCTTTAGGTTTTATTTTTGTATCTTTTTTTTATTAACATTTTTTGTTCTAATTAAACCAGATGTTTTTTTTTTCCAAATGCTTTAGCAATTTAATTTCATTTTGAGAGCATGAAAACCATATGGACTAGATCAGGGATGCCCAACCTGCGGCCCTCCAGCTGTTATAAAACTACAACTACCAGCATGCTTGAACAGCTTACAGCTATTAAGGCATGCTGGGAGTTGTAGTTGGAGGGCCACATCCCTGGACTATATGAACAAAACAATCAGTCCTGCTTACTTCTCTGGGAAAAACCTCCACAGATGCACTGGCTTTCCCAGAGGAAAGGGTTTGTATCACATCCAAAGAGAAATCATCCGGCACTCGCATGGAAGTCCGATAAAATTTACCGTAAGTTTATTGAAATGGAATAAAATACATCCAACAATGAGTTCATCAGACAGTGATGCTTACGATTTTTGGGTACTAGTAGTATCCTTATTCATAGCAAGACTGTCTATTACCAGAAAGGCCTTTATAAACCAATTGCACACATATGATACCCCCACTAAAAATGATCACAAACAGCAACATCTTCTACCCCACTGAAACTAGCATAGCACACACTACAATGAGCAATATAACAAATAGGTGGTGTTCACATAATACAAAGTGCAACACAAAAAACATAAACATAGAAACCATAAAACATATAATCTGTGAAAATTGTTCACATGTTAAAAATTGAAACCTTAAGGCTGTATTAGACAGCCCAATGTGGCAGACGATTGTTGGGGGGGAAGCGTTCCCTCCAGGCAATTGCCTGCTCGCTATCAGAGGAGACCACTGCTATTACATGCAGCAATCTCCTCCGTAGCATGGTTAGGTGAGAGCGCTATGCCATCACTCGTCTCCATGCGGTATTTTTTTAACATGTAAAAGATTTGGATTGCCAAATGATCAAGCGTATACTACGAACACTCGTTAGTGATCATCTTCCTTCTATGATCTCCACCCCCCATTGGTCTATATACTCTTTTTATGCTGGAAAAGGAGAAACCCAAGACATCACCTTTGAGAATGTCTCTAAAGTCTCAGGATAACATAGATCAGTTGTTATTGTTGGCTCCAGCAATATTCGATCAGTGTGAACCTAACATAGAGCTCTTTGACTAACTATACTATACGTGGTAACATATGCTGCTAATTGTGGTGCGCACTGTGCTAATTTCAATGGGGTAGCAGGTGTTGTTACTTTTGATCATTTTTAGTGGGCGTATCATATATGTGCAATTGATTTTTAAAGGCCTTTATTATAATAAACAGTTTTGATATGAATAAGGATGAAGTATCCAAAATCTTAACCGTCACAGTCTGATAGACTCATTGCTGGATGTATTTTAATCGATTTCAATAAACTTACATTTTATCGGACTTCTACAAGAGTGCATAACAATTTCTCTATGTCTGACAATAGCTACTACGTGATTGGACAGGAGCTAGTAGTAGGACTAGTAGGGTTGAGAGGAGCAGTAGAATGTGGGCCCTCATGCCTGAGCGGGCTCAAAGGCCACTCTGCTATACAAGAAGATGCCAGTATTAAAATAATGCATTAGAGAGGATGGGGTCTTATTACAGATTTTGCCTGAGAGTTTAAAGTTATACCTCTGTAAAGCAAACTGCGAAACAATATTTCTTTAGGTGACTAAAAGCCCCTTGGTACGGGCTGTTGATCAGGGCAATTATAAGGATGGAGTGTTCCAAGGAATTCATGTCCTATGTTAACAAGGATCTGCTGAGCAGAAACAATGAATCTCTATGGGGACAAGCAATCACTGTGATTTGTCGTTTCCATACAGGGGAGAGGACTGCTGCTTACAATCAGGCAATAATTTGGAACAAACGGTTAGCTCTGATCATTGCTTGGTCAGTCGGCCCATGAAATTAACTCCTCCAATCTCCCTATTATTGTGTATGGTTATCTCAACTGTATATACTTATTGATGCTCATAGCTTGGAGGACCTCTTGCACTGTTTGTCTGGATAATAATAGCATGGACAGCTCAAACCTTTCTGGTTCATTTTTCTACTATGATCAAATGCCCTATCAAGCCACTGGTAGATCAGCAGAAGCTTGTCTTGGGTGGGATTCTTTCTATACATCAGGACATTACATTATTTTTAGTGGATCACACCATTCTGATAGGGCAACCTGAAGTCTGTAGGAAGTGGCCAGTGGTTTCTCAAACTCTCATGTCAGGGTAAACAAGGCAAACAAAATATCTCTTTTTATAAAAATAATATGCATGTTTAGCCGAGCCAGACAGGAATGGTTATTGAGGCTCATAAATCATTCAACAGCTTTTACAAGTCTATGGGTTTTTTAAGAGTCAAATGTATAATGAAAATGAGATTTATGGAAGGGAATATTTAAAGCAAACATCCTCTTGAAGCATTTCATGATGCATGTTTTTCTCATGAGAAGCAACATGAAAAAAGTGCCACAGATAATTTTTCATCAAGAAAACGGCAGACAATTTGTTTTCCTTATAATGCGTAAACTTTATTTTATTTCCTTCTGAACTTTTTATGCAGGGAGTTAGCAGATGAAGAGTTTAACAGTAAAAGGCAGAGGAAGAAAATGGTGGCTGAGACAGGAGTTGAAAAAAAGAAAGACAACTTTGGTCACAGAGAAGCTCACACTTGATGGTTACACTTCAGAGGCACAGTCCTTGGTGGTTTCTCTACAATGCGGTACAATTCTTGGCAGTTTCAAGACACAGCTCTACTAACAATAGTGGCAAATGTGGGACACCATGATAGCCAGAACCTCCACTATTGCACAGGGGAACAGGGAATGCTGTTCCAAACCCGTAGTCAGTCAGTATATATATTGTAACTGTGACATGCATCAAAGCAATCATATGGTGGTACTCATAGCTGTCTGTCACTGGAGGCATGTACCCTTCCAAAGAAAAGCTGACTCATTTTACAGTAAGATGCTATCTATAAGAGAGTTGGTTTGCTGCTTATGGGCTCAAGTGCTGACTTTTTGTAGCTTTACTCTAAAGGCCGCTTAAAGGGAACCTGTCACTGGGATTTTGTGTATAGAGCTGAGGACATAGGTTGCTAGATGGCCGCTAGTACATCCGCAATACCCAGTCCCCATAGCTCTGTGTGCTTTTATTGTGTAAAAAAACTGATTTGATACATATGCAAATTAACCTGAGATGAGTCCTGTCCCTGACTCATCTCACATACAGGACTCATCTCGGGTAATTTGCATATGTATCAAATCAGTTTTTTGACACCATAAAAGCACACAGAGCTATGGGGACTGGGTATTGCGGATGTGCTAGCGGCCATCTAGCAACCCATGTCCTCAGCTCTATACACAAAATCCAGATGACAGGTTCCCTTTAAGGCTACTTTCACACTCGCGTTTGGTGCGGATCCGTCATGGATCTGCACAAACGTTTCCGTTAAGAAAATACAACCTCATGCATCCGTTCAGAACAGATCCGTTTGTATTATTTGTAACATAGCCAAAACGGATCCGTCTTGAACACCATTGAAAAGAGGGGACAGATCCGTTTTCTATTGTGTCATATTGTGTCAGTGAAAACTGATCCGTCCCCATTGACTTACATTGTGTGTCAGGACGGACTCATTTTCCTCCGCATCGTCAGGCGGACACCAAAATGCTGCAAGCAGCGTTTTGGTGTCCGCCTCCAGAGCGGAATGGAGACTGATCGGAGGCAAACTGATGCATTCTGAGCGGATCCTTATCCATTCAGAATGCATTAGGGCAAAACTGATCCGTTTTGGACCGCTTGTGAGATCCCTGAAACGGATCTCACAATCGTAAACCAAAACGCCAGTGTAAAAGTAGCCTAACACTGCCCAGTATTTGGGCATATGATTGTTAATGAGCGTTCATACAAACGCTTGTTAGTGATAATCTGCTGGTGTAAAAGTTCTGCCGATTACCCGGGTGATAAGATCGTCATTTAAATCATCTTTTACTGGCAGCAGATTGTGCTGTCTCAACAGAAAACAGTGATTCTGTATGGGAATGAGTGATGGCAGTAGCGATCGCTCCTCCCCATACTATGGAGGAGATCACTACATGTAAATGCAGAGGTCTCCTTCACTGACAAGAAGACAATTGTCGGGAAGGAACACGTCTTTCCTGACAATCATCAGTCTTATCTATAAGTGTTTTAGGCTACATGCACACGAACGTTGTTTGTTTCCGTGTCCGTTCCGTTTTTTTTGCGGATAGGATGCGGACCCATTCATTTCAATGGGTCCGCTAAAAATGAGGACAGCACACTGTGTGCTGTCCGCATCAGTGTGTCCGTTCCGTAGTCCCGCAAATAAAATAGAACATGTCCTATTTTTGTCCGTTTTAGGCATTGTTACAATGGATTCGCAAAAAAAAGGATGGCATACGGATGTCATCCTTTTTTTTTTGCGGATCCGCAATTTGCAGACCGCAAAACATACGGTTGTGTGCATGTATCCTAAAGGTTATCACATTGGAGTGGAATGAAGAAGTTGTATATCTACTAACGCAGGGACATGACAGTTCCTTATTTTATGTGAGTTACTGTAGGTCTTACTGACCTTTCTATTACTGGAAAACAAGGCTGAGCGGTTATCAGAGCTGTTATATAAGAAGATTTTTTTTAAGTCAGTTCACCCTTGGCAGTTTATGAAAGTAGGACACTGCTGACGTCATCTAAGCATTCATCCGTCAAGAAGTTGGTGATATTTACATGACTTTACCTTGGCTATTACAAACCTTTGATAAGCTCAGTGGTTAGACAAACCAACATTAAGCTTTTAAAATCTTTTTCACATGAAGGCTTATATTTAAAATTATCACCATGAAAGACATAAAATATGGATCTTATTTTTAAACCTGTATGTAAGTATACATAAATACATACAGTATGCGTGGTGATTCCTGCAAGGTTATCATAGGAAAGGCAACATTGTAAAGAGCCTGCAATATAAATATCTGTAATAGGTATTTCATAATGATTAAGATGGTCACTGTAGTCTAAGGCTACTTTCACACTTGCGTTTTTCTTTTCCGGCATAGAGTTCCGTCCTAGGGGCTCTATACCGGAAAATAACTGATCAGGTATATCCCCATGCATTCTGAATGGAGAGCAATCCGTTCAGGATGCATCAGGATGTCTTCAGTTCAGTCTTTTTGACTGATCAGGCAAAAGAGAAAACCGTAGCATGCTACGGTTTTATCTCCGGCGAAAAAAACTGAAGACATGCCTGAATGCCGGATCCGGCATTTTTTTCCATAGGAATGTATTAGTGCCGGATCCGGCATTCAAAATACCGGAATGCCGGATCCGTCCTTCCGGTCTGCGCATGCGCAGACCTTTAAAAATGAGAAAAGAAAAAAAAATGGATCCGTTTTGCCTGATGACACCGGAAAAACGGATCCGGTATTGCAATGCATTCTTCTGACTGATCAGGCATTTTTCAGACTGATCAGGATCCTGATCAGTCTAAAAAATGCCTGATCAGTCAGAAAAAATGACATCCGTTTGCATACAGTTTGCCTGATCAGGCAGTCAGTTCAGGCAACGGAACTGCCTGCCGGAATCAAACAACGCAAGTGTGAAAGTACCCTAAGGCTCAAGATTTACAACGACCGATACAGATGGCACCACATACACTATCATTATGGGAGATCTTTAATTTCATGAGGGGCCAGAGGTTGCAGTTTAGACATAGTATAATAATAATGAATGTGGTCACGCAGAAATCAGTGTGTAGCCATATTGTGCTAACCAGAATGGAGCTTGCTTCTTGAGTTAAATAGGAAGCCATGGTGGCCCTTGTAATATTGGGTGTTTCTTTTATTAAGGCCTCATGCACATGGCCATGGCCTGGCCGTGCCCGTACTGCGGCCTGCAAACAGCTGACTCAGCTCACTTGAAGGAGGAAGGAGAGGTGTGGAATGGAGGCACGGAACCCCACTGAAGCCCTCAACGAGTGCTTCCATGGGGTTTCTCTCCATGGCTCTGCGCCTCAAAAAAATAGAACATGTTCTATTTTTTTGCAGTGAAGATGGATCATGGACCCATTCAAGTTGAAAGGGTCTGCATCCGTCGGTGGCAACTGCACAGATGGTGCCCGTGCATTGGGGACCACTAATTGCATTCCCAAATTCAGGGAACGGCCGGCACACGTTCGTGTACATGAGGACTAGCAGAGAGGAGTACTTCTGATATCTAAAGGCTGTTTGTCAGTTCTTCTGTCTATTGTTTAGGGCTCATGCATATGGCCATAAACACGGATACCAGCTCAGTGCATGCTGCCATTTTTTTTTTACTCCTTCAGAAATTTCCTATGAATGGGTCCACACCCGATCCGCAAAAAACATGTATCAGATGCAGACTGAAACTACAGCCGTGTGCATCAGCCCTTGAACTGCTCTCTGATTGACATGGCACCACTTAACAAATGGCATCAATGAGTTTTAGGTACTCTAGATTGCATAAATAGAGTAGGAAGCAATCTCATAAATACATTCATATTAAAAAAATAATTGCTACAGATTAATTATTAAATTACAGATTACGAACTCATCGGAAAATGAGTACTATGCTGGTTTAGAACCAGAGGAAAGAAAATCAGCATGTCACGAAAGACACAATGGTTATTGTAATTTTTTTAGTACAGCAGTTTATGAGAATAATTGTCCATTATATACTATATGGACACAAGTATTGGGACCTACATATTATGTATATGGAGTGCATATCTAAATAGATAGCTGAGATCAGCGGTGGTACTCCTAGCTCATTTATATAGGGGGCTGGCTCACTCAGAAATTGATAATATAGTGTAGCCCAGTTATTTAGGGCACATCTACCCAGTATGCATACTGCGCATCAAAGAAAGATATAACAGTGATTGGTGGCTAGTGCTGTCCTACACTGAGGGACTTCCCAGTCAGCCAAATAGTCCCCTGTTCGGTGCTGGCTTATGTCTATCTGAAATCAATGCAGTGGCCATTACTGGCATATACCACATATTGTCCGTCCATAGTGTTATATAGGAGTTCCCTTTTATCCTTCCAACTTCCTTCCCTTTGTGTGGTTGTGACACTGACAGCATTACGTCTACTCCACTGATACTCACTAAGTAGAGAGTGATATGGTGTCCACCTTGGGCATTGTTTGCCCCCAAAATTTGTGACTTGCACAGCAATCTGCTGTATATACAGGCACACTGGTGTTGGGTGCGAATATTCGAATCGCGAATATTAATCGCGAATATCGGCACTTGTGGATATTTAGAATATAGTGATATAGATTCGTATTTTTTTTCATCTGAACCCATGATCCCTCCCTGCTTCTTGATTGTGGGCCAATGAGAAGGCGGCAATGTCTTTGTCTGAGCTTAGCAACATCCCTAGCAACCAATAGGAAAGTTTCCTACCCCTTACTATATAAGAACCTTCCCAGCAGCCATTTTCTGCATTTTTTTTTAAGTTCTGAGAGAGACAGCAGTGTCATTGCTGTGCTCTGTGCTTTCCACACTACATTAGATAGATAACTTATATATATACAGTACAGACCAAAAGTTTGGACACACCTTCTCATTCAAAGAGTTTTCTTTATTATCATGACTATGAAAATTGTAGATTCACACTGAATGTATCAAAACTATGAATTATATATATATAACAAAAAAGTGTGAAACAACTGAAAATATGTAATATTCTAGGTTCTTCAAAGTAGCCACCTTTTGCTTTGATTACTGCTTTGCACACTCTTGGCATTCTGATGAGCTTCAAGAGGTAGTCACCTGAAATGGTTTTCACTTCACAGGTGTGCCCTGTCAGGTTTAATAAGTGGGATTTTTTTGCCTTATAAATGGGGTTGGGACCATCAGTTGCGTTGTGGAGAAGTCAGGTGGATACACAGCTGATAGTCCTACTGAATAGACTGTTAGAATTTGTATTATGGCAAGAAAAAGACAGCTAAGTAAAGAAAAACGAGTGGCCATCATTATTTTAAGAAATGAAGGTCAGTCAGTCCGAAAAATTGGGAAAACTTTAAAAGTGTCCCCAAGTGCAGTCACAATAACCATCAAGCGCTACAAAGAAACTGGCTCACATGCGGACCGCCCCAGGAAAGGAAGACCAAGAGTCACCTCTGCTGCGGAGGATAAGTTCATCTGAGTCACTAGCCTCAGAAATCGCAGGTTAACAGCAGCTCAGATTAGAGACCAGGTCAATGCCACACAGAGTTCTAGCAGCAGACACATCTCTAGAACAACTGTTAAGAGGAGACTCTGTGAATCAGGCCTTCATGGTAGAATATCTGCTAGGAAACCACAGCTAAGGACCGGCAACAAGCAGAAGAGACTTGTTCGGGCTAAAGAACACAAGGAATGGACATTAGACCAGTGGAAATCTGTGCTTTGGTCTGATGAGTCCAAATTTGATATCTTTGGTTCCAACCACCGTGTCTTTGTGCGACGCAGAAAAGGTGAACGGATGGACTCTACATGCCTGGTTCCCACCGTGAAGCATGGAGGATGAGGTGTGATGGTGTGGGGGTGCTTTGCTGGTGACACTGTTGGGGATTTATTCAAAATTTAAGGCATACTGAACCAGCATGGCTACCACAGCATCTTGCAGCGGTATGCTATTCCATCCGGTTTGCGTTTAGTTGGACCATCATTTATTTTTCAACAGGACAATGACCCCAAACACACCTCCAGGCTGTGTAAGGGATATTTGACCATGAAGGAGAGTGATGGGGTGCTGCGCCAGGTGACCTGGCCTCCACAGTCACCGGACCTGAACCCAATCGAGATGGTTTGGGGTGAGCTGGACCGCAGAGTGAAGGCAAAAGGGCCAACAAGTGCTAAGCATCTCTGGGAACTCCTTCAAGACTGTTGGAAGACCATTCAGGTGACTACCTCTTGAAGCTCATCAAGAGAATGCCAAGAGTGTGCAAAGCAGTAATCAGAGCAAAAGGTGGCTACTTTGAAGAACCTAAAATATTACATATTTACAGTTGTTTACACTTTTTTGTTATGTATATAATTCCACATGTGTTAATTCATAGTTTTGATGCCTTCAGTGTGAATCTACAATTTTCATAGTCATGAAAATAAAGAAAACTCTTTGAATGAGAAGGTGTGTCCAAACTTTTGGTCTGTACTGTATATAATACAGATAGTTAGTGGGAGATAGGTTATATCCTGATATAGTGTAGTTGTTGTAGTGCAGGGTGTTAGGTAGTGTGATAGGTTCTGCTGTCCAAACATACATGCAGACCTGCTAAAATGTGAATATTCACATATTGCGCCAAAATATTTGCATCATTAGTGCTGATTAGTGCAATCGCAAATATATTGGAGCACTCTAATAAAGCCATTTTTTATGTTCTGCCATGACAACCATTTTTTCCAGTCTCAGGAAACTTCTAGCAACTTGGAAAATGTGGCAAAAGTGACCCATGCCTGTATTGCGCGTGCTTTACACGAATATTACATTTCCGATTTTCGCAATCAAGAAAATAATAGAGAATTCTCGAATTCTTAACCAATTTTTTCAATAAAAGTTTTTTGATTTATTTTAAATGTTTCTATAGGCAGTTAGTGAATTTAATCAGAAACATATAGCTGGTATCTAATTCAGTTATACTGGACGCCTACATATTACACTTACAGGAACTTTTGTGACATCCCATTCTAAACTCATAAGCAATAATATGGAGTTGGCCCCACTACCCCCTTTTTGCAGCTAAAACAGCCTACACTGGGAAGGCTTTCTACAAGATTTTGGGAAGTTTTGCCAATTCATCCAGAACATTTGTGAGGTCAGACAGTGATGTTGGACAAGAGAGCCTGGCTCACAATCTTCATTCAAGTTATGAGGGATGAGAATCCATTTGTATAAGTATTTTCTCCATCTTGTGCATATGTGAAAAAATGAATGAGCTAGCTAGAAGGATGTGGGGAGTTCTATCGACAAGGCCAAGGTAGCCGCTCCCTTATCAGAGTTTGACGTGCAAGAGAGTTATGTTCTCTCTGTGTTTCGGGATGCACTGCTAAAGAATGTTAACCTTAAGATAAGATGCTGTAGAAGGTTTTAACCATTAAAAATTCAGTAAGAATGGTGCGGAAGTATTGTCTTATATGAATAACTAATCAAATCACAAGTTTCGATTTCCACCCTCTGATGCCTGAATTGTCTATGTTTATCTGTAGTGTTATAAAGATGTATGCTTGTGTGTAATAAAGGAGAGAGAACCTGATTCAGCTTGTGTCTGTGTCAGCTCTCGGAGCACTCGTACATCCGCATCAATTGGGACCCTGACAATCATAGAGATGCAGCAACTGGGCCACAGGGGCAATATGCATGAGTGCTGGTGGGTCAATGGGGGTAGTAGTTGTTTACTCACTGTTCTGTAGAGCTCCCTGGGCTGGTGTGCAGTGAATGGAAGTACAGCACCAGTTCCTTCGGGGCACACTCTGTTGCCAAGGGACTCCTGCCAGATGGTGGATGAGGTGCCCTTGGTGGAATGGTTTAAGGTGCCGTGGAGGCAGGATCCCTGGTCTTCGTGACGCCAGCACCGTTAGATGCAAAGGAAGGTGGTAGAAAGAATGAGGAATCAATGGTGGGGAACAACTGAACTTTTACTTGATCAATTGTCTCAGAGTAGTCAGTACAGTTCCTCTATATAGCAAAAGTAATAATCCAAATATTGTCTCAGCTTTAATCCTTGTAACAGGCTTGGCAAATGTAGCTAGCAGAGTTTCCTTTCTAACAGGTGGGAGAGATTCCTTCTTATATCTATCTATACTATGTCCACACTCTAGCAGCCAGGTACTGGATATAATAACTTCTTATTTCCACTTGTGGACTGAATATATAAAAATTAACTTTTACTATTAAATCGCTAAAAGCATAGGTGGTTGCAGTAGGACGAAACAAAAAAAACATACATACATATATACACATATATTGCCACCATCTGGGGCCGCGGTAAGATAGTTATGGGTAGATCTTACCCCGTCCTGTAGTCACACGACCAGTAGGCAGTAGGTGGCGTCAGTGCCCAGGTATGATAAATAGACACTGGTGACCAATGCTTCTGTGGGTATGGCAGTCAGGACCCTCCTATAATGCCCTAGTCTAGAGCCCTCCCTATATGGATGGTTAGGGGCTATCCTCATAGATCTGCCTCAACGACACAGAGCACCTGCCCGACAGGGGCGACCCCATACAGAACCTGTCCCTGCAATGGGGCCTAGTCCTTATAAAGCCCTTACTGTATAGCCCTACATGCCATATTTCATTCCATAGAATTGGAACTCATCAGGGGCTTATTGAAGTCAAAGGGTTTTACTTCAGGATAGGTTTTCTTTCCTTGTAGATTAGAGGATTCGCCGCACTCTTGGCATCTTGCGGTGAGGCGAGGGTATTTCTTTGGGGAACACTTTCCCATACCCTGTAGGGACGAGTTCCACTGACCGTCCGTACTCCCTCTAATCTGTCTGTCGGGGCGGGTGCTCTGTGTCGTTGAGGCAGGTCTATGAGGATAGCCCCTAACCATCCATATAGGGAGGGCTCTAGACTAGGGCATTATAGGAGCGTCCTGACTGCCATACCCACAGAAGCATTGGTCACCAGTGTCTATTTATCATACCTGGGCACTGACGCCACCTACTGCCTACTGGTCGTGTGTCTACAGGACGGGGTAAGATCTACCCATAACTATCTTACTGCGGCCCCAGATGGTGGCAATATATGTGTATATATGTATGTATGTTTTTTCGTTTTGTCCTACTGCAACCACCTATGCTTTTAGCGATTTAATAGTAAAAGTTAATTTTTATATACTCAGTCCACAAGTGGAAATAAGTTAATTAGAGGTGTGACACATATCCCTGCACATATATACCTGGTGCATGGAGATATTTTTCTGAGTGTAAGTTTTATAATAACTTCTTCTGCTCCATTATTTGTACAGGATGCTTTACTAAACTCTGGTCCACAATGTCCATAGAGGCATGTGGTAATAGACAACTTTGCGCCTAGCAGTCCGGCTGTGTCCAGGTGCTTTTAGGCTTCTCCTGGTCACTAGTGCTGTGGAGTCCATAAGCTAATGCCACTTCTACCTCCACTACACTTACTCTATATCCATAAAAAAAACTCTGGTCTGTGCTATGTAGCTGTGAGGAATTTGTCCACACTTCCTCAGCTTGGCGATGGCCAAGGGGATAAAGTGGCAGCTACATACTGGACTTGTGCTGTTCTGCTCCTCACACATCCACTAACTTCCTCCCTTCCTCTAAGATCACTTTCTTCCTTCTTCATCTGCATTGGCACACCCTAGGATATATATATATATATATATATATATATATATATATGTGGTGCCATCACCACCTAGAGGTAAATAAAGGTAACACTAACAGCCTGTTATAAGGAATTACAGCTATATACAGAAATACATTAGATAGGCATACTAAAATTATACAGGGCCCCATGACCATCACTGAGTGGGACACTGCAGAGGTAGGGGGTTTTGCCCCAACAAAGTTCATCCCAAAAGTGTTCAGTAGGGTTGAGGTAAGGGTTCTGTGCGGTCCAGTCAAGTTCTTCCACACCAAACTCACCCAACCATGCCTTGGGTGACCATGCCTATGGACCTTGCTCTGTGCAATACATCCAATGCTTGGCATTGTACTTCTTGATAAGGCTTGCATGCAGCTGCTCGGCCATGGAAACCCATGCCATGAAGCTCCTGGTGCAGAGTTTTTGTGTTGATGTTAATGCCAGAGAAGGTATGAAACTCTTCAGTTGTTGAGTGAGTAGAGAGATTGCGACTGACCTGTTGCACATTTGCTTGGCAGCTGAAGGCATCTGTGTGGGTCCCATGCTAATAGAAGCCCGCTTTGTTGAGAAATGTTTTAATATGTGCAAATGAGCCTCTTGCAGTAACGGGGGTGTTGCCATTACTGCTGGAGGCTCAGCTCTCTCCCCCTGCACTTTGACAGGACCAGGCAGTGAAAACGTCATCACGCCTGGCCTGTCAATGAAAGTAGAGAGGGCACAGCAGTTGCCCTGTAAAGTTTATAAACCTTATTTTCTAAATTTCTATAATCATGAAGAACCACTTTAACTCAAACCAATTCAACAGAGTCTCATTTAGGACTTATATGGATGCATCTATTACTTTTAAATGTATATAAGCATCTAATCCCCACACTGTCTTTCCAATCCTGGTCTGGTCTCACGGCTCTGCACTTCCTGGTCCCAGCTCGACATGCAAGAAAATGCTTGGAATGCCCACTCAGCCAACCATTGGCCAACAGCTCTCCTGGTGACGTTGTGAATAGAGGAGCAGTTACCAGACGCCTCGGGCAGGTGCTTATTTTATTGAGAGCAAAAGGATCAGCATGTTGAAATCCAACATGCTAAGCCTTCATTTGAGGAGTCAGGAGGCCCAATACACATTAGATGGTTTGGACTACATACATTTACGGTAATTTACGATAATGTGTATGGCCATCTTTACTCAGTATGTGCTGCTACCTGCATTCTAAAATGTTACATCCGCTAGTGGGATGTGCTTCTATAATACCATATAAAGCTTCAAATTTCACATTTATGCACCACATCTGGCATTTTAGAAAGGGTGGCCCTTCCTGTCATATTTTAATGACAAACTAAGAATAGATTACACTTATTCTCTTATCAGGTATGCACCAGATTCACATTTCTTAATAGAAATCATTTCAATATTTTGAAAATCCTTTTTATGTCAGACGACTTATGTTCTTAACACACTATGAAAAGGAATTAAAAAAAATGAGAATATGAAAAACACTAAAATGTATCAAAATAAAAGGATTATAATTGAAATGTAAATGCTGACTATTTAAAAGCTTAACATCCTTATTTCACAGCACAGCCGGGGCTACTATTAGGATATGCAAGGGATTCCATAGGGACTACAGACAACAAAAAGGGTTGGAGGAGTCAGACATAATAGGAATTTCAGAATTTCCATGTTGAATTGGAGAAAGGATGTTTAGTGTGCCATCCCAAAAGCAGGATAAAATAACCCTTCCTTAGTTCTTTGTGATTACCGAACAGAAAATCATGTAATGTGCTGGAAATCCCCAAATTAATCTGTTTCAAAATAACATACTCCAGTTATAAAATGATGCCATACCAATGCTTGTGATTGCAACACACGTAGCATACTATATATGAAGGTTAAAGGGAACCTGTCACCAGGATTTGGGGTATAGAGCTGAGGACATGGGTTGCTAGATGGCCGCTAGCACATCCGCAATACCCAGTCCCCATAGCTCTCTATGCTTTTATTGTGTAAAAAAAACGATTTGATACATATACAAATTAACATAAAAGAGTCATATCTTACTTGTGTGACCAGAGAAGAGTCATATTTTCAAGCTCTGACTCATTTCAGGTTAATTTGCATATGTATCAAATCGGTTTTTATACACCATAAAAGCACACAGAGCTATGGGGACAGGGTATTGCGGATGTGCTAGCAGCCATCTAGCAACCCATGACCTCAGCTCTATACACAAAATCCCGGTGACAGGTTCCCTTTAAGCAAAGCAAATATTAACACAAACAAATATTAACAGGCATGATTTCAATTTTTTGAAGATCCTTTTTATGCCTGCTGACTTACATTCTGACTCACTATGAAAAGGAATAAAAGATGAGAATATAAAAAACACTAAACTGTTACTTTATCAGAATAAAAGGATTATAACTGAAATGTAAATGCAGTCTAATTAAAAGCTTAACACTAGAGATGAGCAAACTGATTGTAAAATACATTTCCCAAAATTTTACTTCCAAACAAAGCCAAAGTTTGGGCAATTCAATTCAGGAGACTTGTGCAAAACAGTGCCCGTCATTTTACATATCAAATTGAGTAGACTAGTAAGGGAAACAGGACAGGAAAGATGCCAACAGGATCACATGACTCCTGGAGGGGCTCTGGCCAGCAGAGTTGTCCATAATGCCTTGAAGTCAATAGTCATTGTGTCACCTGAGTCCCAGTGCAGTGGTGTCATCGCGATCAGGATTGAAAAGGCGTGTGGACTTAATTGCAGATGGCGGCGAGGAAAAGAAATCAAGTGAGTACTTTTTTTTTATATGTCTGCACTATTGGGGGCCCTATGGAGGCAATTAAGGTGCCATTATAATACAGGGGGCAATAAGGAGGTCATTATAATACAGAGAACTACACTGAACAAAAATATAAACGCAACACTTTCGGTTTTGCTCCCATTTTGCATGAGCTGAACTCAAAGATCTGAAACGTTTTCCACATACACAAAAGACCCATTATTCTCAAATATTGTTCACAAATCTGTGTAACTCTGTCTTAGTGAGCACTTCTCCTTTGCCGAGATAATTCATTCCACCTCACAGGTGTGGCATATCAAGGTGCTGACAGCATGAATATTGCACAGGTGTGCCTTAGACTGCCCACAATAAAAGGCACTCTGATATGTGCACAGTTTTGCCTTACTGGGAAGGTGGTCAGAAAACCTGTCAGTATCTGGAGTGGCCACCATTTGCCTCACGCAGAGCAACACATCTCCATCGCATAGAGTTGATCAGGTTGTTGGATTGTGGCCTGGGGAAGGTTGGTCCACTCCTCTTCAATAGCTATGCGAAGTTGCAGGATATTTGCAGAAACACGCTGTCGTATATGTCGATCCAGAGCATCCCAAACATGCTCAATGGGTGACACGTCCGGTGAATATGCTGGCCATGCAAGAAATGGGATGTTTTCAGCTTCCAAGAATTGTGTACAGTTCCTTGCAATATGGGGCCGTGCATTATCATGCTGCAACATGAGGTGATGGTCGTGAATGAATGGCACAACAATGGGCCTCAGGATCTCGTCACGGTATCTCTGCATTCAAAATGCTATCAATAAAATGCACCTGTGTTTGTTGTCCATAACATACGCCTGCCCATACCATAACCCCACCGCCACCATGGGCCACTCGATCCACAACGTTGACGTCAGCAAACCACTTACCCACATGACGCCACACACACTGTCTGCCCGATGAGGACGACGAGCATGCAGATGAGCTTCCCTGAGACAGTTATGCAAACCGATTGTTGCTGCAGCTGTCCGGGTAGCTGGTCTCAGACGATCATGTAGGTGAACATGCTGGATGTAGAGGTCCTGGGCTGGTGTGGTTTGCGGTTGTGAGGCCAGTTGGATGTACTGCCAAATTCTCTGAAATGCCTTTGGAGGCGGCTTATGGTAGAGAAATTGACATTCATTGCACGGGCAACAGCTCTGGTAGACAATCCTGCAGTCAGCATGCCAATTGCATGATCCCTCAAACGTCGCGACATCTGTGGCATTGTGCTGTGTGAACAAACTGCACATTTCAGAGTGGCCTTTAATTGTGGGCAGTCTAAGGCACACCTGTGCAATATTTATGCTGTCGAAAAAAAAATAATACATACGCACTGCAATGTTGGAGTTATTTCTGGTGAAAGCATATAGGGGCGTATTTCAGTAAAAAATGAAAATATATATGCACTGCACTGTTGCAGTTATTTCTGTTGAAAGCGTATAGGAGCATAGGTCTGTACAACAAGAAAAATATATACGCACTGCACTGTTGCAGTTATTTCTGGTGAAAGCATATAGGGGCGTATTTCAATTTAAAAAAGTAAAATATATACGCACTGCACTGTTGCAGTTATTTCTGTTGAAAGCGTATAGGGGCATATTTCAGTAAAAAAAGATAAATATATACGCACTGCACTGTTGTAGTTATTTCTGCTGAAAGTGTATAGGGGCATATATCAGTATAAAAAGTTAAATATTTACACACTGCACTGATGCAGTTATTTCTGGTGAAAGCGTATAGGGGCGTATTTCAGTACAGCAAAAAAAATATATACGCACTGCACTGCACCGCAAACAGTAAAAAGGGTCTAAGGGCTCTTTCACACCTGCGTTATTGTCTTCCGGCATAGAGTTCCGTCGTCGGGGCTCTATGCCGGAAGAATCCTGATCAGGATTATCCTAATGCATTCTGAATGGAGTGAAATCCGTTCAGGATGCATCAGGATGTCTTCAGTTCCGGAACGGAACGTTTTTTGGCCGGAGAAAATACCGCAGCATGCTGCGCTTTTTGCTCCGGCCCAAAAAACTGAAGACTTGCCGCAAGGCCAGATCTGGAATGAATGCCCATTGAAAGGCATTGATCCGGATCAGGCCTTAAGCTAAACGTTGTTTCGGCGCATTGCCGGATACGACGTTTAGCTTTTTTAGAGTGGTTACCATGGCTGCCAGGACGCTAAAGTCCTGGCAGCCATGGTAAAGTGTAGCGGGGAGCGGGGGAGCAGCATGCTTACCATCCGTGCGGCTCCCGGGGCGCTTCTGAGTGACCTCAGGGCGCCCCAGGCTCATGGATGACGTGATTGCATGGCACGTCATCCATGCGCATGGGGCGCTCTGACGTCACTCTGGAGCGCCCCGGAGCCGCACGGACGGTAAGTATACCGCTCCCCCGCTCCCCGCTCCTACTATGGTAACCAGGACTTTAATAGCGTCCTGGGTGCCATAGTAACACTGAAAGCATTTTGAAGACGGATCCGTCTTCAAATGCTTTCAGTACACTTGCGTTTTTCCGAATCCGGCGTGTAATTCCGGCAAGTGGAGTACACGCCGGATCCGGACAACGCAAGTGTGAAAGAGGCCTAAGGTGGTGACTAGAGTTGAGCGGACACCTGGATGTTTGGGTTCGATGGGTTCGGCGGAACTTCAGAAAACAGTTCGAGTCCTGAACTTGATCCGAACTTGACTCCGAACCTGAACCCCATTGAAGTCAATGGTGACCCAAACTTTTGAGCACTAAAATGGCTGTAAAAATGTCACGTAAAGGGCTAGAGGGCTGAAAATGGCAGCAAAATGTGGTTAAGAGCATGGCAAGTGCTCTGCAAACAAATGTGGATAGCGAAATGACTTTAAATAACATAAAATATGTAAAAATAAAAAATAATAATCTTGATCTAGGAGGACGAGGTCCATATGGAGTAGGAGGTTGAGGAGGCGGTGGATGTGGCAGTGTATGTGGAAGCGGCGGTGGAGGAGGAGGTAGCCTACACTGGTTTTTGGTTTTAAATTTTATTTTTTAAATTAGGGTACACCCTAAAACATTGGGAAATATAACCCTCCAGTCATGCTAAACACACGTTCAGACAATACACTGGCTGCAGGGAAGGCCAGCACCTCCAAGGGGTAAAGGGCAAGCTCAGGCCATCTGCCCAATTTGGAGACCCAGAAGTTGCAGGGCTGACCCCTGTAAGTCAGTTCGTGCAGGCGTGTGCATACTTACTGCCCCACCATGTGGCACGTCCCCGTGATGTTCACAATCCAATTTGATATCTGCTCTATCAACTTTCGATGTTCTTTTATGCGCCTACCATGGTGATCACGGGTGGCGGGGAATCAGGGCGGAGAAGGAGCGTGAGAAAAAGAGACCAAATTTAAGGGAGATAAATTTATTTTAAAAAATTGGGATCGAGCAGAAATGTGGAAAAAGCTATTGAGGCGCAAATGTTGTACAAATTACAGAAGCCCAAATGTGGGCCAAAAGAGTCAAGCGGAAATGTGGGAAAAACTATTGAGGCGCAAATGTTGTACAAATTACAGAAGCCCAAATGTGGGCCAAAAGAGTCAAGCGGAAATATGGGAAAAACTATTTAGGCGCAAATGTTGGCCAAAAGAGTATAGCAGGACAATGTGGGACAAATTATTGAAATACAAATGTGGTACAACTTGTTTAAGGCTGGTTTCACACCGGCGTTGCGGCAAAAGGTGCAGGTGCATTGCGGGAACATGCACGATTTTTCCGCACAAGTGCAAAATATTGTAATGCGTTTTGCACGCGCGTGAGAAAAATCGGCATGTTTGGTACCCAAACTTCTTCACAGAAGTTCGGGTTTGGGTTAGGTATTCTGTAGATTGTACTATTTTCCCTTTATAACATGGTTATAAGGGAAAATAATAGCATTTTTAATACAGAATGCATAGTACAATAGGGCTGGAGGGGTTAAAAAAAATAATGATCATTTTTAACTCACCTTAATCCACTTGATCGCGCAGCCGGCATCTCTTCTGTCTTCTTCTTCTTTGCTGTGCACAGGTATAGGACCTTTGATGACGTCACTGTGCTCAGCACATGGTCCAATCACCTGGTTCATCACCATGGTGAGTGACCATGTGATTGGATCATGTGATGTGACGTCACCACAGGTCCTTAGCCGGCAGCTCAACATTACAGAAGAAGACAGAGATCCGCAACTACGCGATCAAGTGGACTCGGTGAGTTAATTTTTTTTATTTTTAACCCCTCCATCACTATTTTACTTTGCATTCTGTATTCATAATGCTATTATTTTCCCTTATAACCATGTTATAAGGGAAAATAATACAGATCGGTTCCCCAGCCCGATCGTCACCTAGCAACCATGCGTGAAAATCGCACCGCATTCCCACTTGCTTGCAGATGCTTGTCATTTTCACACGGCCCTATTCACTTCTATAGGGCCTGCGTTGCGTGAAAAACGCAGAATATAGAGCATGCTGTGATTTTTACGCAACGCACAAGTGACGCGTGAAAATCACCGCTCATGTGCACAGCCCCATAGAAATTAATGGGTCCGGATTCAGTGCGGGTGCAATGCGTTCAACTCACGCATTGCACCCGCGCGGAATACTCGCCCGTGTTAAAGGGGCCTAAGTGTAAGCATTGAATCAAAGGAGGTGGCGCACATCAATTTAAGAAGCATTTCAGAAGTTTTATTCCCTGTCACCTATGCAGAGCAGGGGTTTATTCACGTCTAAAATTGTATAATGTCAACCCAAGAATGTAACAGAAAAATTACAGAAATGTATTAACCTGTCTACTTGGTAGAGCAGGGGTCTATGACAGAAAAAAATTGTTTATTGTCACCCGAAAATGTAAAACATATTGAAATTTATTAAGCTGTCAACTAGGTAGAGCCTAGAGGAGGGGTATATTACACCCCAAAATTGGTGAATTTGACCCTAAAATGTAACTGGCAAATGTTTTTTATTTTTTTTACCAGTCTACTAGGTATAGCAGTGGTACTATACACCCAAAAAATTGTGAATTTCACCAGAAAATTTAACTGACAAAGTAGTGAAATTATATAAAATAAAATACGTACAAATAAAAAAAAAATTTGATTTATGAGGTGGAGTTCCATATGGAGTAGGAGTTTGAGGAGGCAGTAGACATAGCGGTGTAGGTGGAAGCGGCGGTGGAGGAGGACGAGGTAGCCAACACAGGTTTTTGGTTTTAAATTTATTTTTTAAAATTAGGGTACACTCTAAAAGAGTGTGAAATATCCAAAATACAAGAATGAGCAATTGCGCTGCAGTATAACAATGGCTGGTTAGTGCCGGTATACTTGTCTATTCTGCACAAGGTACGGACAAGTCCTGAGGGATCTATGCCTGGTTCATTTTAATGACCGTGAGCTTGTCCACATTGGCTGTGGACAGGCGGCTGCACTTGTCTGTGATAAAGCCCCCTGCCGTGCTAAACACACGTTCAGATAATACACTGGCTGCAGGGCAGGCCAGCAGCTCCAAGGCGTAAAGGGCAAACTCAGGCCATGTGCCCAATTTGGAGACCCATAAGTTGAAGGGGGCAGACCCGTAATTCAGTACGTCTAGGCGTGTGCACACACACTGCTCCACCATGTTGGTGAAATGCTGCCTCCTGCTAAGACGTTCCATATCAGCCGGTGGTTCTGGTTGTTGTGGCGTGCTGACAAAGCTTTTCCACATTTCGGCCATGCTAACCCTGCCTTCTGAGGTGCTGGCGGTGCCCCAGCTGCGTTGGCGACCTCTTCCTCGTCCTCTGCCTTCGCCTAGTGCTTTCACTGTGCCCCCGCTATCAGGTATGAATGCCACCAGCAGCGCATCTACCAGCGTGCACTTGTACTCGTGCATCTTACGATCACGCTCCAGTGAGGGAACGTTGTCCTTGTAACGGGGATCCAGCAGCATGGCCACCCAGTAATCAGCACAAGTAATAATGTGGGCAACTCGGCAGTCGTTGCGGAGACACTGCAGCATGTAATCGCTCATGTGTGCCAGGCTGCTCAGAGGCAACGAAAAGCTGTCCTCTGTGGGAGGTGTATCGTCTGTGTCCTCTGTATCCCCCCAGCCACGCACCAGTGATGGCCATGAGCTGGTCTGGGTGCCACCCTGCTGTGAACATGGTTCCTCCTTCTCCATTTCCTCCTCCTCATCCTCCACCTCGTCATCCTCCAGAACTGTGCCCTGGCTGGACAATTGTGTACCTGGCGTTTATGGGTGCAGGAACCCACCCTTGGAGCCACTTGGGAATGACTAGCCAGAAACCCTACAAAATGATCCCTCTTCCTCCTCCTCCTCCTCCTGTGCCACATCTTTTTCCATCATCGCCAGGAGCGTTTTTTCAAGGAGGCATAGAAGTGGGATAGTAACGTTGAGAACTGCGTTATCGGCACTGGACATGTTGGTGGAGTACTCGAAACAGCGCAACAAGGAACACAGGTCTCGCATGGAGGTCCAGTCATTGGTGGTAATGTGGTGCTGTTCCGCCGAGCGACTCACCCGTGCGTGCTGCAGCTGAAACTCCACTATCGCCTGCTGCTGCTTGAAAAGTCTGGCCAGCATGTGCAAGGTAGAGTTTCACCTTGTGGGCATGTCGCATATGAGGCGGTGAGCGGGAAGGCCGAAGTTTCTCTGCAGCGCTGACAGGCGGGCAGCAGCAGGGTGAGAATGCCGAAAGCGCGCACAGACGGCCCGCACTTTATGCAGCAGCTTTGACATATCGGGGTAATTTTTAAGGAATCTCTGCACCACCAAATTCAGCACATCGCCAGGCAAAGGATATGTGTCAAACCGGCTAGTCCCAGAGCTGCTACGAGATTTCGCCCATTATCGCACACCACCAGGCCGGGCTTGAGGCTTACTGGCACAAACCACTCATCGGTCTGTTGTTCATGGCCCGTCAACAGCTTCTGCGCGGTGTGGGGTTTGTCCCCCAAACAGATACGTTTTAAAACTGCCTGCTGTCGTTTACCCCTGGCTGTGCTGAAGTTGGTGGTGGAGGTGTTACGCTGACCGGATGAGGAGCTGGTAGAGGATGAAGAAGCAGAGTAGGAGGGGGAAGCAACATGAGGCAAACTGAAGCGCCCTGCTATCCTCGGTGGTGGTCCACGTATCCGTAGTGAGGTGAACCTTGCCACAGATGGCGTTGCGCAGTGCACACCTGATTTTGTCCCCTACTTGGTTGTGCAGATAAGGGATGGCTCTCCTGGAAAAGTAGTGGCGGCTGGGCACGACGTACTGTGGGACAGCCACCACCATAAAGCCTTTAGAACTATTCGTCTCCACCAGACGGAATGACAGCATTTCAAAGGCCAGTCATTTTGAACTGCTGGCATTCAGGGCTAGGGATCGCGGGTGGGTAGGGGGGTACTTCCTCTTCCTCTCCAGCGTTTGGGAGATGGAGAGCTGAACGCTTCCTTGGGACATTGTGGAGATGCTTGGTGACCCAGGTGTTGGAGTTGCTGGCAGATTCCTGTTTGCAGGGTGGCAGGTGCCACTGTCACTCCAGAGGTGGATGAAGAGGCCAAGACTGCAGCAGAAGAGGAAGCAGGAGGAGCCAGAGACTTTTCTTGGTTTTTGAAGGGTCTACTCCACTGCAGCTCATGCTTTGCACTTAAATGACTGGTCATGCAGGTTGTGCTCAGGTTGAGAGTGTTTATGCCTCGCTTCAGGCTCTGATTGCACAGCGTGCAATCCACTTGTGTCTTGTCGTCAGCACATTGTCTAAAGAATTGCCACGCCAGGGAACTCCTTGGAGCTGGCTTTGGTGTGCTTGGTCCCTTGCTGTAGCAGGCGTACTGTCTAGAGGATGGCCGCTCCGCTTTTGCACCCTGCTCTCTCTTCTGCTGTGCTGGTGGCTCTGTGTGACCACCGCCTCTTCCTCCGAACTACATATGTACATTTCTGACACAATACAGCACTGATGTAGGTTTTATTAGGAACGCAATAAAGAAAAATTGGTCTGTCCTAAAAAACGATCCAGTCATTGGTAAAGATGTACCAGCTCATCCTGATATTATTTTAAAAAAAAGCTCCTAATATAGCAACTCACCTTGTTCATAGTGGAATACCGCCAGTGAGGACAAAAAATGGCATGAGCAAATTCACATGGTGCGGTTTCTGTTTGGCTTGTAAAAATAGAAGCTCTCTCAATAGGGTCCAATCCATTGAGATCGTTAAATCCAACAGCAATGGACAAATATTCAAACTAAGAGGAAGCTGCACCTGTGAAAATGAAAGGGTCATATATCTGCTGGAATGCCCATGTGGGCTTAAATATGTGGGGCGCACTTTACGAAAATTAAAAGTGCGTATTCAAGACCACATTAGAAACATTAAAAAAAGGTTTAACCACACATAGGGCCAGATTTATCATTACTCTGACAGCTCACTCCACTTTCACATATGGCTAAAGTCAGTTTTAGCCAAGTCAGATTTATGATCGGCCCTTTAAGACTGTAATAAATGTGGTTTGATGGTAGCAGTTTATCTGTCAGTAAGCAGCTTTACAAAAGTCGCACATCCTTACGAAAAAGTCGCATGTTCTATTGACAAGTCTCATAAGATAAGCATGGTCCTCACTGGAGTGAAATTGCCAATTTTTTTGCGACTTTTTTGCGACTTTTTAAATAGTCCCAATAGTAAATCTGTCTAGAGATTCATTTACATAAGAAAACATGCCCACTTTCAGAAAACTGGCGAGCATAGTGCAGAGCACAAAAAAGTCGCAAATTTGTGAGCAGTTTTAGCATTTGCGCATTTTTTTGCGACTTTTTCGCTCCATTATTCTGACTTGAGCTAATGATAAACCTGGCCCAATGTATGTAGATCTCTGAGTTAGATTCAGAGTTTGAGCAAAGATTCTTTCCTATTCTCTCCCTGAAATCACCAGCAGCACCCTCTTCCTACACTAGTAACAGCAGAGTGACGTGCAGCGCTACGTGACTCCAGCTTATATAGAGGCGGGGCCACATGCTACACTGGCCAATCACAGCCATGCTATTAGTAGGCATGGCTGTGATGGCTTCTAAGGTCAGACAGTTAAACGCTTGTTGTTTGGCTGCTCTGCAGCCTTTCAAAAAGCGCCAAGAAAGCGCCGAACACCGAACCCGAACTTTTACTGAAATGTTCGGGTTCGGGTCCGGGGTCCAAAAATCCTAAAGTTCGGTACGAACTTTACAGTTCGGGTTCGCTCAACCCTAGTGGTGACAGATTCCCTTTAAATTAGAGAAAGAATGTTTAGTGTGCCATCAAAAAGCAGGTTATATTACAGCATTTACCCTGCCTTCTAGTAGTATTCCATGGTGGTGGTATCTATTTTACTGTATGTAGCTACATATGACTGTAGTAAGTACTGCTTGGGTTATACTAGCTGCGGACATCTAGAGGTAGTTTTATAATTTGTTCCCTCAGTACATTTATATCAATTTAGAAAATTATACTAACTTGTGCATATCCATAGAAAACACTCTTGAGACATTTCCTTGAACGGTAAAAAGCTCCTCATTGCTATGCTGCACGTCACACAAACATTTACACATGTAACAAAGATCACCTCTAGGGCATCTTTTTTCAAAGATAAGCAAGCCCAAATTTTCCAGTCTCTCATTGTAAAAGAGACCTCCCATTTCATTTAATAATCTAGATGCCCCCTTTGAACTATTTCCAGCTCTCTATATTATTTTTACAATGTGAAGACCAAAGCGAAATTCCATATTTCAGATTCTTGCAGTTTGACATGTTATTACAGTTTTAATATGGAATGCTAAAGCTGAGTTTATCAGTGCGAGGATTTTCCAATTGCTGGAATTCTACATTACTGTTCATATCAGATTAGTCATATTATAGGGTTTTCTGTGCATAGAATTCTGGCATGAAATTTGAGATGCTATTGGGTGAGCTGTCTTTGCTTTCAGGGGTTCATCCTATAAAGAATACTGTTTACAGTTTAGATGGGTTGGCCTTCCCTTGAAAAGGGTTGTCTCCTCATGGACAATGGGGGCATATCGCTAGGATATACCCCCATTGTCTTATAGGTGCGGGTCCCAGTGCTGGGACCCGCACTTATATCGAGAACAGAGCCCCGCAAGTGAAGGAAGGCGCACTGCCTATGCGCAGCCACACTCCATTCATTTTCTATAGGGCCGGTGAAAATAGCCGAGCGCTGGCTCGGCTATTTCCGTCGGC
Source organism: Bufo gargarizans (assembly GCF_014858855.1). NCBI lineage: Eukaryota > Metazoa > Chordata > Amphibia > Anura > Bufonidae > Bufo > Bufo gargarizans. The sequence continues at coordinate 320,582,490 of NC_058081.1, forward strand.
CACATAGAAATGAATGGGAGCGGGGGCCACACATGCGCAGTACGCTCCCATTCACTTCTATGGGGAGCCGGCTTGGTGGTGGCAGACCAGTGTCCTCCAGCCACCCCCTTGCGGGGCTCCATTCTCGATATAAGTGCGGGTCCCACCTATAAGACAATGGGGGCATTTCCTAGCGATATGCCCCCATTGTACATGATGAGACAACCCCTTTAAGGGTGCATTCACATGACCATAATTACAGTATTTTGCAGTCTGCAAAACATTGATCCGCAAAAAATACAGATGTCATCCATGTTGCATCTGTTTTTTTGGCAGCTCCATTGTAACTTATCCTTGTCTGCAAAACGGACAAGAATAGGACATGTTATATTTTTTGTGGAGCTATGGAATGGACATATAGATGCGAACAGCACACGGTGCGGTGTCAGCCTTTTTGACGGACTGATTGAAATGAATGGGTCTGCTTCCTATCCACAAAAAATGCGGATCAGATGCGGACCAAAAATACAGTCGTGTTAATGGGGCCTTACTGAAAATCTAATAATGACGGGCGTGGCCTGCAGCTCATGGTGTCAAGTTGCACCAGCTTGGTGCTCTGCCTGAATCCAGTCCACATCCTAGCCATCCACCTGCCAAGCACTATGTAACCTGCGTACCTGTGAAAAATGTTGACTGCCTGGGCTCTATGTGTTGCGCGCCTGGGTGATCGTGGTGTGTCTACACTGCTGGAGACTCTGGTGCAGCCATCTGGTGGACTGCTGGAGTGGCATAAGTGGAGAAAGGGAATGTGTGCTGATGAGGGCTTCGGTTGATGTTGATTAGTTGGAACATGGTGCCGAATCCCTGGGCTGGATCCTATATCAGGATGACCACCTCGGTACCTCTCCTACACACTGTCTGTGCCATGTGGCGGATGCCATATTGCTTCCCTTCTATAAGGGAGAGTGAACAACTGAGGCATCTTCTGTCGATGCCCCACTGGGTCTGTTGTGCATCTCCTGCTGTATACATAGCTCCCTCTGTACCATTACTGACTCCTGCATTAACTGTCCTACTGACTTGATTTTTGTAGAGTTCTACAGTGTGTGCCTGTACTCTTCATTAACCCTCTGAGCCCTATCCTACTCTACACATTTTTGCTGTTTAGGAGACTACAGCACCAGCAGGGTTATAAGGTATCCTTAATCCCTTATATAACCTATATTCCTGATCATTGCTTACTTTGACTGAAGTGTGTTGCCTCATCTAACCTGGTTACATAGTTTGGAGGATCCTGTGACACTGCCATCTCCCTCACCCTCTGTAATTTTTCAAAAATCTAGACAGCACACAGTGAGCTATTACGTATTCAGAGCTTTGCTGAATGTCTGGCAAAAATAACTCAGCTTGCATACCTGCTAGTGGCAAACCATTGGTGGACCATATGAGTCAAATAGAGGAGGATTCGACCGAAGGAGCCCAGGGCTCTGAAGCCACAGAAAAAGGGAAAATTATGTCTGCCATAGAGTCTTGTCAGGCAGTTTTGACCGCCAAAATTGATCACTTGCAGTCTGATATTTGTCTAAGACTTGATATTGCCAAGATGAGGGACAGAACATCTGAGGTAGAACGCAGGCTGGGCAAAGTAGAGGAGGTGACATTAGCTGAGCAACACACCACCTACCTGCTCTAACAACAAATGAAAGTGTTACAGGCCAGAGCTGAGGATGCAGAGAACTGCAGCCGGAGAATTTTTTTTTTATATTTTGGGTCTCCCTGAAAGGAAGGAGGACTCAGACCTGGAATTGTTTGCTGAACAGCTGATATGCCTCAGTCATTCACTCTATCCCTGTTCTCCCATTTTGTTATTGAGAGGGCATATGGAATTCCCACCAAGCCAATCTCGGAGGAGGCCTCTGACTGAGTGGACAAGAGAGGCCCAGCCAATAGGGATGAGCGAACCTGAACTGTATAGTTCGGGTTTGTACCGAATTTTGGGGTGTTCGTGACACGGACCCGAACCCGAACGCTTTCTTGGCGCTTTTTGAAAGGCTAATCAACAAGCGTCATACTACTTGCCCCAAGAGGCCATCACAGCCATGCCTACTATTGGCATGGCTGTGATTGGCCAGTGCAGCATGTGACCCAGCCTCTATTTAAGCTGGAGTCACGTAGCGCCGCACGTCACTCTGCTCTGATCAGTGTAGGGAAAGGATGCAGCTGCTGCTGTTAGGGCGAGATTAGGCAGTGATTTAGTCTTCAAAAACAATTACTGAAGTGATCGATGTTCAGCTGTGAATCATTCAACCTCTGCTATTTAATTGCTCACTGTTTTAAGGCTGCCCAGAGCGTTCTTCTGTCACTTTTTTTCTGGGGTGATCGGCGGCCATTTTGTGTCTTGTGGTGTGCCAGCACAAGCTGCCACCAAGTACATTTAACCATCAATAGTGTGTTGTTGTTTTTTGCTATATCCTACATCAGGGGCTTGGCTGTACTTGCTATTTTATTGAGGGGTGAAATACAATTGCCAAAATAGCAGTACCCTAAATCTGGTGTTTCAGCTGTGGCTAGCCAATTGTAATACTGTCTGCTGTCTGGCAAAGGATATATATTTTTTCTGGGTTGAAATACAATTCCCAAATTAGCAATTCCCTAAATCATTGTTTTCTGCTGTATCAGGCCAAGTTTAAATCTATCCATAAAAGGGTATATTACATTGAAGGTGCTTATAGGTATTAGTGTAATATGGTACCTAAATAGATAGTGTTAGGTGCCTGTAAAAAAAGGCCTATATTTGAATTCAATACATTGGGCCAAATAATTATTTTCTTATTGTGGTGAACGGTAACAATGAGGAAAACATCTAGTAAGGGACGCGGACATGGTCGTGGTGGTGTTAGTGGACCCTCTGGTGCTGGGAGAGGACGTAGCCGTTCTGCCACAGCCACACGTCCTAGTGTACCAACTACCTCAGGTCCCAGTAGACGCCAGAATTTACAGCGATATTTGGTGAGGCCCAATGCCGTTCTAACGATGGTAAGGCCTGAAAGCGCACAGATGGCGCCTGAAAACCAAGCCCATCAGTCTGTAACATCACCCCCATGCATATCAGGGAAACTGTCTGAGCCTCAACTTATGCAGCAGTCTCTTATGCTGTTTGAAGACTCTGCTGGCAGGGTTTCCCAAGGGCATCCACCTAGCCCTTCCCCAGCGGTGGAAGACATAGAATGTACTGACGCACAACCACTTATGTTTCCTGATGATGAGGACATGGGAATACCACCTCAGCACGTCTCTGATGATGAAACACAGGTGCCAACTGCTGCGTCTTTCTGCAGTGTGCAGACTGAACAGGAGGTCTGGGAGGAAGACTGGGTGGAAGACGATGCAGGGGACGATGAGGTCCTAGACCCCACATGGAATGAAGGTCGTGCCACTGACTTTCAGAGTTTGGAGGAAGAGGCAGTGGTGAGACCGAGCCAACAGCGTAGCAAAAGAGGGAGCAGTGGGCAAAAGCAGAACACCCGCCGCCAAGAGAGTCCGCTTACTACTGCCCACCGCAATCTGGGACCAAGCACCCCAAAGGCAGCTTCAAGGAGTTCCCTGGCGTGGCAGTTCTTCAAACAATGTGCTGACGACAAGACCCGGGTGGTTTGCACGCTGTGCCATCAGAGCCTGAGGCGAGGCATTACGTTCTGAACCTTAGCACAACCTGCATGACCAGGCACCTGCATGCAAAGCATGAACTGCAGTGGAGTAAACACCTTAAAAACCAGGCACTCACTCAGGCTCCCCCTGCTACCTCTTCTGCTGCTGCCTCGGCCTCTTCCTCCGCCTCGGGAGGAACGTTGGCATCTGCCGCCCAGCAAACAGAGGATGTACCACCAACACCACCACCTTCGTCACCAAGCATCTCCACCATGTCACACGGCAGCGTTCAGCTCTCCATCTCACAAACATTTGAGAGAAAGCATAAATTCCCACCTAGCCACCCTCGATCCCTGGCTCTGAATGCCAGCATTTCTAAACTACTGGCCTATGAAATGCTGTCATTCAGGCTGGTGGAGACGGACAGCTTCAAACAGCTCATGTTGCTTGCTGTCCAACAGTATGTCGTTCCCAGCCACCACTACTTCTCCAAGAGAGCCATGCCTTCCCTGCACAACCAAGTATCCGATAAAATCAAGTGTGCACTGCGCAACGCCATCTGTGGCAAGGTCCACCTAACCACAAATACGTGGACCAGTAAGCACGGCCAGGGACGCTATATCTCCCTAACTGCACACTGGGTAAATGTAGTGGCGGCTGGGCCCCAGGCGGAGAGCTGTTTGGCGCACGTCCTTCCGCCGCCAAGGATCGCAGGGCAACATTCTTTGCCTCCTGTAGCCTCCTCCTCCTACTCGGCTTCCTCCTCCTCTTCTTCCACCTGCTCATCCATGTCAGCCACACACCTTCACCACCAACTTCAGCACAGCCCGTGGTAAACGTCAGCAGGCCATTCTAAAACGTATATGTTCGGGGGACAGGCCCCACACCACACAGGAGTTGAGGCGGGGTATTGAACAACAGATCAACGAGTGGTTGCTGCCGGTGAGCCTCAAGCCCGGCCTGGTGGTGTGCGATAATGGGCGAAATCTCGTTGCAGCTCTGGGACTAGCCGGTTTGACGCACATCCCTTGCCTGGCGCATGTGCTGAATTTGGTGGTGCAGAAGTTAATTCACAACTACCCCGACATGTCAGAGCTGCTGCATAAAGTGCGGGCCATCTGTGCGCGCTTCCGGCGTTTACATCCTGCCGCTGCTCGCCTGTCTGCGCTACAGCGTAACTTCGGCCTTCCCGCTCACCGCCTCATATGCGACGTGCCCACCAGGTGGAACTCCACCTTGCACATGCTGGACAGAATGTGCGAGCAGCAGCAGGCCATAGTGGAGTTTCAGCTGTAGCATGCATTGGTCAGTCGCACTGCGGAACAGCACCACTTCACCACCAATGATTGGGCCTCCATGCAAGACCTGTGTGCCCTGTTGCGCTGTTTCGAGTACTCCACCAACATGGCCAGTGGCGATGACGCCATTATCAGCGTTACAATACCACTTCTATGTCTCCTTGAGAAAACACTTAGGGCGATGATGGAAGAGGAGGTGGCCCAGGAGGAGGAGGAGGAGGAAGAGGGGTCATTTTTAGCACTTTCAGGCCAGTCTCTTAGAAGTGACTCATAGGAAGGTTTTTTGCAACAGCAGAGGCCAGGTACAAATGTGGCCAGACAGGGCCCACTACTGGAGGACGAGGATGAGGAGGAGGAGGTGGAGGAGCATGAGGATGAAGCATGTTCATAGCGGGATGGCACCCAAAGCAGCTCGGGCCCATCACTGGTGCGTGGCTGGGGGGAAACAGAGGACGATGACGATACGCCTCCCACAGAGGACAGCTTGTCCTTACCTCTGGGCAGCCTGGCACACATGAGAGACTACATGCTGCAGTGCCTGTGCAACGACAGCAGAGTTGCCCACATTTTAATGTGTGAGGACTACTGGGTTGCCACCCTGCTGGATCCCCGGTACAAAGACAATGTGCCCACCTTACTTCCTGCACTGGAGCGTGAAAGGAAGATGCGCGAGTACAAGCGCACGTTGGTAGACGCGCTACTGAGAGCATTCCCAAATGTCACAGGGGAACAAATGGAAGCCCAAGGTGAAGGCAGAGGAGGAGCAAGAGGTCGCCAACGCAGCTGTGTCACGGCCAGCTCCTCTGAGGGCAGAGTTAGCATGGCAGAGATGTGGAAAAGTTTTGTCACCACGCCACAGCTAACTGCACCACCACCTGATACGGAACGTGTTAGCAGGAGGCAACATTTCACTAACATGGTGGAACAGTACGTGTGCACACCCCTCCACGTACTGACTGATGGTTTGGCCCCATTCAACTTCTGGGTCTCCAAATTGTCTACGTGGCCAGAGCTAGCCTTTTATGCCCTGGAGGTGCTAGCCTGCCCGGCGGCCAGCGTTTTATCTGAACGTGTATTCAGCACGGCAGGGGGCATCATTACAGACAAACGCAGCTGCCTATCCACAGCCAATGTGGACAAGCTGACGTTCATAAAAATGAACCAGGCATGGATCCCACAGGACCTGTCCATCCCTTGTGCAGATTAGACATTTATAACCTCCCCTTAACAATATATTCTTGTACTCTAGGGCACTTCATTCAATCCTCTTTTTTAAATTTTACCATTATATTGCGGGGCAACTCAAAGTTGAATGAACCTCTCCTCTGTCTTGGTGCCGGGGCCTAAATATCTGACAATGGCCTGTTCCAGTGGTGGGTGACGTGAAGCCTGATTCTCTGCTATGATATGAAGCCTGAATCTCTGCTATGGGACCTCTCTCCTCTGTCTGGGTGCCGGGGCCTAAATATCTGACAGTGGCCTGTTCCAGTGGTGGGTGACGTGAAGCCTGATTCTCTGCAATGGGACCTCTCTCCTCTGTCTGGGTGCCGGGGCCTAAATATCTGACAGTGGCCTGTTCCAGTGGTGGGTGACGTGAAGCCTGATTCTCTGCTATGACATGAAGCCTGATTCTCTGCTATGACATGAAGACTGATTCTCTGCTATGACACGAAGCCTGATTCTCTGCTATGACATGAAGCCTTATTCTCTGCTATGGGACCTCTCTCCTCTATCTGGGTGCCGGGGCCTAAATATCTGACAATGGCCTGTTCCAGTGGTGGGTGACATGAAGCCTGATTCTGTGCTATGACATGAAGCCTGATTCTCTGCTATAACATGAAGCCCGATTCTCTGCTATGGGACCTCTCTCCTCTGTCTGGGTGCCGGGGCCTAAATATCTGACAGTGGCCTGTTTTTTTAGTGGTGGGTGACGTGAAGCCTGATTCTCTGCTATGACATGAAGCCTGATTCTCTGCAATGGGACCTCTCTCCTCTGTCTGGGTGCTGGGGCCTAAATATCTGACAGTGGCCTGTTCCAGTGGTGGGTGACATGAAGCCTGATTCTCTGCAATGGGACCTCTCTCCTCTGTCTGGGTGCTGGGCCTAAAAATATCTGGCAGTGGCCTGTTCCAGTGGTGGGTGACATGAAGCATGATTCTCTGCAATGGGACCTCTCTCCTCTGTCTGGGTGCCGGGGCCTAAATATCTGACAGTGGCCTGTTCCAGTGTTGGGTGACGTGAAGCCTGATTCTCTGCTATGACATGAAGCCTGATTCTCTGCAATTGGACCTCTCTCCTCTGTCTGGGTGCTGGGGCCTAAATATCTGACAATGGCCTGTTCCAGTGGTGGATGACGTGAAGCCTGATTCTCTGCTATGACATGAAGCCTGATTCTCTGCTATGACATGAAGACTGATTCTCTGCTATGACATGAAGCCTGATTCTCTGCTATGACATGAAGCCTTATTCTCTGCTATGGGACCTCTCTCCTCTATCTGGGTGCTGGGGCCTAAATATCTGACAATGGCCTGTTCCAGTGGTGGGTGACATGAAGCCTGATTCTGTGCTATGACATGAAGCCTGATTCTCTGCTATAACATGAAGCCCGATTCTCTGCTATGGGACCTCTCTCCTCTGTCTGGGTGCCGGGGCCTAAATATCTGACAGTGGCCTGTTTTTTTAGTGGTGGGTGACATGAAGCCTGATTCTCTGCTATGACATGAAGCCTGATTCTCTGCAATGGGACCTCTCTCCTCTGTCTGGGTGCTGAGGCCTAAATATCTGACAGTGGCCTATTCCAGTGGTGGGTGACATGAAGCCTGATTCTCTGCAATGGGACCTCTCTCCTCTGTCTGGGTGCTGGGCCTAAAAATATCTGGCAGTGGCCTGTTCCAGTGGTGGGTGACATGAAGCCTGATTCTCTGCAATGGGACCTCTCTCCTCTGTCTGGGTGCCGGGGCCTAAATATCTGACAGTGGCCTGTTCCAGTGTTGGGTGACGTGAAGCCTGATTCTCTGCTATGACATGAAGCCTGATTCTCTGCAATTGGACCTCTCTCCTCTGTCTGGGTGCCGGGGCCTAAATATCTGACAATGGCCTGTTCCAGTGGTGGGTGACGTGAAGCCTGATTCTCTGCTATGACATGAAGCCTGATTCTCTGCTATAACATGAAGCCTGATTCTCTGCTATGGGACCTCTCTCCTCTGTCTGGGTGCCGGGGCCTAAATATCTGACAATGGCCTGTTCCAGTGGTGGGTGACGTGAAGCCTGATTCTCTGCTATGACATGAAGCCTGATTCTCTGCAATGGGACCTCTCCCCTCTGTGTGGGTGCTGGGGCCTAAATATCTGACAGTGGCCTGTTCCAGTGGTGGGTGACATGAAGCCTGATTCTCTGCAATTGGACCTCTCTCCTCTGTCTGGGTGCCGGGGCCTAAATATCTGACAATGGCATGTTCCAGTGGTGGGTGACGTGTAGCCTGATTCTTTGCTATGACATGAAGCCTGATTCTCTGCTATGGGACCTCTCTCCTAAATGATGTCCGAAAAACCATCCACTCTTTTTATTGTAAAATAAAAATGTAAATAGAATATTCAAATATACGGCTCATTCACACGTCAATGTTTTGGTCAGTGATTTCCATCAGTGATTCTGAGCCAAAAGCGGGTGCGGCGCTAAACACAGAACAGATGCAGATCTTACACTTATGCCTTATGTCTGTGGAGGCTCCAATCCTGGTTTTGATTCACAATCACTGATGGAAATCACTGACCAAAACACCGATGTGTGAATGAGGCTATAGGCTGTAAATATGTGGAAATGAAAAGAAAAACATTGATGGTAGTGTCCTCAACAGACAGTACTGTGTTTGGATATCAGAAGACAGTACAAACATGGTACAGAAGAGTATGACGCATCAGTGTCAATTTCAGAGACAAAACCTACAATTCATGAGCTATTACAAGAGATGCCTACAGCACAGAGTGGAATCACATATACGTAAGCATTTAGCGGAGGCTATTAAACACCAACACCCACTGCATGCAATGAGGAGTTGTCTTTCCCACAGGGACTTCCATAGGTATGGACCTCTTGTGCCTAATAAAAATAGGGTTGTTTTGAACATTACATAATACAACAGTACCCAGGGAGGTACGCCAAGTGAATGTCAAGAACTGGCCAAACAAGGCTATCATGTTTAAAGGTGCTGTCTTTGTGTCATGTTGTCTGCTTCGTCTCCGTAATGATTTGCTATGTTTCCCTGAGATCAATGGATATATTGTATCCTGTCAAAATAATGTGTGTAATGTCATGAAACCTAATCTTGCTTCATTTTGCAGCTCTTACACAAAGGGATTTAATTATACTAAAGCAGCAGCTAAGGCTACTTTCACACTAGCGTTCGGGGCTCCGCTTGTGAGTTCCATTTGAAGGCTCTCACAAGCGGCCCCGAACGGATCCGTACAGCCCTAATGCATTCTGAGTGGATGCAGATCCACTCAGAATGCATCAGTCTGGAACCGTTTGTCCTCCGTTCCGCTCAGCAGGCGGCCACCCGAACGCTGCTTGCGCCTGGCCGTGTGGAGGCAAACAGATCCGTCCAGACTTACAATGTAAGTCAATGGGGACGGATCTGTTTGAAGTTGACACAATATGGCTCAATTTTCAAACTGATCCGTCCCTATTGACTTTCAATGTAAAGTCTGGACGGATCCGTCTGAGCAACTTTCACACTTAGAATTTTTTCTAAACTATAATGCAGACGGATCCGTTCTGAACGGATCCCATCGTCTGCATTATAGGAGCAGATCCGTCTGTGCAGACACCAGACGGATCCGCTCTGGAAGCAAGTGTGAAAGTAGCCTAAATGAGAAAATAAAAAATCTTTGTGTCCTGCGCATCAATACATCTATCATCTTACCATACCGAAAGATATATACATGGCTGCACATGGGGCATATAGAGGAATTTTCTGTTGGATTCCCTATGGTATATTACAGAAGAATTTTTTTTTCTGGAGGAGAATATCTTTGTAAGTTTGGGTTCACTTACAGTGGGGAAAATAAGTATTTGACAATTTCGCAAGTTTTCCCACCTACAAAGAATGGAGAGGTCTGTAATTTTTATCGTAGTTACACTTCAACTGTGAGAGACAGAATCTAAAAATGATTCCAGAAAATCCCATTGTATGATTGTTAAATAATTAATTAGCATTTTATTGCATGAAATGAATAATTGATCATCTACCAACCAGCAAGAATTCTTGCTCTCCTAGACCTGTTAGTTTATCTTTAAGAAGCCCTCCTACTCTGTACTTATATTAACCTGTATTAATTGCATCTGCTTGAAGTCATTACCTATATAAAAGACACCTGTCCACACACTCAATGAATCCCATTCCAATCTTTCCACTATGGCCAAGACCAAAGAGCTGTCTAAGGACACCATGGACAAAACTGTAGAGCTGCACAAGGCTAGGATGGGCTACAGGACAATAGGCAAGCAGCTTGGTGAGAAGGCAACAACTGTTGGTGCAATTATTAGAAAATGGAATTAACACAAGATGACTGTCAATCTTCCTCAGTCTGTGCTCCATGCAAGATCTCGCCTCATGGGGTAAGGATGATTCTCAGAAAGGTCAGGAATCAGAACTACACAAGAGGATCTGGTTAGTGACCTTAATAGAGCTGGGACCACAGTCTCAAAGATTATTGTCAGTAACACACTACGCCGTCATGGATTAAACTCCTGCAGGACACGCAAGATTCCCCTGCTCATGCCAGCACATGTCCAGGCCCGTTTGAAGTTCGTCATGTGGTCAGATGAGACCAAAATAGAACTTTTTGGTATTCACTCCACTCGTTGTGTTTGGAGGAAGAAGAAGAATGAGTACAACCCCAAGAACACTGACCCAACCGTGAAGCATGGGGGTGGAAACATTATACTTTGGGGGTGCTTTTCTGAAAAGGGGACAGGACGACTGCATCGTATTGAAGGGAGGATGGATGGGACCATGTATTGTGAGATTTTAGCCAACAACCTCCTTCCCTCAGTAAGAGCATTGAAGATGGGTCCTGGCTGGGTCTTCCAGCATGACAATGACCTGAAACACACAGCCAGGTCAACTAATGAGTGGTTCTGTAAGAAACATTTCAAGGTCCTGGAGTGGCCTAGCCAGTCTCCAGGCCTGAACCCAATCGAAAACCTTTGGAGGGAACGGAAACTCAATGTAGCCCAGCGACAGCCCCGGAACCTGAAAGATCTGGAGAAGATTTGCATGGAGGAGTGGGCCAAAATCACTGCTGCAGTATGTGCAAACTTGGTCAAGAACTACAGGAAACATCTGACCTCTGTAATTTCAAACAACGTTTTCTGTACCAAATATTAAGTTCTGTCTTTTATTGTATCAAATACTTATTTTATGCAATAAAATGCAAATAAATTATTTAAAAATCATACAATGTGATTTTTCAGCTTTTTTTAGATTCTGTCTCTCACAGTTCAAGTGTACCTACGATAAAAATTACAGACCTATCCATTCTTTGCAGGTGGGAAAACTTGCAAAACTGCCAGTGTATCAAATACTTATTTTCCCCACTGTACTGTATATCTGGCCATCTGCTGTAACTTTCCTCTGTTATGGTACAGAAACAATGACTGGGAATCAGAGGCCAGAACTGATCCCACTGGTTTTCTAAGAGACTGTTTCTGGCATCTGGTGCATCGGTTGTAACATTGGATGTCTCCCTGCACTGGACAGGAAAACGTTACATTCAGCGTTTTTCTTTCAGCCTGTATCCAGCTATGGATCCCAGACCAGGGCACAAAGGGGGAGATATACTAAGGGGACTTTCACACTTGCGGCAGAGGATTCTGGCAGGCAGTTTTGTCGCTGGAACTGCCTGCCAGATCCGGCAATCCGGACGCAAACTGATGGCATTTGTCAGACGGATCCGGATCCGTCTAACAAATGCATTGAAATACTGGATCCGTCTCTCCGGTGTCATCCGGAAAAATGGATCCAGTATTATTATTTTTTGCATTTTTAAAGGTTTGCGCATACACAGACCGGAAAGCCAGATCTGTTTTGCCGGAATGAAATGCACTAATACACTTTAATGTAAATTAATGCCATATCCGGCATTTCGGCAAGTGTTCAGTATTTTGGGCCGGAGAGAAAACTGCAGCATACTGCAGTATTTTCTCCATCCAAAAAACGGGACTGAACTGATTCTGATGCATCCTGCACGGATTGCTCTCCATTCAGAATGCATTAGGATAAAACTGATCAGTTTTTTTCCGGTATTGAGCTCCTGTGACGGAACTCAAAACCAGAAAACAAAAACGCTAATGTGAAAGTACCCTTAGACTGGTGCTTCCAATGCCTAAGCACCCTAGGGGAAGGTGGCCTTGTAATAAATTTGGTGCAACTTCTGTCTTTCGGTGTGCCAGAAACTGAAATCTACACCAATTAGTAGCTGGTATAGATTTTGTCTACAATTTATGTCAGTTTCTGGTGTAGATTATAGCAAATCTGGCTGTCCCTGTCTGCTAAGCCCTGCCTCCTTTTCTTAACACTTTTAAAAGGTTCAAAAAGTGGCAAATTATGGAGAAAATATGGCATGTGCCATAATCTGCAACTTTTATACGCCCCAAAATGCCCAAAAATGTAATTACCGTAGTTGCATTTGGCTAAGGAATAAAACAAGTGGTCATGTATATGGATGAGCAAACACCTGGAAGTTCAGGTTTGCCGGGTTCGGCCAAACCTCGGCTCAAAGTTCGGGTTCGGGAGCTGAACTTGACCTGAACTTGACCCTGAACCCCATTGAAGTCAATGGGGACCCGAACTTTGGGGCACTAAAATGCCTGTAAAATAGTCATAGTAAGGGCTAGAGGGCTGCAAAAGAAAGCAAAATGGGGGTAAGAGCAGGACAATTGCCCTGAAAACAAATGTGGATGGGCAAATGACATAAAATAATATAGAATAGAAAAACATTTTTTTAATAATAATCTTGAACTAGGAGGCGGAGGTCAAAGTGGAGTAGGGGGTTGAGGAGGCGGTGGATGTGGCAGTGTAGGTAGAAGCGGTGTTGAAGAAGGAGGAGGTAGCCAATACTGTTTTTGTAGTTTTTTTATTTTCCTTTTTTTTTTAAATAAATTTGGGACGACCCCAAAACATTGGGAAATAGAAAAGAGGATGCACAGAGAAACTGTGCTAGAGCATAACAATGGCTGGGTGCCGTCGGTATACTTGTCTATTCCGCACAAGGTACAGACAAGTCCTGTGGGATCTATGCCTGGTTCATTTTAATGAACGTGAGCTTGTCCACATTTGCTGTGGACAGGCGGCTGCGCTTGTCTGTGATCACTCCCCCTGCCGCGCTAAACACACGTTCGGACAATACACTGGCCGCAGGGCAGGCCAGCACCTCCAAGGTGTAAAGGGCAAGCTCAGGCCATGTGCCCAATTTGGAGACCCAGAAGTTGAAGGGGGCAGAACCATCAGTCAGTATGTGTAGACGTGTGCACACATACTGCTCCACTATTTTGCTGAAATGCTGCCTCGTGCTAAGACGTTCCATATCAGCTGGTGGTGCTGATTGTTGTGGCGTGCTGACAAAGCTTTTCCACATTTCGGCCATGCTAACCCTGCCATCTGAGGTGCTGGTGGTGCCCCAGCTGCACTGGCTACTTCTTCCTCCTCCTCTACCTCCGCCTTGTGTTTCCACTGAGCCCCAGCTGTCAGGTGGGAATGCCATCAGCAGCGTGTCTACCAGCGTGCGCTTGTACTCGCGCATCTTCCGATCACGCTCCAGTGACGGAATTAAGGATGGCACGTTGTCCTTGTAGTGGGGATCCAGCAGGGCAGCCACCCAGTAATCAGCACTGGTTAGAATGTGAGCAACTTGGCGGTCGTTGTGCAGGCATTGCAGCATGTAGTCGCTCATGTGTGTCGGGATGCCCAGAGGCAATGACAAGCTGTCCTCTGTGGGACGTGTATCGTCTGTGTCCTCTGTATCCCCCAGCCACGCTGCAGTGATGGCCATGACCTGCTTTGGGTGCCACCCTGCTGTGAACACGGTTCCTTCTCCTCATCCTCCAGAATTGTGCCCTGGCTGGACAGTTGTGTACCTGGCCTCTGTTGCTGCAGGAACCCACCCTCCGAGCCACTTGTGAATGACTGGCCTGATAACTGTGGAAATGATCCCTCTTACTCCTGTGCCACATCCTCTTCCATCATCACTCGAAGTGTTTTTTCAATAGAGATATAAAAGTGGGATAGTAATGCTGAGGACGGTGTCATCGGCACTGGCCATGTCGGTGGAGTACTCGAAACAGCACAACACAGCACACACATCCCACATGGAGGCCAACTCGTTGGTGGTGAAGTGGTGCTGTTACACAGAGTGACTCACCAGTGCGTGCTGCAGCTGAAACTCCACTATCACCTGCTGCTGCTCGCACGGTCTCTCTAGCATGTGCAAGGTGGAGTTCCATCTTGTGGGTACGTCGCATATGAGGCGGTGAGCGGAAAGGCTAAAGTTACGCTGCAGCGCACACAGGCAAGCAGCAGGGTGAGAACGCCGAAAGCACGCACAGTTGGCCCACACTTTCTGCAGCATCTCTGACATATCAGGGTAATTTTTCAGGAACCTCTGCACCACCAAATTCAGCACATGCTCCAGGCAAGGGGTGTGCGTCAAACTGGCTAGGCCCAGAGCTGCTACGAGATTTCGTCCCTGCCCGTGCTTACTCGTCCATGTACCGGTGGTTATGTGGATCTTGCAACAGATGGCATTGTGCAGTGCTAATTTTGCCCGCCACTTGGTTGTGCAGGGTAAGGATAGCTCGCCTGGAAACGTAGTGGCGGCTAGGAACCACGTACTGTGAGACAGCCACCGCCATAAGGTTTTTAAAAGTCTCCGTCTCCACCAGACGGAATGAGAGCTTTTCAAAGGCCAGGAATTGGCTTCCATGAGACAGTGTGGAGATGCTTGGTGACGGTGACAAAGGTGGTGGCGTTGCTGCCACATCCTCTGTTTGCGGGGTGGCAGGTGCCACTGTCTCTCCAGAGGGGGAGGAAGAGGCCGAGACTGCAGCAGAAGATGGAGCAGGAGGAGCCTGAGATCTTTTGTGGTTTTTGAGGTGTTTACTCCACTGTAGCTCATGCTTTGCATTAAGATGCCTGGTCATGCAGGTGGTGCTCAGGTTGAGAACATTTATGCCTCGCTTCAGCTCTGATTGCTCGTCAGCACATTGTATGAAGAACTGCCACGCCAGGGTACTCCTTGGAGCTGGCTTTGGTGTGCTCAGTCTCTGGGTGCAGTGGGCAGTAGCAGGCGTACTGGTTAGGGGACGGCCACTCTGCTTTTGCACCCTGCTCCCTCTTGTGCTGTGCGGCTGCCGCTGTGTGACCACCACCTCTTCCAGTGGCGTAGGGATCGCCATAGCAACCATAGCAGTGGCTATGGGGCCCTACGCCACTGGGGGCCCGTCCGGACCGCATTAATATATATATATATTTTTTTATTAACACACACAGGCACTGGCAGCCAGGCCCGCCCGCCCGCCCAGTGTAGTGGGCGGGGCGTGGGCGGGCGGTCCGCGGCTCGGGCCTGGCTGGGGATTGGGAAACAAAGGAGTAGTCAGGTCATGTGCTCCGCCTCCTTGTCTCAGACTCCCAGCGGCCGGCGTCGTAACGTCACTCACTCCGACATCACGCGCCTGCTTCTAAAGTGGGAGGAGCATGCGCGTGCGGCGTGACGGAGTGAGTGACGTCACGCTGCCGCCGGCTGCCTATTTTGAATGTGAAGAGTGGGAGCCTGCCTGCCCGCCCGTGCCCAGTGTGCCTAACTGCCCATGCCCAGTAGGCCAGAAGTGAATGGATTCTGACGATCTTCTTTTCTGCACTGCCAGCAGTCTGCCACAGTAAAAAGTAAAAGTCTGGAGTGGAGAGGAGTCCTGACTGTCCCCGACTCCCCAGTAAGTTAGTGAAGTGTCAAGTGATAGATAAGGATTATTAGATATAGTATACATACTAGTACATACTTTGCACAAGTTTATTATTTACAACTTAAAGGGAACCTGTCACCAAAGAAATCGCTTATTAAGCTGTTAATACTATTAACAGCTTAATAAGCGATTTTTTTGGTGACAGGTTCCCTTTAAGTTGTAAATAATAAACTTGTGCAAAGTATGTACTAGTATGTAGTACCTTATAGTGCTGCATAGTAGTTTCCTAATGCACTTTTTCTTCGTTTAGCCGCATTTAGCCTCCTTGAGAAATCAATGTTTTATTCAGCCGCTGCCTCGTGCTTCAAGTCAGGTTTGAAGTCAAGGGGGCAGCGGCCTAGGCGTCTCCAATGCTGCTCTCCCAGCCTCCCGCCGCCTTTATTGACAAGCCGGATCTCAGTGCTGGGACCGTTCTCCCAGCCCGCATGCGCAGTAAAGGGCTGCTGTAGCCTGTAGCGCGATCCCGGCTCCAGCTCGTACACTCAGCCGGCTTCAGTTTCGCTACTGCGCATGTGCCCGGCATCTTCTGTAACTGCGCTAGTATGTAAGGCTGGCGGGCGCATGCGTAGTAGCGAAACTGAAGCCGGCTGAGTGTACGAGCCGGAGCCGGGATCGCGGTACAGGCTACAGCAGTCCTTTACTGCGCATGCGGGCTGGGAGCGCGGTCCCGGGACTGAGATCCAGTGTGTCAATAAAGGCGGCGGGAGGCGGGGAGAGCAGGATTGGAGACACCTAGGCCGCTGCCCCCTTGACTTCAAACCTGACTTGAAGCACGGGGCAACGACTGAATAAAACATTGATTTCTCAAGGAGGCTAAATGTGGCTAAACGAAGAAAAAGTGCATTAGGAAACTACTATGCAGCACTATAAGGTACTATTTACAGCTTAATAAGCGATTTTTTTGGTGACAGATTCCCTTTAAGCTCACTTACATAAGGAACGCGGCGTCCATCTTACAATAGTTGCCGGGGTCAGTCACTATCAGGGACACTGTTATGGGGGGGGGGGGGGGGCATAATTTTTTTTTGCTATGGGGCCCATGCATTTCTAGCTACGCCCCTGCCCTCTTCCTTTGAACTTCACACGTCACTCGCATGACCTTGATTCCATGTGGGGTCAAGGACCTCATCATCCTCCCAGGGTCGGTGCTACCATAAGGCAGACCAAGCGACTGCCTTAGGGCGCACCCTGGGGGAGGGCGGAAAAATGTGACATGGAGGGGGAGAAATGTGACATGGGGGTCTGAAAGCTGACATGGGGGGAAAGATGGCTTACATGGGAGCATGATGGCTTACATGGGGGCATGATGGCTTACATGGCGGCATGATGGCTTACATGGCGGCATGATGGCTGACATGGGGGGCTGATGGATGGGGGTTGATGTCTGACATGGGGGTCTAATCTGAGGTCTGATTACAATTGGGGGTCTGATTGGGGCCGTTAGCTAAGGTCTGATTAACATTGGGGGTCTGATTGCTGGTCTGACCTGAGGTGTAATGGAAAATATTTTTATCTTATTATCCTCCTCTAAAACCTAGGTGTGTCTTAGAAGGCGAAAAATACGGTCCTCAAACCAGCGATTGTCTGAAACAGAGAGAAGATTCCAGGACCACACAGAGGCCAGCTGCTGCAGACGGAACCAGGGCCATATGAGATGTGAGGGGGGGGGGGGGGCGCCAAAATGTAGCTTCGCTTGTGTTGGCAAAAATCCTTGCACCGGCCCTGCATCTTCCACATCATCTTCCACCCACTCTTCACCCCTGCACTCGTTGCCGGTCTGCACACTGCAGAAAGCAGCAGCAGTTGGCTTTTGGTTTTTCGTCATCATCAGAGATGTGCTGTGGTGGTCCTCCCATGTCCACATCCTGAAACATAAGTGGTTGGGCATCAGTGCACTCAATGTCTTCCACTTCTGGAGCAGGGCTATGTGGACAAGTTTTATTAAATGCCCGAACACTGAACTCGAACCCAAACTATTCCGGCAAAGTTTGGGTTCAGTACAGACCCGAACTTTACAGTTCGGGTTCACTACACTAGTCATGTACAACTAATATATGTGAACCCAGGACATAACTGCAATGTTCAGTTGTTTTTTGTCAGCAATGGAAAAATCACAACTGATATAACAGATAAGCAAACATATGCACAGAGTGATTTTTCTTATTATTACAGCAAAAAAATGTGAAAGGATTTTTACAATGATGGTAAGATCACAAATGCAATGATGGTAATAATGAACAATAATAAAACAATACATTTAAAACAACCCTAACATTTGTGCTTCTGCCCTATGGCTTATCATTTATAGTAGCAGACGTTTCATCTTCTGTTTTCAAGATCTCTTTTCATAGCCAGACTGCTCTTTTATCTCAGATTACTAGTTTGTTTTCTAGAACCCCATCTGTCACTTGAGTCACATTTTGGAAAGGCCACTATGGTCTTATGACACTACAGATATCTTCATAGCAGTGTAATCCATCACTTTATGCATACAGACTGTTCAAATGAATAATATATATTATGGTAACCCTTTCTCCATGTGAAAGCATTTCAATATTGCAATCTAGTCTCAATTCTTTCCCTTTTCATTTATGAGATTGGTTCTGTAATGGTGATGGTATGTATAGTTTGAATTATAGAACATGACATAGGACCATGACTTTACATGGGGGGTGGAGCCTGGACAGCAGTCAGCCTCTGCTCCGCCTCCTTCACAGACTAGGAACAAGGTAAGTATGTGTTGTTTATTTTTTTTACTTTCGGTGAGGGGCACAGTGTGGGCATATTACTGGAGGCACAATGCGGGCATATTACTGGGAGCACAATGTGAGCATATTACTGAGGGGCACAATGTGGGCATATTACTAGGGCCACAATGTGGGCATATTACTGGGGGCACAATGTGAGCATATTACTGGGGGCACAATGTGAGCATATTACTGGGGGCACAATGTGAGCATATTACTGGGGGCACAATGTGGGCATATTACTGGGGGCACAATGTGGGCATATTATTGGGGGCACAGCTGGGCATATTACTGGAGGCACAATGTGAGCATATTACAGGGGGCACAATGTGGGCATATTATTGGGGGCACATAACTGGACATATTACTGGGACACAATGTGGGCATATTACTGTGGGCACAGCTGGGCATATTACTAGGGGCACAGCTGGGCACATTACTGGGGGCACATAACTGGGCATATTACTGGGGGCACAGCTGGGCATAATTCTGTGAAGACACAATGTGTGCATAAATACTGTGCAGTGGCATGAAGGGAGAATAATTACTATGTGGGGACATTAAGGTGACTGGGTGAGATTAGTTGTATAGTTATGTTTTTGGCAGAGTTAGAGGTGTGGCCTAGTGCCGACAAAATTTGCTGTGGCGCGCAAAGTGCCCGCACAATATGTCCCTCTTTGTTCGTTTACAGGCAGAAACTCAGCTCGTGCACACCTGTTCTCCTTTTTATTGAAAATTCGGCCTCAGATGTTTTCAAAAAAGCTACCAAAAGCCCAAAAGACTCATAAATACTAAAGACAGACAGTACTGACTAGTACCCATTTATAGTTGAAAATATTGTATCCTGAGGCCATTGTATCTTGAGTGATCACTGTAGTCTACTATGAGCTGTATACCTGGCAGTATATCTACTACAGCTAATTACTGAGCTTTCTACATATACTGATCTACGACTGAGCAGTGTTTTTTTTAACATTCTAGTTGGTATTTTTGAATTAGGTGGCTTTATGTAATCCAAAGCAAAGGCAAACAATAAAAAATCAAATCTAAAGAACAAGCTACCGTTTTCAGTAGAGCCATGAGAAATGTATGGGTTCACTTTTCCACATATTGGCTAGAAGTGATGTTTACTATGTAGAGTAATTGGCAACATACAAAAAAACATCATGTCTGGTTTAATATGTCAAGCCACAATTAACATTTAAATCCTTACAAGGGCCAGAACTGCATCCCCTTATTTTCAAATGGTAAGATAATTGGAATAACCCATGTAAACAGCAGCCAGGGGTGGCCAGAGTTACATTTATCACAGAATAGATTCTAGTGGTAAAACAGAAGAGGACCGTCAAACACTGGCATCAATAGAGATTGCCAAACTGTGGAGTTGGAGCATCATTTTTGAGGATGATCACTCAATGGTCTTCATAAGATCAGCCAACAAAACATAGAAATATTGAACTGCTAACACCTACAAAAGAATTGTCTTGACCGGGATACATTTTTATCTCCAAGAAGTAAACCATGAAGGTTCCTAGTGAATAACAGCAAGCCAAGATCCTGAAAACCACAAGTATTCGATGCAGAAACAATTTATTACACAGAAATTAAATGTATTTGTTAATTATAGCTTGTACATTTGATTCTTTTCCCATTAGGTTTACTTATGTCCTTTAGATACTTGTCCTGTTCTATGGACTGGAAGGCGGAATAGCTCATGAAAAGCAAAATACAAAAAATATATATTAAAGTCCAATGGCAGCCCAAAAAAACACAAGCTAGCATTGTGACTGTAGCAATAGTTGCAATGTAGTCTGTTCACAAGGTTGATTCCAACTTTTGTTCCCATAGGGAAATATTAAAGTCATTAGAGTTCTTAACAACATTGTGCTGTTATGTGGTCATAATGCACACTTGAATGCAGGGGCGAACTAGGAACTTAAAGTGGCCCTGGAAAAAAACTTTGTCTCCAGGTATCTGTCAGTTTTGCCTTGCCCTCAGTAGGTTCAGGATTCCTGTTATTATGTCTGTACTGTGTACCATGATTGTATGTCTGCTTGGGTTCTGCGAGTCTGCCTGTGCTCTATGTTTTGCTATATGCCTGGACCCCCGGTGCTATGCACCAGTACTTCTGTTTTCTTGAAGGTTAGCTGCCAAGTGTACAGGGGCTGTGCTAGAAGTAGTAGTCTGGTTGCTCCCTTGCAGCGAAGACCAGATCCTTGTGTAAGGATTAAAGGGTGAAGACCAGGCAAGCACCGGAATAACTCCCTTAGGGTTGGGCCCAAAGTTAAACCACTCACTTGGCACAGTGGTTCCATATCTGCCACATAACAGTACCAAGCTAGCATCAGTAAAGTAGGCTCAGGAGGCCTTATAGACATCAGTCCCTTGGAAAATTCCCTATCGGTTCAATGGCCAGTCCTCCCCTGCTTGAATGCAATTTTGTAAATAGATTCATAATTCTATCATGCTCTATTTTTATGATACAGAGCTCTAAATCTCCTGCATAGACACAGATTTAACTATCTGAAGTCACCATAAGAAGAAGAATGGGAGTTAAAAGGGTTGTCTGCAGTGGTCCAACCACTGGGGTCCCCATTGGTCACAAGAACAGGGGCCCAAGTTCTCCATTTGAATGGAGCAGCAAACACACATATGTGTTCACCACTCCATTCTATTCTATGGGACTGCCAAACACTTGGCAATTGCTATCTCTGGCAGCCCCATTGTGCTGAATGGAGCAGCAGTGCATGTTCAAGGAAGGAAGCCCAGGCCCCAGTGTCCAGACCCTCGCTGATCAGACACTTATCCTGTAACCTGTAGATCGGGGATATGTTGTCTTAATGGAACAACAGCTTTAAATGCATACTATTTATACACTGTATTTCAACATAAAGAAAGAAGGGTAACCATTCTAGGCACTAGCCCAATTCAAAAGTTAATGTACACAATTAAAGATGTTGTCCACTTTGGACAATGCCTTTTTGTTAGAAGGGTCCAAGTAGTTGAGTACAAGGAGTGTCATGGCTAGGATCCCAAGCAAATAGCTGTAATCCGAGCAAGAACATGCACAGGGAAGATGAGACATTATACAGTAACTATTAAAATCAATGGAGTGTCAGTGTAATATACCGAACCGATGTGCTTGGTTTTCCAGAACAGTGGATGTTCTTTGCTGCTGTTTATGCCTATGGCTAATAGATGATGATTCTGAATGGGGGATCCCCATTTGGCCAGTCCTATCCACATATTAGACTCAGCCAAATATACGGGACATGAGTAGGATGGAGAAGGTTTAATAAGCTCCAAGAAACGTTGACCTAATCTGTTCCATGCAGGTTGCATCATGGTCTAGTGCAAGTTCAATAATAAAAT
The DNA here is from genome assembly GCF_014858855.1 of Bufo gargarizans. Classification (NCBI taxonomy): domain Eukaryota; kingdom Metazoa; phylum Chordata; class Amphibia; order Anura; family Bufonidae; genus Bufo; species Bufo gargarizans. Next base: position 320,604,550 of record NC_058081.1, read on the forward strand.
ATATCTTTTGATTAAAGGGAGTCTGTCAGCAGTTTTGACTAGACAAAACTGTCAACAGTGCTAGGTTAGAAGCCAGGAAGACCAGTACAAAAACACTAATTTGGAAGTTGTTTTTTTGTTTAATAAGTAGTGTGAATATGCAAGTGTACTAGAGACGGTGCTTCACTGTGCATCGCTGTATTAAGCTGCTTTGCAGACCAGACCCTATGCCCTGAGTCACAGCCCTAGAGGCAATCTGGTTGGATGCTACAGCTGTCAAAGAAGAGGAGAGGGGCTTTTTAGCAGTTCAATGCAAAAAAGTATGGAGCGCTAAATAATGATGCTCTGCCTCCAGGGCAAATGCAGGAGCAGAAAAAAACTTCATATTCATACTACTAAAGCTTCACAAAATGTATGTTTGTAGTGCTCCCCCGGCCTCTGCCTAGCACTGGCAGCAGTTTTGCATGCTCAAAACTACTGACAGATTTCTTCTCTCAAGTGATTATGAGAACATACAGGACAAAACCAATATACTGTCTATGCCTGGGAATGCATGGCACAAGAAACACCAGACGTGCCACGCACCACCCCCTTGAGCCCTAAACTATGCAGGTTCCTCCAGACATTTATATTTTGCAGTTTTTAAATAACATAGTCGGAATTGAAGTGAACTCTTCTTGGTACTTTATAGTAGACACTGAAGCAAGGAAATCAGCTGGTGGTTGTTCTTGAGAATGTGACAGCTGGGCCACTGATTTGGTTTCAGAGTTCTGCTCAGGAACTTTTATGTGGGGTGATACATTTGCTAAAATGTCTGCATTGCTTTCATGCTTTGCAGTCTTGTCTTGAGCATGTGTTTTCTTCATCAACATATAATGGCACTGGCAGACAGAATCTTTTTTGTCTATTTGGGCACAAAAAAAACAATGGTGAGCAGGTGGTACTAATACAAGTGTCACTGCAATTTTATGTTGGCTTAGTCAAAGTATAAGTGTATTCTTCTGTTTTCTGTTCTTTTTTCCACTTTGTAAGAACACATTTTTGTGCAAAAATATGCCAAAAACAAGCAGAACGTTGTCATGATTTATATTTGTAATGCAACTGTGTATGGGAAGCATGATCCTCTTACTAACTTAAATGAAAAATGTACAGTAATTGTAAAAAGTAAGTGTAAACAATGCTTAGTCCTTTTATTAAAGAGGACCAGTCACCACTCCTGACATGCTATTTGAGTAAATGTGTGCATTCATCATGAAAAAACAATTCTGGAGCACCAGTTCTTAAAGGGGTTATCCCATGACTAATGTAAAAAATGAGAATCAGACATCATATAATACATGAGGGTCTCTTTCTTATAAAGCTAGAACTAGCCCTGTACCTCACATGGATCCAGAGATCTCCCCATTCATTGCTCTGCTAGACAGCTCAAGGGGTGTGTCTTTTCTCCTGCAGCTCAGGGTGTGTGTCTCAGCTCTCCCTATCACAGCTCAGGAGGCGTGTCTCAGATCTCCCTATCACAGCTCAGGAGGCAGTTGAAGGATACAATTGAGCATGTGCGGCCTTCTCAGTGAGCAGGACAAAGAAATAAGAAAAAAACAAACAGCAGGTGGTGCTATACGGATATATTTTATTGAATAACTCAGTGGCTATGCTAAATGTTTAATTACATGCAATAACAAAAGAATTCAAATGCAGATGCTAGTTTGAAAACTGTAGAATATTTTTAATGAGAAAACCCCTTTAAGGCCTCTTTCACACAACCGTTTTTTTTTCCGTTTTGCGGGCCGTTTTTTGCGTTCCGTATACGGTCCATATACGGAACCATTTATTTCAATGGTTCCGCAAAAAAAAAAAAACGGAATGTACTCCGTGTGCATTCCGTTTCCGTATTTCCGTTTTTCCGTTCCGTTTAAAGATAGAACATGTCCTATTATTGCCTGCAAATCACGTTCCGTGGCTCCATTCAAGTCAATGGGTCCGCAAAAAACGGAACACATACGGAAATGCATCCGTATGTCTTCCGTATCCGTTCCATTTTTTGCTGAACCATCTATTGAAAATTTTATGCCCAGCCCAATTTTTTCTATGAAATTACTGTATACTGTATATGCCATACGGAAAAACGGAACGGAAAAACGTAATGGAAACGGAAACACAACGGAAACAAAAAACGGAACAACGGATCCGTTTAAAATGGACCGCAAAACACTGAAAAAGCCATACGGTCGTGTGAAAGAGGCCTAAGGCTGTATTACACAGCCTGATATGGCAGACAATTGTCGGGAGGGAAGCGTTCCCTCCCGGCAATCGACTGCCTGCTAGCGGGGCAGACCACTGCTATTACATGCAGCGATGTCCTCCGCAGCATGGGAAGGAGCGATCACTATGCCATCACTCGTCCGCATGCTGTATAGCGGTTTGCCGTCAGCAGATCATTGTTAGACACCACAATCTGCCGCCTGCAAACAATCATTTTTTAACATGTCAAAAGACTTGGATTGCCCGATGAACGAGCTCCTTTATCAAGTAATCTGCAGCACTATTACACATATAACTAGCGTTCATGCGATATTCGGGCAGTGTAATACAGGTTTCTATGGCTTTTTTTAGTTGTGGTCCTGGCTACGGTGAGAGACCGTGGCTGAGGACGGGGGGGGGAAGGGGATGGCGGCTGTCTGCTACAGATGGCTGGGGTGTGCGGGAAGCCATGGCCGGGTGCGAACTAAATGAGGGGCATGCCTGATGGTGAAAGGTGAAGGAAGGGGAAGGGTGGGAGGGGTGAAAGCGCGGCGTCTCTGATGGGAGCGTGAGGCGGCGCTAAATAGGCCTCCTCCGCCCCTCCCACAAACACAGGCTGAGCTTCAGCCTTAGTACTTGTGGTCCTGGCTACGGTGAGAGACCGTGGCTGAGGACGGGGGGGGGGGAGGGGATGGCGGCTGTCTGCTACAGATGGCTGGGGTGTGCGGGAAGCCATGGCCGGGTGCGAACTAAATGAGGGGCAAAAGTCAACGGGTAGGAAGATGTGAGGGTAGAACTCATAGGGCTAAGTTGGTGAAAGCCTTGGCGATCTCGGCTTGTGGATTGGGAATATAGTGCGTGAAGCAAGAGGATTGCCATCTACCCATTTTCTGGATGACGTGTGCTGGGACCCCGTGACTTGATGCTGCGGAAGCTGCGCCTATGCGGAACGAATGCCCTGAGATGGCCTTGGCATCGAACCCCAGCCCGGAAGCTAAAGTTCTGATGTGATGGATGAACTGAGAAGTTGAGAGACCTTTGGAGTTGAAGAGAAAGAGAGGGCTGCCTGGCGCGGAAACTGTTGAGATAGCGAGAAGCTTGCTGAATACGGCCACCGGGCACCAATCATTGAAGGTCGGGAAGTAAATGATTTTGACTGGAGGACCTACCTGGGAAGTTTTGGTGGAAGGGAGAGACAGGGTGCAATGAGTCTGCTGCCAGACCAGCTGGTCTGAAGTGGGGCCTGCATGTCCTGGAGAGCTAGTGAATTCCCCGGGCCGTAAGAATCCGTAGAAACAGAGATACATGGCAGCTTTGATCACAATGCATTTGTATGGCCCGAAAGGATCGTTATCTAGGGAAGTGGAAAAAGCTCTGAACATTGCCCCGGTGACTGGTTTCCTGCGGGACTCTGGCTTGCTGCTGCTCTTTTGGATCCCTCTAAGGGTGGACTTGATGGCCTGGGAAGAAAATAGGGACTGGCTGCATGGGAAATCTAAAGTGAGGTAATGCTGTACCCCTGCCAGGTACAATTTGATGGTGCTGAAAGATAGGTGAAGGTCTGTGTGACAATAGGCCAGGAACGCCATGAGATGAGTTATTTGATCCAGATGTCCTTGTGGGTGCTTGATGGAAAAGCGAGAGAAGGTTTCCCACCCGGTCTTGTAGTTCCTGGCTGTATTGAGGGATAGGGAGTTGTGGATGAGTAACTTGGCAGTTCTGACGTGTTTGCTCAATCCATCATCAGTGTCTCGATGGCGGGTGGAGGAACCCCTGATGGATCGGCGTCTGGCATCACCTGAAAGAAAACCGGGAAGTTGAAACGGGAGAGGGCATCAGCTGCTGTGTTTGCTTAACCCTGTATGAAACGACATGAGAAATGAAAGTTATATTCTAAGGTGAGGCATACTAATCTGCGGACGAAGGGCATGATTTGTGGGGAGGAGGAGCGGCCTTTGGTGAGAATTTCTACCACTGCCTGATTGTCCGTGACGAAGACGACTGGCTTGTTCTTCCAGATTTCCCCCCAGGTCTGGGCAGCTGCCACGATGGGATAAATCTCTAACAGTGGAGAGGATCTGATGGAACTCTGGGTGGAAGATATCTGAAGCGGCCAGGGACCTGCGAACCAGTGGGTCTTGAAAATGGCTGCAAACCCTTTTGAACCTGCTGCGTCGGAAAACACGGTGGGAGAACTATCGTCCCAGGAAGGGACGAAGAGGGAGATGCCATTCCAGCTGGTCAGGAAATGGTGCCACATGTGAAGATCGGCCGTTGCGGCGGCGTCAAGGTGGATCAAAGAGTCCTGATCCGAAGCAGCAGGTAAAAGTTGCAGCAGTCTGGAGGTAAATGCCCGCCCTTGGGGCATAATCTTGGAAGCAAAATTTAACATCCCCAGAATTGACTGGAGTTCGACCTTAGTGAGGGTCCTGGCCGCGACAGACCTCCTGATGGAATCCTGGATTTTCAGGAGTTTTTCGTCCGGTAAGCGGGCTTCCATCTTGCCGGTATCTAAGATGACCCCCAGGAATGTTATAACTGAAGATGGACCTTCGACTTTTGTTGGGGCAATCGGGACGTTTAACTTGGAGAACAAGTCGAGAAGTACCTGGAGCTGATTGGGTGCCTGGTCTGCGGTCTCGATCAACAGGAAATCATCGAGATAATGGATGACCCTGGAGCATCCGCCGTGGTTGACCAAGACCCAGTGAAGAGCTGTGGCTAGTTGATCAAAGAGCCAGGGACTGCTCTTTGAACCAAATGTCAGTCTGTCTGAAAAATAGTACCGTTCCCTCCACTTGATGCCGTAATATTTCCACAAATGGGGTGAGACCGGAAGCAGCTTAAATGCATCGGCGATGTCCGCCTTGGAAAGCCACGCGCCCGACCCCAGCTGGAGGATCAACCGAATGGCGTCGTCCAAGGTGGAGTACCGCATGGAGAAATCTTCTGAAGGGATGAGCGAATTTAAGCTAGGTGTGCTGGAAACATGAGGAGCAGAGAGGTCAAATATCAGCCTTTTTTTATTTGAATTTTTTTTCGTAACTAGGCCAATGGGGTTGGCCCTCCAGATGTCGAAGGGGGGGGACTGTGAATGGACCCAGGAGGAAACCCTTGCTGATCTCGGACTGGATGAGGGAGTCTACTGATTCGGGATCCGCCAAGGCAGAACGAAGATTGGGGCCTTCCCAAGTGGTTTGCGGGTAGGAAACTAGCCCTGTATGGAACCCTTGTGAGAATCCGGAGACCAAAAACTGCACAAAGGCGGGATCGTGGTGATGCAGCAGGAGGGCGGCTAGCAGATCAATGTTGACTCCGGCTAGTCATAGCTGTTTTGATGACCTTTGCGGACAAGACGACTGGGGGTGGGCCCTGAAACAGATCGTGCAAATATGCAGGGCCTTGCATTTTGAAAAATAGCAGTCGGACCAATTGAAATTGTTGCAGATTTGGCTTCTGCCCAAAAACACTATGGGCCTGCCCCATTTGTCTGCGTTCTGCCCTGAACTTGAAGAGGTGGAAGGGAGAACGGAGGGTCTGCCTTGGGCCAGGGCCCCTGAGTTGGGACACCAGTCGGAGGAATGCAGGATGGACTGGCAGTTGGCGCAGGTGGGAGCTTTGAGGCCAGCGAAGTGCCTGCAGAAGAGCTCCATGTCTAGTATGGACCAGTCCGTGATGTGCCGGAACTGGGACAGAGCAGCGGCGGCTTTGGCCGAGAAGGAACGATGGTAGTCGTAGAATGCGTGACCTCCGTACTTGTGTCCCAAATCAGTGACCCTGTAGAGGTAGGTGTCAAGTTCCTCTCTGCGGTGCGGTTGGGCCGAGCACAAGATGTCTCGGAAAAGGCTGAAGGCCAACACAAACTCTGGGATGGAGAGTTTTTTGTGCAGCCGGGCATCCTTGGACTTGAGAACCACCGATATATCTCCACAGGCAATGGTCCTGTTCTCATCGAAGTCGTGGGTGGAAATAAGTATGGAAGCCAAATTAACGTCTTTACCTGCCAAAATATCCTTCCGGACATTGTCGGGAACAAAATGTGATGGGGAAATTGTGAAGGAGCTGGGGGCTTGGCTCGGAGTTGGGGCATGGACGGTAGACGGGCCTGGAACTGGAGAGATGGGAGTGCTTGGGCTTGATGGCCTGGTTTCCACCGCTAGCAACCTGGTCTGCATGTCGGACACTGAGCTGGTGAGAGTGTTGATCGCTGCATGAAGCTGGGTCAGCGCAGTCTGGACCGTGGACAGAGACACCTGTTCTGCAGCCGCTGGGATAGGCCTTGCCGTTAGCAGCCTATACAAGTCTGCTTTGCGGGCTGTGGCAGGATAGCGGATGCCTCTCCTGGTTAATTCGGCCATAAGTTTAGGGATGGTCCATTGCCTGCCTGAAAAGTTGCTTCCGTGGGCTGAGCCGGGTGATTCCGGGATGGAGCGAGTCTCGGCGATATCCGATGCGTGGGACATTATGCTGTGGAAAGGAAAAATGGAGAGTGAGAAGGGTGGTTGAGCCACTTGACACCAGTGAGTGAGTCCGTGAAACCCTCTGAATGACACCGAAGAGTGACCCAATCCGTTACCAGGAAGAGGTTAAGAGGCCCAACCTACCTGATGCGCTGGCCTCAGCCCCCCGAAAGAAGGACCTGTTGATGCTGGCCTGACCCTAAGAACTGAAGTAGTGAAACCAACTTACCTGGACTCGGCTGATGAAATCGTAAATGAAAACGACCTGGATGAAAAAGGTGACCTAGGACTGGTACCTTGGGGAATTCGCCTAGCGAATTTTGACACGAGCAGGCCTCCGGAGGGACCCTAGAAACATGGGGTGACGTTGAAATAAGCAGGAGAAGGTGAAATCCTGACGTGAATCGGGGTGCGAAGGACGGCCCCTGAATGATCCGATGCCTTACAGGCGGCCGAACCCGTGAACTAGCTGCGGGCTGGAAGTGAAGCTCGTGAGGCGCGTTGAAGCGCCTGGGTCGGGACGGGGCGGGTGAGTGGTGCGTGAGCGTGCGAACCTGTGCCTGATGCGTGTCGAGGCGGTGGATGAAATCTGAAACATGCTCGAGAACTGAGGTGTTCTGCTGCGTGGTAAACCATAGCGTGGATGGAGCTTTAAGGAAGGAAAATTGACATGAATCTGCTGCGTGGCAGATAATAGCGTGAGCGAACCTGAGGAAAGTGACATGAATCTGCTGCGTGGCAGACAATAGCGCGGATGGAACTTAAGGAAGGAAAAATTGACATGAATCTGCTGCGTGGCAGACAATAGCGTGAGCGAGCATGAGGAAAGTGACATGAATCTGCTGCGTGGCAGATAATAGCGTGAGCGAACCTGAGAAAATTGACATGAATCTGCTGCGTGGCAGATAATAGCGTGAGCGAACCTGAAGAAAGTGACATGAATCTGCTGCGTGGCAGACAATAGCGTGAGCGAGCATGAGGAAAGTGACATGAATCTGCTGCGTGGCAGATAATAGCGTGAGCGAACCTGAGAAAATTGACATGAATCTGCTGCGTGGCAGATAATAGCGTGAGCGAACCTGAGAAAAGTGACATGAATCTGCTGCGTGGCAGACAATAGCGTGGATGGAACTTAAGGAAGGAAAAATTGACATGAATCTGCTGCGTGGCAGATAATAGCGTGAGCGAACCTGAGGAAAGTGACATGAATCTGCTGCGTGGCAGACAATAGCGTGGATGGAACTTAAGGAAGGAAAAATTGACATGAATCTGCTGCGTGGCAGACAATAGCGTGAGCGAGCATGAGGAAAGTGACATGAATCTGCTGCGTGGCAGATAATAGCGTGAGCGAACCTGAGAAAATTGACATGAATCTGCTGCGTGGCAGATAATAGCGTGAGCGAACCTGAGAAAAGTGACATGAATCTGCTGCGTGGCAGACAATAGCGTGGATGGAACTTAAGGAAGGAAAAAATTGACATGAATCTGCTGCGTGGCAGATAATAGCGTGAGCGAGCATGAGGAGAGTGACATGAATCTGCTGCGTGGCAGACAATAGCGTGAGCGAACCTAAGGAAAAATGACATGAATCTGCTGCGTGGCAGACAATAGCGTGAGCGAACCTGAGGAAAAAAGACATGAATCTGCTGCGTGGCAGACAATAGCGTGAGCGAACCTGAGGAAAAAAGACATGAATCTGCTGCGTGGCAGACAATAGAGTGAGCGAACCTGAGGAAAAAAGACATGAATCTGCTGCGTGGCAGACAATATTGTAAGCGAACCTGAGGAAAAAATGGCATGAATCTGCTGCGTGGCAGACGATAACGTGGATGAATTTTTAAGGAAGAAAAACATTGACATGACTCTGCTGGTAGATAATGGCGTGGAATAAAATATGCGGTGTGCTGTTTTGCTGAGGCCCCTGTTTGTGGGGAGGCCTCAGCTGTCAGGTTTGCAAGTTGAGCATTTTGAATGCACATTTTTAAGCATCCAGGAAGAACATTCATTTGGGCTCCTGACCAAGTGCAGTATTTGTGAGCTGCACTGTCTGCGGGGTCCTGACTCTGCAGTGAGGACGATCAGAGGGAGGCCTCTGCAAATACTGCATTCCCACTTCCTGACATGTCTTCCTGCTGGTATCATGGGAACATCACTCGCTCCAAAGCAGAAGACCTGCTGTCACAGGCTGGCAAGGATGGCACTTTTCTGTGCGAGATAGTGAATCTGCGTGTCGGGCATATGCCCTCTGGTGGAGAGGGGGGGGGGCGGCGTCAGTGCTGCCTGGAGACCAGCCGGTGCAGGAGGTGGGGCCAGGTGCGGACATGTGCGGTGAGTAGGAGCGCTGGGGACCCGGTTTTGATGCTGCCTGACGATCAGCGAGAGGCGGCCAGGAAGCGACATGTGGGTGTGCGGGTAAGAGAGAGCGCGGCGCCGAGGCTCCCAAACAGGGAGCAGCTCAAGGCGCCGCTTAGCTTACCGGGGGAGCGTGGTTCCAGGGGAGGTACTGTAGGCTGAGGGAGCAGCAGCGTGGGCAAACAGCAGCGGCACTGAATCCTCGATGCGCAGAGACGTCACGTGAAAGCGCGGCGTCTCTGATGGGAGCGTGAGGCGGCGCTAAATAGGCCTCCTCCGCCCCTCCCACAAACACAGGCTGAGCTTCAGCCTTAGTACTAGTGGAAAAACACTAGACCAATGTGTGTAGGGACACTGTAAAAGGATACTGGGCGGCTCTGACTCTGCCTCCATATTAACGTACAGTTCTCTTGCGTCCTGACGTGCGTCTGTGCTAAGACTGGGACTCTATACACTGTATTCTAATCAAATATATTTTTTATCCACTACAAAGTCTTTAGATACAATTATTGTAATACGTATATACAGTATCTCACAAAAGTGAGTACACCCCTCATATATTTGTAAATATTTTATTATACAGTGGATATAAAAAGTCTACACACCCCTGTTAAAATGTCAGGTTTCTGTGATGTAAAAAATTAGACAAAGATAAATCATTTCAGAACTTTTTCCACCTTTAACCACTACTAGAGTTGAGCGAACACCTGGATGTTCGGGTTCGAGAAGTTCGGCCGAACATCCCGGAAATGTTCGGGTTCGGGATCCGAACCCGATCCGAACTTCGTCCCGAACCCGAACCCCATTGAAGTCAATGGGGACCCGAACTTTTCGGCACTAAAAAGGCTGTAAAACAGCCCAGGAAAGAGCTAGAGGGCTGCAAAAGGCAGCAACATGTAGGTAAATCCCCTGCAAACAAATGTGGATAGGGAAATGAATTAAAATAAAAATTAAATAAATAAAAATTAACCAAAATCAATTGGAGAGAGGTTCCATAGCAGAGAATCTGGCTTCCCGTCACCCACCACTGGAACAGTCCATTCTCAGATATTTAGGCCCCGGCACCCAGGCAGAGGAGAGAGGTCCCGTAACAGAGAATCTGTCTTCATGTCAGCAGAGAATTAGTCTGCATGTCATAGCAGAGAATGAGGCTTCACGTCAGCCACCACTGCAACAGTCCATTGGCATATATTTAGGCCCAGCACACACACAGGCAGAGGAGAGAGGTCCCGTAACAGACAATCTGGCTTCATGTCAGCAGAGAATCAGTCTGCATGTCATAGCAGAGAATCAGGCTTCACGTCAGCCACCACTGCAACAGTCCATTGGCATATATTTAGGCCCAGCACACACACAGGCAGAGGAGAGAGGTCCCGTAACAGAGAATCTGGCTTCATGTCAGCAGAGAATCAGTCTGCATGTCATAGCAGAGAATGAGGCTTCACGTCACCCACCACTGCAACAGTCCATTGGCATATATTTAGGCCTAGCACACAGGCAGAGCAGAGAGGTCCCGTAACAGACAATCTGGCTTCATGTCAGCAGAGAATCAGTCTGCATGTCATAGCAGAGAATGAGGCTTCACGTCAGCCACCACTGCAACAGTCCATTGGCATATATTTAGGCCTAGCACACAGGCAGAGCAGAGAGGTCCCGTAACAGACAATCTGGCTTCATGTCAGCAGAGAATCAGTCTGCATGTCATAGCAGAGAATCAGGCTTCACGTCAGCCACCACTGCAACAGTCCATTGTCATAAATTTAGGCCCAGCACCCAGGCAGAGGAGAGAGGTCCCGTAACAGACAATCTGGCTTCATGTCAGCAGAGAATTAGTCTGCATGTCATAGCAGAGAATCAGGCTTCATGTCAGCCACCACTGCAACAGTCCATTGGCATATATTTAGGCCCAGCACCCAGGCAGAGGAGGGAGGTCCCGTAACAGAGAATCTGTCTTCATGTCAGCAGAGAATCAGTCTGCATGTCATAGCAGAGAATGAGGCTTCACGTCACCCACCACTGCAACAGTCCATTGGCATATATTTAGGCCTAGCACACAGGCAGAGCAGAGAGGTCCCGTAACAGAGAATCTGTCTTCATGTCAGCAGAGAATCAGTCTGCATGTCATAGCAGAGAATGAGGCTTCACGTCAGCCACCACTGCAACAGTCCATTGGCATATATTTAGGCCTAGCACACATGCAGAGGAGAGGTTCATTCAACTTTGGGTAGCCTCGCAATATAATGGTAAAATGAAAATAAAAATAGGATTGAATGAGGAAGTGCCCTGGAGTCCAATAATATATGGTTATGGGGAGGTAGTTAATGTCTAATCTGGACAAGGGACGGACAGGTCCTGTGGGATCCATGCCTGGTTCATTTTTATGAACGTCAGCTTGTCCACATTGGCTGTAGACAGGCGGCTGCGTTTGTCTGTAATGACGCCCCCTGCCGTGCTGAATACACGTTCAGACAAAACGCTGGCTGCCGGGCAGGCCAGCACCTCCAAGGCATAAAAGGCTAGCTCTGGCCACGTGGACAATTTAGAGACCCAGAAGTTGAATGGGGCCGAACCATCAGTCAGTACGTGGAGGGGTGTGCACACGTACTGTTCCACCATGTTAGTGAAATGTTGCCTCCTGCTAACACGTTGCGTATCAGGTGGTGGTGCAGTTAGCTGTGGTGTGTTGACAAAAGTTTTCCACATCTCTGCCATGCTAACCCTGCCCTCAGAGGAGCTGGCCGTGACACAGCTGCCTTGGCGACCTCTTGCTCCTCCTCTGCCTTGGCCTTGGGCTTCCACTTGTTCCCCTGTGACATTTGGGAATGCTCTCAGTAGCGCGTCTACCAACGTGCGCTTGTACTCGCGCATCTTCCTATCACGCTCCAGTGCAGGAAGTAAGGTGGGCACATTGTCTTTGTAGCGTGGATCCAGCAGGGTGGCAACCCAGTAGTCCGCACAGGTTAAAATGTGGGCAACTCTGCTGTCGTTGCGCAGGCACTGCAGCATGTAGTCGCTCATGTGTGCCAGGCTGCCCAGGGGTAAGGACAAGCTGTCCTCTGTGGGAGGCGTATCGTCATCGTCCTGCCTTTCCCCCCAGCCACGCACCAGTGATGGACCCGAGCTGCGTTGGGTGCCACCCCGCTGTGACCATGCTTCATCCTCATCCTCCTCCACCTCCTCCTCATCCTCGTCCTCCTCGTCCTCCAGTAGTGGGCCCTGGCTGGCCACATTTGTACCTGGCCTCTGCTGTTGCCAAAAACCTCCCTCTGAGTCACTTCGAAGAGACTGGCCTGAAAGTGCTAAAAATGACCCCTCTTCCTCCTCCTCCTCCTCCTCCTCCTGGGCCACCTCCTCTTCCATCATCGCCCTAAGTGTTTTCTCAAGGAGACATAGAAGTGGTATTGTAACGCTGATAACGGTGTCATCGCCACTGGCCATGTTGGTGGAGTACTCGAAACAGCGCAACAGGGCACACAGGTCTCGCATGGAGGCCCAGTCATTGGTGGTGAAGTGGTGCTGTTCTGTAGTGCGACTGACCCGTGCGTGCTGCAGCTGAAACTCCACTATGGCCTGCTGCTGCTCGCACAGTCTGTCCAGCATGTGCAAGGTGGAGTTCCACCTGGTGGGCACGTCGCATATGAGGCGGTGAGCGGGAAGGCCGAAGTTACGCTGTAGCGCAGACAGGCGAGCAGCAGCAGGATGTGAACGCCGGAAGCGCGAACAGACGGCCCGCACTTTATGCAGCAGCTCTGACATGTCGGGGTAGTTGTGAATGAACTTCTGCACCACCAAATTCAGCACATGCGCCAAGCAAGGGATGTGCGTCAAATTGGCTAGTCCCAGAGCTCCAACGAGATTTCGCCCATTATCACACACCACCAGGCCGGGCTTGAGGCTCACCGGCAGCAACCACTCGTCGGTCTGTTGTTCTATACCCCGCCACAACTCCTGTGCGGTGTGGGGCCTGTCCCCCAAACATATGAGTTTCAGAATGGCCTGCTGACGTTTACCCCGGGCTGTGCTGAAGTTGGTGGTGAAGGTGTGTGGCTGACTGGATGAGCAGGTGGAAGAAGAGGAGGAGGAAGCCGAGAAGGAGGAGGTGGCAACAGGAGGCAAAGAATGTTGCCCTGCGATCCTTGGCGGCGGAAGGACGTGCGCCAAACAGCTCTCCGCCTGGGGCCCAGCTGCCACTACATTTACCCAGTGTGCAGTTAGGGAGATATAGCGTCCCTGGCCGTGCTTACTGGTCCACGTATCTGTGGTTAGGTGGACCTTGCCACAGATGGCGTTGCGCAGTGCACACTTGATTTTATCGGATACTTGGTTGTGCAGGGAAGGCACGGCTCTCTTGGAGAAGTAGTGCCGGCTGGGAACAACATACTGTGGGACAGCAAGCGACATGAGCTGTTTGAAGCTGTCTGTGTCCACCAGCCTAAATGACAGCATTTCATAGGCCAGTAGTTTAGAAATGCTGGCATTCAGGGCCAGGGATCGAGGGTGGCTAGGTGGGAATTTACGCTTTCTATCAAATGTTTGTGAGATGGAGAGCTGAACGCTGGCGTGTGACATGGTTGAGACGCTTGGTGACGGAGGTGGTGGTGGTGGTGTTGGTGGTACATCCCCTGTTTGCTGGGCGGCAGGTGCCAACGTTCCTCCAGAGGCGGAGGAAGAGGCCGAGGCGGCAGCAGCAGAATAGGCCGAGGCGGCAGCAGCAGAAGAGGTAGCAGGGGGAGCCTGAGTGACTTCCTTGGTTTTAAGGTGTTTACTCCACTGCAGTTCATGCTTTGCATGCAGGTGCCTGGTCATGCAGGTTGTGCTCAGGTTCAGAACGTTAATGCCTCGCTTCAGGCTCTGATGGCACAGCGTGCAAACCACTCGGGTCTTGTCGTCAGCATATTGTTTGAAGAAGTGCCATGCCAGGGAACTCCTTGAAGCTGCCTTTGGGGTGCTCGGTCCCAGATGGCGGCGGTCAGTAGCAGGCGGAGTCTCTTGGCGGCGGGTGTTCTGCTTTTGCCCACTGCTCCCTCTTTTGCTACGCTGTTGGCTCGGTCTCACCACTGCCTCTTCCTCCGAACTGTGAAAGTCAGTGGCACGACCTTCATTCCATGTGGGGTCTAGGACCTCATCGTCCCCTGCATCGTCTTCCACCCAGTCTTGATCCCTGACCTCCTGTTCAGTCTGCACACTGCAGAAAGACGCAGCAGTTGGCACCTGTGTTTCGTCATCATCAGAGACATGCTGAGGTGGTATTCCCATGTCCTCATCATCAGGAAACATAAGTGGTTGTGCGTCAGTGCATTCTATGTCTTTCACCGCTGGGGAAGGGCTAGGTGGATGCCCTTGGGAAACCCTGCCAGCGGAGTCTTCAAACAGCATAAGAGACTGCTGCATAACTTGAGGCTGAGACAGTTTCCCTGGTATGCATGGGGGTGATGTGACAGACTGATGGGGTTGGTTTTCAGGCGCCATCTGTGCGCTTTCTGCAGAAGACTGGGTGGGAGATAATGTGAACGTGCTGGATCCACTGTCGGCCACCCAATTGACTAATGCCTGTACCTGCTCAGGCCTTACCATCCTTAGAACGGCATTGGGCCCCACCATATATCGCTGTAAATTCTGGCGGCTACTGGGACCTGAGGTAGTTGGTACACTAGGACGTGTGGATGTGGCAGAACGGCCACGTCCTCTCCCAGCACCAGAGGGTCCACTAACACCACCACGACCATGTCCACGTCCGCGTCCCTTACTAGATGTTTTTCTCATTGTTATGGTTCACCACAACAACAAATATATTATTTGGCCCAATGTATTGTATTCAAATTCAGCGGGATATAAATTTGAGGCCTAGTATTTAGGCGCTGGGTGACCGGTATGGATTTAGTGACAGAATTAGACTTGGAAATGCACAGAAGCGTGTGTGTGAAGTTATTCTGAATGACCCTATGTGCACCTTCAATATGATCTACCCTTTTAGGGATAGATTTCAAATAGCTCTGATATAGCAGAAACGACTAAATTATGAAATTGCTAAATTGGGAATTGTATTTCAACCCAGAACAAAAAATGTGCTTTGACGGACACTAAATAACTTTCCCAGCCACAACAGGACAGCGGTAACGAGAGATTTAGCGGGATATAAATTTGAGGCCTAGTATTTAGGCGCTGGGTGACAGGTATGGGTTTAGTGACAGAATTAGATTTGGAAATGCACAGTAGCGGGTGTGTGAAGTTATTCTGAATGACCCTATGTGCACCTTGAATATTATATACCCTTTTAGGGATAGATTTCAAATAGCTCTGATATAGCAGAAACCACTAAATTATGAAATTGCTAAATTGGGAATTGTATTTCAACCCAGAACAAGAAATGTGCTTGAACGGACACTAAATAACTCGCCCAGCTACAGCACTAGGGACAGATTTAGCGGGATATAAATTTGAGGCCTAGTATTTAGGCGCTGGGTGACAGGTATGGGTTTAGTGCCAGAATTAGACTTGGAAATACACAGTAGCGGGTGTGTGTGAAGTTATTCTGAATGACCCAATGTGCACCTTGAATATTATATACCCTTTTAGGGATAGATTTCAAATAGCTCTGATATAGCAGAAACCACTAAATTATGAAATTGCTAAATTGGGAATTGTATTTCAACCCAGAACAAGAAATGTGCTTGAACGGACACTAAATAACTCGCCCAGCTACAGCACTAAGGACAGATTTAGCGGGATATAAATTTGAGGCCTAGTATTTAGGCGCTGGGTGACAGGTATGGGTTTAGTGCCAGAATTAGACTTGGAAATACACAGTAGCGGGTGTGTGTGAAGTTATTCTGAATGACCCAATGTGCACCTTGAATATTATATACCCTTTTAGGGATAGATTTCAAATAGCTCTGATATAGCAGAAACCACTAAATTATGAAATTGCTAAATTGGGAATTGTATTTCAACCCAGAACAAGAAATGTGCTTGAACGGACACTAAATAACTCGCCCAGCTACAGCACTAAGGACAGATTTAGCGGGATATAAATTTGAGGCCTAGTATTTAGGCGCTGGGTGACAGGTATGGGTTTAGTGCCAGAATTAGACTTGGAAATACACAGTAGCGGGTGTGTGTGAAGTTATTCTGAATGACCCAATGTGCACCTTGAATATTATATACCCTTTTAGGGATAGATTTCAAATAGCTCTGATATAGCAGAAACCACTAAATTATGAAATTGCTAAATTGGGAATTGTATTTCAACCCAGAACAAGAAATGTGCTTGAACGGACACTAAATAACTCGCCCAGCTACAGCACTAGGGACAGATTTAGCTGGATATAAATTTGAGGCCTAGTATTTAGGCGCTGGGTGACAGGTATGGGTTTAGTGCCAGAATTAGACTTGGAAATACACAGTAGCGGGTGTGTGTGAAGTTATTCTGAATGACCCAATGTGCACCTTGAATATTATATACCCTTTTAGGGATAGATTTCAAATAGCTCTGATATAGCAGAAACCACTAAATTATGAAATTGCTAAATTGGGAATTGTATTTCAACCCAGAACAAGAAATGTGCTTGAACGGACACTAAATAACTCGCCCAGCTACAGCACTAAGGACAGATTTAGCGGGATATAAATTTGAGGCCTAGTATTTAGGCGCTGGGTGACAGGTATGGGTTTAGTGCCAGAATTAGACTTGGAAATACACAGTAGCGGGTGTGTGTGAAGTTATTCTGAATGACCCAATGTGCACCTTGAATATTATATACCCTTTTAGGGATAGATTTCAAATAGCTCTGATATAGCAGAAACCACTAAATTATGAAATTGCTAAATTGGGAATTGTATTTCAACCCAGAACAAGAAATGTGCTTGAACGGACACTAAATAACTCGCCCAGCTACAGCACTAGGGACAGATTTAGCTGGATATAAATTTGAGGCCTAGTATTTAGGCGCTGGGTGACAGGTATGGGTTTAGTGCCAGAATTAGACTTGGAAATACACAGTAGCGGGTGTGTGTGAAGTTATTCTGAATGACCCAATGTGCACCTTGAATATTATATACCCTTTTAGGGATAGATTTCAAATAGCTCTGATATAGCAGAAACCACTAAATTATGAAATTGCTAAATTGGGAATTGTATTTCAACCCAGAACAAGAAATGTGCTTGAACGGACACTAAATAACTCGCCCAGCTACAGCACTAAGGACAGATTTAGCGGGATATAAATTTGAGGCCTAGTATTTAGGCGCTGGGTGACAGGTATGGGTTTAGTGCCAGAATTAGACTTGGAAATACACAGTAGCGGGTGTGTGTGAAGTTATTCTGAATGACCCAATGTGCACCTTGAATATTATATACCCTTTTAGGGATAGATTTCAAATAGCTCTGATATAGCAGAAACCACTAAATTATGAAATTGCTAAATTGGGAATTGTATTTCAACCCAGAACAAGAAATGTGCTTGAACGGACACTAAATAACTCGCCCAGCTACAGCACTAGGGACAGATTTAGCTGGATATAAATTTGAGGCCTAGTATTTAGGCGCTGGGTGACAGGTATGGGTTTAGTGCCAGAATTAGACTTGGAAATACACAGTAGCGGGTGTGTGTGAAGTTATTCTGAATGACCCAATGTGCACCTTGAATATTATATACCCTTTTAGGGATAGATTTCAAATAGCTCTGATATAGCAGAAACCACTAAATTATGAAATTGCTAAATTGGGAATTGTATTTCAACCCAGAACAAGAAATGTGCTTGAACGGACACTAAATAACTCGCCCAGCTACAGCACTAAGGACAGATTTAGCGGGATATAAATTTGAGGCCTAGTATTTAGGCGCTGGGTGACCGGTATGGATTTAGTGACAGAATTAGACTGGGATATGGCCAAAAAATAAACAGACTATTGCTGGTTAAATGCACTTGGTGTGACAGCTTCACCCTGATGTAGGCTTTAGCCAAAAAACAACCACACCATTGAGGGTTAAATGCACTTGGTGACAGGCGCAGCTTGCCCCTGATTTAGTATATGGCCAAAAAATGAACAGACTATTGCTGGTTAAATGCACTTGGTGTGACAGCTTCACCCTGATGTAGGCTTTAGCCAAAAAACAACCACACCATTGAGGGTTAAATGCACTTGGTGACAGGCGCAGCTTGCCCCTGATTTTGTATATGGCCAAAAAATGAACAGACTATTGCTGGTTAAATGCACTTGGTGTGACAGCTTCACCCTGATGTAGGCTTTAGCCAAAAAACAACCACACCATTGAGGGTTAAATGCACTTGGTCGCAGCTTGTGCTGGCGCACCACAAGACACAAAATGGCCGCCGATCACCCCAGAAAAATGTGACTGACAAACGGTCTGGGCAGCCTAAAAACAGTGAGCAATTGAGGATCAGCAGCTCAATGATCCACAGCTGCAGATCGATCAGTTAATCAAGTCCTTTGGAGGAGTTAATCTGCCTAATCTCGCCCTACTGTCGCAGCCGCAACCTCTCCCTACGCTAATCAGAGCAGAGTGACGGGCGGCGCTATGTGACTCCAGCTTAAATAGAGGCTGGGTCACATGGTGCTCTGGCCAATCACAGCCATGCCAATAGTAGGCATGGCTGTGATGGCCTCTTGGGGCAAGTAGTATGACGCTTGTTGATTGGCTGCTTTGCAGCCTTTCAAAAAGCGCCAAGAAAGCGTCACAAAAGCGCGAAGAAAGCGACGAACACCGAACCCGAACCCGGACTTTTACGAAAATGTCCGGGTTCGGGTCCGTGTCACGGACACCCCAAAATTCGGTACGAACCCGAACTATACAGTTCGAGTTCGCTCATCCCTAACCACTACCCGACCTCCTAACGCAGGATTGCGTCCTGCGGGCGGCCGGGTTATTCCTCCTCACAGGAGCGCGCATTCACAGGATCCGAAGGTAAACTAGTTGATCTACAGCCTGCCAGCGGCGATCATTCGCTGGCAGGCTGTAGATGCAATTTTTTTTAACCCTTGAAAGGTATATCAGACGCTGTTTTGTTAACAGCGTCTGATATACCTGCTACCTGGTCCTCTGGTGGTCCCTTTTACTTGAATCGACCCCCAGAGGACACAGGCAGCTCTCTAATAAGTAGCACCAAACACCACACTACACTGCACTCCCCCCTGTCACTTATTAACCCCTTATTAACCCCTGATCACTCCCCTGTCATTGATCACCCCCCTGTAAGGCTCCATTCAGACGTCAGTATGTGTTTTGCGGATCCGCAAAACACAGACACCCCGGATCTGCAAAACACGGACACCAGCAATGTGCTTTCCACATTTTGCGGATCCGCACATTGACAGAACTATATAGAAAATGCCTTTTCTTGTCCGCAATTGTGGACAAGAATAGGACATGTTCTATAGGCTCTACAAAAAACGCTGTGTTCACCCGATCAAGCCTGATCTTGTGCGCACACTTGCGTTCAGTCCGCCCCACCGCAGTGACAGAATATTTTTTTCTGTTCACTGCAAAAACACCGTAAAATCGCTGCGGCGCTATAAAGATCTTTTTTTTTTGGCACAAGTTAGCAGAATTTTTTTGTTTTGTTTTGTTTTTTCTTACAAAGTCTCATATTCCACTAACTTGTGACAACAAATAAAATCTCACATAAACTCACCATACCCCTCACGGAATCCAAATGCGTAAATTTTTTTAGACATTTATATTCCAGACTTCTTCTCACGCTTTAGGGCCCCTAAAATGCCAGAGCAGTATAAATACCCCATAAGTGACCCCATTTTAAAAGAAGACACCCCAAGGTATTCCGTGAGGGGCATGGTGAGTTCCTAGAATATTTTTTTTTGGGCACAAGTTAGCGGAAAATGTTTTTCTTTTTTCTCTTACAAAATCATTTTCCGCTAACTTGTGCCCAAAAAAAATATTCTAGGAACTCACCATGCCCCTCACGGAATACCTTGGGGTGTCTTCTTTCCAAAATGGGGTCACATGTGGGGTATTTATACTGCCCTGGCAATTTAGGGGCCCTAAAGCGTGAGAAGAAGTCTGGAATCCAAATGCCTAAAAATGCCCTCCTAAAAAGTACTCATTGGATTTTGGGCCCCTTTGCGCACCTAGGCTGCAAGAAAGTGTCACACATGTGGTATCGCCGTACTCAGGAGAAGTAGGGCAATGTGTTTTGGGGTGTATTTTTACATATAACCATACTGTGTGTGAGAAATATTTCTGTAAATGACAACTTTTAAATGTTTTTTTATACAAAGTTGTCAATTTACAGAGATATTTCTCTCACCCAGCATGGGTATATGTAAAAATACACCCCAAAACACATTGCCCTACTTCTCCTGAGTACAGCGATACCACATGTGTGACACTTTTTTGCATCCTAGGTTCGTAAAGGGGCCTAAAGTCCAACGAGTACCTTTAGGCTTTACAGGGTTGCTCACAATTTAGCCCCGCCCAAAATGCCAGAACAGTAAACACACCCCACAAATGACCCCTATTTTGGAAAGTAGACACCCCAAGGTATTCGCTGAGGGGCATATTGAGTCCATGAAAGATTGAACTTTTTGTCACAAGTTAGCGGAAAGGGAGACTTTGTGAGAAAAAAACAAAAAAAAAATCAATTTCCGCTAACTTGTGCCCAAAAAAAAAAATTCTATGAACTCGCCCTGCCCCTCACGGAATACCTTGGGGTGTTTTCTTTCAAAAATGGGGTATTTATACTGCCCTGGCATTTTAGGGGCCCTAAAGCGTGAGAAGAAGTCTGGAATCCAAATGCCTAAAAATGCCCTCCTAAAAGATACTCTTTGGAATTAGTCTATCAGCATGGCACATTTTGACTTTGCAAGATTTGCCCACTCTTTGCAAAAACACTCCAAATCTGTCAGATTGCGAGGGCATCTCCTGTGCACAGCCCTCTTGAGATCACAGATTTTCAATCGGATTCAGGTCTGGGTTCTGGCTGGGCCATTCCAAAATTTTAATCTTCTTCTGGTGAAGCCATTCCTTTGTTGATTTGGATGTATGCTTTGGGTCGTTGTCATGCTGAAAGATGAAGTTCCTCTTCATGTTCAGCTTTCTGGCAGAAGCCTGAAGGTTTTGTGCCAATATTGACTGGTATTTGGAACTGTTCATAATTCCCTCTAGCTTAACTAAGGCCCCAGTTCCAGCTGAAGAAAAACAGCCCCAAAGCATGATGCTGCCACCACCATGCTTCACTGTGGGTATGGTGTTCTTTTGGTGATGTGCAGTGTTGTTTTTGTGCCAAACATATCTTTTTGGAATTATGGCCAAAAAGTTCAACCTTGGTTTCATCAGACCATAACACCTTTTCCCACATGCTTTTGGGAGACTTCAGATGTGTTTTATGCAAAATGTAGCCTGGCTTGGATGTTTTTCTTCGTAAGAAAAGGCTTTTGTCTTGCCACTCTACCCCATAGCCCAGACATATGAAGAATACGGGAGATTGTTGTCACATGTACCCCACAGCCAGTACTTGCCAGATATTCCTTCAGCTCCTTTAATGTTGCTGTAGGCCTCTTGGTAGCCTCCCAGACCAGTTTTCTTTTCGTCTTTTCATAAATTTTGGAGGGACGTCCAGTTCGTGGTAATGTCACTGTTATGCCATATTTTCTCCACTTGATGATGACTGTCCTCACTGTGTTCCATGGTATATCTAATGCCTTGGAAATTCTTTTGTACCCTTCTCCTGACTGATACCTTTTAACAATGAGATCTCTCTGATGCTTTGGAAGCTCTCTGTGGACCATGGCTTTTGCTGTGGGATGCAACGAAGACATTTTCAGGAAAGACCAACTAGAGCAGCTGAACTTTATTTGGGGTTAATCAGAGGCACTTTAACCGCCTCCCGACCATGTAACGCACGGATGCGTCTGGGAGGCGGTCGATTCATTCCTCCTGGACGCATCCGTGCATCATCTCGCGAGAGGCGAGATTTCCTGTGAACACGTGCACACAGGCACTCGAGTTCACAGGAACGGAAGGTAAGAGACTGGATCTACAGCCTGCCAGCGGCGATCGTTCGCTGGCAGGCTGGAGATGCGATTTGTTTAACCCCTAACAGGTATATTAGACGCTGTTTTGATAACAGCGTCTAATATACCTGCTACCTGGTCCTCTGGTGGTCCCTTTTGCTTGGATCCACCACCAGAGGACACAGGTAGCTCAGTAAAGTAGCACCAAACACCACTACACACACACCCCTCTGTCACTTATTAACCCCTTATAAACCCCTGATCACCCCATATAGACTCCCTGATCACCCCCCTGTCATTAATCACCCCCCTGTCATTGATCACCCCCCTGTAAGGCTCCATTTAGACGTCCGCATGATTTTTACGGATCCACGGATACATGGATCGGATCCGCAAAACGCATATGGACGTCTGAATGGAGCCTTACAGGGGGGTGATCTATGACAGGGGGGTGATCACCCATATAGACTCCCTGATCACACCCCTGTCATTGATCACCCCCCTGTCATTGATCACCCCCCTGTAAGGCTCCATTCAGACGTCCGTATGATTTTTACGGATCCACGGATACATGGATCGGATCCGCAAAACACATACGGATGTCTGAATGGAGCCTTACAGGGGGGTGATCAATGACAGGGGGGTGATCACCCATATAGACTCCCTGATCACCCCCCTGTCATTTATCACCCCCCTGTCATTGTTCACCCCCCTGTAAGGCTCCATTCAGACGTCAGTATGATTTTTACGGATACATGGATCGGATCCGCAAAACACATATGGACGTCTGAATGGAGCCTTACAGGGGGGTGATCAATGACAGGGGAGTGATCAATGACAGGGGGGTGATCAGGGAGTCTATATGGGTGATCACCCCCCTGTCATTAATCACCCCCCTGTAAGGCTCCATTCAGACATTTTTTTGGCCCAAGTTAGCGGAATTATTTTATTTTATTTTTTTCTTACAAAGTCTCATATTCCACTAACTTGTGTCAAAAAATTAAATCTCACATGAACTCACCATACCCCTCACGGAATCCAAATTGCGTAAAAATTTTTAGACATTTATATTCCAGACTTCTTCTCACACTTTAGGGCCCCTAAAATGCCAGGGCAGTATAAACACCCCACATGTGACCCCATTTCGGAAAGAAGACACCCCAAGGTATTCCGTGAGGGGCATATTGAGTCCATGAAAGATTGAAATTTTTGTCCCAAGTTAGCGGAAACGGAGACTTTGTGAGAAAATACCAAAAAAAAATCAATTTCCGCTAACTTGTGCCCAAAAAAAAAAATTCTAAGAACTCGCCATGCCCCTCATTGAATACCTTGGGGTGTCTTCTTTCCAAAATGGGGTCACATGTGGGGTATTTATACTGCCCTGGCATTTTAGTGGCCCGAAAGCGTGAGAAGAAGTCTGGGATCCAAATGTCTAAAAATGCCCTCCTAGAAGGAATTTGGGCCGCTTTGTGCATCTAGGCTGCAAAAAAGTGTCACACATGTGGTATCGCCGTACTCAGGAGAAGTTGGGGAATGTGTTTTGGGGTGTCATTTTACATATACCCATGCTGGGTGAGATAAATATCTTGGTCAAATGCCAACTTTGTATAAAAAAATTGGAAAAGTTGTCTTTTGCCAAGATATTTCTCTCACCCAGCATGGGTATATGTAAAATGACACCCCAAAACACATTACCCAACTTCTCCTGAGTACGGCGATACCACATGTGTGACACTTTTTTGCCGCCTAGGTGGGCAAAGGGGCACACATTCCAAAGAGCACCTTTAGGATTTCACAGGACATTTTTTACACATTTTGATTTCAAGCTACTTACCACACATTAGGGCCCCTAGAATGGCAGGGCAGTATAACTACCCCACAAGTGACCCCATTTTGGAAAGAAGACACCCCAAGGTATTCCGTGAGGGGCATGGCGAGATCCTCAAATTTATTTATTTTTGTCACAAGTTAGCGGAAAATGTTGATTTTTTTTTTTCTTACAAAGTCTAATATTCCACTAACTTGTGACAAAAAATAAAAAACTCTAGGAACTCGCCATGCCCCTCACGGAATACCTTGGGGTGTCTTCTTTCCAAAATGGGGTCACTTGTGGGGTAGTTATACTGCCCTGGGGGCCCTAATGTGTGCGAAGTAGTTTGAAATCAAAATCTGTAAAAAATGGCCGGTGAAATCCTAAAGGTGCTCTTTGGAATGTGGGCCCCTTTGCCCACCTAGGCTGCAAAAAAGTGTCACACATCTGGTATCGCCGTACTCAGGAGAAGTTGGGCAATGTGTTTTGGGGTGTCATTTTACATAAACCCATGCTTGGTGAGAGAAATATCTTGGTCAAATGCCAACTTTGTATAAAAAAAATGGGAAAAGTTCCGGAAGAATGAGCAGATGAGCTCTGACAATCAGACCACCAGAGCAGAGCTGACAGCAGGGACTCCAGGCCTAGCAGCATGGTAAGTAACTCGACTGGAGAAGCCAGCAACGGCATTACACTGCCTTTCAAAATGTCAATGCACACATGCCTTTCATGACAACAGGCTGTCCCACAAAATTATTCTATATTTTTCAAGCCAGCAAGTGGATCTGAATACTTCTGTAATTGCATGTAATTAAAATTGTAGCATAGTTATTCTATAAAATGAGTCTGTACAGCACCACCATCTGTTTTTTCCCAGCTTCTCTGTCCACCTCAGTAGCATTGCTGAGAAGGACACACATTCCCACTTCCATCCTTCATCTGCCACCAGTCGGATCTACTGTTAGAAGCTGTAACAGTTACAAACCTGATTCCAAAAAAGTTGGGACACTATACAAATCGTGAATAAAAACTGAATGCAATGATGTGGAGGTGCCAACTTCTAATATTTTATTCAGAATAGAACATAAATCACTGATCAAAAGGATTAAACTGAGAAAATGTACCATTTTTAGGGAAAAATATGTTGAATCAGAATTTCATGGTGTCAACAAATCCCCCAAAAGTTGGGACAAGGCCATTTTCACCACTGTGTGGCATCTCCCCTTCTTCTTACAACACTCAACAGACGTCTGGGGACCGAGGAGACCAGTTTCTCAAGTTTAGAAATAGGAATGCTCTCCCATTCTTGTCTAATACAGGCCTCTAACTGTTCAATCGTCTTGGGCCTTCTTTGTTGCACCTTCCTCTTTATGATGCGCCAAATGTTCTCTATAGGTGAAAGATCTGGACTGCAGACTGGCCATTTCAGTATCCGGATCCTTCTCCTATGCAGCCATGATGTTGTGATTGATGCAGAATGTGGTCTGGCATTATCTTGTTGAAAAATGCAGGGTCTTCCCTGAAAGAGATGACGTCTGGATGGGAGCATATGTTGTTCTAGAACCTGAATATATTTTTCTGCATTGATGGTGCCTTTCCAGACATGCAAGCTGCCCATGCCACACGCACTCATGCAACCCCATACCATCAGAGATGCAGGCTTCTGAACTGGTTGTCCTTGTCCTCTTTGATCCGGATGACATGGCGTCCCAGATTTCCAAAAAGAACTTCGAATCGTGACTCGTCTGACCACAGAACAGTCTTCCATTTTGCCACACTCCATGTTAAATGATCCCTGGCCCAGTGAAAACGCCTGAGCTTGTGGATCTTGCTTAGAAATGGCTTCTTCTTTGCACTGTAGAGTTTCAGCTGGCAACGGTGGATGGCACGGTGGATTGTGTTCACTGACAATGGTTTCTGGAAGTATTCCTGAGCCCATTCTGTGATTTCCTTTGCAGTAGCATTCCTGTTTGTGGTGCAGTGTCGTTTAAGGGCCTGGAGATCACGGGCATCCAGTATGGTTTTATGGCCTTGACCCTTACGCACAGAGATTGTTCCAGATTCTCTGAATCTTCGGATGATGTTATGCACAGTTGATGATGATAGATGCAAAGTCTTTGCAATTTTTCGCTGGGTAACACCTTTCTGATATTGCTCCATTATCTTTCTGCGCAACATTGTGGGAATTGGTGATCCTCTACCCATCTTGGCTTCTGAGAGACACTGCCACTCTGAGAAGCTCTTTTTATACCCAATCATGTTGCCAATTGACCTAATTAGTGTTAATTGGTCTTCCAGCTCTTCGTTATGCTCAAATTTACTTTTTCCAGCCTCTTATACCAACTTTTTGGGGATTTGTTGACACAGTGAAAATTTGAATCAACGTATTTTTTCCTTTAAAATGATACATTTACTCGGATTAAACGTTTGATCTGTCATCTACGTTCTATTACAAATAAAATATTGACATTTGCCATCTCCACATCATTGCATTCAGTTTTTATTCACAATTTGTTTAGTGTCCCAACTTTTTGGGAATCCGGTTTGTTCCTGAGAAAGGACTCCTGAGTGTTCAACCTAAACTAAATCTAGCACAGCAACTGGGCTGGTTTCACAATAATTATGGCATAACCCCTTTAAAGGGGTTGTCCCACAGCAAAAATCTATGTTCATGTGCCCTAATAAATAAGGTTCCTCTGTCCATATGCCCTAGTATGTGCCACACAGAGAGCCTGATAACACAACAAATGAGGAGTGCATCACACACCAATGTTGAATAATAGAAATCAATTTTTTTAATGTAGCTCATGGGCCCGGGTGCAAGAGTTCAGCTTGGGCCCCAGTCCCTCAGTACAGAGAGCGTGTCTAGTGGATATAGGTGTGCATGCATTTCATGGAAGTCCATTCATTTGAATGGTTGCACTAATTGCTACATTTCTATAGTGAAATGTATGTCTAGACATGGATTCCCCAAGGGACAGCATTGCCTGCTTCTTACAAAAGTGGTTATCATCTTAAAATAATCCCTTAGAAAAAAAGATTCTGTTTTATTCCAGGAACAGCAGCACTGTGAGTTATATTGCAGTTAGTTCCTTCCACCATAAGTGTATGGAAAGACAGCACCACTAATATAAAAAAGATCGTAAATGCGAGGTGCGAAAAATGTAACATCCACATGAATGCGTGACCCAAGCTTACTCATTAGGAAACTGGCTACAGTATTACATTCCGCTTGTTTGCCTTCTTCTCGTGGTATAAAGTTGGTTCCTACCTTTACTGAGTTTATTTTGTAGACGTATGTCAGAGAGAGAGGTAAGTCTCCTACTGTACAGATACAATGTGTAGTGTAGGGATCCTTGTTGTGCCAGGTACACTCCCAGGTACCTCAAAGTATAGTAAATATAGCAGGAATGTTATCTTATGAGGCCACCTACGTCCATTGCTCCATGGTCCAGTTCTGATGCTCACATGCTCAGTGTAGGCACTTTCATTGGACTGCGGTCAGTATGGGCACCCTGAACAACATGAGTAAAACTATAGCCATAGCACTTGTTATGTAGCCCAGAGGTTGAAGCGGCTGTCAGGTGCTAGAATATTGTACATTGTACACTGAACATTTAAAAATTTAGGATGCTGCTTTAATTTTCTTAAAGGGATTCTCAAGGCTTTTAGTATTGTTGACCTATCCTCAGGATAGGTCATCAATATTAAAACAGTGGGTGGTCCGACATCTGGTCCCCCTGCCCATCAACTGTATGAAGGGAAGGCGTGCGCAGTGTGCACATGCCATCTCCCGTCTCTCTTCCTGCTCGCTGCTGCTTTGCCATAGACATAGCAGCATTGAGCAGGAAGAGAGACGGGAGACGGCATGTGTGCACTGCGTGCGCCTTCCCTTCATACAGCTGATCTGTGGGGACCCAGGAGTCGGACCCCCGCTGATCTGATATTGATGATCTATCTTGAGGATAGTTCATCAATATTAAAAGCCCCGAGAACCCCTTTAAACTAGGTGGTGGGGTCCCATCTTATTTTTCTATTAATTATTGGTCTGCAGTTAAACAGCCCCATACACACATAGACACCCATGGCCCTATCACTGGACATAAATCAGCAATAAATAGTGTAGATTTAAGGGTGTGTTTTTGGTGCAAATCTCTTGCAGATTTTCTAAACTCAAATCTGCACCATTTGCAGCCACCCAAAGGCCACCTGCACATATCTGCGGTGAAAGCACATAAGATCGGCATGAATTTCCGTGCAGATTTATGTGTGTTTCTGCAGCAGATCTGCGCCAAAATCTGCAGTGCAGTTTTTGGTGCAGATTTGATGCGGTTTTGTTGCAGATCTCACCCTTCCATTGAAAAGGGTGAAATCCACAGCTAAAACTGCAAACATAATTGACATGCTATTAAATTTAAAAAACGCAATCCAAGTTCATTTCTGCATAGAAAAAATACACAAAGTGAGCATGAAATTAGTCTAATCTCTTACACTTTCCTAGTACTGTAATAAACTGAAAAACAGCACGTATTCCGCAACGTGTGCAGGTGGCCTAAGGCTACCTGCACACGAGTGCGGGTGACACACATAAGATCTGCATGAATTTCCGTGCGGATTTACTGTATGTGCATTACTGCAGCGGTTTTTGGTGTGCATTAGATGTGGTTTTGCCGCAGATCTCACCCTCCCATTGTAAAGGGTGAAATCCGCAGCTAAAACTGCAAACATAATTGACATGCTATAAATTTGGAAATCTGCACAGCAGGTCAATTTCCGCACAGAAAAATAATATGCTGCTATTTTCCGTATGGAAAAATGGTGCGTAATCCGCAACGTGTGTAGTTGGTCTAAACCTGTAGTATTTCTTCTAGTAAACTGCAGCAAAACA
The DNA here is from genome assembly GCF_014858855.1 of Bufo gargarizans. Classification (NCBI taxonomy): domain Eukaryota; kingdom Metazoa; phylum Chordata; class Amphibia; order Anura; family Bufonidae; genus Bufo; species Bufo gargarizans. The sequence goes on from NC_058081.1 coordinate 320,633,268, forward strand.
TGCATCAGATGGTGGATTTTTGTTGCTGATTTTCTTGCTGAAATGCTGCACATTAGACGCAGTTTCATTCTTTGCATTGGAAAGGTTTAAATCCGTGGTATAAATTGATATGCTGAAGATTTAAAATCTGCACCACAAGTCAATTTCTGCTGTGGACAGGGCGGATAGGGAACTTAAAGTGGCCCTATGTTGTAGGAGTGTAAACATAAGTAAAAGGGGTGAGCAAAACTATAGCACTAAATACCGCTCAATACATTGCCCCAAAAGCTTTCCTTCTGTGTTGGCCATCAATAACTACCATTTTCTGTTCTCCTCCTCCTCCAGTTGTCTCTGATTAAGATACAGTATGGAGACATTTTATACAAAAGTATTTGTGCCTGTCCGCCAGCGTGAAGGCGATATCTTTAGGACAGGATCCTAACACTAAATACTACCTCCATTGGTGCCATACCAACCTCCATTAAATTCAGGAAATGCAGGTTTCACATGCATGCTGAGCCCACTCTATTATACCTCTTGGTGCCACACTGGCCTCCATTATGTTCAGAGAATGCAGGTTCCACATGTATGCTGAGCGCACTCTGTCTTCCATGTATCCTGGTACCAAAATACAGATGCGGGCCATAGTTGAATTTAGGAGGACATGTGCGGTCACTGGCTGGGTACATGAGTACTTGACTCTCACAACGTTAATTAGAGCTCATTATGTATCTGGCCAGAGGCAGAAAGGGGGGCTTAGGCGGCCCCCTGGGCATCGGCCCAATGGGAAATATCCTTGTAAGGTCTATGGCCAATCCGCCCCTGGCTGTGGATTTTTTCTGCCACGTGTGAATGAGAATTTCTAAAAACTCATTCACTTTGCTGGCACTATACAACACTGCGGATTTGCCACTCGGAAATCCGCGGCTAATTAGTCAAGTGTGAACCCAGCCTAACAGTTTTCTCATATACAGTGGGTAGGGGGATAACTTGTTGTTACTGGAATGACCCCCATAAAAATCTCTCCATGTACTGAGACAAAAGCTAAGTATTAGAGTTTCTGAATAACAGCCACACCACTTAGTAATTCAGGCTTTTTCACTGCATGAAGTCATCGCTGACATCAACACACAGGCTCAAGAAATCCTGTAAACCAGTTTGAGATAGCATAAACTAATGAACTGCATATTAGCTCTATCATTCAGCATCAGTATACTGGGAATTCAATATGCATTATGCCATCAGTGATAATTCAGCATAGGCTATTTTTACTCAAGGTCAGAAGCTCTACTTTAACAGTATGATAATATAATGGAGTTAGCTTTCAAGAGATTGATCTTGTGCAGGCTCATTTGCCAGGTTTTAGTGTTGCTATAGAGAGCCATTAATGTGCGTGTCAGTGCCTACTTTAAAACCAAGACAAAGCTATCAGGTTTGATCATCTTTGGCTTGCAGCTCCCAAGAGCATGACGTATTCTCCTAGACAGTAAATGACCAAATTCTGGCCTGTGTTTTAGATTCTAGCTTGCCTGGTGATAAGGGCAGGGATTTGTAGGTGGATTACAGTAGATGGTACTTGTGCGAACATGCATCAGGTAATTCGCATATCACTTTTGAGCACCTATTACAGCATAAATGGAAAAACAAAGTTGCCCTATTTTCCCTCCCTGCAGTATGGCATAAGACTGTGATGCTGATCACATGCAACCCTCACCATTGTCTTTATAACAATCAATGCTACTGCCGAGGGAGAATTTTGAATTGCAAATTGAGCAGCTGCCATACCCTGGATACAAGAAATGACTGAGGTTTAATTCTGAATTCGCCTGCCCATGTGCAAAAGGATTAACCCTTAAGAGACACCAGAGAGTCCCAGACACTGAGTCACTAGCCTTCTACTATATTACAAGAGATTAGAGTTGAGCGAACACCTGGATGTTCGGGTTCGAGAAGTTCGGCCGAACATCCCGGAAATGTTCGGGTTCGGGATCCGAACCCGATCCGAACTTCGTCCCGAACCCGAACCCCATTGAAGTCAATGGGGACCCGAACTTTTCGGCACTAAAACGGCTGTAAAACAGCCCAGGAAAGGGCTAGAGGGCTGCAAAAGGCAGCAACATGTAGGTAAATCCCCTGCAAACAAATGTGGATAGGGAAATTAATTAAAATAAAAATTAAATAAATAAAAATTAACCAAAATCAATTGGAGAGAGGTTCCATAGCAGAGAATCTGGCTTCCCGTCACCCACCACTGGAACAGTCCATTCTCAGATATTTAGGCCCCGGCACCCAGGCAGAGGAGAGAGGTCCCGTAACAGACAATCTGGCTTCATGTCAGCAGAGAATCAGTCTTCATGTCATAGCAGAGAATCAGGCTTCACGTCACCCACCACTGTAATAGTCCATTTTCATAAATTTAGGCCCAGCACCCAGGCAGAGGAGAGAGGTCCCGTAACAGACAATCTGGCTTCATGTCAGCAGAGAATCAGTCTTCATATCATAGCAGAGAATCTGGCTTCCCGTTACCCACCACTGGAACAGTCCATTCTCAGATATTTAGGCCCCGGCACCCAGGCAGAGGAGAGAGGTCCCGTAACAGACAATCTGGCTTCATGTCAGCAGAGAATCAGTCTTCATATCATAGCAGAGAATCAGGCTTCACGTCAGCCACCACTGCAACAGTCCATTGTCATAAATTCAGGCCCAGCACCCAGGCAGAGGAGAGAGGTCCCGTAACAGACAATCTGGCTTCATGTCAGCAGAGAATCAGTCTGCATGTCATAGCAGAGAATGAGGCTTCACGTCACCCACCACTGCAACAGTCCATTTTCATAAATTTAGGCCCAGCACCCAGGCAGAGGAGAGAGGTCCCGTAACAGAGGATCTGGCTTCATGTCACCAGAGAATCAGTCTGCATGTCATAGCAGAGAATCAGGCTTCACGTCACCCACCACTGCAACAGTCCATTTTCATAAATTTAGGCCCAGCACCCAGGCAGAGGAGAGAGGTCCCGTAACAGAGGATCTGGCTTCATGTCACCAGAGAATCAGTCTGCATGTCATAGCAGAGAATGAGGCTTCACGTCAGCCACCACTGCAACAATCCATTGGCATATATTTAGGCCTAGCACACAGGCAGAGGAGAGGTTCATTCAACTTTGGGTAGCCTTGCAATATAATGGTAAAATGAAAATAAAAATAGGATTGAATGAGGAAGTGCCCTGGAGTCCAATAATATATGGTTATGGGGAGGTAGTTAATGTCTAATCTGGACAAGGGACGGACAGGTCCTGTGGGATCCATGCCTGGTTCATTTTTATGAACGTCAGCTTGTCCACATTGGCTGTAGACAGGCGGCTGCGTTTGTCTGTAATGACGCCCCCTGCCGTGCTGAATACACGTTCAGACAAAACGCTGGCTGCCGGGCAGGCCAGCACCTCCAAGGCATAAAAGGCTAGCTCTGGCCACGTGGACAATTTAGAGACCCAGAAGTTGAATGGGGCCGAACCATCAGTCAGTACGTGGAGGGGTGTGCACACGTACTGTTCCACCATGTTAGTGAAATGTTGCCTCCTGCTAACACGTTGCGTATCAGGTGGTGGTGCAGTTAGCTGTGGCGTGTTGACAAAAGTTTTCCACATCTCTGCCATGCTAACCCTGCCCTCAGAGGAGCTGGCCGTGACACAGCTGCCTTGGCGACCTCTTGCTCCTCCTCTGCCTTGGCCTTGGGCTTCCACTTGTTCCCCTGTGACATTTGGGAATGCTCTCAGTAGCGCGTCTACCAACGTGCGCTTGTACTCGCGCATCTTCCTATCATGCTCCAGTGCAGGAAGTAAGGTGGGCACATTGTCTTTGTAGCGTGGATCCAGCAGGGTGGCAACCCAGTAGTCCGCACAGGTTAAAATGTGGGCAACTCTGCTGTCGTTGCGCAGGCACTGCAGCATGTAGTCGCTCATGTGTGCCAGGCTGCCCAGGGGTAAGGACAAGCTGTCCTCTGTGGGAGGCGTATCGTCATCGTCCTGCCTTTCCCCCCAGCCACGCACCAGTGATGGACCCGAGCTGCGTTGGGTGCCACCCCGCTGTGACCATGCTTCATCCTCATCCTCCTCCACCTCCTCCTCATCCTCGTCCTCCTCGTCCTCCAGTAGTGGGCCCTGGCTGGCCACATTTGTACCTGGCCTCTGCTGTTGCCAAAAACCTCCCTCTGAGTCACTTCGAAGAGACTGGCCTGAAAGTGCTAAAAATGACCCCTCTTCCTCCTCCTCCTCCTCCTCCTCCTGGGCCACCTCCTCTTCCATCATCGCCCTAAGTGTTTTCTCAAGGAGACATAGAAGTGGTATTGTAACGCTGATAACGGTGTCATCGCCACTGGCCATGTTGGTGGAGTACTCGAAACAGCGCAACAGGGCACACAGGTCTCGCATGGAGGCCCAGTCATTGGTGGTGAAGTGGTGCTGTTCTGTAGTGCGACTGACCCGTGCGTGCTGCAGCTGAAACTCCACTATGGCCTGCTGCTGCTCGCACAGTCTGTCCAGCATGTGCAAGGTGGAGTTCCACCTGGTGGGCACGTCGCATATGAGGCGGTGAGCGGGAAGGCCGAAGTTACGCTGTAGCGCAGACAGGCGAGCAGCGGCAGGATGTGAACGCCGGAAGCGCGAACAGACGGCCCGCACTTTATGCAGCAGCTCTGACATGTCGGGGTAGTTGTGAATGAACTTCTGCACCACCAAATTCAGCACATGCGCCAAGCAAGGGATGTGCGTCAAATTGGCTAGTCCCAGAGCTGCAACGAGATTTCGCCCATTATCACACACCACCAGGCCGGGCTTGAGGCTCACCGGCAGCAACCACTCGTCGGTCTGTTGTTCAATACCCCGCCACAACTCCTGTGCGGTGTGGGGCCTGTCCCCCAAACATATGAGTTTCAGAATGGCCTGCTGACGTTTACCCCGGGCTGTGCTGAAGTTGGTGGTGAAGGTGTGTGGCTGACTGGATGAGCAGGTGGAAGAAGAGGAGGAGGAAGCCGAGAAGGAGGAGGTGGCAACAGGAGGCAAAGAATGTTGCCCTGCGATCCTTGGCGGCGGCAGGACGTGCGCCAAACAGCTCTCCGCCTGGGGCCCAGCTGCCACTACATTTACCCAGTGTGCAGTTAGGGAGATATAGCGTCCCTGGCCGTGCTTACTGGTCCACGTATCTGTGGTTAGGTGGACCTTGCTACAGATGGCGTTGCGCAGTGCACACTTGATTTTATCGGATACTTGGTTGTGCAGGGAAGGCACGGCTCTCTTGGAGAAGTAGTGCCGGCTGGGAACAACATACTGTGGGACAGCAAGCGACATGAGCTGTTTGAAGCTGTCTGTGTCCACCAGCCTAAATGACAGCATTTCATAGGCCAGTAGTTTAGAAATGCTGGCATTCAGGGCCAGGGATCGAGGGTGGCTAGGTGGGAATTTACGCTTTCTATCAAATGTTTGTGAGATGGAGAGCTGAACGCTGGCGTGTGACATGGTTGAGACGCTTGGTGACGGAGGTGGTGGTGGTGGTGTTGGTGGTACATCCCCTGTTTGCTGGGCGGCAGGTGCCAACGTTCCTCCAGAGGCGGAGGAAGAGGCCGAGGCGGCAGCAGCAGAATAGGCCGAGGCGGCAGCAGCAGAAGAGGTAGCAGGGGGAGCCTGAGTGACTTCCTTGGTTTTAAGGTGTTTACTCCACTGCAGTTCATGCTTTGCATGCAGGTGCCTGGTCATGCAGGTTGTGCTCAGGTTCAGAACGTTAATGCCTCGCTTCAGGCTCTGATGGCACAGCGTGCAAACCACTCGGGTCTTGTCGTCAGCACATTGTTTGAAGAAGTGCCATGCCAGGGAACTCCTTGAAGCTGCCTTTGGGGTGCTCGGTCCCAGATGGCGGCGGTCAGTAGCAGGCGGAGTCTCTTGGCGGCGGGTGTTCTGCTTTTGCCCACTGCTCCCTCTTTTGCTACGCTGTTGGCTCGGTCTCACCACTGCCTCTTCCTCCGAACTGTGAAAGTCAGTGGCACGACCTTCATTCCATGTGGGGTCTAGGACCTCATCGTCCCCTGCATCGTCTTCCACCCAGTCTTGATCCCTGACCTCCTGTTCAGTCTGCACACTGCAGAAAGACGCAGCAGTTGGCACCTGTGTTTCGTCATCATCAGAGACATGCTGAGGTGGTATTCCCATGTCCTCATCATCAGGAAACATAAGTGGTTGTGCGTCAGTGCATTCTATGTCTTTCACCGCTGGGGAAGGGCTAGGTGGATGCCCTTGGGAAACCCTGCCAGCGGAGTCTTCAAACAGCATAAGAGACTGCTGCATAACTTGAGGCTGAGACAGTTTCCCTGGTATGCATGGGGGTGATGTGACAGACTGATGGGGTTGGTTTTCAGGCGCCATCTGTGCGCTTTCTGCAGAAGACTGGGTGGGAGATAATGTGAACGTGCTGGATCCACTGTCGGCCACCCAATTGACTAATGCCTGTACCTGCTCAGGCCTTACCATCCTTAGAACGGCATTGGGCCCCACCATATATCGCTGTAAATTCTGGCGGCTACTGGGACCTGAGGTAGTTGGTACACTAGGACGTGTGGATGTGGCAGAACGGCCACGTCCTCTCCCAGCACCAGAGGGTCCACTAACACCACCACGACCATGTCCACGTCCGCGTCCCTTACTAGATGTTTTTCTCATTGTTATGGTTCACCACAACAACAAATATATTATTTGGCCCAATGTATTGTATTCAAATTCAGCGGGATATAAATTTGAGGCCTAGTATTTAGGCGCTGGGTGACCGGTATGGATTTAGTGACAGAATTAGACTTGGAAATGCACAGAAGCGTGTGTGTGAAGTTATTCTGAATGACCCAATGTGCACCTTGAATATTATATACCCTTTTTGGGATAGATTTCAAATAGCTCTGATATAGCAGGAACCACTAAATTATGAAATTGCTAAATTGGGAATTGTACTTCAACCCAGAACAAAAAATGTGCTTTGACGGGCACTAAATAACTTTCCCAGCTACAACAGGACAGCGGTAACGAGAGATTTAGAGGGATTTAAATTTGAGGCCTAGTATTTAGGCGCTGGGTCACCGGTATGGATTTAGTGACAGAATTAGACTTGGAAATGCACAGAAGCGTGTGTGTGAAGTTATTCTGAATGACCCTATGTGCACCTTCAATATTATATACCCTTTTAGGGATAGATTTCAAATAGCTCTGATATAGCAGAAACCACTAAATTATGAAATTGCTAAATTGGGAATTGTACTTCAACCCAGAACAAAAAATGTGCTTTGACGGACACTAAATATCTTGCCCAGCAACAACAGTACAGCGGTGGGTAACGAGAGATTTAGAGGGATTTAAATTTGAGGCCTAGTATTTAGGCGCTGGGTGACCGGTATGGATTTAGTGACAGAATTAGACTTGGAAATGCACAGAAGCGTGTGTGTGAAGTTATTCTGAATGACCCAATGTGCACCTTGAATATTATATACCCTTTTTGGGATAGATTTCAAATAGCTCTGATATAGCAGGAACCACTAAATTATGAAATTGCTAAATTGGGAATTGTACTTCAACCCAGAACAAAAAATGTGCTTTGACGGGCACTAAATAACTTTCCCAGCTACAACAGGACAGCGGTAACGAGAGATTTAGAGGGATTTAAATTTGAGGCCTAGTATTTAGGCGCTGGGTCACCGGTATGGATTTAGTGACAGAATTAGACTTGGAAATGCACAGAAGCGTGTGTGTGAAGTTATTCTGAATGACCCTATGTGCACCTTCAATATTATATACCCTTTTAGGGATAGATTTCAAATAGCTCTGATATAGCAGAAACCACTAAATTATGAAATTGCTAAATTGGGAATTGTACTTCAACCCAGAACAAAAAATGTGCTTTGACGGACACTAAATATCTTGCCCAGCAACAACAGTACAGCGGTGGGTAACGAGAGATTTAGAGGGATTTAAATTTGAGGCCTAGTATTTAGGCGCTGGGTCACCGGTATGGATTTAGTGACAGAATTAGACTTGGAAATGCACAGAAGCGTGTGTGTGAAGTTATTCTGAATGACCCAATGTGCACCTTCAATATTATATACCCTTTTAGGGATAGATTTCAAATAGCTCTGATATAGCAGAAACCACTAAATTATGAAATTGCTAAATTGGGAATTGTACTTCAACCCAGAACAAAAAATGTGCTTTGACGGACACTAAATATCTTGCCCAGCAACAACAGTACAGCGGTAACGAGAGATTTAGAGGGATTTAAATTTGAGGCCTAGTATTTAGGCGCTGGGTGACAGGTATGGGTTTAGTGACAGAATTAGACTTGGAAATGCACAGAAGCGTGTGTGTGAAGTTATTCTGAATGACCCAATGTGCACCTTCAATATTATATACCCTTTTAGGGATAGATTTCAAATAGCTCTGATATAGCAGAAACCACTAAATTATGAAATTGCTAAATTGGGAATTGTACTTCAACCCAGAACAAAAAATGTGCTTTGACGGACACTAAATATCTTGCCCAGCAACAACAGTACAGCGGTAACGAGAGATTTAGAGGGATTTAAATTTGAGGCCTAGTATTTAGGCGCTGGGTGACAGGTATGGGTTTAGTGACAGAATTAGACTTGGAAATACACAGTAGCGGGTGTGTGTGAAGTTATTCTGAATGACCCAATGTGCACCTTCAATATTATATACCCTTTTTGGGATAGATTTCAAATAGCTCTGATATAGCAGGAACCACTAAATTATGAAATTGCTAAATTGGGAATTGTACTTCAACCCAGAACAAAAAATGTGCTTTGACGGACACTAAATATCTTGCCCAGCAACAACAGTACAGCGGTAACGAGAGATTTAGCGGGATATAAATTTGAGGCCTAGTATTTAGGCGCTGGGTCACCGGTATGGATTTAGTGACAGAATTAGACTTGGAAATGCACAGAAGCGTGTGTGTGAAGTTATTCTGAATGACCCTATGTGCACCTTCAATATTATATACCCTTTTAGGGATAGATTTCAAATAGCTCTGATATAGCAGAAACCACTAAATTATGAAATTGCTAAATTGGGAATTGTACTTCAACCCAGAACAAAAAATGTGCTTTGACGGACACTAAATATCTTGCCCAGCAACAACAGTACAGCGGTGGGTAACGAGAGATTTAGAGGGATTTAAATTTGAGGCCTAGTATTTAGGCGCTGGGTCACCGGTATGGATTTAGTGACAGAATTAGACTTGGAAATGCACAGAAGCGTGTGTGTGAAGTTATTCTGAATGACCCTATGTGCACCTTCAATGTTATATACCCTTTTAGGGATAGATTTCAAATAGCTCTGATATAGCAGAAACCACTAAATTATGAAATTGCTAAATTGGGAATTGTACTTCAACCCAGAACAAAAAATGTGCTTTGACGGACACTAAATATCTTGCCCAGCAACAACAGTACAGCGGTGGGTAACGAGAGATTTAGAGGGATTTAAATTTGAGGCCTAGTATTTAGGCGCTGGGTCACCGGTATGGATTTAGTGACAGAATTAGACTTGGAAATGCACAGAAGCGTGTGTGTGAAGTTATTCTGAATGACCCAATGTGCACCTTCAATATTATATACCCTTTTAGGGATAGATTTCAAATAGCTCTGATATAGCAGAAACCACTAAATTATGAAATTGCTAAATTGGGAATTGTACTTCAACCCAGAACAAAAAATGTGCTTTGACGGACACTAAATATCTTGCCCAGCAACAACAGTACAGCGGTGGGTAACGAGAGATTTAGAGGGATTTAAATTTGAGGCCTAGTATTTAGGCGCTGGGTCACCGGTATGGATTTAGTGACAGAATTAGACTTGGAAATGCACAGAAGCGTGTGTGTGAAGTTATTCTGAATGACCCAATGTGCACCTTCAATATTATATACCCTTTTAGGGATAGATTTCAAATAGCTCTGATATAGCAGAAACCACTAAATTATGAAATTGCTAAATTGGGAATTGTACTTCAACCCAGAACAAAAAATGTGCTTTGACGGACACTAAATATCTTGCCCAGCAACAACAGTACAGCGGTAACGAGAGATTTAGAGGGATTTAAATTTGAGGCCTAGTATTTAGGCGCTGGGTGACAGGTATGGGTTTAGTGACAGAATTAGACTTGGAAATGCACAGAAGCGTGTGTGTGAAGTTATTCTGAATGACCCAATGTGCACCTTCAATATTATATACCCTTTTAGGGATAGATTTCAAATAGCTCTGATATAGCAGAAACCACTAAATTATGAAATTGCTAAATTGGGAATTGTACTTCAACCCAGAACAAAAAATGTGCTTTGACGGACACTAAATATCTTGCCCAGCAACAACAGTACAGCGGTAACGAGAGATTTAGAGGGATTTAAATTTGAGGCCTAGTATTTAGGCGCTGGGTGACAGGTATGGGTTTAGTGACAGAATTAGACTTGGAAATACACAGTAGCGGGTGTGTGTGAAGTTATTCTGAATGACCCAATGTGCACCTTCAATATTATATACCCTTTTTGGGATAGATTTCAAATAGCTCTGATATAGCAGGAACCACTAAATTATGAAATTGCTAAATTGGGAATTGTACTTCAACCCAGAACAAAAAATGTGCTTTGACGGACACTAAATATCTTGCCCAGCAACAACAGTACAGCGGTAACGAGAGATTTAGCGGGATATAAATTTGAGGCCTAGTATTTAGGCGCTGGGTCACCGGTATGGATTTAGTGACAGAATTAGACTTGGAAATGCACAGAAGCGTGTGTGTGAAGTTATTCTGAATGACCCTATGTGCACCTTCAATATTATATACCCTTTTAGGGATAGATTTCAAATAGCTCTGATATAGCAGAAACCACTAAATTATGAAATTGCTAAATTGGGAATTGTACTTCAACCCAGAACAAAAAATGTGCTTTGACGGACACTAAATATCTTGCCCAGCAACAACAGTACAGCGGTGGGTAACGAGAGATTTAGAGGGATTTAAATTTGAGGCCTAGTATTTAGGCGCTGGGTCACCGGTATGGATTTAGTGACAGAATTAGACTTGGAAATGCACAGAAGCGTGTGTGTGAAGTTATTCTGAATGACCCTATGTGCACCTTCAATGTTATATACCCTTTTAGGGATAGATTTCAAATAGCTCTGATATAGCAGAAACCACTAAATTATGAAATTGCTAAATTGGGAATTGTACTTCAACCCAGAACAAAAAATGTGCTTTGACGGACACTAAATATCTTGCCCAGCAACAACAGTACAGCGGTGGGTAACGAGAGATTTAGAGGGATTTAAATTTGAGGCCTAGTATTTAGGCGCTGGGTCACCGGTATGGATTTAGTGACAGAATTAGACTTGGAAATGCACAGAAGCGTGTGTGTGAAGTTATTCTGAATGACCCAATGTGCACCTTCAATATTATATACCCTTTTAGGGATAGATTTCAAATAGCTCTGATATAGCAGAAACCACTAAATTATGAAATTGCTAAATTGGGAATTGTACTTCAACCCAGAACAAAAAATGTGCTTTGACGGACACTAAATATCTTGCCCAGCAACAACAGTACAGCGGTAACGAGAGATTTAGAGGGATTTAAATTTGAGGCCTAGTATTTAGGCGCTGGGTGACAGGTATGGGTTTAGTGACAGAATTAGACTTGGAAATACACAGTAGCGGGTGTGTGTGAAGTTATTCTGAATGACCCAATGTGCACCTTCAATATTATATACCCTTTTAGGGATAGATTCCAAATAGCTCTGATATAGCAGGAACCACTAAATTATGAAATTGCTAAATTGGGAATTGTACTTCAACCCAGAACAAAAAATGTGCTTTGACGGACACTAAATATCTTGCCCAGCAACAACAGTACAGCGGTAACGAGAGATTTAGAGGGATTTAAATTTGAGGCCTAGTATTTAGGCGCTGGGTGACAGGTATGGGTTTAGTGACAGAATTAGACTTGGAAATACACAGTAGCGGGTGTGTGTGAAGTTATTCTGAATGACCCAATGTGCACCTTCAATATTATATACCCTTTTTGGGATAGATTTCAAATAGCTCTGATATAGCAGGAACCACTAAATTATGAAATTGCTAAATTGGGAATTGTATTTCAACCCAGAACAAGAAATGTGCTTGAACGGACACTAAATAACTCGCCCAGCTACAGCACTAGGGACAGATTTAGCTGGATATAAATTTGAGGCCTAGTATTTAGGCGCTGGGTGACCGGTATGGATTTAGTGACAGAATTAGACTGGGATATGGCCAAAAAATAAACAGACTATTGCTGGTTAAATGCACTTGGTGTGACAGCTTCACCCTGATGTAGGCTTTAGCCAAAAAACAACCACACCATTGAGGGTTAAATGCACTTGGTGACAGGCGCAGCTTGCCCCTGATTTTGTATATGGCCAAAAAATGAACAGACTATTGCTGGTTAAATGCACTTGGTGTGACAGCTTCACCCTGATGTAGGCTTTAGCCAAAAAACAACCACACCATTGAGGGTTAAATGCACTTGGTGACAGGCGCAGCTTGCCCCTGATTTTGTATATGGCCAAAAAATGAACAGACTATTGCTGGTTAAATGCACTTGGTGTCACAGCTTCACCCTGATGTAGGCTTTAGCCAAAAAACAACCACACCATTGAGGGTTAAATGCACTTGGTGACAGGCGCAGCTTGCCCCTGATTTTGTATATGGCCAAAAAATGAACAGACTATTGCTGGTTAAATGCACTTGGTGTGACAGCTTCACCCTGATGTAGGCTTTAGCCAAAAAACAACCACACCATTGAGGGTTAAATGCACTTGGTCGCAGCTTGTGCTGGCGCACCACAAGACACAAAATGGCCGCCGATCACCCCAGAAAAATGAGACTGACAAACGGTCTGTGCAGCCTAAAAACAGTGAGCAATTGAGGATCAGCAGCTCAATGATCCACAGCTGCAGATCGATCAGTTAATCAAGTCCTTTGGAGGAGTTAATCTGCCTAATCTCGCCCTACTGTCGCAGCCGCAACCTCTCCCTACGCTAATCAGAGCAGAGTGACGGGCGGCGCTATGTGACTCCAGCTTAAATAGAGGCTGGGTCACATGGTGCTCTGGCCAATCACAGCCATGCCAATAGTAGGCATGGCTGTGATGGCCTCTTGGGGCAAGTAGTATGACGCTTGTTGATTGGCTGCTTTGCAGCCTTTCAAAAAGCGCCAAGAAAGCGTCACAAAAGCGCCAAGAAAGCGACGAACACCGAACCCGAACCCGGACTTTTACGAAAATGTCCGGGTTCGGGTCCGTGTCACGGACACCCCAAAATTCGGTACGAACCCGAACTATACAGTTCGAGTTCGCTCATCCCTACAAGAGATGTATCTGCATTCATATTCGGTACTTGACGCTGTGATAGTGGACAGCAAGACACAACTGTGACTTTCTGGCAGTAAATTCCTTATGTGTCTTGCACATAGAAATTGATGCAATATCACAGTGTCTTGTCAGTGTCACTTCAGCAAAATAACGCCAGCCATTAAAGAGGACCTTTCACCACTAACAATTCTGGAGCATCTATTCTTATGTCTGCATGTTGTCCCATTCCTCTGTTATTTCCTCTAGAAGTTATGACTGAATTGCTAGCAGTCTGCAGTAAGGGTACAGAGGGAGGTAACCAGTTGGGGGGGGTGTACCTGCACAGTCTGACAATGGCAGCACTGATTGGATAGAGTCAGTCTGTGCAGGTACACCCCCCCCCCCCCCCCAACTGGTTACCTCCCCTCTGTACCCTTACTGCAGACTGCTAGCAATTCATTCATAACTTCTAGTAGAAATAACAGAGGAATGTCACAACATAGAGCCATAACAATAGATGCTCCAGAATTGTTATTACATGGGAAAGGTCCTCTTTAAAGGGGTTGTTTGGGTGATCATTTTTTTAAAGGGTTAAACTGGCATTAAATATTCAAAGATGTCATACTCACTTCTGCCAACGCCCTTGTTGCTCCTGTTCCTATGCACCCAAAGTCCCTGCAATGGACAACGAGATCAGTGGTGATCCAGGGAACGGTGGAGGATCAGTGTAGACTAATATGACTTGTGTTTTTCCATGCCACGCTAAACCTTTAAAATATGTCTGAGTTATCAGTGATTGACAGTTATCTCTATGTGCACACTTATACAGGGAAGGCTGTCAATCACCAAAAAGGACCACCCACTGGACTCCTAAACATAGAAAAGGGTCATGGATTTAAAGTAACAAAAAAACAGAGCTATAGTGAATCTTTACCCATAAAACTATTTGTCAATCTGCTCAAAATCTCCTGCTCCATCACATGCTGCCTGCAGACATCATGTTTATTGCGACAGGTTCCCTCCAAGCATTGTCTTGCTGCGCTTTCACAGCTGGCAAATGATATTGAAGCTGAATCATGAATGGATGTTTCTGTCATTGATGGATCTTGTTCTTATAATTCTTTACAATGTTTAGCCATACCCTGTATTCAATGCAGGAAGCATTTTCCTTAAATGTACTATTACAGACTTACACCAGTTATCATTTACCTTTAACACAGTAAGATGATGGGCGGAATAAATCCATAATCTCCTAGCATCAAGTGAATATGCAAAATTGCGTAGGAATATAGGGCCAAATGAATACTCCAAAGGTACAGGATTACAACAAAGTATGAAGACTATTGAAGGCTGAAGACTGTTTTATGCTTTATTTACATAAAAAATTAAATTCCTTTTGAAGGTGTTAACCAGGGTTGTCTTTTTTAGGGAATTGGACCTGTGAAGGGATGCATGTTTACCTGCACACATGGTTCCAGCTCCATCGGTCCCTGGATGTCTTTGGTTCCCACATGTAAACATTTTCTCCTAGTGGCACATCACTGCTGAGGTCTGTCATTGGCTATGGCAGCTCACATGACCGCCACCCGTGCCAGGGATTGACAGAGCTGAGGCAGGGAGGAGGTAAGTATGCTTCCCTTCACAGGTCTGGTGCGGAGGGGGTGGCATTTAAAAAAGAAAAAACAAAGAAATCCTGGAGCACCTCTTTAATAGGGGTTCTCCAGGAATTAAGAAAATCAAAATATTTAAATATTATTTATAAATTCCCAAATACCTTTCATTAGTTATAATGGCTAATTTTCTATAGGGAGCAATCATTAGGAGAAACTAGTGTTGATCGAGTACCAAAGTGCTCGTGTGCAAACATCGAGCACCAGAGCACAATGGAAGAACCCCAGGCACCCCCTGCTCTGAAGAGGGGAGGGTGTCGGGACTCTAGTTTGGCTTAGGAGTCCCTGCTCTGACTCCATATATAGCTATAACCATATATGGAGTCAGTGCTTGGTTACACTCGTGTATTTATATCTAATTTCTTAAAATTTTCTGCCAGGATTTAAACTCCAAATATTGTACATTAGAATCAAGGACCTTATCCATTCAGCTATAAAGCTGAATGCTAAACTGTGTCAGAAAAACCTCATAGAAGTTTCTGATGTAGTGAGTAAGCAGAAGCCTTATTTTATATTTCTGTGCAGGTTAACATGTAGCTCTATAGTATAGTGGTTGACATCCTTGCCTCTAATGTCCAAGGTTTGGAGTTTGAATCCTGGCAGAAACATTTTTGAAATAGAAATTAAATTGATATATTTTATATTTTTTTAGTAATTGTAAAAAATGTATGGCACAAAATAAATGCGTAAATACTAATATATATATATATAGATAAAATCATACTTCTGATATATATGAATGCATAATATGTGGGAAACTAATACTGATGTTTTTAGCCATAATATATTTACATAATATATTATAAATATATAATAATATATGTAAATATATTATGGCTAAAAACATGTATACATATAGGCTTCTGCCAGGATTCAACCTCCCAACCTTGTACATTAGAGGCAAGGATGTTAACCACTACTCTATACAGCTACATGTAAACCTGCACAGAAAAATAAAATAAGTCTTCTGCTGAATAGGAATACTCACTACATCAGAAACTTCTATGAGGTTTTTCTGACTCAGTTTAGCATTCAGCTTTATAGCTGAGTGGATAAGGTCCTTGCCTCTAATGTACAATGTTGAGAGTTCAAATCCTGGCAGAAACTTTTCAGAAATAGATGCTAAATTACATTTAAATACACTGACTCAAGCACACGCAGTGTTCGGCTGAGCATGCTCGATCAACACTAGTAGACACAAAACCTGTCCTAATCACACAGCAGGACAAGTTACTTCAGAACACTGAGGTAAAGAGCTGCCTCATCCTCTACTCTGCTTGTCAGGGATTATGTCCTGAATACAGTTTAATATGATCTTCAGCTGAATCTCTCTTGGAATGGAGTTCATGAGGAGACATGAAGTACAGAGGGGAGGTGGCTGTGTCCCAGGTTTTGTGTGCACTATTAGTGGCCATTTTGGCCATTTTGTTTCCCCTAATGATTGCTCCCCAGACAAATAGAACCATTATAACTAATGAAATGTATTTGGTACAGCATGTCCTTGCTATTTAAGTAAAGGTGGAGCTTCACATGGATGTTTTTCTTCATGATTCCTTACGCTTTTCATAGATTGACATTTGCCCTTAGTTCTGTTCTGCAGGAAAGCTTTTATAAGAGTCTGCACAATCCTTTCTGGACAGAGCTATTTTGCAATTCTAGGACTACATTCTAGGAATTGATATATTAAAAGATGCAAATGATTGTTCTCATCCCTCCTTTCCTGGAAATATATTGGTTACACCTCTGTACACTGTGAACTGTCAGAGCCTGCGCCCTTAACCCTGCCCATGCCAGTCATGCTATTACCATTCGTCAGCAACAGTATGAGTTACAGATTATTTTATAAAAATCGTTTTTTTTTTTCACACAGCATTAAAGACATTAAAGGGTTATTCTCATCTCAGACAATGGGGGCATATCGGTAGGATATGCTCCCATTGTCTGAAAGGTGTGGGTCCTGTTGGGACCTGCACCTATATCGAGAACAGAGCCCCGAAAGTGGTGGAGGGCGCACTGCGCTTGCCCAGCCACTCACTGTTGATTTTCTATGGGGTCACTGAAAATAGCCGAGAAGAAGAAGTGAATAGGAGCGCTACCATGACATCCGCTGTGCGCTACCATTCACTGTTGTGGGGAGAGAAATTAGTGGTGGCTGAACCGGGGTCCTCCAGTCACCACTTTGCGGGGCTCTGTTCCCAATATAGGTGCGGGTCCTAGTGGTGGGACGCGCACCTATAAGACAATGGGGGCATATCCTAGCAATATGCTTCCATTGTCTGACATGAGACAACCCCTTTAAGAACAGGGCTACATGGTAATCTTGGCTGCAACACCCAATAAACACTGTGTAGCAGTGCTGCCTTTGAGCTTAATGGTGTTGCAGCATGACTTGCAAGTTGCCATGACCCCATAGTCGCAAAAAGTACAACTCGGCTGGAGACATCTACAGAAATATGTCAGAGAAAATGCCATATGCAAAACCTCACCGCAAAACAAAGAAGCTGCGTATGTAGACCGCCATGCATTGCTTTGTTTCCTATAAGAATGCATGTTGCCACTCATATGGCCACAGCCATTTACTGTGTGGATTTGACATGTCCCTTCCTTATGCGGACCACACAAAATTCATGCAGAAACTGCACCAAGGTAGTCATACATAGATTAGCCCCATTAAATGGGCCTGACCGGCAGTCGGATCCATAGCATTGCAAACTGCAAACCAGAAGGGTCAGTCGATTCTTCAGCAAATACATTTCCGTTTATACTGATGTGTATTTTACATTACGTGAACATACCTTTATACAGTTTTTGATGCATTTTTTTAAAACACACTCAAAATATGTAAAGGTGATCGTATACAGACACCTAACAATGAAAAAAAAAAAACTGGGCGAAGAAATAAGGGGGGTTCCTGGGTGGCACCCCCTCTTAGGTTGTTGCAGTGATGGTCACTGTGTGATCCTGTGCTTAAAGGAACACTACCATCAATGTTTTATCACCTATTAACCTATATGTAAATGTTCCTTTCTTTTAAATAATTTATTTATTGATATATGAGAATATTCTATGTTTAAAAAAAACAGGTGGATGGTTTTCTAGATATTTTTAAAGTTACCCCATACAGTCTACTTCCTGTCCAGGCTCTTCTCTTTACTTTCTCTCTCAGACCATTCACTCTGACCATAGAGGAAAGGAGATGAGTAACTCAATTAGAGCATCACACGATACACCGATAAGTGCAGTGATCTTCTCTGGGCATCTTTATCTAGGTTCATCAAGAGAGCAATAAAGCTGTCATATTGTTATCCCAATTCTACATTTATTATTATACTAACAGATAACATATATATCTCATTTAAGAAGTAAAATAACAATGGTTCCCTATGTACTGAGTTTTATCTTTCTGTGTTGACTGCTATAGAAGGGCAATATGTTGTCCAAATGAAAACGAAAAACAGCCAATGTTGTAAAAAAATATTTTTCTATGATTGTTGAGCATAAAAACATACACCTTTCTGATAGAAGTATCCCTTTAAAGAGGACCTTTCATTACGATAAAAAATCTAAACTAAGTATACAGACATGGAGAGCGGCACCCAGGGATCTCCCTGCACTTACTATTATCCCTGGGCGCCGCTCCGTTCTCCCGGTATAGGCTCCGGTATCTTCAGATTTTCGGCTCAACTGGGAGGAGCCTGCTCTTGTTCTCCTGGGCATCTCCTTCTCCCAGGCTGTAGCGCTGGCCAATCGCAGCACTCAGCTCATAGCCTGGGAGAAGGAGACGCCCAGGAGAACAAGAGCAGGCTCCTCCTGGTTGAGCCGAAAATCTGAAGATACCGGAGCCTATACCGGGAGAACGAAGCGGCGCCCTGGGATAACAGTAAGTGCAGGGAGATCCCTGGGTGCCGCTCTCCATGTCTGTATACTTAGTTTAGATTTTTTATCGTAATGAAAGGTCCTCTTTAAAGGGATACTTCTATCAGAAAGGTGTATGTTTTTATGCTCAACAATCATAGAAAAATATTTTTTTACAACATTGGCTGTTTTTCATTTTCATTTGGACAACATATTTTTCTATGATTGTTGAGCATAAAAACATACACCTTTCTGATAGAAAGCCAAAACCAGGAGTAGAACCAAAACACAGAAGAGGCACAAATCTTTCCATTATAGTTTTCTCTGTCGGTTCACTCTTGGTTTTGGCTTCGGCTACTTTCACACTAGCGTTTTTACTGGATCCGGCAGAGTTCAGCCAAAATGCTTTCGGTACTGATAATACAACCATCTGCATCTGTTATGAACGGATCCGGTTGTATTATGTCTTCTATTGTCCAGATGGATCCTTCATGAACTCCATTTAAAGTCAATGTGGTACGGATCCGTTTTGTATTGTGTCAGAAAAAATTGATCCGTCCCCATTGACTTGCATTGTGGGTCATGACAGTCTTGCTCTGCCTCCCAGGACAGAAAGCAAACCGCAGCATGCTGCCGTCTGCTCTCCGGTATGAGAATGGAACAGAATGCATTTTGGAGCATTCTGTTCTGTTCAGTTACGTTTTGTCCCCATTGACAATGAATGGGAACAAAACGGAAGCGTTTTTTTTTCCGGTATTGAGCCCCTATGACTGATCTCAATACCGGAAAATATTAATGCTAGTGTGAAATAAAAATACTGACCAAATACTAACCATGTAAAAGTGGCCTAACTTTAGTGTACAGTAAGCCTCTTTTTCTACAGTTTTTTATGTCACCCACTACTGGAGTAAAATTTCTTTTGAAAAAGTCACAGTTGATAAAGCTAATATACACCTAATTAACATAGTGAATCATGTCCATGTTACGTGTAAAAACTGTGTACACCAAAAATTAGCATTTTTCCCCCCACCTGATTCAGGCACAAATTTAATGAGAACCCCCCCTTGTCTTCTTTCTTCTTTCTGATTGCAAGCTGTGATTAGGGCTGAGAAAGCAATCTCCTTCTGTGTCTGGACACAGGACTGCTTTCTTGGCCCCAGGACCACAGACCACCAACTGATCATCTTTTCATACGAACATATTTTTTGTCTGTGTCTGTTCCGTTTTTTTTTTTGCTGCCTATATATGGAACCATTTACTTCAAAGGGGCCGCAAAGAAAACGTAAATTACTCTGTGTGCGTTCCATGTTTATATGTCCGCAAGTCCGTTCAGAAAATAAATATAATGTGTCCTATTCTTGTCTCTTTTGTGGCATTGTTACAATGGATCCACAAAAAAGAACTGATGTCACACGGATGTCATAATTTTTTTTTGCGGACCCGTGTTTTGCAGACTGCAGAATACATATGGTTGTGTGCATGAGCCCTTACTATGGACCTGTTACAGCAGATGAATACATGTTTGCTCAGAGACTACTATGCCTGTGCTGCTTGTCAGAACAGCAAGTGAGCACCACCTTGTGGACTATTTCTACGGTAAAGATGTACAGTGCTGTAAACAATACTGCTTTCCTTCATCAGTCCATGCGCACTAGCTGTATCATAAGGAGACCAGTGATAGTCTCTACGTAATATCCCCTCGGGAATGTTCAGTGGATCAGCCTCTCACCTTATGTTCTGCTTGATCAGGAGATATTTGTTACATATTAACAAGACTTGCGTATGAATAGGATTAATCGACCATGAAGCCCTAATGAATGGCCATGGAAACCGTTTTATTAAGACACAAAGCAAATAACGCTAATGTTATTATTATATAATTTATTACTTCATTATCAAACATGGGAAAACATGCTAAACCCCAAGCACTCCCTGCAAATGGACATGTGTGCTGTACTGTATGGCCTGGTATTGCAAAGACATGGGGCACATATTTGCACTTATGTTTTAGACAGTGGGGTCAAGATGACCAGTGCTTCTAAGGCCACTTTCACATCTGTGTTCAGGATCTTCTGAAAGAGGAACAGCTGATCTGAACCGCCAGATGAGCATTTACTACAATGGAATGCGATGGGGATCTTGCCACCTTCCGCTAGAAATATCGGCTTCAGGCCAGACAAAAAGTAGTGCATGCAAGACTTTTTGTCCGGTCGAAAGTTAGCATTTCTCCTGGAAAGTGATTGGATCCCATTGCTGACCCAGCAGCTCGGTAAACTCCACCAGGCTGTTCCTCTGCCGGTAGATCCTGCCGGATTTCAACATGCAGATGTAAAAGTAGCCTGAGATATTATTATTTATTATTAAAGCGCCATTCATTCCATAGCGCTGTACATATGAGAAGGGGTGCACATACATAAGACAGACAATTGCACTAATCATAGACAAGTTACAAACTGGTACAGAAGGAGAGAAGGCCCTGCCCGTGAGGGCTTACAATCTACAGGATATCAGAGTAAAACACTGGTTTTCTTGGAAATTATGCCGTCCTATGTACAGTATGAGGAAAAGAACCATGTGGCTGCTGGATCACGTAGAAAAGCATAGGGCAAAACACACACACATGGTATTTCATACACATACTGTATTTCATATACAAACACTCACATTGTATTATACACACACATAGTATTTCATATACAAACATTGTATTTCTCACACACACACTGTATTTCTAATGGTACAGCCACGTGGATCATAAAAGGAGAAAAAGTACAAAGGACAGATACGACTCGTCTGTTTTTTTATTCACTCCTGGTTTTGGCTTCCAAAACGGCATGCAGAAACCTGACTGTGTGGCCATACCTTTACACACACTGTATTTCTCACACAAACACTCACTGTATTTCTCACAAACATACACACACTGTATTACACACACTGTATTTCTCACAAACATACACACACTGTATTACACACACTGTATTTCTCACAAACATACACACACTGTATTACACACACTGTATTTCTCACACAAACATACACACACTGTATTACACACACTGTATTTCTCACAAACATACACACACTGTATTACACACACTGTATTTCTCACAAACATACACACACTGTATTACACACACTGTATTTCTCACACAAACATACACACACTGTATTACACACACTGTATTTCTCACAAACATACACACACTGTATTACACACACTGTATTTCTCACACAAACATACACACACTGTATTACACACACTGTATTTCTCACAAACATACACACACTGTATTACACACACTGTATTTCTCACAAACATACACACACTGTATTACACACACTGTATTTCTCACACAAACATACACACACTGTATTACACACACTGTATTTCTCACACAAACACTCACTGTATTTCTCACACAAACACTCACTGTATTTCTCACAAACATACACACACTGTATTATTCACACTGTATTTCTCACACACTCACTGTATTTCTCACAAACATACACACACTGTATTACACACACTGTATTTCTCACACAAACATACACACACTGTATTACACACACTGTATTTCTCCCACAAACACTCACTGTATTTCTCACAAACATACACACACTGTATTATACACACTGTATTTCTCACAAACATACACACACTGTATTACACACACTGTATTTCTCACACACTCACTGTATTTCTCACAAACATACATACACTGTATTATACACACTGTATTTCTCACACACTCACTGTATTTCTCACAAACATACATACACTGTATTACACACACTGTATTTCTCACACACTCACTCACTGTATTTGCACACACAAAAACACCGTATTTCATACACACACAGTTACTCTGTATGAGAGCCAAGATGTTCCACAACGCTTCACAATCAGGGGGCTCATGTACAAACAGATTGATGAATAACATAGCAACAAACAAATCCACTATTAAAACAAGAGGACTGAGGGCCCTGCTCACCAGAGCTCACAATCTATGAGGAGATGGGGGTGACACAGAAGGTAGCAAGAGCTTGTTTTGTACAATGGTCCGGCCATCTTAACACAATAGAGGAGTAGATATAAGGTCACTATCTGATATTTGTCAGGCTTCTGAGTGTATGGGGTTGTGGAGGGTACTGTTGGATGATGGATCAGGCAAAGAAGAATAGGTTGAAGGTAGAGGTGGGGGGGTTAAATGGAGAAGAGTTAGATTAGGGGATATGATAGGCCACTCTAAAAAGTTGTGTGTTTTTTAAACACCTAAAACTGTGGATGTTGTGGATTAACCTTATTTCTTTGGGTAGGGCATTCCAGAGAACTGATGCAGCTCGGGAGAAGTATTGGGGATGGGATTGAGAAGTTTGGATTAGGGTGGATGTTAGTCTTAGATAATTTGCAGTGTGTAGAGCACGGGTAGGGGGATAGACAGAGAAGAGTGTGGAGATATACGGAGTGCAGCACAGTGGAGAACTTTGTGGGTGAAAGTAAAAATCCTGGACTGTCCCGCCTGATCCGCGAAGGTTGGGCATTATGGGTGAACTATAGTTTTAGAACATGGCCACTACACAGTGTATGGAGCTGTCTGTCTCCAGCTCTGTACACATTATAGCTTCCAGAGCCCAAAACAGGGTTACCAACCAAAACATTTTTCTGGACAACTTATCCAAAAATCATGGACAGTCAAGATTTTTACAGACAAATTGGAAAGCCAAAATGAATAATAAAGAAGTAATTTTACTCTATAACTCAATATACTGATACGAACTCGTTACCAGTATTAACTAGAAACAGTGAAATAATAATAATTAACACAATAATAATCTCCTCAAGTACCAACACCCTTTCATGTACTGTTCAGGAATTTCTAAACAGTTGGCAACCCTGGCCCAAAACTGCTGATCGTTGGGGGAGCCAGGTTTTGAAGTATAAGTCATCAATATAGACAAAAAAAAAACTTGAAGTGTTTGCTACTATTGTACTGTTGTAGAAACCTGAGTGAACAATACTCAGGTTTTAGACTCTGGATGTAAGAAACTTCTATTCATCGAAGAAATGTGATGTCGTGATGAGCGAATCTAAGTCAAATGAATTGACTTTGATCCGAATTTCATGAAAAGTTTGATTCGCTGCGAAGCCAAATTTCCTCTTATTTCCTGGTAATGAATACATTTTCTCTGAAATGGTGGGGGGAAAAATACATCCATTTGCTCTCGAAGAGGCCACCGCAGCCATCTTGATTGAAAATAACATACAAAATCTCGCACGTGGTGACTTATGACGTCACCACACAGGCCGACGTGATGACGTCATCACACGAGATTTCGGTCGCTGTCTTCAATAAAGATGGCCGCAGCGGCCTCTACGTGATCAAATGGAAAAGGTGAGTATATTTTTATTACTGGATTAACCCCTGAAAGCCCTCAATCTTAATCTCAGGTGCCGCGATCAGCGATGAACATGGCATCCGAGGGGTTCAATGATGGGAGGCTACTCAATTGCCGTTCTCCATCATTGTGCCCGCTACATACAAAGAAATGCGTTTTGTGGCAAAGTAATTTGTCGCAAATTTCTTTGTGAAATTCGCTGAAGCAGCCAAATCGAATTTTTGATAGCTTCACTCAACACTAATGTGAAGCATTGAACGACAAATGTAGTTTCAGAACATTTCTTCATGCAATGATTAAGCTTTATTTCCCTAAGGCCCCTTTCACACGAGCAAGTTTTCCGCGTGGGTGAAATGCGTGAAGTGAACACATAGCACCCGCACTGAATCCTGTTTTTCACTCATCATCGCAGCATGTACTATATTCTGCATCCGGATGCAATGCGTTTTTCACAGAGATGTTTGTAAATCTTGCGGGTTTTTTTTCACGTGCGTGAAAAACGCATCAAAACTGATTGCACCCGTGTGGAAAAAACGGAAACACTGAATGCAATCGCAGACAAAATTGACTGAACTTGCTTGTGTAATGGCGCGTCTTTTACTGAATGCATCCTGAATGCATTCTGACACAATCCGTATCGTTCGTGTGAACACTGGAGGGGAGAAACCCTTTAAAGGGATCGTTTTACACGTCATGTCACAATCTTCTACATCCTGCCAGTAAATGAACAGTTAAACAAATGGCGTCCAGCAGTCACTTATTAAACTTATGAATGAGAGAGAAACAGCTGCCCTCCCTTCCTCTCTTCGCCGCTGTTGCTGAGGACATTAGCCTCTGTCTGCGCAGGACAGCCCTCTCATTTTACAAGCAGCTTTTGTTCTCTATCCCTAATGTCCATGACACTTCAGCTCTGCTTAATCTCTCCCTGAATCATTGCTATAGCCATGGGCTGTTTTGACGCCGTATAAGATTTCACACACACAATGTAATAGCTTTGTTTGCTTGGCCAGGATTGGCCGAGAGCTCCGTACTTCCAGCCAATCACAGGCTGGTTGTTAGGCTGCCCTTTCTATTTTTAGCTGCTCTGTGTGTGTATATACACACATGCTCTAACAGGCTCCGGTGAGAGTTGTAGCAGCAGGAAGTGAATGACATCTCTGGGCAGATTTCGGGAAATCCTTTTGAACTCGCCATATATTTCTAGTTTTACAAATGAGGCCATGAAATATTTATAAAGATAATGTGAAATACCGCTGGGCTCAAAATGAAAGACCCAACGCACATATTTTAATGAACTGAAAAGTTGTACAAATTACGTACTTTAGTATACTTGTAGATTATATATCCTATATAACACAGCAATTTTTTTACTTTTCAGTATTAAATGTATACTGACTTCTGTATATTAATATTAACCCCCTAAAGTTTTCTGATTTTACGTTTTCGTTATTGACTCTCATCCTTCCCGGAGCCATAACTTTTCTGTTCACACAGAAGTATGATGGCTTGTTTTTTTCTGGACAAGTTGTACATTTTAATGGCTTCATCTTATATTAAATACGATGTAGTGGGAAGCTGGGAAAAAAATCTAAATGGGGTGGAAAACGCAATTCTGATAGTTTTATGGGTTTCATTTTTCCAACATTCCCTATGAGGTAAAACTGACCCTGATCCCTTCATTTTACGGGTTAGTACGATTACAGTGATACCACATTTATACACTTTTTCTTATGTAAAAAAAAAATTGAAACTTTGAAAAAAACTATTTTGTTTGGCATTGCCATATTCTGACCCCCATACTGTTTGTAGATTTAAGTCTAGGGAGCTGTTGGAGGGCTCTTTTTGTGTGTGTGTGTGTGTGTGTGTGTGTGAGGGCGAGTGTGTATGTGTGTGTGTGTGAGGGCGAGTGTGTATGACTTTCTGATCACTTTTAATTTAATTTTTGGGGGGAGGTGAAGTAACCAAAAATAGCATTTAGTTTATTTTTTCCCTGTCATGGCGTTTTCCGCTCAAGATAACTATGTTTATGTTTTACTAGGTTGGGCATTTTGGGATGCCGTGATGCCTATGATCTTTACTTTTTATTGTTTAATTGTATTTTTACAATTGACCATGAGATCTGAGGGGTTATACACTATATGTCCTTAATCTGCATTATAACCAATCACAGACACTGCCTCTGGGTATCTGCTTTATAAAACAACAGCCACACAGCGACTGTCTTTAAAGAGACAATGAGCACTATACATATATGGTGTTTGTCATCAAGGAGTTAAATTAGTATGAACTATGAAAAAAGCATGCGGCTGTTAAAATACTTATCCAGAACCTAAGCATGTACTATTTAGCTAGTAAAAGTCTGTTGTCACACAGAATTTATTTTAGAGTTTTACAGTTTTGCAATTTTTGGTGCTTTTTTTAAACATTTTTGCTGCTTTTTTAAGTCAAAAACACCAGCTCCAGATGTTGCAGGAAAGTCTATGGTAGATATTTAATCCAAATAGTCATTTTTAGAGATCTTTTTTCACTATTGAGGTGCATGTTTGGATCAGTGGATTTTTTTAACCGCACCATGCTCTGGGTTTCACCTTTTTTTTTTTCTCTCAGCTTAAAAAAAAATTTGCAATGTGAGTAAACATTTTTAACTTCTTAGTGACGAATGACATACTATGTACATCTTCATGTGGTGTTAGCTACTGCATCATGACGTGCACAGTATGTCATGAGATGAAAGTGTCACCTTGCGGTGACACCGGCATCTTAATGGGTGTCTGGGCACCTGTCAGGGGACCAATCACAGCAGTCCCTGTTTCCCGATCACTGTGATTGGTCACTCAGATCTGAGTGACCAACTGTAGTGCGTCCTGCCTGCCTGCAGGCAAGAATCATCCAGCGCAGCTCCGATCTCGTCATTGTGACAGTTACACTTCGGGAGATCGGAGCTGCACTGCCCTGGTCTCTTGTCAGGATACCCACAAGTGCCCCCAAGCGAATAAACACCCCACAGTGCCCCAAACACACACTGTTCCCCTAACACCCCATCCTCCAACCACCCTTCCTCCCCACCATAATGATGGATCATGTGATGGACCATGTGATGAGCGCAGTGACATCACCAAAGGTCCTTTTCTCCCAGGTCCTTAAAGAAGTAGAAAGAAGAGAAGTCAGGCTGCGTGAACAAGTGGATGAGGTGTGTTTAATTTAATTTTATTTTTTTAACCCCTCCATCCCTAATTTACTTAAATTTCTGTATTAAGAATGCTATTATTTTCCCTAATAACCATATGTGTCACAGTATATTGTCCCTGTGTGAATAGTGACCCCCATTACACCACCGGGCCCCTCTCACAGCAGTCTTTATATGTAAAATCTTTATATGTAATGCTCCAGCAATGGCTCTGCTTTCTTCTGTAACAGTACTCACTATCAAAGCAGCGGTCCGGCCGGCTGGTGACATCACTCACTCGGTCATGCTCCTCCCACTTTATTAATGAAGCTGGCAGGAGCGCGACTGACTGAGAGAGTTACGTTATGCTGCCGGCCGGACCGCTGCTTTGATAGTGAGTACTGTTACAGAAGAAAGCAGAGCCATTGCTGGAGCATTCCATAAAAAGATTTTGGAGTACAGTGTAATGGAGTACAGTGACTGCACCGGGCCCCGCTCACAGCAGTTTTCATATGTAAAGTCTATTCATGTAATCTTTAAGCAGTGGCTTTGCTTTAAACTAGCGCAATCCTCTGTATTAGTACTCACTATCAAAGCGGCAGGCAGTGTAATGTCACTTAATCATTTACACTCCTCCCACTTTATTAATGAAGCATGAGCAGGAGCATGAATGAGTGAGAGAGGTTGCGCTGCCGGCCTGCCTGCCGCTTTGATAGTGAGATCTTATTGGTCATCTGATGTGTTGTACGATACCCCCATGTACAGGGAAGTAATGACTATATAGCAATTTGAGACAATCCTGCTGTCACGGCCTATGGTGTACGGCGTGACACTGTTGCCACACTTGCTGTTGGCGGTGGCAACGTGTTGCTGTTTTTGCATGTGGCAGTGTCACAGGTTTTGCTGTGTGCGCCGTGACTTGCTTTCCACGCATGCTGCTGCCGTTTGCTTGTGTGTGCAATTCCCCTTCTGTTGCTTCTTCCTTGTGTTTGGTTTACTTGGGGTTAATGTCTGTTCTTGGTGTGGGTGTAGTCGCCTTGGGCTATTTAGCTTCTGCTGGATGCCTGTAGCTGAGTGTTCCTCCAGGCTTGGTGTGTGCTGGTGGTTCACTGCTCCTGGCTTTACTAACTGTGAGGGCCACCCTTGTGGTCAACAAGGTCTTCCCAGTTTCTCCTTCCCATCCTACCCTTTGTTGATTGGTGTGGGTTTTGTCCAGAGTGTATTTATGTCTAGTGTTTTGTGACTGTCTGGTCTGTTTATGTTGTTTCCAGCATGTCTGCTAGATATTCCCCTGTTGTATGTTGTACCTCCATGAGGGGGCTGGTTTCCCGAAGGGTTGAAACATAAGCCTGTATGCAGCACTGTCTGGGGCTGCCATGCACCTTGCTGTAAGGGGGTCCATGCAGTAACTGGTATGCTGGTGTCCTGTATGCGTTGTTTGTGTCGTACCCTGTTTGGTGTGTGGGCTCCGGTTCGTATGCATGGTCGCTCATGCGGTCAGGAGATCAGGGTCAGGATTAGGGCGGCTGTAGGTTGTGGCCTGCTCCCTTCACTGTAGTCTGGCCTAGTAACAGTTCCCACTATACGGTGGGGAGTTTCCCCCACTCTCCACCGTGACACCTGCCTCCCCCCCGTGATGACCCCAGCCATGACAGGCTTTATAAAATTAGGCCCCTTCTAAATTATTTAAATGAAAAATGTAAAAAGGCCTACACCCTAGAAAAACATATTTCCGTGGATGAGTCACTTGTCCGTTTAAAGGCAGGCTTCAATTTCGCCAATATTTACCAAGGAAGAGGGCATGATTTGGGATAGAAATGTATAAGCTCTGTGAGAGTGGATCTAGCTACACCTATAAATTTAGAGTATATGAAGGCAAAGATACTCAGTTTTGCCCTCCTGAATGCACCCCTTCTCTCAATGTGGCAGGTAAAATAGTGTAGGATCTTTTGCACCCTCTTTTAGATAAGGGGTACCACTTGTACGTCGACAATTATTACACCAAGTGCCTTTCAGTCAGAAAGACAGTGGCATGTCGCACCATACGCCGGAATCAAAGAGGCCTGCCCGAGCCTTTAGTCAACCAAAAATTGAAGTCTGGGGAAATAAAGGGCCTTTGCAATGGGGACATCTTACTTGTAAAATATCGAGACAAAAAAGATGTCCTCATCTATACATCCAGACAGTAACAGCCCTGTTTCTGTGCGCAGCACAAATACCACCGTCTGTAAGCCTTTCTGCATACAGGATTACAATAGATATATGGGTGGGGTGGACCTTGCAGACCAAATGCTACAGTCCGATAGATCAGTCAGGAAATCCTGCATTTGGTATAAGAAACTTGCAGCCCACCTTATGCATGTAGCCCTTTATAATTTTTTTGTCATGTTCCAAAAAGCAGGGAACCAAAGAACATATCTTGATTTTCAAGGGGGTGCAGTTTCCAAAATGGGGTCACATTTTGGGGTACCTCAGGGAAACTTCAAATGTGACACAGTGCCTGAAAATGATTCCAGTGAAATCTGCCCTCCAAAAACCATATCGTGCTCCGTCTGTTCTAAGCTCTGCCGTGTGCCCATGCAGCAGTCGACAACCACATATGGGGTGTTGCCCTAGTTTCCAAAATGGGGTCACTTTTTGGGGGTTTCCACTGTGGGTACCTCAGGGTACCTTCAAATGCGACACCGCGCCTGAAAATTATTTCAGTGAAATCTGCCCTCCAAAAGCCATATTGTGCTTTATCTGTTCTAAGCTCTGCCGTACGCCCATACAGCTGTCAACAACCACATATGGGGTGTTACTGTAAACAAAGTCCCACAAAGGGACTGAACTGGTCCTTAAAAAAGTGGGTTTTAGAAATGTTCTTAAAAAATGTAAGAATTGCTTCTAAAATTCTAAGCCTTTTAATGTCCTAAAAAAATAAAAAGACATCTTCAAAAGGATGCCAACATAAAGTAGACATATGGGGAATGTAAAGTAATAACTATTTTGTGAGGTATCACTATCTGCCTTAAAAGCAGAGAAATTCAAATTTTGTTTGAATTAATTTTTCAAAATTTTCGTTAAATTATTATTATTTTTTTTAAATAAAGGTGAAACATATTGACTCAAATTTACCACTAACATGAAGTACAATATGTGATGAGAAAACAATCTCAGAATGGCTTGGATAAGTAAAAGCGTTCCAAAGTTATTACCACATAAAGTGACACCTGTCAGATTTGCAAAAATCAGTCTGGTCATTAAGGGGTCAATGGCATTTTTGCATGACATTTTTTTAACAATGCTTTTTCCCATAAAGCTCTACAGCGGAAGTGATATTACACTAGAACACAGACTTTCATCTAAAAAGGCGTTCAAAAAATTACATTTATACCTATTGCTAAAGCATGCTCTATGGGTAAAACACCAGTAAAATGTCTCAAAAGAACACACCAAAAAAAAGACTGATCAAGTCTTTGAAGATAATTGTGTTTGAAAGAATTCTAAAGTTGTCGAGCCAGGGGAAAAAAAAGAGAGGCAGCATGGCTTTGAAAAGTTTTTTAAAAAGTAACCTGCCACTCCACTTCCTTAGCAAGTACATTTACCTTGTCAAGCGGGACCAGAAAGTAGGTGGCGGCAAACCTGGAAAGTGGCAAGATGGAAGTGATGTGGGATGCATAAGGTGAGCATTACTTTTTTAACCCCTTAAAGGGGTTCTCTGGGAATGATTTAAAATGGTTGCCAGCAACCTGCCTGCCAGAATGTGAACAGGACTGGTTGCCACCACTTGCAGAGCTGCCTAGAAGTGAAGGCAGAGACATCGTCAATCCCAGTCTCTGCCGGCAGGTGCCAGCTGTATAAGCCACTCCATACTCATTTGTGAATGGCATTATGTATTAAGAAGTTGTTTTGTCCCTTTTTTTTTACACTTTTCCCCGCTGGACAGCTGCTTTTATAACTGATATTTTATTAGGCATCATGCACACAGCCATATTACGGTTCTACTTTTTACTGGGTCTCTTCTACATCTACTGTATGCTTCCAATTTAAAATTAAGTAATCTAGAGATTTTTTCATATACTTTACTAGATTCAGTGTATATGGAGATATTCTCCTCTAGAAGCATTGCAACTCTATACAAGTTAGAGCCAGGTGCACGAACCTCTAGCCAAACTGGTTTCACTCCAGTAGATCAGAAATGTCTGCTTACTGTCAGCCATTACACTAGCTACCTGATTCCATAAGAATAAAATGCTGTTACTAGTCTATAAAGCCCTCAAGCATGCTGTATCTTGTCACTTTTCACCCACGTCTGCTAATCTGTGCTCTACTTTCTGTCAATGACCTGTTGAACCTACCCTCCTCTTTCCCACAACCTTTCTCACATATTTCTAAGATCCCCCCCCCCCCCCCCCCAATCCCCATACTGCACCTATGCTCTAGAATGCCATGTCTTGAATGATAAGGGTAATTCTAAGCAAATAATATTTTAAGCAAGTCTTTAAAACATATATCATTACAACTGTAAAGCAGTTATAAACACAGTACCTGATCCAAATCCAAACTGACTTAATAGCCTGTTCTTTAAAGTCTACTTTTTTACCTGCCTGTGAATGGGAGTTGAGCTGCAGTAACCCTCCATGACTACTATGCAGTGACCCAGTGGTTCACTGTTAAAGGGTTAGTATTAGTTTCACTGTCAGAGCGGTTAGGATGTTTACTGTGATACTGATTCTGATCTATTTACTATGTAAGTCAAAAAGGCTATGTATGCTTAGAAACAGTTGATTGGCAGATTCTTAGTTACAGTTGCTGGGTAATGGCCTGGTCCCATTTCTCCTGGTCAGAGAGGTCTGCTAGTAAGCAAGCTAGGGTGAAGATGTGTTTGGTGTGTGCTGCTGCCTTTGGTCATTTGGGAAGACTACTGGTATCTCCAGAGAGAGCTTTAGTGAGGGCCAACATCATAGCCACCTCCTATACACAGCCTTTTAGTAAAAGCCTACTTTGTGAAATACTTCAGGATGGTGCCTGCTGTGGGTATTTTTACTGTGACTCCTATCATCAAATCAGTAATGGAGAGACTTTATTTTGCTATAATCAAGCCGGCCTAGTCTGTGGTTTCTTTACCCAGTCATTATCATCTACCCCCTGTTCTGCCTGGCAGCCCGCTGCTCATTCCTTTTGACGTCCAGAAAACCCCACCCCTCCAAGGGGCATGAGGCCTCAAAAGTCCAGGGTGTACCCTAAGGGGAAGAAGAGTTGCGCCCCTCCATTCACTGCCTGCACGGCCCAAGAAAGTGCTGGAGCAGGGATTAACTACCATGAGGACTATGACCACCCTCACTGCAGATCCAATAAATCCTGTAAGTTGCAAGGTGGGTCTTCCATCGATTGGACTTATTTTTCATCACATCGCATAGATGCTTGAGATCTTGGGAATTTTTTAGGTCAAGTCATCATCTTTATTTCCGTTATGTTTCTCCAACCATACCTGAGTCATTTTTGCTGTGTGCCAGGGTGCATTATCCTACTAAAAGAGTCCACAGGTATAATCACTTGGTTACCTACATCATGCAAAGGAAAACATAATTTAGTAAGCTGAAGGTTTTACCCTGGCTCTCATAGTCCCCTGATCTGAACATTATTGAAAATCTGTGAATAAACTTCAATAGAGCAATGCATGCAAGGCAGCGGAAGAATCTCACAGAACTGGACGACTTTTGCAAGGAAGAATAGATGAAAAGCCCTAAAACAAGAACTGAGTGGCTACAGCTTGTATGGCTGCAAAAATTGTTTACAAACTGTGATAATTGCGTATTGGAATAGGCGGCTCTACCTGTATCCCAATGGATGGATTGGTGCTCACCTCTCGATACCTCCAATATCATAAATCATAAATAGCAGCAAAATATAAAGAGGAGGGACACTCTACACCTAGAAGTTCATGGACTTTGATAGATAAAAAAATACACCTTTATTCAGCGAATAGCGATATCAAAATGCCATATCATAGACCATAAAAATAAAAATACATGTAAAAATAAAGATAAAAAATGTATTAGATGTATTTTTATTTTTATGGTCTATATGATATAGCATTTTAATATCGCTATTCTCTGAATAAAGGTGTAATATTTTATCTATCAAAGTCCATGCACTTCTAGGTGTAGCGTGCCCGTCATCTTTAAACTGTAATACTTGCCAAAGGAGGTGCTACTGCAACGGTCGCTTCCCCTAGGGCCATCTATATATAAAACACGTCCCAGGTGTAGAATTTGAAGAGTGTTATAGTGTGGCCTAAAATGTCTCTATGTGTGTCACGGTGCTCCTACCTGGGTACCACTGGACTCCAGGCTTTGGCTCGGAAGCAATAAATAGGGGGAATAATTGATGGATAAAAGAATAACTTGAGTCCATACCTTGAGATAAAGTTCAATGGCAGCTTTACTTGGATAAATGTTTCTCCAAAACAGTTTACAGGTCTTGTCTTGATTCCAGCAGACTTTAGCATGAAACTGGCAAGCAAACTCCACTCTGCTATATCTGTTTCTCTCTGACTCTGCTGTACTGACAGGCTGGCTGTATAACTCAGCTTCATCTGTATGCTGCACTTCACCATGTAGTCTGACTCTAGGTTATGCCAGGCAACTTTCCTCCTGGCTCCTGAGGATTTAAGCTTTGGCCTCCATGGCCAGCAGGGCTTAAGATGCTCTGGCTGGCGTGGGCACGTCCAGCAGAGACATGCCCCTGCACACCCTTCCCCTAGCTGGGGGTAAGCTAGACTAGCCCTTACTGGTCCCCACTCCCCCCCCCCCCCTCCTGCAGGAAATAGGACTAGTCCACTTCTCTCCAAAGGGGTTTAGAATGGAATGAAAGGTTTTATTCTATCTAATTATAGCTCTCTCGTGTTTGATGCCACCTGCTGGTGAACCAGGCACATTACATGAACAGTTACATAACATTAGAAATGCACAGTGTGGAGGACCTGGAATACATGCATAAGATGACATGAGTTTAGACCAATAAAGACAGTAGCAAGGTGCAGAAGTGGTAACACCACTCTGGGGTGTTACACTGCTAGATACTAACCTTACAGGGTGCCTAAAGTTTTGCTTCGGGTCCTTTTGCTTTTTTGTTATTTTTAAAGTATAAAAAATGAAAATAAAAAAAAGTTTTTGCTTAAAATACAAAGAGAATGTGTCATTTTTAACTTCATGCCATTTGGAGATGATTTCATCTTCAACTGGCTTAACTATTCACAGTGACGGTAATTTTGACCAGGGGTGCCAAAACTTTTGCATGCCACTGTAGTTATTTCCCAAGCACTTTACTTTTTATATACATAAAAATATTTTTTTTCTCCTATCTATGTATATTAAAAAAAAATATTTGGGGGCTCTTTGAAATGTTATCTTGGTCTGAATCTAGTCTGTAGATGCAGAAATTGTTTACCACACATATGCATTCATTATAATACCCTTGGGTTCTTTATTTTATGATGCAATTTTAACTCGCTCACAATTTGCCATTTATGAAAAGCTATAAAATTCAATAGAGCTGGGGGTGGACTACAAAACATTGCAGGATTTCAAGGTAACACTCTCAGTGGTTTGTGACTGAAACATATGGTAATGTTTTTCATCCATTTTAGTTCATCATTGTGTAATGGCTTACAAATACTTATAGCTTGTGTAGAAAAAAATGCATTTAATAAAGGGGTTGGCCAGAATTTCACTATTGATGGACCATCTGATTTCCTTGCCTGCATGTGAAGCTACAATTGTTGTCACGCTCTAGTGTGGGAGGGAAACCCCATATTGAACATAGGAGGGAAATGAAATGAGGCCTGAAAAGAAGGAAGATGTAGCACCTCCTAGTGAAAACCCTAATCAAATCCCTGACTGACTACCAGTATGAACAGGACCCCAGAGGTAGGTGAGTTCATACACAGGAATACCTAAAGTCCTATCTAACCCTAAAGGACCCTGGTACTAATGACAAGAATGAGACATCCTGTTCCTCCTAAAAGGAAGGATGAACTGGAGTCTCCCTCAGGCCTAATACAAAACAACAAAGAAATGCAACACACAGAAAAGCCAAAATACAAAGGCAAAGGTAACACTTAAAGGGAACTTGTCACCTCCCAAAACCATCCCAAGCTGCCAGCAGTACCTGCGTGTAGCCAGCAGTGTGTTTCGGATGATGCCTTTCTTCCTGAAGGCAGATGCAGCAAAAGTACTGAAAACGTTGTTTTATTCCGTGCCAGCGCGCTTCTCCACACATGCTTGAAGTCTAAGAGGCAGTAGCCTCCTTGCTTAAAGTCACGGTAACCACGCCCCCTTCCCTGCCCCTTCGCTGTGACTGACAGCCGGCAGTTCGGCTGGCTTTGCCGAACTCTCTGCATAAGCGCTGTCAGTCACAGTGAAGAGGCAGTGAAGGGGGCAGGGTTATCGTGACTTGAAGCAAGAAGTAACTTGGAAGAAGCTATGGCAGCACCAGGAACTCAGCTGAGATCCAAATACCAGCTATCCACAGGTCCAACTGAAGCTATAAACCGCACAGCATTGTGGGAGAAAGAACTATAAATAGAGAACGGTAAATGACCACAATAGCAACACCTGGCGGTTAAGGGTGTGGCCAGTACCAGAAACAACACAGACGCCTATTGATCCACAAGGTAAACATGTCAAATCAAACCACGTGTTGTCAGTCTCAAAGATCTCCTGCCACTCACTGTCACGGGAACGTCCGTATGTCTCAGTACGTCCGCGACAATTGTACAGCATAGTGGACATTTACTGTGATGCACTCTCTCACCCACTGTTTATTACGTAATACATTTAGGAGAGATGCTGAGGATCATCCTGCATAAACAGTGATCTGCTGCCCAGAAACAATGAATATGTATGGGGATGAGCAATATATTCCCCACAGATCCTTGATCTCAACATCATTGAGTCTGTCTGGGATTACATAAAGAGACAGAAAGATTTGAGCGAGCCTACATCCACAGATCTGTGGTTAGTTCTCCAAGGTGTTTGGAACAACCTCCCTGCCAAGTTCCTTCAAAAACCATGTTCAAGTGTACCTAGAAGAATTGATGTTTTGAAGGAAAAGGGTGGTCACACCAAGTATTAATTTAATTATTATTATTAATTTAATTATTATAAGTATTAATTAGTCTTCTTCATTAACTTTGCATTTTGTTTATTGGTAAAAAATAAACTATTAATACATCTATTTTTGACTTTGCTGCATTTTATCAATGCATTTTGAACCATAGTGTACAGTAATAAAAATATAAATAAAGCATATATATAAATATATATATATATTAAGAGCTCTGAAATAAAGAAAAAAAATATTACGGTGGTATTTTATTTAGAATATGTAATTACATCAAAAGGATTTTGTCCTGTGAAATATTTCCAAATGTTGCAATATTCTTTTCCCTTTGGTTGAATGCCACCTAGTGGTGAAATATTACTATACAAAGGTACTACTCTACAAAATTATCACCTGCAATTGTCACAATCACAATTTACTGTAGTGAAGCAATAACTGCACCTTAAAATGGGTTTAAATATTTGAATATAAAGAAGCTGCGAATACACAATCCAGATATCACGTATATGTGAGACTTCTCAATTTTAGCAAGTCTGATTTTTACTTCCATTCTAATAACATTATTTTGGTTGTTGTGTAGGAATATAATGTAGAAGATACAGTTTATTTGCATTTAGATCCTGGTTAGCTTTTTGTGGTTCCCACACTTTTCCTTTGCAGTAGGGTTTGCAAAATAAAAAGGATCAGCATGTATAATTTAGCATATAATGATACTGTTAGGATGTTATTCAGTTATTACTGATCACAATAATTATATTATGCAAAAGATGAAATATGGACACATTACAATTTTTACAATGTTGAGTACCAAATCAAGTATAAGTACAAAAAAGACAAGTGTGGATGACATAGGATGACTAGAGCAATAATTGTTCAGAACTTTTATACCAGGGCAGAGATGATACACTCATGTGAGGACAGGTGGCACTAGTGACTCCTCTGTTTACAGGTCAGATCATTTGTAGTTCTAACCGGGAATTTGTGGCAAATCTCAGTTCCTTATTCTCAGTACCTCATTTCTGTCTACTATATATTTTATTTAAAAAATATATACATATATATATATATATATATATATATGCAGTACAGACCAAAAGTTTGGACACACCTTCGCATTCAAAGAGTTTTTTTTATTTTCATGACTATGAAAATTGTAGATTCACATTGAAGGCATCAAAACTATGAATTAACACATGTGGAATTATAGACATAACAAAAAAGTGTGAAACAACTGAAAATATGTCATATTCTAGGTTCTTCAAAGTAGCCACCTTTTGCTTTGATTACTGCTTTCCACACTCTTGGCATTCTCTTGATGAGCTTCAAGAGGTAGTCACCTGAAATGGTCTTCCAACAGTCTTGAAGGAGTTCCCAGAGATGCTTAGCACTTGTTGGCCCTTTTGCCTTCACTCTGTGGTCCAGCTCACCCCAAACCATCCCGATTGGGTTCAGGTCCGGTGACTGTGGAGGCCAGGTCATATGGCGCAGCACCCCATCACTCACCTTCATGGTCAAATAGCCCTTACACAGCCTGGAGGTGTGTTTGGGGTCATTGTCCTGTTGAAAAATAAATGATGGTCCAACTAAACGCAAACCGGATGGAATAGCATGCCGCTGCAAGATACTGTGGTAGTCATGCTGGTTCAGTATGCCTTCAATTTTGAATAAATCCCCAACAGTGTCATCAGCAAAGCACCCCCACACCATCTAACCTCCTCCTCCATGCTTCACGGTGGGAACCAGGCATGTAGAGTCCATCCGTTCACCTTTTCTGCGTCGCACAAAGACACAGTGGTTGGAACCAAAGATCTCAAATTTGGACTCATCAGACCAAAGCACAGATTTCCACTGGTCTAATGTCCATTCCTTGTGTTCTTTAGCCCAAACAAGTCTCTTCTGCTTGTTGCCTGTCCTTAGCAGTGGTTTCCTAGCAGATATTCTACCATGAAGGCTTGATTCACACAGTCTCCTCTTAACAGTTGTTCTAGAGATGTGTCTGCTGCTAGAACTCTGTGTGGCATTGACCTGGTCTCTAATCTGAGCTGCTGTTAACCTGCGATTTCTGAAGCTGGTGACTCGGATGAACTTATCCTCCGCAGCAGAGGTGACTCTTGGTCTTCCTTTCCTGGGGCAGGTCCGCATGTGAGCCAGTTTCTTTATAGCGCTTGATGGTTTTTGTGACTGCACTTGGGGCAGTCAAGTGCAGTCACAACTTTCAAAGTTTTCCCAATTTTTCAGACTGACTGACCTTCATTTCTTAAAGTAATGATGGCCACTCGTTTTTCTTTACTTAGCTGCTTTTTTCTTGCCATAATACAAATTCTAACAGTCTATTCAGTAGGACTATCAGCTGTGTATCCACCTGACTTCTCCACAACGCAACTGATGGTCCTAACCCCATTTATAAGGCAAGAAATCCAACTTATTAAACCTGACAGGGCACACCTGTGAAGTGAAAACCATTTCAGGTGACTACCTCTTGAAGCTCATCAAGAGAATGCCAAGAGTGTGCAAAGCAGTAATCAAAGCAAAAGGTGGCTACTTTGAAGAACCTAGAATATGACATATTCTCAGTTGTTTTTTTTTAATGTATATAATTCCACATGTGTTAATTCATAGTTTTGATGCTTTCAGTGTGAATCTACAATTTTCATAGTCATGAAAATAAAGAAAACTCTTTGAATGAGAAGGTGTGTCCAAACTTTTGGTCTGTATTATATATATATATATATATATATATATATATATATATATATATACACACAGGGAGTGCAGAATTATTAGGCAAATGAGTATTTTGACCACATCATCCTCTTTATGCATGTTGTCTTACTCCAAGCTGTATAGGCTCGAAAGCCTACTACCAATTAAGCATATTAGGTGATGTGCATCTCTGTAATGAGAAGGGGTGTGGTCTAATGACATCAACACCCTATATCAGGTGTGCATAATTATTAGGCAACTTCCTTTCCTTTGGCAAAATGGGTCAAAAGAAGGACTTGACAGGCTCAGAAAAGTCAAAAATAGTGAGATATCTTGCAGAGGGATGCAGAACTCTTAAAATTGCAAAGCTTCTGAAGCGTGATCATCGAACAATCAAGCGTTTCATTCAAAATAGTCAACAGGGTCGCAAGAAGCGTGTGGAAAAACCAAGGTGCAAAATAACTGCCCATGAACTGAGAAAAGTCAAGCGTGCAGCTGCCAAGATGCCACTTGCCACCAGTTTGGCCATATTTCAGAGCTGCAACATCACTGGAGTGCCCAAAAGCACAAGGTGTGCAATACTTAGAGACATGGCCAAGGTAAGAAAGGCTGAAAGACGACCACCACTGAACAAGACACACAAGCTGAAACGTCAAGACTGGGCCAAGAAATATCTCAAGACTGATTTTTCTAAGGTTTTATGGACTGATGAAATGAGAGTGAGTCTTGATGGGCCAGATGGATGGGCTCGTGGCTGGATTGGTAAAGGGCAGAAAGCTCCAGTCCGACTCAGACACCAGCAAGGTGGAGGTGGAGTACTGGTTTGGGCTGGTATCATCAAAGATGAGCTTGTGGGGCCTTTTCGGGTTGAGGATGGAGTCAAGCTCAACTCCCAGTCCTACTGCCAGTTTCTGGAAGACACCTTCTTCAAGCAGTGGTACAGGAAGAAGTCTGCATCCTTCAAGAAAAACATGATTTTCATGCAGGACAATGCTCCATCACACGCGTCCAAGTACTCCACAGCGTGGCTGGCAAGAAAGAGTATAAAAGAAGAAAAACTAATGACATGGCCTCCTTGTTCACCTGATCTGGACCCCATTGAGAACCTGTGGTCCATCATCAAATGTGAGATTTACAAGGAGGGAAAACAGTACACCTCTCTGAACATTGTCTGGGAGGCTGTGGTTGCTGCTGCACGCAATGTTGATGGTGAACAGATGAAAACACTGACAGAATCCATGGATGGCAGGCTTTTGAGTGTCCTTGCAAAGAAAGGTGGCTATATTGGTCACTGAGTTGTTTTTGTTTTGTTTTTGAATGTCAGAAATGTATATTTGTGAATGTTGAGATGTTATATTGGTTTCACTGGTAAAAATAAATAATTGAAATGGGTATATATTTGTTTTTTGTTAAGTTGCCTAATAATTATGCACAGTAATAGTCACCTGCACACACAGATATCCCCCTAAAATAGCTAAAACTAAAAACAAACTAAAAACTACTTCCAAAAATATTCAGCTTTGATATTAATGAGTTTTTTGGGTTCATGGTTGTTGTTCAATAATAAAATTAATCCTCAAAAATACAACTTGCCTAATAATTCTGCACTCCCTGTATATATAGAAAAGACTTTGCATAACTTGCATTTTATTCATTAATATTCCTGCGCATTCCTGCTCATTCTGGGCTTTGTGTCAAACAAGCAGTCCTTTCAGTGATTGACAGCCTTCCTTCTATCAGAGTGCCTAAATATACAACTGTCATTCACTGATTGGACTGCCCCCTTGAATTAAAGATGACGTTTTACCACTTCTGACATGTCTGTTTTAATAGATTCATGCATTCCCCATGTAGTAACAATTCTGTAGCATCTATTCTTATGGCTCTATGTTCTATAATTCTTGTATTATTTCAACTAAAAGTTATGAATGAATTGCTAGCAGTCTGCAGTAAGAGTACAGAGGGGCGGTAACCAGTTGGGGAAGGGGTGTATCTGCACAGACTCACTCTGTCCTATCAGTGCTGCCATTTTCAGACTGTGCAGGTATACACCGCCATGGTTACCACCCCTATGTACCATTACTGCAGGCTGCTAGCAATTCAGACATAACTTCTAGTAGAAATAATAAAGGAATGGCGCAACATAGAGCCTTAAGAATAGATGCGCCCGAATTGTTATGGGGAATGCATGAAGCTATTAAAACAGGCAGGTCAGGAGCAGTGAAAGGTCCTCTTTCAAGCCCAGATTAAACATGGATATAAATGAATACAAGTTATACTGAATCTTTTTTTATAAAACTATATGTAAATCTGCTCAGCTCCTCCTGCTGTATAATATGCTGCCTGCAGATTATTTGATATTTTTTTAAATGCCGGTCTTAATAAATGAACCCCTTTGTTCCTTCACCATGTTCAGCATGTTAACCAGCAGAGAGACAATTATAAGTGCATATTTCTATATAAGGGCTCTTTCACACTTGCGTTCTTTTCTTCCGGCATAGAGTTCCGTCGTCGGGGCTCTATGCCGGAAGAATCCTGATCAGTTTTATCCTAATGCATTCTGAATGGAGTGAAATCCGTTCAGGATGCATCAGGATGTCTTCAGTTCCGGAACGGAACGTTTTTTGGCTGGAGAAAATACCGCAGCATGCTGCGCTTTTTACTCTGGCCAAAAATCCTGAACACTTGCCGCAAGGCCGGATCCGGAATTAATGCCCATTGAAAGGCATTGATCCGGATCCGTCCTTAAGCTAAACGTCGTTTCGGCGCATTGCCGGATCCGACGTTTAGCTTTTTCTCAATGGTTACCATGGCTGCCGGGACGCTAAAGTCCTGGCAGCCATGGTAAAGTGTAGTGGGGAGCGGGGGAGCAGCATACTTACCATCCGTGCGGCTCCCGGGGCGCTCCAGAGTGATGTCAGGGCGCCCCAAGCGCATGGATCACGTGATCGCATGGCACGTCATCCATGTGCATGGGGCGCTCTGACGTCATTCTGGAGCGCCCCTGGAGCCGCGCGGACTGTAAGTATACCACTCCCCCGCTCCCCGCTCCTACTATGGCAACCAGGACTTTAATAGCGTCCTGGGTGCCATAGTAACACTGAAAGCATTTTGAAGACGGATCCGTCTTCAAATGCTTTCAGTACACTTGCGTTTTTCCGGATCCGGCGTGTAATTCCGGCAAGTGGAGTACACGCCGGATCCGGACAACGCAAGTGTGAAAGAGGCCTAAAAATAACTGAAATAAAGTGGCCTAAATGGGAGGAAATGATGAAAAACCCCAAACACTGTGGCGTGTTTATAACCGGGGGAGCAATTCCTCTGCATGTGATCCGCTGCTAACGACAATCCACAGCAAAAATGCATACAATGGGATTTCAGCAGCGGACCACATGCACCACAATGGCATCCTACACAATATGGGATAATGTGTGGATGCAAAATAAAAAAATACATAAATCACTGTGAAAGGTGGACCACAATGATATGCAACTGACAACACTTTCGCAGTGATTTATGTATTTTTATATTTGCATCCACACATTATCCCATCTTGTGTAGGATGCCATTGTGGTGCATGTGTCACATGGCCTGTTATAGGTGGGGCTTGCAGCCTTATCATCTCTCCCACTGCCTGAGTAATCTCACTATGGAGGTACCGCATTTTTTGCCCTATAAGACGCACTTTTTCCCCCTCAAAAGTGTGGGGGGGGAATAGCAGTGCCTCTTATGGGGCGAATGCTGCATTTTGCTGAATTTTAAATAATACGCCGCAATGCCGCGTGGTGGGTGCATCAGCTGAGAGGGAGGAGGGGCTGGGGGCCAGCATCTGCTTTTATGATGACAGCGGGGCCCGTGCAGTAACTGTATTCTACTACACGGACCCCGCTAAATGTATATAATCGGATCTGTAATTTTTAATTGTTATGTGCTATATATAATCGAGTAATCAGCGTCTGTATACTTACAAGCGCTCAGTAGCAGAGAGGAGGGAGGAGGCAGGCCGGGAGGATGGGCGCTGGCAGCGTGAGTCACTACATCATGCGCCTGCGCCGCCGACTTTATGAATGAAGCAGGCGGCGTGGGCGCATGACGTAGTGACTCACGCTGCCAGCGCCCGTCCTCCCGGCCTGCCTCCTCCCTCCTCTCTGCTACCGAGTGCTTGTAATTATACAGACGCTGATTACCCGATTATATACCGTACATAACAATTAACAATTACAGATACGATTATATACAGTGAGCGGGGCCCGTGTAGTAGAATACAGTCACTGCACGGGCCCCACTGTCATTATAAAAGCAGATGCGACCCCCACCCCCTGTATTGGGGGTCATTCACACTACAGGGACACTGTTATGGAGGGGATCTGTGGATGATACATAGCATAAGATGCTATATATGTGTCATCCACAGATCCCCCCCATAACAGTGTCATCCACAGATCCCCATAACAGTGCCATCCAGAGACCCCAATAAGAGCCATCCAGAGATCCCCATAACAGTGTCACCCACAGATCCCCCATAACAGTGTCACCCACAAATCCCCCATAACAGTGTCACCCACAGATCCCCCATAACAGTGCGCCATCCACAGACCCCCATAACAGTGCATCATCCACAGATCCCCCAAAATAGTGTCATCCACAGACCACCATTAGTTCAAAACCCAGAAAAAGCACACCTTTTGGTTCAAAATATTTTTTTTCTTATTTTCCTCCTTAAAAACCTAGGTGCTTCTTATAGGCCGGTGCGTCTTATAAGGCAAAATTACGGTATGTGGGAGCTTGGCTGTAAGTTGTATCTTAACACTCCGTAGGTAGCTTAGTGGTAGGAAGCCATGCCACGTTGAGATACCTTGACGGTGGTGCAAAAGGGCTCGGATGTGTTCCTGACTGGAATATATTGGCTAAAGTCTCAGTTCTTAACATCTGCTTGAGGGGTTAGCCAGTTTTGTCAGTTGCATATCATTGTGGTGCACCTTTCACAGTGAT
The DNA here is from genome assembly GCF_014858855.1 of Bufo gargarizans. Taxonomy (NCBI): domain Eukaryota; kingdom Metazoa; phylum Chordata; class Amphibia; order Anura; family Bufonidae; genus Bufo; species Bufo gargarizans. The sequence continues at coordinate 320,677,564 of NC_058081.1, forward strand.
TTAATGTATTTTTATATTTGCATCCACACATTATCCCATCTTGTGTAGGATGCCATTGTGGTGCATGTGGTCCGCTGCCGACATCCTCCATTGTATGCATTTTTGCTGGGGATTGCCATTAGCAACGGATTACATACGGAGGAATTGCTCCCCGGTTATCAACACACCACAGTGTTTGGGGTTTTTGAACATTTCCTCCCATTTAGGCCTCTTTATTTCAGTTATTTTTCTTGATATGTTTAGAATGTGCCATTGCGTACTGCTGGCAGCATTCTGTTGCACCTGGTAGCCTGTGTCACATGGCCTGTTATAGGTGGGGCTTGCAGCCTTATCATCTCTCCCACTGCCTGAGAGATCTCACTATGGAGGTATGTGGGAGCTTGGCTGTAAGTTGTATCTTAGCACCTCTCAGACCGTGTTCACACTCCGTAGGTAGCTTAGTGCAGGGCCGGCCTTTGGGGTGTGCGGGCTGTGCGGCCGCACAGGGCGCCATAGCAACAGGGGCGCCGGGCGGCCGACAGCCCGCAATGTAATATGGGCAGGCGAGGCGGCACTTATGTTTTCCCACGGGGCGGGCCCCCGCCCCCTCCATCTCCCCTGTATTCAGCAGGGGGCGCACGTTGCGGTTTTAAAAAAAAAAACTTGCTTATATAAGTTCGGGCGGCTGGCGGCGCCCCTCATTCTGCGCCGCCTGAGTGGCTGAGGCTGAGCGCCTGCCTGCGCCTGCTGTGTGCTGTTAATGTAGCGTGGCCGAGCTCTGTTCGATCCGCGGTACAGGAGCTTTTGTTTCCTGTACCCGGCCGGACTGACAGGAAGTGCTCACTTAGTGTGCACTTCCTGTCAGTCCGGCCGGGTACAGGAAACAAATGCTCCTGTACCGCGGACCTAACAGAGCTCGGCCACGCTACACTAGAGGTGGAAAAGAGAGTGAAAAGGGGGAGGGGGGGAGGAAATAATGAGAGTGATGGGGGGGGGGAATAATGAGAGGGGGGGGGACTCGGGGGAGAAATAATGAGAGTGGGGGGGGAGAAATAATGAGAGTGGGGGGGGGAGAAATAATGAGAGTGGGGGGGAGAAATAATGAGAGTGGGGGGGGAGAAATAATGAGAGTGGGGGGGAGAAATAATGAGAGTGATGGGGGGGGAGAAATAATGAGAGTGATGGGGGGGGAGAAATAATGAGAGTGATGGGGGGGAGAAATAATGAGAGTGATGGGGGGGGAGAAATAATGAGAGTGATGGGGGGGGAAATAATGAGAGTAATGGGGGGGGAATAATGAGAGTGATGGGGGGGAGAATAATGAGAGTGATGGGGGGAGAGAATAATGAGAGTGATGGGGGGAGAGAATAATGAGAGTGATGGGGGGGAGAATAATGAGAGTGATGGGGGGAAATAATGAGAGTGATGGCGGGGGGGGGGGAAATAATGAGAGTGATGGCGGGGGGGGGGGGGGGAAATAATGAGAGTGATGGCGGGGGGGGGGAAATAATGAGAGTGATGGGGGGAGAATAATGAGAGTGATGGGGGGGAGAATAATGAGAGTGATGGGGGGGAGAATAATGAGAGTGATGGGGGGAGAATAATGAGAGTGATGGGGGGGAGAATAATGAGAGTGATGGGGGGGAGAATAATGAGAGTGATGGGGGGAGAATAATGAGAGTGATGGGGGGGAGAATAATGAGAGTGATGGGGGGGAGAATAATGAGAGTGATGGGGGGGGAGAATAATGAGAGTGATGGGGGGGGAGAATAATGAGAGTGATGGGGGGGGGAAATAATGAGAGTGATGGCGGGGGGGGGAAATAATGAGAGTGATTGGGGGGGGGGATAATGAGAGTGATTGGGGGGGGGGGAATAATGAGAGTGACGAGGGAAGGGGGGGGGGGGGATGAGAGTGACAATGGAGTCCCCAGAGCCAGACTGCAGCCAGAGTCCAGATCATCTTATTGTCCTGGTGGTAAGTAGACAATGCAATATGTTTATTATTTAATTGTTTAGTTATTAATACTACATTGGAAACTAATTTTCTCAGCTGGACACCGGCCGACATGCGCTGGGGGCCTCACCAGCGGTTAGGGTAGGGAAAAAGCACTGGCCCGTACGTAAATTTTTCCCTTCCCTAACCGCTGGTGAGGCTCCCGGTGCATGCGCAGTGTCGGCCGGTGTTCAGCTGAAAACATCCATCCGATCACTGCGCATTGGCCCATAGTTTTTCCCTACCCTAACCGCCGGCGAGGCTCCTGGCGCATGCGCATTCTGCTGTGAAATTTCCCTAACCTGTCGTTGTGCGCCTGCGCGATGCTGCACACCTCCTCACGTCATGTCCGGTGCGACCGGAAGTGACGAGGGTAGGGAAATCTCACGAACTAGGGAAGTATAACATTACACCGGCCTTTGGGGTGTGAGGGCTGGTAACTACTTGGTTGGATAGTCAGCCAGCCTATGCCATGATGCCAGCAACAAGCAGTTTGGGGGGGGGGGGGGGGGCGCCACAAGGTTAGCTCGCACAGGGCGCCTGAACACCTAAGGCCGGCCCTGGCTTAGTGTTAGGAACCCATGCCACGCTGAGATACCTTGACGGTGGTGCAACAGGGCTCCGATGTGTTCCTAACTGGAATACATTGGCTAAAGTCTCAGTTCTTAACATCTGCTTGAGGGGTTAGCCAGTGTTGTCAGTTGCATATCATTGTGGTGCACCTTTTGCAGTGATTTACATATTTCTATATACTTTGAAAACCAGGTGGTGACATACTATGTGCTGTATGTAGATGTTGTTTTACCAGTATTTTTTTAAGATCTATACAATTATTATAATATTTTTTAAAATCAGCAACAACATTTATTGGTTGTCTTACTGATATAACGCAGTTTGAAATCACAATTTGATCATATATGCATAGAGAGTAGTGTTGATCGAGCACCAAAGTGCTCAGGTGCTTGGGTCGAACACCTCGGGATGCCCGAGCACAATAGAAGTTTATGGGAGAACCCAAGCATTAAACCAGGCACCCCCTGCTCTGAAGAGGGGAGGGTGTCTGGTTCATAAGAAAAGGTCAGAAATTGATGGAAACACCACCAAAATGGTTCGGGAACAGCATGGGAAGGATGTCTGGATGCATCTTGGACTCCCAGGTTGCTGCTGGGAACGATGTTGTCTGAGTAGTATGCAATTTTTACATACTGACAATAATACACACAAAACCGAAGATAAAATAAATTTTAGAGGAAAGATTGTTAAGAAACATTCTTTCCTGTATATTTACTTGTATATAAAGTGAAAGTGCTGCCAAAAATTGCAAGGAAGAGACACTCTGATACAACCTGTATATCACATAAAGGATTCACATTGTGGTACAATTGTTCAGGTAGTGGGACTCCTACACTCATAAAGCCTATGCACTAAGTGAAAGGGCTGCCAAAAATTAGGAACAGGCACTCCAATACACCCTTTAATACACATAAGGGGGGCATTATACAGCCTTGAAAAATTATGTTTGATGGCCTGCTGGTGACTCTCAAAAACATTAGGAGCAAGGGCCTGCTGGTGACCCTCTAAAACATTATGGGCGAGGGCCTGCTGAGCTGACCATCTAAAACATTAGGGGTGAAGGTCTGCTACAGAGCTGACTCTCTAAAATATTAGGGGCGAGTGCCTGCTGCTGATCTGAGAATCGAAAAAATTATGTGCGAGTGCCTGCTGCTGATCTGAGAATCGAAAAAATTATGTGCGAGTACCTGCTGCTGAGCTGAACATTGAAAAAATTATGGGCGAGTGCCTGCTGCTTAGCTAACCATTGAAAACATTATGGGCGAGGGTCTTCTGGTGATCTGACCCTGTAAAACATTATGGGCGAGGGCCTGATGGTGAGCTGACCCTCAAAAACATTATCTGCGAGGGCCTGCTGGTGAGCCGACCCTTTAAAACATTACATGCGAGGTCCTGCAGGTGAGCTGACCCTCTAACAGATTGTAGGTGAGGGCCTGCTAGTGAGCTGGCCCTCTAAAAGATTGTAGGTGAGGGCCTGCTTTTAGAGCTGACCCTCTAAAACATTCTATGCGAGGGCCTACAGGTGAGATGACCCTCTAAAAGATTGTAGGTGAGGGCCTGCTTTTAGAGCTGACCCTCTAAAACATTCTATGCGAGGGCCTACAGGTGAGATGACCCTCTAAAAGATTGTAGGTGAGGGCCTGCTGGTGAGATGACCCTGTGAAACATTATAGGCGAGAGCCTGTTGGTGAGCTGACCCTCAAAAACATTATATGCAAGGGCCTGCAGGTGAGCTGACCCTCTAAAACATTATAAGCGAGGGCCTACAGGTTAGCTGACCCTTTAAGAGATTGTAAGCGAGGGCCTGCAGGTGGGCTGACCCTGTAAAACATTATGGTTGAGTGCCTGCTGGTGAGCTGACCCTCTAAAACTTTATATGCAAGGGCCTGCAGGTGAGCTGGCCCTTTAAAAGATTGTAGGTGAGGGCCTGCTGGTGAACTTATCATCTAAAATATTGTAGGTAAGGGCCTGCTGGTGAGCTGACCCTCTAAAACATTATGGTTGAGGGCCTCCTGGTGAGCTGACGTTCTAAAACATTACATGCGAGTGCCTGCAGGTGGGCTAGCCCTCTAAAACATTGTAGATGAGGGCCTGCTGGGGAGCTGACCCTCTAAAACATCATTATATGCGAGGGCCTGCAGGTGAGCTGACCCTCTAAAAGATTGTAGGTGAGGGCCTGCTGGTGAGCTGACCCTGTAAAATATTACAGTTGAGGGCCTACAGGTGAGCTAGCCCTCTAAAAGATTGTAGGTGAGGGCCTGCTGGTGAGTTGACCCTGTAAAACATTATGGTTGAGGGCCTTCAGGTGAGCTGACCCTCTAAAAGAATGTAGGTGAGGGCCTGCTGGTGAGATGGCCCTCTAAAAGATTGTAGATGAGGGCCTGCTAGTGAGCTGACCCTCTAAAATATTATATGCGAGGGCCTGCAGGTGAGCTGACCCTCTAAAAGATTGTAGGTGAGGGCCTGCTGGTGAGCTGACCCTGTAAAACATTATGGTTGAAGGCCTGCTGGTGAGCTGACCTTCGAAAACATTACATGTGAGGGCCTGCAGGTGAGCTAGCCCTCTAAAATATTGTGGATGAGGGCTTGCTGGTGAGCTGACCCTCTAAAACATTATCTGCGAGGGCCTACAGGTGAGCTGACCCTCTAAAAGATTGTAGGTGAGGGCCTGCTGGGGAGCTGACCCTCTAAAATATTAGAGCGAGTGCCTGCTGCTGATCTGAGAATTGAAAAAATTATGTGCGAGTGCCTGCTGCTGAGCTAACCATTGAAACATTATGGGCGAGGGCCTGCTGGTGAGCTGACCCACAAAAACATTACATACGAGGTCCTGCAGGTGAGCTGGCCCTCTAAAAGATTGTAGGTGAGGGCCTGCTGGTGAGCTGGCCCTCTAAAAGATTGTAGGTAAGGGCCTGCTTTTAGAGCTGACCCTCTAAAACATTCTATGCGAGGGCCTACAGGTTAGCTGACCCTTTAAAAGATTGTAGGCGAGGGCCTGCAGGTGGGCTGACCCTGTAAAACATTATGGTTGTCGGCCTGCTGGTAAGCTGACTCTCTAAAACTTTATATGCAAGGGCCTGCAGGTGAGCTGGCACTCTAAAAGATTGTAGGTGAGGGCCTGCTGGTGAGCTGACCCTGTAAAACATTACATGCGAGGGCCTGCAGGTGAGCTAGCCCTCTAAAATATTGTAGATAAGGGCCTGCTGGTGAGCTGACCCTCTAAAACATTATATGCGAGGGCCTGCAGGCGATCTGACCCTCTAAAAGATTGTAGGTGAGGGCCTGCTTGGGAGCTAACCCTCTAAAACATTATATGCGAGGGCCTGCAGGTGAGCTGACCCTCTAAAAGATTGTAGGTGAGGGCCTGCTGGTGAGCTGACCCTGTAAAACATTATGGTTGAGGGCCTACAGGTGAGCTGGCCATCTAAAAGAATTTAAGTGAGGACCTGCTGGTGAGCTGACCCTGTAAAACATTATGGTTGAGGGCCTGCATGTGAGCTGACCCTCTGAAAGATTGTAGGTGAGGGCCTGCAGGTGAGCTGGCCCTCTAAAATATTGTAGATGAGTGCCTGCTAGTGAGCTGACCCTCTAAAACATAATGTGGAAGGGCCTACAGGTTAGCTGACCCTTTAAAAGATTGTAGGTGAGGGCCTGCAGGTGGGATGACCCTGTAAAACATTATGATTGAGGGCCTGCTGGTGAGCTGACCCTCTAAATCTTTATATGCGAGGGCCTGCAGGTGAGATGACCCTCTAAAAGATTGTAGGTGAGGGCCTGCTGGTGAGCTGACCCTGTAAAACATTATGGTTGAGGGCCTACAGGTGAACTGGCCCTCTAAAAGATTGTAGGTGAGGGCCTGCTGGTGAGCTGACCCTGCAAAACATTATGGTTGAGCGCCTGCTGGTGAGCTGACCTTCTAAAACATTACATGCAAGGGCCTACAGGTGATCTGACCCTCTAAAAGATTGTAGGTGAAGGCCTGCTGTTGAGCTGACCCTGTAAAACATTAGGGGGGAGGGTCTGCTACAGAGCTGACTCTCTAAAACATTAGGGACGGGTGCCTGCTGCTGATCTGAGAATTGAAACAATTATGTGCGAGTGCCTGCTGCTGAGCTAACCATTGAAAACATTATGGGCGATGGCCTGTTAGTGAGCTGACCCTGTAAAACATTATGGGCGATGGCCTGCTGGTGAGCTGACCCTCAAAAACATTATAAGCAAGGGCCTGCAGGTGAGCCGACCCTATAAACATTACATGCGAGGTCCTGCAGGTGAACTGACCCTCTAAAAGATTGTAGGTGAGGGCCTGCTTTTAGAGCTGACCCTTTAAAACAGGCATCCTCAAACTGCGGCCCTCCAGCTGTTGTAAAACTACAACTTCCACAATTCCCTGCTGTAGGCGGATACCTGTAGGCTGTTCAGGCATGCTGGGAGTTGTAGTTTTGCAACAGCTGGAGGGCCGCAGTTTAAGGATCCCTGCTCTAAAACATTATATGCGAGGGCCTACAGGTGAGATTACCCTCTAAAAGATTGTAGGTGAGGGCCTGCTGGTGAGATGACCCTGTAAAACATTATGGGCGAGAGCCTGCTGGTGAGCTGACCCTCAAAAACATTATATGCAAGGGTCTGCAGGTGAGCTGACCCTCTAAAAGATTGTAGATGAGGGCCTGCTAGTGAGCAGACCCTCTAAAACATTATGGTCGAGTGCCTACAGGTTAGCTGACCCTTAAAAAGATTGTAGGCGAGGGCCTACAGGTGGGCTGACCCTGTAAAACATTATGGTTGGGGGCCTGCTGGTGAGCTGACCCTCTAAAACTTTATATGCAAGGGCCTGCAGGTGAGCTGGCCCTCTGAAAGATTGTAGGTGAGGACCTGCTGGTGAGCTGACCCTGTAAAACATTATGGTTGAGGGCCTGCAGGTGAGCTGACCCTGTAAAACATTAGGGGTGAGGGTCTGCTACAGAGCTGACTCTCTAAAACATTAGGGGCTGCTGATCTGAGAATTGAAAAAATTATGTGCGAGTGCCTGCTGCTGATCTGAGAATTGAAAAAATTATGTGCGAGTGCCTGCTGATGAGCTAACCATTGAAAACATTATGGGCGAGGGCTTGCAGGTGAGCCGACCCTCTAAAACATTTTATGCGAGGTCCTGCAGGTGAACTGACCCTCTAAAAGATTGTAGGTGAGGGCCTGCTGGTGAACTGATCGTCTAAAACATTATATGCGAGGGCCTTCAGGTGAGCTAGCCCTCTAAAATATTGTAGATAAGGGCCTGCTGGTGAGCTGACCCTCTAAAACATTATATGCGAGGACCTGCAGGCGAGCTGGTCCTCTAAAAGATTGTAGGTGAGGGCCTACTGGTGAACTGATCGTCTAAAACATTATATGCAAGGGCCTGCAGGTGAGCTGACCCTCTAAAAGATTGTAGGTGAGGGCCTGCTGGTGAGCTGACCCTGTAAAACATTATGGTTGAGGGCCTGCTGGTGAGCTGACCTTCTAAAACATTACATGTGAGGGCCTGCAGGTGAGCTAGCCCTTTAAAATATTGTAGATACGGGCCTGCTGGTGAGCTGATCCTCTAAAACATTATATGCGAGGGCCTGCAGGTGAGCTGACCCTCTAAAAGATTGTAGTTGAGGGCCTGCTGGTGAGCTGACCCTGTAAAACATTATGGTTGAGGGCCTACAGGTGAGCTGGCCCTCTAACAGATTGTAGGTGAGGGCCTGCTGGTGAGCTGACCGTAAAACATTATGGTTGAGGGCCTGCAGGTGAGCTGACCCTCTAAAACATTATATGCGAGGGCCTACAGGTTAGCTGACCCTTTAAAAGATTGTAGGTGAGGGCCTGCAGGTGGGCTGACCCTGTAAAATATTATGGTTGAGGGCCTGAAACAAGAGATAAAACAAGTATATAGAGGACTGAAACAAGAGATAAAGACTAAAGTTGACCATACACATTAGTCTTTTGTCACCCACACCCACCAAGAACAGAGGATTTGGACCACACACTAATATGTGTGGATAGCTCACACAAGGATCAAGCAAAATGAATATTTGTACCTAATTATTTTGTTCTCCCAGGGGATAAGCTGCTGCCAGAGGTGTTCTCCCCTCTCCCCACAGTATATACATACATGTTCAGCCAAGCAAAATGTGTGCCGTAAGTGTATGGGGAAGCAGAGAGGAATTTGGGAGAGATAACTGCTTTTAAATGTGTATGGGAAGCTTACCTCCAGCAGGCAATCAAAGTAGAAGTTTAGAACAAGCCTGTATCCTTTGGTGTGTCAAGGTATATAAAGGAGTCTATTAAAATTATAGTAATACAGCACCCCTCAAGATAAGTACTTTCTATCAACACCTTTAAAAGCTGAAGAGCAGTAGACCATAAAGGGGCATTAAGATCAATTGGCAGTAGTTGAGATTTGGTCCAGTTAATGAGAAATCCAGAATGCTCACTGGGGTTTTAGGTTCAAATCTGACCAGAGGCAAGATCTACATGGAGTTTATATGTTCTCCTCATGTTTGGGTTTCCTCCCGCACTCCAAAGGGCATACTGATTGGGAATCTAGATTGTGAGCCCTACTGGGGACAGTGAGTGATGATAATGACTGTAAAGTGCTGTGGAATATTTTGGCATTATATAATTAACTAATAATTCCATCCATGCATAAACTGATGGCCTCCACCACTGATCCCTGTGACTGTTATGGTAGTGGGTGTTGACCGACTGTGTCAACCAACTTTGACATTAAACTAAGAGCATTATCCTGGCAACTCCATGGTATTCATCCTTTAACCCCTTTACAGGAATCTGGTCTTCGTTGCAGGGAGCTACCAGACCGCTCCCTCCCAGAGCAGTCCAGGATTGGTTGACAGTTGACCCACTAGGGTCAAAGGCACCAAAAAGAACAGAAAAACACATAGTCGGTAACAGGTCAGGGTCAGGACATCCTAAGTTCTTGCCAATATGTGATACAGGTCCGAGGTCAAAGGACAGGTGGCCGAGAGTCAGAATCCGGTAAACAGGTACAAGTCTATACATGGCAGACAACAAAAAACAAACGCCTAAGCAAAAACTAGCAAACTAGGAGCCTAATTGCTTTGTCAAGGAAATAAGTTCAGAACAAGTCTTATGGCAGAAGGCTTATTTGGAATTGGAGGCAGCCATGCATCTGCACTCAGCAAGGAGAGTGGGGAGTGGTGGTAGCAGAAATTGGAGTAGTAGTGTTCACTGAGTAATGTTCCTAATAGAAGAAGCAGAGCAGTGATGGACCCGTTCCACCGACGATGTAACAGCCAGCCTGGAACCTGTCTAAGATGTTCTACTAGAGTTTGAACTCGAAGGACATATAACAAGGAAGACAGGAGCCACCCTAGTTGAGTGTCCCGAAACTGATCCATGGGGCCCCCTCCCCTTCAACGCCCCCCCCCCCCACCCGCCGCCACCCCCCCAACCCGCCTGCACCCCCCTCTGCACGTATGTATGTATGTATGTATATATATATATATATATATATATATATATATATATATATATATATATATTATATACTGTTTATTACTATATACAAGAGGATGATATACGGTATAACATCTTCTTGTATATAGTGATATAATGGACCACGCTGATGATATAACCTGGGTATCTCCTGTATATAATTATATATGTACAGCTGGTATAAGTTATACATCTTAATATACCAGAAGATGTATAACTTATACCAGGACAGCTCACGTATAATAATATACAGAACATACCAAGGCTAGATAGTAACTAGTACCTGGGCTGGCTCAGGCTGAAAGCTGCTGAATCGACCTGCTGAAAGTCAGTGGCAACTGGCAAGGCTGAATGCTGGAGGCTGGCTGGGCTCAGTGTGGGCTCTGGCTGGCTGAATGAGTGCTGTTCCTGGGCCTGGCTCAGGCTGGCAGAAATGTCTGGCAGAGAGAGAGAGAACAAGGCGAGGTGGGGTGAGTGACTGTAGTATAGAGTCAGACTACTGGGCAAGTGGGCAGTGGCAGAATAGCAGTGGCTCCCGCGCTCCTCTGTTCCCAACTTCCTGCCGGACCTGCAGTGCTGATAACTTTGCGACGTCGCGTAAGCGCGCAGTGTGATCCGGAAATGCTGCCAGGCCCTGCCCCCTGCCATTGGTACTTAAAGTGACCATGCCTAAACCAGACCCGCCGTCCCATTATCCATAACAACAAAATAGGGGGAATAGCCGTTCGTCTTGGCCTTGCGCCAGACCAGGAGTCTAAAAACCAGACTGTCAGGCCTAAAACCGGATGTCTGGCGACCATAAGAGCAGCAGTGGCAGAGAGACTGAGGCCAGCAGCAGCCATTTCAGTCAGATTAGAGCCAAAGCTGCAGAGTTTTCTGACTAAAATGGCTGCTGCTGGCCTCAAGGAGTCTCTCTGCCACTGCAGAGAGACCTCATATCAGCCAACTCAGCCCACATCAGACCTCAGATCAGCCCACTCAGCCCCAATCAGACCTCAGATCAGCCCACAGACCCCAGTAGACCTCATATCAGCCCACTCAGCCCCCATCAGACCTCATATCAGCCCAAAGACCCCCACTCATCCCCATCAGACCTCAGCTCATCCCAAAGCCCCTATCAGACTCCCACTGAGCCCCCATCATATCTCAGATCAGCCCAAAGACCCCCATCAGACCTCAGATCAGCCCAAAGACCCCCATCAGACCTCAGATCAGCCAAAGACCCCTACTCAGCCCCTATCAGACCTCTGATCAGCCCAAAGACCCCCAGTCAGCGCCCATCAGAACTCAGATCCACCCAAAGACCCCCATCAGACCCCCACTCAGCCCCCATCAGACCTCAGATCAGCCTAAAGACCCCCAGTCAGCCCCCATTAGACCTCAGATCAGCCCAAAGACCCCCATCAGACCCCCACTTAGCCCCCATCAGACCTCAGATCAGCCCAAAGACCCCCATCAGACCCCCACTCAGTCCCCATCAAGCCAAAGACCCCCACTCAGCCCCCATCAGACCTCAGATCAGCCCAAAGACCCCCAGTCAGCCCCCATCAGACCCCAGATCAGCCCAAAGACCCCCCATCAGACCCCCAGTCAGCCCCCATCAGACATCAGATCAGCCCAAAGACCCCCATCAGACCAAAGACCCCCAGTCAGCCCCCATCAGACCACAGATCAGCCCAAAGACCCCCATCAGACCCCCACTCAGCCCCCATCAGACCTCAGATGAACCCAAAGACCCCCAGTCAGCCCCTATCAGACCTCAGATCAGCCCAAAGACCCCCATCAGGCCCCCACCGGCTCAGATCAATCAGTGGCAGCCCACAGAATGATCCCCAGGCCCCAACATACTTACCTGTTCTGCGCCACGGCTACTCTTCCTCTCTGGCAGAAGTCGCGCTCCTCTGTCTTCCCGGCCGGCGCTGCACTATCACCTGACAGAGGTCATAGTGAGCGGCGCACTACGTCCTGATGCTGTACGTGCTCAGAACAGTGAAGTGCCGGCTGGGGAGGGTAAGTATATTAAGGTGTAGGCCGCACGGAAACGAGGAGCACTGGGCACCGGGTACAGCACTACTGCAGGGGCCAGGGGCCCATAGACGCCCAGTCGCAACTGCGACCCCTGTATGTACGCCAGTGTTTGGGGATAAAAATAATAAAGACAAATCCACCTAATACCATGACACAGTGAAGGGTATGGTCTGGGAGGACAGGTATTTTTCTCCCAGTGTGTGCTGCTGGGCTGATTTGCAGCCAGATGGGGTCAAACACCGTAATGGATTTTAAGTGCCAGTCCGGGTTTTGACAACACCTAGCTGTCCTTAAAAGACAGCTGGGCTCAGCAGCAAAGTGTCTCTATTTTGGGATCTGAGGCATGGTGCCGTGCTATAGGGCTGAGAGCTGTATGCGGGGAAACAGGCCCCCTAAAGCCTGTTGTGGACCACTGGTGAAAAAACTGCTAACAAGGTGATTGTTTTGTTCTTTGGACTTTCCTTTGTCTGAACTAACACTTAAGACTAAAAAATGTTTTTGTCTTCTGTGTAAATAAACACTAAAGTTTTGTTTTACAAACATTTTTTTTGCCTCTGTTCTGCCTCCGCTTACCCTGCCTACCAGAGCAAATCCCCACAATAGTTAAAGGTCATGATGCATCCAAGGACATATCTTGTGGAGACTGTAGGTAAGTAGCTCTCTCAGGTTGTGGGCAGAAAGCTGTTCTGAGGGATAATGGAATCAATCACTGAATTTACTCTAAGCGTCAGCTAAATTTTTAATGTTCTCCTGCTAATGCGAAATGAGACAGCATGAGTAAAAATACACAGGGTCCTTATCCCTTATCCAGGGATGCAAAGTCCTCAGACCATAAGCAAGTTGGAGAGTCCCCAGAGATTTATGTAAAGAAGCCAAAAAGAATATTGTAAAGAAGCCAAGGCCTTAGAAAGCTCATCTTTCTTAATAGGTTCTCCCAAGAAAGCCCACTGTTACTGCAAAATGGTGGGAAGATGAAGCCACTTGAGATATATCATGTATCACAAGGGGTGTGCTGTGAGGTGGAGATATAGATCTAGGTATAGAAGTCACAAAAGACAGAAGCTATGTCTCCTGTCTCCTGAATAGGAACAAACTGAGAATTCATTAGAGGTTATCCAGAAAATGATAATAATGACCTATCCTCAGATCAGACCTATAGCTCCCGGCAGCTCACCAAGCACAGAGCCGCACATAGTATAGCGGCTGTGATTGGTATTGCATCTCAGACCCTATCACTTCAATGGGGCTGAGCTGCCACTAGGTCATGTAACATATGTACGGTGATGTCAAATGGCGTAGGAAGAGGCAGCGGCGCTCATGGAGCACCCGGCCTCTCCTAACACTGATTGGCAGAGGTCTCGGACCGATCTGATATTGATGAACTATCCTAAGGATCTCCACCGGTCCCCATTCAGGTAGTGTCCTTGACAAGGAGAAAAGAAAAACAGGCAAAAAAAAACATGGCACAGGCATACAACAATGACAGGATATGGACCACTCATTACTATTACTTAGATATTTCTGCTCGGGAGCAACAGTCATTCCCTGGAAAGAGAATGGGCAACCACCGCCCAAGACTCAAGCCAATGGTGAGGCAACCTCTGTAAAGAAGACAGCAGTATAGTAACTGTCCACGAGCAGACATGTTGAATCGATTAGTAGAAATCTAACCTGTGATCCACTTTGCTGAACATAGGCTATTATCAGTATAATTGTTTTTCTATAGAGAACTATAATTAGCTCTTTACCGTGGGAAAATCAAGCACAGCATAACAAGCCAGCATTGAACAATTGCTTGACTACGCCTGATTTAAACAAAAATTTTAACCTGAGTGAGCCTGCTAACCGTCCAGTTTTCTACACCTTGTGTTCGTATGCATGCTGTGTCACACAATATCAGGGGAATTTATAGTTATGTAATTACACGTTCCTGAGCAATATACTTATGTAAAGGGATATTCTTTTACATTATTTAAATTTTGTAAAAGTTCTTTGAGGGCATGTTTAGACAGAGGACTTTGGGAGCAGGTTTCAGCATTGACATCCGCAGATTTGTATATCATACCGTGCAGGGTGTTTTTATCTTAGTTTTTTCTGTGATTTTTTTTTGTCCAGGTTTCAGCATTGATTCGGTGCTGAAAACTGGTCCGAATCTGCACTGAAACCACCCCCCATTGTTTTCAATGGGCCACCGCACTGCATTTCATGCAGCCATGGATTTTTGCTGCACGAGTTTCAAGACTGCATCAAGAATGCACATGACAATTTCTGGTGAAATTACTGCGCAAAACCCTTGCAAAGCTGCAGCGGGAGTCTGCTTGTGGTTAAGCCCCATTTATTGGAGCCAAACCCAGAGCGGGTCTGCATGAAAACTCATGACTGAAACCGCAATGGTTTCTACCGTGGGATACTCCGTCTGAATGTACCCTTATTCCTATATGAGGGATTTTTTCTTAAAGGGAGTCTATCAGCAGTTATTATCCTGCAAAATGGTAGGCCTTATAAAGCTCTGTGACACAACGGCTGTTGCCTTGACTGTACACCGTGTCTCTGATCTGCTGATGCTATATTGGATTTTAGTAAATTGCTAGGATTTTCATTTTGGTGAGTGTAGCATCTGTATACTGTATCTTTGACGTGAAGATTAATTATGGACTACATACTATATATGAAAAGGTAAGGAACAGTGCAGCCCTGTGCTCCACCTGCACTGATTGGTCCGGGGTCCTGGTTCTGATAGGTTGAGCAGCCCCACTGTCAGAAGGCTAGTTGCCATAGCAACAGAGCAACACCTGCGCCGCCATCATATTGTGGCCGTACTCACCACGGAAGCACAAGTGCGTGGGGGATTGAATATATTTTTTTCTACAGTAAAAGGCAAACACTACTACCTGAATTTACATTTCTGATCCGCATTATTTGTGGGTCAGATGCGGATCCATTCATTTCATCCGTGTGCTGTCTGCATTCGTAAGTCTTTTCCACTGCACCGCAAAAAATAGAAGATATCCTATTCTATGCAGACAAGGATAAGACATTTCTGCAGTAGGGGTGGCAAACTCGCAGCCGGTAACTGTGTTTTGCGGATCCGCGATTTGCAAACAGCAAAAAACGGATACAGTCATATGCAGGAGCCCATATGGATATATTTTAGATGTTAGCTCATAATTGTTTCAATTACGGCAACCCAGGTAACACAGGTATCACCTATGGCTACTTTCACACTGGCGTTTTGGCTTTCCTTTTGTCAGATCCATTCAGGGATCTCACAAGCGCTCCAAAATGGATCCATTTTGCCCTAATGCATTCTGAATGGAAAAGGATCAGCTCAGAATACATCAGTTTGCCTCCGATCAGTCTCCATTCCGCTCTGGAGGCGGACACCAAAATCCTGCTTGCAGCAAAACTGAGCCAAACGGATCCGTCCCCATTGACTTACATTGTGTGTCAGAACGGATCCGTTTTCTTTGACACAGTAGAAAACGGATCCGTCCTCCATTGACTTTTAACTGTGTTCAAGACGGATCCGTTTTGGCTATGTTAAAGATCATACAAACAGATCCAGGCTAAACGGATGCAGACGTTTGTATTATCTGAACGGATCCGTCTGTGCAGATCCATGACGGATCCGCACTAAACGCGAGTGTGAAAGTAGCCTATCCCTGTATTAAAACTATTTCAGACAATAGGGTTTTTGGCTCCTTCAAACAGCTGGTAGACAGGGGTGTCGGGAGTCACACCCCCACTGATCAGATATTGATAAGCTATCCTTAGCATAGGTCATCAATATTGTACTGATGGAAAACCCTTTTAACAAATGTCTTGTGTCTGCTGAGTATTTGTATGGAAGCAAACAGCGGGTGGCAGCATTGCTCTGTGAGTGTGCCATATACCTCTGAACAGGTTATTGTATTCCTGTAGAGCTCACTAAAATCTGTGGTAGGGTTATTGAATATTAATATCAATTTACAATTGTGAGCTATTATTTTTTTTTAATTATTATTATTATTATTATTATTATGGAAATCTTAATTTTCAAATACATTTTCTCTTTAAAATGAGGGCAGTTTCTAACATATTCTAAAATTTTTAACAGTTTTAGGAAAAGCACAGAATTGTTGGTCTTTTTGTTTCTAACTTTTTCAAAGCCTTTTTTAAACACTTAAGCATGTGGCCTTGGTAAGGAGCCCCATTATTCAATTCTCACATGCATTGTACTTTGTGGTCTAGTGAGCTCTTTTTACCCCACAAGAGCTTCATATAATTTTTAAGCTTTGGGCTGTAAAAAATTGCATTGTGGAAAAAATAAAACAAAAAGAGCTCAACAATTTTTACCAAATAGAGCAAGTACAGTGACCCATAATCTGCTGTTTCGGCACATGGCAGGGCTCAGAAGGGAAGGACCACCATTTAATAGTTGGAGCACAGATTTTGGTGAAATACAGTATTCCCAGAGGCACTAAGATACCATTATGGTGGAATCCGCCAGAATTCAAACAATTTGAAAACCATACTCCTCAGGGAGTTTATCTAGAGGCATAATGAGCAAAATAGCCTACATTTACGGCACTGGCACTGTGTAGCTCGTGCCAAGCACAATAAATGCATAGCACAGATGGTGAGGGTGCAGAAGCTGTGCCCAGGATCATATTTAAAGTTTATGCTGCCTGTAGGTCTCACTGAATGTTTTTCATTTATATTCATTATATTGTCTGATGTTGTTACAGAGGTACAATGTATAAGGGCCTATTAGATACTTTGTTATGTAATTTTTCTCCTCATTGATACATCAGACATGGATACTACTGATTATTTTATGTGTATCACTTGTGTTAACAATGTTTTATTTTTTTACCCTTTGTACTTTGCAAAACTAAAAAAAAATATAGTAAAAAAAAAAAAGTTCATGCTGCCGAACATACTTTTAGGGTAACTGCATACGTTGTGTATTTTTATCCAGAATATCCGCATGAAAACTGCAACTTGAAGGGCTCCATAGGAACTACAACTGAAAGCCTGATTTCTTCAACGAGACCACCAGGGCTTTCAGTTTCAAAAAATGGCTCCCCCAATAGCTGCATGAGGGAACCGTTTATTCACATCTCAGATGCCATGGTCACATTTGACCACAGCATATGAGGGGTTAGATATCTGCAATCAGCGCTATTGTCAATTGCAGACAATAGCCCTGGGTGTTTGCTGTTTGAAACAGCAGGTACCTAGCTCCATATTTAAAGTTCCTACAAATGTATATCGCTGTGTGGAAGTTGGGAAAAGGTTGAAGGCTGTCCAATAACATAAATAGGTTGGGATATAATATTCCAAGTAGTATTGTCAAGGTAGATGATAGGCTAAACGTGTTTCCGGCTCCTGTCCTCTTCAATAGTATGAAAATGATATGATTCTTCAGCTCAAATGTATAGTGGTAGGGATAGTGATAATGTATGGACTGGATTGATACAGATACATACTAGTTAAGTGATAATATATGTACTGG
This sequence comes from Bufo gargarizans, assembly GCF_014858855.1. Taxonomy (NCBI): domain Eukaryota; kingdom Metazoa; phylum Chordata; class Amphibia; order Anura; family Bufonidae; genus Bufo; species Bufo gargarizans. Next base: position 320,695,133 of record NC_058081.1, read on the forward strand.
ATTACTATAGAACTTGACAGTTTGAATGTAAATATAAATATATTTAATTGACCTCCTTTCAATAACTGAAATCCTACAGTGCCTTGCAAAAGTATTCACCCCCTTGATTTTTTTTTTAGTGTTCAATGTTTTGTTAATCTGAATTTTATGTGATGGATCAGAACACAATAGTCTAAGAAAAATAAGTAAATAAAACTATTGTTTAGAAATAGAAAACAGAAAATTGGCATGTGCGTATGTATTCACCCCCTTTGTTAGGAAGCCCATAAAAAGCTCTGGTGCAACCAATTACCTTCAGAAGTCACTTAATTAGTGAAATAAAGTCTACCTGTGTGCAATATAAGTATCACATGATCTGTCATTACATATACACACCTTTTTTGAAAGGCCCCAGAGGCTGCAACACCTAAGCAAGAGGCATCACTAACCAAACACTGCCATGAAGACCAAGGAACTCTCCAAACAAGTAAGGGACAATGTTGTTGAGAAGTACAAGTCAGGGTTAGGTTATAAAGAAAAAATATCGAAATATTTGATGATCCCCAGGAGCCCCATCAAATCTATCATAACCAAATGGAAAGAACATGGCACAACAGCAAACCTGCCAAGAAACATCCGCCCAACAAAACTCACGGATCGGGCAAGGAGGGCATTAATCAGAGAGGTAGCATAGAGACCTAAGGTAACCCTGAAGGAGCTGCAGAGTTCCACAGCAGAGACTGGAGTATCTGTACATAGGATGACAATAAGCCGTACGCTCCATAGAGTTGGGCTTTATGGCAGAGTGGCCAGAAGAAAGCGATTACTTTCAGCTAAAAACAAAAAGGCACATTGTGAGTTTGCGAAAAGCATTTGGTAGACTCCCAAAATGTATGGAGGAAGGTGCTCTGGTCTGATGAGACTAAAATTTAACTTTTCAGCCATCAAAGACAAGACTACATCTGGTCCAAACCCAACACATCACATCAACCAAAGAACACAGTGAAACATGGTGGTGGCAGCATCAGGCTGTGGGGATGTTTTTCAGGATGGAGGTTCACCTTCCAGCAGGAAAATGACCACAAATACATAGCTAAAGCAACACTTGAGTGGTTTAAGGGGAAACATGTAAGGCTGCTTTCACACTAGCGTTCGGGTTTCCGTTCGTGAGCTCCGTTTGAAGGAGCTCACGAGCGGACCCGAACGCAGCCGTCCAGCCCTGATGCAGTCTGAATGGAGGCGGATCCGCTCAGACTGCATCAGTCTGGCGGCGTTCAGCCTCCGCTCCGCTCGCCTCCGCACGGACAGGCGGACAGCTGAACGCTGCTTGCAGCGTTCGGGTGTCCGCCTGGCCGTGCGGAGGCGTGCGGATCCGTCCAGACTTACAATGTAAGTCAATGGGGACGGATCCGTTTGAAGATGCCACAATGTGGCTCAATCTTCAAGCGGATCCGTCCCCCATTGACTTTACATTGAAAGTCTGGACGGATCCGTCCCAGGCTATTTTCACACTTAGCTTTTTTTAGCTAATATAATGCAGACGGATCCGTTCTGAACGGAGCCTCCGTCTGCATTATTATGGGCGGATCCGTTCAGAACGGATCCGCCCGAACGCTAGTGTGAAAGTAGCCTTAATGTGTTGGAATGGCCTAGTCCAGGCATGCTCAACCTGCGGCCCTCGAGCTGTTGTAAAACTACAACTCCCACAACGCCCTGCTGTAGGCTGATAGCTCTAAGCTGTTCGGGCATGCTGGGAGTTGTAGTTTTGCAACACCTGGGGGGGCCACAGGTTGAGCATGCCTGGCCTAGTCAAAGCCCAGATCTCAATCCAATAGAAAATCTGTGGTCAGACTTAAAGATTGCTGTTCACAAGCGCAAACCATCCAACTTGAAGGAACTGGAGCAGTTTTGCAAAGAGGAATGGGCAAAAATTCCATTAGTAAGATGAAGCAAGCTCATAGAGCCTTATCCAAAGCGACTTGGAGCTTTGATTGCCGCAAAAGATGGCTCTTCAAAGTATTGATTTTAGGGGGGTGAATATTTATGCACATTTACTTTTTCTGTTATTTTGTCCTATTTGTTGTTTGTGTCACAAAAAACAAAAAAACAAACATCTTCAACGTTGTGGGCATTTTCTGTAAATTAAATGATGCAAATCCTCAAACAATTCATGTTAATTCCAGGTTGTGAGGCACCAAAACATGAAAAAAGTCAAGGGGGGTGAATACTTTTGCAAGGCACTGTATATGCAACAGCATATAATAAATAACCTAAAACAGAAAACAAAGAACATCAAACAAAATACATATTGAATAAGCAAGACAATATCCAAAATAATGCGGAAAATACCATTGCTGAAGATGGGAAAACTAGAGAAGGTAAGCTAAGAGTACGGCCAGTGGCGTACATACAGGAGTCGCAGTTGCGACCAGGCCCGGCACTCCAGGGGGCCCGGCTGCCTGTAGACCCCCCTGGCCCCTGCAGTCAGTGTTCCCTCTGACTAACCTGCGCGGGTAGGGCGGCCGCGCAACAATATTGTGGCCCTACTCAAGCTGCTGGCAAAATACCAGCGCCTAGCAGTCAGTGCAGTGAGTGGCAGAAAAATCTCCATCATGCGCCTCCTGCCCCGTCTGCCTGCTCCTCCCACTTTATGAATAAAGCAGGCAGGAGGGGCAGGAGGCGCATGACAGAGGGAGCTCAGGGAGAGATGCCGGCTCGTGGACCCCCCGCAGTGCATGGCCCATGTGCCCGTCCCGTTGCCCTGACAGCCGCTGCCCCGTGCTCTGGATCTCAGCAGCAGCAGAAGAAGCGCGGAAAGTAGCTGGGCCATGATCATGGAGGAAAATGTCCTGCAGCAGAACTCCCAGAAGGTAGGAGCTGCATAAGATGCTATATATGTGTCATCCACAGATATCCCCATAACAGTGTCAGTCCACAGATCCCCCCATAACAGTGTCGTCCACAGATCCCCCATAACAGTGTCGTCCACAGATCCCCCATAACAGTGTCATCCACAGATCCCCATAACAGTGTCGTCCACAGATCCCCCATAACAGTGTCGTCCACAGATCCCCATAACAGTGTCGTCCACAGATCCCCCATAACAGTGTCATCCACAGATCTCCCCATAACAGTGCCATCCACAGATTCCCCCATAACAGTGTCGTCCACAGATCCCCATAACAGTGTCATCCACAGATCCCCCATAACAGTGTCATCCACAGATCCCCCAAAACAGTGTCATCCACAGATCCCCCAAAACAGTGTCATCCACAGATCCCCCAAAACAGTGTCATCCACAGATATCCCATAACAGTGTCCTCCACAGGTGGCAGTACAGCAGGATTGCCATCCAAAATCAACATGGATGGCATGGACATGGATGGGAAAGGGAGAAATGGTGGGAAATGGGGAATAGTAGAACACATCACTCTTTTTAGGCTGGGTTCACACTGCATTTAGCCTTTTGCTGGGTTTACCTTTGCGAGTATTTGTCTGAATACCCCAAAACAATATTCAAATGTATATTGCAATGGAGCCATTCACTTCAAAGAGCCAAATGAAGTCCAAAGGGTTCATCTTTAATCACAGTTTGACCTGCTTTCCGTTCCTGGTAGACTATGCTATTCTGTCTGGTGCAAAAGACTAAATTGATTAGAATGGATCCTTGCAAAATATATATACATATATATATCCATAAAAGAAGTTTCAGGCAGCACTCCTGTCGTTTTACTCAGCCGTAGCTGTGTGGTGCCGGCATGCATACATTTCAGATAGAGAACATATAACAGTACCAGTTATAGCACATAAGCTACTATTTCCATGGCATGGCGCAGGCTGTACACTAGTCTGCTCTACTTGCTGTTGATACCTTATTTTACAGGTGTAGATATGACCCCCCAAGATGTCTGGTCATCACAGAGGCACAGTGTAATGATGACTCTCTTGGACCAATCACTAGTCAGTGAGTGTTTTATGTGACCATCATGGTATTCTATAGCGCTGCTATATTCCGCAGCGCTTTACAGACATTAGCATGAAGCTGTCCCCAATGGGGCTCACAATCTAAGTTCCCTATCAGTATGTCTTTGGATTGTGGGAGGAAACCCACGCAAACACGGGGAGAACATACAAACTCCATGCAGATGTTGTCCATGGTATCAACTGGCTCACTTAGAACCTCCTCGGATGTGGTACCAAAAAAATACCTGGTGCTATTAGCAGCCTGAACTTGGTGGAAAACTAAAAAGGTTGAGTGGAGTCAAGAACACTCGAGCAGGTTCAATGCAGAATACCACAAAATATACGTGTACACAGTACCAGCCATAGATCCTTTGTATGGTAATACTTTTCATAAGAAATAGTGAAAATGGTGGCAAATATAATGGGATATTCCATGATATTTCCTAATACATATCTGCTCCATAACACTCTACATTTACTGAGCATATATAACATTCCCAGTTTGTACATTGGCGAGTTATGATTTATGAGAACAAGTTACCTTTTCTGTATGTCCAGATTAAACCCTATTGAGAATGTCTTCATCTGTGTTGACATAAGATGACGAGCTGACATTAAATAAAGAAAGGTGCAAAAGGAAATATAGAATTGGACAACAGTTGAGAAACATGAAGATCGCCAGCCATTAGCTGACCGTGAGCACTGCACACACATTAATCTTCGTAGGTGCTGCAGCCGGAATGTAATATGATTTATTTCTTGGGAAAAAAAATGTTGCTGCATGTCATAGAAATATCTAGAGATGAGCGAAGGTTTGAAAAATTCAATTTGACAGCTTAGCCGAATTCTGACAAGAAATACAATTTGTTTTGAATTAATTTGTTATGTATGGCTATGTTAAAACCCTATTCAGCCTATCAATCAATGGCGCTATTTTTAACGGCCGCTTAGAAAGAAGTGCACCCGTTAAAACCGGTAATACGCTACTGCAACATGGCCTTTTAGGTATAAAAAAAGAATTCACTCACTTCATCCACTTGCTTGCGCAGAGGCAGTCCGCTCCTCTCTGCTGATGGACCTGTGCTGAGCGTAATGATGTCACTGCGTGCTCCCAGCTTGATCACCTGGTGACATCATCACTCTGATCACTCTGGGAGCGCGTGGTGACATCATCACGATCGGCGCAGGTCCTTCGGCAGGTCTTTTCCTCTCAAGAGAGGAGTGGACCACCTCTGCACAAGAAAGTGGATGATGTGAGTATTTTTTTTCCGTTCTTTCTAAGACAACTCTAGCCACCATTTTAGGAAAAATTATTTGTTACCACAAAGCGCGAGGAAATTTGGCTTTGTGGCGAATTTTTCCTCAACTTCAGATCGAATCCCTGCTTTAGATGATTTGATTTGCTCAACACTAGAGCAAATGATACCATATAAAATTTACCCCAAGGAAAATACAATCTGAGTAACACAGTGTTGCTCTTGAGTACTTACTGTATGGCCAGGAGTGTATCAAATTATCATGAGGCCTATAGCAAAATTTGGAATACCTTCAACAGTCAGTTTAGAAAGGTTAGAACATAAAAGGCTTTTTTTGTCTCCAGTCTGTGTCATGTTGCTTTTCCTACTCCACAGATTATCTACAGTAGTTACACATAATAGGGATCATGACCACAGGGATAATACTACACTGTCACAGTGGTGGGATAACGACACAGAGGTGCTATATGTAGTACAAAGATAAAGCACACAGTCATGTGTAGTGTAGACATAAAGGTACATTTACATGACAGCCTTTTTCAGAACCTTTGTAGTTTATGGGGATATTTTTTAAAGGTAAATACCATCCTATTGTTGGATGTTTTGACAGCCAGCCAGACCCCATTAAAATCAATGGGCCCATATTTAACGGCCATTTAGACAGACGTGTACCCATCTAACAGCCATTAAAAACAGGTACACTATGTAAAAAAAAAGCTCACCTTACCACAGGTACTGTATTTGCCCAAACACTTGCTCCACCCTGGACACAGCAGAACCTAATGCTCCCAGCTTTGTGACGTCACATGATTATTTTGGGAGCGTAGGCCCCACTGCCTTCAGTGCAGAGCAAGTGTTCATGCGCGTGCTTGTGGTGAGTTTTTTTTCCATTTGTTGGCACTAACAGGGGTTAGGTGCGTAGCTGTGGGGTGCGGGCGCATATAATGAGAGCACTGGGGGGAAATGTATCTACAGAGGGCACAGATAGGGGGCATTATTTAGACTGGGGGCACTGTATGGGGCCAGTGTCGGACTGGGGAGCCTAGGGTCCACCAGTAAAAGTTGTTCTGTGTGCCCACTGTACAGCTACATACAAAATCTAACCTGCTAACACAGTGGCAGGCAGCAGCAAGATGCTACATGATGAGTGATTATGGGGTCCCCAAAGAGACTTTGAGAAGACGGATCCCTGGGGAAAGAGCACGCTGGCTGGTCTGCCTCTGTACCTACAAATCATCTCAGCCATCTAATGTAGCTCTAATAATAAACTTGGTAGTTTGTTCAATATACAGTATCTACCCAGTTTTATATGGCCGCATAGGCTGGTTGGGATGCGGCCTATCTATATCTAGTGCAGTCAGCCTACTGTCACTTGTGCTACCCATGTAGGTGCCCACCTTGCTTAGGTGCCCACCGGAGGATTCACCTGTTCCCCTGTGGGCCAATCCAAGCTTGAATGTGGTCCATTACAAAGAATGAGATTATGAAGGGTTATGAAGTCTACTCTCTATCTGACTCTATCACTCATTATCCAATTTGCACCAGATTTTGGCACAGTTTATGGCAGCATCTAGGTGCACCAACATAAGTAAATGTTCCCATTGTGATGTAATAGCTTCCGCTATGTGTAACATGCTGCTGGCGTCATTCTCTGTGAAAGGGTGTGACCAGATATTATGGTCGTATCCTGACTGCGACATGGTCATGCCGTGGTCTCGGACTTTGTGGCAGTACAGGCCACAGCGGGCTCCTGTTAAACTAATCAGCCCTGTTTAGTCGTTCTGCATTGTTAATGGCCATTTGGTATTGTGGGTGTCGTGTGGCCATTAACAGTTCAGACCTGCTACACAGTGCGTTCCTCATTAGTTTACCAGGCGCTCACTGTAGACTGTACGGCCACATGGTATGTGACCGCAGCGTACCAACTGCAACAATACCGCACTGTGTACTTGAACCCTCAGGATACGTTCACACAGAGCTTTCTCGTTTGGATGGGAAGTTGAGATGTGGATTTGATGCAGAATCCGCACCAAGAATGAACGTTGCTTCATTCTTCCACGCCACTATTTTTATCAAACTGCTTGCGGAGAAGAAAACATACCGTGTAAATTACCAGAAGGTTTTTCCCACTGATATCAATAGGAGGTGGATTGCGTGCACTTTCTGTGAGTTCGAGGAAAAATCTATGTCGGAAAATCACAGTCTGGACATAATCTCTGTGACTGAAAATCAGTTCCATTCATCTAAATGGGGTTGTTTTGATGAATGGAACTTCTCAAACAGCTGATGGGAGGGGATCCCGGGTCTCAGACCCCCACTGATCAGATACTGATGAGATGTACAGAGAATAGGTCATCAGTTAAAAAGTCTCATAAAAAACCCTTTAAGTAGGTTTAAGCAAAGAAAGGAAAATAAATGCTGCAGTAAAATTTTTTAGGGATTTCTATATTTATTTATTTATCTTTTTACTAGGAATTAAGGGAAGAAAATGGGGAAGGAAACATTATAATTTTTTTTATGGAGGGGGACTGGGGATTGTTTTCAGGGAAAGTAGGGGAAAGGAATGTTTTGGGGAATGTTTTAGTTTTTTTGTGGGGTTTGCTGGCAGGTGATAGCAGTATAGGACGGTGCTTGACTCTTTGCCTTTCTACTGGCTCTTTTTCCAGAGAATCTTTAGATTTCATGTTTTTCCTCCCGGGATTCGAAGATGCTGAAATAATAAAGAAGACGTATCAGTGATCTGGTTTCTTCTACTGACATGTCAGCCCCGGATGGAGTTTGTACACAGATCCTATTATCAGTCTCCTGTCATTATAACCTGATGGTGTTTTAGATGCTTCTCTTAATCTATCCCCCACTGGTGACAGATGCCCCAGACCATGCCACTGCTATGAGGCTTAAAGGAGTATTCCGGTTTATTACAAGTTGTCCCCTATCCGGCTCATCTCCCACAATGGATGGAGCCTTCCGTCCACTGTATAGTTTCTGGCATGGCTGGCCAAAACAGCTGATAATTGTGGATGTTGTTTGTCTCCCCCCACATGATCTGATACTAATGACCTATCCCGAGGATAAACCCTCAATGTCTATGTCCTGGAGCACCCCTTTAACATTCAGCATAGTGCCAGTGATGATATGTCCTTACTTGCCAGATTGTAGATGATTTTGCTGACTGGCGCCTCAGAGTCCAGGATGGTGGTACACGTGTACTGGCCGGAGTCCTCCATCTGGATTCCCATTGATCTTTAGACAGGGCTCCTGGGTGACTTTGGGTACATTTTGATGATGCTGAAGAGATAATATGGAACATTGTTAGAATCTGATAGGTCAGGAAGATTTCTAATCTGGATTGTTTGTGTCATTGTCATAATCACTGAGGGGTTTTCTGGGATTACTATGGTGTTTAAAAGACATGTTTATATAGTTGCTTACCTCATGTAGATCTTCACCATGCTCTCAATCTGGAGTCTCCAGACCCGTTTCCACCATGTAAACCAATCACTTTGGTTTCCATCCTGTATGTAGCACTTCCAGTTGCTGTATCCAACCAAACCCATGATGCAGGTGATTGATGGTACTCCACCTGTTCTCCTATGATCTCCTCCACTGGGATCTTGTCTCTATGATATCATATAGAGAATCTTCATATCAGGCCAGGCTTCTCATGATGTCTCTATGGCAGGTGATTGATGTTTCTCCACCTGTTCTGGCCGTAAGTTTATTCCTCGAGAGGATGTTGTCTCTCCAGATATAACATTCTGAGAGCATAAAGGCATGTACAAGCTAACATGCCGAAGATCGCCAGTCCAATCTTTACAAAATTCATCATTGAGCTGCGATAGATGCCTTTCTTGCTGAAGTCTTTGTACATGATAATTTTGTCTTTCTGTTTGGTTGTTGGCGTCTTTTCAGGGGAAGCGGTGCTCCCTTCCATCTTTCTTCCCCTGGGTGTATATGGAGGGCGGGTAAAGTATCCTCTATCTCTGTTCTTCTTCCGATTCATGATGACTTTGAATCTTGGTCTTGACAGTGGAACTGTGGGGCCGTCCATATTTTCCTCCTCATATCCAGAGCTAAGCAGTTCTTGTGGCTCATCGTTCTCCTGCTTATTTGGAAGCGGCCTGGCCTCTAGGTGACCTCCGAGGAGCAGGCAGAGAACGAGCAGAAAGCAGGCAGTATACATATTGTCTATACTCCGCTCTAGGCAGGAACTGTTATGCACTACAGAGAGTTTTCGTGCTTTAAGGCAGTAGCACACAGACTGGAGCGGCAGTCCAAAATCCAAATCCCAAAATTTGCTTGAAGGCAAGCGAGATGCTGGACAATGGAACTCTAGAAGAGGCAGCGAACTAGGTAAATGTGGGCACTACACAAGCGTCAATTGGGCCACGTTGTTCTCCAACTCCTGTTCTGGTAGATCTGATAAATGTGGCCAATGTCAGCCTGGGTGCCTTGGGCCCACCAGTAAAAGTTGTTCTGGGTGCCCACTGTACAGTTACATGGAAAATCTAACCTGCTAACACAGTGGCAGGCAGCAGCAAGACGCTACATGATGAGTGATTATGGGGTCCCCAAAGAGACTTTGAGAAGACGGATCCCTGGGGATAGAGCATGCTGGCTGGTCTGCCTCTGTACCTACAAATCATCTCAGCCATCTAATGTATCTCTAATAATAAACTTGGTAGTTTGTTCAATATATCTACCCAGTTTTATATGGTCGCATAGGCTGGTTGGGATGCGGCCTATCTATATCTAGTGCAGTCAGCCTACTGTCACTTGTGCTACCCATGTAGGGGTTGGGGAACTAGGGGCTCACCTTGCTTAGGGACCCATCAGGAGATTCGCCTTTCCCCCTGTGGGCCAATCTGAGCCTGTTTGGTTCATTATTTAGACTAGTGCAACTGTATGGGGACACTTTGGGGGTCATGATCTATACTGTGGGGAAGGGGCATAATATATACTGAGGCCACTTCAGGGGTTAGATATTTTTTTTAAAACAATGAAATTTATCAGTTTTTAGTCTCTTTTTATGAACATTTAAAATGGAAACAAAAGAGATCTTAAAAATGGATAGATGGCTGGAAAATGGATGCACACACTGAGGCACAATGGGCATAAAACTTTTTTTTTTCTTTATGGTTTTGTGACTGTACCCTAATGCTAAAGTGGTGTAACATCCCCGAAATACAAAAAAATGATGCCATAGTACAAGGATAATGCACACAATGATAACACAGTACAGGAACAACGTTTCCTTGGTGTGTCAGTTATCTGTATTCAGTTTTCTGAGATATCTTTACTGATGCCCTATCTTCTGGATAGTTTCTGTGCCGGCTGCCCTGATTCATACATTCATGGTTATGTTAGAAATGTGAAGAACCACTACAGTACCCCAACTGACCAACTAACCACATTTAATGAATAACTTAATATATCTGGTTGACTATGAGAATGCTGTAGTTATCACGTTTTTACAAAATCTTAAAAGGGTTTTCCAGGTTCACAATATTGGTGGCCTTTAGGAATGCAACGACTGTAGAAAAAAGACATGGACCGCACACCCACATGCTGTGCATTGACTTATCACTGCTAAGCATAATTTATAAAGATGAACACCATGTCACTGTGGCCTCTTTAGAGTGGATCCCCAATGTAATTGGCCATCAATTTGTAATTGGTGGGGTTCAATTCTTAGCACCCCCCGCCAGTGTCTGTTTGAAGGGGCTGTGGTGCTCGGCCTGGTTATTGTTTGCCCAGCATTCCACGGTATTGAAGTTTTGGCCCATTTATGTGATCGGGTGAGCAGACAGAGAAGGAGCAGGACGCAGAGACCAGTGGGAGAGAGCAGGGAATCAGTAAGATGGTATTGACTTATTTTTTAATTTTACACCATGATGAGATTTAAAAACAAAACAAAAAAAGGCAACCTATTTTATCAGTGGAAATTACAGAAGAGTCGCCCAGAAAAGCATGCAGACTGGGAAGAACGCCGACAATCCCACCTATGTGGGATTGAATAGAGCTGCAGAGCACATGCCCAGCAGTTGGACCCTTGCCGATTGGACACTTATCCCCTATTCTGTGGGTAAGGCCCCCTGCACACGAACTTGTGCACCCCGTGGTCGTGCTGCGGGCCGCAATGCACAAACACAGTCCGTGGGGCAGCGGATCGCGGACCCATTGACTTTAATGGGTCCGCGATCCAGCCGTTCAGCAAAAAGATAGGACATGTTCTATCTTTTTGCGGAACGGAAGTACGGGACGAAACCCCACGGAAGCACTCCGTAGTGCTTCCATAGGGTTCTGTTTCGTGCTTCAGTTCCGCACCATTCCGCATCTCCGGATTTGCGGACCCATTTAAGTGAATGGGTCCGCATCCGTGATGCGGAATGCACACGGAACGGCACCCGTGTATTGCGGATCCGCAAATGCGGTCCGTAATACGGCAGCGGGAAGCACATGTTCGTGTCCTTAGGATAAGTCTTTGTCATGAGAAAACTCCTTTAGGCTAGGGCTACACAGCGACATGTGTCATGCGACAAAAAGGGTACAACTACATTCTGACATGCATCATGTAACATTCATGTTGCACTAAAGTTGCGCAGCTTTTTTAAAATGTTTGTCAGTGGTGTTGTACTGCGACATGTGACAAGCTGTGACAAGACAGTCACACAAAAATCAAACGTGGATGGATCTTTTGCAACTGTTGTGTCGCAGTCTCAGCATGTCGCAGTGCAACATCATTGACAATCATTAAAAAAAATGTTGCGCAACTTTGCTGTGACACAGGATGCCTTGTAACCCTAGCCTTAAAAAGGTTGTGTCACTTCAGCAAGTGGCATTTATCATGTAGAGAAAGTTAATACAAGGCACTTACTAATGTATTGTTATTATCCATATTGCTTGGCTTGGTTCATTTTTCTATCACACTATACACTGCTCATTTCCATGGTTACGACCACCCGGCAATCCAGCAGAGGTGGTCATACTTGCACACTATAGGAAAAAGTGTCGGCCTCTCTGGTGACCGAGACCATGGGAGCGCACATAGGCTAGTGCTTTTTTTCTCTAGTGTGCAAGCAGGACCACCATTAATGGATTGCAGAGTGGTGGTAACCATGGAAATGAGCAGTGTATAGTGTGATAGCAAAATGAATCCAGCCAGCAAAGGAGGCATTATGGATACGGTAGTTATATTAGTAAGTGCCTTGTATTAACTTTCTATACATTATAAATGCCATTTGCTGAAGTAACACAATCCCTTGAACCTTCTATATTAAAACCAGTAACCCTGTATATTGTGTTTTACAAAGAAGATACTTTATCTAAATGTATCCAAACTTTTAGCCATTATCAAATCTTGTGCATTTGCAGTGTCCCACTACCCACGTGGGTACTGCAAAGTCGTAGTGTTATGCTTTGTATGCTTTATATAACCTGTTTTATTCTGCAGTGCATCTTTATGCATAATCCCTGCCTACAGGTGTGTTAGATTCCATTACACTGAGCCTACCACTAGGGGGAGACAACACATCCCATATATACAGCCCCGCTCAGGCCTAGTTAGTCAGTCTTCAGGGTTCAGTCTTCAGCCCTGAGCTGAAGTGGTCCACATCTTGCTCAGAACTCTGCTAAGAGTTAGTGGACATCAGCTAGAAGTTTAGCTTCAGTAAAGGATATTAATCCAGAAAGTACTAAAGAAACAGAGACACAAAGGGTTACGGCCATAGCTATACACGCCTTAGGACCTTTGGAGTTAAAAGTGAAGGATTTACCAGCCTCCGGCAGCCGCACTAATCAGCACTGGGATAACAAGGACCAGCGTAGAAGTCCTATACCAGTAAGCATAAAACCTTTATCATTAATAGCCTCAGAGACAGACATCACACCTGTGAGCAGTGGACCTCTTGCAGCTTTACCTCTGTCCCTCTTAAAGAGACTGTATTTCATATCTGGATGTACTAGAGACTGTTTAATATTTGGATGTAACCGTTATCAGGAGCAACGTTCAGTAAACGTTATAAGCTGTATTGCACCATCCTTGTCTCAGTCTCCAATTCCTCAGTTAACACTACAGTAAATGGTTGTACCACCATAAAAGGTACTGGCATCAGGACTACAAGGGACCTTGCCATAGGCACATTAATACAGAGCATCAAGGGCACCTCGAACCACCATCTGGCCTGTGTCCCTTACACCAGAGTGTGCCCCAGAGAATCCTTGTGCCATTCTCCTCATCACTTGTGCGAGCCTGCCCAGGGACGACATAACCGTGAGTAACCAGAACTGTATTTACCTCTGCACACCTAATGCTCACACCATGACCTCAGTCCCCTGTCAGTCTGGCATACTGCACATTCTATAACTTTGTGGTTGAGACATTTCATGGGTGAAAGTATTGGGGTGTGTCCTAACCAGGGCCGTCTTTACCAAGGGGCAAAAGGGGCAGCTGCCCTGGGCCCAGTTGCTCCTGGGGGGCCCAAGGCAGCTGCCTCTTGAGCCCTGCTAGCTACTGCCCCGGGTGTCAGGCTGTCGGCTACACAGGCATCATGATCGTACTGTGTTAATGATCTTAATTCTAGGACCTTAATGAGTTTTGCTCTAGGACCTTAATGACATCATTACCATGTGACCAGTAACCTAGCAATTACTGGTCACATGGCTATGAGGTCATCACAGGTCCTACTGAGTGTTGCAGAAGTTAACTGTGGAGCTTTTTTGTGTAAAGATTACATCAGAAAAAGGTGACAGGGGCTGTTATGTTAATATACTGTAAACTACTGTATAGTGGGGTGCTGTATACTGTGTGGTGGGCTGCATATTGTGTGGTGGGCTATATATTGTGTAATGGGCTGTATATTGTGTGGTGGGCTGTATACTGTGTGGGGGGGGGTGGCCTGTATACTGTGTGGGGGGGCCTGTATACTGTGTGGTGGGCTGTATACTGGGGGGGCCTGTATAGTGGGGGGGAGTGCTATACTGCTGTACTGTATAGTGTGGGGGGCTGTATCGTGTATAGTTTGGGGTGCTGTATACAGTGAGGTGTTGTATACCGCGAGGTGCTGTATACTGTGGGCTGCTATACTGCTCTACTATATACTGTGGGGTACTGTATAGTGTGGGGTGCTAAACTGCATACTGTGTGGTGCTGTATACTATAGGGTGCTATACTGCATACTGTGGGGTGCTGGGGTGCACTGTAACACTAGGGTGAGCCGAGCCCTGGTCTCCTTCCTGAACTGCGGAGCGGTGCCCACTTCCTGCCCAGAGCACTGATCCTGAGCCGCTGGAGTCTTCAGAACTGGAAGTATTTACAGTCATTCACTGGACTCTACCAGGTGTGTGGATTTTTTGTGTGTGTGTTGTGGTGGAGGGCGTGATTGCCTGCTAAGGTGTGGGAAGGCGGGATCCAGGGGGCCCAAGTAAATTTTTGCCCAGGGTCCAATCAATATTAAAGACGGCCCTGGTCCTAACATATCTCACAGTCATTCTAATCAACCCCGTCTCACACGTTCAGCTTTAGGATTATTTTCCTAAAGGTTGTGGCTTAGATTTGAAGGTATTGCCTATAGTTAAACAGTGAAGAGCAGGGAAACTGGATGACATTCCAGCTGTAATAAACAGGTGTTCATGAAACATGTGGTGTGGAATTCACATTAAGGTTCTCCATTCATGATACTTAGCCACCTGCATGGAAACCTGTGCTTAGCATAAGTCTTTCATAATGTATAATTTACTCAACAATGGACAGCTTCACATCAAATAGGGTACTTCTTGTAAAGTATTTGCCAAGGTGATGATGCTGAAAAATGCTGAAAACTTAAAGAGGACCTGTCCCCTCTCCTGGCATGTCTGTTTTAGTAACTACTTGCATTCCCCATGTAATAACTGGAAAATTGTTGTTCCATTCTTCTATTATTCCTGCGGAGGTTTATTAAAGGTCCAGATGAGTGTTACCAGTCTGACACTAGCAGCACAAGTTATTATATGAAAATCTATCTGTATAGCACCAACCTGCTTTTAACTCTTTTTCTAATTTTTCTGTCACTAAGGTGGACACACATACTGAGTTCCATCCTACAACTGACACCCACCAGCGGCAGCAGACAGAACACGCCCCCTGAGAAAGGACACTGCCCCTGAGCTTTCAGTCTCAAATAAATCTAGCAGATCATTGGAGCAATGAATGGACTCTAGATTTTATGTCAGGTACAGGGCTGGTTCTAGCGTAAAATATGGCAGGGTAACTCCTTTCATCATAGAATTCAGGTGTTTTATTCAGTCCCATTACCACAGGTGTATAAAATCCAGCCACTAGCCATGTAGTCTTCTATTACAAACATTTGTGATACAATTCGTAGTTTTAAAGAGTTCACTAAATTCCAGGGTGGTGCTGTAATAGGATGTGAGCATTGAAAACAATTCAGTTCATGAAATCTCTTTCCTGCTAGATATTCCATAATTAAAGAGGTATTCTGGTTTTAATTATTACATTTGTTTAGAGAATAGGATGTTGAACAGTTTTCTAATATATGAAGAAAAAGAAAGTTCAGCAGCTCTCACCTGCCCCTCCTTCAGCTGTGAGCACGGATAACCCGAGTCAGGCAACAGGTAATTGTATGCAAAAAGGGTTTGAAGAAATCCAGCTCCACTTTGATAAAGGAATGTAAGTTTATTTTGCTTGCGGTAAAATCTCATCCATCAGTTACAAAGATAGCAGTCTTGTCTACGCGTTTCCGGCTACCAAAGACAAATTTCAGCCCTTCCTCATGACATGAGGAAGGGCTGAAATTTGTCTTCAGTAGCCCGAAACGCGTAGACAAGACTGCTATCTTTGTAACTGATGGATGAGATTTTACCGCAAGCAAAATAAACTTACATTCCTTTATCAAAGTGGAGCTGGATTTCTTCAAACCCTTTTTGCAGTTTTCTAATATACATCTATTTAAAATTTCGCCTGCAGACCTTTATTATATCCATACAGTAGCCTCTCCCAAAATTGTATGACCCATTTTAGTCCTGTAAAATGCATCCACAGAAGAGCTGAATAAGACTAAACATGGCGTAAGTCAATGATGTCATCGTGTGACTTGGCTTTCAGTTAACTGCCCAGGTATCTATCAGGTGAATAGTGGTGTATTGAGGTGCAGAACATATACAGTATATACAGTATCACTACCTGCAGCAGCATCTCATCATGTCTGTGTAGAAACAAATGTGTTTGTGTTTAACCTTAAGCTTTATTAACAACAAGACAACATCACTTGAAGACAAGTAGCCATTTTACAACACCTAGAGGCAACTGGCCACATAGTAATGTAGCTAATGTAATAACCACAATAAAATCATTATTACAACACCAGTCCTATTTACTTATTACATAAACGTGTGCTGTCATACATGTCATAAAATACTGCTGCTTACTGAAGGTCAGGAATTAAATGATTTGATGCTGCCATGTTTCCGCAAGGCCGTGGATACATTACACAAGACTAATACATGGGCAAATTGTATGGTTGCCTATTATATAAACAAATCTAATATATAAAGCTGAGTGTATGTGTCTGTGTATGTCCGCTACTGGAATCTGCACCGTTGCATTTACAATGACAAAATTTGGAACACAGGTACATCAGGTGTCCGGGAAGGTTTTTAGAACAGGTCTCAGCTTTCTAGGGCATACTGTTCCTGAGATATTCCCAAAAAATGCATTAGCCAATAGAAGCTTGGTCACATGACCCTTATCAGCCAATAGAAGCTCTAAAGTTCTTCAGCCTCCACAAACATACAGTTCTACTTCAGGTTTCCATAACAACCCAGCCATTTTTCTTCACTGCTATAGGTGAGATTTAAAGGAAATCTGTCACCAGGATAATCGCTATTGAAATAAAGCCATAGTGTAATAGCACTGAGTACCTTATTTCTAGATGTGCCTTTGTTCCAGCAATAGATGTTTTTATCCTCTGAAAATCCAGTTTACTTGAAATGCAAATGAGCCAAGTGTGGTGCCCATAGGGGCGTCACTCTAGCAGGAAGGAGCCCAGACACGCCTCCTGACACAATGTCTTCACCCTCAAAACCCCACCCCCAGGTCCCACTAAGCCATGCCCCTGATCAGTTAGGCCACTCCCACTCCTGACCTGACAGTGCTGCTGTCTTAGAGTGAGCTGTTCAAAAGAACACGCCCCTTATTCGGTTAGGCCACGCCCCTCCCACTCCTCAGCCAACAGATTGAAAAAGTGAAGTTAAAAATCAACTTCTAGGTCCCGCTAAGCCACGCCCAGGTCTGGTTAGGTCACGCCCCATCCCACTCCTGAGCTGATGTGGATTGAAAAAATTAAGGCAAAAATCAACTTCTGTCAGCTGCAGAGGTGGGAGGGAGGGTGACTTTCTCCCGGCAGATCACACTCAGGACAGTACAGTGCTGCTGTCTTAGAGTGAGGTGTTCAAAAGAACACGCCCCCGATCTGGTAAAGGCCACTGTTAAGGGGGTGGGCCCCTGTGGAGGTCACTGTCAAAGGAGTGGTATGCTGTGAAAGTCACTGTTAAAGGGGAAGGCTGCTGTAAAGGTCAAAGTTAAGGGGGTGGGCTGCTGTGGAGGTCCAATTTTAAGGGACGGGGCACTGTGGGGGTCAGTGTTAAGGGGGCGGAGTGCTGTCGATGTCACTATTATAGTAGATAGTGTTGATATCTTTTAATGACACACACAAACATTAAATGAAATAGATCAAATATACCCGAGCGAAGCAGGGTCTTTCTGCTAGTACATTATAAAAATAAAAACTGGAATACCACTTTAATTTTCATTGGCATTATTGCAAGCTGGAAAGGACAAGGAACCACAGCAAATCAGCCATGAAGTGGCAGACCACACAAAATGACAGAGCGGGGTCACCGAGTCTATAGGTGCATAGTGCATAAGAGTCACTCACACTCTGCTGACTCTGCGGAGTTTCAAACCTCCTCTGGCATTAACATCAGCACAAGGGAGCTTCATGCAAGCCTTACATCACCAAGCCAAATGCCAAGTGTTGAATGGAGTGATGCAAAGTACGTTGCCGCTGGACTCTGGACAAATCATACCTTTCTATCTGGCAGTCTGATGGATGAGTCTGGGTTTGGCAAATGCCAGAACGTTACCTGCCTGACTGCATTTTGCACAAAGCAAGGTCCATAAGGCATGGTTGGGTGAGTTTGGTGTGGAAGAACCTAACTGGTTCTGCCCTGAACATAACCCCTTCAAATACAGTGTTCCCAATGCAAGTGGTTAAGGTGTTTCATTATACAAACACAACCAAGCTGAGTTGGTCAGGCTACTAACGGTAATACTGGGCTAAGCCCTTTAAATCCAATCACAATTCACAACTAATGGGTAGCTTAATAAAACGTAACATTTATTAATGTCTGAAGATAAAATAATAGGCCCTTTAATAGTTAAACATACATTAAATGCAACCATTGGCTGCATAGGTATTTTTTAATAGCGATGCTATCAAAGAAAGGAAGGGGACCAAAAATAAAGGGATAGCGATGTAAAAAATAGAGTGAGAGGAAAAGATGCGTAGATAGAAAGACACAATGCTGGGTCGCAGACCCTAGGTGTCCCTAACTCTACCCTCTCTCCCCCTTCCCTAGTATACTAGCCCTTTCATCACCCTACCTGAACATGGACTGCCCAGCTTTGCCCGACAGACAGAAAAAGGTCCAATGGATCCAATGTTACTCTATCGGTTGCAGGAGAGCAAAACAAACTGACATAAAATGAGGTTGATTATGCTATGTCACAGTATGGCTATTGGTGGCCTGCAACACTTTAGTACAAACAACGCTCTTGGGTCAAAAGAGATCCCTAAATGCAAAAAAAATCTGAAAAGTCCCGACGTGTTTCCTCAATGGATATTAATTTCTCAGGGGACCAGTTCTTATATTCATGACCCCTCTGTATCGGGTTACTTATTCAAATGGGGTGTATACAGGGCTACATGCAGGACGCGAAGGAGTAATATCCGCTTCATCTATCTGTGGACAGTTGACATCGAGCACTGAGCAGATTAATCGTTGAGTTTGTGCCTGTATATTATTGCTGTTTAGCATTCTTGTGCACATGCCTTTGAACAGCTTTAGAATACTCACTGGTGGCATCAGACCAGGAGAGCCGATTCAAAGTGTTTTATTTAACTATTTAATGAACAACATTGAATGGAACCAGACCTGGGCTGGATGTTTTGTTTGAGCCTGGACTATATTCACACTGGTGTGTATTTGACATATCAGATGTGATTGGTGGCCTGGAAACTTGTGGTCACATTCATTTTAGGCAAGTTTGGAATTTAACTGCCTGAAATCTAACTGACTACTGGTTGATGTATACATAGAGACTTGACCGGGTTTTGACTAGTGACAAGTCATCTTGTAGCCACTAATGACTAGGATTGACTACAATATAACAACCTGGAATATAACTGAATTGTGTCTCCTGTATACACCCCATTTGAATAAGTGACCCGATACAGAGGGGTCATGAATATAAGAACTGGTCCCCTGAGGAATTAATAACCATTGAGGAAACGCGTCGGGACTTTTCCTTTTTTTTTTTTTTTTTGCATTTAGGGATCTCTTTTGACCCAAAGGCGTTGTTTGTACTAAAGTGTTGCGGGCCACTAATAGCCATACTGTGACATAGCATATTCAGTGTCAGTTTGTTTTGCTCTCCTGCAACCGATAGAGTAACATTGGATCCATTGGACCTTTTTCTGTCTGTCGGGCAAAGCTGGGCAGTCCATGTTCAGGTAGGGTGACGAAAGGGCTAGTATACTAGGGAAGGGGGAGAGAGGGTAGAGTTAGGGACACCTATGGTCTGCGACCCAGCATTGTGTCTTTCTATCTACGCATCTTTTCCTCTCACTCTATTTTTTACATCGCTATCCCTTTATTTTTTGTCCCCTTCCTTTCTTTGATAGCATCGCTATTAAAAGATACCTATGCAGCCAATGGTTGCATTTAATGTATGTTTGATCATTAAAGGGCCTATTATTTTTTCTTCAGACATTAATAAATGTTAAGTTTTATTAAGCTACCCATTAGTTGTGAATTGTGTTAAGGTGTTTCATGTATTACATATCCCATAGGCTGTGTACAGAGTGGGAGTTCCCTAGTGGTTGGGCAGGTCTGGCACCGTCACCTTCCTTTCTAAAAGGAAGTTACTGTTTAGTCCAGAGTGAGCTGCAGTAGAAGCAGCAGCTAAGGAGCAGTGCTGTACAGGGAAGCTTTCTTTTCCCTTGTGGAAGAGGGAATTACTACTGTAAAGGGGTCACAATGAGGGCATAACTAATGTGAGGGGGCACAATGAGGGTATAACTACTGTGAAGGGCGCACAATTTGGGCATACTGTGAAGGGGTGCATTGAGGGCATTACTACTGTGAAGGGGTCACAATGAAGGCATAACTACTGTGAGGCGGCACAATGAGGGCATAACTACTTTGAGGGGGCACAATGAGGGCATAACTACTGTGAGGGGCGCACAATGTGGGCATACTGTTAAGGGGTGCATTGAGGGCATTACTACTGTGAGCAGGAAAAATGTTTTAAAGTATGGGTGGTGCCAGAGAAAGAACCTGCCCCGGGTGCCAAATATCTTAGACACGCCACTAGGGGGGTCAACTCAATATTAATAACTATGGATTAAGAATGGGATGTCATAAATGCTCCCGTAGGGGTAATGTATAGGCGTCCCAATACTTTTGTCCATATAGTGTAGATAGATAGATAAATATATAGATATTATAAATAGATACCGCAAAAGTGGGGGGAAAATGCCCAAGCGTCTTATGGGGCGAATATGTCACGGCTGAGGATGGGCAAAACCCTCAGCCGTGCCATGACAGAAGATGGTGGTCGCTGCTCGACTAGGATGACAGAATTAGGGAGCAGGTCACCTCCTAATCGCATCCCTAATCTGACCCTGACTCCTAGCTGTATGAGCCGACCCTGATGGTAGGAGGGCTCATACTCCGGAACCTTCAAGTCCCTGCTAGCCCTCAGGGTGGCCCTAAACTAGGAGCAGGGTAAGACGACCTGTTCCTTCTGGATACGGAGGAACAGGGGTCTCACTGGCCAAGCTGCAAGGAAGGGGGAACATATACAACTTATGGCAATGGCAGGTACATGCCACAAACACAACATTCACCTGCCACAGACACTAAGCCTGGAACCCATGTGCAAGTGCTGCTATCCACTACAAAAGGACACAGCACACAACACACATCACACAGGAACCCAGGGCCATAAGGTGCAATAAACAAGCACGCCACAGACACATCTTCATAACATCAAACAAGAGTTATGACCACAAGGGTGGCCCTCACTGGAGAGATGATGAATAACCAGGAGGATGTCTCCAGCAAACCATGGCTGAAGAACCCCTCAGCTTCAGGTCTCCACAGAGGCTTTATAGCCCAAAGTGGCCACACCCACACAGACACACTGTGGGAAGGGAGTTAACCCTTCCATCACCAAACAGGGTAGTGAAGCCACTAAAAGGGGAAGTGCACAAACAACTATCACACTGCAGCTGTTACCGCCGGCAACGACATGCGTGGCAACCATGTCCTGGGAGCCAGCCAAAAGGCCGAGACACTGCCACCACATGTACATAAACAACACGTTGCCGCAGACAACCACAAGTGAAGGAAAAATGTCACAGTGCACACACCCAAACTTCGTGCACACCAAACATATAAAAGGCACACCTACAAAGACAGGTTGCCAGGTGCAACCGCATACATAATGTTGCCAGCGGCAACCACAGGTGAGGTAACATACTACAGCCCTCACCTGTGATTGACAACAAGACCAAACCAGCTGAGGTCTGATTAACATTGATGGTCTGATTGTTGGTCTGACCTGAGGTGAAAAATATTTTTTTCTTATTGTCCTTGTCTAAAACCTAGGTGCGTCTTATGAGCCAGTGCGTCATATAGGGTGAAAAATATGGTAGATAGATGATAGATAGATAGATAGATAGATAATAAAAAAATAAAAAAAGCAACAGCATTACAGTGAACAAAAGGAAATCGGGTGCAAGTCCTCAGAGAAGGTAGGCAACTTTTCCTCTTTGAACAATATATCAAAAAAATAGGCAGCACTCCAAGTATGGTGAAAAAAGGTGATGACCCGTTTATTCTAGATAGATAGATAGATAGATATGAGAGAGGGAGATATAAGATAGATACAGTAGATACATAGATAGATAGATACATAGACAGATACAGTGCCTTGCAAAAGTATTCACCCTCCTTGACTTTTTTCGTATTTTGGTGCCTCACTACCTTGAATTAACATGGATTGTTTGAGGATTTGCATCATTTCATTTACAGAACATGTCCACAACTTTGAAGATGTTTTTTTTTTTTTTTAATTGTGAAGCAAACAACAAATAGGACAAAATAACAGAAAAAGTCAATGTGCATAACTATTCACCCCCCTAAAGTCAATACTTTGTACAGCACCTTTTGCGGCAATCACAGCTCCAAGTCGCTTTGGATAAGTCTCTATGAGCTTGTCACATCTTACCACTGGGATTTTTGCCCATTCCTCCTTGCAAAACTGCTCCAGCTCCTTTCAAGTTGGATGGTTTGCGCTCGTGAACAGCAATCTTTAAGTCTGACCACAGATTTTCTATTGGATTGAGATCTGGGCTTTGACTAGGCCATTCCAACACATTTACATGTTTCCCCTTAAACCACTCAAGTGTTGCTTTAGCAGTGTGTTTGGCGTCATTGTCCTGCTGGAAGGTGAACCTGCATCCTAGCCTCAAATCACGCACAGAGTGGTACAGGTTTTGCTCAAGAATATCCCTGTCCATGTTTCCCTCAACTCTGACCAGTTTCCCAGTCCCAGCTGCTGAAAAACATCCCCCCAGCATGATGCTGCCACCACCATGTTTCACTGTGGGGATGGTGTTCTTTGGGTGATGTGATGTGTTGGGTTTGTGCCAGACATAGCGTTTTCTTTGATGGCTGAAAAGTTCAATTTTAGTCTCATCAGACCAGAGCACCTTCCTCCATACATTTAGGGAATCTCCCACATGCCTTTTCGCAAACTCACAACGTGCCTTTTTGTTTTTAGCTGAAAGTAATGGTTTTCTTCTGGCCACTCTGCCATAAAGCCCAACTCTATGGAGTGTACGGCTTATTGTCATCCTATGTACAGATACTCCAGTCTTTGCTGTAGAACTCTGTAGCTCCTCCAGGGTTACCTTAGGTCTCTATGCTACCTCTCTGATTAATTCCCTCCTTGCCCGGTCCCTGAGTTTTGGTGGGCGGCCGTCTCTTG
Source organism: Bufo gargarizans (assembly GCF_014858855.1). NCBI lineage: Eukaryota > Metazoa > Chordata > Amphibia > Anura > Bufonidae > Bufo > Bufo gargarizans. The sequence goes on from NC_058081.1 coordinate 320,718,665, forward strand.
TCAGGTTTGCTGTTGTGCCGTGCTCTTTCCATTTGGTTATGATAGATTTGATGGTGCTCCTGGGGATCATCAAAGATTTGGATATTTTTTTATAACCTAACCCTGACTTGTACTTCTCAACAACATTGTCCCTTACTTGTTTGGAGAGTTCCTTGGTCTTCATGGCAGTGTTTGGTTAGTGATGCCTCTTGCTTAGGTGTTGCAGTCTCTAGGGCCTTGTAATGACAGATCATGTGACACTTAGATTGCACACAGGTGGACATCATTTCACTAATTAGGCTACTTTCACACTAGCGTTCGGAGCGGGTCCGTCTGATGTTTCATCAGACGGATCTGCTCCTATAATGCAGACGTTTGCATCCGTTCAGAACGGATCCGTCTGCATTATAACTTAGAAAAATTTCTAAGTGTGAAAGTAGCCTGAGCGGATCAGTTCAGACTTTACATTGAAAGTCAATGGGGGACGGATCCGCTTGAAGATTGAGCCATATGGTGTCATCTTCAAGCGGATCCGTCCCCATTGACTTCCATTATAAGTCTGGACGGATCCGCTCGCCTCCGCACGGCCAGGCGGACACCCGAACGCTGCTTGCAGCGTTCAGGTGTCCGCTCACTGAGCGGAGCGGAGGCTGAGCGCTGGCAGGACGGATGCATTCTCAGTGGATCCGCCTCCACTGAGAATGCATTAGGGCCAGACGGCTGCGTTCAGGGCCGCTTGTGAGCCCCTTCAAACGGAGCTCACGAGCGGACACCTGAACGCAGGTGTGAAAGTAACCTTATGTGACTTCTGAAGGTAATTGGTTGCACCAGAGCTTTTTATGGGCTTCCTAACAAAGTAGGTGAATACATACGCACATGACAATTTTCTGTTTCCTATTTCTAAACAATAGTTTTATTTTTATATTTTTATCATTTCACTTCACCAACTTAGACTATTGTGTTCTGATCCATCACATAAAATTCAGATTAAAAAAACATTGAACTTAAGGCTGTAATGTAACAAAACACGAAAAAAGTCAACGGGGGTAAATACTTTTGCAAGGCACTTTAGATATGAGATATATACATAGATAGATAGATATGAGATAAATAGATATGAGATAGATTTGAGATAGATAGATTTGAGATAGATAGATAGATATATAGATAGATTTGAGATAGATAGATAGATAGATAGATATGATAGATAGATAGATATGAGATATATAGATAGGCTTGAGATAGATAGATAGATAGATAGATAGAAAGATAGATAAATAGGAGATATATAGATAGATTTGAGATAGATAGATAGATAGATAGGAGATAGATAAATAGGAGATAGATAGATATGATAGATAGATAGATAGATAAATAGGAGATATATAGATAGATTTGAGATAGATAGATAGATAGATAGATAGATAGAAGATAGATAAATAGGAGATAGATAGATATGATAGATAGATAGATAGATAGGAGATAGATAGATAGGAGATAGATATGAGATAGATAAATAGGAGATAGATAGATATGATAGATAGATAGATAGATAAATAGGAGATATATAGATAGATTTGAGATAGATAGATAGATAGATAGATAGATAGATATGAGATAGATAAATAGGAGATAGATAGATATGATAGATAGATAGATATGAGATAGATAGATAGATAGATAGATAGATAGATAAATAGGAGATATATAGATAGATATGAGATAGATAGATAGATAAATAGGAGATAGATAAATAGGAGATAGATAGATATGATAGATAGATAGATAGATAGATAGATAAATAGGAGATATATAGATAGATATGAGATAGATAGATAGATAAATAGGAGATAGATAAATAGGAGATAGATAGATATGATAGATAGATAGATAGATAGACATGAGAGAGAAAGATAGATAGATAGATAGATAGATAGATATGAGATAGATAGATAAGAAGATAGATAGATAGATAGATAGACATGAGAGAGAAAGATAGATAGATAGATAGATAGATAGATAGATATGAGATAGATAGATAAGAAGATAGATAGATAGATAGATAAGATAGATAGAACCGGGGTGAGCGCCATATGATATCATTTCTCTCTTCTGGCTGCTCCTTCCCTCTTTCATATTGAGCAGTGTGAAATACCTAGTGTATGGAGATTTGCATTGCACTGATCATGTTACTTCTTTGTTGGAAATCACCGGAGTAGAAGAAAGAAATGCTCCTTCTGTCATGGAATAAGCAGCTGACCTCTCCAGGCTGAGGGTGGGGATGGACAAGAGCAGAGCCCTGCAGTAGATAGGACCAGTTCTGTCAGTCAGTATACCGGATGAACCTGTTCCCTGCCTATATGGACGTATATACCAGTGATAGAGGGAAATCTAGCAGGGACTGAATGAAGAAGTAAGCGGGACAATCAGGTGAATGGGCTCAGCCTGGAATCACTGAGCAACAAGCAGAGAGACATTGTCCTGTCACAGGAGGGAGTGCCCAGTAACAGGAGGGTGTCCCTGCTGCTCACTCTGTGACTGACACACTGGGATTTACTATGGAGAAGTGAAGTGCGAGCAGCAACCTGTGGTGAAACCCTTCAAATCGTAAGTGCCATGGCTCAAAGGCTATCCTAGCGTCTATTCTCACTGAGGGGTCATCTATAAAACTGGAGCAGACAGTATTTTACAGTAAGAAATAATGACAGAATTACAGGACGTCGCCTGTTTTCTCTTTTGCTAATGTGATGCAGATACAATATAAGAAAGGCTCTGGTAATGTATTAAATGTACAGCTGCAGCAAACTTTAACTTGACTTTCAGTGGCTGGTAGATAACATTCCCTACACCAAAAACATTATGGGGAAAGCCTCTCTGGCTGGCATGTTAACGTGACATTTCATTCTGCAACATCTCAGTCACTAAGTACAAAGGTGTAATCTGCTGTGACAGGGACATTTTAAGGGAGTATTCGCACATGCCTACCATACCGTATTTAATGGCTTGGTATGTTAGGGTACGGTCACATAGCCAAATTTTTTGTTGCAGTTTTGGAAGCCAATATAAGAAGTGGATAATATAAGTATAATGGACACGTACGACTTCTCCCCACTCCTGATTTTGGCTTCCAAAACTGCATCAGGACACCTGATCATGTGGCCGTACCCTAAGGGCTCATGCACACGAACGTGTGGCCGTACCCTAAGGGCTCATGCACACGAACGTGTGTCCGTACCCTAGGGGCTCATGCACACGAACGTGTGGCCGTACCCTAGGGGCTCATGCACACGGACGTGTGGCTGTACCCTAAGAGCTCATGCACAGGAGTGTGTGGCGTACCCTAAGAGCTCATGCACACAAACGCGTGGCCGTACCCTAAGGGCTCATGCACACCGTGTCGGCCGTACCCTAAAGGGCTCATGCACACCGTGTGGCCGTACCCTAAGGGCTCATGCACACCAACGTGCGGCCGTACCCTAAGGGCTCATGCACACGAACGTGTGGCCGTACCCTAGGGGCTCATGCACACGAACGTGTGGCCGTACCCTAGGGGCTCATGCACACGGACGTGTGGCTGTACCCTAAGAGCTCATGCACAGGAGCGTGTGGCGTACCCTAAGAGCTCATGCACACAAACGCGTGGCCGTACCCTAAGGGCTCATGCACACCGTGTCGGCCGTACCCTAAAGGGCTCATGCACACCGTGTGGCCGTACCCTAAGGGCTCATGCACACCAACGTGCGGCCGTACCCTAAGGGCTCATGCACAGGAACGTGTGGCCGTACCCTAAGGGGTCATGCACACGAACGTGTGGCCATACCCGAAGAGCTCATGCACACGAACAAGTGGCCGTACCCTAGGGGCTCATGCACACGAACGTGTGCCCGTACCCTAGGGGCTCATGCACAAGAACGTGTGGCCGTACCCTAAGAGCTCATGCACACAAACGTGTGGCCGTACCCTAAGGGCTCCTGCACACAAACGTGTGGCCGTACCCTTACACCTGTGATTTCATTACAGTGTCCTATAAAGCTATGTGTAGCATTCAGCCAAAACTCACCTATTCCTGTTCTATGTTAGTTAGTTAGTTAGGGCTCCATGGACTGTCCTAATCGTCACGTAAATGGCAATGAATGGGTGCGTGAATCGTGTCCTTTTTAACTATTACATTTCGCAGCAACATCATGGAAAGAGTTAAGTTATCATCACACTTGGAAGACCTTTCTCAAAATGAATTAGGATATTAGGAGATGCCCATGATCCACTATTATTGCTGCACACCGGCACTCGCTATATAAGTGCCATGTTAATACAATCAGGGTGTATTGGAGTTATGTGGAGAGTGGCTAGAATACATGACCCACTGATTTGTGTGGATGCCATCTAGTACTACATGAGTAAATGCCCGCAGCTTCCCTCAGCACCTAAGGCAGTCAGCTGTCATCACCAGAGGATGCTGCAGGCAGTCAGTCATGTAGTATTTACTACACTAGACCCTATCAAATGAACTACGTAATGCTAGGTTTACTTTGCCGCGGCGGTGGAGCGGAACGGGGGGTGTCCCTTGCAGTAGAGGCACTTTTTCTATCTGCACTCTGGTTTATCTACTGTGTATGGGGGTGTCCTGACTGTCATCCAAAGGGCTCATGCACACAGCCGTTGGTTGGCCATTCCGTGCATTGGGGACCGCATTTGCAATTTGCGGTCCCCAATGCATGGGCAACATCCGTGTGGATTCCTCAGATGAATCCAGACCTATTCAACTTGAATGGGTCCATGATCCGTCCGCACTGCAAAAAAAGTAGCGCATCCGTAGTGCTTCCGTGCCTCCGTTCCGCACCAGACCTTCCGGATTGTGGACCCATTCACGTGAATCGTTCCACATCCGTGATGCGGTGCAAAAACAACCGGACCCCGTATATTGCATACCCGCAGTTTGCGGGCCGCAATACAGGCCCAGCCGGCACACGGTCGTGTGCATGAGTCCAAAAGCAGATGTTTGTAGGAAAGAGGACTGCGTATGTTGTATTTCAACATGCCCGATCTTTTGTTCTCATGGGCTATAAGCTACTAGAGGTTATTCGCCCCTTTTAATAGAGAACACATGAACCCCCAGCTGACAGGAATATCTGTCATTCAGGTGGCCACTTCAAGTGTAGGTCACCAATCTCTGATGCCCATATCAGACTAAGACTATATAAGGACAGAGACCGATAGACATCCATTCTTTCAGAAAAGTTGGAAAGTTCACCAGTAAGACACCTTTGCCAATTTTGGGCACGCTTACAATGGCAGCATTAGCTGGGGCTCCAGTCTAATGTGGCGCAGCTTAGTGCTCTGAATAGATCTGCTACTGGATCAGAAATGAAGTTCTCTGCACGAGCCTTTAATGTTTACCGTCATCTTATATCAGAGGCACATCAAACAGCCATGAGGTATGTGAGAGGCACGTCATTAGTTATATGGCTAGTAAACAAGTATGTCTACAATACACTCTCCCGCTCGTAAAGAAAGAACATTAAGCTGGGTGTGATGTTTGGGTGGCAACCAATTAAGTCATTTTTTATGGTTGCTAAATGAGGTGTATTATACGCTGTGAACCTGCATCTTGGAGAAGCCTTAGGCCCCTTTCACACAAGCGAGTTTTCCGCGCGGGTTCAATGCGTGACGTGAACGCATAGCGCCCGCACTGAATCCTGACCCATTCATTTCAATGGGTCTGTGTACATGAGTGTTTTTGTTTTTTACCAATCAGTTCTGTGTTGCGTGAAAAACGCAGCATGTTCTATATTATGCGTTTTTCGGGCAGCCCTGGCCCCATAGAAGTGAATAGGGCTTCAGTTAAAAACGCATTGCATCCGCAAGCAATGCGTTATTCACTGATGGTTGCTAGGAGATGTTGTTTGTAAACCTTCAGTTTTTTATCACGGGCGTGAAAAACGCATCAAAATGCATTGCACCCACACAGAAAAAACTAAAGAACTTAACGCAATCGCAGACTAAACTGACTGAACTTGCTTGCAAAATGTTGCGAGTTTCACCAAACGCATCCGGACCTAATCTGTATCGTTCGTGTGAAAGAGGCCTTAGGCCCCTTTCACACGGGTGAGTTTTCCGTGCGGGTGCAATGCGTGAGTTGAACGCATTGCACCCGCACTGAATCCGGACCCATTCATTTCTATGGGGCTGTTCACATGAGCAGTGATTTTCACGCATCACTTATGCGTTGCGTGAAAATCGCAGCATGTTCTATATTCAGCGTTTTTCACGTAACGCAGGCCCCATAGAAGTGAATGGGGTTGCGTGAAAATCGCAAGCATCCGCAAGCAAGTGCCGATGCGGTGCGATTTTCACGCATGGTTTCTAGGTGACAGTCTGTTCACTGTATTATTTTCCCTTATAACATGGTTATAAGGGAAAATAATAGCATTCTGACTACAGAATGCATAGTATAATAGTGCTGGAGGGGTTAAAAAAATAAAAAAAATGAACTCACCTTCTCCTCTTGATCGCGTAGTTCCCGGTCTCTTCTTTACTTCTTTAATGATGAGCTGTGGGCTAAAGGACACCCACAGCTCATCATTAAGTAAAGAAGAGACCGGGAACTACGCGATCAAGAGGAGAAGGTGAGTTAATTTTTTTTATTTTTTTTAACCCCTCCAGCACTATTATACTATGCATTCTGTATTCAGAATGCTATTATTTTTCCCTTATAACCATGTTATAAGGGAAAATAATACAATCTTCAGAACATCAATCCCAAGCCCGAACTTCTGTGAAGAAGTTCGGGTTTGGGTTCCAAACATGCGCGATTTTTCTCACGCGAGTGCAAAACGCATTACAATGTTTTGCGCTCACACAGAAAAATTGCGCGTGTTCTCACAACGCACCCGCCTCTTATCCGGGCCAAAAATATGACGCCCGTGTGAAAGAGGCCTTAAAGCCAGCAGAACATTCTTTTCTGTGAGAAAACTTTTCATTGCTGTAGGCACTATGTAATATAATGGCCTCTTGTTGAGGCATAATGGAAGTCGCCGGCTGCTATCTTTTCTCATCTCTTGTTGTTATTGTAGGTGATTCTAAGTTTAACAGTAAAAAAAATATAAATAATCTTAAAGGATTCATACAATATCTATTGTTAACCCTTTCATGACCTTTCATGAAAAAAGGCCTGAATGTCCAGGCAACTTTTTTGTGATTTTGTGCACGTGGTGGTTTAGTGATCCTATCTTTTTAATTTTAGCGATTTTGTTTTTACTTGATTTTTTTTTTCCTTTTTTAGATTTAATTTAGAGGAAAGCCCTTAATTATTATTAAAAAGTATTTTTTTTAATCATAGCTTTTTAATTTTTAAATATTAAAACTGACATAAATATGTAATTATTTCAATGGGCTCCCTATTTTGTGATGAATCGTTTCATATATAACATGTATAGGTTTGAGCGAACGAGGTAAATATAGTGACTGGTTTCTGTTAGCAACTGCATTTAAAAATAATAAAAAAGTTTATTTGTATTATTTTTTTTTACTTATATTTTAATCTATTTTTGGCACATAATATGTCCCCCAGGTGATCATCTGGAGGACACTGATTTATTTATTTTTTTAACTTTTCCCCCCACAGTTTCCACTGTAACTAGGGCATCCACAGGAGCCCCAGTTACAGGGGAAAACAGCCCCCTGTGGGCGCCTTACACACAGGCAGAGCTGATCTGGGTCTCCTTAGCCCCTGCAGCTCTGCTTCTGCCCCAGACACCCCCAGCGGTCACATGACCACTGGGACTAACAGAGGAAGCTGCTCTGCCTCTTCCTGCTCAGGCTCCATTCACACGTCCGCAAAATGGGTCCGCATCCTTTCCGCAATTTTGCGGAAAGGGTGCGGACCCATTCATTCTCTATGGGGACGGAATGTGCTGTCCGCATCCACATTTGCGGATCCGCACTTCCGCATCCGTGCTTCCGTTTCCGCAAAAAAATAGAACATGTCCTATTCTTGTCCGCAATTGCGGACAAGAACAGGCATATTCTATTATGTCGGTAATGTGCTGTCCGCAAAATGCGGAACGCACATTGCCGCTTTCCGTGTTTTGCGGATCCGTGTCTCCGTGTATCCGCAAAACACATTGCGGACGTGTGAATGGAGCCTCACCCTCCTGCTCTCGTGCAGTGCTGTCCTCCAGGCACAGGAGAAGGCAGAAGTTATAATAAACTGCTCCTGTCTTCTCCTCAGGGTCCCCACTGTGTCTCACAGCTGGGACCCGACCTGCTCCTGCTAGATTAAAGCGCTGTCTGAACGTTTATATATGTATATACGGGATATGTGCAGATAGGACATATATATCCAGTGGGGAGTTGGGAAGGGGTTAATATCCGGTGCTCCTAAGCACTAGTGGGGCTATTTATCAAACTGGTGTAAAGTAGAACTGGCTTAGTTGCCCATAGCAACCAATGAGAATCCACCTTTCATTTTCCAAAGGAGCTGTCAAAAATGAAAGGTGGCATCTGATTGGTTGCTATGGGCAACTAAGCCAGTTCTACTTTACACCAGTTTGATAAATGACCCCATAAGGGTTTATGACAGAGCCGAGAAATCTAAGGGGTCAGATTTTCATTTTCAGTATGTGTGTACAGTACAGTACAGTAGACCAAAAGCTAGGCAGTAACTCCTAGTATCATAAGTTATTATGAGGCTGTGAGTTTGGTGCAGAGGAGCAGCAGTGTTTGGTCTGGGAAATGCGGCCATCACACGGTGTATGTCTCCTCAACTGAAAACACTTGTTGGAAATTAGCTTCATGATCATTATGAATAGGGATATGCACACAATTACTCTACGTACCTGTATGTAATGAATTTAATTTGGTCAGTCAATACATATATTCGCTATATATAAAATGTTACTGCATACCGATCATTAACATGCTATAATGAGTTAAAATTGAATCCTGAATCAATTAGGCCGAATTAATCAGGTGATTTGATTTGGGTCCAAACAAATTCGACCTGAATTGAGAGTTCTCCAGTTGACCCAAAAAGTTGTGGCTGACACCCTTGGGTTTGGCTAGGACTGTATGTAACTACTTTCAAACTCTGCAATGCCAAGCCAGCATTAGTAATGTCAGAGTATATAGCTATGGGTAAATGCGTGGCTGCTGGTGGTGACAAACAGCCTATTAAAGGAAACTAACTGCACGGTAGGATTTTCTTTATGTTTTTATGTGGCAAATACCTGCCGTGAGTGTATAACCTGGTGTCATGTGAGCCTTCTTCCTCATCTTTCCTGTCTTTTGATCTAAAAAAAGGCCAAAGCCATTTTAAGAAATACACCCAAATCAAAACGCCTAAAAAAATGCAGATTCGGATTTGACCTGAACTTTTGGATCATTTTGAATTTGATTGGTTTAGAATTGTATTGCTCATCTCTAGTCATAAAGCCTTATGTTAATGATTAATACTTTTATAGTCTATTTGGTGACATGAGACATGAAATCTGTGCACTTTATAAATGTCCATCTTTCATTTAGGATATTCAGAGAGTTAAGATGTATGTGGATGCTGCTCACTAAAGCATATTTTACCCCAGATATTATAGGGTGAAAGTGTTACGAGAGATGTGGTGGGGTAACACTGTGGTTTTGGGACACTAGTTTTACTTCTTTTATGTGCATTTTAACTTCCAAGCCTAGAACCCAAGACAATGTCTATGGAAGACTGCACAATCTACGTCTAATCATGGTGCAACTCGTGCCTCTCGTAGACAACATCATATTATTTCTCCACCCAACCTCAGTGATGTAGACAGCCATAATAGGGCGCCCATAAACTGCTCTGTATATTCCTCCATATATGCCTCCAAGTTTACATCAAAATTGAAGTTCATACAGTTCTGTTGTATGAAGGCACAGGGCATTCCAGGTGCTACCTCATGTACAGGACCCAGCCAGATGCATGAGACCTAAAGTGCAAAAAATCTGTCTTGAATTTTGAGGAATCAAAATGTACTTAAACCCCAAATATTATTTTCTCTGTGTAATTGATAAGTCAGAAAAACTGAAAAAGCCTGACTAACCTAAAGAAAACCCTTAAAGTTTAATATTGATGGCCTATCCCTAGGATAGGTCATTAGTATCTGATTGGAGGTGGCCCAAATCCTGTTCCGCTGTTAGAAGAGGCTGCGGTGCTCAACATAGCGCTGTAGACTCTTCCTAGGCTAGTGACATCACGTTCATTGGTCATGTGGCCTAGGCACAGTCCAGTCCCATTTAAGTCATAGACACTATCCAATGGCCGACACTATGTTTGTCAAGCTTTGATGAGTCTATGGTCATCACTGGAGTGCCACAGCCACCTCAAACAAACAAATAATTGGCAAGAGACACCACCAATCTGATATTGATGACGTATCCTGAAGATACACCATCAATATCAGAATCTGAGTAAACCACTTAACCAACTGGATGTTTTTGTACACATTATGCAACTAAAGTATTGTAATCACTAAATAAATGGAGGACCATCCCTACTGGTACACTAGAGATTTTTCAGATACACAGTGTGTTCCTTTTCATATTTACCTCCCTTTTTGGGCTAATGGGCTTATTGTGACCAGTGTGATACAAAAAGACATGATGGTGCAGGACAGTGGCGTACATAGAGACACAAGGGCCCCCCCCCACACACAGGACATAAGGGTTTCTGTCTAGACTTTTTCAATGACCCTTGGGCCATTTTCCACTGCCTCATTTTTTCACCTCTAGTAGAAGAGCCACCTGGCCAAGTTTTCACCTCTAGTAGAAGAGGAGATAATCCCAACTAGGACTGGGCCCCCTATTGCCCTGGGCCCCATAGCAGTCGCATGGTCTGCCGCTATGGTAGTTATACCCCTGGGGCTGGAAGGCATGTTAGGAATAGATATGCTATCTATCTCACCAGACAGCATGACACAAATATATGGCTCAGGGGGAAATACACACATGAAAGGCAAACAGACACCAGAGGGACATAATGCAGGAGACAGGTGGACAGAGGTTAAAATACTGACAATGAAGGTAAACAGACACTAAATGACTCAGTAGTCCATTAACCAGGAGACTGACATGAAAAGACATTATTCTTATTCTAGGTAACTAAATATGCAACAATTTCTAAGGCTACTTTCACACTGGCATTTTGGTTTCCGTTTGTAAGATCCGTTCAGGGCTCTCACAAGCGGTCCAAAACGGATCAGTTTTGCCCTAGTGCATTCTGAATGGAAAAGGATCCGCTCAGAATCAGTTTGTCTCCGAACAGTCTCCATTCCGCTCTGGAGACGGACACCAAAACGCTGGACGCCTGATGAAGCGGAGCCAAACCTGGCTGTCCTGGCACACAATGTAAGTCAATGGGGACGGATCCGTTTTCTCTGACACAATCTGGCACAATAGAAAATTGATCCGTCTCCCATTGACTTTCAATGGAGTTCATGACGGTTCCGCCTTGGCTATGTTACAGATAATACAAACGGATCCGTTCATGACGGATGCATGCGGTTGTATTATTGTAACGGATCCGTTTTTGCAGATCCATGATGGATCCGCCCAAAATGCGAGTGTGAAAGTAGCCTAAAATGGGTTGTGCAAGATAATTAAAAATCTTGGACAAGTCCCCAAATTTTCTAAAGTTAAAAAAGGATGCTATACTGTTCTCTCCGGTCCTCCTGCCACTGCAGCAATGCCGTTCAGGTATACAGCGGTCTACTGAGGAAAATGATTGACTGCAGCAGTCATGTGCGGCTAGGGCCAGCGTTAGGGGGGGGGGCAAACTGGACAATTGCCCAGGGCCCCATCCCAGAAAGGGCCCCCTGCTCACTCCACAGTCACCACCACACAACTGTGCCATTCAGCTGCTGGCCCAGCCTCCAGATACGGAAGAGAACTGAAGGGCCGCAGCTGAGCAGGGTGCAATGATAGGTAGCAAGTGGAGCGGTGGCAGAGCGCAGAGTACGGCAACAGCTTGCTCAAGTTCTCTGCTCAGCCTCAGCGTCCTCTCAGAGGAGCCAGTAGAGGCGGAGCAGAGGCACAGCAGGACAGGATCACCTCAGCCTAGCCATATCTGGCTGGGACTGCACTCCTGGACACACTCACAGCATCACCTACCTGACCAGGCTGGCAGCATCAGGTCAGGAGAAGTTGAGAAACAGAAGTGAACAAAGGAGAAGTCAAGTGCTGAGCCGCAGTGCAGGAGGAATGAAGGGGTAAGAATGTGCACTGAAGCAAGTCTGTGGGGCAGGTGTTTTAAAATAAATCAATATATACAATACAATGGTCTAGCTGCCCTAAGAAGAACATATATAGTCAGGTCCATAAATATTGGGACATCAACACAATTCTAACATTTTTGGCTCTTTACACCACCACAATGGATTTGAAATGAAACGAACAAGATGTGCTTTACCTGCAGACTGTCAGCTTTATTTTGAGGGTATTTACATCAGGTGAACGGTGTAGGAATTACAGCAGTTTGCATATATGCCTCCCACTTGTATATATATAGTTGCCCTTAACCCCATATGTACCGCAGTTAGGCTGGCCATTCAGGCCACCCTGAAAAGATGGACTGTAAACTCCACCCCCGGCTCCATTAAGCCATGCCCCTGATCCAGTTAGGCCACGCCCCTCCCACTCCACAGGGGACGGGGTAAAATTAACCTCAGGTCAGCTGCAGGGTTGGGAGGGAGGGTGACTTTCTCCCTGCAGCTCATGTTTGGACAGCTCAGTGCTGCTGTCTGAGTGTAAGGGTGGGTTCACATCTGCGTTCTGGATTCCATTATGGCTTTCCGTTATAACATGGTTATAACGGAAAATAACGGAATCCATAAGGCGGAAGGATGGATCTGTTATACTGGACTAGACTTGTATTATGATGGATTGCAAAACGGAAGCCTTCAAAAGGCATTACGTCTTAATAGAAGTCTATGGGAATCATAATGGATCCGTCTGGTTCCTGTTATGCAAGACGGAAAACAAAGTCATGTCGACAGGACTTTTTTCTCCGTTCTGCATAACGGAAACGGGACGGATCCGTTATGATTCCAATAGACTTCTATTAAGACAGAATGCCTTTTAAAGGCTTCCATTTTGCATTCCATCATAATACAAGTCTATAGGCAGTATAACGGATCCATCCTTCCGTCTTACGGATTCCATTATTTTTCCGTTATAACCATGTTATGACGGAAAGCCATAATGGAATCCAGAACGCAGATGTGAACCCACCCTAAGCTGTTCAAAAGGACATCCCTGTGTCCGTCAAGGCCCAGCGCCGGACGGAGGACAGGGAGTCTAAAAACCAGACTGCCTGGCCTAAAACCGGACCTCTGGCCACCCTAACGGCAGTTGTCAGTTCTTTGAAAATGGCCCCCGCTCAGGAGCAGAGCCAGCGTCATAACCACCGAGCGCCTGCTGTTTTATACAACAAACACCTGGCGGCAGAGTCTGTTCACTGACCGTTAACCCCTTAGATACTGTGGTCAATTGTGACCACAGCATCTAAGCAGCCAAATTCTAGGAGCGCTGTGGTCCGGTGACCGAATGGCTCTCCACGATGGGATTGGTTGCTATGGCAACCTCAACCTTCTTTCTGGCAGGGCTCCATAGGAACATGGGGGGTCATTTACTAAGCAGAAATATGCCTATAGTAGGTGTATTCCTGACACTGATTGCAGCGCAAAGGTCCTTTGCACCGCAATCTGTGACTTTTCTCCGCTCACGCCAGGTCTAAAATAGTGGGGAAGCTGTCTTGTATTTAGAAGCAGCGGTGGATTGGCCGAAATTATGTAGAGGCCAGCGTCTCTACATAACTCTAGAAGATCCACCTCCAGATATAGGAGATATTACCGTCGGCGTCTAAAACGCCAGCATTAATAAATGACCCCCATAGTTAATCTCCCATAGGCTATAATGGTAATTATTGCAGTCTATGGGAGAAGCTATCAGACAAATCGCATGATCAAAACCACTAAGGGGGCAAAATAAATGTAAAAAAAAAGTTTTTTTAAATATAATAAACAAGAATACAATAAAAAATAAAGCTCATTAGTATCACACGCCCCATAATGCCTGAACTATTAATATATAAAATAATTTATCCTGTACCATGAATGGCATAATGAAAAATGGGCGATTTGCTGTTATTTGGTCAATTTACCTCCCTAAAAAATAGACTAAAAAGTGATCAAAAAGGCATACACACTCTCAAATGGTATACAAAAAAAACCTGCACAAAAAAGGAGCCCTAAGGCCCCTTTCCAACAAACGATACGGATTGTGTCCCGATCTGTTCAGGAAAAAGCTGATGATTTTGCTCACAAGTACAGTCAGTTTTGGCCTCATGCACCGACCGTTCCGTTTTTTGCGGTCCGCTAACCGCGGATCCGCAAAACACGGATGGCGTCTGTGTGCGTTCCGCAATTTGCGGAACGGCACGGACAGCCTTTAATATAACTGCCTATTTTTGACAAGAATAGGACAGGTTATATTTTTTTTTTTGCGGGGCCTCGGAACGGAGCAATGGATGCGGACAGCACACGGAGTGCTGTCTGCATCTTTTGCGGCCCCATTGAAGTGAATGGGTCTGCACCCGAGCCGCCAAAACTGCCAAAACAATGGCCGTGTGCATGAGGCCTTTGTATGCAATTGCATTCAGTGGTTCCGTTTTTTTTCACATGGGTGCAATCAGTTGTGATGAGTTTTTCAGGAGCGTGAAAAAAAAAAACCTGAAGAATAACAATCTACATCTCCTGGCAACCATCATATATTTTTCTGAATCGACTGAATGTGATGGATAGTGCAATACTTCAGAATTTGTGGCCCCACTTGTACTTTTGCCCAGGGCCACATTTTGTCTAAAACCATCCCTGTGTGCAATGACTGGCTGCATTGGTTACACGAGGTATACAGCATATCACCACTGCAGTCATGTAAACAGTTCCGCAGAGACCAGAGCTGTAGGTGCTAGAAACAGCAGGGGAGTAACTGGCGGGTATAGCTTCCTTTTTTATTACATTGTCCGCAGTTTTGACCAGGCTAAACTGTTGACTGCACTAGCTAGGGATGGGGCGAGCAGGACAGACATACGATTAGTGAAACTTGTATTATCATGAGTAGTCTGAGTGGTACTTCACTGTGAAGTGCTCTCTGCAGTCACCCGCGTCACAACATTGCCAGCTGACAGCCAGGAAAGCACTGCAGCTGTCACTCAAAGCAGAAGGGAAGGAGCTGTGAAGAAGCTCAATGCAGAGAGCACTGCACAGTGAAGCTCTGCCTGCTGTGCACTTAAGGAGCAGAATTTGGCAGAATAAAACTTCCTATTCACACAACTTCTGATAATAAAAACTATGTTTATTCTGCGCTTCTCAGCATCTACCTAGTGCAGTTCAGCATGGTCGAAACTGCCGACAGATTCCCGTTAAAGAACTTGGACAAACCTTTAAAGCAGCTATCAGACTGCATACCCTGATATGATAATGGACAGATGAGTATTTTTATGGTATAGTACAGACCTATTCTACCGGTGGTCATACAGAGTTGATGTTTGAACAACTGTTGAACGAAAGATTGCCTAGTGAGCAAACAATCATTATGTCAATGAAGCCATACACATTTTATTCCATATTGGCCTTTATGGTGCTTCAAACCATAAGTGTGTTAGGGTACTTTCACACTAGCGTTATCCTTTTCCGGTATTGAAATCTGGTAAAGGGTCTCAATACCGGAAAAAAACGCATCAGTTTTGTCCTAATGCATTTTGACTGGAAAACAATCCGTTCAGTATACATCAGGATGTCCAAAATTCCGAAACAATACCGCATTTGCGGGAGCCAGCATTAATTTCCATAGAGGTGTATTAATGCCGGATCCGGTACCAAGTGTTCCCGAAAATGTTGCATCGCCAGATCCGGTTTTCCAGTCTGCGCATGCATCGGGCTTTTGTTCTTTGAAAAAATTTACTGGATCCGTTATTCCAGATTATACCGGATGAGACGGATCCGGTATATCACCGGATCCGTCTAACAGATCCAAAAAAATAAGCAATCCGTTTGTATACGGATTCTAATAACGCTAGTGTGAAAGTACCCTTATATAGCCGACTGAGTAAATCATATTATCTGTCTTATTATTTCTAATCTTATAAAGCTGAAGTCTAAAACATGTGAGTCTGTTTTAAATTAAAGTATGACGTCTCTAGACATAATACCTAGCGTTCTCCTTTAATTACTGTATGTCCTGACATGGGATGCCACATGATTTTATTAGGCTGTATTAAATAGTCTTTAGATTCCATTCTAGAAAAATTGTACACATATCCAATTTTTTCTGGATTATTTTGGATGAAATCTGCCGTTTTAATCAACTTTAGGCTAATGTATATGACCACTTATATCTTCTTCTGGAGAGGCGACTCTCTCTGATTGTCAGACAATCGCCTCTATAGTAAAACAAAAGCTCATGTTCTATGAAAAACTTGTTAAACTAACAAAAATGTCTGCATCCATTGTGTACAAGTAAGGCCTCCTGCACACGACCGTTTTTTTCCCCCAGTTTACTGGCCGTTTTATGCGTTCCGTATACAGTCCGTATATGGAACCATCCATTTCAATGGTTCCGCAAGAAAAACTGAATGTACTCTGTATGCATTCCGTTTCCGTATTTCAGTTTTTCCGTTCCGTTTAAAGATAGAACATGTCCTATTATTGCCCGCAAATCACGTTCCGTGGCTCCATTCCAGTCAATGGGTCCGCAAAAAAAGGTACACATACGGAAATGCATCCGTATGTCTTCCGTTTTTTGCGGAACCATCTATTGAATATGTTATGCCCAGCCCAATTTTATCGATGTAATTACTGTATACTGTATATGCCATCTGGAAAAACGGAACAGAAAAACGGAACTGAAACGGAAACACAACGGAAACAAAAAACGGAACAACGGATCCGTAAAAAACGGACCGCAAAACACTGAAAAAACCATACGGTCGTGTGCAGCAGGCCTAATGGGTAGGGTTTTAATATATTTTTTTTGTTTTACCATAAATTTTATTTGCCTATCTACAGAAAATGTATGCACAGGGCAGCAGCCTATATAGTTTATATATGCATGTCCATGCAGTAAGTCTGTGGATGCTCAATATCTAAGTATTTAGCTGCATCCCTTGACTCACATTAAGGGCATAGATACGTAAACACATACAGTTCATAGCCAAAGGGGGAAGATCTCAGTTTGGGTGCCACATTAAAACAGAAAGAGTGTTATATATCTCAATGAGTAAATCGAATTCAGCTGAAGACAAACATGTGAGCCTGTTTAAATATGACGTCTAGACATAATTCATCTTATTACAAATAAAGCCCTCCTTTGATTACTGTATGTCGGCTGACGTGGGATGCCACATGATTTTATTAGACTATATTAAATAGTCTCTTTAGACTCCATTATATAATTGGCAAGCCCAGTCTGAACACAGAAAAAAAAGCCCAGTCTGAACACAGAAAAATTGAATTATTCTAAAAAAAAAATAAAAAAATTGTTGTTTGTTACCATATAGCGTATGCCAACACTTTTTGTAAAAAAATTAAGTATACAGGGAAGTATATGTTTTCTATGTTTATTAATGCAGAGAAAACAGGCATGCTGACACATACCAAATGAACAGGCGTTTGCTAATCGGAGGCAGTATTACACTGCCAGATCATCGGTAATGAGTGTTCATATGACCGCTAGTTAGTGATGGTCTTAGTCATTTTCTGCCAGTGTAATAGGTCCTTAATACTTTAATTATTAAAGTGTAATAATAAAAATAGTTTTTTTATGACAAAGATGAGATAAGAGTAGTTGACTTGAGAAAATATGGAGTTTTTCAGATGACAATTTACCTTTAGCAATTGGTTTCCAAGGTAAGGCTCCATTTACAAGTCCGCAAAATGGGTCCGCATCCGTTCCGCAATATTGCAGAACAGGTGCGGACCCATTCATTTTCAATGGGGCCGGAATGTGCTGTCCGCATCCGTATTTGCGGATCCGCACTTCCGTTCCGCAAAAAAATAGAACATGTCCTATTCTTCTATGAGAGTGCCGGCGATGTGTGGTACGCAAAATGGGGAACGCACATTGCCGGTGTCCGTGTTTTGCGGATCCACAACTTGCAAAACACATACAGACGTGTGAATCGACCCTAAGAAAATTTGTTTTATAAGCCTTTTTTTTTTTTCATTTCAAAAGGAATCTTTCACATTGAACATGCAGTCCGATCTGCGCGTGATAGGGCAGGAGGAGCTGAGCAAAATTATACATAGTTTTGGGAAAATTCATGTAAAGCTTGAATTTTATTCAGATTTCTGCTTGAACTTAGGAGTCCAGCAAGTGGTCCTAATCAGTGAAGGACAGTAACTGAGTAGCACCACCCACTGCACTCCTAAGCCTAAAATATACAGAGGTTTAAATGAATGAACTACAAGATATACGGAATCTTTTTCCAAAAACTATATACCGTATATCAATCTGCCAGCTCCATAACTTGCTGCTGGAAGATCAGACACCGTGTTCAACATGACAGGTTCTTTTTTTAAGCAAATGATATAAAAATGTTTCTTCCCATTTAGCATCCTTGACTCTAATAAACAATCCGTATTTTCTACTAATCCAATTTGCCCCAGAAATTGTGGTGTAGTGTCCTACAGTTTTTGCATTAGCTATGTCAAACATTGTCTAAAAGTGTCCATACTAGTGATGAGCAAATCAGTTTGTCGCCACACTAAGGACAAACCCGATTCGTTCATCATATTATCTGTAGTGTGACCAAGGGACTGTCTATTAAAATATATTTTTGACGATAAGACCAGAATAAAATTGCCGCCAGTCTCGCGAGACCATCTTAATCTGGCACATACGCTGTTACTGTGAGCGGCGGCACATGAGCGAATATACTTCATTACGAATCTGAACAAGGGATTTGTGGCGCGTGCCACAATCATAAAGAATCTGGGTTCAGATTCGTAATTAAGTATATCCATGCATGTGCCGCTACTCATCGGCACTGGCTACTTCAGGGCTGGACAACCTGCGGCTCTCCAGCTGTTGTCAAACTACAAATCCCACCATGCCCTGCTATAGGCTGATAGCTGTAGGCAGTCTGGGCATGCTGGGAATTGTAGTTTTGCAATAGCTGGAGAGCCACAGGTTGGCCATCCCTGGGCTACTTGATCAGGGACTGGCAGCCATCTTATTCTGGCCTCATCTCAAAGAATACATTTTAACATCACTATACAGACAGTTCCTCAGCCACAGTACAATTAATATGACGAATTGGGTTTGTCCATAGTGGGATAGACCGATTCCCTCATCACTTAGTCCATACACATTAGACAGAAGTAGGTGGACGGTTAAACAGCAATTGAACACATGATCATCTGCTGAAGGATTGTTTCACAGACACGGCCATACACATTTAAGTTTATATTGGGCATTACAGTTGATCATACTGGCCATCGCGTTCAATGAAATCAGACGATGGATGAACAGTCTTTCTGGAAACATTCTTTCCAGAAAGATCTTTCTGCCGTGACCAATCTTTCTTTAGGGTTAATGCACACGATAGTATGGCTTTTTCAGTGTTTTGCGGGCCGTTTTTAAATGATCCGTTGTTCCGTTTTTTGTTTCCGTTGTGTTTCCGTTTCTGTTCCGTTTTCCCGTCCCGTTTTTACGTATGGCATATACAGTATACTAGAATTACATAGAAAAAATTGGGCTGCGCATAAAATTTTTAATAGATGGTTCCGCAAAAACGGAACGGATACGGAAGACATACGGATGCATTTCCGTATGTGTTCCGTTTTTTTTTTGTGGACCCATTGACTTGAATGGAGACAAGCACCGTGATTTGCGGACAATAATAAGACATGTTCTATCTTTTCACGGTACGGAAATACGGAAACGGAATGCACACGGAGACACTTCAGTTTTTTTTGCTGAACCATTGATATTAATGGTTCCATATAAGGACCATATACGGAACGCAAAAAACGGCCCGTATACTGAACCCAAAATACTGTCGTGTGCATGAGCCCTTAGGCTGGAGATCTTTCATCCGGCTATAAGATGAAATCATGGATGAATTTTCTTTCTGACAATAGCGGTCTGTCATCAGTTGGCTAAAAATAACGACCGCTTCTTGCTCTATAAAAAGGTCGTTTCGGTTGAAATCTTCTGTTTTCATCAACTTTGGACTAATGTGTATGGCCACCTGAAGATTGATGTCTGAAGTCCAAAGTATTATCTTGCAGATATAGCTAGACTGCTGTGTAATGCACCTCCAGATACGTCACTTCTGGGAACTCATGTGAGATGTTAAAATGACTGCAAGCTAAAGGCCAGGTGAGACAATTTCTCAGGAAAGATTACAAAGACCTGCTTGTTATACAATACTACAGTAATCAGTAGTAATACATACAATAGTCAGTAAGACATACAGTTAAGGCTACTTTCATACCAGCAATTTTGCTGGACCCGTCATGGATCAGAACAAAACTCTTTGACTCTGATTATACAACCGCCTGCATCCGTTACGAACGGATCCGGTTGTATTATCTTTAACATAGCCAAGAAGGATCCGTCATGAACCTTAAAGGTCAATGGGGGACGGATCCGTTTTCCTTTGTGTGAGATAAAACGGATCCGTCCCCGTTGACTTGCATTGGATCAGTTTTGCTCCGCACCACATCGCGGACAGAAAAACGCTGCTTGCAGCGTTATTCTGTTAGAGATAGGGACTCAACGAAAAGGAACGGAATGCATTCTGGTGCATTTCGTTTCGTTCAGTTCAGTTTTGTCCCCATTGACAATTGGGGTCCATTCACATGTCCGTATGTGTTTTGAGGACCGCACATCGCCGGCACTCTCATAGAAAATAACTTTTCTTGTCCGCAATTGCGGACAAAAATAGGACATGTTCTATTTTTTTGCCGAATGAAGGTGCGTATCTGAAGGTGTGGATCCGCAAATGCGGATGCGGACAAAACATTCCAGCCCCATTGAAAATGAATGAATCCACACCTGTTCCACAAAATTGCGGAACGGATGCGGACCCATTTTGCGGACGTGTGAATGGACCCCTAATAGGAAACAAAACGGAAGCGTTTTCCCCCACTATTGACATCCTATGACGGATCTCAATAGCGGAAATGGAAAGCGCAGATGTGAAAGTAGCCTTATAAAAATATCCGAACACAGCTCCTCTTATATATTGGTCTAATGTAATTACAGGTATGTTCTTTCTCATTTTGACAAAAAACGATTTGAAATCTAAAGAATATGCTTCATTTTGCTAACCAAAATAATCCAGTATTTTAGGTTTTGTGATTACTGTAATGTATATGATATTTGTGTCAGTGAGAAATTCTAGTGTTTGCACCATTTTGGTGATATATTCAATTAAAAAGAGTGTGTTATCACATCAAGTTCATCTGTAATAATTTCCTCTCCTTTAGGAATATGATGGGAATGTAAGAAAAATGCTGGCACCAGTTCGCATTTGTTTCCAAGACATGGATGAAGAAGAGATTTTGATTGCAGAATACACAAATGAAGATAATGAAGTTGAAGTTTTTGACGTCAACTTATCTTCTCCTTCTGATTCAGATACAAAGAGTGAGGAACTAAGTCAAAATACTCTAAATGAGGAACCCCACGCAAAAGATGAGCAACTCATCACGGACACTGCATTAGAAAAAAGGCCCAAAAAGGCAAATATTCCTCCACTTATTTTAATGGAGATAGGAGATGGGAGCTACACTACACCATTCCAATTCGATAGACAGGCACTTGGCAGGATATCCACCTCTCCGACACTGCGGAGGCTGAGGAAAAGTACTGTGGGAAACTTCACGCCATTACAGGATGTTTTTGATGTCTCCAAGTTCCCAGTTCACAAGGAGGAATGTATCGGGGTAAGTTATTCAGAATATCCTTGTGAATATACAGAGCATCTCTATCACAGTCATGCCGATAAGGTTACAATGGTCGTGTCATCTCCTCAGGACAATGAATCTTGTGTGTCTCAAAACTTAGAAGACCATGTGAAGACCTATGATCATTTAGACCCTGCTCTCCACACTAATTATACCGATGATGAAAAGTCTCCTGAACACAAATGCAATGGAGCAACCACAGCCGAAACAAAAGGAGGTCCTGAAATAACCAACTATTGTGCCCAGGTACAACATATCTCACTCTATTTTAGCTAAATTCATCTGAATGCAGCATCCAAAATCCAAGAGTTTCTCAAAAGTAAAGATAAATTATCAAATACAGCAGTGGGATTAATGGCCGTTATTGGTTATTGGTTTATTGGATCAAAACATATATGAATTCCGATTTTAGACTGGTTTGGTGGCATATTTACTTAGGCTACATTCACAAAAAAATGGCCATGGAAAATGGACACACTGTCAGTTTTTAATGGGCATTTTTCAACATCCATTTTCTAGCCTTCTGGCTGTTTTTAATGGATGATGTTCATAGTTTTTTATTTATTTATTTAAATCCCAAACCCCTGCAATATACATAATGTCCCCCATAGTGTCCCCCAGCATTAATAATGTACCCCATAGCACCCAGCAGTAATATTGTGCAGGGTTTTTTATGGTGGGAAAAAAAATGACCTCATCCACTTGCACTTTCCTTCAGCATCAAGAGAGGAGCGACTGCCTCTGTGTGTGCAAGTGGATGAGGTGAGTCATTTTTCATTTTATTTTAACCCCTAAAAGGCCATTTTACACTAGATTACACGTTTTTAACAGTTGTTAGGGGGGTGCACTCCTGTCTGACGGCCCTTAAAAATGGTCTCGCTGATTTCAATGGGGTCCTCCTGGACGTTTTTTTTGATAGCCGCTATTCATTGGCCGTTAAATAAACAGCCATGTGAATAACCCCATTGAGTTCAATTTGTTCTAAAGATGGCCGTGTGAATGTAGCCTAATAGAGAATGTGACAACGGTAGAAATAGATGATCCTTCATTCATATTTTTATACTGAAAACAATAGGATAATGAATGTAAAACACAGGATCGATTAGTTGTCATTAGCCACATCAGCTTTTTACATCCATCAGCCCACTGCATTCAAGGATAGCAGCTTGAAAAACATTAGTATTTTTATATAAAAGTTAATGGAGCTGATAAAGCTGTGTTCACACTTCCATCAGTGGCTCTGTTAGGAGCCTTCATTGGCGGTCTGGCAAGATTTGATAGGAAGAACTGCTATGCATGAAGAGCTATGGTCTCCTGTGAATATGACGGAGCCATTGTTATGGAATAGAGTCTGTTGGGCACTGGTGGTATCTGTCATACCATGGCTCTGTCATTGAGCGTGATTTCCATTATAAATGTGTGAACAGAACACAACTGATTTGTCGTATCTGTTTTTTCAGTTATTATCTGTCATTGATACAAATAAAATGTTTGGATGACTAGCTGTAGTACCATATGTGCCGTTCAAATGTCCATATATGAGATGTCACACCTGGACTCTCCACTGCCGTACATGCAAAGAAGACACAATTTGTACAAACAAATATATATCCCAAAGACTGGCATTTGCAAAGTGTCACTGTGAAGCCCAAGGTTTATATATTATGTACAGGTCCGGTTATGTATTATTTCCCATGTTGTGATATATGAAAAGTCAAATAATAAATGAGTGCAGAACAGCATGTCTCTAAATAAATGGGTCACCGTGTCTGTAGGTAGACAAAAGAATGAGACCGCATACTGCTCAGTAATGCTGGCACCATTCTACTTTCTTATTAACTGCCAGCTCTGTTTCTGTTCTTGGCCAGACAGCAGAAAACCATGACAGCTTCAAAACCTGGCAACATAGTCATGTCATAGTGATTCATTGTCAAACTAAACCCAAGCCCTTCCACAAACAAGACTGGTATAGAGATGTCAACTGAACGAGTAATGAATAGGGATACATAAACTTCTACTAATGGTCCACTTGGTCAATATTCGGCAGAGGAGCACATCTCCCTTGCATCTCCTCCAACACTATTTTCCTTCTTAAGTTCTGATGCATTAAAGAATTGCCAGATATTTCTGTAGCAAAAAGTCAGACATGACTAAGTTTTTTTATGTTTGCTTTGTCTTTCAGATGAAGGCGTTCCAGCAGTCACAGTAAGTGAGAAAACATTATTTTGCTTAGTGAGTCCCAGTACTACTGTCAATGAGGCATGTCAATGAATGTGCAAAATGAGATTCTGTTGTCAAGCTGCATTTTTTCTCTTTTCTGTATGTTAGAAAATTATGTTGCAATCGTGGCTTGTGCAGCATAGATAGCAAAATGAATTGATGTAATCCTACTGCTTATCTAGCACCTGCATATTCCATAGTGCTGTAAACAGCTACTCATCAATGGGGCTCACAATCCCATTTGAGCCAAATTCATAGGAAGTTGTCTATAGAGCACAGGCAAAGCTTGTTTTAGACAAACTGTGGCTCTGGAAAAAATAAAAATGGGGCCCTAAATGCTTCAATGTTTGTACCAACAAGTGTGGACCCACTGTGCCAGCCAACCGGTTTGACTGTGGGATAACTCTAAGGGCATTATCCTGGCAGTCCCCCGGTATTCAACATTTAACACCTGTACAGGTATCTGGACTTCGCTGTGAGGGAGCCACCAGGCTGCTACCTCCTAAGATAGTACCAGTTGCCCTAAATACCCAGAGACAGCCGACCATTGGCTGGGGAAGCATTTGCCATTTAATTGGCAGAGAAAGCGCTCATTTCCTATAGCACAAGTCAGGAGGCCTAACAGAAATCTGCAGGAACTAACAAGGACATCTGTAGGCTGGAGCGCCGCCGTCAGGAGAGCAAGATAGCAGCAGGGCAGCGACGCCATAAAGTGTGTAACGCAGCGTCCGTGTCTGCAGGGAAAAACGGAGCAGCAACGGGCCTGGACAGCCACTGTAATGTACTAGCAATAATACCACTATACAAGGCCCAGTCAATATTGCCACACAATGACTGTTATACTATTGTGCCCCAGAATTAATTGTGCACTAAACAGAAAGAGTGCCCCCTTTGTGTCCCATAAAGTACCTCACACAGTAATAGTAATCTTCTCGGTGGCCACAAACAGTAATAGTGCTGTTTATGCCAAGTAATATTGCGCCTGTTAGTGTGACACAACATAAATAAACCCCTTTTGTGTCCCCACATAGTAATTATGCCCATAATTGTACCCCCTTCAACGTAATAATACCCCCTTTATGCCACCTAGTCATAACTTATTTTATGCCTCCACATAATAAAAATGCCCACCTTTGTGCCTCCAAATAAAGGCTAATACCTCTCTCAATAGGAACATTGTGCTCCCTCTAACAGTTTGACTCCTTATAGCAAAATAGTGTCAATTAATGTCAAAATATTGCCCCCTAATAGAAAACAGTGCACCCTAATAGTAAAATAGACCTGTGAATAGAAATATAGTACTCCCAAATAGGAACTTAAAAGCTCCAGATGCCTGCGTGGGCCCCCTGTGGGATTGAGATGCCTCTCTAATGCCAGCTCTGAGTGTGACAAAAAAACTGAGGGATGTGGAGAAAACCAATGCAGACATCCAAACTTCATGCAGTTGTTGTCCCTGGTCAACTCCGTACCTACGACTTCAGTGCTGCAAAGACACTAATCCTATAGCTGGCGTACACTTAGGCAGTCTAGACATGACCAGATTTATCACAGTGGCTCAGGCTGGATGATATATTGGGCGCATGGCTAGACACTTTTCTCTATATACCACCTATTGGTTGGCTTACTTTGCAACAGAATTTTACACCAGAATCGTAGCACATCTTTGGCGCAAACTCTCATATCACAGGCTACGTCTCTTTCCCGTGAAGTCACTCCCTATTTCCCTTAAGCCATTTCACCTTGGAGAGAAAGTTGCAGAGGATTTTTCTAACACTAGATACTCCAAATTGTGCCAAATTTTGGCACAATTAATGGCATGGTCTAGGTGTACTCACATTAGTAAATGTGGCCCACTTTGCTATCCCGAAAGTAGAAAGACATTATAATTCTCCTACTGGCATTTTCAGGACTTGAACAGTTAATGTAGTTGGAACCAATGTGTTGTTGGTTACATTTGCTGTGTGGATTGTATCAGTGATAATAAACAGGCAATGCACACACCGCCGTTTAATAGTGGTATAAATAAGCACTGCAAATAGTATATCTCCCGTGAATCAAACAGCCTGTATTTGTTGCTGACCTGTTGCCAGATGGTTAAAATACTGAGCTGCCTGAATGTGAGGCACAGTATACACAATAGATACATGTTAAAGGGGTTGTCCAGGTTCAGAGCTAACCCTGAACATACCCCCATTTCCACTCAGGCAGCCCCCCTAATAGGGCTCTCCTTTGCCCTGCGCTGAATCACTTTTTTAAGAGATCTGGTGACGTACCGGGCTCTCCATAGGGACTGCTAGGCGGAGGCTTCCACCCAGCAGTGAACCCCGTGACGTTACCGGCACAAATGGGCGGGCTTTAGCGCTACCCTAGCCTGCAAAACGGCTAGGACAGTACTAAAGCCCGCCCATCAATGCCGGTGACTAGTAGTGTTAAAAACATAAACGTGCTTGAGACCACCATGATTTTCCTTTACCTAGACCAGTGATGGCGAACCTTTTAGAGACTAAGTGCCCAAACTGAAACCCAAAACCCATTTTTTTCTTTGCAAAGTGCCAACACAGCAATTTACCCTGAATACTGAAAAATACTGGCCAAGTTAAACTGTGAAAGCGTGGCCAGGGGCATAGCTAAAAGCTCATGGGCCCTGGTGCAAGAGTTCACCCCTTCACTCAGTGCTGGTGCACCTAGCTTTTCTGCTGCCCAAGGCAAATATTGATCCCACTATTAATAATGCCCCCATTAGAGGTCACAATATTAGTAATGTCCCCTTCCCCACTCTTCTTGTGCAAAAAAAATAAAAAAATAAAAAATAAAACCCTATCTATTTGATTGTGCTGCTCACCAGATGCCTGTGGAAATATTATAGATCATATAGATTTTTTTTCCCGAGAGACGAAGTTAGTTCTTGTTCCCACACTGTGGCATAAGTGGGTAAGTTTCACTTCCTAAATTTATACAGTTGGTACCATGAAGAGAAGTCATCAGCTTCTTAGGTGGTTTCCTATGGAGAAAAATGTTCTTCACCCGCATGACTGAATGTTAAGTCGGGTCCAGTTTAAGCACTTCCAGTTAGCAATGTTTCAGACTTTGGTAGGATAGAAAGGGTAGACTCTTGGATGGCATTTAATTTCATGAAAAGTGGGTACTGCGCCATCTCGTTGCTTCTTTGGGAATGGCTGGATGATCAAAAAGACATTTGATCTGGTACAGTTCTAACTCTATTACGGACATCACAGGCAAGGCGGCTAACTGAAGAGAAGTGTTTCCAAGCAAACGCTAAGACTGAATAGATGCTTTTGTCTGCATATGGTTTGAGAGATAAAGATTTACACAAGCTTAGTAGAACCATAGAAAGATCAAATGGATACAAATTGTTGTCTCCTCCACTGGCTGGTACCGTCTAGAGAATGATGAATCAAAGCATGATAGCAGGTACGAATGTCTACAAATCCAATTCCTCCAGCTTTTTGTTAGGAAGGACTAAAATGTTAAAGACTATTCTAGGTTTAGAGCCACCCAATATATATTTAGGAAATGTATGTTTCACAAAGAAGAAGTCAGGGAGTATTTGTGCCAGTAGTGGCACAAATACTCGGACATAATAACTGTGCTGCCATAGATCCGGAGAGGCTGGAGTTGGACTGGAGACAGAAGGGTGATTTCTGGACCAAGAAATACCCAGGCCATTCAATTTGCTAGCATTTGTCATTTGACAGTATGTCAAACTGTTCAGTGATATTAGCAAGGCATGCGAGAGTTGTGTGTATGATGAGAAGATCATCCAGAAAGGTATGTCCTACCATTCTCACACCCTCTATAGCTAGCTCCTATCTCTGTTTCTGCATTAAGGCATCTACTGTCAATATAAATAAAAGCACTGAGAGGGGGCATGCCTGTCTCATTCTGTTTTTTTTATGTGGAGAGGACATGAAACTATTAACCTTTTCTCTGGTGCTTGCTAAAGAGTAGAAAGAGAGCACTTGATGAACAAATGCAGGTGGGAACCCAAAATAGGGCAGGTGTCATGGACATGAAGGTCCTGTCGACCTGGTCTAATGATTTTTCAGTATCTATAAATAATAGGACCATCCTTTTATTTATTTTTAAACAGATGAGGTGACGGGTATGGGTGGTATTGTGTTTATGCTCTCGATCCTCCAGCCTGTCTCTTGGCCAAAAGTTTAGCAAATGGCTGAACATCAGCATCCAGCAAAGGAATTGGGCGATAGCTGTCACACTGGATCCTTGCCTTTCTTAAGAATTATAGAAATGTAAGCTTCTAGTGCTTTGAGGGGGAAAAAAATGTAGTGTTCATTTAAAAAATTGCACACCCTCAGGAAGAATGGAAGCAAGGAATTACTGAACTGTTTACAATAGCATGCAGGCAGTCTATCTTGTATGGTGTATCAGAGAGTGCAATAGTAAGTTCCTTAATAGTAAATGAGGCCTAGGCGACATCTTTTGCATGTTGGTAACAGAAGGAAGAGAAAGTGATTGAAAAAATGAATTAGGGCACTACTACACCTATAGATTCTGCAGGAAATTGCCGGAAGGGAAGCATTCCTTCCTGACAATCGTCTGCTCGCTGGTGGAGGAGACTGCTGCTATTAAATACAGCTATTTCCTCCTCAATATGGGGGGCCATTGCTCGTCCCCATACTGAATCATTGTTTGCCGGCAGCAGAGTGCTGATTACATGGCACCATCTGCTGCCTACAAATGAGGCAGCAGATTTAAAGACTCCAATTACTTGATGAACAAGCATTTTGCTTGTTCATCAGGTAATCGGCAGCAGTGTTAGACAACCAGATCATCGCAAACGAGCTTTCATGCGAATGCTTGTTGGCGATGATCTTAGCAATTATCTGCAGGTGGAAAGGGGCCTTAATTAGTGCTCACCTATCTGAAAACTCCTTTGAAGTCCCTCCCAGCCTCAAGTCGTACAGGGGTCAATAGCATGAGCAGAATTCAATGGCTATAGCCTATAGATATCATCCAATAGCACGGATGCTGAGCAACACATTTTTGAGACAAAGCTCTGTAAGCATTTCCTTTTGGCGAGATATGCCATAGGTTTGCTGCCTTCATTACCGGTCATGTAATGTTTATTAGAGACTAAAACATAGGCTTTGGTTGTTTGCAAGTTGAGACACCCATCTAAATAAAGAAGCTAGTTTCCTCTAAGGGTGGATTTAGATGGGCCGGGGAGCAGCAGATTGAAGGGAAGGATTCTATTTAAGCTCTGCCATGTTTGCTTCCACCTGCTGGTGAACCAGGCACATTACATTTGAACATTTACATAACAACATTATTAGGAATGCACAGTGTGGAGGACCTGGAAAAAAAATGCATAAGATGACATGAGTTTATACCAATAAAGACAGTAGCAAGGTGCAGAAGAGTTAACACCACTCTGGGGTGTTACATTCTCCCTTACTTAAAGCAAAGCAATCCTAGGCTTGTTCTTAGGTTGTGCTCTAAGATACCCAAGGAAGGTTAAAGTGCTGAATAAGACTCTTTACTATTATTACATACATATACTAACATAGAGACGGCTACCACTAGGTTCCTGCCGTATGAGTAGGATGTGTATTCACAGTTCGCCCTCTCGGTATAACTAGTGAACCAAAAAATATACTGCACTAAGCGCTCAAATACTCATGTACTGTAATCCCTCCACGATACTATGAGATGCCCGCAAATAGAAGGGTGGTTTCATTCTGTAATCCCTTTCTAGCACCTAGGCCTTATAACGCTTTACGCTTCGTCACCTTGATGACTGAACAGGTAGCTAAACATACATAGCTATAAGGCTGCACACTAATCCTTAGGACACACCAAAGTAGGAGGAGGAGCCGTTCTCTCCCAGAACTCCCACAAGGGTTAATCCCTCTACACACATTTTTAGCAGCGGGGTTACCCTTGACAGTGTTAGATCTGCTTGGGACGTATATTGACGTCCTCAGAGGCAGTCCATATGATCTAGAAAGTAAGGTGCTAGCTATCTTGCTAACTACATAAAATCCAAAGTCTATTTGTAGTGCATAGGATCACATTGCAGTACCTGTAAGAGATTACATACAATGTGCTAAATTCTTGAACGTTGCTAAAACTTTAAAAGGGTTAGTGCAAAAACACAGTGCAAATATATGATGCAAAAGCATAGTGCAATTAAATTTACAGAGTTTTTTCCTTTAATTCTGGTGGATCATGTGCACCAAACTGGAACAAATCGTTCCAGAGTCATTTGTAATCCACATGAGGTTGTAATGTCAATATTTGTAATCCACATGAGGGAGTATAACTGGTATTTGTAATCCATATGAGGTATGGTGCCAACATGCGCAACCTGGAGATAGTTATAGGATGATGGATGGAGTTCATGAAGTCCAGGCACAAAAGGGTGGACGAAAAAGAAAAAGCCAAAATATAACCACCAAACAAGGGGCAAGTTTCTCAAGATGTGTCCATGACTCGACTCCTATTGTCTCTGTAGGTTAGAGGCACGCAAGTAAATCCTGTTTGTGATGCCAAGATTGCAACAGGTGCCTCCCCATAGGGCCCTCTATATAACACGTCCCAGGTGTAGGAAATGCCGAGTGGTATTTGAAAAAAAGATCGAGTCCAGACCTTATAGGTAGTTGAACAGCAGCTTTACTTGAATAAATGTTCATCAGAAACAGTCTTAAAGCTTTGTCATTTCTTTCAGCAGGCTTTAGCATTAAACTGGCAGGCAAACTCCACACTGCCATATCTTTCTCTCACTCTGCTGTACTGAAAGGCTTGCTGTATAACTCAGCTTCTTCTGTATGCTGCACTTCTTCTCTCTTTAGTCTGTCTTATGGTTAAGCCAGGGAACTTTCCTCCTGGCTCCTGAGGCTTCAAGCTTTGGCCTCCATGGCCAGCAGAGCTTAAGGTGCTCTGGCTGGCGTGGGCACGTCCAGCAGAGACGTGCCCCTGCACACCCTTTTCTTAGCAGGGGATAAGCAAAGACTAACTAGAACTTCTGCCCCACCCTTCCTGCAGGAAGTAGGACTCGCCCATTTCTCACCAGAGGGGGGTTAGAATGGAATGGTAAGTTCAATTCTATCTAAGTATAGCTCTGCCGTGTTTGCTGCCACCTGCTGGTGAACCAGGCACATTACATTTAAACATTAACATAACAACATTATTAGGAATGCACAGTGTGGAGGACCTGGTAATAAATGCATAGGATGACATGAGGTTAGACCAATAAAGACAGTGGCATGGTGCAGAAGTGGTAACACCATTCTGGTGTGTTACACATTCATTTCTGATAATTTGCCCGATTATTGCCCTGTCTAAATCCACCTTAAAACAGATCATATATTGGCCCACAATTGATATATCAGTTACTTCAACAACAAAAGTATCACTGAAAAAATTGCACCACTATGGCTAAACCCTGGAAGAACCTTACTATAATCAACCAATGAATCTTAGTGAGTGCCATCCAATCGTATTCCAAGGCTTTCTAATGGGGATAACATGGCATAGATTAGTGAGATAGGGAAACAAAATTCTCACTGTGTGGTTTTGAACAGGAGTAATAATTCCTGACATGTCTGTTTTAGAAAATGACCCATAAAACACTTTTCTTAGAATTCTGCATTGAACTTTTACTCTGTTATTACTTCAGAATTATATAACTCAATGAGTGAACTGATGAATAAATGAAAGAATGAAGAGCTGAGTGTTACTATTTCCCTTGTCCATGGGATGTGCCACTAAATGTAGTACTGACCTGCCGAAGCTTACGAGAGAGGCGACTCCAATGCTGCTTGCTACCCTTGATGCCTCTGGAGGATGCGTGACAAGTTTATTTTCTGTTGTGCATAGAAAAGACACCTGTGTGCAGAGACCTTAACGCCCCCATAGACGTTAGTGTATTGTCATCCAAGCCTGCCAAGAATGGCCAGTTCGGCCACAGTCTAAGGTGTCAGGGGATTGAAGGATTTGTGAATATTTTTACCCAATCCTTTTGGATAAGCTACCACCAGAGGTCTCATTGAATAGACACGTGACCAAACCGAATGTGTATGTGTATGGGGCATTTGGGGGAGGGAGTTGGGAGAGATAGCCGTTGGCCAAACACTATCGAATAGCTATTAATTGTGTATGGCCAGGTTAAGATTAGACAAAGAGGTAAACGATAAGCCACACCCAAAGATATGTCAGGTGACTAGCAGCAACCAATGGCTGTGTGGCTGTAATAATCCAAAGATATAAAAGTGGTTTTCCCTCTGCTTGTCTACACATGATGTATGGTGAATATAAGGTTTCTGAGAAAGACTGGTGTACATCTAACTACTCTAAGCATGTATGCACATGTTGCTCGCCATTGTATTCTTTATACAATATAATTCTTGTTATTCAAATACATAATAAATGATACTGCTAAGCAAGTCAAACATACAGTTGGTGTGGCCTATTTATTCAACACACAGGTTAGAAATATTACATTTCTGTTGTCTATGTTGGAAAAGTTAAAGGGAATGTGTTATCAGAAAATTACCTGTTGTTTAAATCAAGTTCTTATGTTAAACATATTTTTCTTAGAAGTTTGGGTGATTTTTTTATTTTTTTATTTCCATGCCCTATCAAATCTATATATTTTTTTTAAACATAAAATCTTACAGTTTTTACACTGGCCACTAGGCCTAAAATGTGTGAAGACTTCCTGTTCTTTGAAAGCAATCACAGGGGCCATAGACACAATGGACAGGAGGGGACCTCATTGACTAGAATGTTCTAGGCAATGCTCTGTGACCTGTGCAGAGGTCAGGAGGTAGTAGATAAGCTGTAATATCAACTATTGTAAATGGTGGATCCTGGTTACTTCTCATTGTAATTCTGTCTGTGATGATAATCAGATAGCTACTGAAAAGCTACGTGTGCAGAACAGAAGTGTTGACATATTATGTAACCTAATGGGCAGTATGAAAACAGCATGATTTTAGGCTACTTTCACACTGGCGTTTTGGTTTCAGTTTGTGAGATCCGTTCATGGCTCTCACAATCGGTCCAAAACGGATCAGTTTTGCCCTAATGCATTCTGAGTTTGTCTCAGTTCCGCCTCCATTCCGCTTTGGAGGGGGACACCAAAACGCTGCTTGCAGCGAAACTAAGCACTCACGTTTGGTGCGGATCCGTCATGGATCTGCACAAACGCATCTGTTCAGATAATACAGCCTTCTGCATCCGTTTAGAACAGATCCATTTGTATTATATTTAGCATAGCCAAAACGGATCCGTCTTGAACATCATTGAAAGTCAATGGGGGACGGATCAGTTTTCTATTGCGCCATATTGTGTTAGTGAAAACGGATCCGTCCCCATTGACTTACATTGTGTGTCAGGACGGATCCGTTTTCACTGACACAATATGGCACAATAGAAAACGGATCCGTCCCCCATTGCCTTTTAAATGACGTTCAAGACGGATCCGTTTTGGCTATGCTAAATAACCTTTTAAGTTAGTTTGGCAGTTCTATTTGAAAGGTCACTAGAGCAGACTTTATGCAGAGATTGAGCCAAAAACGGTTGTCCACAAAATCTGCACTATATAAAGGCACCCTTAGACGATGTAAACAAGGGGCAAAGCGATTATCTTTTAAATTCTCATCTATTTGCTTTTGAGAAATGGGTGTAATAGCATGCAGCAATCAAACGGTAAGCAATAAATCATTTGTTTTCCATGGATCCGCCTGATTGAAAGATTATTATTAGTTATACATCCCCTTATCTAATCAGAGATCTGCCAGTCGTTAGCAGTGTAAATGCTGTAGGGGGCAAATAAGCAACAATCACAATAATTGGAAAAGAGCTCAAAAGATTTAGCAATTATTGTTCTGTTTAATTGAACTTCTCTTCAAATGTAAATGACTCTCTAAATAGTCACTTTCCACTCGTTAATGAAAAATATCTGCTCATCTAATGGGATGCTTAGACTAGACAGTCTAAGGATGAGCCAGATTAATCACAGTGGCTGATCCTGATGATAACTCTGGAGCATCTTTAGGTTGTATAGGCTTTTTTCACACTTGCGTGAAACACACCCGACGGGCTGTTCTGGGCAGGGTACAGCCTGCCGGATCCGTCCTTGCCCGGTGCAGCCGTGTGCTGCTGCGCGTTGCCAGCATTCTGTCCTGCCCCATTCACTATAATGGGGGCCAGTGGAGATCCATCCGCAAGCCGGCAAATATGCGGAGGAGCAGCTGGACGAATACTGCTACGTGTAGTGGTATTTGTCCGGCGCTCCCCGCAAATGTGAAACAAGTCTACAAGACCTATTAGCTGGCTTTAGGGTAGGGTCACTGCATGCAGCAGTATTTGTCCTGCTGAAAGCCAGCATTTATGCCAGAAAGTCACCTGATTCTCCTCAGATCCCATTTTGTCAATGGGGATCCGGTGGTGTGCAGCGGTGTTCGGCTATGCTGGATATGGTAACTCCGGTAGTCTGTTCCTCTGCCGCAACAGACTACCAGAGTTAATTGCCAGAAATCTGAACCTTCCCTAAGGGTACACCAAAAAATGCGCCAACATCTCCCCATGAAGCCATGACCGTTTCTGTCACGTCATGCTCCTTTGTCAGACAAGGCATAAAATGTGTCTAAAACAATTAATGTGGCGAAAGGCATGTACAACAGTTTTTTTTTCCAGACTCATTCAACAGTAAATCTGCCCCATTGTCTGAAGTTTTGTCAAACTTCCCAAGTTTAGAGCTCGTTTATACGACCGTGCCGCAATTTGCCTATTATAGAAATGACTATTCTTGTCCGCAAAACGGACAAGAATAGGACAGGACTCATCATTTTTGCGGGGCCACAGAATGGAGCAATGGATAGGGACAGCACACAGAGTGCTGTCCGCATCTTTTGCGGACCCATTGAAATGAATGGTTCCGTATACAGAACACACAAAAAAGGCCCATATACGGAAACGCAAAATATGTTCATGTGAACGAGTCCTTATACTGTAGGTAACCTGTGCTTCTTACAGGATACAGCTAACAGCTGCTGACTGTTACACCACGATATTTCATCTCACTGGTGTATTTCTTATTGTACAGCATTAGTGTTAAAGAGGACCTTTCACCGATTATTACACTGTGAACTAAGTACAGTATACAGACATGTAGAGCGGCGCCCGGGGATCTCACTGCACTTACTATTATCCCTGGGCGCCGCTCCGTTCTCCTGCTATTCCCTCTGGTATCTCCGGTCACAAAGTTATGGTAGGCGGAGTCTGCCCTTGTTCTGCTCTAGCGCTGGTTATTTTCTCCCAGGCTGTGAGCTCTGCGATGCGATTGGCCAGCGCTACAACAGAACAAGGGCAGACTCTGCCTACTATAACTTGGTGACTTAAATCTGCGCTTACTATAACTTTGTGATTGGAGGACATAGCAGGAGAACGGAGCGGCGCCCAGGGATAATAGTAAGTGCAGTGAGATCCCCGGGCGCCGCTCTCCATGTCTGTATACTTAGTTCACAGTGTAAAAATCGGTGAATGGTCCTCTTTAATATTGTTTTCTTATAACCAATGATATATTTATATAGACTTTACATATCTATACTCACTATATAAGATCTTACAATTTTTATTACACCTATGTTTAAAGCTGGCCATATATTTGAGATAATAATCTACGGCATTGTGTCCGATCAGTTGTCCGTGGGATCATTCGTACAAACAATCCCACCAACTAAACTAGACCTACCAGAGAGTCCGTTTTTTTTTATTTTTATAAAAATTGATTTTCTGATACTTGAGCAGAATGGCAACTAATCGGCTGAATTCAGACAATCATGCCATCAACTTGCCGTTTCGGCCTATTAAAAGCTGAAGTTTCCTAGCGTGGAGGATTATATTTTTGGCAGACAAGAGTTTGCCGTCGGCCATCACAAACAAAAAGTTTGTGCTAGTTTCTCAAATTGCCATTCCGTCCGACTTAGAGACTGGAGATTTTGATTCTTAATTATTTCACTAATCTCATGTGTATGGCCACCTAAACACCTAGTTTTCCAGTTTAACGATTTATTAGGCACAATATATCCATTTGGTTGTGGTGTCATTCTCCATTTAGGATCAGTTCAGATTGACCCACCAACATATGAATTCGACATGGTGTTTAGAATATGCAGCAAGGATTTATTTTATTTTTATACTCACTTATATAGCAGCTAAATATTCTGCAGCGCTTCACAGATATTAGCATCACACTGTCCCCTATGGGGCTCACAATCTAAGTTCCCTATCAGACCCCAGGCACCAGTGCTAACCACTGAGCCATCATGCAGCCCATTTGGTTGTATCAATCGCTATGGACAACAATAGCAGATTACAAGATGGTATGACTATATACTCTGCTGTCAATATATTTGGGGTCTGGTATGCCAAACGTACTGTATCCGGAAATCATGGTGATAGAATGAGAATCCTGGTCACGGTCAGCTTTAATGGTTAGTGAACATTTCCTGCTCAGTGGTCTACAGTTGATATTAGATGAACTAACAAGAGAACATTGTGCACCATTACAAAAATGACCTCCACTAAACGCACACTCCAGATTCTACCAATACACCATCCATTCAGGCAATCAGTAGAATGTGGTCCAGTTATGTTGCTTGCTTGCCTAATGAACCCACAACAACTGGATATTATTACAGCCCATCAGTGGTGTAACTAGAAATGACAGGGCCCCAGGGCAAATTTTTGAATAGGCTCCCTTCACCGCACCAACTTCTTCACAACCCACTAGTCAACATAGCTCTCTCAGACCAGGTCCTGCAGCCGCTCCGTCCGATTCCTACAAGTATATACTCTACGTCATGTTATTTTATATACTCTCACTGTTTATAATGTCATTATTTAATACTGTTGAGGTGGCCCTGGCAATAAAATCATTTTGGTATTCCTCCAGGGTGGGCCCATTCAGAGTTCCTGCCCCTTAGCAGCTGCTTACACTATAGCTACTCCCCTGCAGCCCATGCTTGCCAAGCACCAATGAACGCAAGCAGACAGGACTCTCTATCTCAGTCTTTCATCCTCTCTCTTTTCTTTTGAATTTAATGATACAACATTTCTGGTTCCTTAGAATTCGAATTTTTTCCAAATTTTAGAATCGGTTCACTTATCTGTAGCCACAGACAGTATGTGCGCCAACATTCTGGCTCAGTTTCAGCTAGAATTTTGTATGCATCTTGATTAATAAATCTGCCCCAGTGTTCCCCGTTGGTTGAACTTCATGTCTTTTTTCAACCGTATTAACTATGCAATTATGTAACCATTTGTGATGTAAAAGGAATGTCCAGGACTTGGAAAAGAGGGCTGCTTTCTTCCAAAAACAGCCCCACACCTGTCCACAGGTTGTATGTAGTATTACAGGTCATCCCTATTCACTTCAGCAGAGCTGAGCAGCAATACCAGGCACAACCCAAGGACAGGTGTGGGGCTAGTTTCGGAAAAAAGCATTTTAACCCCTTTAACTATACAAGAGCCTGCTCAATAACACCCACATTCCTGGCACGTTTCAGTCTTGCATAACAAAAGTTTTTTTTTACCATTAGAAAGTAAAACAGAACACACATGATCTCTTGTCAGGCCCCTTGATTCATACAATAGAATCCAGTCATGTGGGCTGGGTGGCTGGTTTATATTTTTAAAGGCGTGGGTGTTCTTAAGATATTGCTTACTCAGTATATAAATACAATGCGGCAGAAAAGGTAAATCTGGTGCTTATTTGCCAACTGGATTTTCCTGTTTTCTTTTGAGAGCTACTATTCACATATTGTCCGACATAGAGACTTTGGAGATTTTGATTCCTAATTATTTCACTTAATCCATAATTGTGCTTGCTTTGTGAGAGCAGTTACAATAATCTCTTCTTGTAAACCACTGAAATTCAATCAATTCGGACTAGTTATTGTTAAAAGAATGTAAATGGTTTTAACGCTTCCATTGTTCTAGCTTATCTATGTTTGTCATTGAAGTGCCAAAGTTTAGGCAAAGTTTTATTTTTTATGTATTGATCCCATATTAATATATCACTAGCTGTCATAAACAATATGAACTATTTCAAAATTAGGAGATTAGAAAATGGGAATTTTTCTTCCAAAAATAGCACTGCTCCTGTCTGGCTAATGTTGTAGCTGAGCCCATAATAAACAATGCACAAAATGATCAACCAAAATGAATCTATAAAAAATGTATCGTATGTATATGTGTATATTTTTGGGAAATGTGCATATTTACATATTTTTTGCTATTGTTTTTAAGCGCATTCATATGTGTAGCACATTTGTGTATGGTGTTTATCTAACTATGTGCTTTTGTGTTATAATTATATTATACTTTGGTACAAAGTGGTCAAATGTATTGATTGCACCATGTGTGCTGTTTTTGTGACCACGTGATCGTTTGATTGCATGGCCTGGTGTGTGAACGGCATATACGGTGCAAGCTTTTAGAAGTTCAATGTGTCATGAGGAAGGACCGCAAATTGTTCATAGTCTGAAACGCGTAACTGAATTTCTGTATGTTGAAGATTTTAATACCGCAAATAAAGCTACAATTTCCACTATTCTGGAGCTGGATATTCCTACTTTTTCTACTATAAAAAATGTATAATTGGTGAAATTTTTCCATCCATGCAGAAACAATATTATCCTTTGTCCAAATTGCTGATATACATAATTGTCCTCCAATGAACTACATCATCAGTACGATAGATGTTTGATATTGTTCCTAGTATATAGAATAATTTACTGGAAATTATTTTGGGGGATGTTAATTGGTTGTTTAAGAATATCATGTAGTATAAATGGGCTGCAAGGAGTTTGCATGTTTCCCATTTTTTGGGCGTTTCCTTCATTTACTCCAGTTTCTTCCACATTCTCAAAAGCATACTGATAAACTGAACTTGGTACCTGAATATGTCTGAGTTAGGTCACTTTCACACTTGCAGTAGCCTTTTCCAAGAGGTTGTTCTGGCAGGGGAACAGCCTGCCGGATCCTTGATACTGCAAGTCCACCGTGCCACCGGAAGTCCGCTCTGGCCCCATTCACTATAATAGGAGCAGGTCTGGTCACAACACAGCAAACATGCAGAGAGGCCGCCAGAATAAAACTACAGCACACTGCGTTTTTTTGTTTGCCGTGCTGCGGCCGGACCTCCGGCCTGCCCCTATTATAGTGAATTGGTCCGGAGCGGACTTCCAGCGGCACGGTGGACTTGCAGTAGCACGGATCCGGCAGGCTGTTCCCCCGCCGGAACAGCCTACCGGAAAAGGCTACCCCAAGTGTGAAAGTAGCCTTAGGGTGCTATCACATATGTGGTCCACCGCTATGTGGCCGAAAGCTGTTAGTCCCTGTACATTTCTAATAAAATAAGTGGTAATGGACAAGCAGTTTTTCAACAAACCGCACAGCCATTAGCAAACTGCAAGAAGTTACTACTTTTTTCATTAGTAATCTGTGTAGCCCTACTGCTTTTGGCTGCATCGTGGCACGTTGCTCGCCTGTGCTGCAGCCACTACCTGTGAATTCACCCTGAAGGAAATTAGAATGTATGCCCCATTTGAGCCAGTCTTCTTTCTATTATAAATAAATGAGAAGGGTGGCATTTATTGAGTATGCATTGCTGGTAGAATCTCAGCAGTTCAATGTGGATGAGGTAGCTGATAAGTAAGTACAAAGTTACATATCACATTCCATCAGCTGTTACTACAAAGTACACAAAGTAATCCGGTTCACGGCCTCTTGGCTCCTATTATTATACGTATTCCAGAGGACAACTTGTCAACTTTCAAGGACAGCATAACTATCTCTTCTTCATAAAGTAAAACCATGTGTTTTATTAATTACATATCCATAAGGAGAAACCTGAAAAGTCTCTACAGCAGCACTTACGCGTTTCACACAGGTTTTTCCTTGTTCGTAGCTTAGGTTATACTGCAATGCTAATTTGACTGATGTTAAATTATGTAACTGGTTCTAAAATATAGCCTGTAGATGACAGGTACTCAGTGTCAAGCATATAATCAAAACATAAAAGCGAAGAATTCTAGGCCTTTTCATTTTAGATGGAATGTTAATCAATAAAGAGTCCCTATTCATGGAAATCTAAGTAAAGCTTTCTAGTACCTGTGTTTAAAGTTAATTAACACATGTCAATCAAGAAGAATTAGCTAAGTAGAAATGACTTAAATGGGAAAACCTGAACTTTTACATTCTTGCTTTGTATTCTGCCTCTACCCTTCTGACCATATGTAGAGAAAGTTATTAAGTGGGCCAATTTGGTATCAATATTGTTTTTAAGCCCATTTTCTAGTTTAAAATATATTAAGACCTATTCAAAATGTATATTTAAGTCTATGGACACCTTTAGATCAATCCATCAGCTCAGCCTACATTCCCTCTCTCTCCTCTCCTGAATGATCTTCTAAGCTGTTTTATGATTTTTTACTTGGTCAGTAAATCAGTTTAGAAGATAGACTTAGTCTGACAGATTTGCTAGTCACTGAATGGTATTCTGCAGCCTGACATCTACTGGAATACAGTATTATTACAAAAAACTATTTTTACCCAAAATACATGCAACTAAGACATGATTAAGAATAGCATTCCTATAAATGTAGGTAATAGCCATGGCCTACTGTACAATGATGCTTGAGATACACCACTGTTGGCTGCCTAAAACATGTAGATACATCGTGGGCTGATGACTACCAGTGGTCCATGTTTTTATTTTCTTCATGGTCTAGAAGAAGTGATTTACCAGTCCCCTTTGATATGGTGAATTCAAGGTGAATTTCATTGCTAATAGAGCTAAGTTCAATCAATGCTTGATTACATCACAGACCTCACATCTATAGGATGGCCCTTAAAGGGGTTGTAGAGGCAAGGGGAACATAAAAATGTTTTAAATATCATCATTCACCTTTCTATAGTACAGCAGTTTCAGTGCTACAGCTCCCAGCTCTGCTGTTTCTGCTCCTAGCTAGACCAGAAGTGATGACGTGCTGTTCCTATTCACATGATGCTGTAACCAATCAAGGCCTCAACAGTCAGGCATGTGTACAAGAATGGTATCTGACAGCTGAGCCATTCTTGCACACCTACCCGCTGAGGCCATCAATTGGCTTCAGTAGTCCCATAAATACCTATGACACATCATAACTGTTGGACTGAGAGATGGGCAATGACAGGACATGAGCCATGGTGCCGGAACAGCTGGACTTTCAAAAGGTGAGGGATGGTTTTTATTTAAAAAAATGTTATACCCCCAACCACCTTCCTGCTTTCACTACATTTAACTTTTTGGTCAGACAACAACTTTAATCATGGTCTGTAAAGTCTGTAGTAAATATTAATAAGTGAAATATCTTTTTGTTCTGTTTTCAAAGGCAGAGTGAACGAAGACGTAGTTCTGTGGTATTGAGCATACCAGGACTGGAGGTGTTCCCGGGAGATCTTCTGGTTTCAGATGGTGCTTCTGATTACATGTATCATGCCCCATGGCTTCCTCAAAGTGGTATGAATATGTAAACATTGAATTACCTTATGTATTATTCAAAATGTCGGAGATATGGTGCCAGCTGGTGAAACATTGAGACAAATTCAGTTTTGGCTAAACCATTATACAGAAAGCTTAAGAGTTGCCTCAGTATCACCCACTTTTCCCAGGAATTGCTCTTTAAGTTCACTTAGAATCCTCTCCAGTAGTGCTGACAGAGTTGAATTACAAGCTTGGCTGAGTTGCTGTTTCAAAGTTTCTAGTAGTAAATGTACGTGGCACTGTCTTCTGCCAAGTCCATTAACTTCTGACTATACCACATAATCCTGCTTGATCTACCAACTCTGTTCTCTATCTGTGTGGCTTATAGAGAACCTTCCATCAATCACTTTTTAATCACTTATTAAAAGGGTTGTTCCATGATAACTCATGTGTCTAACAACCCCTTTAAAAGCCTATATGTAAATATGCTATGTATTTTTTTAATAAATAAAAAAAATGTGTTTCCCTGGAAAGTACAACTGCAAAAAATAACCCCTCTGGGAAGGCAGTGAGTGAAAAACACAAAAACAGAAAATCGCTTGGGGCTAAAAGAGTTAAGCCATCAATAAAGGCTTAAAAAACCTGAGCAGCAATGCATTTGGGTCAGCTACTGCCACGAAGAAGGAAAGACATGTTTGTCATTATTATGTTCTAGTTGCTCAAATTTGTATCTAGTAAGCATTAAAGGGATTGTATGAAATTAAAAAGGTGTTTTTTTTTTAACCCAGAAACAGAATTACTGTTGTACATGGGCTGTGTCTAATATATGTTTGCAACCATTGCACCCAAAACAGATGAAAATGGATGCTTTAGACCATGGATGTCAAACTCATGGCCCTCCAGATGTTGCAAAACTACAACTCCCATCATTCCCTGATAGCTGTAGTATGCCCAGGCATGATGGGAGTTGTAGTTTTGCAACAGCTGGAGGGCCACGAGTTTGACATCCCTGCTTTAGACAATTCTATCAATTGTATATCGGCCGTTTTATAGAAAACAATATAAAACCAAACAAACTTCCTACAAGCAACAAACCTCCTACACTTTATAGACAAAAGTATTGGTAGACAACTCTTAATCATTGAGTTATGGTGTTTCATTGAGTTCCATTGCAACAGGAGTATAACCTCAAGAAGCTAGCCTCAGCAACTCAGCCGCAAAGTGGTAGACCATGAAGTTACAGAACAGGGTTGCTGAGAGCTGAGGAGCATAGTGCATAACAGTTGCCAACACTCTGCTGACTCACTAACTGCAGAGCTCCAAACCTCCTCTGGCATTAACATCAGTAC
Organism: Bufo gargarizans; assembly: GCF_014858855.1. Classification (NCBI taxonomy): domain Eukaryota; kingdom Metazoa; phylum Chordata; class Amphibia; order Anura; family Bufonidae; genus Bufo; species Bufo gargarizans. The sequence continues at coordinate 320,761,726 of NC_058081.1, forward strand.
AAAGACTGTGCACCAGGTGCTTCATAGCATTGGTTTCCCTGGCTGAGCAGCTGCATATGCAGTAGCCCGGAATAGGGGGTGCTTGCAAACTGTTCTTGTTATGTAATGTTATTTACCATGTTAATGCATTGTAATATACCAGCATATCTCTGTATGAATCAGTCAGGGTTAATAATCCTGACTCTGCCCTTTAGGAAGTTAGGTGCTGGACTTACCGGTAGATCTGCCCCTAGCTAAGTTAATATTGTGCTAGTGGAGGAAGTGACAGAAAGTTACAAGTGCTCACTCCTAAGAGAACTAGGCCTGAGATCCAGAGAATCACTGTCTCTCAGGATACTTGTATCATGTAAGCCATCACTACTTCACAGTACTCCAGGAAAGGAAAAAAGAAAGAACTATAAGGTCCAGAATCTACATGGCCAAGCACTTAAGTCAGTCAGTGAGGTACTTGCTGATAAACACTTTACTGCAGTGAGAGGGACATTGTTAAAACACCCTTTACACTTGGACACTGTCTGGCTTACCTTATCCTAATTCTAATCCTGTACCCCTCAGCTACAATAATATGGCCAGCCTTAGAGATATAGGAAGAAACCACGGCACTCATTTTCGGATAATCAGAAATAGTTCATTTATTGTCCATCCCAGAATTGGATCTTTTTAATAATGGCCAATGTTTCGGTCCACGAGGACCTTGTTCACTGCCTCAGTATTGTAGATTGGGAGACATCAGGTGGACTAGGTTTCCCGATCTACAATACTGAGGCCATGAACAAGGTCCTAGTGGACCGAAATGTTGGCCATTATTAAAAAGATCCAATTCTGGGATGGACAATAAATGAACTATTTCTGATTATCTGAAAACGAGTGCCGTGGTTTCTTCCTATTTCAGACTGATTATTTCTATCTTCACCAACAGCTATACAAGGAGTGCCATCCACTATAATTATTATATACAGCCTTAGAGATAGACGGAGGAATATACAATTCCCATCCTGGCCTATATCCATACATTGCTGTCTGGGAAGATTTGCATTGAGAATGGTTTGGAACAAAGTTTTCATACCATTGGATGCACTACAACTTCCATTCTCTACTTTAGTAAACAGAGACATTTATATTTATCTGGACTAGTTACTGACTTTGGCAATATTTGACAGCCACTGTATCTACATCTCCTTTCTTTTTCAGGGGTTGGCCTAGGACCCTTCATTCCAGTGAAGGGAAATATTAATGTTTCACCTTACCAAGACATTTTGGAAAATTGCTTGTAATTTTGTAGCAGCAGTTTGGGGAAGGCTCTTTTCTGTTCCAACATAACTATGCCCCGGTGCACAAACCAAGGTCCATATAGGCATGGTTGGGTTAGTTCAGTGTGGAAGAACTTGACTAGCCCGCACAGAGTCCTGATCTCATTGAATACCTGTGGGATAAACTAGAATGGAGACTGTAAGCTGGGACCTTTTGTCCAATATCAGTGTCTGACCTCACAAATGCTCTTCTGGATGAATGGGCATAAATTCCCACAGACACACTCCAAAATCTTGTACAAAGCCTTCCTAGAAGAGTGGAAGCTGTTTTAGTTGCAAAGGAAGGGGAATGGAGAGCAACTATATATATTATTACCTATGGATTTAGAATGGGATTAAAAAAAACTCCTGTAAACGTAATGTGTAGGTGTCCCAGTACTTTTGTCCATATAGTGTATGTGTGTAGATACACACTGAATACACATTATACTCTACCTACTGCTAGTGTAATGCTCTATCTCCATTAGAAAGCTGATATTTTATACATATTTATGTCCATAGTATAAATACATACTTTTTTTTATTAAATAGATGTCAAGAAACCAAAATGGCCTTTCTCTAAGAAAGCATCGGTGAGTGTTTAACTATGCTATTTTTCAGTGATTTAAAGAGACATGCATGTATTTTAGAATTTCCATTTGACAATAACCTTTGGGCGACCATGGTTCTAGTCATGTGCTGTAAATCCTACGTCACAAGGTAATCATTTACATAGAGTTTAAAGCTGAGAGTCCTTCTAGACATCATCATGGCTTTCCACATGAACACTGCAATGAACTGCTTATAATTTTCTCAGAAATCATCTCTTTATTGTATCGGTTACAGGGATTGTGGTAGCAAATTTAAGTGAAGAGGATGAAAGGTACAGGGGGACCTTCTATAAAATGTTTAAAACTTGATCAAAGTAGATTAGGCAATATTGAGCACATAGGTGGCATCTGAGGTGGTATCTGGAGACTGGTGTTGAGATATACAGAGGGGTCAGGTTGCAAGGCTTTGTATGCAAGTACCTGTATTTTGAACCCTGTGGGTGACTGGCAACCAATGACTTACATCTAAAACTAATGACTGGACTTCTATTTTTTTTCTTTCCTAGTTCATCAAAGGCAAACAAAAGCAAACTCCAGATTTGGAGAACTGTCTCTTAACCTTCAAGGTTCCAGATTTCACTGAATATGAATTCTATAACATTAAGGTATAGTGAGAAAATATCACCTTTTATGTGGCCTCTTAAATATGGCTAAAAAGATAGTATGAGATGTGATTTTTGTGTCAGAAAATGAATTTAGCATACCATATTTAACAGACGTATTTAATTTGTTCCCTCATATTTTCTTTTTTTTTAATCAAAATCGAGATTGGATCTTACCAAAAGATGAAAATACAGAACATTTCTTTTTGGAATAAAGTTTTGATTTTTTTTTTTAGTAATCGTGACGGTAAATTAAAAAGGCAGTGTATATGGCCATAAAATATGATTAGCTACCACTTTAATATGTGCACTTGCTTTGAAACTTTAATAATGTGTCTCAAACCTCAAACAGGTTTTCCAGCTGGTCATTCATTTACGGGACATAATGGCTAAAAAAAGAAATAAAAGAAGTCATAGTCATCTCACTGATACCCCACCTTCCTATTTTGACTATTCTCACAATTTGGAAAAATGTGTAAATTTCCAACTTCTATTTCTCTACTTCTATAATACATAGTAATACCCGCCAAAAATAGTTATTAATTTACATTCCCCATATGTCCCAATTTTAGAAACTACACCCCTCAAGGTATTAAAAACTGATTTACAAATGTTGTTAACCCTTTAGGTGTTCCACAAGAATTAATGGAAAATGGAGATGAAATTTCAGAATTTCACTTTTTGGCAGATTTTCTATTTTAATCTTTTTTTTTTCCGCTAACAAATCAACAGCCAAACTAAACTCAATATTCATTGCCCTGATTCTGTAGTTTACAGAAACACCCCATATGCGATTGTAAACTGCTGTACGGGCACACGGCAGGGCGCAAAAGGAAAGGAACACCATATGGTTTTTGGAGGGCAAATTTCACTGGGATAATTTTAACTTGCCATGTCACATTTTAAGACCCCCTGATGCACTCCTAGAGTAGAAACTCCCCAAAAGTGACCCCATTTTGGAAACTATGGGATAAGGTTGCAGTTCTGTTGGTACTATTTTAGGGTGCAGATGATTTTTGGTTGCTCTATATTACACTTTTTGTGAGGCAAGGTAACCCAAAAATTGCTGTTTTGGCACTGTTTTTATTTTTTGCTATTTACAACGTTCATCTGACAGGTTAGATCATAAGCTATCTTTATAGAGCAGGTTGTTACGGACGCGACAATACCAAATATGACTACTTTTTGTTGTTTTTTGTTTCAGTTTTATATAATAAAGCATTTTTGAAAAAAATATTTTTTAGTGTCTCCATATTCTGAATGCCATAGTTTTTTTTTTTTTTTTTTTGGGCGACTGTCTTATGTAGGGGCTCATTTTTGATCGCTTGGTATTACACTTTTTGTGATGTAAGGTGACAAAAAATAGCTTTTTTGACACCGTTTTATTATTTTTTAGGTCATGTGATATTTTTATATAGAAGGTTTTTATGGACCCTGCGATACCTAATATGTCCACTTTTTTATTTACACTAATATCATTTTTGAAACAAAAAAAAATTATGTTTTAGTGTCTCAATAGTCTGAGAGCCATAGTTTTTATTTTTTAGGCAATTGTCCTTTGTAGGGGCTCATTTTTTGCGGGATGAGGTGACGGTTAGATTGGTACTATTTTGGGGGGCATTCGCCTTTTTGATCGCTTAGTGTTGCACTTTTAGTGATGTAAGGTGACAAAAATGTTTTTTATGGTGTCTATCGGACAGGGTGGATCATGTGATATATTTATAGAGCCAGCTGTTACGGACGTGGTCAGCGCGGACCGCGGCATAGAAGGGGTTAATCTGCAGTGATCGCCGATACGGGCGGGGTCACAGGACCCCCCTCGGCATTGTCACAGAGTGCCTGCTGAATGATTTCAGCAGGCACCCCGTTCCGATCACCACCCACCACAAATCAGTGATCGGAAATACACAGGGCGTACCTGTACGCCCTGTGTCCTTAAGGACTCAGACATCAGGGAGTACAGGTTTTCTCTGTGTCCGTAAGAGGTTAAGTCCCAGTCTGGCCTATGTTAATGTATGAGTTGTTTTCAGATTAAATTGCCGTGTTGGCACTTTGTGATAAATAAATAGGTTTTGGGTTGCAGTTTGGGCACTTTGTCTCTAAAAGTTTCACCATCACTGTTGTAAGGCATCACCTTAACCCATATCAGTTTCCTTCTGAACTGTAACAGGATAGTGACAACATATACCAGGTATAAAGTACACCAGTATTAGTTTCATAAAAAAAAAAGTGGAGGGGCCCCACCAAGTGTTTTACCCAACTGTGATCCAGCCACAAGAAACACACTAACATAAAACATAAAGTAGGTTAGTACAACTTTTTCAATTCTCTCATTTCTGAACCATAGGATAAAATATGGGATGAATTCAGAGATATGCAGACCAACGAGACTAAACAGATGATAAGTTCTTCAAACAGAAAAAGACAAGCGTCCATTTGGGAACTTTTTACCTCTGAATGTACTTACTTTTTGGAACATTTACTAGTTCTAAAAATGGTGAGTATGGCATCATCTTCATGGAGTTTGTATGTTTTCCCTGTGTTTGTGTCCAAAGACTTACTGATAGGGAACTTAGATTGGGAGCCCCATTGGGCACAGTTGGATGCTAATGTCTGTAAAGCGCTGCGGAATATAGTAGCGCTATATAAGTGCATAAAATAAATAAATATCCAATAAATATCAGTAGTATACAGAGCTTTGGGTATACAGAATATTTAGATTTTAATTACAGACTAGCAGAAGGACCCGGCTTCGCGCGGGTATATTTCATATATTTCATTTAATGTTTGTTAACAGATATCGACAGTATCCACTATAACAGTGATTTCCACAGCCCCCACCCCTTAACACTGACCCCCCCTCACAGTGCCCCATCTCAGTAAAATAGGACCTCCACAGCAGCCCACCCCCTTAACTTTGACCTTCACAGCTGCCATCTTCTTAACAGTGACCTCTACAGCACCCGCCCCTTAACAGTGACCATAGGTTACAGTCCCCTTAACTGTGACCTCCACCATTCCCGGCCCCCTTAACAGAGACCTCCACAGCGACTGCCCCTTTAACAGTGACTGCCACAGTACCTCGCTACCTTAACAGTGAGCTCACAGTACCCTGCTGTCCCTTTAATAGTGGCCTCCACAGTCCCCTCCTCCCTTAACAGTGACCTCCACAGTGTCCTCCCCTTTAACATTGACCTCCACAGCACTGCTGTCATGGTCTTACCTTCTTGCTGTCCTCCTTCGTTTGACATGTGCTGGCGGCCATCTTGGTTTCTGGGTTTCTTGTAGCCTCCCACCCTGCGGCTTCTCCTTCCCACTGGGAGGAGCTGGATGCCCAGCTCATATATATAGGAGGTCTGTGGCTTCAGTTCCCTGCTTGGTCCTCCTGTGTTCACATGCTTCTAAGACTGCTGCTGCTTCTGGTTCCTGATCCTGGCTTTGTCTGACTACCCTTCTGGTTCCTGATCCTGGCTTCGTCTGACTACCCTTCTGGTTCCTGATCCTGGCTTCGTCTGACTACCCTGCTGGTTCCTGATCCAGGCCTCGTCTGACTACCCTTCTGGTTCCCGACTTCTGGCTTCGCAAGACCCTGCTTCGGTTTAGCCATCCGCTTGGACTTTTGCCTTACGGCTTGACTTTCAATAAAGCCTTCTTATTTTCACTATCTCTTGTTGTACGTCTGGTTCATGGTTCCTTGACATTAGGACCAAGCCATGAATTCTGACGGTACAGGGCCATCCTCGCTACCTACGCTGGTTGCCAGACTTGATCAGCAGGATCACCTGTTGGGTCGGTTCGCTGTGGCGTTGCAAACCCTGCTTGAACGCACGGCTCATTTAGCTTCCGTTGCCGATGGGTCGGTTGTCGCTCCTGGGCCCGCTCCTACTGCCGCTCCGGTTGTTGCGCCAGAGTCTACCCCGACACCTGTTGCTGCGCCTGCGGTGTTTCGGGGTATGACCGGTTCTGCCCCCCTTCCACAGCGCTTTGGGGGAGAGCCAACTCAGTGCCGAGGTTTCCTTAACCAGGTGGGCATTTATTTCGAGTTGCTGCCACATGCCTTTCCTACTGAGAGATCAAAGGTGGGCTTCTTGATCTCGCTGCTCTCGGACAAGGCCTTGGCCTGGGCCAGCCCTTTATGGGAGAACAACAATCCGGTGGTTGCCGAGTTTTCCGGTTTTGTTGCTTCTCTTCGGAAGGTATTCGATGTGCCGGCTCATGCTGCCTCTGCTGCGAAGCTCCTTATGTCCATCAGACAGGGTTCACGATCCGTAGCTGAATACGCCATTGAGTTTCGTACCCTGGCAGCAGAGGTGGCTGGAATAATGAGGCTCTGGTCGCTGCTTTCTCTCATGGTCTCTCGGATGCCTTGAAGGATGAGGTTGCAGCTAAGGACCTACCAGTGGAGCTCGAGTCCCTTATTTCTTTCCTGATTTTGATTGACACGAGACTCAGGGAGAGACCTTCCTTTAAAGGGAACCTGTCACCTGGAAAAGACAATTTGCACTAATCACAGTACCTTAAACTATCTCTCATAGTGTGCCCAAAGATGTATTCATATCTTCTTTCTGCGTTGTGCTGTCTCATAAAATCGACTTATAAAACTGTGTTTGCCACCTTTTTGAAGTCGTGCTGAAGTCACGGGGGCAGCGGCCTCCTTGACTTAACCGTCAGATAAGCCCGCCCCTATGCCGCTCCTCCGCATATTGATAGACATTTTTCCCTGTAGCCGTGACCGCGCTCTTCTCGCGCATGCGTCGTGCGTGTCCTGCCACAGCATGATCCCGGCTACGGCTCCCTCCCTCCCTGGCATCTTCTTGTTCACTGCGCCTGCGCCGTTCCTATACAGCACGCTCGCGCCCATCGCTTCTCCCCTGCGGCGTGAGCGCGATCACTGTCTGCTTGCACTGCAGCGCAGGCGCAGTGAACATGCAGATGCCAGGGAGGGAGGGAGCCGTAGCCAGGATCGCGCTGCAGCAGGACGCGCACGGCGCATGCGCGAGAAGAGCGCGGTCATGGCTACAGGGAAAAATGTCCATCAATATGCGGAGGAGCGGCATAGGGGCGGGCTTATCCGACGGTTGAGTCAAGGAGGCCGCTGCCCCCGTGACTTCAGCACGACTTCAAAAAGGTGGCAAACACAGTTTTATAAGTCGATTTTATGAGACCGCATAATGCAGAAAGAAGATATGAATACATCTTTGGGCACACTATGAGAGATACTTTAAGGTACTGTGATTAGTGTAAATTGTCTTTTCCAGGTGACAGGTTCCCTTTAAGGAGAGACGTTTGCTGTCCCACCCGTGCCTCCCTCTCCTCCCACGCCTCCTGGGGATGACTTGTCTGGGGGTGAACCCATGCAGCTGGGGTTTGCTCGCCTGTCCGAGGGGGAGAGGGTACTCCGGAGACGCGAGGGCCGATGCATGTACTGTGGTCTCGGTGGGCATTTTCGGTTGGCATGCCCGAACCGTCCGGGAAACGCTCGCACCTGAGATCCTGTCGGGGGCAGATCTTGGGTGGAGTCTCCTCGTCCCCGGTTTCCCGTGTTGACAAACCACTGATTACTGTTGTCCTCTCCTGGGTCGGGGGCTCGGTGACGACCCAGGCGTTGGTGGACTCTGGTGCTGGTGGTTTGTTCATTGATAGTGTGTTCGCTGCCGCCAATTCCATTCCTCTGCAGCCTCGAGGTTCCCCACTGGCTCTTGAGGCGATAGACGGCAGACCCCTTCTGCCGCCACACGTGACTCAGGAGACCCTTCCAGTGGGGATGGCCATTGGTGCCGTTCACAGAGAGTCGGTCTGTCTCCAGGTTATTTCGTCTCCACACTACTCGGTGGTCTTGGGGTACCCCTGGCTCCAGAAGCATAATCCGACTTTCGATTGGAGATCGGCCGAGATCCTCTCGTGGTCACCGCAGTGTGGGGCTAGTTGCATCCATGGGCCTGTCAAGTTGCTGTGTACTTCCTCGGACTCTCTGTTGCCTCCTGAATACGAGGAGTACCGGGATGTATTCGATAAGGTGCGTGCGGTTGCCCTACCTCCGCACCGCCCATACGATTGTGCCATAGAGTTACAATCTGGTGCCGTTCCTCCTCGTGGCAAAGTCTATCCACTGTCGGTAGCGGAGAATGAGGCCATGGAGGAGTACGTGAGGGAGGCGCTTTCACGCGGACACATTCGCAAATCCTCGTCCCCGGCAGGGGCTGGATTTTTCTTTGTGAAAAAGAAGGGCGGTGAGTTGAGGCCTTGCATCGACTACAGGGGTCTCAATCGCATCACGATCAAGAACGCTTACCCGATACCCTTGATTTCCGAGCTGTTCGATCGCCTCAAAGGGGCCACGGTCTTTACCAAACTCGACCTGAGGGCGGCATATAACCTGGTAAGGATCAAGGCGGGCGATGAGTGGAAGACCGCGTTTAACACCAGGACCGGTCATTATGAATCCTTGGTTATGCCCTTTGGGTTGTGCAATGCGCCCGCAGTCTTCCAGGAATTCATCAACGATGTTTTCCGTGACCTGTTGCAGCAGTGTGTGGTGGTCTATTTGGATGACATCTTGGTATATTCTGAATCCATGGAGGCCCACATTCTGGATGTCAGACGAGTGTTGCAACGCTTACGAGAGAACAAGCTGTTCGGTAAGCTTGAGAAATGCGAATTTCACCGATCCCAGGTAACCTTCTTAGGTTACATCATTTCCGCTGAGGGGTTCTCCATGGATCCTGAGAAGGTTTCGGCTGTCTTACAGTGGCCCCAGCCCAGTGGGCTTCGTGCCCTGCAGCGCTTTTTGGGCTTCGCCAATTATTATCGGAAGTTCATCAGGGACTTTTCCATGCTAGCCAAGCCTCTCACGGATCTGACCAGGAAGGGCAGTAATCCCCAGGTCTGGCCGCTCGAGGCCATCCGAGCTTTTGAGGCTCTAAAGTCCGCCTTTGTGTCGGCTCCGATTCTGTCGCATCCCAACCCTGGGTTGCCTTTTGTCCTCGAGGTGGACGCGTCTGAGACGGGAGTAGGCGCCCTCCTGTCTCAGCGTAGAACACCAGAGGGTCCTCTGCTTCCTTGTGGGTTTTACTCCCGGAAACTGTCTTCCGCGGAGTGCAACTATCAGATTGGTGACAGGGAGTTATTGGCCATCGTGCAGGCCCTTAAAGAATGGAGGCACTTGCTCGAGGGCTCGGTGGTTCCGGTTCTCATCCTGACGGACCACAAGAATCTGACCTACCTCTCTGAGGCCAAGAGATTGACACCACGTCAGGCCAGATGGGCTCTGTTCTTGTCACGTTTTAATTACGTGGTCTCCTACCTACCCGGTTCCAAGAACATCAGAGCGGATGCCTTATCACGGCAGTACTCCGAGCTGTCCGGGGAGGAGTCGATTCCGACTTCGGTCATACCTCCGAATCAGATCCTGGCTGCTATTCGCACCAGCCTGACCTCTCCCCTGGGTGAGCAGATTTTGGCGGCTCAATCTGGTGCTCCCTCTGGGAGACCCAACGGCAGATGTTTTGTGCCTGAGGAGTTGCGCACTCGGTTGTTGCGAACCTACCATAACTCCAAGGCCGCGGGGCATCCTGGAAAGAATCAGCTGTCCTGGGCTGTTTCACGTCTGTTCTGGTGGCCTTCTCTACGTTCCGACATCGCCGCATATGTAGCGGCATGCTCCGTTTGTGCCCAGAGTAAGTCCCCTCGGCACCTTCCTTTGGGCCTTTTGCAACCCATAGCCACCGGGGAGCGTCCATGGTCACACCTGGGGATGGATTTCATTGTGGACCTCCCTGCATCCCGAGGCCATACGGTCATTCTCATGATTGTGGATCGGTTTTCCAAAATGTGCCACTGTGTTCCTCTCAAGAAGTTACCCTCTGCACAAGAGTTGGCCTCGATTTTTGCCAGGGAGGTCTTCCGGTTGCACGGTTTGCCCAAGGAGATTGTGTCGGATCGGGGGAGTCAGTTTGTGTCCAGGTTCTGGCGCGCCTTTTGCTCCCAGTTGGGGATTCATCTCTCTTTCTCCTCGGCCTACCACCCTCAGTCCAATGGGGCCGCAGAACGATCCAATCAGGCCTTGGAGCAATTCCTTTGTTGCTATGTCTCCGATCACCAAGACAATTGGGTTGACCTCCTGCCTTGGGCTGAGTTTGCCAGGAACACGGCGGTGAACTCTTCCTCTGGGACGTCTCCCTTCATGGCCAATTATGGGTTCCAACCTGCCGTGTTACCGGAGGTATTCTCTCCCCAGGATATTCCGGCTGTGGAGGATCACCTTTCCGTCCTACGTGCTTCTTGGGTACAGATCCAGAGGTCCCTTGAGGTCTCTGCGCAGCGCCAGAGACTCCAGGCTGATCGCAGACGAGCGGCCGCTCCTTCCTACCAGGTCGGAGACCGCGTATGGTTGTCCACCCGCAACCTCAACCTTCGAGTGCCCACTCCCAAGCTGGCGCCTCGCTTTGTTGGTCCCTTCCGAGTGCTTCGCAGGGTAAACCCGGTAGCCTATGCCCTCGCGCTTCCTCCTGGCATGCGGATCTCCAACGTGTTTCATGTCTCCCTGTTGAAGCCACTGGTGTGTAATCGTTTCACTTCCTCGGTTCCTCGGCCTCGTCCGGTCCAAGTGGGCAATCGTGAGGAGTATGAGGTGAGCAATATCCTGGACTCACGCCTGGTCCGCGGTCGGGTGCAGTTTTTGGTCCATTGGCGTGGTTATGGTCCAGAGGAGCGTTCCTGGGTTCCCTCCGCAGATGTCCATGCTCCTGCCTTGCTCCGAGCCTTCCACGCACGCTTCCCTCAGAAACCGTTCTTTACTCCGCGGAGGAGGGGCCCTTGAGGGGGAGGTACTGTCATGGTCTTACCTTCTTGCTGTCCTCCTTCGTTTGACATGTGCTGGCGGCCATCTTGGTTTCTGGGTTTCTTGTAGCCTCCCACCCTGCGGCTTCTCCTTCCCACTGGGAGGAGCTGGATGCCCAGCTCATATATATAGGAGGTCTGTGGCTTCAGTTCCCTGCTTGGTCCTCCTGTGTTCACATGCTTCTAAGACTGCTGCTGCTTCTGGTTCCTGATCCTGGCTTTGTCTGACTACCCTTCTGGTTCCTGATCCTGTCTTCGTCTGACTACCCTTCTGGTTCCTGATCCTGGCTTCGTCTGACTACCCTGCTGGTTCCTGATCCAGGCCTCGTCTGACTACCCTTCTGGTTCCCGACTTCTGGCTTCGCAAGACCCTGCTTCGGTTTAGCCATCCGCTTGGACTTTTGCCTTACGGCTTGACTTTCAATAAAGCCTTCTTATTTTCACTATCTCTTGTTGTACGTCTGGTTCATGGTTCCTTGACAACTGCCCCCTTAACAGTAACATCCATAGCGACCTCCCCGTTTAACAGTGACCTCCACATCGGCCGCCCCTTTTGTTAGTGACCTCCACAGTACCCCGTCATCTTAACAGTGATTTACACAATAACTCGCCTCCTTAACAGTGACCTCCACAGAGCTCCGTTCCCTTAAAATTTGACCTCCACAACACCCCACCCCCTTAACAGTGAATTCTACAGCACCCCGCCCCTTAACAATGACGTCCATAGCAGACTGTCCACTTAATTGTGACCTCCACAGCAGCCTGCCCCTCGGGTGGCCAGAGGTCCAGTTTTAGGCAGGACAGTTCTGCTTTTAGACTCCCTGTCCTCCGTCCGGCGCAGGGCCTGGACGGACACAGGGATGTCCTTTTGAACAGCTAATTCTCAGAGAGCAGCACTGTGCTGTCTGAGCATGAGCTGCAGGGAGAAAGTCACCCTCCCTCCCACTCCTGCAGCTGACAGAAGTAGATTTTTACCTTCATTTTTTCAATCCCCGTCGGCTGCGGAGTGGGAGAGGCGTGGCCTAACCAACTTAGGGGCGTGTCTCAGTGGGACCTAGGGTCAGGGTTTTTAATCCCGTCTTTTGAGGGTGGTCTAAATGGCTACCTTACATGCCCCCTGAACTGTGACCTCCACAGCACACCGCACCTTTAACAGTGTCATCCACAGCACCCTACCCCTATTGCTGGAACAAAGGCACATCTTGAAATAAGGTATTAAGTGCTATTAGGCTATGGCTTTACTTCAATAGCGATTATCCTGGTGACAGATTTACTTTAAAGCTGACCTACAGCAGTGAAGAAAAATGGCTGGGTTGTTATGGAAACCTGGTGTAAAACGGTGTGTATGTGGAGACTAAGGACCTGCAAGCTTCTATTGGCTGATAAGGGTCATGTGACCAGGCTTCTATTGGCTAATGCGTTTTTTGGGAATATCTGAGGAACGGTACATGCTAGAGAGCTGAGACCCAGTCTAAAACCTTCCCGGACACCTGATGTACCTGTGTGCCAAATTTTGTGATTGTAAATGCGACGGTGCGGATTCCTTTAGCGGACATACACACATACATACACTCAGCTTTATATATTAGATTAGGGGGAAATTATCCAGTTTTAGTGGAGGATACATTACAATTATTTTCAACACTTTTATCAAATTGTTGCACAGTCTTAATAAATATGTTGCATCTTTGAATACGTCTAGAAATGTTTCTCCAATTTTTACTTGGCCCACCTGCTGGAGCGAGCTTGTAAAGTCGCAGTTTATTAGGTTGGTGTCACACACAACTTTTTGTGGCATGTCATTTTGTGGCAGTTTTGAACCAAATGCAGAAGTGGATCCAGCAGGAAGGAGAACTCTAATTCTGCCCTTTATATTACACATTCCCTTACATCCCATTTCTGGCTTTGGCTCAAAAAACTGCATCAAAAACTGCCACAAAGAGTGTAACACCAGCCTTAATGTGTCAAGCAGCAAGCCACACCCACTTTTCACTCCACATTTACAAACTGGACGTGCATGGAGCAAATGGTTAATAAATGTGACCCGCAGCAGATAAGACATATTCTCGGAGTGAAAATTTGCAAATACATTAACAAATGTGGGCTTTTGAGTTTATCATCTGGAACCTTAATCCAAGAATAATAACTAATCCAAGAATAATAATCAAAATTATTGATGCTGTTGCTGTTTTCCTAAAATAACTAAAGCCGCATTAATAAACCCAAAAATGATTAGTTGTACATGACCAGTTCAACTATTGACTGTAAAGAGAAAGTTTTTGATATCTGTATGGGCCTGTATGAGCTTTAGAAAAGAGGATCTGAAACGGTGCCGCTATTGTTTAAATGTCAGGTATTGCCGTTTAATCCTATTCAAAGTCATCATGGGAGAGCAGCCGGTGTTTCTTCTGTGACATCCTAATAATTATAGGTTTCAAATCAAATTGTTTGAACTTTATTTCATTTATATTTATTACATTTTATGTTTACCTTTTCTAATATTATAGATATTTGTTAATGCACTAAAGCACTTACAGAACAATGATCATCTGTTGGATGTGGATCCAGCTAGGCTCTTTGCCAATTTGGAGGAACTGAATCAGGTAATTTGTTTTCTTACATTGAAAATATTCCTCTGTTTGGTGCCATGACAGATGCATGCTTGAAGTTCCAGTTTAGCCATAGCTGGAGGCCATAGGTTGTAGAACACCATACTATATCATGCAGGGTGTCAATGTCAATGGGGCTCTGCCAGTAGCTGAGACCATAGCCAGCTGTACGGACTGGATGCTTTAACCTGCTCTATCTCAGGCATAGCAGCTTGTTTTAAAGCAGAAAATCTTAGTGGTAAAACAAGACCAGGATTGTGGTGCTGGCCACCATAGAACCAGTACCTTTAGAAACTGGAATGGGAGTTAGACTTGCAAGTAATACCGGTAAGATCTCATTCCCCACCTGGTGGGTTCTATTTCTGGCTATATGGCAGCTAGCACTGATATTCTTAGATTGTCAGCTTTAAAAGGCTCATATCTCTAGCTCCTATGCAGCCTGAGATGGATCAGGTTAAAGCAGCCCCCCTTCAGCCATCTATGTTCTCAGCCAATCTGAAGGCGGGGGATAGTCACCATGCTGACAGGCTGCAGGGTGAGGAGAATTAAATAGATCCCTGTAAACATCGCCTTCTATAACTTCTGGAAAAGCAGTAAAAAGAATAGTGTCTGTGAAGGTTCTCATTTATCCAGGTCATGGTATATATCTGTAAAGAATAATTCAAGGCAACTGGACGTACTATAGATTTCTTGAAATCTACAGTACGTCCAGTTGCCTTGAATTATTCTTTACAGATATAAAAAGAATAGTGGTTGCTCATTTAATCACCGCTTCTGCCCCTAATTAGGGTGTTCATTGATGCCACATAGCAGATGTTTACCAGCGTCCGGATCACAGCGTACAATAAGTCCTACCAAACACTGCCATCACACTCACACATACATCAATAATGTTTGCATTTTACACTCTCTTTATCTTGTCCTTTTTTTTTACATGAAATGACTATTGTACAGTAGTAAAATGTAATTGTACCGACCCAGAGAATAACATATTATTTATACCACGTTATAGCAGAGACCTTCAAAAGTTTGCTGTGGGCCTGAGCCATTTCTGCTTACAACCCTGGGATATATGCTACTTTGTCTAATAAATACCTATTTTACTGCCAACTCCTATAATCTTTGAACTTCTGGCTTTATTAAAAATGGATTTGTTGCAATCCCTCATAAAGAGCAAACACATCAGAACTAGAATTGAATCATATTTTAATAGTAATTGTTTAGCATGTTATTATTTTTTTGTTTTGTTTTAAGGAAAGCCTGAATTTTGCTCAAAGCCTGTTTAATACTATTAAAAGCAGAGAACTTGGATCAACAACTACCTTCTCATTACCACTAGCGGACTTACTAACAAAGGTTAGTTAAATAAATACTCTCAAGGTACAGTCACATGCCCATATGTGTTTTGTGGTATGCAAAACGTGGATCCGCTTAATATGGATGACGTCTGTGTGATGTCCGTGTTGTATCAATTTTTTTTGTGTGGACCCATTGACTTCAATGGGGCCATGAATCACATTTTTCAGCCAAGTATAGGACACAATCTGTCTTTTGTGGACAGAAAGCACATGGAAGGCATCTACATTCCTGTGTCTGTTCCACAAAAGATAGAACATGTCCTAATCTTGCCTGCAAATGCGGACCATAACGAATGCATCACGGACGTTGCACAGAGGTCATCCGTATTTTGCGGATCTGCATTTTGCGTACCGCAAAATACATACAGTTATGTGAATGTAGCCTTATTAATGCATACACAATGAGATTTCCGAATGAAAAGCAATGTTTTAAAATCTTTAAAATAGGATGGTGGGACTTAAGGAGAATTCACATCTTTGAACACCAGTCTGTTTTTTATTTATTTTAGACCCAAGATCCTATGCTGATTCATGTTTTATTGTATCTTTATATCACTTAGAGCTCTTTTCTGATATAGAGACAAAAATCCCTGATGTGTAAAATGAGCTAAATTGTAACATTCCACCACTAGGGGGAAACTTAGGACCTTACCATTTATAGTCAGTAAAAAGAACTGTATGCAAAAAGCTCTCAAGTTCCCTCTAGTGGTGGCTGCAATCAGTCAGCATGTTTTATTTTTAAATATGCCTAGGGAGGAAGCTCTGTATCAGAACAGAGCTTCAGCATGGAATGTTAGACATTAGGGAATTAGAGTTAATAAGTTGATAGGGATCCTCTTTTCCAGACCCTTATCTCATGTCCAGAGTGGAGGGTAGTTTCATAAAACATCTCCGGCACAGGAGAGCCTGCCCTGTCTTTTATTACATGGACAAGTAATTGATTTGAACAGGAGCTGCATAGTACTTTATATTGAACACTTAGGCGTCTTTCACACGGGCGTCATGTTTTTTGCCCGGATAAGAGGCGGGTGCGTTGCGGGAAAATGTGCGATTTTTCCGCGCGAGTGCAAAACATTGTAATGCGTTTTGCACGCACGTGAGAAAAATCGGCATGTTTGGTACCCAAACCCGAACTTCTTCACAGAAGTTCGTGTTTGGGTTAGGTGTTCTGTAGATTGTATTATTTTCCCTTATAACATGGTTATAAGGGAAAATAATAGCATTCTTAATACAGAATGCTTAGTATATGAGGGATGAAGGGGTTAAAAAAATAAAATAAATCATTTAACTCTCCTTAATCCACTTGATCGCGCAGCCCGGCTTCTCTTCTGTCTTCTTCTTTGCTGTGCACAGGAATAGGACCTGTGGTGACGTCACTCCGGTCATCACATGTTCCATCACATGATCTTTTACCATGGTGATGGATCATGTGATGGATCATGTAATGTGACGTCACCACAGGTCCTTAGGCGGCAGCTCAACATTACAGAAGAAGACAGAGATCCGCAACTACGCGGACTAGGTGAGTTAATTATTTATTTATTTTAACCCCTCCATCACTATTGTACTTTGCATTCTGTATTCAGAATGCTATTATTTTCCCCTATAACCATGTTATAAGGGAAAATAATACAGATCGGGTCCCCAGCCCGATCGTCACCTAGCAACCATGCGCGAAAATCGCACCGCATCCGCACTTGCTTGCGGATGCTTGCGATTTTCACGCGGCTCCATTCACTTCTATGGGGCCTGCGTTGCGTGAAAAACGCATTATAGAGCATGCTGCGATTTTCACGCAACGCACAAGTGATGCTTGAAAATCACCGCTCATGTGCACAGCCCCATAGAAATGAATGGGTCCGGATTCAGTGCGGGTGCAATGCGTTCAACTCACGCATTGCACCCACACGGAAAACTCGCCCGTGTGAAAGGGGCCTTACTGTCAGGTTTTCCCACAGACTATGGCTGACTGCTGTCACAGCAGGGTGACACTTGGTGGTCAATTTATTGGCAAGGGACCTTTCTAACAAGTAGGGAACCCCTTTAAGTCTTATTTATTTCGTTTTTTTATGCATAAATATACACAAATTGTGTCAACCTTCTTTGCTAAACTGGGGAGTGATGTGAGTGATAAGCAGCATATAGTCTGTTCGAATTGGCAGCATATTGTCATTAGTAGCTATCTAAATTACTCATTAGATTTCCATCATCTGTTATTTGCTGAAAATGAAAAAAAAAAATATGAAAATGACCTTACTACTTATCACTCAACAGTGATAGCAATAGTGCATTTGTAAAACATGTCATGTGTTTTCATTCAATTGAGGGATGGACTGGGAAAGTAGACCTGGAAAAAAACTAAAAGCGGTCGCATGTTGTAGGCAGGTTTAAATTGAAAGAAGGTGGGGCAACACAAGTAGGCAGGGAAAACAGAAGTAGGCGGGGCCAGCAGTTCCCTACTGCAGCACAAAATGCCACCCAGCAGAACCAAATATCACAGTGCAGCACAAAATACTGCCACCCCGCTGCAGTATTCAACTGTATCACCGACCTAAAGACAGGAGGGGAACTGCGGCCACCAGCCAGGAACAGAAATACCTGATGCTCCCAACATTAATGCTGAGAGCATCTGATAACTATGTATCTAGCGGCCATGAGGAGGGCTTAGGTAGCCCACTGGGAAATTTCCGTTTATGGTCTATGGCCAGTCCACCCCTGATTGAGCCATAGTATAACCACATTTCTTTTCTTGATTTTGCAGTATTTCAAGGATAATCTCTGCTTAAGTCATCAGATCTACTGCTTGAATTACACATCCGCCATCATCTACTTGGAGACTCTAAAGCAAAGAGAAGATTTTGCAGCATATTCAAAAGTAATGTATCTGTATTTTTGCATGTGAGTTTGTGTTGTGGTGGGACATGAACATTTAGAGCCTCTAAGTGATAATCTACATAGGAGGCTTTATATTCATTTAATAGCTTATTTTTTATTTTATGATTTGAAGTTAGGAGGGTTGTCCAAGATTTTACTGTTGATGGCCTATCTTCTGATCGGGTGGGGTCCAATCAGTCGCTGATCAGCTGTTTTGGGGCAAGTGCAGTGCTGGAATTTGGTGCAGGGACTACACAGCTCCATCCACTGTGTATTGGGCGGAGGCAGTTCCTGCAGCACTGGTCTCATTGAAGAGAATGGGAGGAGCGCTGCAGTAACCAGATCCAACGCTTTAGGTACACTGCACCAAGCTCCATTGTAAAGCTGATGAGGTGCACCAAGTAGCAGTGGTGTTATTGGATGCTACCAATGCAAAATCTGAAAAGGATACCCAGACTTATAGCATTGGTGCTATCACATGGGGCAGAGGAATATTTTTGAGGCCTCTCAGTCTCTAGAACCTGGGTGCAACCTCTGCACCTCCTGCCAATGGCAACATGTATCCAATTAAATAATATATCAATTGTACTGTGTATCTAATATCATGTTTCCCATCAGTCATAGCCCTCTCTTGTGCACTGTGTCCTGTCCTGACAACGCTTGTTGTCCCATCAGTATCTTCATTAACCCTGTGAGGACTGACCAAGGGATGTATTTGTCCCATGTTTTTAATTGCCTGTATCATCTGATTAAGAACTTAAAATACTTATATTTTTTGGGGGCTTGAGTCAAAATATTCTTTTTTTTTATCAACAAATGGATCTAGCTTTATTTATTGTTCAAATACATTCTTAAAGGGAGAAAAAAATATAATTATTTTTATATTGATCACGGTAATCTTATGGTCCTCAAATGCTTTGAGCAGAAACCTGGACTTGGTACAATTATTCCTAATGCCTCCACATATAGCTGTTTTTCACTCCTCCATTAGTTCTTGATGCAATGCTTTGTGTTCTTGCAGTGGTGTGAACAGCAGGAGCAGTGCAGGCGGCTGCACCTCACTGATTTACTGGTAGCACCATTACATCGACTCACCCGATATCCACTGCTCCTTAAGAACATATGGAAAAAAAGTAACGATGCTGCTGAGAAAGTTTCCATCTATTCGATGAAGGAGAAAGTCGAAAGTTCCATAAGTAAGTCAAGTATCTTTAATTTCCAGTAAATCATTTTTCTGTTATGTTACTGTGATATACTGTACATACATAGCCAAGCCCCAGAGGTAAAGCTATTAGAAAAGAATACCGCCACACTGTTTGCGTTCCGCCTGTATTTTCAGAATAATAACTATAATGCTTAACATGTTTGATCCCATGCATCAAACTTTGCATTAAAAGGTATATTCCAGTTTCAGAATATTGATGGCCTAATCTTGGGTTGGGTGATCATATTCGATTGGTAGGCATCCAACTTTTGGCATCTCCTACTGCAAAATATCCAATATTTACCTGCATGTTGTCTACATAGCAGCAGTAGTGCAGGGTAACTAAAGTATACCAGTCACGTGAATGGGACAAAGCTGTAATTACTCTCACTGCTGCTTCTATGTAAATAACATGCCAGTGTCGGACTGGGGACCCACTGCTCATGTGCTCATATGCCTGCAAATATTACCCGTTCACATAGTGCCAGATAGCAGCAAGATGTTACATGGTAATTGATTATAGGGGTTCCTGCAGTGACTTCAAGAAGGCGGGTGCCTCTGAAACCAGGATACAGACTGGTCTCCCCCGGTGTCTAGAAGTCAGCTCAGCCACCCAATCCATCTATAATAATAAACTGTTAAATAGTATATCCAGTTTTTTTATATGGATGTTTAGGCTGGTTGAGATGTTGTACTCTGCCTATCTATACCTAATGCAGTCACTCTACTTTGCCATGTGCCAGGTGTGCAGAGGGTAGGGGACTAGTTGCCCACCTTGCTCAGGGCACACCAGGGGATTCACCTGTACCCTGAGGGCATATTTGCATGTATCTCTGTAGTGGGGCCCCAAGTGTGATACTGGAGATGACTACAACTCCTAGCTTCTCCCTTCTGTTATTGTGGGAGAGGATAATTCAAAGAGGGAGTATAAGAGTAGAGGACTACAACTTCCAAGGTATCTGAGGCTGACCACTTCTCCCCTGACGAGCTCCGGCCCCGCCTGCACTGATCACATGATGGGGATATCATCACAGGTCCTTCCCACTTCTCCGCTCCACTGCTGACAAGACAGTGATATCATCATAGGTCCTTCCCACTTGTCCCCTCCACTGCTGAGCTCCGGCCCCGCCTGCACTGATCACATGATGGGGATATCATCACAGGTCCTTCCCACTTCTCCGCTCCACTGCTGACAAGACAGTGATATCATCATAGGTCCTTCCCACTTGTCCCCTCCACTGCTGAGCTCCGGCCCTTCCTGCACTGATCACATAAAGTTAACGTCATCACAGATCCTTCACCTCTTACACTGTAGCAGATTATGGTGCCCGTCCTGCTGTGCGCCCCACACCCACCCTCTTCTCCCTTGAGAATCCCAGGCATTTTTGGCAATTTATAAATTCCGGCTGAGCAATATTTTTAGGTTCCAGAATTAATACATGTCTGGAAAACAGAGGGCAAATGGTCACCCGAAAGTTAAAGATTGTTTTGGAGGAGGCTACAGCACTTGTAGGGCACTGTGGCTGTCAATTATGGCACAACTATGGATATGGTGGAAATTGGAGGGCTTTGGCTGAGATTTTTAGGACATTTCTCTGTTATGGGGGAACTGTGACTGGCATTTGTAGTGAGAGCTGGCTGGCACTTGTGGAGGAATAACAAAACTATAGCAAGCAGTTATAGAGGCAGTGGATGAAATGTTTTGGGGCATTGACTGGCACGAATATGGCAGTTTTGAGGACAATCCCAGACACTTGACTAAATTTGTGAGGGCTCAGTCTGACACTTATGGTAAAGGGGCACAATGAGGGCACTGGGACGGCGATTAGTGGTGTTATTGCTGTACTGTTATCTTAGGCCTCATTTACCAAGGACTGTCTTTGTTGCCCCTAGCAACCAATAAGAGCACTGCTTTAATTTCTTTACCTGCTCTGGAAAAATGAAAGCTGCTTTCTGATTGGTTGAAGACAGTCTTACTGGTAGATAGCTTTGATGAATGATGAATGTTATTATTTATTGTATGTAATCCCCTAATATTACATATATAATACGCATTCGCCATTTACAGGTCCTTCTTAAAAAATTAGCATATTGTGATAAAGTTCATAATTTTCTGTAATGTACTGATAAACATTAGACTTTCATATATTTTAGATTCATTACACACCAACTGAAGTAGTTCAAGCCTTTTATTGTTTTAATATTGATGATTTTGGCATACAGCTCATGAAAACCCAAATTTCCTATCTAAAAAAATTAGCATATTTCATCCGACCAATAAAAGAAAAGTGTTTTTAATACAAAAAAAGTCAACCTTCAAATAATTATGTTCAGTTATGCACTCAATACTTGGTCGGGAATCCTTTTGCAGAAATGACTGCTTCAATGCGGCGTGGCATGGAGGCAATCAGCCTGTGGCACTGCTGAGGTGTTATGGAGGCCCAGGATGCTTCGATAGCGGCCTTAAGCTCATCC
This sequence comes from Bufo gargarizans, assembly GCF_014858855.1. Taxonomy (NCBI): domain Eukaryota; kingdom Metazoa; phylum Chordata; class Amphibia; order Anura; family Bufonidae; genus Bufo; species Bufo gargarizans. Next base: position 320,783,586 of record NC_058081.1, read on the forward strand.
AGAGTGTTGGGTCTTGCGTCTCTCAACTTTCTCTTCCCAATATCCCACAGATTCTCTATGGGGTTCAGGTCAGGAGAGTTGGCAGGCCAATTGAGCACAGTAATACCATGGTCAGTAAACCATTTACCAGTGGTTTTGGCACTGTGAGCAGGTGCCAGGTCGTGCTGAAAAATGAAATCTTCATCTCCATAAAGCTTTTCAGCAGATGGAAGCATGAAGTGCTCCAAAATCTCCTGATAGCTAGCTGCATTGACCCTGCCCTTGATAAAACACAGTGGACCAACACCAGCAGCTGACATGGCACCCCAGACCATCACTGACTGTGGGTACTTGACACTGGACTTCAGGCATTTTGGCATTTCCCTCTCCCCAGTCTTCCTCCAGACTCTGGCACCTTGATTTCCAAAATCACATGCAACAGTCCAGTGCTGCTTCTCTGTAGCCCAGGTCAGGCGCTTCTGCCGCTGTTTCTGGTTCAAAAGTGGTTTGACCTGGGGAATGCGGAACCTGTAGCCCATTTCCTGCACACGCCTGTACACGGTGGCTCTGGATGTTTCTACTCCAGACTCAGTCCACTGCTTCCGCAGGTCCCCCAAGGTCTGGAATCGGTCCTTCTCCACAATCTTCCTCAGGGTCCGGTCACCTCTTCTCGTTGTGCAGCGTTTTCTGCCACACTTTTTCCTTCCCACAGACTTCCCACTGAGGTGCCTTGATACAGCACTCTGGGAACAGCCTATTCATTCAGAAATTTCTTTCTGTGTCTTACCCTCTTGCTTGAGGGTGTCAATGATGGCCTTCTGGACAGCAGTCAGGTCGGCTGTCTTACCCATGATTGCGGTTTTGAGTAATGAACCAGGCTGGGAGTTTTTAAAAGCCTCAGGAATCTTTTGCAGGTGTTTAGAGTAAATTAGTTGATTCAGATGATTAGGTTAATAGCTCGTTTAGAGAACCTTTTCATGATATGCTAATTTTTTTAGATAGGAATTTTGGGTTTTCATGAGCTGTATGCCAAAATCATCAATATTAAAACAATAAAAGGCTTGAACTACTTCAGTTGGTGTGTAATGAATCTAAAATATATGAAAGTCTAATGTTTATCAGTACATTACAGAAAATAATGAACTTTATCACAATATGCTAATTTTTTTAGAAGGACCTGTATATATTTAGGCCAGGCATTGTTCCAATGTAGGTACAAAATGGGACATGCGGCTAAATTTGCAACTTTTCAACGCCATAAAACTGGTGTAGAAGATTGATCCATTCACCCCACAACATTCACCTGAACAGTCGTTGACCTTCGAAGTCACCAGCAACTGGTCTGATTTGGTGCAAGGGTGCTGGGACTCCTAACACTGCTCTGAGTCCTAACAATGCTCTACTAACTTGGTTATTTCATAATGAATTTCATTTTAGTTGAGCTCTGGTTTGGCTATTTTCCCATAGTGGTGAATGAAGAGGTGGACGCGCTTGTGCTGCTTGTTCTGCATTCGTAGAAGTCTGAAAACAGGCGAGAGTGCTCGCTATTTTTGGAACTCCCATAGCAATAAATGGAGAGGATGCCACGCGTGCGCAATGTGCTCTTTTTTTTACTTCGGACCTCTTTTCTGAACATATGAGCAGGTCCCAAAGGTTGGACTCGCACCTATCAGACATTTATGGCATCCTATCATTATTTACTATATACAGGTCCTTCTCAAATAATTAGCATATTGTGATAAAGTTCATTATTTTCTGTAATGTACTGATAAACATTAGACTTTCATATATTTTAGATTCATTACACACCAACTGAAGTAGTTCAAGCCTTTTATTGTTTTAATATTGATGATTTTGGCATACAGCTCATGAAAACCCAAAATTCCTATCTAAAAAAATTAGCATATCATGAAAAGGTTCTCTAAACGAGCTATTAACCTAATCATCTGAATCAACTAATTTACTCTAAACACCTGCAAAAGATTCCTGAGGCTTTTAAAAACTCCCAGCCTGGTTCATTACTCAAAATCGCAATCATGGGTAAGACTGCCGACCTGACTGCTGTCCAGAAGGCCATCATTGACACCCTCAAGCAAGAGGGTAAGACACAGAAAGAAATTTCTGAACGAATAGGCTGTTCCCAGAGTGCTGTATCAAGGCACCTCAGTGGGAAGTCTGTGGGAAGGAAAAAGTGTGGCAGAAAACGCTGCACAACGAGAAGAGGTGACCGGACCCTGAGGAAGATTGTGGAGAAGGACCGATTCCAGACCTTGGGGGACCTGCGGAAGCAGTGGACTGAGTCTGGAGTAGAAACATCCAGAGCCACCGTGTACAGGCGTGTGCAGGAAATGGGCTACAGGTGCCGCATTCCCCAGGTCAAGCCACTTTTGAACCAGAAACAGCGGCAGAAGCGCCTGACCTGGGCTACAGAGAAGCAGCACTGGACTGTTGCATGTCATTCGGAAATCAAGGTGCCAGAGTCTGGAGGAAGACTGGGGAGAGGGAAATGCCAAAATGCCTGAAGTCCAGTGTCAAGTACCCACAGTCAGTGATGGTCTGGGGCGCCATGTCAGCTGCTGGTGTTGGTCCACTGTGTTTTATCAAGGGCAGGGTCAATGCAGCTGGCTATCAGGAGATTTTGGAGCACTTCATGCTTCCATCTGCTGAAAAGCTTTATGGAGATGAAGATTTCATTTTTCAGCACGACCTGGCACCTGCTCACAGTGCCAAAACCACTGGTAAATGGTTTACTGACCATGGTATTAGTGTGCTCAATTGGCCTGCCAACTCTCCTGACCTGAACCCCATAGAGAATCTGTGGGATATTGGGAAGAGAAAGTTGAGAGACGCAAGACCCAACACTCTGGATGAGCTTAAGGCCGCTATCGAAGCATCCTGGGCCTCCATAACACCTCAGCAGTGCCACAGGCTGATTGCCTCCATGCCACGCCGCATTGATGCAGTTATTTCTGCAAAAGGATTCCCGACCAAGTATTGAGTGCATAACTGAACAGAATGATTTGAAGGTTGACTTTTTTTGTAATAAAAACACTTTTCTTTTATTGGTCGGATGAAATATGCTAATTTTTTGAGATGGGAAATTTGGGTTTTCATGAGCTGTATGCCAAAATCATCAATATTAAAACAATAAAAGGCTTGAACTACTTCAGTTGGCGTGTAATGAATCTAAATATATGAAAGTCTAATGTTTATCAGTACATTACAGAAAATAATGAACTTTATCACAATATGCTAATTTTTTTAGAAGGACCTGTATGTTGCAGATGAGAATACCGCTTTAACCTCCTGCCTAAGAAAATCATGCATACACCTCTGCAACCAAAGGATGCAAAATAAAGACACAGAATGGATAAATGGCTAAGATGTTTATTTAAAGTATTAAAAATGGCAAACTACCGACTCACGGAGAGTCACCCTCCAGCACACAGGAGAGGAAAACCCCCTGTGGAGGAAACCTCTAGGGAACCATGGCTGGAGGGTTGCCCTTCCCTTGGGCTTAGAGGGTAATGCCAATATGTGGCTGCCACATAAATGTTAAGGGGGGGCGGGTGCAGCAGCCGGGCTGATCTGGTTGGCTAGGCGGATGTCCCTTTCCTCCCATTGGGCGATGGGCTTCCTGCTAGAAACTCCAAATTTCGTCAAGGTGCGGTGGGCGGGGGAAGTCAAACTCAAGGTCCTCAGGCCATGAAGTACGGCACCAAATATTGCCGCTCTTTACAAGGGTTCTTTCCTTTTGACACACGTGCTTGCGATGTCACAGTTGTCTATGACTAATGTTAGTGGCAGTGTTCTTAAGGGTCAATATACTTCAGTTTGGATAATCACTATATATTTATGGTCCCCTGACGATCGCAGGGTTACCTCCTTCGGGGGAGCACGTTTGTTCTTTTACTGACAGCCACTGGTCCAGGTGCCGACACCGAGTACCTGGACCATTAGCTCTTACTTAACCCCTCCCAGACTGCACCATGTAAATGAACAGACTGACAGCATGGTGTGGTCAGTTTTATATGTGACCCTCAATCCTATTCTGGGACTGCACTTGAGTATGGTGGAGCCCTGAAACAGACACTTGCATCTTGACTTTACAGTCACCATTGGGCACAAAGCTTGAAAGTTACATTGTTATTATAAGCTTGGTGGCTGCTATGGGCAACTGAACAGTCTATCAGGTAAACAGCTTGATGGTGTCAGTCTTTGGCTTCATTCACACATCCGCAATTCCGTTCCGCATTTTGCGGAACGGAATTGCGGACCCATTCATTTCTATTGTGCGGCCCCGAACCGGAAATGCGGACCCGCACTTCCGGGTCTGCATTTCCGTTCCCGAAAAAAATAGAACATGCCCTATTCTTGTCCGCAATTGCGGACAAGAATAGGCATATTCTATTAGTGCCGGCGATGTGCGGTCCGCAAAATGTGGAATGCACATTGCCGTGTCCGTGTTTTGCGGATTCACGGATCCGTGGATCTGCAAAACACACACGGATGTGTAAATGGACCCTTTCACTGAGACACACGGCCCTATAGTTGCATGTCTCTTCCTGAGGGCACTCAGTTGTAGTTTCTGACAACTCACACTAACAAACAAGACATGGCAGGGCACGTGGATCAGGGCTGTCTTGTCAGGGCCATGTTATGGCGGTAGTTAGACACTCTGTTCCCTCCTCCCAACTGTCAACTTCCCCTCAACTGCCTCTTGCTGTCTTCTCTCCTTGACTGAGCCTAGACATCTGACTGATCACCCTTTCCACATCAGACACAAGAAGACAGGTAACAGAGGACAGATGTCATACTTGACTGCTGGGCTCCATCTGCATCGGCTATTACACTGAAAGCATGGATGAAATAATTTAAAGGGGCAGCACAAGTTGCAGGATGGTGGCGACTTCAACTCCACTGCACAGTGGATGGACCATTTTGCTTTTGGCTCCCTCCACTGTTTTGAATCCAGGATGCTGAAAACAGAGAATCGTTGGGGTGCCCGGTCTCCACCAGGGTTGCCACCTGCCTGGTAAACCACTGTCCTAGCTGATATTACCGATAGTCTGCTGGGAAAAGTGGTAACCCTACATGTAGTTCATCCATTATATAATAGGTTAAGGTGACCACTTTCATAACCCAGTGGGACAGTGGGTGACAATACAACTATGCCAATTTCTTAACCTTACCCCTTTGCCCAGGCTGTTATTATAGGATATTAGAATAATGGAGGGGGTATAAGAGGAAAGAACTACAGCATGCAGAAGCTGATATAATGTAATATCAGAGGATATTACAGGGAGGGTACAAAAGGAGAGGACTACAACTCCCAACATGTCCAGGCTGTTATATAATATCAGAGGATATTACAAGAATGAGATTGACGAGTAGAGAACTACAAATCCCATCATTTCCAGGTCTTTATTATAGGATATCAGAGGGCATTTCAGCTAGGGCTATGAGGAGAGGATTATAACTCCCAGCATGTCCAGGCAGGTATTATGGGATATCAGAGGATTTATTTTAAGGAGGGGATATGAGAGAACTAGACATGCAGGTAATCATTAAAGAGACTGCAGGCACCATGGGCCATTAATATAGCTGAATATAATGAAATAAAAACAAAAAAGTTACATCCCTGTGAGTATCTATCTATCTATCTATCTATCTCATATCTATCTATCTATCTATCTATCTATCTCATATCTATCTATCTATCTATCTATCTGTCTCATATCTATCTATCTATCTATCTATCTATCTCATATCTATCTATCTATCTATCTATATATCTATCTCATATCTATCTATCTATCTATCTATATATCTCATATCTATCTATCTATCTATCTATCTATCTATCTATCTATATATCTATCTCATATCTATCTATCTATCTATCTATCTATATATCTCATATCTATCTATCTATCTATCTATCTATCTATCTATATATCTCATATCTATCTATCTATCTATCTATCTATATATCTCATATCTATCTATCTATCTATCTCATATCTATCTATCTATCTATCTATATATATATCTCATATCTATCTATCTATCTATCTATCTATCTATCTATATATCTCATATCTATATATCTCATATCTATCTATCTATCTATCTATATATCTCATATCTATATATCTCATATCTATATATCTCATATCTATATATCTCATATCTATCTATCTATCTATCTATCTATCTCATATCTATCTATATATCTCATATCTATCTATCTATCTATCTATCTATCTATCATCTATATAAATCAAATCAAATCAAATCAAATCAAATCAAATCAGCTTTATTGGCAGGACTAAATACATTTATCTCATATATATATCTCATTTATCTCTTTATATATCTCATATCTATCTATCTATCTATCTATCTATCTATCTATCATCTATATATCTCATATCTATCTATCTATCTATCATCTATATATCTCATATCTATCTATCTATCTATCTATCTATCTATATATCTATCATCTATATATCTCATATCTATCTATCTATATATCTCATATCTATATATCTCATATCTATATATCTCATATCTATCTATCATCTATATATCTCATATCTATCTATCTATCTATCTATCTATCTATCATCTATATATCTCATATCTATCTATCTATCTATCTATATATCTATCATCTATATATCTCATATCTATCTATCTATCTATCTATCAATCATCTATATATCTCATATCTATCTATCTCATATCTATCTATCAATCATCTATCTATCTCATATCTATCTATCTATCTATCTATCTATCTATATATCATATCTATCTATCTATCATCTATATATCTCATATCTATCTATCTATTTATCTATCTATCATCTATATATCTCATATCTATCTATCAATCATCTATATATCTCATATCTATCTATCTAGCTATCATCTATATATCTCATATCTATCTATCTATCAATCATCTATATATCTCATATCTATCTATCTATCTATCTATCTATCTATCATCTGTATATCTCATATCTATCTATCTATCTATCTATCATCTGTATATCTCATATCTATCTATCTATCTATCTATCTATCTATCTATCATCTGTATATCTCCTATCTATCTATCTATCTATCTATCTAATATCTATCTATCTATCTATTATCTATATATCTCATATCTATCTATATATCTATCTATCTATCTATATATCTCATATCTATCTATCTATCTATCTATATATCTCATATCTATCTATCTATCTATCTATCTCATATATATCTATCTATCTATCTCATATCTATCTATCTATCTATCATCTATATATCTCATATCTATCTATCTATCTATCTATCTCATATCTATCTATCTATCATAATCTATCTCATCTATCTATCTATCTATCTCATTCTATCTACTATCTATCTATCTATATATCTCATATCTATCTATCTATCTATCATCTGTATATCTCATCTCTATCTATCTATCTATCTATCTATCTATCATCTGTATATCCTCATCTATCTATCTATCTATCTATCATCTATATATCTCATATCTATCTATCTATCTTATCTATATCTCATATCTATCTATCTATCTATCTACTCTATCTCATATCTATCTATCTATCTATCTATCTATATATCTCATATCTATCTATCTATCTATCTCTATCTATCTATCTATCAGCTATCTATCTATCTATCTATCTATCATCTATAGATCTCCTATCTATCTATCTATCTATCTATCTATCTCATATCATCTATTCTATCTATCTATTCTATCTCTCTATCTAATATCTATCTCATATCTATCTATCTATCTATCTATATATCTCATATTTATCTATCTATATATATATCTCATATCTATCTATCTATCTATCTATATATCTCATATCTATCTATCTATCTATCTATCTATATATCTCATATCTATCTATCTATCTCATATCTATCTATCTATCTATCTATCTATCTATATATATATCTCATATCTATATATCTCATATCTATCTATCTATCTATCTATATATCTCATATCTATATATCTCATATCTATATATCTCATATCTAAATATCTCATATCTATCTATCTATCTATCTATATATCTCATATCTATCTATCTATCTATCTATCTCATATCTATCTATCTATCTATATATCTATCATCTATATATCTCATATCTATCTATCTATCTATCATCTATATATCTCATATCTATCTATCTATCTATATATCTATCATCTATATATCTCATATCTATCTATCTATCTATCTATATATCTCATATCTATATATCTCATATCTATATATCTCATATCTATCTATCTATCTATCTATCTATATATCTCATATCTATCTATCTATCTATCTATCTATCTATCATCTATATATCTCATATCTATCTATCTATCTATCATCTATATATCTCATATCTATCTATCTATCTATCTATCTATCTATATCTATCATCTATATATCTCATATCTATCTATCTATCTATCTATCTATCTATCTATCAATCATCTATATATCTCATATCTATCTATCTATCTCATATCTATCTATCAATCATCTATCTATCTCATATCTATCTATCTATCTATATATATATCATATCTATCTATCTATCTATCTATCATCTATATATCTCATATCTATCTATCTATTTATCTATCTATCATCTATATATCTCATATCTATCTATCTAGCTATCATCTATATATCTCATATCTATCTATCTATCTATCTATCTACCGTATCTATCTAGCTATCATCTATATATCTCATATCCATCTATCTATCTATCTATCTATCTATCTATCTATCAATCATCTATATATCTCATATCTATCTATCTATCATCTGTATATCTCATATCTATCTATCTATCTATCTATCTATCTATCATCTGTATATCTCCTATCTATCTATCTATCTATCTATCTATCATCTATATATCTCATATCTATCTATCTATCTATTATCTATATATCTCATATCTATCTATCTATCTATATATCTCATATCTATCTATCTATCTATCTATATATCTCATATCTATATCTATCTATCTATCTATCTATCTCATATCTACAGCCATGTGAAAAAATTAGGACACCCTTTGAAAGCATGTGGTTTTTTGTAACATTTTTAATAAAAGGTTATTTCATCTCCGTTTCAACAATACAGAGAGATTAAAGTAATCCAACTAAACAAAGAAAACTGAAGAAAAGTCTTTTCAAGATCTTCTGTAAATGTCATTCTACAAAAATGCCTATTCTAACTGAGGAAAAAGATAGGACACCCTCACATGTATTCCCTCTTAAATTGGCTCAGATCTCACACAGGTATATCACACCAGGTGCACATAATTAGTAGATCGTTACTCTGCATGTTGAATGAGGCTTGCCCTATTTAAACCTCAGACATTTAGTTTGGTGTGCTCCTGACTGTTGAAGTGAGAGTGAGCACCATGGTGAGAGCAAAAGAGCTGTCAGAGGACTTCAGAAAAAAGATTGTAGCAGCCTATGAGTCTGGGAAGGGATTTAAAAAGATCTCAAAAGATTTTGAAATCAGCCATTCCACTGTCCGGAAGATAGTCTACAAGTGGAGGGCTTTCAAAACAACTGCCAACATGCCCAGGACTGGTCGCCCCAGCAAGTTCACCCCAAGAGCAGACCGCAAGATGCTAAAAGAGGTCTCCAAAAACCCTAAAGTGTCATCTCGAGAACTACAGCAGGCTCTGGCTACTGTTGATGTAGAAGTACATGCCTCTACAATCAGAAAGAGACTGTACAAGTTTAACTTGCATGGGAGGTGTGCAAGGAGGAAACCTTTGCTTTCCAAGAGAAACATCGAGGCCAGACTGACATTTGCCAGAGATAAAGTTGACAAAGACCAGGACTTCTGGAATAATGTTCTTTGGACAGATGAGTCCAAAATTGAATTATTTGGACACAACAGCAGAGGACATGTTTGGCGTAAACCAAACACAGCATTCCAAGAAAAGAACCTCATACCAACTGTGAAGCATGGAGGTGGAAGTGTCATGGTTTGGGGCTGCTTTGCTGCAGCAGGACCTGGTCAGCTCACCATCATAGAATCCACGATGAATTCTACTGTGTATCAGAAGGTGCTTGAAGAACATGTGAGACCATCAGTTAGAAAATTAAAGCTGAAGCGGAACTGGACCATGCAACATGACAATGACCCAAAACATACTAGTAAATCAACCAAAGATTGGCTGAAAAAGAAGAAATGGAGAGTCCTGGAATGGCCAAGTCAAAGTCCAGATTTGAATCCCATTGAGATGCTGTGGGGTGACTTGAAAAGGGCTGTACGTGCAAGAAACCCCTCAAACATCTCACAGCTGAAAAAGTTCTGCATTGAGGAGTGGGGTAAAATTTCCTCAGACCGATGTCGAAGACTGGTAGATGGCTACAAGAACCGTCTCACTGCAGTTATTTCAGCCAAAGGAGGTAACACTCGCTATTAGGGGCAAGGGTGTCCTATCTTTTTCCTCAGTTAGAATAGGCATTTTTGTAGAATGACATTTACAGAAGATCTTGAAAAGACTTTTCTTCAGTTTTCTTTGTTTAGTCGGATTACTTTAATCTCTCTGTATTGTTGAAACGGAGATGAAATAACCTTTTATTAAAAATGTTACAAAAAACCACATGCTTTCAAAGGGTGTCCTAATTTTTTCACATGACTGTATCTATCTATCTATCTATCTATCTATCATCTATATATCTCATATCTATCTATCTATCTATCTATCTATCTATATATCTCATATCTATCTATCTATCTATCTATCTATATATCTCATATCTATCTATCTATCTATCTATCTATATATCTCATATCTATCTATCTATCTATCTATCTATCTATCTATCTATCTATCTATCTCATATCTATCTATCTATCTATCATCTATATATCTCCTATCTATCTATCTATCTATCTATCATCTATATATATCATATCTATATGTCTATCTATCTATCTTCTTTTTATGTACAATTTTTTTACCCGGTACTAGTGGATACAGCCACAGTGAAAACGGTCTTTTGGAGTCTCTGTCGTTAAATGCCATACAGCCACCGGCACTACTGTCTGTCAATCAGAGAAAGTTAACAACTGGAACAACTTTGTTTTTGTGGATTTCATGGAATTATAATAAGTATTATTGGTGGGGAACGCAATGTCCATATTAAGATTATTTTTATATTTTAACTATTCGGTTAACATTGAGTATTCCCCATCATTGCCTGCTCAGCAGCTGAATTGGCATGCAGTAATAATCGAAGAAGTATGGGCATTAACGATTATTACTACGATCATTTGTCTCTGTACAGCTTCACTGTTTGTGAGCAGCATATCCCTGTTTACAGAGCATGATATCGTGGTGATAGATGAAGATTTTTGGTTCCACATGAAAGATGCGATTGCCTGACAAACAAGCATTTGCTGGGTGATCAGTGCCACATTTACACAGGGTAAGGGTCCATTCACACGTCCGTAAGTGTTTTGCGGATCTGCGGATCCGCACAACACGGACACCGGCAATGTGCGTTCCGCATTTTGTGGACCGCACATCGCCGGCACTTAATAGAAAATGCCTAATCTTGTCCGCAATTGTTCTATTTTTTTCGGGAACGGAATTGCAGACCCAGAAGTGCGGATCCGCAATTCCGGATCCGTGCAACACATCATGCGGCCCCATAGAAATGAATGGGTCCGCAATTCCGTTCCGCAAAATGCGGAACAGAACTGCGAACGTGTGAATGGACCCTAATTATCGGGATTGTTTTCTCCAGATGATTGGCCAAAATTTAGCCTGCGTAAAATGTCCCTAAGATGTTTACTAAAACGTAGTAGAAAATAATCACTGAAAATGGTTAATAATCTCTAAATGAGATTATTTTTTTTCCTTTTATACATTATCCATACCTTTTCAAAAACGCACTGCAAACCAATTCAGGTCTGCAATGTCCCAGGGGCAAACTGTCAAGCAATGTTATCTGTTGATCTGTCAATGACAGACGTGTCCTCACAGATTGCGCGTGCGCTAAGCTGTCATGTTATTTTTGGATTAATGATGGATAATGCACTAATAACAGTGATACTGAACAGCACTGAACGTATCTCAGGATACAATGCAATCTTCAGCTTATGAGAAAGTAACATAGTGTGACTCATAGGAATCATCCTCCCTAGTTATAGGGTGAATTATTTCTCACAAAACACATAAAGCATTAATTCCATATTAAACAATAGTAAAGGGGCATATGATGGAAACACTCTACTAACAAGGGCAATCCATAGTTTTAAAATAATTAGGGTGTAAAAGCTAGAATAAAAGGTTGAGTGGCACTGTATAACCCTGTTGCCCAATGCCCAACCCTTGTGATGGGCAAGTCGCATACTGTATATACAATTGTCATGACATATGCAGTTCATAGATTACATTTGTTTGACTAGTTACTTATAGTACTCAACAACATTTTTGGGCAGAGGTAGAAAAAATGTGGCAAAGTCAGAAAGCTTTCAATTAATGAAATGCAAAGTGAAAGACCCAAAGAGAAATCTATGTCAAATCAATATTTAGTGCGACCATCCTTTGTCTTCAAACAGCATTAATTCTTCTAGGTACCCTTGTACAGAGGAACTCAGCAGGGAGGTTATTACAAACATCTTAGAGAACTCACCACAGGTCTTCTGTGGATGTAGGCTTGCTCAAATCCTTCTGTTTCTTCATATAATCCAAAACAGACTGGGTGATGTTGAGATTAGGGCTCTGTAGAGGCTATATCATCACTTCCAGGACTCCTTGTTCTTCTTTACACTGAAGATGGTTCTGACATTGACCGTATGTTTGGGGTCTTTGTCCTGCTGCAGAATAAATTTGAAGCCAATCAGACGCTTTCCAGATGCTAATGCACGATGGATAAGTATCTGCCCGTATTTATCAGCATTGAGGAGACCATTAATCCTGACCAAATCCCCAAATCCATTTGATGAAATGGAGCCCTAAACTTGAAGGGATCCTCCACCATGCTTCACTGTTGCCTGCAGACACTCAATATTGTACTGTTCTCCAACAAATAAACTGTCTTAGTTGAATCGCTTGCCATTGTTTCCATATCGAAGGTATGGCTTTATGGCCACAAGTCTTCCTCTTCTGGCAAGACTTCAGTAGATGGGTATACCTGGATCCCAATGGTTTCTACCAGCTTTGAACTCATGGCACTGCTGGACATTTGCCGATTTCAAAGGAAAGTAAGCGTCATAGTCTTTCATCTGCTTCACTAAGTTTCCTTGCATCTATGATGCACAACACTGCAAATTTCTTTGTGTGTCTTCAATAAAGCTTGGTGGGCAATTACTTATCCACCATGCAGCACAGGCGGATTGGCAATAGACCTTACAGGGAAATTTACTGGTGGGCCGATTCCCAGGGGGGCCGCCCAAGCCCTCCTCTCTGTCATTGGCTAGGTACATAATGACCTCTCTGGGATAATTAAAACTGTGAGCATCAGGTACTCAGGTGTATGGCCAGCTATCACATATGCCCTCCTGAATTCAACTGCTGTGGCCCCCATCTCATCTCCTAAGCCTGCACCATGTTCTAATCAGAGACAACTGGAGGAGGACAGAAAATGACAAAATCTATTGATGGCCACCCCAAAGGGACAGCTTATGAGGGAATATATTGTGCTACACTGTGGTGTACGGTTCTGATGGGACAGTATTTAGCGTTATGCTATTGCTGGCCCCTTTTACTTCTGTTGCCCAGATTTCTGTTAATTTGGACCCACCTATAAGATGGGGCCACTTTTAGTATTTTTTTCCAGGGCCACTTTAAGTTCCCAGTCCGCCCCTGATGCAGCACCATCAGGGAAGCGTCTGATTTGCCCTACAGAAAATGTATTCTACAGTAGGATAATGACCCCAAACATGCAGGCAATATCATTAAGAACTATAATCAGTGTAAAGAAGAACAAAGAGTCTTGGAAATGATGGTATCTCCCCCAGAGCCCCAATCTCAACATCATTGAGTATGTCTGGGATGGATTAGAAGAGACAGAAGGAGGATTTGAGCAAGCCTACATCCACAAAAGATCAGTGGTTAGTTCTCCATGATGTTTGGAACAACCTTTCTGCAGAGTTCCTTCAAAAACTGTGTACAAGTGTACCTAGAAGAATTGATGATGTTTTAAAGGTAAAGGGTGGTCATACTAAATACTGATTTGAATTACGGTAGATTTTTCTTTTGGTCAATAATTTAGCAATGTGTTAATTTATAGATATAAACTATTAACATTTCTATTTTTAAAGCATTCTTACTTTGCTGAATTTTTCCACATCTGCCTGAAACTTTTGCACAGTACTTTATATGATTTATATGGTCTTGGTATTCTGTCCCATTGCATAATGATGGTAACTGGAGGTTTCTGTAATCTTTCTAGGAGATCTTGAAGGGAGAGTGAAATGGCTGGATAAGTCACAGAAATTCAAACAACTTCAGGATGTAATTGGATGGCCATGTCTATGGGAGAGAGACAAACGATTCTTCATCCCAGAGGTATTTGAATGTTTTAAAGAACTTGTTTAAAAAATAATAATTGCCTATTAGGGAATTCTGAGTTAATATAGGTTGGGGGGGGGGGGTCTATTAGAGTGCCTACAAAAGGACTGCCCTTCCCTCTAGAGCAGGGGTGCACAACCTGCGGCCCGGGGGCCACATGCGGCCCTCGATACCATTCTGTGCGGCCCCCAACCATCTGGTAACAGACATGTATGCCTATGTCTTGTGGCTGCTCACATGTATTTTTCATGTATTCCTCCCATTAGAGGGGAGTCCTGGAAGTGTAACTAGACATTAATGGTATATAATGTGTGTTCAATATGCCATAAGTATTTTAGTTGTTAATACACCTTTAAATTTTAATTTCGGCCCTCGTCATTGGTTTAGTCTGGCAATGTGGCCCCCAACCGGGAAACGTTCTGCACCCCTGCTCTAGAGGATCCACCACATCTATGCACTATACGGACAGCTCATTCATTTCTTGGAAACTGTGCAATGTGTCATTTCACCAGTTGTTTTTCTTGAGAACACTCTCCGCTTATCGTCAGAGGATTCTGTGTTTTCGGGAGTGCCCGAAGTAGTTAACCTTTGTGACCGTGTATCATTGTGACTAATCAGTAATAGCTGAAAGCTCGGTCTTAAAGAAGACCTGTCATCTCTCCTGACATGTCCGTTTTAGTACCTACTTGCATCTGCCATAAAATAACAATTCTGGTTCATCTCGCTTCTGAGTGGGTGGACTGTTCCGGGTGTGATGTCAGAGATGTTCTGTGTGCTCTGAGCCAATCAGACATCTCCCCTGTGCTGCTCCCACTCCCCTCATACAGAGAATCTTCCCATCCATGTCTTCTATTTACCGCAATGGGTGGGCTACTCCTGGGGTGTTGTTAGAGCTATGCTGTGTGCCTTAGCCAGATGTCCTCCCTCTGCTTCTCACCTTCCCCTCTCAAACCCACTGAGGGAGAGAAACTGTCTTTTAGTTATTCTATTTCCATAAACCCATAATTAGGGAAATTTCAGCAAAATGAGGAAGATGCTAGTTTCACTTTGTATTACTATAGCACATAGCCAAATGTATTTATTGCTGTAATGCCAAAAAGAGTACCTATCACCTCTCCTGACATGTCTGTTTTAGTAACTACTCATATTGCTCATGTAATGACAATTCTGGAGCATCTATTCTTATAACTCTAAGATGTGCCATTCCTTTATTATTCCTTCTAGAAGTGTGATTAAATTACTAGCAATTTGCGGTGAAGTCAGGGGCGTAGTTAAAGGGGCTGCAGAGTTAGCAGTTTCTACTGGGCCCAGGAGCCTGAGGGGGCCCCAAAGACACAGTATTATAGAAAGTGCATGCTGGTGAAGTTCCACCTTTGGCTGGAGGGAAGGGGTTAGGTCAAGAATTTGACATGGGGTGGGGGTGCCGTTTCAATTTTTGCTTCAGGCAGCAGGAAGGTAATGTGCTTCCCTGTCCCTGGCCACAAAGCACTGAGGGAAGGGGGGCCCAAGCTGAACTCTTGCATCAGGGCCCATGAGCCTTTAGCTACGCCCCTGAGTGAAGGTCCAGATGGATGTTACCAGTTGGGGTGTGTCCCTGCACAGTCTAAAACTGAAAGGCACTGATTGGATATTATCAGATTGTGCAGGGACACACCCCTTTTCCCCCAACTGGTAATACCCATCTGGACCTTCATTGCGAAGCTAGTAATTCAATCATAACTTCTAGCAAGAATAATAAAGGAACGGCACATCATTGAGCCATAATACTAGATGCTCCAGAATTATCATTACATGTGGAATGGGAGGAGAGGCATACTACATATCTTGTATTGCTACAGCTGATGTACATATCTTCCTTACCCACACTGTACCATCATTCTGGGTATTTATTTTTATTTTTGTTACTCAGGGCTTGAAGCACTATTTTAAAGACACCAATGTCGAGACCATACTTTCTTCTCCCAATAGACACCTCCTCTATGAGGGGAGACTTACCATGACAGGTCAGTATTTTATTGTACTCATAATGAGAGGCTGCTACCTATAATCTTTTACCTTAGCATTTATACTCCTGTCTTCTTTCCAGAGAGCACACGTCTACTCGATGTATACCTGCTGCTTTTTGATGACTTTCTGCTAATTACAAAGATTAAAAGAAACAAACGGGTAACTAAGAGTAGCCACTGCAGTAATCACCTGTCATAGAAGCTTGTACCTAATGTCACCCATCCGCTTCATGACCAGCACACATTTGTCTTTTCCCAGCGTCTATGCTTCATCAGTATTACACAGAACGTTCTTCCACTGTGCCTCCGTTGGAACCATTTCCATTAGTATTCAGTCTAAATGTTTCTTTTACAGAAGTCTTCGAATCTAGAAGCCAGTACAACATATCCGTCTTTACACCCAGAGCTGCAGACCATCGTGAAAGAGGGAGGTTATTGTAAGGTTGTGGACCAGCCAATTCCACTTGACAGATTGACCGTTAAAAGCATTGACCTCTTCCATGTCACAGGTAAATGAGTACGGTAGGTCACCAAGCAAATGGCTGAGACGTTTAATTTATCAGCCAATTGAGGGTAAATATTGGTAAAGCTGACTGCACATAATGAACTGCATTATTACCAATACCTGAAGTGCTGTCTCGGTAATAAGGAATTATTTTTTAATTTTTTTTTTGTAAAAGGGGAAAGCAGGTGGCAGGAAATCTAATTTCTGCTTGTTGTTTTATATATATGGAAGGGATATTATAATGTACATATTCATTCCCATAACACAGCCACTGTAAATGGCACCAGAAAAGCACCCACAGACTGACTCCCATATTACCAGAGGAGATCCTGATATAAAGGCAGTGATTTGGAAATTCGATGTACATTAGGGAAACTGTTGATCGTATAGTCCCTTTATGGGAAGGGTTTTTTTTTCTTTTGTTTCTGTTAGTTCATTATTGTTGAGCAGGAAAAGAGAAGTGGGTCAGTAAATGGACAGAACATTACACAAGACTCAGATCATTTATGACCATGGCCTAGTTACAGATCTAAGTACCTTAGTGAATACCCATATGAGCTCATGTTATATCTCTGGGTACCTATGTTTTAGTGTCTTTTTAAATCTCATGCATTCCATAAGGAGAAAAAAAAGATGTGATTGCATCAAGGGGATAGTATGGTGCCTCATGGAGGAACCTCATGGTGACAGATGGATTGTCTAGGTAATGTGGACCCAGGGGGGATGTATCATTGTAGGTGGGTTTGAGGCTATTTTACTGGAGTTGCTTTGTGCACCTGCTTCGAATTTAGGAAGATGGCGCTTGGTTTTGCCACTGTCAGTGAAAGTACGCCAAGGGGTTGTTTGAAGGTGCCACTTTTTAAAAAGTTGCACATCCTAAATAAGACATAAAAGTCTTTTCTAATAGTCACCAACTTTTCACTCCACTTTTGAAAGTGGCAAAACTCACCAAAGTTTGCAAAATGTCACCAAAAAAAGCACAAATGCTTGTGCGACATCTTTACCTCACAAAACTTTTATTTGACAAATGTGCCCGGGTATGCCATTATAGAGCTTTAATGTACAAGGCACCAGAGCCGGTGCTACCATAAGGCAGACCAAGCGGCCGCCTTAGGGCGCACCCTGGGGGAGGGCGGAAAAATGTGACATGGAGGGGGAGAAATGTGACATGGAGGGGGAGAAATGTGACATGGGGGCGCCAAAATGTAGCTTCGCTTGTGTTGGCAAAAATCCTTGCACCGGCCCTGCAAGGCACTGTTGTATGCATGATCTTTTATTTTCTACAGTACAAACCTAGCATTTTAAAACTGAAGTACAAACCATTACTGAGTCCCTTCTCGTATGTCTCCCTGAGCAGTGTATGGAATGAAGCATGCATTTCTGATCCAGCATGAGAATCGCTATCAGCAGTGTATTGCTGCCTTCATTTTCCAAGCAAATACTGAATCAGCTAAGGTGGGTTTTATTTTATGTGGAATAAAAGGATATATTGTTATTTTTTATCTTTAGATTATATCAGGCATCAGAAACCTCTGGCACTCCAAGCTGCTGTGAAACTACAACTCCCAGCATGCACACTTACTCGGCTGTTCTTGTAACTTCCATAGAAGTGAAAGGAGGATTCTGGGAGTTGTAGTTTCAGAACAGCTGAAAGGCCAGAGGTTGCTGATCCCTTATGCCATAAAAGAACTGAAAAGTAATTGCTACCGTTCTTGTTT
The DNA here is from genome assembly GCF_014858855.1 of Bufo gargarizans. Classification (NCBI taxonomy): domain Eukaryota; kingdom Metazoa; phylum Chordata; class Amphibia; order Anura; family Bufonidae; genus Bufo; species Bufo gargarizans. The sequence goes on from NC_058081.1 coordinate 320,802,410, forward strand.
TTCTTGTAAAGCCAAGATGACATAAAAGGGGGGGGGGGGGGGAATCAGCTTTTTTTAACCTAGAAACATTACTATACTTGCCCATGGCTGTATCTGTCTGCTCTGCAGCATCTACTTAGAGGGGTTGTCCACTTTTTTCTATTGATGACCTACCCTCAGGATGTGTCAAGAATATCAGATCGGCGGGGGTCTGACATCTGGCACCCTTGCCAGTCAGCTGTTTGAAAAAAAGGCAATGTTCACACGAGAGCTGCCATCTCTTCTCTGTTTACCAGCTCGCCATCGCAACTGGGCAGAGGATTATCATAGGGCGGGTACAGGGAAAGAACTATCCCGAATACCCAGATCCATATGCCCTGGGCAGAGGTGTTTTACCCTCTACCCAACCACAAGCCTAAAAAGTCAATAACGCCACAGGAAGTTGTTACGTATCTATTTAAATTAATAGTTTTTTGCACCAATTCACGGTGATAGCTGGACAACACCTTGTCCTATTATTTGTTTTGGGCATCCAGTTATCAATGGGTGTTTATACTTATGCTTTTTTTAATTAAATCAATAAAAGCGAATTTTAAAAGGGTCCACTTTAGGATAAGTGTTACCAGTATTCCTCAGTTTTTCTTCACACATGTGGAAAACGCACCAAAACCAATTTCATCCACACGGAAAAAAATGGACACATGCTAAGGCAAACGCAGACAAATCTGATTGAACTTGCGTGCAAAATCATCAGTTTTTTCCTGAACAGATCCTGACACAATCTGTATCGCTCGTGTGAAAGAGGCCTAAGATGTTTTTTGGTATAAAACTTACAATACATAAAACTGGGGATATACAGTATTGGCACATAGAATATGGTACACTAGAACGATAAAAAAAAATGATTTCTAATTCTTTTATATTTCACAGAAAATGTGGATCTCACAAATTGAAACTGCCATTTCTTGCTACAGTGAAGCCTATGAATCAAACAGAACATCATTATTTGGCCATCCTGTGGAGTCTGCTGAAATCTAGCTGTGTTCTCTGCAGGACATCTGAATTTCATTGACATGTTTGGTTTACAGTTTATTAATGCTCTTTGTCTCTATAGAATTTGTAACATATTGCAAATATTATTTAATAACACTTGCACTGTTTTTATCACTGAACTTTTTGATATTGTACATACTTGTAGTGATAATTTTTTTCCAAGCTTCCAGTGTTGTTTTTGTAAGGTAAAAGTAGATTTTTCCATCGGCAATTAAACTAATAAATTAACAGTCTGGATCATTTTTTGATACCACAACATTATGAATGTCAGATTGAATCAGGACTGGTACTTCAGGCCACCAGCAGACAGGTGACTGGGTCTGTCGTATGAAAATGTCCTACATATGACCATTCACATCAAAAGTTGACCATACAATACATGGACAGTTGTGTTGGGCCAGCATGCTCGTCAGAACACCATTTTGACTGATGCTCGAGTCTCCTCCCCGCACGGTTGTTGCCTGCTGCACAGCCAATTAACGTGCGGGGACATACTGGCACTCACTGTATTGCCGTAGCCATGTTGGTTACTGGCATTACAGTGATTGGCTGGCTGGAATACGTCATCGGGTGCTATATAACACCCGATAACATGTGGTTCCGCTCAGTCTTAGGCCGAATACACACGGCCGAGACCACGGACCGCTCTCGGCTGCGGAACACGGCAGTGTGCATTCGGTCTAAGTCAGGGAGAGCTGCAGCAGAATGGACAGATAGTGTAGGGACAGGAATTGGTTTATTTTTTTTAGGCAGTGTTTATTGTTGAAAGGTGTTAGAGACTCAAAAGTCCTTTTAAGGACTATTGTTTTATCTGGCTGCAATATATATTGTTAGCGCAACCTGCGCTAAATAGCGTGCAAGTGTTTCGCCGCTGCTGACAGTTACACAACCTCTGCTACATCTGATGTGTTACATTTGCGCATCCTAAATATCAGCGACATTCAGTGTAATTTTTATCGCCGCTGGTGACAACATTACCTGTGCTACATCTCCTGTATAACGTTTAAGCATCCTAAATATCAATGACATCCAGTTAAATTTTTTCGCCGCTGGTGACAGCGACATTTCCTGCGCTACATCTCCTGTATAACATTTGAGCATCCTAAATATCTGTGACGTTAAGTTTAATTTATTTGCCGCTGGTGACAGGGACATTACCTGCGCTATATCTCCTGTATAACATTTGAGCATCCTAAATATCTGTGACGTTCAGTTTAATTTATTTGCGCATACACTTACAAAACCTGAGGTTCATGATGAGGATGAGACACAGTTGTCAATAAATGAGGTTCCTATTAGGTCAACAAGTCAGGAGTATGACCAGAGTGAGGAAGTAGAAGAGGATATGGTGAGCAATGAAATCACTGACCCAACCTGGGAAGGTGGCAAGCCAAGCGAGGACAGCAGTACAGAGGGTGAGGGATCCGCAGCACTGCACCAGGCTGGAGGAGGCAGTGGGGTGGCAAAAGGGAGAAGGCGGGCCACACTAAACAGGCTCGCAACTGTTCCCCGGAGCACCCCCTTGCGGCAATCTCCCTTGCCAAGGGGTAGGTGTTCCGCAGTCTGGCGCTTTTTTAAGGAAAGCGTGGACGATAAAAGAATTGTCATTTGCAACCTGTGCTGTACCAAAATGAGCAGGGGCGTGAACACTAGCAACTTCACCACCACCTGCATGATCCGCCACATGGCATCAAAGCACCCTAATAGATGGGCCGAACCCCTGGGTCCACAATCAGTGTCTGCGGGTCACACCACTGCCTCCTCGTCCCGTGTTAAGTGCTGGCCAATCCCCTGTCCAAGACGCAGGCCTGGATGCCTCCCGACCTGCACCTGGACCTTCGCAAGCACCATCATCTAGCACATCCACTTCTGTGTCCCAGTGCAGCGTACAGATGTCCATACCCCAGTCCTTTGAATGAAAGCGCAAATACCCAGCCACCCACCCACAGGCTATAGCACCAAATGCGCACCTTCCCAAATTGCTGGCCCTGGAAATGTTGGCATTTAGGCTTGTGGACACTGAGGCCTTCCGCATCCTGATGGCGGTGGCCATCTCTCATTACTCAGTCCCCAGCCGCCACTATTTTTCCCGGTGTTCCGTCCCCGCCTTACACCTGCATGTGTCCCGTAACATCACCCCTGTCCTGACCAAGACAGTTATTGGGAAGGTCCACTTAACGACTGACATATGGACAAGTGCTTTTGGCCAGGGATGCTACATTTCCCTGACAGCACATTGATTGAATGTTGTGGAGGCCGGGAGCGACTCATACCCTGGGATGGCACAGGTGCTACCAACGCCAAGGATTGCGGGCCCTACTTCCATCAGGATTTCCGCCACCACCTATATTAGTGGCTGCAACCTCCCCTTCTCTTCCTCTACTTCCACCTCTGAATTCTCATCTTGCAGCACCAGTCAGTAGCTGGAAGCAGTGTAGCACTGCAGTGGGGAAGCAGCAACAGGCCGTGCTGAAACTAATTTGCTTAGGTGACAAACCACTGTAGAGCTGTGGCAGGGTATAAGGGACCAGACTGAGCTGTGGCTCTCGCCACTCAACCTGCAACCAGGCATGGTTGTGTCTGATAATGGCCATAACTTGGTGGCGGCTTTGGAGCTTGGCAAGTTCATACACATACCATGCCTAGCCCACGTGTTCAACTTAGTGGTTCAGCGGTTTCTCAAAACCTGCCCTAATTTGCCTGAGCTACTGGTGAAGGTGCGCCGCGTGTGTGCCCATTTTCGAAAGTCATCTACAGCTGCCGCCGTTCAGGCAACACTGCAGCAGCGCTTGCAATTGCCAGCTCACCAACGGTTGTGCGAAGTGAGCACACGCTGGAACTCCACGGTCAGATCAGCAGCAGGCCCTCGTCCCTAATGTTTTAGATCATGGATGTCAAACTCATGGCCCTCCAGATTTTGCAAAACTACAACTCCCATCATTCCCTGATAGCTGTAGTATGCCCAGGCATGATGGGAGTTGTAGTTTTGCAACAGCTGGAGGGCCACGAGTTTGACATCCCTGTTTTAGATGGTCAGATCAACAGCAGGCACTCGCCCCTAATGTTTTAGAGGGTCACCAGCAGGCCCTCGCCCCCTAATGTTTTAGATGGTCAGATTATCAGCAGGCCCTCACCCTTAATGTTTTAGAGGGTCAGCTCTGCAGCAGACCCTCATCCCTATTGTTTTAGAGGGTCACCAGCAGGCCCTCGCCCATAATTCTTTAGATGGTCAGATCAGCAGCAGGCCCTCACCCCTAATGTTTTAGAGGGTAACCAGAAGGTCCTTGCTCCTAATGTTTTAGAGGGTCACCAGCATGCCATCAATCATAATTTTTCAAGGGTGTGTATGATGCCCTCCTTTATGTGTAATAAAGGGTGTATTGGAGTGCCAGTTCCTTGTAATTTTTGGCAGCCTTTTCACTTAGTGCATAGGCTTTATGAGTGTAGGAGTCCCACTACCTGAACAATTGTACCACAATGTGAATGAGGCCCTCCTTTATGTGATATACAGGTTGTATCGGAGTGCCTTTTCCTTTTAATTTTTGGCTGCACTTGCACTTTATATACAAGTAAATATACAAGAAAAATGTTTCCTAACTATTTTTCCTCTAAAATAGATTTTATCTTTGGTTTTGTGCTGTTGTGGAAAAATGATTGTTCGCCGTATGGTCACCATCTATCCTATGGAGTTGCGCAGTCTTCGCATTCGCGTTCGCATCTGCGCAGAGACTTTCGCACGATGTTCCGGTCGTCCCGACCTGTAGCCGATTTGTGCCCGGCCTGGTATTACTGCAGGATACCAGTGTCATGGCGCCGGCTGAGGAGGGAGGGATGGGGACCGTCGAGGGGGGGGGGTTTCTTCATCCACGAGGATAAGAACGGCAACGGAAAGGGCGCGAATGTGTGTGTGAACGCGCGAACATAAGTTCGCGCGATCATTCACATCTTCGCCAGCCAATCACTTCATACCATAACCTGCCTCCTCATTGGTCATGATTGTAAGACCGCCTTCCAGCCAATCACTTCATACAATAACCTGTCTCCTCATTGGTCATGATTGTAAGACAGCCTCCCATCTTCTGGTATAAATAAACCACGCCTAGCTGCTGGGAGGGAGGCACATTATTGGAACCTACTTGAGAACGTCTCTGTGATGTTATTTTGGAGGAATTGCGCACACATCGACGCACACTACACCAGGGATTTCACGATTGTACTTCTGGCGGTCGTTTTCGGTTGTGAGAACGAGACAAAGGAGCAAACGGCGACATCAGTGCGTATTATTGTCAATCTGTAAAAGTGGCGTACTTCTCGGACAATATCGCTCCCAGCAATGACCTGTGAGTCCAAGCTGCATGCAGACATCCTCCCCATGCTGTTCCCGAACCATTTCAGTGGTGTTTCCATCAATTTCTGACCTTTTACTGTGAACCAGACACCCACCCCTCTTCAGAGCAGGGGGAGTCTGGTTTAATGCTCGGGTTCTCCCATTGACTTCCATGGTGCATCCCATAGTGTTCTACTCGAGCACCCGAGCACTTTGGTGCTCGATCAACACTAATGGACAGCTCAAATCTGTCAGAGTTAGACTGGCTCATCAAACATGATACCACCCGCTATGATGTTAATGTCCCAGTCACCCGCTGCAGATTTTGTTGTGGAATTTTCCGAGGCTGAAATGTAAATTTTATTTCATTCCCTCTCAGTTGGAACCACAGATTTTGAATTCTTTCATTATGTCATGTGGTCACCAATCTGACCAGCAATTCAGAGCTAGATCTGTGTGATTACATCATCATCTATGAAATCCCTCCTAGCTACTCTCAGACACACCTTCTCCCCACCAAGCTCTGCCCACCTTGTTTCTCTATGGAAGTGAAAATATGGTTTCTGCCCTATCTAAAGGACCAAGGGGAACATTTATCAAGTCTTGCTTCCCCCTGTGATGCCAAAGGACGTGCTAAACTTATGTTGAGGCGCATACCTCTCGTCTTTCCGCTAGCCATACGAGGATGACTGCTGTAGAATTTCTCCATTATTCAAGCCAGGAAACTAGTGTGTATAAAAGATAACGGACCTGCAGCAAAGGTCACACAAATAGAATAGTAAATGTCCCCCTGGAGTGGAGTTATATAAGTACGCATTCCTACAATCATTAGCTGCAGTTATAAAACTCCCCAGATGAACACAGACAGTACTCTCTGCTCTGCACTGATATGGGGCAATCACCCTGAAACAGCTGTCTGCAGGTGAGATGCTGGCTTAATTATTATCCAAGTCATGCCTAAAAACCTCTTAAAGGGTCGAACATTGACTTATAGGAAAGCTAACTTACTGGTAGCATGAAAGCCTGAGCTTGTTAAGAGCTCATTTGAATACCCTATTTCCAGAATTTCACAGGAGTGTTACCCAGCCTATAAGACTTCTCATTCTATTTAAGGTGCTCTTCATAAGGAGCTATTGTATTCCCCAAATCCTGATCTAATCCTCTCATCCAGTTAAGCCAATACTCTCTGAAATAGCTGTCTGCAGATGAGGTGCTGGCTTCCTTATTATCCAAGTCATGCCTTTAAGGCCTTTTAAAAGGTTGAACATTGACTTAAAGGATAGCTGCCTTACATCTGGTAGCATTAGAGACAGTTTGTTGAGAGCTTATTTGAATAACCTTTTCCCAGAATTCCAGAGGAGCGTTGCCTGACCTATAAGACCAACACTATTTAAGGTGCTCTTTATAAGTAGATACTGTATTTCTCAAATCCAGACACACTGCTTATCTAGATCTGTGAGTGATGTGTGCAGAAACTTCAGTGTATCCTACGAAATGCAGCTCCACACAGGAAGGTCTTTTAAATGTTGTTTCACGTTACTACCTTAAAAAACTGCAGAACCAGTTGTCCACTGTGTAAATATCTAGAAAACTGTATGTGACGTGGTTTTGTTTCTGATTCTTGGAGAGTTTTTACCCCCCTAAATGTATATAATTTGCAACAGATAGGGAATGTTGTGGAACTGGAAACAGAATAATCAACTACATTTATTGTACATTTAATAGGGCAGAAAACCCAATAATGAACAGAGGAAACCACAACTTGTTAGAAAGATCTATTTTATTTACCATTTGCTTTACAGATTAGAAAACAAGTAATGGTTCAACAAGCATCCTTCCATTCAGCTGAAGTCTGGGATCCGCAATATGTCTAGTCACAGATACACTGGAATAACAGCGCTCACAACGTAAGGCACCACTACATGATCACAAGTTGTAAACACAACATTAAAAGAAGGGTTTGGAAAGAAAACATGTCAAATACTCATGCAAAAACTGTATACACTTCATATGATCCAGTTACGTGTAGTGTAATGTGCATCCACTGCGTTGCAAAGTCCAAAAGAAAAAATAGTCACAAAGTGCATAAGAACTTAAAGCAGCTTCTCACATTCACTGCAGAATGAGGAACCAATCGTTAATGCCAAATTACATATGCAGTTCCCCTTTACATCCAGCACAGTGCGACTCAGGGTACACTGCAGCCCCACAAAGCTTATGATCACAAGTGCAAATAAGACGTCTTGTCTGTTCATTAAACAGTGTACTCATCTGGAAATTGGTCATATATATGAACTGCTAATTCACTGGTGAAATATGACCTAAACCGTTGGTTTTCAGAGGTTCACCTAACTAAACGGGGTGGGCGTTACGTAAATCCAGCCTCATGAGACCTGTGCAATTTTGTTTGGTAGTATAAGCTTTTTTTCCCCCATAGCACATCTAAAAAATTATTATGTGGGGTCAAACTTGGCTTCATCTTCTACAGTGAAAACAGATGCCCCATTTGAATAATGACATACATAAATGGAGAATGGAGCTTTGTACAAAATGTGTTTATTACATGTGAACACATAGTGGCAAGTCACAGAATCAAACCATGGCTTTCAAGGAAACAAAGGTTACATTCTTACATAAGGATGACTGTATCTAAAGTCCATGCGTATTTTACACACACATGGAAAGTGTGTAAACCTAGAGTTATGTTACATACTTTTATTTAATCCTTTTGACCGTATAACTTACGGCTCTTTCACACTTGCGTTGTCCTGATCCGTCGTGTACTCCATTTGCCGGAAGTGCCCGCCGGATCCGTAACACCGCAAGTGAACTGAAAGCATTTGAAAACTGATCCGTCTTCAAAATGCGTTCAGTGTTACTATGGCAGCCTAGGTTGCCATAGTAGTAGTGGGGAGCAGTATACTTAACGTTCGTGAGTGGGGTGCCCTGACGTCACTCTGAAGCGCCCCGGGAGCCGCACGAACGGTAAGTATACTGCTCCCCACTACACTTTACCATGGCAAACAGGACTGGCAGCCATGGTAACCATTCAGAAAAAGCTAAACGTCGGATCCGGTAATGCGCCGAAATGACGTTTAGCTTAAGGCCGGATCCGGATCAATGCCTTTCAATGGGCATTAATTCCGTATCCAGCCTTGCGGCAAGTGTTCAGGATTTTTGGCCAGAGCAAAAAGTGCAGCATGCTGCGGTATTTTCTCCGGCCCAAAAAACGTTCCGGTCCGGAACTGAAGACATCCTGATGCATCCTGAACGGATTTCTCTCCATTCAGAATGCATTAGGATAAAACTGATCAGGATTCTTCCGGCATAGAGCCCGGACGACGGAACTCTATGCCGGAAAAGAACAACGCAAGCGTGAAAGAGCCCTTAGTTGTGTAGAGGTGATATTTGTATCTGGTACAATTTTTGCTTGCGTGCCTGCTTTATAGTTTTTTTTTTTTGTCCTTTAGTATTAGGACAATAATACAGCATTTGATCCCTTCAGGAGGAATCAGGGCAAGGAAGAATTTTCATTTTCCCCTCAACTGGATCCGAATGCAGTGATACTAGGGACCAAATAAAGGAACTCTCAAATGAATGTACTTCAACAAACTTTTCTTTCTTACTATGAATGTAACCATGACCTGATAAAACCAATTTCAGGCATGCACACAGAAGAGACACAATTACCATCAGCACATAGAGCAGGACACACAAGGTTGGCACTCCGAAAATAATACAGGAACGGCATGAAGTAAGCCGGTCCTCTTCAATGTTGATCAAGTGATGCACGGGATTGGAACTGCACTTGAGGTTGAAGGTCTACAAGCCAACATTTGAGGTAACTACATTATCTACAAATCCCTAATAGACTCAGAGATCTGGGCAGCTGTGTGGATATCAAATGGTCTGCATCTGAGGCCCCATAAACAAGCTCCTGGAGTACAATTCTGCTCTTAAGTCACATGTTAAAATATTTTTCAATAAAAAAAATAAATTCAGCTTCACAACATTGCATTTCTCTGCTCCAATGCATCTAACATAAAAGTCTCGTTCTGCAATTCTCTTGCCACCCGTTTCCCACTTCTTGCTCACCTACAAAACGCGTATTAGTAAATAGGAGACAAATGAGAAAGCAGATGACTGCGGCATCGGGATACTAAATGGTATGTAATCTGTTACCATGAAAACACATGGCACTGCATGGAGCTGGTGGAACAAAAAAAAACTCCTTTTTTTTTTAAAGTAATACGATTCAAAATTGCTTATTTACTTGGAATTATAAAAAAGGTGTGAAGGTAGACCTTCCCATCTATAAAATATTTTGTAACTTTGTATCTTAATATATATTGATTTTTAATTAAATACTATGCATACAAGCGTTTTTCACATGCCGGTACCACCCGCATTTAACACAGCACGCACCCCAACTGAAAACTGACCCATTAAAGTTAATGAACAGAGAAAATTCCGGAACCAGTGGATGAATTAAAAGTCTTTAATACTTTATCAGTTGCCTGTACACACATGGAAAACAGTCAGCTAAAATGGTAACAACTTTACTGGAGTGTTTTCCATGTGTGTACAGGCACCGATAAAATACTGGACAGTTTTGATTCATCCAATGGAGCCAGATTTTTCTCTGTTCTGTATTTCCTTGCTGGCACTGGCATTAAAAAAAGTAAGGTAACAGGGTGAGCTCACCACACGTCCATGTTTGTTGGCAGGTTATGCACATGGGTGTACTTTCTCATGCAAGATTGCGCTGCATGGAAAACAGGCAGCATGTTCTATATTTGTGTTTTTCTCCCAGGACCTGCCCATTCAAGCCAATGGGTCAGTGAAAAAAAACTCAAGAACCAAACTGATTCACAGAAGAAAGAGACACAAACTGAAGGAAAAAAACAACAGTCTACTCCAATTTAAAATAGTTTGTGTGCAGATACCCTATGGGTAACCATCAGAATTTTGTCATTGGTAATTTTCACCTGTTAAAAGCAGAATTATACTTCTGAAGCATTCCATAACCTGCCAAGGGAGCAGTCCTAAAACAGTCTGTAGCCTGTTGACCAGCAGTAAGATAACGGCAGGGAATGCGATTTTCACTGTGACGCCTCTGCCCTTGCTGCAGGGATGAGAGAGAATGAAATCCGTGTAGATCCTAATGGACATATATGCACATCATGCAAAGACCTGCAAATAACTGAATACACAATACTGAAAGAGGTAGTCAAAGAGGTTTTGCAGAATCTGAGGTCTTGTGAGTATGTGAGATGAACGCATCTAATAATTGTGTTGTACTGCCAAGCAGAAGTGTAGTAGAGGTAGAAGCAGCACAGCAGGTAAGCAGGCAGTATGCCGACGCCATTGCTGAATAAGCGCTTGTTCTGTTGGTTCCCTATTAATATTTACACTGTGAAGCCACAAGACATATTGCCCATGGGGTCACGATTACCTAGCACATATGGCACGTTCACAGAAAGGAAAGATTTTTTTTTTTTAGAAACACTTAACAAAATATTCTTTTTTTTGATGATAAAGACAGGAAAACATGAGCACCTGGAGTGAGCCCCGTGCAGGCACATAAAAGCCCTCAGCGCTGCTGTCGCTGGCGGGTTTGGCAATGATTTAAATACTGTTCAGCTTGCAGTATCAGGTGTCATTTTGAGGAACTGGTCTGATCCAAGCTGTGTCTGTAGCTACATCCAAACACCCCTTATCGCTTCCCTTATCTGTGCTCTTTGGACTGAAACATGGTCATTAATACAAGCATGTCAAAGAGCCATTTCATCTCTAGCAACTACTACAATGCATTTCCTCATTTCAGGCTTGAAAAGATGCAAATTAAATCTCCTCTAGAAGGAAGTAAACCATCTCTCAAGGGCCACCATGTAAGTCATTAAAGGAGTTCTCTCACTTCATCAAGTGGCATTTATCATGTAGAAAAAGTTAAAGGGGTTCTGCACTTTGTCTTAACTGATCTATCCCAGTGATGGCAAACCTATGGCACGGGTGCCAGAGGCAGCACTCAGAGCCCTCTCTGTGGGCACCCGCACCCTGTAAAAAAAGGTACATTAAATTGCCTTAGATGTTTTCTGCCATCATAAGCGCTGGGCGCACTATGAACAGCACAGGCAGCGCATTGAATGTAGGCAGGCTATTATAGCTACATGATAAAGTACATGGAAGATATACTACATTAGACTGTAGTATTCAGGTTACATTGCCGTGTTGCCACTTTACAATAAATAAGTGGGTTTTAGGTTGCAGTTTGGGCACTCAGTCTCTAAAAGGTTCGCCATCACTGATCTATCCTCTGGATAGATCATCAGCATCTGATTGGCGGTGGTCCGACACCTGGGACCGCCGCCGATCAGCTGTTTGAGACGGCAGCGGCGCTCCAATAGTGCCGCGGCCTTCTCACTGTTTACCGCCGGCCCACTGACGTCACGACTAGTATCAACTAGCGTGGGCAGGGCTAAACTCCATTCAAGTGAACAGAGCTTAGCCATGCCCACGCTAGTAGATACTAGTCGTGACGTCACTTGGCCAGCGGTAAACAGTGAGAAGGCCGCGGCGCTACTGTAGCGCCGCTGCCTTCTCAAACAGCTGATCGGCAGGGGTCCAGGGCGTCGGAACCCCGCCGATCAGAAGCTGATGATTTATCCAGAGGATAGATCTCCAGTTAAAACAAAGTGCAGAACCCCTTTAATACAAGGACGTTACTAATGTATTGTGATTCTCCATATTGCCTCCTTTGCTGGCTGGATTCATTTTTCTGTCATATTATATATACTTCTTGTTTCCTTGGCTACGACCACCCTGCAGCAGTGGCCGTACTTGCACAATCTAGGCAAAAGCGACAGCCTCTCTGGAGCGCCGGTGCTCATACAGGCTGGTGCTTTTTCCTATAGTGTGCAAGCCCACACTGATGGATTGCAGGAAAAAAAATAGAACAAATATGGGTAACAACAATACATAAGTAAGTGGCTTTATACATAATAAATGCAATTTGCTGAAGTGAGAGTACCCCTTTAAAAAGCCTTGAAACATGACTATGGATACAAATGGATATCTCTGGTTTGGATAATATCCATATAGTCATGCTTCAAGGCTCTTTAACAGGTCAGCTACTGACCTACAGGTTGCAGTATTGACTTACATGGTAGGTACCTATGAGGTAGCACTAGAGCATTTTCTTCCTTCCAGAGAAGCGCTTATTTGCATATATCTTTCCATGTAGGACTCTCTACACCAGCTGGACGTCTGCAAGGAGAAAAAGCACCTTCCTACGATCTTAAAAGTGGATGGCGTCATGTGATACAGCAAAACCACTAGTATTCCCTTGAAACTGTTGCTGTCAATTCACTTACCAAGTAAAGAAAATGCAGATAATTAATATACAAGTATCTAGACTAACACCCTTTGATGAGAATTACACCTTAAAATCCTAATGTATAAAATATACTCTATGCATCGCCATGACAGACCGACATACTGCATACTCTTGTGGACTATGACTGGATGGAGGTACTGCGGTTTGTGGGTACTCTGCAAACATGTACTCCGAATGCACACAAAACAGCTGTACAGGTAAGTGCTTGCCAAACCCTCCATACAGCTGCCAGCATGGGGGACTGCCTCACAAAATACTGAACACCGACAAGCGCTGCGGCCTCCTCACAGCACTGTACATTGTATAGTGGACGTATTTGGTATTGCAGCCCAGGCCCATTCCCTTCTATGGGGCTGAACAGTGCCTAGACTGGAAGGGGTCCCCGAGTGTCGCACCCCCACCGATCACATATTAATGATCTATCCTGGGCATAGGCCATCACCATGAAGATTTTAAACAAAACCCTTTAAATAGCTGTCAAAATTTAGGAAATGACAATGAAAAACACCTTTACACCAACAAATTCAGCAAACCTTGATACAAAGTACTATTAGTAGTGAATATATCCATGTATGTATAGGTATACCACATGTTAATTGTCTTCTCTGCTCTCGGACTATGGCAAAGCCCTGTGGTAAGTCCACTGACTTACCTTCCTGTACGACCATGCCTCTACTTCATGACATCTCCGCCCTTATTTTATATACCCCCACATTCATGGTATAACTAGTACAGGGAGAGATGAAGGAGAAAGTAATGTATGGGCCGTCAGGTCATGCAAATCAATGGGAATAATAGGTAAAGCTAACCATAAAGACTTGGGGGGAAATTTATTAGAACTTATACGCCACTTTTTGGAGTATTAATGTCACCGATCGTTTTTTTGCGGCAAAATGTGCGACTTTTTGCCGCTCATGTCACTTTTCCCAAGTGCGCCTCCACCAGCAGTGACTAAGACTGGCGTCTAAATCACCGCTCTTAATAAATGTCCACCTTGGTGACTAAATGAAGAGTGTTTTCATGGCAAGGGTATAATCTGCAGAAAAACTCTTCAATGGATAGACTACGCTGTGGTCTTGAAAATCCGCAGATGCCCACAATCTACAGCTGACTGTACTTGAATTTCGGTACAAAATCCTCAACATAGACACTATGTTAACATAAGGGTATATCCATCCATTGCGAATACTTTGCTGATTTGCGTGCGGTAAAACCGCAGCATTTTACAGTATCAGCAAAGTGGATGAGATTTTAAGAAATCTCATGTACCCACTGTGAAAAGGAAATCTGCAGTGTAAGTGGACCTGCGGATTTTAAATCCAAAGCATGTCAATTTGTGCAGCAAAATCTGCAGCAGAACGCGGCAACAACCTGCGTCGGAACACCCATGATGTGTGGCTGTACCCCGAGGCTACAAACACACATGCAGTTTTTGATAAAGTGGTTCCAGCAGGAAGGGAACAATATATTTGTCCTTCGGTTATATTTCCTATTCTCTTTAAAGATACTTCTAGTTTTGGCTAAAAAGAAAACCACATCAAAAACTGCTTGTGTGATTCCTGCCTAAGCTTGGTTAACCAGATACTGCGTGTGGGGAAAGTTGGACTGAAAAGAGACGGAAATCAGAAGAGCGTCTCATACCATATGCTCGTTGTTAGCGAGAGACAGAAGTCTTTACTCAAATACAGAATATAGAACCACCTCCTAAAAATTACAATGGCTACAATCATTTAAAAAGGAAAAAAAATATAATATAATTTTTGAAGAGTAGTAAAGTTCACACATGACGACATATAGAGGAAACTGTATAATTTGTGATATGGGAACAGGTATGCTATAGGCATAAAGAATTTAGTGGCTGGTCGGCATGAAGATTCCTCTGTAAATAATTCCGGTATGTAAAAACCCTTTCACACAGACTGAAGGTCGGGACAATTATCAGGGATAAAAGTCTGTTACAAATGCTAGTTCAGGATAACTGCCCAGTGAAAATGTGCCGCCAATCACCCAGTGATTGGGCAAACGGTTATTAACGCATCTTTCACGCGTCATAGAAAATCGTTATTTGTTGGCAGCACATCACCTTGTGCTGACGACAAACAGGGAATCTGTATGGAGATGAACAGTGGCAGTAATGATCATTAGTCCTCATACACAGAATACAATTACTGCATGTAAATGCAGCTCTACTGCGGCTCAGTGAACAGGCAGTGATCAGGAATGAACGGTTTTTGTTCCATCAATGCCCTGTGTGTCAGTCCGGCCCGTATACTGAACAGCTTTGTTACTTTCAGAGGGACTTTCTAGTTTCAAAGCTTACAGAAGCACTCCAGGTTTTTTAATTTGACATATATTGCTAACTCACCACCGGTACTCTAGCAGTTACATCCGTCCGTTACACCCAGACATTTTGAATCTTTATTATGGGAACCTGGTCATAGGTTCTGCAGCCCAGAGCTTGTACTAATGTGTAGAAAGGAACTTGCTCCCTCCATGTGGCTGACTTCCTTTGAACTACAAGATGACATCATCATCACCAATAAAATCCTTCTGGCAGCTCTCAGACCCATCCTTCTGCATATCCTTGTATTATATTGAAGGTATAATGTACTCCTGGTTCTTTAGATAGGGGAGACAGCTATATAGTAGGTGACTGTATATAGTATTAGCTGCAGTTATATAATCCTCCTGAATCACACTGCCTGTACTATCTGTGTGTGCTGACTCTCCAGTATATTTCTAGGAGATGGAGCTTCACACTGGTTTCCCTGCCTCCTGCATGTAAGAGCTGACAGGGTAGACAGAGATGACATGGGAGAGGGCAAACCAGCTCAATCTGTATCACATAGGAAAACATGGAGACCCTGTAGTGTGTCACTATTCTCACATACTTTTCCATAATGTCAACACCTCATCCATTGCTTTACACAGGGAGATGCACTGATGAACAGTGAGCATTTTCATCTCGTATACATGATAGGATCAGCTGCTCTGACTGAAGGCACATTTACACAGGTCTGTTATCGAGGACAAGCATTCCTACAAAGGTTTGCTATTCTGTCTAGTAAAAAAAATAATAGAAACATGACAGACTCAGTAGAAGTCATGGAAGCTGCCACTTAATCTGTCAACTCAACGGTGAGTCCTGTAACTCGTCATGTTACACAGAGGCATAGGGTATGTTCAAATATCGTGGATTTGCCTATGGCAATAGGACCCACAGAAGAAATCCAACGCTCGCACTCAGATTTCAGCCTTGGATTGTCTGTGTTTGGGAGAACAAAAAACACCATTCATATGCATTGAAGGTGGAATATTGGAAAAGTGAATCCACACTCAAATCCTGAATATGTGAACAGGGCTTTACAGTGGTAACGTCCACAACTAACCATCTGTCAAACCATTTTACTGTCACTGTGTTGGATATGACATTCATAAACCACAGGCAATATTTACATATCATCGCAATATCAGATGTTATTTTGCACAATGCACCTAATTTGCTAAAAAAAACATCCCAAAACCAAACCTGTAAGTCTGGACACTGTATGAAAGAAGGATATAAAACTGTCTGGTACACAACAGTAGTAACTAAGTTCAAAGTCTTATTTTCCAGTCCTCATCAATGTTATTACGGCAGACACTGTCACATATGCAGAAAATAATCATCCAAATGACCCAAGCATGTAGGCACACCTTAGAACAAAGTGCAGGTTGAGAATACTGCCTGTTCAATCATATTTCTGCAGATTTCAACACACACAAGTACACAGCAAGTAATGGCCACTGGGGGGGGGGGGGCCGCATTACCCAATTTATCAAGTTCACATGTCTGTATGTGCAAATGATAAGAGGAGGGTGAAATGCAAATGTGCCTTTGTAGGTCTGCAGTGAGCGAGTGAGCATGCAGGTCCGGTAACACCAAGTAAGGCAGATCAGTACTGGGAAAAAAAATAGATCCTTCCGTGGAGTTACAGTCTTACTCCCAGGCAGCAACACTACATTTCAGACTCGTGTTTTCTTGTTCTGTCAAGGTGATGTATAAAAAATACATTGTTACTTTTCTGTTTGGCTATTATTTACAGGCAGCTGACAAGACGAAAATGGCGGCGACAGCAAAGATATGTGGGAGGGCGAGGAGGGATAGGATGCTTTCCTAACATGAAAAATACAATAATTTGACTTTTTGTAGCAATAAAACAAGTGAAAGGGTCATTTTGTGTTTTCAAATTTTACAATCTTCATCCAAAGGAATAAGAACTTTGAGTGCTTTATGAAGTGCAATAACAAAAATACTAAATGCAATTTGCAGAGATTTGTCTACAGATCCTTTCCTATCCCTGCAAATCGCTAAAACATGTATTACAAACACGGACTGGTTTTTTGGAGGAGGGAGTTAAGGCATTCCTTGAGGAACATTCTGCACAGAAGATATTTCCACAATGTCTACAGTGGTGCTGCAACAGAAAGGACAAAAATGGACAAAATGTTACTAATTTGACTTTCACTTTGACATTAGCTGCCAATTACGCCACTTCTTGTGAAATATTAATATAATAATAATACTAATCTACCATGCTCGACATAAAAAAAGGACACTAAGAATAGTAATGGCTTATCTTCAAAAAGGTTTGTAATTTATAAAAGTTTCTTAGAAAAGGGGCAGAATAAGTAAAAAAATAAAAACAATAAATACCTCACCGAGCCCCCTGCCGCAGGCATCCCAAAATTGGTGGCTCACTTGATTGGCTACACCATTCAGCCAACCAATAGCCGTTGTGGAGACTTGCCTCAGCCAGTGACTGGGGGAGCAGGCAGTTCCTGTGTTTCCAGATGGATCAGCGTTTAAAAGCCTATGGCCATGGGGGATCAGTGAGGTAAGTATTTGTATTTTTTCTAAGACATTTTTATTCCCTGGATAACGCTGAGAAATATTAACTATGAAGACATCTGCCATTTCCTAGGGTATGGCCAGTTTCCCATAGCCCCCAACACCTACCACACTGTCTTCATCACAACCCCTGTATATCTAACACCACATTTACATGCTTTATATTGGACGGATACCTGCAACTGTTGGGACTGCTCTACCTGGCAGCCATAAGCAGGGGTTAAAGGGGATTGTGCAGGAAGAATGTACTGATGACCTACCCTGAGGATAGTTCATCAACACCTGACTGGTGGGTGCCACTTCCTCTTCATTACACTACGTGTCCTCTTGACAGCGCAGTGTAATTGGAAGTACTCGCTCCATTCACATCGCCGCTGCAAGGGAGACGATGTGTAGTGTAATAAAGAGGAAGTAGCTCTTACATGGAAAGCCACCTCCTCTTCAAACAGTTGATAGCGGGGTGACAAGTGTTGGACCATTGTCGATCAGATATTAATCATTAGTACATACTCCCTGGACAGCGTCTTTAACACATCATAAGGTTATACAATACAGGCATATTCCAAATCAAAAGAGGATGTTCTACAAATAATTATTAAATCTCCCCTGTTAGAACATAACAATTTGTATGTAGATAATTTCTATTACACATGTTATGGCGCCCCCTGGTGTTCTATTAACAACCTATCAGAATGTCCATGTCATGTGCACAGTGCCTGTGGGCACACGTGCTCAGTAGTCCTCATGTACACGGGTGTTGGAATGATTCCTTGTTATTTTGCAGGCCAGCCAATAACAGATTTCACTGAATAGAAACGTAATTGCCTCCCACGATCACTACCCTAGCACTCTAGTGCTGTTTGCCGCGGCCTCTGTACATGGGTCCGGCAGCTTGTTTGTTGCAAAATTGAACCCTGTTAATAGCAATGCTCTTTTCAGTGCTCCTGATGAGCCATTATTGGCGAAACGCGTAAAGCGAGCAGAGCAACTTTAGCAGTCAGGGTGGGTCATGTGTGCTTTAAGTTAGGCCAATAGGTTGATTTGTGCCAGTATCACAGCCATTGCCTGCACTTGTCTATGTAGTGGACAGGACACACGCTTTGCTTTGGCAGGTTGCTAGATATGGACAGATTTTTATCAACTTGAGCTTTAGGTACACATAAAGTCAATTTTTCCAAGTTGTTTCGTGCCGTATCGCAGTTACTGCCTGTGCGCGTCGGACCCAGTTTGGACGCACATTGTGATGGCAGACTGTCTGATATGAGCAGATGTTTATCAACTTGAGTTAGGTGAGGGATCACCTGTAGCAATGTTGCAGGGACGCAGAGAGTCTCTATTGCCCTGAGTACCTACCTTGGGTGCACTGAACCCACAATTTTTTTATGAATCAATCTGCACCACGGTGACTGTGCAGCTGGAACTAATAGCGCTACAGTGGACCAGTGCGCGCGCCAATATTGGTCACTGAGTGGTGTATGCAGATTTATATTCTTTGAGGGTATTTATTTCTCTCTTTTTTTGTTAATCCTTTGTTTTAAGGCATATTTAATAAAGGTTAGTTTTAATCACAGCATCCCTTCATTGAATGCCAGCCAATAACAGCCAGCACGCTAGACGCTATTTTTTCTCCAATTAACATTTTTTAATTAGGTACAATATCTAAATGGAAATAAAAACATGAGATGGATGCCATAGCCAGTGTGTAACAGCAATATCAAGACACAAGAGCAGATTTTTTCACAATGATTTACAACTGAAAAATTGTTCTGTTCTAACAGAGTAAATTAATATTTAATTATAGGACATCCCTTAAAATGTTTGAATACAATAAACATAAAATATGACCATGGACGCCAAACTCTGCACTCAGTGGTGAACCAAGAGACCGGCATTCTGGTCAACTAGTATTAGTGATGCACTTACTGTTATATAAAGGCATTTTAGGACTTACCTTTCTAATTGTTACTGAAAACCCTTTCCCACACTCCCTGCAGTTCTGTACTTCATGGTCTTCAGTCCACTTCCTATTTAGTGCTTGACTGTGTTTTATCTGTAAGGTAAAAAAAACGGTGAAACTAATTAAAAATGGCCCTCTTCATGCACTTTATTGTAAAACTATTCTGTGTATGGTGCCAACCACTGGGGCTATAGGCTTAACAGTAAAATAAGTAAAGAATATTACAAAACTGAATTATGGCCCATTCAGAATAGTTTTTAAATACAAGTATTCCAAAAGTTAGGTACAAAAGGTTGGGTGAACTTAATGAACGTACGTCTTTTTTCAACCGTATTCACTATGTACTGTAACCATGTGGCGCTTTAAATAATTGTCTCTCATGTCTTCCCCATATACCTTCAGTGGGGAAAGAGGATAAAAACACTGCCAGACCTCTATGACTATGACATATCTCCTGGGGAATGAAGGATCAGGCAGGTGGAAACCCAACATGCCCAATTCACCTTTCCCACAATGTCAGTCACCAGGGGACTGTTGTGCTGCCCCATACACATTAGATGGTCAGTGAATCTCAGCAAGTTTAGCAGCTCTGGTTAACAATAACCATTATGCATGGTCAGTATTACACAATGTTAAGAACCGCGACCTTCCATTTTTGCGTTATCGTTTATTACTTCGAGCCTTACTGGAACCATAACTATTTTTGCATTTACATGCCGTATGAGAGACAACTTGTGCTTTTAATGGCACCATTTTATATTGCATACAATGTAGTGGGAAGTTAGAAGTTCCAAATGGGGTGGAATTGGGAATAAACTGCAATTCCGCCACAGTTTTATGGATTTCATTTTTTACGAAATGCGCTAAAACTTATTTGTTATCTTCTTTCTACAGAACATTATTGCAGCGATACCACATTTATATTCATATGATTTTATTTAGAATCTCCATATTCTGACCCCATAACTTTTTTATATGTACACCTGCTGAACTGTACGTGTGGGGAGCTCAATTTTTGTGGCGATCTGTTGTTTCTGATACCATTTTGGAGTGTCTCTTACCTTTTACCATCACTTTTTATTACATTTTTTGGGGGAGATGAAGCAACAAAAACTTCAAATCGTCCATTTTGATTTTTTTGCCCCCCAGTTACAGCATTCACTGTACGGGATAAATATGTTTATATTTTAATAGTATTTTGGAAAGTAAATAGGCTCCAACGTAACATTGCTGCCACAGAAACTCATCAGTCATAGCTGACCACGGCATATGAGGGGTTAGACGTTCATGATCGGTGATAGTGCTGATCACGGACATTGCCTCCATGTGTCTGCTGTTTAAAATAGAAGAAACCCAGAGGCTATGGTGCGCGTTCCGCTTCTGAGCAGCAGCAATCGTCCTTAAGGGGTAAAAGAGGTTGTACATACAGTCCTGCTGCTATTATACTCAATGAGAGCAGCGCTGCAGTGACTAGCACTGCCCATTACAGTGTTAACAGTGCTCTGTAGCTCCGGTGCCGACTACTGGCAATGGAGCTACACAGAACAGCTGATCGGCAGGAGTGAAAGATGTTGGACCCCAGCCGATCAGCTACTGATGTCCTCAGGATAGGCCAAGACTTAAAAAAGAGGCTGGTGAACCCCCTTAATTTAACACAATTTTCACAATGGTTAGTTCATAGAGAAAGGCATGCTGGGATAGCATCACCTGTAGTGACTGATTTTCTCTGCCAAGCTCCTCCATAGCATATGTGGTTTCATCGACTTTTTTCCGTAGCTCAACTACTTTGGCTTGTAGCTTTTCAATTTCTCCTTCACTCTTGATATATCTGAAAGAAAATAATTTGAAAAGTCAGGAAAACGAGCCTTTTCAACAAAAAAAACCCAACATCGCGGCCTACACAAGAAGAACCTTCATAATGGATATGTGTACTTGAGATCTTACAGAGGCTATACAGGGCTTTAATACTGATGGCATCCTCTGGATAGGCCATAAATATCTGATCAGTAGGGATTCCCACACCCCACACTTCCGAAGATCAGTTTCTTAATTGTAGCTCTATAACCTGGTGCTGAAACTACATGGCTCTGTCCATTGTGTAGTGGAAGGAGCTTGTAACTGCGTAGTTCCAGTTCCAAAGCTATTCTGGAACAGCCGATCAGCAGGGATGTAGGTTGTCGGACTATCGCCAATCAAATCTTTATGGCCTATTCTGAGGATAGGTCATCGATATTAAAGTCCTGGACTACCACAACAAATGGATTTTGATTGCTCAACAGTCTCGTGCTTCAGTCCTACAAGTTGACAGCATAGCTCAGAGCATTTTGTAAGGTCATGGTTCAACTGCAGAGAAAAAAACTGGGTGGTAAATCCAGTTATCCAAGTGAAAACCCACTGGCTATGGGTGAAGTGGCAAGATAAAAGGAAAACGCTTCCGAGAGAATATGGTGAAAGGCAATGACGCTGCTTTCTTCAGCAGAAACACTCAACTATCAGAAAATATATGTAACACTTTTCTGGAACACATTATTTTAGTCACTTGCCAATGGAATTAATTTGCTTTTAAAAGCCGCTAAACAAAACAACCACATAGAAGTCATTCCAAAACTAGTTTTGACATGTGCCTATTGGCTGCTAAAATCCATCAATTAGAGATGGCCATTAAAGAGTTTATCCGGTAATTAATATTGATGACCTATCCTCAGGATAGGTCACCGATATCAGACTGGCTGGGGCCTTACTCCCGGTGATCAGCTGTTTTAAGAGAACGCAGTGACCGTGCAAGCGCCGTGTTCTCTTCACAGTTTACCTGCTCACTGTCGACACTGCAGTGGTGAGCAGTGTAATTAAAGCTCCACAGTCCCTTACACTTCAATGGGAAGGCTCCATCCTATTCCCTTATTCATTCCAGATGTGGTGGAACTGGAAAACCGCAACTGTGCCACAGGTTTTATGGCTTTTGTTTTCATGACATTCCCTATACGGTAAAACCGACCTGTTCCCTTAATTCTCCAGGACAATATTATACAGCGATATCACATTTATATAGTTTTTCCAATGTTTTACGCTAAAAAATATATATATGGTAAACTTTGGGAAAAAAGTTTTTTCTTTGCATTCCATGATCTGAAGCCCCATCTATGGAGCTGTGTGAGGACTGATCAGCTGTTAGAAGAGGCCAGACACTCAATTAATGCCACAGCCTCTTCCTAGGCTATGTGACATTGCCGTACATCGGTCACATGGCCTAGTTCCAGTGAAGCCCCATTCAAGTCAAAGGAGCCGAGCTGCAATACCAAGCACAGTCGCTATATGGGGTGTCGTGCTGTGCTTGGTAATCTGCTGGGAGCTCTGGTGAGCAAAGCGGCTCCATGAAACAGCTTATAGGCAGGGGTGTCAGGACTCGGACCCCCACCAACGTGATAATGATGACCTATCTTGAACACCATCGTTTCATGGATAACCCCTTTAAGCTCTGCAGCCAGTGGTTTTTTAGAATGTCCTGAATGCTGAACTCCATGCTGGCCCATGGCAATAGCAGTAATGTATAACACAGTCACTAATGATCACCTTTCCAAAAGCACCCGCCTCTCCTCCTGGTTATTTTGGACTGTTGCTTCCAGCACTGCAATCTCTCCTCGCAAATCATCAGTTTGCTTTTCCAGCTCACCGACCCTTCGCTGACTGCTCTGCCATTCCTTCTTCAGGGTTGCCAGGTTTTCATTCAAAGCTGTAATCTGCATGGTCAGCTTAGACTCATTCTCTTCATGCTTCTTCTTTTGCTCCTCTTTTTCCTTTCCTTCTGCCGTCTGATAGAGACATACATGTAGATTAATAATTTTCAGACCTTAGACAAAGTTCTGATAATATGTGCAATTTTAATGAATAGGAATATACATTTCTCGTGAATCTCAAAATATATAAAGCCTATACCCAAAAAATTCATAACTAATTACCAGTTTCTCCCTTAGATCTGCATGCTGCTTCTTCCATTCCTCTTCCTTTTTTTTCAGTTCATCCTTCAGCACCTGCTGCTGGTTCTTTTCCTGCTTAAGGGCGGCCACGGAGCTCTCCATCTTCCCCTGCAGTTCAAGCTTCTGTTGGATAAGTAGCTGTTTGGCTTCTTCCAGACTGCTTGTTTTCTGTTAGGAAATCCGAGACAATTGGATACATTATCAGTATAGGGCCTCATGCACACGGACGTACTATGTTTTGCGGTCTGCAAATCGCAGATCCGCAAAACACGGGTAACAGCCATGTGCATTCCGTATTTTGGGATACAGAAAGTCTGGCCCTCAATAGACCAGTCCTATCCTTGTCTGCGATACGGACATTAGGACATGGTCTATATAGTTTTGGCGGGGCTACGGAACAGAGGTATGGATGCGGACAGCACACATCTTTAGCAGCCCCACTTAAGTGATAATAGGGCTCGAATGCGGACCCAAACAACATTTGTGTGCGTGAGGCCTAAATGTTTTTTTTTTTACTACTTATAAAAAATAAAGGGGGGGGGGGGGGGGAATAATTCTGACTGGTATCTCTGCTGACACCTCTGCTCTCTATCCCTCTTTACACTCTCCAACCAGTCTAAACGCTTTCCACTATCATCTCCAGCAGCCAACCAATTCCTGCTCTTTGCTCAGCCAATGACCTACAACTTTCATCCTCTCTTATTACAAACTCACACTTTTCATCTCTTTATTTTGATTACTTGTCATTTTACTTGCCCTATGTTAAAGTTCTGCAAAGTATGTGAACACTGCTTAAATACAGATCATCAAAAGATGTGCATGCTGAACCTCCTGCTCCATTCAGACGGGGTTATGGAACTCCCCTTCTCAGAATTTGAGGGAGCCCCAGCGATTAGACCCCCACCAACCAGCTAATTATCCCCTATCCTGTGCATAGGACTGGACACAACCCCTTTACCTACATGAGTTTGATAAGATACCTTTTGATAGTCTTGTCTGACATTCTTGAGTTCTTCTTTCTTCTTTGTGAGTTCTTCTTCTATCTTACACTTAAGGGCAGAAAGATTATCCACTTTCACTTTTTCATCACTTAGCTCCTTGTCTACGAGGGCCTAAAAACAGGACAAACGAACACAATGATAGTGTGGTCTCCCCCTCTTAGAGGTTATGGACAGTGGTTTAAGATAGCATACACCTTATATCCATTTTACACTATTGCTCCTAGAAATCAACAAAAAAAAAGTAAGGAACAAAAACAGTCTATAATACAACTGTATATAACAGTCTACAAGGGAAACCCCAAAATAACATACAGTAATGTGGTGAAATGGCAAATCTACATAGGATATACTGATTTACCTTCTGTTTTTGCAGTTCCTGAAGACTCTGGCCATGTTCTGCGAGTTGGTTTGTCTTTGTCGATAATTCCTGCTCAATAGTGGCCTTCATTGTAGTTAGCTCCTTGATCTGTTTCATTTGGCTACTTATTTCATTCCTGTTAGTCTTCAATTCCTCTTGGGCTAACACTAGCTTCTCCTCTAAAGACTAAAACATATTATTATATATTACCATCACGCTGACCGCTGATAATGCTTTTTCTTATTCATTTTAGAATAATTAAAAAAATTATTAAAATTTGATTCTGCAGCACGCCCAGGGACCAAATGGTTCCCCCCACATTGAGATCAAGGGAGCTGTTTGGTCGCTATGGCAGACTTAGGCCTTCGGAAGGCTCCGAGGCATGCCATAGTGAAGATCCCCTTAGACTTGATTAAAAAAAGAACACCGTGACTCTCCCACAGGCTGCAATATTAAATCATTGCAGTATATGGGAGCAGCAATCAATTATAAATTGCATGTTAAAAAAAGGAAAATGTAAATTTAAATGTTAATATAAAAAAAGCGTAAGGAACAATGTAAGGGACAAAAATCTAAATGGCCTATTCGCCAATTTGTTGGGGCACTTCACCTCCCAAAAATTACACTCTAGAATGATACCAATAACAATTAACAATACCAATAACAATTACAGATCGCCCCCACAAAATAAGCCCTCACACAGCTCCACAGACGCGATGAAACGCAAAAAATCCAGCAGCAGTGGCCGCACACTATAGGAAAAGTTATCGGCCTCTCTGGTGGCAGGGACCATGAGTGCACATAGGCCAGCACTTTTTGGGGGATTGCAGGGTGGTAATAACCCCTGGATATAAGCAGTGTATAATGTGATGAAAAAAATGTATGAAGCCAGCAAAAGAGGCAATATGGACAATCACAGTACATTAGTAAGTGTCTTATATTAACTTTCTCTGTATTATAAATGCCATTTGCTGAAGAATACTCCTTCAACAGGCCAGTTTAACTGCATAAGGAACTAGATAAAAATGAAATCCATAAAACTATGGCAGAATTGTGTTTTTTTTTCAATTTCACCACATTTGCAATTGTTTTCCAGAAAACAAACAAACAGAGAAAGGACAACATAAGAGAAGAAAAGATGCTCCAGAATTATGATTTCATGGGTAATGGAAGTATTTACTAGGTGACATGCCTGGAGAATGGACAGGCCCTCTTCAAGGTGCCCATACACATTAGATGAATGTCGGTTGAGTCCAGACCCTCCCCTAACTGAAGATGTTGGGGAAAATACAAAATCGGGCACATTACGTTTTAACATACCCTATCAAGGAAGATAAGCCCATCCTAGCAGTGTCTCTGCTTATTGAGAAAACATAAGTACGAAGGGTTGGAAGGAATAGCTCTGGGCCACAAGAGCTACTGAAGGTGTATGGCCACCTATACACACCACAGACAAATCTAATACAGTAGGGTACAAGAGCAAACTACTTCACCAATTTCAGAAACAAAGCATTTGCAGGCATACTTTAAGATCTTGTCGAAGAGCAGAAACTTCAGACTCTTTTCCATACATATCTGACTGGAGGATCCCCAGCTTTTCCTGGAGGCCTTCATTAGCATTCTGCAAATCAGACTGTTTTCCTTTCTCAGATGCCAGTTCCCCAGTTAATAATGTAATCTGCTGCTGTAGCTTTTCCATGTGTTGTACCTGAAACACAGGAGTAAAACAACCTTATCTAGGCTATGTACAACTAAAAGGAGCTTCAGCAAGGAGACAAAAAAAGAAACATAACACTGAATGCCGCAATATTCTTTCAGTCAATAAACTCCATCGCATGTGAGGACATTCGTCGTATGATGGAGCACAAAGTGGCTTCAATTTTAACCAGAAGCTATGTAGATGTGAGTAGAGCCTAAAAGAACTCCGATTACAGGCACCTTCTTCAGTTCTAAGCAGGATCCTGATCAGTGCTCAATTTTAGGGGTAAATATGATTTCATAAAATTTTTAACAATTAATCAAGGATTTGTACAAGAGGGTAACAGTATACATCCTTTTCAGACATTCTCATCTAGCATTTCAATAGTGAGTAGACAGGCAGTATACTCTAAATGAAAGGCATGCTGTAGAAGCAAGCGGCAAAGACCTTATCGGCCAACTGTGCGCTGAGGGACTGCATATCCTTTTGGTGCTGCTTCTTATTTTCCTCAGAAGACGCCTGGACCTTTTTCAGCTGTGTCAGATGTTCTTGCTGAAGTTTTTCCCTCTCTTTTTTAGAACTCTGCAGCTTTTCATTAATGGTTTGTATTTCAGTCTTCAACTTGGAGGATTCCTATAATGAGATGTTAGAAATATTGATATACTGCTAATAACATCAGTTCTAGAAAACAAAGACATTGTTAAATGTATATACACGGGGTTACCTCCAAGCCTAATATATATTAATGTTTACATTTATTTTGTCATTAGAAGTTCCACATTTAACAGGGTTGTCCCACCAGGCCTATCCAAGCACCAAGCTCCAAATGGAGAGGGGGTCGTTGATGCGTGGCTCTCTAATGCTACTGAAGTGCATGTGTGGCCACCTCTCCATTCTCAGCCAAGCCTGGCAGTGTCACGACCTGGAGATTGCAGAGGGTCCCCAACTATTAGACATTTATGGAATATTATGTGAATAAGTCATACATTTCCCAGATAGGCATACTGCTTTCAAGAGGACCTGACAGCTCTCCTGACATGCTAGTTTTAGTAAATAAGTGTAATCCAAGCAATATAAGAACTCTGGAGACTCTTTTCTTAGAACTATATATCTTGCCACTCCTCTGTTATTCCATATAGCAATGTATGAATAAATTGACAACTAGTTGGTAAAAGTACAGTGTGTCACTGTATATGGGTTGTCCGGCTTACACCCTCCTGTGCCTATAGAGCCTCTAACAATATTCACAAGCAACTGTCAATACAAACACCTCATTTCCTCTTTAGCATCTGTCCATATGCAATGAGATGGAAGCTTTTACAGGTAGGTGACAACCATCATATTATTACCATTTGTATAGCTGCAAACCACACTGATGACCATACACTCCTCAATACAACAGCTGGGCAATAGGATGGAGGTGAAGGATGAATATACCCTGTCCAATCGTAAGTATCTTACATTGTATTACACAAGGCAACATATTTTTATCTATGTAGACCATCTTATACGTTAAAGTGTGCATGTAAGAATCTTCATTAACTGCTACATGGTTTAAAGAATGCAGAAATTCCCCTTAATAGTCCCTGATTTCCATCACCAAAAATAATCCGCCGATGGCCTAGGTATGTTTAAAGTGCATAAGACGGGTTTAGCGGTATTAGCAAAATGAAAGTGGCAAATTTCCTCCTATATCATTTTTTATAGAATAGAAGGAAATACTCCAGCAATGTGGTTGTAAGATTGTTGGCGTTTATCTAGAAATGCGGCTGTACAGATCATGGGACGTTTCGGCCCTACTTGGCCTTTATCAAACTACAGCAAAAAGAGCTAAATAACAAAAAATTAATAAAACTAAATAAATTACAACAAATTGGTAATTACACGTATAAAGTCACAAATAAAGTCACTTCCATATATATGTGAAAGTAATAATAAGGAAGATGCTCTGATACACGGTATTCTTCATTATGCATATATAGTGAGAAGATAAATGAGCCAGAGGGAAAAAAAGCTATTTACATACAGTAGACATTGTTCAGAATATGTCCCAAAAGGGTAAGAAGGTATTAAGTACAAGGTCCCTAAATAATATTTACCTGGTGCTGCTAGAGATAGAAAATGCAGTAAATGTGCCTCAGCACTATAGAATGTGCGCCACGTGTAAGGGATGTAGCGTGCCCTTTAAAATGCACGCCTGTCATTAGCGCGTTTTGAGCATGCACGTTGGGGGAGGGAGCGTGTCGAGCCTCATTATGGATAGAGCACTTCTATATGCGAACTTTGTGCATGCCGTTAGTGAGGGAAGCGTCTCAAGCCTCATTTTAGAGTGGATGCGAGCCGGAGCGCTCCTCTATCAGATTGTATGTGATCAATGTAATACGGTTGGGCAGAGGAGAACAAATGGGGAACAGGGAGGAAAATAGGAATAAGAGCAAGTAATAAATAAGTGATAGGGGCAAAATAAGTACTGTAATAAGGACCATAAAAGACAATAAATAAAATGGGAGGCAGAGACCTAAGGAAAATATGTAATGAGAAAGAAGAGAATGTAGTATAATGGGTCTACTGGACTATGAAGGATACTAGGCCGCAATCCACAATACGGTAAAAGTTTCCCCATCCAGGGCTTTTTTACATGCGAATCCAACTTTATAGTGTACTTACAGAAATGTCCCTGTGGTAAAGTTTATGTGGGGGAGACGACACAAAAAATTCGGGACCGAATAAGCCAACACAAGTCCAGTATTAGGCGGAAAAAACTACTTTTACCAGTACCAGCACACTATGACTCGGCGGGCCACAACCTCTCCCAGCTTAAATACTAAGTAATTGAACATATCACACCATTTAGAAGAGGAGGCAATAGAGCCAAACAAATGAAAATCAGAGAGGCATAATGGATCCACAAACTTGATAGTTTGGAACCAAAAGGGTTAAACGGGGAGTATGAAATCCAGAGTTTCATCTAATTATGTAGAAGATATGCCTAAGGTTTACCAACATACATTGAACATATAGCTATATATCATAATATGTGTATAATAATTATAGAAGCCTGCTGCCAACTAGTATCCTTTATAGTTAAATAGACCCATTATACTACATTCTCTTCTTTCTCATTACATATTTTTGTTAGGTCTCTGCCTCCCATTTTATTTATTCTCATTTATGTTCCTTATTACAGTACTTATATTGCCCCTATCACTTATTTATTACTTTCTCTTATTCCTATTTTCCTCCGTTTCCCATTTATGCTCTGTCCAACCGTATTACATTGATCGCATACAATTAGCTGATAGAGGAGCGCTCCGGCTCGCATCCACTCCAAAATTAGGCTTGAGATGCTTCCCTCACTAACGCGCATGCGCAAAGTTCGCATATAGAAGTGCTCTAATTCATAACAAGGCTCGACACTCTCCCTCCACCAACGAGCATGCGCAAGACGCACAGGCGTGCGTTTTAAAGGGCACGCTACATCCCTTACACGTGGCGCACATTCCATAGTGCTGAGGCACGTTTCCTAAGCGCACATTTACTGGATTTTTGATCTCTAGCGGCACCAGGTAAATATTATTAAGGGACCTTGTAAATATTATTAAGGATAACGGTCATATTTTCATAAAAAAATAAATAGAAAATATTTTAGCATATGTTACTGCTGCAGCAGCATTATGCATAAAGCCATCCTTAGTTTCTTTACTTACCGCTGTTTTCCTTGAGTTTTCCCCTTAGTTATGGCTGTTTTGAATCCTACATTATGAGGATCTTCTCAAGATGGCTCCTCTGCCAGTTCTCTGAAGCCAAAACTGCATTCCCTCAAGGTCACATACAAACTTGCTGTAGCCAGCAGCTTCCTGCCAGCCAATCAGATTGGATTACTGAGAGACACGCCTCCTCACTCTCAAGACTAATGCAGGCATGCAGTGTGAAGGACCGCCCCTCGGTCTTCCTAGCCGGAGACAGATGAGCCATAGCAACAGTCTTTTAAGGGAGCAGTGGAAAGGGACAGGGGACATTAATGAAAGCTGTTGTTATAAGGTAATTACAGATCATTGACAATCATTGACAGACTAACTCAGGTATATATGCCTGGCTCTAATAAACTAGCAAATAAAGAAAATATGACAGTTACCCTTTAATACCTTCTTACCCTTTTGGGACATATTCTGAACAATGTGTACTGTATGTAAATAGTTTTTTTCCCTCTGGCTCATTTATCTTCTCACTATATATGCATTACGAATAATACCATGCATCAGAGTATCTTTCTTATTATTCCTTTCATATATATGGATTCCACAACCAAACCAAACCTTGCTCATCCATTAAGAACTAGACAATTTAAATTTGTAGCCCTGGGACAGTTGTTGCTCTAAGTGACGTTATTCGTGACTTTATATGTGTACAAACCGGATTCCCCAAAAGTTGGGACACTATACAAATTGTGAATAAAAACTGAATGCAATGATGTGGAGGTGCCAACTTCTAATATTTTATTCAGAATAGAACATAAATCACGGAACAAAAGTTTAAACTGAGAAAATGTACCATTTTAAGGGAAAAATATGTTGAATCAGAATTTCATGGTGTCAACAAATCCCCAAAAAGTTGGGACAAGGCACTTTTCACCACTGTGTGGCATCTCCCCTTCTTACAACACTCAGACGTCTGGGGACCGAGGAGACCAGTTTCTCAAGTTTAGAAATAGGAATGCTCTCCCTTGTCTAATACAGGCCTCTAACTGTTCAATCGTCTTGGGCCTTCTTTGTTGCACCTTCCTCTTTATGATGCGCCAAATGTTCTCTATAGGTGAAAGATCTGGACTGCAGACTGGCCATTTCAGTACCCGGATCCTTCTCCTACGCAGCCATGATGTTGTGATTGATGCAGAATGTGGTCTGGCATTATCTTGTTGAAAAATGCAGGGTCTTCCCTGAATAAGATGACGTCTGGATGGGAGCATATGTTGTTCTAGAACCTGAATATATTTTTCTGCATTGATGGTGCCTTTCCAGACATGCAAGCTGCCCATGCCACACGCACTCATGCAACCCCATACCATCAGAGATGCTGGCTTCTGAACTGAGCGTTGATAACAACTTGAGTTGTCCTTGTCCTCTTTGGTCCGGATGACATGGCATCCCAGATTTCCAAAAAGAACTTTGAATCGTGACTCGTCTGACCACAGAACTGGCCCAGTGACAACGCCTGAGCTTGTGGATCTTGCTTAGAAATGGCTTCTTCTTTGCACTGTAGAGTTTCAGCTGGCAACGGCGGATGGCACGGTGGATTGTGTTCACTGACAATGGTTTCTGGAAGTATTCCTGAGCCCATTCTGTGATTTCCTTTACAGTAGCATTCCTGTTTGTGGTGCAGTGTCGTTTAAGGGCCCAGTATGGTTTTACGGCCTTGACCCTTACGCACAGAGATTGCTCCAGATTCTCTGAATCTTCGGATGATGTTATACACAGTTGATGAAGATAGATGCAAAGTCTTTGCAATTTTTCGCTAGGTAACACCTTTCTGATATTGCTCCACTATCTTTCTGCGCAACATTGTGGGAATTGGTGATCCTCTACCCATCTTGGCTTCTGAGAGACACTGCCACTCTGAGAAGCTCTTTTTATACCCAATCATGTTGCCAATTGACCTAATTAGTGTTAATTGGTCTTCCAGCTCTTCGTTATGCTCCAATTTACTTTTTCCAGCCTCTTATTGCTACTTGTCCCAACTTTTTGGGGATTTGTTGACACCGTGAAAATTTGAATCAACGTATTTTTCCTTTAAAATGATACATTTACTCGGATTAAACGTTTGATCTGTCATCTACGTTCTATTACAAATAAAATATTGACATTTGCCATGTCCACATCATTGCATTCAGTTTTTATTCACAACTTGTTTAGTGTCCCAACTTTTTTGGAATCCGGTTTGTAATTACCAATTTGTTGTCATTTTATTTTTTGTTATTTATCTCTTTTTGCTGTAGTTTGATAAAGGCCAAGTGTGGCCGAAAAGTCCCATGATTTGTACAGCCGCATTTGCAACAGCAAGCGGAGTGCCACAAAGTAATTGTGAAAAATATATAATTTTTTATTAATTTATTTTATACATATATGCACTTATATAGCGTTACTTTTGTTCCGCAGTGCTTTACAGACATTAGCATCAAGCTGTCCCCAATGGGGCTCACAATCTAAGGTCCCTATCAGTATGTCTTTGGAGAGTGGCAGGAAACCAGAGAACCCGGAGGAAATCCACACAAACATAGGGAGAACATACAACAAACAAACATATATGCATATGTTGACCTTGGTCAGATTCGAACACAGGACCCAGCGCTGCAAAGCACCAGTGCTAACCACTGAGCCACAGCGCTGCTCATAAATTGCAGAGACACCAACTGTTTCGGCATGGTCATAAGGATAACATTTCAGGAGGTGTCAGTGGGAAGCATTACAGACTCCAGAGCACTTGTCTAAATGATTGTGCTGAAATTTCACGCCATAAATTGATGGCTAATAAATAGCCTTAGAAGCGCATGAAAAGAGACAAATGTCTTACCTCCTCCTTTGCGGTCAGATGTGCTTTCAGCTCTTTGACCTCTATAGCTGCCGATTCTGTCTGCGCCTTCAGCTTAACTTTCAGATCTTCACGTGATTTTTCCTAGTGAAGCAATAGCACACAACATACATTTTAATGGTAACATTTTTCAAAAGGAAAGGAGTTTTCCAAGATTCTGATATTGATGACCTATCCTCTGGTCATCAATAAGAAGAGATCAGTGGGGTCTGACAGAGGACACCCGATGATCAGCTGCTTACAGAGGTTGCAGCATTCGGGTGAGAGCTGTGGCCTCTTCCTAGGCCAGTGACGTCACATTCATCGGTCACATGGCCTAGGCGCCGCTCAATTCCATTTAAGTGAACCAAGCATGGTCAGTATGTAAAGGATGGCGCTGTGCTTGGTAAGCTGCGGGGCTCCCTGGAGTGCCGTGGTCTGCTCAAACAGCTGATCGGCAGCGGTGCTGGGTGTCAGACCCCTGCCAATCTGATATTAATGACCTATTCTGAGGCTAGGTCAACAATATCAGAATCTCTGAAAAACCCTTTTATCTTTACGTCACAAAACAATCCCATATGGACAAGTGACCAGTAGGCGTAGTATGAAGCATATTGTGTTGTCTGCATAAATCAATGATTTCTTTCACTTTTTTTTAACCCTTTCCTGAAAATGCTTGTACTACTACTGTGCTGTTCTTATGGCAATAGGAGGGGAATAGTATGCTCAGTGCATGGCACAGGCGCAGAAGCCCCATAATAGGCCAATCCTTATGGGGTTAAGAAGGTTTAACCACAAGCCCATCGGCATCAATATACTGACCATGACCTGGACGAGTTCTTTTCCAGTTTGTCTTTCCTTCTCCAGTACCTCTCTTGACTTCTCCAGAGACTCTGTGCTTTTTGTTAACTTGTCCTTGGCATCAGCGAGTTCTTTCTGCAATGTGGCTCTCTCCAGCTTCAGTTTCTCCAGGTTACTGTCAGCTTCTTGTTTGTTTGCTGACAATTTTTCCAGGTCTTGCTTCAACTTTCCTGCAGTTTCCTTCAGACTGGTTGACTCTTTCTCTTGTTTTGACATCAGCTCCTTAGACTGTAACAGAACATCTGACTTCTTCTGTAGCTCCTGCTTCACATTAAGCACTCTGTCAACAGGAATTTCATGGGATAAAAAACGGTTAAGGATCTGTATAGAATATATTGGCACCCATCATCTAAAGCTAGAACAGTACAAGGTTTAGAGCACTATTCAACCCAAGTTGAGCTCTAGTGGCACCAAGGAAACAGATCTCTTTTCATACATTATGGTTTGCCAGGGGCACATTGCCTCAAGTAAATGGTGCTGTGTTGCAGTGTAGTGGTCGCCATGTGGCGCTGCGCTGAGTGATCAAAATGTATACAAAGAGTACAAGTTTATAAATCATGCTGAGAAGCAATAGATCATTGCATGGCATGTGGCTATGCAATCTAGGTCTTGTTTTTTTGTTTTTCACTGTTTGGCAGAAATAATTAAGACGTTAGGAGGTTATTATTTTTAGTTTGAGATTCGGAAAACCACTTTAATATTTGGTGGTCTACTTTACAATTGTTAGCAGGAGCACCTTCTGCAATCAGGGAATCAACCCATTCAAGAGAAGTACATTTTTCTTTATCCTTATTCCTTAACATTGGGGTGTTACAAGCAAATAATAAAAAGCTCATCCCTACAAACTAAAGACATTAGGCATATTCCTAGATAACCCATTACTTGTGAGGAGGTTACAAGCTATGGACACCTTTGGGAGACATTTTTATTTATTTATTACTGCATGCTACTTATTTTGGGCTAAAATCATTTTTGCAACTGGTCTTTACTAAACAAATTTCAACAGTCTCCCTCTCTAAAGCAGGCATGCTCAACCTGCGGCCCTCCAGCTGTTGTAAAACTACAACTCCCACAATGCCCTGCTGTAGGCTGTTCGGGCATGCTAGGAGTTGTAGTTTAGCAACAGCTGGAGGGCCGCAGATTGAGCATGCCTGCTCTAAAGCCTTCATTTTCACTGCATCTGCAGACTTGATTCTTCTGCTTCTCAGCGAATCTGTCAGACAGCTGCAATGACGGCTGAATTTCTAGATCTTATCTTTACATTTTTAACAGCTCAATTTTGCAATGCAAGCATCAGTAAGGGTATATACAATATATTAAATGAAAAAAAGATACCTTACATGATGCATAAACTAGGTAAAGAGACTAAGAATGAAAACACAACCATGAGCCTCCCAATACTTCCAGTTGAAACCATATTAATAAGTGGTAGTTTGGACTTAAAGCGAACCTGTAGGTGATATCTGCTTCCTTATCTGAGAGCAGGATATGATAGAGGGACTGGAGCTGAGATCTGTGATGTATAGGGTTA
Source organism: Bufo gargarizans (assembly GCF_014858855.1). NCBI lineage: Eukaryota > Metazoa > Chordata > Amphibia > Anura > Bufonidae > Bufo > Bufo gargarizans. The sequence goes on from NC_058081.1 coordinate 320,838,001, forward strand.
TATGATCTGGGAAACATTTCTGAGTAAAGAACAGAATAACTCCTGACAGGACTCCTAGAAGAGATGATGAGAGTCATGATTACTGTGTCCAGCTGTCAATCACCCTGTGTGGGTGCAGTAATCAGAAGTCATCCTTATTTACTCCGCCCTGAGACTTTACTCTGCTTTTTATTCAGAAATCACGTTCTAAATCATATAAATCTTTATATATCAAAGAGAAATCACCTGGCAGAATCACTTTAAAGAGGACCGTTCACTGGCCCTGAAGTTACAATAATATTACCCGGCAGTGTAGGGCTTTATTAGTAGATGTCAGGGCATTTTTTAAAGATGCGCTTCTCTGTTCTCCCGCTGTGCCCCCCCCCATCCTTTTTGCTGCCCTATATGCTAGTTAGTAGCTTTGGTTTCTCAAGGGGTGTCTCTTTGGACTTTTTTTTTTTTCTTTCTCCACTGCTATTGGGCAGCTCACAGCCAGGGAGAAGGAGCCCATTGAAAAACCTGGCCGTCTCCTCCTCCCTGTACGATGCTACCAATTAGAATACAAGAAGCCAAAAGCGAACAGGGGATGACGACAGTGGGAGAACAGAGCAGAGCACCTTAAAAAAAAAAAAAAAAGCACTCTGACATCTACTAACAAGGCCCTACACTGCCAGGTAATAATACTGTAACGCCAGGAGCAGTGAAAGCTAAGCTATATTAGATTTCCATGACATTGTACTGGTGACAGTTACTTACAATGCCTTCTCATCCTCAAGCTGCTTGACTAGTTCCTGCCACTTTCAGATCTAGCTGTGAGCTCTGCTGCTTCTGCTGCTGAAGATCTTGCACACATTGTTCCCGACTTGCTTTTACACTTGTTAGATCTGCTTCCAGTTTCTGAGGAAAATACAATGTACCATACAAATCCATGAGTTACTGATATTAATCAATATAACTGAAAGAGGTTTTCCCATTAACAACATTTAGCATTTGACCACAAGATAACGCAATCCTCGCTTTTTGCACTCACCTTAATTTGCCCCTCCAGGGCCTCTGCGTTTTGCTCCAGGTTCAGATGCTTCTCCTTGTACTCTTTGAGAGTCTGCTCCAGCTGTGCACAGTGATCCCGCTTTTCTGCTAATTTTGTCGTCACTTGCTCAAGTTGAGTATTGACTTTATTTAATTCCTACTTAGAAAAGAATAGGCTCAACAGACAATCCAAAACAAGGACATGTACAAAAATTCTAAGCCAATGATGGCCAAAATCACACACAAATAATAGCTCCTGTTGTTACAGGTTTAGCAATATTGAAACAACGATTACCTGTTGCTTGTCCTGCAGAGCATTTTGAGCTGTATCCAAATGGTTTTGCAGGTCAACCCTCTGTGCAGTCTTCGCTGCTTCGGCCGATAGCAAAAGCTCAGTCTTTGCTTTGATCTAAAATTAAGTGAAACATAGATATCTTACTTTTTATGAAACAGACCATCATTATAAACTACACGGTTCTGTCCCAAAACATGTTCTACATTTTTCCAACCAGCACCTGGATTTAAATACTTTTGTAATTGCACGTAATAAATATTTTTTATTTTTTTAAAATCAAGTTTCTATTTTTTTTTTATATAAAAGGTTATATTTCATATGTTTGTAGAACATTTGATAATAAACAGAACATTTATATCAGTTTCTTCTTATTGTTTTAATTTGTTAAATAGAGCGATTTAATTATACAATGTTAGTAAGTGTAAAATAGTTAATCATTGTGATATATACAGTATTTTTCGCCATATAAGACGCACTTTTTCCCCCCAAAAGTGGGGGGAAAATAGCAGTGCGTCTTATACGGCGAATGTAGCTGACTTTGCCTTGTTTTCAATGATACACCCGCCGCGATGCTGTGCTGCGGGTGTATCAGCTGTGAGGGAGGCGGGGCTGGGGGCGGCATCTGCATTTATAATGACAGCGGGGCCCGTGCAGTGACTATTCTACTACACGGGCCCCGCTTACTGTATAATCGTATCTCTAATAGTTAATTGTTGTATGCATGTAAAAGCATAATGAGCGTTAATGAGCGCTGTGTATTACTTACAATTAGAAGCGCTCGCCGTTCGGAGCAGAGAGGAGGCAGGCCGGGAGGACGGGCGCTGGCAGTGTGAGTCATTACATCATGCGCCTGCGCCGCCCACTTTATGAATGAAGCAGGCGGCGCGGGCGCATGACGTATGACTCACGTTGCCAGCACCTGTCCTCCCGGCCTGCCTCCTCCCTCCTCTCTGCTCCGAACGGCGAGCGCTTCTAATTGTAAGTAATACACAGCGCTCATTAACGCTCATTATTGGAGGTGCAGATTTGGATTTTGGTATCCGAATGTGCTCGGTCTATTATGAGCAGCATATTGTCACATGGATTGATTTAATTTTCTAAATTGGAGGGTTCAACCTTTTCAGGTATTCCTCTTATTTTTACCTTATTTCTGTGCGATCTGTCATCCAGATCCGTAATTTTTTTCTTTCAAACCTTTTATCTCAGAGTTAGCATTTTCACATGCGTCTATTAGGTCGTTATGTGCTGTAATAATTTCCTCCATTTTGTTTTCTATATGAGAGGTACGTGAAGATAGATTTTCTATGTCTTTATGGATATTTAGCATTATCTGACCAATGTTGTCGCATATATTGGTTTGTAGTAATGTTAGCATTTCTTTCAGTATATTTTCTGTAATAGGTTGTTCTTCTGGCAACATTTCTTGGTCTGTAGATTGTTTTGAGGAATTTTGAGAAGAAATATTGCATTTTTTTTCCAGGTTCTGTCGAATTTGTGGGAGTTTGTGGAGAAAAGGTGAGCATCCTTTAGTTTTTTTTCTTGTTTGTCATTTGGGGTAGTAGGATAGTTTTTAGTGTTAATAGCCAGTTTGTTAGGGGTTAATATCGGCATTTTACTATTATTGCTGCCCCCTCTGGTTTCTTTAGCCATGACAGCCATTGTTAGGCTGTTTTGTGAGGGACCACAAGGGGCCATCTTGTGGAGCTTTCGTCGCTGTGACGAACTCAGTAATATGACGCGGTGCCCGCTTGTTCCTCTTCCCCTTCGACATTGCAGGAGACCGGGAGTCAGTAAGTATAATAAAATACTTGTTTTATGTCTGTCTCTGTTTGTTTTTTCCGTTTTGTGCCGTTGTAGCGGCGCTGATCCACGGAGCTGACGGGTCAAGCAGCCATACTATCGCGTGGCCAAGTCATCCCCGTAATTAAAAATTTTGTATCACCAGTGAGCTATTCAATAAAATGTATCTGTATAGCGCCATCAGCTGCTTGTTCTTTTCCTTATTTTTACCCATCTTACAGAGTTGGTCAAACGTGCTCAGTTTAAACCTTTATATGTCTTGTTAGAAGCTGTGGCAGTTACAGGGAGAGAGCTGCAGCGGAAAGGACATGCCCTCTTAGCTGCCAGACTGAAGATAATCTAGCAGGGCAATTGGAGCAATGAATCGGGAGATCTCTGGATCCATGTGAGGTACAGGGCTGGTTCTAGCTTTGTTAAAAAGGTATTGTCATGTACTATATGATGTCTGAATTACATTTTTTACATTCATCATGGCATAACACCTTTAAGAAAAAGTCATATAAGCCTGCTTTCACATCAGCGTCGGCAGATGGCAATAATGACAATCTCAGCTCTAAGACCTTTAATACTTTGACGGACTGAGTAGTCTGAATGACTTAAAATGGGAAAATACTTTAAAGCGAGTCTGTCAGCAGGTTTGATCATGCTAAACTGCTGACAGCACTAGGTAGGGGCTACAGTATTGTGAATATCACGAGAAATGAACATTTATTCTGCCAGATTCTGCTCCTGCAAGTGTGCTGAAGGTGGTTCCTAACTGTCAAGTGCTTTCTGCTCTCTGCAAGAGAGGGGACGGCACTTGAAGAATAAAATTCATAAACTTTATTTCAGACACAAACAATCCATGTTAGGTTACTTTCACACTAGCGTTTTTGCTGGATCCGGCGGGGTCCAGCAAAAACGCTTCCATTACTGATAATACAACCGTCTGCATCCGTTATTAACGGATCCGGTTGTATTATCTGTAACATAGCAAAGAGGGATCTGTCATTAACTCCATTAAAAAGTCAAGGGGGGAAGGATCCGTTTTCTATTGCGGCAGAGAAAACGTCTTGATCAGTTTCCCAGGACGGAAAGCAAAATACAGGTTGTCTTTTGCTCTCTGGTCTGGGAACGCAACTAAACGGAACAGAATGCATTTTGGAGCATTCCGTTCTGTTCAGTCCCCATTGACAATGAATGGGGACAAAACTGAAGTGTTTTTTTTTTTTTTTTTTCTGTATTGAGCCCCTATGACGAATCTCAATACCAGAAAACTTGAGCGCTAGTGTGAAAGTACCCTAAAAAGCAATGCATCCATCTAAATGTTTAGAGCGTAGAGTCATTCTTAGCCCTGCCATGACTAAGTGTGACTCCAAGCGCAAAACATGTAGTTGGCACCCCAGGCACCAAAACCAAAGCTGATATCTGTGGATATGTGTGGAGGTGGTGAGCTGATCAAATCCTGGTATTTATTAAAGCCCTTCCCACTATTTTTATTGACAGCTGTAGTGGTCTCATGCAACAGGCACCTCTCAGTACAGAGGGGAAACAGCACAAAGAAGACACTCGAAGGAGCAGAATCTGGTAGAAAATATCTACATATATTTACACTATGTCTGGTCATAAAAACTCCACAAAAGATATGTTTGTCCTCCTCTATCCAGCCCCTACCTAGAACGGTCAGCTGTTTTCCAGGCATCAAAACTTATCAACAGGATAGGTGATAAGTGTCTGATCGCTGGGCGCCCCACCGCTGTGATCCCCACCAATCTTGGGAACAAGGTCCCAGTTTGAACGGAGTGGCACTCTAACACTGCCGATCCATTCAGGCTCTATGGGACACAGCTCTGTACTAGACTATCTTCGTCAGTGCCCTAAACTTTGAGTAGAGCAGAAGTGTACATGCTTGATCATCTCTCCAATGAAGAGGGTACAAGGTACATTCGTTCTATGGATACGTGAGAGGGTCACAGCAGCCCTCAAATGTCACACGATTTTTGCCTATCCTGTGGTTAGGGGATAAAGGGACTTTCCCAAGATCAAAACGTGTGATCTTTTTCCCCTAAAAACAGCTTAGAGCAAAGTTTTCTCAAAAAGGTTACTAACGTAACATAACCTTACACTATTGTATATAAACTCCTGAGGAATTCCAGGATTAGAAAACTCTTTACAAAATACAAGATTTTATAACAGTAAAAGACTACCTGCAGATCCAGCTGCACCACTTTTTCTTTGCTTTCATTTAGCTGCCCGGTTAGTTCTCTAATGTTGGTCTCCAGAGACAGGACACGGTCTTGAGATGCTCGAAGCTGGGATTTCTGTTCCTGCACTTGTTCATGCAAATCCTCTTGTGCTCGTTTGTGACTTTCGGACTGGTTCTTTAACTTCTCTGTTAGTTGTGTTAACTGGAACAGAAACCAGAGCTTTTTACCTCAAATCCCAGGCCGATTTTTGCAAATCTGACATGTGCCACTTTATGTGGTAATAACTTTGAAATGCTTTTACTTATCATCCAAGCCATTCTGAGACGGTTTTCTTGCGACACATTTCACTTTATGACAGTGGTAAATTTGAGTCGATATATTTCCCCTTTATTTATAAAATAATCCCAAATTTACAAAAAAAATAGAAAAATTCTCAATTTTCTACATTTGAATTTCTCTACCTTTAAAACGCGATTTTTGTATAACTTACCAGTAAAATCTCTTTCTCGCTCTTCCTTGGGGGACACAGGAGACCTTGGGTATAGCTCAGCTCCCTAGTAGGCGTGACACTAAGTGAAAACTGTTAAGCCCCTCCTCCAGCAGCTATCTCCTCAGCCTGGAGAGAGAGACTGCCAGTTGCGTGTCCAAGTAGTGAGAAAAGGCAATGTCCAACAAGTGGAACCAACAAGCCAACTGCCCAACAGGGTAAACCAAGTCCGGAAACCGTGTAGAAAAAACAATGAATGGGTGGGTGCTGTGTCCCCCAAGGAAGAGCGAGAAAGATTTTACTGGTAAGTTATACAAAAATCTAGTTTTCTCGCCCATTTTCCTTGGGGGACACAGGAGACCTTGGGACGTTCGAGAGCAGTCCAAGAGGGGGGAACCACAGCTCCAAGGCGAAGCACCCGAAGGCATCCAGGAACCGCCGCCTGCAAAACCAGGTGGCCTAAGGCAGCATCCGCCGAAGCCCGAGTATGCACCCTGTAGAACTTAGTAAGGCGTGCAAGAAAGACCGGTGGCCGCCTTGCACAATTGCGTGGCCGAAGACCAATGTCTCCGGCCCAGGAGACACCGACCGCTCTGGTGGAATAAACGGCGACACCGAAGGCGGAACCCTGCCCTTGATGCGGTAACCTCAGCAATAGCCATTCTAATGAAGCAGGCGAAAGCCACCCTGGAGGCCGTCAAACCGTTGCACGGACCCCCTGGGACCACAAGAGCCGATGATCTCCAAGTAAAACTGCAAGGCCCGAACAACGCTCAATCGGTTAAGTGTCCGTTCCCGGAGGTGGGAAGGGGAGGACGATGGCCTCGTTGAGATGAAAGGCAGATACCACCTTCAGAAAGAAAGAAGGGACGGGATGGAGAACAGCTCTGTCTTGATGAAGGACAGAAGTCTCAGAACAAGAAGGGCCGCCATTCAGACACCCGTCTGAGAGACACGACGGTTAAGAAACACAACCGAACAGGGCAGAAGGAGTAGAGAGAACTTCTGTAATGGTCCAAGGGAAAGTCTGGATCGCGGAGAGCACAGCATGTAGTTCCCAGGGCGGTGCCGGTGGACCGTACAGAGGAACCAATGAGTCACACCGTGGAAGAAGATCTTGACAGGCCCAAGAGGGGCCAGGGAACGCTGGAAGAGAATGGACAGCGCCGACACTTGACCCTTCAAGGAACAGAGTCCCAGTCCCAGGTACAGGCCGGACTGGAGAAGGATAGAACCATGGGGAGAAAAAGGCAGAGTGGGGGAATGCCCAGCTTCCCACAGAACCCCAGATAAGAACTCTAAGTCCGATAATAATCCTGGACGAAGCACGGCCGGGAGCGAATACTAGCACGCCCGCTGGAATCGCCTGGGCAAGCGGGAAAAAATCAGGATCAGGAGCAGACCAGTAGTACGGGCAGAAGAGTCCGGCAAAACCGGTCCTGTTGGCCCCTGAGCAACGTCGTCCCGTATCCACCCGGAGTGGGGGAGCAGAAGGGCAGACGGAAGGACCTGAAAAGGGTCCGCCCAGCAACCGACAGATGCCAGGACAAGACAGGCTAAAGTCCATGTGGATGTTGCCACCAGAGGAAGGGGTTCTACTGTCCCGGTGTGGGAGATCCAAGGACAATCTTGACCGAAGAGTAATCCTCCCAAGTTACCGAGAAGGTAAGTCTACAGCAGGACAATCGCCTAAAATGGAAAACGCAAACTGCACCCAAGCGGGAGGACAGAACGCGGTAGACCCGGTAAATGGGCGCACAGCTAGTACAGCCAGTGTGAACGAATGAGGCAGTACGAGGCCAAGGAACACCGGAAGAATCCAAGTGAACAACCATGCTCTCCACAGAGGGGGAGGGGAATGAAGGAACAGCCTCTGAAGCCTGGCCGGGGCAGAAGCCACATTGGAGTGATATGCCCCGAGGGAGAGCCAAAACAGAGCTGGTGAGAAAAAGCTACTCTGTGAGACTTCCGGCTCACCGCCTCGCAGAAGGCAAATACCCTAAAGAAACCAAAGTGGAGGTCCCCCGGACCTGGATAATCGAGCACCCAAGAGACGCTGGGTGACGTTCCAGAGGGGAGCGGCCAGAACCTGGTAGCAGAGCAGAACTGAAGCGCAGAGGGCGCCCATAGGAAGGACTCATACCACACTGCATCTGAAGAGGAGGAAATGGTAGTAGGCGAGGGAACAGTAGTCCCGCCAGAGCCAATGTAGAATTCGAGGGGCGCTGCAGACCGCACTCTCGTCCATGTGACCGCTTGCGAAGGGAAGCAATGCAGCGAAAGGACGAATGGGTACGCATTTAGGAAGCACGAACACTCCCCAGTTGGAAGGGCCAAAGAACATGGTGGATACCGTCACAACGGAACCGCAATATACAATGCAAACCAGAGAATTAGTACCGCCTAGCTCGGTGCAGTAGAGAGCATGTAGAACCATCCGGGTCAGGTGGAAGCAGAATGATCTCTTCAGAGAAGAGTTCAAGGCTTGCGGCAAGCATCGTATCCCAAGAGAAACAAGTATGTCACAGGAGGAAGGGAGGCATACGTACGAGCAGCCCCGTAAGCAGTGAGAAGGCCAACCCACCTACGGGAAGAGAAGGCATACACGGCCCAAAGAACGCACAGAGCGCACAAGAACGTCCGCTCACTGCAAAATAATCACTCAGCAAAAGGGGCCAGCCACAGAGTCCCACAGTATCTACAGAAATGCAAAGTGGCGCCTGGAAGGAAGTTATGCACAAGACTAGTACTGCATGCGATGGAACGCAAGCAGTCCGCCCAGAAAAGGGGGGAAATGTACCTGGAAAACACTGCAGTCGGCAAGAGTGCAAAAGCCCGCCCCAAAAGGGGGTGATGCCCAAGGTCAGTACCGACTTCAGAGAAGTAGGACATACCATATTCCGCAACTTATCGGCGAGAGAGCAACCCCAGTCAGTGAGAGGGAGAGAAAGAGAGAGAGAGAAAGAGAGAGAGAGAGAGAGAAAAGAGAGAGAGAGAGAGAGAGAAAAGAGAGAGAAGAGAGAGAGAGAGAGAGAGAGAGAGAGAGAGAAAGGGGCCAGCCATACAGGCCCATGAGGAAGCCCAGATATGGGAGCCGGCCCCTGGAGATGGCCGGTACCTGAAAGGTTAACAAAGATCCGGCCTGGGGAGCGGCGCAGCGATCACCTGGGGGCGGGGGAACCTCCCGGTGGGAAGAATTTGCGCCTGAAGAAGTTCCCGCCCCTCCAACCGAGGACGGAACCTGCGGCGCCCGGCCGACGGGGAGTAACCGACGGTCGGCTGGGACCCACCCTGCGGGCCGGCAGAGTCAGGGGCCCGGGGAAGAAGGGCCGGAATTGCGGCCCAGCAGGCCGCGAAGCCTGGCCCAAAATTTCCGGCGCCCGGCCGACCGGAATGCACCGACGGTCGGCCGGGGCCTGTTGGAGCATCACACTCAGTTGCAGGCCGCGGGTGCCCACCCTGCGGACCGGAAGCAAGACCCTGCGCCTTGGCAGCGTCAAGAGCGGGCCCCTGGCCTAGAACAGCGCACCGGTAAGGGGATGGAGACCCTGAAGTCCAGCACAACAAACCTTGCCCTTGGTGGACTGGGTGCCCGTGAGGGTAGAGGAGGGTCAGGGGCAGCAAGGCGCGGGACCCCTGGCCCTGAAGCAGTGGCCAGTAAGAGGGAGGGGGACCCCGAGACCGGGTGCCTGTGACGGTAGAGGAGGGACGCCTGCATAACCCCTCCGTCAGGGGCAGCTAGGTGCGGGCCTCCGCAGCTCCTAGGGCATTCCTCTCGCAGAGAGAAGGGGCAGTGCCAATGTCCTATGGAGGCCAGGAGGGGAGGAGGGGGAGCAGGGAGCAGATTTTCGCCCTGTGGCAGCCCAGGGGCCAGCCTAGGTCTAGCAGGGACAGAAGGGTCCAGAGGCCCAGTATGGGGGTCAGTCACGCAGGAGACCGGGGTGGGGGGAGGGGGGGACGTAGGGCTGGAGAAGCCACTCTCTCACCATCAGCAGTCTTCACCCTCAGTCCGTTCCAGCAGGGTCACCCCTTCAGCTACTGGGACCGTAGTTAAGAGGGACTTGGCGTGCGGGCGACCCTTGCGCTAGCGGGATGCAGGGGAGCTAGGCTGCCCTGGTCCACCTTGCCTCCCTGTGGGGGAGGCAGCAGTGCGGGTGACCGGCACTGGCGCAGCTCGACACCAGGAGAAACAGAGAGGTCTACTGCGTCTCTGTTGTCCCTGATGGTCTGAAAGAAAAAGATAAAAGTAAAAATCAAAAAACTAAACAACAAGGAGGAAAACGAGATTTTTGTATAACTTACCAGTAAAATCTCTTTCTCGCTCTTTCCTTGGGGGACACAGAAGACCTTGGGTATAGCTCATCTCCATAGGAGGCGTGACACTAAGTGAAAGCTGTTAAGCCCCTCCTCCACAGCTATACCCTCAGCCTGGAGAGAGAGGCTGCCAGTTGCGTGTCCAAGTAGTGAAAAAAGGCAAAGCCCAAAAGTGGAACCAACAAGCCAACTACCCAACGGGTAACACAAACTCGGAAACCGTGTAGAGAAAAACAAATGAATGGGTGGGTGCTGTGTCCCCCAAGGAAAGAGCGAGAAAGAGATTTTACTGGTAAGTTATACAAAAATCTCGTTTTCTCGCCCAGTTTCCTTGGGGGACACAGAAGACCTTGGGACGTTCAAAAGCAGTCCAAAAGGGGAGGGACCACAGCACCAAGGCGAAGCACCCGAATGCATCCAGGAACCGCCGCCCGCACACCCAGGCGGGCCAAGGCAGCATCCGCCGAAGCCCGAGTAAGCCCCCTGCAGAACTCGGTAAGGCGTGCAAGGAAGACCAGTGGCCGCCTTGCCCAAATGCATGGCCGAAGCCCAATGCCTCCGACCCAGGAGGCACCGACCGCTCTGGTGAAATGAATGGTGACAGCAAAGGCAGACCCCTGCCCCTGGTGCGGCAACCTCAGCAATAGCCAATCTGATAAGCTGAGAAAAGCCATCCCGGAGGCAGTCAACCCCAAGCACGGACCGCCTGGAAACACAAGAGACCGAATGTCGACAAGAGCCGGAGATCCCCAAGCAAAAACTGCAAAGCCCAAACAACATATAGGCAAACACCACCTTCAGAAGGAAGGAAGACATGGGATGTAGAAACAGCCCTGACCTGGGGAAAGACAGAAGGCTCGGAACAAGAAGGGCCGCCACTCAGGCACCCGTCCGAGACACGACGGCTACGGAAACAACCGTACAGGACAGAAGAGGTAGAGAGAACTGCTGTAACGGCTCCAAGGGAAAGATTGGAGCGCCGAGAACTCAGCATGCAGCTCCCAGGGCGGTACCGGAGGACAGTACAGAGGAACCAAAGAGCCACTCCGAGGAAGAAGGTCTGAACAGGCCCCGAGGGCCGGGGAACGCTGGAAGAGGAAGGACAGCGCCGACACTTGACACTTCAAGCAAAAGAGCCCCAGTCCCAGGCCAGGCCGGACTGGAGAAAGACAGAACCATGGGGGGGAGAAGGGCAGAGTGGGGAATGCCCAGCTACCCACAGACAAAAAACCCTAAGTCCAACGACAGATCCTGGACGAAACACAGCCAGGAGCGAACAGTAGCGAGCCCGCTGGAGTCACCTGGGCAAGCGGGTAAAAACCCAATGTGACCAGGCGCAGACCAGTAACACGGGCAGAAGGGTCGGAAAAAACTGGTCCCGTCGGCCCCCGAGCAACGTTGCCCCGTATCCACCCGGAGTGGGGGAGCAGAAGGACAGACGGAAGGGAACCGAAGGGTCCGCCCAGCATCCGCCAGATGCCAGGACAATACAGGCTAAAGTCCATGCTGATGTAGCCACCACAGGAAGACTATCTACAGTCCTGGTGTGGGAGATCGAAGGACAATCTGGACCGAAGGGCAGTCCCCCCAAGTTACCAAGAAGGTAAGTCTACAGCAGGACCATAGCCTAGAATAGAAAGCGCAATCTGCACCCAGCGGGAGGACAGAACGCGGTAGACCCAGCAAGAGGCACACAGCTAATACAACCAGTGTGAACAAGGGAGACAGTACGAGACCAAAGGAACACCGGAACCATCCACATGAACAACCATGCTCCCCCCAGAGGGGAGGACAGTGAAGGAACAGCCTCTGAAGCCTGGCCGGGGCAGAAGCCACATCGGAGTGATCTGTACCGAACGGGGAGCCAAACAGAGCCGGCGAGACAAGGTAGTCGAGACCGAGGCCGGCATCACACCCCCCAACCGAAAGGAGGAGTGGGCAGCAGGGAAGCCATAGGACAGCCCAAAAGCAGAACCCTGCTACACTGTGAGACGCCCGGTTCACCGCCTCGCAGAAGGCAAATACCCTGAAGAACCCAAGGTGGAGGTCCTCCGGACCTGGGTAATCGAGCATCCAAGAGAAGTTGGGTGATCTTCCCGAGAAGAGTGGCCCGAACCTGGTAGCAGATCAGACCGAAGCGTAGAGGGCGCCAAGAGGAAGGACTCATACCACACTGCATCCGAAGAGGAGGAAATGATAATAGGCGAAGGAACCATAGTCCTGCCAGAGCCAACGAAGAATCCGAGGGGCGCTGCAGACAACAGCGCGCATCTAGGAACCACGAACACTTCCCGGGAGGAAGGGCCAACGAAATGAATGAGTACCACCCAGCTCGGTGCAGTAGAGAGCATAGAGCCCTCCGGGTCAGGTGGACAGAACGATCTCTGTAGAGACGAGTGCAAGGCTTGCGGCAAGTAACCCAAGAGAACAAAGGGATGTCGCAGGAAGGAGGGGAGGCATACGTACGAGCAGCCCCGTAAGCAGTGAGAAGGCCAACCCACCTACGGTAGGAGAAGGCATAAACGGCCCAAACAACGCACAAGAACGGCCGCTCCCTGCAAAAAAGTCACTCAGAGAAGAGGGCCAGCCACAGAGTGCCCCAGCATCTATGGAAGTGCAAAGTGCAACCTGAAAGGGAGTTATGCACAAGCCTAGCATGGCACGCGATGGAACGCAAGCAGTCCGCCCCGAAAGGGGGGGAAATGTACCTGGCAAGCTGCAGTCGGCAAGAGTGCAAAGGCCCACCCCAAAAGGGGGTGACGCCTAAGGCCGTACCTACTCCAGAGACATAGGACATACCATATAATCCAGCAGGAGCGCAGGAGGTCCACCTAGTGAAAGGGGGACATGCACAGGGTTATCCTAGCATTAAGAGAGCGTGCAATAATTCCCCCAACACCGAACTTTGTGAGAGTGCAACCACTCCGCCAATGAAGGGGACATGTACAAGTCCAGCACAGCACGTACAAGGACAGCCGTGAATCTCATGAGCGTGCAAAAGTCCGCCCATGGAATGAGGGGTGGTCACGCACAAGGCCAGCACCGAATCCAATGGGAGTGCAAGCGTTCCACCCATGTTAGAGGCCATGCTCATGGCCAGTAACGTATCCGGCTAGAGCGCAGTATGCCGCCCGGAAAAAAAGAGTGGGGGGGGGGGGGGGGATTCCATGCACATGGCCAGCATCTCAACCAGGGAGAGTGAGAGCACCCTGCCATGTACGGGAGTCATGCACATAGCCAGCAACGTACTGGCGAGAGACAAACACAGTCGGTGAGAATGTGTGTATGTCGCCTGAGGAAGGGAGGCATGCCCATGGCCGGCAGCGAATCCAGTGAGAGTGCGTACACCGCCCACGGAAGAGGGGCCATGCACATGGCTGACAGCGGATCCAGCGAGAGTGCAAGCACCCCGCCATGGAAGGGGTTCATGCACATGGCCAGCAACGCACCAGCGAGAGAACAACCACAGACAGAGGGAGTGTATGCATGCCGCCTGAGGGAAGGAGGCGTGCCCAAGGCCGGCAGCGAATCCAATGAGAGTGCAGCATACCACCTATGGAAGGGGGTCATGCCTATGGCCAGCCGCGAATCCAGTGAAAGTGCAGCGTTCCGCCTATGGAAGCGTGTCGTGCACCTGGCCAGCACCGCATCCGGTGAGAGTGCAGATTTCCGCCTAATAAAATGGGGACATGCACATGATCGGCAACAAATCCAGTGAGAGTATAGCGTTCCGCCAATGGAAGGGGGTCACGCACATGGTCGACCGCGAATCCAGCGAGAGTGCTGCGTTCCGCCAATGGAAGGGGGACGTGCACATGGCCAGTACCGTATCCGGTGAGGGTGCAGTATTCCGCCTATGGAAGTTGGTCACGCACACGGCCGGCAGCGAATCCAGTGAGAGTGCAGCGTTCCGCCTATGGAAGGGGGACGTGCACATGGCCAGCACCGTATCCGGTGAGAGTGCAGTATTCCGCCTATGGAAGGGGGTCACGCACACGGCCGGCAGCGAATCCAGCGAGAGTGCTGCGTTCCGCCTATGGAAGGGGGACGTGCACATGGCCAGCACCGTATCCGGTGAGAGTGCAGTATTCCGCCTATGGAAGGGGGTCACGCACACGGCTGGCAGCGAATCCAGTGAGAGTGCAGCGTTCCGCCTATGGAAGGGGGACGTGCACATGGCCAGCACCGTATCCGGTGAAACTGCAGCAATCCGCCTTAAGAAGGTCATACACAGGGCCAGCCCGCAGCCAGGGAGAGTGCAGTATCCCGCCTCCATACCTGGAGAGGGAGACGAATTCTGCCTACAGAATTGACCGCATGCACTTGGCCCGCGCTGCATCCCGGGAGAGGGCAAGAAACCGCCTAAAAGGGGAAATGCACCTGGCAGCGACGCAGGCTGGGAGCGCGAAACCATGCCGCCTATGGAAGGGGGGCATGCAGACAGGCAGCACTACTACGATGAGGCTGCAGCGTCCTGCGCAGCCCACAAGAATCTGTTAGACATCTGTTTATTCATTATTATTTCATATCTTATTTATTTCTTTATTATTATTATTATTATTTTTTTTTTTTTTTTTTTTAACAGCCTCTCTGAGGCTAAAGGGGAACCACCATATAGGGGCACAGATTCACTTGATGCAAGAAAAAAAGGGGGTGGCCAACCATACAGGCCCATTGGGAGCCGGCCTGCACCCAAAGGGTTAACAGGGAGCCGGCCTGGGGGCCGGCGCTGCGATCCACTGGGGGCGGAGGAAGCCCCAGGCGGGAAGAATACGCGCCGGGAGAAGTACCCGCCCCCTCCAACAAAGGCCAGAATTTCGCGGCCTAGTAGGCCGTAAAGCCGGGGGCCTAAATTTGTGCGGCGCCCGGCCGACCGGGGCCGCATAGTATGATATACCGCCGGGACTGAGGCGGAGCGGCGCATTAAACCGGCCGCGGGAGCCCACCCCGCAGGCCGGAAGAGTCAGGGGCCCAAATGGAGTGCCGGAATTGCGGGCCCGCAGGCCCGATGGCGGCCCGGCCGCACCGGAATGTCCATGCCGGCTGGAGGCCAGTGAGAGTGCAGCGTTCCTCAGGAGCGGGGCCCCAGGCCCTGAGCAACGCTCCGGTAAGGAGATGGGGGGACCCTGAGATCGGGTGCCCGCGTAGTATTATATACCGGCGGGACATCAAAAGATAAAGGGGGCTGCATGTCCTATGGGGGCCGGGGGGGGGGGGGGGGGGGGGGAGCAGGGAGCAGATTGCCGCCTTGCGGCACCCCAGGGGCCAGCCTAGATCCAGCAGTGGAAGGGATTCGAACTCATGACCTCTACCACATAGGCAAGGCATTTACCCTCACAGCTATGAAGCTGTTCAGAGGCACAGTATGGGGGTCAGGCCCGCAGGAGACCGGGTGGTGGTGGTAGGGGGGGGACGTAGGGCTGGAGAAGCCACTCTCTTACCACAGCCGTCTTCACCCTCGGTCCATTCCAGCAGGGTCGCCCCTTCAGCTACTGGCACCGTAGTGGCAGGACGCTGGAAGAGGGGCTTGGCGTGCGGGCGACCCTTGCGCTGGCGGGATACAGGGGAGCAGGGCTGCCCTGGTCCACCTTGCCTTCTGTGGGGGAGGCAGCAGTGCGGGTGACCGACACTGGCGCAGCTCGACCCCGGGAGAAACAGAGAGGTCTAGTGCGTCTCTGTTGTCCCTGATGATCTGGAACAAAAAGAAAAGAAAAAGTAAAAATAAAAATTTAAACAAGGAGAAAAGAGCCCTGCAGAGCAGGGAGTGTCTTGCCTCCTTGGACACTAAGCAAAAACTGGCAGCCTCTCTCTCCAGGCTGAGGGTATAGCTGTGGAGGAGGGGCTTAACAGCTTTCACTTAGTGTCACGCCTCCTATGGAGATGAGCTATACCCAAGGTCTTCTGTGTCCCCCAAGGAAACTGGGCGAGAAACAGCCCTGCAGAGCAGGGAGCGTCTTGCCTCCTTGGACACTAAGCAAAAAACTGGCAGTCTCTCTCTCCAGGCTGCTGGAGGAGGGGCTTAACAGTTTTCACTTAGTGTCACGCCTCCTAGGGAGCTGAGCTATACCAAGATCTTCTGTGTTCCCCAAGGAAAATGGGCGAGAAATGGTTATCAATCAACATTCCCCATATGTCTGCTTTATGTTGGCATAAATTAATATATTTTTTTAGGACGTTGGAAGGCTTAGAAGTTTAGAAGCTATTTTTCAAATTCTCAACAAAATTTCCAAAACCATTTTTTTAAGCACTAATTCAGTTATAAAGTGATTTTGAGGGGCTTACGTAATGGAAACATCCCATAAATGACTCCATTTTTAAAACTGCACCCCACAAAATATTCAAAACTGATGTTACAAACGTTGTTAATCCTTGAGGTGTTCCACAAGAATTAAAGGAAAATGGAGGTAAAATTTGACTTTTTTGGTAGATTTTTTATGTTAATCTATTTTTTCTTTCAACAAAGCAAGGGTTAACAGCAAAATAAACCTCAATATACATTACTCTGATTCTTCAGTTTACATAAATACCCCATATGTGGCAGTAAACTGCTCTATGGGTACGTGGCAGTAGTCAGAAGGAAAGGAGCGCCATATGGATTTTGGAGGCAGATTTTGCCATAATGGTTTTTAGGCACAATTCTGTATTTGAAGATAACATGACGTACCCCTACAGTAGAAACCCTAAAAAAGTGACCCCATTTTAAAAAATACACCCTTCAAATAATATATTAAAGGGGGTACTGCTGACCACTTTGACCCCCTAAGAGTTTTACAGAAGTTGGAAACGCTTGGCTGTGAAAATGAAAAGTTTTGTTTCTTCCAATAAAGTGTTGCTTTAGCCCCAAATATTTCATTTTGACAAGGGGTAACAGGAGAAAAAGCACCCCATAATTTGTTACCCATTTTCTCCTGAATATGGCAACACCCCATATGTGGTGGTAAACTCCTGTGGGGGCACATGGCAGGAATTTGCAGCACAGATTTTGATGAATTAGTTTACGGGTGCCATTGGTTTTTATTTTTTAAGTGATTGTTTCATGTGGGGACTCATTTTTTGCAGGATGAGGTGACATTTAATTGGTACCATTTGGGGGTACATAAGACTTTTTGATCGCTTGGATCACCTTGGCTCACTTTTTGTGAGGCAAGGTGAAAAAAATAAATAGGCGTTTTGGCATGGTTTAAAAAAAAAGAATTCACAGCATTCACCTGAGGGGGCATACAATGTCATATTTTTATAGAGCAGGTTGTTACGGACTCGGCGATACATAATAGGTCTATCATTTTTATTTTTGTTAAGTTTTACACAGTGAAATCATTGTTGAACAGAATAAAATCTTGTTTTTGTGTTGCCATTTTCTGAGAGCCCTATTGTTTTTTATTTTTGGGGCGATTGTCTTAGGTAGGGGCGAGATGAGATGATGGTTTGATTGACACCATTTTAGGCTAAATACGCCTTTTTGATCGCTTGATATTACACTTTTTGTGAAGCAAGGTGGCCAGAAATGGCTCTTTTGACAGTTTTTATATATTTTTTACGGTGTTCACTTGACAGGGTGGATCATGTGGTATTTTAATAGAGCCGGTCGATACAGATGCGGCGATACCTAATATGTCTTTTTTTCCCCTTTTACAATTTTTTTTTATTTTTTTGACTTTATTTTGGGAAAATGTTTTTTTTTTTTACTTGAAACTTTTAAGTTTTTTGGAAAACTTTCTTTTTTAACTTTCTTTTTTGTCCTACTCTGGGACTTCAACTTTTGGGGGTCTGATCCTCTTTACAATGCATTACAATACTTCTGTATTGTAATGTATTGGCTGTAAATGTATTACTTACTGTAATACACTTACAGCCTGCTTGCCTATGAGATCCAGGGGGCTGGCTCTCACGGAAGGCAGCCACGATGCCTAAGGAAGACATCAGGCTGCCTTCCCTGCTATTGGGTCCCGTGTTTGCAAGTGTTAATGACAGCCGGCCGGACTCCTACCGCTGATTGGGTAGGCGCAGCTCTTGTGCCCGCCCGATCAGAGCTCCGTAGCTGTACGGCGCTGGGATTAGTGACCCTGATACCTGTGCTGTACATGTACGGTGCTGGTATCCTAAGGTTTAATTATAACTGCTAAGTAATGATCAGATCAAAACAAGCCAGAGAGCACAAGCACCTGGCAGGGTAGGTACGGCTGTACGAGTTCTTAGAAATAACTTCTGGAATTAGACACTGGTATACGTCATTCATACCTGCTCCTGCAGAGTGTGGTTCTTCTCTTGTAGCTGGCTGAGGACAGCAGTCTCTCCTTCACCAGCTTGAATTTTGGCACATAGGTCTTCCCTCTCTTTCTCAAGTAAAGAAATATTTTTTTTGCTTTTTTCCAGCAAGGCCTCAAGGTTTTGAATTTTTTGGTCTTTGTCCCCAATTTGGCGTAAAACTTGCTCAAGGTCATTCTGAAAGCATTCATAAGGCATCAAGTAATTATATAGTAGAAAATACAATTACAACTGGGCAATTAAATCGTATAAAGAAATAAAATTACTGCATACAAATCACACAAAGCACAAACTACTGTAAAAATCCAAACAACGTTCTGACCGCAGTTCTCCGCCAAGTATAGGGGGACAGCAAATTACAGATACAGGTCTATACCCCCATTAGCCAAAATGATATTAGGAGTGGTGAAAGAATACAGCGAACTCACAGTGTAGAGTCTACTGTATTCATGTGGCGGGGATGTCCTCCAACTGTCCCCACGTTGGTTTGTCATTCATAGGGAGAGCGGAGGCACTTATGAATACACCGCCTGTGCATTACCAATGACGACACACTTGACTGCATTTACCTGGGCTTCCCTCAGTTTGGATGTAGTGGTTTGCTGAAGAGTTTGCTGTTCCTGATGTTGCTGTCGAATTTTCTCCAGCTGATGCTGTAGATCGGCCGATTCAGAGGTTATTTCTTTAAGCTGTGAACAAAATAAGGGTTCTCATGTTTAATCTTCCACATCCTCTTCACCCTGAAGGCAAGCCAACGACAACTTTGGCATGAGAAAAAAAGATTTTTACATATATAACCTGCTCCTAGTTTCAGATTTTTCTCAAATGGACATAATACATGTTGGATGTGAAATATGTGAATCCAGGATGCTGCTGCCTTCCCCATGCCAACTGCCATGTGTTTACTTTCCTCCCTATCTACAGACCTTAAAAGCTGCCCTCCGTGGATGCTTCTCCTCACCCCACGCTGATCTGCCGTGTACAAGTTCCACCCCTTATTGCTGCTATCTCAAACACTGACACAACTACAGCATGAAAAGACATTGGGGCCCATTTATCAACCTCGCCTGTTTTGAGGTGTAAAATTAGACAGGCTTTGCTTATTTGCTTCGTCCGTCTTTCTTTTGCCTGCTATTTATTAAATCTCTCACAGCACTTCCTGCATTAGGCTATTAGTATGACCTTTGGTGGTTAGTTTCTCAGTATGACAGGTTGATTTTCGCTAAGACTGGTCTAATTAGTATGCTCATGAAAATGTTGGGCAAGTGACCTGACATTAGGTGCACGTCTCCATAAAAGGGCGATTTTTTTAGGCAAAATGTTGCGCCACTTAAAACAGACGAAGAGAAGTACACGAGCCCTGGATTGGAGTAGAAATTAGACTGTTTTTGGGACTTAATCAGGTGCAACATAAGACGCACCTACATCAATAAATGGGAATATGGGAGCAAAAATTTAGAAAACTCAGCACAAATGCCCCCAAAACAGGCGCATTCTCATTAGTAAATGCAATTTAAAAAAAAATAAGACAGCCTAAAACAGCATTCTTATGCCTAAAAACAAGCACAGACACTATAGTAAATGTGTCCTACTGTAGATAATTGTATTGTAACAAGGGCAAAAGTTTGTGGAAGGGCCTTTCCTGCGTCAGCAAGACTATGCCCCAGTGCCAATCAGTAGACCATCTTGTCAGGTCCAAAATCAGTTCCAGACTTCTCAAATAATCTATATCTGAATGGGCTCAAATTCCTACAAAAGCACTCCATACTTGTGAAAAACCGGCCCAGAAGATTGGGGGCCCAACTACATTTTAACATGTTTGGAAGGTTCATATAGATGTGATGGCAAAATGTCCACACTTTTCCCCTGGACATGACTACTCATAAAGAATCTCTCTGTCTGCAAAAACTGTAAGTCTGGAGATGAGCACTAAAAAGTTCGTACTAAATATCACACCAGAAAACAAATGGGAATAGTTCCACCAAATATGTTGGAGAGAACATTACCCGTACCCCATTTTCAGCAGTTTAGGATCGAATATTTTAAATAGGTTAAACTTAAAAAAAAATTTAAAATATTTTAAACTAATAATTAAAACCGGTGACAGAAGTAGAAGACTTATAAATACACACATGTATGCTGACTGGAACATAAAACAGTTTACACAAGGTGAAAGGTTCAGACCTTCAGAGACTGGCAGTAGCTAGAAATATAAGTGCAGAGCAAACATTCAGACCTGCTCCTCAGCACGTGAAAGCTTCAGCTGCAAATCTGCCACCTGCTGTTCCTTGTCCATCAGTTTCTCAGCGGACAGCTGTCTCTGCTCTTTCAGCCTCCCATGCGCCTCCCCTAGTTGGCGCTCCGTCTCCAGTAATTTGCTGTGGAGCTGAAAAGACAGGAGCTTAAAGTTGACTGCCAGGTACTTTCCATGGATCTGTCTCATACAACCTGACTTCCAGTAAAACACAACACCCAAACATTTACAGAGCCTCGCTGTAAAAGCCTATTTAATTGCACATCTATGAACGGTGCAAGCACACATTTATAAGCCATGACCGTGGATACATATAATAAAGCTTTATACTACATGATAAGTGTATGGAAAAAAAATATTCCATCCGACAGTATTACAGACAATCTAAACATTAGTATTTTAGTTTACTAGGACATCTATTATGCATTATCTGGGTATCTACACAAGATCAGAGTATACCAAATATACACAAATGTGTGACCCCCATTAATATGGTTAATAAGGCCCCATTCACATGACCACAGTGCCCGTATTGCAGACAGCAAACCAGGGGTCCACAAAACACAGGCACAGGCCATGTAAACTCTGTATCACAGTGCGGACCCACTGACTTCAATGGGTCCACAATCTGCAAAAAGCGGGGAAAGATGGGACACGTTCCATCTTCTGCGGCGCAGAGGCACGGACCCAGAAGCACACGGGAGGGCTACCTTGTGTTACAGCGTGCTTCCAATCCATGCCTCCACGTTGCAAAAGATAGGACATAGCCTATTTTTTGCTGCACCTTGCGGATCGCAGACCCACTGAAGTCAGCGGGTCTGCACCACAATGCGTGGTTCACATGGCCGGTGCCTGTTATTTTGCAGACCTGTGGTTTACAGTTCGCAATACGAGCATGACAGCATCATGGTTTGTGAATGGGGGTTGTATTCAGATGTCAGAGGTATAGGGTTCTAATGCAGCAATTCTCAAACTACTCCAGTGTGTGAAACCATACAAACACTACAGAACTTACTGAGAGTCCCTTGTTCTTAAAAGGGTATTCCCATCACAGATAATGGGGGCATATCACTAGGATATGCCCCCATTGTCTGATAGGTGCGGGTCCCCCTCTGGGACTCGCACTTACAATGAGAACGGAGTGGGGAAATGAACAGAGGGCGCACTGCACATGCGCAGCTGCCCTCCATTCATTTCTATGGGGCCGCCGAAAATAGCCGAGCTCTGGCTCAGCTATTTCCGTCTGCCCCATAGAAACGAATGGGAGCAGGGGCCTCGCATGCGCAGTGCACTCCCATTCACTTCTATGGGAGCAGCGCTTGTTGGTGGACGGACCGTGGGAAATCCGGGGTCCTCCAGCCACAGCTCTCCCCGCTCCGTTCTCGTTGTAGGTGTGGGTCCCAGTGGTGGGACCCGCACCTATCAGACAATGGGGGCATATCCTAGCAATATGCGCCCATTGTCTGTGATGGGAATACCCCTTTAAGTATAAAAGGAAGAAATGTAAGCTACACTGGGGATGCTTCAACATTTTTGTTTTGCATCTTTCTCTGTGCCTAAAGTTGGCCATACACATTATACTTTAGTTGAGAACGGCAAGTTCAGCTGACACAGTAATGGGTGTGGGGATCTTCCAACTCTCCCCTGACACATGATGTCGGGGGAGAAAAGGATCGGGCGGAATTAATATTTTTTATTTGTTCTCCGGGAAGATAAGCCACCATCACAAGTGTCTGGCAGCGGCTTTCTCCGCTCTCTCCATAGCATACGCATACACCTTCAACTGAGCCGAACATATATGTGTATGGGGGAGCAAGGAGGGATACGGGAAAGAGCTGTCAGCAGAACAATCATTGGGCCGACAGCTAAGGAATGTGTATGGTCAGCTTAAAGGGGTTCTCCGGGCA
Organism: Bufo gargarizans; assembly: GCF_014858855.1. Lineage (NCBI taxonomy): Eukaryota > Metazoa > Chordata > Amphibia > Anura > Bufonidae > Bufo > Bufo gargarizans. The sequence continues at coordinate 320,860,517 of NC_058081.1, forward strand.
TTTAATATTGATGACCTATCCTCAGCACCCCCGCCGATCATCTCTATGAAGGGAAGGTGCATGCAGTGTGCACGCGCCGTCTCCCATATCTCTTCCTGCTTGCTGCTGCTGTCTATAGCAAGCAGGAAGAGAAACCGCATGTGTGTGCCTTCCCTTCATACAGCTGATCGGCAGGGACGCCGGGTGTCGGACCCCTGCCGATCTGATATTGATGACCTACCCTGAAGTACACTACAGTAACATTCAGAAATCTACAAATGACAGTATTGTGAGAATGCAGGCTACCAATAGGATAACCCTTAAGTAAAAACGTTCTTGCGTCCTCACTAAAGCCTGGTTTATACATGTAGACAGTGAATGTCAATGTGTGAATGTGTCACCTGGTTAATCTCACTCTGCTGTTGTAAACTATGCTGCTCCTTTTCTTCCCGCTGTTGTTGAAGCTGCTTGAACCCAGCCTTGAGATTCTGGTGCTTGATCTCCACTTCAGACAGCTCCACTTTCAGTTTCTGGTTGGCTTCTCCTTTCTCAGCCACCTCCGTTTTCAGGGTCTGCAGCAACGCTTCACTGGCAGACAGCCGTGACTGGAGCTGCTGGCACTCCACATCTTTATGGTTGAGATTTACTTGCAAGTTCTTCCTGGACATAATCTCTTCATTTTGCTTCTCTTCCAGCTGAGTGTACTCCAGCTCCTTCTTTAGAAGTTTCTCCACCAACGTCTGTGAAATTTAAAAACCCAAAGACAAATTAATAATGTTGATTTTACCATTCTGTGTCAATGATTGTCACTTCCATCAGTTTTTCAAGCTAAAAGGATCATGGCAAGTACATATGTACACTTAAAAGGGGTTATCCAAGGCTATAAAATGCTCCCCCATATCCAGGGCCCCTCACAATGAATATACTTACCTGGCTCCCCGTGCCGCTCCTGGTCCCCGAACCGCCGCTTCTCCCCGTGCGCAGATGAAAACATCCAGTGTTGGAGGGGAGCAGCCAATGGCAGGTGGGGACAGGGACAAGTCATTGGATGTTTTCATTTGCGTACGGGGAGAAGCAGCAGCGGCAGTGCGGGGTCCAGGAGCGGCGCAGGAAGCTGGGAGCCAGGTAAGTATATTCATTGTGAGGGGCCCAGCATATGGTCTTTGATAACCCCTTTAAGAAATCAGATGATATTCCTGCCTTTGAAGAATGTGTTTACAGCTCATCTTCTCAAGTGTCCAACAAAATATAAAGTGGTACTTTTCAAAAAGTTATCATAAGACCTAGTAACCATATTCCCACGTTGGCCCCACGAATACACTACTTCTCTGGAGGACGGAATCAGAACATACGAATGGTGCTAAACAATTAAAAATAAAAATAAACCTAAAAAAAAAAAAAAATCCGGTAAAATCCCCTCAAAAGACAAGGGGGGGCTGCCTCCATCTGCAGAAGAAAAAGTTCAGTCTCTAAAGGCGCCAAGGCTTCTGTACGGTAAGAACTGTGAATCTGTGGAATAGACTTGCTCAGGACGTGGTCACCGCAGGAACAGTGGAAAGCTTTAGAAGGGCTCAGCTGAATTCTTAAAATGAAATAATATTTTTTTCAACCATACTAACAATGTAACTTAATACAGTAAGTAATATTTGGGAAGGTCACAACTGAGGGTGGAAATAAATGTCCAGCAAATTGTCCTTTATGTCCCAGGAACCAAGCCATGGCTGCACTGACGAAGGTTAATAGGTCTGAAACGGCTGAATGCCGGATGGAATGAATGGATCTGCACTAATGCAATGTCAAAACAGAGCGGAAAGGAGGCATCAAATCACAAATGTCTACTGAGTTTCCACATACGTGCTGGCGGGCATGACACATACTGTACCTCATTCTTCTGCGACAGCTCAGTCAAGGACGCTTTCAGTTGCTGCAGTTCTTGGATATAAACTGCAACTTCCTGGGGTCCTTTTTCAAGTTCAGCCTTTAACTGGTTAATAGTGGTCTATGGAAGAAGAAAGATGAGGGTAGTGTAAACCAATATGGAAGTTTATCAGGTCTCTTACATTATCCCCAAAAACAACATAGGATGGAAGAAGGGAAAAAACTAGCAAAGTACTACGTCTACTAGTAAAACCCTGCGATCCTCCACACAGCGAGTGGCAGCTCTTGTAGTTCAGGACAAAGTAAGTATCTTACAGCTAGCTGGGATTTAACACCCGTTCCCTCCTTAGGCAGAAGTCTTTTTGTTGCATTAACGATAACAGCCAGAAACGTGTATATCCTGCAGATTGTATTTTACATCTACTACTAATTTATGGATACAATGCTGTGGATAACATAAAAAGCCTATGCTAGATGCAAATAGTGATGAGGAGCAGTGAGGCTATAGGAAGCAGACTGACATTTATTAGGGAATTGCCTACATGAAAATTCTCCAATACATATAAAAAGAATCACTCGCATTATAAGATCATTTAGAGACAGAGGGAAACCGATCTCTGTAAGCTGCCCGGCCGTGGCCATAATTGTGGCCCGCAATACACGGGCACCGGCCGTGTGCACCCCACACCACGGATGCGGGATTATTCACCTGAATGAGTCCGCAAATCGGGAGATGCGGTGCGGAATGGAGGCACAGATCGGAAGCCCACGGAAGCACTACGAAGTGCTTCCATGGGTTTTCTGTCCATGCCTTCGGACCACAAAAAAAAGTAGTGCATGCACTACTTTTTTGCAGTGCGGACCGTCGGATGCGGATCCTGGACCCCATTCAAGTGAATGGGTCCGCGATCCACATGCGGCTGCCCCATGATCGGTGCAGAGCATTGCGGACCACAATTTGCAGTGCGCAGCACAGGCTCAGCCAGCATGAGCCCTAAATCATAGTGGGGAGAAAGCCAGACAAGCCTATAGCACATAACACAGGCCTCAATCAAATGTTCAGGAGGACCTTTGTGGGCAGCAGGTTAAAAGGAAATCTGTCACCAGCTTCATAGACTATTATTTGCAGTATTACATGAGTAGTAATCACATAAGACGCCCAGATCGCCATTTTTTTTCCTACTACCCCCCATTCCCCCACTGTCAGCAATCAGCCCTAATTAGTGAATAACCGCCTTCACTGTATCCAAATCCCAGAATGAGCAAAGGTTTACATTAGTAAACTACATGTTAGGGCTCATGAACATGACCATGATTGGCCCCGGGAAACATAGTCCATGTGTCTACCACATCTGCCAGGTAGAACACAGCTCCTCTGACCCCAATGGACTGTATCATAGTACCTTATGATATGTCTCTATCTGATCACGGGACTATTGCTACGGCAATATCCCTGTGATCAGATACAAACTGTATTATAAATCACTATGATACAGTCAGTTCGGGTCAGGGGAGCTGCAGTCGGCCCGGGAGATGTGGCCAACACACGGACTGTATTTCCTGGCCCGATCATAGTAAATCAGTCCTTATCCTGAATTTTTTCCCACTATATATCACTCTGCCCACAAGCAGCACGTCACTGCGGTCACATGCTACTTGGGGGACATAATACACCTGGGAGTCCAACACCTGGGACCCCTGTCAATCAGCTGTTTGAGAAGGCACAGTAGCTTAGGCCATGTAATGTCACATTCACTGGTCACAGGACCTAGGTGCAGCTCAGCCACTATACAATGTACGGTGCTGTGCTTGGTGAGCTGAGAAAAGGCTGACCAGCGGGGGTCCCGGGTGTCAGACCCCACCAGTCAGATACTGATGACCTAGCAGAGGACAGGTCATCACCAGAAAAGTCTTGGAAAGCCCATTTAATTTCATAGTTATTTGTACGAAAAAGATAACAGCAGCAATGTGAAGAGAAGGCATTACACAAGAAAGGATCTGGATTTCAAGCTTCAAGTTCATCAAAGAGTAAACCAGCTTTACAGTTACGCTCAAGAAAAGCCAACAAAAAGTAGCATGCGGAAGAATATCCTTTCCAGCATCATCTAATGCCAACCAATTATCAGCAGGTTAGGCTACTTTCACACTCGCGTTTGGTGTGGATCTGTCATGGACGGATCCGTTCAGATAATACAACCGCATGCATCCGTTTAGAACGGATCCGTTTGTATTATCTGTAACATAGCCAAAACTGATCCGTCTTGAACACCATTGAAAGTCAATGGGGGACAGATCTGTTTTCTATTGTGCCACAGAAAACAAATCTGTCCTGGCACACAATGTAAGTCAATGGGGACGGATCCGTTCAGATAATACAACCGCATGCATCCGTTCAGCACAGATCCGTTTGTATTATCTGTAACATAGCCAAAACGGATCCGTCTTGAACACCATTGAAAGTCAATGGGGACGGATCAGTTTTCTCTGACACAATAGAAAACAGATACTTTTGGCTCTGCTTCGTCAGACAAAGAAAAACGCTGCAAGCAGCGTTCTGGTGTCCGCCTCCAGAACAGAATGGTGACTGATTGGAGGCAAACTGATGCATTCTGACCGGATCCTTTTTCATTCAGAGTGCATTAGGGCAAAACTGATCCTGAACGGATCTCACAAACGGAAACCAAAACGCCAGTGTGAAAGTAGCCTATCCTTTATAAAGACAAGGGTGCTTCAGTGTTCGATAGTCCTTTTATGCAGCATTTCTATTACCTTGAATGGGATTATCTCCAAGAGCAAGCAGACAAAGAGAGAAAATGACAAAGATGATGGATGAAAGGTGATCAGCAAATGAAGGCCTGCAATTTCTCGTTGTGGAGTAGAAAATTGTTATTTAGAGTGTATACTTTTGCCTGTAGCAAATTACTATTAAAACTGGATCTTCAAGATTCCCTATAACCCTATGGCTGTTCTAACACACTGCTGCCATACTATATTCGCTGTCACAGAACAGGCTGCAAAAACCATAAAATGACGGCAAGTTGTCAACACGGTTTTTGTTTTTCAGGCAATTCTATTGCAAAACAGATTCATGATCAAATTCAGAGCGTAAGAGCGTAAAGAGAGAAAGAAATATCAAGAGATACAATCATATCATTTAAAACATTTAGAGCCTTTATGTTAAAGAGGTCGTGCAACATTTAAAGGTTTCACCTTATCCAAGGATACGGAAGGGGTACCAATTGCTGGGACCCCCCTCCAAATTCTACGAATGCAGCTCCACTGATTCCCAGTGGGGCTGCCGTAAATAACAGAGTACAACGCTAACTGACAGTCCCAAAGTCGCATGCTCGATCTGACGATCCATTCAGATAGAGGAAAGGGACCCCTGTCTCAGGATTAGGGGGGTGGGGGTCTCAGCGGCTGGATCCCCACCCATCAGTTATCCCCCATTTCCTGTATAAATTATTTTGGTCAGCTATAAAATAAGGTTATTCAATTATATCTCTGTACCACCATTTCCTACACCAGGGATCAGCAACCTCCGGCATTCCAGCTGTTCAGAAACTACAACTCCCAGAGTGCTCCATTCACTTCTATGGGAGTTAGAAGAGCAGCCTAGCATATTTGCATGCTGGTAGTTGTAGTTTCACAGCAGCTGGAGTGCCGGAGGTTGCTGATCCCTGTCCTAAATGGTACCAGTGTAGAGGGTTAATATGCCTTTAACGCAAGTAATTACCTGACATATGTTCCTATCAAAATTTTGCGCTGTTCAAGGAAGCGTATGGAATAGTTTGATGAAAGCGGACAATGCATGGTATTAGATGTCACTCACAAGCAAAATGAACACAAACAGCCCAAGCTCCAGAAGAGACAAGAATGTATATGGCAAATGGAAAAGTAGAGGAAAGAGCATACAATCCCAATTCCCATATTTCGCCTGCAGCAATGTACTTCCCAGTCTTAGGCTAGATCTACACAACGACATTTGTCGCACGACATCACATAAGGCACAACTACACTCCAACATGTGTTGCGCGACATTGATGTTGCACCAATGCTGCGCAACAATTTTTATAATGATAGTCTATGGTGTCGCACTGCAACATGCTGCGACTGCGTCAGTCGCAGAAAAATCCATTTCGAATGGATTTTTTGCCACTGTCGCGTCACAGTCGCAGCACAACACTATAGACTATCATTATAAAAATTGTCGCGCGACAAATGTCGTCGTGTAGACCTAGCCTTACACAATCGCGTCAGTACTGATGGATTAGACTCCATGGGATTCCAGTTTCCACTCACTGACACCTAGTCACCAGTGCACTATACCTATACACTACTACCTAATTAGGTAGAGGACGTGGCTTGGTTCTAAGATGACAGGTCCGGTATCACTGCCCCTTGTTTACCTCAGAATTAGCATTTTGCATTTGCAGTTGCTTGCACTCGTCTTTCAACTTCTCCGATTCTTTTTCACGTTCCAAAGTGGTTTTGTCCATCAGCGTCTGGACCTGGATGAGCTCTTTTTTCAGCACAGCCACGTCTTCAATTCCAGGCCGTTGTAACTGTGAGGCAGAAAGACTATAAATATACATAAGACTAGAAGATGATCCAGGAAACAATGCTCTACCCATAACACTCTTTACAAAATAATACACTTCACAGTAGTTTCTCTTTATTATGTTTGCCTTAAAGGGGTTTTCTGAGATTTTAATACTGATGACCTATCCTTAGGTGGGGTCCCGGGTGTCAAACCCTCAATCAGATACTGATGACCTATCCAGAAGTCATCAGTATTAAAGGGATTCTGTCACCTGGATTTTAGTGACAGATCTTTTAACATCACATCACTCTGCTTGTTTTGTATTAAAATATACTAGTATTACTACCCTAAGTGTCCTTTGTCTAGAAAATCAGTTTTATTAATATGGTAATTACCTGAGTAAGGTGCCCAAAGGGCTGTCCCTCCGGCCGTTGGAGCCCAGACGCGCCCCTTCTCCTGGAGCCCAGCACCGCCCCACTGCTAATTTATTCACTCCTCATTGCCGGCCGGCACATGTTCAGTGTGTCCTGTGAGGCCTATTCCAGGCGCTGACATGTGTATCCACAGAGCATGCGCGGGCTTATGGCTCAGCATTACACCCGACGATGAGGAGTGACTAAATTAGCAGTGGGGCGGTGCTGGGCTCCAGGAGAAGGGGCGCGTCTGGGCTCCAACGGCTGGAGGGACAGCCCCTTGGGCTCCTTACTCAGGTAATTACCATATTAATAAAAGTGATTTTCTAGACAAATAACAACACTTAGGGTAGTAATACTAGTATATTTTAATACAAAACGAGCAGACTGATGTGATGATGTTAAAAGATCTGTCACTAAAATCCAGATGACAGAATCCCTTTAAAATCTCAGAAAACCCTTTTAAAGGGGCTGTTCATCTTCAGGGAGCCTTTCAGACAGACTCCCTATGTGGCTGGACCTGCAGAAGAAAGCATATTTACCAGCTCCTGGCTCCTTCTGTGTCCCACTGTCTCTCTGTGTCAGCTGGCTGTTTGATGAAGGTTACACAGAGCGTCAGCCAAGGACTGGGACCCAGTGGCAAGGAGCAAGTAAGTATGCGTCCCTCCGAAGGTCAGGACTCAAGATGAACAATCCTTTTACATATAGCCAAATTCGAAGTTAGATCTACTCTACTATTGTATGTTGTGACTATTCCCTTCTTTGATAAAAAACGGTCACAACAGAAATCAGTGCTATTATCTTTCACACTGGCTAAAACTAAGCTAATTTTACTACATAAGGCCTGAATGGAGTATAAATGAGACTTGAGCATTTGGATCATTTGTTTATAAGGGCTCATTTAGACGACTGTATCCGTTTTTGTGGTCCGGAACAGGCGCAGAATGAAATATATAGTCGTGTGAATGGGCCCTAAGGTTAAGTTCATACATCAGTTAGTCAGTTACCAAATAAGTTAAGTGTGAACTCAGCCTATATGTGTCTAAATCTTGTCTAAACAGAAGCAAATAGTAAATGAATGTCACACAGCAGATCAGACATTATTTTGTAGTACCTGTCCAATAAATATGCAACAGTGCCCCTGGCAATAATGTCTGTGTGAGTGTTTCTACCTGTCTTTCTGTAGCTACCACCTTCTCCTCTCTGCAGATGTGTATAGGCTGCAGATGTAACCTGATCCCTCAGTAAGGGCTCATGCACACGGACGTTTTGTTTTTCTCCTTTCGTTCAGTTTTTTTGGCGGACCATATGCGGAACCATTCACTTTAATGGGGCTGTAGAAAATACATAAGTTACTCCATCTCCATTCCGTTTCTGTTTGTCCGCATGGCCGTACCGCAAAAAGTGCATGTCCTATTGTCCGCAAATCCCGATCCAAGGCCCCATTCAAGTCAATGGGTCAGAGAAAAAAAAAAATACGGAACGCCCACGGAACACATCCGTATGTCATCTGTATTTTGCGGATCCATACTGTAGAAATGCTATGCCCAGCCCATATTATTCATGGGTTTGGTGATTAATAAATTACTGTTTCCGATCCACAAAAAAACGGATCAAATACGGAAACCATACGGATATGTTTTGTGCAATAACGGAACGGAAGCGGACTTAAATCAGAGGGAAAAAAAACTCTGATACAGAACGGATCAGTGAAAAACGGAACGCAAAACAACAAGGGTCGTGTGCATGAGCCCTAAAGCTGAAAAACTAGATTTTTGTATAACTTACCAGTAAAATCTCTTTCTCGCTCTTCCTTGGGGGACACAGAAGACCTTGGTATAGCTCAGCTCCCTAGGAGGCGTGACACTAAGTGAAAACTGTTAAGCCCCTCCTCCAGCAGCTATACCCTCAACCTGGAGAGAGACTAAAGGTTGCGTGTCCAAGTAGTGAAAAAAAGGCAATGACCAACAAAGTGGAACCAAACAAGTCAACTACCCGACAGGGGCAACCAAGCCGTAACCTGTAGAACAAAATAATGATGGGTGGGTGCTGTGTCCCCCAAGGAAGAGCGGGAAAGAGATTTTACTGGCAAGTTATACACAAATCTCGTTTTCTCGCCCATTTTCTTGAGGGACACAGAAAACCTTGGGATGTCCAAGAGCAGTCCAAGAAGTGAGGGAACACGGACCAAGGAGAAGCCACCGTAGGCATTATGAAACCGCCGCCTGCAAGACCAGGCGGCCCAAAGCATCATCCACCGATGCATGAGTGTGCACCCTGTAAAACTTGGTAAAAGTGTGCAAGGAAGACCAGTGGCCGCCTTGAGCGGTGACACCGAAAGGCGGAACCCTGCCCTTGGCGCAGTAAGCCTCAGCAATAGCTTATTTGATGAAATGGGCGATAGCCACCTTGGAGGTCACCGACCCCTTGCGCGGACCCTCCGGAACCACAAAAAGAGTCAGTGCGACGAAAAAGACCGGTGATCTCCAAGTAAATCTTCAAGGCCCTAACAACATCCAAGCGGTGAAGTTCCCAATCCTGGGATGAGAAGGGAAGAGACACAGAGAGGGGAGGATGATGTCCTCATTGAGATGAAAGGCGGAGACCACCTTTGGAAGGAAGGAAGGAACAGGACGGAGAACAACCTTATCTTGGTGGAAGACCAGAAAAGGCTCGGAACAAGAAAGGGCCGCCACTCCTTGGATGAAGGTCTTGACAGGTCCGAGAGAAGCCAGGGGATGCTGGAGGATGGACAGCGCAGATACCTGACCCTTCAAGGAACTGAGACCCAGCCCCAAATCCAGGCCGGACAGAACCGTGGGGAGAGAGAAACTGAGAGGGGGAACACCCAGATTCTCACAGAATCCCAAATAAGACCTCCAATTCCGATAATAGATCTTGGACGAGGCAGGCTTCCGGGCGCGGATCATGGTGCGAACCACATCTGCGGAAAACCCCCATTGCGTCAAAACTGCGGTCTCAACAGCCACGCCGTCAAACGTAGAGACATGAAATGCTGGTGGAAAATCGGCCCTTGAGAGAGAAGATCTTCTCTGAGAGTTAACAGCCAAGGCGCGTCTCCCAGGAGCAGCATCAGATCGGTGTACCAAGACCGGCGAGGCCAATCTGGAGCGACCAGGATCGTGGGAATGCCTTCTGCCACGATCTCCCGAAGAACACGAGGCAGTAGGGGAATGGGAGGAAATACATACATAAAAAGGGAAAATTCTTGCCACTGAAGAACGAGGGTGTCTGCGCCATACGCCCTCGGTCCCTTGCCCTGGCCAGAAGGTGGGAAGCTTGTGGTTGAACCTGGAGGCCATAAAGGTCCACATCCGGATGACCCCAACAAAGGCAAATTGACTCGAACATGTACAGGTGTAGCGACCACTCGCCCGGGTCGATGGTGGTCCAGCTGAGAAAGTCCGCCGTCCAGTTCTCCACCCGTGGAATATAATCGCTGACAGGGCCGGAACGTGAGCTTCCGCCCTGAGGAGAATGCGGGTAACCTCTCGCATTGCCGTGGCGCTGCGAGTGCCCCCTGGTGGTTTATGTATGCCACGGCCGTGGGATTGTCCGATTGTACACGGACGGGATGACCTTTTAGCAGGGGAGTCCAGTGTCTGAGCGACAGGAAGATTGCCCTCAATTCCAGGACGTTGATCTGAAGCTTGGACTCCGATCGAGACCAAGTGTCCTGGATGGAGCGGGGAGGAACCCCCCCCCCCCCCCCAACCCTGCAGACTGGCGTCGGTGGTAACCGCCTGCCAAGTCATCGGAAGGAAGGATTTCCCCAGGAGAGGGGTCCGCAACCACCAGCGGAGGGAGGTCCGAACTTGGGGAATTAGAAGGAAGGGCTGGTCCAGACTCTCCAGTGACTTGTCCCAGGCAGAGAGGATCGCCCTTTGAAAGGTGCAGGAATGAAACTGCGCGAACGGAATCGCCTTAAAGCAGGCAACCATTTGTCCCAACACCCGCATGCTGGATCGGAAGGACGGACGGCGGAGAAGAAGAATGCGAACCGACCGGTGGGAGGGCCAGCCGCTTGTCCGTTGGAAGACCTCCGTTTCCAGCAGCATCCCCAGGAAAATCAACTTTCTGGAGGGAATCAGGGAAGACTTGGGAAGGTTGAGAAGCCAACCAAACCGCCCCAGGGTCTCCAGAGTGAGGTCCACGCTGGCGGACGTCTGAGAAAAGGAGGGCGCCTTGATGAGGACGTCGTCCAAGTTAGGCAGCAGAAAAACACCCCTGGAGCAGAGCAAAGCCAGGACAGGGGCCAGGACCTTGGTGAACACCTGAGGAGCCGTCGCCAGGCCGAAGGGGAGGGCGACAAACTGATAGTGATCGTTCCCCACTGCAAAGTGAAGTAAACAATGGTAACACCGAGCGACCAAAACGTGGAGGTAGGCATCCTGAATGTCGATTCATGACATAAAGTCCCCCCTCTCCAGGGAAGGCTCGGAGGGACTCCATCCGGAATCGCCAAAGGCAGAGAAAACGGTTTAGTTGTTTTAAGTCTAGGATCGGCCGCACCGAGTCTTCTTTTTTGGGGACCACGACGAGGTTCAAGTAGAAGCCCTTGAATCGGTCCGTCGGATGCACAGGAACGATGACTCCCTTGTCTAGTAGGGTGTGAATGGCTGCGGAAAAGGCGGCCGCACACTCGGGCTCCAGCGGAGAACGGGACCGAAAGAAACGATCCGGAGGGAGAGAAGCAAACTATTTTGTATCCAGAGGAAACAATTTTGAGCGCCCAGGCATCGGAGATATGAGCCCGCCAGACGTCCCTGAAAAGGAGAAGGCGGCCCCGCATCCGGGTGGGTGGGGGCACACCTTCATGCAGGGGACTACTTGGTCGTGGAGGGAATGGTAGCCCAGTAAGGGAACGTTTGGAGGCGGCGTCCGCAGCCCAAACCTTCAGCCAAAGTTCCCTCCTGACGGAAACAGCTAAGGCAGATGAGCATGCTATGAGGGCACCCGCATCGAGAGAAGCTTTACAGATACATTTTTCTGCCTGACCCATTAGTTGAGCCAAGGATTGGAGGTCATGAACGGGGACGTCCGATCCCAAATCCTGTTCAAGCTGGGAGCCCCATTCAGAGACCGCTTTCCCCACCCAGGGGGAGGCAAAGACCGGTCTGAGGGCTGAACCAAAGATGGCCCTGGAGAGGGACTCCATGCGACGGTCCTCGGTGGAATGAAGCGAGGAACCGTCTGCTACAGGAATGGCCGTGCTCTTACACAGGCGGGCCACGTGAGGGTCAACCTTAGGCGGGGACGCCCATGTGGCAACACAATCCGGTGGAAATGGGTAACATATGTCCAGCTTTTTGGGGGAGATAAAGCGGGCATCAGGGTCAGCCCAAGCTTTAGAGACCACTGAAGAGAAGTTGGCGTGGAGAGGGAAAACTTTGGACGCCTGTTTGGAGCGGAAAAAAGACACACCGGCCTGGTCAGTGCTGGGAGGGTCATTGTGTATCTTGAAGGCATCACGAATGTTGGTGATGAGGTGACCTACTGCGGAGGCTAGTTTGGACGGCAGTGCCGAGTCCATGTCCCAATCCGAATCCGCCAGATCTCTCTCAGAGGGCGTGTCCAGAGGGGAGGAGAGGCCCTGAGTCTGCACACGTGGCAGGGATAGACGCATCTGAGGAGGATGCACACTCTGTCCTGGAGCGCTTCTAAGTGTGCCGCGCCCTGGAGGATTCACTGTGTGCGAGGGAATCAGTGGAGCGGCAGAAGCGGTAGACCCAGAGGGTGCGACAGGAGGTGTGGCAGCCTGCGCGGTAGGCGGTTTGTCTACAAGGCGGTCTACTATGTGAGTAAGACTCTCTATGGCCTGGGACAGTGATCTTGCCCAGTCGGGCGGACCAGAGGGAACGGCCAGTGGCGGACCCCGAATTAGGGCCTGGCATTCAGAGCAATGTGGATCAGATTGCCCATGTGGAAAGGGTTCTTTACCGGCGGTACAGGCATGGTACCAGGGCTTGGATTCCCCTGTGGGATCCGACATGTTGTGATGAGGGATATTATAACCCAAGGAAAAAAAAAAAGAGGCCTAAACCCAGGCTGGGGCCACTGGGGTTAACAGTCCTACCAGGAGCCAGAAAAAACGAGGAGCAGTAGCTGAGTGCAGATCTGGACGACTGGAGGCAGCAGCGTTGGCCAGCAGGTTCCTTATGCTCATGCGGACTGAAGCAGAGCGGCGGGAAGAGAGCGGAGCGCAGGAAGATAGGCCCCGCCCGCCGCTGCTGGGAAGTGCTGCGCGCGGCCAAAATTAACCCCTGAGGCGCCGCGCTGGCGCCACTTGCTGGGAAGTGCTGGACCAGCAGTGCCGAAGAGAAAAGAAAACGACAGCCCGCTGTGAGTCCCGGCGGAGTTGTGGAGGGGGGCGCTCGACCGCCAGGAAGTAGGTCACGACTGCAGACGCGGTCCTGGGTACCGGCTGGGAGAAAACAGAAAACGCTGCGGCCACCCATAGCGCAGATATTCCTAGAGGTTTGCGGCAAGTAGTGAAACTGTGCGAACAGGGGGACATATTAATCGCCGGCCATTCTGGAAGTAGGTCCCAGGAATGAAATAAGGAGAGGGAACCACAGGCCCTAGACTTAAGCGTTCTATTATGTGCAGACCCCAAAAACAGCTCAGCCAAAGTTCTTGGGGGGGGGGGGGGGGGGGGGGCTCTAGCCGCCTCTCGCCATCCTGCAGTCTTCACCCTTGGTCCATTCCAGTGGCAGGACGCTGGAAGAGGGACTTGGCGTACGGCGACCCTTACGCTGGCGGGATGGATAGGAGCTAGGCTGCCCTGGTCCACCTTGTCTTCTGTGGGGGAGGCAGCAGTGCGGATGACCGGCACTGGCGCAACTCGACCCCAGGAGAAACAGAGAGGTCCAGGTGTCCCTGTTGTCCCTGAAAAAATTAAAAAAATCCAGATTAAAAATAAAATAAAGAATAGAATAAAAAATAAGGAGAAAAAACAGCCCTACAGAGCAGGGAGTGTCTTGCCTCCGTGGACACTAAGCAAAAACTGGTAGTCTCTCTCTCCAGGCTGAGGGTATAGCTGCTGGACGAGGGGCTTAACAGTTTTCACTTAGTGTAACGCCTCCTAGGTAGGGAGCTGAGCTATACCAAGATCTGTGTCCCCCAAGGAAATGGGCGAGAAATCTGTCATATGACTGGCAGACTGAAGAAACATTTTATTTTGAATTGAGAGTAAGTGATAGGTGCAGACAGAGGAGGACAGGAGTCTTATAAGTGGAGAAAGATGTATAGTTCTGTAAATAAATATATTATAAAGTTTTTCATTGTCACTTACAAAACTTGCAGTCTGTTTTGAACAGAACACTCGCTCCTCACTAGAGGCAGCAGTGATCATCTGACGTCACCACGCTGGGAGTGTCAGGGTCCTGGTGCCCCTAGTGCGAATGTTTTCCGTGTGTGTAAGTGGTGAGGTGTTTTTTTTTTTAACTAACCCCTGAAAGGTTCTTTTTGGTAATGGAAGTTAGATGGGTACATGTCTAAATAGCTGTTAAAAACTAGCCTATTGATTTCAATGGGGTCCATTGAAATGGCCAAAAATAGGACAATAGTATCGAGAGAAAAAGGAACTTGCTGCTATCCAAATGCTAAAAAAAAGGCCATATGACTAGCCCCATAGACTAGTTCTGAATATGGATGTTTGACAGCAGTTACAAAAACATCTGTCACATGGCCATTTTTCACTGTCGTGGCACCCTAAATCCTATATATGACTAAGACAGCATTTACCAGCTCAGTCTTCAGATCTTCAATTACACGTGACCTAATCTGTAGTTCCTGGTTTAAACTTTTAACATTCTCTTCAGCGGAAGCAAGGTGACCTTTTTCTTCATCATATGAAGCCTTTAACTCTATATAAAAAAAAATAAAGAACATATAAAAACTAGCATAAGAAATATAATATTATATATATATATATATATATACACACACACACACACACACACAGTACAGACCAAAAGTTTGGACACACCTTCTCATTCAAAGAGTTTTCTTTATTTTCATGACTATGAAAATTGTAGATTCACACTGAAGGCATCAAAACTACGAATTAACACATATGGAATTATATACATAACAAAAAAGTGTGAAACAACTGAAAATATGTCATATTCTAGGTTCTTCAAAGTAGCCACCTTTTGCTTTGATTACTGATTTGCACACTCTTGGCATTCTCTTGATGAGCTTCAAGAGGTGGCCACCTGAAATGGTCTTCCAACAGTCTTGAAGGAGTTCCCAGAGATGCTTAGCACTTGTTGGCCCTTTTGCCTTCACTCTGCGGTCCAGCTCACCCCAAACCATCTTGATTGGGTTCAGGTCCGGTGACTGTGGAGGCCAGGTCATCTGGCGCAGCACCCCATCACTCTCCTTCATGGTCAAATAGCCCTTACACAGCCTGGAGGTGTGTTTGAGGTCATTGTCCTGTTGAAAAATAAATGATGGTCCAACTAAACGCAAACCGGATGGAATAGCATGCCGCTGCAAGATGCTGTGGTAGCCATGCTGGTTCAGTATGCCTTCATATTTGAATAAATCCCCAACAGTGTCACCAGCAAAGCACCCCCACACCATCACACCTCCTCCTCCATGCTTCACGGTGGGAACCAGGCATGTAGAGCCCATCCGTTCACCTTTTCTGCGTCGCACAAAGACACGGTGGTTGGAACCAAAGATCTCAAATTTGGACTCATCAGACCAAAGCACAGATTTCCACTGGTCTAATGTCCATTCCTTGTGTTCTTTACCCCAAACAAGTCCCTTCTGCTTGTTACCTGTCCTTAGCAGTGGTTTCCTAGCAGATATTCTACCATAAAGGGCTGATTCACACAGTCTCCTCTTAACAGTTCTAGAGATGTGTCTGCTGCTAGAACTCTGTGTGGCATTGACCTGGTCTCTAATCTGAGCTGCTGTTAACCTGCGATTTCTGAGGCTGGTGACTCGGATGAACTTATCCTCCGCAGCAGAGGTGACTCTCGGTCTTCCTTTCCTGGGGCGGTCCGCATGTGAGCCAAATTCTAACAGTCTATTCAGTAGGGCTATCAGCTGTGTATCCACCTGACTTCTCCACAACGCAACTGATGGTCCCAACCCCATTTATAAGGCAAGAAATCCCACTTATTAAACCTGGCAGGGCACACCTGTGAAGTGAAAACCATTTTAGGTGACTACCTCTTGAAGCTCATCAAGAGAATGCCAAGAGTGTGCAAAGCAGTAATCAAAGCAAAAGGTGGCTACTATGAAGAACCTAGAATATGACATATTTTCAGTTGTTTCACACTTTTTTGTTATGTATATAATTCCACGTGTTAATTCATAGTTTTGATGCCTTCAGTGTGAATCTACAATTTTCATAGTCATGAAAATAAAGAAAACTCTTTGAATGAGAAGGTGTGTCCAAACTTTTGGTCTGTACTGTGTGTATATAGATAGACGTATGTATGTATGTATGTATGTATGTCTGTATGCATGTGTGTTCCGCAAAAAACTCAAAAACGCAACCATCCATTTCACCAAAACTTGGTATACACATCCCTTGCTACCTGGAAAGAAATCTTGTGGGGGGTCACAGCTCTCCAGTACGTACTGTTCCTTAGATATACCCCAAAAATGACCTGCATTAGCCAATACAAGCCTGCCAGCCTTTCACTTAAATCCTAACTGCCATACACACGGTCACATGTCCCTTATCAGCCAATAGAAGCTCGCAGGTCCTACTCCAGGTTTCCATAACAACTGATCACAGGTTTTAGCAGTTTGCAGGTCCTTAAATATTCAATCATATGTATCAGCCAAAATAAGTTCATATTTAAATTTACCAGGTTTTCATAACAACACAGCCATAAATAGACTGTACCTATACTGGACTGTCATACTGGATGTCAGCATTCTTATAAATTGAAACAGCTCTCTAGGACGTACCAATGACCTGTATAAGTCAATACAAGCTTGCAAGGCGTTTCTCTTCATATACACACGGTCACATGTCCCTTATCAGCCAATAAAAACATGCAGGTCCTATTCCAGTTTTCCATAACAACTGATCACAGGTTTTAGCAGTTCGCAGGTCCTGAAATATTCAGTCATATGACATATGACGGCACAACTACACTGCTACATGCATGGGGGGCAGGGGCCACTATTAAAGGGGCGGGCGCTGTGGAGTTCACTGTTAAAGGGGCGGCCGCCGCCGTGAAAGTCACTGTTAAAGGGGCGGTCACCGTTAAAGGGGCAATGGCAAATACTTTTTTTGTGCCACTAATACAGCCACCGTGAAAGTTACTGTTAAAGGGGCAGCCACGTGAAAGTCACTGTTAAAGGGGCAGCCACCGTGAAAGCCACTGTTAAAGGGGCAGCCACCGTGAAAGCCACTGTTAAATGGGCAGCCACCGTGAAAGTCACTGTTAAAGGGGCAGCCACTGTGAAAGTCACTGTTAAAGGGGCAGTTACCGTTAAAGGGGCGGTCATTGTGAATATCACTGTTATTTAATATAAAATTGCAATAAATAAATACCCGGGCAACGCCGGGTCAACAGCTAGTGTGTGTATAAATATATATTTAATGAACACTGCTACATAAACAAGTAACATGATCATAAAGCAGCAAATACACCAGTGATTTCGGACAACAAAAAGGCAACCATCTTTGACCAACTTTCTGTGATAAAGTGCGTGACAGGTGACAGAAGATTTCGGTTGAAATGATAATCTGCCATTGTTTTCACCACTGTCAGGTGCTGTAGTTGAAAAGCCCTGTTGAATGACAGATCATCAACTGAACTGTTCTTTTAAAGGGGTTTTCTGGGATATTAAAATTGATGACCTATCCTCAGTATAGGTCATCAATATCAGATCACAGGGGTCCAACACCAGGCACTCCCGCCGATCAGCTGGTTGAAGGGAAGGCCGCACTCTGTGCCAGAGCAGTTTTTTCTTCATTGTTTAACCTGCTCGCCTGAGGATAGGTCATCCATAGTAAAATCCCAGCAAACCCCTTTTAACTTATGACATTAATGGCCAAAACCACAACCTTCCAAGACCAATCGTGAATGGCAGGTTCTTGAGCTCTCGAGAATCCCTAATGTAGTGCCAGCTTTACATAACTACCACTATGTGGCGAAATATAAGGATTACTGGCTATCTGGTAACTTTCATCTACCATATCAAAATGAAAACGACAAGGGCAGGTTGAAAGTTCGACCTAACTAGCAATCTATCGTGAAGAAGGAGTATAATTGTTACCATCCATCACATTTACAGACCTAACACTTACCAACCAATTCGGTAGCCATCTGTGCCGCTTTCTGCTCAAACAAGTCCTTCATCTGCTTAATATTAAAGATTTCAGTCCTAGCCTCTTCCAGCTGCTGTTCCAGGGACTGAAGTTCTGTAAGGCCAATAACAGGTTATTTTTATACTTACAGTAAATCTGTCACTTACTTGACTCTACTAATCAATAAGACAAGGTTATGTATTGTGCTCTATTTGTACTAACTAAAAGGCCTTACAAAGTGATAAATGAAAACGCTATCTGCTTTGGAGATCCCTTTTCTTAGAACAGTCCTTCAAATTAGGGGAGTATAAGGTTTCTTGCTTTTGAGACCCCTAGTGATGAGCTGTAATCAGTGGAGGAACTAGTAGCGACATGAATTAAAGGGGTTGTCCCATGAAAAATATTCAACATTTTTTAAAAACCGGCACCTTGATCTGAATACTTTTGTAATTGCATGCTATTAAAAATTCAGTATAGCCGCTGAGTTATTCATGGACATCTATCTGTATAGCGCCACCTGCTGTTTGCCTTTTTCCAATTCCTCTGTCCTGCTCGCTGAGATGGAAGCACATGCGCAGTTCTTACCTTTCAACTGCCACCAGCTGCAGCAGAAAGAACACGCCCCTTCCTAAGCTACGAGCTTGAAATAAATCTAGCAGAGCAATTGTAGCAATGAATGGGGAAATATCTGGATCCATGTGAGGTACAGAGCTGGTTCTAAGTTTGCTAAAGAGATTGTCATGTACCATATGATGTGTGATTTTCATTTTGTACATTAAACATGGAATAATCTCTAAATTCTCATGCGCCGCCACTGCAGGAGAAACAAAGCTGGGTAGATGTATGTTTCATAGTCTTCCTCTTCTCTGGGGGTCCATCATGGGGGAACCACTCTATTACCTTGGAATTCCTTAACAGGGCATCTGTAAATGGGTTTCTAAACCAGATTTTACAACTTTATGTTGATAAAAGTTTAAGGAATATTTCCATCACTATGACCCCTGCTGATACAAGAATAAGGGGATACAGTGCTGCTACCCCATCCTCCAGGCCACCAGCTCTGCAAGGAACTGCAGCCAGTACTTTTCTCAGGATTGGGGTCAGAACCCCAATGATGATAATGTGATGGCCTATCGAGATATATTACTTTGTGACATGGGAAGACCACTGTAATCAATTTACTAGGGAGGGACGTGTGTAACTGTACTGTACCAAAGATACAATACTCCCACTTCTCAGGTGAGAGCATGTACCAGTTTGCAGGCTCAGAACATAAACAATTTTACTGGTGTTACATGTGTATTCTCTAATGTCCTGCACAAAACAAGTGCATGTATTATCTCCATGTCTCATGCAAGAGGAAATTCTGCCGCTCTCTGGAAATATGATGATAATCACCTGTAGATGCTACTGTGGTCACTCCATCAGGTATTGCGTTCTAATAAAAATAAAAAGAGAAGAAAGCAAGTTACAATTTTGGAGAGGAACCTAGTCTGTTACATCTACACATCATCTGTAGAGTGCTTATTATGTAGGTATGCTCTCCAAGTGTGGCTATGTAACATAAACCATGGCCATATTATTATTATTATTATTATTATTTGACCCTTCCCGCCACAACCATTTTCCTTTTAGTTTTTATCTCCCTGCCTTCCAAAAAACTTTTATACTTTTATTTAATATAGCTGCATGAGGGCTTTCTTTTGCAGGACAAGTTGAACTTTCTAAAGTCACCATTTAAGATTCCATACAGTGTATTGGGAAGCTGCAAAAAATAATTTATGAGGTTGAATTGGGAAAAAAAATATTTTTTAACTGTGCATTATGTGTTATTGGTTTCATTTTTGCAGCATTGACTGTAATAATGACAGGTTACCTTTATTCTGTGGGTCTGTGCGATAACTATATAAATTTGGCACTGCTGTAATGTTTTAATACTTAAAAAAATATCATTAATTTTTAGCTTTATAAGACACACTTTTTCCCCCCAAAAGTGGGGGTTAAGTGGCAGTGTGTCTTCTAAAGTGAATACTAGTGAGTGCTTCCATTAGGGAAGTGCTCACTAGTATGCAGAAGTCCTGAGAGCGGTAAGTCAGGATCTTCAAGTGTTACCTGTACTCATCTCTCTGTGGTCTTCTCTGGGTGCTGCATTGTCCTGACTGCATACAGTGTCAGGATTCAGTGTGTGCATACAGTCGGGCAGCGTAGCCCGGAAAGGAACAGGAAGCGTTAAGTGCAGGACAGAACGTCAGACCTGCAGAGCAGTGGCCAAGTAGAAGAGATAAGTTAATTTATTTAAAGTTCTGATCGGTGTCTGAGCTGAGGTCCGATATGGGGGTCTGACATGGAGGTCTAAAGGAAGTCTGGGCCTCTGATCCGAGGTTCCGATATGGGGGCTCTGATCTGAGGTTCCGATATTGGGGGGGGCCCGATCTGAGGTTCCGATATTGGGGGGGCCCGATCTGAGGTTCCGATATTGGGGGGGCCCGATCTGAGGTTCCGATATTGGGGGGGCCCGATCTGAGGTTCCGATATTGGGGGGGCCCGATCTGAGGTTCCGATATTGGGGGGGCCCGATCTGAGGTTCCGATATTGGGGGGGCCCGATCTGAGGTTCCGATATTGGGGGGGCCCGATCTGAGGATCAGATATGGGGGTATGACCAAAAATATATATTTTTTTCTTATTTTATTCTTCTGAAACCTAGGTGCGTCTCATCATCAAGTGCATCCTATAAAGTGAAAAATACAGTACTCTGAAAAAATATATATTCTGATGGTATGTGTGACTTTATGATCCCTTTTTATACAGATTTATTTTTATTTTTGAGAGGCGAATAGAACAGAAAGGGCATTTTCTTATTTTCCCTGATACAGTGTTCACCATAAGGTTAAATACTTTTATATTTGTTTGGGCACTTTTGGCCATAGCAATACAAACAGTTAATTTTGTTGCTGTTGTAAGGGTACTTTTACACTTGCGGCAGAGGATTTCGGCAGGCAGTTCCATCACCGGCAACCCGGACGCAAATGGATGGCATTTGTCAAACTGACAAATGCATTGAAATACCGGATCCGTCTCTCCGGTGTTATCTAGAAAAACAGATCCGGTATTCATTTTTTGGGCATTTTTAAAGGTCTGCACATGCGCAGACCGGAAAGCCAGATCCGTTTTGCCGGAACACTTAATACCGGATCCAGCACTAATACACTTCAATGGATCCGGATCCGCCATTCCAGCAAGTGATCAGTATTCTTTGCAGGAGAGAAAACTGCAGCATGCTGCGGTATTTTCTCCGTACAAAAAACGTAAGAGGGACTGAACTAATGCATCCTGAACGGAATGCTCTCCAGTTTTTTTTTCCGGTATTGAGCCCCTAGGACGGAACTCAATACCAGAAAACAAAAACGCTAGTATCCTAAAATAGGGGTGATTTGAATTTTTTTTTTACATTTTTTTTTTCTCACCTTGACTTTTTTTTGCCAACCAAGAGGGCTTCATTAAGCAATCATTTGATTACTTATTCCATAGACTGCAATAAAATTAAAATTAATTGTTCCTATTAAAGAGGTTGTGCACCTTTAGGTTGGGGGAGGGATTGGTAAATTCCCCATCTTTGGTAGACCACAGACAGCACAACACAGAGTAGACCTGCTCTGTGCTGTTTGTAGGGGGAAAACCTAGGGTAGAGGAGTATTTAAATTGATGGCAATACTGGTCATCATTTCGTGGGGGCAATTAAGGGGGCTTCATTCTGTGTATGAGTCACTAATGTGGGCATCACTGTGTGGGTGCCACTTAAAAAGACACCATACTGTGTGGGGGCACTAAGAGGGCATCACTTTGTGTGGGGGTCACTTATGGGATCACCTTGCTGTGAGTTGGCACTTAGGGGACATGCTACTGTGTGAAGGAGACACAAAGGGGGCATCATACTGTGTCGGGGAACTAATGGAGCATCATATTGTGTGGAAGCACCTTACTATGAAGGGGGGACCAAACTGTGTCGGGAGACATTAATGGGGCATCAAACTGTGTGGTGAGACGCTAAGGGGTCTCACACTACATAGGGTGTACTAACATGCATCATTACTGTCTTGGAGGGCATAACTGCGAGGTGGCCCTAAGGGGGCATTCTTACTATCAATAAATCCTATGAGAAGACTACGGGATTGGGTCAGTTCCTGAACTGGGACACCTTATGGGAAAATCTTCATAAACCTGACTATAAAAAAAAATAAAAAATTAATACTTAGATCCCACTTCAAAAATCTTAAAGGAATTACTTGCTTCAGTTGCTCTTGAACATTTTCCAACTCCTTCTTCAGTTCTTCTGCATACCATTTCTCTTCCTGAATCATAAAAATACAATATATGAGCGACAAATCAAATTCTATGGGCTGAATGTAAAATCTTCATGCATAAGGGATAGTGGACCTCATAGTCCCTAGTTTCCTGGATTGGTCACTGTGGTTCCATGAAGTGGCCATGCCCACATGACTTGTAAATATGGGTCAATATGACCAGTGGACCAAAATATTATATGGCACATAAATCACCCAAAATAACTCTTTCCACATTCATTCCCTTGCATAAAAATAAATGTGTTAAAGGTAGATCTCTCCTTGAAAGGGAAAGATGCATCCATATCCACCCCTCTGTACATGTATGTCATAGTTGATTGCAGGTGCAGGTCGGGTGCCCAGGTGACCCTGGAGAGAAAACAGAAGTGGTTTATAACTGCTTCTGTCTTCTCTTTTGCAGGCTACCAAGCATTCAATCAGTGAACAGAGGCAGTGGTAATGGTGCTGCCTCTGTGGGGCCTGGCGATCACGTGATCTATGGTGCCCTCTGACATGGCAGAGCTTCTAGATCTTTGCAAACCCAGATCAGCGACAGTGCCCAACAGGTGGCTGTTTTGACCTGTAACTGAGGCTTCCTATAGATGCCCAAATTACAGTGGAAAACTGCAAAAAAATCTCTCTCTCTCTCTCTATATATATATATATATATATATATATATATATATATATATATATATATAAAAACATACACACACACATAGTATACTTCCCCCATAGGTCTTTTATGGCCAAATGGGGGCCATACTATGTTAAAAACTACGGTATATACAGGTAAACTAACAAACAGAAAACAAAGAGAAAAGAAAAGAAGAAGAAAAAAATACACCGCCTGCGACAATCCAAACTATTGCCTAGACTTACATATTATACACCCACCAATCTGATATTGATTACCTATCCTGAAGATAGATCATCACTATCATAACAGCGCACAACTAGGGTTGGGCGATATCAAAAATATTCCCACGATAACGATATTAGGAAATTTATTGCGATATATATATAGAGATAAATATCTATTTAGAAGAAAAAAAAACACTTTGAAACGTTGTACTGTATGGGGGCAGCCACAAGGAGACGTTATACTGTATAGGGGGCCACGAGGAGACGTTACACTGTATGGGGGGCAGCCACAAGGATACGTTACGCTGTATGGGGGGCAGCCACAAGGAGACATTACGCTGTATGGGGGGCAGCCACAAGGAGACATTACGCTGAATGGGGGGCAGCCACAAGGAGACATTACGCTGTATGGGGGGCAGCCACAAGGAGACATTACGCTGTATGGGGGGCAGCCACAAGGAGACATTACGCTGTATGGGGGCAGCCACAAGGAGACATTACGCTGTATGGGGGGCAGCCACAAGGAGACATTACGCTGTATGGGGGCAGCCACAAGGAGACATTACGCTGTATGGGGGCTGCCACAAGGAGACATTATAATGTATGGGGGCAGCCACAAGGAGACATTATACTGTATGGGGGGCCACAAAGAGACATTATAATGTATGGGGGCCACAAAGAGACATTATACTGTATGGGGGGCCACAAGGAGACATTATACTGTATGGGGGACCACAAGGAGACATTATACTGTATGGGGGACCACAAGGAGACATTATACTATATGGGGGCCACAAGGAGACATTATATACTGTATGGAGGCCACAAGGAGACATTATGCACTATATGGGCAGGCAGCAGGGTACAAGGAGACATTATATACTGTATGGAGGCCACAAGGAGACATTACATACTGTATGGGCAGGCAGCAGGGCACAAGGAGACATTACATACTGTATGGGCAGGCAGCAGGGCACAAGAGGACATTATATACTGTATGGGCAGGCAGCAGGGCACAAGGAGACATTATATACTGTATGGGCAGGCAGTGGGCCACAAGGAGACATTATACAGTGCTCCAGACTAAAAAAAATACCTAGTAGCCATTGGCTCCTGAACTGAAAAATTTAGGAGCCAAATCGAAACCGAATCAAAATTTTGTATCGTGACAACGCTACGCCGTAGGGTTGTTTTGATACCAAAATTTTGATTCGCTTTCGTCACCATAAAAAAGTATTGCGATACTCAATACGCGCAAAAAAAAAAAAAAACCCGCGTGCATTTTTTGGGGGGTGACAAGGTGACAAAAAAATGGGGAATGCTCACCGCATAGGAGATATTTTTTAATAATTTAATAGTTTGGACAGCGCTATGTAATAAGTTTATTTAATTATTGTTTATATATTTAATATGTAAAATTGGGAAAGGGGGGATTTAAACTTAATATTTTAGGGTACTTTCACACTAGCGTTTTTCTTTTCCGGCATAGAGTTCCGTCACAGGGGCTCTATACCAGAAAAGAACTGATCAGGCATATCCCCATGCATTCTGAATGGAGAGTAATCCGTTCAGGATGCATCAGGAGGTCTTCAGTTCAGTCATTTTGACTGTTCAGGGCGGAGATAATATCGCAGCATGCTACGGTTTTATCTCCGGCGGAAATAAAACGGAAGATTTGCCTGAATGCCGGATCCAGCATTTTTCCCCATAGGAATGTATTAGTGCCAAATCTGGCATTCAAAATACCGGAATGCACCCGCACTGAATCCGGACCCATTCACTTCTATGGGGCTGTGCACATGAGCGGTGATTTTCACACATCACTTGTGCGTTGCGTGAAAATCGCAGCATGCTCTATGTTGTGCGTTTTTCACGCAACGCAGGCCCCATAGACGTTAATGGGGCTGAGGGAAAATCGCAAGCATCCGCAAGCAAGTGCGGATGCGGTGCGATTTTCACGCATGGTTGCTAGGATGAAAGTCTATTCACTGTATTATTTTCCCTTATAACATGGTTATGAGGGAAAATAATAGCATTCTGAATACAGAATGCATAGTAGAAGGTCAATATAATAAACATTGGTGGCGCAGTGCGCCCCCCCCCCTAATATAATAAACATTGGTGGCGCAGTGCGCCCCCCAACACCCCAGTATAATAAACATTGGTGGCGCAGTGCGCCCCCCCAGTATAATAAACATTGGTGGCGCAGTGCGTCCCCCCCCCCCCCCCCCCAGTATAATAAACATTGGTGGCGCAGTGCACCCCCCCAGTATAATAAACATTGGTGGCCCAGTGGGCAGTGCCAATGAGGGTTAAAAAATTAAAAAATAATTAACTCACCTCCTCCAATTGATCGTCTCTTGTTCTTTCTTCAGGACCTGTGGTGACATCACTGTGCTCATCACATGATACATCACATGATCCATCACCATGGTAATAGACCATGTGATGAGCTCAGTGACGCCACCACAGGTCCCTGTCATAGAGGTTGGGTGCCGGCTATTTGATTCCGGCACCTGTCTCCTGTATTTGCATTACAGGTCAGTTTTCTTCATTGGTGGCGCAGTGGCCACGGCGCCTCCCCTCCTACTCCAGTCTCTTCCTATTGGCGGAGGCAGCAGCACAGGGGGAGGGAAAGACTCCTTCTCCACTGCGCTGCTGAGAAGAACATCGGCGGCGGGGCAGAGAACTATCATCTCCTGTGCCCCGCCGCTGTATTCAACGGCAGAGCTGCGGCGGCGGGTATAGTCGCAAATGGCGACAAGACTAAAAAGTCTTGTCGCCATTTGTAAATTCTAAGTCGCATTGGTGAACATTTGTCGCCATCTGGAGCCCTGCTATATACTATATGGAGGCCACAAGGAGACATTATATACTATATGGGCATGCAGCAGGGCACAAGGAAACATATACTGTATGGGCAGGCAGCAGGGCACAAGGAGACATTATATACTGTATGGGCAGGCAGCAGGGCACAAGGAGACATTATATACTGTATGGGCAGGCAGCGGGCCACAAGGAGACATTATATACTGTATGGGCAGGCAGCGGGCCACAAGGAGACATTATATACTGTATGGGCAGGCAGCGGGCCACAAGGAGACATTATATACTGTATGGGCAGGCAGTGGGCCACAAGGAGACATTATATACTGTATGGGCAGGCAGCGGGCCACAAGGAGACATATACTGTATGGGCAGGCAGCGGGCCACAAGGAGACATTATATACTGTATGGGCAGGCAGCGGGCCGCAAGGAGAAATTATATACTGTATGGGCAGGCAGTGGGCCACAAGGAGACATTATATACTGTATGGAGGCCACAAGGAGACATTATATACTATATGGGCTGGCTGCTCGGCAGGCAGTGGGCCACAAGAGTCACTATAATGCATGGGGCCACCAGGAGACATTATACTGTCTGGACTCAGGAACTATACTGTAAGGGGGCCACAAGGTGATATTATACTGTATGGGACAGCAATTTGTAACCCCTCCGCCATGAGTATAATAATATCTTGTGGCCCCCATACAGTAATGTCTTCTTGTTGCTCCTGTATGGGGGCAACAGGGAGACATTATAGTTTATCAAGTGCCATCACCATGTGCAGTGCAGCTTGCAGGCAGGGCCAGGGCTGCAGAAGACACAGTACAACCTTTATTTCTGACACCTGGGCCCCCACCTTGGCTTGGACACGGACTGCTGACTGACTTTGCCGCCTCGCTCCTGTGCTCGGCCGGTGGGCGGAGACTTGAATATGGGAGCGAGGAGAAGCCGGGGGGGGCAGCCGCTGCAGGAAATAATATGTACAATACGCATATGCACAATGCAGGGGGCAGGCTGACACAGCTTTAGGAGTTGTCAGCACGGATATGACCGCTCCCATGACGTCACCAAATACCGCTGTTATTTGGAAACAGCTATATCGCTGTTTCTTAATACCGCGATATATCATTGACACCGGTTTACCACTCAACCCTACGCACAACCCTTTTAATAGCGCTTACTGAAGGTGAAAGAATCCCTTTAAATTCTTGTACACTTAACCCTCAATAAAACAATAAAAAGTAGTTTTTTTAAACTCCTATGTGCCACACCAAAAAAAAAAGAAAAAATGCAAAAACAATTTTGGTAGCCCCAAGAAATAAGTGGCCATTCACAAAGTGTTTTATGACAGCTGAGTTTGGCGCAAATTCTGAACATGTCCTTTCTTGGCGCAGTCGCAGTAATAAACTGCAGCCACATGAATGGTCGTCAATCTGAGGTAGGTTTCTGCGCAGCCACCGAGAACTGATCAGTTTTGCCCTAATGCATTCTAAATGGAAAAGGATCGGCTCAAAATTCATCATTTTGCCCTCTGTTTAGTCACCATTCCACTGGAGGCGGAAACCAAAACGCTGTTTGCAGCGTTTTTCTGTCTGCGATGTTTTGCGGAGCAAGACGGATCCTTCCCCTATTGACCTTCAATGGTGTTCATGATGGATCTGTCGTTGCTATGGAAGACATAATACAACCAGGTCCGTACATGACGGATCCATGCCGGATCCGCAAAAACGCTAAAATGAAAGTAGCCTTACACAGAGGCTGTGCCAAACTCAAAAAACTCTATGTGAACGGCCCCTAGAAGAGTTTGGACCATTAGACTGCCACGTATGAAAAAGCGTCTGGTCAATTAGGACCAAAACACTGGTTGTTAATGAGTTCAATTTCTTTCATGCCTTTAATTCCACAAGTTTATTACTGTAATTTCCCCCATTTTACTGATCTTTAAGATGATAACATTAAAGACTTAGCAAACAATTAACACACTAAAGAAGCCCAGAAAAAAGGAGTTTACCCCTAAGGCTACATTCTCACAACCGTATATATTTTGCAGTCCGCAAAATGCGGATCCGCAAAAAATACGGATGACGTCCGTGTGACATACATGTTGCATCCGTTTTTTTGGCGGATCCATTGTAACAATGCCTATCCTTGTCTGCAAAACGGACAAGAATAGGACATGTATAAAAAGTAGATGGGAACTCAGCAGTCAGAGTCACATAAAATTTGAAAAGTGCAATTTATTAAATTCATGAGATAGATGCATTAAATAAAAATGTTAAAGGTTAAGAACAACAACTGTGCAATAGATGGCCCAATAAATCGCCTTAAAGGGAACTTGTCACCGGGATTTTGTGTATAGAGCTGAGGACATGGGTTGTTAGATGGCCGCTCGCACATCCACAATACCCAGTCCCCATAGCTCTGTGTGCTTTTATTGTGTAAAAAAAACGAGTTGATACATATGCAAATTAACCTGAGATGAGTCCTGTACATGAGAGGAGTCAGGGACAGGACTCATCTCTGGTTAATTTGCATATGTATCAAATCGGGTTTTTTTACACAATAAAAGCACACAGAGCTATGGGGACTGGGTATTACGGATGTGCTAGCGGCCATCTAGCAACCCATGTCCTCAGCTCTATACACAAAATCCCGGTGACAGGTTCCCTTTAAGAACGAAGCCGAGGGATACAGGCCCCTCACAGATGATGAAGTAGAAAAATAAAATCAGATAATAAAAACAATAAGTAACTAAAAACCATTAATCTAATAACCATAAATGGGTGGCTAGTATTATAACCAGTCCTAAATCACCAGCAGTTTATATACCATATGGGATGGTCACATAAAAAACTCCAGCGTGTGTGCAGGCAGTCCCATGTGTAGGGCACTTCGATATTCACCGTTTCATAGACTATATAATATTAGCCATATTCGTGGCGTCCCACGTTAGAGGCTTATTACGAATATCAACAACAAACAGCGGAGAGTAAGTACTTATCTCTTCAGATGCCGTCTCTCAGTCAGCCGTCCACCAGTAGCCTCTGCATTAGCGGGAGGACTGTACACTGCAAGGTAAGGTAAGTGCGTGTTCGGCGCCCCACGTGTCTCGGACTTCAGTTTGGAGCTATGCGGATTGTGCAGCCCAGACAACTGGCTGTGCTGATAGGATCCTCTCGGGTACAGCAAACACCGTTTACCTCTTCCTCGATCCTGTGGGTATTATCTCCAAGGTGTGCGCCTTTTGGGTATTTCTGTGAAGCGCTTCACTTTTCTTTGTAAGTATAGTTATAGGTCATGTATCAGCATGATTGTCCATAGCATCCAAATTATTCATCGCTATGCAAGTATCTGGAAAAACACCAAACGCGTTTCGGAGTATTGCTTTACTCCATCAGTGGTAATGCCCACAGGATCAAGGAAGAGGTAAAACGGTGTTTGCTGTACCCGAGAGGATCCTATCAGCACGTGGGACTCCGAATTTAATTTGTCTGGGCTGCACAATCCGCATAGCTCCAAACTGAAGTCTGAGACATGTGGGACGCCGAACACGCACTTACCATACCTTGCAGTGTACAGTCCTCCCGCTAATGCAGAGGCTACTGGTGGACGGCTGACACTGAGACGGCATCTGAAGAGATAAGTACATACTCTCCGCTGTTTGTTGTTGATGATATTCAAAATAAGCCTCTAACGTGGGACGCCACGATCAAGCTAAATATCATATACCCTATGAAATAGTGAATATACATGGGACTGCACATACGCTGGAGTTTTTTTATGTGACCACCCTATATGGTATATAAACTGCTGGTGATTTAGGACTGGTTATATTACTAGCCATCTATCTATGGTCATTAGCTTAAAAGGCTTCTACCACCAGAAATACTGTTATGTAGCTGACTGACAGCGATTCGCTAATGTCAGCACTACATAACAGTATGTTTCTAACAGTAGTTCCTGTAGCCGTTTTGGTTGAAAACGTACTTTTATAGATATGCTAATGAGCCCCTAGGTGCTATGTGGGCGTCATTAGCACCTAGAGGGCTCCGTTCACTAACCATTTCAGCCGCCCATCGCGTCCCTCCAGCCCGCCCGGCTCCTGTTGATTGACGTGAAACTTCTCAGTATCGAGTACCAACTCCCGCGCCTGCACCGTGCGCTTTTGTATTCGGCGCAGGCGCAGTGAGTGAATGCCGCGCTCCTGGTGCTGGCTTCCTCATTGTAACATAGTTGGCGCAGGCGCAGTGAGGAAGCCGGCGCCGGGAGAATACAGAAGCGCACAGCACAGGCGCGGGAATTGGTACTCTATACTGAGAAGTTTCACGTCAATCAACAGGAGCGGGGCGGGCTGGAGGGACGTGATGGGCGGCTGAAATGGTTAGTGGACGGAGCC
The DNA here is from genome assembly GCF_014858855.1 of Bufo gargarizans. Taxonomy (NCBI): domain Eukaryota; kingdom Metazoa; phylum Chordata; class Amphibia; order Anura; family Bufonidae; genus Bufo; species Bufo gargarizans. The sequence goes on from NC_058081.1 coordinate 320,891,067, forward strand.
CTCTAGGTGCTAATGATGCCCACATAGCACCTAGAGGCTCATTAGCATATCTATAAAAGTACGTTTTTAACAAAAACGGCTGCAGGAACTACTGTTAGAAACATACTGTTATGTAGTGCTGACATTAGCGCATCACCAATGTCAGTCAGCTACATAACAGTATTTCTGGTGGTAGAAACCCTTTAATGGTTTTTAGTTACTAATTGGTTTTATTATCCATACGGCTGCGTTCTTAAGGGGATTTATTGGGCCATCTATTGCACAGTTGTTGTTCTTAACCTTTAACATTTTTATTTAATGTATCCATCTCATGAATTTAATAAATTGCACTTTTAGATTTCTACTTTGTATACAAATCCTTGATACTTCTTTATTGATTTGGGTGCATCAATCCTAGTTGAAGCACCTAGCCATCCTTATTATTCGGTGAGCGGTCCCATATACACATTATTAATATCAATAATAGGACATGCTCTACATTTTTTGCGAGGGGCCGCGGAACGGACATGTGGATGCGCATTTTTTTGTGGACCCGTTGAAATAAATGGGTCCTCATCCAATCCGCAAAGAAAAAAAACGAAAAGAAAAACAGGACGGACACGGAATCCAAATACGTTCGTGTGAATATAGCCTAAAGCTGTTCATCAGGAAGTCCAGTCTGGGTAATTATTGCCTCCCTTCCCCCCTGACCATGGTGCACTTGGTGGGGCTGAAGGTTTTTTTTGCCAGAAGACGTTTGGGGAGATTTATCAAAACTGGTGTAAGGGAAAACTGGCTTAGTTACCCACAGCAACCAGATTCCACCTTTCATTTTCCAAAGGAGCTCTGAAATCCGATTGGTTGCTTTGGGTAACTAGTCCAGTTTTCCTTTACACCAGTTTTGATAACTCTCCCCCATCAACTTGGGTTACAATAGCTATTTTTGCCATTATGTTACTAAAACATAAAATACTAAGTTTGGCATCCAAATATTTTACCATCTTATTAAATTCAGACTGTTACTCGCTCTCTCTCTAGGCAATGGAGAGACAAACTGGGAGGGGGCAGGGGAGAAGAAGGTTAACAAGAGCTGATTGCAATGGACTCCTGGGAAATGCAGGTCCTTGTACATCATGTGTGACGGGCTGCTGCTGCCCACAGACAGTGAAGAGACAAGAGCAGCTGAGGAGTGAGAAAGGTTCAAAATGACACTAGAGAGCTTTCACATTGATATAGTCAAACTAATGGTGTACATTACCCAGGATATTCATTTTGTTTTTTTAACATTCAGGGGATAACGACTTTAAAAGCTCTATGATACTTCACAATTAGTTTTTTTACCAACAGCTACAAAGATTTAACAAGATTTTATTTGTGGAGAGCATATCACTTTTACATTTATTACACTACAAGTGGAGAGCATATCACTTTTATATTGAGTACAAGTGGAGAGCATATCACTTTTATATTGAGTACAAGTGGAGAGCATATCACTTTTATATTGAGTACAAGTGGAGAGCATATCACTTTTATATTGAGTACAAGTGGAGAGCATATCACTTTTATATTGAGTACAAGTGGAGAGCATATCACTTTTATATTGAGTACAAGTGGAGAGCATATCACTTTTATATTGAGTACAAGTGGAGAGCATATCACTTTTATATTGAGTACAAGTGGAGAGCATATCACTTTTATATTGAGTACAAGTGGAGAGCATATCACTTTTATATTGAGTACAAGTGGAGAGCATATCACTTTTATATTGAGTACAAGTGGAGAGCATATCACTTTTATATTTATTACACTACAAGTGGAGAGCATATCACTTTTATATTGAGTACAAGTGGAGAGCATATCACTTTTATATTGAGTACAAGTGGAGAGCATATCACTTTATATTTATTACACTACAAGTGGAGAGCATATCACTTTTATATTTAGTACAAGTGGAGAGCATATCACTTTATATTTAGTACAAGTGGAGAGCATATCACTTTTATATTTAGTACAAGTGGAGAGCATATCACTTTTATATTTAGTACAAGTGGAGAGCATATCACTTTTATATTTAGTACAAGTGGAGAGCATATCACTTTTATATTTAGTACAAGTGGAGAGCATATCACTTTTATATTTAGTACAAGTGGAGAGCATATCACTTTTATATTTAGTACAAGTGGAGAGCATATCACTTTTATATTTATTACACTACAAGTGGAGAGCATATCACTTTTATATTTAGTACAAGTGGAGAGCATATCACTTTTATATTTATTACACTACAAGTGGAGAGCATATCACTTTTATATTTAGTACAAGTGGAGAGCATATCACTTTTATATTTAGTACAAGTGGAGAGCATATCACTTTTATATTTAGTACAAGTGGAGAGCATATCACTTTTATATTTATTACACTACAAGTGGAGAGCATATCACTTTTATATTTAGTACAAGTGGAGAGCATATCACTTTTATATTTATTACACTACAAGTGGAGAGCATATCACTTTTATATTTAGTACAAGTGGAGAGCATATCACTTATATTTAGTACAAGTGGAGAGCATATCACTTTTATATTTAGTACAAGTGGAGAGCATATCACTTTTATATTTATTACACTACAAGTGGAGAGAATATCACTTTTATATTTAGTACAAGTGGAGAGCATATCACTTTTATATTTATTACACTACAAGTGGAGAGCATATCACTTTTATATTTATTACACTACAAGTGGAGAGCATATCACTTTTATATTTATTACACTACAAGTGGAGAGCATATCACTTTTATATTTAGTACAAGTGGAGAGCATATCACTTTTATATTTAGTACAAGTGGAGAGCATATCACTTTTATATTTAGTACAAGTGGAGAGCATATCACTTTTATATTTAGTACAAGTGGAGAGCATATCACTTTTATATTTAGTACAAGTGGAGAGCATATCACTTTTATATTTATTACACTACAAGTGGAGAGCATATCACTTTTATATTTAGTACAAGTGGAGAGCATATCACTTTTATATTTATTACACTACAAGTGGAGAGCATATCACTTTTATATTTATTACACTACAAGTGGAGAGCATATCACTTTTATATTTAGTACAAGTGGAGAGCATATCACTTTTATATTTAGTACAAGTGGAGAGCATATCACTTTTATATTTAGTACAAGTGGAGAGCATATCACTTTTATATTTATTACAAGTGGAGAGCATATCACTTTTATATTTATTACACTACAAGTGGAGAGCATATCACTTTTATATTTAGTACAAGTGGAGAGCATATCACTTTTATATTTATTACACTACAAGTGGAGAGCATATCACTTTTATATTTATTACACTACAAGTGGAGAGCATATCACTTTTATATTTAGTACAAGTGGAGAGCATATCACTTTTATATTTAGTATACTACAAGTGGAGAGCATATCACTTTTATATTTATTACACTACAAGTGGAGAGCATATCACTTTTATATTTAGTACAAGTGGAGAGCATATCACTTATATTTATTACACTACAAGTGGAGAGCATATCACTTTTATATTTAGTACAAGTGGAGAGCATATCACTTTTATATTTATTACACTACAAGTGGAGAGCATATCACTTTTATATTTATTACACTACAAGTGGAGAGCATATCACTTTTATATTTATTACACTACAAGTGGAGAGCATATCACTTTTATATTTAGTACAAGTGGAGAGCACATCACTTTTATATTTATTATACTACAAGTGGAGAGCATATCACTTTTATATTTATTACACTACAAGTGGAGAGCATATCACTTTTATATTTAGTACAAGTGGAGAGCACATCACTTTTATATTTATTATACTACAAGTGGAGAGCATATCACTTTTATATTTATTACACTACAAGTGGAGAGCATATCACTTTTATATTTAGTACAAGTGGAGAGCATATCACTTTTATATTTAGTACAAGTGGAGAGCATATCACTTTTATATTTATTACACTACAAGTGGAGAGCATATCACTTTTATATTTAGTACAAGTGGAGAGCATATCACTTTTATATTTAGTACAAGTGGAGAGCATATCACTTTTATATTTAGTACAAGTGGAGAGCATATCACTTTTATATTTATTATATTGGTTTAATGACTATAATAAATGTGATGTAAAGTACATACAGCAGATTTTGGCACTTACGCATTTAGCTTAGCAAATCTGTGTTCTTTCTCAGCCCTTTCAGCAAAATCACACACAACGCACCACATCTCTATTAAAAACAGACTTACGACATGTCAAAACAACCTATTGTAGGAATGTCCACTTCATCTGCAGATGAAGCTAAGGCCAGCACACCTCGCTACACTGCTAATGTGACAGATGCCGCTGGAGAAGACTGAACATGACGTAGATGTCAATCAAGTGAAGAGGGGGCCGGACTGGGCATGATTGTCCAGGAGCATAACTCCCACCCTCATGGTGGTGGACTGGGGTGGCTTAAGGTTCCCTTTCAATGCTTTTGCTGAGTCTACTGTTCATATTCTCACATTTCAACAAATAAAATACATATTCTAACCTTAACTGATGCTTGTAAGTCCTGTACCTCCTGTCGAAGCAGCAATAACTCCTCTCTAAAGAAAGAATGAAAAGGCATATTATACACTTTATAGAACTAGTCTAGGAACAACGGTCAGTCACTGTACATTCAGTTAAGGATACATTCACACAACCGTGTGTAATCCTTTCCGTTTTGCGGTCCGCAAATAACGGATCCGTGTATCCGCATTTTATGGACAAATGACCTCCGTTTGTGTTCCGTATGTCTTCCATTTTTTACGGTCCGCAAAAAACAGAAGGAAAAAAAAAAAAAAAAAAGAGAATTTATTTATTTATTATTAAGGCCTTCAAAAATACGGAAACCATTCCGTATGTCATCCGCAATTTGTGGATTCATTGACTTGAATGGGGCTGCAGACCGATCTGTGCCGGCAATAGTAGTACAAGCGTCATATTTTTGCGGACTAGAAATGTGGAAAGACAGATGCGGACAACATACTGAACGTTGTTGTAAATGATCGAGTGGCACTGCGTGGAAATATGGGTGCACGGTCAGCGGGTGTCGCCCCAGGTACTTCAATACTGAACGTTGTCCGCACATTTTATTCACTCATAGAAATGAATGGATCCGCATCTATTCCGCAAAATGCGAAACGGATGCGGATAAAATTATTGCGGACAAGATGAGGCATATTCTATTATAGTGCCGGCGATGTGCGGTCCGCAAAATGGATGTGTGAATGGACCCTTAGAGTAAGTCTTTAAAAAAAAGTTAAACGGTTTCCATGTTACATTTATTTCAGGGCAACAGCAGCAACATGGTTAAAATAATAAAATGAACTTTAACTCACCTTCCCAACCCCCTACAGTTCAACAGTGCTGCTTGGTCCCCTGTTGGGCTACAGCAGTGACATCGCATGTACCATGGCAGCTAATCGCTGGGTTCAGCAGAGAGTGCTATCTGCTGAAGCCAGTGATTGGCTACAGTGGTATAAGGCATGTTACAACTGCAGCCATGACAATATGTCACTGTTGCAGCACGGTAGAAGGAACCAAGTGGCAGTGACCGATGCGGTCATCAGCATTTGGACTATAAGACGGACTGTCACTTTGCCTCAATTTGAGGGGGGGGGGGGGTGTCTTATAGTCTGAAAAATATGGTAACCTGTTACACAATTTCTCCCAAGTACAGAAATACCCCATAAACTGCCGTTTGGGGACAAGGCAGCCACATGGAATTAGCTGAAATGGTTTTTAAGAGCCATAACTTTTATTTATTTGTTGACCAAGCAGTGTGAGGGTACATTTTTTTGCAGGACGAGTTGTAGTTATTATTTTGGGGGCTACTTTCCACCATGTTGTATATATGATGTGATCACTTTATTCTACAGGTTGATACGATTATGGCCATATCGAATTTATAGTGTTTTTTTTGATCCTTAACTACTTTTTCATCACAAATTCAGTTTAAAAAAAATAAAAATAAAATCTGTTGCATTTTGCATCTCTATATACTAAAACCCATAACATTTTTTCTTTTCCATCAACGTAGCTGTGTGATGGCTTGCTTTTTCCAGGACAAGGTGTAGTTTTTATTGGTACTTTTTATCACTTTTATTAAAAAAGTTTGGGCCATTTTTATGGTGTTCACCATGCGGTATATATGATATGGTAACTTTATTCTACAGGTTAATATGATTATGTTGATACCATATTTATATAGTTATTTCATGCTTTACAACTTGAAAAGTGTTTTTTTTTTTATTTATTTTTTGCATCGCCATATCTAATACCCATAACTTTTTGTATTTTTTCATCAACGTAGCTGTGTGAGGGCTTTTTTTTGGCTGTAGTTTTAAATTTTCTTTTTTTTTTTTAACTTCTTAGGGTATATTATGTTCTAATTGATTTTTTTATGCCGTTCACCGCATGGGATAACTAACTTTTATAGCTCAGGTTGTTAAGGATGTGGTGACTATACCAATTACGTGCTTTTAATTTTATACTAGACATTATGCTCATTACAAAAACGGGTGCTAGAATTGGCCGGTGCGCAAAGCAATCATCACACTGCTTTCCATAGACGGCGCAGGTGGCGAGTGGGGCGGAGTTGTTCGGCCAGCACTGACTGGTGGTGCGGAGACGGCTAGCACTGACTGGTGGTGCGGAGACGGCTAGCACTGACTGGTGGTGCGGAGACGGCTAGCACTGACTGGTGGTGCGGAGACGGCTAGCACTGACTGGTGGTGCGGAGACGGCTAGCACTGACTGGTGGTGCGGAGACGGCTAGCACTGACTGGTGGTGCGGAGACGGCTAGCACTGACTGGTGGTGCGGAGACGGCTAGCACTGACTGGTGGTGCGGAGACGGCTAGCACTGACTGGTGGTGCGGAGACGGCTAGCACTGACTGGTGGTGCGGAGACGGCTAGCACTGACTGGTGGTGCGGAGACGGCTAGCACTGACTGGTGGTGCGGAGACGGCTAGCACTGACTGGTGGTGCGGAGACGGCTAGCACTGACTGGTGGTGCGGAGACGGCTAGCACTGACTGGTGGTGCGGAGACGGCTAGCACTGACTGGTGGTGCGGAGACGGCTAGCACTGACTGGTGGTGCGGAGACGGCTAGCACTGACTGGTGGTGCGGAGACGGCTAGCACTGACTGGTGGTGCGGAGACGGCTAGCACTGACTGGTGGTGCGGAGACGGCTAGCACTGACTGGTGGTGCGGAGACGGCTAGCACTGACTGGTGGTGCGGAGACGGCTAGCACTGACTGGTGGTGCGGAGACGGCTAGCACTGACTGGTGGTGCGGAGACGGCTAGCACTGACTGGTGGTGCGGAGACGGCTAGCACTGACTGGTGGTGCGGAGACGGCTAGCACTGACTGGTGGTGCGGAGACGGCTAGCACTGACTGGTGGTGCGGAGACGGCTAGCACTGACTGGTGGTGCGGAGACGGCTAGCACTGACTGGTGGCGGAGACGGCTAGCACTGACTGGTGGCGGAGACGGCTAGCACTGACTGGTGGTGCGGAGACGGCTAGCACTGACTGGTGGTGCGGAGACGGCTAGCACTGACTGGTGGTGCGGAGACGGCTAGCACTGACTGGTGGTGCGGAGACGGCTAGCACTGACTGGTGGTGCGGAGACGGCTAGCACTGACTGGTGGTGCGGAGACGGCTAGCACTGACTGGTGGTGCGGAGACGGCTAGCACTGACTGGTGGTGCGGAGACGGCTAGCACTGACTGGTGGTGCGGAGACGGCTAGCACTGACTGGTGGTGCGGAGACGGCTAGCACTGACTGGTGGTGCGGAGACGGCTAGCACTGACTGGTGGTGCGGAGACGGCTAGCACTGACTGGTGGTGCGGAGACGGCTAGCACTGACTGGTGGTGCGGAGACGGCTAGCACTGACTGGTGGTGCGGAGACGGCTAGCACTGACTGGTGGTGCGGAGACGGCTAGCACTGACTGGTGGTGCGGAGACGGCTAGCACTGACTGGTGGTGCGGAGACGGCTAGCACTGACTGACTGGTGGTGCGGAGACGGCTAGCACTGACTGGTGGTGCGGAGACGGCTAGCACTGACTGGTGGTGCGGAGACGGCTAGCACTGACTGGTGGTGCGGAGACCACTGGCAGCAACTGGTGGCTAATACTTATGGCTGCTGCTGTATCTGTGTCTGACAGGACTGTAATGGCGGTGCTTCTGTTTCATTTAATGGCAGCGCTCAAACTGACACAGCACACCAATAATAACAGCGTGCTGCTGTGGGCGGTGTGTGTTGCACCTTGTGTTTATTGGCCTCCGTAATTGTGGGCGGTACCAGCGGCGTGTAGGACAGCGCCGTTGCTGTGGGCGGTTCAGGAGGCCTGAGGTGCGATGTGTTTTTATTGGCCGTCGTCGCGCTAAAGTGGGCGGTCGGTGCAATTGTGGGCGGTAACTGCGGCGTGTGTGGCGTCTTTGATGTTCCCGCGCTGTTGCTGTGGGCGATTCAGGAGGCTGGAGGTGCGGCGCGTTTCTATTGGCCGGCAGCGCGCTGATGTGGAAGGTCCGGGTGGCTGTGTGGTGCGCTGCGATTCTATTGGCCGGCGCATCGCACATGTAACTCAGCGCATAGCGCATGCACATTTAACTTCGGCACACACGCACGGACACAGCGCAGGCACAGAGGGATTTTATGATATAGGATTTTCCATTTTTAACAAAATATAAATGAGTGGATACCAGAAAAAGCTATTTTTTTTACTTGAAATTGTTATTTACTTTTTAAAGTCCCACTGTTAGGCTTCTGGAGATGGCACACCCAGGTACATTGTAAGGCCTTTGACTACCATAGCAACCATCAGGATCTTGTGATCAAATTGCAGGAGGCCGATAGGTAAGAGAGGGAGTTTTCTACCTCTGTAAACCACTTAGATACCGCGGTCGCTACTGACTGCGGCATCTAAGGGTTTAAACAGCTGTGATTGGAGCTAGCGCTGATTTCAGCCATTACTGCAGAGTGTCAGCTGTATGTTACAGTTGACAACCACAGTTCCTGAGCTGCTGACATGGCGAGTTAACGTTCAGCTAAGGGGGTTAATAAAGACCCATTTGTATAACTATGGCTGAACGCAATAAAAAAAGAACCCTTAGAAAACTCCAGAATTTCCTCTGTTGGTGTCTTCACAGACATAATTCTACAGTGCTATGTAAAGAAAACATGAAGATTTAAAGCTTTTTATCAGGGAAAAAAAAAACATTCCTCCATTGCTTCTAAGGTTATAGTATGAAATTAAAGGGGTTTTTCCACAATACAAATTTATCCCCCATCCACAGAATAGGAAAGACATATGTGACCATGGGGAATCTGACCAAGCACAACGCAGGTCTTGTACCCCTGCATGAAAGGAGTAGTAGTAAGCATGCATGGTAATGGATGGATGGAAATGGATTAAATAATGAAAATGAAATAAAAAGGTACACAGTAAAAATAATCCAAAACTGTACAACAAAAACACCTTTCTGCAGAAGAACTGATATCTCCTCCATGACCAAGATCACTACACGGCTCGTGAGAAGCTTCATAATGTTTAAAGAGTTCCTCCGCTGTTCCATGGGATTTCATGCAGAGTGGACAAATGAAACCCTAGAAGAAAAAAAATAATAATAGTTTTCCATGATACAACCTCAAATTGTCTTACATTATCCACAAATTAAGCGCAAGAGAGAAGAAAAAAGAAAAAAAAAGGCCATTGTCTTTAGGGTAGGTCCACATAGAGCAGAAAAGATTTGCAGCAAATTCACCAGTGGATTTTCTTAGAAATCATAACTGAATCCAAAATTATATGTGTAACATTCTGATTGTGCTGTGGATTTCATCAAATAAGATTTATTTTTTTTTTTTAAATGCACTACACAAGAGTTAAATTTCATTTCAAAAGTCCCATAGCACTTTATGACACAAGCCGTCATTCTCTACAGGTGGACCTCGCACATATTGGACATTTATGGGATATCCTATCGATGTGCCACAAACGTCCAGATGAGACAACCCTTTTGAGTACCAGGCTGCATTATTAAAGGGGTGTTCACATGTGGACATTTATGGCATATTAATACGATCGGTGCGAGTCCTACCTCTGGGATCTGCTCCTATCTTAAGGACATGGCCCTAAAATGAATAAAGAGCAGGCTGTGAAAGCACGCCCCCCCCCCCCCCCTCCCCATTACCATGAAGGAACTTCCGAAGATACAAGTTTTCTCCATTCACGGCAGAGCCCCCTACTGACATGCCAGAAATGTTGAGTAGGGACACCCCTTTAAGTGGTTAACAGATACGCATCCCAGGAAACTTCTATAAGTTACCCAAGTTTTACTATTTTCCAAACTGGACTGATGACACCACCGTGAAAATGACTGTAAAATATAGTAAATTAGCTATTGTATAATCCAAATATTATGGAAGTCAGCACTTGAGGCTGGGTGAGAAGTCTGTTTGCAGCTTTACACTGTCTAGTCTAAGTTTACACCACCTATAAATTGGATTACATGTACTACAATAAAGGCACCGAAATGCTGGAGCGTTCTTGGCACACAGAGGCACATTTAAGAGACACCCTCTTCCTAAGTCACACCTCATTTCTATTAAACTAATGCCCCGTTGTGTGACAAGGCGGAAAAGTTTCGAAAAAAAAGTGTGTAAAATACTTGATAGATGCAACGCAAAGCATGTACGCCAGTTTAATAGTAACTTTATGTTATATGTGATGTTTCTTTTTCTCAGAAAAAAAACATATGCCCTGGCCCCTTTCTTGTCGGAAGAACAATAGCATAGCGTTACTTGCTGTTCCTATTGAACAGGCTTTCCGCGTCCACCTCGGTAAACGTGAAGTGGTCCTGTCTTCTCTAGTCTATGGCGATCTACTGTAGGCCCCCTGGAAGCCATGTCTGGAATTAAAAGGTAGACCATTTAAATTAATGGTTGGACATTTAATACATAGATGGTCGGTGACCTGACGGGGTCATCTATATGAGACAAACCCTTCACGTTTAACCACAGATTTTGAGCAAGCAGAACAGCAACATTCCTTGGAATAAAACTATGTCTCAGTGATAAGCAGCGCTCGGCGGCATGACCGAATTTCAAAGTGGATGCATTTAATTGACCGTGAAAATGAATTATTCACAGAACGTATGCATGTAGAACACATTATTGCTATGATACTGCATTAGCATCCTGGAAACCAGACAGTGGTATTGAAGCCTAAAACCAGCTTAGTAATATTCCAGGGATGTGTGCCAGAGGACAAATAAGAAACACGACAGGGTGGTACTTTCAAGGATTAAAATACTAATCTGAGCAACTTTCCTAGAGGACTGGACGCCAATATGCAAACCAGTGGCGATTATATAGGAATATAAGGCCAGGTGAGATTATATCACTACTGCCTGGCACAGTCAAAGCAGTGAGGGAGGGGCTGGCCACAGATAGGAGCGGGGCCACAGATAAGAGGGAGGGGCGGGCCACAGATAAGAGCAATGGTGACGCCCTCACTGCACCAAAGGACTAATTTACATATTAGGACAAAGTGAGATATCCTGGGAATGGGGCCACAGTCCCTGAACAGCAAGTCTGGTTTACAGGCTAAAATATCAGGGAAGTGAATTAGAAGCAGTTAAAGTTGTTTTTTTTTCCAGATCCATTCATTTCATTAAAAGCAGTGCATGTTGGTCTGTCGAAAAACAGACCTGTAAACTGCAGCATTTACTTTAATGAGTACGTGTGCCAAGTGTGTGCAGTCCAGACCGCAGATGAAAGGAATCAGGCCTTACTGTACCGACTGACACAAAGGGGCAGAAATACTAAGAGTGGCAATCTCACTATTCGGTCCGCTGGCCGCAACTAATTAAGAGGTACGGTCCTCTTAATATATTGGGCGCATTTCCAGGCAGGCCATGTGCCAGGTTTTTAAAGCTATACCAGCTATGAGCCATCATTTAGGCTAAAAAGAGCGAAAGTGTGGAAGGCACTCAATACTGGGACCACATGGACCACCAACAAAATCAATAAATATATAAATATATACTTTATTTGGATCTAAAAATGCATATAGATGCCACAGTAAAACCTCCTATTAGGATATAAATATCAGCAGCAAACAGTAGCAATAAAAGTATCAATAGGCTGGCACAATAAAAATATATACATATATAGATATATAAATATATTGGCACAATAAAAAAGGGGGGAAGTAAATGTCCACATGTGTTAAAACTGTATTCACTTGTTCAGCAGCTCTTATAATCAATGACAATGGTACCACTGAGGAAGGGGCGTTCTGTAGCCCCGAAACACGTTTGGTAAAAAGGACAGCAAATAAATTCGTACTCTATATATGCGGCTCAAATATATAGGTAACAAGGAGTTGTCGAAAATTGAAAGGATATCGATAACGCCGCTATATCCTCCAAACACAGTGGAGCAAAGAGACTTCAGGACCCAGAAAGTATGCCCTGCCTCCTGCCGCTGTCACGTGGGACGCCACGAGTAGACGGCTGGATCACGTGGGACACCGCGTAGGTCCTGGCAGGTTAAAGAGGAAGAAATACCCCGGAGAAGCTGCAAGATCGACTGCGAATACAGCGTAGAGCGGTAAAGTATAAATATACATGCCGAAGCTCTATGTTATATAAGGCTGCTTTCACACTAGCGTTCGCTGGTCCGTTCGTGAGCTCCGTTTGAAGGGGCTCACGAGCGGACCCGAACGCAGCCGTCCAGCCCTGATGCAGTCTGAATGGAGCGGATCCGCTCAGACTGCATCAGTCTGGCGGCGTTCAGCCTCCGCTCCGCTCGCCTCCGCACGGACAGGCGGACAGCTGAACGCTGCTTGCAGCGTTCGGGTGTCCGCCTGGCCGTGCGGATCCGTGCGGATCCGTCCAGACTTACAATGTAAGTCAATGGGGACGGATCCGTTTGAAGATGTCACCCTGTGGCTCAATCTTCAGGCGGATCTGTCCCCCATTGACTTTACATTGAAAGTCTGGACGGATCCGTCCGAGGCTATTTTCACACACAGCTTTTTTTAGCTAATATAATGCAGACGGATCCGTTCTGAACGGAGCCACCGTCTGCATTATTATGATCGGATCCGTTCAGAACGGATCCGCCCGAACGCTAGTGTGAAAGTAGCCTAACTGATAATCTCATGATTTAATATTGGAACTAGCATTTTGGACAAAAATTATCGATACATAGAGAAAGATAAGGCATACCAAATGAAGTGTCATTGATTTTAAGAGCTGCTGAACAAGTGAATACAGTTCCGCATGTGGACATTTACTTCCCCCCTTTTTTATTGTGCCGATATATCTATATATGTACTGTATATATTTTTATTGTGCTGATACATTTATATATCTATATATGTATATATTTTTATTGTGCCGGGCCAATTGATATTTTTATTGCTACCGTTTGCTGCTGATATTTATATCCTAATAGGTTTTACTGTGGCATCTATATTCATTTTTAGATCCAAATAAAGTATATATTTATAGATTTGTTGGTGGTCCATGTGGTCCTAGTATTGAGTGCCCCCACACTCTCTCTCTCTCTTTTTTGCCGATATATATACGGGCGGTGGGTGAGCCTTAGGCGTGTGCACCGTTTTCATCTCTGCTTTGGTGGGTGATCCGCTTACAGTTTGTTTTGCTTTATATCATTTAGGCTAGTTTCTGGTGTAATAAATCTGGCGGGCAGCAGAGGCCACACCCCTCCCTCTAAGCCCAGCCCACTTTTTTCCACTACTTTTAAAAAGTTGCAAATGATCATCTGAGACTTTTTACACAGTAGTGGCATAAACTTGATAAATGCCCCTCAAGGTCTTTGTCTCGATTTATGTCCAAAGCTACTGTAAAATGTGAATTTTTAATGCTGTAGTTTTGCACCGTGCTTGTCAGTTAAAAAAAAAAAAGGGGCAGCGCAAGGTGGGACATAGGTGGCCCACTTCCAGTGGCTCCTAGTTATCCTTCATCTCACAGGTTTCTTGGCCTTTTGTGGCTACCACTGAAGTGTTTTAAGGATTATTTGAGAGAAAAGTCCATTTACGGCATTGCAAAGAGACAATGCTCTCAAAGGGGGAAAAAAATTCAATACCTGCTCGTGTCTTTCCTCTTCCTGATTTGCAATCAACTTAAAAAATATTTTTACAACATAAGAATACGTACATGGGCTACTTGAAACTAGGAATTCATTCTCGGAAGAGCAGCATTGCTGGCGGCAGAGGTGCATGACCGCCACTCCCCCATGTATGTTACTCATTCCACTAAACCAAACTACACTGTGTGAACAAGGACTGAGGAGCACAATAAGGCAACTTAGTGTATCAGTAAGCGAATTCCACTGTTTCAGGGGGAGATGCCTCAAGAGAAGGGGCTGTCCTAGGCGGAAAATCCTTTTGTTCACAAACCTAAAGGGAATCTGATCTGGGACTAAGGCTACATGCTCACGACAGTGAGAAACAGCCGTCACATGGCTGTTTTAGAACCATTGCTGTCTACGGAGCTATTCACATGGGCCAGTGAATAGCAGGAATCAAAAATTAGGACATGGACAGACTGACCCCATTGAATTCAATGGGACTGTTTTATCGGCCGCTTAGACAGGAGTTCAGCTGTCTAACGGCTGTTAAAAACGGGTACACTATTTCAATATGGCCTTTTAGGGGTTAAAAAAAAAAAATACTCGCCTCATTCACTTGCATGCACCAAGGCAGTCGCTCCTCTCTTGATTCTGAAGGACCTGCCAAAGGATCTGCACTCAGCATGATGACATCACCACACGATCATGCTGGCAGTGCGTGGTGACGTCATCAGGCTTAGCTTGCCTCTGCGCGGGCAAATGGATGAGGTGAGAGATTTAGTTTTTAGTGTTTTTTTGCTAAAAGCAAACATTAAAGCTGTGCACCACTATAGGGGATATTGGGGGCCACTATGGGGAACATTATGACAACTGGCAGCCACTATGGGTGACATTATTGGGGGCATTATTACTGCTGGGGCCACTATGGGGGGGCATTATGGCAACAATGGGTGACATTATTACTGCTGGGGCCACTATGGGGGACATTATGGCCACAATGGGGGACATTATTACTGCTGGGGCCACTATGGGGGACATTATGGCCACAATGGGGGACATTATTACTGCTGGGGCCAAATGGGGGACATTATTACTGCTGGGGCCACTATGGGAAACGTTATTACTGCTAGGGGGCATTATAGGAGACATTATGTATACTGAGGCCACTGCAGGGGTGGAGATTATTATAATTTTTTTAAATAGCCAAGAAAACGTATCCATTTTTAATGGCCATAAAAATGGATGCAAATTCAGCCATTAAAAACAGACGGCCAGAAAACGGATTCACAAATGGTTGAAAAATGGCAGTGAAAAGCTGACAGTGTGTACGTTTTTTTTTCACTGTCGTGTGCATGTAGCCTAATACTGTACATGTATTATATCTAACAGATGAGTAGCATTGCAGATAAAGAGTCCAGATCACAATATTTTTTTTCATTTATGGACAAAAAAAATAAAAAATTTAAAAAAAGCAAAATATGCACTGTGCATCACAGCTTTGACATGATAAAAATGGTCAGTCTGTAAAAAGTTGAAAAGTGTCAGAATAGTCGTTAACCTAAGAAAACTTTACGCAAAATCCCACATAGACATTATTTATGATGCTTTATAATGCTCCACCGAAACAAATTATCTGTCATTATGTTGAGAGGATAAAAGAGCCATAGACAACCACCAAAGAAATATATGACGTGAAATGCAAAACGGCATCATGCAGATCTGGAGATAGAGGATAGGCTTTTATCATTTCCATCGCTTAGGTTTTCTAAGATATGATTCAATGACAGAGAAACCAAACACACCCAAAGCAAGGCGGGGGGGCTAGATAAATGATGAAATATAGAGACCCACAGTGGCATTGGGAGGATCACTGGATGGCTGCTGTCCCCTTGATCCTGACTCCACGTGCTCGCGCTGGTAATGTTCAGCGAGCTCAGGGGCAGTGACATACATGCTCATGCACACAGGACAGATGAACCCCTGCGGAATGAATATATTAAACGCCATGTTCAATATTGCAAATGATTTATTCAAACCTTTTAAAAGGGACCCCAGGGTATACTATGAGCGTATATCAGCGGGAGCAAATTATAGGTCCCAAAAATACAGGAAATGGATATCTGAGGGAAAAATAAGTCCTGGAAGCGTTACATTCATTTTAAACTTTCCGCCAGAAATTAGAACCTGAAAAAATATGTACTGAAATAGTTTATTCAGACTTTTAGGACAAGCTATGAAATATAAGGCATGAATATGACTGGCCAAACACTGGTGATTTCTGTCCATTATGACAGGTTTTCTCCAATTATTCAGACACCAAGTGAAGAGCGGTATCTGTGGAAAACTCCATCGCAGGCCAACACTTGGGCATAATTATTGGAAGTACATGTTATTAACATGCATACCTAGACCTCAGTAAATAGGAAATACATTGAAAATGGAAAATTTACCTCAGAAGTACTTTCATTGTTAACAGTGTTTCCAGGAGTGGCAGAAGGTTCAGATTCGGAATTCTGAGCTCCAACTCTCCCAGGAGTCTAAAATAAAGAAAGAGATAATATAGTACACATATCACATGAAGAGAGGTAAATGAGAACTTACTACCTAATATACACGGCACAGTCACATGACAGTACACATTAAAAACTGATTAAGGGCTCATTCAGACCGTATACGTTTTTGTGGTCCACAAATTGAGGATCCGCAAAACACGGACACCAGCCATGTGCATTCTGCATTTTGCGGAAACTACCAGCCCTATGATAGAAATGTCCAATCTTTGCGGACAAGAACAGAACACCATCTTCTTTTGCGGGGCCACGGAACGGAAGTACAGATGCGGACAGCACACGGTACGGAACGGATGTGGACATACGGTCGTGTGAATGGGACCTTACTGTTACCTTTTCATGGTCACAGAGTGTGCATCCATTTTCTGTCTGTTTATCTGTTTTTAATGGCCATTTTGCATCAGTTTTTAACAATGGATGAATTATTTTTATTTTATTTTTTTTAAATCCCAACCACTGCCAGTTCCCTCAGTATACATAATGCCCCCCAAAGTGACCCCTAGTATAAGAATGGCTCCCATATTGCCCCTCAAGATAAGTAATAGCCCTCATAGTGTCCCATAGTATAAGTAATAAGCATATTCATTGTATAGCACTAACTGAGGGCTACGTACCAAGGAAAGGAGGAGGCAGAGGTGGTAATAAACCGCTTCATCTTCTCCCCGGGTCCTCAGCAGACTCCTTCCAGATTATAAGTGTACAGTCCTCTGGATTAAAGCCCAACACCAACCACTATACATGTACAGAGCTTGGTTGCTATGAGAAGCTGCAGTATGGCGGTGGGGCTAGTTGTAAATGGCTACAAGACTGTAAATTCTTGGTCGCCATCTGGAGTTCAGTATATAGAATATAGGAGGTTTCCACTACTGAGATACCTGCTCACTTCCTTTTTGGAGTGGTGGGGAAAAAAAAAAATCTAACATATTGGGGGGGGGTTCAAAGATGGCTGGTTTTGCCCTACCAGGCAGGGTGAGGGTTAGGCTCGTCCCATAAGGTAAGATCTGCACCTATAAGACATTTATGGCATATACTGTGCATGTGCTAGACATGCCTGTAATGGGAATAACATCTTATCCTGTAGAGAAGTGATAAGTTGTTATTCTGAGATAAGTGCTGTATGGTTAATGGGACTTTTCCTCACATTAAACATCACTTATGTGTTTAGAAAAAAAAAAAAATATATAAATAAGAAGAGAAGGTGCATTTTGGAGACTCCAAAATGGTCAACATCACAAGGGTCCCAAGTCCCCTTACCCTCTTCACCAGCATGCCCACAATGTGAAGGAGTCAAGCATGCATAATGCCTCTCCATACAAACTATGACAGAAGTGGCGAACCTATGGCACAGGTGCCAGAGGTGACACATATGGTGTACCAATATGCCTTAGACTTTTCCTGACGTTCATGAAAGGAGCAGCACTGCAGTAACCAGTCAGGACCAATACACAGTGGATGGAGATGTAGTTCCTAAGCCTGGTACTGGAGCTCCTGCAAACAGCTTAGGGCTGTTTCACACGAGCGGATGCCCTGCGTGACATCCACTGCGTGAATGACAGCCAAGACCCGATAAGGACAGCAGAAGCACGGAGCATTAACATGATTGATAATGACAACTTTATCTCACTGTGATTTTGTAGTAAAGAGATCACAGAGCGGCACGGAGCATTATCAGTCATGTTAATGCTCCGTGCTTCTGCTGTCAGCATCGGGTCTTGGCTGTCATTCACGCAGCAGATGTCACGCACGGCATCTGCTCGTGTGAAACAGCCCTTAAAGAGGACCTTTCATGGTTTTGTATTAACGGAGATAAATACCTTTACTTGCGGTGTACCCCCCGCTGATGCTGCCACCCTGCCTGATTTTTTAAAATATCGCTCCTGCACCCCGCTGTGCCACCCTGTATTTTTCGGTACAGGGAGGAGGAGACGCCAGGGTTTCTCAATGGGCGTCTCCTTCTCCCAGGCTGTGCCGCGATGCAATAACAGTGGAGAGCATCACAGCCATGGAGAAGGTGAGTTTTTCTTCTCCCTGGCAGGGTGGCAGGATCAATGGTGGGTACCCCGCAAGTAAAAGGTATTTATCTCAATTAATACAAAACCATGAAAAGGTCCTCTTTAAGTCAGTTATCAATATAAATAAAATAAATTAAATCGAGATATATAAAAACTCAACGCCATATATAAGAACCAAAGTGCCTACTCAAGAACTGCTCTGCCTATTCAACCTATTCAGTTCTCCTTCCACACATTCCATAAACATGGCCGCTCCTTGACCCTTCCCACATTTCTAATCCAGGTTCCCAAGTAGAGTTTAAATAATAAATAACTCTATCCCTCCTTCAACGAAGATCATAAGTAGCAACAGTTCTTATCCGACAACCCAGACAAATCTAGAAGTTAAGATGTAGTCAACTCAAGAAGCCTGTAGGATAACTCAAGGATTTGCTTCCAGGATTAAAGGATTAGTGTCCGCTGATTTCATATAGAAAATATCTGAATAATCGGGGACCAAGACTGTTTTAATCACTTTGGCTTCATGCATGTGTTTAGCCCCAATGAGAAATTGGACAATGTAGCGTTCTGTCATTTTTTTTGCTGTTATGTTCTGCTGGCTCATTGGCAAAAAAAGACGAGCAAGTCATGAGTTATCTTTGGCAGATGTTGACCGCACATGATTTCGTAGGGTACATCTGCGAAACAAAGCACTTCTACAATGAAACAGACAAGGGAATGTTGTCACCCTAAACTTCATCACTCCCATCATTACTGTCTGAAAGGCCTAATTCAGACGTGGGGGGTGATAGCTCTGGCTGGGGCAACAAGGATTCAGTCTAATCCTTTACAGAGGCTGTCCCAAGATATACACCAAGGATGGATGATGTGCATGATTGGTAGGGGCATGGTCCCCTACCTATCGAAAGAACAGGAGTCCTGAGTGAATGGAACAGCAGTATGCATGCTCCTGCTCCACATAGTCTTTGCCTGTCCCATAGAGAATATCTCCGGCGGTCTCACAGAAAAGGAATTGAGCGTCAATATGCACGCTTGACCACCACCACATTCAATGGAGATACAGAACCCCCATTCTGGTGGACAGCTTATAACGGATACAGTACATCATAGAGCTTGGGATAATCCATGGAACAGCTCATCTCTCCCAGTTCTACTGAAACCACATGTATGTTCAGCACACAGTAATCTGTCGAAGCACATTTTGACAATCTAACATGTATGGGGTTGGTGCAAGTTTTCCCCATTTCCCCAAATATGGAGATCAAGGCTCCAAAAGAACTGATTTTTCTGAAGATTTTTTTGCAGGACAGTCAAGCATTATGAACACATTGGGCGAGTGTGGTGTGGGTGTGAATGTGGTTACAATGCACGACCATCTATTATACACTACCCACTGAGCAGTTACCACCTGGGAATAAATGGACAATTTCCACAGGTCAGGGAAGGACCAAAAGTTGGGCATGAACCTTCTGTGCATTATATTTTAGGACTTGATGCTGAATTAATGAATGGAGAGTTCGCCCCTGGATGAATGCAATTTTGGAGTACTGTGGTTTTCTCTACAATACATGGAATAAAGTGAACTTTTGATTTTTATCTGGAACTTAGGTCAGCATTTTCTTCTTAGACTAGCACCTAAAATCTATATTTTTTTCGTAGCAGATTGTAACAGGGATGTGCTGCAGACAATAAATCTATAAGGGGATGAACTATTGCAGTAGCTATCTCGTAGCCTTCCCATACAGGGGGGGTAATTACTGTAAGTGAATGCAGTTAACAAGCAAGATATATACACACATAGGCATATAAGGGACATGACAAGTGGCTTTCAGAACAACCTCAGTAGTTGCGCTCCTAGGACATTAACAATCCCTTGGTGTTTCTCAGGTACAAGATGCATCATTACTTTGCAAGCCATAACCTAGCGGCTATCTCATGTGTATGGGCAGTATTACAGTCCAGGCTTGGGCCTAAAGGCAACCATACACTTTCAATAGCTGTCATCCAAACAATTGCTTAGCCAACAGCTCTGTGTCCCCTGACTCCCTCCCCTAAGCTGAATATGCAGGTGTAATTAATGTGGAGAAAACCGCCGCCAGTCACTTGTGTCCTGGAAGAAAAAAAAAGGATAAGGCGAAATTATTAATTTCGCCCAATCCTACCCTCCCCAAACATTACCTGTTGGAGAAGTCGGGAGTTCCCCATACACACTTAACAGTAAACAAAATCGAGTGCTGTGTATGGAGGCCAGAAGTGTCTGCGGGGCGGCTCGCTGGCGTGGGCAGAAGTGCCTGCGGGGCGGCTCGCCAGCGTGGGCAGAAGTGCCTGCGGGGCGGCTCGCCGGCGTGGGCAGAAGTGTCTGCGGGGCGGCTCATTGGCGTGGGCAGAAGTGTCTGCGGGGGGCGTGGAAAGAAGTTAAAACATGCCCTAAAATCCATGAAGTTTTCAACAGCACTGTATGAATATCCAACCATGGACTTAGTCACATTTTCGAATTAGCATAGATAATCATAGTTCATACAGCAAAAGTTTAATTTATTTTATGATTAATAAGATATGCACCACCCATGCCAAATAGTAAGACTGGATGACTGGCTACCTGACTCACCCAATCCCAGTATCAGACCTGTACGTGTAGCTGTATTGTGCAATAGGAATAACGTACAATTTCTTGCTGAACTGAAGGCTGGGTCAGGTCTTCAGTATGAATGGCATTTCCCTGCGACAATCCAGCACAATCTAAAGTCCACTGATCAGTCATACAAAGCAGAGCGGCCATAAACAGGCGAGGCCCGCTGCTCAGCCTCTCGTGACCCCAGGGAGCAGGAGACGGAATTTCCCAGGTCGTGAACACGTTTTGATTCTCGTTACCTCTGCCAATCCTCCACCTCTGGAGTGTCTATTTTAACACTGCAGTTAAGGGCATAAATCAAGTTCTGGATTATCAGACTTCCTGGATTATCAAATGTTTGATAAATAAAGTTTTTCTTCAATATTCATTTCAAAGGGGATTTTTTTTTAACAGACATGGCATATGGGTATAGAGAATGTGTTAAAAGTCTGAACAGAGCGAGTCCAGCTGCTGGTACCCACTAACCAGAGGACTAGGCATGTCCAATATTACAAAGAGCTTGACCTATTGTTTCCATTAAACCAATTATAGTGCCACTATGGCGCATGCGCAAGATTTCTGCAGTTTTGGGGACGTCAGGCAGTAAAGGGAGCCCCTCAATCAACAGAAAGTGGGAGGCACAAGGCAAGTGGATGAAATTTTCAGAAATCTCGTCCATACGCTACAAAAAAATCTTGCAGTGAGGATTTTCAATTCCACCCCATATGGCACTGCAGATCTTCCACAACTGTATAGCATGCAGAAAATCTGCAGCATTTACAGTGGCAGCAAAGTGGATGCGATTTTAAAAACGGTCATCCACACACTGCGGAAACTGTCCACAACAGAGTCCAAGCACGTGACGACCTGTGGTGCAGATTTCTAATACTCAAGTCATGCTGCAACATTTCCACCATTTGCAATGCAGTGTGAAATCCACGAGCAACTTACGCAGATTTTGGCGCACGCATGCAGCCAGTGGATTTGCCATGATAACAGATAAGGAATGCACCTTGGCCATTTCCATTCAACTTATTCCTTATAATGGAGAGAAACATGCACAAAGGCAGGTAAATTGAAAGGTTCAGAAAACACACACTATATGACTCCATCTAAAGGTATCTTAGTAAGGAGTAAGAGAAAATGACTGCATTATCAGACTACACAGGGGTTGTTAGTAGTCTGTAACCATGGAGACATGTTCGTGCATCATCAGTGCAGATACCTCGTATAAAGTAACAGGTAACTGCCATAAATATACCCTCACAACGTTGTATCCATAACTGGGACCTTAGCAGTCCCATGCACATTAGAGTTATTGTCGGCCGAACCCACCCTTTTCGGCAGGTCCAACCAACAAGCTATGTGTATGGGGAGCTGGGTCCTTTAGTTCTACCAGGAGATAAGCTGGCACCAAAAGGTGTCTAAGGGTGTGTTCACACAGTTGTGTCACTTTTGAGGGCCACAAAGCACAGATCCGTAAAACACAGGCATCGGCCTTGTGCACCAGGCATTGCGGTGCAAACCCATGGACTTTAACGGGTCCACGATCCGTTATAGTTATATAGACTGCGTCTGCCTTTCTGTTACTTATAAAAAGTGTTTTTATCAATACGCAAATTACCTTACTTTGTGCCCAAGGGGCTGTCGCTCATTCAGTTGTGTGCCCAGCTGCACCCCAACTGCTGTCTCCTAGTGCCACCCAGCTTATTAGTATTCACTGCACTGGACGGCTTTTTTTTCTCCTGACGCAGTGAAATCCTGCGCATGCCCAGTACTATCTTCTACTGGAGCTAAGGTCCGGCGCAGGCACTGAGCGACAAAATGAGGCTGATGCCAGGAAGATAGTACTGGGCATGCGCGGGATTTCACTGCGTCGGGAGAAAAAAAAGCCGCTCAGTGCAGTGAATAGTAATGAGCTGGACGGCACTAGGAGACGGCAGTTGGGGCGAGGCTGGGCACACAACTGAATGAGCGACAGCCCCTTGGGCACAAAGTAAGGTAATTTGCATATTGATAAAAACACTTTTTATAAGTAACGGAAATGCAGCGAGGGGTGATAATGGTATAGTTCAATTAAGCATATTAAGACCAATAGAAGAATATATGCCACTTTATATGCTCTAACGGCCTGTCAGTGTCCCTTTAATCTGACAGTCACATGAAATAGAGCAGGTAAGGATTTCTTAAAGGGGTTGTCCGAGCACTGTAAATCTGATGGTCAGCAATATATAACTAAGGCTACTTTCACACTGGCGTTTTGACTTTCCGTTTGTGAGATCCGTCATGGGCTCTCACAAGCGGTCCAAAACGGATCAGTTGTGCCCTAATGCATTCTGAATGGAATAGGATCCGCTCAGAATGCATCAGTTTGCCTCCGATCAGTCTTCATTCCGCTCTGGAGGCAGACACGCTGCTTGCAGCGTTTTGCTGTCCGCTTGACGAAACTGAGCCAAACTGATCTGTCCTGACTTACAATGTAAGTCAATGGGGACGGATCAGTTTTCTCTGACAATAGAAAACGGATCTGTCCCCCATTGACTTTCAATGGAGTTCATGACAGATCTGTCTTGGCTATGTTACAGATAATACAAACGGATCCGTTCATGACGGATGCATGCGGTTGTATTATTGTAACGGATCCTTTTTTGCAGATCCATGATGGATCTGCCCAAAACGCATTTCCCTGGTTCTCTTCTGGCCCTCTGTTTACCTGCAATAACAATCTCTGCCCCGCCCCCCCCCCCCCCCCCCCCTGCTCTGCAAAGGGAGTGAACAAGTGCTGCCCTGAGTGACAGGTCTGTCTGCTGGGATACTCAGCAGCATGTTGCATGTGTAGAACTACAAGTCCCAGCTGTACAATGACACTGCTGATACATACAGGATCTTCTCCCTACAAGTTCTTGCGCAATACTCTGCAGAACTCCTCTAGTCTGTCAGCTCCTGTGCCCAGCATTTGTCTCCGCATTGCCTGCAGCTACTCAGTAAAGCCTTCAGCCCTGAGTCTGTGCTGCTGAAGGGGTTAAAGTTTTTCATGAAGAATCCAGGGAGAGAGCAGACAGCAGCAGAGGGAAGAGCAGGGGTATGTGGTCAGTCTCAACACACATCTGATCTCTCAGGCTTGTGCATGAATCATCATCAGAGCAGGGAGATAAACTGACATCACAGGTCATGTGACCCTCAGTGAGATATGAGAAAGCTACAACTACAGATGCAGTAAGTGCATGGTAAAGCCTTTACATCTGATTAGTTAGAAACATACAAAGAACAAAAAAATAACTCAGACAATCCCTTTAAGACTGTTTGTTCACAGTAACTTGCAAGTCATAGCGTGATCCCGTTCACCGCATTATGTTGTATGTACAGTACAGTAGCACCACAATGTTGCAATCTCTGGCCAGGAACATATATTTGTCACAGCCAAAGTCACAGTCTAGCCTTAGCCTTCCGATTAGGACGAAGGCTGTTGGGCATGGTTTCCGCAAGACAGTTTGGAGGGCGACACTGGACTCTCCTAGGATATGCCTCTCAAGTGTCCCCGTTTTGGACCCAAATCCCTCTTTGCTTCTTAAAGGGGTTATTCAGGAAAATACATTTATGACTTATACTCAGGATAGGTCATCAGTAGGGATGAGGGAATCAACTTCGGATGAAACAGTCGATTAGCATAAAACTTGTAACTGAACCCGAGTTTGGGAAATAGTTTTTTACAGTACTTATTATTTTATGAAGTTTTTACCCAAAGCCTTGCGAGACTTCGCGAAGCAATAACTCGGGCTCCGTACAGTATTAGAACAAAGTTTTATACGAATCGACTTTGGATGTTTCATCCGAAGTAGACTCGCTCATCCCTAGTCATCAGTATCACATCGGCAGGGTGTGACACACGGGACCTCCGCCGACCAGCTGCTAGAAAAAAGCTTGAACACCCCAGCCTCTTCCTAGGCCAGTGACATAATTGTAAATCGGTCACATGGCCTAGTTGCAGCTGAGCCCCATTCAAATCAATAGGAATGAGCTGCAATACCAAGCACTGCCCCTATATGATGTATGGCACTGTTTCTAGAAAGCTGACGGGAGTCTTCATCGCTCATTAGAGCTTTGGTGAGCGCAGCGGCTCCCTGAAACAGCTGACCGGCGGGGATGCTGAGACTTGGACGATGAGGACCTATTCTGAAGATAAGTCATCATTATCTTTTCCAGGAAAACCCCTTGAGGTCATCTGTCTGCAGATTTGTACTTATGAAACTGGCAGACCTGCTGCGGCAGCTGAAGACATCTGTGTTGGTCCCATGTTCATACACTACTCACAGAATATTTGGATTGTGGTTGAAATTTCAGGATAAACCTAAAATGCACTCTAACCTTTACAGGTGAACGTAATGTGACCTTCTCTAAACATTTGAATGCACATGTCCAACTGTTCAATGCTTCAGTACTTTTTACACAACTTGCTGTTCTCTAACAAGGAGCTTAACAGGAAATTCACAACAGGTGTTTTGTCCATGAATCGCCCAATACATTTCCTGGTTCAGTTTGAATTGGTGTTTAAACAGTCCTCCTCATCATGCTGTTCACATTTTGACATCATGAGACCAAGACGACACATAACAATTGAACATCGCCATTGCGAGGCTTCAAGCAGGATGTTCTCAGACGGAAGTGGCCATTGAGCTTAGAGTGGCACGGAGTGTCATCAGCAGGGTGCAAGAGAGACTGGAAGAGTCACAGAAAGGCATAGAAGTGGACGTCCTTTGGCCACATCCCACACTGATAACCGTTTGTGAACAATGTCCTGTGGAACCGGATGATGAATGCCACACAACTCCAGACACATTTAAGAGAGGTGAGGAACACCCAAGTGTCACATCAAGGGTACCTGACCAAACCACTAAGCTTAGGCATCATAGACTTGCATGGGCCAGGGAGCATCTACGCTGGATGAGGGACCAGTGGGCCTCAGAGCTGTTCACTGATGAAACTTGATTCACACTGAGCAGAAATAATGGCCGCCAATGATGTTGGAGACGTCACAAAGTGCTATGCATCTGCCTTTGGTGGTGTTACAGGTGTGTCTAGTCAATACAGAACTGCCCTACACTTTGTGAATAATACAGTAACAAGCCTATACTAATGAGTAACATCATTAATCCAGTCATTGTGCCTCTGCATGAACAACACAGGCCTACGTTCATCTTCATGGAGGACAATGCTCACTCCTTATTCTGATTTCTACCTGTAGCTTAGGGCTCTTTCACACCTGCGTTCTTCTCTTCCGGCATAGAGTTCCGTCGTCAGGGCTCTATGCCGGAAGAATCCTGATCAGTTTTATCCTAATGCATTCTGAATGGAGTAGAAATCCGTTCAGGATGCATCAGGATGTCTTCAGTTCAGGACTGGAACGTTTTTTGGCCGGAGAAAATACCGCAGCATGTTGCGCTTTTTGCTCCGGCCAAAAATCCTGAACACTTGCCGCAAGGCCGGATCCGGAATTAATGCCCATTGAAAGGCATTGATCCGGATCCGGCCTTAAGCTAAACGTTGTTTCAGCGCATTGCCGGATCCGACGTTTAGCTTTTTCTGAATGGTTACCATGGCTGCCGGGACGCTAAAGTCCTGGCAGCCATGGTAAAGTGTAGAGGGGAGCGGGGGAGCAGTATACTTACCGTCCGTGCGGCTCCCGGGGCGCTCCAGAGTTGACGTCAGGGCACCCCACGCGCATGGATGACGTGATCGCATGGCACGTCATCCATGCGCATGGGGCGCTCTGACGTCATTCTGGAGCGCCCCGGGAGCCGCACGGACTGTAAGTATACCACTCCCCGCTCCTACTGTGGCAACCAGGACTTTAATAGCGTCCTGGCTGCCATAGTAACACTGAACGCATTTTGAAGACGGATCCGTCTTCAAATGTTTTCAGTACACTTGCGTTTTTCCGGATCCGGCGTGTAATTCCGGCAAGTGGAGTACACGCCGGATCCGGACAAGCGCAAGTGTGAAAGAGCCCTTAGACCTCAACGTCATTATCTGGTGCAATTTGAACCTTAAAATATCTAATAATCAGATATGACCAAGCAAAGGGGGACTTGGGTGAAAAAGAACGATACTCGGGAGGCAAGTCCTAGGAGAGTCCATTCACGTCCTCCAAATGCTAATTATTAAAAGGGATATTCAAAGGCAAGAATACGGGGCTGCACATTCTGTAAATAAACACTTGGCAGATCCCCCCTGCACCCCACTTCCGGCTATTACCTAGAGATGGGTGTGGACGCTGCTCAATTAGCGGCTGCGCCCATGACCCACCTCAGCCAGTGATTGGATCTGTCACACAAGGAGCTGTAAGTGACCCTCTGCCATTCAGACCATACCCCGTGCTACATCTAGGCAAATCAGCGTGGAAGGGGTTACTAGGCCCCCGGGCGTACAATGAAGGCAGATGGGATCATGTGACGTGCGATCAGGGAGCCGCACATTCCACGCCGGGGCCTAGCACACAACCTATCCGCACACACCCGGGCGCCTGTCATTCACGTGCGGCGGCCATAGAGAAGTCTCACCAGCTGCAGTATCCTCCGGAACATGTCTCCTGCGCGCGCACTGCTGTGACAAAGGCTCCGGCCGTCTCTTCTCTACTCTCCGGCGGCTAATCACACAGGCATAGAGAATGTCTCTTCTTCTCGATCATTCAAACCAACGACAATGTTTACACTCCAAACCTGCTGTTCTGTCAAACGCCGAGCCGGAGCTCTCTGGCGCCACCTAGCAGTCCTCCGGCGCCCTCCGCTAGCGGCGGTGACGCGTTATACTGCCCTACCTCGTGAGATTTCCCTACCCTCTGACTTCCTGTCGCATGAGCGATGACGTCGGGGGGCGTGTCTCACTTTTCTCCATCTGCGCATGCCCAAAAGGACACTCTAGTGAAAATCTCAAGGCTGAACTTAGCAGCACGCCGGGAACCTGCGCATGCGTCTGGGAGCCGAGACGCGCCTGCGCAATGTGATGGTAGGGAAAAATTACGTCCCAGTGCGCAAGCGCCGAGGGTAAGCATGAATATCCATGCCAAAAGCACTTTTAACCCTTTGCAGGAGCTATTCTCATATTGGTTCTTGACTGATTGTCCTCCTATATATAGGTTCTATTATATAGGGGGTCTGTCTGCACAGTATATGGGGGGGTCTGTCTGCACAGTATATTTGGGGGGCTGTCTGCACAGTATATTTGGGGGGCTGTCTGCACAGTATATTTGGGGGGCTGTCTGCACAGTATATTTGGGAGTCTGTCTGCGCAGTATATAGGGGGCTGTCTGCACATTAAATGGGGGGGCTGTCTGCGCAGTATATGGGGGGGCTGTGTGCGCAGTATATGGGGGGGCTGTGTGCGCAGTATATGGGGGGGCTGTGTGCGCAGTATATGGGGGGGGCTGTGTGCGCAGTATATGGGGGGGCTGTCTGCGCAGTATATGGGGGGGCTGTCTGCGCAGTATATGGGGGGGCTGTGTGCGCAGTATATGGGGGGGCTGTCTGCGCAGTGTATGGGGGGGCTGTCTGCGCAGTGTATTGGGGGGCTGTCTGCGCAGTGTATTGGGGGGCTGTCGCACAGTATATGGGGGGGGCTGTCGCACAGTATATGGGGGGGCTGTCTGCGCAGTATATGGGGGGGGCTGTCTGCGCATTAAATGGGGGGCTGTCTGCGCAGTATATGGGGGGGGCTGTGTGCGCAGTATATGGGGGGCTGTCTGTGCAGTATATGGGGGGGTGTCTGCTCATTATATAGGGAGGTCTGTGCAGTATATGGGGGGGGGCTGTCTGTGCAGTATATGGGGGGGCTGTCTGTGCGGTACGGTATATTGGGGGATGTATGTGCAGCATATTTGGGGGGGGGCAGTGTATTATATTTGTGGCCTGTGTGTTAGATGTGTACAACCCTATTTTAACAAAAAATAAATAAAAAATTCCCTATATCTCCTATGCCATGGCATGTTTTTTGCTACGAAACTGCAGTCATCTCGTCACTTGGAGAAGGATGAGAAGCGGCCCCCATCCAGAAGGACACACCTGCCACCAAATCCGTCTCTCACTGGATTCTGTAATCCCCGTCTGCTGTGTATATGTGCACCGTCCGTCTGCTGCACTGCGTCTGTTCTGCCATTTGCTCTAACTATTTTAATAAAAAAAAATTGTGTCACAACTCTGACCAGCATGTTCTCCTATGGAACACAGAGGTACCTGAAGTGGAATGAAGAAGCCCATGTGTGAGGCCCGCGCCCTGGCGGGAGCATTGAAGGGGCATCTGACAGGTGACGAGCTGCTCCTGTGTACTGTGATCACCGCGAGTTCAGAGGTCGGCACCCATAGGCTGTCCACATGCTGTGAATTACATCCCCCATCATGCTGGTAAAGTATTATGGGAGGTGTAGTCCAAAACATCTGGAATACCAAATGCGTATGAATGAAAAGCATGGTGTGTGACTGGTCAGTAACAAGGGTTGAAGCCTTGACGTGGCGTTACTGCTCACATGTGTATCCATGTGCCAATTCAACCAATGTGAGTGACTGTAATTAATACTGATTAGGTAACTATAAATACTGTGACAATGGAGAATTAAACGACTGTATCTCCTACACACTGCTTACACCGTGACCGTATCTCCTACACACCGCTTACACTGTGACCGTATCTCCTACACACTGCTTACACCGTGACCGTATCTCCTACACACTGCTTACACTGTGACCGTATCTCCTACACACCGCTTACACCGTGACTGTATCTCCTACACACCGCTTACACTGTGACCGTATCTCCTACACACCGCTTACACTGTGACCGTATCTCCTACACACTGCTTACACCGTGACCGTATCTCCTACAAACTGCTTACACCGTGACCGTATCTCCTACACACTGCTTACACTGTGACCGTATCTCCTACACACTGCTTACACCGTGACCGTATCTCCTACACACTGCTTACACCGTGACCGTATCTCCTACACACTGCTTACACTGTGACCGTATCTCCTACACACCGCTTACACCGTGACTGTATCTCCTACACACCGCTTACACTGTGACCGTATCTCCTACACACCGCTTACACCGTGACCGTATCTCCTACACACTGCTTACACTGTGACCGTATCTCCTACACACTGCTTACACCGTGACCGTATCTCCTACACACTGCTTACACTGTGACCGTATCTCCTACACACTGCTTACACTGTGACCGTATCTCCTACACACTGCTTACACTGTGACCGTATCACCTACACACTGCTTACACCGTGACCGTATCTCCTACACACTGCTTACACTGTGACCGTATCTCCTACAAACTGCTTACACCGTGACCGTATCTCCTACACACTGCTTACACCGTGACTGTATCTCCTACACACTGCTTACACC
The DNA here is from genome assembly GCF_014858855.1 of Bufo gargarizans. Taxonomy (NCBI): domain Eukaryota; kingdom Metazoa; phylum Chordata; class Amphibia; order Anura; family Bufonidae; genus Bufo; species Bufo gargarizans. The sequence goes on from NC_058081.1 coordinate 320,921,835, forward strand.
GTGACCGTATCTCCTACACACCGCTTACACCGTGACCGTATCTCCTACACACCGCTTACACCGTGACCGTATCTCCTACACACTGCTTACACCGTGACCGTATCTCCTACACACTGCTTACACTGTGACCGTATCTCCTACACACTGCTTACACTGTGACCGTATCTCCTACACACCGCTTACACCGTGACCGTATCTCCTACACACTGCTTACACTGTGACCGTATCTCCTACACACTGCTTACACTGTGACCGTATCTCCTACACACCGCTTACACCGTGACCGTATCTCCTACACACTGCTTACACTGTGACCGTATCTCCTACACACCGCTTACACTGTGACCGTATCTCCTACACACTGCTTACACCGTGACCGTATCTCCTACACACCGCTTACACCGTGACCGTATCTCCTACACACCGCTTACACCGTGACCGTATCTCCTACACACTGCTTACACCGTGACCGTATCTCCTACACACGCTTACACCGTGACCGTATCTCCTACACACTGCTTACACCGTGACCGTATCTCCTACACACTGCTTACACTGTGACCGTATCTCCTACACACTGCTTACACCGTGACCGTATCTCCTACACACTGCTTACACCGTGACCGTATCTCCTACACACCGCTTACACCGTGACCGTATCTCCTACACACTGCTTACACTGTGACCGTATCTCCTACACACCGCTTACACCGTGACCGTATCTCCTACACACCTGCTTACACCGTGACCGTATCTCCTACACACTGCTTACACCTGTGACCGTATCTCCTACACACTGCTTACACCGTGACCGTATCTCCTACACACTGCTTACACCGTGACCGTATCTCCTACACACCGCTTACACCGTGACCGTATCTCCTACACACCGCTTACACCGTGACCGTATCTCCTACACACCGCTACACCTGTGACCGTATCTCCTACACACTGCTTACACCGTGACCGTATCTCCTACACACTGCTTACACCGTGACCGTATCTCCTACACACTGCTTACACCGTGACCGTATCTCCTACACACCGCTTACACCGTGACCGTATCTCCTACACACCGCTTACACTGTGACCGTATCTCCTACACACCGCTTACACTGTGACCGTATCTCCTACACACTGCTTACACCGTGACCGTATCTCCTACACACCGCTTACACCGTGACCGTATCTCCTACACACCGCTTACACTGTGACCGTATCTCCTACACACTGCTTACACCGTGACCGTATCTCCTACACACCGCTTACACTGTGACTGTATCTCCTACACACTGCTTACACCGTGACCGTATCACCTACACACTGCTTACACCGTGACCGTATCTCACCTTTTGGACTCTTGTACACGACTATATGCACTAAAACATGTATAGTGATAGTTAACGGGCGATATTGATCGTGCGTACAGGAGCACATGGCATCTTGATGTTGTTCATGTTGTGCCTCACAATGGGCTATTGTCCCGCATTCATATGATCTATTCTCTATTCGTGCTAAACAATAGCCCCACCTGAAGCTCGACTTGCGCAGCATCATTGTAATCTAGGATTGTGTGTACTCCTGTTGGCATGATCAATGCCAGTGTGGGACATATGGCCCTCTTGTAGGGAATACAGTCGTGTGAAAGAGGCCTTAAAATGAGTTTTCTCATCTCAGACAATAGGGGCAGTATCGCTTGGATATGCCCCCATTGTCTTATAGCTGCTGTTCCCCGCACCTATATTGAGAACTGGTCCCCGAAATTGGAGTATGGCGCAATGCGCATGCTCTGCCGCCCTCCATTCTTCTCTATGTTAGAGTTGTGGATTAGCAAACAGTGGTCGACGGACCCCATTAAATCTGGTGTCCTCCAGCCACAGCGCTACCTGCTCCGTTCTCAATATAGGTGCGTGTCCCATCGGTGGTACCCACACCTATCAGACAATGGTTGCATATTCAAGTGATATGCCACCATTGATTGGGATACCCCTTTAACAGCAGTTAGTCCCTTGTGTGTCCATTGTGGTAATCACACTAGTTATGTCATAGCGTCATAGGGAAATCATTAATCAAACTGTTAAATTACAATTTATTAATGAATTCCTGATGATGCTGATGGACCGTGACTCCCACAAGGGCTCAAATGAAAAGGGGCAAGATTGAACAACGAACAAGCCTTTGCTGTTCATGTGCCAATCATAGGGTCTGCGATCAATAAAGAGCCAAAACATAGCTCATTACTGATGGTATTGTTCATGGTTCACCTTTGGCAATAATGTAGTTTAGGGCAAAAAAAAATACCAAGGGCTTTTCAATAAACGTACAGTAGTGACCCTATGGTGGTTTTAATGTCACCACAGCGGTAGTGCCAAAGGGTACTGTTACCCTGTACCGGCCAATGAAAACACAAATACATCGAAGTTAACTATACATTTTTTTATTTTTGTATAAATTACAATATATCCATAAAAAAAAAATATATATATATACATACTATACAAAAAATAATTTTTTTTAGTGGAGTAGGACTGTCGTGTAGGTGGTTTGAGGTTGGCAATGGTAGCCCCCCTGTCCTCTTTATTCTCTGAGCTAAAAATACAGTCCACAAGAAAGGATGCAGGTTGAAATTGTGGGTTGTATAAGGGTCTGAGGAGGATGGTACCCGAGCATGTGTAGAGGTGGTGGGGAAAATAGTGGGACGGAGAAGTAGAAAAGAGACAGAAGGGAACACATGCCCGGGGGCTGGGAATGGGAAGGTTGTCGGTAATGGTCACTGGTGTGGGATGGGGTTGTGGGGGCCGTGGCAAATTTCTGTGACACATTCTCTAAGCATGATATTAAACTCATGCAACTGCTCGGGCGTCATTGAGTCCACCAAATTGATTATGCTTACCCCATAATGGTAGTTAGGGCTGCATTGGATCGCCGACTCTGCTCCCTCCCAGCGGCGAATCAAGGCAGCACTAAACTCCTTCTGATGTTCGTCCAAACCTTCTACAGTGTTGGAAACAACCTCTACACGGTCCACATAATCATTTTGCTTTGGCCTACCGGATCTCTGCATGCTCAGCAGGGCTCTTAAATTTGGATGTCAACCTAAGAGCCTCTGTTGAGCAGAGGGATCCGGTAGGGGACCCGGATTCTCCCAAGCAGATGCATGAGGGACAGGAGGTCTGGCGTTGGCGATCCATTCATTTTCCGCATCAGGAGGTTGTTCAGTCTCCAGAGTGCTGCTCTTAGTTCTGTATGAAAAAAATTAAATAAAAATTTACCTTTAAAAACACCATCCATGTCCGATGCTACGTCTACATTACACCATAAGTTGGCTGTCCAAAACAGGGTAGCCAAACGCTCTGCTGTTACAGACAGTCCCTTAAAGGGAACCTGTCACTGGGATTTTGTGTATAGAGCTGAGGGCATGGGCTGTTAGATGGCCGCTAGCACATCCTCAATACCCAGTCCCCATAGCTCTGTGTGCTCTTATTGTGTAAGAAAACAGATTTGATACATATGCAAATTAACCTGAGATGAGTCCTGTCCCTGACTCCTCTCACATACAGGACTCATCTCAGGTTAATTTGCATATGTATCAAATTGATTTTTTTAAGCAATAAAAGCACACAGAGCTATGGGGACTGGGTATTGCGGATGTGCTAGAGGCCATCTAGCAACCCATGTCCTCAGCGCTATACCCCAAATCCCGGTGACAGGTTCCCTTTAAATTACATTTCTTTTTACATTTCATTTACATTTCTTTAAAAAATATATATAATTTACCTTCTTTGTGCCATTGTGCGTCGTCGTAAACCAAGGCCGCTATATATGTACTCCCTGAGGTTGCGCCGGACCCAATCGGGACTGAACCTCCTTCTTATAGTCCATCCTGAAGCCGTCCTGGATAGATCAGCAACGCGTTGTGTAACCTGTTTAAATGTTGGGAAAAAAAAACATAACATGATGTAAGGTTAAGAACAATATGAATGTTTAAAAAAAAAAATGCTGTTCTTACAACATATCTTCTGAGACACCGCATTTAAATCCCCCCAGGTCTCAGAAAGGTCAGAACATATGTCCCTCTATGGCCGTGTAAGCAGTGTGTAGGTGATACGGTCACAGTGTAAGCAGTGTGTAGGAGATACGGTCACGGTGTAAGCAGTGTGTAGGAGATACGGTCACAGTGTAAGCAGTGTGTAGGAGATACGGTCACGGTGTAAGCGGTGTGTAGGAGATACGGTCACGGTGTAAGCAGTGTGTAGGAGATACGGTCACGGTGTAAGCAGTGTGTAGGAGATACGGTCACGGTGTAAGCAGTGTGTAGGAGATACGGTCACAGTGTAAGCAGTGTGTAGGAGATACGGTCACGGTGTAAGCGGTGTGTAGGAGATACGGTCACAGTGTAAGCGGTGTGTAGGTGATACGGTCACAGTGTAAGCAGTGTGTAGGAGATACGGTCACGGTGTAAGCAGTGTGTAGGAGATACGGTCACAGTGTAAGCAGTGTGTAGGAGATACGGTCACGGTGTAAGCGGTGTGTAGGAGATACGGTCACAGTGTAAGCAGTGTGTAGGAGATACGGTCACGGTGTAAGCGGTGTGTAGGAGATACGGTCACAGTGTAAGCAGTGTGTAGGAGATACGGTCACAGTGTAAGCAGTGTGTAGGAGATACGGTCACGGTGTAAGCAGTGTGTAGGAGATACGGTCACGGTGTAAGCAGTGTGTAGGAGATACGGTCACAGTGTAAGCAGTGTGTAGGAGATACGGTCACGGTGTAAGCGGTGTGTAGGAGATACGGTCACAGTGTAAGCAGTGTGTAGGAGATACGGTCACAGTGTAAGCAGTGTGTAGGAGATACGGTCACGGTGTAAGCAGTGTGTAGGAGATACGGTCACAGTGTAAGCAGTGTGTAGGAGATACGGTCACGGTGTAAGCGGTGTGTAGGAGATACGGTCACAGTGTAAGCGGTGTGTAGGAGATACAGTCACGGTGTAAGCGGTGTGTAGGAGATACGGTCACAGTGTAAGCAGTGTGTAGGAGATACGGTCACGGTGTAAGCAGTGTGTAGGAGATACGGTCACGGTGTAAGCAGTGTGTAGGAGATACGGTCACAGTGTAAGCAGTGTGTAGGAGATACGGTCACGGTGTAAGCAGTTTGTAGGAGATACGGTCACGGTGTAAGCAGTGTGTAGGAGATACGGTCACAGTGTAAGCGGTGTGTAGGAGATACGGTCACAGTGTAAGCGGTGTGTAGGAGATACAGTCACGGTGTAAGCGGTGTGTAGGAGATACGGTCACAGTGTAAGCAGTGTGTAGGAGATACGGTCACGGTGTAAGCAGTGTGTAGGAGATACGGTCACAGTGTAAGCGGTGTGTAGGAGATACGGTCACGGTGTAAGCAGTGTGTAGGAGATACAGTCGTTTAATTCTCCATTGTCACAGTATTTATAGTTACCTAATCAGTATTAATTACAGTCACTCACATTGGTTGAATTGGCACATGGATACACATGTGAGCAGTAACGCCACGTCAAGGCTTCAACCCTTGTTACTGACCAGTCACACACCATGCTTTTCATTCATACGCATTTGGTATTCCAGATGTTTTGGACTTCACCTCCCATAATACTTTACCAGCATGATGGGGGATGTAATTCACAGCATGTGGACAGCCTATGGGTGCCGACCTCTGAACTCGCGGTGATCACAGTACACAGGAGCAGCTCGTCACCTGTCAGATGCCCCTTCAATGCTCCCGCCAGGGCGCGGGCCTCACACATGGGCTTCTTCATTCCACTTCAGGTACCTCGTGTTCCATAGGAGAACATGCTGGTCAGAGTTGTGACACAAATTTTTTTTTATTAAAATAGTTAGAGCAAATGGCAGAACAGACGCAGTGCAGCAGACGGACGGTGCACATATACACAGCAGACGGGGATTACAGAATCCAGTGAGAGACTGATTTGGTGGCAGGTGTGTCCTTCTGGATGGGGGCCGCTTCTCATCCTTCTCCAAGTGACGAGATGACTGCAGTTTCGTAGCAAAAAACATGCCATGGCATAGGAGATATAGGGAATTTTTTATTTTATTTTTGTTAAAATAGGGTTGTACACATCTAACACACAGGCCACAAATATAATACACTGCCCCCCCCCAAATATGCTGCACATACATCCCCCAATATACCGTACCGCACAGACAGCCCCCCCATATACTGCACAGACAGCCCCCCCCCATATACTGCACAGACCTCCCTATATAATGAGCAGACACCCCCCCATATACTGCACAGACAGCCCCCCATATACTGCGCACACAGCCCCCCCCATATACTGCGCAGACAGCCCCCCATTTAATGCGCAGACAGCCCCCCCCATATACTGCGCAGACAGCCCCCCCATATACTGTGCGACAGCCCCCCCCATATACTGTGCGACAGCCCCCCAATACACTGCGCAGACAGCCCCCCAATACACTGCGCAGACAGCCCCCCCATACACTGCGCAGACAGCCCCCCCATATACTGCGCACACAGCCCCCCCATATACTGCGCAGACAGCCCCCCCATATACTGCGCAGACAGCCCCCCCATATACTGCGCACACAGCCTCCCCCATATACTGCGCACACAGCCCCCCCATATACTGCGCACACAGCCCCCCCATATACTGCGCAGACAGCCCCCCCATTTAATGTGCAGACAGCCCCCTATATACTGCGCAGACAGACTCCCAAATATACTGTGCAGACAGCCCCCCAAATATACTGTGCAGACAGCCCCCCAAATATACTGTGCAGACAGCCCCCCAAATATACTGTGCAGACAGACCCCCCCATATACTGTGCAGACAGACCCCCTATATAATAGAACCTATATATAGGAGGACAATCAGTCAAGAACCAATATGAGAATAGCTCCTGCAAAGGGTTAAAAGTGCTTTTGGCATGGATATTCATGCTTACCCTCGGCGCTTGCGCACTGGGACGTAATTTTTCCCTACCATCACATTGCGCAGGCGCGTCTCGGCTCCCAGACGCATGCGCAGGTTCCCGGCGTGCTGCTAAGTTCAGCCTTGAGATTTTCACTAGAGTGTCCTTTTGGGCATGCGCAGATGGAGAAAAGTGAGACACGCCCCCCGACGTCATCGCTCATGCGACAGGAAGTCAGAGGGTAGGGAAATCTCACGAGGTAGGGCAGTATAACGCGTCAGCGGCATTGCTGTGCCTGGAGATGCAGCGTGCGCTTATCTATACACGGAATCCAAAGGTAGCTGTAGTGGTCGGAAGAGGGCAAGGTTAGAAACCTGGTGCAATGGCTGCTCCCAATTGTGCAACACTTTAACCGTTCCAGAAGCAACTTATTAAAGGGTTCATCCCACCTATACATAGGATAGGTGATGATCCCTGGGGGTCCCACCAGTCACTAGAACAGGGGTCCCAACTCCCCAGTTCTGGAGCAGTAGTCATACATGAGTAGGGTCCAATGCCACCTTTTCCAACCAAAAATACCAATAAAAAAGTCAAGCCACACGCAAAGGGGGCATGGCTTTACACGGGTCTTAACCACTTCAACCCCGCTAGCTGAAACCCCCTTAATGACCAGGCCACTTTTTACACTGTTTATTGCTCGGTCATGCAACTTACCACCCAAATGAATTTTACCTCCTTTTCTTCTCACTAATAGAGCTTTCATTTGGTGGTATTTCATTGCTGCTGGCATTTTTACTTTTTTTGTTATTAATCAAAATTTAACGAAATTTTTGCAAAAAAAGATATTTTTCACTTTCAGTTGTAAATTTTTTTTTAAAATAATGACATCTATATATAAATTTTTCCCTAAATTTATTGTTCTACATGTCTGTGATAAAGAAAAATGTTTGGGTAAAAAAAAAAAATGGTTTGGGTAAAAGTTATAGCGTTTACAAACTATGGTACAAAAATGTGAATTTCCGCTTTTTGAAGCAGCTCTGACTTTCTGAGCACCTGTCATGTTTCCTGAGGTTCTACAATGCCCAGACAGTAGAAAAACCCCACAAATGACCCCATTTCAGAAAGTAGACACCCTAAGGTATTCACTGATGGGCATAGTGAGTTCATAGAACTTTTTATTTTTTGTCACAAGTTAGCGGAAAATGATGAATTTTTTTAATTCTTTTTATTTCCTTACAAAGTCTCGTCTTCCACTAACTTGTGACAAAAAATAAAAACTTCCATGAACTCACTATGCCCATCATGAAATACCTTGGGGTGTCTTCTTTCCAAAATGGGGTCACTTCTGGGGTAGTTATACTGCCCTGGCATTTTAGGGGCCCAAATGCGTGAGAAGAAGTTTGAAATCAAAATCTGTAAAAAAATGCCCTGTGAAATCTGAAAGGTGCTCTTTGGAATGTGGGCCCCTTTGCCCACCTAGGCTGCAAAAAAGTGTGACACATCTGGTATCGCCGTACTCAGGAGAAGTTGGGCAATGTGTTTTGGGGTGTCATTTTACATATACCCATGCTGGGTGAGATAAATATCTTGGTCAAATGCCAACTTTGTATAAAAAAATGGGAAAAGTTGTCTTTTGCCGAGATATTTCTCTCACCCAGCATGGGTATATGTAAAATGACACCCCAAAACATATTCCCCAACTTCTCCTGAGTACGGCGATACCACATGTGTGCCACTTTTTTGCAGCCTAGGTGGGCAAAGGGGCCCACATTCCAAAGAGCACCTTTCGGATTTCACCGGCCATTTTTTACAGATTTTGATTTCAAACTACTTTGCACACATTTGGGCCCCTAAAATGCCAGGGCAGTATAACTACCCCACAAGTGACCCCATTTTGGAAAGAAGACACCCCAAGGTATGTCGTGATGGGCATAGTGAGTTCATGGAAGTTTTTATTTTTTGTCACAAGTTAGTGGAATATGAGACTTTGTAAGAAAAAAAAAAAAAAAAAAAATCATCATTTTCCGCTAACTTGTGAGAAAAATAAAAAATTCTAGGAACTCGCCATGCCCCTCACGGAATACCTTGGGGTGTCTTCTTTCCAAAATGGGGTCACTTGTGGGGTAGTTATACTGCCCTGGCATTTTAGGGGCCCAAATGTGTGAGAAGTAGTTTGAAATCAAAATCTGTAAAAAATGCCCTGTGAAATCCGAAAGGTGCTCTTTGGAATGTGGGCCCATTTGCCCACCTAGGCTGCAAAAAAGTGTCACACATGTGGTATCGACGTACTCAGGAGAAGTTGGGCAATGTGTTTTGGGGTGTCATTTTACATATACCCATGTTGGGTGAGAGAAATATCTCGGCAAAAGACAACTTTTCCCATTTTCTTTATACAAAGTTGGCATTTGACCAAGATATTTATCTCACCCAGCATGGGTATATGTAAAATGACACCCCAAAACACATTCCCCAACTTCTCCTGAGTACGGCGATACCACATGTGTGACACTTTTTTGCAGCCTACATGCGCAAAGGGGCCCAAATTCCTTTTAGGAGGGCATTTTTAGACATTTGGATCCCAGACTTCTTCTCACGCTTTAGGGCCCCTAAAAAGCCAGGGCAGTATAAATACCCCACATGTGACCCTATTTTGGAAAGAAGACACCCCAAGGTATTCAATGAGGGGCATGGCGAGTTCATAGATATTTTTTTTTTTTGGCACAAGTTAGCGGAAATTGATATTTTTTATTTTTTTTCTCACAAAGTCTCCCTTTCCGCTAACTTGGGACAAAAAGTTAAATCTTTCATGGACTCAATATGCCCCTCACGGAATACCTTGGGGTGTCTTCTTTCCGAAATGGGGTCACATGTGGGGTATTTATACTGCCCTGGCATTTTAGGGGCCCTAAAACGTGAGAAGAAGTCTGGAATTGGTCACTGTCACTAGTGGAGTACCTCAGGGGTCAGTATTGGGCCCTATTCTCTTCAATATATTTATTAATGATCTTGTAGAAGGCTTGCATAGTAAAATATCAATTTTCGCAGATGACACTAAACTGTGTAAAGTAATTAACACTGATGAGGACAGTATACTACTACAGAGCGATCTGGATAGATTGGAGGCTTGGGCAGATAAGTGGCAGATGAGGTTTAACACTGACAAATGTAAAGTTATGCACATGGGAAGGAATAATGCAAGTCACCCGTACTTATTAAATGGTAAAACACTCGGTAAGGCCTCATGCACACGACCGTTGTGTGCATCCGTGGCCGTTGTGCCGTTTTCCGTTTTTTTTTGCGGACCCATTGACTTTCAATAGGTCCGTGGAAAAATCGGAAAATGCACCGTTTTGCAGCCGAGGCCGTGATCCGTGTATCCTGTCCGTCAAAAAAATATGACCTGTCCTATTTTTTTGACGGACAACAGTCAGTTATGCACATGGGAAGGAATAATGCAAGTCACCCGTACTTATTAAATGGTAAAACACTCGGTAAGGCCTCATGCACACGACCGTTGTGTGCATCCGTGGCCGTTGTGCCGTTTTCCGTTTTTTTTTGCGGACCCATTGACTTTCAATGGGTCCGTGGAAAAATCGGAAAATGCACCGTTTTGCAGCCGAGGCCGTGATCCGTGTATCCTGTCCGTCAAAAAAATATGACCTGTCCTATTTTTTTGACGGACAACAGTTCACGGACACATTCAAGTCAATGGGTCCGTGAAAGAACACGGATGCACACAAGATTGGCATCCGTGTCCGTGATCCGTGGCCGTAGGTTGCTTTCATACAGACGGATCCGAAGATCCGTCTGCATAAAAGCTTTTTCTGATCTAAGTTTTCACTTCGTGAAAACTCATTTCCGACAGTATATTCTAACACAGAAGCGTTCCCATGGTGATGGGGACGCTTCTAGTTAGAATACACTGCAAACTTTGTACAAGACTGCCCCCTGCTGCCTGGCAGCACCCGATCTCTTACAGGGGGATATGATAGCACAATTAACCCCTTCAGGTGCGGCACCTAAAGGGGTTAATTGTACTATCATATTCCCCTGTAAGAGATCAGGGCTGCCAGGCAGCAGGGGGCAGACCCCCCCCCCCTCCCCAGTTTGAATATCGTTGGTGGCACAGTGTGCGCCCACCATCGCCCCCCCCCTCCCTCTATTGTAATAAATAGTTGGTGGCACAGTGTGCGCCCACCATCGCCCCCCCTCCCTCCCTCTATTGTAATAAATCGTTGGTGGCACAGTGTGCCCCCACCATCGCCCCCCCTCCCTCCCTCTATTGTATTAAATCGTTGGTGGCACAGTGTGCCAACCACCATCGCCCCCCCTCCCTCTATAGCAGTAACATTGGTGGCAGTGTGCGGTCTCCCATTCCCCCCCCCCATCATTGGTGGCAGCGGAGTTCCGATCGGAGTCCCAGTTTAATCGCTGGGGCTCCGATCGGTAACCATGGCAACCAGGAAGCTACTGCAGCCCTGGTTGCCATGGTTACTTAGCAATAGTACAACAGTAGAAGATTCATACTTACCTGCTTGCTGCTGCGATGTCTGTGAACGGCCGGGAGCTCCTCCTACTGGTAAGTGACAGTTCTTTAGCAATGCGCCGCACAGACCTTTCACTTACCAGTAGGAGGAGCTCCCGGCCGGACACGGACATCGCAGCAGCAAGCAGGTAAGTATGAATCTTCTACTGTTGTACTATTGCTAAGTAACCATGGCAACCAGGGCTGCAGTAGCTTCCTGGTTGCCATGGTTACCGATCGGAGCCCCAGCGATTAAACTGGGACTCCGATCGGAACTCCGCTGCCACCAATGATGGGGGGGGGGGGGAATGGGAGACCGCACACTGCCACCAATGTTACTGCTATAGAGGGAGGGGGCGGCGATGGTGGTTGGCACACTGTGCCACCAACGATTTAATACAATAGAGGGAGGGAGGGGGGGCGATGGTGGGGGCACACTGTGCCACCAACGATTTATTACAATAGAGGGAGGGAGGGGGGGCGATGGTGGGTGCACACTGTGCCACCAACGATATTCAAACTGGGGAGGGGGGGGGGCTGCCCCCTGCTGCCTGGCAGCCCTGATCTCTTACAGGGGAATATGATAGTACAATTAACCCCTTTAGGTGCCGCACCTGAAGGGGTTAATTGTGCTATCATATCCCCCTGTAAGAGATCGGGTGCTGCCAGGCAGCAGGGGGCAGTCTTGTACAAAGTTTGTAGTGTATTCTAACCTGAAGCGTCCCCATCACCATGGGAACGCCTCTGTGTTAGAATATACTGTCGGATCTGAGGTTCACGAAGTAGCTCATATCCGACAGTATATTCTAACATAGAGGCGTTCCCATGGTGATGGGGACGCTTCAAGTTAAAATATACCATCGGATTGGAGAAAACTCCAATCCGATGGTATAAAAGAACTCCAGACTTTACATTGAAAGTCAATGGGGACGGATCCGTTTGAAATGGCACCATATTGTGTCAACATCAAACGGATCCGTCCCCATTGACTTGCATTGTAATTCAGGACGGATCCGTTTGGCTCCGCACGGCCAGGCGGACACCAAAACGACTTTTTTTTCATGTCCGTGGATCCTCCAAAAATCAAGGAAGACCCACGGACGAAAAAACGGTCACGGATCACGGACCCACGGACCCCGTTTTTGCGGACCGTGAAAAAAAAACGGTCGTGTGCATGAGGCCTAACACTGACATGGAAAAAGATCTAGGAATCTGGCACAGGTAAGGGCTCACCTGTGCATTGCCAGACTGGTGAGTCTACCTTACTAAAGATGGCAGCCTGCATGTGTTCGCTAGCAAACACTGCAAACTGACCATCACTGCTGGTTATGCCCTTTGGTTTAACTAATGCCCTGGCAGTCTTCCAGCACTTTATCAATGACATTTTTCATCATTTGGTGGTGAGGTTTAGCGTTGTTTACCTCGATGACATACTGATTTACTCATCCCATATGGAGACTCCACAGGATCATTTAAGATAAGTAGTATTGATCCGTTGGGAGAATAAATTGTATGTTAAGTTAGAAAAATGTGTGTTTGCTGTTCAGGAACAGCAGTTTCTGGGTTACTTACTTTCTGCCTCAGGTTTTCGCATAGATCCCAAAAAGGTCCATGCGATACTAGAATGGGGCCGGCCGGAGAATCGGAAAGCTCTTATGCGGTTTTTAGGATTTACTAAATACTACAGAAAGTTTATCCTGAATTACAGTTTTGTCGCAGGGTCCCTCTCCTAGCAAATGGTGTTTGTGCTTTTTTCTCTAAAAAACTCTCTGCCGCCGAAAGAAATTATGATGTTGGGAATAGAGAGTTGTTGGCCATCAAATTGGCCTTTGAGGAATGGCATCATTGGCTGGAAGGAGCGATTCATCCGATTACGGTAATTACTGACCATAAGAATCTGGCTTACCTGCAATCAGCAAAATGTCTGAACCCTAGGCAGGCCAGATGGTCATTGTTCTTGACCAAGTTTAATTTTGTGGTCACTTATCAACCTGGGATTAAAAACGTCAAAGCGGATGTGTTCTGTCCCCACATGAAGGCGAATGAAGGTGTAACTGATAATGACCTTGTGACTGTCCTACCTTCGTATCCAAGCAGTAGAGCAGACCGGACCGGCAGATGCTCAGGTTAGATGGACCCAGACGCAGACATGAGGATGCAATCAAACGTGGGTTTATTTGATCCAGAGCAGTGACATACGGTTATGCAATACAGTGATGCAGTAGATGCTGTGATGTGGATGTCTTTGCTGAGGCAACTGCTGAGGCAACTGCTGGTCAAAAACTGATGCCTTAACAAGCCAAGATGTGTGTCTCCAGTCACAAGGAGTGCAGCACTTAAAATGGCTACAGGAAGTGACAAGAACCAAGGCTGCTAAAACCACGCCCAGCAGAGAAAAACTTTATAGATAAGGAACAAGGCGTGCAGCATACAAATTCCGGCCAGCAGATGGCAGCAGAGAAACAATACGTAGAAACAACATAGTAAAAGGAGATATAATAATACAGTGCATTAATTAAATTTGAAAGAAACAGCACACTCCCCGTCTGAAATTCACTTTGGGGATTTCACTATGACGAATGTCCATAAAATATAAACAACCTGTAAAAAAAACATGTTAGAATGCAAAACATAGATAGTCCTGTTTTCAACTTGGAATGGAGAAGATCTGCGAAGCTAAATACAGTCCTGTTCACCCGTCAGGGACGTTCTCGATGGGTAGTATTAAGATGAGTTCATTGATTGGTCTTGAGAACGTTTTAAGCTCGCCTTTCCTGAAGATCTTCAACTCCACCTTCCGGACCTTACCATCCTTGCTAGGGAAAACCTTTGAAATTAGCCCAACAGGCCAGTCAATCCTTTCGGTTTGTTGCTCTTTCATCAATACAAGGTCTCCTTCCTTCAAGTTTGGTTTGTGGTGTTGCCATTTTCTTCTTCCTTGAAGAACACTGAGGTACTCCTTTCACCACCTGTTCCAGAAGTAATCTGCTAGATATTGTACACGTTTCCAGTGTTTTTGATAGATGTTCGCATGAGTGAATTCTCCACTAGGAATAAGCGTACTCAGTTTTTTGGGTAAGTAGAATAGCCGGAGTCAGAATGGCTGGTGTCTCAGGATCCATAGACACTGGCACAAGGGGTCTTGAATTGATAATGGCTGAAACTTCAGCGAGAAGAGTAACTAGAGTCTCATGTGTGAGTCTAGACGAGTTTACATCCATCAACATAGAATTTAAGATGTTGCGTGAGATGCCGATCATTCTCTCCCAGGAGCCCCCCATGTGGGAACTGTGAGGAGGGTTGAAAATCCAGGTGCAACCCTTTTCCGCCAACTGATCTTGAATGGACTTGGTGTCGATGTTAAGTTCTCTACAGGCTCCGATGAAGTTGCTTCCCTGGTCAGACCTCAATTGTTTTACTGGTCCTCTGGTTGCGAAGAACCGTCTTAAGGCATTAATAAGGCTGGATGTGTCCATAGATTCTATCACCTCTATGTGAACTGCTCGCACACTCATGCAAGTAAATAGTACGGCCCAACGCTTACTGTTTGCGTGACCGCCGCGGGTCCTGCGTGCGGATACCATCCATGGCCCAAAGACATCTAGGCCAACATAGGTGAAAGGCGGCTCTGTACATAGTCTATCTGCAGGCAAGTCGGCCATTTGTTGGTGTAGTTGTTTTCCTCTTGCTTTACGACAGTGCACACACTGATGTAGTACTTGGGCCACACGTTTTTTCATACCTATAATCCAAAGGCCTGCAGACCGTAATTTGCCCTCAGTAATTTGCCTGCCTTGGTGTTCGGCCCTTGAGTCGAAAACAACCCTAATTTGATTAGGTTTCCGTGGGTGATACACTCCAAATGAAGGCAAGTACCAGCACTCGTCGTTCTTCCCTAAGGATGGAGCTGGTTCTGCATGGTTGTTGCGGAATATTTTGTCGATAAAGGCAACGATGTGTTCTCTCATCTCAGGCTTACTGTTCATGGTACGCTGAAGAGAGTTAAATCTAGACAGAGCTTGTTCCCTATTGTTCGGGAGTCTCACCCTGGTAGCTCGGAAGGGTAATGGAGAAACCCAGTGATTGGTTTCGTCTTTAAGGAACTCATTGTCCATTATCTTGATAAATTCTCTGTCTTCTACTGACAAAGCTACTTTATCATCGTCCTTGCTTGTGTGAAAGACTAATCTTCCCAAGTTGTCGGCAAAGAAGGGAGGAATGTCGTCAGGTGGTTGTGTGGGGTCTGGAGGCTTCTCTTTCACCTCGTAGTGATGAGGGCAAGGCTTAATGCAAGTTGTGCGTCCATCTCCACGCACGTACGTTTTGAAAGAGTGGACTCTTTGTTGATCCAAGCATACATTTCCTATGACTACCCATCCCAAGTCCAGTCTCTGGGCGTATGGTGCATAGTCAGGACCATTACACTGTTGACGCACCTTGTGTACCCTTAGATTGTCTCTGCCAAGCAGGAGTAGAATCTCGGCGTTGTTGTCCATAGGTGGGATAACGTTGGCTAGGTGCCTTAGGTGTGGTTGGTGAAATGCAGCTTCCGGGGTAGGAATTTCATCCCTATGGTTGGGTATTTGATCGCATTCGATCAGCGTCGGTAAAGGTATTTCTGTATTCCAACTGACGGAACAAGCGATGAATCCTTGTGCCCTCCTGCCGCTGGTCTCTATGCGACCCGAGCAGGTGTTTAAGATGTAGGGTTCTGACGGTCCCTTTATTCCAAAGGCTTCAAAGAATTTAGGTCCTGCTAGGGAGCGATTGCTTTGGTCATCAATGATGGCATACATTTTTACTGCCTTTTCTGGTAGGCCCTCCGGGTAGACCTTGATAAGGCATATGCGGGCACAACATTTCTCACTCTGGCCCTCCCCACATACGTCCAAGCATGAGCAGGAAACAGCAGTGGCTGTGTTAGCGTTGTTTTGGGGCTCCCCGCCATGACTTGGAGCGGGACTGGTGGTGACAGCAGCCGGTGAATCCCTTGTAAGTGGAGTTGGGTGCATAGCTGAGGCGTGTCTTTCACTATGACACTCCTCACACTTGATAATGGATTTACAGTCCTTAGCCATGTGCTCCAATGAAGCGCAGCACCTGAAACATACCCCAAGCTCGGTGAGGACTTTCTTGCGCTCCTGTATGGTTTTGGATCTAAATCCTCTGCATTTGTTTAGTGAGTGTGGTTTTTTATGAATGGGGCATTCACGATTGAAGGCCTTGTCTCCTGATGAGGTAGTGTACTGTTTACCAGTGGGTACTGCAGATGATGGTAGGTTAGTCTTCCTAACATTCACGCTGCTCTTAAAGTCTCTGTGTTTATGCACAATACTTTCATACCTTGATGATGGTGTCACTGAAGCTGTAGTATTGAACTCCAGGAAGTCGAGGCTGGGGTCATTCCTCATCTGGGACTGTTCGTCGATGAACCTACAGAAATGAATAAATGGGGGAAAAGTGACGTCATGCACTCTTTTGTACCTTGAGACGGATGCCGCCCACTTCTCTTGCAGGCTGTATGGTAGCTTCACGACAATTGGGTTCACTCCATGGGCAGTATCCAGGTAGCACAGCCCGGACAGACGAGGATCTCTTTTGGCGAGCTCCAGTTCCATGAGCAAATCACTTAAATCCTGAAGCTTGTGGACATCCTTGAGACTGATCTTGGGAACGTTCTGCAGTCTCCTGAATAGTGCCTTCTCTATTGCTTCTGCACTGCCAAAGGTGCGTTCGAGTCTCTGCCAGGCTGCAGCGAGACCTGCTTCTGCTTGTCCCATATAGACAGTTCTAAGGCTCTTGATGCGATTTGTGGAGCCTGGGCTCAGCCAGTTGATCAAGAGGTCGAGCTCCTGCTCTGCGGTTAGGTTGAGGTTGGCAATGGCGGCTTTGAAGGTTGCCTTCCAGGCTCTGTAGCTCTCCGCACGGTCATCAAATTTTGAGAGACTGGTGTTAATTAGCTCTCTGCTCACCATAAACCTGGCAAACTCAGACATATCTGATCTCTCACTGCTTGTTGCCATGACAACTTGTGATGCCCCTGGGGCGTATAGGCTGCTTGGCGTGAAAGGGTGAGATGCTTCCGGGTAGAATGATGTTGCTGCAGGGTTGAGCTGTGGTCTAGCCTCTGTAGATTCTGATGCCTGCTGCTTGAGCTGTGGAGGTAGGCCAGGAAACACCTGGTAGCCATCTTGCTGTAATAGCTGTCCTTGAGGGGGTGCGCCTGGGCAACTGTTATTGGGTTGCTCGGGTGCTGTGGGTATCGCTGGCACTGCAGGTAGAGCTGACTTGGAGGTTTCAGTGTAGTTGGCTTGGACAGTACTGCACACTGGGGGTGGTGCAGATAACTGTTTCAGTACATAGTCGCTGGTGCGAGCAACTGGATCGTCTATCTCTTCTGGTGGTAAACAGACTGAATCAAGGCCTTGGCTCAATGCTTGCTCAAGTAGTCTTACCTTTGCTAATGCGACTTCCTCCTCTCTCTCTGATTCAAGGATCTTTATTCGAGCCTCTGCTTCTGCCCTCTGAGCTTCCGCCTCTTCCCTCTTGGCTTCTGCCTCCGCTTCTGCCCTCTTGGCTTCTGCCTCTGCTTCTGCCCTCTTGGCTTCTGCCTCCGCTTCTGCCCTCTTGGCTTCAGCCTCCGCTTCTGCCCTCTTGGCTTCCGCTTCTGCCCTCTTGGCCGCCGTCTGTGCTTCTGCCCTCGCAAGGACTTCTTTTCCGGTGAAGGAACGCCTCACTTTGGATTGCTCTGCCTTTATGCGGGCCTCTAGTAATCTGTCGCTCAGGGCGGAGCTTCTAGAGCATGATGATCTGTAGGACTGCGAGGAATGTTTGGATGAATGCGATCTGTGTGATCTAGTTTCTTGCAAATGAGATACGCGGAGTTCCACTTTATCTTTAGCGTCCAGCACCATGGCGTCTCTTTGTCTGTCTATTGATTCTGCCTTGCACAATTCTGACGGGGCTTCTTCAATATTAGAGTCTTTTAGAAAGGTTATATACCTTGTGGACAGTCTCTTGTATCTTTCATGGGCTGAGTTCAGCCGCCCGACGGCAACTTTTAAACTGGTGGCATCGCCTGAGGAGGACTTAATTCCTGATATGAGGGAGGAAACTCGTTCCCATAGCTCTTCCAGGTTGTCACATAGCTCATCTTTCCTGGTGTGATAATTTTCCGTGATCTTTATAGTTGGTTTGAGAGAGCGCCTTGGTCGCGTGACTTGGTCTGCTGGAAGTGTGGATTCTACCTCCAGCTCTTCATAATGATCAGTATCAGGTTGCATTTCCTTTGTTTCATCACTGGGGAACTGTGCGCTGTCTCTTTAAGAAAATGAACTTTCGAATTGGGGGCTGAAAATTGCTGTGCGGCTCAGATGAGGCACCCCGATAAGGTTCCTAAAGTGTTTTGAGTGAATTGCGGGGTTTTGGTTTGAGGGAGGCCCCGCGTGCGTGAACAGTTCCTATATCATGCGAGCAAGGGTTAATATAGGATGTAGAAAGTGTCTTGGTGAGTAGTGGAGGACTTCCAGGCGAGAGTATATCTACTGCGGACACGCCGTGCTTCCCCTTGGGCTTGTGGGACGTGCACTGTTGCCGGGCAGATTTGCTGCGAGTGGGCCTGTCGCAAGGGAGGTTCCCGAGTGTGGCACTGGGCTCTGAGGGAACCTGTAGCCGGGCATTAGACTTTGAGACGGGTATTGACTGGGGGATAAGGCTTTAAGGCAGTTTTTGACTGTTCTGTCCCCACATGAAGGCGAATGAAGGTGTAACTGATAATGACCTTGTGACTGTCCTACCTTCGTATCCAAGCAGTGGAGCAGACCGGACCGGCAGATGCTCAGGTTAGATGGACCCAGACGCAGACATGAGGATGCAATCAAACGTGGGTTTATTTGATCCAGAGCAGTGACATACGGTTATGCAATACAGTGATGCAGTAGATGCTGTGATGTGGATGTCTTTGCTGAGGCAACTGCTGGTCAAAAACTGATGCCTTAACAAGCCAAGATGTGTATCTCCAGTCACAAGGAGTGCAGCACTTAAAATGGCTACAGGAAGTGACAAGAACCAAGGCTGCTAAAACCACGCCCAGCAGAGAAAAACTTTATAGATAAGGAACAAGGCGTGCAGCATACAAATTCCGGCCAGCAGATGGCAGCAGAGAAACAATACGTAGAAACAACATAGTAAAAGGAGATATAATAATAGTGCATTAATTAAATTTGAAAGAAACAGCACAGGATGCTCTGTCACGTAGCTTTCCTGGAGGGGGGGGAGATTCTGAGGATCCTGCTCTGATTTTGGCTTATGGGGTGGTGGTATCCGCTCTTTATCCCGAGCTGGAGGCGGAAGTATTGGGGGCTCAAGGTGAGGCACCTGATTCCTGTCCTCCAGGGAAGTTGTATGTTCCTTCAGAACTGCGACACAAGGTGTTCAAGGAACATCATGATACTGTCCATGCTGGACACTCTGGGAGTAGATCCACTGTGGATCTTATTTCCTGGTGGCCAGGTTTGCGTAAATGTGTTGAGGGCTATGTAACAGCCTGTACACTCGCTAAGGTGGCTCACACTCGGCTATCAGGATCTCTTCTTCCTTTGTCCATTCCATCTCGTCCTTGGACGCATTTGTCCATGGACTTCATCACTGATTTACCAAGTTCCTCTGGGAAAACTGTGATTTTGGTGGTGGTGGACCACTTCAGTAAGATGGCTCACTTTGTACCATTAACAGGTTTGCCCAATGCTAAAACTCTTGCTCAGGTGTTTATTGATAACATCGTGAAATTACAAGGCATCCCCTCTGATGTGGTGTCTGATAGGTGGACGCAATTTGTCTCCAGGTTTTGGAAGGCGTTTTGTACTCGTCTGGGTATTCAGTTGGCTTTCTCGTCTCTTCGGTTTTCCATCCTCAGTCGAATGGACAAACTGAGCGCACTAACCAGAACCTGGAGACTTATTTAAGGTGTTTTGAGGCTGAGAATCAGGAAGAATGGTCCTGGGTTTTGTCCTTGGCTGAGTTTGCCTTGGACAGGAGTCAACTGATAAGTCACAATTTTTTGGCGCATATGTTTTCACCCTCGGTTTGGTACTTTTTCTGGGACTGAATCTTCTGGTATACCTGAAGAGGAGAGATTCTCTTCTTCGTTATCTTCTATCTGGCGGAAGATTCAGGTTAATTTGAAAAAGATGGGCGAAAGATATGAACGGATGGCTGACAAGAGACTGTATGAATGGTCCGGACCTGTGTGTGTGATTTGGTGTGGTTGTCCACTAAGAACATTAAGTTGAAAGTACCCTCTTGGAAGTTGGTCCCAAGATTTATTGGTCCTTACTAAATCTCGGCCATTATTAATCCGGTGGTGTTTTGTCTGGATCTTCTGCAGGCCTGGAAGATCCATAATGTGTTTCACAGGTCCTTGTTGAAGAAGTATGTTTAACCTGCTGAACCATCTCCTTTGCCTCCTCCTCCTGTCTTGGTAGATGGTAATCTGGAGTTTCAGATGTCCAAAATACTCAACTCGCATGTTCTTCGGGGTTCCCTTCAGTACCTGGTGCATTGGAGGGGAAACGGTCCTGAGGAAAAGATGTGGGTTTTGGCTACCGATGTCAATGTTAGCCGCCTTGTGAACGCCTTTCACAGGGGACACCCGGATAAAGTTGGTCCTGGGTGCCCGGTACTGTCACGCCCTGCCCTGTGAGTGATCTGAGAAGATATGTCAGACTTGCTGCACATAAATCTATCTCACAGATTGCTTTGTTGTGGCTTTGGGCAGGATCCCACCTCCTCACAGGTTCTGCTCATTAGTTAGTGATCCTATTTATTCCTGCCTCTCTATAGCCCTTGCGGTTTATAGTTTCTGCTGGGGTTTGGTGGATCTCCTTCTCCCAGTTCGTCTTCAGTTAAGTCTTCCTTCCTTCCCTTCTGTTGTTTGTATTGGCTAGGCCTTAGGTAGACGCTGGTTTCTTCATCTTGTGCAAGGAACCGGTTGTCTTTTCGCCTGCTCTCTAGCTGAGGGTTTGTGTCAGTTGCAGCAGGGCTTAGGTTGGTGTGCATGAACACTTCTACCATCGAGATGTGTTCATCTTGGTAGCAGTCAGGGAAAGGCTCAGGTATTGTCAGGAGGTGACCTTTCCCTGTTCCCTAGCTGTGGGGCATAGCCTGCTGTTTTGTTTAATTTTGTTGTTTGGTTTGCTTCCCTTCCCTCACCTACCATGACACCCCTAGAATTAATAGTGCCCCCATTAGAGCCCCCCAGTAATATTAATGTCCCCATTAGTGGAATCTAATTGGTTGTTATGGGCAACTAAACTAGTTTTCTTTTACACCAGGTTTGATAACTCTCTCTTATTGTCTATGGCACTGACAGAGATGGCCTAATATTCTTTTATCTTTGCCAGTGCCATCGACTTTGAATTGACTGGCAGTGTGGCCCCAGCGATTATGCGTTTATCACCTATCCTGTGGATAAATGCTGTTTGTGGGAGAACCTCTTTTATCTGGCCACACACTTTAAACAGCTAGCTGACATCTATTCCTCCGAATCCTCACTTAACCCTTGAAAGGGGTTGTTCTGGGTTCAGAGCTGAACCCGTACATAAGCTCCCCTTCACTTATTTAGCTTGTATCAGTGGAGCATCAGAGCCTTTCTAGTTCTGATGCTCCCCCTTGTCCATGCGCAGGAGAAGGGCTTTTCCGTCACTAACGGTGACGTACCTGGCTTCTCATGGGCATGCAAGGTGGTGGCTTCTGCCTAGCAGTGAGCCCGGGGACATCACCGGCATAAATGGGTGGTCTTTAGCACTGCCGTAGGCTGTTTTACATTAAGGAGGTACTGAGCACTTTGACCCCCTAAGCGTTTTATGGAATTTGGAAACACTTGGCTGTGAAAATTAAGTTTCATTTCTTCCAATAAAATATTCCTTTAGCCCCATATTTTTTTCATTTTTACATGGGGTAACAGGAGAAAAGCACCCCATAATTTGTTACCCATATTCTCCTGAATATGGCAACACCCCATATGTGGTGGTAAACTGCTGTGAGGGCACATGGCAGGATTCAAAATGGAAGGAGCGCCATATGGCTTTTGCAGCGCAGATTTTGATTGGTTTGTGGGTGTCATTGTTTTGTTTTTTTCTTTTGGACGATTTTCTTAGGTAGGGTCTCATTTGATGAGATGACAGTTTGGTACAATTTTGGGCTTAATATGCCCTTTTCATCGCTTGGTATTACACTTTTTGTTAAGCAAGGTGACCAGAAAATGTCTGTTTTGGCATAGTATTTATTATTTTTTTACGGCGTTTACCTGTTTACCTGACGGGGTGGATGATGTGATATTTTTATAGAGCCAGTCGATGCGAATGCGGCGATACCGAATATGTATACTTTTCTTTTTTCCCTATTTTATTTTATTTTTTTACTTTATTTTGGGAAAAGGATGCTTTTTTTAACTTGAAACTTTAAATTTTTTATTTGTAAAAGTTTTATTTATTTTTTACTTTTTTTTACTTTATTTTTTCTCCTACTCTGGGACTTCAACTTTTGGGGTCTGATCCCCTTTACAATGCATTACAATACATCTGTATTGTATTGCATTGGCTGTAATACAGTGTAATACACTTACAGCCTGCTTCTGTCACCACCAGACATCTGAGAAGCTCTGACAGATGCCTTTCAGAACCTCCTCCTTGAGCTTCCTTTGTTTTGCTTTCAGTTCCTCATCTCGTTAGCCTCTCTCAGCTGTCATGTAGTTGTACTGATTGCTTCCCTTTAAATTCCGCCCCATAGTGCATCAATGTGCGGTTTATAGTTCTTCCTGGAGTGTGTGTGCATGCTGATCCTACTTCCCAGTCTTCTACAAGATAAGTGTTGTGCATTCATTTGTGATTTTCTGTTTGCTGGATCCCAGGTGACCCTGACTCCCTCCGTATCTAGTGTAGGGAGCCGGTGGTAGTGTCCCCTCACTATTATAGGGTGTTCAGGAGTTATACAGTCGAGGTACGAGGATATGCGATCATCTACCATTGGGATTTTCGCATAGGCTGAGTAGTCAGGGAGAGTGCCAGGTCTGATGCAGGGGTCTCCCTTTTTGTTCCTTAGTTTTGGATCCAGTGAGTCGTATATTCATTTTGTGTTGTCTTGTTTCCTGTACACCTTCCGTGACAGCTTCCTGTGAGATCCAGAAGGCTGGATCTCACAGGCTAAGAGGGAAGACAGCCACGATGACTAAAGCAGCACGGGGACCGATGGACACCCGGGACACATGAGGATACCGTACATGCCACGGCAGTGCGAGGTTTAATGCATCGGCATTGGTGTTTTCACTGGTGCTGGCGCATACAGCAGTGACTGCCGGACCCCTGCAGCTGAACGGGTGGGCACAGCTCCTGCGCCCGCCTGATCAGTGTGCTGTAGCTGTACAGCGCTGGGATTTCAGACACACTACTCAGCGCCGTACATATATACGGTGCTGGTATCCTACGGGTTAAGGACTACAATGATGTTGAAGCGCAGAAATAATAAACATGGCATCATGATTCAAAGACAATGCACATGATGTCACACTATAGAAATAATGCACACAGAAATGTTATTGTACAGATATCATTCTGCTGGTAAGAGATTACACAAAAGACAGGAAGTTAAAACCACTTTGTGGATTTATTTCACGAGTTCAACTTCAAAGGGACACTGACAGGCCCAATAAGCATATTTAACTGTATATGTGATAGTACAGGTCTTCTAATGTGTAATAAAATCATATAAGTATATCCCCTGTCCACCTTATAAATACTGTAAACTCATGTTTTATAACCTGATAGAATCGTCTTCTTTCTGCCCAAGGGGCTGCGTTTCAGCTTCACTTGCGCCCAGCCAGCCGCGCCCCAACCGCCGTTTTGAAGCGCCGCCCAGCTGATCAATATTCACTTCGCTGGGCAGCTTCTGCTGTCCCCGACCTTCCGAGATCCGGCGCATGCCCAAAAGAAAGCTATGGGCATCAGACTCCATTTTAGCTTCAGCGCATGCGCCCGACACCCTCACTGGCCGGGAGCGCATCACGCCTGCGTCCTCTCTGCTTCTTTAAGGCCGCTTTAGCCTCTGCGTTCTGCGCCTGCGTCGGGCACTCTTCTGAGCAGCGTCTCAGAGCTCTGCTCTCAAACACATCTGAATCCGCCCAGCGAAGTGAATATTGATAAGCTGGGCGGCTCTTCAAAGCGGCGGTTGGGGCACGGCTGGCTGGACGCAAGTGAACTGAAACGCCGCCCCTTGGGCAGAAAGAAGACGATTCTATCAGGTTATAAAACATGAGTTTACTGTATTTATAATGTGGACAGGGGGTATACCTATATGGTTTTATTACACATTAGAAGACCTGTACTGTCACATATATAGTTAAATATGCTTATTGGGACTGTCAGTGTCCCTTTAAGTAAAGCCACTCCTGCACACTATTTGTTCGAAGATTTTTGGCCCTAAAAACATGATGATAATAAGACTTACTGTTTTGGGGCCATCCTCAATGAAATCTTATGTCTGTGACCAACTTAAAGGGGGTTGTTCCATGATAAACACTTATACCCTATACACAGGATAGGGGATAAGTGTCCCACACAATAACGAGGGCCCTAAGTAAAGCACATATATGTGGTAACACATACGCACTGCCGCAGCAGAGAGAAGCATGAAGTGCTCTGAAATTTTCTGGTAGAGAGCAGCGCTGACTTTGAACTTGATATAACACAGTAGACCAACACCAGCAGATGACATGACTTCCCAAACCATCACTGACTGCGAAAACTTCACACTGAACAGTGGAAACTTCACACTTGGATTGTGTGCCTCTCTGCTCTTCCTCCAGACTTCAGGACCTTGACTTTCAAATGAAATGCAAAATGTACTCTTATCTCAAAACAGGACTTTGGACCATGTCCCGGATAGATCTGTGTGTGGGGGCTCTTGAAGCACTGACTCCAGATGCAGTCCACTCCTTGTGAATCTCTCCCAATTTCTTGAATGGCCTTTTCTTGACAATCCTTTTAAAGGGAACCTATCATCAACTTAAAGAGGACCTTTCACTAGTTTAAAAAGTAAAAACTAACTATATCAGTGGGCAGAGCGGCGCCCAGGGGTCCCTCTGCACTTACTAATATGTCTGGGCACCGCTCCGGTGTCTGCAGCTCCCTCTGTTGTACTGGACGGAGTTTTTGTATTAGGTGTGTCCCTTGCTGCAGCGCTGACCAATCGCAGCGCACAGCTCATAGCCTGGAGCGCTGCAGCAAGGGACAACCCTAATACAAAAACTCCGCCCAGTACAAAAGAAGGAGCTGCAGACACCGGAGCCTATACCGGGTGAACGGAGCGGCGCCCAGACATACTAGTAAGTGCAGGGGGATCCCTGGGCGCCGCTCTGCCCACTGATATAGTTAGTTTTTACTTTTTAAACTAGTTAAAGGTCCTCTTTAATGCTGTCCATACTAACGGCAAAATAAAGTAGAGACAGGTGAGTTGATTTCAGCGGTCTGTTATTTATAAGTAAAAAGTAACTGGTTGCCGAGAACCAACATCGCAACCATTGCAGACTGGGCCTGGAAAAGAGTCCCGGCCACCTGAGAAGAGTCATGGTTAGTCATGAATTCCTGCTCTCCTGCCCACCTGCTGATGACTGACCGCCTTCTACCTAGTTTTCTCCCTTTCTCTCTAGGAGAGAAATGCCAGTCATCAGCAGATGGGCGGGAGAGCAGGAGATTATCAATAACCATGACTCTTCTCAGGTA
This sequence comes from Bufo gargarizans, assembly GCF_014858855.1. Lineage (NCBI taxonomy): Eukaryota > Metazoa > Chordata > Amphibia > Anura > Bufonidae > Bufo > Bufo gargarizans. The sequence continues at coordinate 320,948,058 of NC_058081.1, forward strand.
GATGTGACTCTTTTCAAGGCCTGTGCTGCAATTACTATGATGTTGGTTCTCAGCAACCACTTACTTTTAGCTCATAAGTGACACACTGCTGAAATCAGCATTTCTGTCACTAATTTATGCTGCCCTTAGTGAGATCAGCATATAGTTAATGACAGGTTCCCTTTAACCACTTCAGCCCCGCTAGGTGAAACCCCCTTCATGACCAGGCCACTTTTTACACTTCGGCACTACACTCCTTTCACCGTTTATCGCTCGGTCATGCAACTTACCACCCAAATGAATTTTACCTCCTTTTCTTCTCACTAATGGAGCTTTCATTTGGTGGTATTTTATTGCTGCTGACATTTTTACTTTTTTTGTTATTAATCAAAATGTAACGATTTTTTTGCAAAAAAATGACATTTTTCACTTTCAGCTGTGAAATTTTGCAAAAAAAAACGACATCCATATATAAATTTTTCGCTAAATTTATAGTTCTACATGTCTTTGATAAAAAAAAAAATGTTTGGGCAAAAAAATAATGGTTTGGGTAAAAGTTATAGCATTTACAAACTATGGTACAAAAATGTGAATTTCCGCTTTTTGAAACGGCTCTGATTTTCTGAGCACCTGTCATGTTTCCTGAGGTTCTACAATGCCCAAACAGTAGAAAAACCCCACAAATGACCCCATTTCGGAAAGTAGACACCCTAAGGTATTCGCTGATGGGCATAGTGAGTTCATAGAACTTTTTATTTTTTGTCACAAGTTAGCGGAAAATGATGATTTTTTTTTTTTCTCTTTTTTCCTTACAAAGTCTCATATTCCACTAACTTGCGACAAAAAATAAAAAATTCTAGGAACTCGCCATGCCCCTCACGGAATACCTTGGGGTGTCTTATTTCCAAAATGGGGTCACTTGTGGCGTAGTTATACTGCCCTGGCAATTTAGGGGCCCAAATGTGTGAGAAGTACTTTGCAATCAAAATCTGTAAAAAATGACCGGTGAAATCCGAAAGGTGCACTTTGGAATATGTGCCCCTTTGCCCACCTTGGCATCAAAAAAGTGTCACACATCTGGTATCGCCGTACTCAGGAGAAGTTGGGGAATGTGTTTTGGGCTGTCATTTTACATATACCCATGCTGGGTGAGAGAAATATCTTGGCAAAAGACAACTTTTCCAATTTTTTTATACAAAGTTGGCATTTGACCAAGATATTTTTCTCACCCAGCATGGGTATATGTAAAATGACACCCCAAAACACATTGCCCAACTTCTCCTGAGTACGGCGATACCAGATGTGTCACACTTTTTTGCTGCCAAGGTGGGCAAAGGGGCACATATTCCAAAGTGCACCTTTCGGATTTTGCAGGGCATTTTTTACACATTTTGATTGCAAAGTTCTTCTCACACATTTGGGCCCCTAAATTGCCAGGGCAGTATAACTACCCCACAAGTGACCCCATTTTGGAAAGAAGACACCCCAAGGTATTCCGTGAGGGGCATGGCGAGTTCCTAGAATTTTTTCTTTTTTGTCGCAAGTTAGTGGAATATGAGACTTTGTAAGGAAAAAAGAAAAAAAAAGAAAAATCATCATTTTCCGCTAAATTGTGACAAAAAATAAAAAATTCTAGGAACTCGCCGTGCCCCCCACGGAATACCTTGGGGTGTCTTCTTTCCAAAATGGGGTCACTTGTGGCGTAGTTATACTGCCCTGGCAATTTAGGGGCCCAAATGTGTAAGAAGTACCTTGAAATCAAAATGTGTAAAAAATGGCCTGCGAAATCCGAAAGGTGCCCCTTTGCCCACCTTGGCTGCAAAAAAGTGTCACACATCTGGTATCGCCGTACTCAGGAGAAGTTGGGCAATGTGTTTTGGGGTGTCATTTTACATATACCCATGCTGGGTGAGAGAAATATCTTGGCAAAAGACAACTTTTCCCATTTTTTTATACAAAGTTGGCATTTGACCAAGATATTTTTCTCACCCAGCATGGGTATATGTAAAATGACACCCCAAAACACATTCCCCAACTTCTCCTGAGTACGGCGATACCACATGTGTGACACTTTTTTGCAGCCTAGATGCGCAAAGGGGCCCAAATTCCTTTTAGGAGGGCATTTTTAGACATTTGGATCCCAGACTTCTTCTCACACTTTCGGGCCCCTAAAAAGCCAGGGCAGTATAAATACCCCACATGTGACCCCACTTTGGAAAGAAGACACCCCGAGGTATTCAATGAGGGGCATGGCGAGTTCCTCGAATTTTTTTTTTTTTTTGCATAAGTTAGCGGATATTGATTTTTTTTTTGTTTTTTTTCTCACAAAGTCTCACTTTCCGCTAACTTAGGACAAAAATTTCAATCTTTCATGGACTCAATATGCCCCTCACGGAATACCTTGGGGTGTCTTCTTTCCGAAATGGGGTCACATGTGGGGTATTTATACTGCCCTGGCTTTTTAGGGGCCCTAAAGCGTGAGAAGTCTGGAATATAAATGTCTAAAAATGTTTACGCATTTGGATTCCGTGAGGGGTATGGTGCGTCCATGTGAGATTTTATTTTTTGACACAAGTTAGTGGAATATGAGACTTTGTAAGAAAAAACAAAAACAAACAAAAAATGTCCGCTAACTTGTGCCAAAAAAAATGGCTGAATGGAGCCTTACCAGGGGGGGAGTGATCAATGACAGGGGGGTGATCAATGACAGGGGGGTGATCACCCATATAGACTCCCTGATCACCCCCCTGTCATTGATCACCCCCCCTGTAAGGCTCCATTCAGACGTCCGCATGATTTTTACGGATCCATGGATACATGGATCGGATCCACAGAACGCATGCGGACGTCTGAATGGAGCCTTACAGGGGGGTTATCAATGACAGGGGGTGATCAGGGTAATCAGGGTGATCACCCCCCTGTCACTGATCACCCCCCCTGTAAGGCTCCATTCAGACATCCGCATGATTTTTTACGGATCCATGGATACATGGATCGGATCCACAGAACGCATGCGGACGTCTGAATGGAGCCTTACAGGGGGGTTATCAATGACAGGGGGTGATCAGGGTAATCAGGGTGATCACCCCCCTGTCACTGATCACCCCCCCTGTAAGGCTCCATTCAGACGTCCGCATGATTTTTACGGATCCATGGATACATGGATCGGATCCGTAAAAATCATGCGGACGTCTGAATGGAGCCTGACAGGGGGGTGATCAATGACAGGGGGGTGATCAATGACAGGGGGTGATCAGGGAGTGTATATGGGTGATCACCCGCCTGTCATTGATCACCCCCCTGTAAGGCTCCATTCAGACGTCCGCATGATTTTTACGGATCCATGGATACATGGATCGGATCCGTAAAAATCATGCGGACGTCTGAATGGAGCCTGACAGGGCGGTGATCAATAACAGGGGGTGATCAGGGAGTGTATATGGGTGATCACCCGCCTGTCATTGATCACCCCCCTGTAAGGCTCCATTCAGACGTCCGCATGATTTTTACGGATCCATGGATACATGGATCGGATCCGTAAAAATCATGCGGACGTCTGAATGGAGCCTGACAGGGCGGTGATCAATGACAGGGGGTGATCAGGGAGTGTATATGGGTGATCACCCGCCTGTCATTGATCACCCCCCTGTAAGGCTCCATTCAGACGTCCGCATGATTTTTACGGATCCATGGATACATGGATCGGATCCGTAAAAATCATGCGGACGTCTGAACGGAGCCTGACAGGGCGGTGATCAATGACAGGGCGGTGATCAATGACAGGGGGGTGATCAGGGAGTTTATATGGGGTGATCAGGGGTTTATAAGGGGTTAGTAAGTGACGGGGGGGGGGGGTGTAGTGTAGTGTGGTGTGGTGTTTGGTGGGACTGTACTGACCTACCTGAGTCCTCTGGTGGTCGATCCTAACAAAAGGGACCACCAGAGGACCAGGTAGGAGGTATATTAGACGCTGTTATGAAAACAGCGTCTAATATACCTGTTAGGGGTTAAAAAATTCGGATCTCCAGCCTGCCAGCGAGCGATCGCCGCTGGCAGGCTGGAGATCCACTCGCTTACCTTCTGTTCCTGTGAGCGCGCGCGCCTGTGCGCGCGCGTTCACAGGAAATCTCGCGTCTCGCGAGAAGACGCGTATATGCGTCCAGGAGGAGTAAAGCAACCACCTCCCGGACGCATATACGCGTACGGCGGTCGGGAGGTGGTTAAGGCTGCCGTTATCCCTGCTGCTTGTGCACCTTTTTCTACCATACTTTTTCCTTCCACTCAACTTTCTATTACCGTAATATGATTGGATACAGCACTCTGTGAACAGCCAACTTCTTTACCAATGAATGACCTTGTAGAGGATGTCAATGACTGTCTTCCGGACAACTGTCAAGTCTATGATTGTGTAGCCTACAAGACTGAAACACCATTTAAATGCTTAGGAAACGTTTGCAGGTGTTTTGTGTTGATTATCTGATTAGACTGTCTACACCAGGCATGCTCAACCTGCGGCCCTCCAGCTGTTGTAAAACAACAACTCCCACAATGCCCTGCTGTAGGCTGATAGCTGTAGGCTGTTTGGGCAGTAGTAGTTTTGCAACAGCTGGAGAGTCTCAGGTTGAGCATGCCTGCTGTACATTATTGAACTTTTCTCATTTTCTGAGATACTGACTTTTGGGTTTTCATTATCTGTAAGCCATAATCAAAGACATTAAAATAAATAAACACTTGAAATGGATCACTCTGTATGTAATGAATCTATATATTATGAGTTTCTCTTTTTGAATTAATGAAATACATTAACTTTTCGATGATATTCTAATTTATTGAGATATACCGGTATATAGATCCATATACCACAATTCTTTGTTTTATCATATGGTGCCACTGTGGCACCGTATTCTCCTTTAAAAGCAATAGTGAACAATACCGCCATAATATGGCAACACAATTTCGGATGCCACAATTGTTTAGATAAAAACCTCAGTAAAAATTGGATCTCCACAGAGATATAGTGGGGGCACAAAATGTTATGAGCATCCTATTACAAATCAGTGCTACACAAATCTGTGAGGGTGAGAATATTTTTAAGAAGGTAAACAGTTTGTGACTTTCACCCTATTTATTATCAGCAATTTTTAAAGTGTAACTGTCAAGTTTTAATGAAAAAAAAATCAATTTTAGCATATGTTACTGATGCTGCAGCATTGTGCATAAAGCAATCTTTAGTTTCTTCACATACCACTGTTTTCCTTGAGCTCTTTCTTTAGTTATGGCTGTTTTGAACCCTATGAAGATCTTCTCAAGATGGCTCCTCTGCCAGTTCTCTGAGCCAAAACTGCCTTCCCTCACTTCATACACTTCCTGCCAGCCAATCAGATTGGATTACTGAGAGACACGCCCCTCTGACTTCAGTTTACACTGAATTGCAGATAGAAAAGACATAGCAACTGTATTTTAAGGTAATTACAGATCTTTTGACAATCATTGGCAGACTAACTCAGGTATACATGCCAGTTCTAATAAACTAGCAAATTAAAAAAAAAGGAGTTACAATTTAAGCATGCTAAAAAGGGCATTACAGACAAATATCATGGTTATGGCGTGTTGATCAGCAAGCTCCAGCACTCCCAGCTGTTCTGAAACTACAACTCCCAGAATGCTCCATTCACGTCTATGGGAGTAAGTAGAGCAGCTGGGCCAGTGTATATGCTGAGAATTGTAGTTTCACTGTGGGAGGAGTGGTGATAGTTGCTGAACAATTCTGAACAAATCTTTGACACATTACAGTGTCCTCAACCATGCCAAACATAGCACATTCTAGTATTCCTCGCTGGGTACTAGGTGAAAGGAGAATGTATTTTGGACGTGTGATACAGTTACATGTGATTTGACTATTTTTAGCCGTGCCGTCAACCCTTTATTACATGAACCATTTGGCCACCGCCTTGGAAATATTAGGTGAGACATTTTCTTCCTTTCTGTTAGGCACTGTAGATTTATTGTCGGTACAGGAAATGGTATACAGTATGACAAGAAAAGTAATGTACGGTACTTACCCAAGGAACTAAAAGATAGCCACATCTACAGGATAGGCTTCTGGAATAAATGGATATTCTACCTTTTCCTCTACATATGCCTTCCAAACCAATCCAGTGCAAAAGACAAAAGTCGCATCATCTTGCCTAGTTCTTTTAAATATGGCGTTAGAATCTAATTTTAAAGTCTCCCTGCGCTGCTATACGGTATTTAACATGTTTAGCTCACATTTTTTCACAGGCCCCAACTTTAGCGTCTGTAGAGGCAGAGGTTTCTTTTTTGCATGTCTGGTGGACCAGCCAAAAAGTAAAATTATTTAAGTGTCATGTTTTCAGCCTTATCTTAAACTTTTTTCTGGAATCACCTTTAATTAAACATCTTGGACAAGCCCAAAATGGGTTAATAAAAAAAACAAAATCATGCTATACTCCTTCTTCCAATGCCATTCTCTATGGTGCTGGTGCGATTCTTCCGATGTGTTGGGATATGGCATCTGACAGCTGCAGCCAATCAATGTCTTCAACAGTAGAGTGACACGCACAGTGACGTGCTAGGATGTGGCCCATGACGGCTATAGCCAGTCCTCATCCTGTAGCTGTCGTAGATTTCAGTCTTCATTTACACCAGAAGACTAACCTAAAAGAAGATAAATGTGCTGAGCCTGCTGGCCCCGACCCCTCCCTTACCAAAGTGGTGAAGGCCGTGTACAAACAGCAGTTGCAATTCAATTTAGTCACAGTGGCATTTAAAAGTCACTAGCAGGGACTGTGGCGTAGAGAGATAATAAATCTATGTTCTGATTCCCATTTGTCCTTTATATTGACATAGCAAAATACATTGCGGTATGGTGTTTGCATTGTAGAAGGATAATTAAAATAGTATAACATACATAAAAATCCACAGAAAATAGTTAACAATGCATAGTATTGACTAAACGTGTTAATTCTGGATGTTTGCATGTGATGTATACAATACATATGGGTACGATGAACTGGCGAGCTTTGTTTGGTATTAAGAAGAGCCAGTGGGTTGATATGGTATCCAGATGACTACCAAAGGATCCCAGCTCTAGCCTGGCTTTATGCCCAGGAGGCTCTAGAGGCCCGACTGGCATGTGTCATTACACTATGGAAGTATTGCAATATATTATATAAGGGATAAATCAATGTTATGTATAAGTCCTCTAGCGGGACAAAAAAAAAAACTGTTTATTGTGGTCTCAAAAGATGGTACTGGTGGGTGAAGACTAGCTGTAATGATGTCTGACAATAGAATACACATAGAGACAGCAGATTCTGCTCTCTAACTCTGTCACTCGCTCAGAATTACCACATACAACATTATAGAGAAGTAATGAGTAGTGTAGATGTGAGTAACGCACTTTTGATGAGATATAACATTTACTATTAGCTGCTAAGTCATGGCTGTGCTGCTCACTGCTCCCCTCCCCTCTCCATAGGTTTCTTTGGGATGAAGTAATCTGATCCATCAGTAAGAAGGCAGTTTTCTCTGGTCTCAGAAGATGAGTTTATCCAGAATTCAGAGAGAATCTTATTTTAGAAAAGGAAATAAGCAATTTTTCTCACATATATTACAACATTTTGTATATTCGTCTGTGATTCTGTACTATTGTCTTATGCAAAGTTCTGTAAAATGACAGTGACCATTTTATGAGGTTAATTTATAAATATGTGACTTGAATTGATGGTTGGACTTTTGTAGGCCCTCCAGACAATAAGAGTCATAGGCCTCCACTTCTAAGATATGATTATTTTTTATTTTACATTATATATAGTGATGAGTAGAAATGTCGCGAACATAAAATTTTCTGTTCGCGAACGGCGAACACGAATTTTCACAAATGTTCGCAAACCGCCATAGACTTCAATAGGCAAGCAAATTTTAAAACCCACAGGGACTCTTTCTGGCCACAATAGTGATGGAAAAGTTGCTTCAAGGGGACTAACACCTGGACTGTGGCATGCCGGAGGGGGATCCATGGCAAAACTCCCATGGAAAATTACGTAGTTCACGCAGAGTCGGGTTTTAAACCATAAAGGGCATAAATCACCTAACATTCCAAAATTTTTGGAATAATGTGCTTTAAAACATCAGGTATGATGTTATATCGATCAGTTAGTGTAAGGGTTACACCCGCTTCACAGTGACAGACCAAACCCCCCGTTTAACGCACCGCAAACAGTCCATTTGCACAACCGCAAACTCCCCATTTGCACAAGGTTGGATACCAAGCTAGCCATGTCCCGTTCCTTGTCCTCACTGACGTCATTGAAGGTCTCTTCCTCCACCCAGCCACGTACAACACCAAGGGTCCCCGAAAGGTGACAACAAGCCCCCTGGGATGCCTGCTGTGGTTGGTCTTCCACCTCCTGAAAGCCACCTTCCTCCTCTGACTCCTCTTCTTCAGACTCCTCTCTCTGAGTTGCCGCAGGTCCAGCGATTGACGACGACAAGGCTGCTTCTGGTGGTGATGGTGACCACAACTCTTCCTCTTCATGCTCATCTACGGCCTGATCCAGCACTCTTCGCAGGGCACGCTCCAGAAAAAACGCATATGGGATGAGGTCGATGATGTTGCCTTGGGTTTGACTAACCAGGTTTGTCACCTCCGCAAAAGAACGCATGAGCCTACAGCCGTTGTGCATGAGCGTTCAGTAACGCGGCCAAAAAATACCGAGCTCCCCCGTTCTTAACAGTTTAATCTCTGTTTTGTCCCCTATCAGGGGCCGGTGTATGGAATAGATTTTAGGAACCGGGAGATAGAAAAAGATGCTTGGTCGGTCCTCCTACTTCCAATTTGAGGCACTGCGTGTGCGCCGTGCAATGTACTGTGCCACCAGATATGAGTGGTGTGTTAAGTAGTACTATTCCTATCAGTTTAATCCCTGTTACGTCCCCTATCAGGGGACGTGTATGGAATAGATTTTAGACGACCGCAAAGAGTTGTCAATAGTTAATTTTATTCCTCTATGCGTCAATCTTGGTGAAGTGATGACTGTGCTCGTGCACACGTTTGGGAGATTGCAGGCGATGTTTTTTTTTTCAAAGCCTATGGTCGTGCTGAGGTAGTTCAGTGACAGTTAAGTGACCCAGAAAACAATGATTCTGCAGTGTGGGCCTAGTAGGCTTTAATGATCACCTTAGATGATCACAAAGAAAATGAATGTTTTTTCTATGCAAAATTATCCAGCCGATCGCTTTTGGTCTGTTCACAATGAAGCAACGACTTTATCATCTGGGGTGTGCCAACATTGCTATTGCCCACACACTCATAGAGGTGGTCGCTTCATTGTGATACGCAAGCCCCTTCACCACAACAAGGTAACGATCACGAAGGGGGATTGACACATGTATGTGCCTTTTTTTTTGTTTTGTTTTTGCAGCCACAGTGCAGCACCAGAGGCCAGAAAAATTAGGCATGTACACATGCCTGAAAAATTTGGTATTGTTGCAGCCACTGCTGTAGCAGCGGCCAGAAAAATTTATTTTTTTCCAGGCAGAAAGTGCCCTAAAACATTGCAGCTTGAACCCTAGTTGGTGGCAGATAAGTCAAGCAAGTCATCCGGCATTCAGAGATAAAATACAGCAGCGTGTGGACCATTTTTAGCCAAAGGCAGCTCATTTCATCAGGCCTTTTTTAGTCGAATGTATCGCCCACTGTCAGTCCCTTCGGGATCCATGCCTCATTCATCTTAATAAAGGTGAGGCAATCTAAACTTTTTTGACCTAGGCGACTTCTCTTCTCAGTGACAATACCTCCTGCTGCACTGAAGGTCCTTTCTAACAGGACACTTGGAGCAGGGCAGGCCAGAAGTTCTATTGCAAATTGGGATAGCTCAGGCCACAGGTCAAGTCTGCACACCCAGTAGTCAAGGGGTTCATCGCTCCTCAGAGTGTCGATATCTGCAGTTAAGGCGAGGTAGTCTGCTACCTGTCGGTCGAGTCGTTCTCTGAGGGTGGACCCCGAAGGGCTGTGGCGATGCGTAGGACTTAAAAAGCTCCGCATGTCCTCCATCAGCAACAAGTCTGTAAGCGTCCTGTCCTTGCCGGCGTGGTCGTGGTAGGAGGAGGATTACTTTCACCTCTTCCCCTGTTAGATTCCCATTGTGCTGTGACATCACCCTTATACGGTGTAAAGCATACTTTTTAATTTATTTTGGAACTGCTGCAACCTTTCCGACTTCCGGTAATTCAGTAACATTTCAGGCACTTTCTGCTTATACCGGGGGTCTAGTAGCGTGGCCACCCAGTACAGGTCGTTCTCCTTCAGCCTTTTTATATGAGGGTCCCTCAACAGGCACGACAGCATGAAAGACCCCATTTCCACAAGGTTGGATGCCGAGCTACTCATGTCCCGTTTCTCGTCCTCACTGAAGGTCTGTTCTTCCCCCCCCCCCCCCAGCCACGTACAACACCACGGGTACCAGATAGGTGACAACGAGCACCCTGGGATGCCTGCTGCGGTTGGTCTTCCTCCTCAAAGCCACATTACTCCTCTTCCTCAGACTCCTCTTCCAGCATTGCCGCAGGTCCAGCAAGCGATGCTGATAAGGCTGTTTCTGGTGGTGATGATGGTGACCACAGCATGCGTTGATTGGCGTTCTGTCTGGCTGACCTCTTCACACTCATCTATGGCCAGATCCAGCACTCTTCTCAGGGCATGCTCCAGGAAGAAAACAAATGGGATGATGTCGCTGATGGTGCCTTCGGTGCGACTGACTAGGTTTGTCACCTCCTCAAAAGGTTGCATGAGCCTACAGGCATTGCGCATGAGCGTCCAGTAACGTGGTAAAAAAATTCCCAGCTCCGCAGAGGCTGTCCTAGCACCCCGGTCATACAAATACTCGTTGACGGCTTTTTCTTGTTGGAGCAGGTCGGTCGAAACATTAGGAGTGTTGAATTCCAACGTGTCGGGCTGTCGCAAATCAAGCGCCTCACTGGCATGTTGTTTCGCCGCTGAATATCTGAAAAGTGTGCCATGGCTGTGTAGGAACGCCTGAAATGGCCACACACCTTCCTGGCCTGCTTGAGGACGTCCTGCACGGCACATGTGTCAACTTGCCCAAATTCAATGCTGCCAACAAATTGCTTCCGTTGTCACACACCACTTTGCCGATCTCCAGTTGGTGCGGAGTCAGCCACTGATCCACCTGTGCGTTCAGGGCGGACAGGAGTGCTGGTCCGGTGTGACTCTCTGCTTTCAGGCAAGTCAACCCCAAGACGGCGTGACACTGTTGTATCCGGGATGTGGAATAGCCCCTGGGGAGCTGGGGGGGTGCCGTTGATGTGGAGCAAGATGCAGCAGCAGAAGAGGACTCAGCTGAGAAGGTTATGGAAGAGGATGGAGTAGGAGGAGTAGAGGCCTGTCTGCAAGTCGTGGCGGTGTCACCAACTCCTCTGCAGAGCCACACATTTCATGCTTGGCAGCCGTGAGCAGGTTTACCCAATGCGCAGTGTAGGTGATATACCTGCCCTGACCGTGCTTTGCAGACCAGGTATCAGTGGTCAGATGGACCCTTGCCCCAACACTGTGTGCTAGACATGCCATGACTTCCTTTTGCACAATCGAGTACAGGTTGGGGATTGCCTTTTGTGCAAAGAAATTTCGGCCGGGTACCTTCCACTGCGGTGTCCCAATAGCTACAAATTTTTTGAAGGCCTAAGACTCTACCAGCATGTATGGTAAAAGCTGGCGGGCTAAGAGTTCAGACAAGCCAGCTGTCAGACGCCGGCAAGGGGGTGACTTTGTGACATTGGCTTCTTACGCTCAAACATGTCCTGGACGGACACCTGACTGTGGGCAGATGAGCAAGAACTGCTCAAGGCGAGAGGCGGAGTGGTGAGTGGTTGAGAGGGGGCAAGGAGGACAGCAGTGGTTGACGTGGCTGAAGATGCTGGACCAGGAGGAGGATGGTGGCTTTGAGTTTGTGTGCTGCTTTTACTCATGTGTTGATCCCATAGGTGTTTGTGATGTGAGATCATGTGCCTTCGCAAAGCAGTTGTACCTAGGTGGGTGTTGGACTTCCCACGACTCAGTTTCTTTTGGCACAGGTTGCAAATGGCATTGCTGTTATCAGAGGCAGACACACAAAAAAAATGCCACACTGCTGAGCTTTGCAATGACGGCATTCTGGTGGTGGCAACAGCATGCGTTGATTGGCGTGCTGTCTGGCTGACCACAGGTGCCGATTCATGCTGTCTGTGCCACTAGCTCCTTGCGACGACCTCCCCCTGCTTCCAACTCCTCTCCTCCTCCTCTCTGTCTCCCCATCTGAACTTTCCCCTTGTTCTTCTTCTCTTCGAGCAGGCACCCACGTGACATCCACGGACACATCGTCATCATCAACCGCTTCACTTGTATCTGACAACTCAGCAAAGGAAGCAGCAGCGGGTACAACATCATCATCACACTGTACGTCCATGTGTGTAATGCTGCCTGACTGAGACATATCCCTGTTATCTACATCCTCTGGCAATAATGGTTGCGCAACACTCATTTCTTCCAACTGATGTGTAAATAACTCCTCTGACAGATCAAGTGAAGCAGCTGTGGTGCTAGTGTTGGTGGTGGCGGCAGGCGGGCGAGTGATAACTTGAGAGGTGCCCGAAGCTGAGCTGGAGGAGGATGGTGCGTCAAGGTTCCGAGCGGAAGCTGTAGAAGATTGGGTGTCCTGTGTTAGCCAGTCAACTATGTCCTCAGAACTTTTCGAGTTCAGGGTACGTGGCCTCTGAACACTGGGCATTAGTCTAGGGCCAAAGGGAATCACAGCATTACGACCACGACGGCCCCTGCCTGTAATTTTTTTTAGATTAGTTAAGTTGTACTATGCGTGCAAGCTACTGTGACACAAGATATGAGTTGCGCTGAAGTGACACTATAGACTGCACTGGGCCTTAGACACACAAACACGTGTGTAACTGACTGCTAGTTATTCAGTCAAATTTTTTTTTCTTTAAATGGAATCGAATGTGACACCAGATATGAATGGTGCTGATGTAACACTATGCACTGCACTGGGCCTTAGACACACAAACACGTGTGTAACTGACTGCTATTTATTCAGTCAAATTTTTTTTTTTTCTTTAAATGGAATCGAATGTCACACCAGATATGAATGGCACTGAAATGACACTATGCACTGCACTGGGCCTTAAACACACAAACACGTGTGCAACTGACTGCTAGTTATTCAGTCGAAATTGTTGTTTTTCTTTAAATGGAATCGAATGTGACACCAGATATGAATGGCGCTGAAGTGACACTATGCACTGCACTGGGCCTTAAACACAAACACGTGTGTAACTGACTGCTATTTATTCAGTCAAAATAGTTTTTTCTCTTTAAATGTAATTGAATGTGACACCAGATATGAGTTGCGCTGGTGACACTATGCACTTGCAGGGCTGTGAGCCTGACACACACTCTGGCAGGCAGGCAACTGCGATTTGATTACACAGGACAAAAAAAAGAAGCAGACTGATGTTCTAGCCCTAAAAAGGGCTTTTTGGGGTGCTGTCTGGATGCTGTCCTTACAGCAGATGAGTCTGTGGACACCGAACAATGCTCTTGCTAACGCTTTCTCTATTGAATCAGCAGCAGCTACACTGTCCCTCCTCTCTCTGTGAATGCAGTTTCCGAATGCATCTAAAATGGATGCTGTCCTGGAGGTGGGAGGGTCTGGGAGGGAGGGTCTGCTGCTGATTGGCTGGAATGTGTCTGCTGACTGTGAGGTACAGGGTCAAAGTTTACTCAATGATGATGTATAGGGGGCGGACCGAACATCGCATATGTTCGCCCGCTGCGGCGAACGCGAACAAGCTATGTTCGCTGTGAACTGTTCGCCGGCGAATAGCTCGGGACATCTCTAGTGATGAGTGAAGTTCTCAAAACTACAATTCGTCTGCTTCTCCGAATTTCACAAATCAAATTTTCTCTGAAATTCAGATCGAAGTCCAGTTCGTGAACTTTGATTTGCTCAACACTAATTATATAAAACATTTTTATTTGTATTTTCTTATCCCACTGTACAGTAGCTATTCAACTGAAATCCACAGACACATACAGACACATAGCCCCAAGGTTCCTCTGAGACTTTTCAGAAAGAATCAATCAGCCTAAGGACAAATTCTGAAATGTCTAATGAAAAAAAAAAAAAAAAAAAGTTTCCTTCTGTTGCTGAAATGCTCACATAACCTCCATACATTGCCCAGTACTATGACATTATACTATGTATAATCACTGTGCAAGAGTTCGGCTACTTTCACACTAGCGTTAATATTTTCCGGTATTGAGATCCATCATAGGGTCTCAATACCAGAAAAAAAAACGCTTCAGTTATGTTCCCATTCATTGTCAATGGGGACAAAACGTAACTGAACAGAACGGAATGCTCCAAAATGCATTCTGTTCTGTTCTCATACCGGAGAGCAGACAACAGCATGCTGCGGTTTGTTTTCCGTCCTGGGATACAGAGCAAGAAAGATCCGTCATCACCCACAATGCAAGTCAATAGGGACGGATCCGTTTTCTCTGACACAATAGAAATTGGATCTGTCCCCCTTTGACTTTCAATGAAGTCTTGGCTATGTTACAGATAAAACAACCGGATCCGTTCATAACAGATGCAGATGGTTGTATTATCAGTAACTGAAGCGTTTTTGCTGAACCTTGCCGGATCCAGCAAAAACGCTGGTGTGAAAGTAGCCGTATCCAATGTCAACTGCATAGTATAGATGCAATCAGGTTATACAGCTAAAATTGTTATAGTTAGGCTTCTATTTATATTAAAAAAAATCCAAATTAAATTGAATCACGCCAAATCTGAAACTGTACCCATTCCGAACTTGCAGCACTCACCAAGAATAGCTGATGCCTTATTACAGGTACAGCATTAAATAAACATATTCAGGCAATCTCTATTTTCATAATGTAACGCTACATTCACCCGACCGTGAAAAAAACAGCCATTAAAAAGGTCGAAATGGTCCATTTTTATAGCAGTTTTTTTTCACGGATGGCTATTAAAAACAGCCCCTTTGCATTGTATGGGGACTCTCTGTCCGGCAAACAGACAAAATCAGACATGTCCTATTTATTGATGGTTATTATTTACAGGTTATTATTTCATTTTATATTATTTTATTTGACAGTTATTATTCCATCTTCCTTGCGTCACAAAAGTGGCTTTAAAAAGTCGCAAGCTGTGTGGTTTTTTGGGGGGGGAAATCGCAAATGCCTGTTTTTACTCCAACCTTTTTTCAGAAAGGGGCGTGGCTAACACCTGAAAATGTATCTTCATTTACACTAGTTTTCTGGCCCAAATGAAGCCAGAAATCTACGGTAGCTGTGAGCGGTCATAGATTTTGAATTAGGCACACGGACAGCCAGAGGATGCGCCTGATTTATGACAAGGCCTGCATCTCGTCATAAATTCGGCGCATCCTCCTGTATCGCAGACTATATCAAGACTGGCGCAGAAATTGCTGGTCTTGATAAATCTCCCCCATAGATTGTAGTGGTTCTAAATAGAGACCAACCGATTATCGAATTTACCGATGTTATCGGCCGATATTCATAATTTTATAACCTTGCATCTAACCTTGCCGATAACGCGCGACCCCAGTCTGTCTCGCGGCTCCGCCCGGCAAAAGAAGGCGTGCACATAAATTGCGGGACTTCTGGAGAGGAGCTGAAGTCCCGGCCCTGAAGTAGTGCTGTCTGGAGGAGTGGCTGCAGTGCAGTGTGCCGTCTAAGTCTGCTCTGCCGCTTGTGTGCCAGCCCAGTTAGACCGCTTTGTTTTGCCAAATTGCCACCTTTTCTTCTGGTCTACTAAAAAGGTAATTTTATTTTCTTTCATTTAATGCTATGTTGTTTATTGGAGTAGTTACTCACTCAGTCACTGAGGTGGGGGAGGGGTGGTGGTGGTGGTGGATGGCACATGGTGGCACTATATGTATATATATATATATATATATAATCAAACAAAGAAAAACAGCAGCACTATATGGTAGATCCCGGTGCAAAATCCTCGGACCATGGGCAAGACGGTCATCAATGGTTGTAGTTCTCCAAAAAAGAGGCAGCACTCCAGTATAAAAGGTGAAATGACCCGATTTATTCCCCTCTGCAACGTTTCAACTGCTCATTGCAGTCTTTATCAAGCATACAAACTGGTGCCAAAATATCCACATTTATACCCACAATACCTTGTGTGTCAATTAGTGAGTTAATCAGTGACAATTACATAATCAGATATACAAAATTTAAAAAATACATAATCCAGTGTAAGAAAAAATTACAAAACATAGATTCCTAAGGGAATTAAGTAATGCCATAGCCAGACCCTTACTTCTGATATTTGCAGACTCTATACTGACAGGGAATGTCCCACGGGCTTGGCGCATGGCAAATGTGGTGCCAATATTCAAAAAGGGTCCAAAAACAGAGCCTGGAAACTATAGGCCGGTAAGTTTAACATCTGTTGTGGGTAAACTGTTTGAAGGTTTTCTGAGAGATGCTATATTAGAGCATCTCAACAGAAATAAGCAAATAACGCCATATCAGCATGGCTTCGTGAGGGATCGGTCATGCCAAACTAATTTAATCAGTTTCTACGAGGAGGTAAGTTCTAGACTTGACAGCGGCAAATCAATGGATGTAGTACGTATATCTGGACGTACAAAGCATTTACTTAGCTAAGACTTAACTTTTATTTCCTATTATTTAATACTTGTGGTGTAAATAACTAGTTTTGTTAAAATTTTCAGTAGTCACTGGCCATTTGTATGTCCCTTTAAATCACCCTGAAGACGCCGTGATACGGCGAAACATGTCGGGGGGCAGCGTGAGGCTCTGATTTTTATGGCAGTAAATCACTGTGCCATAATAGTATAATGAAATGAATCGCACTGAGCAAATATAAAATACAGGCAAGCGCGCAGCCTGTTGGCAAAAGTGTGTATCGAAACCCAGTCAGGTGACAGTCCTGACAGGGTGATTTAAAGGGACATACAAATGGCCAGTGACTACTGAAATTTTTAACAAAACTAGTTATTTACACCACAAGTATTAAATAATAGGAAATAAAAGTTAAGTCTTAGCTAAGTAGGTAGGTGCAGGAAAAGTGGTGTAATTTAGTCCCAAAGGACATTAGTAGTAGACAATGTTGGTTAACACACCATATCCCTGCTCTTAAAGGGGAAGTACAGTAATTGTTGTACAAAGCATTTGACACTGTACCACATAAAAGGTTAGTATATAAAATGAGAATGCTCAGACTGGGAGAAAACGTCTGTATGTGGGTAAGTAACTGGCTCAGTGATAGAAAACAGAGGGTGGTTATTAACGGTACATACTCAGATTGGGTCACTGTCACTAGTGGGGTACCTCAGGGGTCAGTTTTGGGCCCTATTCTCTTCAATATATTTATTTATAATCTTGTAGAAGGCTTGCATAGTAAAGTATCAATTTTCACAGATGACACTAAACTGTGTAAAGTAATTTACACTGATGAGGACAGTATACTATTACAGAGGGATCTGGATAGACTGGAGGCTTGGGCAGATAAGTGGCAGATGAGGTTTAACACTGACAAATGTAAGGTTATGCACATGGGAAGGAATAATGCAAGTCACCCGTACATACTAAATGGTAAAACACTCGGTAACACTGACATGGAAAAGGATCTAGGAACTTTAATAAACAGCAAACTAAGCTGCAAAAACCAGTGTCAGGCAGCTGCTGCCAAGGCCAATAAGATAATGGGTTGCATCAGAAGGGGCATAGATGCCCGTGATGAGAACATAGTCCTACCACTTTACAAATCGCTAGTCAGACCACACATGGAGTACTGTGTACAGTTCTGGGCTCCTGTGAACAAGGCAGACATAGCAGAGCTGGAGAAGGACCAGAGGAGGGCAACTAAAGTAATAACTGGAATGGGGCAACTACAGTACCCTGAAAGATTATCAAATCTAGGGTTATTCACTTTAGAAAAAAGACGACTGAGAGGAGATCTAATTAATATGTATAAATATATCAGGGGTCAGTACAGAGATCTATCCCATCCTCTATTTATCCCCAGGACTGTGACTGTGACGAGGGGACATCCTCTGCGTCTGGAGGAAAGAAGGTTTGTACACAAACATAGAAAAGGATCCTTTACGGTAAGAGCAGTGAGACTATGGAACTCTCTGCCTGAGGAGGTGGTGATGCTGAGTACAATAAAGGAATTCAAGAGGGGCCTGGATGTATTTCTGGAGCGTAATAATATTACAGGCTATAGCTTCTAGAGAGGGGTCGTTAACCAAGGGAGTTATTCTGATTGCCTGATTTGGAGTCGGGAAAGAATTTTTATTCCCCTAAAGTGGGGAAAATTGGCTTCTACCTCACAGTTTTTTTTTTTGCCTTCCTCTGGATCAACTTACAGGATAACAGGCCGAACTGGATGGACAAATGTCTTTTTTCGGCCTTATGTACTATGTTACATATAATCAATCAGTGAAGTATACATCTCGTGGAACCATGGTTGTTGATCTTCAAAAATCGCATACATCATTGTATATTTTCGAAAAGTGCCATGTGCATTAATCAAAGTGATCACCTATGCGTGTTTAAAAAAACGGTCAATCGGCTGCGTAAATTATGTAAAAAGCAACTTACACAGCAGTGTACTTGGATGGCGCTCATCTCAGCCCCCCCCCAGTCCGTCAATGTGCATGCCCGGTTGCCTGGATACCAGTACACACAAGATCCCGTGACCCGTCACCTGACCACTCGTGATCAGTAACGTCAGTCACGAGGCGAGCACCGGCAGCCCGACTCCAATATACAGTTGCAAGAAAACGTATGTGAACCCTTTGGAATTATGTGGATTTCTGGAAAAATTGGTCATAAAATGTGATCTGATCTTCATCTAAGTCACAACAATAGACAATAACAGTCTGCTTAAACTGATAACACACAAAGAATTAAATGTTACCATGTTTTTATTGAACACACCATGTAAACATTCACAGTGCAGGTGGAAAAAGTATGTGATCCCCTAGACTAATGACATCTCCAAGAGCTAATTGGAATGAGGTGTAAGCCAACTGGAGTCTAATCAGAGATGAGTTTGGAGGTGTTGGTTACAGCTGCCCTGCCCTATAAAAAACACACACCAGTTCTGGGTTTGTTTTTCACAAGAAGCACTGCCTGATGTGAATGAAACCTCGCACAAAAGAGCTCTCAGAAGACCTATGATTAAGAATTGTTGACTTGCATAAAGCTGGAAAGGGTTATAAAAGTATCTCCCAAAAGCCTTGCTGTTCATCAGTCAACGGTATGACAAATTGTCTATAAATGGAGAAAGTTCAGCACTGCTGCTACTCTCTCTAGGAGTGGCTGTCCTGTAAAGATGACTGCAAGAGCACAGTGCAGGCTGCTCAATGAGGTGAAGAAGAATCCTAGAGTGTCAGCTAAAGACTTACAAACGTCTCTGGCATATGCTAACATCCCTGTTAGCGAATCTACGATATGTAAAACACTAAACAAGAATGTATTTCATGGGAGGATACCACAGAGGAAGCCACTGCTGTCCAAAAGAAACATTGCTGCACGTTTACAGTTTGCACAAGAGCACCTGGATGTTCCACAGCAGTACTGGCAAAATATTCTGTGGACAGATGAAACCAAAGTTAAGTTGTTTGGAAGAAACACACAACACTATGTGTGGATAAAAATAGGCACAACACACCAACATCAAAACCTTATCCCAACTGTGAAGTACGGTGGCGGGGGCATCATGGTTTGGGGCTGCTTTGCGGCGTCAGGGCCTGGGCGGATTGCTATCATCGAAGGAAAAATGAATTCCCAAGTTTATCAAAACATTTTGCAGGAGAACTTAAGGCCATCTGTCTACCAGCTGCAGCTCAACAGAAGATGGGTGTTGCAACAGGACAACGACCCAAAGCATAGAGTGGGTGGTGGTGGTGGAAATTGGCATTTGGCACTATAAATATAATAATAAAGCATCGGGAATGGGTAGTATACTACTATAATGCTTCCACGCCAAATACTGTGCAAATTATTAAGTATTACATTCAGAAGGAATTCATCAACACAATTCATCAATATGTATTTGTATATGTATTAGGGTGCTTTCACACTTGCGGCAGCAGTTCCTTTGCCGGAACTGCCTGCCGGATCCGTCAAAACGTATGCCAACTGATGGCATTTGTAAGACTGATCAGGATCCTGATCCGTCTTACAAATGCATTGAAATGCCGGATCTGTCTCTCCGGTGTCATCCGGAAAAACGGGGCCAGCATTTATTTTTTTCACCTTTTTTTTCGGTCTGCACACGGATCCGGCATACCAGTATTTTGAATGCCGGATCCGGCACTAATACATTTTTATGGGGGAAAAAATGTCGGCATTCAGGCAAGTCTCCATTCAGAATGCATGGGGATAAAACTGATCAGTACTTTTCCGGTATAGAGCCCCTAGGACGGAACTCTATGCCGGAAAAGAAAAACGCTAGTGTGAATGTACCCTTATAAAGTCCAGTCCTGATTGAAATCAGTTCCAGTTTAAGGTTGGATAAAATACTACTACTGCTTATTTTAATACTAGGACGTCCTCCATGACAGCACTGGTAGTCCATGTAGTGCTGTCATGTCGGACTCCTGGAAACATCATTACCGGTAAGACTAATTCTTACTTCCACAGCACAATGAAGTGCCTTTTGCGCTGTGGCATTAGAAGAATTTTGATATCTTTGACGTCTATTTCTCTGCAATTCCTCTAGCGCCGTTCTATGGAAACAGTAGGTTTAAACAGCACACCAAATGCTTGAAATAACTTCTTTATTATTTTTAACTGTTCTTCATATATAACACTGCCGCCTCCACAGCAGATAGTCCATGTACATAACACGTGTTGAAAAGATATCACAAAATGGCAGTATGCATAAGATGGTGGTTCAACTGTTCAATCTTGTCATTCAACATAAAATGGTGGATATATTTCTCTCTTCTCTCTCACTTTAAGTTATTTAAGCACTTTGTGATCTCTCTGAGAGGTTATATCTGAGGGCTAACTAATAGTTCTACTTCCTGAATTTGGTTGCAATTTGCAGTTAGCAGTAACTATTTGCAGATTGGTTGAGTAGGATCTGGTATGGTTGTATGCAATTTGGATTGAAATATGGAATTTGAATTTGGATTGTGAACTTTGTAGTTTGCAATTGTATGGTGTTTGGGATTTGTTTGCAATTGGTGGAACTGTAAGTAAACACATATATAACTAGTTCAGTATACGGTTATATTAACAGTAGGAACATTATATAACTGTTTTAAATACCTATTTTGGCCTCTTGCTTCCATAAAACACAACTCTTAATGGAGTGTGTGTCTGTTCGGCTCCTCTCTCTGGTGAATTATGATACCAGCAGCTCCTGCTAGGGGAATTTCCCACACAAGCTGTGTGTGAGGCTGGCTGTGATTGGTCAAAACTCCTGCTGTGAGTGAGGCTGGCAGTGATTAGTCAAGACTCCTGCCCAGCAACAACAGTTTAACTCTATGCTTTCTGCTGTGTCACTGAGCTTACCTTACTTTATATAATGAATCTTAAAGGCATATTATCTTTTCTGCTTCTGTAAACACAATATATAACAGTTATATGACATCAAAACATGAAGTCACTGTAAATAACTCTGCTTTTGTCTTTAACATACAAACATAGGAACTGTATTAAGGTTATTGGCAGGTTTAGCTGTATAAACATGCTGTATAAGCTATATTAGCAACCTAGGACAGGTCTTAGCTGGCCAACTACATGCCTTATTCTGTGTCTTGCCGCCAACTAGGCGCTAAGTTGCTCAACATAAATTCACGGTTGACCCCTCTTTCCCTGCTGTGAGCTGAGAAGGAACACAACTAGAACTCAGTATTAGCACCAAACCAGAGGCAGAAGGTGAAACTGATGTTTCTGTCTGATATGAGCTACAACCTGTCAACCACCACAGTGCTCTTTGTAACATCCAATACTTACCATTACAGCACGCCTTCTTTCACGTCCAGCTGCCAGCCAAAGAGGCTTTAGGTCGTACAACGTCATGTCGTTGTCAACTCGTCATCATCATCGTCACCCCTCTCTGCTGTAAGTAGAGCGCCAGAAGCATCTGGAGCACAGCTCAAGGTAGATTAGAAAGCGAGTTTGGGGACAACTGACTAGTGCTAGTAAATAATATTGAAATGATTACAGCAAAAATATTTCCTCTACACACAGACAGCATTATTATTAATAATGCGGTCTGTGTGTAGAGGAAGTATTTATGCTGAAATCATGTCAATATGTATAGTCCAGTCTACCCCTCTGCTGTGCGTAATAAATTTAATTAATACCACATTTAATTTTCAAACCACCCCATAATATTAAATGCAATAAAATCGCGCACACCAATGATACTATTATAGCATTGGGGTCAGTGATTTTCTTCATGCAATTAATATAAAGTAGTAAACTAATGAAGGCAACACAAGCTTTTATTGTTATATATAATTATTTTACTCCCCCCTCATCCACATATTTCTTAGCTAAGAATGATTATAGGTGCTTCTAGCTTTGTGAAATGTGAACAGTCACTGTATTGTTTGTGTGAGCCTTGTTCCTTAATCTGTACTGCTCCTATAAGTAAAAGGCTAACAGCACTAGTCGTCATACAGCCCAGTATGTACTGGCCGGGTGAGCATGATAGGAGTATGACTGCTGACAGCAGCCCTTTACACTGCTATCAGTAACATACTGGGATCTTATATGACTGCTGACAGCATTTAAACTGCTCTCAGCATCAGTAACAGCCAGGTACATGCTGGGATCTCATATCCATTCATATTAATATTGATAGTTTTTTTTCATCCACAACTTGCTCTTAACCTCATTATAGCTTGTAACCGTCTTATTTTAATGCAAATGGTTGCATAAAGAAAAAGTAAAAGTATAGTTTGGGACTATTTTAGTCAACCCTCCCCAGGACAGGCAATGTGCAACACAAGAGCATGGGATCTGCAACTGCAAAAACAAAGAATACATCAAATCTTTGGACCCATCTAAGAATTAATCATGTTGAACTATTTAATGAAGCACAGAAAACAAAAAAAGGGAATCGTATGAAACACCAACTGTATTCCAGCCAAAAATAAAAGACCTATTTCAGAAACGCACAAAGTGGCAAAAGTCTGATGGAAGATCCCAACTTCTGGACAGAGCAATCACAGAGATGATGGTTATGGATAACCAGCCATTTACAATGGTGTCTGACTCTGGCTTTAAGCGCTTGATGTCCATAGTTGAGCCAAGGTACACATTGAAAAATGAAAAGTTTTACAGAACCGAAATGCTGCCAAAGATTCATCGCAAGGTGGTTCAGAAAGTAAAAACAATGTTTACTACTCTAATTCACTACTGACTGCTGGTCCCGATCAACAGAATTGATAATGGATGGACAAAAAGGCAGTTGGTGTTGAACACAAAGGTGATACAAGGATCCCACACTGGCGAGTACATTAAAGAAATGTTTCTAGGCATGCTTGATGACTGGGGGATAAACAAAGATCGAGTGCTGCTTGTGCTTCGAGACAGCGGAGCAAACATGGTGAAAGGAATGAAGCTTGCTGAAGTGTTAGATCTCAGCTGTATGGCACACACCCTGCAACTTGTAGTAAATTATGGTCTTTCAAGCCAGAGAGCTGTGATCGACATAATTGCCATGTTAAAGAAGTGTGCTAGTCATTTCAAGCATTCATTAATTGCCAAGCACCGACTGAGGTGCATTCAGTCAGACCTTGGCCTGCCCAAAAACATCCAACACGGTGGAACTCCACACTCCACATGCTACAAAGATTGCTGGAACAGAAGTGAGCTCTTAGCATCTATACTGGTGAACATGGAGGATATGCCCTAATGCTGATCAGTGGGAGATTGTAGCAAATCTTATTCAGACCCTCCTCCCAATAGAGGAAGTGACCCTAGAGGTTAGCCATAATGACTCAAGTGTGTCATCCGTCATTCCATGTGGGAGAGTGCTGAAGATGCTTTTTCAAGAGAATGAAGGGCCCACTAAACGTGGCATTAAAACACTCAGGGAGGTAATGAAGGAAAGCCTCAACAAACATTTTTTGAAGTATGAATAGAATCTAAACGTAGTGTTGGCATGTCTTTTAGATCCTCAATTCAAACATCACGCTTTCTCTTCTGATAATGTATTGGGCCAGGCAAAAGAATGGCTGACAGAAGATATGCAAAAGGAGGTGCAGGTTCTAAAAAGGTCACATCTGGAAGAGCCTGATGCTACTAGTCTGGAAGAGCATGCTACTACTAGTAGTACTAGTCTGGAAGACCAGGATGATGATGCAACAGAAACATACAAATTCCCAAAAAGGAAACACATGGAAAAAAGCCTTTAACATGGCCAAATTGATGCCATGTTCAGCGTTTTATTGGGGCCTCATGTGGAGGATTCTCTAACTTTAACAAAAGTCAGCCTTGATGATGAGCTTCATCTTTATTTGAAAGAACCAGTGATTAATAGAAAGGGCAATCCACTTGAGTGGTGGAAAGAAAATGAGACACTCTTTAAAACCCAGAAGATACCTTTGCTCTCCACCCTCCTCTATACCTAGTGAGCGTGTTGTCAGTGAAGTGTGAGCAATCTACGAAAGAAACAGAAGCCGTTTACCAGGAGAACATGCAGAAATGTGCTTTCTGTACTACAATGTACTCCTTCTCAACTGGAACTATTGAAGAAATTCTAAAGTTTTATATTAGTTCAGCATAGTTTTCATAAAATTTTATTTAATGTCCGTCTTAACTCACTTTTTTGTAATCTTGAAGCTGGATAGCAGGTTAACATGGCTTGGCATTTGCTGAATAATCTGGGTTGCTCCAGGAACTGGTCCTGTATGTAGTGTAGTGTACCCTTCCCTGTGCCCACTACCATTTCCTCAGCTACCCAAGACCAATACCCAATATGATGACTAATCGTATGGACTATGTGGCTGTGTGCAATTGAACATTGTTGTTCTTGTTACCTTTTGACTGATATTTTTTTTTTTAAAAAAGTGGTCCAATTTGTTGCATTTGACCCATATCACCATTGTTTTGCTGCAATCTGACTGGTATGTTTCTGTATTATTTATTTTTATTTTCCAATGAAAAGGAAAGATTTACAAGAAAGCTAAACGTTAACAATAAACATGTTAATTTAACAGCAGATTTGTGTAGGTATAAAAAAATAAAAATATATGAAAATGCACAGAATATCAGTATCAGTTATCAGCTATCGGCCTGAAAGTTCACAGTTATCAGGTATGGGCTCTAAAAAATCAATATCGGTCGATACCTAGTTCTAAAACCGACTGCATGACAGCTGTTAAAAAAATGCTTTTGCCTGTCATGTGAATGTACTCTAAGAATGATGTTCCTAATACATAAAATGAAATATTAACTACAGTATTGTTAATCGACTGCACTGCATTATATACAATCTGTTCTTGAAGGGGTTTTCCTGAAATAGAAGATTCCTGCAATGGAGGTGCCACTTGTAAGACACTAAACAATCTGATATTAATGGCCTATCCAGTGTATAGGCTATCGATATTAAAATCCTGAAACGCCACTTTAAGAACCTTTAACATGGGCCTTGGATCAGGGCAAATGCTGATTCCCAATAATTGCCCTGCATAAAGGCTGTATTGTGGGGCAGATCATTGCTGACAAGCAGTTGTAGGGACTCTCATTAGCGATAATTTGCATGTGTACTACCACCACTGATTACCCAGTGAATGAGCAAACACTTGTTCATCGGGCAATAACAATCTTTCAGCAGGTTTTAAAATCATCGCTTGCCGGGGGGCAGATTGTTTTGCCAGCAAACAACAAGTCAGTATGTGGACGAGCGATGGCATTAACGATCACTCCTCCCCATACTGTGGAGAAGATCACTAAATGTAATAGCAGCAGTCTCCTCCACTGACGAGCAGGTGTTGGGAAGGAACGCTTCCTTCCTGACAATCATCTGCCTGATCACCTGGTGTAATACAGCCCTAAGGGTGCTGACAATCACCCTATAAATCACTGCACCAGTATAATATGCTACTGACAATACTAGCCAAACACTCACGCTGATGTTAAAAACTGAGACTTTGGCCAATATATTCCAGTCAGTCAGTGATTTATGGATTTTTATAGTCTCATCCACACATTATCCCATCTTGTGTAGGATGTTTTTGTGGTGCATGTGGTCCGCTGCTGATATCCTCCATTGTATGCATTTTTTCTGGGGATTGCTGTTAGCAGTGGATCACATGCGGAGGAATTGCTCCCCCGGATATAAACACACTACAGTGTTTGGGGTTTTGAGCACTTCCTCCCATTTAGGCCACTTCATTTTGTGATTTTTATTTTTATTTTATTTTTTTGCTGACAATCACCCAACAAATGAGCAGACATTCATTCATCAGTTGAGTATAGTATACAGGGACATCATCTCTGCAGCCAAAGTGCGGTGGGTAGGTTCAGAGCAGCAGTTTTGGAAATAACTGTGGATAAAATAGGTAAGTATTTGTTATTTTCTTACATTTAAAGTGTAACTGCTATTTCACTACCAAAAATGAAATTCCTAACATATGTGATGCTGATGTTCATGAAGATTTATTTTTCAGTTAATTTTAACTTTCTGATGTCTGTATTCAGCCCTTAGCAACCCTATTTCTCTGTGCCTCTATTTCAGCATCTTCCTAAGATGGCCTCTGCTGCACTTCCTGTGGTGATTTTTGCCATGTCCTTGAGGCACCCTATATTTCCCACACTTCCCATAACCCCTCGCTCTCCTCACATGAACTAGAAGGCAAGCAAGAACAACATCAGAATGCAGATAACCTCCCCCACTACCCTAGAGCAGTGTGTATCCTCTCGCGTACAGCTAACCAGAGACAGACAAGACCAATCAGAATGCAGATAACCTCCTCCACTACCATAGAGCAGTGTGTATCCTCACACATACAGCTATCCAGAGACAAGCCCTGCAATTACATGAAATCAGTAAGCATTTGTTTTAGCCTCTTAATAGTCACATTAAAAGTTTTTTAGGAACCATTTTTGGGTAGATATAGTGTATTAAATAACGTATTTATTTTTAGGATGAAATCTGAGGAAATTTTCCGATTATTTTGTGGAATTTTTTTATGGCGTTCATTTTGTAAAAATAACGTAATTTTATGATGTGGGTCACTATATTGATGATAATGTCGCACACATTTCCATATGTTTTTCTCAACTTCTGCAGCCTGTCAGCTCTGCAGCTGTTCCCTCATTTTCCTCCACACTGACAGGGAGGGGGGATTAGCTGCTTTAGCTGCTCATATAAGTCAATGTTTTTTGGGGGCATATGGGTTCCATCCTCAGTTTGCCACATTTTCAGGTATACCTGAAGAGGAAAGATTTTCCTCTTCTTTGTCATCTATTTGGCATAAAATTGAAGATTTTTCTAGCTATTGTAACGGAAAATATAGATTTTATTGAAGACAGGAGGCGAACATTGTGCATTAACTTTCTTTTACTACTCCCATAGCAGCAAGAACTATTACAACAGGTGAATGAAAAGTTTTTTCAAAACAGGTACTCACAATCAGTATGTAAATGAGGAATCACAGGTAGCCAATCAATAAGCATCCCAGTTTATATAAGGTGAAGAGAGCATAGACCCCTCCTCTTTCTTGATGACGACCAGAGAAGGAGTGGATCCGGTTTGAAGTAATCCGAATAATGCAATCATGGAATAGTCGTAGGTTTAGACAATAGGAAACTGGAGTAACAGGAACTTTTGAGGATTTATGAAACGGTGAATTATCCAGGATGTTCTAGTATGCTACGGAGATAATATATATACAGTTAGGGTTGGGTTAATAGGGAGGGACAATGTTCGCCTCCTGTCTTTAATAAAACAATAAAATCTATATTTTCCGTTACAATAGCTAGGAAATTTTTCAATTTTATTGCAACAGGAGTCTCTCATTGTGCAAGTTTAAAGCTAAGTAATACGTAAAGATGTGTTATTAATAAAGATTCATAACATAGGCATAGAGACATGAGAGTCAAGTTTAAAATAAAACGTTTTAAAAGTGGATTCTGAAGACTAGTCTGCGGCCTTCAGAATATCAGAGAGGGAGCCTCCATTTTGGAATACTTTAGTGGATACTGCACCTCGTACTGAATGGGCACCAAAGATTGATGTGTTAATCCCGGTCATCTGCATGGTGAGCTTAACCCATCTGGATAGCGTAGGAGAGGATACCGGAAGATGTGGTTTACGGAAAGAGATAAGAAGTTGGGACGCTTGAGGGGTGCGTAGAGTTTGGGTCATAAGTTCATATGTCTTTAGACAACGGACAAGACATAATTTATTATGGGAGGGGAAAGCTGGGTAGAAGACCGTGTGTAGATTGGTTTTGGTTCGTCTAACAATACGGAAGGTTACTCCGTTAGGGGTAAAAGATCTGTTAGAGATGTCCAACGCTCTGACGTCTGAGACTCTCTTAATAGAGATCAGACATAAGAGAACCGTGAGTTTAAAGTAAAGTAGTTTTAGGGATAGGTGTTCGTTGTCTTTCCAAGATGAGAAGAGGTTTAGAAGGAAGGTAACATCCCAAGTAGAATGATATCTAGGCTCAGGGGGTTTCCTAAAACGTATGCCCTTCATAAGTCTGCAGACCATCGGGTGTTTACCAACAGGGATGGAGTTAACGGGGGTATGTTCCGATGATATGGCAGAGCGGTAAAGGTTTATGGTTCTATAGGCTTTTCCTGATTCAAAGGATGCGGATAAAAAATTTAAGATGTGGGTAATAGAGGCATGAATGGGATCCATGTTCTGTTGAGAGCACCAATGAAGCCAAATTTTCCAGGCTCATCTGGTACCTGGTGCCCATGCGTCAGAGAGGATGTCGAGAGTAGATTGTGAAAGGCCGTGATCGAATCTTGATTGCCTGAGATCAACCAGGCTACTAATGATAGGTGTCCCGACAAGATCAGAGGATGAGGATGTCCTGAAGGATCTTGGAGGAGATCCTGGGAAAGTGGGAGAATTCTTTGAATATCTATGGCCAGGCTGAGTAGAGTGGGGAACCGTGCTTGAGACGGCCACCAAGGAGTGATGATCACTAATGTGGATCTCTGGGATATCGTCTGAAGCAGAACTCTGGGGATTAAAGCGAAGGGGGGAAAAGCGTAAAGGCGTCTCTGTGGCCAGATTTGGCGAAGGGCATCCATGGCCAGAGCATCTGGATCTGGGCGCCAGCTGAAAAAAATGGGTAGTTAGGTGTTTAGTATGACGCAAATAGATCCATGTGGAGGGGACCCCATAAGTTGTTGATTTGTTGGAAAAGGAGAGGATTCAGTTGCCAGTCACTGGAATCCGATAGGTATCGGGAGTTCCAATCGGCAACCGAATTGATCAAACCCGGAATGTATTCTGCTTTCAGGGTAATGTCCTTGTCCAAGCAGAAGTAGTGCCCCCTAAACGATTGATGTACTGTTGTAATGGATGATGTTGCAGAGAGCTGGAACTTATAAATAAACATCCGACTGACTTAATCCCAAACTAAGGAGCATATGGGTGAGCCCTATAAAATCCCTAGAGCTCTCCCTGACTGCTATGCCCATGCAAAGGTCTTTATGGTAGACGATTGCATGCCCACGTACCTAATAGTATGTGACACCTGAAAACCCTATAATAGTGAGGGGACACAACCACCAGCTCCCTGCACTTAATACGGACGGAGTCAGGTTCACCTAGAATCAAGCCAGCAAGGAAACACAAATAAAGGAAAAAGACTTATCTGGGGAATCAGCAGTAGCAGCCTCCAGCAGCGAACAACTCATTCAGGAAGATTTATAAACCGCAAAGTGAGGCAGTATGGGAGGGAATATAAAGGGAGACAATTAGTGTAAATAGGTGACAGCTGGGAGAAGGAAAGGAGATGACAAAGTGAAACCAAAACAAAGAACATCATTCAAGAGGTAGAGAAGAACGTCTAACAGACCTTCTCACAGAACTGGCGGTGACAACTGTACTACGGCAATATTGTCCATACGCATTTGATTCAGCAGTGTGACTTGTCTTTCGCAAAGCTCTTCAGAGCGAAAGAAGCTGCCAGGAGCTCCAAGCAGTTGATGTGTAGGAGAGATTCTGTTTCTGACCATTTCCCTCCGGTGGAATAAGGGCCGCAATGAGTGCCCCAGCCTGATTGACTGGCGTCTGATTATAGGACCAGATCTGGTAAGGAATTGAATATCATTTTCCCATTCCAGACCTGGATGTGTTGGAGCCACCATATAAGTTCTTCTTTGGCTTCTGGAGATAGGGGAATCTTGTTGGAATATTGTAGGCCTTCCTGTAGATGTTGTGCCTTAAGTCGTTGAAGGGCCCTGTAGTGTAAGGGGGCGGGAAAGATGGCTTGTATGGAGGCCGATAACAGCCCTACTATCCATGCAATAGTGCGTAGGGATACCAAATGTTTGTTTAATACTGATCGGATTTCCTTCCGAATCAGGGAGAGTTTCCTGGTAGGGAGACTCAGGAGAGCTGAAACAGTATTTATATTGAAACCTAGAAAATCTATTTCCTTGTATGGGGAAAGAATGGATTTCTTTGAATTGATTAGGTACTCCAGATTGATTAGAAGGGATAATGTCCACTGTGCATGAAGTCGAATTAGAGGAAGGGACTGTGCCATAATTAGAATGTCGTCCAAATAGATGATTAGACGTACACCCCCCGGGATCTTAATGATGAGATCACTGGTTTCATTAGCTTGGTGAAACACCAAGAGGCCGATGATAGGCCGAATGGGAGGCAAGTAAATTGCCATTTTTGGTTGTTCCAAAAGAATTATAGGTAAGATTGATGGTGAGGGTGTATAGGAACAGTAAGATAGGCGTCCTTTAAGTCTATCTGTATGAGACAATCCTGAGGGAGTAACAGGTCCCTGAGAAGATGGATTCCCTCCATCTTGAAGTGATGGTAAGTTACAAAGTCGTTGAGGGTTCTTAAATTTATGACTGGTCTGTGACCCCCATCTTTCTTTTTTACTAGAAAGATGTTGCTGATGAAACCCGGTGATAGGAGGGGAACTTGGATGATGGCTCCTTTGTAGAAGAGATCTTTTATATCTTATTCTATGAGGTTTTTGTATGTGGTAGAGAAGAGTATTGGCCTCAGGCTCTCCATGGGCATCCTCTGGTAGGGAAGAATGGTGTAGGTATGGCAGAAGATGTGGAGGTGGTAGGTCTGTTTTCTGTGTGGTAGGGGGCCTGTTGAGACTGTCTGAAGTATGAGGTTCAGCTGGGAAAGTGACCCCTGCCTTTCCCAGCCCTGCCAAAAAATTTTGGTTGCCGTACTTTTCTAAGGGATGTTTTTGCTTTGTCGAGAGAGGTAAATGCTCCGACAAATTTTCCAATTTTTTTAATGAGGGTGTCTCCGAAGATAAGACCCTCTGCCGAGTAATCTGGGTCTGAGTTAGCCAGGTGAGAAAGCTATAGGTCCAGCTTCATTAAGACATTTCGTCTTCTCTCTGCGCTGATGGCAGAATTAATATTGCCGAAGAAGCATATGGCTCTTTGGGTCCAGCCACGGAGTACTGCAGTACATACTGGTTGGCCTGTAGCGGCAGCTTGTTCGTAAAGGTATAGTATTTTTGTTAGAGGTCCTAATAGGTCTAGGAGTTTGTCTTGACATAATTGGAATGACCTGTCCAGGCCTCTTTTGGGATTTCTACCCGTTTTATTTAGGCATTTGCTGGGAGGGTAGGTCTCGGACACTCCGCTTTCAATTTATTCCTGGAAGCTTTGTATAGGGATTTGTTGACCCATAAAGATAAGAATTTTGAGATTTAAGGGTGGGGAACCCACTCCCCAGATCTGGGGTGTTTTATTTGGTCAGGGCTGAAAAACGGGATGCCCTGACTATCTAGTATTAGGGACTTCGAGAGCTGGACAGCTGGGACTGACTCGTCAGGATTATCTGATGAGTCCTCTTCAGAATAAAAAGGCAATCCGTCTTCTGAGTCAGAGTCAGACTCACTGGATGGGGATATGGAAGACATTTCTTTGTAAGAGATGTTCTTAACCCTCTTACTGGCTGTCATAGCCCGGCTATTATTAGTCTCCTCCCGGGCGGAGGGTCTTTTGTGGGACTTTTCGCCACCTTTATCATTACCGCTTAAGATATGCGGGTTTTCATTGGGTATTTGACCCATTACCATGGTCTGGGTTTTAGAAATATTCGGGATATTAGGGTCGCTACAGAACCTCCTCTTTCTGGCCATCTTGCCTGAAGTTATCTGAAGGGGTAGAAGGGTAGACCTGAGGTGTTCTTTGTTCTATTGCTAACGAAAGAGATTTTGAAATGGAGTCTTGGAGAGAAACCACGGCAGATTGTATGGCCACTGATACTGATCTAGAAACAGATTGCTCCACCATATGTTGGATGGACTCCATGGTTATTACCTCATAGTTAACCGGCATGGGTTGACTACTTGGTTATTCTTGTGAGGGATTCATGTTGCTAATGTGTGAGGAAAGATAAGGGAAAGAAAAACTAGAGTAAATAGGAGAGATATGTAAATGACATTAAACGTGTGTGTATATATATATATATATATATATATATATATATATACAGTACAGACCAAAAGTTTGGACACACCTTCTCATTCAAAGAGTTTTCTTTATTTTCATAACTATGAAAATTGTAGATTCACACTGAAGGCATCAAAACTATGAATTAACACATGTGGAATTATATACATAACAAAAAAGTGTGAAACAACTGAAAATATATCATATTCTAGGTTCTTCAAAGTAGCCACCTTTTACTTTGATTACTGCTTCGCACACTCTTGGCATTCTCTTGATGAGCTTCAAGAGGTAGTCACCTGAAATGGTCTTCCAAAAGTCTTGAAGGAGTTCCCAGAGATGCTTAGCACTTGTTGGCCCTTTTGCCTTCACTCTGCTGTCCAGCTCACCCCAAACCATCTCAATTAGGTTCAGGTCCGGTGACTGTGGAGGCCAGGTCATCTGGCGCAGCACCCCATCACTCTCCTTCATGGTCAAAAAGCCCTTACACAGCCTGGAGGTGTGTTTTGGGTCATTGTCCTGTTGAAAAATAAATGATGAACCAACTAAACGCAAACCGGATGGAATAGCATGCCGCTGCAAGATGCTGTGGTAGCCATGCTGGTTCAGTATGCCTTCAATTTTGAATAAATCCCCAACAGTGTCACCCGCAAAGCACCCCCACACCATCACACCTCCTCCTCCATGCTTCACGGTGGGAGCCAGGCATGTAGAGTCCATCCGTTCACCTTTTCTGCGTCGCACAAAGACACGGTGGTTGGAACCAAAGATCTCAAATTTGGACTCATCAGACCAAAGCACAGATTTCCACTGGTCTAATGTCCATTCCTTGTGTTCTTTAGCCCAAACAAGTCTCTTCTGCTTGTTGCCTGTCCTTAGCAGTGGTTTCCTAGCAGATATTCTACCATGAAGGCCTGATTCACACAGTCTCCTCTTAACAGTTGTTCTAGAGATGTTTCTGCTGCTAGAACTCTGTGTGGCATTGACCTGGTCTCTAATCTGAGCTGCTGTTAACCTGCGATTTCTGAGGCTGGTGACTCGGATGAACTTATCCTCCGCAGCAGAGGTGACTCTTGGTCTTCCTTTCCTGGGGCGGTCCGCATGTGAGCCAGTTTCTTTGTAGCGCTTGATGGTTTTTGTGACTGCACTTGGGGACACTTTCAAAGTTTTCCCAATTTTTCGGACTGACTGACCTTCATTTCTTAAAGTAATGATGGCCACTCGTTTTTCTT
Source organism: Bufo gargarizans (assembly GCF_014858855.1). NCBI lineage: Eukaryota > Metazoa > Chordata > Amphibia > Anura > Bufonidae > Bufo > Bufo gargarizans. The sequence continues at coordinate 320,982,006 of NC_058081.1, forward strand.
TACTTAGCTGCTTTTTTATTGCTATAATACAAATTCTAACAGTCTATTCAGTAGGACTATCAGCTGTGTATCCACCTGACTTCTCCACAACGCAACTGATGGTCCCAACCCCATTTATAAGGCAAGAAATCCCACTTATTAAACCTGACAGGGCACACCTGTGAAGTGAAAACCATTTTAGGTGACTACCTCTTGAAGCTCATCAAGAGAATGCCAAGAGTGTACAAAGCAGTAATCAAAGCAAAAAGTGGCTACTTTGAAGAACCTAGAATATGACATATTTTCAGTTGTTTCACACTTTTTTGTTATGTATATAATTCCACATGTGTTAATTCATAGTTTTGATGCCTTCAGTGTGAATCTACAATTTTTATAGTCATGAAAATAAAGAAAACTCTTTGAATGAGAAGGTGTGTCCGAACTTTTGGTCTGTACTGTATATATATATATATATATATATATATATATACATATATATAAATGACTGTATTAGGTATACTTACAGAGGATATGAGATAAGTTATATAATTAATTAATTGATTAATTAGTCGAGTGTACTCAGTGAGAGGTAAAATCGGGAGCGAGCGCAAATTACCATACAGATTGCGCAGAGCGCCCGAAATCTCGCGATATCCGAGATTACGGCGTTCAGTGTAACATGGCGCTTCTGAATGCAAGGGGGCGAACGGGAGACTCGTATAGAGGGAATAGAAGTAAGACAACGTTGAAGGTGACAGAAAAGAGCAGAAGATTATAATAGTGGTTAAAACTTAAATTCTTATGTGCTAGTGGAATAAACGGCGATAGGGGATTCAATAGGCAACATCTAGGTAATACGAATATAATTAAAACGATTAAAGCAATAATTCGCAATTTTTTACCACAAATATGAATTATAATAACAGAAGAAAAAAATCTATAAGTATCTCTTGTTCGGGAGCAGCAAGAAAGAGGAGGGGTCTATGCTCTCTTCACCTTATATAAACTGTGATGCTTATTGATTGGCTACCTGTGATTCCTCATTTACATACTGATTACCTGTTTTGAAAAAACTTTTCATTTACCTGTTGTAATAGTTCTTGCTGCTATGGGAGTAGGAAAAGAAAGTTAATGCACAATGAGAGCCTCCTGTTGCAATAAAATTCAAAATAATTATAAAAAAATGGGCAACAAGTAAAAACGGATGGCTGGCGAGACGTATGAGTGGTCCAGACCTGAGAGTGGGTGATTTTGTGTGGCTGTCCACAAGAAACATCAAGTATAAGGTACCTTCTTGGAAGTTTGGTCCAAGATTTATTGGTCCATATAAGATCTCTGCCATTATTAATCCGGTAGCCTTTTGTCTTGAACTTCCGCAGGCTTTAAAAATTCATAATGTTTTCCACAAATCATTGCTGAAGAGATATGTCGAACCTGCTGAACTGTCCTTTTTGCCTCCCGCTCCTGTCATGGAGGACAGTAATCTTGAATTTCAGATCGCCAGGATAGTGGACTCACGAATACTCCGTAGACCCCCTCAGTTTCACATTCACTGGAAGGGTTACAGTCCAGAGGAGACCATGTGGGTTCCAGTAGCCGAATTTAATGCCAGTCGCCTTGTAAAAGCCTTTCACAGGGCTCAACCAGATAAGGTCAGTCCTGGGTGTCCTGAGGTCACCCGTAGAAGGGGGGGTACTGTCACAGTCCCTCCTGTGACAGAGGTTAGAAGATCTGAGAGACTGGCTGCACGTTAGGTTATCTGACAGCCTATCTGTTGTCACTTGTTGCAGTGTTGTTGTTGTTGGTAATGACCACACCTCTTGTCTCAGGTGTAGCTTGTGGTCATTACTGCTTCTCTATTTAGTCTGGACTCACACTTCAAACCATACGGTTGATATTATCTGCCTGGAGTTGGAAGTTGCTCATCCATTTTCTATTGAAGATAAGTGTACTTCCCTTTGTATTTTGTTGTTCCCATTTGCTCGTTGTTTACTAGGCCTCAGGGAGACGCTGGTTCGTTCATCTGGGAAGAAACCAGTGGTCTCAGACCCTGTCACTACTCCTAGGGCTATTCAGGGTTACTAGGGCCTAGGTTTCCAGTGTATGAATATTCCCACCTTCAGGGTCTATTCATACAGACAGGAGTCAGAGCTAGGTTTAAGGTTTCCTAGGTGGGGACCTTTTCCCTTTCCCAAGCTGTGAGACCTAGTTTCTGGTTATTTTCCTTCTGTTGTCATTCTATGTACCTCCCCTCTCCCTACATTGTGACAGGTGTCTTCGTATGTGGCATTGGGGGCTGCACACCCCTGACCGAAGACGTCTGCCTGTGATGATCTGAACCAAATGGAGAAGAAAAGGATTTTTATTAGGAAGTAATGTCACTTTTAATTGATAGGGATGATGATATAGTCTAAAGTTGATCAAAATAAGAGATGAGTGTAATGGCTCTCACCTGCCCCCTTATCCTGCTGTGAGCACGGAGATAACCGCACTTGGATGTGGAAAATTGATAATCCAGACAAAAAGCGAAAATCCAGCTCACTCTCGCAGAAATTCACAGGTACTTTATTAGTGCAGTTAAAATATCATCCAGTACAAAACGTTCTCAGTCTACGCGCTTCAGGCTACCAAGTATGCAGGCCCTTACTGCATACTTGGTAGCCCGAAACGTGTAGACTGAGAACGTTTTGTACTGGATGATATTTTAACCGCACTAATAAAGTACCTGTGAATTTCTGCGAGAGTAAGCTGGATTTTCTCTTTTTGTCTGAAAGTTGATCAAAATGGTTGATTTCAACCAAAAAGATAGTTTCTTGGGTGAAATTTAACAACAATTTCTCTCTTAAAGTTAACCTCTTCCTCAAGTGACAATACGTAGTACTAACCATCAATGACGCTATAGAAACGACCTGGCTGACAATCAACATGAAAAGCAACTGGATAGCTGCATCACAAATGATGTTCCATCTGAGGGCAGGTATCCATGTAATCGGTAGCCAGGATGTCATGCCGTAGCAGGAAACACTACATTTTTCAGGTCCTGACCAGTAGACAGCGCAGGTGTTGGAGGCAATAGAGTCCAAAGGATAAGGTTCTTTACTACTAATTACATTGACTTTTTATAAAGGAAGATTTAATAATCAAAATCTGATGTACATACCTTGTGTCACATTTATTGTTTTAGACACTTTTAGTGACTCTTTTAACAAGAAGCCATGGTGTAGCAGCAGCGCCATCTTAGGCTGGGTTCACACGGGCGTGACGGATTGGCTCAGGATGCGTTCAGGGTGCGTTCAGTGAAACTCGCACTATTTTGCAAGCAAGTTCAGTCAGTTTTGTCTGCAATTGCGTTTAGTTGTTCAGTTTTTTCAGCGCGGGTGCAATGTGTTTTGATGCGTTTTTCACGCGCGTGATAAAAAACTGAAGGTTTACAAACAACATCTCTTAGCAACCATCAGTGAAAAACGCATCGCACCCGCACTTGCTTGCGGATGCAATGCGTTATTAACGCATCCCCATTCATTTCTATGGGGCCTGTCCTGCGTTACAAACGCAGAATATAGAACATGCTGCGATTTTAAAGCATTGCAGAAGTGATGCGTGAAAAAAAAAAGCTCATGTGCACAGCCCCATTGAAATGAATGGTGCCGGATTCAGTGCGGGTGCAATACGTTCACCTACCGCATTGCACCCGCGCGGAAATCTCGCCCGTGTGAACTCAGCCTTAGAACGTGACTGAGCTGACTGAGAATTACAGGAGGCTGCTGCATAGTGTTTCCTATGGAGCCCCTGCCTGTAGGAAACTTAACTAGGAAACTAGTTAATTTCTCATAGACTCCATTGGAGTCTAGGAAAATAGCAATCTGATTATTACTTGTTATAGCAAAAAAAAAGTGTTAAAAACTTTATTATTTAAAAAAATATATAAAAATTCACCCCCCTTTCTCCAAAATAAAAATATAAAACAATAAAAAAATACACATCATGGGTATCGCCATGTGTGAAAACACCCATACTAAAAAAAATTAAAAATATTTTCCTCATACACTAAACGGCGAAATGGAAAAAAATATCAAAGTGACTGATTCGCCGTTTTTGGTCGCTTCATTTCCCACAAAAAAATGAAATAAAGTGTGATCAAAAAGTTGTACACACCCCAGAATGGTATCAATGAAAAGTACAGATCACCCTGCAAAAAATGACACTGTTCTATACATATAACCACCCAAAAAATTATAGGGGTCAGAATATGGTGAAGAAAAAAATAAAACAAATTTTTTTTTTCAATGTTTTTATCAGTATCACAACGCAAGAAGAACTACACATATAAGGTATCGCTGGATTCGTACTGACCTGAAGAATGAAAGTCACTAGTCAGTTTTATGGCATATCGAAAGTTGTAAATAAAAAAAACCTGTAAAACTGTGGGGGAATTGCTTTTGTTTAACAATTCCACCCCATTTGGAGTTTTTTTTTCTGCTTCCCACTAATCATATGCAACATTAAATGGTGGCATTGGAAAGTAAAACTTGTCCCGCAAAAAACAAGCCCTCATATGGCTATGTTAACATAAAATGCAAAAACGAAAAAAAAAAAAAAAAAAAACTTCCTGAGTAGAAAGGGTTAATGCAAAGTTTGTTGAAAGGTTAGTGACACTTTAAACAAGATGCTCATCTGGGCATTAGCCACTGGGCATAATACTCTTTGCTGATATTTCAGTAAATGGTACTTCTTGCTTCATATGCCGAGATAATAAAACTTTGAAATAGCAGCATATATCTCCTTTGATGTAAATCTGCGTTATTATGAGAATTCATGATATGTCCAGTAGATGGCGCTATTATAAAGTAAATCTTTCCTGAAATACTTTCATCATGATAATTGAGTCTTTTTATGAAATGAATAAGATTTTTCTTTTTAAGTATGCCAGTTCCTTATCACTGGTGCCAAAACTAACTGAATAAAAAGAAAATGCAGAGCAAAAGGCACAAGAAAATAAGAAAATAAATGAAGATTTCTTTATCTTTGGTCTGTGACAGGTCTTGTATAAATGATACTTGTGCTATATCATGTTTTAGAACTTTCTCATTGACGGCACTTTCCTTCTGTAACTCTCCCGTTTAATCAATTATATTTTGATTTCCTCTGCATCCATCTAGTTATTTCACACTATTGTGATGGCCGTGAAACCAAATAATCTCATTCATTGTTTTACGCAATATTTCTCTGTGGCTTCATCAGGCTTTATGCACAAGATTGTATTTTTCTATGGTGCCATGCAAAAATTATAGAACATGTGCTATTCTTGTCCGTAGTGTGGACTAGTATAGTCCTTTCTATTGATGGGAGTGAGAAAAATATGGAATGCACATGGAAGCTATACGTATTTTGTGGATCCGTTTTTGAAGCCTTTAAAAGACTGGCAACTTCAATGTTAACTTTTTTTAACCATTTTTATCTGTAGTATATGTACTACTACATGTGCACAGGCGTAACGACACATAAACTTTGCAATAACTATTGCGAATAAAAAAAATTCTGCATGAGAAACCCCAGTGTTCTTCAATAGAGCAAGGCAGATGTTAATATTGTCACATGGACAGGATCTGCCTTGTTGTTATTATTATTTTTTTAAGTTTGTTGTATATATTGTTCATTATAAATATCCCTAAAGCAAGAATGGCCAACATGAGGCTCTCCAGCTGTTGCAAAACTAGAACTCCCAGAATGCCCAGACAGCCTACAGCTATCAGCCTAGAGAAGGGCATGGTGGGAGTTGTAGTTTTACAACAGCTGGAGAGCCGCAGGTTGGCTATGCCTGCCCTAAAGTCTCATGCCTAAACCTATATTACTGCTCTATAGTAGCCTGAGTTGTATGGGGCTATAATATGGCACTACCAGTGCCTTGTGCAGCTGGAACGTAGTAAAATGGCTTATCACGGTTCTCAAAGTGAGCACTGTGTTCTTGAACGCAGGAAGCTTCCTTTCTGCATTTGGGCTATTGCCAATGATGTCACAGACCTTTAATTGTTACATGGGTAAGAGTTGCATGCTGGGAGGACATGGTCTTCCCAGCATTCCTCTGTATGCAGGTTTCTGGTAATAGTGATGTAATGACCAGGCTACAGTATCATTTCCTTACACGAGTGCATTTTGCACATTTGCAAATCCCAATTGCCACCCAAAAGTCTTAAATCTGTCAATTTAAATTAATTATATTAAATTATAAATGGAAAAAGAGGGACTTTTTTGAAAAGAAAGGTATCTGTGACCTCCCCCCCCCCCCCCCAAAAAAAAAAATATACATCTGGCAACAGTATATAAGAAAATAAAAACTCACCCTTAGGCTACATCCATATGTATTGCGCAGTGGCATAACTTGAAGCTTAACGTTCCAATGCTAAATCTGTAGAAGGGCTTCACCCACCATGTGCCATATATAATATTGGCTTTATATCGCAGTGGGGCTTTTAGGATCCCTTTAGACTCCAGGGGTCATATGTGACTGCTACCTCTGCAACACTATAACCCCTAGTGCTGTAGATTTTTGTTTCTTCACAGAAACTTGATCTGGGGTCAGGGCCTATATGTCTCTCATAGGGTCCCATAGAAAACCTTAGTATAGGACCCCTACCCCACCCATATTCCCAGTATGCATGTCACAATCACTCCCAGACAATTCCCTTCACCGCCCACTTGATCCGACCTCTATGTCAGAAAAAGTAGAAAAGGTGCACCATAAATATGGTGCTCATTCTGAACATCATGTTTCTCTATGTTTTAAAACCAGACTGGCAAAAATACCTTGATGAATCTGCTTCCCTTCAATTACAAAGCTATCTGCCTGGAGCCACCACCAGGGGGACCTCAATGCATAGGCATGTATACAGTTATCATTTACTGGAATGGAAGCTGAATAAAATGTTTGGCTTGAGCTCCCCCTAGTGGCAGCTACATGAAAATGCTGTGTTTTCTTGCGTGGTCTTCCTCAATTGAAGTTAAGCCATTGTCTGCAGTGTGAAATGTAAAATCCGAAACATGCATATTTCTGCTGCAGATTTTCACAGCGCATTCCATCTCTCTCGATGTAGGCAGGTGAAACCCATGGTGAACTGCATTGCTAATCTTCGGCAAAGTCTTTACACAATTTTTCTGACGCCCGTTGACATACCTATAGATTGTGTCATTCCAAAAGGGGAAATTTTGCTGTGAATATCCAGGCATCTGAAAGACTTTGTCTTGAAATAGTTAATTGGCATTTGTTTCAGTGAAACTGAATTTATGCTTTAAAGATGCTGAGTAATCTAAAGTGCATTTTCAAGCTTGTCTCATAAATGAGTCATTCTATTCTTCTGTAAGCAATTTGGGATTTAACTTTATGTCAGACCTTTCACACACAATACACAAAATAGACCTTTCCGTAAGATAACATGATCCATTCACAGAAATATTCTGTGCTTGGAGTGCTTTTTGATGTTCTACAGGTTACAGATTGCACGCAAGGGGTTAAATATGTGACCAAGTTTGACTGCATGTTGCAAGGTCTGAGAATCTTTCATCACTTTCGCAATGCAGCAAGAGATCATATAACTAGCTGTCAAACAGTATGGTATGTATACTGACCCATCATTTAAAAAAAATAAACTCTAAATATAAGTCCTTGATCCACCCAGAGGGGTAATTTAAAATCTGTAAATCTGTAACAGGGCCTTAGCCTGTCATGTTTCATTATAATACCGGTGTCTTCTTATATGGAAAAGAGTTTGGACACCTTAAGAAACCTGGGCCCGACTGCTACCTGTGCCACCACTATAGGTATACTCCTGGAGCCACCATCTTCTATCAAACTGTTACAGTGTACCTAACTTTTCAACAAACCTTGCATTAATCAATAGTACAGTATCTGGCATTTTTTTAAGCAATTTTTCATCTATGCATGTTGACTGTCTAGTTTACAGTTTTCCCAGATACATTGGGTGGAGACTAGCTACCATCTACTGCACACAGAAAGTAGAGGAGAATCTGCTTCCCGACCTTCTTTTACTCATTCCGAAGCAGCCTCAGGATCATGGAGGACATTACAGATAATTATTGACCTGTATGGTTGAGAATAAAGCACTTGGGCTGAGATATAAAATTGCTATGTAGCTGCAGCAGTCCCTTAGTTGTCTCTTCTGGAGTCCTGTCTCAGTCTGCTTCTGCTCACTCCTTCCCCCTCCCCTCTCCATAGTCTTATATTGACATCCAATATGATACTTCAGCAGAGCTGATTCGTCCTGAATCGTTTTAAGACATTTTTCTTAGTGAAAAGCAACTCAATTTGCGAGAGGGGAAGGAGGGAGGTGAACAACTGATAACATGAGAACTAGACATTTCTCACTGACAAAACACATTACAAAGTTTCTTGTGGTCGCTTGTACTATTGATTTATGCAAAGTAGTGTGAAAGTTAATATCCATTTAAAATTTACTTTAGCCTATTCTTTCCAATATAGCTGCCATTATACTTCCCAAAGAAGTAATCTCAGAGGTTTCTGAGGCTCCTGAATAGCAAATATGCCTAGGTATGAACTCATAATTTATGCACTCACCACACGAATGCATAAATATAGCATTTCAATTAATTTTATTTGTGTGTTTATTGTCAAAGACGTTCCCGCGGCAGGAGATCGGTGAGACTGGCAACACGTGGTTTGATCTGACATGTTTTCCGTTTGGATCAAATTACATCTGTGTTGTTTCAGGTGCTTGCCACACCTTCTTTCACCAGATGTGGCTATTATGGTAATTTAACCTTCTCTATTTATTGTTGTTTCTCCCACTATGCTATGCGGTTTATAGCTTCAGTTTGAGCTGTGGATAGCTGGTGTGTGGATCTCGGCTGAGTTCCTGATGCTGCCATAGCCACTTGAAGTTAAGTGTTTTCTTTCCCTTTTGTATTTTGTTTGGGTTATTTTGTGTGTTGCATTTCCCGGTCATTTGTATTAAGGCCTGAGGGAGACTCCTGTTCATCCTTCCTTTTGGAGGAACAGGTTGTCTCAGTCCTGACATTAGTACCAGGGTCCTATAGGGTGAGTTGGGACATTAGGTATTCCCGTGTATGAACTCGCCTACCTCTGGGGTCTCTTCATACTGGTAGTTAGTCAAGACTTTGATTAGGATTTACTAGGAGGTGTCCATCTCCTTTCCCTAGTTTCCAGGCCTTATTTCCTCACTATGGTCGGTGTGGCGTTTCCCTCCCACACCCGAACGTGACAATTATTTGCCGATATAATTTTTTGTAGGAAAAATGCTGTATAATAAAAGTGAAAGCTTCTTTCACCTACCCTAGTGGCAGCAAAGTGGGTAAAACCAACATGTAGCATTGGGTACCTACTAGTTAAAAGATACAGCAGCATGCTATGGACATTAGAGCAGTCATAGTATACAGTATATATTTACATGTAAATGATCACTAGACACTGTATAGCTACAGAATGTGTCTCGGAATATTGGATTATACAGCATCAAAATTAAATGTAAAGACTGAAGTGGCCAACGAGATTTATTGAATGCAAAGAACACATGTATTTTAGATACTCTCTCCATGTAATTATTCTTATTTTTGCATTTGCTTTTAAATATTCTTTTATCTTACTACAAATTTTAAGCATCTGATCGGTAGGAGTCAGGCCTCTAGAATCCACATTGTTCATGAAGTCAAGGGTTTTAAGTCTTCGAATGAATGGATCAACGTTCCAGTTTATGATACAAAAAAGAAAATCAAAACAACCAATTCACAGTTTTTTTTTTGTCTCTCCCCAAATTTTTTTAACAAAGTCATACAGTTTCCAAAATAGTATTGCAGATAACCCCCTCAAAAAATGGGCCCTCATATAACTCTGTAGACGTAACTATAAAAAAGTTATGGGAGTCAGAATATGGCAGTGCAGAGAATTTTTTTTCCAAAGTTTGTATATTTTCAGAATTAAAACACAAGAAAAACTATATAAATGTGGACTCGCTGTAAACATACTGACCCAGATAACAGGTCTGTTTTACCACATAACGCAAAAACAAAACCAATAAAACTTGCAGAATTGCATTTTTCCCAATTCTACCCCTTTGGAATTTTTTTCCAGCTTCCCACTACACCGCATGCAACATTAAATGGTGCCATTAGAAAGTACAACTTGTCCCACAAAAATAACCTTATATGGCTATATGAATGGAAAAATAAAAAAAGTTATGGGTAGGCAGGGAGTGAAAAACAGTTGGGAAAGGGTTAAACAGGACAACCCTTATCTATCTATAGTATTAGGGCATGTAGACATCTGCTCTGGTATGAGGCAGAGGAAAGAAATGGTGCCAAGCAGAAGCTCTGGAGCAGCCAGGCATGGATAGCCATTCTTTTAAATGGCAACATGTAGTATTACATTTTCCCTGAGCAGCCGCTGCAAAAGTGAGAGGCAACTTTCTGCAGCAAAATCAGCTGTGCTGTGCCGCCGTATCAGTTCTATCTTTGAACTACAGTGATAAGTTTGGCACATCTGTAGATCGCCTACATTCTACACAGGATTAGTAAATCTACCCCTCTATGCTTTAACCTTTTCACCATTGTGAAAACAGCTACTATATTTTAGTGGATTGGAAAGGAATACTTATATCACATGACTAGCGGGCACCACTAGTGACCTCTTCTCCTGTTTTATTAGTTTGGAGCAGTTTATATGCAACTGTCTCGCAGGTGATCTGTTGCTGTGGGTCAGCTGGTCACTGATGCAGGCACAGCTCATTTGGGAAGGAGTCTCTGATTTGTGGTCTCTGCTGTGAATCTTGACAGTGATAGCATAAGCTCTGTGCATTTGTATCCAGCAAAACCTTATATCTTGTATTGAAAATCTTATTCCCTGTCTAGTGACTCCTTGTCTGTGTAGTTTGGTTCTAACAGCTCTGCAGTTTTCTTCTCAGTGTCCTAGTGCCCCCCTGCTGTTTATGTGAGGGTTAGTATTTCAGATGAGTGTTTTCCGTAGGCATATCTTCAGAGACAGTAAGAGTCAGTGGTGTTTGGTTTGAAGGCCAGTATTCAAGGATAGATCTAGGTAAGATTCAGGGAAAGATAGAGTTAGGACCAATTATTTTATCTGTTAACTCTGCTTCATTACCTGACCTGTCATCATCATCTGTCTGTTTCATTACCTTAATGATATCTCCATCCATTTGTGCCATCATCTGTTCCTGTCATCGTTTGGTGAATTCCACATCTGTATATTTGTTACTTGCCAGCATTGATATGTGCTTCATAATATTGTTCTTGAGACCGTTCAGTTATTTTAAAGTTCAGCATTATTGTAGGGTCTGAGGTTATCTGAGTACCAGGAGACACTGTTAGTACATAGAAAAGGCAACTGCCATAGGCGAAGTCCAGTTCTGCAGCATCGTTAGCATCATTGAAGTAAGGATATGGCTTAATGAAGTCGTTTTCCAACATGTTAATAAGATTTTTTATAGCTAAAACTTGAAAATACAGTATATCAAATTGTAGTATAGAACTTTCTAATGCTTTATTTTGTCTTTAGATACATACAGACTGCAGGGATTGCCAGTAGCTAGACTACAACTGTCCTCTCTCCCATAAGCTTCCCTAAAGGGGAATTGCAATCCAAAAAATGGACAATACCTTTATTGGGGTTTTTCTGGTGTTTAATACTGATGATCTAAAGGATCTCAGGATAGATCATCAATACCTGATCGGTGGGGGTCAAACACCCGGCGCCAACGCTGGTCAGCTGTTTGATAAGGCTGCTACGCTTCGGTGAGTGCTGCAGCCTCCACACAGCTTACCAAAACATGGAACCGTATATTGGATAGTGGCTGCGCTTGGTATTGCAGCTCAGCCCTATTCATTGGAATAAGGGCTCATTCAGAAGAACATATGAAGGAGTCTGCATACGTTCCGCAATTTTGTGTGGACCCATTCATTTCAATGGGGCCTGCAAAGGATGCGGACAGCACACCCTGCAAGAAAGACAGAGCAAATCCTATTCTTGTCCGCAAAACACTACAGCCGTCTGAATGAGCCCTATTACTGAGCTACTCCTAGGCCATGTGACTGATGAATGTGACATCATTGGGGATTCCCGGCCTCTTCAAATAGCTGATTAGCAGGAGTCGGAGCCCCACTGATCAGATATTGACGAGATATCCCACCAAGACAATTTTTAAGTGTAACCTGATTGTATAGATCCTCTTCTCGCTTTTCTAAAATGAAAGTTACGTTTCATGACCCAATCTGCAGCTAGACATAATCATGATGGGAAAGTAGTATTTCATTTATCTACTCAGAGATCCTCTTGGAAGTGGTTGAGTGGTTGTCTGTTGCAGGCAAGCTGCCTGTGGTTTTGATTTAAGATGTGTCAGCAAAAGACTTGATCCTCTTAGCAGCTATGGCGAGAAAATGATCCATTACAAAGGCAGAAAATAATGTACATACACATCAAAGGCCTGTTATCAAACTTCACTGTAAACTTGTGTCTACAAGGAAGTGATTATGAGAACAGCATTACACAATATTGTGTTTCAATTAATTCTTCTAAACTGTCCAAAATGTTTACAATTTAATAAGAAAAGTTGAATCAGTTGTAGTTATTACGACTGTCAGACAATGATGCATTTACTCTTACTGAAACCGGACTCACAGATAAATGGCGACTAGAATCTCAATGTCAATATCATCTCTCTGTAATGGACATGGCTGTTTTAGGGAAAATGCACACGTTCAGGATTTTTGTGAGGAGAATTCGCACTCAAATCCGCAGGTGTTCGCAGGGATATCCGTACAGACAATCTGCATCAGTTGGTGCAGAATTTACTCTCCCAAATGAAGTGAATGGAGAAAATCCGCTCAGGAAAAATAAAATAAATTGACATGCTGCACTGCGGGTCAAAATCCACATGGAAAAAAATCTTCATCGTGTGCATGAGAATTTCAAATTCTCATAGAATACAATGTGTATGACCTACGGTGCAGATTTTACGCACGGAAATCCGCGCAGAAAATCCACACACAATCCTAATCATATGCGTTTAAAATAACAGAGAACGATGACAGAGTGAGTGCAAGGACCAAGGACAACATCTGTATGGAGTCTGTATGTTCTCCCCATGTTTGTGTAGGCTTCCTCCACGTACTCCGGTTTCCTCCCACACTCCAAAGACATACTGATCCCCATTGGTGACAGTGTGATGCTAATGTCTGTAAAGCACTGTGGAATATAGTAGTGCTATATAGATGCATAAAATAAATAAATATTATTGGTGGTTTAATTTACCGTAATCAAATTAATCAGTTTATAACATTGAAAAAGTCAACCTTAGTTGCAAGAAAAAATAAAGTGACCTCTTTGGAATCACTTGGATGTCTGCCCTGATTACTACTAAAGGATGGTCTGATTGTTATCTAGTCACAAGTATAGACAAAGCAATGCAACTAAACACATAACGTACTACTTTACTAGTCATTTCTTCTACTGAGCACTTTTCATAAACCCCCACAGTGCAAGGAGAAAAAGTAAGAGAACCATTTTTTAGCTGATTTATTTGCTTTGGGTTGTTGTCTAGTTGGATCACCCAAGAACTATTTAGCTTGAGGCCATGGACTGATACCCTTACATTTTCCGTAAAATAATTTATACACCTTAGAATTCATTGTGTCCTCAATGATCGCAAGGCAACCAGGGTCTAAAGTAGTAAAGAAGCCCCAAGCCTTGATGCTGCCTTCACCATGCTTTACAGTTGGAATTAAGATTTGATACTGATTTGCCAATAGGAAACATTTGGTGGAAGTGACTGCTGCTAAAAGAGGATCTACGGGTCATTTAAGGGAACCTGTCACCACCAAATGCAGTACAATCTGCAGGCAGCATTTTATATAGAAGGAAGAGCTGAGCAGATTGATATATAGGTTTGTTTGAAATGATTCAGTAAAACACTATTTATACATTTAAACGTCTGCTCTTTTTATGCATAGGAGTCATATGGCGGTTCTACTCAGTGATTGTTAGCTTTCCCGGTTTGCATAGTCATGCAGGGTTAGCTGTCAGTCACTGAGTGGCACCGCCTACATGACTCCTATGCATAAAATGAGCAGAGGTTTAAATGCATAAATTAGTTATACTGATACTTTACTGATAAAATTCTATATCAAGCTACACAGCTACTCCTGCTCTATAACATGCTGTCCGCAGATTGCTCTACAGTTTTATTATGACAGGTTCCCTTTAAGTTCAAGAGTTGACCTACTTTTTCTCCCTGCACCATGGATTACTCAAAGTGCTCAATCAAAAAATCAACAGCTGTTTGTGTGTAGTTTATTAGTTTAGTTACATTGTGACTTAGATAGCAATCAGACTGTACTTTATTAGTAATAAATCATGAAATCCAAGTAACTCCAAATTTATTCTCTTTATTTCTTTCAAATCTATATATAAAAAATTCTAAAAGGAGAAGAGTAAGCATACAATGCATTTGAAGTCTTCAGACCCTTTTACGTGTACATATTTTGTTATGATGCGGCCTTATGCTAAAATGAAAACATACAAAAAAAAAATCACATTTTCCCCCATCAATCTGCACTCAATACCCTATAATGAGAAAGTGAAATCAACCCCCCTTTCCTAATTTTACATGTAAAAATAAATATAAAAAAAATAAACATAACAGGCACTGACTCTTCCAAAACCATTTTTCAGTATAACGGAAAAAAATAAAAATGTGCTATTTTTGGTCACCCTATCCCCCCAAAAGGTTGAATAAAAAGTTCTCAAAAGTTGTACATACTCCAAAATGTTATCAATAAAAACTACAGTTCACTCTGCAAAACAAAACTCACAGAGCTCTGCAGATAGTGTCAGAAAAATGGGACTCAAAGATTTTTTTTATGTATTCAAAGGATTTAATTTTTTTTGAAAGCACTAAAACTTAATAAAAAAAACTATACAAATACTGTACTGTACTGTACCGTACTTACCCATGGAAAAGACTGTCATGTCACTTTTAGCACATAGTGAGCACCTTAATAGCAAAAAAAAATTTAAATAAATGGCAAAGTTGTTGTTTTTTTTTGCCGCTTTCCAATACAAGATATGGTAAATTTAAATGACGCCATTAAAAATACAACTTGTCCCAAAAAAATAAGGTAGAAAGGAAAACACATAACCAAAAATGAGTCTGATCCTTAAGCGCTTAAAGCGCTTAAGCGCTTAGAGGCCTACAGAGTGCCGGCCTCTTGTAACAGCTGATCTGCGGGGGTCCTGGTTGTCGTCTTCCGCTGATCTGAGGACCTATTCAGGTGAAAAGTCATCAATATAAATTTCCTGATAGCCTCTTTAAACAATAGGCCATTTTCTGATTCCTTCGACACTTTTCCTGTATTATCTATTATTACTATATTACTTTATTATAAATATATTCCCAAACACTTTTCATTAGTTATAATGGCTAGTATTGTCTAGGGAGTAATCATTAGGAGTAGAGATAAGTAAAGTATTAAAAAATTTGATTCGGCTGCTTCGCTTAATTTTACACAAAAAAATTGACGCATTTCTTTGTAATTAGTGGGTGCAATGACAGAGAGCAGTGATTGCGCCGTTCCCCATCACTGTACCCCTCAGATACCGTGTTCATAGTTGATCGCGGCATCTGACAGTAATAACACTGTTTAAAATAAAAAATAAAAATAAATTATACTTACCTCATCCATTTGCGCTCAACGGGCCAGCCGCCGCGATTTTGATTGAAGATCTACCGCAAACTCTCGCGTGGCCCGTGATGACATCAAGATGGTGGCAGCTGGCCTGTTGCAAACAAATAGATGAGGTAAATACCACTACTACGAAGCAAGAGTAAATTCGACTTCGATTTTCATGGACTTCGATTCGCTCAACACTAATTAGGAGAAATAAAATGGCCTCCATCCTATTAGTACAGACAAAACCTGTCCTAATCACACAGCAGGACAAGTTACTTCAGAACACGGAGCTAAAGAGCTGGCTCATCCTCCTCTCTGCTTTGCTTGTCAGGGATTATGATCCTGAATACAGGTGATAAGATATTCAGCTGAATTTCTGTAGGAATGGAGTTCATGAGGAGACATGAAGTACCTAGAGGAGGGTGAGGGGTAAGTCTAATGAGCAACAGCACTTGTATGCAGTCTCCACTACCACAGCCCCACATTAACACAGTCTGGTCTGTCTGTCCTCTCTGTGCTTCATGTCTTCTCATGAACTCCATTCCCACAGAGATTCAGCTGAAGATCTTATCATCTGTATACAGGATCATAATCCCTGACAAGCAGAGCAGAGAGGAGGATGAAGCAGCTCTCAAGCTCAGTGTTGTGTAGTAACTTGTCCTGCTGTGTAATTAGGAAAGGTTCTGTGTGCACTAATAGGACAGCAGCCATGTTATTTCCCCACTGTCATGGATGTAGTAGGGGAGAACACCAAAAGACAAGAAGAAGGAAGGGTGACCACCTATAAAACCCTGCTCCTGGCCCTAGCTCCTATCCATATGGGCACCTCATGGTAGAGATACCCATACACAGGAACCTAGAAAACCCTGGTGACCCTCAGATGCCCTAAAGATAATGACAGGGCAGAGACCACCCGTTCCTTCCCTGGTGAAGGAACTAGCGTCTCACTGAGGCCTTGTAAAAAACCTGAAGGGGGGGGGGGGGAATTCAAAACACAACAAGAAGAACACTTAACTTCAGAGGATGATGGATGAACAGTACTTCACCACAAACCACACTCCAGCTCTTCCAAGACCAAATGAAGCTATCCAGAGCAAGGAGTGATGAGTAAAGTCAGACTAAATAGGGGGAGGTAAAGGTAACATGATCCACACCTGAACAGGAGGTGTGGACATACAAGCAACACACAGACAAAGTGAAACCAAAACCAAAAGAGGCTGTCAGATCACTAGTGTGCAGATAATCTTTCAGACCTTCTAAAACCTGTCACCGGTGTGACACCCACATTATAACTAACGAAATGTATTGGGAATATATTTATAATAAAGTAATAGCTTAATATTTTCAGTAATTTAATTTTCTTAATTCCTGGAGAACCCCTTTAAGCATAAATAAGACCTTTGGGAAGCTATGTTATGCAAAAACATAAATGAAGTGTCCCACTAAGCATATTACCCTGATTACTGCATATTCTTCGTCACTAAGCAAATTTTTGGTTTGGGGAAAGTAAAAAAAGAGTCACACCCCAGACATTTTCACACTCTAAGGGGGCAGACCTCTTTCTATCCCCTGGGAGTTCTTTCCAATCTTTCCTCCTCCCTGTTCCCTCCTTCTCGTCTTGCTTTCTTCTCTTCTTTTGCTCACCCTTCTATCTCACTATTCTATATTTTAATATTTTTTTTTCTCTGTTATTGCTTAGTTGGAGTTCCTCTCTACCTCCCCCATCATATTTTTAATACTCAAAACCTTCCCTACACATTCTCACTATATCTTCTGCCATGATAATAAAATTTCCTTAGCATTTTTAATATCATTACTAACTATAGCAGTCTCCCAGGTCACCTTTAGATTTTTGTAGATCCAATCAATTTCATTGGAATCCCCAAACAATAAAACGTCTGTGGGCTGGCAAACCCTCAGTACGGTCCGGTCAATGGGCAATCAAAGATCTGGTAGAATTTATCTTTCCTATCTGATCTTTTTCTACAAACAGTAGCACCTTATCTCCACCTACTTACTTGGCCATTAATGGGTTAAGGTTCCCTTACACGGGACGATGTACAAGCAGATTGTCAAGAAGGAAGCGATCTTTCCCGACAATCTGCTAATCGCTGACGGAGGAGACCGGTGCATTTACATCCACCAATTTCCTCCAGCCATCACTCTTCCCCATAAGGACTCTGCCACTGGGAAAAAATGATCTTTTGTGCTGCACTAATGATCCAATTTCGCTCCATTTCATCCGTTCATCAGGTAATCGGCGGTACATTTACACTGCCAGATCATCGCTAATGAGCATCACTATGAACGTTCATTAGCAATTATCTTTTCAATTCTCAGCCCATGTAAAGGGCCCTTTACACAGAGACCGATACATTGGCCGGCAGTTGTGCAGTCTTTGATCAACTAAAGACTTTTGGTGTCATTTATCAAACTAGTGTAAAGTAGAAATGGCTTAGTTTTCCATAACAACCAATCAGATTCCACCTTTCATATTCCAAAGGAGCTGTCAAAAATAAAAAAGGTGGAATCTTATCAGTTGCTATGGGCAACTAAGCCAGTTCTACTTTACACCAGTTTGATAAATGACCCCATTTGCCTCCAATTGTCATAAGCTCCATATATTTATGGATATTATAAGAAGTTCTTTAGACAGCGTATACTTTAAGATTAGTGGTCCTTGAAAAATGTTCTGAATAGCAGAGGCTTTTATGAAGTATTTAACATACCATGTAACAGGGAGAATAAAGAATAGACTGTCATTACACAAAGCAAATATTTATTAACTTCCTGAGATAAGATAAGAACCATTTGTGTAATGATACATTAGGAGTCATTTCATGCCATGAAACCTTTGGTACTTAGAGGATGTAAGTGCCATGTTAACAGGACCAATGAAATTGAAAACGGATGACAAGTATTTATTAGGTTACAATTACCGAAGGCATCATAAAAAGCATCAGTCTTACTTTTACACTGATTTAAACCCTTCAATGTCAAAAAGTAATGCATACATCAAAAAGGAACAAGATCCCTTACTGTCTACCATATACATTATTACATCACAGATACAGAATTCATTTAACATCATGTTTTTTGCATATATGGTGCTTTGGATCCAGTATGATCATAATCTGGCAGAATTATTTCAAAGGTCATAGACCTGGTTATCATTTTACTATACTGAAACATACTGGCCAAGTCAACTGAGTTGTATTACCTTTTCTACTGCTAATAGACTTTTGAGATTATTTACTAAAGACTGGCGTTTCCACGCCAGTCATAGTAAAAACCCTACTAGAGGACTATCCAACAAATTTATTAAGAGGCGCACATCAATCAGTAAAATTTGTTGCATCCTCTGCTGTCCATGAAATCTACTCTGGCCAGGGGCTTGAGTAGATTTCTGGTGCAATGTACCCAGTTTTCTGGCGCACATGTTGTTAAGTTAGTAAGTTGGGTCACAAAGCTCCACGGCATACCACCTTCCACCCACACCCTGCCCACTTTTTAGAAAAGTGGCAAAAGTGTCATAAAAAGTGGCAAACTTGTGACTTTTCTATGTCAGAAAACTGATCCAAAGCTTATGTGCCATGGAACAGTGTTTTAATGCACAAATGGAGACATTTACTAAGACCAGGGATTTAGACATTGGTGTTAATCCATGACTGCTGGCGCTTGACGCACCTAAGTTATGTAGAAGTGCCTGCCTCTACATAACTTAGGCGCTGGCCATGCGACTCGCTTAAATCTACGCCAGCTCCCTTGCTGGCATAGATTTAAAGGGGTATTCCCATCACAGACAATTGGGGCATATCACTAGGATATGCCCCCATTGTCTGATAGGTGTGGGTCCCACCTCTGAGACCAACACCTACAATGAGAACGGAGCGAGGAGATTTGTGTCTGAAGGACCCTGGGTTTCCCAGGGTCTGACCACCAAGCGCTGCTCTCCGCTTTTCCCACACAAGTGAATGGAAGCGCACAGCGCATGCATGGCCCCTGCTCCCATTCATTTCTATGGGGCCAACAGAAATAGCCGAGCCAGCCACCTCTGGGACCCGCACCTATCAGACAATGTGGGCATATCCTAACGATATGCCTCCATTGTCTGTGATGGAAAAACCCCTTTAAGTCATTTTCTAAGGCAAATACAGGTGTTGAAAATGATTAATGAGATGGGCCGGCAAAAAGTGATGTACTTCGCATCATAAATGAGCCCCATAGTGTTGTAACAGTGTGTGTAGTAAAGTACTGGGTGGGGTGTATATTTCACCCAGAATGCTCAGCGAAGTGAGGTAAAATGGAATCCAGAAAGCTGCGTTGTTTCAGCAAAGCATAGTTTGCTGAGGCATGTTGTTTAAGATTTGTTGTTTCAGGTCGGGTCAGGCAGGGGAAGCCGGTGAGAGCTGGAAGGAGGAGGGGGCGGCTCCCGGAAGTGGCTGTATTAAGGAGAGCGGGGCGCGCTGCCCAAGGACCCTTGGGAGCCGCGGACTCATGTGACTGGACTGGTCTGAGAGAAAAGCTGACCCTGGGCCTGTGACCCCCCCCCCGGCCTTGTTGTTGTGGCAGTGAAAAGCCCGGCCTGTCAGTCTTCAAGTAAATGATTCCCCCCTCCCCCAATCATGGTTCCGTCCAGTCTCACAGTTCTCTGCTCCCCCCTCCTCCTGTCACCCCACTAGTAACCCTGGTCCCCCTCCTCCTGTCACCCCACAAGTAACCCTGCTACCCCTCCTCCTGTCACCTCACTAGTGACCCTGCTCCCTCCTTCTCCTGTCCCCCCACTAGTGACCCTGCTCCCCCCTCCTCCTGTCACCCAACTAGTGATCCTGCTTCCCTTCTCATGTCACCCCACTAGTGACCCTGCTCCCTCCTCCTCCTGTCACCCCACTAGTGTCCCTGCTCCCCCCTCCTCCTGTCCCCCCCAGTGACCCTGCTCCCCCTCCTCCTGTCACCTCACTAGTGACCCTGCTCCCCCCCACTAGTGACCCTGCTTCCCCTCCTCCTGTCACCCCACTAGTGACCCTGCTCCCCCTCCTCCTGACACCCCATTAGTGAACCTGCTCCCCCCTCCTCCTGTCACCCCAATAGTAACCCTGCTCCCCTCCACTAGTGACCCTGTGTGTTCCTGTACAGAGAGGAGCCTGGCTGGAGTGTGGTGAGGCCTAGCTGTGTGTCTATCTCTCCTTGTGTGTGTGTGTCTGCCCCTGTGTGTGTGTGTGTCTCTCCCTGTTTATCACCATCACCATGCCCACAGTGTTCCTATGTCTTCCAGTCTATGCAGCTGCATCAGGACGTTCTGTGCGGGGCAAGAAGAAGAAGATGGAGTCTGTGGGAGAGGCACAGGGAGGCACACTTAACACTACCACATGATCTACACTAGTGTTATCTGTGGTTTTACATAAGACTGCAGGTAACACTACCACATTATCAGGACTAGTGTTATCTGTGTTTCTACGTAGGACTGCAGGTAACACTACCACATTATCAGCATTAGTGGTATCTGTGGTTTTTACGTAGGACTGCAGGTAACACTACTACATTTTCTGTACTCGGATAGCCATCACTGTGTTATCTGTGTTGTTACATAGGACTACAGGGAACCTGGAGCCGGCGCGGCGCAATATGTGGGTGGGGATTTATGTGGGTGTGGCTTGAGGGTGAGTGGGGACACAGGGGCCACATAATCACCTATTACCCGGGGGCCCCATGAGTTGTCAGTCTGCCCCTGATCCCAGGTGTGTCTGCTGGGATCATTACTGGGAATAAATAGTCAGTGTCAGAGCTTGGTGGCTATGAGACTATGTGGCTGGGCAAAGTCACAAAAGGTGAAAGCATGGGTGAGAGAGAAGTCTCTGTATAGTCAGCGCCCAGATGGTAAGGTGTTTCTGATGTTTTGTTATATTTCATGTGCTGTGGCTTCACCAGGGCACCTTATATTGCACTGAATTTCTAAAATAAACATCGTTTGGACATCTATCCCCCGAAGTCTGAGGGTCTGTCATTGCCAATCCCAACCCGAGTACACAGACCCGCAACAGTGTATATACAGTTGTATATGTCTGCTGCTAACTTCGGCTACTCTTTTTTGTGGTTTGTTTTGAAAAGTAAAGGTGCCCAGATGTAAACCTGTCAAAAAGACCTTCTTTTGGCCAAACTTCTGCCCTAAAGAATCCTATAGAAACTGTACAGACATAAATTCTCAACCGTATGGCTACATGTGTTATGAAATCGACCAAATGTTATTTTTACTTCATTACCAATGGTTAATGATTTTTATAATAAGATGAAGATCAAGGTTTAATGGGAAACTTGCTTCCATGTATAGATACAGTAATTATACTTTACATTAGATTATACTTCCTATTCCACTGGATTGGTGACATGGTTCCCTGACTATCCTGGGCTGGACACTTTGGATCTCTTAAACATAATTGATTACTTCTAAACTCTTCCATAAGCCAGATGTATGGAAATGGTTCTCCAGACCTTCCACAAGTAATATATCTCACTTGTCAGAGGATTTAAGATTTGCATATACCCATTGGACTACGTTGCGGTCCATGACTTTACCCAAACACACTTAACAAACTTTGTAACTTTTTGGGGTTTGTATGGCTGAGTGGACAGTAAACTACATTGTTATGATCCAGGAACCAGAAAATCGCTTCACATGACCTCCATAGCAGCACGTAAGGCCATTCTACAAAAGTAGATAGACCCACAAACCCCACCACAGTAACTGTTCTTGGACAAGATCACACTCTTATTTAAGATGGATTGGATTGAGGCAACTGTTTATAAGAAACTTAAGTTCAAAATGTATTTTTTTTCAAATATAGGAAAGTTAATTTATAGCCACTCTACCAGCTACCTGGAATGTGAATTACAGGATGCCCCCCCCCCCCTATCTCAGTTACTTTGAACATTATATAGCGCCAGTTATCGTAAGAGCAGCCTTGGACTTACTTGCTCTCCCCTTCCTCCCCCTCCTTCCCTTTTTTCCATTGCTTGTTCTCTCCATTTATGTGAACAAATGGGACCGTGTTACCTGATGTGTTGGATCACTGTTCCTGGGTGTTGTACGGGCCTCTGGTTACCCGTGCCATCTTCTTTAAGTTTCATGACCTTGCCCTGTTATGTTGTCATCTCTTTTAGCCATGGTCTTTTTTCCATTATAGCTTTCAACATCTTTCTTTTGGCTATTAGGTCGGAAGCCGGGACAGATAACCTAGTGTATATAACAGATTAAAATCTGTATTGTCTTTTTGATGAATTGGTTTGGAATATATCTGGATGCAGTCTTATGGCAAGTGTAAAATATTTGTGACAGGTGTTTAATACCAGGAGAAACAGAGAGATAGTTTCCTCAGACATGTCTCTATCAGTGAGTCTGCTAGAGAACAGGGGCTCACCATAACCCTTTCAGCTACCATTAGCTTATCGGCTTCCCTGATGATAAAAGCTGTTAGGCCACTATGGTCTAGTAAGCATGCTCAGTTGCTTCTGTATTTTCTATCTACTGTAGTGGAGAGTGAATGTTGGTTTTATTGAGAAAGTTTTTAAGGAACAGACATTACAAAATGTAAGCAGTTGGGATTGATGTAGGATGAACAGCTAACCAATTGACTCCTTTCTGTCCCAGAAAGACACCTGATTCTAGCCTTTAAAGACTGTAGTTATAACCCTCACTGACATATGTTATCAAACTACAACACCTATCAAGTTGACTTCATAGTTTATTCTTGACTATGAAGGACTTAAGATTCCAGTTTAAGAACTAATACATTTGTCATCCTCTATTTTTACTTCATTGAATGATTAGAATGTCTTCTAAAAATGAAACCATTAAGAGCACTGACCTAAAAATAACATCAACCCCTTACTTAGTTCATGAATAAACCATTGCTACAAACCACATGCATCATTGCAAGTAATCAATCCTCCAATCAGAATAGACTTTTATAATTCAGTGTCATTAGTTCTCCAATATAAACAATATGAACAAAGGTATTGAAGCACCTGCACATTACACCTACAGGTGCTTTGATGACATCCCATTCTAAACCCATAAGTATTAATATGAAGTTTATGCCCCCTTTGCAGCTTAAAAAGCTTCCACTCTTCAGAGAAAAAGTTCTACAAAATTTTGCCCATTCATCCAGTATTTGTGAAGTCAGACACTGATGTTGGACAAGAGAGCCTGGCTCACAATCTCTGTTCCACTTCATCGCAAAGGTGTTTGATGTGGTTAAGGTAAGGGCTGTGTGTAGGTCAGTCAAGTTCTTCCACACCAAACTCACCCAACCATGTCCTTATGGACCTTGCTTTGTGCACTGGGGAACAGTCATGCTGGAACAGAAAAGGGTGCTATATGGTGCTTACTAATATAGCCTTTGCTAATATTCTGTGCCATTTTCTGTATTTCAAAAGATAAGCCTCCTTCTTGTTCAAGTCTTTTGTACTGCCCAAACAGTAGTCCTGTCCAAACAGTGGTCCTGTCCATACCATGGCTGCTGGTGGAGTGTCATGTAACCAAGCAGATGACCTTTTTGTGATGTTTCCTCCATTCAAATACATTTTACCTGCCATCTGCCCTTGCACTGTAGGGGCAGCTGCAGTGTCTTACAATTGAGGAGGCTGAGTGATGTGTCTGATCACTTGACCCTCCATTAGCCGCCACCTTATAGACAGGACCTCTATTTGGACTGCACAGAAGATTTGCCCAGCAAGGGAACATGGCTTATGAAATTTTGCAAATGGCACAGAATACAAAGTCTAAATTAGTAATTTCCATATAGTCATCTTACAAACACATTGGTCAACAGTAGACAGAAGGTGGCAAAGTCAGCAGAGTGTTGGTGACTTTTATGACTTTATATAGTCCTTATGGCTGAGTTCCTACATGCTTCCACTTTGTAATAATACCATTCACAGTTTATTGTGAATATCCAGGAGGGAAGAAATTTCACGAACTGACTTGTTACATTGGTGACATCCTATTACAGTACTACTCTGGAATTCAGTGAGCTCTTTAGGAGGACCCATTCTTTCACAAATGTTTGTAAAGGCAGACTACATGGCTAGGTCCTGGATTTTATACACCTGTGGCAATAGCACTGAATGAAACACCTAAACTCAATGATTAGGTGGGATGTGTCCTAATACCTTTGTCTATATAGTCGAATATCATAATTATGGAAATCTATTAGCAGCCATCATGAGAAAACTTGATATACTCATTATTAATAATGGGTGCTGCCTCTAATTACAAACTCTCTCGGATTACAATGGATGTTAAATTCTTCTTATGCCACGTCAGGCATTCTAATAACAGGGTCATAATAATAAGAATTAATAATTCACATGATGTATGTTGGTGGAATTAAAATATCACAGGATGTAATGGGAGTGAATAAATCATTTTGGAGTAGTCTCTCCATAATTGCATTACATTATATATTTATCAGGGGATGCAGAAGTTGTAGTTACATCCACCACCTACAACACAAGAGAACAGTAGTACTATAAATGGTATCTAACAATAGGTGGGATCAGATTAGACATGGGGGTTTCAAACTATACCTTGTGTAACTTGTTTAACCCCTTCCCGACTGCCCACTGTGTATATACGTCCCCGTTCTGGTTTCCGCTCCTCTGACAGGATCACACAGCATTATAGTGATTTATAATACTGTGTAACCCTGAGAGTCCTGGAATCTATTGTATTACATTGACATAATGCTGTGCGATCCTGTCAGAGGAGCGGAGGCCAGAACAGGAACTCTCACTGACACACGCTGTGAGTTTATCGCAATCAACTCGCTTGTGTGTGTCTGGCCTTAAAACATACTTGGAAAACATTACATACAGCGGTACAAAACATATACGGTAATACAGTGCCACATGCCTCTTACATCCAGTGACGTTTCCTCTGATGTAGATATTCCTCATCTTCTTCATTCGGACCAGACCACCATGATGATTTCTTTCAGCCATGTCTTGTCTCTGTAGAGTTTGAGAAAAGGACATCTTAGTTTCCTACTTTCCATCCTCCTCCCACCTACTCAACACCCCATCCTGCCACCCCCAATACTGTGCTCCCCAATACTATACTGCAGAAACAGTCTCCCTGAAAATACTAGTACCACGCAGATTATTTGCACAAAGTGCCCCCAAATATAATTGCACCCTGTAAATAGTGTCCCTGACACTAATAGTGTAAAAATGTCCCCCAAATAATTGTGCCAAGCTGATACTGTGCCAGATGTAGTTTCCACTTTTAAGTAATTGTAATGAGAAAATGTTGCTTAAAGGGAACCTGTCACCAGGATTTAGTGTATAGAGCTGAGGACATGGGTTGCTAGATGGCCGCGAGCACATCTGCAATACCCAGTCCCCATAGCTCTGTGTGCTTTTATTGCGTATAAAAACCAATTTGATACATATGCTAATTAACCTGAGATGAGTCAGAGCTTGAAAATATGACTCTTCTCTGGTCACACAAGTAAGATATAACTCTTTTATGTTAATTTGCATATGTATCAAATCGTTTTTTTTTTACACAATAAAAGCACACAGAGCTATGGGGACTGGATATTGCGGATGTGCTAGCGGCCATCTAGCAACCCATGTCCTCAGTTCTATAACCAAAATCCCGGTGACAGGTTCCCTTTAAAGAGGACCTGTCACCACAAAATGCAGTGCAATGTGAAGGCAGCATGATATAGAGCAGGAAGAGCTGAGCAGATTAATATATAGTTTTCTGGGATAAGATTCAGTAAAACTTGTAATTTATACATTTAGATCTTTTGCCCTGTGAAAAACTCTCAGTACAGGAGAGAGGTGTTATCAGTGATTGATGGCATTGTGCATATAAAGGCCCTATTATACCAATGGATAATCTCTAAGATGCTCGCTAACGACGGTTCATAGTAACGCTCGTTAGCTATCATCTGGCAGTGTAATACTGTCTTCAATTACTGGATTGCCTCCAATAATTGGGATCTTTTAACATGTTTAAAAATCCTTGTTTGCTGGCGGCAGATCACGCCGTGTAATAGGCGCTCTGCTGCCGGCAAACAATGATAAGTATAGGGACGAGTGAGGACAGAAACGATCGCTCGTCCCTATATTGAGTAGATCACTGCATCTAATAGCAGCGGTGTCCACCTCTAGCGAGCAGGCGATTGACGGGAGGGAGAACCTCCCTCCCGACAATCACCTGGCTGCTCTGTCAGTGCAGTACCTTCAGTGTGTATACAGAGATAGCTGTATACCGATAGGTATTCACAGGGCTGCAAAAAAGCAAATATCTAAATGTATAAATTACAGGTTTTACTGAATCCGACAAAACTGTATATCAATCTGCTCAGCTCCTCCTGCTCTATAACACAATGCTGTCAGATTACACTGCATTTTATGGTGACAGGTCCTCTTTAAATGACAGAAAGGAATGGGACCATTGTACATCTGCAAAAAAATCATATTACAAGGTAAGACTAATTTAACACTGCATTCCGGAGTTACATGACACAATTTGTTACGTAGCCCAAGGATCCAATGTGGCAGTTGCTTTGATTTCTTAAGGTGGATAGTTTAGCACAAAGCCACGTTATTTGGGCCATATTAACATCAGTACTTAAAAAATACATTTCACCCATGCAGTTTACAACTCAGGCCTTCCCCTCTGTTTCTAGGAAGAGACAGGATAACAGGAAGCGAAGTGAGATTCCTCAGTGGTGATTACCCCCAGACACAGTTGGTGGTGACACATGTAGCAGATGTCATGCTGTTTCATTGGCCTGCAAAATATATTACGACTTGTAAAATGAACTTCTGACACAAAATTAATAAATTGACTATTTACAACAGCTCTTATCTTAGTCCTGAACTGATGCTGTGTTGGCAATGGATGAAGTATTTGCTAGATAGAACTAGAATAATTCCCAAAATCCTGTAAGGCTTAAATAACAGCCAGCACAAATCTTTAGCAGGGCAGGATAATTAGCAGCCTCACCACAGCTAAACTTAGCCGAAGACACATTGCAACGGTATGCTGTTACTGTAACGTGGTAATGTGGAATTCCTTATGTTGCCTCACACAGTCGTCCAGTTTCCTAACACACGGAAACAAATCTAATGAACATATTTACTGTCATTGAGCGGACCAATAAGCTGTAGTGTGGTTTATGAACCAGCGCCAAAAGTTGAGAATGGCCTTTGTTTGAAAATATTTTAGGATATTTCTCTGAGGTTTAAAGAAGTTATCCAATAGTACAGATACCCCCCACAATGCCGTGGCACCCATAACCCTCCGGATCCCTGCACGGCCACTGCAGCATCTCCCCATCGCGTGGATCAAAACATCCGGTGGCAGGGGTAGCAGCTAATAGCAGGCCGTGACGGTGACCAGCCTTGCTATCATCGTGGGTGATGCTAGGGAGGCTGTTTACTATTGAGGCCTGCTATTGGCTGCTCCCCCCTGGGAGATGCTGCAGTAGCTGTGCAGGGATCTGGAGGGACGCGGGTGATGGGGACTCAGTAAGTATCGTCTATAGGAGGGCCCGGGCATTGTGGGGGGCATTTGTACTATTGGACAATCCATTTAACATTTGTCAACTCTGATGGTGTCAAAAATGTAGCGAAAAAATAAACTATATATATATATATATATATATATATATATATATATATATATATAGATGTATGTTGTGTGTATGTTCCGCGATCACTCAAAAACTAAACCATCGATTTCAATGAAACTTGGTATATACATCCACTGCTACCTGGAAAGAAATCTTGTGGGGGTCTCAGCTCTCTAGGATGTACCGTTCCTGAGATATTCCCAAAAAATGACCTGCATGTCTTTCTCTTCATATACCAACTGCCATACACACGGTCACATGTCCCTTATCAGCCAATAGAAGCTCGCAGGCCCTTAGTCTCCACATACACACAGTTTTACTCCTGGTTTCCATACCAACCCAGCCATATTTCTTCACTGCTGTAGGTTAGAGCTACATGACAACATGTGTCGTGCGACAATAAGTCGCACGACACATAGGGAACAACTACACTGCTACATGTGTCGCACCAATGTTGCATGACAATAGTCTATGGTGTTGCACTGCGACATGTGACATGCTGCAACTGCGACGCAACAGTTGCTGAAAAAATCCATCTGGTTGAGACAAAATGTTGCGCAACACATATCGTTGTGTAGATCTAGCTTTAAAGGGGCAGGGTGCTGTGGAGTTCACTGTTAAAGTGGCTGGCACAGTTGAGGTTACTGTTAAAGAAGTGGGCACAGTGGAGGTCACTGTTAAAGGGGTGGGTGCTGTGGAGGTCACTGTTAAAGGGGCGAACGCTGTAGAGGTCACCGTTAAAGGGGCAGGCACTGTGGAGGTCACTGTTAACCACTTCAGCCCCGCTAGGTGAAACCCCCTTCATGACCAGAGCACTTTTTACACTTCGGCACTACACTACTTTCACCGTTTATCGCTCGGTCATGCAACTTACCATACAAATGAATTTTACCTCCTTTTCTTCTCACTAATGGAGCTTTCATTTGGTGGTATTTTATTGCTGCTGACATTTTTACTTTTTTTGTTATTAATCAAAATGTAACGATTTTTTTGCAAAAAAATGACATTTTTCACTTTCAGCTGTAAAATTTTGCAAAAAAACGACATCCATATATAAATTTTTCGCCAAATTTATTGTTCTACATGTCTTTGATAAAAAAAAAAATGTTTGGGCAAAAAAAAAAAAAATGGTTTGGGTAAAAGTTATAGCATTTACAAACTATGGTACAAAAATGTGAATTTCCGCTTTTTGAAACAGCTCTGACTTTCTGAGCACCTGTCATGATTCCTGAGGTTCTACAATGCCCAAACAGTAGAAAACCCCCACAAATGACCCCATTTCGGAAAGTAGACACCCTAAGGTATTCGCTGATGGGCATAGTGAGTTCATAGAACTTTTTATTTTTTGTCACAAGTTAGCGGAAAATGATGATGATTTTATTTTATTTTATTTTTTTCTTACAAAGTCTCATATTCCACTAACTTGCGACAAAAAATAAAAAATTCTAGGAACTCGCCATGCCCCTCACAGAATACCTTGGGGTGTCTTCTTTCCAAAATGGGGTCACTTGTGGGGTAGTTATACTGCCCTGGCAATTTAGGGGCCCAAATGTGTGAGAAGAACTTTGCAATCAAAATGTGTAAAAAATGACCGGTGAAATCCAAAAGGTGCACTTTGGAATATGTGCCCCTTTGCCCACCTTGGCAGCAAAAAAGTGTCACACATCTGGTATCGCCGTACTCAGGAGAAGTTGGGGAATGTGTTTTGGGGTGTCATTTTACATATACCCATGCTGGGTGAGAAAAATATCTTGGTCAAATGCCAACTTTGTATAAAAAAAAAAATGGGAAAAGTTGTCTTTTGCCAAGATATTTCTCTCATCCAGCATGGGTATATGTAAAATGACACCCCAAAACACATTCCCCAACTTCTCCTGAGTACGGCGATACCAGATGTGTCACACTTTTTTGCTGCCAAGGTGGGCAAAGGGGCACATATTCCAAAGTGCACCTTTCAGATTTTGCAGGCCATTTTTTACACATTTTGATTGCAAGATACTTCTCACACATTTGGGCCCCTAAATTGCCAGGGCAGTATAACTACGCCACAAGTGACCCCATTTTGGAAAGAAGACACCCCAAGGTATTCCGTGAGGGGCATGGCGAGTTCCTAGAATTTTTTTTTTTTGTCACAAGTTAGCGGAAAATGATGATTATTTTTTTTTTCTCTTTTTTCCTTACAAAGTCTCATATTCCACTAACTTGCGACAAAAAATAAAAAAATTCTAGGAACTCGCCATGCCCCTCACGGAATACCTTGGGGTGTCTTCTTTCCAAAATGGGGTCACTTGTGGCGTAGTTATACTGCCCTGGCAATTTAGGGGCCCAAATGTGTGAGAAGAACTTTGCAATCAAAATGTGTAAAAAATGCCCTGCAAAATCCGAAAGGTGCACTTTGGAATATAAATTTTTAACTGAACATTAACGTGTTTGCTTACTGGTGTTTTTTTTTTGTTATTTTTTGTTTTTTTACCTTTATAGAACAAACCTCTCCTTCCCCATGGGTCAATGTGCAAAGCGCAAGTCGCCCAAAGATGTGGCGAAGTGCGTTATGCACTTTGTCCCATGTGAAAGGAGACGTTTGCAGCAGCAGTGAGTGAATGGGCCCTAATAGCCCTGTGTGCCTATCCTGGTGAGATGATCCCTATGCTAATAGTGTACCTGTGAGTGGTACTTCCGGAAACACTCTCCAAAGCATAGGGCAGGGTGGTCAGGACAGTCAGGACAGAAATAGCGGGTGTCACGCCTTATTCCACTCCTGCTACAGACACGACATCTTTTTCGGGGTGACGGTTGGGTTGAGGTACCAGGAACGACATTGGGGAAATGTCGCTCGGGTAGACAGCTAACTACACTGGTGGATGGGGCCACGGAACCTCCTGGGTACAGGAGGTTCTCGATGATCTCTTCCTGAAATTTGAGGAAGGATCCAGTTCTCCCAGCCTTACTGTAGAGAACAAAACTATTGTACAGAGCCAATTGAATTAAATATACAGACACCTTCTTATACCAGCGTCTGGTTCTGCGGGAAACTAAATACGGAGACAACATCTGGTCATTGAAGTCCACCCCTCCCATGTGGAGGTTATAGTCGTGGACTGAGAGGGGCTTTTCAATGACACTGGTTGCTCGCTCAATTTGTATTGTCGTGTCTGCGTGAATGGAGGAGAGCATGTAAACGTCACGCTTGTCTCTCCATTTCACCGCGAGCAGTTCTTCGTTACACAGTGCGGCCCTCTGCCCCCTTGCAAGACGGGTGGTAACGAGCCGTTGGGGGAAGCCCGCCAATCCGTTCTAGAAACAAATGCCTAAAGAGGGCCACACTTGTGTAAAAATTGTCCACATAAAGATGGTACCCCTTGCCGAATAAGGGTGACACCAAGTCCCAAACTGTCTTCCCACTGCTCCCCAGGTAGTCAGGGCAACCGACCGGCTCCAGGGTCTGATCTTTTCCCTCATAGATCCGAAATTTGTGGGTATAGCCTGTGGCCCTTTCACAGAGCTTATACAATTTGACCCCATACCGGGCGCGCTTGCTTGGGATGTATTGTTTGAAGCCAAGGCGCCCGGTAAAATGTATAAGGGACTCGTCTACGCAGATGTTTTGCTCTGGGGTATAAATATCTGCAAATTTCTGGTTGAAATGGTCTATGAGGGGCCGAATTTTGTGGAGCCGGTCAAAAGCAGGGTGGCCCCTGGGACGGGAGGCGGTGTTGTCACTAAAGTGCAGGAAACGCAGGATGGCCTCAAAACGTGCCCTGGACATAGCAGCAGAGAACATGGGCATGTGATGAATCGGGTTCGTGGACCAATATGACCGCAATTCATGCTTTTTTGTCAGGCCCATGTTGAGGAGGAGGCCCAGAAAAGTTTTAATTTCGGAAACTTGGTTTCCACCGTGGTTTCCACCGGAAAGGCTGGGCATAAAAGCTTCCCGGGTTAGCGGTGATAAATTGTGTGGCATATCGGTTTGTTTTGGCCACAACTATGTCTAAAAGCTCCGCAGTCAAGAACAGCTCAAAAAATCCCAGGGCCGAACCGATCTGAGCGGTCTCAACCCGAACTCCAGACTGGGCAGTGAAAGGGAAAACTACGGGTGCGGCTGAAGTTGGGGACTGCCAATCAGGATTTGCCAGCACCTCTGGGATTCTAGGGGCTCTACGGGCACGTCTTTGCGGTGGCTGCGACGGGGTCACTACTGCACGTGCCACAGTACCAGCTTCAACTGCCCTTCTGGTGCTCGCTACTTCACCAGGTTGTACGGCAGTGCTGGTACTAGGTCCAGGGAGGGCTGGACTGCTGGTGTATGCCTCACCACGTAATCCGACAGCACCAGCCCCACTCTGCTGCTCTTGAAGCGGATCCTGCGCAACCTGTGGTCTAGCGACACGGGGCCGGGTACGCCTGGTGGTATCAGGGACCTCAGCCTCCTCGTCCGAACTTTGGGTCAGAGAGCCACTGCTTTCTACAGGTTCGTATTCTGACCCGCTGGATTCATCAGATGAGGGTTCCCACTCCTCATCCGACTGGGTCAGAAGCCTGTAGGCCTCTTCAGTAGAATACCCCCTGTTAGACATGTGGGCAACTAAATTTAGGGGTATTCCCTGAGACTACCCAAGAAAAAAAAAGCAAGCCTGTCTTACAAAGGGGAGGCTAGCGAAGTACCGGAGGCCGCTGCGGTTGATAAAAAATATCAAAACTGATTTTTTTTATCGCCGCAGTGCGTGTAAAGTGATTGTGCAGTGAACAAAAAAAAAAATTTTTTTGGTCACTGCGGTGGGGCGGGTGTGGGCGAACTCACGTGTGGGCGACCGATCAGGCCTGATCGGGCAAACACTGCGTTTTGGGTGGAGGGAGAACTAAAGTGACACTAGTACTATTATAGATCTGACCGTGATCAGTTTTGATCACTTCCAGATACTATAAAAGTACAAATGCTGATTAGCGATACGCTAATCAGCGAATAACGGACTGCGGTGCGGTGGGCTGGGCGCTAACTGATTGCTAACTACCTAACCAAGGGGCCTAAACTATACCTAAAACCTAACGGTCAATACCAGTGAAAAAAAAAAGTGACAGTTTACACTGATCACTTTTTTCCTTTCACTAGTGATTGACAAAGGGGTGATCAAAGGGTTAATTGGGGTTCAGGGGGGTGATCAGGGGCTAAAGTGTAGTGTTTGGTGTACTCACTGTGAAGCCTGCTCCTCTGCTGGATCCAACCGACGAAAAGGACCAGCAGAGGAGCAGGGCAGCCATATAACAGATCATATTTACTAATATGATCTGCTATGTGGCTTCTGATTGGTTTTTTTAAAAATCAGCAACCTGCCAGCCAATGATCACGGCTGGCAGGTTGCTGACGAAATAGTCCTGAACGAAATGCCGGCGGGAACTGCGCATGCGCGGGCGCATATTCGCGTCATCTCGCGTCTCGCGAGATGACGCGTATATGCGTGACTGTGCGCAGCGCTGCCGCCTCCGGACCGCACATCTGCGTTAGGCGGTCAAAGAGGCGTTCACTGTGGATGTTACTGTTAAGGGGGCAGGCCACTGTAGGTCACAGTTAAGGCAGCCGGGTACTGTGGAGGTCACAGTTAAGGCAGCCGGGTACTGTGGAGGTCACAGTTAAGGCAGCCGGGTACTGTGGAGGTCACAGTTAAGGCAGCCGGGTACTGTGGAGGTCACAGTTAAGGCAGCCGGGTACTGTGGAGGTCACAGTTAAGGCAGCCGGGTACTGTGGAGGTCACAGTTAAGGCAGCCGGGTACTGTGGAGGTCACAGTTAAGGCAGCCGGGTACTGTGGAGGTCACTCAAGGGAGTGGGGTGCAGGCTGCTGTGAAGGTCAAAGTTAAGGGGATGGGATGCAGGCTGTTGTGAAGGTCAAAGTTAAGGGGATGGGATGCTGTGGAGGTCCCATTTTAAAGTGGCGGTGCACTGTGGGGGGGGTCAGTGTTAAGGGGTGGTGAACTATGGAGTTCACTTTTAAAGGGGCGGGGTGCTGTAGAGGTCACTGTTATGGGGATACTGTTGATATCTTTTAATGACACACACAAACATTAAATAAAATAGATTAA
Source organism: Bufo gargarizans (assembly GCF_014858855.1). NCBI lineage: Eukaryota > Metazoa > Chordata > Amphibia > Anura > Bufonidae > Bufo > Bufo gargarizans. The sequence continues at coordinate 321,016,434 of NC_058081.1, forward strand.
ATATACCTGTGCGAAACCGGGTACTTCTGCTAATATATATATATTACATAGAACTATAACGAGCAGCGCACTGCTTAACCCCTACAGGACCACCGCACGCATGGATGCGTCTTTGCGGCGTTCCTGTAATTCCTCCTGGACGTGCCGGCGCGTCATCTCGCGAGACGCGCGATTTCCTGTGAACGAGTGCACAGAGGCGCGCGCGTTCACAGGATCGGCCGGTAAGGGAATGGATCTACAGCCTGCCAGGGGCGATCGTTCGCTGGCAGGCTGTAGATACGATTTTTTTTAACCCCCTAAAAGGTATATTAGACGCTGTTTTGATAACAGCGTCTAATATACCTGCTACCTGGTCCTCTGGTGGTCCCTTTTACTTGGATCGACCACCAGAGGACACAGGCAGCTCTGTAAAGTAGCACCAAACACCACTACACTACACCCCCTTATTAACCCCCTGATCACCCCATATAGACTCCCTGATCACCCCCCTGTCATTGATCACCCCCCTGTCATTGAATACCCCCTAGAAGGCTCCATTCAGATGTGTTTTGTGGATCCACGGTGTCCATGTTTTGCGGATCCATGGACCCACGGATCTGCAAAACACATACGGACGTCTGAATGGAGCCTTACCGGGGGGTGATCAATGATAGGGGGGTGATCACCCCAGATAGACTCCCTGATCACCCCCGTGTCATTGATCACCCCCCTGTAAGGCTCCATTCAGAGATCCGTATGTGTTTTGCAATGTGTTGGGCAATGTGTTTTGGGGTGTCATTTTACATATACCCATGCTGGGTGAGATAAATATCTTGGTCAAATGCCAACTTTGTATAAAAAAAATGGGAAAAGTTGTCTTTTGCCGAGATATTTCTCTCACCCAGCATGGGTATATGTAAAAAGACACCCCAAAACACATTTCCCTACTTCTTCTGAGTACGGTGATACCACATGTGTAACACTTTTTTACAGCCTAGGTAGGCAAGGGGCCCACATTCCAAAGAGCACCTTTAGGATTTCACAGGGCATTTTTTACACATTTTGATTTCAAACTACTTCTCACACATTAGGGCCCCTAAAATACCAGGGCAGTATAACTACCCCACAAGTGACCCCATTTTGGCAAGAAGACACCCCAAGGTATTTCGTGATGGGCATAGTGAGTTCATGGAAGTTTTTATTTTTTGTCACAAGTTAGTGGAATATGAGACTTTGTAAGGAAAAAAAAAAAATATCATAATTTTCCACTAACTTGTGACAAAAAATAAAAAGTTCTATGAACTCATTATGCCCATCAGAGAATACCTTAGGGTGTATACTTTCCGAAATGGGGTCATTTGTGGGGGTTTTCTACTGTCTGGGCATTGTAGAACCTCAGGAAACATGACAGGTGCTCAGAAAGTCAGAGCTGCTTCAAAAAGGGGAAATTCACATTTTTGTACCATAGTTTGTAAACGCTATAACTTTTACCCAAACCATTTTTTTTTACCCAAACCATTTTTTTTATCAAAGACATGTAGAACAATACATTTTAAAATTTATATAGAAATGTAGTTTTAAAAAATTACAACTGAAAGTGAAAAATGTCATTTTTTTGCAGAAATTTTGGTAAATTTTGATGTTAAGGTTACCTGCACAATTGCTTGTAGAGGTTACTCGAAAGAGGGGAAGGAGTCCAATGGCAGCGACACAGGAACAGAGGAGCGCGGAAACGGAATGGATGAATGATCCCGATATGCAGGAATGGCGGTGGCTCAATGGACCCGATAAGGTGCACGTGGTAGATGAGTGCCGAAGAACGAGGAAGGCAAGAGAGTAGTCAGGCAGTCCTGGGTCGGTACACGGGATGGCAGGTACAAGGATTCAGGATGAGGCAGGAGAGTAGTCAATGGAGGCAGAGCTCGGTACACGAGATGGCAGGTGCAAGGATTCAGGATGAGGCAGGAGAGTAGTCGATGGAGGCAGAGTTCGGTACACGAGCAGGTTAGCAGACAAAATACTGAGAGGCTGAAGCAAGACTACAGCTGAGATAGCTCAATAATCTGGCAAGGGAGGAAGTGACGTGGTCTTCCTTAAATAGGGCGTACACAGATCTGATTGGTCAAACCAAAAGCAGGAACATTCAGGTCAAAGAGGTGGTTCAAAAAAGTAACAGAAACTGTCCAGGAAGCTCTGTGGTCTAGTGAGCAAGGCTACAGCCTAGGACGCTGGAGTCTCCCGGTTCGATCCCTGACATTTGATTAATAACAAAAAAAGTAAAAATTTCAGCAGCAATGAAATACCACCAAATGAAAGCTCTATTAGTGAGAAGAAAAGGAGGTAAAATTCATTTGGGTGGTAAGTTGCATGACCGAGCAACAGTGAAAGTAGTGTAGTGCAGAAGTGTAAAAAGTGCTCTGGTGTTTAAGCTAGGGGGGCTGAGGTGGTTAATGCACAAAGACATAAGTAAATAATGAATTCATAAAAAATATGCATAAATGCTATACTTACTGTAAGAAAAAGTAGAAGCTGGCTTCCAACAGATGGGACCTACTCTAACACATGCCTCTCCTGGGTTTTCAGCCTACAATCTGGGCAAAGTAGGACCCGACTATGTAATGCTGTTGATTAAAAGCACCAGGTAGACAGGTTGATGTGTGGGGGTGCCCGAGCATTGTGGGGGGCATGTGTACTATTGGATAACCCCTTTAACAATTGTTAACTCTGTGATGGTGTCAAAAATGTTGCCAAAAATGGTGCCACTCAATAAGCATAGGAATACAGCACTTATGATGTGCAAAAGATGATTACTACATCCTTGGTTGTCTGACTGTTTGTGCAGAAAGTGGGGAAAGTGGGTTGTGATGGTCGTTTAGTGCTGATTATATTCATTATAAAAGTTAGTATATGAAATTATGTTTCTAGACTTTCTTACCATTTATACAAGTTAATTAATTTGTAGTATTTATTGGCTGCTATGTAGACTAAATAATTTTCGGTCTTGAGATGTGCATATCAAAAAAGATTGTGTTTAATAAGGGAATAAATCATAAATTGCTTGTAGTTATTGGTTTTATGTATTTTTAGGCATTATAGATGCTGGTGTTAATAACCCTGTGCTGGCGGTGGATGCAGCGAAGTTATGAAGAGGCGCCGGCCTCTACATAACTTTGGCGCATAAAACACCGGTCTAAATGTAAAACAGCTTCCTTCCTTGCACATAACCTTTGTGCCGCAATCTGCGACAGATATACGCTAGAATAACCCCCATGTGTGTCTGCACCAAATTCATCAAATGTTGACATTTCAAGTGTTGCAGAAAGTAAATGTGCCATAATCTAGTTCTAATCTCACTTTTTTTGCCTTAATTATAGACCACATTAAAAAGTGGCATGTCTCCAAAATGTTGCAGAAAGGTTGCAAAAAAGGTCGCAACTGGCATGTTGTGGGAAATTTTTTTGATTTATATTTAGACCAAAAGCCTGACGTATCTGTTTTGATAAATGACTTCCAGAATATGTAAAAGGCAGCCAAGCTGGAGACAGAGAGATTCATTGCCAAATAGAGTAAAACTTACCTGAAAACAGGCTCGGACTGGGCCACAGGGGAACAGGGGAATCCCCCGGTGGGCCCCTAGGAAAGGTTGGCCCCCAGTCCACCAGCACAGCATCTCAAATAACCTATATCAATATAAAAAACTGGGTAGACTATCCAATTTATTATTATAGATCCATCGGGAGGTCAAAATGGCCTCTAGGAATAGAGGCAGGCAGGCCAGCCAGTATCCTCTCTTCCCTGAAGTTGTTGCAGAGACCCCCATAATCAATCATCTTGTAGTGTCTTGTTGCTGTCTGCCTCTGCGTAGGCAGGTAATATTTGCAGGTTGCTGTACAGTGGGCCCCCAGAATGAAATTTACTGGTGGGCCCTAGGCATTCCAGTCCGACACTACCTGAAAATGTTCTTAAATTATATAAATGGTAAAAAGTTTAAACCTGAAAACGTTGTCCCATTAAAGAGTGATGAGGGAGAAGTTATTGAGAGTGATGAGGAAAAAGCAAAGCTATTAAGCAATTTTTCTCCACTGTATTTACTGAAGAAAATGAAATGTTAGGTAGAACACAGAGTGTAAAAGTAAACTCCCCATTAAAAGTGGCCTGTCTAGCCCAGGAAGAAATTTAACCCCTTAGTGACCAAGCCTGTTTGGGCCTTTATGACCAAGCGTTTTTCTTCCTTTTTTCATGGTCTCGTTCCAAGAGCTATAACTTTTTAATTTTTTTGTCTATATAGCTTTATGATGGCTTGTTTTTTACGGGACAAGTTGTAGTTTTTAATGGAGCCATTTTGGGGTACACATAACTTTCTGATTAACTTTTATTAACTCTTTCTGGGAGGGAGATGGGGAAAAGTAGCAATACTGCCACTGCGTTTTTACATTATAAATTTTACGGCGTTCATTTTTCGGTAGAAATAACATAATATCTTTATTCTCTGGGTCAGTACGATTACAGTGATACTAAATACTTAATTTCTTATTTTGTATTGCCACTTCACAAGACCCATAACTTTTTTTTTTTTTCTTATGGAGTTGTGTGAGGGCTTGATTTTTGAGTGACGACTTGTATTTTTCATTGGTATCATTTTGGAGTAAATGCCGCTTTTTGATCGCTTGTTATTGCGTTTTTTTCAGTGGAAACAAAGAATAAATTAGAAATTCTGTCTTTTTTTTATTATTTCTTTTTTATGGTGTTCACCATAGGGGATAATTTATGTAATATTTATGTAGTCTGGGTCATTATGGACACGGCAATACCAAACATATGGGGGATATTTTCTTTTTGCAATTTTTTTGCATGATTTCAATGGAAAAAAAAGCATTTTTTTATTTTATGGAATTTTTTTAATTTAATAAATGTGTATCTTTTTTCTATTTTTTTTACTACTTAATAGTCCCACAAGGGGACGATAATATACAGTATTTTGATTACTTTTAAAATGTAATGCATTATCTCTATAATGCATTACATTTCAATAGCAATCCTATTCAAACATTGACCAGCAGACTGCGCCAGAGAGGCACAGCCTGCTGGAGATAACTGAAGACAAGGTAAGCTTCCCAACACATCAGCACCCCGCAATCGCATTTTCGGGGTGCTGATGGGAGACAAAGATAAGCCCACAGTGTCTGAGATGAGACAACCCCTTTAAGTAATGAAATAGACAGACCCTTATTTCTGATATTTAAGGACTCTATAATGACAGGGTCTGTTCCTGTAGGCTGGTAACATCTGTTGTGGGTAAACTGTTTGAAGGTTTTCAAAGATATGCTATCCTCAATGAAAATATGTGTATAACGGTGTACAGCACAGGTTTATGAGGGGTCGGTCCTGTCAAACTAATGTGTTCAGTTTCTATGAGGAGGTTCTAGACTGAACAGGAGTGAGTCAATGGACTGTCAGTATATCTTGACTTCTCCAAAGCAGTTGATATTGTGCCACACATAGTATGGGGGCCATAAAGAGATTACTGTATTCTTTATGGGTGCAAAAAGGAAACATTGTACTGTATGGGGCCACAAGGAGACATTATACTATCCGGGGCTTATGCAGTATATTTTCTTTGTGTTCTTCCCCCATACATTATAGTAATGTCTCCTTGTGGCCCCACTGTCCCACACCATGTAATGTGGACTGGGCTGGGGAGAAAGTGGTGAGCAGTCCTCCCTAGTCCTCTTGTGCAACATGTGCTGCGACACATACTGACTATGTGCAATGTTCACCAGATGCCGCTGCTGGGATGTCTTGTACGTCGGCATACTTAACACATGTTGTACATGCTTACACGGCGCCCTGGTCCGAGCTGTCAAGTGCAACTGCCCTATGACATCACTAAAATACAGCAGTAATTAAGAAACAGTGATGTTGCCATATCACTGTTTCTTAATACCATGGTATATTGTAGATACCAGTATATCGCCCAATCCTAGATGTGGGCGGGGTGTAGAAAAATGCAGGTCTTGATAGATGACCCCCATAATGTTCGAAACCACCCTAATTTTTCCACAGGCAACTGCCTATCTTGCCAACCGCAGCACTGCGAATACATACTGGGATTTATCAAATCTTGTGTAAACGAAAACTGGCTTAGTTGCCCATAGCAACCAATCAACTCCCACCTTTTATATTCAAAAGGAGTGCTGAAAAATGAAAGGTGGAATCTGATTGGTTGCTATAGGCATCTAAACCAGTTTTCCTTTACAACAGGTTTGATAAATCTCCCACATTATTGTATACGTGAAGTATGTTGCTCTCTACAACATAAAGAACAAAGGGGGTCAATTAAGTGATATAGCCAGTTTTCTGGCATATATCTGTTGCAGATTGCGGCGCAAAGGGTATTTGTGCCGCAATCTGTGACTTTTCTCCGCTCACGCCAGGTCTAAAAAAGGGGGGGGGGGTGTTGTGAGCAGGGAAGGGCCAGCAAGGGAGCTAGTGTAGATTTAGACCGGCGGTGGATGTGCCAAAGTTATGTAGAGGCCGGGGCCCGCGCAGGGGTGATTAAGATCGGTGCGTAAAACGCCGGTCTTAATAAATGACTCCCAAAGTCTTGTGTAACAGACTTGCTGGCAGGTCCTCTTTACAAAACACTTTCTTATGTCTGTATGAAAAAGTTAGTGACAGGAGATTCAGGTAATGTATCAACGAGTTGTAACACCAGCTATGTACCAACAACACTGTATTTACACAACACGTTACGCTAGAGGCTTAGTCTTCTCTGTTTGCACTTACAACACAAGGTCTGATGTGACTGTTACGGAACAAACACGCTTTCCTCGCAGCGATGTTTTCAGAAAATAATCTGTGTTAGCTGCGTTGCCTATTTTCACAGCAAGGGCATCATTTAGAAGACATCGCTCAGAAAACAAACACACATATATATCCTGCAGTGAGAAAAAAAAAAAACTTTTTCGATGGTTCTTTTTCTATCAGTCAAATGTAGTGAAATGTTATAACTGCACAATATACACAACAAGCTCATTCAGGTAATATTGACACATTTTGGTGACCTTAACCTTGCAGTCTTGTGACGGATCACGACACAGACTTGTGATTGTCTTCCACCTTTCCTCTGAAGATTGCATAGTGTATATGAGAATATGAGAATACATCATCCTGAGGTCTAAATAGAAGCTTCAGTTTAAAAGCTGCTCTATATAGTAATTTAAGGAATTGCAAGAGGAGTGGTTTCCTATAACGATGCCGCACATTTACTAATTCTGTGTAATATTTTAGTGTAAACCTAAACAGTCAAACCATTTTACAAAGTGACTCAGGCTAAATGAGAAATTTGGTTCATCATTACGCAATTTTGCTTTGGTTGGCACCTATTGGTTGACTTACTTTGCACCAAAATTATGCTCTAATTTGGTGTACTACCCAGCTAAGCTACATCCCCTTCACTAGCGAGGTGCAAAATGTGTCTAAAACATATTATAAATTAGCAAAAACCACAGACGACCTATGACTTTTACACTTGTGTATTTATGTATTTAATTACATTTGCTGCTTCCCCTATATGTATAACATTGATCGGTACCCCTCCCCCGTGTCCCTCTTTTATATCTGTTTTACTCCACCCAATGATGTAAGATGTGTTTTATTGTGTTGTTTTAATAAAGTATATATTTTTTGCTTACATATGTTCGCTTTTTCTTTGGTGATCTGGGTATGCACATAGTGTTATAGGTTGTGATATTACAAATTAGGCGTAAAGCATGTACACCAGTTGTTTGGAACTAATGGTGGATTATAGGAGGTGTGTTTTGGTGGACTGCCCAGGGCCCAAGGCTCCCAGGGGCCCATTTCAGGCCAAAACACCCACCCTGTTAAAAGCCTGAGAAGAGGGAGCGATGAGTAAGGATAGGTCAGGTAACATCAGATCCTCAGGGCAGCAGCTCTTCCTCGCAGTGAAAAAGTTAGAGCAGGGAGCTTCAGTTGGCTGAATTGGATACCATCTACAGACCTAGCTGTTGGAATAAAAAAGGAAGGGGGAATGCAGTCTGGAAAAATCCAGGAGGCCTGTATACTGCTCCCTCTCAGAAGCTCCCTTGTTAAAAAAAAAAAAAAAGGCTGTCCTGGGATGCGGCAGGGAGGTCATGACCCCCACCATCTAGCCAGGCTGCTTGACAGAAGACAGCAAGGATATATATATAAATTGTTTGCTTGTCTTATATGTGCGTCTTTCTAATATATATGCATGTGTCTGTTTAAGGCTAGATACACACAACCGTATCCACAAATTTCATATCACATCTGCTCTGCACCTTGTAAAGGGTTAATGCACAGGAAGTGCATTAACTGAAAGACTTTGGGACATTCTATATGTGCACTAAGAAGTTAAAAATCTTCCACAGTTATTATCAAGGGACTCTGCAGAAGTTTTGAAGGGAAAAAAACACGTACCAACCCTTAGTTCTGTTGTTTACGTTTAAAGACTTGTTTTTGTCAGAAAAAATAGCTTAGTCATTCCCATAGATTTGTATTGAAACTCTATGCAAGTCTATGACAGACTGAAATTGTGACATTGTTTTTGTGTCGGCTGTGATTCTCCACTCCACCCCTCCCACTAAAGGTTCTAATTCAGATAGAAACTGTATATAAGAAGAGCAGTTTGAGTCTCTAGCTGTCTGCAGATAGGGGCCAGTGTTTAGTAGAAGAGACTCTGCTAGTCTGCACATAGGAACCAGTGCTTAGTCGAAGAGACTCTGTCAGATTGTATGGCAGAAGAAGATGCTGGAATACTGAGCCACAGACGCTGGGTCACCAGCCCTGTGACCAGGAAGCCACAAACCCTAGGTCTTTTGGGCAGGGTACCAGCTTTCTGAGAGAAAGGGACAGCTAGCTCAGGCCTTTCCTAAGCATGAAACCTTCTGCGAGGAAGAAGACTTGGGAAGCCAGCTTAGGCTACTTTCACACTTGCGACAGAGTGATCCGGCAAGCAGGTCCGTCACCAGAACTGCCTGCCGGATCCGGCAAAACGTATGGCATTAGTAAGACTACTATCTGATGGCATTAGTAAGACTAATCAGGATACTGATCAGTCTTAAAAATGCCTGATCAGTCAAAAAAAATGCATTGAAATGCTGGATCCGTCTTTCTGGTGTCTTCCGGCAATACGGATCCTGCATTTATTTCTTTCACCTTTTTTTTCGGTCTGGACGTATCTGGCATTCTGGTATTTTGAATCCGGCACTAATACAGGCAAGGAAAAAAAATCTGGCATTCAGGCAAGTCTTCAGTTTTTTTTGCTGGAGATAAAACCCTAGCATGCTACTGTTTTCTCTTTTGTCTGATCAGTCGAAATGATTGAACGGAAGACATCCTTATGCATCCTGAACGGATTACTCTCCATTCAGAATTCATGGGGATATACCTGATCAGTTCTTTTCCGGCTTTGAGTCCCTTTTGACGGATCTCAGTGCTGGAAAAGAAAAACCCCAGTGTGAAAGTACCCTTAGTACTTTGCCTTTATTGTTTTGCACTTTAATTCCTCCAGTAAAGAAGCACCCAGTCTGCAGACCCTGTCTGTCTGGACTTATTTCCCATTGGGGTGCACCATGCCTTGCCATTCCTTCCAGTGAGTAGCAACATGTGGTGACACCTTGACTGTGTCCTGGGAACCCAGCATAACAGTGGGGCCACCCCAAACTCGGCCAATGGACTATTCTGAGCACATGTGCAGCTAGTAATAGATAATGTCTAAACACTTTATGAATGTATGTACTTCTATATTCAAAGAGGTTGTCTCATAAAGACTGCGATAATCATCTTAATGGCCTGCATGCATGCTAACATCTCTACTGCATCGCCAGCCGCTAAAGAAATTCCTGTCAGTTTGGCAAAATCGGCTTATCACTCAGTGGCTTAGATGAGAAAAACTTTCTAACAGTGTATAATATACACTAATCACAAAAAGTTTGGGATATTTGGCTTGTGGGTGTAATTTGAAGATGAACCTAAAATGCACTCTAATCTTTACACTTGAATTTAATGTGACCGTCTCTAAACTTTTGAATGCACATGTCCAACTTTTCAATGTTTCAGTACTTTTTGTACAACTTGTTCTCTAAAAAGGGAGCTTAATGGCAAATTTCACAACAGGTGTTTGATCCATGAATTGCCCAATACATTTCCTGGTTCAATTAGAATTGGTGTTTAAACAGTACTCCTCAGCATGCTGTTCTGATTTTGACATCACAAGACCAAGAAGACACCTAACAATCAACAACAGTACCTTGTGAGTACCTTGTGATTGTGAGGCTTCAAGCAGGATGTTCTCAGATGTAAGTGGCCATTGAGGTTAACGTGTCATCAGCAGGTTGCAACAGAGATACAGAGAACAGAGAGACTGGAACAGTCACAGAAAGGCATAGAAGTGGATGTCCTTTGCCCACATCCCATACCGATGATGGCTTCATTGTGAACAATACCCTGCGGAACAGGATGATGAACTGCCACACAACTCCAGACACACTTAAGGGAGGTGAGAGGCACCCAAGTGTCCTGTCAGACCATTCAAAACCATTTACATCAGTGTGGTCTGCATGCTAGATGATCTGCATGGGTACCTGACCACACCAGAAGGCACAGGCATCATCGTCTTGCATCGGTCAGGGAGCATCTACGTTGGATGAGGGACCAGTGGGCCTCAAGTGCTGTTTACTGCCAAAAGTTGATTCACACTGAGCAGAAATGATGGCCGCCAACGATGCTGGAGATGTCAAGGAGAGTGCTATGCATCAGCCGCTGTTGTCACCTGATGAGCCTTTGTTGGTGGTGGTGTTACAGTGTGGACAGGTATGTCTAAACTGCTCTACACTCTGTGAATGGTACAGTGACAAGCCCATACTACTTGAATAAAATCATTAATCCAGTCATTGTGCCTCTGCATGAACAACACAGGACTAATTTAATCTTCTGGATGACAAAACCAGCTCATCGAGGTTGCATCATTAGGGAACGGTTGCTGGTGACTGGGTTACCTCAAATGGAGTGGCCGCACTTTCTCCACACCTGAATCTCCTTGAAAACCTATGGGATCAGCTAAATCACCGTTTAGAGGCTCATAACTCTGTATCCCAGAATCTCAATGACCTGAGGACCACCCTTCAAAAAGAGTGGAATGCCATGCCTCAGCAGACAGTAAATCAACTTGTGAACAGCATGAGATGTCATTGTCAAGCTGTAGATGATGCTCAAGGCCACATGACAATTATTCAGACATTGACACACTCTTGTTAGCTTTTATTTCAATAACTTGTTTGAGATGAGGAAATCACCTTTGCATGCTCGTACTTAAATGCCCTACTTTCACAATATAATATCACTATAGCAGTGAACTTTTTGTCAGTAGTGTATATATACATTTTTTAATGTTTTTATTCTTGTCTGAGTACCAGACCTCACCTCTAGAGACATCTACACAGTAGGTCTGGTTCTGTTAAGATATGGTCATAGGTGGCATAAATGCATGTTGCAAATCCGTAGCATTTTACAGTACCAGCATTGTGATTCAGATCTTAGAAATCTCATTCACACATTGTGGAGGATACCCAGCATAATGCTAGAACAAGGAGAGCTCACATATTGAACCTGTGTCCTGCAGCAAGGAGAGAGAGCGCGAGCACTTCTCTCTCCTTGGTCTAACAATTGGTGGGGGTATATCAAAAGTTTTTATAAAAGTTCAGTGACCCTTTAACTGCTTTTAATCTTTGCAAAGCAAAGTTTGAAAGCAGACGAGAACCCAACTTTAGACTAGTGTGGGAGCCCAAATTCATAATACGGTCCAGGGCCCACAGTAGTCTTAATCCATTCTCGTTTGACACAAATTAAATTGGTTTTCTGGAGGTAGACTATTGATAACCTATCCTGTGAATAGGACATCAGTATGTGATAGGTGGGGGGTCTAACTCCCGGCAGCCCTGCAGATCAGCTGTCTGGAAAACAAAACAAAACAGCTGATGATCAGGGGTGCCAAACGCTGGACCCACACTGATCAAATATTGATGAGGAATCCTGAGTATAGGTCTTCAATAGTCTACTAATAGTCTACCAGAGAACCCCATTAAGTCAGGCATTTTTAACTTATTGACCGTGCCCTTTCTGGCATTTTCAACTTATTAAATCTACTGAACCAACTGAATTACCTTTAGATCTCATTTATGGCAGACCTGTATTATCTGTACCGAGGCTATTGTTGTCATGCTTGTCACCAAATTGGTACAGCGACAGCTCCATATGTAAGCACTGCCTGTTTCTTATGCCTGATGATGGCTACAGGGCTGCTATTAAAAATTCATCTCACCAATGAATCCATACACCACAATCATGGCTTAATCTCCCACATACAGATCTACAAGATGACATACTATAATCAAAATTCCCAAGTGACAGAAATGTCACCTTGGGTTAAAAAGGGAAGAAATAATGAAATAACGAAAGCAAATGAGACCAATCTTTCTTTATTTCTTACTCACTTATGTTCCGAGGCAGGGCTCTACCGTCTGTTGAAGCAATTGAAGCCCAAATTCCTGACTGCTCCAAACATTCTATGTAACAGCCACCACCATTAGGGGGAGCTGGTGAGTTGACTGCACACTGACTAGTGAGATCTATTCCTAAACAATATCCAGTTTGTTCCTAGACTTCAATCAGCCATAATTTTATTTGTTTTTATACAAAATGGGGCGAATGCTTGCAGTTTTACAAAGAAAGCAAGTGGGGGACTTTAGGCATAAGATTTGATAGGTTCAGTTATGTAAAATGCATGTTAGTGTGTCAGTGTCAGAAAACCCCTTTAATAACATTTGGAAATATAATATATATATTTAAATAGACTAGAGAACCTAAATTTGTGATCCTCTGATTCACTGCAATACTCTCGTATTGTGATGTATTATTGCTTGTCAGTGCTTAACGGACAGGCAATGTATTAGCAAGGTATAGGCCAAATAGGCGCATACTAATGACAGACCCGGCAGCCGCAGTGAACCATCGACACCAGTAGATCATGTTGCGGGGACACTGATGGGTGACAGAGGGAGACTCATCAGATATCACTCAAAACTGTCGTTCTAAGCACATCTCCTGATTCCACACCATTATAGTACAGTGATTCACGGGGATGATCAGCTCATCACGATGTGCTGTTATGGTGCAGGGCTGGAAGGGGTTAATCAGAACAGAATTTTGTACCTAAAGTATTTATATTTCTTTTAGAAATGGTGAAAACATTAACCTGTGATGTTGCCCTGGAACAAGGGTACATTCATCTGGTGTCAGGGCGTTCAAGAATTGTGGCATACAGAACGTTGGCGTCTTGCTTTCTAAACTGCTGACTACCACAAATTAGTAGTTTTACACACTAAACATTGTATGATGCACATCTTATTGCATTTATTGCATAACAAGTCTGTTTATGCCAAAAGGAATCTACCATCAGTAAGTTTGGAATATGATATTTTTCCATTTCTGAATGTTCTCTTTTACTACCTGGCCAAAATATTTAGCCCTGAGGCTCTCGAGGTGATTCTGCAAAAGAGAGAGAAATGTAAATATGACAAACATATAAGTCTAGTAAGGCCTCACATTCACATATAGTCCTAATTTTTCACCCACTAGCTAATATAAAACGTAACTTTTATTTTATCCCATTTATTATAATCTCATTGGAGATATGAGAGTAATATTTTAAAATGTTGCCGTGTAGCTCTCAGTTTTATCGGCGATTGTATTAGGAATCTACTGTCTACTGTCTGTTGTCTCAGCAGTGACTAGATTCATCTTTCTTGGTTATAAACACTGGTGTATTGCGTGCATACACCAGATCTAACTACCTAATTGTATACAATATGTTAATGCTACCTGCCTAGCTGTGCTACTACTGCTTCCATCTAAAAACACCAACTAAACGCTTACCCCGGACATGGCGTCCTCAGGGGAACCGGACAGTAGCAGTAGTAGCACAGCTGGACAGTAGACTGTATATTCCTAATACAATCGCCGATAAAACTGAGAGCTACACAGCAACATTTTAAAATATTACTCATATCTACAATGAGATTATAATACATGGGATAAAATAAAACTTAAAGGGACACTGACAGGCCCAATAAGCATATTTAGGTATATATATATGACAGTACAGGTCTTATAAAGTCTATTAAAATCATCTAAGTATCCCCCCTGTCCACCTTATAAATACAGTAAAAATAAGTTTTATAACCTGCTTTCATCGTGTTCAATCTGCCCAAGGGGCGGTGTTTCATCAACTTGCGCCCAGCCAGCCTCGCCACAACTGCCGTTTTCAAGCGCCGCCCAGCTCATCAATATTCACTTCGCTGGGCGGCTACTACTGTCCCCAACTTCACAAGATCCGGCGCATGCCCAATACAATCCTATGGGCAACGGCCTCCGCCTCATCTTCAGAGCATGCGCCTGGCACCCTCACTGGCCGGGATCACATTGCGCCTGCGTACAGTCTGCATCTTAGAGGCCGCTTCAGCCTCTGCATTATGCGCATGCGCCAGGCACTGTTCAGCGCAGCGCTTCAGAGCGGGGACAGCAGAAGCCGCCCAGCAAAGTGAACATTGATGAGCTGGGCGGTGCTTCAAAACAGCAGTTGTGGCGAGGCTGGCTAGGCGCAAGTGGAGATGAAACGCCGCCCCTTGGGCAGATTGAAGACAATTCAAGCAGGTTATGAAACTTCAGTTTACTGTATTTATAAGGTGGACAGGGGGGATACTTAGATGATTTCAATACACTTTATAAGACATGTACTGTCATATATATACCTAAATATGCTTATTGGGCCTGTCAGTGTCCCTTTAAGTTTTATATTAGCTAGTGGGTGAAAAACAGGGCGATTTTTTGTCTATTAGAACTACATGTGAATGAGATATATTTGATAAAATGCGCCCATCACCTACTAAGAGAGTCGTTTGGGATTGAAAGTAAGGCCTCATGCACACAACTGTATATTTTTGCAGTCTTCAAATTGCGGGTCCACAAAATGCAGATACAGATACCGTCCGTGTTTTATCTGCATTTTTTGCGGACTTATTGACTTCAAAGGGTCTGTGGTCCACATTTTGCAACCAAGTATAGGACATATACATAGTAGAGGACATATACATAGAAAATAGGACCGCGCTACTCCACAATAACACGTTTAGAAATCACTTGCAGGTTGAGATAAATTTAGTTCATATTCTTCCAGTGTAAACTGACTCTTCTCTGCTGAATCCATTGACTGCGATTTGGGGTTTGTAGAAATTTGGGGGCTATGTGAAGTTGGGGGTTTATTTGGGGTTTGATCTGCAGTCTGTATGAATTTGGGGGCTGATTTGGAGTATAATCTGGGGTTTGTAAAAATATAGGGGTTGATCTTGGGTCTGTATGAATATTGGGGCTGATGTGGAGTTTAATCTGGGGGTCCATATGAATTTGGGGACTGATTTGGGGTCTGTATGAATTGGGGGGCTGATTTGGGGTTTAATCTGGGTTCTGTATGAATATTTGGGTTGATCTGGGATTTGCATGAATTTGGGGATCTATATTAAATTTAACGGTCTGGTCAGGGGGTCTGTATTAATTTTGGGGGTCTCATTTGGGGTCTGCATTTAAGAAGGGGTTGTCCAGCCATGTGAAATGTATTTTTTGAAAACTTAATATAATGCCACAAAAAAGCAGTGATACCTCTCTCATCCCACTATTATCACCACTAGGGCAGCTCTTAATGTCATTCCTAGGCAAAGTCAACTGACGTCAAGCTTAGGGGTGGTGATTGTGACACTGGTGTATTGTATCCTAATTGAATTGCACCCAGCTCCCTGGGCTACGACATCATCTCCACTGACCCTTAGAATAAAGGGTTTGAGGTCCCTTCATCCAAACCCAGCATCAGGCAAGAATTGCACCACAGCTCCATTCAGATGAACTGTAAGTCTGGCACAAGCAAGATCAGGAGCAGTGTGGCTTTCTGAATAAATGCACTGGACTTGAGTTATTTGCTATGGGCATCAAGCCCATTTTCCTCTCTATTTGGTTACACTGATATGGAATGTGAACTTCCAACCTTAAACATAGAGCTGGTAATTTGAGGCAATCAGGGATGGACTGGCCATTTGGAAAATCTGGCAAATGTGAGATGGGCTGGTGTTGGCAGTAGACCATTTGGGAGTGCGCCACTGTCAACTGTATTTCTGCCTTGAGAATGCAGATCCAGTTGAGAGAACAACTCTACAGTAAAGACTTGGCCTGTAATAATGGTTTAGTTTTGAAGTTTAGTCTAGTTTAGTAAATACATGCATTCTTCATGAAATAAGAACATTGAAAGCACCTTTTTTATGACTCCTGATTGAGCTATTCTTCTGTTATCCACCCTAAAATGTATAAATTAACAACTAGGCAGTACAGCTTGTGGGTGTGTCTGCATTTCTTGACACTGTCATCATTCTGTAGGGGACACACCTCATTGACAAAGTAAATGGTAATGCCCAGTTGTTGACTTTTTCATAAATATTTGGATCTAAGGAATATATTCATAAATAACAAGAATTAACAGAAGAACTTGCAATGGTCCACAGGGGTAGTGTTGAAGATGTAAGTAGTACTCAGAATTTGGGCATCCCTGGGCCTTACAGTGATAGGAAGGGCACATCTTTTCCTCGCTTTGGGGTACACACTGGTGTTTGGGTTCTCCTGCCTGGTGGTGTTGTTCCGGTGCCTTTGGTGTTGGTGGTTGCTGTGTGGGCCAAGCCAGGATCACAGAATGCCGTGAGAGCGGTTCAGGTTAATGCAATTACGAGGCCACATTTTAATACAAGGTCACTGTACTTTACTGCAACAATTGGAAGATGGTTCACACAGGCAATGAAGTACAGTCTTTACAAATACCATATGTAGTTTCCCAAGGCTGTGTATGGCAGATGGGGCTAATTCTCTTTCCTATAATATGCACAATATTCTTAAATCAAACAACGGGTACCGCTTGTCTCTGTCACTCTCACTATATTAGTATCTCTGCAAAATACCGTAGTACAGTCTCCACAGATGGCCAGTCTGTTCTTTTAGTATGGCAGGGAACTTGAAGTTTATTTGCTCCCACCACATTCAGGAAAGTCTGTAGTCTGAAAGTGGCTCATAGCTGCTACTTCACTCACAGCTGACTTTATACTGACTTCACATCCTCTAGAGGAAGGGGTGGTGCCAGCCCAACATAGCAACACTAACTAGGGACCTACTGCTCTTCCAATACACAGCCTGTATAGAGTATAGTACCCATAAACGTTACACTAGGACACTGCAAACGGCACAATTATGAGAAAAGATGCCCCGGGATTATTATTTTATGGCAAATACAAGTATACATATACAGTCATGTGAAAAAATTAGGACACCCTTTGAAAGCATGTGGTTTTTTGTAACATTTTTAATAAAAGGTTATTTCATCTCCGTTTCAACAATACAGAGAGATTAAAGTAATCCAACTAAACAAAGAAAACTGAAGAAAAGTCTTTTCAAGATCTTCTGTAAATGTCATTCTACAAAAATGCCTATTCTAACTGAGGAAAAAGATAGGACACCCTCACATGTATTCCCTCTTAAATTGGCTCAGATCTCACACAGGTATATCACACCAGGTGCACATAATTAGTAGATCGTTACTCTGCATGTTGAATGAGGCTTGCCCTATTTAAACCTCAGACATTTAGTTTGGTGTGCTCCTGACTGTTGAAGTGAGAGTGAGCACCATGGTGAGAGCAAAAGAGCTGTCAGAGGACTTCAGAAAAAAGATTGTAGCAGCCTATGAGTCTGGGAAGGGATTTAAAAAGATCTCAAAAGATTTTGAAATCAGCCATTCCACTGTCCGGAAGATAGTCTACAAGTGGAGGGCTTTCAAAACAACTGCCAACATGCCCAGGACTGGTCGCCCCAGCAAGTTCACCCCAAGAGCAGACCGCAAGATGCTAAAAGAGGTCTCCAAAAACCCTAAAGTGTCATCTCGAGAACTACAGCAGGCTCTGGCTACTGTTGATGTAGAAGTACATGCCTCTACAATCAGAAAGAGACTGTACAAGTTTAACTTGCATGGGAGGTGTGCAAGGAGGAAACCTTTGCTTTCCAAGAGAAACATCGAGGCCAGACTGACATTTGCAAAAGATAAAGTTGACAAAGACCAGGACTTCTGGAATAATGTTCTTTGGACAGATGAGTCCAAAATTGAATTATTTGGACACAACAGCAGAGGACATGTTTGGCGTAAACCAAACACAGCATTCCAAGAAAAGAACCTCATACCAACTGTGAAGCATGGAGGTGGAAGTGTCATGGTTTGGGGCTGCTTTGCTGCAGCAGGATCTGGTCAGCTCACCATCATAGAATCCACAATGAATTCTACTGTGTATCAGAAGGTGCTTGAAGAACATGTGAGACCATCAGTTAGAAAATTAAAGCTGAAGCGGAACTGGACCATGCAACATGACAATGACCCAAAACATACTAGTAAATCAACCAAAGATTGGCTAAAAAAGAAGAAATGGAGAGTCCTGGAATGGCCAAGTCAAAGTCCAGATTTGAATCCCATTGAGATGCTGTGGGGTGACTTGAAAAGGGCTGTACGTGCAAGAAACCCCTCAAACATCTCACAGCTGAAAAAGTTCTGCATTGAGGAGTGGGGTAAAATTTCCTCAGACCGATGTCGAAGACTGGTAGATGGCTACAAGAACCGTCTCACTGCAGTTATTTCAGCCAAAGGAGGTAACACTCGCTATTAGGGGCAAGGGTGTCCTATCTTTTTCCTCAGTTAGAATAGGCATTTTTGTAGAATGACATTTACAGAAGATCTTGAAAAGACTTTTCTTCAGTTTTCTTTGTTTAGTCGGATTACTTTAATCTCTCTGTATTGTTGAAACGGAGATGAAATAACCTTTTATTAAAAATGTTACAAAAAACCACATGCTTTCAAAGGGTGTCCTAATTTTTTCACATGACTGTATGTGACACCTCTCTAGCCATACTCCTTGCTAATGACCTTATTGTCCCTCAGAATGACAGTCCCGGATCTGACTATGTCAGCTACAATTTTGGACAGATGATAGTCTTTCCTTCACAAAAGAGTAAAAATTCTCGATAGTTGCGTATAGAAAAAGATCTAACCCTCAAATATACAACAAACCCATAGATGGCGGTGACACACGGGCCGAGGGTGACACTTCCCCCAGCCCATACAGGCATTGACCACTGTCGCTCTTTATGCCTGTTACCTGAGGAATGGTCTATTTATTTGGACGCCTCTGATCTTTAAACGAGTCCCGGTTTGAGTCCCGGGGAGGGACGAAACATGTCATGATGGGAGAGGGATATGCTTAGTGACTAGGCCCCGACAAGGGAAAGCTTCCAGATGGGGTCATCCCTATCGGGGCGGGTGCTCCGTATTGCTAGGTAGGAACGGCTTCCCAACCAATTTTTAAGGCATTCATTTAGGGGCTATGTAGTTTTGTGTCCCCGGAAGAATTACAGCATTTATACAGACCCCGTCATTTGATTATCTAGGACGGTTGAAAGGTAGAAATTCACCGGAATATAATCTCAATGAACTGGCTAAGATTATTCCAGTTATTAATGGCTACTGTCTATTTGTATTTTTATACTTCCTTTTTTGCTATATTTTTTTATATAAATTTTTTCACTGTTTATTTGAACACTACGTGGGTTTATCCTTTTAATTATTATCAGTAAAAGCTATGTTTTAAAATGTATTCAGCTTAAATTTATTCAGCCCAGGTCTTTTTTCTAAGGATTTGTTCTTCACAAAAGAGTAGCACACAGAAACAGTGTCACATGATTCACTTGTTCATTCAGACTTCAGCTAAGTATTAAATGACATGTGAACACTGGCAGATAAAAATAAACCTGGTTACGACGTTCTTGTAAAAGTATCAGAGCACTAAGTATGTCAGTTGGCTGGATTCTGTTGCAGGAGGAATCCAAACTGGACTGTCCTTTCACCCCTGTTGATTAATGCTTTTGTGCTGTTCACAACGTTGAAAATAACTACAAGGAACAGTTCCTGCATGACAGCCACTTTTTTTTTCTTTCCCTAATACTTGTTAAGACATAGAAAGACTTTATAATCCCTCTAAATCATCCAAAAAGCATTATTCATACTACTGTGTTTTATTATCTTGCACTTTCTTTAATTCACCCATTTTAGTTTCTATCGATTACAATTGTATTAAATATATTTTCCTATCTTGAAATACTCAGATTTCAAACAGATTTGTGATTTTCAGATATGAAAGACCTATAGAAGGCAGTGTTGGATCAGGGTGTCTAGGGCCAAGCAGTAAAATTAATTCTGAGGGCCTACTTTACTCCTAAATAGAGTTGAGCGGACACCTGGATGTTCAGGTTCGACAGGTTCGGCCGAACTTCTGAAAAAAGTTCAAGTTCGGGACCCGAACTTGAACCGAACTTGACCCCGAACCCGAACCCCATTGAAGTCAATGGGGACCCAAACTTTTGAGCACTAAAATGGCTGTAAAAATGTCATGGAAAGGGCTAGAGGGCTGCAAATGGCGTAAAAATGTGGTTAAGAGCATGACATGTGGATAGGGAAATGACTTAAAATAACATAAAATACATAAAAATAAAAAATTATAATCTTGATCTAGGAGGACCAGGTCCATATGGAGAAGGAGGTTGAGGAGGCGGTAGCCTACACTGCTTTTTGGCTTTAAATTTATTTATATTTTTTGAAATTAGGGTACACCCCAAAACATTGGGAAATATAACCCTCCAGTCGTGCTAAACACACGTTCAGACAATACACCGGCTGCAGGGCAGGCCAGCACCTCCAAGGCGTAAAGGGCAATCTTAGGCCATGTGCCCAATTTGGAGACCCAGAAGTTGCAGGGGCTGACCCCTGTCAGTTAGTTTGTGTAGGCAGGCGTGTGCCTACTTACTGCCCCACCCACCATGTCGCACGTCCCCGTGATGTTCACGATCCAATTTGATATCTGCTCTATCAACTTTCATTGTTCTTTTATGCGCCTACCATGGTCATTACGGGTGGCGGGGAATCAGGGCGGAGAAGGAGCATGAAAAAAAGAGACCAAATTTAAGGGAGATAAAATTTTAAAAAAAATTGGGATCAAGAAGAAATGTGGCAAAAGTTATTGAGGCGCAAATGTGGGACAAATTACAGAAGCCCAAATGTGGGGCCAAAAGAGTCAAGCGGAATTGTGGGAAAAGCTATTGAGGCGCAAATGTTGGCCAAAAGAGTATAGCGGAAATGTGGGACAAAGTATTGAAGCTTAAATGTGGTACAACTTGTTTAAGTTTAAGCATTGAATCAAAGGAGGTGGCGCGCATCAATTAAAGAAGCATTTCAGAAATTTTATTCCCTGTCACCTATACAGAGCAGGGTTTATTCACGTCTAAAATTGTATAATGTCAACCCAAGAATGTAACAGAAAAATTACAGAAATTAATTAACCTGTCTACTTGGTAGTGCAGGGGTCTATGACAGAAAACAATTGTTTATTGTCACCCAAAAATGTAAAATAAAAATTATTGAAATTTATTAAGCTGTCAACTAGGTAGAGGAGGGGTATATTACACCCAAAAATTGCTGAATTTCAACTGAAAATGTAACTGACTTTTTTTTTTTTTTTTTGTGTTAACCGGCCTACTAGGTATAGCAGTGGTACATCACACCCAAAAATTTGTGAATTTCACCATAACATGTTAATGACAATTTATTTTATTTTTTTAACCGGCCTACTAGGTATAGCATTGGTACTATACACCCCAAAATTGGTTAATTTCACCAGAAAATGTTAATGACAATTTTTTTTTTTTTACCGTCATACTAGGTATAGCAGTGGTACTATACACCCAAAAATTGTTGAATTTCAACTGAAAATGTAACTGACAAATATATTTTTTCTGTTAACTGGCCTACTAGGTATAGCAGTGGTACTATACACCCAAAAATTGGTGAATTTCACCAGTAAATGTTAATGACAATTATTTTTTATTTTTTTAACCGGCCTTCTAGGTATAGCATTGGTACTATACCCTGTACACCCAAAAATGTGTTAATTTCACCAGAAAATGTTAATGACATTTTTTTTTTTTAACCATCATACTAGGTATAGCAGTGGTACTATACACCTAAAAATTGGTGAATTTCACCAGAAAATGTTAATGACAATTTTATTTTATTTTTTAACCGGCCTACTAGATATAGCAGTGGTACTATACACCCAAAAATTGGTGAATTTAACAAAAAAATGTTAATGACAATTTTTTTAACCGTCATACTAGGTATAGAAGTGGCACTATACACCCAAAAATTCGTGAATTTCACCCGAAAATTTTAATTTATGTTATTTTTTTAACCGACCTACTAGGTAGAGCAGTGGTACATCACACCCCAAAATTAGTGAATTTCACCATAAAATGTAAGAGACCAATTTTTTTATTGTTTAACCTGTCTACTAAGTATAGCAGTGGTACTTCACACCCAAAAATTGTTGAATTTCAACTGCAAATGTAACTGACAAATATATATTTTTTTGTTAACCGGCCAACTAGGTATAGCAGTGGTACTACACACCCAAAAATTGGTTAATTTCACCAGTAAATGTTAATGACAATTTTTTATTTATTTTTTAACCGGCCTACTAGGCATAGCAGTGGTACTATCCACCCAAAAATTGGTGAATTCCACCAGAAAATGTAAATGACAAAGTAGTGAAATTATATAAAATAAAACACGTACAAAAAAAAAATAATGGATTTATGAGGTGGAGTTCCATATGGAGTAGGAGTTTGAGGAGGCGGTGGACGTAGTGGAGTAGGTAGAAGCGGCGGTGGAGGAAAACGAGATAGCCAACACAGGTTTTTGGTTTTAATTTAATTTTGTAAAATTAAGGTACACTCCAAAAGAGTATGAAATATCATACAAACATGAGCAATTGCGCTGCAGTATAAATATGGCTGCTTAGTGCCGGTATACATGTCTATTCTGCACAAGTCCTGAGGGATCCATGCCTGGTTCATTTTAATGAACATGAGCTTGTCCACATTGGCTGTGGAAAGGCGGCTGCGCTTGTCTGTGATGACGCCACTGCCGTGCTAAACACACGTTCAGATAATACACTGGCTGTAGGGCAGGCCAGCACCTCCAAGGCGTAAAGGGCAAGCTCAGGCCATGTGCCCAATTTGGAGACCCAGAAGTTGAAGAGAGCAGACCCGTCATTCAGTACGTGTCGGCGTGTGCACACATACTGCTCGACCATGTTGGGGAAATGCTGCCTCCTGCTAAGATATTCCATATCAGCTGGTGGTGCTGGTTGTTGTGTCGTGCTGACAAAGCTTTTCCACATGTCGGTCATGCTAACCCTGCTTACTGAGGTGCTGGCGGTGCCCCAGCTGCGTTGGCGACCTCTTCCTCGGCCTCTGCCTTCGCCTTGTGTTTCCACTGTGCCCCCGCTGTCAGGTGGGAATGCCACCAGCAGCACGTCTACCAGCGTGCGCTTGTACTCACGCATCTTACGATCACGCTCCAGTGAGGGAATTAAGGACAGTACGTTGTCCTTGTAACAGGGATCCAGCAGCGTGGCCACCCAGTAATCAGCACAAGTTAGAATGTGGGCAACTCGGCGGTCGTTGCGGAGACACTGCAGCAGTGTAATCGCTCATGTGTGCCAGGCTGCCCAGAGGCAATAAAAAGCTGTCCTCTGTGGGAGGTGTATCGTCTGTGTCCTCTGTATCCCCCCATTCACACACCAGTGATGGCCATGAGCTGGTCTGGGTGCCACCCTGCTGTGAACATGGTTCCTCCTCCTCCTCATCCTCCACCTCCTCATCCTCCAGAACTGTGCCCTGGCTGGACAATTGTGTACCTTGGGTTTGTGGGTGCAGGAACCCACCCTCGGAGCCACTTGGGAATGACTGGCCAGGAAACCCTACAAAATGATCCCTCTTCCTCCTCCTCCTGTGCCACATCCTCTTCCTTCATCGCCAGGAGCGTTTTTTCAAGGAGGCATAGAAGTGGGATAGTAACGCTGAGAACGGCGTTATCGGCACTCGCCATGTTGGTGGAGTACTCGAAACAGCGCAAAAAGGAACACAGGTCTCGCATGGAGGCCCAGTCATTGGTGGTGAAGTGGTGCTGTTTCGCCGAGCGACTCACCCGTGCGTGCTGCAGCTGAAACTCCACTATTGCCTGCTGCTGCTCACACAGTCTGGCCAGCATGTGCAAGGTGGAGTTCCACCTTGTGGGCACATCGCATATGAGGAGGTGAGCGGGAAGGCCGAAGTTACGCTGCAGCGCTGACAGGCGAGCAGCAGCAGGGTGAGAACACCTGAAGCGCGCACAGACGGCCCGCACTTTATGCAGCAGCTCTGACATGTTGGAGTAATTTTTAAGGAACACATTCAGCACATGCGCCAGGCAAGGGATGTGCGTCAAACCGGCTAGTCCCAGAGCTGCTACGAGATTTTGCCTATTATCTCACACCACCAGGCCGGGCTTGAGGTTGACTGGCACAAACCACTCATCGGTCTGTTGTTCAAGGCCCGTCCACAGCTCCTGCTCGGTGTGTGGTTTGTCCCCCAAACAGATACGTTTTAAAACTGCCTGCTGTCGTTTACCCCTGGCTGTGCTGAAGTTGGTGGTGAAGGTGTTACGCTGACCGGATGAGGAGCTGGTAGAGGATGAGGAAACAGAGTAGGAGGAGGAAGCAACTGGAGGCAAACTGAAGTGCCCTGCAATCCTCGGTGGTGGAAGAACATGCGCCAAACTGCAATCCGCCTCAGGCCCAGCCGCCACTGCACTTACCCACTGTGCTGTTATGGAGATATAACGGCCCTGACCATGCTTACTGGTCCACGTATCCATAGTCAGGTGCACCTTGCCACAGATGGCGTTGCGCAGTGCACACCTGATTTTGTCCCCTACTTGGTTGTGCAGGAGAGGGATGGCTCGCCTTGAAAAGTAGTGGCGGCTGGGCACGACGTACTGTGGGACAGCCACCGCCATAAGGCCTTTAAAACTATCCGTCTCCACCAGACGGAATGACAGCATTTCAAATGCTAGTAATTTAGAAATGCTGGCATTCACTTCCTCTCCAGCGTTTGGGATATGGAGAGCTGAACGCTTGCGTGGGACATTGTGGAGATGCTTGGTGACCCAGGTGTTGGTGTTGCTGGCAGATCCTCTGTTTGCGGGGTGCCAGTTGGCACTGTCACTCCAGAGGTGGATGAAGAGGCCGCGACTGCAGCAGAAGAGGAAGCAGGAGGTGTTGGTTTTTGAGGTGTCTACGCCACTTCAGCTCGTGCTTTACACTTAAATGCCTGGTCATGCAGGTTGTGCTCAGGTTGAGAACGTTTATGCCTCGCTTCAGGCTCTGATTGCACAGCGTGCAAACCACTCGTGTCTTGTCGTCAGCACATTGTCTGAAGAACTGCCACGCCAGGGAACTCCTTGGAGCTGGCTTTGGTGTGCTGTCCCTTGCTGCGGTGGGCAGTATGAAGCGTACTGTCTAGAGGACGGCCGCTCCTCTTTTGCACCCTGCTCCCTCTTCTGCTGTGCTGGTGGCTCTGTGCGACCACCGCCTCTTCCTCCGAACTACATAGGTCACTTGCATCACCTTGATTCCATGTGGGGTCGAAGACCTCATCGTCCTCCACATCATCTTCCACCCAGTCTTCACCGCTGCCTTCTCCTTGTCGGTCTGCACGCTTTTGAAAGCCCCAGCAGTTGGCACCTGTGTTTTGTCATAACCCGAGACGTGCTGCGATGGTCCTCCCATGTACTCATTTTGAAAGATAAGTGGTTGGGCATCTCTTCCACTTCTGGGGCAGGGCTAGGTGGATGTCCCTGGGAAACCCTGCTAACAGAGTCATCAAAAAGCAGAAGAGACTGCTGCATGACTTGGGGCTCAGACTGCTTTGCTGATTTGTAAGGGGGTGTGGTGAAAGACTGATGGACATGGGCTGCAGGTGCCATCTGTGGTCTTTCAGCAGGAGACTGGGTTGGAGACAATGTGAAGGAACTGTATACACTGTCAGCAACCCAATCTACTATCGCCTGTACTTGTTCAGGCCTCACCATTCGTAGAGCAGCATTAGGCCCGACCAAATACCGCTGTAGGTTTTGTCGCCTACTCACACATGAGGAAGGGGTTTCACTTGTGCGTGTAGCTGGCACAGATCGACCACGTCCTCTCCCTGCAACAGGAGCTCCACCAGCAGCACCACGACCTGTGCCACGTCCCTTATTTGACGATCTCCTCATATTTTGTAAATTTAGGATCTTGCCCTAAATGGGTGTTTAGTTAATAGTAGAATAGAGCGACAGTATGTAAAGGGTGTATCTCACACGGACGGAACCAGATTAGGCCTCAATAAAAAAAAAAATTGCCCAAAATGGCTGTATTTCAAATGCCTAATTCAAACCCCTGTATGTAGAGGTAGTATCTCACAGGGCCTGAACCTCTGAAGGCCTGAAGTAAATATATCTTTGCACAAAATGGCTGTATTTCAAATGCCTAATTCAAACCCCTGTATGTAGAGGTAGTATCTCAGAGGACCTGAACCTCTGTAGGCCTGAAGCAAATATCTTTGCACAAAATGGATGTATTTCAAATGGCTGTATTTCAAATGCCTAATTCAAATCCCTGTATGTAGAGGTGGTATCTCAGAGGGTAAACCTCTGTAGGCCTGAAGTAACTATATCTTAGCACAAAATGGCAGTATTTCAAATGGCAGTATTTCAAATGCCTAATTCAAACCCCTGTATGTAGAGGTAGTATCTCAGAGGGCCTGAACCTCTGTAGGCCTGCAGTAAATATATCTTTACACAAAATGGCTGTATTTAAAATGCCTAATTCAAACCCCTGTATGTAGAGGTAGTATCTAACAGGGCCTGAACCAGTTGTCACGGATGATGTTGCAGATAGCTGGAACTTATAAATAAACGTCCGACTGGCTTGATCCCAAACTAAGGAGCATATAGGTGAGCCCTTTAAAACCCTAAGAGCTCTCCCTGACTGCTATGCACATGCAAGGGTCTCGGTGGTAGACGATTGTATGCCCACGTACCTAAGACTGTGTGACACCTGAAAACCCTATAATAGTGAAGGGACACGACCACCGGCTCCCTGCACTTAATACGGACTTAATAAGGAGTCAGGGTCATCCTGAATCAAACCAGCAAGGAAACACAATAAAGGACTTATCTGAGCAAAAGCAGCAGCAACCTCCAGCAGTGAACACTTCATCCAGGAAGTAGCATAAACCGCAAAGTGAGGCAGTATGGGAGGGAATATAAAGGAAGACGATTAGTCTAAATAAGTGACACCTGGTAAAAGGAAAGGAGATGACAAAGTGAAACCAAAACAAAGAAGGTCATACAAGAGTAGAGAAGAACGTCTGCCAGACCTTCTCACAGAACTGGCGGTGACACCAGTGTAGGCCTGCAGTAACTATATCTTTGCACAAAATGGCTGTATTTCAAATGGCTATATTCCAAATGCCTAATTCATTCCCCTGTATGTAGAGGTAGTATCTCACAGGGCCTGAACCAGTGTAGGCCTGCAGTAATTATATCTTTGCACAAAATGACTGTATTTCAAATGGCTGTATTTCAAATGCCTAATTCAAACCTCTCTATGTAGAGGTAGTATCTCACAGGGCCTGAGCCAGTGTAGGCCTGAAGTAAATATATCTTTGCACAAAATGGCTGTATTTCAAATGGCTGTATTTCAAATGCCTAATTCAATCCCCTGTATGTAAAGGTAGTATCTCAGAGGGCCTGAACCAGTGTAGGCCTGCAGTAAATATATCTTTGCAAAAAATGGCTGTATTTCAAATGCCTAATTCAAACCCCTGTATGTAGAGGTAGTATCTCAGAGGGCCTGAACCTCTGTAGGCCTGAAGTAAATATATCTTTGCACAAAATGGCTGTATTTCAAATGGCTGTATTTCAAATGCCTAATTCAATCCCCTGTATGTAGAGGTAGTATCTCACAGGGCCTGAACCAGTGTAGGCATGCAGTAAATATATCTTTGCACAAAATGGCTGTATTTCAAATGGCTGTATTTCAAATTCCTGAATAAAACCCCTGTATGTAGAGGTGGTATCTCACAGGGCCTGAACCTCTGTAGGCCTGAAGTAAATATATTGTTGCAATGTTGATCTCATTGTAAAGGTGAGATCATACATAGCGTCCACAGCATATCCAACATGCTATTTTGCTGCAGAACAACCTGGTCATTAACACTCAATATGAAAACTGTATTGGCTTGCAGAAAGGCTGCGGTCTCGTTTTTGACTGTTCTAGCTCCTACTCAGGAACTCATTTTTAAGAAAATTCTAACTGAAAATGCAAAACTCCAGTCAGGTCCTAAAGGACTGTATCCATGACAAGAGCCCTAACATTTTAATTACCTAGTAGGAGAGGGGTGCACAATATGCCATCCTGGCTGAGCAGCCTGACAGGAGCACTCACCAATATGGAGTATATGCAAGTGCTGGAGCATAGTTAGTAGTAAGGCCCCGCTACCTACCCCCTTTGGGAGCACTGCAAATACAGGCACCAATCCTGTTCACATTCTAGGACAGATTGGTTGCAGCCGTTTTAAATTATTCCCTGAGAACTCCTTTAACCTGCTGCTTGGCTGATGCCTCTTAGCTCTGTGAGCTGGGGATATGCAGTCAGGTCGCAGCAGGCTGCAGGCAGTAACAGCTATAAAACAACAGCAGGAAGTTGCAAAATGGTTAGCAATGGAGGTCCCTGCGGCAACGCTGAGAATAATGGACCTCAGGAAGAAGATACTTGGCAGCCTGCTAATTTGCCTGGATGTAATCTCATCCAGCTAAGGCTAGGTTCACACTAGTGCTAGACATCTCTGGCAGGCTGTGGCAGCAGGAAGCAGCCTGCCAGAGATATCTGGACCCGGCGCTGCAGATGGTACCTGAAATATGTCGGCCCCATTAACTAGGAAGTGTAAAGAACTGTGGGTCAATGAAAAAGGAGTCACTGGTTTATCCATAAAGATTTCTTTGACGGATCCGTTGTTGGTCTATATGTCCATTTTGTGCTAGATCTGTTAGATCTGTATTGCACATTCACTGCTAGGCTGAAAAGGGGATTGGCTGAGCATCTCCTACTATTGTTCAGTGAAGACCATTGATGCCATCCATGTTGTCTCAGTGTTCTCATAAACCCATAGACTTCAATGGGCATCTTTGCTTTTGAAAATTGACCAAAATAATTCATTCCATAATCAGTGGAAAACCAAGAAAGCGTGAATAAACACAATAAGGGGTTAATTATGCCCAAAAATTTGCCACTTTTCAACGTGTATTTGGTGCAGATTTTTTTTTTACAAAGCTGATTCGTGGCAAAATGTGTGACTTCTTCCCCTTTCATGTCAGTTCTAAAAAAAGGGAAGTGGCATGGGCAGGGAAGAGGGCAGGCTGGTAGGCCAGTCTCATTTATCATTATCTAAATTATCTAAATTTACACTAGCAAGGGAGCAGGTGTAGATTTAAAGCTATTGTATGCCAGCGGTGGATGTGCCTAAGTTATGTAGAGGCGGTGACTCAGATGTATTTAGTGTTCCCCAAAGGTCTTTCAGTGACCTCTTGGGGGACAAATTATGTGGCAAAATATGTAACAAAATAAGTAAAACAATTCTAAAGAAATGTAAAAAAATAATAAAATGCAAAAATATAATAAAATACAAATTGCTAAATTTATTTTGGTGGTCCAAAAAATAAAAAGTTACAACCATTTAAACCATCACATGCGCTAAATCACAAAAAAGTGTCTGGTCATTAAAAGGGTTCTCAGGGAAAGATAAAAATGAAAATACAGAAAAAACATGTTCTAATAAAAAAACTCTTAAATGTCTTTAATTATTTATAATGGCTCCTTTAGTCTAGGGAACAATCAGTCAAGTAGCTAAAATGGCGGCTCTTGGATTTATAATCCTAAAATCCGTCCTTCTGGTGACAGAGCAGAGCTGTTATCTCAGCTGCCATCTGCACATAATCTACAGCTTCACAGTGCTGAGACCGGCAGGCTTTACCCAGGGCTCTGTGCTCTGCTTTCTCACACCGGCTATCCTGCAGTGTCACCAGAAGGACGGATTTTAGGATCATAAATCCAAGAGCCGCCATTTTAGCTACTTGACTGTTCCCTAGACTAAAGGAGCCATTGCAAATAATTAAAGACATTTAAGAGTTTATTTATAAGAACATGTTTTTTTTCAGTATTTTCATTTTTATCTCTCCTGGAGAACCCCTTTTCAGGTCTGGTCATAAAAGGGTTAACCAATAAGCATTTTCCCCAGTAATGAGGGAAGGTGCTTACTGGTTATTGCAGGGCACCAGTCACACAGATATAACCTATGACTGGAGGGAAGGAGGCAGGGATAACCAGTGAGTGGAATCCTCTGCAGTGAAGGAAAGTGCTAATTGATTAATAGAAGGCAGGACGGAAGGAAATGTCGCCACTTAAAAAGGGCTCTTCGGTAAAAATGATTTTTTTAACAAGTTCCTGCAGCATCGCCCCTGAAACAGAAGATTCACATTTAGGCTACTTTCACACAGGCGTCAGGCTTTTCCAGCAGGCTGTTCCAGCAGGAGAAAAGCCTGCCGGATCCGTACTAACGCTTGTACACGTGTGCTGCTGGAAGTCCGCCCAGCCTCATTTACTATAATGGGGACCGGCCCGAGAGGTGGCCGGACAAAAACCTCAGCATGCATGTATAGTTCATTGTGCTGCTCAATCTTTGCATCTGAATCTGTCCTCTGTATTATTTTCTTGTCTATTGATGTCCTCAGTTTTAAAGATAATAAATACAGATGAATACTGGATATTAACCCACGTCATCTGGCGTGTGTTTAAATATGGTGCCCGCTCCTGCCCGCTGCGGGTGGCCGTCTGCTTCTTTTAGCAGACACCCGCGGCTCATGTCCGCAATCGGCAGTAACCCGTCAGATGCCGTGGTCACCCCTCGGATGCCGTGGTCAATCCTGACCACGGCATCTGAGCGCGCTGAAAATCGAAAGCTTTTGCTTTCGGTTGTGCTCCAGCTCCCTCGTGTGGCGATCGGAGAAGCCAGAGCATGTGTGCAGCAGCCCCTGTCTTTGTGAATGACAGGAGGCTGCTGCATAGTATTTTCTATGGAGCCCTTGCCTGTGATAGGGCTCCATAGGAAAGTACTAAAATCATCATAGACTCCAATGCAAGTGCATTGGAGTCTATGATAATAGCAATCAGATGATTGATTGTTATAGTTTCCTATGGGAACTATAAAAAAAAGTTTTAAAATAAATAAATAAAAAAAAAAAAATTCCAATCACCCCCCTTTTCCCAAAATAAAAATAAAAGAACTAAACAAATAAAAAAATACACATGTCGCTATATGCGAAAACGCGCAAATTATAAAAATATGTTCCCCATACGGCAAACAGCAAAACGGAAAAAGCGTCAAAATGGACGATTCGCCGTTTTTGGTCGCTTCATTTTCTACAAAAAAATTATATAAAAAGTGATCAAAAATTCATACACACCCCAGATTGGTATCAATGAAAAGTTCAGATCGCCCCGCAGAAAATGGGCCTCCATACAGCTCCGTACACATAATTACAAAAAAGTTATAGGGGTCAAAATATGGCGACAAAAATATTAAACTGATTTTTTCCCCCACTTTTTTATCATTATCAAAACGCAAGAAAAACTATACATATAGGGTGTTTTATCGCACATCGAACGTTGTAAATAAAAAACCCGTACAACTGTGGTGGAATTGCTTTTTTTTTTGCAATTTCACCACATTTGGATTTTTTTTTCCCACTTCCCACTACATCATATGCAATATTAAATGGTGGCGGTGGAAAGTACAACTTGTCCCGCAAAAAAACATGCCCTCATATGGCTATATGAACAGACACCAAAAAAAGAAAACGCTAAAATAAAAAACTTCGGGCTTGAAAGAGTTCCTTCTTTCGTATAAATTCTTATGTTCTCTTTTATTTAAAAAAAAAAGATCCACAGCAGAATCTTCAAATATTATATGACAAGACCAAAAAAAACACGAAATACAACCCTGAGCAGCACAGGTATAGTCAATGGAAATAAAAGCAGGTACACAAAGATATAGGGGTGGATAGATGTTCTGATGTATATTCTATATCAAAGTCAAGGATATGTTACATCCATGGACTTTAATTGATTCAGGGGAAGGCGGAAAAAAAAACCTGTAGGGGGGAAAAATTCCTTCCCGACTCCACTTAGAGCAGTCAGACGTTTTCCCTGGATAAGCTATTATTAATTCAGGGGAAGGCGAAAAAACCTCATTGAGTCATCGGCTAATCCAGCCACAAATGAGGAAAAATTCCTTTCCGACTCCATGTATGGCAGTCATATTAGTCCCAGAATCAATTATTAAATAATGTGTCCCCAAAACTTGGCCAAATTGTACTTTTGATTAAAATGGGTGAATTTGGGGGGGATGGGCAGCTGTGTTGATCCAGATGAAGGTGAGGAAAAACCCTTCTTTGACATCTGCCAATTTGTCTCGATATAAGGGGAAAAACAGTCCTTCTTGACTCCAGATATGGCAGTCAGAAAATACTCCCCGGATCAAATGCCTATATACTTACAAATATCCGGTGTAGAGGCTCAAGGACAGGCTGATATTTATCCTGAGCTCACTGGTCCAAGCTGGAAGACGGAGTCTGCATCTTGAAGAGTCCTCGGGGACATGCCAAAGATCAAAGGAATCAGAGCAGAGAGACTGGGGCAGCAATATGATGACATTCATGGCAGTAAACCAGCAGAGAGAGACATAATCTGGGCAAGCCAAGGTCTGCTACACAAGCAGTGGGCGGTGGAGGTGCAGGTCTCTGGGCTGGAGGCATGGGTTCATCCTACTGTGTCCAGCTAGGTGACAGAAAGGAAAAGTCGGACACAGGGTGAATAGCTGGTTCCAGGATGGCAACCTCAAGAAGGCAGGTGCTTAGGAAATGAGGATACTGGCTGGCCTGCCCCGATGTCTAGAAGTCATCTCAGCCACCAGATGCAGCTATAATAAAAGACTGTTAAAGAGGACCTTCCATGTTTTCGTTTTTTTTATTCTAGATACTTACCTTTACTTGCGGGGTACTTGCTGATGCTGCCACCCTGCCTGTTTTTTTTTTTTATTATCGCTCCTACGCCCCCCTGCAGTTTTCCCGCTTAATTTATTATATGTGGATCCACATTTAAATATAACTACAGGGCCCGCAGTTTGGTTTTATTATATGACTAATATTATTATATTGTTATATTGGTTATCACATCCACATAATTGCTATCTTGTGTAGGATGTCTATTGTGGTACTTGTGGTCCGCTGTGGGCATCCTCCACTGTATGCATTTTTCCTGGGGATCGCCATTAGCAACGGGCCACAAGTGCAGGATTTGCACAACTGCATATGGGATTGAGCACTTCCTGCCTGTTTAACACCACACCATTTTTCAGTTTGTTTGTATATAAGATGCTTGGAGGTGTATAAACTGCAATTTAAATGTACCTGCTTTCCATCTACAGGACACATTTAGGTGCACCTGTGAGGCCTGGGCCATAACAGCCAGTCTTGAGTGGGACTCGCAGAGTCCTCCCTCCTCCCATTGCTGGCATGGTTCCATGCTAGAGGTAACTGGCAAGTTGTCTGTGTCGGACCTCATGCTCCTGTAATTCGTCCACTGGCCCCTGGTATTGCCCATATGGCATAGGTAGGTGAGTGTTAGGACCCAAGCTACTTGAGAAACCTTGGCGCTGTGCTCGGGCTCAGACATGTCCTCCATAGTAGGATATGTTGGCTAATCTCTCAATTTTAACATCAGTTTAAGGGTTTAGTAAGACCACAGAGTGCTAATATTATTATATTATTAATATTTTTATTATATGACACTTATTGTGTTTTATATATTTGTGTATCCATGTAATTAACACATTCTATTTTTATCTTTATATTAAAAATATATTCACTAGTATTTGTTTTCAGCACCTACACATTATTGTCCATTACAATTTTTAAATTACTTGACTAGGAGAAAGGGGGGCTTTTTTAAACATAAACTTTTACATTTTTTTAAAAATAAAACCCTCTTTTATTTATTTATTTATTTATTTATTGCTAATTTCTCCTGTAACTGGAGCTGACATATTACCCCCAGTTACAGGGTGAATACAGCCCCAGAGAGGCTGTACAGTGCTGCAGAGCTGATTGAGGTCTAAAGAAGACCCGGCAGCTCCTGAAGTCTGCCATCTTACATGCAGCACAGGGGAAATCATACACTGGTGTAAAACCCCCGTC
Organism: Bufo gargarizans; assembly: GCF_014858855.1. NCBI lineage: Eukaryota > Metazoa > Chordata > Amphibia > Anura > Bufonidae > Bufo > Bufo gargarizans. The sequence continues at coordinate 321,050,860 of NC_058081.1, forward strand.
TATGATAAATTCTCCCCTTAGATCATACAGATGCTCATAAAGTGACAAAAAGAATATGCTATTTCTGCTATAGCTATGTATCATAGTTTGTGAGGATTATCAATCCATACCTACTTTGTCAAAGTTGGAGGAGAGCAATAGTTAGAAGGTATTCAGAAATCACTAACTCTGGCTAATAGCTTGAATAATACATTGACAGCGTGCAGTTATGTACGTAACAGTGATGCAAATAATGTAAGGTGAACTGAACAGGTGATTTCCAAATTGGGGAAAGGTCAAGGAAGCTGCCATACATGTAGAACATTAAGCACATATCATTGACTCCATTACTGTTGTCATCAGTTTAAGGACAAAACAACAGTCCAGAAATAACCCTATGAAAAACAGTCCCAGAGTACTGCACGTTGATAGTAGCCCAGGGTGTTTCGTCTTTTAAATTCAGAATACTCACAACTACTATTATAACACATAGTGAATCGAAGGTTTTGGGACATCAACACAATTCTAACATTTTTGGCTCTAGACACCACCACTATTGATTTGAAATGAAACAAACAAGATGTGCTTTAACTGCAGACTGTCAGCTTTAATTGGATGGTATTTACATCCAAATCAGGTGAATGGTGTAGGAATTACAACTGTTTGTATATGTGCCTCCCACTTTTTAAGGAACCAAAAGTAATGGGACAATTGGCTTCTCAGCTGTTCCATGGTCAGGTGTGTGTTGTTCCCTCATTATCCCAATTACAATGAGCAGATAAAAGGTCCAGAGTTGATTTCAAGTGTGCTATTTGCATTTGGAATCTGTTGTTGTCAACTCTCAATATGAGATCCAAAGAGCAGTCACTATCAGTGAAGCAAGCCATCATTAGGCTGACAAAACAAAACAAGCCCATCAGAGAGATAGCAAAAACATTTAGTGTAGCCAAAACAACTGTTTAGAACATTCTTAAAAAGAAGGAATGCAACGGTGATCTCAGCAACACCAAAAGACCCGGAAGACAATGGAAAACAACTGTGGTGGATGTCTGAAGAATTCTTTCCCTGGTGAAGAAAACACCCTTCACAACAGTTGGCCAGATCAAGAACACTCTCCAGGAGGTAGGTGTATGTGTGTGGAAGTCAACAATCAAGAGAAGACTTCACCAGAGTGAATACAGAGGGTTCACCACAAGATGTAAACCATTGGTGAGCCTCAAAAACAGGAAGGCTAGATTAGAGTTTGCCAAACGACATCTAAAAAGCCTTCACAGTTCTGGAACAACATCCTATGGACAGATGAGACCAAGATCAACTTGTACCAGAGTGATGGGAAGAGAAGAGTATGGAGAAGGAAAGGAACTGCTCATGATCCTAAGCATACCACCTCTTCAGTGTAGCATGTTGGTGGTAGTGTCATGGCATGGGCATGTATGGCTGCCAATGGAACTGGTTCTCTTGTATTTATTGATGATGTGACTGCTGACAAAAGCAGCAGGATGAATTCTGAAGAGTTTTGGGCAATATTATCTGCTCATATTCAGCCAAATGCTTTAGAACTCATTGGACGGCACTTCACAGTGCAGATGGACAATGACATAAAGCATATTGCAAAAGCAACCAAAGAGTTTTTTAAGGGAAAGAAGTGGAATGTTATGCAATGGCCAAGTCAATCACCTGACCTGAATCCGATTGAGCACGCATTTCACTTGCTGAAGACAAAACTGAAGGGAAAATGCCCCAAGAACAAGCAGGAACTGAAGACAGTTGCAGTAGAGGCCTAGCAGAGCATCACCAGGGATGAAACCCAGTGTCTGGTGATGTCTATGTGTTCCAGACTTCAGGCTGTAATTGACTGCAAAGGATTTGCAACCAAGTATTAAAAAGTGAAAGTTTGATTTATGATTATTATTATGTCCCATTACTTTTGGTCCTTTAACACGTAGGAGGCACATATGCAAACTGTTGTAATTCCTACACCGTTCACCTGATTTGGATGTAAATACCCTCACATTAAAGCTGACAGTCTGAAGTTAAAGTACATCTTGTTTGTTTCATTTCAAATCCATTGTGGTGGTGTATAGAGCCAAAAATTTAAGAATTGTGTTGATGTCCCAATATTTCGGGACCTGACTGTATTTAAAGTGTACCTGATTTTTCTGAAAAGTATTCATAATGGATGTGCTTCTTTGTACAATTATAACTGTAAAGGAATAGTTATGTTTAGGCTTTCCTAATGTTTTTTCAGCTATTTTATTCCCTGTTTCAGCTGGGCAGTTAGATGCATTTCACTCAGAAGAAGGGGGTGTCTCTCTTCTGCCAGTGCGTACTGTCATGCAGTGGCGCAAACTACGCAACTGTGTGGGGCCCTTTTCTGACAGACAGCGCCACAATTTACAAGTGTATCTGCGTAATAAGGACACAGTTACAGTTGTGGACTGTCAAGGTCAAGAAGCTGCCGCTCTTAATATCCCTGTAATCTCTGGGGCTGCACATCAGTGCATGACATCACAACGTTAGTGATGTTGTGTGTGTCACCCTTTTGACGCAGAGCAGAGAGGACTTGGGGCGGGAACAGAGCAGAGCAGCACACAGCTGTTCAAATGTCTTGGCTCAGCCTCGCTGTTTGCTCTTCCTATGGAGTCTGTGGATGGTGGAAGACAGTGTAGAGGTACTAGTTTTCTGTAATGCTGCCCTACAGGATAATGTGTCACTGTATTATTATTATTCATATTTAAAGCGCCATTCATTCCATGGCGCTGTACATATAAGGGGTATACATACGTAATAAAAGATAAAAACAAGTACAATAACCGTGAACAAGACGATTTACAAACTGGTACAGAAGGAGAGAGGACCCTACCCGCAATGGCTCTACAAGGGATGGGAGAAGGATACAATAGGTGACGGTAAAGCTGGTCATGGTGATATAGTGGCAGCGATGCTGTAGGTTGTAGGCTTGTCTGAAGAGGTGGGATTTCAGGTTTCTTTTGAAGTTTTCTCGCAATTATGGGGCGAGAAGATAAGAGAAGATGACAGAAGGGGGTCTTGTGAGGATCAGAGATTGCATGTAGGAAGATATTGGGTGATCAGTTCACAGATGTAAGGAGGGGACAGGTTGTGGATCCATTTACATAAGGTCTGATGAGGGGGCTAAGTGAGATGGGGGAAAATTAGAAATTCTTTTTTTTACCCTTGTAAAGTTTTAGAAAGTGAGTGTTGAAGAAGGAGGCTATAGAGGACAGGCATTGTGAGGTTCTGGATAGTAGGGTGGTGATATCTGGACCAGAGAGGTACATTTGCATCTTGTCAGTATAGAAGTGATACTGAAAGCCATGGGACTCTATGAGCTGTCCCAGACCGAATGTGTAGATTGAGAAGAGCAGAGGTCCTTGGACAAAGGCCTTGAGGGACACAGACAGAGATGTGATGAGCTGAGTAGGTAGGAGGTGTTGTGTGACTGGGAGACAATAAATGTCCATTCTGTAAGGTATGATGTGATCCAGGAGAGGGCCAAGTCCATGACATCAAAAGATGTGAGAGTTTGTAGCAGAAGGGAGTGGTCAACTGTGTCAAACGCAGAGGATAGATAGGTCAAAGAGGAGGAGGACAAAGTAATGGCTTTTGGATTTGGCAGGTCATTGGTGACTTCGGTAAGGGCAGTTTCAGTAGAGTGGTGGGGTCAGAAGTAACTTTGAGGCTTATGGGTGTAGTGATATGGGGTGATAGCTAGACAAAGATGGGTCAAGGGAAGGCTTTTTAAGGATAGGTGTGGTGGTAGCACGTTTAAAACATGAGGGGAAGACATCCGAAGTAAGGTATAGGTTGAAGAGATGAGTTAGGGCAGGGATAAAAACTGTGGAGAGGTTGGGGATATGATGGGATGAGATAGGGTCAAGCGCACAGGTAGTGAGATGTGATCTGGAGAGTAGGGTGGAGAGTTCTTCTGTAATGATGGAGAAGCTGGAGGCTGAAGTGTTCTCTGATGTTTTCAATCTTTTGTATGAAGTATGTGGCAAAGTCCTCAGCTGAGATGAGAGGTGAGGGAGGGGGCACTGTTGGACAGAGAAGAGAGTTAAAAGTGTTAAAAAGTTGTTTAAGATTGTGAGACAGGGAATAGATTTTAAGTAGACCTGTTTTGCAGCAGCAAGCACAGATTTGAAGTTGACGAGGGATTTTTTGTATGTGCTCATTAGAAGTGAGTTTTCTTCCATTGTGGCTCTGCAACTCTGGAGAGTCGTCTCAGCTCTTTAGTCAGACTGGTGTGCCATGGTTGCCTATTTTTGGGGGGTTCTGTAACGTATGAGAGGGGTGACAGAGTCAAGAGCTGTAGTTTATTGTGTTGTTATACAAAATTGCAGCAGCATTTGCATCACTGAGGGAACAGATGGTAGAGAGCAGTAGAAGAGAGTCAGAGAGCAAGCGAAAGTCAAGATGTTTAAAGTTCGTATGATGGTGTGCCAATTTGTGAACTAGGATAGGTTGTGGTCAGATAGGTAAAAGTGAGTTAGAGAGGTTAGATAGGGAACAATGGCAGGTAACGATAAGATACATCATCAAGATCTGATTTAATAATAAAAAATCAGAATAGGGACCTGCACAGATTTAGATACCCTTGGGGGTTAGAGATGGTTGAGGCATATATCAGGGAAGCGTTATTATAAGTAATGTTCCAAGTTATTACCTGCTTTAAAATGCGATCTGTCCATGAAAGTTCTCCTTGTTAGATCGGGGCAGTTGGTATCCAGGTAACTTCAGGTCCCCCCCCTTCTCCTCTTACTCTGCACATACCTATTTTGTGCTTGCTCCAGTCTATGAGCAGCGGGGAAGAGGGGACTTCCTTGTAGACAGTCTTACCGGCAAGGCAGAGCTGAAGGACACCCATCTCCTGTAGGATAAACAAACTCTACCATCCCTGACGAAGGAGCCCGACTGGCTCAGAAACGCGTTGGATTGATTTTGTCCCCTGAAGGCTTCCATACACAGTGCGGTGACGTCACACGCCGAAGTTCCCGGACTTCAACTGGGGTTCCCTCGCGTTAGTGATTCGCTGCCGGCCGGAGCACCACCCACGCTAGAGGTTGAGCCTGAAGTTACCTGGATACCAACTGCCCCGATCTAACAAGGAGAACATTCCTGGACAGATCGCTGTTTAAAGCAGGTAATAACTTGGAACATTACTTATAATAATGCTTCCCTGATATATGCATCAACCACCTCTAACCCCCAAGGGTATCTAAATCTGCGCAGGTCCCTATTCAGATTTTTTATTATTAAATCAGACCTTGATGATATTTTAAACCCAACGGTCACAGCAGAAGACCGTGGCAGGGATCCTAGCTGCGATTCTCTGACGGATACCAAGTGCTGAGTGTGTTTGGGAGCGCGGGTGGGCAGGTATACATTTCACAACGATACGATCCAGTGTGTGGCCACTTTCTGCATACAGATAATGTAGTAGATATCACCTGCAGTCCTGTGTAACACCACAGATAACAGTGATAACTCTCAATGTACAGGTAATGTGACTGCAAACTGTCCATCATCTACTAGGCTATCTTAGCGTACTGGCATCACATGGCCTATGTACAAGGTGGGAAATATTGTATTTTGCTATCCAAAAAATGTCTTTCATTATTGCCCCAGACACAATTTTGCTTGGGGCCCCAGAAATACCAAGTACGCCCCTGTTGCTATGACATCCTTCCCCTTACTTCCTTACTTCCAACTATGTTAGTTTTCAGCTCTGAAGCTCACAGATCAGATAAGAGGGATAAATCACACTTACAGAAAAGCAGGAGGCTCCTTTGATGTTCCGAAGCATTGTAGAAGCAGTTCTTTTATCAGGCTCAGGATTTCAGCTAGCTCTGACACACCCCACTTCCTCTCTGCCGTCTTATGTGTCTCTATTACTGTCATGCCCCACTCTGACGATGTGCGGAGGTCGGCCAGGATAGAAGCACGAAGTTAGTGTTTGTTTTGGTGCCGTGCTGGATCCGCCTCTCATCAGGTGCACTGGGTGGAGTCATTAGTTTAAATGGCACTCCAGCCAAGTGATCTGAGTGGAATATACTAATCATTGTGGTCTGGGAAGCTAGGAGGGAAGGTTGGCTGTCTGTTCCTGCTCTGGAAGATTAGTGTCATTTCTAGTTTGGTTGTTTTGTGTCATCTTTCCCATCCAGGTTCTGTGCGAGCAGGCTGCTCCTATTTCCCCACTTCACCATCTCAGGGAATTCAGGGTTTTGTCAGCCCAGGCTGGAGGACACATCACACCTACCTTCAAGGTCTGTATGTGAGCTGAGCAGTGCAGGGAAAGAGGTCAAGGATTAGCCAGGAGGTGACCCTTCCCCTGTCTCTCGTCCAGAGCCTGGTTGGTGCGTTATCTGTTATTCGGAGTGCACGCCCGCCGTGACATTATAATCCGCCATACTGTGACTGCCATTACTCAGAGCTTTTGTGATGGCGTCAATTGATGCACTGGTTGACCGCATGCAGGGTTTATCCCTAGAGGTTGCGGATCTGCGTAGTTCGGTCACACAGTGTCAGAGGGTTCTGGCATCAGGTACAGGTCAAATTGGTGGGGAGCCTAAAGTCGCTCTTCCAGAGAAATTTACAGGGGGTACGGATGATTTTTTCCGCTTTAAAGAGTCATGCAAATTGTACTTTCGACTGCGTCCATTTTCATCAGGTAATGAAGATCAGAGGGTTGGTATCATCATGTCTTTGCTTAAAGGGGACGCGCAATCCTGGGCTTTTTCTCTGCCGCCCGGTTCTCTGGCCCTCTGGAGGAATTTTTCAAAGCCCTGGGATTGATTTACGATGACCCAGATCGGGTCTTGATGGCAGAATCGAAATTGCATAACCTACTACAGGGTAAACATACTGCAGAGGGTTACTGCACAGAGTTTAGGAGGTGGGCTACTGAGTCGGGGTGGAACGACCCTGCCTTACGTAGTCAGTTTTATCAGGGGTTATCTGAAAGGTTGAAAGATACCCTGGCTTTTCATGAGTATCCAGGATACTCTAGAGCAGTGTTTCCCAACCAGTGTGCCTCCAGCTGTTGCAAAACTACAACTCCCAGCATGCCTTGAAAGCCTCTGGCTGTGCGGGCATGCTGGGAGTTGTAGTTTTGCAACAGCTGGAGGCACACTGGTTGGGAAACACTGCTCTAGAGAATGCAATGTCTTTGGCTATACGGTTGGATAGACGTATCAGAGAGAGGAGTAAGGGTCCCTCCGTGCAGGGGATCCCTCCTGCGTGTGGTTTTGTTTCACCTACTGCCCAGGGTGATATTACTTATATCTCTGGGGTAGGGGAGGAACCCAGGCAGTTAGGTCAGATATCTTGCCATTCTGATTGTGCACCTTTCTAAAGTCTCTACTATCTATGTTACTATTGTGGAAAGAGGGGTCATTTTATTTTTTCTTGTCCTTATGTTAAACCACAGGTGGAAGAGAAAAAGAAAAAAGAGAAAAAAACTTCCCTCGCAATTGGTAGTATGAATGGTGTGGTGGAGCAGACAGGTATGCAAGCTCCCTGCAGTTCCCGTTTTCTCCTTTCAGCTATGGTGGCGCTAGAGTCAAAAGTTGTGTTTGTTGATGTATTCCTTGATTGTGGTGCTGGGGTAAACTTAATTGACTTTCTTTTTCTTCAAAACCTAGGACTAAGTACTTGCACATTAGAGAACGAGATTCGTGTTTTTGCAATTGATTCTTCCCCTCTTTCTCAAAGGAGCCTTACTCACATTGTTCATGGGATTCATTTAAGGGTGGGTGATTCACATGCTGAAATTATTTTTTGTTTTGTCATGAAGGATTTGCCAGCTCCTATAGTTTTGGGGTTGCCATGGTTGACTAGACATAATCCAATTATAGACTGGCAAGCGAGACAAATAATTGGTTGGAGCGATTTTTGTTCGGATAATTGTCTTGGCACTTCTATCTCTGGTGTGTCCATTACGGCTTTACCTCGGTATCTCTCGGATTTTGCGGATGTCTTTTCGGAGGGTGGGGCTCAGGAATTGCCCCCTCATCGAGACTATGATTGTCCAGTGAATCTCATTCCGGGGGCTAAGTTGCCCAAGTCTCGGCTTTACAACCTCTCTCAACCCGAAAGAGAGGTCATGCGAAAGTATGTCGCCGAGAGTTTGGCAAAGGGTCATATTAGACCATCTAAGTCTCCAGTGGCAGTAGGTTTGTTCTTTGTGGATAATATTGTGAAATTGCACAGTATTCCTTCGGATGTGGTCTCTGATAGGGGCACGCAGTTTGTTTCCAGGTTTTGGAGGGCGTTCTGCTCTCCGCTTGGCATTCAACTTTCATTCTCTTCGGCTTTTCATCCGCAGTCGAATGGTCAGACGGAGTGTACTAATCAAAACCTGGAGACCTACTTGAGGTGCTTTGTGGCTGAGTATCAGGAGGACTGGTCCTCATTCTTGTCCTTAGCAGAATTTGCATTGAATAACCGTAGGCAGGAGTCCACGGGTAAGTCGCCATTTTTTGGCGCATACGGTTTCCATCCTCAGTTTGGTACCTTTTCTGGGTCTGGTTCCTCCGGGATGCCAGAGGAGGAGAGATTCTCTTCTGCCTTGTCCTCTATCTGGCGGAGGATTCAAGGGAATTTGGAGAGGATGAGTGAGAGGTATAAACGAATGGCTGACAAGAGACGTATGCCTGGTCCGGACCTGTGTGTGGGTGATCTGGTGTGGTTGTCCACTAGGAATATCAAGATGAGAGTGCCATCTTGGAAACTGGGTCCAAGACTTATTGGTCCGTATAAAATTTCTGCGGTGATCAATCCTGTGGCGTTTCAGCTGGATCTTCCGCAGACTTGGAGGATCCATGATGTCTTCCACAGGTCTTTACTAAAAAAATACGTGAAACTGGTTCTTGGAGGATCCATGATGTCTTCCACAGGTCTTTACTAAAAAAATATGTGAAACCGGTGGAACCATCGCCATTGCCTCCTCCTCCTGTTCTAGTCGAGGGAAACTTGGAGTTTGAGATCTCCAGGATTCTCGACTCGAGAGTTCTTCGGGGTTCCCTTCACTACCTGGTACACTGGAGGGGATACGGTCCTGAGGAGAGGATGTGGGTTCCGGCGTCAGATGTCAACGCCAGCTGTTGAGGGCCTTTCATAGGTCCCATCCGGAAAAGGTTGGTCCGGGGTGTCCGGAGGTCACCCGTAGAAGGGGGGGTACTGTCATGCCCCACTCTGACGATGTGCGGAGGTCGGCCAGGATAGCAGCACGAAGTTATTGTTTGTTTTGGTGCCGTGCTGGATCCGCCTCTCATCAGGTGCACTGGGTGGAGTCATTAGTTTAAATGGCACTCCAGCCAAGTGATCTGAGCGGATTATACTAATCATTGTGGTCTGGGAAGCTAGGAGGGAAGGTTGGCTGTCTGTTCCTGCTCTGGAAGATTAGTGTCATTTCTAGTTTGGTTGTTTTGTGTCATCTTTACAATCCAGGTTCTGTGCGAGCAGGCTGCTCCTATTTCCCCACTTCACCATCTCAGGGAATTCAGGGTTTTGTCAGCCCAGGCTGGAGGACACATCACACCTACCTTCAAGGTCTGTATGTGGGCTGAGCAGTGCAGGGAAAGAGGTCAGGGATTATCCAGGAGGTGACCCTTCCCCTGTCTCTCGTCCAGAGCCTGGTTGGTGCGTTATCTGTTATTCGGAGTGCACGCCCGCCATGACAATTACTTGGTATGGATCTTGCCTGACAACAGGCAGTGGACTTCAACTAAGGCTACTTTCACACTGGCGTTTTGGCTTTCTGTTTGTGAGATCCGTTCAGGGCTCTCACAAGCGGTCCAAAACGGATTGGTTTTGCCCTAATGCATTCTGAATGGAAAAGGATCCGCTCAGAATGCATCAGTTTGCCTCCGATCAGTCTCCATTCCGCTCTGGAGGCGGACACCAAAACGCTGCCTGCAGCGTTTTGCTGTCCACTTGACGAAAATGAGCCAAACGTGCCAGATTGTGTCAGAGAAAACGGATCCGTCCTCATTGACATACATTGTGTGCCAGGACGGATCCGTTTTCTTTGACAAAACAAAATCATAAATTACTGCTTAAACTACTAAAAGTCGCAGGCAGAGTGGTACGGGAGAACTGCAGTATAAAGGAAGGCAATACCCTTAGAAGAGTAGTCATGAAATACAAGCATCAATAATGTGCAAAACCAAAAAACTGTCATGTTAGCATTTTATTAACTAACTAAGGCTACTTTCACACTAGCGTTCGGGCGGATCCGTTCTGAACGGATCCGCTCATAATAATGCAGACGGAGGCTCCGTTCAGAACGGATCCGTCTGCATTATATTAGCAAAAAAAAGCTAAGTGTGAAAATAGCCTGGGACGGATCCGTCCAGACTTTCAATGTAAAGTCAATGGGGGACGGATCCGCTTGAAGATTGAGCCACATTGTGGCATCTTCAAACGGATCCGTCCCCATTGACTTACATTGAAAGTCTGGACGGATCCGCACGGATCCGCACGCCTCCGAACGGCCAGGCGGACACCCGAACGCTGCAAGCAGCGTTCAGCTGTCCGCCTGTCCGTGCGGAGGCGAGCGGAGCGGAGGCTGAACGCCGCCAGACTGATGCAGTCTGAGCGGATCCGCCTCCATTCAGACTGCATCAGGGCTGGACGGCTGCGTTCGGGTCCGCTCGTGAGCTCCTTCAAACGGAGCTCACGAACGGAAACCCGAACGCTAGTGTGAAAGTAGCCTAAAACCCAATCGCAGCAGGTCTCAACTAGCACACGCAAGGCCGGCAGCCTACCAGAGGAACAGGGAGGAGGCACCTCTCCCTCCCCTGCCGGCTACCGTAGCACAGACATTTGTATCACCGTCCTGAGTACGGCGATACAGATGACTATAGAAATGAGTGATAGCTTCCACAATGAAAGCGCAGGTCTCATCTCCTGCTGTGCCCTGCCAGCGCCCCCCTTCTGACAGGTCCCCGGGCTGCCACCCGGCCCGCCCGGTCCAAGAAACGGCCCTGCATAGTACCTCCGTAAAGTTCATGTGAGCTTTCAGTCTGTTACTTTTACTGTCTGCTTTGAGATCTGCCTTGTAAAAAGAACTTAAAAATAAAAATTACAAAAAAACTTTAGAATGCAGCATTCCAAAATGTAAAATTTTGCACTGGTTATGAAGGCCCAGATTATGAAAAGGCTGACATATTAATTTTAGACCTTTACTCTCAGCTATCCATGTCACCGGTATAAATGGTGATACCAGCACAACAAACGACAACCATTTTATTACCGTTACTAACAAGTCCAAAAAGAACATCCTACCTAATCACCATTTCTAAGAACTCCCATCGAAGTAAGCCAACAATTATCTACAAGAGGTCAACCACTACACAATCTGTTGGCTCTAAGTAGACTTTGATATCTCCTCTCCACTATGCCACTAATGTCAAGTTAGTGGTGACATAGTCACTAGTTCGTAATTTCTTAATTATGGATAAGATTACATGAACATGATCTATTTATTACAGTACTTATGTAATCTTTAATAAATTGGCTGAACTGTACAAAAGTTGTGATGCAAGATATGTGTTTTGAAAAACAGTGGGGTAGATTTACTAAGGTAACTGTACCAGCATTCTGGCTCAACTTGCAAAAGCTGTTGTACATGCCATGTGTCAGACTTAATATGTATTTTAGAGACTTTTCGTGTTTCTGGGCATTATCATATCTTAAATGAAAAGGGACATGTTTTAATGCCTTACGTTTGTTAGCCCAGCGGTCCGTGCCGGCGCTGCTGCCCCTAACCGTGGGCAAGGGCGCTGGGCTCCCTCTTTCCCTGCCGCCATGCGCCGTGCTGACAAGAGCGGGCAGCAGATAGCTTAACTATGGTATCTGTGTTCCATGCCAGAGATTCCTTCCTGCTGGAGACGTGTACTGGTGTTTGAACTTGCATATGTGTGTCTCTCTTCACCTATGAAGCAGCACATACACGCCCTCTGTCTCACCAGCCCATGGCTGGATTGCAGCAGGTATTTTAAGGCACTTCCCACCACAGGAAGATGCCTGAGCAACCTCATGGTTTTAGCTTGTCTATCTCTAAGTGCTAAGGTGTCTTTCTTGTCTGCTTCGCTGTGTACCGGACCTTGCTTATTGAACTCCTGGACTTTGCCTGTTTGCCGCCTCCCTCTGACTTTGTTTATGAACTTTGCCTGTTTTCCGCCTGCCCCTGACCTCGGATCTCGTTTATAGACTTTGTTTACCCGCCTGCCTCTGACCTCGGACTTCGGTTACTGACCTTACTTGATCGCTGCCTGCCCAGACCTGGAACCTCATGGCCACGCAAGTCCCCTTGGTGCTTTCCCCGAGTACTCTGACCCCCTGACTTGGGGACTGCTCTGGAGTAGACTCTGGCAACTACCCTAACGCTCCAAGCCTATCCTCACCATCAGAGGCTCTAGTGAAGACCAGGTAGTTGCTTAGTTACGCCCCTCCAGAGTATACCCAGTCAGTGGCGCAGTGGGTCCACACCCGCTTGCATAACAACATTGCTCCGAAATGTTGACTGATGAAACTGGTTGAAAGTAAGCAAACCAACAATTAGAATAAGATTAGACAAAAGTGTCTAAAAATGTGCCATATGTATCATACGGCATGAGCCACTGTGATAAATTTGGTCATTTCTTGGCATATCTAGTCTTGTTCAAAACTGTGTAGATTTAAGACAGAATTAATAAATATACCCAAATGTATTAAGACACTGCTGTTGGGATCATGAGAGAGACTTCGGTGCATTCATTGTCTCCATATCAAATACATTTCTACTGGAATCCTGAATAGGTTTCTTAAAAGTGTGAATAGAAACATTTTAATTTTCATTCATTATCATTTGCTTTTTATCTACTGTGGCCCACATTTATCATTAGATTATGCCAATTTTCTGGTGTTAATTAGTCGCAAACTGTGTGTTTGCCACTTATTCAATGGCACTTGCTCAAAATATTTTGCACAAGTGCCATTACTCCACCGGCCTTGCCAATTTCCCAAAAAGGGGGCGTGCTGAGGACATGGAAGGGCAAGTGGACCCGCCACATGTATAATCTTCTATGCCTGTTTTCTGGTGCAGATGAACACCGATTTCAGTTTATGCAAATGGACTGGTGTACGCCTCATCATACAAAGCATCTAGCAGTACACTTGGTTATCCTTCATAGAATCTAAGTACAAATTATAGCCTAATACACTTCTATAGAATTAATCCTGCTACAACTATCCACAGTCACATCATGAATAAACACTAGTCATCCAGTTCCCTTGGCAGCCATAAATGTCTATGCCATGCCATGTTTGTTTTATAAATTCTCAGCCTGATAGGACGTTAAAGGAAACAAAATAATAAACTTTTATTAAGAACAATTGTATTAAAAAAAAGGGGGCATTTACACCCTCTTCAGTCTAAGACAGGCGAACAGGATACTATGATAACGCCATCTACATGCATAGTATCCTGATTAGAAACTTGTGGTGCACTATCATTGGATAGACTCACTCTTGTTCATACCAGTGAGTGAATGTCACACACAGGCGTGATGAAACTGAGAGCAGGTCCTATCAGTACCAGAAGTCTCCCTAATGTTTTCACCTCCCAGTATTCCTATCCAGTCCACCTGGGTGGAAGGAAGCCGTAACCTGGTGCATTCAGTCAGTGTACCGCAGTTTGTATCATTCCGGCGTTCATTTGGGCGTGCATTTCTGATGCCCGCACGCTACAGTGCGGTTACAATGTAGCAACCGGTAGTAGCTAAGCCACTTACTTGTTTCAGTTGCTCCTGAGGAAGCGTGGTATCTCCATGCAGAAACACATTGAGCGAGTGTTAAACATTAAGGGCAGGGCAGGGGGCAATTTTATTTATGAAGAAGGAAGCAGACAGCTTCATTCAAAGTGAAGTGACCATGCTGGGTTACTGCAACTCAGCTTCCTTTGAAGTAAATGGGAGCCGAAATGCGGTAACCCAACCCAACCCTACACTTTGAACTGAGCTGTCCTTCCTGTTCCATTCACAGTACTATTACCACCACCAGGGGCTGCAGAGAGCAGCTTATTTATTTTATTTTTTGGGGGGAGGGGCAAGTTGTTGGACCCTATCGTGAGGATAGCTCATAAATGTCAGGAGCCTGTAAAACCCCTTTAAAGTATAAGTGCTTGTGGCAACAGTAGTTTAGTAGTATACGTTGAAAGGTGAGACCATAAGACAGCAACAGGGCTTTTGCTTGCCCCTAGGGGTTTGATCTGGTCAGCAACCTCCAAGTATGCTAACACAGGACTACCCTAACAAAGAATACTTGTATTGTACTTTTTGAACTCCATATATTAACCCTTTGAGAATTGGCAATTTTATGGTTTTGTGTTTTTGTTTATTACTCCTGAACTTCCTGGAGCCATAGCTTTTTATTTGTCTGTTGGCATAATTCAATACGGAGCTTGTTTTCTGTGGAACAAACTGTACAAGTTGTAATGGCACCCTTTACTGTTGCAAACAATACAGTGGGAAGCTGGAAAGAATTACAAATGGGGTGGAATTGGCAAAATAACGCAATTCTGACACAGTTTTATTGGTTTTGCTTTTACTGTGTTCCCTATGAGGTAAAACTGACCTGTGCCCTTCATTCTATGGGGCAGTATGATTATTACGATACCACATTAGTATAATTTTTGTTGTGATTTAATACTTAAAAAAAAAACTTTGGAGAAATATTTTTTTTCTTTTCACTGTCATATTCATATAACTTTTTTATTTTTATGTCTACAGAGCTGTGTGAAGTTTTTTTTGTTTTTTTTGCGGGTCGATATGTACTTTTTATTGATACCATTTGAGTGACTCTTTTTTATAACTTTTCATTACATTTTTTTTGGAGAGGTAAAGCAAGAAAAGAATGGCGAATCAGACATTTTTATTTTGCTTTCTGTTACGCCATTCGCCATTTTTTTCCACTGTTTAAAAGTTCCCTTAGGGTACTTGAACACGCAATTATTAGATCGCGTCTGTCATAGACTCCAATGCATTAGCATTGAAGTTTATGAGAAATTTGCTATGTTCCTATTAGTGTTGAGCGAATTGAAGTTAACAAAGTGGACTTTGATCCAAATTTCAGGAAAAATTTAATTTGTCATGAAGCTGAATTTCCTTGCCCTTCATGGTAATGAATCAATTTTTCCTGAAATGGCGGAAAAAATAAAAAACATATTTACCTCATCCATTTTCTCGCGAAGAGGCCATCGCGGCCATCTTCATTGAAGAAAATGTAATCTTCAATCAAGATAGCCGCGATGTCGAGCAAATGGATAAAATGAGTATGTATTTTTTTGTTTTTAAAACCTGATTAACCCCTGAAAGGCCTCAATGTGACTGTCAGATGCCATGTTCAGCATTGAAATTGGCATTTGAGGGATTCAATGAAGGTGGCAACATGATCGCCGTTCCCGTCATTACGCCCACTACATACAGTGGAATGTTTAACTAATCAAATTTCTTTGTGAACTTCGGCGAAGCAACCGAATTTAACTTTTGATAATTTTGCTCATCTCTAGTTCCTATAGAGCCCTGCCACAGACAGGGTCTCCTTGGAAAAAAAGCTGTGGCAGCGTCAGATCCCTCAGGGGATCTGCACGAAATGAAAGGTTCCCCAATCGCCGCTAAGGGAGCCGTTCTAGCCCCAGGAGCACAGCACTCCTGGGTTTTCAGCACTCAGATGTGTGAAACAGCAGGCACCTGATGGCTATGGGGCTCGCTCCGCTCTGGAAGAAATAGCATCCGTCGTACATGTACAGCAGATGTCATCAGGGGGTTAAAGAAAACCCTGGTAGAACTCTCTCACAAGAATTGTGAATAGCATTATTAAATGTGAATTCCTTTTTGGAGAAAACAAGTTGTAGCTAATTATTAATGTTCATTATAGTCACAAGTTGGACAAAGTTCTAACAATTAGGGAAGAAATGTGTTAGTGTCTCAGTTGTTGTTGCCAAACATGCTCATTTGTCTTACTGTCAACACATTTCTGCTTTGCTTTACTGACCCAAATGGAAAATGTTTTAGTAGGCCGGTGCCAACTGCTGAAGAGGGAAGGCATACACTTATGTTACATGCTGGTCAGCAACATGTACAGTGTCACTGCTGAGTCCTATTTACTCACTTGTCAAGAGCTAGACTTTCTGGAAATTGCATGTTTTATTTCTTCGGCTCCTACATTAGCACCAGGGACATGCATGTATAGAAGTTCTCTGGTTATTCCCTTATTGTTAGCCACAGGCATACACAGATCTCATAGGGCCCCATAGCAAAACTTAGTATGGGCCCCTGCCCAACTTTTTTCTAAAAGTATATGTGTCAATCACTCCCAAGCAATGCCCAACGCAAAGTGCAATGCCCCAGATTTCTGACTAAATTATGTTTTCTTATCAAGCGGAAGAAGTTGTAATAAAACAGTCACCTTTGGCCTTATCCGCTTTATATAATGTCTATGTCAGTGGAGTGGAACAGGTGCTTTAAAAATATGGCACTTAACACTTGAACACTATATTTCTCCATGTATTTAAAATAGACAACTGGACAGCTAGTATATCTGTTACTTCCATCTATTACAAAGTTGGTTGCCTGCAGCCACCACTTGGGGGAGCTCAGTGCATAGGAAGTTATACAAATACCATGGATGACGTAATCCTCTCATTGCATAGCTCCCCCCTGTGGTGACTACAAGAAAATGTAGTGTTTTTACATCCCGAAGAGAACAAGCTGTTCAGTGCCAGATCCCTATCCCTGCAGGCCCAGGAGCAGCCAAGTAGTTGCCTCCATTGAAGTTACACCACTGTTAGTCTAGTAGTAAAGCAAACTTCCAGTTCAAGAAAAAAAATCACATTAAATGAAGAACATGTATATAATGACCTCCTTTTCATCTTTTTAGCTGCAGACCTATTGATTCCAGGGCTGCTCTTCTGTCTTCCAACATAGCCGCTCAACTTCACAGACTACCGGATACATACTTTACAGCAGTAGTCTAAGACTATTCCTGCTTGTCCAGCCCTGCTCTTGAATTGGCCAGCACTGCTCACATTTATAAGGGCCAATTATAGGGAACTAGCATTCATGTGAACATTCATTGCCTGTAATTTCAGCAACTCTCCTATCTCCAGTCACAGAATAGAGACTTGTTTAAACCACCCCTGTGCCTCAATGGTGGCAGCATAAGAGCAACCACTTGGAATTCGATTTCCGTATGACTGTTCTCCAATACTGCCTTAATTGTTTCTGCTTGTACAAATTCGGCTAATAGAAGATTAATGTTTCATTTAGAAGACTGTAGCTGTAAGTGTATCCCAAACTCAAGAGTTGGCACTCTAGTGACAGTGGAAAAGCAGTTTGGCAGTCTTCAAGCCCAGTCATTCCCAGTTCTTAACAGCGGTTTTTAGATATGCTTCTGGGGATATTAATGGGTAGTTGTCACATTAAATATTCCATCTGATCTACCAACTACACATTATTGAGCACAAGAAGCTGAACAGATTGATGTATAGCAGGGTTACTCAACTAGTTTTTGTAAAGGTCCTGTTACCAGAGTCAGCGGTCACTTGAAGATCCAAACTGACTTCCAACAGTAAAGATAGTATCTTGTTAACATTTATGCAAACTTTGTAGAACTACTGTATTTAGATCAAGATTTATCATTATTTCATATCGGGAAAGCAGACCACTAAATTTTCAGACCCCTAATTGAATTATAACAGAACCATAAATTCATTCACACCCCATTCAGCCCCCATACCAAATCCTAAAGATGTATTCAGACCCAAGACTACAATAACTGTACTTCCCCTTTAAGAGCAGAGATGTGGTGTGTTAATCAACACTTTCTACTACTAATGTCCTTTTGGGACTAAATTACACCACTTTCACTGCACCTACCTACTTAACTAAGACTTAGCTTTTATTTCATATTATTAAATAATTATGGTGTAGATAACTAATGTTAAAATTCTCAGTGATCACTGGCCATTTGTCTATCCCTTTAGATTACCCTGTCAGGACCGTCATCTGACTGGGTTTGATACACACTTTCACTAGCAGGCTGCGCGCTTGCCTGTATTTGTTGTTTGTTGAGTGCAATTCATTTTATTTCTCTGTAATGGCCTAATGAACAGCTGCCATAAAATTCAGAGCCTCACGCTGCCCCCCGACATGTTTCGCCGTATCACGGCATCTTCAGGGGTTAGGGCAGAGTGTACGCGTGTCCTCCTTGCGACCAACTTATAAAGCCTTTGTTTGTGACGTCATTATTGGGAGCCTCACTAGGGGGCGTGATGGAAGTTTTTTTTTTCTTTTTTTTTTTTTCCCAAGTGCCGATTGGATGTACGCCGTGGTTCGGCTTGCTTTCGTCATACCTACCACCCCTTGACCTCGGCTACTTCCCTTCAATTGGTCCTCGTCATTAGCAGGCGTCTTTTTACATCATAGCTCCGCCCGTCTGACGTCGGCTGCCTCCTTCCAATTGGTCCACGTCATCAGGTGCTGTCACGCATGCCCAGTTGATGTGATTGCTCTCCGATTTTGAGCTATTGCGCATGCTCGCCGACTTAGTCATCAGCCTTCTCAATACATTGAGCTCGACGCGTCTCTGACGCGCATGTTCACGGACTTAGATTCCGGCTGTGATGGTACTTCCATTCTTGTTCTCTCTGGAGGTTCCCTTCAGGAGGTATTTCCTTATACCCATCCCTTAGTATTCTATCCATCTTGGGTTTATCTCTCTACTAGTAGCTACTCCCACGTTATAATATTCGTGTATCGCTTTATTTATCTAATATATATTCACACTACCTTCTCTGATGGCCTCATATTTCTTTATTCTTCCTATTATCTTTCTATATATTGAGGTTACCTGCAGAGGAAGGTTAAGATGAGTGGGAATTATTGACTAGTTTGGGGAATATAGGGTGCTATCACGGGATATGGGGACAGGGGGAGGGGGGGGGGAGACAGATTTAGTCGCTCCACATCCTTCATCCCATATCTTTGAGTTAATGAGTTACCTGTTAGGGGCATCCCTACACTCCAACTACATGAAATGTTGACTATATTCCATTATGTATCTTTTGTGGTTTTCTTCATCTATCTCCAACTTAATTGATCTCATTTTGCTGGTTGTTTTTCCACCTTCAATATTTTCTCTCCCCTTTTATCCCCTTAATGTGATATTATTTTTATTTATATACCTTCCAATGTATATTCCCTATATTCAATTTCCATGAGGTTCCCAAGTGTAAACTATTTTCTCATATTACGGTTCCATAGTTGAATTTTTATTTTTGTTATCTTTTTAATTTTTTCACAAGGAGGTTGCTCTATTTTAGTTAAAATATTTTTATCTCATTTACTACTTCAGTTGGTAATTCTTTTGATTTATTTTATTTTCTTTTTTCTCTTAGATGGGGGTATTCGTAACCTACAGGAAGGACGAGTACGTGAACCCTTCATTTAGCCCTTTTGGGGCTAGACTATTTAGTAAGTATATCCATTTCGTTTCTTCTTGTTGGAGCTTTTTGTCTATATCTCCTTTACGTGGTCCTGATTTGACTCTCATCAGTCCCCAAAATTTGAAATCGGTGTTATGGCCCCTGTGCTTTTCTCTCATATGTCTGGCCAGGCTGGTGTCCTCTCCAGTGTTGATGCTACTCAGATGCTTTGATATTCTTCTTCTCAACTCTTGAATTGTCTTCCCGACATACAACTTAGGGCATTCACAGCTGATAACATATACAACCCCCTTTGTCTTACAATTAATGTAGTCCCTGACTTCATAACTTTTTCCATCTACTGGGTTTGTGAAGTTTTTAGTGATTTTCATCCGACTACAGAAGGTACAGTCTCCATAGGGGTATGATCCATTGTGAGACAGCCACGAACTTTTTTTAGTTATTTGGTGGGGTTGATAGTGACTGTGAACTAGCTTTTCTTTTAGATTTTGTCCTCTCCTAAATGTTATCGCTGGATATTTCGGTATTACTTGTTGTAGGTCTATGTCGGCCTGCAAGATGTGCCAATGTCGTTTCAGAATCCTTTGTATACCACTGTGTTCTGTATCATACGTGCCTATACACCGTATAATCTTCTCTCCCTCTTTTGTTTTTTTGTTTGTCAATAGGTCTACTCTTTCTGTTGTTCTAGCTTTATTATAGGCTCGATGCAGGCATTTTTTGGAGTATCCCCTCTCAATAAATCGTGAGTATAAATTTCTACATTCTTTTTGGAATGCTTCCTCGGTGGAACAATTCCGCCTGGCTCTAAGATATTGTCCCACCGGGATTCCTTTTTTTAGAGAGTCAGGGTGGAAGCTTTGCCAGTGTAGTAGGCCATTTGTTGATGTTACTTTCCGATATATTTCGGTTTGGATTCTGCCGTCAGGCTGCAGGTTTATTTTCAAATCCAGAAAATTCAAAGTGCTTTTGTGTATTTCAGCTGTAAACTTCATACCAATCTGATTATCATTCAGTTGGCTAACAAAGTCATAAAATTGTGCCTCAGTGTCATCCCAAAAAATCAAAATATCATCTATATAACGACCCCAAAATAAAATGTGTTGCGTGTATTTTTCCATAGTGTCCCTAAATACTATGCGATCTTCCCACCACCCTAGAAATAAATTCGCAAAACTTGGTGCACAAATCGTGCCCATCGCGGTGCCAGTGACCTGCAAATAATATTTCCCATTGAACATAAAGTAATTGTGCTCTAACAAAAATGTCAGTAGTGAGATAACAAAAGTATTGTGCTCATAATATTGTATTCCCTTTGTGTTCAGGTAGTGTTGTGTTGCCTGTATACCAAGGTGATGCTGAATGCTGGTATACAGTGCCTCAACATCAAGACTTGCTATGAGTGTATGTGAGTTCACCTGGATTTCCTGCAGCCTGACGACAGTATCCTTGGTGTCTCTAAGATACGAGGGTAGTGTTCTAACAAATGGAGAAATGACCTGCTCCACATACTCACTAATGCCTTCGCATAGGCTTTATTTAATAATATGAAATAAAAGCTAAGTCTTAGTTAAGTAGGTAGGTGCAGTGAAAGTGGTGTAATTCAGACCCAAGACTAACCCCATATAATATTTCAGCCCCCTAAGATTAATCAGACCCCAGAAGAGACACCTTACATTTTTCCAGACCTCAACCAAACAAAATTAAAAATATATACTGTATTTTGCACTAACAGTCCTTTTCACTTCCAGGTGACATTTACAGACAATATGACTTTATGTCAGAACTGCCTACTTGCAGGGCCGTCTTTACCAAGGGGCAAAAGGGGCAGCTGCCCTGGGCCCAGTTGCTCCTGGGGGGCCCAAGGCAGCTGCCTCTTGAGCCCTGCTATCTACTGCCCCGGGTGTCAGGCTGTCGGCTACACAGGCATCATGATCGTACTGTGTTAATGATCTTAATTCTAGGACCTTAATGAGTTTTGCTCTAGGACCTTAATGACATCATTACCATGTGACCAGTAACCTAGCAATTACTGGTCACATGGCTATGAGGTCATCACAGGTCCTACTGAGTGTTGCAGAAGTTAACTGTGGAGCTTTTTTGTGTAAAGATTACATCAGAAAAAGGTGACAGGGGCTGTTATGTTAATATACTGTAAACTACTGTATAGTGGGGTGCTGTATACTGTGTGGTGGGCTGTATACTGTATGGTGGGCTGTATACTGTGTGGTGGGCTCTATATTGTGTGGTGGGCTGTATATTGTGTGGTGGCCTGTATACTGTGTGGGGGCCTGTATACTGTGTGGTGGGCTGTATAGTATGGGGGGCCTGTATAGTGTGGGGGGCCTGTATAGTGTGGGGGGGGCCTGTATAGTGTGGGAGGCTGTATCGTGTATAGTTTGGGGTGCTGTATACAGTGAGGTGTTGTATACCGTATACCAGTGATGGCGAACCTATGGCACGGGTGCCAGAGGCGGCACTCAGAGCCCTCTCTGTGGGCACCCGTGCCTTGGAAAAAGTCTATGGCGTACCAATATGCTTTAGACTTTTCCTGCCATTCATCAGCACAAGACGCACTATGAACAGCACAGGCAGCGCACTGAATGTAGGATATTAAGCTATTATAGCTAAATGATAAAGTACATGGAAGATATACTATATTGGTATTCAGGTTAAATTGCTGTGTTGGCACTTTGCGATAAATAAGTGGGTATTTGGTTGCAGTTTGGGCACTCGGTCTCTAAAAGGTTTACCATCACTGCCGTATACTGTGGGCTGCTATACTGCTCTACTATATACTGTGGGTTACTGTATAGTGTGGGGTGCTAAACTGCATACTGTGGGGTGCTGTATACTATAGGGTGCTATACTGCATACTGTGGGGTGCTGGGGTGCACTGTAACACTAGGGTGAGCCGAGCCCTGGTCTCCTTCCTGCAGAGCGGTGCCCACTTCCTGCCCAGAGCACTGATCCTGAGCCGCTGGAGTCTTCAGAACTGGAAGTATTTACAGTCATTCACTGGACTCTACTAGATGTGTGGATTTTTTGTGTGTGTGTTGTGGTGGAGGGCGTGATTGCATGCTAAGGTGTGGGAAGGCGGGATCCAGGGGGCCCAAGTAAATTTTTGCCCAGGGTCCAATCAATATTAAAGACGGCCCTGCCTACTTGCACAGAGAGTGTTGGCCTCCAGAACTCAAATATCCCAAGAAAGTCATCTCATAGAGAGGTTTGAGCCCCCCAACACTAGACACTGAGTAGTTCTCTACATTTATTTGGACATAGTTCTATCTCCTCCTGGGAAGGCTCTTACTATTATAGTCACACGACTTACCCAAACCGTTAGAAATCATATAACAGACCATATAACAGACCATGGAGATATAGGCCTATCATCACAGTCACATGATAGCACTGGATCCTGACACGCATCAGCAAGAGGATGACAGAATAGGATGTACAAGGAGCTATCTCCATCTACTTTCTGAGAGACAAGAGCAAAGTGCTGGGTGCCAAGTTCTGTAGGTACAGTTGAAGTCATAAGTTTACATACACCTTAGCCACATTCATTAAAACTCAGTTTATCACAATTCCTGACATTTAATCCTAGTGCATATTTCTCCACTTATTTTCCAAGACTTTAGAAATGATTACCTATCCAGAGATCATCAGTATCTGATCGGTGGGGTCCACCCAAGACTTTAGAACTGATGATCTATCCAGAGGTCATCAGTATCTGGTTGGTGAGGTCCACACCCGGGACCCACCCCAATCAGCTGTTTGAAAAGGTACTGGCCCTCCAGTGAGCACCACCGCCTTCTCTGCGCTCACCAAGCACAGCATCCTACATTGAATAGCGTCTGTGCTTTGTATTGTTCTCAGCTCCATTCACTTCAATGGGAGCTGAGCTGCATCTAGGTCAGTGGTGGCAAACCTATGGCATGGGTGCCAGAGGTGGCACTCAGAGCCCTCTATGTGGGCACCCGCACCCTGGAAAAAGTCTAGGGTGTATGTTGAGGAAGGGTTGAAAGATATGCATATATATATATATATATATATATATGTATATGCATGCGAACACATACATGCATATAGCATATATAATATATGTGCATACAATGATATGATGTGCGCAGATGTGCCCAGCTTCTGCGCACATCTGTACTTAGTGTCCCCCAGGGGCTCATTGCAGCCCCTGTGGTGATTATGTCCCCTTATTCATAATGCCCCCTGTACATATTTACCCCCTTATGTGTATGTTCCCTTCATCATATACCCCTCTAATATCTATAGGCCCCTTTATATGTCCCCAAATTGACCTGAAACCAGGTGCATCAGTGTGGATGTGCCCCAAGCATGACTGATGACTACAAAGAACTCAGATTCAACAGAATCTGAGTCTTTTGTTTTAATTATCTCCAGCGCTGCTAGAGATAATTATGCATGATAGAAGGAAGGGGGAAACCTCCCCTCCGTCTATTATGCGCATTCCGGCAGCGCGATTACTATCGCGCTGCCCGGAATGCAAAGTACTACAGGTGGGAGATCAAAGGCTTCTCCCGCCTGTCAGCAAGTGGTGCGGCCCTGCTGCGCACGTGCAGGGACGCGCGGGCTGGCGCAGTGACGTCATCTTGCTGCGCCGGCCCACGTGTCCTTGCCTGTGGCACAGGCACGCCACAGCACGGGCGGCCCGGGAGTGCGGGCTGCTGGATTTAAATGTCCGGCAGCCCCTGCGCTTAAGAGGTTAAAACCCCTACCCCCCACCAGAGGAGGAGGCCAAGAGTGCAGGCAGCGCTCGCTACAGAAGAGCCGAGCCGCCCCCCTCAAGAAGACCCCCTGGACAACGAGCATTCCCTGGAGGGCTGAGTATCACCCCCTATCCCACCAACGACCCATATTAACCCCTACTTGCCCTATCCCACCAAACAATACCATATCCCACCAACGATAACCCCTACTTGCCCTATCCCACCAACGATACCCTTTCCCACCTATCCCCTGCCATCCTGATTACCCCATCCCCTGCCATCCTGATTATCCCTACCTGCCCATATTACTACCAATCCCCTACCCTAACCCTGTAAGAGCATCCCTACTCCCCTTTACCCCTTTTACCCCTGCTGTGCACCTGCATCCCTGTGTCTGTGGCCTGCATTAACCCCTGCAGTGCCACCATTAACCCTTTGTTATTAATAGGGATAGTTTAGAGCCAGGCTGGGGGCTAATAATGTGTATGTGTGTGTGTATTAGTTAGAGTTTGTGGGTGGAATTTGAGATTGTGTAGTGTAGTTAGAACTGTATTTTTTGTACTGAATTGTTAGTGTACTGTAGGTATTAATAAATATCTTGTATTTGTAACTATCTGTGTAACATCTGGTTATTAGCGGTAGTTCAGTAAGGCGCATGCATCTAGCTTAGTGATTAGAGTAAGGAAAAGGTAAAGTATTATTCTTTATTTAAGGTATAAATAGGTGGAGTCATCACTAGGCGTCTCCTCCTATTTATGAATATTAATTATTGATGTTTGCATAAATATTGATAATTAATATTCCCCCTTTACAGTGTACAAATATGTCTTAGACTTTTCCTGCCATTCATCAGTGCAGGGTGCACTATGAACGGCACAGACAGCACAATGAATGTGGGCAGGCTGTTATAGTTAAATGCTAAGGTACATTGAAGATATACTATTGGACTGTAGTATACAGGTTAAATTGCCGTGTTGGCACTTTGCAATAAGTAAGTGGGTTTTGCGTTGCAGTTTGGGCACTCGGTTTCTAAAAGGTTCGCCATCACTGACCTAGGCCATGTGACTGATGCACATGTCATTACTGGCCTAGGAAAAGCTGAGAGAAGGTCGAGGCGATACTGCGAGAGCCACTGCCTTCTCAAACAGCTGATCGGTGGGGGCCCCAGGTGTCGGACCCCCACCAATCCGATACTGATGACCTATACAGAGGAGTAATGAACACTACTTTCACTTCATAAATCATTTTAAAAGATGTTGATGCAAACTGGAAAACCCTGTTGGGTAATCAACTTTTGTCAGTTGAACTAGATGTTTTTAATAAGACCAGACAACAGGTATGGGAAACTCCCAACTCTCTTCTAACAGGTAGAGAGAATGATCGGGTAATTTGAATTTTAATGCCCAATTCTTTTTGTTCTCCAGGGCGATACATCACTGCCAGAAATGCATGACAGGCTTACTCCTCTCTCCTCCCTAAAATCACATACTGTACATGCTTGGCCAAGCATGTATGTCTATGGGGCATCCGGGAGCCATAGCTGTCAGCTGAACAAGTATTAAGCCAACAATATTAAAGTGACCACAGAAAATCTACTACTAAAAAAAATAGATGAAGCGGCAAATAATAACAAGGTTGTTATTATTGGAGACTTCAACTTACCAGATATAGACTGGGAAATCTGTGGATCTCATAAAGGAAATATGTTCTTGTCAATAAATAAGACAATTACCTTTCCCGACTGGTTGAAGATCCGACTAGAAGCCTAGAGCCATACTGGACTTAGTATTAACCAATAGACCTGACTGATCAACAGATGTGCAGCTTGAGGGACGCCTGGGAAATGGTGACCATAATATAAAAAACCTCCAAGGCACAAAAACGCTGAACTTCCAAAAAGCTAAATTTGACCATCCTAGAGAGGTTATTAGTCTCTCTAACTGGGAGGCAAGTTCTAGATTGGACTAGGGTGAATCAATGGATATCATATAGCTTGACTTCTCCAAAGCATTTGATACTGTTCTGCATAAAAGGTCAGTACATAAAATGAGAATGCTTTGACTGGAGAAAAATGTGTGTATTTGGGTAAGTAACTGGTTTAATGATAGAAAACAGAGGGTGGTTATTAATGGTTCATACTTAGATTGGGTCACCATCACTAGTGGGGTACCATAGGGGATATAGGGCCCTATTCTCTTCAGTATACTTATTAATGAGCTTGTACAGGGGTTGCACACAGTGGCGTCTCTAGCTTTCAAATTTTGGGGGGCAAACTGGGGGCCAGGACAAAAGTAGGGGGGGCAGCTATAACAACGATACATTTACACAAGTACGCTTAGAAATGCTGCGATACTTTACCCAATACCTAAAACCGCAACAGGGAAGAAAAGTCCAGCTGTCTGTGGATGACACTTTTATAGAGAGGGGGATCTGTGGATGACACTGCTATGGGGGGGATCTGTGGATGCCACATACCGTATATAGCATCTTATGCTATATGTGTCATCCACAGATCCACCCCATGACAGTGTCATCCCCATTTCCCCCTCCATAACAGTGTCATCCACAGATTTCCCTCCCCGCCTCTCAAAGGAGTGTACATATATAACAAACATATTTCACATGAACACTTACAGTTACTTGGCTTGGTCCTTGGGGATCTCGGACACCACTTCAACACTTGGCCGCGGGCTCGGCAGAGCTGATGTTGTGTTTTATCCTAATGAGAAAGATTTTCATAATAAGGATTTGGAGAAGGGGCAGAGGGATAGCAGAGCAGAGAGAGGCTGGTGCTGCTACTAAGGGGTCATACCATGGGGGAGTAATAAAACCCACCATAATGCCCCCCAGTAGAAATAATTCTCCTTATAATGTGACAGTGCAGAAAATACCCCCTTATGCCCCCCAGTTGAGCTAATGTCCCCCATAATGTGCCAGTATAAAATACCCCTACATAGTGCCCCCAGTGAATGCCTCCATAGTGCTCCTCTCCCCTCTTCTGCTAGTGCCCCCCCATAATGTACCAGTATAAAATGCCCCATATATCGTGCCCCAGTAGATGCCCTCAGTGTCCCCCATAATTTGCAAGTATAAAATGCCCCTTCTTAGTGCCCCCGTAGATGACTCCATAGTACTCCTCTCCCCTCTTCCCCATAGTACCCACCATAATGTGTCCCAGTATAAAATGCTACTGTACAGAGCCCCCATATAAAACACCCCTTCTTTGTGGCCTCAGTAGATGCCCCTATAGTGCCCACCAATAATGTGCCAGTAGTAAGTGCCCTCAATAACGTGCCACTGCCAGTAACAAGAGCCCCCATCACGTGCCAGTAACAAGAGCCCCCAATGTGCCAGTAATAAGCCCCCATCACGTAGCAGTAATAAGCCCCCCATCACGTGCCAGTAATAAGCCACCCCATTAAGTGCCAGTAATAAGCCCCCCATTACGTGCCAGTGATAAGCCCCCCATTACGTGCCAGAAATAAGCCCCCCATTAGGTGCCAGAAATAAGCCCCCCATTACGTGCCAGTATTAAGCCCCCCATCATGTGCCAATATTAAGCCCCCCCATGTTACAGTATTAAGCCCCCCATCATGTGCCAGTATTAAGCCCCCCATCATGTGCCAGTATTAAGCCCCCCTTCATGTGCCAGTATTAAGTCCCCCCATCAGGTGCCAGTATTAAGTCCCCCCCATCAGGTGCCAGTATTAAGTCCCCCCATCATCATGTGCCAGTATTAAGTTTCCCCCCATCATGTGCCAGTATTAAGTCCCCCCATCATCATGTGCCAGTATTAAGCCCCCCCATCATCATGTGCCAGTATTAAGTCCCCCCATCATCATGTGCCAGTATTAAGTCCCCCCATCATCATCATGTGCCAGTATTAAGTCCCCCCATCATCATGTGCCAGTATTAAGTCACCCGCCCAATCATCATCATGTGCCAGTATTAAGTCCCCCCATCATCATCATGTGCCAGTATTGTAATAAAAAAATAAAAAAAAAACACATACTTACCTCAGTGTCAGCGATGCGATGCAGGCCTCTTCTGGCTTGTGTCCCGCGCTGTAAGGCTCAGGCGGCGTAATGATGTCATTGTGCCGCCTGCACCGGCCTCTGATAGGCTGCCGGCCTAGTGCGCCAGCAGCCTATCAGAGGAAGGGGAAGGGACACACCTCTCCCTCCCCTGTACCTCCGCTGGCACAGGCAGATTACAATGGAGATGAGCGCAATGGAAGCGCTCATCTCCCTGTCCGGCGGCTGCTCACTTGGGGGGGGGGGGGGGGGAAGGGGGGCATTTTAGTTGGGGGGGGGGCACAGCATGATGTAGGGGGGGCCGTGGCCCCCTCTGGCCCCCCCTGGCGACACCACTGGTTGCACAGTAAAATATACATTTTTGCTGACAATACTAAACTGTGTAAAGTAATTAGCACACAAAAGGACAGTATACTGCGACAGATGGATCTGGATAGATTGGAAGATTGGACAGTGGCAAATGAGCTTTAGCACTGATACATGTAAGGTTATACACATGGGAAGGAATTTTAGTTGACAGTAAACTAACCTGTAGCAACTAATGTCAGGCAGCTGCTGCAAAGACTGATAATGTTATAGGTTGCATCAAAAGAGGCATAGATGTATGTGACAACAACATAGTCCTGCCACTTTATAAATCACTAGTCAGGCCATACAGTACATTGCAATACATTTTGGGCACGCATGCAAAAGAAAGACATAACAGAGCTGGAGAGGGTTCAGAGGAGGGCTCCCATGATCTATTCACATTCAGGACTGTGACGAGGGGACATCCTCTGCGTCTGGAGGAAAGAAGGTTTGTACACAAACATAGAAGAGGATTCTTTACGGTAAGAGCAGTGAGACTATGGAACTCTCTGCCTGAGGAGGTGGTGATGGTGAGTTCACTAAAAGAGTTCAAGAGGGGCCTGGATGTATTTCTGGAGTGTAATTATATTGCAGGTTACAGTTACTAGATTTTTGGAGAAGGTTCATTGATCCAGGGATTGGCTGATTAGAGTTGGAAAGGATTCCAAAACTGGAAACCTGACTCTGTGGCTATACTTTAATTTTGTAAAGTGGGATTAAGTAGTACTAAATCAAATAAATGAATGATGTATGAATTAAAATGGAAAGCTTGTTGTAATATGTTATTATATACACGTCAGCTATAGAAACCTACTAATCCAATATGTGACGTCTAACAATTTCTGCGATACTTTCTGTAACCTTTTTTACGACATCAGTATGCCATGAATGCTAGCAGTGGTCCTGTGATTACATTAAAGAGTTTGTACCAATCCATGTTGTCCTCTTTAGAAAAGGACAGTACCAGGTGGCCTCTAGTGTTGCAAGCAAACCTTGAATTTTACATTCAACACATCTGATCATATTCAAATTGCTACAGGATTGTAGGGCACATTCTGAATGACCTTGACAGGCTGGTAGGTCACAGAAGTAGTCTGGGCAAGTATAAAATATGACAAAATTCAGGAGAATAATTAAAGAATAAGAGAATTAGAAACAAATAAAAGCAACTCTACAAACAGTAAGGAAAATAAGTAGTGGATTTTTTTATTCCAATGGTAAAAAACCCTCATTTTGGCAATACAATTAAGAGCAGTGTAGACCATTTAACATACATGCGACCCTCGATATAATAATACATCAGCAGGTTGTGATAGGTGTATGGAGGGTGGTCCTCAGTTTATCCCGCTTCATATGGAGAGAGTGCAGGCTGTATTAGGATGCCTTCACACACTGCGGATTTTGTTACAGAATTTTCCCTGACTGAAAATCAGCTCCATTCACCTGAATACTTATTGCAGAAATCCATCTACTTGCTGCCCCATTCAAATGAATAGAACTGATTCTCAGTTGCAGAAAAGCCTGTGAAAAAATCTGCAGTGTGTGAAGGCACCATAATACAGTCAACGCCCAGCCGAAATGATTGATATTTTCGATAACTCCAGTGCCAATTTTTTAACCCATCAGATACTGCAGTCACTAGCAACTGTGACATCAGTGCAGTTCAAGGGATGATGGTGGATGATAGATATGTGTCACCGAGGTTCCTGGCCTCAGTGAAGTAAGAGCCGGTTTAATGTGTTAGCAGCAGTTGCTGTTTCATACGTTGCTATTTAGTATGGCTGTAAAAAAGCTGATCCAGAATGGCTCTTACTGGGAGTAGTCAAAGTGCTGGGTGGGTGACTACTCCCCACATTCCAGGCCAGGTCTTGGTTTGGGCTATAAAACACAGGCAGCACTGTCAGGTGGTGTGGATGAATCCTCTCAATCCTCTCATGACAGTCTCTGTGTTGGAACCTGGGAGTTTAGGCCTGGATTAAGGCCTGCTACCTTGTTGGTGTGAAAGCAAGTGGATTCTGCTTTGTCCAAGGACTTCTTCTTTGCGGCATGGTGTGACCGAACACCAGAATCACCAGGTGACTGTTTTCCATGAAACTGACTTTTTGTTTTGTCATTTACTTAATGTGGGAATTAACACTTAACTGTTTAATTCAAAGCCTTTGTTGTTGCCTCTATACTGCGTCTGCTAACCTGCCTATCAAAGCAAATCTCCACAGTGGGCCTGAGGCTCATTTGACAGGCAGCCTGTAAAATTCCCTTAGACTACAATAGTATTCTAGTGCAGTCTATGCTACAAACAACCAGAAGATTGCATGTTCAGGGGACTAAAACTTTCTGTGAAAAAATATGTAAAAACTTTTTTTTTAAACCCACAAAGATGTAAAAATTTAAGTCACCCCCTTTCTTAACTATTTCCCTTTCATCCCCCTTTCCCAACTATTAAAATATAAAAATATGTTTCCTGTGCGGTAAATGGCATAATGGGAAAAAAAATGTGAGATTAGCTATTTTTGATCGCCTCTCCCCTCACAAAAAATGTATGAATAAAAAGTGATCAAAGAAAATTCATAGATAATCCAGTCAAACTTTTGCAAATAAATGTTTTGTACATGGTACACTGATTTGGCAGTTTTCATATTTCCAAGCCATCCCAATATTGGGGTCTGTGGGCGCTTGATAAACTCTCATTCTTTGTAGATTGTAAGCTCTTACATATTTTTCCTTTACATTTTCTTATTAGACATATGAGTAGCTTGCATTATATTAATATTTGAAGTTTATAGTCAAAACTCCACAATTTACAAGCTTAACATATGTCAAAAAAAGCTATTCTCTTTGTTCACAGTTCTGAGCCTTCATCTGCTTGCGTAACTTACTAGAAGAATCCGTTGGCCTAGCATACATGTTTATTGGCATAGGGATAGGCATCTAAGAAATCACCACACACCTCTGACAGCACTTGTCTTCTAGTTGTATGAATAATTTACTTTTCATTTTGTGTGACTGTTTATTTCCCTAATTGCATTGTGCTGTAGAATATGTCAGCCAGCACTGGTCACATCTACAGTAGGTAGTAGCAATCCAGTATAATGTTGTTCTGCTTACGTATATTTTTGACATTTCTGCTTTAAATGAGGATAAGGTACTAACTGATGGGACTGAGCTTCAGAAAGTGGCTTCTGTTTTAGTCATGTTGGCTATTCAATCACAGAAAATAATGGAATATTGTTAAGGTATGCCATCAAGTCCTACTGCCAGATCCTCCACATATCTAGAAATTAAAAGGGCTACAAATGCTGTTTTAGCATGGCTTTAGTGCTCTACCCCATTCCAATATGTTCCATGCGCAGCAGTGCTCCCTGTTCCCAATGTGCAGGGCAGATATTTGAAGGGGAGGTAGTGTAAGCCATGTACCTGGGAGGGCTCCCCAGGATACAGTTAAGTCACGAACGAGGAAAGCAACTCTGACACCAGCTTTTGCCAAAACAGAATTTTACTTAAATGTGGCAATAAACACAACCACACATATACTGAGAACATACAATAAATGTACATACACCCAGCCCGAAGGCTGAGACCTTTGTGCTGCATGGCACGCTCCGATGGATAAAGGAGGAAAGTGCAGTAATTTACCTACTGGCGGGGGCGCAGCTAAACTGCCACACCTTACCTGTTATTGCCCTAAAATCAAGAATCACTGTATGGGTGTGTGTTACGGGCTATCCTGCAGTGCAGCACAACAGCCTACAATCTTACCAAGTTCTACAGTATTCCCCCTCCCATAACTGGACCTATAGCACGTGCCTGAGTATTCCTCCTGAGCAAAAACCGCCAGCCGGGCTTGAGTTTGTGAGAATTTTATCAGTGTGAAATATCACTTTAGGTTATGGAGTCCTTGAAATGAACAGTAGTAACACTTGTGGCCTGACACAAACAGAAACCCTAACTAACTAACTACAGATCTGGTCTCAGTCTCTAGGCGCCAACACTGTGATGAGGTGCGTGCACGATCTTACTGACCGGGGTCTGCTTTGCATCCGCTGATGACTCTAAACAGAACAAATGTCTCTCTAACAAGCATGCGGTACCGCAGTGTATGTTGCTTTGTTCCTCTGCTCTCATCAGCGTTCCTGGCAGCAATCCTCCTTCCTCTGGACAGAATCAGGGTCTTGGACACGATCAGCTTCACTTAGCTGCAGCTCTGGTCACTTAGGGATGCTCTTACACCTGGATGCCATCAGATTCTCTGCTCACACAATTCCTTAGTTTTACCTCTCTCCAAAATGGCTGCTCTCTCCTTCTCTTATCTTCAGACTCGGTGTAAACCCCACCTCTCTCATGAATATGGAGATATATGTGCAGTCTGTAGCTGTGTTAGGAAACAGCGGCATCTTGTGGCCAAACAGCAGAATGTCAGTCCAGAACATTTAATTTAATCTACGCAAACAGTGTTCAAACAAGGAGAGCTGTTTCCCCATCTTGAAGTTGCATAAAAGCCAAACATTGCTGAACGGTTTGCTGAAAAGGCTAGACCTGCCTGAGACGCATTCTAGGCATTGCACCTAGCCAGCCAGAGTCCTACTCCATACTGATGAGACACAAGCCCCCTGAAACTGCTGTTTATAGATGGAAATTTGGCTTGACTACCTTCCCTTGAAAATCATGGACAAAGATACAAAACATCCTGCACGATATGATAGTAAATATGTGGATGTGCATGGCTATATTTAGAAAGTCATGGGAAATAATGCACTAAAACAATAGATACAAACATAATATATGGACTAAGCCCCCACTCTAATAATAAAATCTCAGACTCTCCGCCAATATATTTTGATCAAAACACATCTGTACCCGCCTACCAGCACCAAGGTGGTCTCAGTCAGGCAGGTCCTACTCTAAACCTACCTATTCCGTTGGGCATCTACATTCAGGAGAGAAGACCCTGCACATATAGTGTGCTGCTCCTTGTTAACTCTGTGTGCGTCAAGTATCCAATGAGAGGAAGAGCATGCACAGCTATATGTACCACCTAATCAAAGTAACCTGGGGTATAGGAGGGGCAAAAGTACACAAGAACGCTACTCCCAAAATCGAAGCGCATTCACACCTGAAGGGGCCATTCCTTCAGGACTAATCCAAAAAATTATGGAAAAAGATACAAAACATCCTGCACGATATGATAGTAAATATGCGGATGCGCACGGCTACATTTACACAGAAAATAATGCAATAACACAATAGATGCAAACATTATATATTGACTAAACCCTTACTCTGATATGATAAAATCGGAGACTCTTAGCCAATATATTTTGATCAAAACACATCTGTGCCCGCCTACCCGCGCCAAGGTGGTCTCAGTCAGGCAGGTCCTACTCTAAACATACCTATGCCATTGGGCATCTATATTCAGGAGAGCAGACCCTGCACATATAGTGTGCTGCTCCTAGTTACCTCTGTGTGCATCAATCAACCAATTGTCATAAGGGTGTCACAACCTATCACTGACCCTGTTGTGCCTGGGGTCAGAAGGTCGCAGTGGGTGGCTACACACTCGGTTTCTCAAGAGATCGCTCCATGACCTAGTGGTAAGAATAGATTCCGGTACAGGTTTTCCTGTTTAGGTTTGCAATCCTTTTTGTCCCATTTAGGAATCTGTAGCTTTTCCTTTAAGCTGTTCTCTGTCAGCCACTCCCAGCTACTATATATTCTCCCTTTATGCTTTCCTTGTTGCCAGCTATAGACCT
This sequence comes from Bufo gargarizans, assembly GCF_014858855.1. Classification (NCBI taxonomy): domain Eukaryota; kingdom Metazoa; phylum Chordata; class Amphibia; order Anura; family Bufonidae; genus Bufo; species Bufo gargarizans. The sequence goes on from NC_058081.1 coordinate 321,085,223, forward strand.
TCTTTCCAGATCTTTTTTTCTGACCTCAGGTGGAGTTGGGACAACTGTTGCTGTAGAGCTGTTGAAACTGGTTCTGTCAGATCTCCGCAGCAGGCCCCATTTACTTTAATGGCAGGTGAACCTGAAAAACCTTCAGGTTATATTTGCAGCCACCAAATACTTACTAGAAGTGCACAAATAGTCCCACAACATGGACAGTGACATACCAGGGGGGGATCATCGGCAAAAATTCCCACAAAAAATATGTATTTTAATCAGGGGCCATTTTTATGCGTCTTAAAGGGAAGCTCTCAAAAATGTGCCCTGCTGGAGCCTAGAATTTTTTTATTTTAGGCCACGGGAGTACAGGCCCCAAAAATTAGGCATTCATCTGACAGGAAAGAACTTGTGATGATGTGGCTGGAGGTACATTAGGTGGTCACTGGCTAAAAATTTTACCGTAGGCCACTGGAGTACAGGCCCCAAAAATTAGGCATTCATCTGACAGAAAATAACTTGTAATTATGTGGCTGGAGGTACATTAGGCAGTCACTGGATAAAAATTTTACTGTAGGCCACTGGAGTACAGGCCCCAAAAATTCACCTGACAGAAAAGGCCTTTTATGCCGCTGTATATACAAGGACCATTTCTTGTTCTGGGTGATGATGGATATGTGTGGGCTGGCATGCGGAAATTCAATTACACGTGGTCGTCACATGTGTTGAAATCCTCAGAGATCCATTCCTCATTCATTTTTAGAAATGTGAGGTAGTCCACACTGTCGTGAGCTAGGCGAGTGCGTTTATCAGTCACGCACCCCCCTGCTGCGCTGAACGTCCTTTCGGAAAGGACACTCACTGAGGGGCAAGCCAAGAGTTCCATGGAAAATTGTACCAGCTCTGGCCACAGGTCAAGCCTGCACACCCAGTAGTCCAGGGATTCCTCGCTTCTCAGAGCATCCACATCGGCCGTTAACCCGAAGTAGTTGGACACCTGTCGGTCTAGACGTTCCCTGAGGCTGGATTCTGAGGGCGGCTGTCGATGGGTTGGCTGCAAGAATTATCTCATATCCGAAGTGACCAACACATCTTTAAACCGCCCTCTTCTTGCAGGTGCGGTAGGATTGGTACTCGCACCTGTTTCGCTGTGGGTAGAAATTCCTCTGCCAGCGCCCGCAACAGCAGAATGCAGCATCTCTCGCAGCAAGGCCTGGAAATGCTGCATTCTGCCAGCCCTCTGTGATGCTGGTAACATGTCTGCCGTTTTTTGTTTGTATCGGAGTACGTTGCCACCCAGTACTGGTCCTTGCTTTTTATATGGGGGTCCCTCTTCAAACACTGGAGCATGAAGGCCCCCATTTGCACTAAATTGGAAGTGGTGGAGCCCCCTGGGTCCTGCTCATCGCCCAGGAGAATGTCGTCCTCTGTGTCCTCCCCCCAGGCATGGAAAACACCAGGGATCCCCGAAAAGATAAAATTCCCCCTAAAACCCTGCTCTTCTTGCTCCTCCTCCTCCCTCCAGCCACCATCCTCCTCTGACTCCTCTTCAGATGCCTGCTGACTTGTCTCAGATGGAGAAGCCCCCCCTGGGAATTCATTCAGATTTGCAACTTCCTTATATTCCAGCTCCTGCTCCTCAATGGCTTTATCAATGACACGACGCAATGCACGCTCCAGAAAGAAGATGTAAGGTACGATGTCCCTGATAGCACCCTGGCTGTGACTGACCAGTTTGGTGATCTCATCAAATGGCCGCAGAAGTCTGCATGCATCGCGCACGATCAGCCACTGACACGGTGAAAATAAACCAAGCTCCCCAGAACCTGTCCTGCTGCAGAGTTCGTATAGGTAGTCGTCAACGGCACGTTGCTGCTGGAGCAGCCTATCAAGCATATACAAGGTGGAGTTCCAGCGCATCGGGCTGTCACAAATCAGACGTCTGATGGGCAAGTGGTGTCGCCGCTGAACGTCAGCAAGGCAAGCCATGGCCTACATGCAATCCTTGGTGGTAACACTAAATCCACACGTGAGCCACGGGTTACATGCTTGACGGCCGTCAGAAGGTTCATTCAGTGGGCAGTAAAAGTTATGTACCTTCCCTGCCCTTGTTTGCTAGACCCACCCTATCTTGGCACAGACACTGTGTGCCAGAGATATATTCACTTGCCGCTCAACGTGGCCATATAGCTCTTGGATGCCCTTCTGGGTTCCTTCCTGGGACCTTTCATTGCAGTGTGCCAATGGCCACAAACTTTCTAAAGGCCTCCAAGTCCACCAGTTTATATGGCAGTAGTTGGCGGGCTAGCGGTGCAGACAAGCCGCCGGTCATCCTTTGGGCAAGAGGGTTATCTGGCGTCATCAACTTTTTACGCTCAAACAATGAGACAATGGCACAGTGGAAGGTGGAGTGGACGACAAATGGGAATAGAGAGGAGAAGAGGCAGAACTTGAAGCGCCGGGAGTTTGGCTTTGTGGGTTCTGATGGAGTTGCTCCCACTGGGCTCTGTGATGCTTAGCGCGACTTATGTGTTGACACTCAGCACATGCTGCAGATGGCAACACTATTGTCAGCAGCGGACACGTTTAAAAAAGCCCACACTGCGGAGCCATGTGCCACTGTCCTGGGAGCGCCAGAAGTAACTGTGCATGGTGGATGGCTCGCTCCAGATACATTTTCAGTCTGCTCTTTGCCTCCTGTGCTCTGTGAGCTCTGCCTGCTTCTCCTCCCTCTCTGCTGCCCTGTCTCTCCCTCTGAACTCCCCTCCTCTTCCTCTCTTGTGGGCACCCTAATGAAGTCCATTGACATGTAATCATCGTCACCTTCACCACCACTGACATTTGAGATCATTGAGTAGGCAGCAAGAGTGGGGACCTCCCTCCTTGGGCTGATCTGGGTACTGTCGTCAGACCGCTGGGTGGCGGCCGTTGCTACCTCCTCTTCCTCATCCAATGTCAAAAATAGATAGGCACCAGTAAGGTTTGGGAATGGATGGGAAAATAATTCCTCTGATTTGAGTGGAGGGACTATGGTGGTGGTGGTGTATTGGGGGGTGCACACAGCAGAGAGTGAAGAAGGTGCAGATACAGAGGATGAGGAGGGTGCAGAAGTGGAAGGGTGAGTGAGCCACTCCATCAACTCTGGTGCGCCCTTTGACATAATCGCACGAGCCTTCTCCAACTTCCCACTTAGGCTCTGGCCTGGTGCACCTGCCCGACCCCTACCATCTCTGCGGAACGTCCTGCCTCTTTCTCTGCCTGTCATTTTCAAATTGACCCTGTGCCTAAGTCCCTATAGAAGAGTAGTATTTGTGGAAGTAGGTATATTGCAGGCCTCAATCAATATTTGGTGGAAACAGGTATATCGAACCCCTTAATCTGTATTTTCTGGAAGCAGGTATATCGCAGGCCTCAATCAGTATTTTATGGAAGCAGGTATATCGAACTCCTTAATCAGTATTTTGTGGAAGTAGGCATATCACAGAACTCAATCAGTATTTTGTGGAAACAGGTATATTAAACCCCTTAATCAGTATTTTGTGGAAGAAGGTATATCGCAGGCCTCAATCAATATTTGATGGAAACAGGTATATCAAACCCCTTAATCAGTATTTTGTGGAAGCAGGTATATCGCAGCCCTCAATAAGTATTTTGTGGAAGCAGGAATATTGCAGCCCTTAAACAGTATTTTGTGGAAGCAGCTATATCGCAACCCTTAATCAGTATTTTGTGGAAGAAGGTATATTGCAGCCCTCAATCAGTATTTTGTGGAAGCAGGTATATAGCAGCCCTCAATCAGTATTTTGTGGAAGCAGGTATATCAAACCCTTTAATCAGTATTTTGAGGAAGCAAGTATATCGCAGGCCTCAATCAATATTTGGTGGAAACAGGTATATCGAACCCCTTAATCAGTATTTTGTGGAAGCAGGTATATCGCAGCCCTCAATCAATATTTGGTGGAAACAGGTATATCGAAACCTTTAATCAGTATTTTGTGGAAGCAGGTATATCAAAGCCCTCAATCAGTATTTTGTGGAAGTAGGTATATCAAACCGCTTAATCAGTATTTTGTGGAAGCAGGTATATCGCAGGCCTCAATCAATATTTGTTGGAAACAGGTATATTAAACCCCTTAATCAGCATTTTGTGGAAGCAGGAATATCGCAGGCCTCAATCAATATTTGGTGAAAACAGGTATATCAAACCCATGAATCGGTATTTTGTGGAAGCAGGTATATTGCAGGCCTCAAACAATTTTTGGTAGAAACAGGCATATCGGACCCCATAATCAGTATTTTGTGGAAGCAGGTATATCGCAGCCCTCAATCAGTATTTTGTGGAAGCAGGTATATCGCAGCCCTTAATCAGTATTTTGTGGAAGCAGGTATATTGTAGCCCTCAATCAGTATTTTGTGGAAGCAGATATATCAAACCCCTTAATCAGTATTTTGTGGAAGCAGGTATATCGCAGGCCTCAATCATAATTTGGTGGAAACAGGCATATCGAACCCCCTTAATCAGTATTTTGTGGAAGCAGGCATATCGCAGGCCTCAATCAATATTTGGTGGAAACAGGTATATCAAACCCCTTAAACAGTATTTTGTGGAAGCAGGAATATTGCAGGCCTCAATCAATATTTGGTGGAAACAGGTATATCGAACCCAATAATCAGTATTTTGTGGAAGCAGGTATATCGCAGCCCTCAATCAGTATTTTGTGGAAGAAGGTATATCAAACCCTTTAATCAGTATTTTGTGGAAGCAGGTATATCGCAGGCCTCAATCATACTTTGGTGGAAACAGGCATATCGAACCCCTTAATCAGTATTTTGTGGAAGCAGGTATATCGCAGCCCTCAATCAATATTTGGTGGAAACAGGTATATCGAAACCTTTAATCAGTATTTTGTGGAAGCAGGTATATCAAAGCCCTCAATCAGTATTTTGTGGAAGCAGGTATATCAAACCGCTTAATCAGTATTTTGTGGAAGCAGGTATATCGCAGGCCTCAATCAATATTTGTTGGAAACAGGTATATTAAACCCCTTAATCAGCATTTTGTGGAAGCAGGAATATCGCAGGCCTCAATCAATATTTGGTGAAAACAGGTATATCAAACCCATGAATCTGTATTTTGTGGAAGCAGGTATATTGCAGGCCTCAAACAATTTTTGGTAGAAACAGGCATATCGGACCCCATAATCAGTATTTTGTGGAAGCAGGTATATCGCAGCCCTCAATCAGTATTTTGTGGAAGCAGGTATATCGCAGCCCTTAATCAGTATTTTGTGGAAGCAGGTATATTGTAGCCCTCAATCAGTATTTTGTGGAAGCAGATATATCAAACCCCTTAATCAGTATTTTGTGGAAGCAGGTATATCGCAGTCCTCAATCATAATTTGGTGGAAACAGGCATATCGAACCCCCTTAATCAGTATTTTGTGGAAGCAGGCATATCGCAGGCCACAATCAATATTTGGTGGAAACAGGTATATCAAACCCCTTAATCAGTATTTTGTGGAAGCAGGAATATTGCAGGCCTCAATCAATATTTGGTGGAAACAGGTATATCGAACCCAATAATCAGTATTTTGTGGAAGCAGGTATATCGCAGCCCTCAATCAGTATTTTGTGGAAGAAGGTATATCAAACCCTTTAATCAGTATTTTGTGGAAGCAGGTATATCGCAGGCCTCAATCATACTTTGGTGGAAACAGGCATATCGAACCCCTTAATCAGTATTTTGTGGAAGCAGGTATATCGCAGCCCTCAATCAATATTTGGTGGAAATGCAGCACGCCAGACCTGCAGGGTGTAGCAATAGTGAGGTCACGGTTATGGGCAATCGAGGGTTACTCACTTTTCTGAGGAGAACCCTGGGCAGGCATGTGAAGGAGAGGTAGACACTAGTTCCTCTGGGGCACACTCTGTAAATAGGGACCAGGCCTGATGGTGTGTGAGGTGTCCTGGATGTTGCAGGTATTTTGAGTGCCTTAGGTAAGGTCCCTTTAAGAATCGTGACGCCAGTGCCTGTAACGGTGGCACACCGGTTTGCAGGAGGATTAATGGAGTACACAGATGGTAAACCAAATGTTGCTTTACTTCAGGAAACAGTCCAACTTTATACAAGCAATTGCAGTAGTTGATAATGCAGTCCTTTACAGTATAAATGCACAGCAGGTTCACTTCACAGCACGGCAGGTTTAAATCTGGCAAGATACTTGGAGGGTATACAGTTAATGCTTTGCAGTACAATGCTGCTCTATCCCCTCAGCTATTCTAGCTGGCTGGATCCCAAGGCCCGGATGCCTAATTGCTGGCTTGAATCCTTGGTATATAAAATCCTTCCTCCAGTATTGGCACTTGCTCTATATTACAGTACCTCTGCTTCTTAGCTGGATTCTCTGCTGGATTGGAAAAGTGGCTGCAGGTTTCTCCCAGGACGTCCACTCCTACTACTGGGGTGTCTCTACTGAGCTAAACTTAGCCTCAGGAGCTTCAGGCTGACTAGGTTGCACTTCTAGTCCCCTGGAATACACTAACTTCTCCCCTGTCTGGGCCGTCCTATATATCACTAGGGCTCTCTAGCTTCCTCTAACGCCTGGGAGGCTAATCTGCACCCTGACAGGCCTGACACCCAGTTAACACAGGGAAATCATACATGTAAAAACACATTAACCCCTTTGTGTAGTGCCCACCTTTACCTAGTGGGACATTACAGAAACAGGTATATCAAACCCCTTAATCAGTTTTTTTTCTGGAAGCAGGTATATCAAACTCCTTAATCAGTATTTTGTGGAAGCAGGTATATCAAACCCCTTAATCAGTATTTTGTGGATGCAGGTATATCTCAGGCCTCGATCAATATTTGGTGAAAACAGGTATATTGAACCCGTTAATCAATATTTTGTGGAAGCAGGTATATCGCAGCCCTCAATCTGTATTTTGTGGAAGCAGGTATATCAAACCCCTTAATCAGTATTTGGTGGAAGCAGGTATAGCGCAGGCCTCAATCAATATTTGGTGGAAACAGGTATATCAAACCCCTTAATCAGTATTTTGTGGAAGCAGGTATATTGCAGGCCTCAATTATAATTTGGACCTTTGTTCAAAGTGCTACAGAGTCTCAATCGTGTATTGGGGAAACAATTCACAGTCCTATGCAGTATGTCCGTGAGTATGGATTTCAATTTTACTCACTATTTGGGGTCCAACTTGCACGTGTCAGCCCGTGGTGGCGTCCCACCACAGGTCAGTACACTCACCCGGTTTCTTTATGATACTATGAAGTGTTTTTCGATATTTAGTATCCGCAGTATCGTTACGGAACTTGAAGATCTGCTCACCGCTGGCTTCTATGCGCCCCACGTGTAGCTGGCGTTCTATGTTTTACCTGCACTCCACGCAGTCAGGGCGTCAGAGGAATCCTCACTTGGTATTCAGTTCGAGGCTCCTATGGTGAGTCAGCGATGATGTAAATTACCGGCTATGCGGTTATGTCCGTAACTGTGCGTGCTGATCAGCTGATGTCTCCGGTATAGTGAGGTGTCTTGTTCAGTATAAGGGTCCCATCCGCTATACGCGTTTCAAGGTCTCTGACCTCTTCCTCAGTAGCTGGTTATGGGATCCATCTTTGCTTCCTTATATACCCTAAACGGGTTACACCTCTTTTCCTTGATTGAGACTCCTTTAAAAAAATCTGGTTTGGAATGAGTTAATTGTTCCTCATGCTATTAGATTAGGACAGTGATGGCGAACCTATGGCACGGGTGCCAAAGGCGGCACGCAGAGCCCTCTCTGTGGGCACCCACACCCTGGAAAAAGTCTACAGTGTACCAATATGCCTTAGACTTTTCCTGCCATTCAGCAGCGCAGGGCACACTATGAACGGCACAGGCAGCGCACTGAATAGTAGGCAGGTTATTGTAGATAAATGATAAAGTACATGGAAGATATATTATATTGGACTGTAGTATTCAAGGTAAATTGCTGTGTTGGCACTTTGCGATAAATAAGTGGTTTTTTTTTTTGCAGTTTGGGCACTCGGTCTGTAAAAGGTTCGCCATCACTGGATTAGGATATTCCACATTTCTCTCAAATTTATCAACTCCTTATTCCTTTTGTTTCAACATTAAATATACTTAATTTATATATACTGTATCTTTCTATAACAAATATTATTCTATAAATCTAAAAAAAAAAACATTTTAATACATAAACATTTTTATTTTTATCCAATTATTAAAAAACTATATGTGTTCTATACAATTATTATATTCTTTAGTCTCCTCTGTATAATATACAAAAAAATTTTTTTTTTAAATAATTAAAATTATTTTAAATAATTAAAATTAAAACTATTTTGAATTCATCCGTGCTTTATGTTCAAAGTGATGTATAGGGGGTGGGGGCTCCTAGCCAAGGAGAGATCGGGGTGCTGGTATTACAGCTAAAACACCGATATCTCGTCCGCCAGGGCACCCACCCCTTGATCTACAGAAAACCAAATATTTCGAAATCTGCGTTCAGACCCTCAGGTAATAAGATGTTAAAATCATATATGCGTCTTGCCTCCTGTCTTGACATGTTGGAGATATGATCACCCCCCCCCCCCTCCAATGAATATCTATTTTTTCAAATGCCACAAACTTTAATACGGAGGGATCCTGATTGTGATGATATTTAAAGTGCTTGGACAATGAATGCTTCTCATATCCTGTTCTGATCTTAGTCATATGTTCTGCAATCCTGACTTTTAGTAACCTTTTAGTCCGCCCTATATATTGCTTTTTGCAGGGGCATTCAATCATATACAGGACATTTGACGTGTTGCATGATAGAAATGTATCAATTTCATACGAAAATGAATTGGATGTGGAAGAAATTGAACTTGTCTTTTTCATAAATTTTGTATTTTTACAATTACTGCAAGTATTACATCTGTAAAATCCCTTCAGGTTAAAATAAATTTTATGAGTATCTTCTTTTTTGTTTTTTATAGTCGGTGCTACTTTAAGGGCTAGATTAGGTGCTTTTGTATATACCATTTGGGGACCATTAGTTAAGTATGGTCCTATTAGTTTGTCATTTGTAATATGGTGCCAGTGCTTTTTAATGATGGCCTCAATCTTCCTATATTGTGCACTATAGGGTAAGACAATTCTAATTTGATCCCCTATTTTGGGGTCAATTTCTATTCTGGTCCCTATCTTCTCTTCAAAGAATATTTTTCTGTCCATACTTTTCACTTCCACTAGGGCTTTCTCGACCTGTTCTAAAGGGTATTTTTTCGTCAAGAACTGTTCCTTCATGTGTATAGCTTCTTTCATATAATCCTCTTCCCTTGTACAGTTGCGCCGCAACCTCCTAAATTGTCCCTTAGGGATATTTAGCAGCCATCTTGGTAGATGGCAGCTTGTATAGAGAATATAGCTATTTTTTGCTATCTCTTTTTGGTATGACAGATTAATTTTTCATCTTCCACCATAATAGTTAGATCCAAGAACTCTATTTGTTTTTTATGAACTTTAGAACTGAATTTTATATTATTTTCATTCTGATTTATATAGTCCAAAAATGATACTAAATGTTCCTCCGTTCCCCTCCAGATGAAGATCACATCGTCAATGAACCTTCGCCAGAGCACCAGGTCCGTCCCCAGTACGGGTGCTATATATTGTTCCTCCCATTGTGCCATAAACAAATTGGCATAACTGGGGGCGAACCTGGTGCCCATGGCGGTGCCCATGGCGGTGCCCATCATCTGGAGAAAGAAATCGGAGTCATATACAAAATAATTATGACTCAGAATGTGTTGTACCCCTTTCACTATGTATTCTACTTGGTCCGGCAGATATTTCCCATATGATGTTAGTTGTTGTGTCAAAGCTTCTAATCCCTGATCATGCTTTATTATGGTATATAGGGAATTAACATCAAGGGTTCCAAGAATCCAATTTGGTTCATATTCAAGATTCTCAATGATCTGAACTATCTGTGTAGTGTCCCTGATATAAGCAAATGTCTTCCTTACCACCGGCTGTAATAGTCTATCTAAGTACTGGGATAGGTTTGATGTATATGATCCTATCCCGGAGATGATGGGTCTCCCCAGAGGGTTCAGTGGATCTTTGTGAACCTTTGGTATGATGTAGAAAACAGGTGTACGTTTAGGCGTGCCCATAATAAATTTGGATTCCTGTGTATTTAAGAATCCTTTCGCTAGGCCTTGTTCTACATACACCCCCAAAGATTCCACAAATCCTATCATAGGGTCTTTCTGTAACTTTAAATATGTTTCCTTATCTTCTAATTGTCTTCTGCATTCTGTGTCATATTTACATGTATCTAAGATCACAATTGCCCCCCCTTTGTCCGCTGGGCGTATGGTTATATTGTCATTTTGTTGCAATTGTTTGATTGCATGGATTTCATGGGGTTTCAAATTATTAAATTTCCTTGGATCCTTTTTAATTTTTCTTATGTCCGCCTCTACATTCTTCTTGAATGTGATGATATCCTGTCCTATTTCATGTCTTGGGTATGTTTTACTTTTTACTTTGAGATTCGTATGTACGTATTTCCCTCAATCAAGGAGTCTCAATCAAGGAAAAGAGGTGTAACCCGTTTAGGGTATATAATGAAGCAAAGATGGATCCCATAACCAGCTACTGAGGAAGAGGTCAGAGACCTTGAAACGCGTATAGCGGATGGGACCCTTATACTGAACAAGACACCTCACTATACCGGAGACATCAGCTGATCAGCACGCACAGTTACGGACATAACCGCATAGCCGGTAATTTACATCATCGCTGACTCACCATAGGAGCCTCGAACTGAATACCAAGTGAGGATTCCTCTGACGCCCTGACTGCGTGGAGTGCAGGTAAAACATAGAACGCCAGCTACACGTGGGGTGCATAGAAGCCAGCGGTGAGCAGATCTTCAAGTTCCGTAACGATACTGCGGATACTAAATATCGGAAGACACTTCATAGTATCATAAAGAAACCGGGTGAGTGTACTGACCTGTGGTGGGACGCCACCACGGGCTGACACGTGCAAGTTGGACCCCAAATAGTGAGTAACATTGAAATCCATACTCACGGACATACTGCATAGGACTGTGAATTGTTTCCCCAATAGCACAATTACACGATTGAGACTCTGTAGCACTTTGAACAAAGGTGCAATGTTTATAAGGATATAAACAGAACTTTTTAGATGTGTTTTAAGGTATACATCTGATACTATTAACAAACCGCAATACTCTATATCAGACTGAGATATTTTATATTTTATATTTTATAATTTATACTGTCCTACCTCATATTATGTATGATATATTGTGATATAATAAATAATTTACTACAAATTGGACCTGATATATAGCAACAGATATTGAGTGCTCACTATAACATTCCTATATCTTTTAAATTTTATATTGTGGTTAGGGTGAACCACACCTTAGTTAGAGCACCTACCCTAGCTATTAGAGGGGTGAGCCACTATAAATCTATATCAATTATAATTTGGTGGAAATAGATATAAGAACCCCTTAATCAGTATTTTGTGGAAGCAGGTATATCGCAGCCCTCAATCAGTATTTTGTGGAAGCAGGTATATCTCAGGCCTCAATCAATATTTGGTGAAAACAGGTATATCGAACCCGTTAAGCAGTATTTGGTGGAAGCAGGTATATTGCAGGCCTCAATCAATATTTGTTGGAAACAGGTATATCAAACCCCTTAATCGGTATTTTGTGGAAGCAGGTATATCGCAGGCCTCAATCAATATTTTGTGGAAGCAGGTATATTAAAGCCCTTAATCAGTATTTTGTGAAAGCAGGTATATCGCAGCCCTTAAAGGGGTTCTTCATTTTTTTTTAACTGATGATCTATCCTTTGGATAGATCATCAGCATCTGATCGGCGGGGGTCCGACACCTGAAACCCCTGCAGATCAGCTTTTTGAGAAGGCAGCGGCGCTGGCAGTAGCGGCGTGGCCTTCTTGCTGGTATCTAAAATAAAAAAATCTGGCCTCCATCTTAACCCTTAATAGCTGGCCATTACACACCTTTTTCCTTATCACCCATAACAGAACTGTCATAAGAATGAGCACTATTAGCTGGCACTGTTGTGAGCCTGGATAAATCCATTTACTGGTAAGTTAAAAAAAATCTGTTTCAGATGTCTGACTTGTAGCGCAGATGGTACAGTGCTTACTTACCGCCAAGTACTATGTAGATTGCTGGTTTCTGCTCCTGTCTAAACAAGGGTCCCTGGAGAATGTTGGAATCTGATCTTCTGTTCTTCTTTTGATGAATCCAAGTCCACTCTGGTATTATACTCCTCCCCAGCCAGTGTCTCACATAAAAAAGAAGCACTGTATCTTGTATGTCACCATACTGATATTGCCCTCTCTATGTCATATTATTGTTAATGTTACATTACACTTTCTCCCGTAGTGTTCCATACTAAATTATTAAAGAGGCTTTCTGGGATTTTGATACTGATGACCTAACCTTAGGATAGGTCATCAGTATCTCATCGGCAGGGTCCCACAACCAGGAACCCCACCAATCAGTTGTTTTGAGAAGGCACAGTTGCTTCTCTGAGTGACACGGCCTTCTCTGTGCTAACAAGGCACAGCCCTATACAATATATAGTGGCTGTGCTTGGTATCACGCTCAGCCTCATTCACTTCAATGGGGCTAAAAGCGATACCAAGCACAGCTGCTATACAATGTACGGTGCTGTAGTCAGTAAGCAATGAGAAGGCTGCAGCCGGTGCTTTCTCAAAACAGCTGATCAGTGAAGATGCCGGGTGTCGGCACCCCACCGATCAGATACTGTTTATATTGTCGTCTGCCTTCTTCTGTCATCCAAGTCAAGTTTTTTTCTCCACTGGGGTCCCTGGTGAATGCTGGTTCTTCTACTATTCTCCTAATGGTCTTCTTGAGGCTCAGGTACACACTTAAAGTGGATTTAGACACCCAGATAATCGGGCAGATCCTGTCACTTGTGCAGGTACATAAATTATTATTTTGTGCTGTCTAAACATCAATCTGCTGCCCAGAAACAATTGAGCTGTATGAGAATAGGATCACAAAAGTGATCCCTGTCCTGATACTGTGGAAGTGATCACTGCATGTAAATGCAGCAGTCACCTCCACTAAACAAGCAACCGTCTGTTGTGAAGGAATGCTGCTTGGTGAGTCTAATTGCACCTTTACTGTTATAACAGAGCTGGTGTCTTTTTGAGGGTTTTCTAGTTGACAAATGAAAAATGAACATGACCTGGTCCTCAGGTGACATAGATAGTTGTCCAGTGCTGCTTTGATCTTGTCCAGCTGAAATGCTCAGAAGCGGGGTTGAGGTGTAGTGGCTATAAAGGTGAAGTAGAAGATTGAGATAATATGATCATCTGGAAGACACTCTCCCCCTTCTAAAAGGATAATCTCCCCTACTTCAGAGTTGTCACAATAAAAAATGAATAAATAAACCATAATTAAACCCAATTTTACTTCTGTCTCATCGGTCACTTATGTGGCAACATGCTAAAGTATGGCTGGAGCCCAGTTAAAGTTAGAATGAGAAGATAAATAAATTCAATAAATGTAGTTATCCCATTAAGGCCTTGGCTACACTGCGACTTTTTGTAGCACTACGGGTTGATTTTAACAACAGAGCTACAGCTGCAGTCCAAAGGATCATATTAAATTGTATGCAATCTTGTGAATTGCAGCTGTCATTCAATTATTAAAATCGATCAGAAGCACTTCAAAAAGCATAGCCCAGGCTTAAGTCAAGAAGAACAGATACCTGGACCTATTCACTGACTCTAGTCAAACTGGGCAGTGTTCACTCCATGCTGTTTTGTGGAGCTTTATCAAAGTTATTTTTTTTTTACTTTACTCTAGGAGTGGAGCCTATATTAAGGAAAAGTATTGTGGAACGGTTTATAATTCTCTAACTCTGTCATTTACTATCATGTATAACATACCCAATAACTCTTTAAACAACCATGGGAAAACAATGGTCAATCTCAGGTCACAAACAGATGGGTACCCATAAACTGAGCAAAGAAAAACTAAATTTATGGGTGACCTCAATTAAGACTTAACTTTTATTAAACAGTTAAAATGTTGACCCAATAAAATCGATTAATGAAACAACAAAGTGCTTAACACAAAATAACACACAGTGGTGTTGGTGCAAAACTGCTGTGCCGTACCAAAGAACAAAGGGGGGACGACGACGACACTGGGTCTCTACCCCTAGAAATCCCTCCTCTAGTGTACCTCTGCACAGGGGAAATGTACAATCACCCTCGACAGGGCAATCCCACTGTTAGTCCTCCCTCCTAATGTGTCCCTTGACGACCCTCCTCTACGCCGGTTGACTGCAAGCAAGGGGAGACCTGGTACCACAGCAAGTAACCTGTACATATAGCTTTTTCGCAACAAAGAGCATGAAAATATAGGTTATCCCAATGTGTTTCGCTGGCCAATTTGAATTGTTATCTACCATTGCATGAATTGATACTTTAAAAATCGCTGCAACTCATCAGGGGACTCACAGCGATCGATAAAGTATCAATTCATGCAATGGTAGATAACAATTCAAATTTAGCTTAAAGACAAATGGGATGACTTCATTCAGTCATTTTGGCGGTGTGATGAGAATACAGCCATCTTATTCACCCTCACAGAAAGGCCCTCTGTTTCTTCTTAAGCTGTTTGTGATCAGCAGGGCCGATGGCAGCAGCGTGTGGCGGCACCGTCTGTACACTTGTGCATTCGCCCTTTTTAAAGGCAGCCACGTTACGCAGTCGTTGCATCCCCTCCGGCACATAACCCGTCACGTGATCAGAAGCCCATTACATCACAGTCACCTGGACCGTCACGTGATCAGACAAGGCCGGCGCAGCAGTCACCAGGTCAGTAGTGGGTGTGCCCTCAGGATCCACACACTCAGTGACGCTACTAGAGGGCGTGGTTGGATGGGAGAGAGGATGTCTGTTAAGCCAAAGACATCCCAGTCACTCCTTCTAGAGTAGCGCAATTTGCTTGACAGCGCAGGTATGTACAATTACAGACTGCAGCATCGTGCAGTGACCCTGCCCAGTCTGAATAGGGCTTACAATGACAGGATAATACATTTCAACTAGACCTGGCAAACAAAACACAATGGCTGTGTTTTTATTTTATTTTTTTCTATTCTCACCTGTTTTGTTGTTTTTTTGGTATCTCATTCTTTGTTATTTTTCTTTTATTCTCCCCACCCCATTATCATATACACATTTTTGCCCCTGCGGTACCATTGCTTCGGATTAGTAGTATCTATGTGTTATTATACACTCCTTAGTTATGTAATCTGTATGGGAATATACCTATATTGCGGGATATACCCAGGGGGCATATAAGGCCAGCCACTATGGGCTATTTATGTTCTACAAGGGCACATATTTATATTCGTGACTACATGGGTTATTCTGGCACCTTTAGGGTCCATTCACACGTACGTGTGTGTTTTGCAGATCCACGGATCCTCAAAACAGGGACACCAGCAACGTGCGTTCCGCATTTTGAGGACCACACATCACCGAAACTTAATAGAAAATTCCTACTCTTGTCCGCAATTGCGCACAAGAATAGGACATGTTCAATTTTTTTGGGGAGCGGAATTGTGGACCCAGAAGTGCGCAATTCTGGATCCAGGCAGCACATCGTGCGGCCCCATAAAAATGAATGGGTCCGCAATTCTGTTCCGCAAAATGCGGAACAGAATTGTGGACGTGTGAATGGACCTTTATACGTCTGTTGTTTCCTATTTTTATATTGTTAAATGCTATGTATATGGATTTTTTATGCAATAAAATGGATTAATATTTTTTGACTATTTTGGGCATGTGTCGTTGTTTATGAGTGAACAACATTGTAGATATATGTTATGACATGTTTCACCAAGAGGGTGTCCCTTTTGTGACGCAGGCCCCCCAGATGCTCTCTAATTCTTCTGCGGAGTGAAATAATACTGTCCGTATGACATGCAGATGACAGGCGTCGCACTTAGAATTACTGCACATTTCACTTATTTAGGCAGTCACGGGGCCAAAACTGACCAAATAACTCACGTATGAACTCAGCCTTACAGGTCAATGTTAGCGCCAAGAAGAAGCGCACTCCTTTTACACCGTCATCAGCTGATTCCACATAGATCTCTACAGACCCTGTTCTATTAAACGCTTATACAAGTAGAGTGGAAAGGGTGTCAGCAGTAAGTTTTTGTCTACGTCATTGATTATTTTGCCCTTCCTCTTAAACGTCAGAACAATAACCCACAAAAAATGGATCCTGTCTCTGGAGCATCCGCCTTCACTGGGTCAGTATTCCATCAGTATTGATAATGCCCAAAAAAAATAGGAGTGAATCCAAAACAGAGATGACACGTGAACGGAATATTTGCATTCTTCTGTTTTGTACCCACTCCTGCTTTTGGCTATCAAATCATAAGCCAATTCTAATAGGACCATACAGGCCTTAAAGCTGCTACACAGATAGGATCCGTTGTGCGTCTCATTTTTCCTTCCTTCTGACAGATCAGAAGACAGGTTAAATAATGGATTATGTCAGCCAAGCCATAAAGGCTAAATAGTGGCCCAGTCATTAAGTGTGGAGGGTGTAAGCAGCATGAGGAGACCACAGATTGTCCCAATGACAGAGTATGGAGGTGGCGGCATCATCGGGAGGAGGTCACAGAGTGGCACAATGACAGAGTCTGGAGGTGGCGGCAGCATCAGGAGGCCACAGAGTGGCACAATGACAGTGTGGAGGTGTCATCAGTATCAGGAAGCCACAGAGTGGCAAGGTGACATAATGTGGAGGTGGCAGCAGCATTAGGAGGCCACAGAGTGGCACGGTGACATAGTGTGGAGGTGGGTGGCAAGACCAGTACCCTATGAAGATGGTGGGTAAAAAAAGGAGCACTTTGCATCAGATGTGTGGCATCAGGCGGGTGGCAGCATCAGAATAGTAGCTGAGGCAAGTAGCCAGAAGAAACCGGTCTCTTTTTTCAAAGTGTTGGTGTGGTACCATGGATGATCTAGTCTGATGCATCAGGCATTGGTGGGTGGAAATCCTGGATGATCCACGCCTGATTCATCTTGACAAAGGTCAGTCTCTCCACATTTTGGGTGGACAGGCGAGTTCTTCTTGGGGTAACTATGGCCCCCGCCGCACTAAATACCCGCTCTGATGCCACACTACTGGCTGGACAGGACAGCTTTTCCAGGGCAAACTCTGCTAACAAATCCAGTTTGGCTGCTGAGTAGTCCAGCGGATCTTCAATGTGGAGTGGCAGGGTGCTGTCCAAGTATGCCACCATCTGCTGGTTCAGGTCCTGCTCCAAGTCTAGCTGCTGGTGAGTAGTTTCTTCACTATGCGATGAAGGAAGCTGCTCATAAGCGACTCTAGACTCAGGCTGCTGCTGATGGAGCTGGTACCGCTGCTGCCACCCCATTTGCATAAGTGACTTTGAGGGACTTCCTGCCTCCATCTCCACTGCATACTGCCACGGTGTGCCTGGTTCATCTGCCTCGTCTTCCTCATCTCCCTCTTGCTCCTCCGGCTGCTCCTGCTCCTCCTCTCCTGTCACCTGTGTCAAAAAACCACCCATTTCAATACACATTGCTTGTGCTCCAATGTCCTCCTCCTCCTCCTCCTGTTCAGCCCCCACAGGGCTGATGTGGCCGTGAAATCTAAGAGCCACGTCTCCAGTCCTCTGACCAGCCAGATTTACCAGCATCTGTTCCAGGACATGAAGCAGTGGAATGACGTTGTTCATCCCAGAGTCCTGACAACTGACAAATAACGTGGCCTCCTCAAAGGGCCTGAGCAAATGGCAGGTGTCACGCATGAGCTGCCACTGGCTGACATCGAAGTTACACAGGGGAGTACTCCTGTCAGCTTGGATCATCAGGAAATCGTTTATGGCCTTTCTCTCTTCGTACAGTCTGTCCAACATATGTAGGGTGCAATTTCAATGGGTGGAAACGTCACATAACAGCCTATGTTGGTGGATGCCGTTCTGCTGCTGCAGCTCAAGGAGGGTGTGCTTCGCAGTGTACGAGTGGCTGAAATGCATGCAAAGTTTCCTGGCCATTTTTATGATGTCTTGCAGATGGGTGGAAGACTTCAGGAACCGCTTGACATCGAGATTGAACACGTGTGCCATCTCCCTGATGCAGCGCCGACACAATGTTCTTCTCGTTGTCGGTCACCATGGTTGCGATTTTGAGTTGTCACAGAGAAAGACAGAATTCGATTTTTTGCTGAAGGACAAGGAGAAATTCCTCCCCTGTGTGACTCCATTCGCCCAGGCAAAAGAGGTGCAGAACCGCTTGACACTGCCATGCCCTGCACGTGTGGTATGCTGGAGGGGCACTGTGAATTGTCCCTGCAGTGGAGGCTGAGAACACAGCGTAGAATGAGGAGGCAGAGGCGGACATTGTCGCTGGACCAACGGCGTGGCAATGTGGAGATGGAAGTGGCGTCACCTGGCCAAGTTGCTGGTGTGGCTCTGCAGAAACAACATTCACCCAGTGGGCCATAAAGGACATGTATTGTCCCTGACAGTTACAGCTCCACACGTCGGCGCTGCTGTGCACTTTGGCAGACACCGACAGGCTGAAGGACTGGCCCACCTTCTGTTCTACATGTGTGTGCGGGGCTGGTACTGCCAGAAATTACGACTTGGGACTCTCCACCTCGGCTTGGCACAAGCCATAAGTTCTCTGAAGAGTACAGAGTCCACCACTTGAAAAGAGAGGGACTGCAGCACCAGCAACTTGCACAGGAGCATGTTCAGCTTCTGCGCCATTGGATGAGTGCACGCATACTGTTCTCTCTTGGCAATTGCTTCTGTGATCGATTGCTGATGCAATGAGTGACGAGGAGGAGCATCAGGACCAGCAGATGATGGGAAGGACAGACAGCTCCCTTCGGCTGAGGTGGTGGAGCCTTGACTGCCTGAAACCGGGTGCGTGCCACTCGGTGATGCAGCGGTTGCGGTGGCGGGCTGGACCACCACATCGGAGCCACCGTTCTCCCAGGCCACTTTATGGTGACGCTGCATATGTTAACGCAGGGCCATGGTGCCAACATTGGCACCATGGCCACGCTTCACCTTCTGCCCACAGATTCTACATATGGCCATGTTCACCTCCTTCGGCGGTTTAACAAAAAACTGCTACACTGCCGAGTAGGTGATTTTACCCCCAACACTACGCACTAACTGACTGCTACCGCCGCTGCCTCCATGAACTCCTGCACCCCTACTTCCCAGACAGGTAGGCTCCCGCGAAGTGGGTGGTCTACCCTGGGCATGTTTGGCTCCCGACCTCCCACTGCTGCCACCCTGCTGACTCCCGCCCACACTAGCGACTTGCTGGCTCCGCCACTGGCTCACGGGCGAGCTGCCACCCTCTTCTATCAATGATGATGAAGTACCTTTGTCACCCGGCTCCTAAGTGCGATCAGCTACATCATCATTGAGTACTGTCTGCACGTCACTGATGTCCTCCTCAATGGTCTCTGGGTCAGGAGCCTCACTGCTCGCAACACCAGCTCCCACGCCACTCTCCTCATCACTACTTGCCCAACTAGCGGAGGAAGCGGTGGATGTCTCCTCCACATCTTGTCTGGCCAATATCTGCTGACTGTCCTCTAGTAGAGATGTCGCGAACATAAAATTTTCAGTTTGTGAACAGCGAACGCGAATTTTCGCAAATGTTCGCGAACGGGTCGAACCGGGCAAACCGCCATTGACTTCAATGGGCAGGCGAATTTTAAAACCCACAGGGATTCTTTCTGGCCACAATAGTGATGGAAAAGTTGTTTCAAGGGGACTAACACCTGGACTGTGGCATGCCGGAGGGGGGTCCATGGCAAAACTCCAATGGAAGATTACATAGTTGACGCAGAGTTGGATTTTAATCCATAAAGGGAATAAATCACCTAACAATCCAATTTTTTTTGAACAACGTGGTTTAAAACATCCAGTGTGTGTATACGATCAGGTATGATGTTGTATCGATCAGGTAGTGTAAGGGTTACGCCCGCTTCACAGACATTGACAGACCAAACTCCCCTTTTAATGCACCGCAAACCACCGCAAACAGTCCATTTGCCCAAGGTTGGATACTAAGCTAGCCATGTCCCGTTGATGTCTTTGAAGGTTTCTTCCTCCACCCAGCCACGTACAACACCAAGGGTCCCGGAAAGGTGAATTGAATTGATTTTTCGAATGGGGAGATGGTTAAAAAAAACGCTGGCTCCCTCCCCTTTGTTTGAATCCACGGTAACTGCGTCTGTGCCGTACAATTTACTGTCCCACCCGATATGAGTGCTATTTTCTATAGTTCTCTCTTCTCATCAGTTTAATCCCTGTTACGTCCCCAATCTGGGGTCCATTTATTAAATAGATTTTTCGAACGGGGAGATGGTTAAAAAATTGCTGTCTCCCTCCCCTTTGTTTGAATCCACGCCACGGTCACTGCGTCTGCGCCGCGCAATTTACTGTCACACCCGATCTGAGTGCTATTTTCTGTAGTACTATTCTCATCAGTTTAATCCTTGTTACGTCCCATATCAGGGTGGGATTGCCTTTTGTGAAAAAAAATTTAGGCCGGGTATCTTCGACTGCCTTCACAGTGATGGACAAAACTCTGATACACCAAACTGAATTGATTTTAGGAACCGGGACATCCTCTTACTCCCAAGTTGGGGCACTGCGCGTGCACGGAGCAATGTGCTGTGACACCCTATATGAGTAGTGTCTTAACTAGTCCTATTCCTATCAGTTTAATCCCTGTTACGTCCCCTATCCGGGGACGTGTGCCGAATTGATTAACCATTTTCGAATTAACGAACCATTACGACATCCTGGAATAATTTAGTTCTGAGGTTTGTACTTGATTTGTATTGGAATTGTAGGGGATTTTTTAAATTGTCTGCATTATTTCTAATAAACTATTGAGACTTTTTTATGTATTAAAAACCCACCCATACAACTTAAAAAAAGATAAATAAAAAAATTAAAGGTTTTTCTATGAAAAACATCCAGCCGCCCCGATCGCTTTTGGTCTGATCATAATGAAGCAACGGCCTTATCATCTGGGGTGTGGCAACATTGCCAACACACTCATAGAGGTGATGATCGCTTCATTGTGATACGCAAGCCCCTTCACCACAACAAGGTAACGATCACTAAAGGGGAATTGACACTTGTATGTGCCTTTTTTTTGTTTTGTTTTTGCAGCCACAGTGCAGCACTAGAGGCCAGAAAAATTAGGCATGTTCACATGCCTGAAAAACTTTTCAAGGCAGAAAGGTGACTAAAACTTTGCGGCTTGAACCCTAGTTGGTGGCGGAGAATTCACGAAAGTCATCCGGTGTGCAGACATTAAATACAGCAGCGTGGGGTCCATTTTGAGGCCAAGGCATGTCATCAGGCCTTTTGTTAGTTAAACGTATCCCCTACTGTCAGTCCCTTCGGGATCCATGCCTCATTCATCTTAATGAAGGTGAGGTAATCAACACTTTTTTGACCAAGGCGATTTTTGTCAGTGACAATGCCTCCTGCTGCACTGAAGGTCCTTTCTGACAGGACACTTGAAGCAGGCAGGCCAGAAGTTCTATCGCAAACTGGGATAGCTCAGGCCACAGGTCAAGCCCGCACACCCAGTAGTCAAGGGGTTCATCGCTCCTCAGAGTGTCGATATCTGCAGTGAAGGCGAGGTAGTCTGCCACCAGTCGATCGAGTCGTTCTCTAAGGCTGGATCCCGAAAGGGCTGTGGCGATGTGTAGGACTGAAAACACATCTGCAAAGCGTCCTGTCCTTGCCGCCGTGGTCGTTGTAGGAGGAGGATTACTTTCACCTCTTCCCCAGTTAGATTCCCGTTGTGTTGTGACATCCCCCTTATAAGCTGTGTAAAGCATATTTTTTAGTTTGGTTTTGAACTGCTGCATCCTTTCTGACTTCCGGTAATTTGGTAACATTTCCGCCACTTTCTGCTTATACCGGGGGTCTAGTAGCGTGGCCACCCAGTACAGCTCGTTCTCCTTCATCCTTTTTATACGAGGGTCCCTCAACAGACATGACAGCATGAAAGACCCCATCTGCACAAGGTTGGATGCCGAGCTACTCATTTCCCATTCCTCCTTCTCACTGATGTCATTGATGGTCTGTTCTTCCCCCCAGCCACGTACAAGACCACGGGTCCCATATAGGTGACAACAACGAGCACCCTGGGATGCCTGCTGTGGTTGGTCTTCTTCCTCCTCAAAGCCACATTCCTCCTCTGACTCCTCTTGCAGCATTGCCGCAGGTCTGGCAAGCGATGATGACAAGGCTGTTTCTGGTGGTGATGGTGACCACAACTCTTCCTCTTCACGCTCATCTACAGCCTGATCCAGCACTCTTCGCAGGGCACGCTCCAGGAAGAAAACAAATGGGATGAGGTCGCTGATGGTGCCTTCGGTGCGACTGACTAGGTTTATCACCTCCTCAAAAGGACGCATGAGTCTACAGGCATTGCGCATGAGCGTTCAGTAACGTGGCAAAAAAATTCCCAGCTCCGAAGAGGCTGAAGAGGCTGTCCTAGCACCCCGGTCATACAAATACTCGTTGACGGCTTTTTCTTGTTGGAGCAGGCGGTCGAACATTAGGAGTGTTGAATTCCAACGTGTGGGGCTGTCGCAAATCAAGTGCCTGAAGATGCTGGACCAGGAGGAGGATGGTGGCTTTGAGCTTGTGTGCTGCTTCTACTCGTCATCATGTGTTGATCCTATAGGCGTTTGTGATGTGCGATCATGTGCCTTCGCAAAGCAGTTGTACCTAGGTGGGTGTTGGATTTCCCATGACTCAGTTTCTTTTGGCACAGGTTGCAAATGGCATCGCTGTTGTCAGAGGCAGACACACAAAAAAAATGCCACACTGCTGAGCTTTGCAATGACGGCATTCTGGTGGTGGCAACAGCATGCGTTGATTGGCGTGCTATCTGGCTGACCCCGGGTGCTGATACATGCTGTCTGACTGTGCCACTAGCTCCTTGGGACGACCTCCCCCTGCTTCCAACTCGTCTCCTCCTTCTCTCTGTCTCCCCTTCTGAACTTTCCCCCTCTTCTTCTCTTCGAGCAGGCACCCACGTGGCATCCATAGACACATCGTCATCATCAACCGCTTCACTTGTATCTGACACCTCAGCAAAGGAAGCAGCAGCGGGTACAACATCATCATCACACTGTACGTCCATGTGTATAATGCTGCCTGACTGAGACATATCCCTATTATCTACATCCCCTGGCAATAATGGTTGCGCATCACTAATTTCATCCAACTGATGTGTAAATAACTCCTCTGAGGGATCAAGTGAAGCGGCTGTGGTGGCTGTGGTGGTGGTGGTGGCGGGCGGGAGAGTGGTGACCAAAGCTGAGCTGGAGGAGGATGGTGCGTCAAGGTTCTTAGCGGAAGCTGTTGAAGATTGGGTGTCCTGTGTAAGCCAGTCAACTACTACTCAGAATTTTTTGGGTTCAGGGTACGTGGCCTCTGAACACTGGGCATTTTTCCAGGGCCAGTGGAAATCACAGCACCACGAACACGACGGCCCATGCGGCTGCCTCTGTCTGTCATTTTTTATTAGATAAGTGTTACTATGCGTGCAAGGTACTGTTCCACTCTATATAAGTGGTGGGCAGTGGGCACAGTACAGTCTGTGTGGGTCTGGCTGACACACGGGCTTGCAAATGTGATTAGATCACAGTTAAATTTAAAATATAATTATTTTTTTTCTGAAAGGTATTTGGGTGAATGACACCCTGTAATGGTATGAGTGCAGGCCTAGCCACTAGCCAGTGGACACAATACAGTATGTGTGGGAGCCTGACACACACGGGCTTGCAAATGTGATTAGATCACAGTTAAATTTTAAATATCATTTTTTTTTCTGAAAGGTATTTGGGCGAATGACACCCTGTAACGGTATGAGTGCAGGCCTAGCCAGCCACTAGCCAGTGGCCACAATACAGTATGTGTGGGCGCCTGACACACACGGGCTTGCAAATGTGATTAGATCACAGTTAAATTTAAAATAGTTTTTTTTTTTTCTGAAAGGTATTTGGGTGAATGACACCCTGTAACGGTATGAGTGCAGGTCTAGCCACTAGCCAGTGGACACAATACAGTATGTGTGGGGGCCTGACACACACGGGCTTGCAAATGTGATTAGATCACAGTTAAATTTTAAATAGATTTTTTTTTTCTGAAAGGTATTTGGGCGAATGACACCCTGTAACGGTATGAGTGCAGGCCTAACCAGCCACTAGCCAGTGGACACAATAGAGTATGTGTGGGCACCTGACACACATGGGCTTGCTAATGTGATTAGATCACAGTTAAATTTTAAATATCATTTTTTTTTCTGAAAGGTATTTGGGCGAATGACACCCTGTAACGGTATGAGTGCAGACCTAACCAGCCACTAGCCAGTGGACACAATAGAGTATGTGTGGGCGCCTGACACACACAGGCTTGCTAATGTGATTAGATCACAGTTAAATTTTAAATATCATTTTTTTTTCTGAAAGGTATTTGGGCGAATGACACCCTGTAACGGTATGAGTGCAGGTCTAGCCACTAGCCAGTGGACACAATACAGTATGTGTGGGGGCCTGACACACACGGGCTTGCAAATGTGATTAGATCACAGTTAAATTTTAAATAGATTTTTTTTTTTTCTGAAAGGTATTTGGGTGAATGACACCCTGTAACGGTATGAGTGCAGGTCTAGCCACTAGCCAGTGGACATAATACAGTATGTGTGGAGGCCTGACACACACGGGCTTGAAATGTGATTAGATCACAGCTAAATTTTAAATCGATTTTTTTTTTCTGAAAGGTATTTGGGCGAAAGACACCCTGTAACGGTATGAGTGCAGGCCTAACCAGCCACTAGCCAGTGGACACAATAGAGTATGTGTGGGCGCCTGACACACACGGGCTTGCTAATGTGATTAGATCACAGTTAAATTTTAAATATAATTTTTTTTTCTGCAAGGTATTTGGGCGAATGACACCCTGTAACGGTATGAGTGCAGGCCTAGCCAGCCACTAGCCAGTGGCCACAATACAGTATGTGTGGGCGCCTGACACACACGGGCTTGCAAATGTGATTAGATCACAGAAAAATATTAAATATAATTTTTTTTATCTGCAAGGTATTTTCTGTCACACCCTGTATGAATGGTGTGCACTGTGCACACAGTGCTGTCTATGACTGAGCCTGCAGCCTCTCACACACGGGCAGCCAGGCAACTTCAATATATATATATGAAAAAAAAAAAAAAAAGCAGACTGATGTACCAGCCCTGAAAAGGGATTTTTGGGGTGCTGTCTGGATGCTGTCCTTACAGAAGATGAGTCTGTGGACACAGAACAATGCCCTAGCTAACGCTTTCCCTATTGAATCAGCAGCAGCTACACTCTCCCTCCTCTCACTGTGAATGCAGTTTCCGAATGAATCTAAAATGGATGCTGTCCTGGAGGTGGGAGGGTCTGGGAGGGAGGGTCTGCTGCTGATTGGCTGGAATGTGTCTGCTGACTGTGAGGTACAGGGTCAAAGTTTACTCAATGATGATGCATAGGGGGCGGACCGAACATCGCATATGTTCGCCCGCAGCGGCGAACGCGAACAAGCTATGTTCGCCGGGAACTATTCGCCGGCGAATAGTTCGGGACATCACTATCCTCTAGTAGCTCATCCTCACTGTATAGTGGAGCTGAGCCCACAGCATACAATACTTCTCAGGCTGAGGGAACAGAAAAGGACAGAGGCAGGTTGAGGACAGGTGAGGGCACAGGGCCTACTCCTGGGCCATGCCAACTAAGGTTGTGTCTGACGAACCCACTGACTCTTGGCTGGGGGTGTCTGATGTCACTTGCGACGAAGTTGAAGATCGAGCAACCACTCAAGGCAGATCAGGAGACCTTATTGAAGGTTTCCAGGCCTGCCATTTTAGTACTCCTATTACACCCGTCCAGAGGCACAATACCTGAATATCAATATATTGCATTATTTATCCCATATAGTAAACACTGTAACAAAAATTTCCCATGTCACCAAAGAGTAATACATACTTCAAAATGGTACAAAATTGCAGTTCACCCCACAAAAAAAACTGCTTCCTAATAACAAAAATCAATAGCACAGTTGCATGTTTTTTCCATTTCACCACACAAATTCTTCTTTTTTTTAAAGTTTCTCAATACATTATATGGTACACTAAATGGTGCCATTAAAAATACAATTTGTCCTCATATGACTGTTGACCAAAAAATAATAAAAGGTAAGAAAGAAAAACAAAAATGGCTGTGATAGAAAGGTGTTAAATTATGTATTCAGTTGTCCTACAGTAGCTCATCTAATGGATTTCTTTCCAGTAGCAACACAGAGGTCAAGGTTCTGATGCTGCCTAGCACCACAACATCAAGGCTTTATATGCACTGTTGAAGACAGTGTCATCGTGATCTTGTGAGCATGGCGTATGTTGTAGTTACTTTGGAGAAAGAAACGGGCCCGCATTAAATTTGCAGTTATTTTTTTATTTTTTATGTGCTCAGGCCCCTAATGGCGCTTCCAGCTGTACTGTCCCGATAGCAGCCCTGTCAGAATTGTGAATGCACATCTAGACTACATACCAGCTTTAACTGAAGACTAGTAAAGCAAGTAATGGAATTCATTTACAAGTTACTGAACTTTTTGGGTAGATTAGATGTTTTAATAGTGTAAAATGGTGTTTAAAGAGAAGCATACTTTTTAACTAGAGGGGGTGGACTGTGGACTGTGGACCACCTCTTGCTCCGGACCGTTATAGCTAAATGCCCAGTAGTAAACCTGTTTTTAGGTATTTACACTCTGTATTAATAACAAACTAAATAGTCCTCAGAAGGCAAAAGATAGGGAACACGTGTGCCTCTGGTGATTGACTAGGTGATACTGGCAAATGCTTAGTGAGGGGTGTTGAAAATAATGACCACAGAACTTGTCAAACACTGGAAAGAGAGATGACATTTCTGAACAGTTCAGATGTAATTACAAGACATACGGATGGTGACAAACTTCTAGATAGGCTAACATTGGAAAGATTATATTAGACACTGTGTGACATGTTCACCTACTGTACTGGAGGATTGTATGTAGTGTTCGCTTTGTTAAAAAAAAAAGTAAAGCTTGATTCTATCCATGTGGCCCAAAATTAGGTGAATCTAAGGACATCACCAGCAGTAATATTTCTCTATCACACCTGCCAATTTTTCGGCAGATGATCGCCAACGAGCCTTCTAAAAAAGATTAATGCAATTCATTCTCAATATCATTTTTTATTGTTTTTTGGATATTTAATTTTGCATATTAAAAAGATCAACTAATTGCATCAAATCTATTTTGGAGTGCCGTGGATATTTATTTGATATAGACTGACTAGTTCTTCAAGTGTACCCATACTCCATAAGTGTGCAGACCTCGACTCTTTTTTTGGTTATAAATGGAATTTATGACACTTAGGAATAGTAGTAGTCATGTCAATCAAGGTGACAGTGGAGTGGCTAGAGGTGCAGGGCAGAGGAGCTCTGAGGGGTTCAAGCCCTCATTTCAGTGCACTGAAGATCTAATTTACATAATACTAAAAAGCAATAAATCTCAGAAATGGTACAACGGAGTCACACAAATAAGGTATTGTATTACTCATCATGATCAACCCCACCAGGCATTATGCCTGGTTAATTAAGATTGATCCTGATGACAGATGTTATTTAAGTGTAAAACCAGGCTTCTCTAGACTGAATTTTGGTAGGATTTTGTGCATGTTGCCCAAGTATAATATATACTAGGAATTGAAACTGGATG
The DNA here is from genome assembly GCF_014858855.1 of Bufo gargarizans. Taxonomy (NCBI): domain Eukaryota; kingdom Metazoa; phylum Chordata; class Amphibia; order Anura; family Bufonidae; genus Bufo; species Bufo gargarizans. The sequence continues at coordinate 321,113,163 of NC_058081.1, forward strand.
GCTCGGATGTAGATTAAAATATAAAGATCTGAAATTACCATTATTGACTTATGTATTCAACGTTTGCATACAAAACTGCCAATGTGTTTTTGGAAAGAAAATGGATAAGCTTATTACAGCTGCCCCTTTACAGTCATAGAACAAATCAATATCAGCCAGTTCTTGGGATCTATATATGTAAATAAATCACCCACTCTCCAGCTAGATCTATATTTCTTGTGTACAGCTCATCTCTCAATTACTTGCTGTAATGATAAATTGTGTAATTGTGCCAGTATGTGTAGGAAGTCATCTCCAACTTTGACAACATACTTACACTCAATCTTTGTTGACTTCCACCAATGAGTTCCATTGAAGTAGGCTTATCCATGCAGCAGCTTGAAAAGATGAGATTGTAGGTGCTCTAACAGACCCCTGCTCCCCTTGTAGGCGCTTCCAATAGTTTCAATAGTATCAGTATTGTTGTAAAATGCAACATTTTATGATGTCAGTTAGACAATTCCTTCTTTATGACTATAGATGAGTGAATCGATTCTAAACTGAATTCAACTTGTTGTTTCAAAAAAATTCAGGTCAAAACTGGTTTCAGGTGAATTTCTCAAAATGGCGTAAGCCATTTTTCAGATCAGAAGACAGTAAAGGTGAAGGAGGATCACGTGACCCTTGGCAATGTGTGTGTATACACACCATTAGGCATTTGCTGTCACGGAAAGGTGTACAGGAAACAAGACAATGCAAAATGAATGTATGACTCACTGGATCCAAAGCTAAGGAACAAAAGGGAGACCCCTGCATAAGACCTGGCACTCTCCCTGACTGCTCAGCCTATGCGAACACCCCAATGGTGGATGATCGCATATCCTCGTACCTCAACTATATGACACCTGAACACCCTACAATAGTGAGGGGACACGACCACCGGCTCCCTACACTAGACACGGAGGGAGTCAGGGTCACCTGGGATCCAGCAAACAGAAAATCACAAATGAATGTACAGAACTTATCTTGTAGAACAGTGTTTTCCAACCAGTGTGCCTCCAGCTGTTGCAAAACTACAACTCCCAGCATGACTGGACAGCCTTTGGCTGTGCGGGAATGCTGGGAGTTGTAGTTTTGCAACAGCTGGAGGCACACTGGTTGGGAAACACTGTTGTAGAAGACTGGGAAATAGGATCAGCATGCACACACACTCCAGGAAGTAGTATAAACCGCACACTAATGCATTATGGGGAGGAATTTAAAGGGATGCAATCAGTCCAACTACAAGACAGCTGAGAGAGGCTAACAAGATGAGGAACTGAAAACCAAAACAAAGAAAGCTCAAGGAGGAGGTTCTGAAAAGCATCTGTCAGAGCTTCTCAGATGTCTGGTTGTGACATTTGTTGGTTTAAATAAAAAATTCTACACTGCAGTGTGTCTTTAAATATGCTGTTTGTTACACTAGCAGCCATGCATTTACCCATAGCCATATATTTTGCTATCAATTTAAGATTACTAATGCTGGCTTGACGTTGAAGAGCTTGAAATTAGTTGCCTGCAGTCCTAGGAGACCCCAGAATGGCATTCATAACTTTTCAGGGCAATTGGAGCACTTTCAATTTGGGTTAAAATTATTCGACTGATTTGGCCAAATCGAATCTGAATTGAATTTCAAGAAGGCATGACTGTTAGGCCTCTTTCACACTGGCGTGTGTGCGCCCCGTTGCCGTATTGCAGTCCACAAAATGCGATCAGCAATACACGAGCACAGTCCGTGGGGCAGCCGCAGCGGATCGCAATTCACTTCAATGGGTCCGCGATCCTGCCTTTCCGCAAAAAGTACGGGACGAAACCCCACGGAAGTATGGGACAAAACCCCCGCCTATAATCAATAAATGTCACTGCTAAACACTCCTACAGCGTGCCCACAGTGTCCAAAAGATACGGCATGCATATGTGTCATTCGGATCACCCAGAAACACCTGAACACGTCACAGAAAGGTGCATGCACAGAAAACAATGCACATCACGGCATCCATATTAACTTAGGAAAAAGACAGTGTATATTATAATGGTGTTAATATTATAGTAAATGCAAACACAATTAGCCAGTATTAAAAACAAATGTAAAATAAAAAAAAGGAATGAATATACATGAAAGACATACAGTAAATATGTGATGTGATAAGCTTGAAATAATGAATGTATGAATGATTATGAATATATGTAACATTACAAAATATATGTTTGCATATATGATGAAAAAAACTAATATGTGTGATATTTAGTTATTTTGATGGAATGTGAAGTGAAGGATTGCGCCAATATGCATGATCAAGCATGTTAGAAAATAACAAAAATGCAAATATAATAAATAAAAATAAGAATGTGACAGTGTCCCGGCCCGGTGGTCATGTGACCACTGGGGCCAGGGGAGTGCAGGAGCTTTTGGGTCTTCCATAGACCTCGATCAGCCGTGCACTGAGGCTGTACAGCACAGTATACCACTGTACAGCCTTTCTGGGGGGGTGATTTCTCCTGTAACTGTGGCTGACATAGTAGCCCCAGTTACAGGGGAAATACAATAGTGAAAAAAAAATAAAAAATGAAGTTGAATGTCCCCCAGAGGTCTTGTATGACCTTATGGGCGACACAAAGTGTAAAATGAAAAAAGTTTCACATAAAAAAAATAATAATAATAATAATTCCCCCCTAATCCGTTACTTAAAGGGTTTCTACCACCAGAAATACTGTTATGTAGCTGACTGACATTAGCGATGCGCTATAGTCAGCACTACATAACAGTATGTTTTTTACATTTCTCCCTGCAGCCGTTCTGATAAAATAAGCACTTTTATAATATGCTAATGAGCCTCTAGGTGCTATGTGGGCGTAAAATCAGCACCTAAAGGCTCCGTCTTCTCACCCTTTATCCCGCCCAGGTCCCCTGTTCTGCCCGCCCCGCTCCTCTTGATTGATGTCACGGTTCACAGCATCGCTCACGAAATCCCACGCCTGCGCCGTTCACTTCTGTATTCAGCGCAGGCGCAGTGAGTAAAGGCCGCTCTCCTGATGCCGGCTTCCTCACTGTCACATAGTCGGCGCAGGCGCAGTGAGGAATCCGGCACCAGGAGCGCATCATTCACTCACTGCGCCTGCGCCAAATACAGAAGTGAACGGCGCAGGTGCAGGATTTCGTGAGCGATGCTGCAAACCGTGACATCAATCAAGGGAAGCGGGGCGGGCAGAACAGGGGACCTGGGCGGGATAAAGGGTGAGTAGACGGAGCCTCTAGGTGCTGATTTTACGCCCACATAGCACCTAGAGGCTCATTAGCATATTATAAAAGTGTTTATTTTATCTGAACGGTTGCAGGGAGAAATGTAAAAAACAAACTGTTATGTAGTGCTGACATTAGCGCATCGCTAATGTCAGTCAGCTGCATAACAGTATTTCTGGTGGTAGAAACCCTTTAAAAAAAATTAAAAAAAATAGAAGAAAAAAAAAATAGAATAGACATATTTGGTATCACTGTGTCTGCAATGACCGGGTCTATAATAATATCATATGACCTCCCCCATCAGGTGAACGACATAAAAAGAAAATAAAAAAAAATTGTGGCAAAACAGATTTTTTTGTGAGCTCACCTCTCAGAAAACATAATGTTAATCAATCAAAAAGTCGTATGTGCCCCAAAATGGTAGCAATAAAAACCTCACCTCATCCCCCAAAAAATAAGCCCCCACACAAGACCATAGCCCAAAAAAAAATATGGCTCTGTAAAAATGGCAACACAAAAACATGATTTTTTTTTCTAAAAATGCTCCTATTGTGTAAAAGGTAAAAAAAAATCATAAAAGAATAAAAGACATATTTGGTATCCCCGTGTCAGTAACAATTGGATCTACATAAATATCACATGACCTACTGTAATGACCGGCGTCACGCACAGGGAGGGAAAAGGGAAAGCCCTGCCCGAGGGAGAGGGAAAGGTGGTGACCCCTGACTCACCTTGCGGCTGGCACCTGACTGCCCTGACATCCCTAGACGGGTTCCGATCACGTGCCTAAACCCTGGCTTTCCCTAAAATGAGCCCTAGATAGTGAACGGGCCGGTGGGATCGCTAGTCCACACCACTGACACTAAGAGGAAAACTCCAGGGAGAGGACAGACAATACAAACACATAAACCCAGGTGGGCGACCACAGCAGACCACAAAGGTCTAACAGGGATCCGGAGGGAAACGTTCTGGACCAACAACCAGAGAACGCAGCAACACAGCTCTAGTGGGTCAGTATAGAAGTCCAGGCAGGAAGCTCTATATCTGGCAACCAGAGAAGTGTGAGAGGGGAATATAAGGAGGTTGGGAGTGCTGGACAAGGAACAGCTGAGGAGAAGGAGCTACTGAGCCCTGAGTGAGCCAAAAAGGGTTGCAAAGCAAACCCAGAAAGCTACCATAAGGAAACAGCCCTATCTTACTACATAGAGCGCGCAGCCAACCGCTGCGACTTCCTGACCCCGGGTATAACGAAGTCAGGCGTGGTTCTTGACACCCTCGTGACACCTACACCATCAAGTGATCGGTGTAAAAAATAAATAAAATTGTGCCAAAACAGATTTTTTTTTGTGAGCTCACCTCCCAAAAAACATAATGTTAATCAATCAAAAAGGGACATGGGATCGCACAGTAAAACAGAGGGCACCTCACATGCGCGAGACTTGGGAAAGCAAAGCCAAATTGCGGGCTGTCACTCAAAAGCAAGAGGGGGCGTGGTTACCTTGACTTTAAACAAGGAGGCCGCTGACCCCTTGACTTTAAGCTGACATGCAAATTAGCGTGGACGGAGGATAAAAGATCGTTTTCTGACCTTATGCAGCATAGGACTGCAGGATGAACAGTATGATTAGTATCACACTGCGGGCTATCCTAAGGTACTGCTGGTGGGTTTACATGCATTTAGGAGGTGACAGGTTTCCGTTAACAAGATTTAACCATTGTGGGATATTGCTCTGGTAGACAGGCTAGCGGACTCAGTATAGAGGCAATCACAAAGTCTTCAACTTAAACAGTTCGGTGTTTATTCACACATAAGGAAAAACAAAAATGACCGTTCACAGTCTTGGTGTTTGGTCACACCATGCAATGTCCATAAAACACAATCTTCACCTGGTTAGCAGTTTTCCACCCACAGTCCACAGCAGGCTTTAGGGGCCTGTTTCTCAGCATGTGGCTCAAATTCACAGGTCCCAAAACACAGAAACTCCCCAGCTTCTCTGTCAGATTGCGGATGAACCACACCCAACTGAGACTGCTGGCTGGGTTTTAGATAGGCCAAAAAAGTCCCGGCCTGGAGTGTGGGGAACAGGAGAAAATAGCCTTTGAAACCGGGAAGAATTAATCCTCCCTGTTCTATCTCCCCCAAAGTAGATCATTCATAATTCTCTCGATCAATTTAAAGAATCTATCTTCAATCCATACTGGGGAGTTCCTGAGGATATACAGTAGTTGGGGCAGGATCACCATCGTCACCAAAGATACTCTATCAGCTCTAGACAACGGGAGTCGAAGCCATATTTTTATTTAAGATCTCAATTGTTATCAATGGGATCAAGTTAAGCTGTACAAAATCTTCAACCTTAGAAGAAATAGTAATCCCCAAATAATCAATTGAGTCAGACATCCTCAAATTGCTACCCAACTCCTCAGTAAGAGGTTCTAAAGTCTGTAAGGGCAGGAGAATGATTTTGGACCAGTTGATATCGAGCCCTGAGACTTTGCCAAATGAGTTAACAACTCGAATAACCCTCAAAAGTGTGGTATTAGTGTGTTGTATATAGAATAAAATATCATCAGCATATAAAGAAATGTGATCTTCTGTTCCCAATGTCCCAAACCCTTCAATCGCAGGATCCTGCCTGACCCTAGCAGCTAGGGGCTCGGAACATTTAGATCATCTCTCTCCGCCACCTCCTCCTGGATGTAATGATCCAATACTTCTTCCATTGTAGTTTTTTTTTTTTTTTCCTACATCCACATACAACCCTTTTTGTCCTGCTCTTGTAATTACAACCTTTGGAGACTTCAGAAAAAGTTAAATTTTGTCCAATTTTCCCAATTTCTGGCCTGTTTTGGCAGATATATACTCAGCAGAATGCCTATTTTTGCTTGGGGGCCATTTCCACCCCCCTTTTTTCATCCTTCCTTCTCCTCCCCTATTTATTATTATTTTTTTCTTCCTTCTCTCCTTCCCTTCCCTCTTCTTTTCGTTACTCCTTCGTTACTTTTCCCCTCTTTATTTCTCCTTCTTTCCCCCCTAATTTATATTTCTCCCCTCTCCTCGATGTTAAGTAAAAAATATTTTAAGAGGTATCACTTTCTGTTTTAAAAGCAGAGAAATATCAATTTTTAAAATTGCGAATTTTTTCAATTTTTTTGTAAATTTGGGATTTTTTCTAAAAATAAAGGTGAAATATATTCAAATTTATGAAGTACAATGTGTCACGAGAAAATAGTCTCAGAATGGCTTGGATAACTAAAAGCATTCCAAAGTTATTACCACATAAAGTGACACATGTCAGATTTGAAAAATTAGGCCTGGTCAGGAAGAAGGTAAATGGCCGGTCTGGAAGTGGTTAAATGTGATACCAAAATGATGTATTGTATATTACATTGTGCAAATTGAAGAAGAAAAAATCTGGATGCAATTTTTATAAATAAAATATATAAAAGCATTTATAGATTAAAGAGGACCTTTAATGGGTCCAGACATTATGAAATAGGTAGGGTGTTGTGTAGGGCATAGTGCAGGCATGTAAGATCACTTACTAGCTTATCTGTCCGGCGCTCCGTTCCCCTGCTGTGCCCTCCTTTAACTTTTCCCGCCTGGTATGGTAATGAATATCATCGGTACAGGGAGGAGGAGACTGCCCTGTTTCTCAATGGGCGTCTCCTTCTCCCTGGCTGTAGCACAGTCCAATCACAGCGGAGAGCGTCACATCCAGGGAGAAAAAAAAGCTCACCTTCTCCCTGGATGTGATGCTCTCCGCTGTGATTGGACCGCGCTACAGCCAGGGAGAAGGAGATGCCCGTTGAGAAACAGGGCAGTCTCCTCCTCTCTGTACCAATGCTATTCATTAGCATACCAGGCGGGAAAAGTAAAAGGGGGGGCACAGCGGGGGAACGGAGCCCTATGCCCTACACAACCCCCTACTTATTTCATAATGTCTGGACCGATGAAAGGCCCTCTTTAATCTAAGATACCAAACCTGCACTATATATTGTATATAGCACAGATACCAACTAGCACATACCAACACTAATTAATTAAAAACTATGCACTAATTATGCTATAAATAAAATACAAAGATAACGTCAACAAGAAAATATACAAGGCGAGCCTGAAAATAACTACAAATATGATGCAAAAGAAATCTCATTTAATTCCATAGATGCCAGAGTCCGTAATTTGACAATTCATTTGCCTCCGATTTCTACTTTGCTACACAAGTTGTCACCTCTAGATCCTAGAGATACCTTGTCATGTTCTGAGACCCTGTCTCTCGAAAAATTTCTAGGTATTATGTTAAGTTTAAGAATCTTCTCTCTGTCTTCTGGTTCAAATTTTTTTGCAGCAGCCTGAATATCCTTCTGATGTTCCTGGATCGTAATCCTTAAAGGGGTTCTGCACTTTTATTTAACTGATTATCTATCCTCTGGATAGATCATCAGCTTCTGATCGGCTGGGGTCCGACACCCGGGACCCCCGCCGATGAGCTGTTTGAGAAGGCAGCGGTGCTCCAGCAGCGCGGTGGCCTTCTCACTGTTCATTCAAGTGAACAGAGCTTAGCCCCGCCCAGGCTAGTTGATACTAGTCGTGACGTCAGTGGGCCGGCGGCCCGGCAGTAAACAGTGAGAAGGCCGCGGCGCTGCTGGAGCGCCGCTGCCTTCTCAAACAGCTGATCGGCGGGGGTCCCGGGTGTCGGACCCCCGCCGATCAAAAGCTGCAGATCGGGTTGCCCGGGTGTCGTGCAGCTGCAGATCGGGTTGCCTGCTGTCAGTGACAGCAGGGCAACCCAGAGAGAAGGCAGGGACAGTGCCCAGGTGTCCCTGCCTTCTGGATCGCTGCCTACACAGCACTCACCAAGCGCTGTGTATGCAGAGCAGGAAGCGCTATGCGCTTCCTGTTCCGGCCCGGCGGTCATGTGATCGCCGGGACCGGAGAGTGCAGGAGCTGTGTGAGGTCTTTCAGAGACCTCGATCAGCCCTGCACTGAGGCTGTACAGCTCTGTATTGCGCTGTACAGCCTCTCTGGGGGGCTATATTTCTGCTGTAACTGGGGCTACTATGTCAGCCCCAGTTACAGGAGAAATCAACAGTGAAAAAAAAAAGGGAAGTAAATGTCCCCCAGAGGTCTTGTATGACCTTATGGGGGACGAAAAGTGTAAAATAAAAAATAAAAAAAGAAAGTGTTAAAAAATTAAAAAATTCTCCAAGTAAGGAATACATTTTTTTTTTAAATAGAAAAAATAAAATAGACATATTTGGTATTGCCGCATCCGTGACGGTCGGCTCTATAAATATATCACATAATAGACCCAGTCCGATAAACACCATAAAAATAAAAATAAATAACTGTCAAAAAAAGCCATTTTTGTCACCTTACATCACAAAAAAAAGTGATCAAAAAGGCATATGTACCATTAAAACTGTCACCTCATCCCGCAAAAAATTAGCCCCTACATAAGAAAATCTCTCAAAATAAAAAAAACTATAGCTCTCAGAACATGGACACATTAAAACATAATTTTTTTGGTTTTAAAAATGTTATTATTCTGGTAAAGTTAAATACATTTAAAAAAGTATACATATTAGGTATTGCCGCATCCGTAACAATCTGCTCTTTAGAAAAGTCACTTGACCGAACCCCTCAGGTGAACGCTGGAAAAATAAATAAATAAAAACTGTGCTAAAACAACAAATTTTTTGATCACCTTGCCCCATAAAGTGTTATAATGAATGATCCAAAAATCATACGTACCCAAAAATAGTACCAATAAAACTGGCACCTTATCCCCTAGTTTTCAAAATGGGGTCACCTCTTGGGAGTTTCTACTGTAAGGGTGGATCAGGGGGGCTTCAAATGGGACATGGCATCTAAAAACCATGTTGAGTTCCTTTTCTTCTGCGCTCTGCCGTGTGCCCATACAGCAGTTTATGACCACATGTGGGATGTTTCTGTAAACCACAGAATCTGGGTAATAAATATAGAGTTTTGTTTGGCTGTTAACCATCGATGTGTTAAAGAAAAAATTGGATTAAAATGGAAAATCTCCTTTAATTCTTGTGGAACGCCTAAAGGGTTAACAAAGTTTGTAAAATCGGTTTTAAGTAACTTGAGGGGTGTAGTTTCTACAATGGGGTCATTTATGGGGGTATACACTATGTAGGCCCCACAAAGTGACTCCAGACCTGAACTAGTCTTTAAAAAGTGGGTTTTGGCAATTTTCTTAAAAATTCTAAGAATTGCTTCTAAATTTCATGAAGTACAATGTGTCACAAGAAAACAATCTCTGAATGGCTTGGATAAGTAAAAGTGTTCCAAAGTTATTACTACATAAAGTGAGATATGTCAGATTTGCTAAATTAGGCCTGGTGAGGAAGGGGGCAAATGGCCCAGATGGGAAGTGGTTAATATATTTCTGCTACAAAATATATCCCCAAGAGCTACTAAAAAAGACCTTTGGGGGACACTGACACTGTTCATTTTTTTATTTTTCCTTATTTGTATTTTATCAATATTTTATTAATTTTTTTTATAATTGGTTAATTACTTATTTTTTAAATATATATTTGCCACATATTTCCCCCAAGAGGTCATAAAAAGACTGTTGTGGGGGGGAAGGGGGGGGGGGGGCAATGAACACTCTTTTTTATTTTATTTTATTTATTTTTTCTTTATAATTTTCAATTTTTTTCCACACTATATATTTCTTTTTTTCTTTCATTTGTGTTTTATTTATTATTTATTTTTTTTAAATAATTTTTTAACTTTTTTTATATATTTTTTTTTCCACATAATTTGTCCCCAAGAGGTCACTGAAAGACCTTTGGGAGACAATAGGAGATTTTTTTTGCATCCAAAGGAGCCACAGTTACAGGGGAAAGCAGCTCTGCACTCCTCTGCCCCCAAGTCGGGTCCATCCTGCATAGCGTGCCGCTTACCTATCTGAGAAGGCAAAAGCGCTGATGCACTTCTCTGCCTTCTCCTCGTCTCCCCTGCTGTCACTGACAGCCGGGGACCTGTCCTGCTACAGTGCGGAAGCAGGAGCTGTAATGCTCCATCGTGCGGCTCTCATGGCAGAAACACAGCTGGTCACACGATCAGCTGCGTTTCTGTCCAGGAGGACGGGGGCTGCATGCGGCTCACGGGACGCAGATTGTGCACCCCTGTTATAGAGTATATGAAAAATAGAACCAGGTAGCAATGACATGCAAAATATTTTAAGCTATTATCTTACATTTACACTTTGGGTGTAAAAGAGCTTGAGGTTGGGTAACTTTCTCTTGCAAATAACCTTGTTTCACCTCTCTATTGTGATATCCTTTTTATGCGAAATGTTTCTTCAAAATGGCGGATTCCCTTTCAAATCCGAGTCATGTATCCTTCTTGCCCATAAAAAAAACTGAGTATACTTCAAGAGAATGTAAAGTATATACATTCCAAAATAAATCATTTTAAACACTAGAATGAATAATAATCGAGATTGATCAACTGTCAGAAAGAGGCTAAACGTATACAATGTTTATGGTGCAATGTCAGCATATACACTGAAAAAGTTCCTATTCATATACTGTATGTCAACATTTATGGCAAGAGTTTAATGGTCAACTGTGTGCCAAAGGGATATACTTCCGACAAACAGTACAGACAAATGGATGGACTGGCCATAAACAGTTCCTGGAAAGTTCCCAGTGGGCTGCCCGAGCCCTCTTCACAGCCACTGGCTAGGTACAACCTAATGTTCCTTGCATTAATTAATGCTGGAAACCTCAGATATTTATGTAACTGATCGTTGACCGCAAAGGCCCTCCTCAATTCAACTGTATTGCTGTCCTTAGGACAGGGTCACGTGCACCACTGCAGTCAATACAGTGACATGCTGAGGCCAGTTATTGATTACAGCAGCACATTTGACCCCGTCTGTAACCCAGCTGGAAGTAAAGTCAGGGACCAGAATATCATCGAATAGAATGCAGCAGGTGCAGCACAGAGCAGCAGGGAGCAGGTAAGTATAACACTTTCCTTAGATCAAACAGACTGGCGGGCTTACTTTATAGGGGATTCAATGCTGGAATACCCCTTAAAGAGTTGATGGGTATTTTAAAGTTCTGATTGGTTCTGCCCCCTTTAATTTTGTCTCTTTTATCTCAGAGACATGCATTATATACATTGGAGGAGGGGCTGTGTCAGCCCTATGTGTGGGAGGGAGACACCACACTGGACAAAGAAGGAGAGGGAACAAGAAACAAGACCTGAAAGCTAGGGAAGAACGAAGGAGACCTCCTAGTTAAATCCCTAGTCACAGTCCTGACTGGCTATCAGTATGAACAGACCCCCAAAGGTAGGTGAGTTCATACGCAGGAATACCTAGAGTCCTAACTCACCCTATAAGACACTAGCGATAGTGACAGGACTGAGACTACCTGTTCCTCCAGAAAGGAAGGACAAACAGTAGTCTCCCTCAGGCCTACAACAAAAGGCAAGGGAAAAACAACACACAGATAAACCAAAACAAAATGCAAAAGGGAAAGCAAACACTTAACTTTCCAGTAGTTATGGTAGTAACAGGAACTCAGCCAAGAACCAAACATTAGCAGACCACAGATACCACTGAAGCTATAAACCACACAGCATTGTGGGAGAAGCAACCATAAATAAGGAAAGTTAAATGACCACAATAGAAACACCTGGAGGTTAAAGGTGTGGCCAGTATCAGAAACAACACAGATGCCTACTGATTCACAAGGAAACCTTGTGCTGCCAGTCTCACAGTCACCCACTGTCGCGAGGACGTCCGTATGTCTTGGTAAGTCTGTGACAGGCTGATGAGAATAACTGTGGTCTGCACCAACAATTAGGGGGGACTCCACTTGGAATTTCATCCTAGGTAGAATGTAAGGATTAATTTGCCCTATCTCTTGTACACCCTGGGGTGTCTGTCATGTGTTATAACGTGGTATAGAGCCATGTGTTATAGCATGGCCGACCAAAGTCCTGCTCCATATTAGATATGTAGGCTAATGATTATTTACTTTTTGTTTTTCTGTATGTGATTTGTCTGTTTATCATGTATTTAATCACACTTAGTAAATATATTTATTCACTTAGCCTGCTTAAGCTTATTCATTCTCCAATCTTTTGAATTCACATTACAGCTAACTATAGACAGTGGCGTCGCCAGGGGGGGGCCAGAGGGGGCCACGGCCCCCCCTACATCAAGCTGTGCCCCCCCATGTGCCCCCCCAACTAAAATATCCCCCATTCATTTTGGAGGTGGATGGTCTGTGCTGCGCTGCTGTGCACTGTGTAGGCACTTGGCAGCCCTACCGGACATCTTCCTCACATCTGATGATCTGTCTCGGACTCCTGCAGTTGCGGTCTCACTCTCTAGTCTCCACCCACCGCCGCCGCGCCGCGTCCTCGGCTCCGCCCCCAGCTCCGCCCCGGCCCCGCCCCCAGCTCCGCCCCCGGCTCCAGGACCTGACCAGTTGAGTCAGAGACTCAGACTCAGTGGCAGTGAGACGAGCTGATTCTGATTCATTCATCTACTGGCAGCAGCTGCTTAAAGTCATATTTTTTTTTTGGGCAACTTAAATTCCTTATAATGCGATATATTAATATATAGTGCTCTTACTCATTTTGGTTGGGTAGTTTATAAAAAAAAACTAACTTTTATAATATGTAAATGAGCTCCTTACCAGCAAGTATCCTCCTTTCATAAAGACGCCCCCTCCTCATGTTGATTGACAGGGCCAGCGAACGCGCTCGTCCTCTGGCTGGCCCTGTCTGCGTTCAAAATTTGGTGCCTGCGCCGTACCGGTCTTCAGTTGGCGCAGGCACACTGAGAGGAGGACGCTCGCTCGGCCGCTCCATCCTCAATGCGCCTGCGCCGATGATGTTACATCTACACCCGGCGCAGGCGCACTGAGGAAGGAGCGGCCGAGCGATGGTCCTCCTCTCAGTGCGCCTGCGCCAACTGAAGACTGGTACAGCGCAGGAGCCAGATTTTGAACACAGACAGGGCCAGCCAGAGGACGAGCGCGTTCGCTGGCCTTGTCAATCAACATGAGAAGGGGGCGTCTTTATGAAAGGAGGATGCGGCTGCTATGAGCAAGTAGCCGCCCTACTTGCTGGTAGAGAGCTCATTTACATATTATAAAAGTCTGTTTTTTTAAGAAAAATGAGTAAGAGCACTATATATTAATATATCGCATTATAAGGAATTTAAGTTGCCAAAACAATATATATGACTTTAGTGGGGTGACAGAAGCCCTTTAAGCCAGCCAGGCCCAGACTAGAGAACAGACAGTGTGTGGCGTGGCCCTACCCTACCGATACCGAACAGACTGGACTGAGCCTGACCTAGTGGTGTGTAGCAGGTTAACTTAATAATAATAAGGTACAACTTACAAGTAGTGACTAGTGACTGAGTGGACTGACTAAGTCTCTTTCTATTCTAACTAGAGAGATTAGATCTGACTGAGTCTGAGAGGAGAGCTAGCTGGCGGCTGCCCCAGAATCTTCCTGATTTAAAAGTTAAAGGGGTTCTACACTTTAATTTAACTGATGATCTATACTCTGGATAGATCATCAGCTTGGTCAGACACCCGGGACACCTGCCGATCAGCTGCTTAAGAAGGCACCGGCGCTCCAGTAGCACCGCGGCCTTCTCACTGTTTACCGCCGGCCCAGTGATGTCACTAGTTACAACTAGTATCAACTAGCGTGGACGCGGCTAAGCTCCATTCAAGTGACAGAGCTTAGCCGCGCTCAGGCTAGTTGATACTAGTCGTGATGTCAGTCAGTGGGCCGGCGGTAAACAGTGAGAAGGCCGCGGTGCTGCTGGAGCGCCGCTGCCTTCTCAAACAGCTGATCGGCGGGGGTACCGGGTGTCTGACCCCTGCCGATCAGAAGCTGAAGATCTATCCAGAGTATAGATCATCTCAGTTAAATGAAAGTTCAGAACCCCTTTAAAGTTACTGTCAGTGCAGCCTGGATGATTACAGTGTTTACCGTTTAGAGAAATCATGTTCAAATGTGAGCGGTGGGAGGGTGATCTGTGGTCTGTGGATGTCATTACACTGGTATAGGGGGGGAGGGATCTGTGGATGATACTCTTATAGTGTTATAGGGAGGGTGATCTGTGGCCTGTGGATGTCATGAGTCATTACACAGGGGGGGAGGGATCTGTGCCACTCTATGGATGACACTGTTAGACTCCCTTCAGACGTCCGTAACAGCGGCAATGTGCGGGTCCGCTTTTTTTTTTTCGGGAACGGAATTGCGGACCCGGAAGTGCGGGACCGCCTTTCCGTATCCGGCTGCACATCGTGCTGCCCTATAGAAATAAATGGGTCCGCAATTCCGTTACGCAAATTTCGGATGTGTGAATGGGGCCTTATAGGGAGAGGGATCCCGATATGACACTGATATGGGGTGGATCTGTGGATGACACATAGCATGAGATGCTATAAACGGTATGTGTCATCCACAGATCCCCAGGCAGCTAGGACATGTTGAAATCTGAGTGATTGGGGTTTTTCTTCCCTATTGCGGTTTTAGGTATTGGGTAAAGTATCGCAGCATTTATAAGCATACTTGTGTAAATGTATCGTTGTTATAGCTGCCCCCCTACTTTTGTCCTGGCCCCCAGTGTGCCCCCCCAAAATTTGAAAGCTAGAGACGCCACTGACTATAGAAGCATGGATATTCTAGCCAATCTAATATATGAGTATAGGGTGTATGCAGATTGCAGTGTAGTTTTAGGGGAATTTCCACACTATGTACATAAGATTTAATTGGTACTATATTATGCTGCAGATTTTCCACACGAAAATCTGCATGGAAAATTTGCACATAATATGCACCTTGTGCATGGCACCCTAAGGCTGACTCCATATGCTGTCAACTTTTCCTATTGTGGACTTTACAATTGCAACATGCAGATTTTGAACTGAATTTGTTTGTGGATTTTGGGTGCACAATCCACACACAGAAAATCTACTGCAATTCTACAGCTTGTGAATTTACCCGAAAGAGTTTGTGTAGATTATTGGTGGTTTGGGGTAGTAATAATTTTTTTCACCTGTACAACACCACTCATTCATTATTTTGATTGGAGTGACTTGTCTTTTAAAAGAAGAAATAAAAGAAAGATTGCTTAGATTCTAGTAAATGTAGTAAATGGATACTGAGATGATATATAAAATGGAAGGGTGGTCACATAGCTGGTCACAATTCACCAGTTTTAAAACGGAAAGCCTCTAGTAGACACATTTTCAGCCTTTCAATGAGATCTGAGATGCTATTTTATATTACATTTAATATAGTGGGGCCAGGGCCCAGGAGCATGATAGATAATTTTTGAGCTCCCAAGATTACTCTGAATGAGATTATTTGTTGGAACTGTTCTTCAGAAAGTGATACCTTGAGCAACATGACATTTCATTCTATATGTTTACATTCGTCATAGGATTTCTATTAATACACGGCAAGATAGTTTAGTGAAATATTTCTTTCTGACATTGTGGGTAAGCAGTTTTAAATATAATACCCTAGCCATGAAGCTGCACAGAGGCTTATCTGACACTTTCTTGGATTTAACTGTTAAGTTGCTAGAACCCAAAACCTTTTCATCTACATACTCAGTGATCATCCAATAAAACACTG
This sequence comes from Bufo gargarizans, assembly GCF_014858855.1. Classification (NCBI taxonomy): domain Eukaryota; kingdom Metazoa; phylum Chordata; class Amphibia; order Anura; family Bufonidae; genus Bufo; species Bufo gargarizans. Next base: position 321,129,092 of record NC_058081.1, read on the forward strand.
GCTAGAGCCGACATTCTCTCCTAGTCTGATAATACAAATTCTAAATCCAATATGCAAGTCAATGAAAGGAATTGCATAATATACGTGAGTAAACTGATCCTCTTGCACAATATTATAATCCTGCAATATGTTGTTCATGCAGCTATACTGTATGTACGGTCAGCTAGATAGTATTATTTACTTATAACACCAGAGATGCCTTTTCTTGGGTACAAATAAAATGTAATATAATTATTGGCTCTCATAATGATCTTCTGCTCTCTGCATTTCACTAGTTACATTTATGCCTTACAGCACTGGAATTGATGTAGAAAGGCAACATATGAATAAAGATTGCGATTTTCCAGTTTCCTCCCACATGCTAAAAAACACATTGTTAAGTTGAAGAGAGCGTGTATCTGATAAATTATGGAAATTAGATTGTGAGGGACTGATGTGAATAATAAACATTTATGAACAGCGATGATAAATATATTTGTGCTATAACTAATGATGTTGCCTGACTATAAAAGCTACATTTTGTGGAAAGTTATTTAGAGTCTTGACCTGTGGCATATAAAAAGTGCAATGTCTACACAGTGGATGTATGAGGTGATACCTGGGACATTTTAAGCAGTGATGGCCAGTTCGCAGTGTTTGCCAACTGTAACGGACCGTTTCAGCAGACAAGGGGTTAAAATCCGTTTAGGCGATATGCCCCTTTCCGAGAGACAGGCACAGCTACTGCAGAACACCAACCTCCCGAACTGGATACAAAATAGCACTCCAAACTGGAACCTCGCAAATAGCTGTCAGCAGACAAACAGGAAAAGCGTACACTCGGCTTACACTCCTGGCAATCAGTCTCCAACAGCATACAGGGAATCCCCCCAATAACGAGACAAAGCTCCGTCTTGAGGGTCAAACAGTGGTCTGTGAGCTAAAATGGCCGCTATCTATTGTTCTCACCATGTGCTCCATCCAAGCAAGTAAGGCAAATTATGCAATCCAGGGACAGAGGGCTCAGTCCCAAGTGCCTTAAGACCCAATAACTTAAGGGACCATAATCCCAGGGCAGGAGGCTAGCAAACAGCCCCCTCCAAAATACCGTGGCGAGGTTGGTTTCGCCACACATCTCCCCCCCCCAGGGAAGACTAACCAGATACCTGACCTCACGCCGGTCGGTACCTGAGTTAGTCTGGCAGCCCACCCACAACCCAATACTGGACCTGTTGAATTTAGTAGGCTGTCTCTGTCCAGTGAATCCACCAAGGTTATATTGGTAGGTGGTACTCCCAGTCTCTGAGTTGCTCCCTGGCTTGGAGTGGAGGTTGCTTTGTGGGCAGGGATCAGCGGGACTCTGCCCTGGTACCAGCGCTACCATGGAAGAAGAAGCCTGGTTGGAGTCTGGTTGTTGGAGGGGGAAACCGACTGTCTCCCCTTTGGCTAAACAGCCCGGTTGCTGGGGGGCAGAAACAACTGTCCCTACCCCCTGTGCTGTAAGTGCAGAGACCACGGTCCCATCTGCACTGTTGTGGGGCTTACTGTCTCCCCCTGGTGCGTTAAGCTGCCGCTGGGGAGAGGGGGTAACGAGCTCCTCTCCCATACATACTTCCAGCCGCTGGGGAGGGCGACCGACTGCCTCCGCTCCCAATACAGTGTCCTGCTGCTGGGGAAAGGAGACTGGGCTCTCTATTCCCTGTAGGACACTCTGCCGCTGGTGGACAGGACCGACTGTCTCTGCCCCCTGTAACTCCGCCTGCCGCTGGGGAATGGAGACTAGGCTCCCAATTCCCAAAAAATCATGCTGCTGCTGGGGGGCAGGAACGACTACCTCTGCCCCCTGTAACTCAGCCTGCCGCTGGGGAATGGAGACTAGGCTCCCAATTCCCTGCAGGACCGGTGGAGAGACCTCGGTCCCATCTCCACCGGCCACCTGGGGTTCTTCCCAGTAAACATCAACAATATCCTCCCAGCTGAAGGGCTCTGGACCTGGGTCTGACTTCTTGCTGTCCTGCTGAGCCTTCCCAATGGAGTGGAAGAGATCTCAGTAGTCCTGCTCCAGTTCCCACTCCAGGGTTGCTAGGTGAGCCAGGTCTTGCTCTACCTCATGGGGGTCATCCCACTCATGCCTAGCCTCCCTCTCATAGAAAATGTCCTGAAGTCTGGACTGTGCATGGCTCCCAAAGTCAGGCTCTGCAAAGGACTCCCATAACAAGCCAGGACCATCAAACTCCTCTCCCTCTGGCTTGTCATGCTCAGCTGTCCAGGGTATAAACTGTGCCACATACCACCAAAGCGCCTGGTAGGCATCCTCCAGCCATAGCTCCTGCCATACCCGGTGCTCTAGTTCCTTCACCCATTCCTCCAGGGGCTGCTCTCCCAGGAAGGACATCCGCAGGGCCACTTGCTTCTGCAACCGCTGCTCTTCACTGGGGAGACTCTCACCTCGCTGGTATTGTACATTATCCAGGGCCTGGTACCAGATGCCTTTCCTTAATGCATCCCGGCCATCCAGGTCCTCCTCCTCGTATAACACTGCTGGTTCCATCCTGGTGCTTTTAGGGTCGCTGTACTGGGACATGCGTTGCCCTTAAATTGTAGAATCCAAAGAAATGGTGTCTCCTGTAGCTGTCCTTCTGGCTGTAGGAACGATCCCGCTGCTTGCCACCAATGTAACGACACAGTTTCAGCAGACAAGGGGTTAAAATCCGTTTAGGCGATATGCCCCTTTCCGAGAGACAGGCACAGCTACTGCAGAACACCAACCTCCCGAACTGGATACAAAATAGCACTCCAAACTGGAACCTCGCAAATAGCTGTCAGCAGACGAACAGGAAAAACGTACAGTCCGCTTACACTCCTGGCAATCAGTCTCTAACAGCATACATGGAATCCCCCCAATGACGAGACAAGGCTCCGTGTTGAGGGTCAAACAGTGCTCTGTGAGCTAAAATGGCCGTTATCTATTGTTCTCACCATGTGCTCCATCCAAGAAAGTAAGGCAAATGATGCAATCCAGGGACAGAGGGCTCAGTCCCAAGTGCCTTAAGACCCAATAACTTAAGGGACCATAATCCCAGGGCAGGAGGCTAGCAAACAGCCCCCTCCAAAATACCGTGGCGAGGTTGGTTTCGCCACACCAACGAACACATGCGGGCTGCCATCTTAACTCACAAGTCCGGCGATGCACAGGTAAACCCTTACCTGTGCCTGCGCCGCGAGCTGGTCTGAAACAAATGCGGTCACCGGGAGCAGGCAGTTTCGCGAACAGCCCGATGAAGGCCCCTGGTGGCTGTTCTCAGAACTGTCTGCTCCCGGTGACCGCATTTGTTTCAGACTGGCTCGCGGCGCAGGCACAGGTAAAGGCTTACCTGTGCATCGCCAGACTTGTGAGTTAAGATGGCAGCCCGCATTTGTTCGTTGGCGAACACTGAACTGGCCATCACTGATTTTAAGTTTAATTACCATAATTGTGTACCGTTAAGAAAAGTGTTATGTATAAATGGATACTCATCTATGCTGTAAATACCGGTGGACAAAATGTGGTGCTTCTTCCTCATAGTGGGCGATTTGTTTTAAAGTGGTTGCACAGTATCATGATATTGATTACCTATCCTCAGAGTACGATCTGACTCCTTCTTCCGCTATATGTAGGAGTTATAATGCTTGTGCGAATGCTGTGTCCTTTCACTGTTTACCTGCACACTGGCTAGATTGTAGAGGTGGTACAGTGTAATTATAATTTCTTGTCCCAGTCAAGTAAATGGGAGAGGAAGCAGCAATTACATTGCCACCCCTTCAAACAGCTGATTGGTGGGGGTTCCTATCCTGAGGATATCCTGACAATGCACAACCCCTTGTTTGTGTGCTTTGTCTGCCTTGTTTGTTTAAGATGGTGGCATGAATAATCAGCCCTGGATGTCATGTCATCTGAGGCAAAGCCATTCTAAATACTTCTCATCCTGTTAATTCTGGAGGACTTTGGAAGCAGAGGGATACGTGGAGATGTGCCTATTGAGCCTTTAATAGTCATTCAAGGTATAACAGTGACATTATTTTCTCAAAAGTAAAAAGAACTGTCCAAGGAACACCTTTTTTTCTCAGACATATCGAAGTGTTCATCAACCACTCAGTGTTTCCTATAAGTCTCATTAAGCAGAGATGTGCTCATTGGTATAGAAGGACCGGGGAGTGATAAGGATCATTGACATGACTTGCCACTCCTTGTTTTCTGGTCTTTTTCTGAACATGCCTTTCAGTTTGCTACCTGCCCTGATTTTATGCCTGTATACCACTGAGAACAAACTCCGCCCAACCTGACCACTGCCTGACCGTTTATGGTCTGCTTACGTGGTACTATGAATTGGTGTCTCCTGTCCATCCACATGCCAGCCGATGCTAACAGAGACTATTCTGGGGGTAACAATCAGAGAATTCCCAGTGGGAATTTTCATAGACCCTCGTGGGGGTTAGAGGTGAAGAAATCACAGCGTTAGTCTACATTCTCTTGTTAGGCACCCAGTGGGTCTATATCGTTGTCCCTGTTGGCCTGATGTCAGCTATGACATTATTTAGAATAATACAATGGTATGTTCAGCAAAATGTCCCTCTGCACTTGTGAATCCCCAGTGCAAGGACAAGTCTGGAGGTTCAGATCGACATCAAATGAACAAAACAAAAGGTCCAGCAGCAAAGCAGAATATTCAGTAAAACCATCAATGTTATTTCAGAACAAACATAAAAGCGATCCAGACAAAGAACCTTGATACCTGGCTGACATGTTTTGGACAATCAGCCCTTACTTATAGCCTGACTATACAACTCGCCACTTAATCCCTTAAGCATGAGGCCAGTTTTCATTTTTTCCTTCCAGCCTTCCAACAGCCATAACTTTTTAAATGTTCCATTCACAAAGCCATATGAGGATTTATTTTCGGCAGGACAAGTTTTATTTTTAATAGGATCATTTAATTTACTACATGTGGTATTGGAAAAAGGGGAAAAAAAATCTTTGTGGGGTCATATCGTAAAAAAAAGCCAATTCCGATATTTTTATTTTGTTTTTACAACATTCACTGTGTGCAGAAAAGGACATGGCCACTTTATTCTGTGAATCCGTGCAAGCGCAGCAATTGAAAATGTATATAGTTTTCATTATTATTTACATCACCATATTTTGACACCCAGAATTTTATATTTCCATCTACAGAGCTTTTTCAGGACTTTTTTTTGCAAGACAAGCTTTAGGTTGTATTGATACCATTCTGGGGTACATGCAACGTTTTGTTTAATTTTTCGGGGGGGGGGGGGGGCATTATAATTGCAAGCCATTTTAATGTTTTTATTCATTACAATGTTCACTGTACATAATAAATATTTTAGATTTTAATAGTTCAGACATTTTCAGGCACAATGTTACCAGTTATGTATTTTTATTGTTTATTTTTATATGTAAAATTGGAAAAGGGAGTTATTTGAATTCGATTTTTTTTTTTTTTTAACATTTTAATTGCATTTGTAAGTCCCCTAGATTACTTGAATATGCAATCTTCTGATTGCTTGTACCATAGATTGAAATAAAATAATATAGTGGTCTATGGGATTTTGACTGCCTGCCTATTAAGCCCTGCCACAGGCACAGCTCGACCAATCGGAATCCAGGGCTCTGATCAAAGGACAGAGGGTGCTCCCTGTCTAACGCCTCAGATGCCACGGTTTGTTTTGACCGTAGTATTTGAGAGGTTAAATGGGATCAGCATTATCCTGGTCATTGATTGTTGGCAGGTGTCAGAAGTATTACACACTCATCTAATATGCAGTGAGTTCAGCTCCTGAGCCCACTCCATACATCCCTTACATACAAATGTCATACAGTTACATAGTTTTGCAGCAAGGAGTTAAACAAGACACTACACGTTCATATGTCCCAAAAAGGAAAAAAATAACGTCACATGACCCATAGAAAAATAAGAGTTAAATCCATACATGTGAATTGGCAGTTATCCGAAGCAACCTAATGGAAAAAATTGTGATAAGATGTCAGATTATATATTAATAGATCACCAAGAATTTGAAAGGGGTGGATGTAATAGATAGTAGCATTTGAAAAATATAAACTCACAATCACAAAGCTAGAACCAGCCCTGTACTTCACATGAATCCAGAGATCTCCCCATTCATTGCTCCAATTGCTCTGCTAGATTTATGTCAAGCTCACAAACCAGGGGGCATGTCCTTTATGCTGCAGCTTTCTCCCTGTAACTGTCACAGCTTCTAACAGTAGACATGGCTGGTGGCAGTTGAAAACTGAGCATGTGTCAGACTAGGTAGGGAAAAAGGGGTTCATTTATGAAACAAATATGCCTAAACTAGGCGTATTTCTGTCGCAGATTGCAGCACAAACGTCCTTTGCGCCACAATCTGCGACTAACGCCAGGTCACAAAAAATGGGCGTGGTGTGGGCAGGGAAGGGGACGGGCTGGAAGGCCCATCTCATTTATCATTTTCTACATCTGTTTTTGGTGTAGAAAATGATCTAATGTAAGACAGCTACGAAGCTCCTCTGCATTTTTGCTGTGTTGTGGCTGGATCTCGGCTGGCCCCTATTATAGCAAGGATGGATCTGAGAGGCTGTTTTTGCCCGGAACAGCCTGCTGGATCTTTTAAAGATGGTAGTGTGAAACAGCCCTAAAAGAAAAAAAGAGGCATTATAAATAAATAAGGGGGGGGGGGAATGAATCACATGCACTTGGTGTGGAAATGCAACTTTCTACATGGAAAAATTATATGAATTTATGACCAACTAGAGGGACTTGGCAGGATATCAGTGAGTGCAATCCAGACTGACTGGCCACAAAAAAATGATACCCTGTGATATGTCCTTCAATTGCACTGATTTATTGTCAAGAATGTCTGTGGAATTATTAACACTCGGGTACAATTCCAATTAATGCATACATGTGAGGGCATACAGTACATACAAGGGATTTTCTTCATGCCACCTTATAAAATCCATCATTTATTTTTTACTTTCTCTCTAGTATGTCTTAATCCACTCAATAAAGGCACTTAGCGTCAGCAACAACTCAACACCTCCTACATGTTTTTTGATTAATGACACCATTACACCCTGAACAGCAATCTGGAATGGTCCCAGAACATCTTTATTTCTGCCAAACATCTCTACACATATCACACTTCATAGATTAGTTTTACTCAAATGTGCAAACTGACTGTAAGGATGAACCTAACAAAAAATTGATCACTCATAGGCGCTGAGAGTTGCACCAAGTGCCAATAGATATACAAAAACTTATAGTCTAAAATATATATATATAAAGAAGCTGATGAGTATGGTTGAGCGAACCCGAACTGTAAAGTTCTGATTCATATCAAATCTTAGGATGTTTGGACCCCGGACCCGAACTTTTCGGTGTTCGGCAAGTTAATTGTGCTTTTTGAAAGGCTGCAGAGCAGCTAATCAACAAGTGTTTAAGCTGTGTGCCCTTAGAAGCCACCACAGCCATGCCTACTAATGGCATGGCTGTGATTGGCCAGTGCAGCATGTGACCCAGCCTCTATATAAGCTGGAGTCATGTAGCGCTGCACGTACTCTTCTCTGATTAGTGTAGGGATAGGATGCTGCTGCTGTGACTGAGAGAATAAGAAAGAATCTTTAATCAGAAGTGCTTGTTAACTCAGCGATCTACATAGATTTTGTTTTGTGGGTGCAGTGCACAATTTTTTTTACCCTGCCCTGAGCCCAGTGACACAGAAAAATAACTTTTACCCGTATTTTAGTTAGGTGGGCGTTTGCGGCCATTTTATGCAAGTTCAGTGCACCAGCACAGCATATGTGCATTTGTGACAGTCAAATGCAAGCTTGAACTACTGCAATTATATTCTGGGTTTAAAAAAAAAAATCACACATTTTTTGCAAGACCCTACATCTGGGGCCTTTGCAGGGTTTGTCAGTGTAAAATACAAGCTTGAAATACTGCAATAATTTTCTGGGTTTAAAAAAGCACCCATTTTTGGCAATACCCTACATCTGGGGCCTATGCTGAATTTGTTAGTGTGAAATACAATATTGAAATACTACAATAATATTCTGGGTTTAAAATAACACCTGTCATGTCCTGCTCTGACTATGTGCGGAGGTCGGCCAGAATAGCAGCACGTGTTTAGTATTTTGTTTTGGAGCCGTGCTGGATCAGCCTTCCATCAGGTGCACTGGGTGGGGTCATTAGTTTAAATAGCACTCCACCCCAGTGCTCTGAGCGGGTTATAGACATCACTTTGGCCTTGGAAGCAAGGAAGGTTGGTTGTCAGTTCCAGCTCAGAAAAGATAAGTGTGGTTTCTAGTTTTGTTGTTTGCTGTCTTGGTTGTTTTTGTGTCATCTCTCCCATCCAGGTTCTGTGCGAGCAGGCTGCTCCTATTTCCCCTCTTCACCATCTCAGGGAATCTAGGGTGTTTCAGCCCAGGCACGCGGACACATCATTCCTACCACCAAGGTCCTGAATGTGGGCTAAGCAGTGCAGGGAGAGAGGTCAGGGATTAGCTAGGAGGTGACCCTTCCCCTGCTTCTCGCCTAGAGCCTGGTTGTTGGTTTATCTGTGAGTCTGAGTGCACATCCGTCGTGACATTATAACCTGCCATAACTCATTGCTCAGAGGCTTTGTGATGGCATCAATTGAAGCGTTGGTTGACCGCATGGGGGCTATCCCTGGAGGTTGTGGAGCTACGTGGTTCGGTCACACGGTGTCAGAATGCTCATGCATCAGGTGCAGGTCAAATTAGTGTGGAGCCTAAAGTGGCTCTTCCTGATCGATTTTCAAGGGGGTACGGATGACTTTATCCGTTTTAAAGAGTCCTGCAAATTGTACTTTTGGCTGCGTCCATCGTTGTCAGGTGATGAGAGTCAGAGGATAGGTATAATTATCTCTCTGCTTAAAGGGGACGCGCAATCCTGGGCCTTTTCTCTGCCACCCGGTTCTCGGGCCCTCCGGTCGGTGGAGGAATTTTTTAAGGCTCTGGGATTAATCTAGGATGACCCAGATCGGGTCTCGATGGCAGAGTCAAGATTACGTAATTTATTTCAGGGGGAACCCATGCAGTTGGGTCAGGTTTCTTGCCATTCTGATAGTAGAGACTTTAGGAAATTGCACAAACTATGTTACTATTGTGGAAAGAGTGGTCATTTTATTTTTGCTTGTCCTTATGTTAAACCGCAGGTGGAAGAGAAAAAGAAAAAAAAAAAACTTCCCTGACACTTGGTAGCATGAATGTTGTGGTTGAGCAGGCAGGTATGCAAGCTCCCTGCAGTACCCGTTTTCTCCTTCCAGCTATGGTGGCGCTAGAGTCAAGGACATTTTTTGTTGAAGTATTCCTTGATTGTGGTGCTGGGGTAAACCTAATTGACTTTCTTTTCCTTCAAAATCTAGGACTAAGTACTTGCACTCTAGAGAATGAGATTCGAGTTTTTGTAATTGATTCTTCCCCTCTTTCTCAAAGGAACCTTACTCACATTGTTCATGGTATTCACTTAAGGGTGGGTGATTCACATGTTGAGATTATTTCTTATTTTGTCATGAAGGATTTGCCAGCTCCTATAGTTTTGGGGTTGCCATGGTTGACTAAACATAACCCAATTATAGACTGGCAAGCGAGACAAATCATTGGTTGGACTGAGTTTTGTTCGGATAATTGTCTTGGCACATCTATCTCTGGTGTGTCCATTACGGCTTTACCTCAGTATCTCTCAGATTTTGCGGATGTCTTTTCGGAGGGTGGGGCTCAGGAATTGCCTCCTCATCGAGACTATGATTGTCCAGTTAATCTCATCCCGGGGGCTAAGTTGCCAAAGTCTCGGCTTTACAACCTCTCTCAACCCGAAAGAGAGGTCATGCGAAAGTATATCGCCGAGAGTTTGGCAAAAGGTCATATTAGGCCATCTAAGTCTCCGGTGGCAGTAGGTTTGTTCTTTGTAAAGAAAAAGGATGGATCACTGAGACCATGTTTGGATTTCCGGGAATTGAGCCGTATTATGGTCCGGGATCCATATCCCCTGCCTTTGATCTCTGACCTTTTTTGATCAGATTGTTGGAGCCAAGGTGTTCTCCAAGTTGGATTTGAGAGGGGCCTACAATCTGATCAGAATCAAGGAGGGGGATGAGTGGAAAACGGCCTTCAATACGCACGAGGGTCATGCCTTTTGGGTTGACGAACGCGCCAGCAGTATTTCAGCGATTCGTCAATGACCTTTTTCATCATTTGGTGGGGAGGTTCATAGTAATTTACCTGGATGACATTTTAATTCATTCTCCTGATCTGAAGACCCATCAGGATCATGTGAGACAGGTTTTGACGATCCTTCGGGAGAATAAGTTATATGCCAAATTGGAGAAATGTTTGTTTGCGGTGCAAGAGCTTCCGTTCTTGGGATATCTGCTTTCTGGTTTTCGTATGGACCCCGAAAAGGTCCGGGCGGTTCTGGAATGGGACCGACCAGAGAATCAGAAAGCTTTGATGCGGTTCTTGGGGTTTACGAATTATTATAGAAAATTTATTTCGACCTATTCTTCTATAGTTAAACCTCTCACTGATATGACTAAGAAGGGCGCCGACGTCTGTCTGGTCAGATGAGGCATTGCAGGCCTTTTCGGCTATTAAGGAGCGTTTTGCACCTGCTCCCATTCTGGTGCAGCCAGATGTGTCTCAGCCATTCGTAGTGGAGGTTGATGCATCAGAAGTGGGGGTTGGAGCTGTGCTGTCACAGGGTTCATCCCCTGGCAAGTGGGTCCTGTGTGCCTTTTTCTTCAAGAAGCTCTTGGTCGCCGAGAGGAATTATGATGTTGGAGATAGAGAGTTGTTGGCTATCAAGTTGGCCTTTGAGGAATGGCGTCACTGGTTGGAGGGGGCGTCTCACTCTGTTACGGTATATACAGACCATAAAAATTTGGCTTACCTGCAATCTGCCAAGCGTCTGAACCCTAGACAGGCCAGATGGTCTCTGTTTTTTACCAGGTTCAATTTTGTGGTTACCTTTCACCCAGGGGTTAAGAACGTCAAGGCAGATGCCTTGTCTCGCAGCTGGGGGAGGTGATTCAGAGGATCCTGCGCCGATTTTAGCGGATGGGGTGGTGGTCTCAGCTCTGTACCTTGAATTGGAGATGGAGGTGTTGGGAGCCCAGGAGGGGGCTCCTGGTTCTTGTCCCCCAGGGAGGTTGTTTGTTCCTGAGGGCCTGTGATACAAGGTGTTCAAGGAACATCACGATACTGTCCTTGCTGGACATCCTGGTGGTAAGTCCACCTGTGATCTGGTGTCCCGGAGTTTCTGGTGGCCAGGGTTACGTAAGAGCATTGAGAATTACGTGACAGCTTGTGAAACCTGTGCTCAGTCAAAGGTTGCTCATACTCGACCATCTGGTTCACTTCTTCCATTGTCTATTCCGTCTCGTCCTTGGACGCACTTTATTACGGATCTGCCGAGTTCCTCCGGGAGAACAGTGATTTTGGTGGTAGTTGACCGTTTCAGTAAAATGTCTCACTTTATATCATTAACTAGTCTGCCTAACGCCAAGACTCTTGCGCAGATTTTTGCGGATAATATTGTGAAATTGCATGGTATTTTTTCCCGAAGTATGCCATTCTTGGCAATACCCTACATCAGGGGCCTTTTCAGCATTTGTCAGTGTGAAATACAAGCTTGAAATACTGCAATAATATTCGGGGTTTAAAAAAAACACCCATTTTGGCAATACCCTACATCTGGGGCCTATGCTGTATGTGTTAGCGTTAAATACAAGCTTTAAATACTGCAATAATATTCTGGGTTTAAAAAAAACACCCATTCTTGGCAATAACTTACATCCAGGGGCCTTTTTCAGCATTTGTCAGTGTGAAATACAAGCTTTAAATACTGCAATAAAATTCTGGGTTTAAAAAAAACACCATTCTTGGCAATACCTTACATCAGGGGCCTTTTCAGCATTTGTCAGTGTGAAATACAAGCTTGAAATACTGCAATAATTTTCAGGGTTTAAAAAAACACAGATTTTGGGCAAAATACTAAATTTGCGGCCTTTGCTGCATCTGTAAGTGTGAAATACACGCGTTAGATACTGGATCTGTGCCAGATCTGGATCTGTTCACACGCACAAGTGAAACACCTTTCTAAGGTGCGAGTAGGCGACAGAACCTTCAGCGTTATTTGGTCGGGCCTAATGCGGCTCTACGAATGGTGAAGCCAGAACAAGTACAGGAAATTTGGTTGCTGACAGTGCCTTCACATTGTTTCCCACCCAGTCTCCTGCTAAAAGATCAGAGTTGGCACCTGAAGCCAATGTCCATCAGTCTTTCACCTCACCCCCTTGCAAATCAGCCAAGCAGTCTGAGCCCCAAGTCATGCAGCGGTCCCTTCTGCTTTTTGATGACTCTGCTAGTAGGGTTTCCCAGGGCCATCCACATAGCCCTGCCTCAGAAGTGGAAGAGATTGAGTGCACCGATGCCCAACCACTTATGTTTCAAGATGAGTACATCCTTTCATTCGATGCTTCAACTTTAACAACTTGTTCCATATTTCTGCTCGATCACATTGAAGCCATTGACCTCCCGTGGATGTGGTATCTCTTTCTCACGCTCCCTCTCTGGAGTGGAACCCTGATTCGCCGTTAACCGTGATCAACATGGTAGGCGCAGAAAAGAACATTGAAGGTTGATAGAGAAGATATCCACATGGATGTTGGACGTCACGGGGACGTGCGACATGGTGGAGCAGTATGTGTGCACAGGCCTACACGTACTGACTGATGGGTCTGCCCCCTTCAACATCTGGGTCTCCAAATTGGGCATATGGCCTGATCTTGCTCTTTACGCCTTGGAGGTGCTGGCCTGCCCTGCAGCCAGTGTATTGTCTGAACATTTGTTTAGCGCGGCTGGAGGGGGTTATCACAGGTTATATTTCCCATTGTTTTGGGGTGTACCCTAATTTAAAATAAAAAATTAAAAAATTAAAACCAAAAACCAGTGTTGGCTACCTCCTCCTTCCACCTACACCGCCTCATCAACCTCCTACTCCATATGGACCTCGTCCTCCTAGATCAAGATTATTATTTTTGCGTATTTTATGTTATTTTAAGTCATATTGCAGTGTCCCACTACCCACGTGGGTACTGCAAAGTCGTAGTGTTATGCTTTGTATGCTTTATATAACCTGTTTTATGCTGCAGTACATCTTTATGCATAATCCCTGCCTACAGGTGTGTTAGATTCCATTACACTGAGCCTACCACTAGGGGGAGACAACACATCCCATATATATAGCTCAGCTCAGGCCTAGTTAAGCAGTCTTAGTTTTCAGTCTTCAGGCTTCAGCCCTGAGCTGAAGTGGTCCACATCTTGCTCAGAACTCTGCTAAGAGTTAGTGGACATCAGCTAGAAGTTTAGCTTCAGTAAAGGATATTAATCCAGAAAGTACTAAAGAAACAGAGACCCAAAGGGTTATGGCCATTGCTATACACGCCTTAGGACCTTTGGAGTTAAAAGTGAAGGATTTACCAGCCTCCGGCAGCCGTACTAACCTGCACTGACATAACGACCAGAGTAGAAGTCCTATACCAGTAAGCAAAAAACCTTTATCATTAATAGCCTCAGAGACAGACATCACACCTGTGAGCAGTGGACCCCTTGCAGCTTTACCTCTGTACTCTTAAAGAGACTGTATTTCATATCTGGATGTACTAGAGACTGTTTAATATTTGGATGTAACCGTTATCAGGAGCAACATTCAGTAAACGTTATAAGCTAGATTGTACCATCCTTGTCTCAGTCTCCAATTCCTCAGTTAACACTACAGTAAATGGTTGTACCACCATAAAAGGTACTGGCATCATGACTACAAGGGACCTTGCCATAGGCACATTAATACAGAGCATCAAGGGCACCTCGAACCACTATTTGGCCTGTGTCCCTTACACCAGAGTGTGCCTCAGAGAATTCCTGTGTCGTTCTCCTTATCACTTGTGCGAGCCTGCCCAGGGACGACATAACCGTTAGTAACCAGAACTGTATTTACCTCGGCGCACCTAATGCTCACACCATGACCTCACATATAAGTCCCCTGTTGGTCTGGCATACTGCAAATATGTCTATCCACATTTGTTTGCAAAGCACTTGCCATGCTCTTAACCACGTTTTGATGCTACTTGCAGCCCTCTAGCCCTTTCCATTACTTTTTTAGAACCATTTTAGTGCTCCAAAGTTCGGGTTCCCATTGACTTCAATGGGGTTCGGGTTAGGGTCATGTTCGGGTCCCGAACTCGAACTTCTTTGTGAAGTTCGGCTGAACCCATCGAACCCAAACATCCAGGTGTCCGCTCAACTCTACTGAGAACTGAGTGGCCTTGGTTCTTGAAAGATACAAGAGATTCTCGGGCGCCGTCTTGGGACATCGCATGGCAGCCTGCGGCATTCTAGCTTGCTGTCGCGGCCGCCATCTTGGTACTCCTGGGGTGTAGAGGGGCGTTTCTTACCTCCTCCTCCTCTACCCTCTGTTCCGTTTCCGGCGACACCGTTCGCGGCACGTCTGGCATCGGTTCCTGCTCCTGCCTGCTCTGTTTAGCGCTTCACCTGCTGGTACTCCCCCCTTTTCTTCTGTTCCTTCAGGAGTGACTAACTCTTTTATCATGTCCCTGCCCAGCGATATCCCTCCACTGCCCTCTCTAGTGGACCCCTCCACCAGCTCGATTCCACCCCCTGCTGGTACAAATCACACTCATTCTGAGTCACATGTGATGGATTTGCAACAATCCATTTCTGCAGCTATTGCAAATGCTATGGGGAATGTGTCCTCTATGATTTCCCAATCTATTTCTCAGGCTTTTAGAGCGCAGAACCCCGTCACCACCCCGACTGTTGCCACTACTCCTGTGACCTCCAGAAATGATTGTGAAGATGGCCTAGTTCCATCAAAAGACAACGTGCCTAGGTCACGTAAGAGAGCCTGCCCGCGCTAGGCGGAAAAAGCGCGCCCCTGGAAGTCTGCTCGGGCCCGTCCCAAACGCAGTTCTGACTCGGAATTGGAGTCTGATGAGGAGGTTTTGAGTGGGGATCATTATACCTCTGATATGGACCTTGACGGGGTCCGGGTGGCTGACGAGTTTGAAGGGTTTTCTCCACCACGCCCCCCCCCCCCCCTCCCTTCTAATACGGGTCCAGATGCTAGTACCCCGGGGCCTAACTCACTTATTGATCCGCAGGGTGAACCCCTGTTTGACCCGGACAGCCTTCTCCATCCAAGGTCGGCTGAATGGTTGCCCATCCCTCATGTAGCCCATTATTTGGAAAATAGAGTAAGAAAGCCGCTCTCCAAAGAGACCCGCAATAAGTTAAAGGCTGAATGCCCCCGTCTATTGAAACCGAATAAAGTGTGTGAGACGCCTAACGTGGATCCAAAGATGATCCAATTCCTTTCTAAGTCGGGGTTTAATCCCCGCAAAGGCCTAGACTCAGCTCTTAGAGCTTGTCAGGACAAACTCTTAGACAGTCTAGGGCCCCTGACAAAAATGTTTGAGATGGCGGAAACTGCCAGAACAGAGGGTACGGCCATAGACCCAGAAGAACTCAGTGGCTGGGCACAGCGCGCCATTTGTTTGATAGGGAATGTCAATTCCTCTCTCTATTGAACGTAGGAAGGTTCTTCTTATGAAGATTGAGCCAAAATTGTCCAATATGGCACTAACTGAGACTGGTAAGGAGGCTCAGGGGCTCCTCTTTGGGCACAGTTTTATCAAAGATCTAGGCAAATTTGTGGGAGCATTTACTGCGCTTGATAAAGCGCAGAGCTCCATGCGCAAGGTGTTCCACGGGCGTGTCTCTAATAGAGCCGGCAGCTTCAGGGGCCGACTGTCCGGCCGTGTGGAAACGCTCGAGGTCCCTATAATCAATGCCCGTCGTTCCAAGACCAGAGGCCACAGTCCTCCTTCTTCCCATCCAGGGGTCAGTCGTACCGCTCCAGAGGATTCAGAGGCAGTTCTGGATCAAGACGTCCACTCGGTAAGTCCTCAAAACCTATGGTCTTCTTCCAACCACTGTATCGGGGGCAGACTCCGACATTTTTTACCCGCTTGGAACCGTGTCACCTCCGACCCGTGGGTACTGTCCACAGTCCAAGGGTTCCAGATAGATCTGGTAGTTTCTCATTTGTCTCTTCCGGAATCTCATCCGCTGGTTTTGGCAGAACCGGCCCGGGCTTACATGGACCAAGAGCTCCAGTCCCTTGTGGACAAAGGAGCGATAGAGAGAGCTCCTTCCCATCCTGTCGGGATTGTCAGCAATGTCTTTTTGGTGGAAAAGAAGGGAGGCCAATTCCGACCAGTGATAAATTTACGGAATCTGAACAGGTTTGTATGCTACCGCCATTTCAAAATGGAAGGGATTCATTTACTCAGGGACCTTCTACTTCCAGGAGACTGGATGGGGAAGTTAGACCTAAAGGATGCCTACCTGACGGTTCCTGTGTCTCCCCAGTCCAGGCTGCTCCTCCAGTTTCGCTGGCACGGTCTTCTCTGGCAGTTCACGTGCCTACCGTTTGGCCTCTCGTCAGCCCCTTGGTGCTTTACCAAGTTGATGAGACCAGTGGTGGCTTGGCTCCACAGTCAGGGTATTCATCTGGTGATCTATCTGGACGATATCCTCTTCATGGCTCAATCCCCATCGGAGCTCCGAACTCACCTGCATTCTGCGATGTCTCTTATTACAGGTCTTGGGTTTGTCATCAACACCGAGAAATCTTGTCTACAGCCTTCCAGGTTGATGGAATTTCTGGGTTTTGTGGTGAACTCCAGCGAATCAACCCTATGCCTTCCAGGAACCAAGGTCAGGTCCATACGCAAGGAACTACGTCACGCTTTGAAACTTCCTCAGTTGTCACTTCGTCATCTGGCGTGCATCATCGGCCTTCTCTCCTCCTCTATCCAAGCGATTTTCCCGGCTCCTCTTCATTATCGAGCGTTACAACGGCTCAAAATCGCCCACCTACAAGCGCAAGCATCCTACGCGGACGTGGTGACCCTGGATCGAAAGACGAGGGACGAACTTGTGTGGTGGATATCCAACCTCGATGCATGGAATGGCAAGGCCATCGTGGGACCTCAGCCCGATCTAATTGTGGAATCAGATGCCAGTCTCTTCGGCTGGGGTGCATACTGCAATGGGGTCTCCACCGGAGGTCCCTGGTCAGGCAACGAGTCTCACCTTCACATAAACGCTCTGGAACTGTTGGCAGGATCCTTTGCCATACGCAGCTTCACCAACGACAGGATATCGGCATGCATCAGGCTCAGGATGGACAATGTGTCAGCCGTGCGTTATGTCAATGCCATGGGGGGCACCCATTCATCGATTCTGACCCACCTAGCAAAGGAGTTTTGGAACTTTTGCCTCGACAACGGCTTCACAGTAATTGCAGAATATATCCCAGGACTTCGCAATACTTTCGCGGACTGAAGCTCTCGCCACTCATCGGACTTCAGCGATTGGAGATTAGATTCGGCGGTGTTCTCCTCCATCATGTCGATTTGGGGACCTCTCTCTATGGACCTCTTTGCCTCACGTTGGAACGCCCAGCTACCACGCTTCTACAGTTGGAGACCAGACCCTCTGTCGGAGGCCGTGGACGCCCTACTACAGGATTGGTCGGGTCATCGAGCTTATGCCTTCCCTCCGTTTGCACTCATCCCACCGGTGCTGTCGCAAGTTCGTCGGCAACTGGCAGACTTGGTGCTGGTGGTTCCCTTTTGGCAAGCCCAATCGTGGTTTCCTCAACTCCTGGAACTTTTAGTGAAGGACCCCCTTCTTCTTCCATCGTTTCCGGATCTCCTTCGCGGACCCCTGGACCAACGTCATCCACTGGTGACAGGCGTCTCTCTCCGTCTCCTAGCGTGCAGAGTTTCGGGGAGCAGTGGGATGTCTCAGGCTTATCGAGAACGACTCGTATCCTCCTGGAGAGTGCATGGGCCCCCGTCACCCGACGCGCTTATCAGTCAGCCTGGAGACGCTGGTCTGACTGGTGCGTGGGGCGGGGTCTGGATCCCTTTGCGGCACCTGTGACGGACTTACTCGAGTTTTTGTAGTCTCTTTTTGAAGAGGGTAAAGCCTATAGATCCATTAACCTCTTTTGTTCTGCCATTTCTTCCCGGCATCAAGGTTTTGCGGGCTGCCCAGCGGGTCAGCACCCCTTGGTGTGCCGGCTTCTCAAAGGGTCTCGGTTATCTCGTCCACCCAGACCCCGCTTCACTAGTTCCTGGGATGTTACGCTGGTACTTCGTTTTTTTCTCTACTTGGCCCCTCAATTCAGCTTTATCCCTCCGCCAAATTTCGGCAAAACTGGTCACCCTGCTTTGCTTGATTTCCTGCAAGAGGGTTTCAGACGTGCGAGCCTTGGATTTCGATGCTTTACCTTTTACTCCAAGTGGTGTTTCCTTTAACATATCTCGACGCACTAAGACTAGTATTCGGTCGGTATCCTACCCGGCTTTTCCGGATAACGTATCTCTTTGCCCGGTGCAATGTTTACAGGAGTATTTAGGCCGCACGTCTTCTTTGCGTGATCCTGCTGTCCCGCAACTATTCATTTCTTTCCGCAGGCCTTTCCTTCCAGTTACGAGTATCACCCTATCCCGTTGGGTTAAGTGGATTTTATCTCAAGCCGGAGTTGATACGTCTATATTCACGGCTCATTCGGTTAGGGGAGCTTCGGCTACCTCCATGACCGTTGCAGGAGCCCGCTTAGAAGATGTTCTACGTTTAGCAGATTGGTCTAGAGCTTCTACGTTTCGGGAGTTTTACTTCAGGCCACCTCCTCATGCTTTTTCTTCTGTAATGTCATCGCTTTAAACTTGCAATACGAGCCTCCGTGTCTTGTTATAAAATTGCATGATTTTCCTATTATATGACGTAAAGTCATGATGTCATGATTTTATTAAAGACACGGAGGCGAGTATTGCCCCCCCCCCCCCTTCTACTTCCCTCCCTTCTTGTGTTTCTGATGATCGGTTGATTGTATTATATTTATTTTATTTTAGTATATTTGGTGTTTTATTCCACATGATTGGACAAGATTTCAGATTCTATGGATTACCTCGTTTTATTCTGTTTGCCTCCGTAGGTTGATTCCTGATTTGCTCCCTGTGATGGTTCCAAAGAGTTCTTAGTTCCAGTTGACCATTGTTCCGGTTGCATTCTGGGTTACAGTTTTCGTTCCATGGTCCCGGTTGGAGTTCGGTTGGGAGAGTTTTGGTCCAGTTTCAAGAGTGGATCGGCTAGTTACATCAAAGAAAGAGGAAGAGATGACAAGAGAGGACCTATTTATGGACTGGTTTATGGGAGGGGTTATGTGGGGGTTTGCCCTTAATTTTTTATGTTAATTCTTTGCTGCTGTGGAATTTCAGTAAAGAAGGAGTGATGCAATACTCGCCTCCGTGTCTTTAATAAAATCATGACTTTACGTCATATAATAGGAAAATCATGCAATTATCAGTCATATTTTTATCATAATATCAGCATACTTCTCCCTTCCCTGCCTCTGTTCTCCTTCGAGTCTATTCCATAACACTCCTTTTTGCTTTGTCAGTGTTGTGGTTTTTATATGTACCACAATGTTCTTGTGACTACTTTGAAAATTGCAATAAAATAATTAGCGAAAAAAAAATATTTTATGATCATTTAAGCCCGCAACAGAACTAAGCTTTAGTATATAGTTGCTCATTTCAATTGTATTACCAGAGTTCTGCTCCCTTTTTAAGGTCAAGAACCTATTAACATATTAACTATTGCAGAGCTACAAGTTTGGCATCATTGCTTTAAAAGGGTTGTCAAACTCCATAGAATTTTTTTATTTATTTTTTTAAACCTCCCCCACCCAGTGGAACCTGTTGAGGGACACATACTTACATGCTTCCTGAAGTTTGGTTCCATCTCAGTCTGCAGTGCACTTCAGTCCCCACATGTAAACCTTTGGGATCGATGTGGTCAATGACTTCCTGCAGAGGTGACATGTCCCCAAGTAGCAGTCACTATTGGCTCATATATATACCTCTTGGAAAAACCCCTTTGAACAATGTGATAAGATTTTCTAACAGGAAACAAATGTTCCCTGAATAATATATTTTATGAACTTAGCCATATACTCTATCCCCATGATACAGTTGTCACGGATGGTGT
The DNA here is from genome assembly GCF_014858855.1 of Bufo gargarizans. NCBI lineage: Eukaryota > Metazoa > Chordata > Amphibia > Anura > Bufonidae > Bufo > Bufo gargarizans. The sequence goes on from NC_058081.1 coordinate 321,149,295, forward strand.
TACAGAAAACTAGAAGACACAAATGAAGATCCGACTGACTTGATCCAAAACTAAGGAACAGGAGGGTAAGCCCTATAAGAGCCCTAGTTCTCTCCCTTACTGCTCAGCCTATGCAAAAATCTCAATGGTAGAAAATTGCATACCCTCGTTCCTCGACTGTATGCACCTGAACACCCTATAATAGTGAGGGGACACGACCACCGGCTCCCTACACTTAATACGGAGGGAGTCAGGGTCACCTAGGGTCAAGCCCACAGGCAAACAGAAATAAAGAAAACAGACTTATCTTGTGGATGCAGTAGTAACAGCTTCTAGCATCAGCACACTCCAGGAAGTTGTATAAACCGCAAAGTGATGCAGTATGGGAGGGGATTTAAAGGGATGCAATCAGTGTAACTAGATGACAGCTGAGAGAGGGAAACGAGATGATAAAACAAAAGCAAAACAAAAGAACCTCAGGCAGGAGGTTCCGAAGAACGTCTGTCAGAGCTTCTCAAATGTCTGGCAGTGACAACAGTTTTATGTACCATTAATTCTGACAAATCTTTTTCTACAAGAATCTGATGCTACTCTACCTTCTCTACCATAACGGTAAGGGTAAAGGATTAATGGAAATATATCCATGTACTTACAGTTGGGAACCTATTGCCAGGGAGAAAATATTACTTTAATGAACGATATTAAGGGTACTTTCACACTAGCGTTTCTATTTTCCGGTATTAAGATCCGTCATAGGGGCTCAATACCGGATAAAAACGCTTCAGTTTTGTCCCCATTCATTGTCAATGGGGACAAAACGTAACTGAACAGAATGGAATGCTCCAAAATACATTCCGTTCCGTTTTCATACCGGAGAGCAAACTGCAGCATGCTGTGGTTTGCTTTCCGTCCTGGGATGTGGAGTTTCAATGGAGTTCATGTCGGATCTGTCTTGGCAATGTTAAAGATAATACAATCAGATCCGTTCATAACGGATGCAGATGGTTGTATTATGAGTAACGGAAGAGTTTTTGCTGAACACTGACGGATCCAGCAAAAACTCTAGTGTGAAAGTAGCCTTAAACTTGATTTTCCATGAGTAAAGTTGAATACTAAGACTCTAGTAAGTGGCTGATATCACAGTTAAGTGCTTTTAAAGTGGCTACCCATGGATGTGTTTCAAGTGCTGAGAGATTAAACTCACTAATACACTTAATTCTGAACACTGTCTGATGACTCAGTTTCAATGCCGGTGTCCACTTCCACATTGGTTTCATCACAGAACTGAGTTTCCTCCTGCCTCATTGTGCTGAAATGTCTTAGAAAGGGGCTGTCTGTCTGGCTTAGTATTACATTTTAGGCTAGTTTCACACAAGCGCTTGACATCTCTGGCAGTGTAAGGCTAGGTCTACACAATGACATTTGTCGCGCAACAATTTTTATAATGGTAGTCTATGGTGTCGCACTGCAACATACGACATGCTGCGACTGCGACAGTAGCAAAAAATCCATTCCAGATTGACTCGCTGGGACCCGCAGCTATATCGAGAACGGAGCCCCGCAAGTAAAGGAGGGCGCACTGCGCATGCGCAGCCGCCCTCCATTCATTTTCTATGGAGCTGGCGAAAATAAGCGAGCCCTGGCTCAGCTATTTCCACCGGCCCCATAGAAATGAATGAGAGCAGGGACCGCCATGCGAGGTACGCTCCCATTCACTTCCATGGGGAGCCGGCTTTGTGGTGGCTGAACCCGAGTCCTCCATCCACCACCTTGCGGGGCTCCATTCTCGATATAGATGCGGGTCCCAGCGCTGGGACCCGCACCTATAAGACAATGGTCGCATATCCTAGCGATATGCCCCAATTGTCCATAATAAGACAACCCCTTTAATGAAACCTTATTCTGATCAGTTCAGCCCTTTTACATGTTATATTTGTTTTGGCAAGTGTATATAACAAGTGAAGGACGGCTCTCCTCTAACCTAAGATGGCAAGGTGCACCAATCAGATGTCGTACCCTAGTCACCAGAAGACAATAGTAATATGGAAAGGATGGGCACTCTTATACCTGGTCCACGGAGTAAGCAAAGCGATATAACTTTAATTGTAACAGTACATAGATATATACAAATAGTCACTATAATATGGCCTAAACAGAGCTATACCCTCAGTAGGTTAAAATAAAATAAAATATACTAAAATATCGAATGAAATATCATAGAATATCGGTCCATTGATATAGCCAATCGATACAACTATAGATAAGAATACTAAATGTAAAAAAGGATCTGTCCAGACTGCAATTGAGCTGGCGGACTGCCTATCCTCTATTGGTTATAGCAATGCCCGATACCGAATAGTTCTCCACAAATAAATAAATAAATTCTCCACAAATAGATTCAAATGTTGAAGTGTAAATCCCAGGTGTTAACAAAATAATAAATCAATATTAATAAAGGTATAATACCGGTGGTAGTGCAATAAAGTGAAAATAAGTGAATGGTTATAACATTGTTCAAATCATTATAGTGTTCAATGTCCGTGTAAAAACATATAGTGTCTCTGGAGACTCGGCAATAGGTAGGCAGTTCGTCTTACTAATGGTTTTATTTCTAAAGGTCGATCTTTCTGTAATATTATAACAGATCTCCTGGAAAATATATTTGTGATCTCCTGGGAATCGGCTTTAAATTTCAGTGTTCGATCCACCCAATTCCTAGGGATGCACTATAATTCGCAAATTTACAGTCCAACAGGTGTCTAATTAACTATTTTCCAGGAGATCTGTTATAATATTACAGAAAGATCGACCTTTAGAAATAAAACCATTAGTAAGACGAACTGCCTACCTATTGCCGAGTCTCCAGAGACACTATATGTTTTTACACGGACATTGAACACTATAATGATTTGAACAATGTTATAACCACTTATTTTCACTTTATTGCACTACCACCGGTATTATACCTTTATTAATATTGATTTATTATTTTGTTAACACCTGGGATTTACACTTCAACACTTTGAATCTATTTGTGGAGAATTTATTTATTTATTTGTGGAGAACTACTCAGTATCGGGCATTGCTATAACCAATAGAGGATAGGCAGTCGCCAGCTCAATTGCAGTCTGGACAGATCCTTTTTTACATTTAGTATTCTTATCCATAGTTGTATCGATTGGCTATATCAGTGGACCGATATTCTATGATCTTTCATTCGATATTTTAGTATATTTTATTTTATTTTACTGAGGGTATAGCTCTGTTTAGGCCATATTATAGTGACTATTTGTATACATCTATGTACTGTTACAATTAAAGTTATATCGCTATATTTGTTTTGGGGCTGTTTTGTTTTCAAACATTCAACATTTCAAGATCTAAACTACTATATAATTTATTTCACAGAAAACAAACATAAAACAGTTTGTGCTTTCTTAGACAATAACTCAAATCTATTTAGCCTATATGACCTAAAGCCATATTACAATCTGCTAAAACCTGACATTCACAATAAGCTACAGCTATGAAGACTGATATTGGCTATAGACAAAGGGGGAGATTTAAAGGGTTTGTACGGGTTCAGAACTGAACCCGGACAAACCTCCAATTTCACCCCGGCAGCCCCCCTGACTTGAGCATCGGAGCAGTTCATGCTCCGATGCTCTCCTTTGCCCTACGCTAAATCGTGCAGGGCAAAGGCTCTTGCTTCCGCCCAGCAGTGTGTTCGGTGACGTCACCAGCTCTGATGGGTGGGCTTTATTGGATAGAGCAGCGCTAAAGCCTGACCATCAATGCCGGTGACATCACCAGGCTCCCTGATCAGCCGTAAGAAGAGGCTTTAGCTCGCCTGCAAGAGACCCGGTACATAACAGAGTATAAGAAAACAGTCACTTCCGGCTAAGAATTTCCTATATGAAAACGAGGCTTCAGAAATATGTGGCAAAGGTAGGACATGCATGTATGTAATATGTATGTCACTCTAGTACTATTACACCAATGTCCCCAATCCTTTAACAAGATAGGCACATGCCTCATCATAAATTAAGCTCATCCTCTGGCATTACGTGCTCCTAGATTGAAATCCATGCCAGCTTGTAGCTAGTGTAGATTTCAATCATCATTTACACCAGAAAACTGGTGTTGATGATAAATGTGCCAGGGATGATAGCCCTGCCCACACCGAAACCCCACCATGTCCCCTTATCTGAATGTGGTGGGGGCAGTGTAGAAACGCCACTTGCTTCTAGATTTAGGCGCAAGACAAATGAATACAGCACACCTTTGCAGGAACTAGCAATATAGGCAACCTATTGCTCAGGCACCTTCCTACAGGAGAAGGTGCCTTAAAGGGGTTGTCTCACTTCAGCAAATATAATTTATTGTGTAGAGAAAATTAATACAATCCACTTACTAATGTATTGTTATTATATTGCATCCTTTGCTGGCTGTATTCATTTTTCCATCACATTATACACAGTTTGTTTCAATGGTTACGATGACCTTACAATCCATCAGTGGTGGTCGTGGTTTCACACTATAGGAAAAAGCACTAGCCTATGTCCGGTCCCATAGTCCTCGACACCAGAGAGGCCAGCTCTTTTTCCTATAGCTTGCTAGCATGACCACCACTGCTGGATTGCAAGGTGGTCATAACCATGGAAACCAGCAGTGTATAAAACGATGGAAAAATTAATCATACCAGCAAAGCAAACAATATGGATAATAACAATACATAACGAAGTGGATTGTATTAACTTCCTCTACATAATAAATGCTATTTGCAGAAGTGAGACAACCCCTTTAAGTACCCCAAGGTTGCCCTACAGGCAGAGGAGGTGAGGCCTTGCAGGCAAGTAGGCCACAGTCTGCATGGATGGACAGAGCGGACCCAGCAGCCAGACCCACCAGGAAGAAGACAGCGGAAGGGGGGTCCAGACCCCAGGCAGGGTAGGCAGAGCAGCGTTGGTTCGCAGCTGCCACTGTAACAATCCATTGTGGTTAAATTAAACGGGTTATCCAGTAATGGTTAATGATGACCTATCCGCAGCTCTCCAAGCACAGCGCCGTACATTGTACAGTGGATGTGCTTGGTATTGCAGCACAAACCTATTCACTTCAATAAGGCTGAGCTGCAACTAGGCCATGTGACCAAGAAGAAGCCTAATCCAGAGGATAGGTCATCAATATTAATGACCAGATAACCCCTTTAATCAGGGGCGTAGCGTGGGGGGAGCCACAGGGGCCGTTGCCCCGGGCGCCAAATTGTAGGGGGCACCAGGCAGAAGGCAGTATAATGAGGGTGATGGATGCCTATGGCTCCCATCCCCTCCATTTTGCCTCATAAGCTTCAGGCCAGGCCTGAAGCTTTAAGAAGCAGTAGAGCGGTGCAGGAGATCGCAATTATATAACCGTGACCTCCTGCGTCGGGTCTTACGAGATGATGCGATGACGCGGTGCAGGAGGGCACGGTGATGTGTTCCTGACTGCCTGCGCTGGAACGCCCAAGCAAAAACTACAGGAGGTGATGAAGGGAGGTGAGTATTTTTTTTATGTAAGTACTGGGAGCACTATGGAGGTGGGCATAATATATAATAATTATACAAGGGGGCCATTATATATTATACAGAGGGGCCATTATATATAATAATTATACAGGGGGGCCATTATATATTATACAGAGAGGCCATTATATATAATAATTATACAGGGGGGCCATTATATATAATAATTATACAGGGGGGGCAATATATATAAAAATTATACAGAGGGATCATTATTAATAGCCTCTCTGTACAATTACAAACCGGATTCCAAAAAAGTTGGGACACTAAACAAATTGTGAAAAAAAACTGAATGCAATGATGTGGAGATGGCAAATGTCAATATTTTATTTGTAATAGAACATAGATGACAGATCAAATGTTTAATCCGAGTAAATGTATAATTTTAAAGGAAAAATACGTTGATTCAAATTTTCACGGTGTCAACAAATCCCCAAAAAGTTGGGACAAGTAGCAATAAGAGGCTGGAAAAAGTTAATTTGAGCATAACGAAGAGCTGGAAGACAAATTAACACTAATTAGGTCAATTGGCAACATGATTGGGTATAAAAAGAGCTTCTCAGAGTGGCAGTGTCTCTCAGAAGCCAAGATGGGTAGAGGATCACCAATTACCACAATGTTGCGCAGAAAGATAGTGGAGCAATATCAGAAAGGTGTTACCCAGCGAAAAATTTCAAAGACTTTGCATCTATCATCATCAACTGTGCATAACATCATCCGAAGATTCAGAGAATCTGGAACAATCTCTGTGCGTAAGGGTCAAGGCCATAAAACCATACTGGATGGCCGTGATCTCCAGGCCCTTAAACGACACTGCACCACAAACAGGAATGCTACTGTAAAGGAAATCACAGAATGGGCTCAGGAATACTTCCAGAAACCATTGTCAGTGAACACAATCCACCGTGCCATCCGCCGTTGCCAGCTGAAACTCTACAGTGCAAAGAAGAAGCCATTTCTAAGCAAGATCCACAAGCTCAGGCGTTTTCACTGGGCCAGGGATCATTTAAAATGGAGTGTGGCAAAATGGAAGACTGTTCTGTGGTCAGACGAGTCACGATTCGAATCCAGACCAAAGAGGACAAGGACAACCCAAGTTGTTATCAGCTCAGTTCAGAAGCCTGCATCTGATGGTATGGGGTTGCATGAGTGCGTGTGGCATAGGCAGCTTGCATGTCTGGAAAGGCAACATCAATGCAGAAAAATATATTCAGGTTCTAGAACAACATATGCTCCCATCCAGACGTCATCTCTTTCAGGGAAGACCCTGCATTTTTCAACAAGATAATGCCAGACCACATTCTGCATCAATCACAACATCATGGCTGCGTAGGAGAAGGATCCGGGTACTGAAATGGCCAGTCTGCAGTCCAGATCTTTCACCTATAGAGAACATTTGGCGCATCATAAAGAGGAAGGTGCAACAAAGAAGGCCCAAGACGATTGAACAGTTAGAGGCCTGTATTAGACAAGAATGGGAGAGCATTCCTATTTCTAAACTTGAGAAACTGGTCTCCTCGGTCCCCAGACGTCTGTTGAGTGTTGTAAGAAGAAGGGGAGATGCCACACAGTGGTGAAAATGGCCTTGTCCCAACTTTTTGGGGATTTGTTGACACCATGAAATTCTGATTCAACATATTTTTCCCTTAAAATGGTACATTTTCTCAGTTTTTTTTCCATGATTTATGTTCTATTCTGAATAAAATATTAAAAGTTGCCATCTCCACATCATTGCATTCAGTTTTTATTCAAAATTTGTATAGTGTCCCAACTTTTTTGGAATCCGGTTTGTATAATATATAATGGCCCCCCTGTATAATTATTATATATAATGGCCCCTCTGTATAACTATAATATATAATGGCCCCCCTGTATAATTATTATATATAATGACCCCTCTGTAATATTAGGATATATAATGGACCCTCTGTATAATTACTATATATAATGACCCCCCCTGTATTATTATAATATATAATGGCCCCCTCTGTATTATTAGGATATATAATGGCCCATTATAATGGCCATTATATATTATACAGAGGGGGCCATTATATATAATAATAACTAATAATAATAAAACTGCAGAGATGAGACATGGCTGAAAGAAGGTATCATGGCGGTCTTATCTCTGAATGAAGACGCTGAGGAAAGTCTACATCACAGGAGACGTCACTGGATGGATAAGGTATGTGGTGCTGTATTATACTGTATATTTTTTAGTGATGTATGTAATGTCCAAACACATATTTGTTTCACTGTAGGGTTGGGGGGTGGATTGAGAATTTGGCCCACCCTGCCGCATCCTGGCCCCAGACTTCAGGTCACGCTGTGTGTGTTCTGAATTCTGGGGCCTATACCCGTCTACTACATCATCTGTACTTAGAGAGTTACCACCATGTTATCTGTGGTGTTACATAGGACTGCTACATTATCTGTAAAAGGGGCATGTCCACAGGTTGGGGGGGGGGGCACAATACATGGCTTGCCCCAGGTGCTGGCAACCCACGCTACGCCACTGCCTTTAACTAAAGTATTATTCTCAGTATAAAACATTATTTTTTGCATAAACTGCATGTTTTAACTCAGCCTTGTAGTTTATGGGTAGAAAACATTTCCATGTCTGATTTCAGCACATTTTTCAGTCAATGGATAACTGCATGCCATTGCAATTACTGTTTGTTTGTTGCAAGTGACCACATGCATCTGTCATATCATATCATTTCACTAGAGACAAAAATGTTGTTCTTTAAAACCAGGATCAAATCCAGGTTATTCAAACTTGCTTTTGCAATGTGTAAGAGAGGCGTCCAATGCCTTTCACGCAGAATTCAGCAATGTACAGGACATATAAAGCATTTATGTTAATTATTAACAACAGTAGTTCTCTAGAGCTTGAGCTGGCTGCATTCCAGGTAGAGAATAAGAGCAAGTCAACATACTAATAATAGTATATAGGCTTTATAAAAATACCACTCTGAGTTTTTCCAAAATTTCTAAAAAAATATTATGTCTATTTAGAAACAATACATGTGGCTGTGTGTGTGTGTGTGTGTGTGGAGGCAGCCCTGCACCACACAGAGCTAGGAGCCAATCTCCAGGAGGTGTCAGGAAGCTTCTCTGGCAACTGGGAGATTTGCTAAGGCTGGTTTCACACGGGCGTTGCGGAAAAAGATGCGGGTGCGTTGTGGGAACATGTGCGATTTTTCAGCGCAAGTGCAAAACATTGTAATGCATTTTGCACGAGCGAAAGAAAAATCGGCATGTTTGGTACCCGAACTTCTTCACAGAAGTTTGGGTTAGGTTTTGTGTAGATTGTATTATTTTCCCTTATAACATGGTTATAAGGGAAAATAATAGCATTCTTAGTACAGAATGCATAGTACAATAGGACTGGAGTGATTAAAAATAATAATTATAATTTAACTCACCTTAATCCACTTGTTCGCGCAGCCCGGCTTCTCTTCTGTCTTCTTCTTTGAGGAATAGGACCTTTGATGACGTCACTGCGCTCATCACATGGTCATCACATGATCTTTTACCATGGTGATGGATCATGTGACGGACCATGCGATGAGCGCAGTGATGTCACCACAGGTCCTTTTCCTGTGCACAGCAAAGATGAAGACAGAAGAGAAGTCGGTCTGCGCAAACAAGTGTATTAAGGCGAGTTAAATTTTATTTATTTATTTTTTTAACCTCTCCAGCCCTATTGTTCTATGCATTCTGTATTAAGAATGCTATTATTTTCCCTTATAACCATGTTATAAGGGAAAATAATAATGATCGGGTCTCCATCCTGATCGTCTCCTAGCAACCGTGCGTGAAAATCGCACCGCATCCGCACTTGCTTGCGGATGCTTGCGATTTTCACGCAGCCCCATTCACTTATATGGGGCCTGCGTTGCATGGAAAACGCACAATATAGAGCATGCTGCGATTTTCACGCAACGCACAAGTGATGTGTGAAAATCACCGCTCATGTGCACAGCCCCATTGAAGTGAATGGGTCCGGATTCAGTGCAGGTGCAATGCGTTCACCTCACGCATTGCACTCGTGCGGAAATCTCGCCTGTGTGAAAGAGGCCTAACTCTTTCAAAAGTATAGGCCCAACAGAGGTATGCAACATACCCCTGCATCAGGGAGAAGTTTTAAAGTGGAGACTGCTATCTTCTACTGACCAAACTGTAAATGACTGAAAATGTGCTCTGACAATAAAGTTTATAAAAACTCCCCACCACATGCTGGTTGGCGCAGCACTATACAAAAACTCAATTATGGTCTCATAATCTTTTCATGTCAGTGTTTTAAGGCTGTATTACAGAGATCGGGCAGAGATCAGGGAAGGCGTTCCATTGAAGTAATTAGCCTGGGCCTGTATTAGGCCCCTTTCACACGAGCAAGATTTCCGCACGGGTGCAATGCGTGAGGTGAACGCATTGCACCCGCACTGAATCTGGACCCATTCATTTCTATGGGACTGTGCACATGAGCAGTGATTTTCACACATCACTTGTGCGTTGCGTGAAAATCGCAGCATGCTCCTCTTTGTGCGTTTTCCACGTGAATGGGGCTGCGTGAAAATCGCAAGCAAGTGCGGATGCGGTGCAATATTCACGCACGGTTGCTAGGAGACAATCGGGGCGGGGACCCGATCTTTATTATTTTCCCTTATAACATGGTTATAAGGGAAAATATTAGCATTCTTAATACAGAATACATAGTACAATAGGGCTGGAGGGGTTAAAAAAATATTAATAATAATTTAACTCACCTTAATCCACTTGCTCACGCAGCCCGGCTTCTCTTCTGTCTTCATCTTTGCTGTGCACAGGAAAAGGACCTGTGGTGACGTCACTGCGGTCATCACATGGTCCATCACATCTTTTACCATGGTGATGGACCATGTGATGCACGCAGTGACGTCATCAAAAGATCCTATTCCTCAAAGAAGAAGACAGAAGAGAAGACAGGCTGTGTGAGAAAGTGGATTAAGGTGAGTTAAAATTTTTTATTTTATTTTTAACCCCTCCAGCCCTAAGCATTCTGTATTAAGAATGCTATTATTTTCCCTTATAATCATGTTATAAGGGAAAATAATAAAATCTACACAACACCTAACCCAAACCCGAACTTCTGTGAAGAAGTCCGGGTTCGGGTCTGGGTACCAAACATGCCGATTTTTCTCACGCGTGTGCGAAACACTTTACAATGTTTTGTACCTGCATTTTATCCGGGCCAAAAACATGACGCCCGTGTGAAAGGGGCCTTAGGCTTCCAGGCTCATTACTTGCATATTACAATGTTGGCCAGCAGGACAGCATTGAATTGTAATATAGCGATTTCTGTATAGGATAATAGAGAAAAGTCCATTACTCTACACAAACTGCAACCTGATTGCATTTTGGGGTCCACTTCAGGACCTAAAAAAAGTTTTAAAAAGTTAAAAAAAGCTAAATATTTAAAGAAAATTACATCATGGACATCACCAGGTGCGAAAACGCATATTTGTGTTGAGCAAATCAAACTTCGGTTCATAGATCAGAGCTGGGTGTGCAGTCTTTAGAGCAGCAAAATCATCAGTCAGCAATTGCATGGAGCCGCCCCAGTGACTTCTGGTCATGGAGTTTGGTTATATCATTTTATAAAGCTGTTTTCTTTAAAATTGCTATGATTAGAAACAATTAGGGATGGGAAACTTATGACGAGAGCAGTGGCTGGATGTAATTAGTTACATAGTGCCATTCTGATGACAGGTTCCCTTTAAAGGAAATGTGTCATCAGGAAATGACCTATTATTTAAATCACGTTTTTATGTTTCACATATTTTGAAAGAATTTTTGGTGATGTAACAAAAAACATAAAATCCTGCAGTTTTCCTACTGACCACTAAGCCTAATAAGGCTAGGTCTACACAACGACATGTGTCGCGCGACACAGAGGGCACTACTACACTGCAACATGTGTCGCGCGACACAGAGGGCACTACTACACTGCAACATGTGTCGCGTCTATGGTGTTGCACTGCGACATGCTGCGACTGCGACAGTCACAGAAAAATCCATCTTGAATGTTTTTTTTGCGACTGCTGTGTCGCAGTATGTCACATGTCGCAGTGCGACACCATAGACTACCATTATAAAAATTGTTGCGCGACATTGGTGTCACAAAATGTCGTGCGACAAATGTCGTCGTGTAGACCTAGCCTAATAGGCACCACTTCTTGGTCTGTACAGATCACATTACTGCAGTTACCTGCTTATCTATACACAGAGGGGATATTATTACAGATAGGATGGAATCAGATTAGGATGGCAGATAAGACAGGATCCACCAGTCACAATAGGCGATTGTCAGAGCTTTCTCCTTCCTTGTACAATGACCTCTGCACAGGTCACAGAGCATGCCCAGAAAAGTCTCCCATAGAAGTCAATAGGGTCCTCTCCTGACCACTGTCTATGGGCCATGGGGCTGCTGTAAAGCAATTGTTTTAATGCTTTATAAATGCTGTTAAAAACAGCTCAGGCAAGATGGCACATTGGTGACACATTTCCTTTAAAATCAATGAATTTTAGTTTTTTTGCAGCCTTTCTGGATACCAAATTGGTGTTGAAACATAATGTTGAATGGAGCTCATGATGAGACTTAATTTCCATTGTCCATTTCGTAAGTATCCATTACCCACATTACCTACTATTCCACTTTCTCTCTAGTAATACTGGGCTTTACTTACTGGTTTTGTTAAAAAATATGAATAAGAAATGGATAGGAAATGGACGGCCATTATCATCTGTTTTAAGTTATATCCCAAGTAATTCTATGCCTTTCATTAACAGACCATAATCAGACAATTTACCCAAAATTGGAACAGAGAAGAAGATTGACATTATCCAGACTAGAGGAAGATGGAAAATACAGTTGTTGTAAACAAGTAGAAAAGATGTAAGTAAAATCGAAGACATAGTTACCGTAGATATTCGCATAAGACCAGGGTCAGAAGTGGAATCTCTTTGCAGTATGCTTTTTGTTGCAAGTGGAATTGATTAGGTTGGGTTCACATCACCATATAGCTTTCCACTCTTCTGATCCATCAGAAGAACAGAAATAACATCTGTTATTTTAAGCATCACTTATGATCAGTTTGCATCCCTTCCCTCACGCTGGGTTCAGACCTGAGCGTACTTGAATGTACGCTCTGTATGCGCGATTGTACGGGCGTTTACAATCGGTCATACAGAGACAAGCGAACGCCCATTATCGCGCGTTCCCGCTGAAGTCTATGTACGGGAACGCACGACAAGACGCCCCAAAGAAGCTCCTGTACTTCTTGGGGCGTCGGGCGTTTTACAGCACGATCGTACTCGCTGTAAAACGCTCAGGTGAGAACCATTCCCATAGGGAATCATTGGTTCTTGCCTGTTGAGCGTTTTACAGCGCGTAGGAACACGCTGTAAAACGCTCAGGTCTGAAACCAGCGTCAGAGATCAGTTATTTTCGATGGGAGAAAAAGTACTTCCAGGTCTTCTTTTCCATCTGAAAAAAAGAAATCTCAGATGGAAATGGTTCAAGCAGATGCCAAATGCGCATAATTGATGCAACAGGATCCGCTTTTTTTTTTTTTTTTACAGGATACTGTTTTGTTTTTTCTTTCTCTTCTTCTCACGGATCAGAAGAACAGGAAATGAAACAGTGATGTGAACCCAGCCTTAGGCCTCATGCACACGACCGAATGTATTTTGCTGTCTGCAGAAAACGGATCCGCAAAAAATACGGATGACGTCCGTGTGCATTCTGTATTTTGCGGAACGGAACAGCTGGCCCCTAATAGAACAGTACTATCCTTGTCCGTAATGCGGACAATAATAGGTAATGTTCTATTTCTTTGCGGAACCTAAATATGGACATACGGAAACGGAATGCACGTGGAGTAACTTCCGTTTTTTGGGCGGACCCATTGAAATGAATGGTTCCGTATACGGTCCACAAAAGAAACGGACACAGAAAGATGAAAGAAATTAAGTTTGTGTGCATGAGGCCTTAGTCTTAAGAGTGAGTCAATGGATTCTATTAATTTCTGTTGGATAGAAACTGATACCAGGATCTGAATTTTTTTTGTATTGTTTAGGTCAAAGGGTGAGGGATTGAAAAATACAGATGGAAACTGGTGTCAAGTTTTTAATCAGTTTAGATTCCTCTGGGAGCCATATTAGTGATCCGAATAACAGGGATCAATAATACAGTTAAAACTGCTGCAAAAAAGGGGACAGTTCTCTATTGCAAATATTAATCAGTTTATCCTATACAATAGGTAAAGAATAATTTATTGGCTCTTCTGTTTACTAAGTAGCACCCCAAAATTATTTGACCCATCTTTGGGCAGTGGCGGATCCAGAGCCTGGTCTTGGGAGGGGCACTTTCAGATTATTTTCTGTCCGCCGCCACAAAAAAATGGTGTTTATAGAACAGACTACACAGTGTAGCGGTGTACTGTATATTGTGGGGCACAGTGTAGCGGTATACTGTATATTGTGTAGCGGTATACTGTATATTGTGTGGCACAGTGTAGCGGTATACTGTATATTGCGGGGCACAGTGTAGCGGTATACTGTATATTGCGGGGCACAGTGTAGCGGTATACTGTATATTGTGGGGCACAGTGTAGCGGTATACTGTATATTGCGGGGCACAGTGTAGCGGTATACTGTATATTGCGGGGCACAGTGTAGCGGTATACTGTATATTGTGGGGCACAGTGTAGCGGTATACTGTATAGTGTGGGGCACAGTGTAGCGGTATACTGTATAGTGTGGGGCACAGTGTAGAGGTATACTGTATAGTGTGGGGCACAGTGTAGAGGTATACTGTATAGTGTGGGGCACAGTGTAGAGGTATACTGTATAGTGTGGAGCAGTGTAGAGGGATACTGTATAGTGTGGGGCACAGTGTAGAGGGATACTGTATATTGTGTGGCACAGTGTAGGCTATATGTGTATAACATAGTAACATAGTACATAAGGCCGAAAAAAGACATTTGTCCATCCAGTTCGGCAAGTTGATCCAGAGGAAGGCAAAAAAAAAACTGTGAGGTAGAAGCCAATTTTCCTCACTTTAGGGGAATAAAAATTCCTTCCCGACTCCAATCAGAATAACTCCCTGGATCAACGACCCCTCTCTAGTAGCTATAGCCTGTAATATTATTACACTCCAGAAATACATCCAGGCCCCTCTTGAATTCCTTTATTGTACTCACCATCACCACCTCCTCAGGCAGAGAGTTCCATAGTCTCACTGCTCTTACCGTAAAGAATCCTCTTCTATGTTTGTGTACAAACCTTCTTTCCCCTTCTTTCCTCCAGACGCAGAGGATGTCCCCCCGTCACAGTCACAGTCCTGGGGATAAATAGATGATGGGATAGATCTCTGTACTGACCCCTGATATATTTATACATATTAATTAGATCTCCTCTCGGTCGTCTTTTTTCTAAAGTGAATAACCCTAATTTTGATAATCTTTCAGGGTACTGTAGTTGCCCCATTCCAGGTATTACTTTAGTTGCCCTCCTCTGGACCCTCTCCAGCTCTGCTATGTCTGCTTTGTTCACTGGAGCCCAGAACTGTACACAGTACTCCATGTGTGGTCTGACTAGTGATTTGTAAAGTGTCAGGACTATGTTCTCATCACAGGCATCTATGCCCCTTCTGATGCAACCCATTATCTTATTGGCCTTGGCAGCAGCTGCCTGACACTGTTTTTTGCAGCTTAGTTTGCTGTTTATTAAAATTCCTAGATCTTTTTCCATGTCAGTGTTACCAAGTGTTTTACCATTTAATAAGTACGGGTGACTTGCATTATTCCTTCCCATGTGCATAACTTTACATTTGTCAGTGTTAAACCTCATCTGCCACTTATCTGCCCAAGCCTCCAATCTATCCAGATCGCTCTGTAGTAGTATACTGTCCTCATCAGTGTAAATTACTTTACACAGTTTAGTGTCATCTGCGAAAATTGATATTTTACTATGCAAGCCTTCTACAAGATCATTAATAAATATATTGAAGAGAATAGGGCCCAATACTGACCCCTGAGGTACCCCACTAGTGACAGTGACCCAATCTGAGTATTTACCATTAATAACCACCCTCTGTTTTCTATCATTGAGCCAGTTACTTACCCACTTACAGACGTTTTCTCCCAGTCCGAGCATTCTCATTTTATATACTAACCTTTTATGTGGTACAGTGTCAAATGCTTTGGAGAAGTCCAGATATACAACATCCATTGATTCGCCGCTGTCAAGTCTAGAACTTACCTCCTCATAGAAACTGATTACATTTGTTTGACATGATCGATCCCTCACGAAGCCATGATGATATGGCGTTATTTGCTTATTTCCGTTGAGATGCTCTAAGATAGCATCTCTCAGAAAACCTTCAAACAGTTTACCCACAACAGATGTTAAACTTACCGGCCTATAGTTTCCAGGCTCTGTTTTTGGACCCTTTTTGAATATTGGCACCACATTTGCCATGCGCCAATCCTGTGGGACATTCCCTGTCAATATAGAATCTGCAAATATCAGAAATAAGGGTCTGGCTATGACATTACTTAATTCCCTTAGAAAACGGGGGTGTATGCCATCCGGTCCTGGCGATTTGTCTATTTTAATCTTTTTAAGTCGCTGTTGTACTTCTTACTGGGTCAGACAGGACACTTTTAATGGGGAATTTATTTCAACATTCGGCATGTCATCTGACAGTTTATTTTCCTCAGTGAATACATTGGAGAAAAAAATATTTAACAGCTTTGCTTTCTCCTCGTCGCTCTCTGCGACTCCCCCCTCATTATTCTTCAAAGGGCCGACACCTTCAAATTTATACTTTTTAACATTTATATAATTGAAGAACATTTTACGGTTAGTTTTACTCTCTTTGGCAATTAATCTCTCAGTCTCTAATTTGGCCGCTTTTATTTGTTTTTTACATGTTCTATTTTTTTCCTTATAGTTTTTCAGTGCTTCCGTGCTACCTTCCTGTTTTAGTGTTTTATATGCTTTTTTTGTCATTTATTGCTTTCTTTACAGTTCTGTTTATCCACATTGGTTTCTTCTTGTTCCTTAACCTTTTATTCCCATACGGTATGTACCTCTCACAATCAGATTTTAGGATGCTTTTAAAGATATCCCATTTTGTGGCTCTATTTTTATTTGTGAGGACTTTATCCCATTTAGTTAGGCCTATGGCCTCTCTTAGTTGGCTAAATTTTGCTTTTTTGAAGTTTGGTATTTTTGTTCCTCCCTGTAGAAACGCTCTTTTGAATGATAATTGGAAGGTTATTACTTTGTGGTCACTATTTCCCAGGTGTCCCCCAACCTGCACGTCTGTTGTTCTGTCAGGCCTATTTGTTAATACTAAGTCCAGTATGGCCGTCCCTCTAGTCGGGTCCTGAACCAGTTGGGAAAGGTAATTGTCTTTGGTTATTGCCAAGAACCTTTATGAGATATACAAGTTTCAGTTTACCAGTCTATATCTGGGTAGTTGAAGTCCCCCATAATAACCACCTCATTATGATTTGCCGCCTCGTCTATCTCGTTTAGTAGTAGATTTTCTGTGGACTCTGGTATATTAGGTGGTTTATAGTAAACTCCTATTAGTAATTTATTATTGTTTTTAGTGCCATGTATCTCTACCCACAGTGACTCCACATGTTCATGTCCCTCATTTATATCTTCACGGAGTGTGGTCTTTAGACCGGACTTTACATAAAGGCAGACCCCCTCCCCCTCTCCGGTTTTGACGATCCTTTCTAAACAGACTGTAACCCTGTACATTAACTGCCCAGTCATAGCTATCATCCAGCCATGTCTCAGTTATTCCCACTCTGTTATAGTCCTCCTCACACATCACTAATTCCAGTTCACCAGTTTTATTAGTCAGGCTTCTGGCATTAGTATACATACATTTGAGAGGGTTATGTATATTTTTTACTCTACACCTTTCCTTCTGAATATTTCACATGAAAACTTACAATTACTTGACTTGGCCCTTGGGGATCTCGAACGCCACTTCAACACTTTGGCCGTGGGCTTGGCGGAGCTGATGTGTTTTATTCTAATGAGAAAGATTTCATAATAAGGATTTGGAGAAGGGGCAGAAGGATAGCAGAGCAGGGAGAGGCTGGTGCTGCTACTAGGGGGTCATACCATGGGGGAGTAATAAAGCTCACCATAATGCCCCCCCAGTAGAAATAATTCTCCTTATAATGTGACAGTGCAAAAAATACCCCCTTGTAATGCCCCCAGTTGAGCTAATGTCCCCATAGTGCCCCCATAATGTGCCAGTATAAAATACCCCTATATAGTGCCCCTAGTAAATGACCCCATAGTTCTCCACAGATGTAGAAGTCCAGCAATACAAGTAGCAAGCTTATACTAAGACGGGGTAACAATGTGTAAAACAATCAGTCCAGCAGGGGTACCCTGTTTGTTTGTTAGATAACTAAGTTTAATAAGAAGTTAAGAATTTACATATACACATACATATACGGTTCTATGCAGTTGATCCAAGGAGAGGCCAGAGTCTGAATATATACCTAAGGTGAAGGTATATAGAGCGGGAGGCCCGGGGAAGAATATCCCTAGCACTGATTCCCTAAACTGGTCCTCTGCCCAGGGACGTCTCCTGGTGGTGGGGGCGCCCTGTCCACGTGCCTAATCTCCAGCTCCTAGCTATCCCTGGTAAGGTGAGTGGTGGAGTGAGACGGCAATACGTGGTGTCTACATGGATCAATAGCACGGATAGAAAGGATTAGTTAGAGGTGTCCACTGTATACTGCCCTCGTGGCGTATCCAGGAGGTACAGGGCACACCAAGAGGATAAAATTCTTGTTATAAAAAAAAATACGCACAATTCAGCATAGATATATTGAGATAGATAACCTACAAGCCCCGACGCGTTTCACCCATACAGTGGGCTCATCAGGGGGTTATATGTGGTAGGTGTGTTAAGGTCCTGGGACCATTACCAATGGTTGTGGCCGTCCCAGTTCGATGATGCGTGCGTGAATAAATACATACAGGAAAAAACAACAATCCTTATTGACACAACAGACCCAAAGTAATTAGATGGTTGCCAAAATGGCAGTTTACATACGGTTTTTTGGCGGCATGGTTAGTAACCTCGACTGCCTACATACACACTGAGGTTAGCAATGGAAGATTGCGTACAGACCGTTACTGAGAAGGCTCATAGATAAGAGCATGTATCTAACTGGCTGGAATACACCACAAGAGATACAGGTGCCCCAGTTAATTCAACCAAGATGTAGGGCTAACCACCCAGGAGATAACTAAAAAACATATATGCCAAACATAAAATTAGGGCTATACATAAAATGTGGATATACAAAAGATGTTGTCAAGTACTTACATAGTGTGATCAGTAGTGTGGAGGAATGGGTCTGAGGTGGTAATCCTCAGTTTGCATGTATCTGTACTTTGGGCCCCCAGAATAAATTTAGCGGGTGGACCCTACGCACCCCAGTCCAACACTGATTCACATTCATTGTTTCAGTGCATACTGGATCAGGGTGGGCTGAGTTTATTCCAGTAAAAATAATGCAAAACAAAATTTATTTGTATAGGGAACTTTTATTGTGCAGAGGAAGATGTAATGATATCATAGAATAAGAAGCTTTCAGAATAACACTGGATAAGAGGCTGCAGATTTCTAACTAATATAATTTCCCTTACAGCTTCATATTGATTCCTCAGATGCCGTGGAGCTGCCATATTTTGATGCTAAATATCTCCTAGTTGTTTCCTTTGTAGGAACTTAAGGCAATGCTTGTTGATATCATATTTACTAAGATGTGAGGCTCTAATCTAGTTTTAAGGCCAACCCAGCCTGATAGAATTAAAAATAGCAAAACCCCAAAAAAGTTTATTAAAGACAACTGATTAAGGCCTAGTTCACACAAACGTATGGCTTTTATAGTTTTTTGCGGTCCTTTTTTCACTGATCCATTGTTCCGTTTTTTGTTTCTGTTCCGTTTTTCCGTATGCCATATACTGTATACAGTAATTACATAGAAAAAATTGGGCTGAGCATAACATTTTCAATAGATGGTTCAGAAAAAACAGAACGCATACGGAAGACATACTGATGCATTTCCATATGTGTTCTGTTTTTTTTGCGGACCCATTGACTTGAATGGAGCCACGGAACGCGATTTGCTGGCAATAATAGGACATGTTCTATTTTTCAACGGAACAGAAAAAAGGAAATACGGAAACGGAATGCTTACGGAACACATTCCGTTTTTAATGAGGAACCATTGAAATGAATGGTTCCGTATACGGACCGGATACGGAACACAAAAAAACAGCCAGTACACTCGCAAAAAAAACGATCGTGTGAACTAGGCCTAAAAAGTCAGGGCAAATTACCCTGTTTCAGTGTGAATTCAGCCTTAGGCAAGGTGCTAGGAAATGCAGCAATGAAACACAGCGCTGCATCCTCCAACAGTCTAAGGCCCCCTGCACACAAACGTGTGCACCCCGTGGTCGTGCCTCAGCCTGCAAATTGCGGGCCACAATGCACGAACACAGTCCGTGGGGCAGCCTCAGCGGATAGCAAAAAGATAGGACATGTTCTATCTTTTTGCAGAATGGAAGTACGGGACGAAACCCCCATGGAAGCACTCCGTAGTGCTTCTGTAGGGTTCCGTTCCGTGTTTCCGTTCCACATCTCCGGATTTGAGGACCCATTCAAGTGAATGGGTCAGCATCCATGATGCGGAATGCCCACGGAACGGCACCCGTGTATTGCGGATATGAAAATGCGGTCCGCAATACGGCAACGGGAAGCACACATTCGTATGCAGGGGGCCTAACCCTAGCCATCTTCCTGACACAGTCTCCTAGTGTATCGCTATTAGCAAACTAGTGTAGGTGAATACAGCATTTTATTCATGTTATGCTGCTGCACTTATTCCTGCTGCTATCTATGGAGCATTTGATGACCCTCACCCTACCACTAAACCAAAAGCTTAGCTTGTCTGGCTGTACATGTTTCTGCAACCCCACACAGGGGGCTACCTTATCAGGAGCACATTGCGAGCTTTAGAACATGCACATAAGGGCTCATTCACACGAATATGTGCTGCCCGTTGCCGTATTGCGGACCGCATTTGCGGATCCGCAATACACAGACACCGTTCCATGTGCATTCCGCATCAATGGGACTTCAATGGGTCCGCAGATCCGGAGATGCGGAACGGAACACTACAGAAGCACTACGGAGTGTTTTCTGGGGTTCCGATCCTTACCTCCGCACCACAAAAAGAAAGAACTTGCTCTATCTTTTTGCGGAACAGACTGATCGCAGACCCATTCAAGTGAATGGGTCTGCGATCCCCTTGTGGCTGCCCCACAGATGGTGCCCGTGCATTGTGGACTGCAAGTTTTTTGGAGTAAGGGAGGAGATCATGCAGACCATATAAACTCCATGCAGATGTTTCCCTTGGTCAGGTTCAAATCCAGTAGCCCAGTGCTGCAAGGTAACAATGCTTACCACGGAGCCACTATGCATGCATCAAAAAAACGCTTTTGAAGAACAAAACAAAACATGAAACTTAGAGTACTTTTACACTAGCGTTAGAGGAATCTGGTAGGCAGTTCCGTTGCCGGAAATCCGTATGCAAACGGAGATCATTTGCTTCCGGATCTGGATGCGTATCCGTCTGACAAATGCATTGAAATACTGGAACCGTCTCTCTGGTGGCATATGGAAAAAATGGATCCGTTATTTTATTTTTTTTCACATTTTTAAAGGTCTGCGCATGTAAAAACCGGATTCGTCAATGCGGTAATTTCCTGAACACTTGGTACCGGATCCGGCATTAATATATTTCAACGGAAACGGCATTCCAGCAAGTGTTCTGGAATTTTGGCCGGAGAAAATACCGCAGCATGCTGCAGTATTTTCTCCGGCCAAATACCACAAGAGGGATGGAGCGGAAGACATCTTGATGCATACTGAACGGATTTCCATTCAGAATGCATTAGGACAAAACTGATGCGTTTTTTCCAGTATTGAGCCCCTGTGATGGAACTCAATACCGGAAAACTTTAACGCTACTGTGAATGTAGCCTAAGCTACATCTGCTGAAATTCTGTCTCAATTTGAACCAAATAAGGCTACTTTCACACTAGCGTTCGATCGGATCCGTTCTAAACGGATCCGATCATAATAATGCAGACGGAGGCTCCGTTCAGAACGGATCCGTCTGCATTATTTTTAGCATATAACAGCTAAGTGTGAAAATAGCCTCGTACGGATCCGTCCAGGACTTTCAATGTAAAGTCAATGGGCGACGGATCCGCCTGAAGATTGAGCCATATTGTGGCATCTTCAAACGGATCCGTCCCCATTGACTTACATTGTAAGTCTGGGCGGATCCGCACGGATCCGCACGCCTCCGCACGGCCAGGCGGACACCCGAACGCTGCAAGCAGCGTTCAGCTGTCCGCCTGTCCGTGCGGAGGCGAGCGGAGCGGAGGCTGAACGCCGCCAGACTGATGCAGTCTGAGCGGATCCGCTCCATTCAGACTGCATCAGGGCTGGACGGCTGCGTTCGGGTCCGCTCGTGAGCTCCTTCAAACGGAGCTCACGAGCGGACCGACGAACGCTAGTGTGAAAGTAGCCTTAACAGTATACCGACTTGTACAACATCTATTAAGTGCTGCAGGCACTTTTCATACCTAACTAGATAAGGGGTTTAACTCAAAGAAAAGGATCTGGCTTAGCAGGAAGAGGCATGTCTTAAAATGCACAGGGTGCGAAAACTGTGCCAAAATGTTGATGTAAAATAAGCCAAGTGGCCCAGAAAAAAATCTAAATGTGGCCCCATGTTGCAGGTGCTGGACTGTAACACTAGAACACCAAGCATGCATACTTGCTTTTCCCTTTCCAAACTACCATACAAATGAATGGAGCATGCCTACAGTTGCAAGGAAAAGTATGTGAACCCTTTGAAATTATATGGATTTCTTCACAAATTGGTCATAAAATGTGATCTGATCTTCATCTAAGTCACAACAATAGACAATCACAGTCTGCTTAAACTAATAACACACAAAGAATTAAATGTTGCCATGTTTTTATTGAGCACACCATGTAAACATTCACAGTGCAGGTGGAAAAAGTAGACTAATCCCTAGACTAATGACATCTCCAAGAGCTAATTGGAGTGAGGTGTCAGCCAACTGGAGTCCAATCAATGAGATGAGATTGGAGGTGTTGGTTTCAGCTGCCCTGCCCTATAAAAAATACACACCAGTTCTGGGTTTGCTTTTCACAAGAAGCATTGCCTTATGTGAATGATGCCTCGCACAAAAGAGCTCTCAGAAAACCTAAGATTAAGAATTGTTGACTTGCATAAAGCTGAAAAGGGTTATAAAAGTATCTCCAAAAGCCTTGCTGTTCATCAGTCCATGGTAAGACAAATTGTCTATAAATAAAGAAAAGTTCAGCACTGCTGCTACTCTCCCTAGGAGTTGCCGTCCTGTAAAGATGACTGCAAGAGCACAGTGCAGACTGCTCAATGAGGTGAAGAATCCTAGAGTGTCAGCTAAAGACTTACAAAAGTCTCTGGCATATGCTAACATCCCTGTTAGCAAATCTACAATACGTAAAACACTAAACAAAAATGGATTTAATGGGAGGATACCACAGAAAGCCACTGCTGTCCAAAAAAAAAACATTGCTGCACGTTTACAGTTTGCACAAGAGCACCTGGATGTTCCACAGCAGTACTGGCAAAAAATTCTGTGGACAGATGAAACCAAAGTTGAGTTGTTTGGAAGAAAAAGACAACACTATGTGTGGAGAAAAAGAGGCATAGCACACCAACATCAAAACCTCATCCCAAATGTGAAATATGGTGGTTTGGGGCTGCTTTGCTGCGTCAGGGCCTGGATAGATTGCTATCATCGAAGGAAAAAGGAATTCCCAAGTTTATCAAGGAGAACTTAAGGCTATCTGTCCACCAGCTGAAGTTTAACAGAAGATGGGTGTTGCAACAAGACAACGACCCAAAGCATAAAAGTAAGTCAACAACAGACTGGCTTAAACAGAAGAAAATATGCCTTCTGGAGTGCCCCAGTCAGAGTCCTGACCTCAACCCGATTGAGATGCTGTGGCATGACCTCAAGAAAGCGATTCACACCAGACATCCCAAGAATATTGCTGAACTGAAACAATTCTGTAAAGAGGAATGGTCAAGGATTACTCCTGACCGTTGTGCGCGTCTGATCTGCAACTACAGGAAACGTTTGGTTGAAGTTATTGCTGCCAAAGGAGGTTCAACCAGTTATTAAATGCAAGGGTTCACATACTTTTTCCACCTGCACTGTGAATGTTTACATGGTGTGTTCAATAAAAACATGGTAACATTTAATTATTTGTGTGTAATTAGTTTAAGCAGACAGTGATTATCTATTTTATGACCAATTTGAGCAGAAATCCATATCATTCCAAAGGGTTCACATACTTTTTCTTGCAACTGTATATTAGGCGTATTTCTGGCCGTTAGTTGCACTGCAATCTGCGACTTTAAAAAAACTGAATGTGCCGTGGAAGCAGATGGGCGGCCAATACTGTTGTAACGGTCACGTACACACACACACACACAGGGGGGAGGATAGTGACCACTGCGCTCCACCCTCACCCCTGGCCCTGCCTACTTGCCTCACGAGTACTGATGACAGGGGATTACTGGACGGCAGTCCCTAACTTAGAATACGTGCGGGAAGGACAGGTAAGACAAATAACGGATAGTGAACATACCGGGTCAAAACCAAGAGGACAATGCAGTACAGAGGGATAAGCAAAGAAAGGTCAGGAGAAGCCGGGGTCATAAATACCAGGAGAGTCGAGAAGTACCAAAGGAGTCCGCAAAGAATAGTCAGGTGGAAGCCGAGGTCAATATACCAGGAAAGATGCGCAGTACAGGAGGAGCAGGCAAAGGATCGTCAGGGAACAGGATCAGGTAAGTACACAGGTCATCCAACAACTGCCAGGAACCTAAATTAACAGGCAACCTGTGGCCAGCAGGCTGTATTTATAGTGGGGAGTGAGGATCATGTGACGTGGCCAACATCACATGACCGACAGACCGACCAGTCGAGCACCGAGTGATCAGCTCGGCGCTCAAGGCAGACCTAGGAGCAGGGAGCCTCCCAGCTAGCAAAGCTGCCCTGGGAACGAGGTCAAACACAGATCCTAGCTCCCGAAGCTAAGCAGCAGGTCTGCGGCTGATGGGAGACTGAGTGCGCCTTCGGCACCCCGTTACAGTACCCCCCCTTTTGCGAGGGGCCACTGGACCCAAGACTTCAGGCGATGGCCTTTCAGGGTGTTCTAAATGAAATTTTCAAACAAGTCTAGGAGCATAAACCTCCCTGGCAGGTACCCAAGATCTCTCTTCAGGTCCATACCCCTTCCAGTGAATCAGATACTGTAAGGAATTACGCACCTTCCTGACATCCACTATTTTAGACACCACATACTCAACAGCATCATTAACAAGAACCGGCAGAGGTGAGGATTTCGATGGTACTACCGGTTCAAAATATTTTTTAAGTAGAGATTTATGGAACACATTATGAATGTGGAATGACTCGGGCAGCTCCAACCTAAATGATACCGGGTAATCACCTCCGTGATCTTATATGGTCCAATAAAACAAGGAGCAAACTTTTTAGAATCTACCTTAAGAGAGAGATTCTTGGAGGACAATCATACCTTATCCCCAACCTGAAAATTCACCCCCCTTGAACGTATCCTATCGGCCTTGAGTTTCTGAGAACTTTGAGCCTTTTCTACGTTCGATTGAACCTGGGCCCAAACTGTGCATAGTTCAGAGGAGAGCCTATCCGCCTCAGGGTTAGAGGAGGAGATGGATGACCCAGAATGAAAATGGGGATGGAAACCATGGTTACAAAAGAAAGGTGAAACCCCAGCAGAAGAATTGACACGGTTATTTAAAGCAAATTCAGCCAATGGAAGAAATTTCACCCATAATTGCTGGTCATCAGCAACATACAACCTCAAGAATTGTTCCACAGACTGATTAAGGCGTTCAGTCTGTCCATTACTCCCAGGGTGGTAGGCAGAGGAAAAAGACAATGAAATTTGACATTTTTGACAGAAGGCCCTCCAGAATTTGGACACAAACTGCACACCCCTGTCAGAAACAATATTTTCCGGGATACCATGCAATCGAACAATTTATTTCACAAAAATAGACGCCAGGGTTTTGGCATTCGGGAGTTTAGACAGGGGAATGAAATGGACCATCTTGCTAAACCTATCGACCACTACCCAAACTACAGTCTTACCCTCCGTCGGCGGTAGGTCAGTTATAAAGTCAATCGAGATATGGGACCAGGGTCTACTGGGAATGATTAGGGGTCGTAGGTTACCAGCAGGGCGAGTCCTAGGTGTCTTGGACCTGGCACAAACCTCACAGGCTGACACGTAGGACTTGACATCCCTAGTTAGAATGGGCCACCAAAAAGTTCTAGAAACCAGATCCTTAGTGCCCTCAACACCCGGATGTCCACAAAAGGCAGAATCGTGACACTCCCCCAACAGCTGGAGACGAAATTGTACGGGAACAAACAACTTATCTGTTGGGTGGATACCGGTGCCAGATGTTGTTCAGACCTAATGCGAGCCGAGATATCCTGGGTTAGAGCTGCTATGAAGATTTTTGCTGGTAGGATGGATTCAGAAGGTACCTCAGTAGGTTGAAAAGCATGGAAGCTCCGAGATAATGCGTCCGCCTTCACATTTTTACTTCCCGGCCTGAACGTAATGTAAAAATCAAAACGAGTAAAAAACAGAGCCCATCTGGCTTGACGGGGATTCAACCTCTTAGCCGACTCGAGAAACATAAGGTTTTTATGGTCAGTGACAACAGTTACACAATGCCTTGCCCCCTCCAGAAAATGCCTCCACTCCTCAAATGCCCATTTAATGGCCAGCAGCTCCCTATTCCCTATGTCGTAGTTTTTCTCAGTGGGAGAGAATTTCTTGGAGAAGAAGGCACATGGTCTCAGGTTAGTGAGGCTAGCAGGACCTTGTGAAAGGACTGCTCCTGCGCCGTCCTCGGACGCATCCACCTCCACAATAAAAGGTCTCTCCTGATCAGGCTGGATCAGAATGGGAGCGCTACCGAATGCCTTTTTTAATTTTTCAAATGAAGAAATGGCCTCAGTAGACCAATTCTCCAAATCGACCCTTTCTTAGTAAGGTCGGTCAACGGTTTAGCAATTACGGAAAAATTCATAATAAATTTACAATAGTAATTGGCGAAACCTAAGAACTGTTGTAAGGCCTTTAACCCCTTAAGGACACAGGGCGTACAGGTACGCCCTTGTGCCCTGGTACTTAAGGACACAGGGTGTACATGTACGCCCTGTGCATTTTCAATCACCGCCGCGCGGCCGGCGGCGATCGGAACCCCGTGCCTGCTCAAATCATTGAGCAGGCACTTGGGGCAAATGCGTCGGGGGGTCCGGTGACCCCCCCATGTATGCGATCGCAGAAAACCGCAGGTCAATTCAGACCTGCGGTTTTCTGCGTTTCCGGGTTATTCGGGTCTCTGAAGACCCCGATAACCCGGAACAGGATGGTGATGGTGGTGTGATTTCACTCCACCAATCACCATCCAGCGATCCTGAGTGGTGATGGTGACATCACCACTCAGGATCGCTTTCTGATTGGTCAGGGGGCGGTCCGGCGGCAGATTCAAAAGAGGCAGGCGCCCCTCTCCTCCTCCTTTTGTGTTCCAGCGCCGGAGGAGAGAGGAGCTGCCTGCACGTGTCTGCCACCGCTGCCTGCACCCCGATCTGTGCCCCCCAGGACCCGATCTCTGCCCCCAGCACCCCATCAGGTACATAGGGACAGCTAGGGAAAGTTTGGGATAGGCAGGGGAAAAAAAGGGAAAGGTAGTTTTTTTGACTTTTTATTGCATCACCCCAGTTAGGGTGTCTGGGGTCCACAGCACAGCTGTGTGACCCTAGACCCCCCAGGGGTGCTGCCACTTGCCTGCCCCCCCCCCCCCCACCTTTTTTGGGGTGCTTTTTTTTTTTTTTTTTTTTTGAGTTCGCTGACTGTGACCGGCACTTAGCGTCCGGCCACTGTTAGCGCATCGCACACCCCACCGCTGATCAACTTCGGACGGTTGATCAGCAGTTTTGAATTTTTTTTCCTCACTTTTTTGCCCTTTTTTTTAGTTAGTTTTATTTATTTTTTTTCTGTTAGTTTTAGGGTGAGTTCGTGAACACCCGTGCCCCCTCACACACGCACACCAAATAAAGAGTTACACACACGCACATATACACGCAGACACACACTCCCCTATTGTCACGAGGGTGTCAAGAGCCACGCCTGACTCCGTTGTACCCGGGGTCAGGAGGTCGCAGCGGTTGGCTGCACGCTCTATGTCAGATAGGGAAGTTTCCTTATTGTAGCTTTCTGGGTTTGCTTTACAAACCCTTTTGGCTCACTCAGGGATCCGTAGCTCCTTCTCTCAGCTGTTCCTTGTCCAGCACTCCCAATCCTCCTTATATTCCCCTCTCACACTTCTCTGGTTGCCAGATATAGAGCTTCCTGCCTGGACATCTATTCTGACCCACTGGAGCTGTGTTGCTGCGTTCTCTGAGTGTTGCCTTAGAACGCTACCCTCCGGATCCCTGTTGGACCTTTGTGGACAATTGTTGTCGTCCACCTGGGTGTTTGTGTTTGTCTGTGTTTGTCTGTCCTCTCCCTGGTGTTTCCCTCTTAGTGCAGTGGTGAGGACTAGCGATCCCACCGGCCCGTTCATTATCTAGGGCTCATTTCAGGGAAAGCCAGGGTTTAGGCACGTGATCGCCGCACGGGTGAGGAACCCGTCTAGGGACGTCAGGGCAGGCAGGTGCCAGCTGCAAGGTGAGTTAGGGGTCACCACCTTTCCCTCTCCCTTGGGCAGGGCTTTCCCTGTTTTCCTCCCTGTGCGTGTTGCCGGTCATTACATTATATCTGGCCCTTATTTTTGTGTAGGTAAAAAAAAAAAAAATTTTTTTTTACCTACTTAGAATCCAGTATGGATCCAATTGCTGCTCTGTCTGAACAATTTCATGGCCCGTCTTTGGAGGTGGCAGGATTGAAGGCGTCGGTCCTCCAGCAACAGCAGCAATTACAACAGACCGCAAGCCCAGCGGTTGCTACTGGTAACCAGGTTGTTGCGGAACCCAAGGTCCCTCTCCCTGACAGATTTTCTGGGGGAAGGGACAAGTTTTTGACGTTCCGTGAGGCCTGTAAGTTATACTTTAAACTGCGTCCTTACTCCTCTGGTAATGAAGAACAGCGGGTGGGTGTTGTTATTTCCCTGCTGCAGGGGGACCCGCAGTCCTGGGCGTTCTCTTTACCTACTGATTCCCAGGCTCTTCGGTCAGTGGATGAGTTTTTCGGGGCCTTGGGTCTCATATATGACGACCCTGACCGAGTCGCACTGGCTGAATCAAAATTACGGAGACTCCTACAAGGAGAGCGGCCGGTAGAGGAATATTGCTCAGAGTTCCGTAGGTGGGCTACGGATACCCAATGGAACGACCCGGCTCTCAGGAGTCAGTTCTGCTCTGGGTTATCCGAAAGGGTTAAGGATGCGCTTGCATTGTATGAGACCCCCTTTTCCCTTGATGCAGTTATGTCCCTTTCTATCCGTATAGATAGACGCCTTAGGGACAGGTTGAAAAAACCGGAGCCATTGGTAACCCCTCCCAAGCAGACGAGCCTATGCAGCTAGGAGGAACTACTCGTCAGGTCCGTCCTCCTGAGGTTCGCCGTAGGCGTGGGGGTTGTTTTTTTTGTGGGGAGAGGGGTCATTTCATTAACGTCTGTCCTTCTTTCCTCAGAAACAAAAAAACCGTCGGAAAACTACTAACCCCAGGCTGTGTGGAGGATGTCAGCCGGGGGGTATACGTTTCCTCCATACGTACATCGCAATTTGTGTTGCCAGCGGTTATTGTTTTTGGTGATAAGACAGAGACTGTTTCTTTCTTTCTAGACAGTGGAGCAGGGGTAAATTTGATAGATGCCCATTTTGCCCGCACTATGGGTTTGTCTCTCTGTACGTTACAGAGACCTATTCCCATATTTGCTATAGATTCTGCTCCTCTGTCTCAGAGAAACCTCACCCACATCGTTCATAATTTACACCTTCGGGTAGGGGACTACCATAACGAGATGCTCTCATGTTATGTTCTGGAGGGGCTTCCCACTCCGGTGGTGCTGGGCCTTCCCTGGTTGGTAGCGCACAATCCAGTGGTGGATTGGCAGGCCAGGGAGATATTGGAGTGGAGTGAGCCGTGCAGAGAAAATTGCTTAAATAGCAATTGCTTAGTCGCCTCCATAACTACCCTACCTACATTTGTTTCGGACTTTGAGGACGTTTTTTCTGAAAAGGGTTGTCAGAAGTTACCACCTCATCGTCCTTATGATTGCCCGGTTAACCTTATTCCCGGCGCAAAATTACCCAAGACCAGGTTATATAATCTTTCAGGTCCAGAGAGACAAGCCATGAAGGATTATATCTCCGAGAGTTTGGCTAAGGGACACATCAGACCCTCTTCTTCACCCGTGGCTGCAGGGTTTTTCTTTGTTAAAAAGAAAGATGGGGGCCTGCGTCCTTGCCTAGATTTTCGTGAATTAAATCGGATAACCATCCGAGACCCATACCCTCTTCCTCTCATTCCTGACCTGTTTAACCAGATTGCGGGTGCTAGGTGGTTCTCCAAACTCGATCTTAGGGGGGCCTACAATCTGATTCGTATTAAAGAGGGGGATGAGTGGAAAACAGCTTTTAACACCCCTGAGGGGCATTATGAAAATCTAGTTATGCCTTTCGGCCTGACAAATGCGCCTGCCGTCTTTCAACATTTCGTTAATGACATTTTTAGTCATCTAATCGGCAGGTTTGTGGTAATATACCTAGATGATATTTTAATTTATTCGTCTGATCTGAGAACACATGAGGAGCATGTCAGACAAGTACTACAGGTCCTAAGGACGAATGAATTATATGCTAAGATTGAAAAATGTGTTTTTGCCGTTCAGGAGATACAATTCCTAGGTTATTATTTATCTGCGTCAGGTTTCCGTATGGATCCTAGGAAGGTCCAGGCAATTTTGGATTGGGATCTTCCTGAGAACCTCAAAGCACTACAACGGTTCTTGGGCTTCGCTAATTTCTATAGGAAATTCATTAAAAATTATTCGGTGATCGTAAAACCCCTTACTGACATGACTAGGAAGGGGACTGATTTTTCTAAATGGTCTGACGCCGCTATAGTTGCTTTTTCCTCTCTAAAAGAGAGGTTTACCTCGGCACCTGTACTAGTCCAACCTGATGTCTCTCACCCTTTTATTGTTGAAGTAGATGCGTCAGAGGTGGGAGTGGGGGCTGTACTGTCTCAGGGTCCGTCTCCTGGCAAATGGCGTCCTTGTGCTTTCTTTTCTAAAAAACTATCTGCAGCAGAACAGAACTACGATATTGGCAATAGGGAACTGTTAGCTATTAAACTTGCGTTTGAGGAGTGGCGTCACTTTTTAGAGGGGGCAGTCCACCCCGTCACTGTGTTTACGGACCACAAAAATCTGCTGTACCTCGAATCAGCTAAGCGTCTCACCCCTAGACAGGCTAGGTGGTCGCTATTTTTTACCAGGTTTAACTTTGTGATTACCTATCGTCCTGGGGTAAAGAATACCAAGGCTGATGCACTATCTCGTTGTTTCCCTGGAGGGGGTAATGTGAGTGATCCGGTGCCCATTCTACAAAGAGGAGTGGTTGTCTCTGCGGTACACTCTGCTTTGGAGGGGAAGGTGTTAGAGGCCCAGGGGGACGCCCCGGTCTCTTGCCCCTCAGAGAAATTGTTTGTACCGTTGAACCTACGTCTCGAATTATTAAAGGAACATCATAATTCGGCACTTGCTGGGCACCCGGGTAGTAAAGCAACCTTAGAGCTATTGTCTCGTCGTTTTTGGTGGCCAAGGTTGCGTCAGGATGTAATGGATTTTGTGTCCTCTTGTTCTACCTGTGCGCGCGCAAAAGTTTCACATACACGTCCTGCAGGGTCTCTATTACCACTCGTCATTCCCAATAGACCATGGACACATCTGTCTATGGATTTTATCACTGACTTACCTTTGTCTGCGGGTAAAACAGTGATTTTGGTAGTAGTGGACAGGTTTAGCAAAATGGCACACTTTATTGCGTTACCCGCACTACCTAATGCTAAAACTCTTGCTCAGGTATTCGTCAGTGAGATCGTGAAGCTTCACGGGGTCCCCTCCGATGTTGTTTCGGATCGGGGAACCCAGTTTATTTCTAAATTTTGGAAAGCTTTTTGTTCCCGTTTGGGGGTTCACTTGTCCTTTTCCTCAGCTTTCCATCCTCAGTCAAATGGACAGACTGAGCGTACCAACCAAAACCTGGAGACATATCTAAGATGTTTTGTGTCTGAAAACCAAGAGTTGTGGTCGTCATATTTACCGTTAGCTGAGTTTGCCATAAATAATCGCCGTCAGGAATCCACTGGCAAGTCACCTTTTCTTGGTGCATATGGTTTTCATCCCCAATTCTGTACTTTCAAAGAGGGGGGGTCTTCTGGGGTTCCCGAAGAGGAACGGTTTTCGTCATCTCTTTCATCAGTATGGCAGAAGGTGCAAGCTAACTTGAAAAATATGGGAGGTAAATACAAATGCATGGCTGATAAGAGACGGTCGCCAGGTCCGGACCTAGGAGTGAATGACTATGTGTGGTTGTCTACTAGGAATATCAAGTTGAAGGTTCCCTCTTGGAAACTGGGTCCTAGGTTTATTGGTCCTTACAAGATTGTAGCCATCATCAACCCCGTGGCTTTTCGCCTGGAGTTACCTCAGACTTTTAAAATCCATAATGTCTTTCATAAGTCGTTACTCAAAAAATATGTTCCACCTCTAGAACCGTCACCGCTGCCACCCCCTCCTGTTGTCGTGGATGGTAGTTTGGAATTTCAGATATCCAAAATTGTTAATTCTCGTCGGGTCCGCCGCTCTCTCCAATATCTGGTGCACTGGAGAGGTTACGGTCCTGAGGAAAGAATGTGGGTTCCTGCGTCTGAGGTAAACGCCGACAGGCTAGTCCGGATTTTTCATGCCTCTCATCCTGAGAGACCTGGTCCTGAGTGTCCGGAGGCCCCTCGTAGAGAGGGGGGTACTGTCACGAGGGTGTCAAGAGCCACGCTGTACCCGGGGTCAGGAGGTCGCAGCGGTTGGCTGCACGCTCTATGTCAGATAGGGAAGTTTCCTTATTGTAGCTTTCTGGGTTTGCTTTACAAACCCTTTTGGCTCACTCAGGGATCCGTAGCTCCTTCTCTCAGCTGTTCCTTGTCCAGCACTCCCAATCCTCCTTATATTCCCCTCTCACACTTCTCTGGTTGCCAGATATAGAGCTTCCTGCCTGGACATCTATTCTGACCCACTGGAGCTGTGTTGCTGCGTTCTCTGAGTGTTGCCTTAGAACGCTACCCTCCGGATCCCTGTTGGACCTTTGTGGACAATTGTTGTCGTCCACCTGGGTGTTTGTGTTTGTCTGTGTTTGTCTGTCCTCTCCCTGGTGTTTCCCTCTTAGTGCAGTGGTGAGGACTAGCGATCCCACCGGCCTGTTCATTATCTAGGGCTCATTTCAGGGAAAGCCAGGGTTTAGGCACGTGATCGCCGCACGGGTGAGGAACCCGTCTAGGGACGTCAGGGCAGGCAGGTGCCAGCTGCAAGGTGAGTTAGGGGTCACCACCTTTCCCTCTCCCTTGGGCAGGGCTTTCCCTGTTTTCCTCCCTGTGCGTGTTGCCGGTCATTACACCTATGGCCCGCCGGACGTTCTCGGCCGAGGAGGCATACGCCCAGCTTGCCTCCGAGTCCGAGAGTCCCAGTGAGGATGAGGATGACCCCACATTCCTGTTGTCATCCGCATCCTCCTCATCATCTAGCGATGATGATGAGCCCCCAAGGCGGCGGAGACGCCGCCAGGCGGAGCAAGGGGACCGCCATGTTAGGGACCCTGTGGCCCACACTAGTACGAGCAGCTCTGGGGCTCGTACTGGTTTCCCGGCCCACCAGTTAAATCCACCGGAGAACCCTGCCGGTGAACTTGTCTGGTGTAGCCCAGAGCGATACGAGCCCGTGATTCCTGATTTTGTAGGCCAATCAGGAATCCAGATTTCCACAGTGGGCTACACTGAATATGACTTTTTTTGTCATTTTTTCAGTGACCCACTGGTAAATCTGATGGTGGAGCAGACGAATCTGTACGCCCAACAGTTCGTCGCTCAACACCCGGGCTCCTTTTTGGCCAGGCCCGGTGGCTGGACGCCGGTCAGTGCAGCCGAAATGAGGACATTTTGGGGCCTCGTGCTGCATATGGGCCTGGTCAAGAAACCCAGTGCCAGGCTGTACTGGAGTGGGGACGTCCTATATCAGACCCCACTTTACA
This sequence comes from Bufo gargarizans, assembly GCF_014858855.1. Taxonomy (NCBI): domain Eukaryota; kingdom Metazoa; phylum Chordata; class Amphibia; order Anura; family Bufonidae; genus Bufo; species Bufo gargarizans. The sequence continues at coordinate 321,183,409 of NC_058081.1, forward strand.
GTACGGTTATGACACGCTCCCGGTTTGAGGCCATCAGGAAATGTCTGCATTATTCCGATAATGCAGCATGTCCACCCCGAGGTGATCCTGCCCATGACCGTCTGTACAAGATACGGCCGGTCATCGATCACTTTGGGGCCAAATTCATGGAGGCCTATGTACCTGGAAGGGAGGTCGTGGTTGATGAGTCTCTCATTGCGTTCAAGGGGAGACTCATTTTCCGCCAGTATGTGCCTTCCAAGCGGGCGAGGTATGGCGTGAAACTATACAAAATTTGTGAGAGTACCTCAGGGTACACTTACAAATTTCGTGTATACGAGGGGCGAGATTCCCGGATTCAACCCCCAGAATGTCCCCCCACTCTGGGTGTTACCGGGAAACTTGTGTGGGACCTTATGCACCCACTGCTGGATAAGGGTTACCACTTGTACGTGGATAACTTTTATACCAGTATCCCCTTGTTCCAGTCCCTTGCCGCCAGATCCACGTCCGCTTGTGGGACCGTGCGGAAAAATCAACGCGGCCTCCCTGCCCACCCCCTCCAGGTACCTATCCCCAGGGGTGAGACCCGTGCCCTTACCACTGGAAACCTGTTGCTGGTCAGGTATAAGGACAAGAGGGATGTCCTTATGCTGTCCACAATTCATGGTAACGGCATCACCCCTGTCCCTGTGCGAGGTACCGCGGCAACGGTCCTCAAGCCCGATTGTATCGTCGCCTACAATCGGTATATGGGAGGAGTTGATCTCTCGGATCAAGTCCTCAAGCCATATAACGCCATGCGCAAAACCCGGGCATGGTACAAAAAAGTTGCGGTCTACTTGGTACAGGTTGCCATGTACAACTCTTTTGTACTATCCCGAAGCGCTGGCAGCACAGGGACATTCCTCCAGTTCTATGAGGCAGTCCTCAAGGCCCTGATCTTTTCGGACCGGGAAAGAGCAGGCCGGAGTACCTCGGGAACTGTAGGCGCCCGGATCGTCCCTGGCCAACACTTTCCAGGTGTGGTCCCCCATACTGGAAAGAAGGGACGAACCCAAAAAAAGTGCAGAGTGTGTCGCAGGAGGGGGATACGGAAGGACACGACTACTCAGTGCGACACATGCCCCGATCATCCGGGCCTCTGCATTGACGGTTGCTTCAGGGAGTATCACACTTCCATGGAGTACTAAATTTATATCCCAATTTAGCACTGACATCAGATAAAAAAAAATGGTTCTCAGACTTGAGACACCCAAAAAAACTAAAATAATTTATTAAAAGTAGACATAGGTATTGCCGCGTCTGTAATAATCTCCTCTATAAAAATGCCCCATGACCTAACCCCCCAGATTAACACGGTCCAGAAAAAAAAAAAAAGGTGCAAAAAAAGTTTTTTTTTGTCACCTTACATAATAAAAAGTTTAATAGCAAGCGATCAAAAAGTCATATAGCCCCCAAATTAGTGCCAATAAAACCGTCATCTCATCCCGCAAAAAATGAGCCCCCACATAAGATAATCAGATTAAAAAAAAAATAGAAAATGACTCTTAGACTTTAGAGATACAAAAATTTTTTTAGGGTATCAAAAAGGATAATATAGTCTAAAACCTAAATAATTGTAAAAAAAAAGTTGACTTATTAGGTATCGCCACGTCCGTAAGAATCTCCTCTATAAAAATACCCCATGACCCAACCCCCCAGATTAACACAGTAAAAAAAAAATTAAAAAAAAATAGGTGCAAAAAATTTTTTTTTTTGTCACCTTACATAACAAAAAGTTTAATAGCAAGCGATCAAAAAGTCATATAGCCCCCAAAATAGTGCCAATAAAACCGTCCGCTCATCCCGCAAAAAATGAGCCCCCACATAAGATAATTGGCTAAAAGAAAATAAAAAAAATGACACTTAGACTTTAGAGATACCCAAAAAAAAAAGTTGTATCAAAAAAGATAATATAGTCAAAAACCTAAATAATTGTAAAAAAAAGTAGACTTATTAGATATTGCCGCGTCCGTAAGAATCTCCTCTATAACAATATCCCATGACCTAACTACCCAGATTAACACGGTTAAAAAAAAAAAAAAAAACGGTGCCAAAACCGCTATTTTTGGCACTTTTCCATTTCAGTCCGTTTTTTCCGGTAACAAAACAAGGGTTAACAACCAAACAAAAGTTAAAATTTATTACCCTGATACTGCAGTTTACAGAAACGCCACATTTGTGGTCGTAAACTGCTGTATCCGTAAAAGGGAGGCTGCAAAAGGAAAGGACCGACATGGTTTCTGGAAGGCCGATTTTGATGGCCTTTTTTATTGACACCATATCCCTTTTGAAGCCCCCCTGATGCCCCCCTAGAGTAAAAACTCCCTAAAATTGACCCCATCTAAGAAACTACACCCCTCAAGGTATTCAAAAATGATTATACAAACTTTATTAACCCTTTAGGTGTTCCTCAACAGTTAATGGCAAATGGAGATGAAATATCAGAATTTCAATTTTTGGTAACCTTACCTCACAAAAATGTAATATAGAGCAACCAAAAATTATATTTACCCTAAAAATACTCCCCCAAAAAATGCCACCTTATCCCGTAGTTTCCAAAATGGGGTCACTTTTAGGGAGTTTCGACTCCAGGGGTGCATCAGGGGGGTTGAAACAGGACACTGTGTAAATAAACCGGTCCATAAAAATCAGCCCTCCAAAAACCAAACGGCGCACCTTTCACTCTACGCCCCGCTGTGTGGCCGTACAGTAGTGTACGGCCACATATTGGGTATTTCTGTAAACGGCAGAGTCAGGGTAATAAAGATACAGTCTTGTTTGGCTGTTAACCCTTGCTTTGTTAGTAGAAAACATGGGTTAAAATGGAAAATAAGGCAAAAAAATGAAATTTTCCAATTTCATCCCCATTTGCCAATAACTCTTGTGCAACACCTAAAGGGTTAACGACGAATGTAAAATCAGTTTTGAATACCTTGAGGGGTGTAGTTTCTTAGATGGGGTCACTTTTAGGGAGTTTCTACTCTAGGGGTGCATCAGGGGTCTTCAAATGGGACATGGTGTAAATAAACCAGTCCATAAAAATCAGCCCGCCAAAAACCAAACGGCGCACCTTTCCCTCTACGCCCCGCTGTGTGGCCGTACAGTAGTTTACGGCCACATATTGGGTGTTTCTGTAAACGGCAGAGTCAGGGCAATAAAGATACAGTCTTGTTTGGCTGTTAACCCTTGTTTTGTTAGTGGAAAAAATGGGTTAAAATGGAAAATTAGACAAAAAAATGAAATTTGCAAATTTCATCCCCATTTGCCAATAACTCTTGCGCAACACCTAAAGGGTTAACGACGAATGTAAAATCAGTTTTGAATACCTTGAGGGGTGTAGTTTCTTAGATGGGGTCACTTTTAGGGAGTTTCTACTCTAGGGGTGCATCAGGGGTCTTCAAATGGGACATGGTGTAAATAAACCAGTCCATAAAAATCAGCCCTCCAAAAACCAAACGGCGCACCTTTCACTCTATGCCCCGCTGTGTGGCCGTACAGTAGTTTACGGCCACATATTGGGTGTTTCTGTAAACGGCAGAGTCAGGGTAATAAAGATACAGTCTTGTTTGGCTGTTAACCCTTGCTTTGTTAGTGGAAAAAATCGGGTTAAAATAAAAAATTTGACAAAAAAAAGAAATTCTCAAATTTCATCCCCATTTGCCAATAACTCTTGTGCAACACCTAAAGGGTTAACAACGTATGTAAAATCAGTTTTGAATACCTTGAGGGGTGTAGTTTCTTAGATGGGGTCATTTTTGGGTGGTTTCTATTATGTAAGCCTCGCAAAGTGACTTCAGACCTGAACTGGTCCCTAAAAATGTCGTTTTTGTAAATTGCTGAAAAATTTCAAGATTTGCTTCTAAACTTCTAAGCCTTATAACATCCCCAAAAAATAAAATATCATTCCCAAAACAATTCAAACATAAAGTAGACATATGGGGAATGTAAAGTCATCACAATTTTTGGGGGTATTACTATGTATTACAGAAGTAGAGAAACTGAAACTTTGAAATTTGCTAATTTTTCCAAAAATTTGTTAAATTAGGTATTTTTTGGTGCAAAAAAAATTATTTTTTTGACTTCATTTCACCAGTGTCATGAAGTACAATATGTGACGAAAAAACAATCTCAGAATGGCCTGGATAAGTCAAAGCGTTTTAAAGTTATGAGCACTTAAAGTGACACTGGTCAGATTTGCAAAAAATGGCCTGGTCCTAAGGTGTAAAAAGGCTGTGTCCCTAAGGGGTTAAGGATGAAGGTCTTACCCATTCCTTAATTGCTAGTACCTTACCAGGATCCATCTTGAAGGTGTCAGGAGTCAGAACATGCCCTAGAAACAGAATCTCCTGTACACCAAAGACACATTTCTCTTGCTTAGCGGATAGCTGATTCTCCTTTAACACCTCTAATACTTGTTTAACATGAGACACATGGGATTCGAAGTCAGGAGAGAATATCAAAATGTCATCAAGATAGACAATAACAGATTTGCCTAAGAACTCCCTAAGAATGTCATTCATGAAGTTTTCGAACACAGCTGGGGCATTGCTGTATCCAAAAGGCATCACCTGATATTCAAAGTGTCCTGCCGGAGTATTGAACGCCGTCTTCCATTCGTCTCCCTCCTTGATTCGGATTAGATTGCATGCCCCTTTCAGGTCAATCTTGGAAAACCAGGTTGCCCCCTGAACCTGGTTAAATAAATCCAGAATCAATGGGAGGGAGTATCTATTCTGGACAGCGATTTTATTTAATCTCTGGTAATCGATACATGGCCTAAGACCACCATCTTTTTTCTTAACAAAGAAAAACCCCGCCCCCATAGGAGAGACAGAAGGTCTAATATGCCCTTTACCAAGGCTCTCCTTAATATAATCTTCCATGGCCTTGCGTTCGGGCTTAGAAAGATTATAAATTCGCCCCTTAGGAAACTTGGCCCCCTCTACTAGCTCTATAGTACAATCATAAGGTCTATGGGGGGTAGAACCTCCGGGGTTGGTGATTAGAATACATCAGAATATTCCCTAATAACAGTGGGTAAAGTATCAGACTTTACTGAGACCCCAGCCTGCACCACAGACAAGCACGAGTCACACTTAGGCCCCCATCTCACCAACTCCCCCTTGGACCAATCTATAGTGGGGTTATGTAGTCGGAGCCAAGGCAACCCTAGTACCACCTCAACCGGTAGATTCTCCAGGACAAAAAGGGAACATCTCTCTGAGTGGCACACACCCACGGTTAGAGAAATCTCTTAGGTACATGAGCTCACCGTACCACCAATAAGAGGAGTAGCATCATTAGCCATGACATGGATAGGAGTTGGTAAAGCAAACATTGGAATACCCAATCTTACAGCGTACTCAGAGTCAATAAAGCTGGCTGCTGAGCCAGAATCAATAAAGGCCTTACCCGGCCATTTATCTACCCCCAGAGAAATCGTAATGTGTACCAAAAGCTTACATTTAGAAAAATCAGGGTGTACCTGGTCTTTAGGTTGCCTTGCCTTAGGAGACTTGACAGAAAGGACTTTCTTAGGACACTGGTTGATCCAATGGTCAGGATCTCCACAGTAAAAGCACTCTCCACGTCTGCGGCGAAGATTCCCTTGAGTCATGCCAACCTGCATGGGTTCCTCGGTGAAGACCTCAGCATTGTCTCTGGGATAGGCCTCTGGCTGGACCACCATCTGGGAAGAGAACTGTCGTTCCTGTTGTCTCTCTCTAACACGTCGGTCAAGTCGGACAACAAGGGTCATCATCTCCTCTAAGGTCTCTGGAAGTTGATAACTGACCAGAAGATCCTTTAAATTATCAGACAGACCTGACCTGAACTGACTCTTCAGGGCTGGTTCATTCCATCCTGAGGGGACACACCACCTTCTGAATTGGGTGCAATAATCCTCCGCAGGTAGATTGCCCTGAACCAGTGCCTTTAGAGCAGTCTCGGCTACTAGAGCCCTGTCTGGTTCATCATAGAGGGTACCCAGGGCCTGAAAGAACCCCTCCACAGAAGTTAAACAACTGGCGCCAGCAGGTAAAGAGAACGCCCAGTCCTGGGGATCACCCTGTAGTCGGGAAATGATAATGCCCATGCGTTGACTCTCGGGGCCAGAGGACACGGGGCGCAAACGGAAGTAAAGTCTGCAACTCTCCTTAAGAGAAAGAAACTTCTTCCGGTCTCCAGAAAAGGGTTCTGGGAGCTTAATCTGGGGCTCAAAATGCGGACTGGAGGCCTCAGGAGTGGAAGAACCTTGCCCTAACTCAAAAGAACTGAGTTTTTCCCCTAGCTCCTGTACCATCTGCGTCAAATTAGAAACATGGTCAGTCAGGGTCACCAGAGGATTCATTATACAGTGGTTATTGGGCCTGTTAATCTGTAACGGTCACGTACACACACACACAGGGGGGAGGATAGTGACCACTGCGCTCCACCCTCACCCCTGGCCCTGCCTACTTGCCTCATGAGTACTGATGACAGGGTACAACTGGACGGCAGTCCCTAACTTAGAATACGTGCGGGAAGGACAGACAAGACAAATAACGGATAGTGAACGGACCGGGTCAAAACCAAGAGGACAACGCAGTACAGAGGGATAAGCAAAGAAAGGTCAGGAGAAGCCGGAGTCATAAATACCAGGAGAGTCGAGAAGTACCAAAGGAGTCCGCAAAGAATAGTCAGATGGAAGCCGAGGTCAATATACCAGGAAGGATGCGCAGTACAGGAGGAGCAGGCAAAGGATCGTCAGGGAACAGGATCAGGTAAGTACACAGATATCCAACAACTGCCAGGAACCTAAATTAACAGGCAACCTGTGGCCAGCAGGCCGCCTGTATTTATAGTGGGGAGTGAGGATCATGTGACGTGGCCAGCATCACATGACCGACAGACCGACCAGTCGAGCACCGAGTGATCAGCTCGGCGCTCAAGGCAGACCTAGGAGCAGGGAGCCTCCCAGCTAGCAAAGCTGCCCTGGGAACGAGGTCAAACACAGATCCTCGCTCCTGAAGCTAAGCAGCAGGTCTGCGGCTGATGGGAGACTGAGTGCGCCTTCGGCACCCCGTTACAACTGTCTCATTCATTATTTTCTACACCTGTTTTAGGTGTAGAAAATGGTCTAAAAAACCCAAGCAGATGTACTTAAAGAAGCCTACAGGATTCTGGTACATGCTGGAGATATGGGACTGCAGAAGACTTACTGGACCACATTTTCTGGTTCTGCCTAAAGATGCAAACCTTTTGGTTGGAGATTACACACTCAATTAATAGCATATCCCCCTTCCCTGTTACTCTGACCCCAGAAGCTGTTCTCCTTTGGTTACCCGCGACCTCTTGGCAACCGTCTAAAGGGGATTTAACTACCCACCTGATTCCCATTAAAATAGACTATCAGAAGAACCTAAGGCAGGCCAGAGGGGTGAAAGAGGAGGGGTTTTGTATGAAAAGCGACGAGGGGCCTGGGCAACAACCGCATTAACGCCGCCCCTGGGCACCTTCAGAAGCTAATTAATATATTGAATAAAAGTGTTTTTCTGAGAAAATCGGCAATGGACAGCAATACGGTAAGTAGCATTCTAATATGGAGAATGTAATTGAGATCCTGATGTTAGTGTTCTATAATAGTGATTTTAGGTGAAAGACTCCCTTTAGGCCCCATTCACAAGTCCGCAATTTCGTTCCGCATTTTGCGGAACGGAATTGCAAACCCATTCATTTCTATGGGGCTGAGCGATGTGCGGCCCGACTTCGGAAATGCGGACCCGCACTTCCAGGTCCGCATTTCCATTCCCGAAAAAAATAGAACATATCCTATTCTTGTCTGCAATTGCGAACAAGAATAGGCATATTATATTAGTGCCGGCGATGTGAGGTCCGCAAAATGCGGAACGCACATTGCTGTGTCCGTGTTTTGCGGATCCGTGGATCCGCAAAACACGTTACGGATGTGTGAATGGATCCTTAAGCTTTTGTATTATTTGTATGAGCCATGTATGTTTCACTTCTACCTTATTCAATAAAAAGAAATTTGAAAGCTTGCTTACATTTGGACTGGCGCTGGATGTGCTGAAGTTATGGAGAGGCTGACGCCTCTTCAAAAAAGCGGCAGATCCACCGCCAGCTATGGGGCTTTTTTAAAACTGGTGTCTAAAACGCCGGTCTTAATAAATGACCCCCAATATCTGCATGGAGTTTCTATGTTCTTCTATTATTTGCATGGTTTTTCCTGCAGGTACTCCGGTCTCCTCCCACACTCCAAAGACATACTGATAGGGACCTTAGAATACTAAATAACATTTATTACAGAGGTTTCCTACAGTTTGTATACCACCAGTGGACTGAAGTATACTTGTTGCTTCCAATGATAAACTGGCTAAAAATGAAGCTCTGCTCACAAAACATCTGTAGTAAATGCAATTTTCCCCAAAGGAAGCCAGGGCCTTGCTTCCCTCTCCTCCACTACCTTGCTGTGCATGCTGCATTTGATGTGACATTTGTGTTGGAGTATTTGGTCTATTTTGTATTTAACAAAAGGTAGGGTACATTGAAATTTTTCCTACCAGTGCAGGAAAAATCTCAATATACCCTACCTTTTGTTAAATATATTTTTGGATGATTTTCAACATCCCTTTTGTTCTAGGTAGGGATGAACAAATCAATTGTGATTAATCAATTTGTCTCACTAACAAGAATTCCTCACCTGTCCGCACTGGTAAAGAATAGAGATGTCGCAAACATAACATTTTCCGTTCGCGGACGGCGAACGTGAATTTCTACAAATGTTCGCGAACGTGCGAACCGGGCGAACCGCCATTGACTTCTATAGGCAGGCGAATTTTAAAACCCACAGGGACTCTTTCTGGCCACAATAGTGATGGAAAAGTTGTTTCAAGGGGACTAACACCTGGACTGTGGCATGCCGGAGGGGGATCCATGGCAAAACTGCCATGGAAAATTACATAGTTGACGCAGAGTTGGATTTTAATCCATAAAGGGCATAAATCACCTAACAATCCAATATTTTTTTTTAACAACGTGGTTTAAAACATCCAGTGTGTGTATACGATCAGGTATGATCTTGTATCGATCAGGTAGTGTAAGGGTTACGCCCGCTTCACAGACATTGACAGACCAAACTCCCCTTTTAATGCACTGCAAACAACTGCAAACAGTCCATTTGCCCAACCGCAAACTTCCCATTTGCACAAGGTTGGATACCAAGCTAGCCATGTCCCGTTGATGTCATTGAAGGTTTCTTCCTCCACCCAGCCATGTACAACATCAAGGGTCCCGGAAAGGTGAATTGAATTGATTTTTCGAATGGGGAGATGGTTATTGAATCCACGGTCACTGCGTCTGTGCCGTGCAATTTACTGCCCCACCCGATATGAGTGCTATTTTCTATAGTTCTCTCTTCTCATCAGTTTTATCCCTGTTACGTCCCCAATCTGGGGTCCATTTATTAAATTGATTTTTTCAAACGGGGAGATGGTTAAAAAATTGCTGGCTCCCTCCTCTTTGTTTGAATCCACTCCACGGTCACTGCGTCTGCGCCGTGCAATTTACTGTCACACCCGATATGAGTGCTATTTTCTGTAGTACTATTCTCATCAGTTTAATCCCTGTTACGTCCCATATCAGGGTGGGATTGCCTTTTGTGAAAAAAAATTTTGGCCGGGTACCTTTCACTGCCTTCACAGTGACAGACCAAACTCTGATACACCAAACTGAATTGATTTTGGGAACCGGGAGATGGAAAAAGCAGTTTGGTCGGTCCTCTTACTCCCAAGTTGGGGCACCGCGCGTGCACAGAGCAATGTGCTGTGACACCCTATATGAGTGGTGTCTTAACTAGTCCTATTCCTATCAGTTTAATCCCTGTTATGTCCCCTATCCGGGGACGTGTGTCGAATTGATTAACCATTGTCGAATTAACGAACCATTACGACATCCTGGAATAATTTAGTTCTGAGCTTTGTACTTGATTTGTATTGGAATTGATGGGGATTTTTTAAATTGTCTGCATTATTTCTAATAAACTATTAAGAGACTTTATTATGATTTTTTTTATTTTATGTATTAAAAACCCACCCATACAACTTTAAAAAAAAAAAAAATTTTTATTCTATGAAAAAAAATTCTATGAAAAAAACATCCAGCCGTCCCGATCGCTTTTGGTCTGATCATAATGAAGCAACGGCCTTATCATCTGGAGTGTGGCAACATTGCCAACACACTCATAGAGGTGATGATCGCTTCATTGTGATACGCAAGCCCCTCCACCACAACAAGGTAACGATCACGAAAGGGGAATTGACACTTGTATGTGCCTTTTTTTTGTTTTGTTTTTGCAGCCACAGTGCAGCACCAGAGGCCAGAAAAATTAGGCATGTACACATGCCTGGAAAACAATGTTATTGTTGCAGCCGCTGTTGTAGCAGCGGCTGGAAAAATTTATGTTTTCAAGGCAGAAAGGTGACTAAAACATTGCAGCTTGAACCCTAGTTGGTGGCAGAGAATTCACGAAAGTCATCGGGTATGCAGACATAAATACAGCAACGTGGGGACCATTTTGAGGCCAAGGCATGCTATCAGGCCTTTTGTTAGTTAAACGTATCCCCTCGGGATCCATGCCTCATTCATCTTAATGAAGGTGAGGTAATCAAAACTTTTTTGACCGAGGCGACTTCTTTTGTCAGTGACAATGCCTCCTGCTGCACTGAAGGTCCTTTCTGACAGAACACTTGAAGCGGGGCAGGCCAGAAGTTCTATCACAAACTGGAATAGCTCAGGCCACAGGTCAAGCCTGCACACCCAGTAGTCAAGGGGTTCATTGCTCCTCAGAGTGTCGATATCTGCAGTTAAGGCGAGGTAGTCTGCCACCTGTCGGTCGAGTCGTTCTCTAAGGCTGGATCCCGAAGGGCTGTGGCGATGTGTAGGACTGAAAAAGCTCTGCATGTCCTCCATCAACAACACATCTCTAAAGCGTCCTGTCCTTGCCGCCGTGGTCATGGTAGGAGGAGGATTACTTTCACCTCTTCCCCAGTTAGATTCCCGTTGTGCTGTGACATCCCCCTTATAAGCTGTGTAAAGCATATTTTTTAGTTTGGTTTTGAACTGCTGCATTCTTTCTGACTTCCGGTAATTAGGTAACATTTCCGCCACTTTCTGCTTATACCGGGGGTCTAGTAGCGTGGCCTCCCAGTACAGGTCGTTCTCCTTCATCCTTTTTATACGAGGGTCCCTCAACAGACATGACAGCATGAAAGACTCCATTTGCACAAGGTTGGATGCCGAGCTACTCATTTCCCGTTCCTCCTCCTCACTGATGTCATTGACGGTCTGTTCTTCCCCCCAGCCACGTACAACACCACGGGTCCCAGATAGGTGACAACAACGAGCACACTGGGATGCCTGCTGTGGTTGGTCTTCCTCCTCCTCAAAGCCACATCCCTCCTCTGACTCCTCTTCCTCATACTCCTCTTGCAGCGTTGCTGCAGGTCCAGCAAGCGATGATGACAAGGCTGTTTCTGGTGGTGATGGTGACCACAACTCTTCCTCTTCACTCTCATCTACAGCCTGATCCAGCACTCTTCGCAGGGCACGCTCCAGGAAGAAAACAAATGGCATGAGGTCGCTGATGGTGCCTTCTGTGGGACTGACTAGGTTTGTCACCTCCTCAAAAGGACGCATGAGCCTACAGGCATTGCTCATGAGTGTCCAGTAACGTGTCAAAAAAATTCCCAGCTCCGCAGAGGCTGTCCTGGCACCCCGGTCATACAAATACTCGTTGACGGCTTTTTCTTGTTGGAGCAGGCGGTTAGGAGTGTTGAATTCCAACGTGTCAGGCTGTCGCAAATCAAGCGCCTCACTGGCATGTTGTTTCTGCGCTGAATGTCTGAAAAGTGCACCATGACCGTGTAGGAACGCCTGAAATGGCCACACACCTTCCTGGCCTGCTTGAGGACGTCCTGTAAGCCTGGGTACTTAGACACAAAGAGTTGTACGATGAGATTCAACACATGTGCCATGCACGGCACATGTGACAACTTGCCCAAATTTAATGCCGCCAACAAATTGCTTCCATTGTCACACACCACTTTCCCGACTTCCAGTTGGTGCGGGGTCAGCCACTGATCCACCTGTGGACAGGAGTGCTGGTCCGGTGTGGCTCTCTGCTTTCAGGCAAGTCAACCCCAAGACAGCGTGACACTGTCGTATCCGGGATGTGGAATACCCTCTGGGGAGCTGGGGGGATTCAGTTGATGTGCAGCCAGATGCCGCAGTAGAAGAGGACTCAGCCGAGGAGGTTAAGGAAGAGGATGGAGTAGGAGGAGTAGAGGAGGTGGCAGTAGGCCTGCCTGCAAGTCGTGGCGGTGTCACCAACTCCGCTGCAGAGCCACGCATTCCATGCTTGGCAGCCGTCAGCAGGTTGACCCAATGCGCAGTGTAGGTGATATACCTGCCCTGGCCATGCTTTGCAGACCAGGTATCAGTGGTCAGATGGACCCTCGCCCTAACACTGTATGCCAGAGATGCCATGACTTCCTTTTCAATCACTGAGTAGAGGTTTGGGATTGCCTTATTAGAAAAAAAAATTCGGCCGGATACCTTCCACTGTGGTGTCCCAATAGCGACAATTTTTTTGAAGGCCTCAGACTCCACCAGCTGGTATGGTAAAAGCTGGCGGGCTAAGAGTTCCGTCAAGCCAGCTGTCAGACGCCGGGCAAGGTGCTGCTTCTACTCGTCATCATGTGTTGATCCCATAGGCGTTTGTGATGTGCGATCATGTGCCTTCGCAAAGCAGTTGTACCTAGGTGGGTGTTGGATTTTCCACGACTCAGTTTCTTTTGGCACAGGTTGCAAATGGCATCGCTGTTGTCAGAGGCAGACACACAAAAAAAAAGCCACACTGCTGAACTTTGCAATGACGGCATTCTGGTGGTGGCAACAGCATGCGTTGATTGGCGTGCCGTCTGGCTGACCCCGGGTGCCGATACATGCTGTCTGACTGTGCCACTAGCTCCTTGCGACGACCTCCCCCTGCTTCCAACTCGTCTCCTCCTTCTCTCTGTCTCCCCTTTTGAACTTTCCCCCTCTTCTTCTTCTCTTCGAGCAGGCACCCACGTGGCATCCACGGACACATCGTCATCATCAACCACTTCACTTGTATCTGACACCTCAGCAAAGGAAGCAGCAGGGAGTACAACATCATCATCATCATCACACTGCACGTCCACGTGTGTAATGCTGCCTGACTGAGACATATCCCTGTTATCTACATCCCCTGGCGATAATGGTTGCGCATCACTAATTTCATCCAACTGATGTGTAAATAACTCCTCTGAGGGATCAAGTGAAGCGGCTGTGGTGGCTGTGGTGGTAGTGGTGGTGGTGGGCGGCGGGGGGGAGAGTGGTAACTTGAGAGCAGGTGACCAAAGCTGAGCTGGAGGAGGATGGTGCGTCAAGGTTCTTAGCGGAAGCTGTTGAAGATTGGGTGTCCTGTGTAAGCCAGTCAACTATTTTCTCCGAATTTTTTGGGTTCAGGGTACGTGGCTTCTGAACACTGGGCATTATTCCAGGGCCAGTGTAAATCACAGCACCACGAACACGACGGCCCCTGCGGCGTGGCCTGCCTCTGCCTGTAATTTTTTATTAGATAAGTGTTACTATGCGTGCAAGGTACTGTGCCACCCTATATAAGTGGTGGGCAGTGGGCACAATACAGAATGTGTGGGCCTGACACACACGGGCTTGCAAATGTGATTAGATCACCGAAAATTTTTCAATCTAATTTTTTTTTCTGCAAGGTATTTGAGTGAATGACACCCTGTAACAGTATGAGTGCAGGCCTAGCCACTAGCCAGTGGGCACAATACAGTATGTGTTGGCCTGACACACACGAGCTTGGAAATGTGATAAGATCACAGAAAAATTTTAAATAAAATATTTTTTTTTGCAAGGTATTTGAGTGCATGACACCCTGTAATGGTATGAGTGCAGGCCTAGCCACTAGCCAGTGGGCACAATACAGTATGTGTGGGCCTGACGCACATGGGCTTGCAAATGTGATTAGATCACAGAAAATTTTTAAATAGATTTTTTTTTTCCTGCAAGGTATTTGAGTGAATTACACCCTGTAACGGTATGAGTGCAGGCCTAGCCACTAGCCAGTGGGCACAATACAGTATGTGTTGGCCTGACACACACAGGGGCTTGCAAATGTGATTAGATCACAGGAAAATTTTAAATATAAAAAAAAAAAATCACACTGATGTACCAGCCCTGAAAAGGGCTTTTTGGGGTGCTGTCTGGATGCTGTCCTTACAGCAGATGAGTCTGTGGACACAGAACACTGCCCTAGCTAACTTTTTCCCTATTGAATCAGCAGCAGCTACACTCTCTCTCCTCTCTCTGTGAATGCAGTTTCCGAATGCATCTAAAATGGATGCTGTCCTGGAGGTGGGAGGGTCTGGGAGGGAGGGTCTGCTGCTGATTGGCGGGAATGTGTCTGCTGACTGTGAGGTACAGGGTCAAAGTTTACTCAATGATGATGTATAGGGGGCGAACCGAACATCGCATATGTTCGCCCGCAGCGGTGAACGCGAACAAGCTATGTTCGCCGGGAACTATTCGCCGGCGAATAGTTCGGGACATCACTAGTGAAGAAGCATCCACCTGCCTGTTGATTGACAGGGCCAGGCATCTTGCCTATCTCTGCCAACCTCGCATCTGCATTGCTGCTCTGTCTAGCAGTGCAAGCACAGAGGCCTTTCTTCCACTACTGGAGCAGCGACTGCGCATGTGCTACTATACTTAGCAGCATGTGAACTGTCTCTGCTCCCAAAGCAGAAGTAGAGCCTCTGCTCTTGCACCACTGCTCAGAACAGCAACGCAGGCGCGAGATTGGAGGTGTTAAGCAAGATGTCCAGTCCTGTTGATCAACAGGCAGACGGGCGCTTCTTCACCTGTGCGATCAGCCCCTCAGAACTTTTGCTAATGAGACAAATCGATTTGTTAGAATCCATTCACTCATCCCTAGTACTAGGTTTTAGATGGAAAGCTTTTTAGGAGTGTGGCATAGTTATTTCTTGTAGTGGTGACGGCTTCTTTTTTTGGAACAATTAGCCAGGCATAGTGCAACCCACCCTAAAAATGTCTCAGATGCATCATAAATTTGACACAAATGCCCACTCCACCAACAAAATAGAGAAAAAAACAACTCCAGATTTTTTGTCGCCGTGCTTTTGATACATTACCCCCTAAGTTTACACTGTCTAAATACTCGGCAGGATTAGTATCTTCCCCAGTGTGTGAATGGGAATTAATTAGCAACATGTGACAAAAATCCTGATCTAAGAGCTACTGCGTTTGTGAAACCAGCCCAACGCACACCAGCAAGTAGTGGCTTATCACAGTATTTATCAGGGATAATACTTTTAAAGGGACCACCACCTACTATGCGCCATTTAAAATACTGGTGTCTTCATATGTGGGCTTTTGTTGCTGCCTTGGTTCTGGACTATAGACTGACAGATATTACCTACTTGTCACAAATTCACAGTCTTGTAAGCAGGACCAGGTCAGGATCAGAAACACAAATGTGTGTTGGCACTGACAGCAAGCAGAGATCTGTTCGCAAGATGAAAAAAATTCAACATCAGTTCTTCGGATATTCATTGTCAGGATAAGTACGGTACATGATATGTGTTACATTCTGCACAAATGATTTCACAGTCCTAAAATCATCTGCTGGTGCCTTTTATAAAGCGTGACCTCATCCAGAGAGTATTTTGTCTGACCAGCGAATAAATGTTTTCAATGCACTTGTCACATATGCAGACTTTACTTGTGGTTACTAAATTATTAAGCCAAAAGACCTCCGCCGCTACATGTGCACAGAATGTGATGAGCTTGGATTTGTGATCATTCAGACCTAAGCTGCTTCTGATCGCTGTGTACTACAGTTGAGATCAGTAGATTAGTCACTCAACAGAGGGAATCATTGAAATGCTTAGGTCACTGCTGACCCAGGTCATATTCAGGTTGCCTGGTTTCAAGTAACTTTGCTTATTCCATAATTAGAAGATTAATTTTAGTAACCAGCGTTTAAGATTTCTTTATACTTAGTCTCAGTGTTAGTCTGTCACAAACATATACTCCGGGCAAACAAAAATCTTTTTCCCACCCAAAATAACTAAACATCTAATACTTTTGATCCCTATTAAAAGCAACCTGTCACCATGAAATGCAGTGCAATCTGCAGACAGCATGTTATAACGCAGTAGACGCTGAGCGGATTGATATACAGTTTTGCGGGAAAGATTCAGTAACATTTGTAATTTATACATTTAAAACATTCTGAGTTTAAAAGGGTTGTCCCATCTTGCCGTTTCCAGCCCCAAGCCAAGCTACGTAGCACCACTGCTTTCTCATGGGGCACTTTGGCAGCATTTGCAGACCCTGTTTTTGTGATCACTGGGACAACACTTTTAATTGGATGCACCTCCATTTAAGCCGGTTTTACTCTGGATGCTGTGTGCGGATGAACCCTGTGGCGGCCAATGGCAGCATCATTTGGAAGGTAAAGCCAAGCTCTTACCTCTAAGAGTTCAGTCCACAAGCTGCAGCCAGAGTATGTAAACCCAGCCTTAGGCCTCATGCACATGGATGTTTTTTTTTGCGGTCCGCAAAAACGGTTTCCGTTGTTCCATGATCCGTGTCTGTTTTTTCTTCCGTGGGTCTTCCTTGATTTTTGGAGGATCCAAGGACTTGAAAAATGAAAAAAAAATCTAAGTCAAGTTTGCCTTTGAAATGATAGGAAAAAACGAACACGGATCACGGACGCGGATGACAATCTTGTGTGCATCCGTGATTTTTCACGGACCCATTGACTTGAATGGGTCCGAGAACCGTTGTCCGTGAAAAAATAGGACGGGTCATATTTTTTTCACAGACTGGAAACACGGATCACGGACGCGGATGCCAAACGGTGCGTTTTCCGATTTTTCCACGGACCCATTGAAAGTCAATGGGTCCACGGAAAAAAACGGAAAACGGAACAACGGCTGCGGATGCACACAACGGTCGTGTGCATGAGGCCTTAGGCTCCATTCACACGTCAGCATATCTTCTTTCCAGATTTACGTTCCTTTTTTTGCGAATCCGTTTTCTGCAAAAACTTAATTTTTTTTTACAAAAGTGCATCCGTATCTTTTCCGTGATTCCACAAAAATAAGAAAAAGAAGGCAGAAAAGATGTTGCTAGGGTACCAAAAAAAAAAAGATGTTTAAAACAGAGGACATGTGCTAGTACAGGCGCCATTTTATTGTGCTTTTGGTGTCGTTCAGAGCTGTGTAAGAAACCTCTGCTTGGCTGGCATAGTTTTCTACCGATTTCTCAGCGGTCATCATGGCAAACGACATGGATAACGTTCTATTTCACTGGATTCTCTCTTAGCAATTCAGGCAGCAGTCATCTATGCTGGATGAAGACCCGGGGAGGAAGAGGAGACGGCAGTGGGTCCATCCCATTGTTACTCAGCGCTGTCAGAAGGGACAATTTCACAAGTTATACAACGATCTGCGACGTGATCCTATAAAGTTCAAAAGCTATTGCCGGATGTCCATGGAAGCATTCGATCATCTGCTGGTCTCTCTTCATCCTGACCTTAATTTCCTGGACACCAGTATGAGGCGCTGCATATCTGCTAAACAACGGTTGATTGTCACCTTGAGGTAAGTGAATGTGTGCCATTTTTAGATACTATATATTGAATATAAATATATTAAAATTAAAGTTACAACTTCTTTTTCTTTCTTTTTTTATTTTTTTAGATTCCTTGCTACTGGAAATTAATTCGCTTTGTTGCATTTTGAGTTTCTGCTTGGAATCTATCTCTACAATCTCTGCGATTGTCTGCCATACCTGTACAGTTATATGGCAGCGTCTCAGAGAAGCAGTGATGCCCACCCCCAAGGCTATCGCCCAGGGATTTTTCCAACTGAACGCCACAACTGAACCCGGATAACCCCTAGGTTGAGTGGACATAATAACTTCTACTGTTTATTAAACCTCTATGTGCCATATAATAAAATATAAAAATGTACTGATAAAATATTATTGTTCTTGCAAATGACCGTAACCTACTCGCTGCAGTATTGCAGCCCTCAAACTGCAGTTTCGCAATACACGGGCACCTGTCCCTGTGGTCTTCACTGATGTGGATCCATTCACTTGAATGGTTCCTCAATTACAGTGATGCAGAACGGACGGATCACGAACTCATTCAAGTAGAATGGGTGTGGATCAGTCCCGACTGCTGCAGATCAGTTCTCAGTGTATTGGGGACCGCAAATTGTGGTACCAAATGCATGGAACAGAAGCATCAACTTTCGTGTGCATGAGACCATTTTTTATAATAATGATCTAAATTTATAATAGGTCATCAAAAGTAAATACAAACATAAATTATAAAATCTAAAACTTTATAAAGAAAAATAACATTCAAAATTTTAAATGTAACAACAAATGTTATTAACAAAAAAATAAAAAAAATAAAAGTTAAAGGTCATATAATTCCCTCATGAAAGGGCCCGGACATGTGCCATTGGGGGATCAGGACGGTGACTTTAAGGAGGATTTACATGAAGCATTGCATTTCTTGCGTTCACCATATAGTCCACCAGATGATGTGGCTCCAGGGGGCCTGCAAAAAGGTCCAGAAGCATCGCCATTGCAGAAATGCAACGCGTTTGCGTTCTTCTGGCACACGGCGGAAGGAAGGAGCCAGACCTTTTAATGCCGTTTCTTCCTTCCCATCAGACCGATTCCGGTTTAGATACTCCATCACCATCATATCTACCCATTTGCGGAGATCTACACCGGAATCGGTATTGACTCGTCTGGCTTGTCTGCCAGAAGAACGGCAAACGGGTTCCTCTGCTGCTTGGTTGGTGGGAGGGATTTGTGTGCTCAGAAGCTGTGAACATCGGGCTTCTTCAGTGCCTTCTTGGAGTTCCATCAACACTTGTTGGTACTCCCCCATTGTTGAAGTGTGTGGCCTTTCAGCCACTTCTACTGATGATGTTTGTGAACCGGAATTCTCACTTAAGTTGTCCACAGTTCTATAAAAAAAATATATATATATATTAATTTTCTTTTTTAAACAACATTTATTCACATAGTACCTTTTCTTTTTTAAACAACATTTATTCACATAGTACCTTTCACCAGTTAGAACTCTTTAAATGTGGTACCTCACACTGTAGCACATGTACCCTAAATGTCATATAGCTAAAATTTGTCAGGCTATACTCCTCCGTTGCGCCGCTTTAGGCCACATTCTGTTTAGGCGCCCTGTATGCTAATTACCTAGCATCTGAACAGGGAGTAGGAGACATCAGCTTTTCTCTGTTGGTGTTTCTTCGATCTGACTGTTGCGCAGTCCTATCACAGAGGATTACGTCACCACCCGGGAGAAAGTGAGCATTTCTTTTACAATGACGCGCTCCGCAGTGATTGAACAGTGTCATAGCCGGATAGAAGAATCACCCTGTGAGAAAAGCGGATGTCTCCTCCTCCCTGTTCCCATGCTAGCTAATTCCATACAGGGCGTCTAAACATAATGGGGACTACTGCACCGCAACGGAGGATATAATGAAGAATATTTGCTACATGACATGTAGGGGACATGTGCTACTGTGTAAGGTACCGCATTTTATTGAGTATAATCTGGTGAAAGGTCCACCCAAAAAATATATAACTTAAAAACTACTTACGGTCTTAACTCCAAAAAAAAAAAAAATGTATTTACTAATAAAATACTATACATTTTTTGGTTAAAAGCTTAAAACGGACATTTATCTCAGTGTTTTTCTAGGACATATGGCCTAATCACAGACCATGTGACTCAGACGCATACGGTCATGTGTAAGAGTAATAATCCAAAAATCATTCGAGTATTAGGGCTCATGCACATGGCCGTATTGCTGCTTGCATATGACACTCCACAATGCATGGACCACTCAACTGCCATTTCCATGAGCTCTAATAATCAATTTTGTCAAAGAGGCCTATTATCAATTCATATATAAGATAGTTTTAAAAAGAAAATGGTTATTTAATTTGAAAAAAAAATGACAATTTCAGGCCTCTTGAAAAAAAAATTAATTTAAAAAAGCGAGTTGACATCGGTCATAAGGAAGCATAGACTATGTGCAAAAGTACACTGTCTATGCTGTTCCAGGACATATGGCGCACTCATGGAAGAAGTCGTGATGCACACATCCATAGAGCACGGTCCATGTATACCCATGTATACCCAGTACCCAGCCTGCCATGCTTTGGAGTACAGGAGCACACGGCGTCATACCAACCAATGACGCCATGCACTCCTACACGCCAGTGCATGACAGGCTGGGTTTACGCAGACCATACACCATGAATGTATGTATGAAGCAATATTAAATACACATAACTTTTAATTAAAGTATATACTCATGCATTTTAGCTTTCTTTTCTTTAGATGCGGAAGGTCCATGCAATGGACAGCAACTCGCGGCCAACTTCATCCCATGAGCGATCTTTGACTGTCCTTTCATGGTAGACTTCTGCCCTGGAGTCCCACAGGGCTGGCCTCTCTTGGATGAGGATTATTAATTTCTCTACTTCAAAATTGCACATGGTGTCTCTAGATAAATGTGCTGCTCGGATCTGATAAAAGATGAAACCTGTCTTCTGCCACCTGTCTCCCTGGAGATCAAGGTAACATGGGGCAGGATTATTTTTATATTTCCTGCGGATCCGCAATTGCTGATGACATGCGGATGACATTTGGCACCCTTCCGCATGTCATCCGCATTTTTGCGGACCTATTCACTACAATGGGGCCACAGTCCGCAATTTGCGGACAAAGGTAGGACATGCATTGCAGATCGTAACGGAATTGCGGATGCGGAGAGCATACTGAATGCTGTCCGCGTCTTTTGCGGCCCCATTGAAATGAATGGGTCTGCGTATATTTTGCATCTATTTCGCATTTTTGCGGAAAGGATGCGGAAAAAAATTCGGACGTGTAAATGGAGCCTTAGGGTGCCAATACAGGTTCAGATTTTGATTGGGTTTTCATTAGGTTTTTCGATGCCGTTTGGAAGCCAAAAACCAGGTGTGGATCATAAAGGGAAAGAAAGTGTAAGTGAAAGATTCCTATCCTTATTTCTGAACAAAACTACATCCCAACCTAAACATGTACTGGCAGCCTAAAGCTGGGGTTACACTTTCAGTCTTTTTATGCAGTTTTGAAAACTAAAGGAATGGATCATAAACAGTGAACACATTCAAAGGAAAGGCTGAGTCAGTTTTTGAATCCTCTTCTGGACTTGGCCTCATAAACTGCATGAAAGGACCTCTGTGGAAACTCAACCTAAAACCTACAGAAATTGCGTAATTGAGAAAGTACATAATTCTTAGTTATAAGAAAGGTTATTATTATTATTATTATTATTATTATATTATTACTGTATTAGTATTAGTCTGGTTGTTGGCCAATCTCTACCCAGTAACTAGGGCTGTTATATTTGGAGGCTTCAAACCAAATATCACAATGATAGTTTCTCTGTGACAACTAAATAAGGACCTTTCACCGCTGCTGACATGTCTGTTTTAATAGCTTCATGCATTCCCTATGTAATAATAACTCCATTATAACTGAATTGTTAGCAGTCTGCAGTAAGGGTACAGAGGGGAGGTAACCAGTTTGGGGGGGGGGGGGGGTGTACCTGCACAGACTCGCTCTTTCCAATCAGTGCTGCCAGTGTCAGACTGTGCGGGTACACCCCCCCAACTGGTTACCACCACTCATCCATAACTTCTAGCAGGAATGATACAGGAATGGCACAACATAGAGCCACAATAATAGATGCTCTGGAATTGTTATTACATGGGGAATGCATGAAGCTATTAAAACAGACATGTAAGAAGTGGTGATAGGTCTTAATTTAAAAAAAATGTGAATTTGCCCTCTGGTTGCCAGGGATTCCTTTAAAAAGGTTAAGAAATAAGTTTGTTTATTAAGTAGTATATTCATGGAAAGTACAAAATACATGAGGTAACATTAAGCAACACCACAATATAACTATATACTGTACGTCATACTGTTTGGTGTCTTCAGTCGTGGTCATTGTGTCTGTCCACTAGTACATTGAATTACATGCTTTGATAGTTGTTGCGAACAAAAATTACTAGTAAAAACTAGTCTAATGGTGTCACTTTAAACTTTCATTCCATTATCTTGGTTTGTAAGATACCTTCCTAATATAACACTGTGCAGGGTTTAAAATAAGCCTTTCTTGGAAAATGTATGTATGTAAGTACCTTGTACAGCAAATTATGATAATAAAGAATATAACATAATACAGTAAATGCTATAATACTATATGCAAAGCAGAAGAAGAAGTCTGCCGGCTTCGAAACACGTTGGGTTGGTTTTTTGGTCCTCGGAAGAACTGCTACCCATCCCGCACTGATAAGTGCTACGAAAATTGAATCTGGATTAGGAGCATCTCCGGACCTACATCCAGCTGAACAGGTATTCATTACTCAATTGTGCCCCATGTCTCTTTTTTTCCAGCACTGATACCTCACTTTTATATTTGAAATATATTTATTTTGTGGATCGCAGCAACCGTTATCTTTCAGGTATTCAGCAGCAGCTCTGTGTACAGCTGTCGAAGTGGAATTCGATCCGAATTTCAGGAAAAATTTGATTCGATTCGCAACGAATGCAAATTTCCTCATGCTTTGTGGTAACGAATCACATTTTCCTAAAATGACTGATGCACGTGTGACGACATGGAGAAAGGAAGTATGGGACGGCGGGATCACCCAGACTGACATGCATGATGCAGCCAATCAGTAGCCAGCCAGTCCTGCGATGTCACAGCAGTATAAATACGGTGGCCATCTTAGAGTCAGACATTTTCCAGTGTTCTGAGTGCAGGGACAGACATGAGAAGGTGCTAGGGACAGAGATAGGAAAAACCTTATTGTGAACAAAGAACTGAAAAAAAGATTTATAATTGCAGGGAAAGGATAGAAAGGAATTATTTCACAGCATCTTAGTGCAGGGAGAGACATCAAAAGGCGCTAGGGACAATGGCGCTAGGGACAGTGCTAGAAAAGCGATTTGCAAGTGCAGGGGAAGATTATTTGGGGATCCAAATAGCCATTATACAGCTCTGTTATTCCAGCAATTTGTTCTTTTTTTTGGGGTGCAAGTGCTATGTTGAAAAGTCTTTAGTGGCCTATTTTAGTACAAAAAGAAAAATATATACGTACTTCACTGTTGCAGTTATTTGTGGTGAAAGCGTTTAGTGGCCTATTTTAGTACAAAAAGAAAAATATATACAAATTTTACTGTTGCAGTTATTTGTGGTGAAAGCGTTTAGTTGCCTATTTCAGTGCAAAAAGAAAAATATATATGCACTTCACTGTTGCTGTTATTTGTGGTGAAAGTGTTTAGTGGCCTATTTCAGTAAAAAAATAAAAATGTATACGCATTTCACTTCTGCAGTTATATGTGGTGAAAGGGTTTAGCGGCCTATTTCAGTACAAAAAAATATATACGCACTTCACTGTTGCAGTTATTTGTGGCAAAAGCGTTTAGTGGCCTATTTCAGTACAAAAAGAAAAATATCTACGCACTTCACTGTTGCAGTTATTTGGGGTGAAAGCGTTTATTAGCCCTTTTTCAGTACAAAAAGAAAAATATATTCTCAGTTCACTTTTGCAGTTATATGTGTTGAAAGCGTTTAGAGGCCTATTTCAGTACATAAAGAAAAATATATATGCATTTAACTGTTGTAGTTATTTGTGGTGAAAGCGTTTAGTGGCCTATTTCAGTACAAAAAAAAAAATATATTAGTCGCTTTTAGGGGTGTTTTAATTTGCTTTTCATTTATTTAGTTAAGCTAAAAGTATTTCAGACAGAGAAGTGCCAGGCCATGCACAGAGGAGTGGCAGAAGCCTAAATGTTTCTGGCGCAGGCAGAGGTCGCAGCAGAGTAAGGGGGTGTGGCAGCAGGAGTCACAGCGAGAGGCCTGAGCTCCTGGTGTCATCTAGCGGTCATGTCTTGACCAGCAACCCAGCGGTTCTTGATTGGTTAACTCGGTCATCCATTTCATCCAACCTGCCTCTGTCCTTTTCTGTTCCCTTACCACAAGAAGTATTATATGCAGCTCCACTATACAGCGAGGATGAGCTACCAGAGGACAGTCAGCAGCTACTGCCCAACCAAGATCTGTAGGAGACATCCGCCACTCCCTCCGCTAGGTGGGCCAGTAGTGATGAGGAGAGTGGCGTGGGAGGTGGTGTTGCAAGCGGTCAGGCTCCTGACACAGAGACCGTTGAGGAGGACATCAGTGACGTGCAGACACTACTCGATGATGATGAAGCCAATCGCACTTGGAAGGCGGGTGCAGAAGGAGAAGAGGGTGGCAGCTTGCCCGTGAGGCAGCGGCTGAGCAAGTAAGGTGGTAGCATGGCTGGGAATCAGCAGGGTGGCAGCAGGGGTAGGTGGGGAGCCATACATGCCTGGGGTAGACCACCTGCTTCACAGCAGCCTACCTGCCCGGGAAGTAGTGGTGCAGGAGTTCACGGAGGCAGCGGCGGTAGCAGTCATTCAGTGCAGACTGTTGGTCGGGAAAATCACCTACTCGGCAGTGCGGTAGTTTTTGACAAGTCACCGGAGGAGGTTAACATGACTATATACAGAATATGTGAGCAGAAGGTAAAGCGTGGCCAGGGTGCCAATGTTGGCACCATAGCCCTGCATCAACGTGTGCTGCTGCTGCCATCTCCACACTATGCCACCTTGCCACTCTGTGGTATCTTGATGCTCCTGCCATCTCCACACTATGTCACCTTGCCACTCTGTGATATCCTGATGCTGCTGCCATCTTCACACTATGTCACCTTGCCACTCTGTGGTATCCTGCTGCCATCTCTACACTATGTCAACTTGCCACACTGTGGTATCCTGATGCTGCTGCCATCTCCACACTATGTCACCTTGCCACTCTGTGGTATCCTACTGCTGCTGCTGCCATCTCTACACTATGTCACCTTGACACTCTGTGGTATCCTGATGCTGCTGCCATCTCCACATTATGCCACCTTGCCACTCTGTGGTAGCCTAATGCTGCTGTTGCCATCTCCACACTATGTCACCTTGCCACTCTGTGGTATCCTACTGCTGCTAATGCCATCTCCACACTATGTCACCTTGACACTCTGTGGTATCCTGATGCTGTTGCCATATCCACACTATGTCATCTTGCTACTCTGTGGTATCTTGATGCTGCTGCTGCCATCTTCACACTATGTCACCTTGCCACTCTGTGGTATCCTACTGCTGCTGCTGCCATCTCTACACTATGTCACCTTGACACTCTGTGGTATCCTGATGCTGCTGCCATCTCCACATTATGCCACCTTGCCACTCTGTGGTAGCCTAATGCTGCTGCTGCCATCTCCACACTATGTCACCTTGCCACTCTGTGGTATCCTACTGCTGCTAATGCCATCTCCACACTATGTCACCTTGCCACTCTGTGGTATCCTGATGCTGTTGCCATATCCACACTATGTCATCTTGCCACTCTGTGGTATCTTGATGCTGCTGCTGCCATCTTCACACTATGTCACCTTGCCACTCTGTGGTATCCTACTGCTGCTGCTGCCATCTCTACACTATGTCACCTTGACACTCTGTGGTATCCTGATGCTGCTGCCATCTCCACATTATGCCACCTTGCCACTCTGTGGTAGCCTAATGCTGCTGCTGCCATCTCCACACTATGTCACCTTGCCACTCTGTGGTATCCTACTGCTGCTAATGCCATCTCCACACTATGTCACCTTGACACTCTGTGGTATCCTGATGCTGTTGCCATATCCACACTATGTCATCTTGCCACTCTCTGGTATCTTGATGCTGCTGCTGCCATCTTCACACTATGTCATCTTGCCACTCTGTGGTATCCTGATGCTGCTGCCATATCCACACTATGTCACCTTGCCACTCTGTGGTACCCTGCTGCTGCCATATCCACACTATGTCACCTTGCCACTCTATGGTATCCTCCTGATGCTGCTGCCGCCACCTCCAGACTTGGTGGCCTTCTCATACTGCTGCCACCTCCAGACTCTGTCATTGTGCCACTCAGTGGCTTTCTCCTGATGCTGCCAACGCTAGACTGTGTCATTGTGCCACTCGGTGGCCTACTTATACTGCTGCCTTCTCCAGACTCTGTCATTGTGCCACTTGGTGGCCTCCTCATACTGCTGCCACCTCCAGACTCTGTCATTGGGCTCTGTGGCCTTCTCCTGATGCTGCCAACTCCAGACTGTGTCGTGCCACACGGTGGCCTCCTCATAAGCTGCCATCTCCAGACTCTGTCATTGTGCCACTCAGTGGCCTTCTCCTGATGCTGCTGCTCCTGCCACCACCTCCAGTCTCTGTCATTGTGCCACTCTGTGGCATCCTCACATTACTGCCACTTCCAGACCCTGTCATTGTGTCATTCGGTGGTCTTCTCCTGATGCTGCCAACTCCAGACTGTGTCATTATGCCACTCGGTGGCCTCCTCATACTTCTTCCACCTCTAGACCTTGTCATTGAGCCACTCGGTGGTCTCCTCATACTGCTTCTACCTCCTCACCACTATGTCATAGGTCCACTCCGTGGACTTCTCATGCTGTTTTCATCCTTCCCACTTCATGACTGGCCCGCTATTTTGGCTTTCAGCCTGGCTGATATCATCATCATCTGCTGTAAGGCCTGTATGGTCTCATCAGAATTGGCTTATGATTTGGTAGCCAAAAGCAGGAGTGGGTACAAAACACAGAAGATATGCAAATATTCCATTCACATGTCATCTCTGTTTTAGATCCACTCCTGTTTTTTTGGGGGGCATTAGCAATACTGATGGATTATTGAGCAGATGGTGACCAAGTCAAGTCATATGCTCCACAGACAGGATCCGTTTTTTGTGGGTTATTGTTCTGATGGATCAGAGGAAGGGCAAATTAATCAGTGACATCAACACAAACTTACTGCTGACTAGGGCTGAAACTAATACTCAATTGAATCGAGTAATTTGACACAAAAAAATCATCTATGCTAATTTTTTGCATCGAGGATTCGTTTGTGTCATGTGACCATGGAGCGGGAGTAAAGCGCTTGCTATTACTTAATGCTCCGTGGTCTCCCGCCACCCCGTACCATGCTGCACTAGACCCTGACACATCGTCAGGTCATACTGCACATAAGAGTGCACTATGACCCGACGCTGTGTGACGTCAGGATCCAGTGCAGCGCGCGGAGAAGAAGAAGAAGGAGCTGTGGAGCGGCACCCCTACAGGAAAGGTAAGTATTTTATTTCACTGGCGCTGGGGACATGGCACTGAAGGGGGACAGCCGGCAATGAATGGCATGGAGGGGCAGATGGGAGTGGGGTACATGGAGGGGCTGAATAATGGCAGTGGGGGACATGGAGGGGCTGATCTGATGGCACTGAGGGACATGGAGGGGCTGATCTGATGGCACTGGGGAAGTAGGGGACAAGGAGGGGCTGATCTGATGGCACTGGGGGACATGGAGGGGATGATCTGTTGGCACTCGGGGACATGGAGGGGCTGATCTGATGGCACTGGGGGAGTAGGCAACATGGAGGGGCTGATCTAATGGCACTGGGGGAGTGGGAAAATGGAGGGCTGATCTGATGGCACTGGGGGACATGGAGAGGATGATCTGATGGCACTGGGGGAGTGAGGGACATGGAGGGGGTGACCTGATAGCACTGGGGGAGTAGAAGACATGGAGGGGCTGATCTGATGGCACTGGGGGACATGGAGGGGCTGATTTGATGGCACTGGGGAACATGGAGGGGCTCATCTGATGGCACTGGGGACATGGAGGCGCTGATCTGATGGCACTAGGGGAAATGGAGGGGCTGATCTGATGGCACTAGGGGAGTGGGGGACATGGCAATGGATGGCACGGAGGTGCTGATGGCACTGGGTTAGTGGAGCTGAAGGCACTGGGGTGGGGAAGAGCTGAAGGCACTGGAGGAACGGGGCTGATGGCACTGGGGTGGGGGGAGCTGATGGCACTGGGGGGATAGTGGAGCTGATGGCACTGGGGGAACTGATGCACTTGGGCTGATCGCACAAGGAGGAACGAAGGGTGTTGGGGACTGATGAGTTATTATAAAGGAAAACAGTCTATTAATTCATATTTTCCTATTATATTACTCGATTAATCGTAAAAAATAATCAATAGAATACTCGATTACTAAAATAATTGTTTACTGCAGCCCTACTGCTGACACCCTCTCCACTCTGTTGGGGACTCTACTTATATAAGCTTTTAATAGAACAGGTTCTGTTGACATCTATGTGGAATCAGCTGACTACGGTGTAAAAGGAGTGCGCTTCTTCTTGGCGCTAACATCGATCTGTAAGGCTGAGTTCATACTTGAGTTATTTGGTCAGTTTTGGCCCCGTGAATGACCAAATAAGTGAAGTGTGCAGTGATTCTAAGAGTGACGCCTGTCATCTGCATGTCATACTGACTCACAGTATTATTTCACTACCAAAGCAGACTCCCTATGCTTGTTACTGCAAGGCACAATGTACTACACTACCATAAAGGCTCTCTGCAACCAGGAAATAAGCATTTTCTTACGTAATTCGCTGCGAATATATTCAGATCAAACTGAATTTCTCCCGAAAGATTCGACCAACTGGCGAATCTAATTTTTTTTAAATTCGCTCATCTCTAGTCATGAGTAGTTTTGAAATAAATGTCAATGCAATGTATGCAAACATATGACATGTCAGCAAATTTTCTGAATATTACAAATGTAAAATTATCTCCACACTTCTGAAGAACATTGGTGGAGATATATGCTTTCTTCAAGAAACGCATTTTAAGACGGCCAAAATCCCGTTCATATCCAAATCACAGTACTCTCAGTGGTTTCATAGCACATATGGGTCTGCCGCTAGAGGTGTTAGTATCGCGATTAACAAAACAGTACAGTTTGTACTAATAATAGTTCAGCAGGACTGTGAAGGCAGATTCATATTTGTGAAGGGTAAGATTGGTCACCTAATGGTATCACTTGCAGGTCTCTATGCCCTGTGAGATAGTGAGAGGCAAGGAAGGTGTGGATAGTGCGGTCCACACCCCAATTCAACCCCAGGTGAGACCAGCTGGCATAAAGCACCTTCCAGGGTGTCAGTCTAGGGGAAGGAGACAGAATCTTTGTGAAATAGTCCTGCTGGAGGCTCTGTACTAGTGGTCTCAGCAGGGCTGGCTGAGGGGCCACGGGGCTAGGTGCTAGCCGGAACATTGGGGGATGCCGTGACGAGTCACGGGCCAGAGTCGGGAGGACTACTGGGCCACACTCCCCCATAAAGGTACTGGACTTGAGACCGTGTGTGAATGGTACTCTGTACAGCCAGGAGGCTGATGGACATTGGGCTGGGAAAAGTGCATGTTATAAGCATGTGTGAACGATGCTTTAGGTGAGTCAGGGATATACTTTGTTTAGTTAGAGCCCAGCCCCGGGAAGGTGTTTATTTTGTATGATTTGTGTTTGTTTTTCTAAGGTGCCAAATAAAAGCGATGTTTGGACCTTAAACTTGGAGTCTGGCGAAGATACTTGTGTGAATGACCCCCGGAGAAGAGCTAACCTCCCACAGCCCCTAATACCCTAACACCCAACAATATAGTTGGCTTAAAACGACCCTGACCACATTTCTGGACTTTGCTGAAGGTGTAGAAATAATTGGTGGCGACTTAAATGTGTCCCTAAATCCTCGCCTAGACACATCACTAAAAAAAACGCTAGGGAGCATCCAGATATTATTAAGGGAAATGCACTTAATAGATACCTGGAGGACGTTGAATGACACAGTAAAGGATTTTATATTTTATTCTGCGGTTCACCGTTCTTATCGGTTAGACTATATTTTTCTAATCTAATCCCCATATAGAAATGCTAAAAAGGTCGTCCATAGGCCCCATTTCAATTTCCGACCATGCCCTTGTTACTACCTCTCTAGCTTTCACCAACCTTCCTATATGGGAATGGATGTGGAGTTTAAATGAAACCATACTAGACTCTGACAAACACGTTGAGGATATCACTCTCAAACTATCCAATTATTTCCAAGAGAATAAACAACAGGACTACCCCCAGACCATCATTTGGGAAACTCACAAAGCTTTCATCCGTGGTGAATTTATAGCTCTGGGTTCTAAGTTTAAAAAGGAGAGACAGAAAAACCTTAACTCTTTACTTGGTCAAATTTCTGCGATTGAATCTATACAGAAACAATCCAAATTATTTTCTGCTCAAGATGACCTTACATCCTTGAGGAGGCAACTAAAAGAACTACTTAACATAAAATGTGCAAAAGCTTATTAATACGCAATATTTAGACAGTACATGCACGGTGATAAAGGAAATTATGACTCACCAGATCAAGCAGAGAAAGGCGGCCCAATTTGTCTCCTCCATCAAGACAAAGGGAGGAGTGTTGGTATCCTCTACAGATGATACAGCGGATGAGTTTTGCTCATTTTACAGAGCCTTATACAATCTGGATGATAGCACTGGAAAGTCATCAAATAAACTAAGTAAATCTGAAAGAGTGAGACAAATGGATACATT
Source organism: Bufo gargarizans (assembly GCF_014858855.1). Lineage (NCBI taxonomy): Eukaryota > Metazoa > Chordata > Amphibia > Anura > Bufonidae > Bufo > Bufo gargarizans. The sequence goes on from NC_058081.1 coordinate 321,214,173, forward strand.
TTTAGATGCCTTAAAACCAAAGATTAGTCTAGAGGAATGCTCCTCTTTGTTAAAACTAACAGAGAATGAGGTCCAAAAGATTATTAAAAGCATGCCTTTGGGTAAGGCCCTGGGTCCAGACGGTCTACCAATAGGATATTATAAGAAACTTCTGCCCATTTTATCCCCACATTTAACTAAATGGTACCATGCTCTAGCAGTAGGAGAACCCACCCTCCAAAAACAATCATTGGAAGCCACAATCACCATAATTCCGAAAGATGGCAAAGATGCTCGAGAATGTGGCAACTATAGGCCTATTTCTTTGCTTAATATAGATATAAAAATATGGGCCAAATTACTGGCGTCTAGACTCTGTACTGTAATCCCACGGATTATCAATAAGGAACAAGAAGGCCTTATGAAGGGAAGGGAGGGGAATTTCCAGTCCTGTCGGCTTATCAACTCTATATATTGGGCCAAAAGCAAATCACAGCCTCTAGTGCTCTTAAGCACGGATGCAGAAAAAGCCTTTGACCGGATGGATTGGCTTTACACATGGCGCACTTTTCACAGGTTTGGGATTCCCGACTTGTTCATAAAGGTGATTATGTTCTTATATCAGGCTCCTAGTGCTAGAATGAGGGTCAATGGTACATTATCTAGATCGTTTACCATCACTAACGGGATTAGACAGGGATGGCCCTTATCCCCTTCCTTGTTTATAACAGTTGTGGTTGGGACTACTGATGACGAAAAACGTGGTGACGACCTGAACGATCCGTGGACCTGACTTGGCTAAAGTGTGCCCTTAGCCACGTGCGGGGTAAGCCTATAAGGGGGCGTACCCTGAAGAAAAAGAGAAAAACCCAGAGGGAGGGAACCGAGGGTGGGGCACGAGGATCGTACGTACTGAGGGAAGGAGGGAGGTGGCTATAAATAGACCTCCGTCCCTCCCACAAATGCAGGCTGAAATCAGCCTTAAAACTAATGGAGACATTGCTTCAGGCATTTCGGGGTAATCCAGCCATAAGAGGTTTGACAATACATAATGCTGAACATAAGTGCACGGCTTTTGCAGACAATTTAATGCTATTGATAACAAATCCCAAACAAGCCTTTCCTCATGTCCTTGAACTCTTCTCCACCTTTGGTTCTTTATCTAATTTTAAGATAAATTACTTAAAATCAGTAGCTATGGGTGTGGCGATGTCTCACTGATTGACGCATTATCTCAAAACTTCCTATCCCTTTAGATGGAGTGAAGACTCCCTCACTTATCTGGGTATTGAACTCACTAAAGACCCCTCCAAACTATTTAGATCTAAATACTTACCTCTCCTACAGAAGATTCAGAATCAGCTACAATCCTTGTCACTTCCATGGGTCTCCTGGTTAGGTCGAAAAAAATCTTCTCCAAACATATATTGTTCCAAAATTGCTGTATCTTCTTCAAATGGTTCCCATCCATCTCCCTAATTCATATTTCAGAAGCGTTAGACAGATCTTTATTTCCTTTCTGTGGAAAAACAAAAACCTAGATTAGCTCATGATAAGTTAATTAGAACTCGCACACATGGGGGAATGGGTTTGCCGGATTTAAATTACTACTACAAGGTGATTCAGCTAAAACGATGGTTACAATTATGTGTCCCCAAATACTGAACACTTGGCTCTGACATAAAACTAGACCTTTTATCTGAAAAACAATACGCAGGACTTTGGGGAATTGTTACCCCTGATATGACACCCACAGGAATATCCTGTGTAATATATATACCTGAATATACAAAACCTTAAATCTGTTGTGAAGCTTTTCTTAAATCCACCTAGTGGCCTACCAGCAGAAATAATTCCTTTTCTGTTGAAACCAGACTCGACCCTTATCACACAATTCTGGAGCCTCTTAGCTGATACCCCATTATCCGCTCTGGTATCCGATTTGAAATCTATGGATGATATTTCAACCTTCTGTTCTAGATTCACTAAAGAGGGAGACTTCCTGGCAAGGCAGGAGTTACATAGTGTGTGTCAAACTCTAATTGTCAAATACGCTACCATGCCTACCCCAACCTGGTTTTCAACAAAACACATCTTATGAAAGCCTTCCGAGACATAGTGTCTCGCTTCTATACAAATGGGTAATCCCTAAAAAAAAGGCAGTGCTACCCCGGCTTTCATTAGAGCTTGGGAAGAGGATCTAGATAAGTCCTTCTCCCCACAAGAGGTTTATCAGATCTTTTTGAGATCCCACGGGTTTGCCAGATGCATAAAAACGCAAAAACATTCTTTCAAAACTTTGACTAGATGGTATAACGACCCATACAAACTTTTCAAAATGGGTCTTGCAGACCACGATTTATGTTGGAGATGTAAGACACAAAGAGGTACACTAGGCCTATTGGGACCAAGTTGAACAAAAAAATTAATTAAATATGTAACACCACAATAGAGTTAACTCCCGAATCAGTACTTTTATGGCTACTCTCCAATAAATGGCAGCCATCGATGTTTAATCTACCGACCCTTCTAGTTCAAGCAGCTAGGTTGCTAATTCCGTTAAACTGGTTAAACTCCTCACCTCCCTCACTAAAGAATGATGGAAGAATTGGTAGGATGGGCAACTAGGTCTCATTCCAAGTTTCTGCTATTGTTGAAGCCGTGGAAATTGTTTCGTGACTTGGGGAAGGAGTGTTAAACAAGACCTCTCATATCTTACATCATTGCAGAGTTGTTGCCTCTGAGATTTGAACTATTAAATGAATTAGTATGATTTGCTGCTTTGCATACTTATATTGCCTATGCAGATTAACCTTCTGTCATGCAAGGTTTTGGAGTTCCGTAGTTTTATAGCTCACTTAAGTTAGTAGACGTTGTCTAGGTTATGCATCTAGGTGGATACCCACCAATCTCTAAATTAGTTTACATTTCTATGTAACACAGAGATTTGTGTTCTTATGTAATTGTATCTCTTTCCCTTCCCCTTCCCTTTCCATGTTCACCTAATTCCCTTCCCCGTTTTCCTTTTTCCTCCCATGTCACATATCCCCCCCCCCCCCGCTTATCCTAATTACATTTATGTTCACTCTTTATGTAATATGTTATTCTGATATTAACAGTATTATTATGTCTCACTGTTCACAATTCTGTATGCTATTCAACCATTTGATACTTATTTTTATTAAAAAGTGATTTGTTAAAAAACAAAAACAAATGTAAAATAACTTACACAAGTTGCCTTGAAACATCCATATTTCGCAAGCCCACCTCAACGAATTCCCTCCTGCGATGGGAAAGCAGCCATCCATATCCCCTCAGGAAGGGAATACCGAGAGGCCAATACTTGCGACTTAGGAGAAATTGCTCGAAACACTCAGAATTCATCAAACAAGCGAGTGACCTAAAAAATCGTTTCATGGATCGCGGATATCCAGTAGGTGTATTAACACCGGCATTTCAGATGGCCCGGAATAAAGATAGAATGTCTCTTTTATCCCCACCAGCAGACACCCCCCACGTATGGTAGCTCTAGTGAAAGCAGGGAGATCCGCCTCATTAGCACGTACAATGGTTGCTCCTCGGCTATCAGAGAGATTATATCGAAACACTGGCATGTGCTCCTAATGGATCCTGACATTTGTAAAGTGGTAAAAACGCGCCCCAGTATTACGTATTGATGCGGAAGAAGTATCCGTGACATGATGGTGCACAGTCACTACACACCAGTACCCCAGAAAAAAACATGGTTAGAGAAGGGTATTAGTGGTAATTTTAAATGCGGAAAATGTGTAGCGTGCCCCTTCATGACCAAAGCAAGGTCATTTAGAAGCAATAACACTGGCAAAATATATACCATCAAGGATATCATCAACTGTAGAAGTACAGGTCTAGTATATAAAATCACATGTGAATGTGGAAAAGAGTACGTGGGAAAGACAGGCAGAGAACTAAGGAGAAGAGTTGGAGAGCATTTAGGCGATGTAAGAAATGCGAGAGACACATCAGTGGCACGCCATGTGAACACTGAACACAATGGCAGACTTGACTGCCTATCTTTTATGGGAATCGAATTAATCAAACCAGGAATTAGACGAGGGGATTTTGACAAGAGAATTCTACAGTGCGAAGCGAAATGGATCTTTTATCTTAAAACAGTTCACCCGTCAGGCCTAAATGAACAACAAAATTTTTGTTGCTTTTTATAACACTTTTATGAATGGTGTTGTCATAGGGGACTGTATCCTATCTGTGCCTTCCTCGGACTTCATGCGCTCCCCTAGACATATGCGAGCTTATGTGGTCTGACAGAGGACGCAGACAGGGCGGAAATGGTGATGCTTTAGTCCGGGGGACGCCCCCCCTTTTCACCGCATGCACCTAGTATGCCCTCTACACAAGGACGGGCAGGATCTAACGGTAAACCCGTCATATATAAACATGAGGCGGGTTTCCCTTCGGATCCTGCGTGCCCTTATAAACGAGTGCGTGGGATCCAATATAGAACCTCGCTATAATAAGCATTGAGGCTAAACCACATGGAATCTATAAGAATCGTTAAATTAATTAAATGTACTCTAGAATTAAAACATTATAATGCTCTTGACTTAACAGACGTCAGATATTGAGAGTATAGTGGCGTGAGCTGGGCGGTCCTGCTAATTTAAATCCGTATGATGCGATTGTGCATGTATATAAAAAAGAGGCAAGTCATCAATTGCTTTGTATTTGGGCCGTGCGCTCTGAGCCTAGGTGTTGCTATGTAACGAGCAACGCTCAGGCGCAGACCCTTACCTCACTTCCGCTCAGTCCGCACCATGTGACCTGAACTTCCGGTCCGGTGGAACGCACGCGAGCGGCGTGCGTTCCACGTGGAGCAACATGCGACTTGGACAGGTGAGTTAACTAATCAGGGAGGGCGGATACCGAACGGAAGAGAGGGATAAGAGGAGGCAAGTAACACTACCTAATGCTCACCCGGACCATCGTTAGTTTGGGTGAGACAGTTACTGACATGGGACACTTCCCATGTTCCAGTGAGGATAAGAGTCACCAACTATCCTACTGATTGGAGGCGAAAACCACCCTGATCTCTGAGTAAGTGCACTGAATTGAATTGACTGCATTGCTCAATAATATAAGTGACCCATACTGAGTGTATGTCTGTAATTTTATTTGTAGTTGATTGGAGGTTAAAACCACCCTGATCTTTGAATACCCTTGAATACATGTGAAGTCCCCTGATGATGTCTGTGATAGAAGACGGAAACATGGCATGTAGGGCAATGTAATAGGGTTACATAGAATACTAGACCCATACCGAGGGTAAGGTTCGGTGTGGGGTCGCCCCTGTCGGGGCGGGTGCTCCATTGTGGTAGGCAGGTGTGAATAACAGCCCCCCACCCCTAGGCAGGCAGGAAAGCCAGAATAGGGTTTAATAGGAGGCCAACACTGCCATCACTTACGTAGCACCCAGGTCACACCGGTCTCAGGCACCACCAACTGCCAGGACCACCCTCTGCGATTGTGGATCCGGCTCGGATGAGGTGAGATCCAACCATTTTTTCATATATTCATTGGTGTATGAGATACAGTGGAGGTTGTCATGTTAGTTGTTATTTTTGTCTCTCACCCAGTATGAAATATATTTTAAGCGACCTAGTAAAGGTTATGTTTTAAATAATCCAGTTTACAAAATTTATCAGTATATTGTGGGTGTAAACCGATACCACCACATTTATTGGAAGTGGCGGTACAATATAATTTTCGTTACAATTTGATATATATTCCGGATATGGCAGGATTTCTTAGCACAGGCTTCGACTCTGATAGCTGGCTGAGTGAGGCCAAGGAAGTTTTTTCTGATAGAGCCTTCTGTCAGAAAAAATACGTTCCATCATATGGGGTTGCCTTTAAGGAACTAGAAAAAGTGTACAAGGAACAGATAGTTTCATGGTGGGAAGTCCAAAGTCTTGAACACTACTTAGAGCATAATATTGTTCCTCGTGGCCTACGGATTAATCTCACTCCTGCATTTCGGTGTAGAAATGCCTCCCTGATGAGCAAATGGGAGTCGGAAGCGACTAGTAGCTCATTAAGGTTTATGAGACTGCTAGTCGAGCAGGAACAGCAAACCCTTGCAGGATTAGAGATTAAACTACGGGACCAGATAACAATTACACAGTCTTTTGCACAGGAAACAGATTTTGGGACAAAGGAGAAACAACTTCAGACCTCGCTAGATAAATTTCAATATCATCTTAAAGAGCGAAAACATAAACAGTTTACACGGGATTTAGCGGACTTTAAAGAAAATAAAGTATATGGTCAAATAACCGAAAGAAGAAGAGAAACTGAAAGGGATACTGACATCTCATCAACTGAGACAGATTTGTCCGGGTCAGAAAAAGAACAATATACAGGAAATCGAAAAAATCCAGCAAAAAATAGGGGCCGTGGTAGGAAGAATAATCGCGGGGGGGGGGGGGGATATTATAACAAGGCCGGACAAGGTTTTTTAGACCAGGGTTCGACATACCCCCTACGAAACCGAGTACCACAGCCACCTCAGGTAACAGCAACAGTGCTGGCCCCAAAATAATTAACCTGTCAGACCATCTTCTATCTACGACAGAAATCAAGGTCCTTGAAAAAGGTCTCTCCTTTGTCCCAACACCCAAATACAATCCTTTCAAAACTGCTGTAGATCTAAATCTTTTCATACGCAAATTACGTTGGTACAAACATTTTTGTAACATTGAGAAAAAACAAAGCGTAGAAATGGGAATCCCGAGGGATATGATATCAGATGTTAAACTGTTGGAAAGCTTGACAGCGGCCAATGAACCATCCTTGGGCGAAGGACCTTTTACGTCCTGTAAAAACAGGAGTAAGAGAGCACCACCAATAGGAGAAACAAATTGTGTGGATGTATTTCTTAAATTAGTGAGTAAAGACTTGGAGACCACCCACCTATATTCGGCACCCCAAAACTGTACTGAGGATGAACTGTGTGCACTTGATGACTTGTCAAAAAACAAAAACATTGTCATCAAGCCATCGGACAAAGGTGGAAACACAGTCATCCTGAGTACAAGCAATTATGTAGCCATGTGTGAGAGCTTATTAGCTCCACGGGATTGCTATGAAATCCTTTCAAGTGACCCGACCCTCGTCTATAAAAAAGAATTAAAAAGCATATTGGATAGGGCAAAACTTGCAAAACTAATTAGTCAAGAGGAATTTGACTTCCTGTACCCAGAACATCCTCAAATCGCCACTTTCTACAGCCTCCCAAAAGTACATAAAGGCTATGAACCTTTGAAAGGGCGTCCGATTGTATCTGGCATTGATAGTCTTAGCCAAAATCTGGGAGTGTATATAGATAAAATCTTGGCACCCTTCGTTCTTTCCTTGTCATCCCACGTAAAGGACACTGGGGACCTACTCAGACAGATAGATGGTATACAATTAGATGATGATTGTATACTGGGGAGTGTAGACGTCGAAGCTCTATACTCGTCCATACCACACAAGTGGGGCCTACATGCAGTGTCATACTTCCTGTCATCAAGGGGGAGACACTTTCAGGGACATAATGCCTTTGTACTGGAACTGCTAGAATTCTCATTGACTAAGAATTATTTCTTATTCAATGGGCGTTTTTTCCACCAGCTCAGGGGCACCGCGATGGGGAGCCCCTGTGCCCCATCGTATGCTAATTTGTTCCTGGGCTGGTGGGAAAACACCATAGTGTTTAGAGATGAATCTACAGTGGAGCTGCAGTGCGTCCAAAAATGGGCACGCTTCATTGATGATGTCTTTGTTATCTGGACAGGAAGTATGGAGACCTTCTCGTCCTGGGTTCGACAATTGAACCAGAACGAGATAGGCCTCCACTTTACATCCGAATGTCACGCCTCAAAACTCCCCTTTTTAGACATCAAAGTAAACATTAACAATCGCGGTTGCCTTGAAACATCCATATTTCGCAAGCCCACCTCAACGAATTCCCTCCTGCGATGGGAAAGCAGCCATCCATATCCCCTCAGGAAGGGAATACCGAGAGGCCAATACTTGCGACTTAGGAGAAATTGCTCGAAACACTCAGAATTCATCAAACAAGCGAGTGACCTAAAAAATCGTTTCATGGATCGCGGATATCCAGTAGGTGTATTAACACATAGAATGTCTCTTTTATCCCCACCAGCAGACACCCCCACGTATGGTAGCTCTAGTGAAAGCAGGGAGATCCGCCTCATTAGCACGTACAATGGTTGCTCCTCGGCTATCAGAGAGATTATATCGAAACACTTGCATGTGCTCCTAATGGATCCTGACATTTGTAAAGTGGTAAAAACGCGCCCCAGTATTACGTATAGACGCGGAAGAAGTATCCGTGACATGATGGTGCACAGTCACTACACACCAGTACCCCAGAAAAAAACATGGTTAGAGAAGGGTATTAGTGGTAATTTTAAATGCGGAAAATGTGTAGCGTGCCCCTTCATGACCAAAGCAAGGTCATTTAGAAGCAATAACACCGGCAAAATATATACCATCAAGGATATCATCAACTGTAGAAGTACAGGTCTAGTATATAAAATCACATGTGAATGTGGAAAAGAGTACGTGGGAAAGACAGGCAGAGAACTAAGGAGAAGAGTTGGAGAGCATTTAGGCGATGTAAGAAATGCGAGAGACCAATCAGTGGCACGCCATGTGAACACTGAACACAATGGCAGACTTGACTGCCTATCTTTTATGGGAATTGAATTAATCAAACCAGGAATTAGACGAGGGGATTTTGACAAGAGAATTCTACAGTGCGAAGCGAAATGGATCTTTTATCTTAAAACAGTTCACCCGTCAGGCCTAAATGAACAACAAAATTTTTGTTGCTTTTTATAACACTTTTATGAATGGTGTTGTCATAGGGGACTGTATCCTATCTGTGCCTTCCTCGGACTTCATGCGCTCCCCTAGACATATGCGAGCTTATGTGGTCTGACAGAGGACGCAGACAGGGCGGAAATGGTGATGTTTTAGTCCGGGGGATGCCCCCCCTTTTCACCGCATGCACCTAGTATGCCCTCTACACAAGGACGGGCAGGATCTAACGGTAAACCCGTCATATATAAACATGAGGCGGGTTTCCCTTCGGATCCTGCGTGCCCTTATAAACGAGTGCGTGGGATCCAATATAGAACCTCGCTATAATAAGCATTGAGGCTAAACCACATGGAATCTATAAGAATCGTTAAATTAATTAAATGTACTCTAGAATTAAAACATATTAATGCTCTTGACTTAACAGACGTCAGATATTGAGAGTATAGTGGCGTGAGCTGGGCGGTCCTGCTAATTTAAATCCGTATGATGCGATTGTGCATGTATATAAAAAAGAGGCAAGTCATCAATTGCTTTGTATTTGGGCCGTGCGCTCTGAGCCTAGGTGTTGCTATGTAACGAGCAACGCTCAGGCGCAGACCCTTACCTCACTTCCGCTCAGTCCGCACCATGTGACCTGAACTTCCGGTCCGGTGGAACGCACGCGAGCGGCGTGCGTTCCACGTGGAGCAACATGCGACTTGGACAGGTGAGTTAACTAATCAGGGAGGGCGGATACCGAACGGAAGAGAGGGATAAGAGGAGGCAAGTAACACTACCTAATGCTCACCCGGACCATCGTTAGTTTGGGTGAGACAGTTACTGACATGGGACACTTCCCATGTTCCAGTGAGGATAAGAGTCACCAACTGTCCTACTGATTGGAGGCGAAAACCACCCTGATCTCTGAGTAAGTGCACTGAATTGAATTGACTGCATTGCTCAATAATATAAGTGACCCATACTGAGTGTATGTCTGTAATTTTATTTGTAGTTGATTGGAGGTTAAAACCACCCTGATCTTTGAATACCCTTGAATACATGTGAAGTCCCCTGATGATGTCTGTGATAGAAGACGGAAACATGGCATGTAGGGCAATGTAATAGGGTTACATAGAATACTAGACCCATACCGAGGGTAAGGTTCGGTGTGGGGTCGCCCCTGTCAGGGCGGGTGCTCCATTGTGGTAGGCAGGTGTGAATAACAGCCCCCCACCCCTAGGCAGGCAGGAAAGCCAGAATAGGGTTTAATAGGAGGCCAACACTGCCATCACTTACGTAGCACCCAGGTCACACTGGTCTCAGGCACCACCAACTGCCAGGACCACCCTCTGCGATTGTGGATCCGGCTCGGATGAGGTGAGATCCAACCATTTTTTCATATATTCATTGGTGTATGAGATACAGTGGAGGTTGTCATGTTAGTTGTTATTTTTGTCTCTCACCCAGTATGAAATATATTTTAAGCGACCTAGTAAAGGTTATGTTTTAAATAATCCAGTTTACAAAATTTATCAGTCAACTTACACAAGCACAGTGTGCCAGTATCAAATATCCCTATATTGTGCCCCCAGTAGATTCCCTCATAATGTTTCCCTCCCCTTCCCCTGTTGGCCAAACAGCATGGTGTCAAATCAAGAAAAATAAACTCAAATACTTCCATGCATCTGTCAGTGATGCGGTGTAGTTCTCTTGCGGCCTGTGTCCCACTCTGTACGCTGCAATGATGATGGCACTAGGCCTGAAGCCTATTAGAGAGAATGGGAAATTAAGAAGTTGCTCCCGTGCCCCGCTGCAGTATTCAATTGTTTCGCTGTTCGAAGGACAGCAATACAGTTCAATATAGAGAGCTGGGCACTTTCAAAATGGAAGCGCTCATTTGCCTGATCTCTGCCGCCACCCTCCAGTTATCTCCAGGGTCACACCGCCTGAGGCAATCACCTCACCTCGCCTAATTGGCAGTGCGGCCCTGGACATACTTTACAAACTAAATGGTGTAGGGAATAGAATTAAATTTTTTTGATAGGCAGGGTTGGTGTTAGAGACCCAAAAGTCCTTTTAAGGACTATTGTATCTGACAGCAATATATATTATTCGCGCAACCTGCGCTAAATTGCGTGCAACTTAATAGACTCAAAAGTCCTTATAACCTGTTGGGGACACATGACATACCGGTACGTCATGTGTATTTCCGATAACCGCCGTGCGGCAGGCAGTGATCGGAACTGGGTGCCTGCTGAAATCAATCAGCAGGCACCCTGGGACAATGCCGAGGGGGGTCCTGTGACACCCCCCCCCCCCCCCCACCATATCAGCGATCGCTGCAAACCGCAGGTCAATTCAGACATGCAGTTTGCAGCGCTGTCGGAAGTTTACGATCATCCCGTCTGCCCCCTCTCTCATTTTCAGGATGGCCGAGCGGTTTTAGCACATTGCTGACACTCTGCTTTAAGCGGCTGACATCTATGCTGTGATGTTAGCCGTTTAACCCCTTCCATGCCGCGGTTCGAAGGGACCGCTGTATGGAAGGAGTTAACAGGGAGGGAGCTCCCTCCCTCTCCCATCAGGGGCTGCAGTGCCTTTTCAACCCCCGATTCTTGACGGGATCACAGACGGAGGGGTCCCCCCTCCCTCCCCATCACCCGCTGCTCTGCTGTGGCAGCGAGTGATGGTTCACAGGCTTTCGGCTGTCCATGGTGCTGATCAGACTTCTGCTAAAGGCAGAAGTCTAATCAGACTTTGTAAAGTAAAAATACAGTACAGTACTCTATATAGTGTACTGTACTGGATTATACAGATATCAGACCCACTGGATCTTCAAGAACCAAGTAGGTCTGGGTAATATAAAAGTGGAAAAATAAGTAAAAATAAAAAAACACATTTATCACTGATAAAAAAAAATGCACTAAACATATTAGGTATCGCCGCGTCCGTAATAACCTGCTCTATAAAAATATGAGATGAGGAAGAGGAGGAGCAGGAGACGGTTGCCTCCGCTACAGAGGGTAGTACTCACAGCAAGTTTATTCCATCTGTTCAGCGTGGATGGGCCGGAGAGGAGGAAGAGGATGAGAAGATTGAGAGTCATCCTCCTGATGAGGACAGCGAAGTCTTGTCTGTTGGGACTCTGGCACACATGGCTGACTTTATGTTATGCTGCCTTTCCCGTTACCTTCGCGTTACACGCATTTTCGCCAACACCGATTACTGGTTGTTCACCCTTCTCGACCCCCACTACAAAGAGAACAAAATGGTGCAATACCATAAGGTCCTTGTGGAAAAATTGCACCAAAAATTTCCAGCTGACAACGCTGGCAGCAGAGTACGTAGTTCCTTGGGCAACCAAGGAGGAAAGATGAGGGGAACACACAACAGTTCCAACAGAGGCAGAGAAACACTCTCCAAGGCATGGGACAGTTTCATCACACCCCGCCAGCACCCTCACCCTGATGTGCAGCCTACTGTCACAAGGAGGGAAACATGTTGGAAGATGGTGAAGGACAACGCAGCAGACCATGTCTGCTTCCTCAGTGATCCCTCTGTGCCTTACAACTATTGGGTGTCCAAGCTGGACACGTGGCATGAACTGACGATCTACACCTTGGAGGTGCTGGCCTTCCCTGCTGCCAGCGTTTTGTCAGAGCGGGTATTTAGTGCTGTTAGGGGCATAATAACGGTCAACTGAAAATGCTGACCAGTTGACTCTTATAAAAATGAACAAGGCCTGCATTGCCCCTGACTTCTTTAATCCACCAGAGGAAAGCGGCTAAACATAAAGCCACTTTAAATGTGGGGTATATGGTTCAATCTTCCTTTTCTCATCCTGCTCCTCCTCCTCCATCATATCAACATGCTTATTAGGCTGCCCTCGCTCCTAATGTTTTAGAGGGTCAGCTCAGCAGCAGGCCCTCAATCATAACTTTTCCGATGGTCAGCTCAGCAGCAGGCCCTCGCCCATATTTTTTTCCATGGTCAGATCATCAGCAGGCACTTACCCCTAATGTTTTAGAGAGTCAGCTCACCAGCAGATCCTCAACCATAATTTTTTCGATAGTCAGCTCAGCAGCAGGACCTCAACCATAATTTTTTCGATGGTCAGCTCAGCAGCAGGCACTCCCCACTAATGTTTTAGAGAGTCAGCTCAGCAGCACCATGTTTTTGAGGGTCAACAGGCCATCAATCATAATTTTTCAAGGCTGTGTATGATGACCTCCTTTATGTGTAATAAAGAGTGTATTGTAATTTTTGGCAGCCCTTTCACTTAGTGCATAGGCTTTATGAGTGTAGGAATCCCACTACCTGAACAATTGTACCACAATGTGAATAAGGCCATCCTTTATGTGATATACAGGTTGTATTGGAGTACCTTTTCCTTGTAATTTTTGGCACCACTTGCACTTTATATACAAGTAAATATACAGGAAATAATGTTTCCTAACAATTTTTCCTCTAAAATCAATTTTATCTTTGATTTTGTGCGTATTATTGTCAGGACAACATTGTTCCCAGCAGCGACCTGGGAGTCCAAGATTCATCCAGACATCCTCCCCATGCTGTTCCCGAACCATTTCAGTGGTGTTTCCATCAATTTCTGACCTTTTCATGTGAACCAGACACCCTCTACTCTTCAGAGCAGGGGGTGCCTGGTTTAATGCTCGGGTTCTCCCATTGACTTCTATTGTGCTCGGGTGCTCAGTAGAGCACCCGAGCATCCCGAGGTGTTCTACTCGAGCACCCGAGCGCTTTGGTGCTCGATCAATACTACTGTGCAAATGTGGTGTCGATCAGCTGACAAACAAGCAAATGCTCTTTTGTCAGCTGATCTTATCATTTATGTGGCTCAAGGAAATCCCCATTTATCAGCAGCATATGAATGTGCTGTCTACAAACAATGAAACTGTAAGTAAACAACATCAGTAGCTAACCAGCGGACAAAGATCAGGAATTAACAACTATTTCCCAGTATATCAATGGCCAGTATAAATGCAGTTTAAGACTCCAGATTTCTGAACTCCTAAGTCATCAATTCTATTGCCCTCCATCTGTAAGGCTCGTGACAGATGCTGCGGCTAACCGCACATGGCCAAGTCACACCAATGACCAAACAATTTTGTTAGTGTGGATGGGCATAGCTGGGATACAAGTGGCCAACCACATGATCATGAGGCCAATTCGTATGAACACTTGTTTCCAATGATCACCCTACAAACAGGAAAATGCTAATTTGTCAATTGATTACATCTTTCATGCGCCTCCTAAAATAGTTGTTTGTTGGGAGCAAATTGCCCTGTGTAGTCAGGGTTGTGCTGTGGACAACAGGAACTGTATCAGAAGAACAATTTTTGACAATCAGTTACAAACACTACTGATGATGAACAAACCAACAGGCAATTATCGGGGATGAACTTTCTCAATCCCAATCACTGCCCACTCTGAAGGCCCAAGTAAAAGACTCCTAATAAATATCTTATTTATTGCTCTGCATTACTCTATATACAATGTTTTTGGTGCTTTATATCTGCTTTTCTCTTAGTAATTCATTTGCAAACCTGCCTTATGAAGGGGTATTCTGACTCAGATTGTTGTAATAGCGATTTATCCCTAGTGAGACCTCTATGCCTGGCCTGTATAAGCAGATATAATCACTGCGGACAATCCTTATCAGATAGCTTGAACTCACCAACACTGAGTTTATCCATGTAAGTTGCTTTATTCTGAGTACAGCAGAACAGATGGATTGTGGTATTGTGCGGTCAAATGATGATGCTTTTGTAAGCTTACATGAGAATACATGTGTACCTGTTCAATGCCTGGAGAAGTATGGAGAAACAGGAAGTGAGGTACACAAAAGAAGGGGTGGAGCAGAAACAGAACAGAAAAACAAGTGCAATACCAAAAACGGCCACTAGATGGGAGCATATAACCAAATATAGAATATCATATGAATTAAACTATATAGATTTAACTGCGTAGCAGCATAAGGGGCCTCTGTGCTCTAAAAGCTTGTGAATATATTTTTTCTGGATAGTCAATAAACACATCACTGTTATGCTTTTTTTGCTTTAACATGAGAGCATTTAAGATCACACAGTCTAATTTATTATCTTAAAAATGGTGAAGAATTGAGACACAAAGTGTATCATAAAGTTGTATAACTTTTTATATCGTATTTAAGTTTTATTTGTGTACCACTGGAAAACCCATTTCAAATTTTAGTTATATTTATGGCATATGTCTGCATACTTTTTCAATACATAGCTTTTTTGGGTCTCTAAAAAAAAATAATATGCTTCAAAATGTAGTGAGATGGAACTTACTCTACACTATTAAATAGTTTAAAGTGCAATGAAACAGACACTCAGATAGGATCTGTTAGTGAAGAAGAACATATCCATATACAGTATATAAACAATGCAGGCAGCCAGACTGAGCAGGCATTACTTATAACTTAGAAGGATCTATTATAAAGACAATCATGATGTCTATGAAATAAAATGTGCACTTGCCAGAACTTTCTAACAAATATTTTTGATGTTCAGGCTGTTTCAGTAAATATATACGCTGCATGGGCTTTGTCACTCACTTTCCATTACTAGCGTATAAAAAAACCACAGCTTATTATAGCTAAAGATTCATCAGACAATATTTTCCAAACCTTTAACTGCCCAGTTCTGATGACTTTGTAGCTGGCCTGTGGCTCTGTTTCCTGTTCTTTAAGGGGTTATCCAGCCTAGGAGAAGTCAAAACCTATGCTTTTAATGTGTCCCCATATATAAAAACAAAAAACACTCAACTGCCAGTGGTCCACCCCCCCACTTCTATTCCCTCCAGGACCAGGACATGCTTGATATGCTTGAATGATATGTCACACAGTTCAAGCAGATGTGACTGCTGAAGCATGTGATTGGTAACAGCAGTTATTGGACCAAGCCACTACCTGGCCTGCAGGGATCGGAAGAAGCCAGGTACGGGGCAGCGGTGCGGGCACAAAAGAATGCAGACAGGTGAGTGTGTTTTTTTTTAATGAAGAACATGTTAAGTTGCTAGGTCAGACAACCCCTTTAACTGACCGAGTGAAACACAGTTAGGTTTTCTGTGTATGTAGCCCAGTCAAGGTCCTACTTGTTGTGCATTTAAAGTTGTTCTCCATTCATTGGTTATTTAAGTTGCTGTCATCGACTATCAGCTTGTACCAATGTGGTCATTCTCCTGATATATAGTACTGTGCAAAATATTTAGGCAGATGTGGAAAAAATGCAGCAATGTAAGAACGCTTTCAAAAAGAGAAGTATTATTAGTTCATTTTTTATCAATTAACAAAATCCAAAGTGAATAAGCAAAAGAGAAATGTAAATGTGGCTCAGTGGTTAGCATTGGTGCCTTGCAGCACAGGGGTCCTAAGTTTGAATCTGACTAAGGACAACATCTGCATGGAGTTTGTGATGCTAATGTCTGTAAAGTGCTGCGGAATATGTCTGCGCTACATAAGAGTATAAGATAAATAAATAAGTCAATATTTGGTGTACACTTGTGCACAGTTTTTGAAGAAACTCTGCAGGGAGGTTGTTCTAAACATCATGGGGAACTAACCACAGATGTTCTGTGGATGTAGGCTCAAATCCTTCTGTCTCTTCATCTAATCCCAGACAGACTCAATGATGTTGAGATCAGGGCTCTGTGCCATATCATCACTTCCAGAACTCCTTGTTCTTCTGAACACTGAAGATAGTTCTAACTTTGGACCAAGACAAAAATTAGTTGCATTGGTCAGAACACTTATCATTTATGCGCAAAGGTTCTTCTTGGCTGCCAAGGGTAAACCCCACATTTGTAGCATTTACTTTACTAGCATCCAAGAAAAATACCTGTGGAAAAATTGAGATCTACTGCATGATTTATCAAATATCTTTTTTGCTTTCTCCTTTCTGGTTGAGCATTCTGAACATGTGTTGTACTGCAAGTCACTTAAATAAAAACGTGAGAAAGTGCCTGTAAAACCACAAATATAAAATATTTTACTGTTGCATTTCTCATGGTCTATGCTGCATTAACGTTGCGTCCTTGTATGCGAGCACATTCCACACATTTACACATATTTCACACTTTCATTACAGAGATAAATAACAGATATAATGGAATCTCACAAAAAGCAAAGGTAATCATAACACTTCAATCCTGGTCTACAGTAGACGCGTCTATTTACTGAATGTTTAAAACTCATGAAGTGGAAAAATTTCATATGAAAATTATGTATCTGTATTATCGGTTAAAATGAACTGTACATTCCTGATTTAACTCGGTAGATTCTATGGCAGGAGTAACACGTTGCACAATGGGTCCAGACTTTCATTGCACAAAATTTCTAAATCAATGGATGTGGAAGTGCTACAGATTTTCACATTTTCAGCACATATTAAATTTTTCCACAGATATTTTGTGAATGGAAAAAGTAATATCCTAAAACATTTAGGAGTTTTAAAGAGTATTTGCTGTAATGGGTTTGCATTTGATGACATCTTTTTTCAGCTTTTAGGTATGACCTGAATGAGCACATACTTACAGTTTCAATGAATGTTTTATTTCAATCATTAAAGAGACTGTCTCATGTATTTGTTAACAGTGTTATTTTATAATATACACCCCTGTAGACAATCTATTGCGTGAAATCTTTTACTTTTTAGTGTCTCCTTTAGCCATGTGTTGGTAGCTTTGTAGCAAATGAATCTAAAGGTTGGTTTGAGACTGAATGGGGCAGATTTACTGTTGAAAACATACCAGTTTTCTGGTGCAATTCGCACAAAAAAAACTGGCATACATGGTTTGCACTACATTTACACACTTTTGTAAGCTTTTTAAGCATTGTCCAACAAGGGGGTGTAGGTTTGTGGAAAGATGGTGTGAAGTCACATGAAAGAGAAATGGCTAAAGCGTGCCAACATTTTAGCGCCTTTTTTGTAGAAAATGTAAGACAATATATAGGTGACAGTCCAAAGATGTATCAGCTAGCATCAGCGGCTATGATAATTCTGCCACTGTTTGTCTAAGTTTTACTGTTAGATGGTATTAGCAATCTCTTTCCTTGCTAAGTTAGTGGCAAAAATATCACAGTTCTGAAACTCAGACAAAATATTGGCGCATAAACAATTGTACAGAATTCTGGTGCATATCTGGCCCATCATTTAACATTCTCCATGTTTATAAAGATCAATGCTTCAGAATAGTAAATTTGTCTAGAATTACATCTGTGATTTGTATTTATAGACAGTGCAAAGTGCAAAACTATTAGTAAATCTGCCCCAATGAGTCTAAATACACTACCCATAAGCAGTCAATAACTATTGACCCTTTGGCTAAGATCTATTACTTATGACTCTACCACACATTTCCACTGTCAGTTCGGCCAATCATACAAGTTTTTTAATGGAGGTAGGGGAATAAACCACTGTCAGAAACCTTTGCTGGTGGCTTATTTCCCGAGGAATAAAAGATCGTGCATGATAAAATTCCACATGCTCATCTTTATTTAGCCCGACACTATCTATTGGAGAAGAATCTGGAGGCCTCTTTACATGATGACTTTTGTCATGTGAGGTCACACGATGGACCAATCTGCTGCTAAAGCTTGTATTCTAAGTGGGCTGAACAAGTAGACATTTTTTTTAGATGCAAACATAACATTTAGGAATTTAGAAATGTAAGTTGTAAGAAAATCACAGTAACAAGCAGAAGAATAGATTGATTCAAAGACACTAATGTTAATCTCATTCATTAAAAGTATGCACGTAGAAAAGAAATAATATGTTTAATATGTATATATATATATTGTAGCTACACTTTTCTTAAACTTTTTTTTGCGAAGGGATGTATTAGAGAAACACACTTCCTGTATGGTCTGAATAGATTGTACAACAGGGTTGTGTGCATAGTAATATATGCCATTTTCAAGACAGAAAAATGTCCATACACTAATAAATCCCAGGATGACATGCAGTACAGCCCTTCCCCCAGTAACCCAGAGGTGACAGGGGAAAAGCTTTGGGTAATTGTGTATAGTGTTGCTATCCTGCCTTATCTAGGCCTCCGGCAGTAAAATTGTGCTTTTCCAAGGCATCTAGAAGTATAATAGAGTTTTCTTCTGTCATTTAATCCCATACCTTTTAATGATAATGAGACAACTCTGCTAATCATGTCCCAGGCTAATGTCACGGAATGTGTACAGGTAACAAGGCAAAGCAACATGAATAAACGACTCGCTGGATCCAAAAACTAAGGAACCAAGGGAGACCCCTGCAGAAGACCTGGCACTTTCCCTGGCTGCTCAGCCTATGCAAAGATCCGAATGGTGGAGGTTTGCATATCCACGAACCTTGACTATAAAGCCCTGAGCACCCTACAATAGTGAGGGGACACGACCACCGGCTCCCTACACGAGACACGGAGGGAGTCAGGGTCACCTGGGATCCAGCAAACAGATATTAACAGATAAAGGTACACTTAGCTTTGAAGCAAACAGGAGGACAGATCAGCGTGCACACACACTCCAGGAAGTAATATAAGCCGCCCAGAAAAGCATTCTGGGGAGGCATTTAAAGGGAAGCAATTAACACATGACAGCTGAGAGAGGCTGACGAGAGGAGGAGCTGAATACCACAACACAGAAATTCAAGGAGGAGGTTCTGAAAGGCCTCTGTCAGAGCTTCTCAGCTGTCTGGTTGTGACAGCTAAAGTACAAAGCTGAACAATGACCTGCAGAAAACAGGGACTGTCAGCCTAGTGGCTAGTTTGAAAACTGGAATATTTTAGGATTTTTTTATATTGCTAGGCAATAGAGATGGTCTTGCGGTTCGCCCGGTGGTCAGTTTGCGGCGTGGTTCATCGAACATGCGAACATATGGCGATATTCGCCTGCCATATTCTTTTACATTGTGAAGAACTTTGACCCATGACTAGGGATGAGCGAACCCGAACTGTATAGTTCGGGTTCGTACCGAATTTTGGGGTGTCCGTGACACGGACCCGAACCCGGACATTTTCGTAAAAGTCCGGGTTCGGGTTCGGTGTTCGTCGCTTTCTTGGCGCTTTTTGAAAGGCTGCAAAGCAGCCAATCAACAAGCGTCATACTACTTGCCCCAAGAGGCCGTCACAGCCATGCCTACTATTGGCATGGCTGTGATTGGCCAGAGCACCATGTGACCCAGCCTCTATTTAAGCTGGAGTCACATAGCGCCGCCCGTCACTCTGCTCTGATTAGCGTAGGGAGAGGTTGCAGCTGCGACAGTAGGGCGAGATTAGGCTGATTAACTCCTCCAAAAGACTCCATCCAGTGATCGATCTGCAGCTGTGGATGATTGAACTGCTGCTATTGAATTGCTCGCTGTTTTTAGGCTGCCCAGAGCGTTTTTAAGTCACTTTTTTCTGGGGTGATCGGCGGCCATTTTGTGTCTTGTGTTGCGCCAGCACAAGCTGCCACCAAGTGCATTTAACTCTCAATAGTGTGGTTGTTTTTTGGCTAAAGCCTACATCAGGGTCAAGCTGTCACACCAAGTGCATTTAACCAGCAATAGTCTGTTTATTTTTTGGCCATATACTACATCAGGGGCAAGCTGCGCCTGTCACCAAGTGCATTTAACCCTCAATGGTGTGGTTGTTTTTTGGCTAAATCCTACATCAGGGTGAAGCTGTCACACCAAGTGCATTTAACCAGCAATAGTCTGTTTATTTTTTGGCCATATACTACATCAGGGGCAAGCTGTCACCAAGTGCATTTAACCCTCAATGGTGTGGTTGTTTTTTTGGCTAAATCCTACATCAGGGTGAAGCTGTCACACCAACTGCATTTAACCAGCAATAGTCTGTTTATTTTTTGGCCATATACTACATCAGGGGCAAGCTGCGCCTGTCACCAAGTGCATTTAACCCTCAGTAGTGTGGTTGGTCAAGCTGTCACACCAAGTGCATTTAACCATCAATAGTGTGGTTATTTTTTGGCCATATCCCAGTCTAATTCTGTCAGTAAACGTATACCTGTCACCCAGCGCCTAAATACTAGGCCTCAAGTTTATATCCAGCTAAATCTGTCGTTACTGGTGTGGCTGGTCAAGTTATTTAGTGTCCGTCAAAGCACATTTTTTGTTCTGGGTTGAAATACAATTCCCAATTTAGCAATTTCCTAATTTAGTGGTTTCTGCTGTATCAGAGCTATTTGAAATCTATCCCTAAAAGGGTATATAATATTCAAGGTGCACATAGGGTCATTCTGAAAAACTTCACACACACGCTACTGTGCATTTCCAAGTCTAATTCTGTCAGTAAATCTATACCTGTCACCCAGCGCCTAAATACTAGGCCTCAAATTTATATCCAGCTAAATCTGTTGTTACTGCTGTACTGTTGTGGCTGGTCAAGGTATTTAGTGTCCGTCAAAGCACATTTTTTGTTCTGGGTTGAAATACAATTCCCAATTTAGCAATTTCCTAATTTAGTGGTTTCTGCTGTATCAGAGCTATTTTAAATCTATCCCTAAAAGGGTATATCAGATTCAAGGTGCACATAGGGTCATTCTGAATAACTTCACACACACGCTACTGTGCATTTCCAAGTCTAATTCTGTCAGTAAACCTATACCTGTCACCCAGCGCCTAAATACTAGGCCTCAAATTTATATCCAGCTAAATCTGTCGTTACTGCTGTACTGCTGTGGCTGGTCAAGTTATTTAGTGTCCGTCAAAGCACATTTTTTGTTCTGGGTTGAAATACAATTCCCAATTTAGCAATTTCCTAATTTAGTGGTTTCTGCTGTATCAGAGCTATTTGAAATCTATCCCTAAAAGGGTATATAATATTCAAGGTGCACATAGGGTCATTCTGAATAACTTCACACACACGCTACTGTGCATTTCCAAGTCTAATTCTGTCAGTAAACCTATACCTGTCACCCAGCGCCTAAATACTAGGCCTCAAATTTATATCCAGCTAAATCTGTCGTTACTGCTGTACTGTTGTGGCTGGGCAAGTTATTTAGTGTCCGTCAAAGCACATTTTTTGTTCTGGGTTGAAATACAATTCCTAATTTAGCAATTTCCTAATTTAGTGGTTTCTGCTGTATCAGGCCTACTTTAAATTTGTCCCTAAAAGGGTATATCAGATTCAAGGTGCACATAGGGTAATTCTGAATAACTTCACACACACGCTACTGTGCATTTCCAAGTCTAATTCTGTCAGTAAACCTATACCTGTCACCCAGCGCCTAAATACTAGGCCTCAAATTTATATCCAGCTAAATCTGTCGTTACTGCTGTACTGTTGTGGCTGGGCAAGTTATTTAGTGTCCGTCAAAGCACATTTTTTGTTCTGGGTTGAAATACAATTCCCAATTTAGCAATTTCCTAATTTAGTGGTTTCTGCTGTATCAGAGCTATTTGAAATCTATCCCTAAAAGGGTATATCAGATTCAAGGTGCACATAGGGTCATTCTGAATAACTTCACACACACGCTACTGTGCATTTCCAAGTCTAATTCTGTCAGTAAACCTATACCTGTCACCCAGCGCCTAAATACTAGGCCTCAAATTTATATCCAGCTAAATCTGTCGTTACTGCTGTACTGTTGTGGCTGGGCAAGTTATTTAGTGTCCGTCAAAGCACATTTTTTGTTCTGGGTTGAAATACAATTCCCAATTTAGCAATTTCCTAATTTAGTGGTTTCTGCTGTATCAGAGCTATTTGAAATCTATCCCTAAAAGGGTATATAATATTCAAGGTGCACATAGGGTCATTCTGAATAACTTCACACACACGCTACTGTGCATTTCCAAGTCTAATTCCGTCAGTAAACCTATACCTGTCACCCAGCGCCTAAATAATAGGCCTCAAATTTATAGTCAGCTAAATCTGTCGTTACTGGTGTGGCTGGTCAAGTTATTTAGTGTCCGTCAAAGCATATTTTTTGTTCTGGGTTGAAATACAATTCCCAATTTAGCAATTTCCTAATTTAGTGGTTTCTGCTGTATCAGAGCTATTTGAAATCTATCCCTAAAAGGGTATATCAGATTCAAGGTGCACATAGGGTCATTCTGAATAACTTCACACACACGCTACTGTGCATTTCCAAGTCTAATTCTGTCAGTAAACCTATACCTGTCACCCAGCGCCTAAATACTAGGCCTCAAATTTATATCCAGCTAAATCTGTCGTTACTGCTGTACTGTTGTGGCTGGGCAAGTTATTTAGTGTCCGTCAAAGCACATTTTTTGTTCTGGGTTGAAATACAATTCCCAATTTAGCAATTTCCTAATTTAGTGGTTTCTGCTATATCAGTGCTATTTGAAATCTATCCCTAAAAGGGTATATAATATTCAAGGTGCACATAGGGTCATTCTGAATAACTTCACACACACGCTACTGTGCATTTCCAAGTCTAATTCTGTCAGTAAATCTATACCTGTCACCCAGCGCCTAAATACTAGGCCTCAAATTTATATTCAGCTAAATCTGTTGTTACTGCTGTACTGTTGTGGCTGGGCAAGTTATTTAGTGTCCGTCAAAGCACATTTTTTGTTCTGGGTTGAAATACAATTCCCAATTTAGCAATTTCCTAATTTAGTGGTTTCTGCTGTATCAGGCCTACTTTAAATACATCCCTAAAAGGGTATATCAGAATCAAGGTGCTGATAGGGTCATTCTCAATAACTTCCCACACACGCTACTGTGCATATCCCAGTCTAATTCTGTCCGTAAAACGTATACCTGTCACCCAGCGCCTAAATACTAGGCCTCAAATTCATAGTCAGCTAAATCTGTGGTTACTGCTGTGCCTGTATTAGTGTAATACGGTACCTAAATAGATAGCCAGATAGTGTTAGGTGTCTGTAAAAAAAGGCCTGAATTTGAATTCAATACATTGGGCCAAATAATATTTTTGTTGTTGTGGTGAACGATAACAATGAGGAAAACATCTAGTAAGGGACGCGGACGTGGACATGGTCGTGGTGGTGTTAGTGGACCCTCTGGTGCTGGGAGAGGACGTGGCCGTTCTGCCACATCCACACGTCCTAGTGTACCAACTACCTCAGGTCCCAGTAGCCGCCAGAATTTACAGCGATATATGGTGGGGCCCAATGCCGTTCTAAGGATGGTAAGGCCTGAGCAGGTACAGGCATTAGTCAATTGGGTGGCCGACAGTGGATCCAGCACGTTCACATTATCTCCCACCCAGTCTTCTGCAGAAAGCGCACAGATGGCGCCTGAAAACCAACCCCATCAGTCTGTCACATCACCCCCATGCATATCAGGGAAACTGTCTGAGCCTCAAGTTATGCAGCAGTCTCTTATGCTGTTTGAAGACTCTGCTGGCAGGGTTTCCCAAGGGCATTCACCTAGCCCTTCCCCAGCGGTGGAAGACATAGACTGCACTGACGCACAACCACTTATGTTTCCTGATGATGAGGACATGGGAATACCACCTCAGCAAGTCTCTGATGATGACGAAACACAGGTGCCAACTGCTGCGTCTTTCTGCAGTGTTCAGACTGAACAGGAGGTCAGGGATCAAGACTGGGTGGAAGACGATGCAGGGGACGATGAGGTCCTAGACCCCACATGGAATGAAGGTCGTGCCACTGACTTTCACAGTTCGGAGGAAGAGGCAGTGGTGAGACCGAGCCAACAGCGTAGCAAAAGAGGGAGCAGTGGGCAAAAGCAGAACACCCGCCGCCAAGAGATTCCGCCTGCTACTGACCGCCGCCATCTGGGACCGAGCACCCCAAAGGCAGCGTCAAGGAGTTCCCTGGCATGGCACTTCTTCAAACAATGTGCTGACGACAAGACCCGAGTGGTTTGCACGCTGTGCCATCAGAGCCTGAAGCGAGGCATTAACGTTCTGAACCTTAGCACAACCTGCATGACCAGGCACCTGCATGCAAAGCATGAACTGCAGTGGAGTAAACACCTTAAAAACAAGGAAGTCACTCAGGCTCCCCCTGCTACCTCTTCTGCTGCTGCCGCCTCGGCCTCTTCTGCTGCTGCCGCCTCGGCCTCTTCCTCCGCCTCTGGAGGAACGTTGGCACCTGCCGCCCAGCAAACAGGGGATGTACCACCAACACCACCACCACCTCCGTCACCAAGCATCTCAACCGTGTCACACGGCAGCGTTCAGCTCTCCATCTCACAAACATTTGAGAGAAAGCATAAATTCCCACCTAGCCACCCTCGATCCCTGGCCCTGAATGCCTGCATTTCTAAACTACTGGCCTATGAAATGCTGTAATTTAGGCTGGTGGACACAGACAGCTTCAAACAGCTCATGTCGCTTGCTGTCCCACAGTATGTTGTTCCCAGCCGCCACTACTTCTCCAAGAGAGCCGTGCCTTCCCTGCACAACCAAGTATCCGATAAAATCAAGTGTGCACTGCGCAACGCCATCTGTAGCAAGGTCCACCTAACCACAGATACGTGGACCAGTAAGCACGGCCAGGGACGCTATATCTCCCTAACTGCACACTGGGTAAATGTAGTGGCAGCTGGGCCCCAGGCGGAGATCTGTTTGGCGCACATCCTTCCGCCGCCAAGGATCGCAGGGCAACATTCTTTGCCTCCTGTTGCCACCTCCTCCTTCTCGGCTTCCTCCTCCTCTTCTTCCACCTGCTCATCCAGTCAGCCACACACCTTCACCACCAACTTCAGCACAGCCCGGGGTAAACGTCAGCAGGCCATTCTGAAACTCATATGTTTAGGGGACAGGCCCCACACCGCACAGGAGTTGTGGCGGGGTATAGAACAACAGACCGACGAGTGGTTGCTGCCGGTGAGCCTCAAGCCCGGCCTGGTGGTGTGCGATAATGGGCGAAATCTCGTTGCAGCTCTGGGACTAGCCGGTTTGACGCACATCCCTTGCTTGGCGCATGTGCTGAATTTGGTGGTGCAGAAGTTCATTCACAACTACCCCGACATGTCAGAGCTGCTGCATAAAGTGCGGGCCGTCTGTTCGCGCTTCCGGCGTTCACATCCTGCCGCTGCTCGCCTGTCTGAGCTACAGCGTAACTTTGGCCTTCCCGCTCACCGCCTCAAATGCGACGTGCCCACCAGGTGGAACTCCACCTTGCACATGCTGGACAGACTGTGCAAGCAGCAGCAGGCCATAGTGGAGTTTCAGCTGCACCACGCACGGGTCAGTCGCACTACGGAACAGCACCACTTCACCACCAATGACTGGGCCTCCATGCGAGACCTGTGTGCCCTGTTGCGCTGTTTCGAGTACTCCACCAACATGGCCAGTGGCGATGACGCCGTTATCAGCGTTACAATACCACTTCTATGTCTCCTTGAGAAAACACTTAGGGCGATAATGGAAGAGGAGGTGGCCCAGGAGGAGGAGGAGGAGGAGGAGGAAGAGGGGTCATTTTTAGCACTGGACTGTTGCAGTGGTGGCTGACGTGAAGCCTGATTCTCTGCTATGACATGCAGACTAATTCTCTGCTGACATGAAGACAGATTCTCTGTTACGGAACCTCTCTCCTCTGCCTGTGTGCTGTGCCTAAATATATGACAATGGACTGTTAGAGTGGTGGCTGACGTGAAGCCTGATTCTCTGCTATGACATGCAGACTGATTCTCTGCTGACATGAAGCCAGATCCTCTGTAACGGGACCTCTCTCCTCTGCCTGTGTGCTGGGCCTAAATATATGACAATGGATTGTTGCAGTGGTGGCTGACGTGAAGCCTGATTCTCTGCTATGACATGCAGACTGATTCTCTGCTGACATGAAGCCAGATCCTCTGTTACGGGACCTCTCTCCTCTGCCTGTGTTCTGGGCCTAAATATATGCCAATGGACTGTTGCAGTGGTGGGTGACGTGAAGCCAGATTCTCTGCTATGGGACCTCTCTCCAATTGATATTGGTTAATTTTTATTTATTTTATTTTTATTTTTATTCATTTCCCTATCCACATTTGTTTGCATGGGATTTACCTACATGTTGCTGCCTTTTGCAGCCCTCTAGCCCTTTCCTGGGCTGTTTTACAGCCTTTTTAGTGCCGAAAAGTTCGGGTCCCCATTGACTTCAATGGGGTTCGGGTTCGGGACAAAGTTCGGATCGGGTTCGGATCCCGAACCCGAACATTTCCGGGAAGTTCGGCCGAACTTCTCGAACCCGAACATCCAGGTGTCCGCTCAACTCTACCCATGACACATCCATCAGGTGGTACAGGACAGCCAATTGAAAATTTTCAGCACATGGACATACCCCCTACCTTATAAATAGACCTGATCTGGCCGCCATTTTACATTCTGTCTTTTGTAAGTGTAGGGAGAGGTTGCTGTGTGGAGCAGGGACAGACTGTTATTGACACAAATTGCTAGCTAATAGGTCCACAAAAGTCCTTCTAAAACGACAGATTGAAGCGGGGTGTTATATACCAATATACTTGGTTGGGAAACACTGTTATATGCCCATTTCCTCCCCCCTCCACCTTATTTTATATTCTCTTTTTACTGAATTTCTCCTAAGCTTTATTACTATTTACTAGGGTCGGTTCCTCTACCTTTGGAAACTCCTGGCAGGCAAACTCTGTGTGAGGAGGGTGTCTGGACTCTGGAGAGGCTTTTCTCGTGGCTGGCTTGCTCCTGTGCTCCGATAAGATCAGATGTCTGTGGGCAAAGTCATGGGCAACATAAATTAATAAAACACTTGAAGTTCCAAGGAGAGTTAGGAGACATTATACTGTATGGGGCAGCCACAAGGAGACGTTACACTGTATGGGGGCAGCCACAAGGAGACGTTATACTGTATGGGGGCAGCCACAAGGAAACGTTATACTGTATGGGGGTAGCCACAAGGAGACGTTACACTGTATAGGGGCAGCCACAAGGAGACGTTATACTGTATGGGGGCAGCCACAAGGAGACGTCATACTGTATGGGGGCAGCCACAAGGAGACGTCATACTGTATGGGGGCAGCCACAAAGAGACTGTATGGGGGCCACAAGGAGACATTATACTGTATGGGGGCCACAAGAAGACATTATACTGTATGGGGGCAGCCACAAGGAGACGTTATACTGTATGGGGGCAGCCACAAGGCGACGTTATACTGTATGGGGGCAGCCACAAGGAGACGTTATACTGTATGGGGGCAGCCACAAGGAGACGTTATACTGTATGGGTGCCACAAGGAGACGTTATACTGTATGGGGGCAGCCACAAGGAGACTGTATGGGGGCCACAAGGAGATATTATAATGTATGGGGGCCACAAGGAGACGTTATACTGTATGGGGGCAGCCACAAGGAGACGTTATACTGTATGGGGGCAGCCACAAGGAGACGTCATACTGTATGGGGGCAGCCACAAGGAGACGTTATACTGTATAGGGGCAGCCACAAAGAGACTGTATGGGGGCCACAAGGAGACATTATACTGTATGGGGGCCACAAGGAGACATTATACTGTATGGGGGCCACAAGGAGACGTTATACTGTATGGGGGCAGCCACAAGGAGACGTTATACTGTATGGGGGCTACAAGGAGACGTTATACTGTATGGGGGCAGTCAAAAGGAGACTGTATGGGGGCCAGAAGGAGACGTTATACTGTATGGGGGCCACAAGAAGACGTTATACTGTATGGGGGCAGCCACAAGGAGACTGTATGGGGGCCACAAGGAGATATTATACTGTATGGGGGCCACAAGGAGACGTTATACTGTATGGGGGCAGCCACAAGGAGACGTTATACTGTATGGGGGCAGCCACAAGGAGACGTTATACTGTATGCGGGCCACAAGGAGACATACTATAAGGAGTCAGGACAACAATTTTTGAAGCTCCTCCCTCCTCAGTATAATAGTCTTGTGGCCATCATACAGTAATGTATAATTCTTCTTGCCCTAATGCCTGCTTTTAGAGATCAATGTGCAGCTTGCAGGCAGGAACGGAAGGACCAGGGCCATAGAAGACAGACACAACACCTTTATTTCTTCTAACTGGTTATAATCTTCTAACTAAGCTTTATACACTTACTAGGGTCGGTTCCTATAACTTTTAAAACTACTGGCAGGCGAACTCTGTTTGAGGAGGCCTCTAGAGAGGCTTTTCCCGCGGCTGGCTTGCTCTTGTGCTCCGATTTGGAGATCAGATGTCTGTGGGTGGAGGAACCGGGGACGGTGGCGGCCGCTGCGGAAAGTGTGAATCAGAGCAGCCGCGGGAAAAGTCTCTTTCCAGACAACCTCCACCAAATGCAGAACTGGTCACGTCGGATGGCTGTGGGCGGAGTCTTAAACATGGGAGGAGCCGGGGACAGCGGAGGCCGCTGGTAATCCGGGCGAGGGGGCGGAGACTGGGAGCAAGAAGAAGCTGTTTTTGCTGTGCGACAGTGCGAGATGCAGGGGCAGGCCGCGGACGGACACATTTAGAAGCGGCGCACAGGTATCGGCAGTGGTATCGGGGACATTTGCACTAGTACAAGTACTTGTGCAAATGTCCGGTATCGGTCCCGATACTGATACTGGTATCGGGACATCCCTAGTTTTTATAACTGGTGTGATATACCAGTGGCCCCCCAAAACGACAGATTGAAGCGGGGTGTCATATACCAATATACTTTCAGAATAGTGCATTTGGGTACTGCAGAATTTTTTGGCTGTTTTGCTGCATTCCCTCTGCTACACACAGTGACAAAACAGTACTGGAAAAAAAGATTATAACTGGTGTGATATACCAGTGGCCCCCCAAAACGACAGATTGAAGCGGGGTGTTATATACCGAAATACTTTCATAATAGTGGGTACTGCAGAATTTTTTGGCTGTTTTGCTGTGTTCCCTCTGCTATACACAGTGACAAACGGTACTGGAAAAAAAGTATTATAACTGGTGTGATATACCAGTGGCCCCCCAAAACGACAGATTGAAGCTGGGTGTTATATACCGATATACTTTCATAATAGTGTATTTGGGTACTGCAGAATTTTTTGGCTGTTTTTCTGCGTTCCCTCTGCTACACACAGTGACAAACGGTACTGGAATTTTTTTATACCAGTGGCCCCCCCAAAACGACAGATTGAAGCGGGGTGTTATATACCAATATACTTTCATTATAGTGTATTTGGGTACTGCAGAATTTTTTGGCTGTTTTGCTGCATTCCCTCTGCTTCATACAGTGACAAACGGTACTGGAAAAAATTATTATAACTGGTGTGATATACCAGTGGCCCCCCAAAACAATAGTGGCCCCCCTTTTGTCACAGGGTCATTTAAAAAATGACAGGCAAAGGAAGAGGCAGGCCCTTCCACAGGGGTTGTAGGGGTAGGGCAGGAGCACCAGGCCAGAGCCAAAGTGGGAAGTTGCAGAAGGTGTGTTCGATTACGTCAAAGGACACACCAGACTTGGTTGAGTGGCTCACTCAGCCTTCCGCTTCTGCCCCTCCTCAACCTCTCTATCTGCACCCTCTTCACTCTCTGCTGTGTGCACCCCCAAAGACACCACTACCACCATTAACCCTCCTCTTGAGTCGCAGGAATTCTTATCCGATCCATTACAAGACATTTCCGATGCGCAGCCATTCTTGGCATCGGATTAGGAAGAGGAGGTAGCAACGGCCGCCACTCAGCAGTCTGACGACAGTACCCTGATCAGCCCAAGGAGGTCAGTCCCCGCTGTTGCTGCCTACTCTGAGATCTCTGTTAGTGGTGGGGAAGGTGACGTCGATGATGACGTGTCTATGGACGTCACGTGGGTGCCCACAAGAGAGGAAGATGAGGGGAGTTCAGAGGGAGAGATGGACCAGCAGATAGGCAGGAGAAGCAGGCAGAACTTACATTGCACAGGAGGGAAATCCCAGACTGCTAATGTATCAGGAGTGAGCCATCTACCACGCACAGTCACATCTGGTGCTCCCAGGACGCCGGCACATGGATCCGCAGGGTGGGCTTTTTTTAACGTGTCCGCTGCTAACAATAGTGTTGCCATCTGCAGCCTTTGCAGTCAACGCATAAGTCGCGGTAAGCCCAACACTCACCTAGGGATGACCGCCTTAAGAAGGCACCTGGCCTCCCATCACCAAGCCCAGTGGGAGCAACGCCGTCAGAACCCACAAAGCCACACTCCAGGCGCATAACGTCCAGTCTCTTCTCCTTGTCTTCTCTCCTCCCAATTGTCCTCCACTCCACCTTCCATCATGCCGTCCTCACGTTTATCAGGCAAAAGGCAGGCTTCCGTGGCCCAAATGTTAGAGCGTAAAAAGACGATGACGCCAGATAACACTCTTGCCCACCGGTTGACCGCTGGCTTGTCGGAACTGATAGCCCGCCAACTACTGCCATATAAACTGGTGGACTCGGAGGCCTTTAGAAAATTTGTGGCCATTGGAACACTGCAATGGAAGGTCCCAGGAAGGAAATATTTCTCCCAGAAGGGCATCCCAGAGCTATATGGCAACGTTCAGCGGCAAGTGAATGTATCTCTGGCACAAAGTGTCGGTGCCAAGATACATCTGACCACAGACACGTGGTCTAGCAAACACGGGCAGGGAAGGTACATAACTTTTACTGCCCACTGGGTGAACCTTCTGACGGCCGTCAAGCATGCAACCCATGGCACCCGTGTAGATTTGGCTTTACTGCCTACTCCATCCTCCCTCTCCTCCTCGGCTGACTCCTCCTTTTCCGCTGCCCCGTCTCTTCCGCTGCGCCCCCCAAGATCCCCAGAACTTTTTCGACATGCCAGGTGAAAAGTTGCCATGCTGTGCTGCGTCTGTTGTGCCTGGAAGCCAAGAGCCACACCGGTCCTGCACTCCTTTCAGCTTTGCGTTCACAGGCAGATCAGTGGCTAACCACACTCAATTTGACAGTTGGTAAAGTGGTGTGCGACAACGGTGCCAATCTGCTGAGCGCGCTGAAACAGGGCACACGTCCTGAACTTGGTCGTGCAGCGATTCGTTGCTAAATACCCCGGGGTCCAGGACATCTTAAGGCAGGCCAGGAAAATCTCTGGCCATTTCAGAAGATCTTAAACGGCCATGGCTCGCCTTGCTGACATTCAGCAGCAACACAACCTGCCCGTCAGACGTCTGATTTGTGACTTCCCAACGCGATGGAACTCAACCTTGTATATGCTTGATAGGAGCTGCTTGATAGGCTGCTCCAGCAGAAAAGTGCAGTTAACGACTACCTGTACGAACTCTGCGGAGCTTGTTTTTTTTTTCACCACGCCAGTGGCTGCTCATGCGCGACGCATGCACACTTCTGCGCCCATTTGATGAGATCACCAAACTGGTCAGTAGCAGCCAGGGCACCATCAGTGACATCGTACCTTACGCCTTCTTTCTGGAGTGTGCATTGCGTCGTGTCATTGATCAAGCCGACGAGGAGCAGGAAGATGAGGAAGTCGCAATGCTGGATGAATTCCTAGGGGGGACTACTCCAACTGAGACAAGTCAACAACAGGAGTCTGAAGAGGAGTCAAAGGAGGATGGTGCCGGGGCAGATGAGGAGGGGCAAGAAGAGCATGCTTTAAACCTTTCTTGGATCCCTGGTGTTGTCCGTGGATGGGGGAAGGAGAACGAGGACGACATTATCCTGGATGATGAGCAGGAGCCAGGCCACTACACCGCTTCCAGTTTAGTACAAATGGGGTCCTTCATGCTCTAGTGTTTTAAGAGGGACCCCTGTATAAAAATCATAAAGGGCAAGGACCAGTACTGGGTGGCAACGTACTTAGACCCACGGTACAAACAAAAAATGGCGGAAATGTTACCACCATCACAGAGGGATGTCGGAATGCAGCACTTCCTGGCCTTGCTTCGAGAAATGCTGCATTCTGCTTTTGCTGGCGCTGGCAGAGGAATTTCTACTCACAGAGAAACAGTTGCGGGTACCAATCCAACAGCGCCTGCAAGAAGAGGGCGGTTTGAAGATGTGTTGGTCATTTCTGATATGAGATCAGTCTTTCAGCCGACCTATCGACAGCTGTCCTCAGGATCCAGCCTCAGGGAACGCCTAGACAGACAGGTGTCCAACTACATTGGGTTAACGGCCGATGTGGATACTCTGAGAAGTGATGAACCCCTGGACTACTGGCTGGGCAGGCTTGACCTCTGGTCAGAGCTGGCACAATTTGCCATGGAACTGTTGGCTTGCCCCTCGTCCAGTGTCCTGTCCGAAAAGGACGTTCAGCGCAGCAGGGGGGATCGTGACCGATAAGCGCACTCGCCTAGCTCACGACAGTGTTGACTATGTCACATTTCTAAAAATTAATGAGGCATGGATCTCGGAGGAGTTCAACACATGTGACCAGTAGACCATGTTTGATTCAAATTCCTCATGACAGCCCACAAATATCCACCACCATCCATAACAATTCATGGTCCCTGTCTTAAGTAAATACAGCGGCATAAAAGGCCTTTTATGTTTGTTGAATGCCTAATTTTTGGGGCCTGTAGTGGCCGACACTTACTTATTTATCCTGTGAACGGCTAATGTACCTCCAGCCACAGAATAAAAAGTTCTTTGCTGTCAGGTGAAAGCCTGTTGGCTAACTATTGGGGCCTGTACTGGCCGACACTTACTTCTTTATCCTGTGAACGGCTAATGTACCTCCAGCCACAGAATACAAAGTTCTTAGCTGTCAGGTGAATGCCTGTTGGCTAATTTTTGGGGCCTGTACTGGCCGACACTTACCTCTTTATCCTGTGAACGGCTAATGTACCTCCAGCCACAGAATACAAAGTTCTTAGCTGTCAGGTGAATGCCTGTTGGCTAATTTTTGGGGCCTGTTATGTCCGACACTTACCTCTTTATCCTGTGAATGCCTAATTTTGCTGACTGGAATTTAAAATCAATGGGTCTGTAACCGTTCCGCTAAATTGTGGAATGGATGCGAACCCATTTTACAGACGTGTGAATGGACCCAATATGTATTTGACATGTATTTACAGGCTGTTGTCAGTTCTGACTGATTTAGGCCGAGCTATTACACTAAAACAGAGCAATATTACAAAAACCAAAATACACGTTATAACTGTCTAAACGATTTATATAACTTATTAGAAAAAATATATATTTATGGCAACTTTTCCAATAGCAGGAGCATCTCCTGCACCCCCTTCATGGCCTGGAGGTGCCTCTCCTCCATGACCTTCATCCGCTCCTGAATGGCCCGCATATCCTGGCGGTGCTCCTTCTGCATTTTGGCCAATTTGGCCTTCATGGTCTTCAGTACTGTTTTAAAAAAATTTTTTTTACATTATTTGCAATTCTTATTAAACCTTTAAACCATGATTTTGTGGTGCATATGACTTTTTGATCGCTTGCTATTACACCTTTTTGTGATAAAGGTTGTCCAAAAAATGCCTTTTTGGAGAGTTTCAATTTCTTGTTTAGAAAGGTGTCCATCTGAGGGGTTACTTGGTATGATATTTTTATACAGCTGGTTGTTACAGATGCGGCAAGACCTAATATGTTTCCTTATTTTTTTGTTATTTCTGTTTTACACAATAAAAGCATTGTTGAACCAAAAATAATTTATATTTTAGTGTCTCCATAGTTTGAGAGCCATATTATTATTTTTATTTGGCGATTGTCTAATGGCAGGGTCTCATTTTTGGCAGAATGAAATGACAGATTGGTACTATTTTGGGGGGCATATGCCTTTTTTGATAGCTTGGTGTTGCACTTTTAGTGATGTTAGGTCACTAAATTATATATTTTTTTTTTACAGTGTTCACCTGAGGGGTTAGATCATAGGATATTGTTATAGAGACGGTTGATATGTACATGGCAGTACAAAATATGTCTGTTTGTCTATTTTTTTACTTTTTTTCTTTATTTTTGTTTAAAGTCTTTATACACATTGACAATTTAAATCTCCATACGTTAGTGATATTTATGATGATTATATATTTTGTGATATTTCAGTACAGTATAATTTTATTTTGTTTGTTATTTAGTGATAGTTCTATAGTTTAATATTATTTATTTGTTAAGTTATTGTTTTTAATGTAGATTAAAGGGTTATTGTCCAATGTTCTTTTTTTGTATTACTATAGTGTATGTTATCCCCCCATTGTTGGCCCTTTTTATTGTTATGTACATGTTATGGATAGGGATGAGCGAACTCGAACTGTATAGTTCGGGTTCGTACCGAATTTTGGGGTGTCCGTGACACGGACCCGAACCCGGACATTTTCGTAAAAGTCCGGGTTCGGGTTCGGTGTTCGTCGCTTTCTTCGCGCTTTTGTGACGCTTTCTTGGCGCTTTTTGAAAGGCTGCAAAGCAGCCAATCAACAAGCGTCATACTACTTGCCCCAAGAGGCCATCACAGCCATGCCTACTATTGGCATGGCTGTGATTGGCCAGAGCACCATGTGACCCAGCCTCTATTTAAGCTGGAGTCACATAGCGCCGCCCGTCACTCTGCTCTGATTAGCGTAGGGAGAGGTTGCGGCTGCGACAGTAGGGCGAGATTAGGCAGATTAACTCCTCCAAAGGACTTGATTAACTGATCGATCTGCAGCTGTGGATCATTGAGCTGCTGATCCTCAATTGCTCACTGTTTTTAGGCTGCACAGACCGTTTGTCAGTCTCATTTTTCTGGGGTGATCGGCGGCCATTTTGTGTCTTGTGGTGCGCCAGCACAAGCTGCGACCAAGTGCATTTAACCCTCAATGGTGTGGTTGTTTTTTGGCTAAAGCCTACATCAGGGTGAAGCTGTCACACCAAGTGCATTTAACCAGCAATAGTCTGTTCATTTTTTGGCCATATACAAAATCAGGGGCAAGCTGCGCCTGTCACCAAGTGCATTTAACCCTCAATGGTGTGGTTGTTTTTTGGCTAAAGCCTACATCAGGGTGAAGCTGTCACACCAAGTGCATTTAACCAGCAATAGTCTGTTCATTTTTTGGCCATATACAAAATCAGGGGCAAGCTGCGCCTGTCACCAAGTGCATTTAACCCTCAATGGTGTGGTTGTTTTTTGGCTAAAGCCTACATCAGGGTGAAGCTGTCTCACCAAGTGCATTTAACCAGCAATAGTCTGTTCATTTTTTGGCCATATACAAAATCAGGGGCAAGCTGCGCCTGTCACCAAGTGCATTTAACCCTCAATGGTGTGGTTGTTTTTTGGCTAAAGCCTACATCAGGGTGAAGCTGTCACACCAAGTGCATTTAACCAGCAATAGTCTGTTCATTTTTTGGCCATATCCCAGTCTAATTCTGTCACTAAATCCATACCGGTCACCCAGCGCCTAAATACTAGGCCTCAAATTTATATCCAGCTAAATCTGTCCCTAGTGCTGTAGCTGGGCGAGTTATTTAGTGTCCGTTCAAGCACATTTCTTGTTCTGGGTTGAAATACAATTCCCAATTTAGCAATTTCATAATTTAGTGGTTCCTGCTATATCAGAGCTATTTGAAATCTATCCCAAAAAGGGTATATAATATTGAAGGTGCACATTGGGTCATTCAGAATAACTTCACACACACCCGCTACTGTGTATTTCCAAGTCTAATTCTGTCACTAAACCCATACCTGTCACCCAGCGCCTAAATACTAGGCCTCAAATTTAAATCCCTCTAAATCTCTCGTTACCCACCGCTGTACTGTTGTTGCTGGGCAAGATATTTAGTGTCCGTCAAAGCACATTTTTTGTTCTGGGTTGAAGTACAATTCCCAATTTAGCAATTTCATAATTTAGTGGTTTCTGCTATATCAGAGCTATTTGAAATCTATCCCTAAAAGGGTATATAATATTGAAGGTGCACATAGGGTCATTCAGAATAACTTCACACACACGCTTCTGTGCATTTCCAAGTCTAATTCTGTCACTAAATCCATACCGGTGACCCAGCGCCTAAATACTAGGCCTCAAATTTAAATCCCTCTAAATCTCTCGTTACCCACCACTGTACTGTTGTTGCTGGGCAAGATATTTAGTGTCCGTCAAAGCACATTTTTTGTTCTGGGTTGAAGTACAATTCCCAATTTAGCAATTTCATAATTTAGTGGTTTCTGCTATATCAGAGCTATTTGAAATCTATCCCTAAAAGGGTATATAATATTGAAGGTGCACATAGGGTCATTCAGAATAACTTCACACACACGCTTCTGTGCATTTCCAAGTCTAATTCTGTCACTAAATCCATACCGGTGACCCAGCGCCTAAATACTAGGCCTCAAATTTAAATCCCTCTAAATCTCTCGTTACCCACCGCTGTACTGTTGTTGCTGGGCAAGATATTTAGTGTCCGTCAAAGCACATTTTTTGTTCTGGGTTGAAGTACAATTCCCAATTTAGCAATTTCATAATTTAGTGGTTTCTGCTATATCAGAGCTATTTGAAATCTATCCCTAAAAGGGTATATAATATTGAAGGTGCACATAGGGTCATTCAGAATAACTTCACACACACGCTTCTGTGCATTTCCAAGTCTAATTCTGTCACTAAATCCATACCGGTGACCCAGCGCCTAAATACTAGGCCTCAAATTTAAATCCCTCTAAATCTCTCGTTACCCACCGCTGTACTGTTGTTGCTGGGCAAGATATTTAGTGTCCGTCAAAGCACATTTTTTGTTCTGGGTTGAAGTACAATTCCCAATTTAGCAATTTCATAATTTAGTGGTTCCTGCTATATCAGAGCTATTTGAAATCTATCCCTAAAAGGGTATATAATATTGAAGGTGCACATAGGGTCATTCAGAATAACTTCACACACACCCGCTACTGTGTATTTCCAAGTCTAATTCTGTCACTAAATCCCATACCTGTCACCCAGCGCCTAAATACTAGGCCTCAAATTTAAATCCCTCTAAATCTCTCGTTACCCACCGCTGTACTGTTGTTGCTGGGCAAGATATTTAGTGTCCGTCAAAGCACATTTTTTGTTCTGGGTTGAAGTACAATTCCCAATTTAGCAATTTCATAATTTAGTGGTTTCTGCTATATCAGAGCTATTTGAAATCTATCCCTAAAAGGGTATATAATATTGAAGGTGCACATAGGGTCATTCAGAATAACTTCACACACACGCTTCTGTGCATTTCCAAGTCTAATTCTGTCACTAAATCCATACCGGTGACCCAGCGCCTAAATACTAGGCCTCAAATTTAAATCCCTCTAAATCTCTCGTTACCCACCGCTGTACTGTTGTTGCTGGGCAAGATATTTAGTGTCCGTCAAAGCACATTTTTTGTTCTGGGTTGAAGTACAATTCCCAATTTAGCAATTTCATAATTTAGTGGTTCCTGCTATATCAGAGCTATTTGAAATCTATCCCTAAAAGGGTATATAATATTGAAGGTGCACATTAGGGTCATTCAGAATAACTTCACACACACCCGCTACTGTGTATTTCCAAGTCTAATTCTGTCACTAAACCCATACCTGTCACCCAGCGCCTAAATACTAGGCCTCAAATTTAAATCCCTCTAAATCTCTCGTTACCCGCTGTACTGTTGTAGCTGGGAAAGTTATTTAGTGTCCCGTCAAAGCACATTTTTTGTTCTGGGTTGAAGTACAATTCCCAATTTAGCAATTTCATAATTTAGTGGTTCCTGCTATATCAGAGCTATTTGAAATCTATCCCAAAAAGGGTATATAATATTCAAGGTGCACATTGGGTCATTCAGAATAACTTCACACACACGCTTCTGTGCATTTCCAAGTCTAATTCTGTCACTAAATCCATACCGGTCACCCAGCGCCTAAATACTAGGCCTCAAATTTATATCCCGCTGAATTTGAATACAATACATTGGGCCAAATAATATATTTGTTGTTGTGGTGAACCATAACAATGAGAAAAACATCTAGTAAGGGACGCGGACGTGGACATGGTCGTGGTGGTGTTAGTGGACCCTCTGGTGCTGGGAGAGGACGTGGCCGTTCTGCCACATCCACACGTCCTAGTGTACCAACTACCTCAGGTCCCAGTAGCCGCCAGAATTTACAGCGATATATGGTGGGGCCCAATGCCGTTCTAAGGATGGTAAGGCCTGAGCAGGTACAGGCATTAGTCAATTGGGTGGCCGACAGTGGATCCAGCACGTTCACATTATCTCCCACCCAGTCTTCTGCAGAAAGCGCACAGATGGCGCCTGAAAACCAACCCCATCAGTCTGTCACATCACCCCCATGCATACCAGGGAAACTGTCTCAGCCTCAAGTTATGCAGCAGTCTCTTATGCTGTTTGAAGACTCCGCTGGCAGGGTTTCCCAAGGGCATCCACCTAGCCCTTCCCCAGCGGTGAAAGACATAGAATGCACTGACGCACAACCACTTATGTTTCCTGATGATGAGGACATGGGAATACCACCTCAGCATGTCTCTGATGATGACGAAACACAGGTGCCAACTGCTGCGTCTTTCTGCAGTGTGCAGACTGAACAGGAGGTCAGGGATCAAGACTGGGTGGAAGACGATGCAGGGGACGATGAGGTCCTAGACCCCACATGGAATGAAGGTCGTGCCACTGACTTTCACAGTTCGGAGGAAGAGGCAGTGGTGAGACCGAGCCAACAGCGTAGCAAAAGAGGGAGCAGTGGGCAAAAGCAGAACACCCGCCGCCAAGAGACTCCGCCTGCTACTGACCGCCGCCATCTGGGACCGAGCACCCCAAAGGCAGCTTCAAGGAGTTCCCTGGCATGGCACTTCTTCAAACAATGTGCTGACGACAAGACCCGAGTGGTTTGCACGCTGTGCCATCAGAGCCTGAAGCGAGGCATTAACGTTCTGAACCTGAGCACAACCTGCATGACCAGGCACCTGCATGCAAAGCATGAACTGCAGTGGAGTAAACACCTTAAAACCAAGGAAGTCACTCAGGCTCCCCCTGCTACCTCTTCTGCTGCTGCCGCCTCGGCCTATTCTGCTGCTGCCGCCTCGGCCTCTTCCTCCGCCTCTGGAGGAACGTTGGCACCTGCCGCCCAGCAAACAGGGGATGTACCACCAACACCACCACCACCACCTCCGTCACCAAGCGTCTCAACCATGTCACACGCCAGCGTTCAGCTCTCCATCTCACAAACATTTGATAGAAAGCGTAAATTCCCACCTAGCCACCCTCGATCCCTGGCCCTGAATGCCAGCATTTCTAAACTACTGGCCTATGAAATGCTGTCATTTAGGCTGGTGGACACAGACAGCTTCAAACAGCTCATGTCGCTTGCTGTCCCACAGTATGTTGTTCCCAGCCGGCACTACTTCTCCAAGAGAGCCGTGCCTTCCCTGCACAACCAAGTATCCGATAAAATCAAGTGTGCACTGCGCAACGCCATCTGTAGCAAGGTCCACCTAACCACAGATACGTGGACCAGTAAGCACGGCCAGGGACGCTATATCTCCCTAACTGCACACTGGGTAAATGTAGTGGCAGCTGGGCCCCAGGCGGAGAGCTGTTTGGCGCACGTCCTGCCGCCGCCAAGGATCGCAGGGCAACATTCTTTGCCTCCTGTTGCCACCTCCTCCTTCTCGGCTTCCTCCTCCTCTTCTTCCACCTGCTCATCCAGTCAGCCACACACCTTCACCACCAACTTCAGCACAGCCCGGGGTAAACGTCAGCAGGCCATTCTGAAACTCATATGTTTGGGGGACAGGCCCCACACCGCACAGGAGTTGTGGCGGGGTATTGAACAACAGACCGACGAGTGGTTGCTGCCGGTGAGCCTCAAGCCCGGCCTGGTGGTGTGTGATAATGGGCGAAATCTCGTTGCAGCTCTGGGACTAGCCAATTTGACGCACATCCCTTGCTTGGCGCATGTGCTGAATTTGGTGGTGCAGAAGTTCATTCACAACTACCCCGACATGTCAGAGCTGCTGCATAAAGTGCGGGCCGTCTGTTCGCGCTTCCGGCGTTCACATCCTGCCGCTGCTCGCCTGTCTGCGCTACAGCGTAACTTCGGCCTTCCCGCTCACCGCCTCATATGCGACGTGCCCACCAGGTGGAACTCCACCTTGCACATGCTGGACAGACTGTGCGAGCAGCAGCAGGCCATAGTGGAGTTTCAGCTGCAGCACGCACGGGTCAGTCGCACTACAGAACAGCACCACTTCACCACCAATGACTGGGCCTCCATGCGAGACCTGTGTGCCCTGTTGCGCTGTTTCGAGTACTCCACCAACATGGCCAGTGGCGATGACACCGTTATCAGCGTTACAATACCACTTCTATGTCTCCTTGAGAAAACACTTAGGGCGATGATGGAACAGGAGGTGGCCCAGGAGGAGGAGGAGGAGGATGAGGAAGAGGGGTCATTTTTAGCACTTTCAGGCCAGTCTCTTCGAAGTGACTCAGAGGGAGGTTTTTTGCAACAGCAGAGGCCAGGTACAAATGTGGCCAGCCAGGGCCCACTACTGGAGGACGAGGAGGACGAGGATGAGGAGGAGGTGGAGGAGGATGAGGATGAAGCATGGTCACAGCGGGGTGGCACCCAACGCAGCTCGGGTCCATCACTGGTGCGTGGCTGGGGGGAAAGGCAGGACGATGACGATACGCCTCCCACAGAGGACAGCTTGTCCTTACCCCTGGGCAGCCTGGCACACATGAGCGACTACATGCTGCAGTGCCTGCGCAACGACAGCAGAGTTGCCCACATTTTAACCTGTGCGGACTACTGGGTTGCCACCCTGCTGGATCCACGCTACAAAGACAATGTGCCCACCTTACTTCCTGCACTGGAGCGTGATAGGAAGATGCGCGAGTACAAGCGCACGTTGGTAGACGCGCTACTGAGAGCATTCCCAAATGTCACAGGGGAACAAGTGGAAGCCCAAGGCCAAGGCAGAGGAGGAGCAAGAGGTCGCCAAGGCAGCTGTGTCACGGCCAGCTCCTCTGAGGGCAGGGTTAGCATGGCAGAGATGTGGAAAACTTTTGTCAACACGCCACAGCTAACTGCACCACCACCTGATACGCAACGTGTTAGCAGGAGGCAACATTTCACTAACATGGTGGAACAGTACGTGTGCACACCCCTCCACGTACTGACTGATGGTTCGGCCCCATTCAACTTCTGGGTCTCTAAATTGTCCACGTGGCCAGAGCTAGCCTTTTATGCCTTGGAGGTGCTGGCCTGCCCGGCAGCCAGCGTTTTGTCTGAACGTGTATTCAGCACGGCAGGGGGCGTCATTACAGACAAACGCAGCCGCCTGTCTACAGCCAATGTGGACAAGCTGACGTTCATAAAAATGAACCAGGCATGGATCCCACAGGACCTGTCCGTCCCTTGTCCAGATTAGACATTAACTACCTCCCCATAACCATATATTATTGGACTCCAGGGCACTTCCTCATTCAATCCTATTTTTATTTTCATTTTACCATTATATTGCGATGCTACCCAAAGTTGAATGAACCTCTCCTCTGCCTGTGTGCTAGGCCTAAATATATGCCAATGGACTGTTGCAGTGGTGGCTGACATGAAGCCTGATTCTCTGCTATGACATGCAGACTAATTCTCTGCTGACATGAAGCCAGATTGTCTGTTACGGGACCTCTCTCCTCTGCCTGGGTGCTGGGCCTAAATTTATGACAATGGACTGTTGCAGTGGTGGCTGACGTGAAGCCTGATTCTCTGCTATGACATGCAGACTGATTCTCTGCTGACATGAAGCCAGATTGTCTGTTACGGGACCTCTCTGCTCTGCCTGTGTGCTAGGCCTAAATATATGCCAATGGACTGTTGCAGTGGTGGGTGACGTGAAGCCTCATTCTCTGCTATGACATGCAGACTAATTCTCTGCTGACATGAAGACAGATTCTCTGTTACGGGACCTCTCTCCTCTGCCTGTGTGTGTGCTGGGCCTAAATATATGCCAATGGACTGTTGCAGTGGTGGCTGACGTGAAGCCTCATTCTCTGCTATGACATGCAGACTGATTCTCTGCTGACATGAAGCCAGATTCTCTGTTACGGGACCTCTCTCCTCTGCCTGTGTGTGTGCTGGGCCTAAATATATGCCAATGGACTGTTGCAGTGGTGGCTGACGTGAAGCCTCATTCTCTGCTATGACATGCAGACTAATTCTCTGCTGACATGAAGACAGATTCTCTGTTACGGGACCTCCCTCCTCTGCCTGGGTGCTGGGCCTAAATATATGCCAATGGACTGTTGCAGTGGTGGCTGACGTGAAGCCTCATTCTCTGCTATGACATGCAGACTGATTCTCTGCTGACATGAAGCCAGATTCTCTGTTACGGGACCTCTCTCCTCTGCCTGTGTGTGCTGGGCCTAAATATATGCCAATGGACTGTTGCAGTGGTGGCTGACGTGAAGCCTCATTCTCTGCTATGACATGCAGACTGATTCTCTGCTGACATGAAGACAGATTCTCTGTTACGGGACCTCTCTCCTCTGCCTGGGTGCCGGGGCCTAAATATCTGAGAATGGACTGTTCCAGTGGTGGGTGACGGGAAGCCAGATTCTCTGCTATGGAACCTCTCTCCAATTGATTTTGGTTAATTTTTATTTATTTAATTTTTATTTTAATTAATTTCCCTATCCACATTTGTTTGCAGGGGATTTACCTACATGTTGCTGCCTTTTGCAGCCCTCTAGCCCTTTCCTGGGCTGTTTTACAGCCGTTTTAGTGCCGAAAAGTTCGGGTCCCCATTGCCTTCAATGGGGTTCGGGTTCGGGACGAAGTTCGGATCGGGTTCGGATCCCGAACCCGAACATTTCCGGGATGTTCGGCCGAACTTCTCGAACCCGAACATCCAGGTGTTCGCTCAACTCTAGTTATGGATACATAATCATATTGCTATCTGCACCTATTTACCCTCCTGGATGGGGCTGGTGATCGCATCCTCTTCCTCCGAGTCCTGAGATGGGGAGGTGCTGGAGGGTCCAGCACTTTCCACCTCCACTTCCTTCACTTCTCCCACATCTGGTGGGGGTGGCTCAATAGGCTGGGAGGGTCTAGCCTCCTCCTCCTCCTCAACCTCCACCACCTCCACGGCCTCCGTCGATTGCCTTCTCCGAATAGAGGGAATAGGAACTTCTGTAATCACAGAATGTTCAGATTTTAGAGAAACAACTCAGAAATCTTAACAACATTAGATTTCAATATGGAGGTATCTATATATAATTGCAGTGGCTGTCAGCTTTATGCCACATAACTCAATAAAAAATGAACAGCATGCAAACAGACATCCCCTCCCCAGTGTTTTGCTGAAACAATAGGGAGAAAGGAGACCCATGGGATGGGATTATCTCCTGAGTGTATCATAGGATGATCTACTTCTCTACACCAGAGCCGGCTACTTCTTAATCCCATCACTAACACCATAGAACAAAGGGACAAATAAACTAACACATTCAATGGGAGTCTCAGAGCAGAGTTAACCCTTATTACATTTATGGATTCACACCATGCTACTTTAATGGGGAATAGGAAAGATGTGGCCTATAAACTCAACAAAATATCCTGGTTTATAGTTCCCTCTAACCCAAATATGCCAGAGTGGGCGTCTCCATAGTCCTGGGTCCATAGCCCGTAGGAAGGAGGCTATTCCTTAGGCTTCTACTGCAGACCCAGTGATGGTTCAGCCCGTCACTTGTCTGGCACAAAGCCAACACATCACATCACCCAAAGAACACCATCCCCACAATGAAACATGGTTGTGGCAGCATCATGCTGGGGGGATGTTTTTCAGCAGCTGGGACTGGGAAACTGGTCAGAGTTGAGGAAAACAT
Source organism: Bufo gargarizans (assembly GCF_014858855.1). Taxonomy (NCBI): domain Eukaryota; kingdom Metazoa; phylum Chordata; class Amphibia; order Anura; family Bufonidae; genus Bufo; species Bufo gargarizans. Next base: position 321,258,712 of record NC_058081.1, read on the forward strand.
GGACAGGGATATTCTTGAGCAAAACCTGTACCACTCTGTGTGTGATTTGAGGCTAGGACGGAGGTTCACCTTCCAGCAGGACAATAACCCCAAACACACTGCTAAAGCAACACGTAACTGTGTGGAAACATGTAAATGTGTTGGAATGGCCTAGTCAAAGCCCAGATCTCAATCCAATAGAAAATCTGTGGTCAGACTTAACGATTGCTGTTCACAAGCGCAAACCATCCAATTGGAAGGAGCTGCAGCAGTTTTGCAAGGAGTAATGGGCAAAAATCCCAGTGGTAAGATGTGACAAGCTCATAGAGACTTATCCAAAGCGACTTGGAGCTGTGATTGCCGCAAAAGGTGGCTCTACAAAGTATTGACTTTAGGGGGGTGAAGAGTTATGCACATTGACCTTTTCAGTTATTTTGTCCTGTTTGTTGTATGCTTTACAATTAACCAATTTAAAAAAAGTTATAAGTTGTAGGCATGTTCTACTAATTACATGATGCAAATCCTCAAACAATCCATGTTAATTCCAGGAAGTGAGACAACAACAAAAAGAACGAAGTCAAGGGGGGTGAATACTTTTGCTTAGCACTGTACACATTACAGAGTGTTGGCAAAACAGACAAAAGTTATTTACGCATCACCTGGACATTTTTCGTCCTGGATTCTTTTTATAAACCGGGAGTGTCTGCGCTTCATGTCTGACCATATTTTAATGATGGTCAGACGGTGGTGTTTGAGACACGTTTTGCGACAGATCTCAAATGCCAGCTCCCGCACAATCCGCTGCTTCTCGGCGTAGGACCGGGTGCGGTCGTTTCCCTGCCCCAATATCCGCTGCAAGATAAAAATGCAAGCATATAATCCCTATTTTTAACAATAATAGTATTGAAAATAATTTACTCAAGTAAGGCTACTTTCACACTGGCGTTTTGAATTCCGTTTGTGAGATCCGTTTCAGGGATCTCACAAACGGTTCAAAACGGATCAGTTCAGCCCCAATGCATTCTGAATGGATAAGGATCCATTCAGAATGCATCAGTTTGGCTCCATTCCGCCTTCATTCCGCTCTGGATGCGGACACCAAAACGCTGCTTGCGGAGCCAATCAGATCCGTCCTGACTTACCATGTAAGTCAATGGGAGCGGATCCGTTTTCACTGACACAATATGGTGCAATTGAAAACGGATCCATCCCACATTGACTTTCAATGTAAGTCAGGGCGGATCCGTTTTGACTTTGTTCTTCATAATGCAACCGGATCCGTTCTGAACGGATACAATCGTTTCCATTATATGTGCGGATCCGTCTGTGCAGATACCAGATCCGCACCTAACGCAGGTGTGAAAGTAGCCTAAACTGCAAAAAGTATTTAAGTCTTTGAAGTGGAAATATTAGATTTAGGCCGCCTGCACACGGAAGTGTTTTTTCACAACTACGGACCGTACAAACCCGTCCTGCAAAGTAGACGAGCGCACAGTGTCATTGGTTGCTATGACGCCTTGTGCTTCTGGCCACCACTGCTGTACTGTAATACACTTGAATGATCTATACAAGTGTATTACTGTACAGTGGTGGTGGCAAGAAGCAAATGGAGTCATAGCGAGTTAGCAACCAATGACGCCGTGTGCTCGTCCACTCTGCAGGATGGCAGCCTGGGTCTTTACGGTCTGTATTTGTGAAAAAACACGTGCGTATGCATGCGGACTTACTGTTATGGTTAGAAGTTTTATCCTGCAATCCATGTACTAGTTTAGTAGCTCTTCTCTGAACTTTCTCCAAAGTATAAATATCCTTCTGGAGATATGGTCTCCAGTACTGCGCACAATACTCCAAATGAGGTCTCACTAGTGCTCTGTAGAGCGGCATGAGCGCCTCCCTCTTTCTACTGGTAATGCCTCTCCCTATACACCCAAGCATTCTGCTAGCATTTCCTGCTGCTCTATGACATTGTCTGCCTACCTTTAAGTCTTCTGAAATAATGACCCCTAAATCCCTTTCCTCAGATACTGAGGTTAGGACTGTATCACTGATTTTATATTCTGGTCTTGGGTTTTTACGCCCCAGGCGCATTATCTTGCACTTATCAACATTAAATTTAGTTGCCAGATTTTTGACCATTCCTCTAGTTTTCCTAAGTCCTTTTCCATTTGGTGTATCCCTCCAGGAACATCAACCCTGTTATAAATCTTTGTGTCATCAGCAAAAAGACACACCTTACCATTGAGGCCTTCTGCAATTTTGCTGATAAAGATATTAAACAATATGGGTCCCAGAACAGATCCCCGAGGTACCCCACTGGTAACAAGACCTTGGTCTGAATATACTCCATTGACTACAACCCTCTGTTGCCTGTCCCTCAGCCACTGCCTAATCCATTCAACAATATGGGAGTCCAATCCCAAAGACTGCAATTTATTGATAAGCCTTCTATGTGGGACAGTATCAAAAGCCTTACTAAAGTCTAGATAAGCGATGTCTACTGCACCTCCGCCATCTATTATTTTAGTCACCCAATCAAAAAAGTAAACCCATGCTGTTTTTCATCTTTCAATCCATGGGATTTTAGATGTTCCACAATCCTCTCCTTAAGTATGGTTTCCATTAATTTCCCCACTATTGATGTCAGGCTTACTGGCCTATAGTTGCCCGATTCCTCCCTACTACCTTTCTTGTGAATGGGCACAACATTTGCTAATTTCCAATCTTCTGGGACGACTCCTGTTGCCAGTGATTGGTTAAATAAATCTGTTAATGGTTTTGCTAGTTCACCGCTGAGCTCTTTTAATAGCTTTAATACTTCTGGTATGTCAGTATCCATGTTGTGGGACTATGTGTGCACATTTAGTAAGTATTTTGTGGCTGCAAATATGACCTAGAGGCTTTTTCAGGTTCGCCTGCCATTAAAATGAAACATTTGATCGCGTTCGCGAACCGTCCCAGCAGATGTTCGTCCATCATAAAAAAATACAGTATATCTAATGAAAAAGGCACATTTAAATAATATTATATTATCTGTCTATACAAGTTTTACAAAGATCTATTTATTGAAAGCCAAAATACATCTGTAAAGCCTCATTCACACATCAGTGTTTAGTCAGTGATTTCCATCAGTGACTGTGAGCAAAAACCAGGATTGGAGCCCCCACAGAGATAAGGTATAAGAAAAAGATCTGGCCCTGTTCTGTGTTTAGAGCCGCACCTGGTTTTCGCTCAAAATCACTGATGGAAATCACTGACCAAACACTGACATGTGAGGCATAAAGCATTAAATGTATATACTGATGCTACATCATAAGACACCAGATGAATGCTTTTTATCAGCATATTTACACACATTAAGCTCTAGTTCACATGTCAGTGTTTGGTCAGTGATTTTCTGGATAAAAAACACTTTATAAGGGCTGTTTCACATGAGCGGATGCCGTGCGTGACATCCGCTCCGTGAAAGAGTGCCAAGACCCGATGCGGACAGCAGAAGCACGGAGCATTAACATGACTGATAATGCTCCGTGCCTCTCTGTGATCTCTTTACTACGACAACTGTGATTTCGTAGTAAAGAGATCACAGAGAGACACGGAGCATTATCAGTCATGTTAATGCTCCGTGCCTCTGCAGTCTGTATCGGGTCTTGGCACTCTTTCACGGAGCGGATGTCACGCACGGCATCAGCTCGTGTGAAACAGCCCAAAGGCCTCATGCACATGACCGTATGTTTTTTTTTGCGGTCCGCAAAAAAAAAAAAAAAATGACGTCCGTATGGCATCAGGTTATTTTTGCGGATCCGTTATTTTTGCGGATCCATTGTAATCATACCTATCCTTGTCCACAAACTAGAAAAAAAATAGGACATGCACTATTTTTTTTGCGGGGGCTACTGAACGGACATACTGATGCGGACAGCACATGGTGTGCTGTACGCATTTTTTGCAGACCCATTAAAATGAATGGGTCCTCATCCTATCAGCAAAAAAAAAAAAAAAAACGGAACGGACAAGGAAACTAAATACAGTCGTGTGCATGAGGCCTAAGAGGAAATCTTTCCATTATGCCTTCTCTCAATGCAGGCTGCACTCCTGGTTTTGGTTAACACTGACTAAACACTGCCCAAAGCACTGATGGTTAAACTAGACCTAAGAGGCATGTGTAGGAATGCATGAAGGCAGTATAAGGATATTGTGGCAAATTCAGTACAGTATGAAGTACAGTATGGAGTACGGCGTATGCAGTATGGAGTACAGTACGGAGGCATACAGTATGTATTCTGTACTCATCAGTAAAATATACCATACACCAAAAGTTAATTCCCTTTAACGTGCACACAATTTTGAACATTTCGAAAGTTCTTCTGTATAATATATTGTTACTATGGAAAGGTTCTGATGAGTTAACACAGCATTTCATAATAGTTTCTTTAGTTTACCCAATGCACAGTGCTATATGTGATTGATCTGCATTAGGGTTGAGCTGTGGTCAAATAAAAATGTGATTAGGCGTTGTGAAATATATCATTTTAGCTTGTGTTGCTACTGATTAGTAATATTGCACCCAGTAAAACTATTATTGGTTTGCTATGATCACAGGCAGTTGAAATTTTAAACTCTGGCATGATGGCCTCTCTGGCTGTTACATAAGGTATCCTGTTATGTGACATTGCTATGAAGAAAACACAACAGGCATTGAAAAAGGAAAAGATTCTCTTGTAATAAAGTACAGTTGGCAATGTCACCAGTTATACCCCTCTATCTGTAGCAACTCTCTCTTGTGTCACTATTGATTTCACATATATTCTGGGAGCAAAGCAATGGAAAAATGTTTCAATGATTGCTCATAGTATCAATGAAGGGCAACTGCCTTCATCCGGTAAAAGTCAAGTGCTTTAGAGGATTAGTGAAAACCTGAAACTCCTGCTGTGTTCTTTACTTCAAGACTTCATGATTACAAAAATACTATTCCGTCAGAGTGCTACTCACGGTCTGGTTTCTCTTAGCATGCTCAGCCTGCTATACGCATACATTGTGTCACTTGGTTTATTGTAAAGTCACTGGCACAGTTATAGCTTATGATAAAAGTTCTCAGTTGGGATTTAAAATGGAATCCGCTGTCAGACTGACTCTGTGGTGGCTTGTAATTAATATCAGTGCTTTTGAAATCATGGGTAGAGCTATCGCCCAAGTGTGAAGTTTTATCATAGGTGTTATCACTTTGTAGCATGGGGACCGTTTAGTTTTACGCCTACTAAGTGGTCTGTTTACTGAATGCTGATATCACTAGCGAAAAGAAAATTAAGTTTTCATCGAGTGTACAGCCACAAGGTCAGAAGTGATCATAAAAGGAGAGTGTAACGAAACCAGCGGGTGTGTACCCCCTGTGCCACTGACTGGCAATACTCTGGAGAGGCATAACTAAGCAACACTAGGTATTCACTAGCATCTCTGGTGGTGAGGATAGACTTGAGCAACGGTAGTTGCCAGGGGCTACTGCAGAGTGTAAACCGAGTCAGTGGCAGCTGGTCCAGCAGACCAGAAGATACCAACAATTGTACCAGCAGACCAGAAGATACCAACAGAGGTACCAGCAGAGACAGACAGCGATACAGATACAGATGCAGGTACAGGTAATACAGACAGGCAAGGCATAACAAAGGCAGAAGCAGTTACTTGCTTTTACCAACAAGAAGCTAAACGGCCCCAGGCAGAGCTGCACACGGATGGCGGCTCCCCCTCTGGGGAAGCCAGGGACCCCCTTCCGGAGGCAGACATAAAACAAGAACAGAAGCAGACATGAACAGAATAACAGAAGCAGTAAGGACTGCCATACAGACAATAACAGGACATAGAACAGACGCAGATAAGCTCTGCTAGGCTCTACAGGAATACAGACATGACAACGGACGCAGTTAGGCACTGCTAGGCTAGCAAGGAACAGAACAGAAACAGATAACAAAATACAGGGCAGATACAGACAGAACAGGACATGGCAAGAAACAGAATACAACAATGTAACCCTAGGCGGAACCATATAAACAAACAGATGGAAAGACCCCTTGGGTCAGCAGCAAGGAGCTACACCAAGAACGGAACAGGATAAACTGACAGACAGAACAACTAAACCAGAATTGACCACAGGAACAGAACACACTGGGAGAAATAGGTGCTAAACGGGTGCACCTGCAGGAACAGGCCCATCCACAATACAGGAGGATTAACCCTATCAGGCCAGGACCAGAACACAAGCAGAAGCACCAGATGTTGCCCCTGGCAACAGACATACATGGAACACCGCTGCCAGAACGTGAGGGCATACAACAATCCGGGCACCGGAACAGAACCACAGAACACAATCAGGGAGGGAAAACATACACAGGCGGTTCAACATGGATACCGCAGCCAGCAAGCAGCCCCAAGTAACCAGCCTACACAGAAGGGCAGCCTGCAGCCAGTTCACAAGAGGACAAGCAGCCAGCCTAAGCAGCAACTCAGGCACAGAGAAGCGCACTGTGACAGAAAGAAAGTCTAAGGCCCCTTTCACACGGGCGAGTATTCCGTGCGGGTGCAATGTGTGAGTTGAACGCATTGCACCCGTACTGAATCCTGACCCATTAATTTCTATGGGGCTGTGCACATGAGCGGTGATTTTCACTCATCACTTGTGCGTTGCGTTAAAATCGCAGCAAGCTCTATATTCTGCGTTTTTCATGCAACGCAGGCCCCATAGAAGTGAATGGGGCCGCGTGAGGATGCGGTGCGATATTTCACGCATGGTTGCTAGGTGACGATCGGGATGGGGACCCGATCTGTATTATTTTCCCTTATAACATGGTTATAAGGGAAAATAATAGCATTCTGAATACAGAATGCAAAGTAAAATAGTGATGGAGGGGTTAAAAATAAAAAAAATTAACTCAGCAAGTCCACTTGATCGCGTAGTTGCGGATCTCTGTCTTCTTCTGTAATGTTGAGCTGCCGGGTAAGGACCTGTGGTGACGTCACATCACATGATCCAATCACATGGTCCCTCACCATGGTGATGAACCATGTGATTGGACCATGTGATGAGCACAGTGACGTCATTAAAGGTCCTATTCCTGTGCACAGCAAAGAAGAAGACAGAAGAGATGCTGGCTGCGCGATCAAGTGGATTAAGGTGAGTTAAATATATATATTTTTTTTTAACCCCTCCAGCCCTATTTTACTAAGCATTCTGTATTAAGAATGCTATTATTTTCCTTTATAACCATGTTATAAGGGAAAATAATACAATCTACAGAACACCTAACCCAAACCAGAACTTCTGTGAAGAAGTTCGGGTTTGGGTACCAAACATGCCGATTTTTCTCACGCGCGTGCAAAACGCATTACAATGTTTTGCACTCGCGCAGAAAAATCACGCATTTTCCCGCAATGCACCCGCATCTTATCCGGGCAAAAAACATGACGCCCGTGTGAAAGAGGCCTAAAGGTCTGATAGAACTCCTTTTTCCTGAATTCACTCCTGGTTTTGGAAACTTTTACATTTATGGCACACAAAAAAAATCTATGAGTTTACTTTGGAAAAATTATCCAGTTATTTTGGCAGAACAAAGAGTTTACAAATGTGCACAGTCCAACAACATGCATAGAACAAGTGCACCATTGGTGTACACAGAAAAGACCATGCCCTAAGGCACATTAACATGGTCAATATTTGATCACTATTTGCATCAGTATTCATAAGCCAAAAACAGGTGCAGGACCAAAACACAGAAGAGGCACAAATCGTTTCATTATATATGTTCTCTTTAGGCTCCACTCCTGGTTTTGACTTACAAATACTGATGCAAAATACTCAGTAAATAAAGACCATGTGAAATTGGCCCAAAGCAAAGATAAAAATTGACCCAAATTAGGTGGCTGATTTTGCCATTCAGTACAGAAGGACCAGGTGTTTGTTTCCCCCATCATACCTATTTCTTTTGGACACATACCCATGTCCCTGATTGCTAACAATGCCACCCAATAGTAAAAACAATAGGACCAACCTGGGTCCCAATGGCCTTATAACAGCCACATGGTCTACCTCTATGTCCTTGAAGACAGCCATTGTGCAGTCTCAACACTTATGTATAAAATAGGTTTGCATTTACCATATAAGACCTCCTGCACACGACCATTTTTTTTTTTCCCGTTTACTGGCCGTTTTTTGCGTTCAGTATACGGTCCGTATACGGAACCATTCATTTCAATGGTTCCGCAAAAAAACTGAATGTAATCCGTATGCATTCCGTTTCCATATTTCAGTTTTTCCGTTCCGTTTAAAGATAGAACATGTCCTATTATTGCCCGCAAATCACATTCGTGGCTCCATTCAAGTCAAAGGGTCTGCAAAAAAATGGAACACATACGGAAATGCATCCATATGTTTTCCGTTTCTGTTCCGTTTTTTTGCGGAACCATCTATTGAAAATGTTATGCCCAGTTTATCTATGTTATATACCAATTTTATCTATGTAATTACTGTATACTGTATAGGCCATGTGGAAAAACGGAACGGAAAAACGGAAACACAATGGAAACAAAAAACGGAACAACGGATCCGTGAAAAACGGTCTGCAAAACACTGAATAAGCCATACGGTCGTGTGCAGGAGGCCTAATAGAGAAAAATCTTAACAGTGTTTACCAACAAAGGTCGTATAAATGTATTTTTTTAAAATTGTGCACGTATTGCGGACTGCAAACTGTGGGTCTGCAATACATGGGCACTGGCCCTGTGAACACCTTGCTGCAGATGCAAACCCCTTAGCTTCAATGGGTCCTCGATCTGCAATATATGGAAAAAGATATGACATGTCCTATCCTTTGCGGAGCTGAGGCATGGATCGAAAGCCCACGGAAACACTCAGAAGCACTTCCGTGGGCTTTTGGTTCTGTGCCTCCACACCGCAAAAGATAGGACATCTCTTATTTTTTACTATACTTTGCGGATCGTGGACCTATTGAAGTCAATGGGTCCTCACTGCAGCACAGAGTTCACATGGCTTGTGCCCGTGTATTGCGGACTGCTATTTGCAGTCTGTAGCATGGGCACGGCGACCATACATTCGTGTGAATGAGCCCTTAAAGGGAATGTGTAATCAGTAAATGATCTACTGCTTAAATCAAGTTTTTAAGTTAAACATATTTTTTTGGGGGGGGGATATAATTTTGTATTTTCCATATTAATATCTATATATAAAAAATAAAATAAAAAATCTGTCAGTTTTTACACTGGCCACTAAGCCTGATAACAGGTGCCACTTCTTGGTCTACACAGATCACTTTACTGCAGTTATCTGCTTATGATTGCATGCAGAGTATAGGAAGGCACAAGGGACCATCGTGGATGGTAGATATGTGTCACCAAGGTTCCTGGCCTCAGTAAAGTAAGAGCCAGAATTTCAGGTGCCAGCGGTAGTAGCTGGTTGACATTTTGTTATTTAGTATTAGTATAGCTGTAAATAGCTGATATGGGACAGCTCTTACTGGGAGTTGTCATAGTGCAGGGTGGGTGACTACTCCCCACGTTCCAGGCCAGGGTCTTGACTGGCCTACAAAAAACAGCCAGCAGTGTCAGGTGGGGGTGATTACCTCTCTGAGAGTGGATCTCTATGGAGGGCTGTGTTGGACCAGAGTCTGAGCTGGAGTTGCTGTGCCTGAAAGACTGAGGACAAAGTGAGTGTCACTGATGTAAGGGGGGGGGGGGGGGCACCAGAATGACAACAGAAGGAAAATGACCAGGAACTAGGCCTCACGGCTAGGGAAAGGGAAAGCCCTGACTCCTGTCAGTATGAATAGACCCTGAAGGTGGGAATATTCATACACCGTAAACCTAGGCCCTAGTAACCCTGAATAGACCTAGGAGTAGTGACAGGTTTGAGACTACTGGTTCTTTTCCGGATGAATGAACCAGTATCTCCTTGAGGCCTAGTAAACAACGAGTAAATGGGAACAACAAAATACTAAAAGAAGTACACTTATCTTCAATAGAAAATGGATGAGCAGGAACTCAGATGAGGACCACACACCAGCTCTTCCAACTCCAGGCAGAGAATATCAACCGTATGGTATAAAGTGTGAGTCCTGACTAAATCAAGGAGCAGTAATGGCCACAAGCTGCACCTGAGACAAGAGGTGTGGTCATTACCGACAACAACACTGCAACAAGTGAAAACAGAGACTGTCAGATGACCTAATGTGCAGCCAGTCTCTCAGATCTTCTAACCTCTGTCATGGGAGGGACCGTGACAGCGAGGTCCACATACACCCCATGGGGTTATGGTACTGTGCAAAACCACACCTGTGTGATTCTATAGATACGGGACTTTATTGTTTCTTTAACGCCGGCTGGAGCAAGCCAGTTACTGACGTTTACTGCCTTATTGTTTTGTTAAGAATAAAAGACAATCTTTGCTTTGCTTTCCCCGCTAAAAGGCTGCTGTGTTATTATCTGAAGGCTACCATTGGGGAAGATCCCTACAAGAGTTACAATGACAGCTATCACCTTCGTATAGATCACATAGGATCCACTATTCACAATAGGTGATATCACAGCTTATCTAATCCCTCATGAACACTGCACAGGTCACAGAGTATGCCTAGAAAACTCTCCCATAGAAGTCGATAGGTCAGCTCCTGTCAATTGTGTAAATGTGGCTGCTGTAAAGCATATGTCTAAATTCTGTTGGCAACAGGTCAGGCAAGAAGCTTGCCCCATAACCATGTTTAGGAAATAGAATTAAAAAAAACTGTTTAAAATGAAGGGATATGTGTCACTATTGTTGTAGAAATATTAATAGTTGTAATCTGCTCGCATCAAACTTTGTGTAAGGAAATGTAAACCCCCTTTCCCTCAGCTGCAGTCAGAGGCAGACAAAGGTGTTACCATCTTGCTTGAATTCTTCTGAGCAACTCCTCCTTCCCCCCTGCCCAGTCTGTTTCTTTTATTTACTCACAAAAGGTGTAAAAGGGGCTGGCCCATAACAAGGATGCAGGAAGTGATGACATACAGGAAGTTATGACATAGGAAGATGAGAACATAGCCAGCTCACAAACACATGTATACAATAACCACTGGAGCGAACTTTATCCAGCCTTGCTCAGTGATCAATGCCAGATAAAGTTACCATGATTCTCATGCATGTTTATTTACAGGACAACGTCATTACCTCCAGCGGCTGATCAGGCGCACTAGAGACAACAAACGCACGTTCCTTTCATATATTGTTCTCTTAACAAATGCATCCACGCCAAGCTAATAAATCCGCGTCTTGCGCGGGGGCCCTAGCCGGCGGCAATACATGAGCCAACAAAACACTGCTCTGCTGAACACATCAGTCTCCCCCGGCCCACAGCCCAGTGCTTAGCACATGGACCATTCGCCGATGGAGACCCCTGCGCCCAGCAGCTGTGACAGGACATACACGGGAAGATATCCACTCCAATGGTTTACCCTGACACTGAGAGACATGGTGACAATACACAATATATTAAATACACATCCTAATAAAATTTCCACAACACTATCTGGTTTTAATTGGCAAAAATCATTTTGCTGACACATTCCCTTTAAGAGAGAGGAAGAAAAAAGGAGAAGAGCATGGGTCATGTTTGAGGTCAAGGTCTAAATCAGGCTTCTTGGAAAGCATGCTTCCAATATGTGAACATTTCAACTACATGTGCTTACTTGAGGAGTATAATCAGGAGACATGACAGTCTATCAAAGGAAGGAGGTTCCGTATATTTTACAAATTAATGGAATTCCACAGACCACAAAAATAAAGGAGTGTATCTAACAGAGCCTCCATGTTTCCATGCACTGTGGGTGTGGTATTGCAGTTTGACCCCTCTATAATAAATAGGGTTAACATCCAATTCTAGACAGAGTACAAAGTGGAAACCAGGATAGTGGTAAAACTACAAAGGGGCCTTCAATCATGTGATTGATTGGGGTCCCAGGACTAGACATGAGCAAATTGATTCTAGCAAGCAGGAGTTCATTATTAATGTTCCAAAAACTTCAGGTTCCATGGAATTCAAAGCTTTTTTGGTTAATTTTGAACAAACCACTCAAAATAGCATATGCCATTTTACAGATTGGAAGAAAGTACTGCAAGGCAGGGAAAATGAAGAAAGAGGAACACACGGCCCTGGACAGTTTTCTGGTTGGTAGGCATGCTGATAATGCCTTGCAGTCAGCCTCAGCCAATCAGGAGGAACGATACTGACATATGTCATTGACACTATACAGTATAGATCCCAACCAGTGAATCCATGTGTATACTCAGTATTCACTGAAAAAGAAATATCAGATGAAATGCAGAGTGTTAAAGTAAACTCCCCATTAAATGTGGACTGTCTGACTCAGGAATACATTTACCGTATTTTTTGCCCCATAAGACGCATTTTTTCCCCCTGCGTCTTATGGGGCGAATACTAATGAAGCGCTTCCATTATGGAAGAGCTTCATTAGTACCAGAGGACCAGGAAGCGGTGAAGGCTCTGTTTGTATGCAATAACATAAACTACTGATATCGGAGTACGTCTTGGTACCATGTACTTTTATTGTCGTATGCTGAATGTGATCTGCGACATAGTCTCAAACATGCTACACATGGTCAATGGAATGAATGTACCCATTAATATATCCTGTGTCTGGATTGGACTTTTTTTCTTTTCCTGTAAAATGTTAAAAAATTTCAATAAAAATTATCTGATAAAAAAAAAAAAAAACACTGACAAATGTAAGGTTATGCATAGGGATTAGCGAATTTCATATTTTGAAGTTCGGGTTGTGGTATAATCAGAATTGCGTTATGGATTCCGTTACCACGGACCATAATGCAATTCCATGACGGAATGCTTTTAGAGGCATTCCCTTATGCATTCCGTCATAATAGAAATCAATGGATGTGTCCGGTTTCCGTTATGCTGGAGTCCTCTCCTGCATAATGTAAACCGGACGGATCCGTTATGCAGGCCATAGACTTCTATTATGACGGAATGAATAATGGAATGTCTCTAAAGGCATTCCGTTATGCATTCCGTAATGGAATTGTGTTATGGTCCGTGATAACGGAATCTATAATGCAATTCAGATTATACCACAACCCGAACCCGAATTTCAAAATATGAAATTCGCTCATCCCTAGTTATGCACATGGGAAGGAATAATGCAAGTCACCAGTACGTACTAAATGGTAAAACACTGGGTAATACTGACATGGAGAAGGACCTAGGAATTTTAGTGAACAGCAAACTAAGCTGTAGAAACCAGTGTCAGGCAGCTGCTGCCAAGGCCAATATGCAGGGGCGCAACTACCATAGCGGCAGACCATGCAACTGCTATGGGGCCCAGGGCAAGAGGGGGCCCGGTTGGGATCATCTCCTCTTCTACTGGGGAGGGAGTTGGTCAGGACTCTACCCTCTAAAGGAACAACTTTTAGCAAATGGGTGTCACGCTGGACAGGATACAAGATACCACAGAAAACCACAAACAAGTGTCTAGGCCAGAAGCTGGGGATAAAAGGTCACCTCCTTACAAATCCCTACCAGCTCTCCCTAAACTACTGTGCGTGATTTAAACTCCTACAAACTACCCCACCCAGAGCACCTGAAGGGAGGCGGATACAGCTCAACTCCAAAACAAAAAAAAAAAACTACACAAATGCTGCTAACCTACCAAACCTCCGCACATAATCTAAGCATGGCATGACAGTACCCCCCCCCCCCCTTCTACGGGTGACCTCCGGACACCCTGGCCCAACTTTATCCGGGTGGGATCTGTGAAAAGCCCTCACCAGTCGGCTGGCATTAACATCCACAGCCGGAACCCACATCCTCTCCTCAGGGCCGTATCCCCTCCAGTGTACCAGCTACTGAAGGGATCCCCGAAGAACACGTGAGTCGAGAACCCTAGAGATCTCGAACTCTAAATTTCCATCAATCAGAACAGGGGGAGTAGGCAATGCCGATGGTTCCACCGGTTTCACATATTTCTTAAGTAAAGACCTGTGGAACACATCATGGATCCTCCAGATCTGCGTAAGATCCAGACCAAACGCTACTGGATTGATCACCGCAGATATTTTGTAAGGTCCAATAAACCTTGGACCCAGTTTCCAAGATGGTACTTTCAGTTTAATATTTTTAGTAGATAACCACACCAGATCACCCACACACAGGTCCGGACCAGTCATACGTCTCTTGTCAGCCATTCGCTTGTACCTCTCACCCATCCTCTTCAAATTCACTTAAATCTTCTGCCAGATAGAGGGCAAGGCAGAAGAAAATCTTTCCTCCTCTGGCATCCCAGAGGAACTAGTCTCAGAAAAGGTACCAAACTGAGGATGAAAACCGTGTGCAGCCAAAAAATGGCGACTTACCTGTGGACTCCTGCCTACGGTTATTCAAAGCAAATTCAGCTAGTGATAAGAATGAGGACCAGTCCTCCTGGTTCTCAGCCACAAAGCACCTCAAGTAGGTCTCCAGTTTTTGATTAGTACGCTCTGTCTGTCCATTCGACTGCAGATAAAAAGCCGAAGAGAACGAAAGTTGGATACCAAGACGAGAGCAGAACGCCCTCCAAAACCTGGAAACAAACTGCGTGCCCCTATCAGAAACTACATCCGAGGGAATGCCATGTAATTTCATGATGTTATCCACAAAAACTTGAGCAAGAGTCTTACCATTGGGCAGACTAGCTAATGATACAAAGTGAGCCATTTTACTGAAACGGTCAACAACCACCAAAATCACAGTTTTCCCAGAGGAACTCGGCAGATCAGTAATAAAGTCCATAGACAAGTGCCTCCAAGGACGAGATGGAATAGACAAAGGAAGAAATGAACCAGAAGGTCGAGTGTGAGCAACCTTTGCCCATGCAAAGGTCTCACAAGCTGCTACGTAATCCTCAACACTCTTACGTAACCCAGGCCACCAGAACCTCCGGGAAATCAGATCAAAGATGGACTTGCCACCGGGATGTCCCGCAAGGACAGTATCGTGATGTTCCTTGAATACCTTGTATCGCAATTCAGCAGGAACAAACAACCTACCTGGGGGACAAGAATCTGGAGCCTCCTCCTGGGCTCCCAACACATCCATCTCCAACTCGGGGTACAGAGTGGAAATAACCACCCCATCAGCCAAAATCGGAGCAGGAACCTCTGAATCACCTCCCCCAGGAAAACTACAAGACAATGCATCCGCCTTGGCGTTCTTAACCCCCGGGCGAAAAGTAACCACAAAGTTGAACCTAGTAAAGAACAGTGACCATCTAGCCTGTCTAGGATTCAGACGCTTAGCTGATTGCAGGTAAGTGAAGTTCTTATGATCAGTATATACCGTAACGGGATGAGACGCCCCCTCCAACCAGTGACGCCATTCCTCAAAGGCCAATTTGATGGCCAGCAATTCCCTATCTCCTACATCATAATTCCTCTCTGCGACCAAGAGCTTCTTGGAAAAAAAAGAACACAGACGCCACTTGCCAGGAGATGAACCCTACGATAACACTGCTCCAACCCCCACCTCAGTACCCTGAAAGATTATCAAAATTAGGGTTATTCCCTTTAGAAAAAAGACGACTGAGGGGAGATCTAATTACTATGTATAAATATATCAGGGGTCAGTACAGAGGTCTCTCCCATCATCTATTTATCCCCAAGACTGTGACGAGGGGACATCCTCTGCATCTGAAGGAAAGAAGGTTTGTACACAAACATAGAAGAGGATTCTTACGGTAAGAGCAGTGAGACTATGGAACTCTCTGCCTGAGGAGGTGGTGATGGTGAGTTCACTAAAAGAGTTCAAGAGGGGCATGGATGTATTTCTGGAGTATAATAATATTACATGTTGGTCTGTCTCACAGTTGCCGGATATTGTAGTGGACTCTTTGCAAAAATACAGTGTGACTTTTGATTGTTTGACTAGGCTTAAAAAAAAATGTGTGGTAAAAGACAGAGTGGCAACGAGCAGGGTAACAGAAAACCAGTAGTGGCAGCTCTGTGCGAATATTTCACAACATTTGGCAAACCAAATCATTACTATTTGTAAGCTCTGCAGGTGGAGAATTCAATGTGGTGGTATGGGCACAACTGTAGGAACTACAGCTCTCCTGAAACACATGAATCTTCATCACATGGCCACCAATGTGAGCAAGACCATCTTTCTCCTCCCTGTCATGATTCTAGTAGCGAGGTCACATCCACAGATAGTACTTGGTTGTTATTTTCATCATTACTGCCTACATCATCAGCTACTGCTTCTCCTGCTCTGACTACTACTCCTCAGCTCCATCGTTCATCATCTATTATGGAATTTGTGGGTAGGAAACAACAAGAAGCTGTCACCACTACTACACGTACACAACTGGGCATCTTCTGCCTTGTCCATTATGTTCCATACTGTGTTGCTGCCGCTACTATTATCCTTACACAGCCTTATATCGCCTACCTTGTCCATCGTGTTCCATACTGTGCTGCTTCTAGAAACCCTACCCTGCACAGTATAACAAGCCTTAAACTGCTTCCAAAGAAGAGAATGATTGGTTGTTTACCATCTTTAAAGGATCTTTAAAGGAACAGATCCCTTTAATCGTTTTACATTTTTTATAAATGTCTGCTTATAGAATTTCTTCTTCCTCATCGACATTTTTGTATTTAACTTTCTTTTCACTGTCTACTATGGTTTGTTTTTCACATTGATTGCTGTTTTGAATAAAAAAATATGTTTTTTTCATGTATTATATCATATGGGTGGATGAATAATTATATAATTACATTTTAAAGCTTAACATTATACAGGTACAGTATCTTTTTAGTGAACTGGATAAATATAACATTTTCATTGTTCATAATTTGCTTTCACTGCAGGACTGGAAATCCAAGTTGATCCCATGGAAAATCTGTGCTCATTTCAGTACAATAAAGCTGTGTCTGTAAGTAGAAAGTTTAAATCCTGCTGAGCATCCCTCTGATGTAATGGAAGAAACACAAGTCCAGCCAAAATATTTTTTTTCAATTTATAAAGCACCAATTAGACCAATAACGCATTCTCCTGTAAAATCTATTATCAAGGTCAGTTCACTTTTACCATTCACGACTGTTAGGATTCCAAATTACATTTTGATATGCAATTCATAGATGAAAATGAAGGCCGGGTTTATTAGTGGATACGACATTATTCATTTATTGAGTTTGCATGGCTAATTAAATGTTTACATAGTTAACCCTTTCTACCTCAGAGGTTTTTTATTTTTGCATTTTCATTTTACACTCTCTGCCTTCCCAGAGCCATAACTGTTTTAATTTTCAGTTCACATAGCTGTATAAAGTTTTGTTTTTTGTGGGACAAAAATGTAATATTGCATATGATGTAGTGAGAAGCAAGAAAAAAAAATTCTAAATGGGCTGGAATTGGGAAAAAAAAGTAATTCCGGCACAGTTTTGCAGTTTTCTTTATTTACGATGTTCGATGTACGTTAAAACTGACCAGTTAATTTCATTTTACAGGTCAGTATAAATCCAGCGATACCTTTATTCTTGCGTTTTGATACTGATAAAATAATAAAAACCTTGGAAACATTTTTTTTTTTTCGTCTACCATATTCTGACCCCTATAACTACCGGTATTTTGTTTTTTGTGTACGAAGCTGTGTGAGCATTCATTTTTTTGCAGGGCGATTTTTACTTTTTATTGATACCATTCTGGGGTGTGTACGACTTTTTACTTGTGGGAAATAATTGCTTGTGGGAAATAAAGTGACCAAAAACTGCAATTTTTTTTTTATTTTGCCAATTGCCGTATGGGGAAAATATTTTTATAGTATGGGCGTTTTTGCATGTGACGATACCCATGTGTATTTTTTATGTTTTTTTTATTTTTCTGTTGGGGAAAGGGGGGGCTAATTTGAATGTTTATATATATTTTCTTTAAGCTTTATATATTTTTTTAATACTTTTTTTATGGTTCCGATAGGGAACTATAACAAGCAATTATTAAATTGCTATTCTCATAGATTCCAATTAGAGATGAGCGAATCGAAGCTGACGAAGTGAAATTCAATCCGAATTTCTGGAAAAATTTGATTCACACCGAAGCCCAATTTCGCCATGCTTCGTGGTAACGAATCACATTTTTTCCTAAAATGGCTGCTGTACGTGTGAGGACATGGAGAAAGGAACTCTGGGAAGGCGAGATCACCCATAATGCCATGAATGCAGCCAATCAGCAGCCAGCCCTGTGATGTTGCAGCCCTATAAATAGCGGAAGCCATCTTAGATTCTGCCATTTGCCAGTGTACTTAGTGCAGGGAGAGACATCTGCAGGCACTAGGGACAGTGATAGGAAAGACTTGATTGTGGTAAAAAAAATGATTTATAAGCGCCGGGAAAGGATAAGGAGGAATCGTTCCACAGCATTTGTGTAGAACAGGGTTCAGTAGGGGTGGTTACTGACTGGGTAATAGGAACAATCCTATTACACCTTGGTGCACTGACTGGGGATCCAAATTGCCATTATACAGTTCTGTAATTCCAGCAAACCATTCTTGTTATTGGGGTGCAAGTGCTGTTTGATACAGCCATTAACAGGGTTTATTACAAGGAAATATTTCTACAGTACGTCTTATTTGCCCTTCTGCGGTGCAGTGATATATTCTAAAGTCCTGTTTGCCGTGTATTAGTGGCGAAATATAAAATATTTGATCTAACATTTGATTATTTAATCTAACAGTATGTCAGACAGAGAAGTGCCAGGCCCTGCACAGGGGAGTGGCAGAGGCCTAAATGTTTCTGGAGCAGGCAGAAGTCGCAGCAGAGTAAGGGGGCGGGGCAGCAGGGGTCGCAGAGAGAGGCCTGAGCTCCCGGTATCATCTAGCGGTCGTGTCTTGACCAGCAACCCAGCGGTTCTTGAATGGTTGACTCAGTCATCCACTTCGATCCAAGTGACATCAGAAACCTCCAACCAAGAGTCAGTGGATTCCTCTGACACGACGCTTAGTTGGCATGGCCCGGGAGTAGGCCCTGTGCTCCCACCTGTCCTGAACCTGCCTCTGTCACTCTCAGTTCCCTCACCACGAGAAGTATTATATGCCATAGGCTCGGCTCCACTTTTCAGCGAGGAATAGCTAGTAGTAGTGTTGGGGGGGAAAATTACCTACTCGCCGGTGTGGCCGTTTTTTGTCAAGCTGCCGGAGTAGGTAAACGTGGCCATATGTAGAATCTGTGGGCATAAGGTGAAGCGTGGCCAGGGTGCCAATGTTGGCACCACAGCCCTGCGTCAATATATGCAGCATCACCATAAAGTGGCCTGGGAGAACCGTGGCTCCGATGTGGTGGTCCAGCCTACCGCTGCATCACCCACTGGCACGCACTCGATTTCAGGCAGTCAAGGCTCCACTACCTCAGCCGAAGGGAGCTGTCCGTCCTTCCCATTATCTGCTGGTCGTGATACTGCCCAGCCAAGACCAGGAAGAGACATCCACCGCTTCCTCCACTAGGCGGGCAAGTAGTGATGAGGAGAGTGGCGTGGGAGCTGGTGTTGCGAGCGGTCAGGCTCCTGACCCAGAGACGGTTGAGGAGGACATCAGTGACGTGCAGACAGTACTCGATGATGATGATGTAGCTGATTGCACTTGGGAGCAGGGTGATGAAGGGGCTTCATTATAATCGGGAGAAGAGGGCATCAGCTTGGCCGTGAGCCAGTAGCGGAGCCAGCAAGTCGCTAGCGTGGGCGGGAGTCAGCAGGGTGGCAGCAGTTGGAGGTCGATAGCCAAACGTGCTCGGGGTAGACCACCCACTTCGCGGGAGCCTACTTGCCCGGAAAGTATCGGTGCAGGGGTTCAAGGAGGCAGCAGTGGTAGAAGTTCGTCAGTTCGTAGTGTTGGGGGGGGAAATTACCTACTCGCCGGTGTGGCCGTTTTTTGTCAAGCTGCCGGAGTAGGTAAACGTGGCCATATGTAGAATCTGTGGGCATAAGGTGAAGCGTGGCCAGGGTGCCAATGTTGGCACCACAGCCCTGCGTCAATATATGCAGCATCACCATAAAGTGGCCTGGGAGAACCGTGGCTCCGATGTGGTGGTCCAGCCTACCGCTGCATCACCCACTGGCACGCACTCGATTTCAGGCAGTCAAGGCTCCACTACCTCAGCCGAAGGGAGCTGTCCGTCCTTCCCATTATCTGCTGGTCGTGATGCTCCTGCTTCTCCTACTCCTCATCACTCATTCCGTCAGCAATCGATCACCTAAGCGATTGCCAAGAGACAACAGTATGTGTGCACTCATCCTAAGGCACAGAAGCTGAACATGCTCCTGTCACGGCTGGAAATGGGGGAAACCCCCAGCCGTGCGGTATCCGAAGATGTTTGCATTGGGGGAGCAGGTCACCTCCTATTGCGTCCCTAACGCTGACCCTGTCTCCTGTCAGTATGAGCCGACCTTGATGGTAGGAGGGCTCATACGCCGGAACCTAAAGTCCCTACAAGCCCTCAAGTCGGCCCTGACCTAGGTGACAGAGTAGGACAACCCACTCCTCCAAGACAGGGAGGAGCAGGAGTCCCAGAATGGCCAAGCTGTAATTAAGGGGAATCCAATACAACTTATGGCAGTGGCAGGTACGTGGAAACTACAACCTCACCTACCTGCCACAGACACACAGCCTGGAACCCATGCAAAAGTGCTGTTTGTCCACAACAACAGAAATGACAACAGCACACACCATACATCACACGGGAAACCAGGAAACCATAAGGTGCAACAAACCAGCAACCACATACACATAAAACATAACATCAGACAAGGTAACAAAGTTTTATGAACAGAAGGATGGTCCCCACCAAGCAGATGGAAGAGACAGGAGGCTGCTCCAGCCAGCATGGCTGAGAGCAACCTACTGAACCAAGCCAGGGACTGAGGCTTTATAGGCCAGGTGGCCACACCCACGGTCAGACACACCCAGTGACTCACAGACACACTGGGAAGGGAGTTAACCCTTCCTACACCACAGAAGGGAAAACACACATAAAGGGGAAAGCACACAAACTCACTCACCTGTCTCCGACGGCAACGGCATGCGTGGCAACCGTGTCCTCAAGAACAGCCAACGGGCCGAGACACTTCCACAGCATGCAAACATCACCAGACGTTGCCGCGGACAACCGCAGGTTAAGGGAGGAGTCCAAGTGCATACAAACACCACCTCGTGCACAACAAACAGACAAAGGGAGTGCACACAAAAACACGTTGTCAAGGGCAACCACACGCATGCCTATTGTCCGCGGCAACCGCACCTGAGGCAACAACGAAGTGCTCCCAGCTGCGGTTGACAACGGAAAACCGCGGGCAACAGCATGCGGCACCCAAGGAGTCACGACCATGACCAAGGGTCGTGACAGCTCCTGTCCAAGTTGCTGGTGCTGCAGTCCCTCCCTTTCCAAGTGGTGGACTCTGCACCTTTCAGAGAACTGATGGCTTGTGCCGAGCCAAGGTGGAGGGTCCCAAGCTGTCATTTCTTTGCCAAAAAGGCAGTACCAGCCCTGCACACACATGTAGAACAAAAGGTGGGCCTGTCGGTGTCCGTCAAAGTGCACGGCAGCGCAGACGTGTGTAGCTGCAACTACGGTCAGGGACAATACATGTCCTTTACGGCCCACTGGGTGAATGTGGTTCCTGCACAGCCACACCAGCAACTTGTCCTCAGCCACCCACACCGTGTCCTCAGCCTCCACTGCGGGGACAATTCACAGTGCCCCTCCAGCATACCGCATGTGAAGGTCACGGCACTGTCGGGCTGTTCTGCACCTCGTTTGCCTGGGCGACTGGAGTCGCACAGGGGAGGAACCGCTCCATGTCCTTCAGCAAGAAATCAAATCCTGGCTTTCTCTGCGACAACTGAAAATCGGAACTATGGTGACCAACAACGGGAAGAACATTGTGTCGCCGCTGCGTCAAGGAGGGTTGAGCCATGCGCCCTGCATGGCACATGTGTTTCCTGAAGTCTTCCACCCAGTTCCCTCACCACGAGAAGTATTATATGCCATAGGCTCGGCTCCACTTTTCAGCGAGGAATAGCTAGTAGTAGTGTTGGGGGGGAAAATTACCTACTCGCCGGTGTGGCCGTTTTTTGTCAAGCTGCCGGAGTAGGTAAACGTGGCCATATGTAGAATCTGTGGGCATAAGGTGAAGCGTGGCCAGGGTGCCAATGTTGGCACCACAGCCCTGCGTCAATATATGCAGCATCACCATAAAGTGGCCTGGGAGAACCGTGGCTCCGATGTGGTGGTCCAGCCTACCGCTGCATCACCCACTGGCACGCACTCGATTTCAGGCAGTCAAGGCTCCACTACCTCAGCCGAAGGGAGCTGTCCGTCCTTCCCATTATCTGCTGGTCGTGATACTGCCCAGCCAAGACCAGGAAGAGACATCCACCGCTTCCTCCACTAGGCGGGCAAGTAGTGATGAGGAGAGTGGCGTGGGAGCTGGTGTTGCGAGCGGTCAGGCTCCTGACCCAGAGACGGTTGAGGAGGACATCAGTGACGTGCAGACAGTACTCGATGATGATGATGTAGCTGATTGCACTTGGGAGCAGGGTGATGAAGGGGCTTCATTATAATCGGGAGAAGAGGGCATCAGCTTGGCCGTGAGCCAGTAGCGGAGCCAGCAAGTCGCTAGCGTGGGCGGGAGTCAGCAGGGTGGCAGCAGTCGGAGGTCGATAGCCAAACGTGCTCGGGGTAGACCACCCACTTCGCGGGAGCCTACTTGCCCGGAAAGTATCGGTGCAGGGGTTCAAGGAGGCAGCAGTGGTAGAAGTTCGTCAGTTCGTAGTGTTGGGGGGGGAAATTACCTACTCGCCGGTGTGGCCGTTTTTTGTCAAGCTGCCGGAGTAGGTAAACGTGGCCATATGTAGAATCTGTGGGCATAAGGTGAAGCGTGGCCAGGGTGCCAATGTTGGCACCACAGCCCTGCGTCAATATATGCAGCATCACCATAAAGTGGCCTGGGAGAACCGTGGCTCCGATGTGGTGGTCCAGCCTACCGCTGCATCACCCACTGGCACGCACTCGATTTCAGGCAGTCAAGGCTCCACTACCTCAGCCGAAGGGAGCTGTCCGTCCTTCCCATTATCTGCTGGTCGTGATGCTCCTGCTTCTCCTACTCCTCATCACTCATTCCGTCAGCAATCGATCACCTAAGCGATTGCCAAGAGACAACAGTATGTGTGCACTCATCCTAAGGCACAGAAGCTGAACATGCTCCTGTCACGGCTGGAAATGGGGGAAACCCCCAGCCGTGCGGTATCCGAAGATGTTTGCATTGGGGGAGCAGGTCACCTCCTATTGCGTCCCTAACGCTGACCCTGTCTCCTGTCAGTATGAGCCGACCTTGATGGTAGGAGGGCTCATACGCCGGAACCTAAAGTCCCTACAAGCCCTCAAGTCGGCCCTGACCTAGGTGACAGAGTAGGACAACCCACTCCTCCAAGACAGGGAGGAGCAGGAGTCCCAGAATGGCCAAGCTGTAATTAAGGGGAATCCAATACAACTTATGGCAGTGGCAGGTACGTGGAAACTACAACCTCACCTACCTGCCACAGACACACAGCCTGGAACCCATGCAAAAGTGCTGTTTGTCCACAACAACAGAAATGACAACAGCACACACCATACATCACACGGGAAACCAGGAAACCATAAGGTGCAACAAACCAGCAACCACATACACATAAAACATAACATCAGACAAGGTAACAAAGTTTTATGAACAGAAGGATGGTCCCCACCAAGCAGATGGAAGAGACAGGAGGCTGCTCCAGCCAGCATGGCTGAGAGCAACCTACTGAACCAAGCCAGGGACTGAGGCTTTATAGGCCAGGTGGCCACACCCACGGTCAGACACACCCAGTGACTCACAGACACACTGGGAAGGGAGTTAACCCTTCCTACACCACAGAAGGGAAAACACACATAAAGGGGAAAGCACACAAACTCACTCACCTGTCTCCGACGGCAACGGCATGCGTGGCAACCGTGTCCTCAAGAACAGCCAACGGGCCGAGACACTTCCACAGCATGCAAACATCACCAGACGTTGCCGCGGACAACCGCAGGTTAAGGGAGGAGTCCAAGTGCATACAAACACCACCTCGTGCACAACAAACAGACAAAGGGAGTGCACACAAAAACACGTTGTCAAGGGCAACCACACGCATGCCTATTGTCCGCGGCAACCGCACCTGAGGCAACAACGAAGTGCTCCCAGCTGCGGTTGACAACGGAAAACCGCGGGCAACAGCATGCGGCACCCAAGGAGTCACGACCATGACCAAGGGTCGTGACAGCTCCTGTCCAAGTTGCTGGTGCTGCAGTCCCTCCCTTTCCAAGTGGTGGACTCTGCACCTTTCAGAGAACTGATGGCTTGTGCCGAGCCAAGGTGGAGGGTCCCAAGCTGTCATTTCTTTGCCAAAAAGGCAGTACCAGCCCTGCACACACATGTAGAACAAAAGGTGGGCCTGTCGGTGTCTGTCAAAGTGCACGGCAGCGCAGACGTGTGTAGCTGCAACTACGGTCAGGGACAATACATGTCCTTTACGGCCCACTGGGTGAATGTGGTTCCTGCACAGCCACACCAGCAACTTGTCCTCAGCCACCCACACCGTGTCCTCAGCCTCCACTGCGGGGACAATTCACAGTGCCCCTCCAGCATACCGCATGTGAAGGTCACGGCACTGTCGGGCTGTTCTGCACCTCGTTTGCCTGGGCGACTGGAGTCGCACAGGGGAGGAACCGCTCCATGTCCTTCAGCAAGAAATCAAATCCTGGCTTTCTCTGCGACAACTGAAAATCGGAACTATGGTGACCAACAACGGGAAGAACATTGTGTCGCCGCTGCGTCAAGGAGGGTTGAGCCATGCGCCCTGCATGGCACATGTGTTTCCTGAAGTCTTCCACCCATATGCAAGACATCCTAAAAATGGCCAGGAAACTTTGCATGCACTTCAGCCACTTGTACACTGCAAAGCACACCCTCCTTGAGCTACAGCAGCAGAACGGCATCCCCCAACATAGGCTGATATGAGATGTTTCCTCCCGTTGGAATTCCACCCTCCATATGTTGAACCAACTGTACTAACAGAGAAAGGCCATAAACGATTTCTTGATGATCCAAGCGGACAGGAGTACTCCCCTGTGTAACTTCGATGTCAGCCAGTGGCAGCTCATGCGTGACACCTGCCATTTGCTCAGGCCCTCTGAGGAGGCCACGTTATTTGTCAGTCGCCAGGACTATGGAATAAACAATGTCATTCCACTGCTTCATGTCCTGGAACAGATGCTGGTAAATCAGGCTGATCAGGGTACTGGAGACGTAACGCCTAGATCTCACGACTACATAAGCCCTGTGGGGGCTGAACTGGAGGAGGAGGACATTGGAGCACAAGCAATGTGTAGCAAAATGGGTGGTATTGCTACACAGGTGACAGGAGAGGAGGAGCAGGAGCAGACAGAGGAACTACAGGGCGATGAGTAAGATGAGGCAGAGGACCCAGACACACCGTGGCAGTATGCAGTGGAGATAGAGGCAGGGAGACTCTCCGAACCACATGTGCAAATGACCCCTGCATGCTCACTTGCTTGGGTAGTGACAGCCGAATTGTCACCATTCGGCAGAGGGATGACTTCTGGCTCTCCACCTTGTTAGACCCTCGCTACCAGTCCAAAATGGGGCCTTTTTTACAGCCGCTGAGAGAGAGGACAAACTGAACTACTATAGAGACATCCTATGTAGTCAGTTGTGTAGCTGGCCAGCTAAGATCTGTCCTAGGTTGCTAGTATAGCTTATATGTGTATACAGCTAAACCTGCCAATAGCCTTAATACAGTTCCTATGTTTATGTGTTAAAAGACAAAGGCTGAGTTATTTACTGTGACATCATGTTTTGGATGTCATATAACTGTTATATTTTGTGTTCGTAGAAGCAAAAAAGATAATATGCCTTTAAGATTCATTTTGTAATGTAAGGTAAACTCAGTGACACAGCAGAAACAACAGAAAGCATAGTGTTAATATGTTGTTACTGGGCAGAAGTCTAGACCAATCACAGCCAGCTTCTCATACAGCAAGAGTTTTCACCAATCACAGACAGCCTCACAGACAGCCTGTCTTGGAATTCCCCCAGCTCCTGCTGCTAGAATCATTATTCACCAGAGACAGGAGCTGAAGAGACATTCACTCCACTGAGAGCTGAGTTTTATGGGAACAAGAGGCCAATATAGGTATTTACAACAGTTATATAATGTTCATATTGTTAGTATTGTGTTTAGAACTGTATATTGAACTAGATATATATGTGTTTACTTACAGTTCCACCAATTACAACCATACCAGATCATACTCAACCAATCTGCAAATAGTCACTGCTAACTGCATACTGCAAGTAGAACTATTAGTTAGACCTCAGATATACCTCTCAGAGAGATCATAAAGTGCTTAAATACCTTAAAGTGACAGTACAGATACTGAAGAGAGAAATATATCCACCATTTTATGTTGAATGACACTATTGAACAGTTGAACCACCATCTTATGCATACCGTCATTTTGTGATATCTTTTCAACACGTGTTTTGTACATGGACTATCTGCTGCGGAGGCGGCAGTGTTATATATGAAGAAAATCTGAAGTTAATAAAGAAGTTATTTGAAACATTCGGTGTGCTCTTTAAACCTACTGTTTCCATAGAATGGTGCTAGAGGAATTACAGACTAATAGACAGTCTGGTTAGACTAAGAGTCAGAGATATCAAAATTCTTCTAATGCCATAGAGCAAAAAGCGATTCATAGTGCTACGCCTGCCACATGTTGGCCGCTGCCTATCTGTGCCATCGTTCATCCTCTCGGAGGTCTGACCAGGGGGGCCCTCTACGCTTATGCTCCACTGCCATGGCTGCTGGGGAGGGGTGGGTGGCAGGAGCAGTACCAGCTCCATCAGCAGCAGCCTGAATCTACAGACACTGATGAGCAGCTTTCTTCACCCGCCTAGTTAAGAAACTACTAACCAGTAGCTCGACATAGAGCAGAACCTGAACCAGCAGGTGGTGGCATACTTGGAGTGCACCCTGCCAGCCATCATTGAAGATCTGCTGGACTACTGGGCAGCCAAACTGGATTTGTGGCTGCAACTGGCTGAGCTTGCCCTGGAAAAGTTGTCCTGCCCGGCCAGTAGTGTGGCATCAGAGCGGGTGTTTAGTGCGGGGGGGGGGGGGGGCGATAGTTACCCCGAGAAGAACTCACCTGTCCACCTAAAATGTGGAGAGACTGACCTTTGTCAAGATGAATCAGGCGTGGATCAGCCAGGATTTCCACCCACTAATTCCTGATGCATCAGATTAGATCATCCATGGTGCCACACCAACACTTTGACAAAAGAGACTACCTGCCTTAGCTACTATTCTGATGCTGTAAGCCACCTGATGCCACACATCTGATGCCAAGTGCTCCTTCTTTCACCCACCATTTTTAGAGGGTACTGGTATTGCCAACCACCTCCACACTATGTCACCTTGTCACTCTGTGGCCTCCTGATGCTGCTGCCACCTCCACAATATTTCACCTTGTCACTCTGTGGTCTCCTCATGCTGCTGCCACCTCCACACTATGTCACTTTGCCACTCTGTGGCCTCCTGATGCTGCTGCCACCTCCACACTATGTCACCTTGCCACTCTGTGGTCTCCTCATGCTCTGCCACCTCCACACTATGTCACCTTGCCACTCTATGGTCTCCTCATGCTGCTGCCACCTCCACACTATGTCACCTTGCCACTCTGTGGCCTCCTCATGCTGCTGCCACCTCCACACTATGTCACCTTGCCACTCTGTGGTCTCCTCATTCTGCTTCCACCTCACCACTATGTCATAGAGCGACTCTCTGGACCTCCCCACTTCATGACTGGGCCACTATTTAGCCTTTTTGGCTTGGCTGACATCAGCATTTATTTGATCCTTCGTCTTATCTGTCATAAGGAAGGTAAAATGAGACGCAAAACGGATCCTCTCTGTGTAGCAGCTGTAAGGCCTGTTTGGTCCCATCAGAATTGGCTTATGATTTGGTAGCCAAAAGCAGGAGTGGGTACAAAACACAGAAGACTTGCAAATATTCTGTGTCATCTCTGTTTTGGATCCGCTCCTGTTTTTTTTTTTTTTTGCATAAGCACTACTGATGGATTACTGACCGAGTAAAGGCGGATTCTTCACAGACAGGATCCGTTTTTTGTGGGTTATTGTTCTGACGGTTCAGAGGAAGGGCAAAATAATCATTGACATCACCATAAACGTACTGCTGACACCCTCTCCACTCTGTCGGGGGGTTCTACTTGTATAAGCGTTGAGTAGAATAAATTCTGTTGACATCTATGTGGAATCAGCTGACGACAGTGTAAAAGGAGTGCGCTTATTCTTGGAGCTAACATCGACCTGTAAGGCTGAGATCATACGTGAGTTATTGAGTCAGTTTTGGCCCCGTGACTGCCCAAATAAGTGAAGTGTGCAGTGATTCTAAGAGCGATGCCTGTCATCTGCATATCATATGGACTCACAGTATTATTTCACTACCAAAGCAGACTCCCTATGTATGTTACTGCAAGGCACAGTGGGCTACACTACTATAAAGGCTCTCTGCAGACAGGAAATAGCAGTTTTTTTATCAAAATTCGCTGCAAATATCTTTTCCCCAAAAAATTTGCCGAACCGGTGAATCGAAATGTTTTAAAATTTGCTCATCTCTATTCTCTGTCTAGCTCAATAAGGTGGACACACATGCTCAGTTCCATCCTTAAGCTGCCGCCATCTCTGTCTACTGTTAGAAGGTGTCACAAGGACAAGGGAGAGAGTTGCAGCAGAAAAGACACAACCACAGAGAAAGGATATGCTCCATGAGAAAGGACACGACCCCTGAGCTGCCAGCCTGAAATAAATCTAGCAGAACAATTTAAGCAATGGATGGGAGATCTATGGATGCATGTGAGGAACAGGGCTGGTTCTAGCTTTGTTCTAGCTTTGCTAGAAAGACATTGTCATGTATCATATGGTATCTGATTTTATTTTTATATATTAATCATTAATCATAGAATAACCCCTTTAACTTAGTATGAAGGAAGTGGTTGTGTCACTGATTTCCATATACTGTAACATACTGAGAACTATTAAAATAACATTAAACACAACAAATACATAAAAAATCTTTTTCATTCCCTTGATACTATTTTATATAAAATTACAGCGAAAACTGAGAAATACATAAATAAATCTTCTTTTTGTGTTCTAGAAGGTCATCCATGCCCTTCTCCTCCTCCTCACAGTCCTATGACAAGCTGTAAGACAAGTGGCTATAGCAGGAGCCTTCGAGTGAATTTGCAGAATGCCTGTTTTGTTGAATATTTTTGTAATGGAATGTTGGGAAGCTGGTCCAGAAAAAGGTTAGTGGAAACTACTGGGCTTAAAGGACACCTGTCAGTACATTTGGACCTAAGAAACTGGCTGACCTGTGAGGCCTCTTTCACACGGGCGTCATGTTTTTTGCCCGGATAAGATGCGGGTGCGTTGCGGGAAAATGCGCGATTTTTCCGCGCGAGTGCAAAACATTGTAATGTGTTTTGCACGTGCATTAGAAAAATCGGCATGTTTCGGGTTTGGGTTAGGTGCTGGGTAGATTGTATTATTTTCCCTTATAACATGGTTATAAGGGAAAATAATAGCATTCTTAATACAGAATGCATAGTACAATAGGGCTGGAGGGGTTAAAAAATATATATATATATATTTAAATCACCTACATCCACTTGTTCGCGCAGCCCGGCTTTTCTTCTGTCTTCTTTCTTCAGGACCTGGGTAAAGGACCTGTGGTGATGTCACTGCGCTCATCACATGGTCCATCACATGATCTTTTACCATGGTGATGGATCATGTGACGGGCCATGTGATGAGCGTAGTGACATCATCACAGGTCCTTTACCCAGGTCCTGAAGAAAGAAAACAAAAGAGAAGCAGGGCTGCGTGAACAAGTGAATTAAGGTGAGTTAAATTTTTTTTTTTTTTTAACCCCTCCAGCCCTATTGTACTATGAATTCCGCATTAAGAATGCTATTATTTTCCCTTAAAACCATGTTATAAGGGAAAATAATAATGATCAGGTCTCCATCCCGATAGTCTCCTAGCAACCGTACGTGAAAATCGCACTGCATCCGCACTTGCTTGCGGATGCTTGCGATTTTCACGCAGTCCCATTCACTTCTATGGGGCCTGCGTTGTGTGAAAAATGCACAAAATAGAGCTTGCTGCGATTTTCACGCAACGCACAAGTGATGCGTGAAAATCACCGCTCATGTGCACAGCCCCATAGAAATGAATGGGTCCGGCTTCAGTGCGGGTGCAATGCGTTCACCTCACGCATTGCACCTGCGTGGAAAACTCGCCCGTGTGAAAGGGGCCTTACATGTGCACTTGGTGGCTGAAGGCGTCTGTGTTGGTCCCATGTTCATATGTGCCTACATTGCTGAGAAAAATTATGTTTTCACATATGCAAATGAGCCTCTAGAAGCAATGGGGGTATTGCTGTTACACCTAGAAATTCTGATTTCTCTGCAACTGCTGTGCTCTCTACACCTTATGTGACAGGGCCAGACGTAATGTTTTCACTGCCTGGCCATGTCAATCAAAGTGCAGAGCTTGTGGCAGTTGCAGAGAGAGCTGAGCTACATCACCTCTGTCTGCCAGGAAGAGCACAGACAGCTCCCTCTTTCATCATTTGTATGCAATTGTATCTGCGTCCTCGCTACACAAATACAGTTGAAATCAGGACATACCACAGCCCTCCTGGAACTGTAGGACAGTGGCCAAAATCCAGGAATCTCGCGCTGGATCTGGGATGCTTGTGAGGTATGTTTTTGGTTCCTAAATTGCTCTCCTGGTAACAACATTATAGACCATGTCCTGCTACTGACTATGCTACAGAACTGTGTCTATATTCAAGATCTCTACCAGCCTGTGCCCCTACCTTAGTGCCACCTGCCTGTGCTTTACATCTGGCTACTTCACTGACAGTTTCTGTCCACACTCTCGAAACTGTTGGGTTCAGCCAACATTAATCTAAAATGTATGGCCAACTTAAGACGGGTTGCAGAAGACGGTAATATAGTCGTATACTCCACTGTGATCTAAGGTCAACTCAGTAATAACACAAGTGGCTCTAAATTCTGCAGCTAAAACATCCGAAAATAGGGCTGCGGTGTTACACCCTCATACCCTCATAAAATTTAGTGCACTGTCAATCTATTCAAACGTCTTAAATTTTATTCATTATTAGAATAACTCATTGACATCATCACCATCTTCCATAACACAACAAGAGCCTCTTGATTTCTTCTATAAGTTGATAGAATTCTACCTACTGTCTAACCAGCTTTTCTTGATTTTATGCCTACATGTATCCCTTGGGGGGGGGGGGCGTAATGATCAATACTGCTATTTTAAGGACCATTTCCTATGCATTTATCTTAGTTCGATTCAATTATGTCTAATTCCTGATATCTCTATTATCCTATGGCATGACTCTCTGCTTTCCTCTATCATTTTCACTTTTGTAGCTGTATCAGAGCTGTAAACAGTGCATTTGGCTGGCGTTTTTAATTTAATTTAATTTCTCAATGTATTTCTAAATGTAATCAAGATGGCAAAGTGTGCTAGAGAACCAAAACCTGATATTTTCAATATGTACTAAACCTACAGCGCATACCCAGAAGAACCAGATTATAGTCACCAGGAAAGTTGAAAATACATTTTTATTAATGCCTTAATGGATGCCTTACTCTGGACAAATCAGAAGTGCCCGAGACCAGATCGGTGGCATGGCTGTCAGACCCAAAAGAGTTAGGGGGTCACTTGTTATACTGAAAAACTCCTAGAATACGCCTGTCTCATTTACTGAAACAGGCGTAGAAAATGGTCTAAATGTAATACAGCTCGGAAGCTTGCTTACATTTAGAAGCGGTGGTGGATCCGCCAAAGTTATGACGAGGCCACGCCTCTACATAACTGCGGCAGATCCACCACCAGTGCAGGGGTTTATTGAGACCGGAGTCTAAAATGCTGGTGTTAATAAATGTGTCTTTATGCACAGAAATTATCGAATGCTTGGCCCTGTATACATCCACATGACTATTCATGTGACTACTGAGTGCAGTCTTAGGCCCCTTTCACACGGGTGAGTTTTCCGTGCGGGTGCAATGCGTGAGGTGAACGTATTGCACCCGCACTGAATCCTGACCCATTCATTTCTATGGGGCTGTGCACATGAGCGGTGATTTTCACGCATCACTTGTGCGTTGAGTGAAAATCGCAGCATGCTCTATATTGTGTGATTTTCACACGACGCAGGCCTCATAGAAGTGAATGGGGTGCGTGAAAATCGCATAGCATCCGCAAGTAAGTGCGGATGCGGTGCGATTTTCACGCATGGTTGCTAGGTGACAGTCTATTCACTGTATTATTTTCCCTTATAACATGGTTATAAGGGAAAATAATAGCATTCTGAATACAGAATGCATAGTATAATAGTGCTGGAGGGGTTAAAAATAAATAAAAAAAAGTAAACTCACCATCCGGCATCTGGATGTAATGCACAATTTGGAGCACATTTTAAACGCCGGTCCTAATAAAGCCATACACCTGGCGGTAGATCGCAGGCCTCTACATAACTTCGGCGGAGGCACCGCCGCTTCTAAATGTAAGTCAGCTTACAAATAGGCATAGAAAGTGGTAAATGAGATGAGCCTGCCGGCCCGTCCCCTTCCTTGCCTGCGCCACGCCCACTTTTTTAGACCTGGTGTGAGCGGGGAGAAGTCGCAGATTGCGGCCTTTGTGCCGCAATCCATGCCAGAAATACACACAATTTAGGCATATTTAATTTAATAAATTACGCCCCTATTTGAGTCAAGTACGAAGGAACCCTACGATCGCGATCCACATGCGGCATCCCCACGGTCGGTGCCTGTGCATTGCGGACCGCAATTTGCGGTCCACAGCACGAGCGCGGCCAGCACACGTTCGTGTGCAGAAGGCCTGAGAGTGAAACAAATTAGCATAGTGAACCACGCCCACTTTCCCACTCACTTTCAAAACTTGAGTGGTTTAAAATGCAAAAAGCTGAGCTATTAAACCCCAAACTATGCAAAAGCCCTATTGGTGGAATTTTGGAGTGCAGGGTGTGATAAATGTTTCCCTTCGTGTTTTAATTTCAGTGGTTAAAAGAACTCTGCTTGCTGTCAGGGGAAAGGAAACATTCTTGTTTACTTCCAGATGTTGAAAACTTGTCTGTATAATGTACACATATGATACACAGCCCATTACAAGAATGAGTTCTGATAGACCTATTGAGCTGGGCAGCAGTGTCGGCTGCACATAAGCTGCATGGATATTTGATCTCTGACGTTAAACAATGAATGTTTCTATTCACTGACTGACGCCAATAGATTAAAAGATAAGGTCATTTTTTTAGAACAAGCTGTCATGGTTGTGTACATGAGGAATAATACAATGTCTGACTATTATAGGATTTGTGTCATTTGTGAGCAGTTTTTCTCTATGCCATTTGTCTGTAATTCTTAATTTTTGAGCTAGTAGGTGGAGACTAGCTGGAATCATGCCTGCCAGACACAGGACATGGAGAAACAAGATAAGGCCTCCTGCACACAAACGTGTGCACCCCGTGGCTGTGCTGCGGCCAGCAAAATGCGGGCCGCAATACACGAATACCATCCGTGCGGCAGCCGCAGCGGATCGCAGACCTATTTACTTTAATGGGTCCGCAATCCGGCCGTTCCGCAAAAAGATAGGACATGTTCTATCTTTTTGCTGAACGGAAGTATGGGACGAAACCCCACAGAAGCACTCCGTAGTGCTTCTGTAGGGTTCCGTTCTGCACCATTCTGCATCTCCCGATTTGCAGACCCCTTGAAGTGAATGAGTCTGCATCTGTGATACGGAATGCACACTGAACGGTGCCCGTGTATTGCAGATCTGCAAATGCAGTCCGCAATACGGCAACGGGACATCTACGGTCGTGTGGCCTAACTCTCCGTTGCACACCCTCTGAAGGAGCAGGACCAATGGAAGGCAGAAACAATGAATCCAGCAGTTAAAGGGAGTTGTGCAGCCAGTACATATTGATGACCTATCTTCAGGACAGGTCATCAATATCTGATCGGTGGGGGTCCCGGCACCAGGATAAGGGCTCATGCACACAAACGTGGGGTCCTCAATGCAAGGGCACTGACCGTAGGGCTGCGGTATGTGGATGCATGATAAGGTTATGGGGAATTTCCTCGGGTCCTCCACGCCCACCTTACAACATCACTTTTCCCCCCACTACCTTACCCCTCACCTACCAACCCACCAAAAATGACACCACACCGTATGTTGGAATTAAATGGCCACAGCAGCCTTTTATTAATACAAACATAACATGTAAAGATCCATATAATTATATATATAACAATATTTATAACAATATTATATATAAACCTTGACGAAGGAGGTCCTAGAAGCCCCGATTCGATTCCAGCTGATGCCCCAAACACCCGGTTAAGACTCCCTGCCTCTAGCCGTATCACTCCAGCTCGGAGACACCGAGTGATGGTCACCCACTGAAACCAACCAACTTTCCACACCTGGGAGTCCAGCCCCACCGTTTGAGGCCCTCCCATCCACAAACACCAAGCCCTACCACCGTCTTCCAGGACCTCCTACCGCCACAGACGCGCAACTTGACCCTTAACCTCAAGCTTGCGCGGCCCTCCACACATCCAGGGCTCGCTCAATCCCACCCTGCAAACCCAATGACCACAAATCAATGCCCACCGCATTGAGGTGGACACCATCCGCCCTCCAAAACTCACCAATACCGGACTCCAACTCCAAATGCCGCACCACCACTGCCCCATTCCGCACCACAAACTTCCCAACCGCCCTGTTCACTTTAATCCGGGCCTTATTAATCCTCTCCACCAAACGCGCCTCGCGCCAATGCCGCCTGGGAACTATATCCGACCACACCACTACCATCCCGGGAAACAACGCCCACAACCGTAACAGGTCGAACTTAACATCCCTGATCAGCTCCCTAACTGGTTTCACACGTAAGTCATTCCCTCCTGCATGTAACACCAAGACATCCGGAGTACGGTCCAGCTGAACAAACCTGTGAACCTCCCTCAAAATCCCCCCCCACAACATACCTCTGTAACCCAGCCACCGGATGGCTGCCACCTCCCTATCAAAGCCCAACTGACGACCATTAGGCCTCACATCCGCCCTCAACGCCCCCCAACACACAAACGAATGGCCGATAATCCACACCAGAGCCGGAGAACCACCTGCAACGAAAGAAGCAGACAAAACAAACTCATTACTGCCAGGGCCCAAAACCACCGCCCCTACAGACCTCCTAAGCGGACATACGAACGAAATCGTCCCGACTCCCACCTACCAATCCTCTTAATAACCTCCTCGCTCATACCTAGGCGGGCCGCCTCTGTCGCCGCCCCAATCCGAAACGAGTGGCCCGTATAATGCTTCGGATCCACTCCCAACTCCCTTAAGCATCGCTTCAATACCGCTATGAACTGGAATCTGGACAAAAAGGACCCATCTGCATGCCGCAACAGAGGGGTCCCTCCTGTCCCCCTTCCAACCCGATACCGACCCAAACAAAAAACTGGGCACATCGAGCACTGCAAACAGGCAAACACTACATCCCTTCCCCTCCTGATCCATTTTCGACTTCCACAACCGGACCACCACCCTGTCATGCAACACCTCCACATCCTCATCCCTCAACCCCCCGGCACAACTAACACTCCCACTCACCAGCTCACCCAAACGAAAAGCCCCAAAAAAGGCCAGCGAAAATGCTGCTTTAAACAAGTGAACCTCCCCCCCAGAACTACATACCACCTCCAACCGCCCCCCCCAGATTCAACAACAGCTCGAAGGACACTGGCAACCGCCTGTCCTCCGTCCGACAGCCCCGCCGCCAACCCTTCAGCACCTGCCGCACTACAAAAGCCTTCGTACAGTCAACCAACCCCCGCAACTTGAAGCCAAACGCCAATCCTGACATGCACTTGTTCACTCGCGCCACCGACCACCCCTCCTCCTTTTTCTCCCCCAAGAACAACAACAAGGGGACCTCACCCGCATCCACCCCCACACACAGCATGTCACACCAACCAACCCAACATTCCCAAGCACCCTCATACGCTGCCCATGTACCGGTCGACAACGAAGCCCTGAACAACCCACTCACAGTACCTCCAAGACCTCCCACAACAGCACCGGACACTCCAACCCAATGACCTCCACTTCCGGTGCCAGCTGCCGAAAGCGCTCCCACTGCGAACGAGAAAGAGCATCCGCAATACCGTTAGAAACACCCGGAACATGGACTGCAACCACCCACACATTCAGCTCCAAACAACGCAACACCATATGCTGTAATAACCTAATTACCGGGGGAGATGAAGCCGACAAACTATAAATCACCTGCACCACCCCCATGTTATCACAATGAAACCTCACCTTTTGGTTGCGAAACATATCCCCCCACAACTCCAATGCCAACACAATAGGAAACAGCTCCAACAAGGCCACATTCCTAGTCCATCCCCTCCCTTCCCACGACCCAGGCCAGCGATCTGCGCACCACTGCCCGTGACAATAAACCCCAAAACCAACCCCCCCTGCCGCATCCGAAAACAACTCAAAATCCACGCTGTCCACCGCATCCCCCAACACCAACGCCCTCCCGTTAAATTCAGCTAAAAACCGAGCCCAAACCTCCAGATCACGCCGCAGCTCCCGCCCCAATCTAATAAAATGATGCGCTGCCGTCACCCCCGCGGTGGCCGCCGCCAACCGCCTGCAAAAAATCCGACCCATCGGCATAATCCGACATGCAAAATTCTACTTCCCCAACGACTGTAAATCCCTCAAACGAATCTTAACCGACCTCCTCGCCCTGTCAACCTCCCCCCTCAAGTCGCACAACTTATCCTCCGGTAACCTACACTCCATAGCTACCGTGTCCACAACAATCCCCAAAAAACTCAACTCAGTCGTGGGCCCTACCGTCTTCCCTTCCGCCAGCGGCACACCAAAAGACGAAAACACCGACTGTAACGTGGAAAGCACAACTGACACACCTGCGAGTCTGCCGGTCCCAAGCACAGAAAAAAGACAGACGGTCCCAAGCACAGAAAAAAGACAGACCGACAACCTGAAACATCCACTACCACCTGTGACGCTTTGCGATCCACAGCGATACTAGGAAATCACAAATGCGCCATATTTCTCAATCACAAAGACAAAAGAGCCTTCACTAAGAATCTTCTCTTTCACTAAAGGAGTAACTCACAGATCAGAGGTACAATTAGCACCTTCTTGCCAAAGAATCTTCCTGCCCCATGCCAGGTTGAGTACCCATCAATCTGGTATTCTCTTGACAGAACCTCATAAAAACTTCCTTTCTGCAGCCATAGTGTCTCCAATACCAGCAGGGGTCTCACACCTTTAGCCTGGGC
The DNA here is from genome assembly GCF_014858855.1 of Bufo gargarizans. Classification (NCBI taxonomy): domain Eukaryota; kingdom Metazoa; phylum Chordata; class Amphibia; order Anura; family Bufonidae; genus Bufo; species Bufo gargarizans. The sequence continues at coordinate 321,296,348 of NC_058081.1, forward strand.
AGCGAGCTTCAGAAGAAAAGGACAGATCGTTATCACACAGCTGGTTGGTACAGGAAGGAAGATGACCTGAAAGTCCTCTTCAATCCATAAGCTTCATATTTTTCCCATATTTTCCTAATATTTCATGGGTTATGGAAATGTGAAAGGAACCATCTTTTCAGAGATGGTTTTGGTTCTCCTAACCCACCTTCTAGGAAACCCGCGGACAAATCAGAGATTCCCGCTCTGAGATATAAAGGTTCTCAGGCACCCTGTATTATCTTCTAGTCGTATTTGTTATCAGATGATGCGTAAAATTGTACTGATTATCAATATCAACTATATTTCTTGATTGGACTTACGAGATATGGAGAAATGGGCAAAGCAAAGATGCTGCCAGGTTTTCTCCCTATGGGGCAAAGGACTGCCCCTGTTCCAATTACACAAGGCTGGACCTGAACGTGTCATAACCACTCCCCGCTTCAGAGTAGGTAAAAACAGTGACACACTCAGGTCCTGGGTCCTTCACCTACCATCTGACGTCGTCTAACATCTCGACCGCCCGCAGGGACACGGGCACCCCACCATCTTGGATTATTCTACAAAGACTTTGCCTATTACTGGACACTACCACGGTAATTCTGAACTTACAGACATTCTATTCCCTTCCACCTCTTACCTATTTCTATCCAAACCAATCTGTTCAACTGGCCGGTATATTTATCTGTCAGCTTTAATATATATATTTTTGTGTATAGTTTTAGAAAAAAAACTAGCGATTTCATTGTTCCAGTTTTGCCCTTGTTACTTGATGACCTGATCTATGCTAAGAACTCTGTCCTCAGAAGACATACTACCAAATTGTGTTATTTTTATAAATTGTTAATGTACTAGCTAGCCGGGGTCTCTTCGCCCCGATTCAATACGAAGAGTGGTGGCAGCAAATTAATTTGATTTCCAGCGTGAAATCAGTAATTTTTATTTTTACTGATTGTACATACAATCGTGATTGCATCCTGTCTGGGCCCACCAACCAATCTTAAACGTCTTCTGTGCTCACAGTGGATTCGCCTCCAGAAGTCTCTAGTGGAGACCTGTATGGCAACTGTGGCTTAGTACGACGGGATTGGCGGGTGGTCGTCACACCACCCATTCCAGAAAGGAGCTAAAAGCCTCAAAGTACGCACATGACAACGAACAGCCCATCGGCAGACCCCTATCCACATAAAAAAAACCATCCCAGTAACATCCCAAAAGATGCAAACTATCTGGATGAACCGGGAGCAAATGAAAAGCCGCCTCGATGTCCGTCTTTGCCAACAGCGTACCCGGACCCAACCGCCGCACCCACGCCACAGCCGCATCAAACGAGGTATAGACCACCGAACACAATTCGGGATCAATACCCTCGTTGACCGACGCCCCCTTTGGAAAGGACAAGTGATGAATTAGCCGAAACTTGTTCGGCTCCTTCTTCGGCACCACCCCCAACGGTGAAACCTTAAAGTCAGCCAACGGCGGATACACAAACGGGCCATCCATCCGCCCCAACAACACCTCCTTCTTCAGCTTATCGGACACTATTTCCACATGCTTCCCTGCTGACCGCAAATTCCTACCAGTGAACCTGGTGGGACCTGCGTCCGACGGGATCCTAAAACCAAAACTAAAACCATCCAACAATAACTGAGCCGCCGCCCGAACCGGATACCTATTTAAAAACGGCTCCATCCTTTCCACCCGCACCGGCGTCACACCCCTTTCCACCAGAATCCCCCCCCCCCGCAGCCTACCCCCCCGAAAACATCTGGATGCCCCATGATCCCCCCCACAGGCAGTGCACTCGTGCTTGAACTTGAACTTTGTCCCGAACCTGCAGTTCCCTTCATTAAAAAGGAAGCACAACCCTTTTTCCGCCGCTGTGGACAGTCCAGACTGTCCCGCTCCACTACCCGCATCCCCCCGAAAGGACTGCCCCTGCCGCCCTGGCGCCGCCACCCGCATCCACAAACCAATATCCTTATGGTCCCACCGCATATTCTGACGGACCGCCTTCCTCTGCCGAAACTGCTCATCATAGCGCAGCCAGCCCACACCCCCATACACCCGATACGCTTCCCCGATCGCGTCCATGTAACAAAACAGAGCGGAGCAGCACTCCGGCACCTTCTCCCCAATGACGCTCGCCAGGATAGCAAACGCCTGCAACCAATTAGAAAAGGTACGCGGAATCAGCCGATATCTACGCTTCTCCTCTTCCTCCTTCTTCCCTTCCTCCCGCCGCGTTCTATCTAACTGAAATCTCTCCAAAGGTAACAATGAAAAAATCTCAATATACTCCCCTTTCCAAATCCGCTCCCTCACCTCCGCCTTCAAATACGCCCCCAATGGGCCCTCAAAACAAACGTACACTTCTCCCTGGGCCGTGTCGTCTACCTTCCGACGCTCCTCCTCGCCGCCCGCCTGCGTCTGCACTGACACCGACTCCCCCCCCGCACCGGCGCACCAACCACCCCAGCTCCCCCCAGCACCGGCACCGTAGGGGCCCCCCCAACCCCCCAAGCAGGCAGCGGAGACAAACCCGCTCCCCCAAGACCCGCAACCCACCCCGCCAGACTCCCCAACAACTGACTCAGACCCCCCACTAACTCACCTTGACTCCCCCCAGCCCCCACCCCCCCGGGGGCCCCCGACAATGCACACAGAGTTCCCGCAGTGTTCTTACCTGGCTGCCCGGGCGCTGTGAACCCCACAGCCATCAGTCCTGAGTCCAGGCGATCTCCTCTCAGCAAGTCCACGTCCTCCTGCGCCGGCACCACCACGGATCCGACTCCCAGCACCCCAGCCTCCACAGTGCTGGGTGCGCACTATGACGGTGACGATGCCTCTTCTGGCTGGCTCCCCGACTCTGTCTTCCTCCCAAGGCCTGGACCCCTGCCCGCCAGCAGCCAGCCCAGCCTCGTGACCGCTCTGCCGCACTCTCCCTCGCCGCGCAGGCCTCCCAACCCCAGGTGATAGGGGGGATCCCGCAGGTCCTGGTCCCGATCCCTCGCCGCAAGCTGGAGAGAGCAGGGGGGGGAACCCCTGCCCTGCGCTGGGCTCCGCCGTACAGCGGGATTCCTCCCACGCCGAGAGGCCACTGCCACAGCTCTAGCAGAGCCTCCCCGATGTGAAGGGTCCCTGGAGGGGCTCCCAATCCGGCGCCGAGCCCGTGGGGTCTCACTAGGGCTAAGGCGTGCCGGCAGCCGTGCCCGCCGCGGCCGTCTGCCCTCCGGTGCCAAGCTAGCTGCGCCTGCCGCCTCCCCACTAAGCACTTCCGCCACGTGTGCCTCCAACCAGTCAGGGCCCCGGGACTCGGCCGCCGCCCGCAATCTATCCAGAATCGCCTCCATGACCGGCACGTCCGCTTGCCCTGCAGGTAGTTTTCTAATACTAAAATGGCGCCCGTTTTCCCGCCTCTATCCCTTTTAAACCTGAAGCTCTGCCCCGCCCCCTATGCTAACCAGGCCCCCCTTCCTTAACCTATACCTACCTACGTCCGACCACTTGTTAACCCCGCCGTCCCCTCGTCCCCCAAACCTCTCATGACAGCCTCCCCTTAGGCTGTGCTTTTTAGTACGGCTGCACTGGACCCATTCACTTAAATGGGGTCTGTGATCCACATCCGACAGTCCGCACCACAAAAAAGTAGTGCATGCACTACTTTTTTGCGGAGCGGAGGAACGGACAGAAAACCCTTCCAACCCGTGCCTCTGTTCCGCACTGTATCTCCTGGATACAGTGTGCACACAGCCGACGCCCATATATTGCGGACCTGCTGTTTGCAAGCCACAATACGCGCATGGCCGGGCAATAGCAAAGGCATTCTTATATTTTTACCAGTGTTAATGTACCCTTATCTAATGGCAGCTGACATGGCAGACACTATTAAATAAAGCCTACATTCGATCTATTAGTGCTGACAGACAAGGAACCTGAAAAAGGTCACTGCTGCAACACCTCCGGATTTCGCTTCAACAACTTCTCATCTCATAGCCTGTCACTACCATATGTTTACTGGACAGGGACAGGAATATAAGTAGGATCATTCATAAACTATTCAAAGAAAGAATAAAGCTTATTGCAGCTTGTAGCAAATACTTGAAAATTCTTAAATTCCCTAGACATGTGGAAGCAGGTAGGAAAGACATTTACCTGCATAGTAGAAACTCAACATTTACTATAGAATTACGGTTCTAACCAGGTCTCCATTTATCCTTTCGTGCTAATGATAATGATGTACTTGGTGCACTAAAGATTTTTTATTTGTATGCAGAGGTTTTGGAGTATAATACACAAGCAGAACCAATTCTTTCAAATTGCATACTGCTGTTTGATTCCTGTTAGCATCAGTGCAAAATATGGCTTTGTAGAGCATGTATTAGGGGCAGTTAAAAACGATAATTAGTGGTAATGGCAGATACCCAAAATACCCAAATTACTAATATAATATATAATACTATATACTATTATAAAACAAACTATTCACACTGACTCCTGTTTACTCATATGTTTTGTTTTATCACGTATGAATGGATTTTTATCCTTTAATTATACATACAGGCCGAGTTTGCAGCTTATGTGGAAGTCTTTTGGGGTCATATTCATAACCCTACCATCATCTATTACCAAAAATGGTTCTAGCACACTGTTCATATAAATGGTTGCCTGTGGAGGACTCCTTAACCCTTTCATGACCAAGGGTCATTGATGCCCCAGTGTCCAGGTCAAAATTTACAAATCTGACATGCATCACTTTATGTGGTAATAGCTTTGGAACACTTTTACTTATCCGAGCCATTCTGAGATTGTTTTCTCGTGACACATTGTACTTCATGATAGTCATATAGTTGAGTCAATATATTTCACCTTTATTTATGAAAAAATCCCAAATTTACCAAAAATTTGGAAAAATTCACAATTTTCCAAATTTCAATTTCTCTGCTTCTAAAACAGAAAGTGATACCTAATAAAATATTTATTACTTACCATTCCCCATATGTCTACTTTATGTTGGCATCATTTTGGAAATGTCATTTTATTTTTTTTAGGACGTTAGAGGCTTAGAAGTTTAGAAGCAATTCTTACAATTTTTAAGAAAATTTCCAAAACGCACTTTTTAAGGACCAGTTCAGATCTGAAGTCACTTTGTGGGGCCTACATAGTGGAAACCCCCATAAATGACCCCATTGTAGAAACTACACCCCTCAAGTTACTCAAAACTAATTTTACAAACTTTGTTAACCCTTTAGGCGTTCCACAAGAATTAAAGGAAAATGGAGATGAAATTTCTAAATTTCACTTTTTTGGCAGATTTTCCATTTTATAATCTTTTTTTCTTTAACACATTGAGAGTTAACAGCCAAACAAAACTCAATATTTATTACCCTGATTCTGCGGTTTACATAAACACCCCACATGTGGTCGTAAACTGCTGTACGGGCACACGGCAGGGCGCAGAAGGAAAGGAATGCCATACGGTTTTTGGAAGGCAGATTGTGCTGGATTGGTTTTCTGAACGCCATATGTTTTTTATTTTTCTGCCGATCGTCTTGTGCAGGGGCTCATTTTTTGCAGAAAGTGTTGAGGTTTTTATTGGTACCATTTTTGGGTACATAGGATTTTTTGATCATTCATTATTACACTTTATGGGGCAAGGTGACCCAAAAATTGGCTGTTTTGGAACAGTTTTCATTTATTTATTTTTACAGCATTCATCTGAGGAGTTAGGTCATGTGATAGTATTATAGAGAAGATCGTTACGGACGTGGCAATACCTAATATGTATACTTTTTCTTATTTATTTAAGTTTTACACAATAATAGCATTTCTGAAACCAAAATAATGATGTTTTAGTGTCTCTATAGTCTGAGAGCCATAGCTTTTTTATTTTTTGGGCGATTGTCTTAAATAGAGTATCATTTTTTGCGGGACGAGGTGACGGTTTGATTGGTACTATTTTGGGGGTAATAAGCCTTTTTGATCGCTTGCTGTTGCACTTTTTGTGATGTAAGGTGACAAAAATAGCTTTTTTGGCACAGTTTTTTTTATTTTATTTTTATGGTGTTTATCGGACGGGGTCTATCATGTGATATATTTATAGAGGCGGTCGTTACGGACGCGCTGACACCTAATATGTGTATTTTATTTAATTTTTTCATTTTTTTTATAGGAAAAGGCAATTTCTTTTTTTAATTTACATTTTTATTTATTTATTTATTTATTTTACTTTTATTATTTTCACTTTTATTTATCAGTTCCCTCTTGGATCTTCAAGATCCAGTGGGGCTGATAGTTGTACTATACTTTGCAATGCTCTTGCATTCCAAAGTATAATACTTCCAGATGTCCTGTAGGTGGCAGCACTGGACACCTTTCCATGGCAACAGGACGCTTTTGCAAAGCGTCCGGTTGCCATGGCAACCATCGGGTGCTGCAATCACAGCGCTGCAGCCCCGATGGTTGAGAGAGGGAGCTCCCTCCCTCTGTTAACCTCATGGATGCCGCAACCGCGGCATCTATGGGGTTACAGGAGAGTGTCAACATAGAGCTGACACTCTCTGCTGATGGCGGCGGCTCAGTAATGGAGCCGCCGCCATCGCACACAGCAGGGGGATCGGGGGCAGCGCTGGAAGGGGGTGGGGGGGATCGAGGAGGACTGCATGGGGCTACAAAATCGGGGAGGACTACAAAATGACTGCATGGGGCGGGGAGGGGGCGGACCGCATCACGGCAGCTAGGAGTTGAGCTGCAGGCGGCACAAGGGGGGGGGGGGCACAGCCACAGATCGGGGGCACAGATCGGCAGGGGGGGGTGTATTACTCGAGGACAAATTACCTGATTTCATGCTCTGATCTGCAGAGCGCAGATCAGAGCATGAAACCGGCATTTTAACACTGCCGCGATCCGATTGGTTAGTCTGCACAGACTAACCAATCGGATCGATTGCCGGTAAGGGACCACTCTGATTGGTCCCTTGCCATCATTACTGCACTGTATGCTGTCAGTGACAGCAGCAGGGCAGGGGCAGAAGCTTTAATCCAAGCGCTTTGCAGCGCTTGGATTAAAGAGCTGCCAGAACGTATATATACGTGGTAGCTGCACGGGGTATGTGCAGCTATCACGTATATATACAGATTGCGGTCGTGAAAGGGTTAAAGTTGTCAGTAAATCCATCCACATATACTGGTTCACATCTGCTACTTATGTAACATTGAAAAAAATAGGTGAGCACACTAATTATATACTATAGAGAGTACACTAATGGATCACATGATACACATGCAAAAGTCACAAAGAAGGGCCATATAAAAAGGTCGCACATCCAATGTATGCAATATATATCAATTTTATTAAAGGGTTTTTTCCAGGATCTATGCTTAAGATAGGTCATCCATATCTTATCATACGAGTCTGACTCTCTGCACCCCCACAGATCAGCTGCTTATTCCATTGAGGACTGCAGCCTCCTGCTAGGCCAGTGACGACTCATTCATTGGTCACATGGCCTATGTGCAGCTCAGTCCCATGCAAGTGAATGGGGTGGAGCTGCAATACCCTAGCACAGAGCTTGTCCCAGCTGCCCATTGAAACAGTTGACAGAAAGGCTGCAAAGTGTTTACAAGTTGCTCAGGTCCTTCTACTCCTACTATGATCATTGTTGCCGTTTCTCTATATACAGCTATTGGGAAGAGAATACACTGTGACCTGCCTTGGAACTGTGCCTTGATATCATTGGATGTACGACAATTCCCATTCTGCAGTTTAGTAAATATAAAAAATCATCAGGGTGCGGAGCCTGGCCGCTGACTGCGATGAACGTGTGAGCCTGCAGCTCCATCGCAATGCACCCTAGAGCCAACTTTTTAAACCAGATATCAGCGCCCAAACATGGGGAACTCTAACGAGGAGCGTCCGGGAGAGCCTCTGACCACTGTAAGGGATCGTCTCTTTTCAGGGGGTCACACTCACAGATATCTTACCAGACAACGGATTTTCATGTCCAAACTGTGCATTTATTTTGACAGTCTTCTTATAAAGGATAGTCCAGTTATACATCACTGGGTGGGGTGAGGTTCCCGCACCGCCAACACTTATAACACAAATAAACTCCTGCCCGTCTAGGCGCTACCTAAACAAAATACATCCCTACCGCACTCATAGAGCACATGTAATGGGGTGCCGAAGCGCACTCGGTCTCCCATCAGCCGCAGACCTGCTGCTTAGCTTCGGGAGCGAGGATCTGTGTTTGACCTCGTTCCCAGGGCGGCTTTGCTAGCTGGGAGGCTCCCTGCTCCTAGGTCTGCCTTGAGCGCCGAGCTGATCACTCGGTGCTCGACTGGTCGGTCTGTTGGTCATGTGACGCTGGCCACGTCACATGACCCTTACTCCCCACTATAAATACAGGCAGCCTGCTGGCCACAGGTTGCCTGTTAATTTAGGTTCCTGGCAGTTGTTGGATACCTGTGTACTTACCTGATCCTGTTCCCTGACGATCCTTTGCTTGCTCCTCCTGTACTGCGCATCCTTCCTGGTATATTGACCTCGGCTTTCATCTGACTATTCTTTGCGGACTCCTTTGGTACTTCTCGACTCTCCTGGTATTTATGACCCCGGCTTCTCCTGACCATTCTTTGCTTATCCCGCTGTACTGCATTGTCCTCTTGGTTTTGACCCGGTCCATTCACTATCCGTTATTTGTCTTGTCTGTCTTTCCCGCATGTATCCTAAGTTAGGGACTGCCGTCCAGTTGTCCCCTGTCATCGAGACTCGTGAGGCAAGTAGGCAGGGCCAGGGGTGAGGGTGGAGCACAGTGGTCACTATCCTCCCCCCTGTGTGTGTGTGTACGTGACCGTTACAGCACAGTTCACACATGGACATTATATGCGGCTTTCCTCAGCCAACATCAATACTGCAGCCTCCAGGCTGTGGCAACGCCAGTACCTTTTGGGGGAGTGTGGCCCAGTAGTCCTCCAGATGCTGGGCATGCAACCCTCGTTCTCTAGGTGTCGCTAGGTCCTCCAAACCTCAGGCTATTCAAAACCTTGTGGCCCCTCAGTCCTCCTGACTGAGACCACACACAGAGCCTCTGCTTCACAAAACAGTCTCGCTCTCCCTCCTCAGACTGACCTACTCTGAGGTGCTTTATGCAAGCCTGATTACAGCAGGCCTCACCTGTGATCACCTCAGGTAGAAAGGAAAACCCGTACTGGAAGGGTGTGGACTGGGAACTACCTCTACCAAGCCTAGCCACCAGTCCAAGTAAAATCCAGCCCAGAAAATGTATACAGAAATGTCTCAGCAAATTATGCTTTGCTGAGACTACTGCCACTCTCTGGATTTTATCTGTCTCACCCATCTGAGGTACCTGAAGTGGGACAACACACCTTCCAGCACTGTTCACATTACCACACCACCCCCAAACAGAACCCAAGCCAGATGGTCTTGCAGAGTTGCTGGAAAAAGCAGGGAACACATCTCACTGGGTAAACTCTCAAGATGGCGCTGGCATAAGCAAGTCTGGGGGAACACACTGCCAACTTAGACAAAGCCAGCATAGCAGAAAGCGACTGCGGTGAGTCCGCCTCAGATCCTATAACCAATGCATTCTTGGGGAAGACAATCCTCCAGGCGATGAGACCGGTAATGGAGGAGTTAGCCGACATCAAAGCAGACCTGAAGCATATAGGACACAGGGTCGAAGGCCTGGAAGCGGCTCAAACTAGTATGGTGGCTCTCTCAGAGGCGGTAGTGTCTTGTTTATCCCTGCATGCTGAATATATCAACAGAGCTTTGCTCCTCATAGAAGACCAGGAAAACCGGAGCCGGAGAAAAAATATAATGATTAAAGGGCTGCCGGAGAAATTCGCGCCAGAAGCTTTGAGAAAGGTGGTGCATGAGATTTTCACTTCCTTGCTGGACCCTGAGAGGGCAACTGGTATAGTGGTGGAGCGCATCCACCGCACATTACGCCCAAAACCAATATAATTTGTGGCTTACTATCATGGTTATTCCCGCTTGGACTAGCAGTGTGGCTGAATAGTAGAAGGCTCACAATTCACACGCCGGCTGACCTGGACAAAGATAAAACTTCAGTATCCAAAGGTTTATTCATCAATACAGTGCTGATCTGGACAAGATATGGTCGGCATTGGAGATACCCCCGCTGCACATTCAATCCTGGATGCCGATGGCAGATGAACAGAACCTTCCTCCGCTACATAGTCTGGAACCTTGGCAGTCGGCGCCAAGGACCCATGCGCCTAAAGAAAATATGAAAAGTACCAGGAAGGTGATGGGTGCTACCTGAACCTCGATCGCTGTCACGGAAGGTGTACAGAAAACTAGAAGACACAAAATGAAGATCCGACTGACTGGATCCAAAACTAAGGAACCAAAGGGATAGCCCTGCAACAGACCTGGCTCTCTCCCTAACTGCTCAGCCTATTTAAAAATCTCAATGGTAGATGATCGCATATCCTCGTTCCTCGACTGTATAACACCTGAACACCCTATAATAGTGAGGGGACACGACTACCGGCTCCCTACACTTGATACGGAGGGAGTCAGGGTCACCTGGGATCCAGCAAACAGGAAAATACAAATGAATGAACAAAACTTATCTGTAGAAGACTCAGTAGTAGCATCCAGCATGCATACACTCCAGGAAGTTGTATAAACCACAAAGTGATGCAGTATGGGAAGGGATTTAAAGGGATGCAATCAGTGCAACTACATGACAGCTGAAAGAGGCTAACGAGATGAGAAAATGAAAGCAAAACAAAAGGAACCTCAAGGAGGAGGTTCTGAAAAATGTCTGGCAGAGCTTCTCAGATGTCTGGTGGTGACAGTACCCCTCCTTCTACGAGTGGACTCTGGACACTCAGAGCCTACCTTCTCAGGATGGGACATATGGAAAGCCCTGATGAGACAAGTGGCCTTAATGTCCGTCACTGGGACCCACATCCTCTCCTCAGGACCATAACCCTCCCAATGAACGAGGTACTGGAGAGAACCGTGGACAACACGAGAATCCACAATCCTAGAGACCTGAAATTCAAGATTACCTTATAAAAACATAAGGTTTTAATAAGGACTTATGAAAAACATTATGGATCTTCCAAGTCTGAGGAAGATCAAGACGGTAGGCAACAGGATTGATGACGGACAACATTTTGTAAGGCCCAATAAACTTAGGACCCAACTTCCAGGAGGGAACCTTCAATTTGATATTCTTAGTAGACAACCACACCAGATCACCAACATTCAGGTCCGGACCAGGCACACATCTCTTATCCGCCACACGCTTATACAGGGAGTGCAGAGTTATTAGGCAAGTTGTATTTTTGAGGATTAATTTTATTATTGAACAACAACCATATTCTCAATGAACCCAAAAAACTCATTAATATCAAAGCTGAATATTTTTGGAAGTAGTTTTTAGTTTGTTTTTAGTTTTAGCTATTTTAGGGGGATATCTGTGTGTGCAGGTGACTATTACTGTGCATAATTATTAGGCAACTTAACAAAAAACAAATATATACCCATTTCAATTATTTATTTTTACCAGTGAAACCAATATAACATCTCAACATTCACAAATATACATTTCTGACATTCAAAAACAAAACAAAAACAAATCAGTGACCAATATAGCCACATTTCTTTGCAGGGACACTCAAAAGCCTGCCATCCATGGATTCTGTCAGTGTTTTGATCTGTTCACCATCAACATTGCGTGCAGCAGCAACCACAGCCTCCCAGACACTGTTCAGAGAGGTGTACTGTTTTCCCTCCTTGTAAATCTCACATTTGATGATGGACCACAGGTTCTCAATGGGGTTCAGATCAGGTGAACAAGGAGGCCATGTCATTAGATTTTCTTCTTTTATACCCTTTCTTGCCAGCCACGCTGTGGAGTACTTGGACGCGTGTGATGGAGCATTGTCCTGCATGAAAATCATGTTTTTCTTGAAGGATGCAGACTTCTTCCTGTACCACTGCTTGAAGAAGGTGTCTTCCAGAAACTGGCAGTAGGACTGGGAGTTGAGCTTGACTCCATCCTCAACCCGAAAAGGCCCCACAAGCTCATCTTTGATGATACCAGCCCAAACCAGTACTCCACCTCCACCTTGCTGGCGTCTGAGTCGGACTGGAGCTCTCTGCCCTTTACCAATCCAGCCATGGGCCCATCCATCTGGCCCATCAAGACTCATTCTCATTTCATCAGTCCATAAAACCTTAGAAAAATCAGTCTTGAGATATTTCTTGGCCCAGTCTTGACGTTTCAGCTTGTGTGTCTTGTTCAGTGGTGGTCGTCTTTCAGCCTTTCTTACCTTGGCCATGTCTCTGAGTATTGCACACCTTGTGCTTTTGGGCACACCAGTGATGTTGCAGCTCTGAAATATGGCCAAACTGGTGGCAAGTGGCATCTTGGCAGCTGCACGCTTGACTTTTCTCAGTTCATGGGCAGTTATTTTGCGCCTTGGTTTTTCCACACGCTTCTTGCGACCCTGTTGACTATTTTGAATGAAACGCTTGATTGTTCGATGATCACGCTTCAGAAGCTTTGCAATTTTAAGAGTGCTGCATCCCTCTGCAAGATATCTCACTATTTTTGACTTTTCTGAGCCTGTCAAGTCCTTCTTTTGACCCATTTTGCCAAAGGAAAGGAAGTTGCCTAATAATTATGCACACCTGATATAGGGTGTTGATGTCATTAGACCACACCCCTTCTCATTACAGAGATGCACATCACCTAATATGCTTAATTGGTAGTAGGCTTTCGAGCCTATACAGCTTGGAGTAAGACAACATGCATAAAGAGGATGATGTGGTCAAAATACTCATTTGCCTAATAATTCTGCACTCCCTGTATCTCTCACTCATGCTCTTTAGATTATCATGAATCTTTTGCCAAATAGATGACAAAGACGAGGAGAATCTGTCCTCATCAGGTAAACCAGAAGACCCCTCTCCCGAGAATGTCCCAAACTGCGGATAAAACCCATATGCACCAAAAAATGGTGACTTATCAGAGGACTCCTGACGACGGTTATTTAAAGCAAACTCAGCAAGGGACAAAAAAGAACACCAATCCTCCTGATTCTCCGACACAAAACAGCGCAGATATGTCTCCAGATTCTGATTGACGCGCTCTGTCTGGCCATTCGACTGCAGGTGGAAAGCAGAAGAGAATGACAACCGAACCCCCAAGCGAGAACAGAAAGCCTTCCAGAATCTGGAAACAAACTGTGTGCCCCTATCAGAGACTATGTCTGAAGGAATACCATGCAATTTGACAATGTGATCAATAAATGCCTGCGCCAGCGTCTTAGCATTGGGCAAGCCAGGAAAAGGAATGAAATGCACCATTTTGCTAAAACGGTCCACCACCACCAGAATCACAGTCTTCCCCGAGGAACGAGGCAGGTCCGTAATGAAGTCCATGGACAAATGTGTACAAGGACGGGAAGGAATGGGTAACGGCAGGAGAGGACCTGATGGCCGTGAATGAGGGACTTTGGCACAAGCGCAGGTCTCGCAGGCTGCCACAAAACCCTCAACCGACTTACGAAGCGCCGGCCACCAGAATCTCCGAGCGATGAGATCCACTGTGGCTCTTGTCCCCGGGTGCCCAGCAAGGACAGTATCGTGGTGCTCCTTAAAAATCTTGTGTCTTAAGGCGAGAGGCACAAACAACCTTCCAGGAGGACAAAGATCAGGAGCCTCTGACTGGGCTACCTACACCTCTGCCTCCAATTCAGGATAAAGAGCAGAGACTACCACACCTTCAGCCAAAATGGGACCCGGGTCTTCAAAATTCCCACCTCCCAGAAAACAACGTGACAGGGCATCCGCCTTCACATTCTTAACCCCAGGGCGGAACGTGACAACAAAATTAAACCTTGAAAAGAACAAAGACCATCTGGCCTGTCTTGGGTTCAGACGCTTGGCTGACTCCAAGTAGGCCAGATTCTTATGGTCAGTAAACACGGTAATAGGGTGTCTGGCTCCCTCTAGCCAATGGCGCCATTCCTCAAAAGCTAACTTGATGGCCAACAACTCCCTATCTCCCACATCGTAATTTCTCTCTGCGGAGGAGAGTTTCTTTGAGAAAAAGGCACACGGTCGCCATTTGGCAGGAGAGGGACCCTGAGACAAGACCGCACCCACACCCACCTCAGAAGCATCAACCTCAACTATGAAGGGTAGAGAAATATCAGGTTGTACCAAGATGGGAGCGGAAGCAAAACTCTCCTTGATATTAGAAAAGGCCTTACGCGCCTCTACCGACCAGGAGGAAAAATCTACCCCCTTTCTAGTCATATCAGTGAGTGGTTTAACAACAGAGGAATAATTCAAAATAAACTTCCTGTAATAATTGGCAAAACCCTAAAAATGGCATCAGCGCCTTCTGATTCTCAGGAAGCTCCCACTCAAGCACAGCGTGGACCTTCTCGGGGTCCATGCGAAAACCAGAAGCGGAGAGAAGAAACCCCAGGAATTGAATTTCTGGAACCGCAAACACACATTTTTCCAGTTTAGCGTACAATTTATTCTCCCGCAGAATGAGCAAGACCTGACGTAAGTGTTCCTTATGAGTTTTGAAATCAGGAGAAAAAATCAAAATGTCATCTAGATACACTAATACAAATTTCCCCATTAAATTATAAAAAATGCTGTTCAAAAAATGCTGAAAGACAGCTGGAGCATTCATCAAACCAAAAGGCATAACCAAATTCTCAAAATGGCCCTCAGGGGTATTGAAGGCCGTCTTCCATTCGTCTCCTTCTCTGACCCTGACCAGGTTGTATGCCCCTCTTAGATCCAACTTGGAAAAAACTTTCGCCCCAACAATCTGGTTAAACAGGTCCGGGATCAGAGGAAGCAGATAAGTGTCACGAATTGTGATACTGTTCAGCTCCCTGAAATCCAGACATGGTCTTAAAGAACCATCTTTTTTCTTAACAAGGAAAAAAACAGTGGCAACAGGTGACTTTGAGGGTCGTATGTGTCCATTTCTCAGACTCTCAGAGATATAAGCACGCATAGCAACCCTTTCAGGTTAGGAGAGATTGTATAAACGAGATTTAGGCAGCTTGGCGCCTGGGGTGAGATGAATAGGGCAATCTTACTCCCTGTGAGGGGGCAAGTCCTGAACACCACTCTCAGAAAACACATCCGAAAATTCAGAGAGAAAAGATGGTACAGTCTTAGTAGAAACCTCAGAAACAGATGTCGTAAGGCAATTCTCTCTGCAAAAGTCACTCCAACCATTTATTTGCCTTGCTTGCCAATCAATGGTGTTATGTTTAGTGAGCCAGGGTAGCCCCAACACTAGAGGAGTAGGCAACCCGCTTAGGACGAAACATGACACATCCTCAACATGAGTATCACTCACAATCAAACGGATATTGTGAACTATGCCCTTTAACGATTTCTGAGAAAGTGGAACGGAATCAATAGCAAAAACAAAAGGAACCTCAAGGAGGAGGTTCTGAAAAATGTCTGTCAGAGCTTCTCAGATGTCTGGTGGTGACAATCGCCTTTCTCTTTTTTCCAGTTTACCTACCACTAGTCTGCAAGGAGGACGTTAGATAAGGCAGATCTTAGTGAAAGTTTTGGGTTCGGGGAACCACCTACCTATTATGTACTCAGTTTTCAAAATAATTATTTACTCAATAATTATTTATTCAATATTTTCTCAGCTCTGAAACCAGTTATGTATCCAGCTAGATCCCGGTTATGCACTCAGCTTAGAGACAGTCATGTATTCAGCTTAGTGTAGGTCCTTTACATATGTGGCCACAACTACTCCTACACCATCTCCCAACCCTGTAGGTCCTTCGACTTTGGCCTTAGATCCAGGTTAGCCCAGATTTACTGAGCGAAGTTAAAACCTTCTATATTTACAGGGTGCTCCTCAGGGCTCTTGCTTAATCCCCCCCCTTAACCTCCCCCACCATCCTACTCCTATCCTTCACTGTAGTAAAACTGTTATAGCTCCCAGGGTGGTGCTGGGGTGCACATTATGTCCATGTTTACCTCACCCTCCCCCCCCCCCTCCCCAACCCCCGCGTTTTCTGAGTTTTTCTGGAGGCACGGGGTGGGCATTAGTGTTAATGTAGGGCACACGTTGCAGGTAGGGCACACATTCTAATACGCTTTGACACACTCTGTGTAGTTTATTGAGTTATTTGAAGTTATATTTTACTTCTCTATAACCTATTTGGAGGTTTCTACTCATAGGTTTTGCCTCCTTTCTACGTCGGTAATTGTATATATATACGGTATATATATTTTAGTTTTTACTTTATTTATATTCTTATTTGTACGGTTTTGTCTAACGTTTCCCCCTTCCCTACTCTCCGTCACTTCCCCCACTGCTTGCTGTCAGAATTACCTTTGAATCTGTATTGTACATCTGTGCTCACATAACTCTGTGTTGCAGATCCACCAAGTAGAGTCCACATTGTCCCAAAGTTTACCTATGGCAGATATCAAGATTACCACTCTGAACAACATAGGTTTGAACTCCCCTGATAAGATACACTACACAATCTTTCTGCTCCGCATATTGCCTACATACAGGAGACCCACTTTAGAAAAGACAAGATCCCCAAACTCTCTAACCATTACTTTAATCAGTGGTTTCATAGTTGTCAGGAGTCGTCCCGTACAAAAGGGGTAACAATTGCTATTCACAAATCTATACCTTTCCAGATATCGCAGCAGTACACCGATGCAGAAGGCAGTGTCCTCTTTCTCAAAGGGTCTATGCCCCGAACACAAAGCAGGTTCCATGGTTGCTTCAAGTCCTGGAAAACTTACAAGTATTTGCTAAAGGTCAGATTGTCTTAGGGGGGACTTCAACTTAGTACTAAATCCATCGCTAGATTCCTCCTCACAACGCTCCCACATCTCCCAAAGAGCAATTGGGAGAGTCCAGACCAAATTACAGGCAGTGGGGCTCATAGATCTGTGGACTTTTACATCAGCTCCCCATAATTCTATCCAGAGATTAATTACCTGTTTGCCACCAAATCGGTTCTGCTCCAAATGAAAGCAGCTTCTATAGGTAACATCACCATTTCAGATCATGCACCCTGCTCTATCACGTTCACCATGAATCAGCTTCCAAAAGGGGAATGGACATGGAGATTAAATGAGGCCCTACTTAATGATGAAAATGTTTGTCAGGAAATAAACTCATAATTACGCAATTTTTTTAAATTAAATTTATCAGACGAAGTGAAGCCTCCAACTGTCTGGAAGGCACACAAATTCTTCATTAGGGGTACTCTCATCTCCCTGGGAACAAAGCTAAAAAGAGAGAGGCAAAAAGCAGTAGATAGCATCCTTCAGCAGATACTGGGAGAGTCCAGAAACAGCCCTATCTGTCACACTGGATGGTAGAGGAAGCTTTTCCGGACAAGACCATCCCTACAAAAGAGGTTTTCAGAACTCTTATTCCAAGGGAAGTTTCTGAATATCACTCTCCTTCTATTACGCACACTTCAAATGTATTTGTTCCAGGTTCTTAGACAAAGCAGTTTTGAGACTGAGTCATACTGCTTTTGAGAAACTTATGTTGTCAAATCTCTCAGCTGGTAGAAAAATATCTCATATATACCAAAATTTTATTATGCATAGCATAATAGCTAAACCAGCTTATCTGTCTTCCTGGGAAAAAGAACTAGGGATCACTCTATCTGATTCAGAGACCAAACAAGTGCTTAGGTATTCACAGGGTTTCTCACGCTGTGTACGCCTCCAGGAAAGCCACTACAAGCTATTATGTAGATGGTACAAAACCCCTGAATTTCTCTATCTCCGTAACGTCTCTGATTTAGATAGATGCTGGAGATGCCAGACGCACAGTGGATCTTACCTACACATTTGGTGGGAATGTGAGGCCATCCAAATATTGTGGAATCAGATTGACTCTGCCATACAGGATGTTTGCAATACACCCTTTCATATCACTCCGGCCATGATTTTGTTGACATTGCCAAACACCACTTACCGGCCCTCTAAGTCAAACCTCATAACGCACCTTCTAGCAGCAGCAAAAGCCCTGATCCCCCTAACATTGGTTGCAACAAACCCCGCCATCACTAGATGAGTGGTGCAAGAAGGTTGATCAAATATGCAATTTTGAGGACCTTGTGGGCAGGATGGAGAGGAGACTTGCCACCTTTTCAAGGGTCTGGTCTCCCTTGGAGGACCTGGAGGGGACTCGCGTGAGAAGATATGTGATCCGCCTATTACTTTTGAGATCCCTCTCCCCTAATGTTGGCTTTTAAGATTGTTCGTACTACTTCTTCCTTGATAATTAGCTGTTTTATGCTCTGTATTCAATGATTTTACGTTACAACACCAATAAAAGTAAATAAAAAATAAAAAAAATCCTATCACATAAAACACTGATCAGGGGTTACGACCACCCTGAAATCCATCAGTGGTGGCTGTGCTTGTACACTATAGGAAAAGTCACCAACCTATGCACACTCCCGCGGTCCCAGCCTTCAGATAGGTTGGAGCTTTTTCCTATACTGTGCAAGCACGTCCACCACTGCTAGATGTAGGGTGGTCGTAACCCCTGGATATGAGCAGTGTATAATGTGAAGGAAACATGAATCCAGCCAGCAAAGGAGGCAATATGGATAGTCACAATATATTAGTAAGTGCCTTGTATTAACTTTCTGTACATGATACATGCCACTTGCTGAAGTGAGACAACCCCTTTAACTAATTCAACACTCCGTGGAGTAAACATGCATCAAGGTGCTCCTTGTAGTATTACTATAGCTTTATTATTTGCGCAGAAATGTTTCAAAGCATGTGGACGGCACTGCAGACCAGATGGAGGTTGGGTGCCAGCAGCTGTTGGAGCGATCCAATCTTCCAAATATACAAAAAGAGGTACTCCACAGCACTCCAAAAAGTAAAATAAATGTGACTTTTATTCACCAACGTAACACTTCCGCACACTGGAACCTTTCTCAAGCATTGATACAAACAGTGGGTGTGGCATATGTCTGTGCCACATTCGATCCCATTGCCGTTCCCCTCATTTGCATAAATAAAATAATTATTTGTCAGGTCGGCATGTAATAGATCAAGTAAAAAATCTTGACATTCTGGTGTATATTCTGATCCTGAAAGGGAGTGTCTGACCGCCTCAAGGCCTAGATCGTGTCGGATTGATGTGTATAGACTCACTATATCGAGAGACACCAATATAGCACCTTCAGGTAAGGCTACATGCATATGGCCGTGAAGCGCTGCGGAATATAGTAGCGCTATATAAGTGTATAAAAGAAATAAATAAATGTGTTTTGCGGTCCGCAAAAAAAAAAAAACTGATGCCATCCATTTTGGGGTTTTTTTCGGATCCATTGTAACAATGCCTAAAATGGACAATAGGACAATAGGACATGTTCTATTTTTTTTTTTTTGCAGGGCTACGGAACAGACATACTGATGCGGACAGCACACGGTGTCCGAATTTTTTGTGGACCCATTGAAATGAATGGGTCCGCATCCTATCCGCCAAAAAAAACGTAACGGACACGGAAACAAACAACGTTCGTGTGTATGTAGCCTTTAACTATAACAAGAAAGTCAGAAGTATCCCTGATATAAGATTTTGCTGCAATTGCAAATTTACGTAACACTTTGTCCAGGAACATGGATATGTTGCTGAACAGAGTCCCTGGCTGAGACTATAGGTCTCCCAGGTGAAAAAGACATCAGATGCATGCTCATCGACCATATTCTCATCTCTCGTAGAGGTGGAAAGTGGAAATAGGGTCTTGGCCCTGAAGAAACTGGAAATTGAATGGATCATGAAATGAATACGTTAAAACCGAACAAATTAAATGTAGACTTCAAACCATGGATTTGTACAGTACATAAATACACGTATGAACTGATGGGCTCCCTTGTGGTGCATTTTTATTTTATATAGTCATCTTGTGAATACATGTGGGTGCAACTTTCTGATACAGTTTTTTGTGATCTCTTGCAGAATGAGATTTTTAATAAGAAAGAAAGAAAGAAAGATCAATGTGAACCCTGGATACACATGAGGATACTTGTTTATGACTTGAGATATCTTGTATTAAATAACGATTTTGCTAGCATTTTTCAACTTCCCTTACTGATTTTTTTTTTCTAGATGGGGTTAAATCGGTAATACAGTGCATTATTATGCTTTCATGTAGTTCATAACGTGGGTTATAGCAGATTAATAACTATTGCATATTGATGGGGGAGATACACCGGATAACATGAGTATTCCGGTATGGGATTATGTGTACACTGTGTCTATCTCTCCATGAGGAGTAAAAGACGGATTTCTAATATCGATACCATATTTTATCCAGCAAAAAGTGATTTGGAGTGTGGTAGGCAGTGGTAGGTTTGTCCAGGTTGGATACCGAACAGCCATTGCCACCCTCAGAGACATCTGATGTGACCAGATGTCAATGACTCCGTTCTCACACTGGATTTCTATACTTGTTTTATTTTTTATTCAAATGTGATAGGGAGATGGACAGATAATGGTGAGTTCACTGTTTGTAAAGAGACATTGAGCAGCCATGACTGTCCTCAGAAGCATCCGAATCACATAGTTTAATGTGAACGGACGCTAATGACCCCGATGTCACATAGAGTAGTTTGATCTGCTCCCCAAATGTGAACTGCCCATCAATATTGACTCACTTTTTTCTTGGATTAAGACCTCATATGGGCAAGAAATCAGCAGGAAAATACTAGGATACATATTGAAGATCTGTAAATTAATAATGTATTGAGACCCTGATGAATCTCTCCTATATATTGTTTGGGGAGATATCAGGTGACTAAGAGTTGTAGGTCATGTGAAAATTGAGTAACGAGAATCAGGTGACCGCTCCATTGATACACTCTATTGGGAGGCCACATGCGCAGTTAGGTAGCATGAGTTTGCTTGCGCTCTACGGCATCCCTTATGGGAAGTCACGTGTGCATTAGAAGAATGCGCTCCACTGAGAGCGGAAGTGGTACGCGCAAGCACAGTAGTACACAGCCAACGCCAAGATCCTCATATGAACCAAGGTATCCATTTAGGTCACTTTTTGTATATTACCAGTTTTTAATTGTGTTTTTATCATCACCTGTGCACTAATCATGGAATTGGCATTTCACCTGATCATGGATTATATTTATATATGAATTGAATATTTTTATCACATGAATTTTTGTGTAACATGACAATGAATGATTTGATTTTTTTATAAAATTGTTAGTATCATGTACTGTATTTCCCATTTATGATATTGCACTGATATTCGTAACTTTAGATTTTTTTTATTTAATCATGTTTATTACTATTTATATTGATCACTCTATTTATATACTTCCACACCCACTGTTTGTATCACTGCTTGAGAAAGGTTCCAGTGTGCGGACTGAAACGTGTTGGTGAATAAAAGTCAGATTTATTTTAATTTTTGGAGTGCCGTGGAGTACCTCTTTTTGTATTTTTTTTAATTATTGGCACACTATATATAGCATTGTTATATGTTCAGTGTATGATACTATTATGTAGGCACTGTATGACACTTTATATGGGTACTCTGTGATAGTTATTTGGTTTTCTGTTGCCATGTGTCCCTGTTATGCATCATTCACATGTCAGTGATTTCCATCAGTGATTGGCCTCATGCACACGGCCGTTGTTTTGGTCCGCGTCCGAGCCGCAGTTTTGGTGGCTCGGATGCAGACCCATTCACTTTATGGGGCCATTGTGAGCCAAAACCTGGATTGGATCCTCCACAGACATAAGGTATAAGGGAAAGATCTGCCCCTGTTCTGTGTTTAGAGCCAATCTTGGTCTTGGCTCAAGATCACTGGTGGAAATCACTGACCAAAACACTCATTAGGGATATTGACATTGGACTTTGGGCATGACATAAATGATTTGATATGTCTTATGTTTTCTATATTTTTAATGCGTCAACAGTAACAGTGAGGACTATGAGAGTGTGTTTTTACATATTTTTATATGTACTTTCTGTTATTTTGATCTTGATTATTATTTATTTTTATTGTTATCATTTTTTACTTTTATTAAACTTGTATGCAGAGCCAGTGCAAGGTTTGCATGCCTATTTTATTACTTTTTCTGTTTAAATAGTTTACATGCCATGTAAATGATGATGCCAAATAATTAATGGGAGTCACCTGTAGAAGGAGGTAGCACACTTGACTATGCCTACGATGGCGTCACGTTCGTAGCACAGTAAGTGCCTGAAGCGGTGTTCCGTTATATTTCCCTACCCGAGAACTTTCACTACCCTCGTCACTTCCTGTTGTGACGCAGTACGTTCCGACGTTTGGAAGGAGGTGTGTACACCCAAGTGAAGGTGATTACTCCAGCCTCCTGTGTGATGATGCGCGTGTGCTAATAGTGGGAGGAAATATGGGCATGTGATATGAGAGGTACACGCCCTCTCCAGCTTTGCAGAACGCAAATGCGTTCCACAGGCAAGAAGACTGTAGTGCGTGGTTCACAAATCAGCAGGAGGGGTTGGTCTTTCGGCTATGTGGGAGCCCGCACCTGTAAGAGCCGCATTCAAGGAGCTAAAGAGCCGCTTGTGGCTCGCGAGCCGCGGTTTGCCGACCACTGGCATATACGATTAAACATAATTAGCAACACACAGACAAGTTAAAAAACATTTTAAAAACAAGACAAAAATGGTGGTCTGGGAGCGGGATAAGGATAGGAAAGTGCAAGTGCATAAATAAATAGAAGGTAATGCAATTCCTAGTGAAGAGAGTATGGCCATAAATTAGCTTATTACATATAAGTAATAAAAACCCGGTATACAGCAAGTGCACAGAATCAATATATCTATTACCGTGAAATGCATGTCGGGGAGTGGACTGGTGGGATTGTTCACTGGTTTGTATGCTTATTGCATGATATTCTCTGTTAATTTATTATTGACTGGCCATATTGATTCTGTGCACTTGCCGTATACCAGGTTATTATTACTTATATGTAATAAGCTAATATATGTCCATACTCTCTTCACTAGGAATTGCATTACCGTCTATTTATTTATGCACATGCACTTTCCTATTTTTATCCCAGACTACCATTTTTGTCTTGTTTTTAACCTCCTCAGGACCGCCGCACGCAGGGATGCGTGTTTGCGGCGGCCCTGTAATTCCTCCTGGACGCGCCGGCGCGTCATCTCGCGAGACGCGAGATTTCGGTCAGAGCTAGCCCACGCATGCGCATCGCGGGCCGGCAAAAGTTAAATCACAATTTCGTCATCAGCCTGCCAGCCAATGATCGTGGCTGGCAGGCTGATGATTTTCAAAAAATCTAATCAGAAGCCAGTTAACACATTATATTTGTAAATATAATGTGTTAAATGGCTGCTGTGCTCCTCTTCTGGTCCTTTTCGTCGGTTGGTTTCAGCAGAGGAGCACAGATCAGTGAGTACACAACACACAACACTTAGCCCCCAGATCACCCCAATTAACCCCTTGATCGCCCCTGTCAATCACCTAGTGAAAGGGAAAAAGGTGATCAGTGTAAACTGTCCCTTTTTTTTCCCACTGGTATTGACTGATAGTTTTAGGATAGTTTAGGCCACTTGGTTAGGTAGTTAGCAATCGTTTAGCGCCCAGCACCGCACCGCAGTCACTGATTCGCTGATTAACGTATCGCTAATCAGCATTTGTACTTTTATAGTATCTGTAAGTGATCAGAACTGATCACAGTCAAGATCTATAATAGTATTAGTGTCACCTTAGTTCGCCCTCCACCCAAAGGGTACTTTGCTAGCCTCCCATTTGTAAGACAGGCTTGCTTTTTTTCTTAGGTAGTCTCAGGGAATACCCCCTAAATTTAGTAGTCCAAATGGCAAATAAGGGGTATTCTTCTGAAGAGGCCTACAGGCTTCTGACCCAGTCGGATGAGGAATGGGAACCCTCATATGACGAATCCAGCGGGTCAGAATATGAACCTGTAGAAAGCAGTAGCAGTCTGACCCAAAGTTCGGACGAGGAGGTCCCTGATACCACCAGGCATACCCGGCCCCGTGTTGCTAGACCACAGGTTGCACAGGATCCGCTTCAAGGGCAGCAGAGTGGGGCTGGCGCTGTCGGATTACGTGGTGAGGCATACACCAGCAGCGCAGCCCATCCTGGACCAAGTACCAGCACTGCCGTACAACATACCTTGGGGTGTCTTCTTTCCAAAATGGGGTCACATGTGGGGTATTTATACTGCCCTGGCATTTTAGTGGCCCTAAAGCGTGAGAAGAAGTCTGGGATCCAAATGTCTAAAAATGCCCTCCTAAAAAGAAATTTGGGCCCCTTTGCGCATCTAGGCTTCAAAAAAGTGTCACACATGTGGTATCGCCATACTCAGGAGAAGTTGGGCAATGTGTTTTGGGGTGTCATTTTACAAATACCCATGCTGGGTGAGATAAATATCTTGGTCAAATGCCAACTTTGTATAAAAAAATGAGAAAAGTTGTCTTTTGCCGAGATATTTCTCTCACCCAGCATGGGTATATGTAAAAAGACACCCCAAAACACATTGCCCTACTTCTTCTGAGTACGGCGATACCACATATATGACACTTTTTTGCAGCCTAGGTGGGCAAAGGGGCCCACATTCCAAAGAGCACCTTTCGGATTTCACAGGGCATTTTTTACCCATTTTGATTTCAAACTACTTCTCACGCATTAGGGCCCCTAAAATGCCAGGGCAGTATAACTACCCCACAAGTGACCCCATTTTGGAAAGAAGACACCCGAAGGTATTTCGTGATGGGCATAGTGAGTCCATGGAAGTTTTAATTTTTTGTCACAAGTTAGTGGAATATGAGACTTTGTAAGGAAAAAAAAAATCATCATTTTCCGCTAACTTGTGACAAAAATAAAAAGTTCTATGAACTCACTATGCCCATCAGCGAATACCTTAGGGTGTCTACTTTCCGAAATGGGGTTATTTGTGGGGTTTTTCTACTGTCTGGGTATTGTAGAACCTCAGGAAACATGACAGGTGCTCAGAAAGTCAGAGCTGCTTCAAAAAGTGTAAAATTCACATTTTTGTACCATAGTTTGTAAACGCTATAACTTTTACCCAAACCATTTTTTTTTACCCAAACATTTTTTTTTATCAAAGACATGTAGAACAATAAATTTAGAGAAAAATTTATATATAGATGTTGTTTTTTTAAAACATTTTACAACTGAAAGTGAAAAATGAAATTTTTTTGCCAAAATTTCGGTAAATTTCGATTAATAACAAAAAAAGTAAAAATGTCAGCAGCAATGAAATACCACCAAATGAAAGCTCTATTAGTGAGAAGAAAAGGAGGTAAAATTCATTTGGGTGGTAAGTTGCATGACCGAGCAATAAACAGTGAAAGTAGTGTAGTGCAGAATTGTAAAAAGTAGTCTGGTCATTAAGGGTGTTTAAGCTAGGGGGGCTGAGGTGGTTAAAATGATTTTACTCTCCATTGTCTTCAAGAGACACTCCACAGGTTTCTTCAGGTGGGTCTACAGCCCTTAAAGGGGTTGTCTCACTTCAGCATTTATCAAGCAGAGAAAGTTAATACAATCCCCTTACTAATGTATTGTGATTGTCCATATTGCCGCCTTTGCTGGCTTGATTCATTTTCCCATCACATTATACACTTCTCTTTTCCATAGTTACAATCACCCTGTAATCCAGCAGCGGTGGTCCTGCTTGCACACCATAGGAAAAAGTGTCAGCCTATATGCGCACTTCCGTGTTCTCGGACACCGGAGAGGCAAGAGCTTTTTCCTATAGTGTGGAAGCACGACCACCACTACTGGATTGGAGGGTGGTCATAACCATGGAATAAGAAGTGTATAATACCATGGAGACAATACGGACAATCACAATACATTAGTAAGTGCCTTGTATTAACTTTATCTACATGATAAATGCTATTTGGTGAAGTGACACGACCCATTTAAACTGATGCTGTATACATATAATAATATAGGTCATCAATGTACAGCAAAGGTCAAGGTTAGAGCTATTTTAATAACTACCACATACGTAAGTACCACATGAATTCCTGAAGGGCAGCTGCAGATAACATGAGTTTTTTATGGCCTTGGGAGTTTTTTTCAGATTGCTCTCATATTACTAGTAGCAATAGGAGAATCATGTTTTCTGGGTTTAGTTACCGATTACCTGCATGACAGAAGAGCTCTAAAGGACCGGACAATTAGACTCAATTGGTCATGGACAGGGCCGGCTCCAGGTTCATGTGGGCCCTTGGGCGATAAAGCCTCAGTGGGCCCCCTTGTGGCATTTTCCACAACACATGTCATTAACACCAAAAAGTCATTAAAAACAGTAGAAAAAAATGCAGTGTTTTAAAGGAGGTCTTACGCTACATGCACAAGACAATGAAAAAAAAGTCCATTAAAAACGGATAAACTGTCCATTTTTAACTGACTGTTTTCCACTGATTCATCTGTGGATCACAGGGAGGGAAGACAAACTCAGCACCAAAAACAAAGGCTGTGAGGGGACTGAAGACTGCTTCTCCAGGGCATTTAGGAAAGTGGCTGCTCTCCTCAGAGCCAGGTGAAGCCATGGATGAGGGGAAGGAGCAGCTCTCCTCATGCTGACTGAAGGCTCCACTCCACTGATATCTCCTCCTCTGCTTCCTTTCCTATAAGCACCAGTGAACCCTGCTGTGGATTTTGGGGCTCCCTGTCTATGCTGAGTGACAGGATGGATCTGTGGGGTTCACATGACTGGAAGGATGAAGAGCTTTTGGGGCTGATGTGACCTGGATGCTGGCCATATCTATGCTAAAGGCGACAGGCTGTGTTGGAAGAGGTGAAGCTATGAATGGTGCCTGTTGTGTGCTAGCTGCTGAGGGAGATTTGTGCTTTACACATATCGCGACTGGCCATATCATTAATACCACCGCACCCTAAGTCACTAGTCCTTCTCCTGTTCCATACACTAGCAGCTCTCTGTGGCACTGAACCCTTCTGATGCGATAAGCGACTGCCATGTTAATGGTCACACTCACACACACCTGTCTAAACTCCTGATTTCTTTCAGCTCGGCTGCTATGCTGTGCGCTGACTTCTGCACCTGCGCAGCTAATCAGCTCCGTCCCTGCTGTCCTCCAGTCCTCCGATCTGTCTCGCAGGCCTGGAGATCCTGCGAGATAGCAGCAGCAGTAAATGTTTAAAGGGACCGGCGCGGAAACAAGTGGGCTCCCTAAGGGACAGTGGGCCCTGGCACTTGCCCGGGTATGCCGAGTGCTGACGCCGGCCCTGGTTATGGATATTGATATATATGCTTTACCTGCCAGACATTTTCATGGTTATGATTTTACAGATTACCCAGTAACTTCTGCGGACTGCATACAAGGAAGACTGTTTACTCCTTTTGGTCAGCGATGATAGGAAACATTCCAAGCACTGTATTATAACATAGGGAGTTGTTCTCTATCATATTAACATTATCTGTCCTAGGGTGCTGCAACACTTTAGGCCTCTTGCACACGAACATTGTGCATCCGTTCTGTGCATTGAGGACAGCAATTTGCAGTCCCCAATGCACGGGCAATGTCCGTGCGGCGGCCGGGACGGATCGAGACCCATTCGACTTGAATGGGTCCGTGATCCGTACGCACTGGAAAAAAATTGAACAAGTTCTATTTTTTTTTCGGTGCGGAGGCACGGACAGAAACACAACGGAAGCACTCCGTAGTGCTTCCGTGGGGTTCCGATCCATGCTTCCGTTCCGCATCTCCGTGAATGCAGACCCATTCCTGCTAAAAGTTATAAATGAATTGCTATTAGCCTTCAGTGAGGGTACAGAGGGGAGGTAACCAGTTGGGGGGGTGTACCTGCACAGACTCACGCTATCCAATCAGTGCTGCCAGTGTCAGACTGTGCAGATACACCCCCCGCCCCAACTTTTTAGCTCCCCTCTGTACCCTTACTGCAGACTGCTAGCAATTCAGTCATAACTTCTAATAGAAATAATGAAGGAATGTCACAACATAGAGACATACAAATATATGCTTCAGAATTGTTATTATATGGGGAATGCATGAAGCTATTAAAACAGACATGTCAGGAGAGGTGAAAGGTCCTCTTTAATCGCTTAATGATCAGGCCTAAAAAGGCCTTAAAGACCAGATACTTTTTTTTGTTAATTAGCATACGTACTGGTTTAACAGGCATAACTTTATATTTTATATTATCTCTTATATACAGTGCTATGAAAAAGTATCCACCCCCCTTTACTTTTTTTTATTTTGGTGCCTCACAACCTGGAATTAACATGGATTGTTTGAGGATTTGCATCATTTAATTTACAGACCATACCCACAACTTTGAAGATATAGCAAACAACAAAATAGGACAAAATAACAGAAAAAGTCAATGTGCATAACTATTCACCCCCCTAAAGTCAATACTTTGTAGAGCCACCTATTGCAGCAATCGCAGCTCCAAGTCGCTTTGGATAAGACTCCCCATCCCCATCCTAGCCTCAAATCGCACACAGAGTGGTACAGGTTTTGCTGAAGAATATCCCTGTATTTAGCACCATCCAACTTTCCCTCAACTCTGACCAGTTTCCCAGTACCGGCTGCTGAAAAACATCCCCCCAGCATGATGCTGCCACCACCATGTTTCACTGTGGGGATGGTGTTCTTTGGGTGATGTGATGTGTTGGGTTTGCTCCAGACATAGCATTTTCTTTGATGGCTGAAAAGTTCAATTTTAGCCTCAGAGCACCTTCCTCCATACATTTTGGGAGTATCCCACATGCCTTTTCGCAAACTCACAATGTGCCTTTTTGTTTCTAGCTAAAAGTAATGGCTTTCTTCTGACCACTCTGCCATAAAGACCAACTCTATGGAACGTACGGCTTATTGCCATCCTATGCACAGATACTCCAGTCTCTGCTGTGGAACTCTGCAGCTCCTCCAGGGTTACCTTAGGTCTCTGTGCTGTCTCTCTGATTTAATGCCCTCCTTGCCCAGTCCGTGAGTTTTGGTGGGCGGCTGTCTCTTGGCAGGTTTGCTGTTGTGCCATGTTCTTTCCATTTGGTTATGATAGATTTGATGGGGCAGCTGGACATCATCAAAGATTTGGATATTTTTTTATAACCTAACCCTGACTTACGGTATACTTCTCAACAACATTGTTCCTTACTTGTTTGGAGAGTTTCTTAGTCTTCATGGCAGTGTTTGGTTAGTGATGCCTCTTGCTTACGTGTTGCAGCCTCTGGGGCCTTTCAAAAAAGGTGTGTATATGTAATTTCAGACCATGTGACACTTAGATTGCACATAGATGGACATTATTTCACTAATCATGTGACTTCTGAAGGGAATTGGTTGCACCAGAGCTTTTTATGATCTTCCTAACAAAGGGGGTGAATACATACGCACATGCCAATTTTCTGTTTTCTATTTCTAAACAATAGTTTTATTTATATATTTTTCTCATTTCACTTCACCAACTTAGACTATTGTGTTCTGATCCATCACATAAAATTCAGATTAAAAAAACATTGAACTTAAGGCTGTAATGTAACAAAATAAAAAAAAAGTCAAGGGGGTAAATACTTTTGCAAGGCGCTGTGTATAAAAATGAGTTTCTGTCTGTCTAGACATCTGTGTATCTGGACGTTCTTTATGCGCAACCAAACGACTGGACCGATCTTCACCAAATTAGGCACACAGGTACATCAGGTGTCCGGGAAGGTTATAGACAAGGAGATCGTTCCTGAGATATTCCCAAAAAATGACCTGCATTAGCCAATAGAAGCCAGCAAGCCTTTCACTGAAATCCGAAGTGCCATTTACACGGTCACATGTCCCTTATTAGTAGTTCACAGGTCCTACTCCAGGTCGCCATAACAACTGATCACAGGTTTTAGTAGTTTGCAGGTCCTTAAATATTCAGTCATATGACGTATGATGGCACAACTAGACTGCTACATGCATGGGGGGCAGGGGCCTCTTTTAAACGGACGGGCGCTGTGGAGTTCACTGTTAGAGGGGCGGGCACTGTGGAGGTCACTGTTAAAGGGGCGGGCACTGTGAAGTACACTGTTAAAGGGGCAGCCACTATGAAGGTCACTGTTAAAGGGGTGGTCAATGTTAAAGGGGTGGGAACTGTGGAGGCCACTGTTAACCACCTCCCGACCGCTGTACGCACATATGCGTCCGGGAGGTGGTTGCTTTACTCCTCCTGGACGCATATACGCGTCATCTCGCGAGACGCGAGATTTCCTGTGAACGCGCGCGCACAGGCGCGCGCGCTCACAGGAACGGAAGGTAAGCGAGTGGATCTCCAGCCTGCCAGCGCCGATCGTTCGCTGGCAGGCTGGAGATCCGAATTTTTTAACCCCTAACAGGTATATTAGACGCTGTTTTCATAACAGCGTCTAATATACCTCCTACCTGGTCCTCTGGTGGTCCCTTTTGTTAGGATCGACCACCAGAGGACTCAGGTAGGTCAGTACAGTCCCACCAAACACCACACTACACTACACCCCCCCCCCCCGTCACTTATTAACCCCTTATAAACCCCTGATCACCCCATATAAACTCCCTGATCACCCCCCTGTCATTGATCACCGCCCTGTCATTGATCACCCCCCTGTCAGGCTCCGTTCAGACGTCCGTATGATTTTTACGGATCCACGGATACATGGATCGGATCCGCAAAAAGCATACGGACGTCTGAATGGAGCCTTACAGGGGGGTGATCAATGACAGGCGGGTGATCACCCATATACACTCCCTGATCACCCCCTGTCATTGATCACCCCCCTGTCATTGATCACCCCCCCTGTAAGGCTCCATTCAGACGTCCGCATGATTTTTACGGATCCGATCCATGTATCCATGGATCCGTAAAAATCATGCGGACGTCTGAATGGAGCCTTACAGGGGGGGTGATCAGTGACAGGGGGGTGATCACCCTGATCACCCCTGTCATTGATAACCCCCCTGTAAGGCTCCATTCAGACGTCCGCATGCGTTCTGTGGATCCGATCCATGTATCCATGGATCCGTAAAAAATCATGCGGATGTCTGAATGGAGCCTTACAGGGGGGGTGATCAGTGACATGGGGGTGATCACCCTGATTACCCTGATCACCCCCTGTCATTGATAAACCCCCCTGTAAGGCTCCATTCAGACGTCCGCATGCGTTCTGTGGATCCGATCCATGTATCCATGGATCCGTAAAAAATCATGCGGATGTCTGAATGGAGCCTTACAGGGGGGGTGATCAGTGACATGGGGGTGATCACCCTGATTACCCTGATCACCCCCTGTCATTGATAACCCCCCTGTAAGGCTCCATTCAGACGTCCGCATGCGTTCTGTGGATCCGATCCATGTATCCATGGATCCGTAAAAAATCATGCGGATGTCTGAATGGAGCCTTACAGGGGGGGTGATCAGTGACAGGGGG
Source organism: Bufo gargarizans (assembly GCF_014858855.1). Classification (NCBI taxonomy): domain Eukaryota; kingdom Metazoa; phylum Chordata; class Amphibia; order Anura; family Bufonidae; genus Bufo; species Bufo gargarizans. The sequence goes on from NC_058081.1 coordinate 321,327,888, forward strand.
GTGATCACCCTGATTACCCTGATCACCCCCTGTCATTGATAACCCCCCTGTAAGGCTCCATTCAGACGTCCGCATGCGTTCTGTGGATCCGATCCATGTATCCATGGATCCGTAAAAAATCATGCGGATGTCTGAATGGAGCCTTACAGGGGGGGTGATCAGTGACAGGGGGGTGATCACCCTGATTACCCTGATCACCCCCTGTCATTGATAACCCCCCTGTAAGGCTCCATTCAGACGTCCGCATGCGTTCTGTGGATCCGATCCATGTATCCATGGATCCGTAAAAAATCATGCGGATGTCTGAATGGAGCCTTACAGGGGGGGTGATCAGTGACAGGGGGGTGATCACCCTGATTACCCTGATCACCCCCTGTCATTGATAACCCCCCTGTAAGGCTCCATTCAGACGTCCGCATGCGTTCTGTGGATCCGATCCATGTATCCATGGATCCGTAAAAAATCATGCGGATGTCTGAATGGAGCCTTACAGGGGGGGTGATCAGTGACAGGGGGGTGATCACCCTGATTACCCTGATCACCCCCTGTCATTGATAACCCCCCTGTAAGGCTCCATTCAGACGTCCGCATGCGTTCTGTGGATCCGATCCATGTATCCATGGATCCGTAAAAAATCATGCGGATGTCTGAATGGAGCCTTACAGGGGGGGTGATCAGTGACAGGGGGGTGATCACCCTGATTACCCTGATCACCCCCTGTCATTGATAACCCCCCTGTAAGGCTCCATTCAGACGTCCGCATGCGTTCTGTGGATCCGATCCATGGATCCGTAAAAAATCATGCGGATGTCTGAATGGAGCCTTACCAGGGGGGTGATCAATGACAGGGGGGTGATCAATGACAGGGGGGTGATCCGGGAGTCTATATGGGTGATCACCCCCCCTGTCATTGATCACCCCCCTGTCATTGATCACCCCCCCCCCCCCCCCTGTAAGGCTCCATTCAGACATTTTTTTTGGCACAAGTTAGCGGAAATTTTTTGTTTGTTTTTGTTTTTGTTTTTTCTTACAAAGTCTCATATTCCACTAACTTGTGTCAAAAAATAAAATCTCACATGAACTCACCATACCCCTCACGGAATCCAAATGCGTAAACATTTTTAGACATTTATATTCCAGACTTCTTCTCACGCTTTAGGGCCCCTAAAAAGCCAGGGCAGTATAAATACCCCACATGTGACCCCATTTCGGAAAGAAGACACCCCAAGGTATTCCGTGAGGGGCATATTGAGTCCATGAAAGATTGAAATTTTTGTCCTAAGTTAGCGGAAAGTGAGACTTTGTGAGAAAAAAACAAAAAAAAATCAATATCCGCTAACTTATGCAAAAAAAATAAAATTCTAGGAACTCGCCATGCCCCTCATTGAATACCTTGGGGTGTCTTCTTTCCAAAGTGGGGTCACATGTGGGGTATTTATACTGCCCTGGCTTTTTAGGGGCCCGAAAGTGTGAGAAGAAGTCTGGGATCCAAATGTCTAAAAATGCCCTCCTAAAAGGAATTTGGGCACCTTTGCGCATCTAGGCTGCAAAAAAGTGTCACACATGTGGTATCGCCGTACTCAGGAGAAGTTGGGGAATGTGTTTTGGGGTGTCATTTTACATATACCCATGCTGGGTGAGAAAAATATCTTGGTCAAATGCCAACTTTGTATAAAAAAATGGGAAAAGTTGTCTTTTGCCAAGATATTTCTCTCACCCAGCATGGGTATATGTAAAATGACCCCCCAAAACACATTGCCCAACTTCTCCTGAGTACGGCGATACCAGATGTGTGACACTTTTTTGCAGCCAAGGTGGGCAAAGGGGCACCTTTCGGATTTCGCAGGCCATTTTTTACACATTTTGATTGCAAGGTACTTCTTACACATTTGGGCCCCTAAATTGCCAGGGCAGTATAACTACGCCACAAGTGACCCCATTTTGGAAAGAAGACACCCCCAAGGTATTCCGTGGGGGGCATGGCGAGTTCCTAGAATTTTTTTTTTTTTGTCACAATTTAGCGGAAAATTATGATTTTTCTTTTTTTTCTCTTTTTTCCTTACAAAGTCTCATATTCCACTAACTTGCGACAAAAAATAAAAAATTCTAGGAACTCGCCATGCCCCTCACGGAATACCTTGGGGTGTCTTCTTTCCAAAATGGGGTCACTTGTGGGGTAGTTATACTGCCCTGGCAATTTAGGGGCCCATATGTGTGAGAAGTACTTTGCAATCAAAATGTGTAAAAAATGCCCTGCAAAATCCGAAAGGTGCACTTTGGAATATGTGCCCCTTTGCCCACCTTGGCAGCAAAAAAGTGTGACACATCTGGTATCGCCGTACTCAGGAGAAGTTGGGCAATGTGTTTTGGGGTGTCATTTTACATATACCCATGCTGGGTGAGAAAAATATCTTGGTCAAATGCCAACTTTGTATAAAAAAATGGGAAAAGTTGTCTTTTGCCAAGATATTTCTCTCACCCAGCATGGGTATATGTAAAATGACACCCCAAATCACATTCCCCAACTTCTCCTGAGTACGGCGATACCAGATGTGTGACACTTTTTTGATGCCAAGGTGGGCAAAGGGGCACATATTCCAAAGTGCACCTTTCGGATTTCACCGGTCATTTTTTACACATTTTGATTGCAAAGTTCTTCTCACACATATGGGCCCCTAAATTGCCAGGGCAGTATAACTACCCCACAAGTGACCCCATTTTGGAAAGAAGACACCCCAAGGTATTCCGTGAGGGGCATGGCGAGTTCCTAGAATTTTTTATTTTTTGTCGCAAGTTAGTGGAATATGAGACTTTGTAAGGAAAAAAGAGAAAAAAAAAAAATCATCATTTTCCGCTAACTTGTGACAAAAAATAAAAAATTCTAGGAACTCGCCGTGCCCCTCACGGAATACCTTGGGGTGTCTTCTTTCCAAAATGGGGTCACTTGTGGCGTAGTTATACTGCCCTGGCAATTTAGGGGCCCAAATGTGTGAGAAGTACCTTGCAATCAAAATGTGTAAAAAATGGCCTGCAAAATCTGAAAGGTGCACTTTGGAATATGTGCCCCTTTGCCCACCTTGGCAGCAAAAAAGTGTCACACATCTGGTATCGCCGTACTCAGGAGAAGTTGGGGAATGTGTTTTGGGGTGTCATTTTACATATAACCATGCTGGGTGAGAGAAATATCTTGGCAAAAGACAACTTTTCCCATTTTTTTATACAAAGTTGGCATTTGACCAAGATATTTTTCTCACCCAGCATGGGTATATGTAAAATGACACCCCAAAACACATTCCCCAACTTCTCCTGAGTACGGTGATACCAGATGTGTGACACTTTTTTGCTGCCAAGGTGGGCAAAGGGGCGCATATTCCAAAGTGCACCTTTCGGACTTCACAGGCCATTTTTTACACATTTTGATTGCAAAGTTCTTCTCACACATTTGGGCCCCTAAATTGCCAGGGCAGTATAACTACGCCACAAGTGACCCCATTTTGGAAAGAAGACACCCCAAGGTATTCTGTGAGGGGCATGGTGAGTTCCTAGAATTTTTTATTTTTTGTCGCAAGTTAGTGGAATATGAGACTTTGTAAGAAAAAAAATAAAAAAAAAATCATCATCATTTTCCGCTAACTTGTGACAAAAAATAAAAAGTTCTATGAACTCACTATGCCCATCAGCGAATACCTTAGGGTGTCTACTTTCCGAAATGGGGTCATTTGTGGGGTTTTTCTACTGTTTGGGCATTGTAGAACCTCAGGAAACATGACAGGTGCTCAGAAAGTCAGAGCTGTTTCAAAAAGCGGAAATTCACATTTTTGTACCATAGTTTGTAAATGCTATAACTTTTACCCAAACCATTTTTTTTTTTGCCCAAACATTTTTTTTTTATCAAAGACATGTAGAACAATAAATTTGGCGAAAAATTTATATATGGATGTCGTTTTTTTTGCAAAATTTTACAGCTGAAAGTGAAAAATGTCATTTTTTTGCAAAAAAATCGTTACATTTTGATTAATAACAAAAAAAGTAAAAATGTCAGCAGCAATGAAATACCACCAAATGAAAGCTCTATTAGTGAGAAGAAAAGGAGGTAAAATTCATTTGGGTGGTAAGTTGCATGACCGAGCGATAAACGGTGAAAGGAGTGTAGTGCCGAAGTGTAAAAAGTGGCCTGGTCATGAAGGGGGTTTCACCTAGCGGGGCTGAAGTGGTTAAAGGGGCGGCCACTGTGGAGGTCACTGTTAAAGGGGCGGCCACTGTGGAGGTCACTGCTAAAGGGGTGGCCACTTTGGAGGTCACTGTTATAGGGGCAGGCACTGTGAAGATCGCTTTTAAAGGAGCGGGCACTGTGGATGTCTTTGTTAAAGGGCGTTTATTGTAGAGGTCACTGTTATGGGGAAACTGTTGATATCTTTTACGACACACGGAAGCATAAAATGAAATAGATACAATATACCTGTACGAAGCCTTGTCCTTCTGCTAGTATTTTATATTTTTTACATGAAATAATTCAAAATATATCTCTTTATATTCTAAATGTGCAAACTGACACAAAAATAAATTATCAAAATTGGTTCCCTAATTTGTGCAGGACTACTATGGTGACTTTAATGCCTATCATTTTAATATACAGTATATGTCTAATCTCGCATGAGCAGGACTGTTATGGAGACCTTTGTGCTGATAGTGTTTTCATATATATGTATAATCTCGCATGAGCAGAACTACTGTGACAACTAGGAGCTGCAGTAGATTTCTAGTGTAATGAGAGACAGCCTCCTTCCACCAACTTTCTTGAAAGTGACAAGGGCATCGTAAAAATGCCAATTGCATCTAAATTTAGGCACTTAGGGGGTCATTTATTAAACTGGTAGAACTGGCTTAGTTGCCCATAGCAATCAATCAGATTCCACCTTTCATTCTGGACAGCTCCGTTGGAAAATGAAGGGAGTAATCTGATTGGTTTATATGGGCAACTAAGCCAGTTCTACTTTACACCAGTTTGATAAATGACCCTCTTAATTTTGTTTTTTAAGTATTTTGCATCTTTCCACTGTAAGGCCTCCATTTGTCATCCGTATTCTACGTACACTGCTCAGCTGAAAATGAGTTTCCAGCGCATCTTCTACAATGGTCAGTTGAAATCACTAAATACAGATGCCATACATGTTATGTCAGTTCTTTTCACATACCCATATACTTCAATGGGTGTTTTTGGTCTGCATCATGGACTAAAGTAGTGCATGTCTCCATGATTTTTCCATTGACCCACGGTAAATCAAAACATTAAACTCAATGGCTACATGTGCTGTCTATGATTCATTCACGTGTGGAATAGGGGTACAGCAACACGGTCAAGTTTCTGCATGCCGTTTTGAAAGCCAGTATCAGAAGTGAATCATAAAATGACAGAAAGTATAAAGGACAAATACGACTTGTTTTTAATCCACTCCTGGGTTTTGCTTCCAAAACTGCATCAAGAAACCTGACCATGTGGTCGTACCCTAACTGGGACATCCAAAAAAGCCCAGTTACAGGAAAAACATTCCTTTGTGGGGCATTTTACACAGGCAGAATTGATCTGGGTCTGCTAAGACCCAGCAGCTCTGCTATACCTGGAGCACACCCAGCGATCATGTGATCACTTGGTTCAGTAGAGACAGAGGTGTTATTGCTGCCTCTATTCACTCCATAGTGCTCATTAAAGGGGTTCTACACTTTTGCTATACTGATGACCTATCCTCCTTGACGTCCTAATATCAGTTCAGCGGGGGCCCGAATCCCGCCGATCAGCTGTTTAAGGAGAACGCTGTGTTCTCTTCTTTGTTTACCGGCTCGGTGTTGACATCACAGTGAAGAGCAGTGTAATTACAGCTCTGCTTCCCATTCACTTCAATTAGATGGCTTCCTCCAATTCACTAGAATAGGGCTTCCACAGATCTGATATTGATGACCTATCCTGAAGAGAGGTCATCAGTATAGCAAGAGCTGAGAATCCCTTTAAGCACTATATTAGGCTGTTCCACAGGCTTATGTCCAGAACACTTTCCAAGATTGTATTGGCTACTTTTACATATTTAGTATTTTCTTTCCACTTTGTACCTACGTGTATAACTTTAGCTTATACTAAATATATTTTTGAATTTGAAAATTGTAAAAATAAAATGTGAATTTCCACCACAAAACATTAACCCCTTCGTGACCACCCATACGCCTTTTTACGACGGTCACTAAGGGGCCTTAGGCTGTGCCACAACTTTTTTACGGCAGCCCAATCTAAGCTCTGTACGGGTCTGCGGCCCTGCTCTAACAGCCCGGACCAGCAGAATTGCCGATCCAGGCTGTTTAACACTTTACAATGGCGCCAGCCGCATGTAAAGTGCTGACAGAGGGAGGGGACTCCCTATGTGTCCCATCGGCACCCCGCAAATGCGATCGCTGGGTGCCGATGTGTGTTAAGGTTGCCTGGGGTCTGATGTAGGCCCCAGACCATCCTTTAGCAATTTCCAGCAGGCTCCGCTTCTCTGGCGCAGCCTGCTGGTCAATGTCAGAATAACATCGCCATTAAAATGCAATAGGGATAGTGCATTGCATTTTAAAAGGAATCAAAAAACTGTCTGTTATAAAAATATGCCTTTTTTTCCTTTGAAAATACGCTTTTCAATGAAAAAAATTGCAAAAAAGAAATCTTCCCCATATGTTTGGTATTTCCGCCTCTGTAACGACCCGGACGACATAAATATCACGTAAATTATCCTCTACAGTGAACAGCGTAAAAAAAAAAATTTTTTTTACAGACAAAATTGCTAATTTATTCTTAGTTGCCACCGAAAAAACTTAATAACAAGCGATCAAAAAGCGCCATTTACTCCAAAATGATACCAATGAATACAAGTCGTCCCCCAAAAATCAAGCCCTCACACAACTCTATATCAGGAAAAATAAAAAAGTTATGGGTCTTAGGATGTGGCAATGCAAAAACATTTTTTTCTTTAAAAAAAAAGGGGTTTTATTGCAAAAAAGTCGGAAAACATAAAAAATGATATGTATTTGGTATCACTGTAATCATACTGACCCAGAGAATAAAGATATTGTTTTATTTATACCGAAAGATGAACGCCGTAAAATAAAAATGCAGTGGCAGTATTGCTGTTTTTCCCATCTCTCTCCCAGAAAGAGTTAATAAAAGTTAATCAGAAAGTTATGTGTACCCCAAAATGGCGCCATTAAAAAAAAATACAACTTGTCCTGCTAAAAACAAGCCCTCATATAGACGGAAAAATGTAAAGCTATAAGCTTTTGGAACGCGACGATGAAAAAAGGAAGAAAGACGCTTGGTCAGTAAGGCCTAAAACAGGCTGGTCACTAAGGGGTTAACTGAAAATAGAAAAGCAGCAATAGCTTAGTACAACTGTAGTTTTAAAGGATGAATGACATCTTCAAGCATTCTTCAGCTCTTCTTTATATGCTTGTTGAAAGGATACTTTATGTAATTTGTGTGCCTTATGACTGAGAAATACATTCTCGTGTCCTTTCACCACATGAATAACACTCTTTCTTCCTTCAAAATGAAGGAACACAGATGGATACTGTCAGAGCCTTTCTTTTATTTAGATATCTTTACACCATATAGCTAGTAATGGAGAATGAGAACATGTTAAATGCGGTCATAAGGTGCTTATATCAATTCAAAACCACTTATCCAGTTTCCTGATGTTCATTCAGGTTACCAATTTCCAGACCAAAGGGTACATCAGAGATACATGACTTTTATTTTCCTTAAAGGGAATGTATAATCAGAATATAACATCCCTATTGTTTAACCCCTTAAGGACCCAGCAATTTTCCATTGTGTTTTTACTCAATGTCTTCCTGGATCCATACTTTTTTTTTTTTTCCATTCACATATAGAGATGGCCTTGCGGTTCGCCCGGTGGTCGTTTCGCGGTGAACTTTGCGTGTTCGCGATTCGCCGAACATGTGAACATATGGAGATATTCCCGCCCACCATATTCTTTTACATTGTGAAGAACTTTGACCCATGACACATCCATCAGGTGGTACAGGACAGCCAATTGGGACGTTTTGGCACATGGACATACCCCCTACCTTGTAAATAAACCTGATCTGGCCGCCATTTTACATTCAGTCTTTTGCCAGTGTAGGGAGAGGTTGCGGTGAGGAGCAGGGACAGACTGTTAGGTACACCAAAAGCTAGTTAATAGGGCCGCAAAGGTCATTTTAAGGACTGGTATAGGTGTGCTATCGATAGGTGTGATACACAGAGGGGTGCAATATACTTTTATAATGAGTCAAAAACACATAGATCTATATAGTGATCACCTGGAAGTCAGGGGCCTGGGGGCTAGGGGCTTACTAGGGCCATTTTTATATAGGGTAAGGTTGCAGACGGGGTCGCTCTTATCAGGGCAGGTGGTCTGTGGTTAGGCTATCAGGGCCAGAATAGCACCCCCCTCTAGGGAAATATCAGGGACAGCACAGTTCTTTGTCCACCCTGTCCTTCAATACCACATCATCATCTAGCCCAGGGATGTTTTTTGCTCCGGGATTCATGGATGTGCAATGGAACCCCCCGGATTGTGGTAGGACATAAGGTTTCTGATTTAGTGCTGCCGAGCACTTGTTATTGCCTACCACATCTATGCTTTCTGCTTAACTTTAATAATTTTATTTATTTTCATTTTGAGGGATATCTTTTCCAGTCACACGTCTGCAAAATGGGTCCGCCTCCATTCCGCAATTTTGCGGAACGGGTGCAGACCCATTCATTTTCAATGGGGCCGGAATGTGCTGTCCGCATCCGCATTTGTGGATACGCATCCGCAATTGCAGACAAGATTAGGCATTTTCTATTATAGTGCCGGCGATGTGCGGTCCCCAAATTGCAGAATGCACATTGTCGATGCCCGTGTTTTGCGGATCCGTGAATGGACCCTCATAGTAACATTATTAAAGGTTACGTTTTATCTTTATGTATATTCTAATAGATTGCCTTCCTTGTACAATGTTATAATATACTTTCTATGTTAGAAAGCATATTATAGTGCATTTGTATTGTGCGGCAGATGTGTGCGGTTCTGCTGCGATACTGCAGGTATATAGAGGGACAAGCGTTATTGGAACATATCATTTCTACTGGTGTGATATACCAGTCCCCCCCCCAAAAAAAACTGATTGAAGTGGGGTGTTATATATATATAATGCATTTGCGCATGCGCGTACGCAAAAATTATATTGCCGATATTTCGCATTGAAAAAAATTAGAAATGGAGATCGCAAATTCGAATAATACATCTGGTATGTCACTGTCCATGGCGTGGGACTATTTGTGCACTTCTAGTAATTATTTCATGGCTGCAAATATGAGCTGAAGGTTTTTCAGATTCGCCTGCCATTAAAATGAATGGGACCCGCCGCGTACTTGCGGTTCGCAAACATTTGATCGTGTTCGCGAACCGTCCCGGCAGAGGTTCGTCCATCACTATTCACATATCCTTATGAGGGTTTGTTTTTTGTGGGACAAGTTCTACTTTCTAATGAGTTGACTTTATATTGCATACGATGTAGTGGGAAGCTGGAAAAAAAATTCTAATGGGGTGTAATTGTAAAACTGACTTGCTACCCTCATTTTTTGGGTCATTACTACTACATTGACACCAGAATTATATAGTTTTTTTCTCTTCTTTTAATACTTTAAAAAAATGGGGGGGAGAAACACAACTTTGCCAGAGTTCATTTTTTGCAGGGCAATCTGTAGTTTTTATTGATACCATTTTGGACTGTATATGATTTTCTTTGATCACTTTTTATTATTATTTTTTTTAGATGAATGACGAATTAATAGTGAATTAGACATTTCGATTTTTTTTCCATTACTGTGTTTCCCATATGGGATGAATACATTTATATTTTAATAGTATGAACATTTTGGGATGCCAATGATCTTTATCTTTTTACTGTTTATTTTTTTCTAATAAGGAGAAAGGGGTAATTAGAATTTTTAAATATTTGTAAAAATTAGTTGTTTTTTTTAACATGCAATCATATGATTGCTTCTCCCATAGATTGCAATGATTTAATACTGCAGCCTTTAGGAGACTCACTGGTGTATAGGAAACCTGGCTTAGTTACCTATAGCAACCAATTAGATTTATCCTAAGGAACTCTGAAAAATGAAACATGGAATCTGATTGGTTGGCAAGATTTTTTCATGACTCAGATTCAGTTCTCCAATTTTCACACTGGCCAATAAGCCTAATAATAGGATGACACTTCCTGTTCTGTATAGATCACTTTTCAGCAGTCATCTCATTATCATGACAGACGGGATTGCAATGACAGGTGACAATTCTGTATAGTTAAGGGATGGATCATTCAACTTGAATGGGTCCGTGATCCATCCACACTGCAAAAGAATAGAGGTGCGGAGGCATGGCCAGAAACGCCACGGAAGAACTCCGTAGTGCTTTCGTGGGGTTTCGATCCGTGATTCCGTTCTGCATCTCTCTGATTGCGGACCCATTCAAGTGAATGGGTCCGCATCCATGATGCGGAGTGCACACGGGCCGGTGGCCGTGTATTGCGGACATGCCATATGTGGGCCGCAATACGGCCACGGGCACACGACGGCCGTGTGAACAAGCCCTAACACTGGATCCTTGATTAACAATATATGATGGTCACATCTTATCTTCTCCCCCTCTCACATTATGATTCTGCTGCAGGTCACAGAGCAAGTGTGGAAAACTCTCCCATAGAAGTCAGTGAGTCATCTCCTGTCTGATTACGGTATGTCTATGACCAGATCATAAAAAAGACTATGCGTCACAATTGATGAAAAATCAAATTACACGTGTCACAATATGTCGCAATTGGTGATTTTTTTTTTTTATGATACATACTTAATATTCCTGCACACACCAAAAGCCCTAGACAGTTTTAATCAAGGCATATAAACAGATCTAGATCAAAATTATTCCATTGAAATCCAATCACTCTTTACAAGGCTACCATATTCCAGCTCCTGTCCATAGGCAAACAGCAGGCCAACTGACCCACATCAGCAGACTTTTCAACATATTCACCTCCTTATTGCAGTACACATATCTGTTTGGTTGATCTAAGCATATATTTTAACCACTTCACATCCAGGCCATTTGCCCCCTTCCTGACCAGGCCTAATTTTGCAAATCTGAAATATCTCACTTTATGTGGTAATAACTTTGGAACGCTTTAAATAACTTTGGAACGCTTTAAAGGGCTTCTGTCACCCCACTAAAGTCATTTTTTTGGGAGGGTCTAGTTAAATTCCTTATAGTGCGATATATGAAAATATAATGGTGTTACTTACTTTCCTTCAGTCGTTTCTTATAAAAACGAAGTTTTATAATATGTAAATCAGGTCTCTAACAGCAAGTAGGGCGTCTACTTGCTGGTAGCCGCCGCAAAAAACCGCCCCCTCGTCGTGTTGATTGACAGGGCCAGCCGCGATCTCCTCCTCCGGCCGGCCCTGTCAGCATTTTAAAAAATCGCGCGCCTCTGTTCATTCGGCGCAGGCGCACTGAGATGAGGAGGCTCGTCTCCTCAGAACTCCCTCAGTGCGCCTGTGAAAGAGAAGACGTCATCGGCGCAGGCGCACTGAGGGAGTTCTGAGGAGGCGAGCCTCCTCATCTCAGTGCGCCTGCGCCGAATGAACAGATTTTTAAAATGCTGACAGGGCCGGCCGGAGGAGGAGATCGCGGCTGGCCCTGTCAATCAACACGACGAGGGGGCGGTTTTTTGCGGCGGCTACCAGCAAGTAGACGCCCTACTTGCTGGTAGAGACCTGATTTACATATTATAAAACTTCGTTTTTATAAGAAACGGCTGAAGGAAAGTAAGTAACACCATTATATTTTCATATATCGCACTATAAGGAATTTAACTAGCCCCAAAAAAAAAAATGACTTTAGTGGGGTGACAGAAGCCCTTTAACTTATCCAAGTCATTCAGAGATTGTTTTCTTGTGACACATTGTACTTCATGACAGTTATAAATTTGAGTCAATATATTTCACCTTTATTTATGAAAAAATCCCAAATTTACCCAAAATGTGGAAAAATTTGCAATTTTCAAAATGTCAATTTTCTGCTTTTGAAAGAAAAAGTGATACCTCATAAAATATTTATTACTTAACATTCCCAATATGTCTACTTTATGTTGGCATAATTTTGGAAATGTCATTTTATTTTTTTAGGACATTAAAAGACTTATTTTAGAAGCAATTCTTAAAATTTTTAAGAAAATTGCCAAAACCCACTTTTTAAGGACCAGTTCAGGTCTAAAGTCACTTTGTGGGGCTTACATAGTGGATACCCCCATAAATGACCCCATTGTAGAAACTACACCCCTCAAGTTACTTAAAACTGATTTTACAAACTTTGTTAACCCTTTAGGCGTTCCACAAGAAATAAAGGAAAATGGAGATCAAATTTTTAAATTTCACTTTTTTGGCAGATTTTCCATTTTAATCCATTTTTTTCTTTAACATATCAAGGGTTAATAGCCAAACAAAACTCAATATTTATTACCCTGATTCTGTGGTTTACAGAAACACCCCACATGCGGTCGTAAACTGATGTAAGGGCGGCAGGGAGCAGAAGAAAAGGTGCGCCGCATGATTTTTGCAAGGCAGATTTTGCTGATATGGTTTTTAGATGCCATGTCCCATTTGAAGCCCCCCTGATGCACCCTTACAGTAGAAACTCTCAAAAAGTGACCCCATTTTGAAAACTAGGGGATAAGGTGCCAGTTTTATTGGTACTATTTTTGGGTACATATGATTTTTTGATCATTCATTATAACACTTTATGGGGCAAGGTGACCAAAAAATTGGTTGTTTTAGCACAGTTTTTATTTATTTATTTTTACAGCATTTACCTGAGGGTTTAGGTCATGTGACATTTTTATAGAGCAGATCGTTACGGACGTGGCGACACCTAATATGTATATATTTTTTTTTAAGATTTACACAATAATAGAATTTTTGAAACAAAAAAATTATGTTTTAATGTGTCCATGTTCTGAGAGCTATAGTTTTTTTATTTTTTTAGCAATGTAGGGGCTCATTTTTTGCATAATGAGGTGACATTTTTTTTGGTACCATTGTGTGGGACATACGTCTTTTTGATCACTTGGTGTTGTACTTTTTGTGATGTAAGGTGACAAAAATGGCTTTTTTTTTACACAGTTTTCTTTTTTTTTTTTACGGTGTTCATCTGAGGGGTTAGGTCATGTGTTATATTTATAGAGCTGGTTGTTATGGACGCGGCGATACCTAATATGTATACTTTTTTAACACAATAATAGCATTTTTGAAACAAAAAAATGATGTTTTAATGTGTCCCTGTTCTGAGAGCTATAGTTTTTTTCATTTTTTTTAGCGATTTTCTTTTGTAGGGGTTTAATTTTTTTGCGGAATGAGGTGACGGTTTTATTGGTACCATTTTGTGGGACATATGCCCTTTTGATCACTTGGTGTTGCACTTTTTGTGATGTAAGGTGACAAAAATGGCTTTTTTGAGTTTGTTTTTCTATGGTGTTTATTGGACTAGGTGGATCATGTGATATATTTATAGAACCGACCGTCACGGACGCGGCAATACCAAATCTGTCTATTTTATTTTATTTTTTCTATTTTTAACTTTTTTTTATTCCTTGGGGATTTTTTTTTTTTTTACATGTGAAACCTTTTTTTATTATTTTAACACCTTATTTTTTTATTATTTTACACTTTTCATCCCCCATAAGGTGTATACGGCGACTTTGAAGGCAGGGACACCTGGGAACTGTCCCTGCTTTCTCTAAGGGTTGCCCTGCTGTCACTGACAGCGGGCAACCCGATCTGCAGCTGCACAATTAGCGTGCAACTGCAATCTCTGAATGGACGTTCCAGAACGTCCATCCAGAGATTAACCGACCGCCCAAGGAGTCATAGTCGTTTATAGTCAATGGGCAGTCGGGAAGTGGTTAAAGGAGAAGTTAGGGCATGTAGCCAAGTATATGGCCAGTTTAAGATTTTTTAAGTGTATGGTCAGCTTGGAAAATATCCCTGTTCTACCCTTGTTTGTGTGGGTTTCCTCTGAGTTCTCTGGTTTCCTCCAACACTCTGAAGAGATACTGATAGAAAGGTTAGACTGGAATCCCCATTGGGGACAGCCTGATGCTAATGTCTATAAAGTGCTGCAGAATATAGTAGTGCTATATAAGTGCATAAAATAAATAAATAAAATAAATAAATAGGGGTCTTGTAGCTGTCATAAAGTATTCAGTATATTGGGCAGACTAGATGGGCCAAATGGTTCTTATCTGCCGACACATTCTATGAATAAATAATTTCTTTGAAATACTGAAATCATCTCCCAGAAAAAAATTAAAACTGTAGTAAAAGCAACGAATGAACACATAAATCACTGTACTTGGGACCCCTCTCTATCCTGAGAAATAAGAGGTTGCAATGCTAGTGTAGTGCTGCACACCATCACTTTTGTACCTGCACAGCAGTGTCCCTGCCATCTACTCTGCAGTGAATTGCACCACTGTCCTAATTCAAGTGAAAAGTACTGGCACGTTTCCTTCCCAGCTGGTGGCCAGGTATGCTGCTGTGCAGGGAACACTTAGGGCAGGACACAGCACTATATTCGTGTTGCAACTCCCACATTCTCAGGATCTGTCGGGGTCCAAGAGGTCGAATCCCCACAGATCATAAAGGACTGCCATATCCAGCAATAGGCCATTAGCTATGCAGCTCATCCTAAAGGCGTCTCCGCCTAAACTTGATGGCACTTTCTCTCCTGGATGCAACTAGAGACCAGGGGAGCATTGGACAATACCGCAAAAAGGGGAGTGTTCCAAACTAGCCATTTTCAGTAGAAAACTGATTTTGATGTTAGGAAGTCGTCTATTAAGTGCAATGGCATGCTGAGCTCATGAGTATATTGTAGATGTTATGGAGGGAGGGCACTGTCATATAAGTGTTATGGCTGGTATAGAGATTGTTGCTGGCATGGGGGACATTAGGAAGCATTGGATAAATGAGTTTTGTGTCTGGCATGTGAAGCTCTGTGGATTGCATGGGGACTTTGTGATTGGCATAAGGGGTCTTTGTAGTTGTCATAAAGGGCATTGTAGCTGTCATAGGAACATTTTGGCTGTCATGTGGAACAATCTGCAATTGTCACAGTGGATATGTAGCATAAAAGTGATAAGTAAAGATCACTATTAACAGTTAAAGAAGAACTGTGGGTCACTGGACTTAATTCCTTAAGGCTATTTTCCCACTCGCGTTTTGGCTTTCCGTTTGTGAGATCCCTTCAGGGCTCTCACAAGCGGTCCAAAATGGATCAGTTTTGCCCTTAATGCATTCTGAATGAAAAAGGATCCGCTCAGAATGCATCAGTTTGCCTCCGTTCCGTCTCCATTCTGCTTTGGAGGCGGACACTAAAACGCTGCTTACAGCGTTTTGCTGTCCACTTGACAAAACTGAGCCAAACACAATCTGGCACAATAGAAAACGGATCCGTCTCCGATTGACTTTCAATGGAGTTCATGACGGATCCGTCATGGCTATGTTACAGATAATACAAAAGGATCAGTTCATGACAGATGCATGCGGTTGTATTATTGTAACAGATCTGTTTTTGCAGATCAATGACGGATCCACCCAAAACGCGAGTGTGAAAGTAGCTTAAAATGGATTTACACATGCCAAGGAGCAGCCAATTATCGGGATGATAGCATTCCTTCCTGACAACTGGCTGCTCATTAAGTGGAGGTGAAGCTCTGCATTTACAAGCAGCGATCTCCTCCACAGTATGAGGATGAGGGATGGCTATTGCTACCGCTCATCACCATACATACATGCATTGTTTCTGGGCAGCAGAACGCTGTTTAGACAGCACAACCTGCTGCCCAGGAATGATCATTTACTTGTCAGCAATTAACGATCATTTCACTCAATGAACAAGTGTATCGCTCATTCATCAGGTTATCGGCTGGAGCTTTATTTAGACAGGCAGATTGTCAGGAATGAGCGTTTCCAGGAACATTCACTTTCGATAATCTGCCTGACTACTGAGATAATGTGTAAGCCAGCCATTATTCTCATGCTGACTGCCTATTGTCTGAGCTGTGTTTATCTATCTGGTTTAAAGTGGTAATAATTGGTCATGGATGGTACATCAGTAATATTTATATTTTTTATATATGGCTTTATGATGAGCAAATTATTTGGGGGATGCGAAAGCTGGGCACAGGCCTATGGGGAAAAAGTAGGGCAGAGCTACAGTATTCCCATGCAACACAACTATAGCTCTCCTTCTCCATCCTTTGCAAAACAGTGCACCAAGGGGCCCAGGTCTTTTCAGAGTCTGCCACCTATGTGTTCGAGGGGCAATCAAGAATAGACAAGTCCAAGCCAGTTCTATTCAGACCTGCCTCCCTCCCGTTCTCTAATAACACCCTTGCTGCTGGCGCAAACTCCATGCAGCAGGTCTCTCCTGCCAGAGTGGCTCCCAGAGAGTAAAGGGGTTGTCACAAAAAAATACTGGCAACTGCATATGTGATAACATAATAGAAAAAAAGCACATACTTACCTTTTCTATCCACGGAAGCCAGTCCAGTGGTCATTGAAGTAGCTGCCAGATCAGGTATAACTACCCTCATGTCTCCCCCTGCCTAATCCATTCTGCTTCCAGGGCCTTACCTACCTTACCACACATATCTCTATGTTTCTGTCCTCTATATAACATCCTATATCAAATAGCTTTTTGTACTATTTATTTTATTGGGATTTTGCCTCCACGTTAACCTCTAATACATCTTGATGAATCCACTGGCTTCATAAATCATCCATAATCCTATATTTAGACTTCATCTTCCATCTCACCTTAAAGTATTATTGCTCTATTTAAGATGACAAGCTGCATAATAGAAGAACGAGAGAACATGACTACTATGTATGGACATAAATGTGCAGCCTCGGATAGAGACCACAAACATTTCAGACACCATTAAACACTGCTGACTTTAAAAGCCTTTATGCAGAAAAGGAATCACTCAGCTACATGGACAAGATCTCCTGCATTAGACCGTATGTGCAGGTTAATCAAGTCATGTGCTTTGCCTTTTTCCATGACTGTACATTGAATTTTCTTTGAATCACAGTGCATTTATATTTTAATTAAGATATGCACTGCTCAATAAAACTATTGGAACACTCAAAGGAGTTGTACGGCCTAGGAGTGGACAACTAAAATTGCCCCAACCTGTGCTTCATAAAAAAATATAAATAAAGACATAGCTTGGTTCCATGACCTCCAGGAATTGTCCTTAGCAGTCACATGTGTTTAAACGGCACTTTACCAGCATGTCACTAGCAGTAATGTGCCATTCAAGTAGATATGACAGTCAAAGCCTGTGACTGGCCATCACGGAACCAAGTAACTTCTTGGCCCTGCAAGGACTGGAAGCAACCGTGAACAGGGTAGTGGTGCGGGCACAGTGGGACTGTGGACAGGTGAGTATTTGAGTATTTTGTTTGTATTTTAATAGGGCACAATTTAGGACCATTGGGGTTGTCAGCTCTTAGGACAACCTCTTTAATTCAAGATCTCAAAGAATGAAAGATTCAAGTTAAATATCCATACTGATATAAATGGAGTTATTTGTTGAGAACAAAATGACGTATCAATGGTCGATGGAGACCAACAACTAAGAAGTGGACTCTAAATCATATAGAATAGTAAAGTAAAAATTCAAACGACAGGTAGATCCATTTTGCATGAATTTCATCACGGCAACTCATAATGTGACTCAGTAGTGGGTATGGTCCAAAAAAGTCAGATTGGAGCAGCACTATGTTATCTAATTAAGTTTCAGTCCATCCATAAAAGGGAATTGTTATTCCAAGGGAATAATCATCATAGGGATTTATGGGTGCACACAGTATAGGGCCTTGGCTTACTGGTCAGAGAGATGATATCCATAAATGATCTGCAGCACTCCTTGTAGTTTTAAAGCGCCAAGTGTGTTTATTCACCAGGTAACATCATAACAGAGCTCTGTTATGGTGTTACCCGTGAATAAACACACTTGGTGCTTTAAAACTACAAGGAGGGCTGCAGATCATTTATGGATATTAGTAGTATGTATGGCCCCCCTGGGTGCAATCCTGAAAACGTGTGGGATCTCCTCACAGACCTGGATCAGGGCTAGACAGTCTGTGGCACTATTTGGTGGCAGCAGATGCACTGATACAGTGGATTGCACTAAGGTCTGGGGGATATGAGGGCCAGCCAATGCCATTAATGCCTTTGTCATCCAGGACACACTCTGGCCATATGAGACCATGCATTGTCCAGTACCAGGAGGAACCCAGGGCCACTGCACCATTGTAAGGTCTGACAATGGCTTGGAGGATTTCATCTCAGTGTCTAAAAGCAGTCTGGGTACCAGTGGCCATCACATGCAGGTTTGTGTGAGCCTACAAAGATATGCCTCTCCAGACCATCACTGAACCACTGCCAAACCAATCACGCTGGATGATGTTGCAGGTAGCATAATATTTACCATATGTCTCAAGACTCACATCTGTCACATGTGCTAAAGGTTAACTTGTGTGTAACGAACCAGTGGAGGTGAACCCACTGTGCCATGTGACCAACCTCCTCTAAGGGCGCCTTTTCTTCACAGTAGGGATTGACCGATATAGATTTTTTAGAGCCGATACCGATAATCTGTGAACTTTCAGGCTGATAGCGCACTGGCTATGAGCTGTGCGCTGCGATTGGCCAGTGCTGCAGCAAGGGACACGCCTCCTACAAAAAATCAGTCCAGTACAACAGATGGAGCTGAGACACCGGAGCCTATACCGGGCGAACGGAGCGGCGCCCAGGCATACTAGTAAGTGCAGGGGGACCCCTGGGCGCCACTCTGCCCACAGAGAGAGTTAGTTTTTAGTTTGTATACGAGTGAAAGGTCCTCTTTAATACTGGGGTGGGCGGGCACAATGCGCCACCAATGATTAATACTGGCGGGCTTACGTGGGGGGCGCACTGCACCACCAATATCTTTAATACTGGGGTTGGAGGGGAAAGGGCGCTCTGATTAATTCAAATACAGGAGGCGGGTGCTGGCTGCAGAATCATATAGCCGCACCCGACCTCTATGAGCAGTAGCCACACCTGAGGGGTTAACTACAGCAGATCAGGGCCGGCTCTATCATAAGGCAGCCCAAGCGGCTGCTTGAGGGCACAGAGAAGGGGAGGCGGCAAACAATTAACTTGCTAACTTACACTTGCCCAGCTGAGCCTGTGTGCCATGCAGCCCGGCAGCAAGAGGCCTGCATCGCATCGCTGACATGGAGGTGAGTATAAAAGTGTTTATTTTTTTTATTTTTTTTAATACCGGACTGTTACTTTACTGGGGAGGAGGGCTATTGGCGCCATGATACTGGCACATGGAGGGGGGAGGAGAGAGGCACTTGATACTGGCACATTAGGGAGCAGGGGGAGAGGATGGCACTATGATATTAGCACATGGGGGGTCAAGAAATGGGCATGAATAATGAGGGGCAGAAATATAAAATGATGGGGGGAGGCAAGAAATGGACATGAATCATGAGGGGCAGAAATGTGAAATGATGGGGGGGGGGCAAGAAATGGACATGAATCATGAGGGGCAGAAATGTGAAATGATGGGGGGGGCAAGAAATGGACATGAATCATGAGGGGCAGAAATCTGAAATGATGGGGGGGGGGGGGGCCAAAATGTAGATTTGCTTGTGTTGACAAAAATCTTTGCACCGACCCTGCCGCAGATCACAGCTACTTGTCATAGAGGTCGAGAGCCGGCTATGTGATTCTGCACCCAGCTCCCGCCTCCTGTTGAATTTGAATGAATGAGTTAGTTAACAGCATTGGTGGCGCAGTGGCCACAGCCCCTCCCCTCTCTCCTCTCACTGGCAGCAGAGGCAGCAGATATACAGGAGGTGGGTGCTGGCTGCAGAATCATATAGCCGCACCCGACCTCTATGAGCAGTAGCCACACCTGAGGGGTTAACTACAGCAGATCAGGGCCGGCTCTATCATAAGGCAGCCCAAGCGGCTGCTTGAGGGCACAGAGAAGGGGGGGCGGCAAACAATTAACTTGCTAACTTACACTTGCCCAGCTGAGCCTGTGTGCCACGCAGCCCGGCCGCAAGAGGCCTGCATCGCATCGCTGACATAGAGGTAAGTATAAAAGTGTTTTTTTTTTGTTTGTTTTTTATACCGGACTGTTACTTTACTGGGGAGGAGGGCTATTGGCGCCATGATACTGGTACATGGAGGGGGAGAAGAGAGGCACCTGATACTGGCACATTAGGGAGCAGGGGGAGAGGATGGCACTATGATATTAGCACATGGGGGGGGGGGGGCAAGAAATGGACATGAATAATGAGGGGCAGAAATGTGAAATGATGGGGGGAGGCAAGAAATGGACATGAATCATGAGGGGCAGAAATGTGAAATGATGGGGGGGCAAGAAATGGACATGAATCATGAGGGGCAGAAATGTGAAATGATGGGGGGAGGCAAGAAATGGACATGAATCATGATGGGCAGAAATTTGAAATGATGGGGGGGGGGGCAATAAATGGACATGAATCATGAGGGGCAGAAATGTGAAATGATGAGGGGGGGGGGGGGCGCCAAAATGTAGATTTGCTTGTGTTGACAAAAATCTTTGCACCGACCCTGCCGCAGATCACAGCTACTTGTCATAGAGGTCGAGAGCCGGCTATGTGATTCTGCACCCAGCTCCCGCCTCCTGTTGAATTTGAATGAATGAGTTAGTTAACAGCATTGGTGGCGCAGTGGCCACAGCCCCTCCCCTCTCTCCTCTCACTGGCAGCAGAGGCAGCACAGGGAGATGCCGAGTGGTGTGGTGCAGAAAAACATCATGCCGCAATCTGAAGAAATTCAAGAACAGATGAGAAAGAAACTTTGGGACCCCAGCGAACCACAGTGAGAGCTATTATCTACAAATGGGGAAAACATAGAACAGTGGTGAATCTTGCCAAAAGTGGCTGGCCTACCAAAATTATTCCAAGAGCACATGGACAAATTATCCAGGAGGTCACAAAAGAACCCATAACAACATCTAAAGCACTGCAGGCCTCACTTGCCTCAGTTAAGTGTAATACAACAGAGTGGAATTTCCATTCCTACACCCATACAGATTTACAGACAGAGTACTATGAGGGGGTCAACAGCCAAAGGCACGCCACTCCAGAGGTACTAGAACAGTCCAGCTGCCAGAATAGAGACGAGTTTAGCACAGCAGAGATAGAAAGCAGAGTACTCAAGTTTGCCTGCCAGTTTATGGCAAAGCATGCTGGAACAAAGAGCCTGAATATTGTCTGGATACAAGTTGATGCATATAAAGCTGTTGAACCATATAAAAGTCTGGACTCAACATATTCTCCACCTTCACCATTACTCATCCCCTTTATTGCTTCGGAGCCAAGCTCTGGAGAGAGACGGTATCCAGGTAGGAATAATGTGACACACACAAAGACTATTGAGGCTGCACCACACCACTCTGCATTCCTATAGACATAGGGCACGATCAGCCCCGGGGGGCAGCACGTTGCGTAAGGTCAGTGTTCATGATTCAACAATAAGAAAGAGACTGGGCAAAAATAGTATCCATGGGAGAGTTGCAAGGTGAAAACTAGTGCTGACCAAAAAGAACACAAGGGCCAGTCTCACATTTGCCAAAAACATCTTGATAATCCCCAAGCCTTTTGGGAAAATATTCTATGGACTGAGACAAAATTGGAACTTTTTGGAAGGTGTGCGTCCCGTTACATCTGCTGTAAAACTAGCACAACATTCCAGAAAAAGAACATTGTACCGACAGTCAAACATGGTGGTGGTAGCATTATGGTCTGAGGCTGCTTTGCTGTTTCAGGACCTGGACCACTTGCTGTAATTGATGGAGCCATGAATTCTGTTCTCTACCAGAAAATCCTGAAGGAGAATGTCTGGCCATCAGTTCGTGACCTTAAACTCAAAAAGGTAGGCCAAAATGCCTACAGAGATGTGAAACACTCATTGCCATTTACCGAAAATTCTTGATTGCAGTTGTTGCAGGTGGCACAACCAGTTATTAGTTAATCATTTTTTTCACATAAGGCCAGGTTGGTTTGGATAGCTTTTTTCCGTTGATAAATAAAAACATTATTTAAAGGGGTTATCCCATAACTAATGTAACATACAGTATATGACAATCTCTTTCTAACAAAGCTATAACCAGCCCTGTACCTCACATGGATCCAGAGATCTCCACATTCATTGCTCTGCTAGACAGCTCAAGGGGAGTGTCTTTTCTCCTGCAGCTCAGGGTGTGTGTCTCAGCTCTCCCTATCACAGCTCAGGGGGCGTGTCTATGCACTCCCTATCACAGCTCAGGAGGCAGTTGAAACTGAGCATGTGCGGCCTTCTCAGTGAGCAGGACAAAGAAATAAGAAAAAAACTAACAGCAGGTGGTGCTATACAGATATATTTTATTGAATAACTCAGTGGCTATGTTAAATTTTTAATTACGTGTAATTACAAAATAATTCATATCCATGTGCTGGTTTGAAAACTGTAGAATATTTTTCATGCGACAACCCCTTCAATTATTTAGAAGAGATTCCACTTCTGTCTCTGTCCAGACCTATTAGAATGCACAATATAAAGTACAACTTTGATTCACTGCTCAGCAACACTGTAGATGTTTCTGAATAAGTTTGTGCTCCACCCATAGACTTGCTCAAACCCACACATTCCCAAGTCTCTGAGAGAGCAACAAGGAAAAGCAAGGATCATATTTGTCAAAAAGAAAACCCATATTTATATCTGAATATATTGCCATAATACTAAGATAAACCTTGTCTTAAGGGTGTATTAGACACCCTGATGCCCCAGACGATTGTCGGGAGGGAAGCGTTCCGTCCCAGAAATCATTAGATAGCTTGCGGAGGACACCTCTGCTATTACATGCAGCAATGTCTTCTGTGGCATGGGGAGGAGTGATCGTTATGCCATCGGTTGTTCCCAAGCAGGGCAGCCGTGTGCCAGCGGCAGATTGCTATTACGCAGTGCGATCTACCGTCAGCACCATTGTGATTTTTAAGCATGCTTAAAAATCACATCGGACATTTGGAGGCAGTATTAGACTGCCAGATGATCACTAACGAGGGAAACACCCTTTACAGTGCTTGGATTAACAATGCACACATTGCCAGGGGAATGCCATACAATGTCCATTTACCAACAGTCTCATGCTTTGGGCACACAGACCTATAGAGTGCCCATAAAGTTCTAGACAGTGCCAAGGGAGTGACAAACTTTGCCTACATAAATCCATAGTGCACCTACCTAGAGGGGTATATTACATTGCTAAATATCTCTTGTGGTACAGTTAAGTCAATGATCATAACACAGAAAGATAGGGGCACGGCTGTTTATCTGCCTAGAAATGAGTGACCTCTAAACTGAAGGACAGGCCAAGGAGTGCACTAAAAAGTGTGGTTACCAGGAGGCCTAAGATTGTTCTGAAGGAGTCACAGCTCTTGGCCACCTTTACATGGTCAGTATTTGGTCAGTACTTTTCATCAGTGGTTTTGACTTCCAAATACTGCGGAGAAATACTGACAGTGTGAAAGCAGCCTAACATGCAGGGGCATTGCTAGGGTCTGGGGCCCAAGACGTAATGCATGATGACCAATTCCCTAAGTCCCTCCTATAGAGCCCCCAGTAGTAATGAGAACGCCTAATGTCCCCGGTATTTAAAATGCCCCCACAGTGCCCCCATATTTATATTGCTCCTACTGTTATAATGCTCACCCTGAAGCGCCCCAGTATTTATAATGCCCCCTGCAGTGCCCCCTGTAGTTATATTTTTCCGTTTAGTGTCCTCAGAAATTATAACTCCACAGCCCCTCCACCATACAGTTCCATGTAAATAACATTATTTCCCTCCCTCCATCAGAGTCCCATGTAAATACCATCACACCACCTTTCCAGCCCTCTCCAATATACAGTCCCATGTAAATAACATCCCTCTTTACCTATAGCCCCCTTCAAAATACAGTTCTATGTAAATAACATCACACCATCTCTCCTGCCCCCTCCAATATACAGTCCGACATAAATAGCATCACCCCCTTCCGAGCCGCCTTCAACATACAGTCCCATGTAAATAACATCACCCTGCCCTAGCAACCTCCAACATGCATTCCCATGTAAATAACATTCCCATGTAAATTTTCAGTCCCATGTAAATACCTTCCCTCCCTCCAGCCCTAACATACAGTCCCAGTTAAATAACCATAACTCCCAGCATTGCTTTGCCTCTCCCTTCACTAACCTCTTCTCATGTAGCAGACCTCACCACAGCTTCTTTCCAGGACTTCTCTTCACTGCTGAGCCATCCTCTCCTGCACTGGTCACATGATGGTGACATCATCGCAGGTCCTTTTCAGCTACTGCATTTAGAACTGATCACATGACCTGTGATGTCACCACAGGTCCTTCAGCTCTTGCAGGGCATTAGATTCAATTGTATTGCCGTCCTGAGGACATCAATACACTTGTATCTATCTGGCAGGCAGGACATTCGGGGACTGGGACAAAACATCAGGGGCCCAAGCCCCGAATGTTTTAACCTAGCAACGCCCCTGCTAACATGGACACCTTACGACCCTTGTTTTAGAAATTCAGCATATTATTTTCATGGTACAGGTTATTGTTTTTTAGCCTGAGACATAAGTAGATAATAAATGAAGGAAAAGTACAAAGGAATGACTCTGTATAGTTTGCTTAGTTTCTTTTCACACTAGGTTCTTCTGGGCAAATGATTAACATGAATTCATGATCCAGTAGAGGCTATCTCATATGCTTGTATACCGGCCACAAGTATTGGCTATTTATGTGTTTACAGACAGCAAATACCTGACATCGTACTTACCTGAATGGTTCTGTTTTTATGCCCAACACAAGAATGGGCAATTGAGTGACCACTAAATGTTGGTCAACAAAGGAAGGGTTTTATTTTTAGCTAATAACTTTACTCTCCATTGTGCATTCACTCTGACATAAGATTACACTGTTCAGGGTCTTTTCACACGTCCGCAAAATGGGTCCACATCTGTTCCACAATTTTGCGGAACAGATGCGGACCCATTCATTTTCAATGGGGCCAAAATGTGCGGACAAGAAAAGGCATTTTCTATGAGAGTGCCGGCCGCAAAATGCAGAACGCACATTGCCGGTGTTCATATTTTGCGGATCCGCAAAACACATACGGACGTGTGAATGGACCCTTAAAGGACATCTGTCAGCAGATTTGTACCTATGAAACTGACTGATCTGTTGATGTTTTAACCCTTTCAAGACGGGGTGACTTTCTTTTTTGGGGGGTTTTCATTTTTTTACTCCCAGCCCTCCCAAAGCCCTAACTTTTTTATTTTTTCATTCACATAGACGCATGAGGGGTTATTTTTTGTGCAATGTTGTGGGAAGCGGGGAAAAAATACTACTGTGCAGCAGCCCTGTGCCACTCCTGAGAACAGGGGCTGTCACACACTACATCCAGCTCCCCCGATCCCTGCCGGTGGGAGCCGGAGCACGTGCTTCCAGTCTTTAACTGCACAGATGCCATGGTTACATTTGACCACGGCATCTGAAGGCTTAAATTTATGAGATCAACCATATCGTCAATAGCATACATTAATCCTAGCTGCCTGCTGATTAAAACTGCATGCGCAAGGAGGCGCAATATTTAAAGTCCCGACCACTGATGTATATTTAGATGGGGTGGTCGAGAAGGTGTTAACATACGCAAATGAGCCTCTAGGAGCAACAGGGGGGTTGCCGTTACACTAGAGGTTCAGGTCTCTCTGCAGTTGTCACGCCCTCTGTACTTTGATTGACAGGGCCAGGAAGTGTGAACATGATCATGCCTGCTTATCCCTGTCAACCAAAGAGCAGAGGGTGCGGCAGTTGCAGAGAGAGAGCAGAGCCTCCAGGTGTAATGGCAACGCCCCAGTTGCTCCTAAAAGGTAATTTGCATATATCAAAACTTCATTTTTCTCAGCATTGCAGGCACATATGAACATGGGACCAGATGCCTTCAGCTACCAAGTGCACATGCAACAGGTCAGCCAGTTTCATAGGTACAAATCTGCCGACAGATGCTCTATAAATTGTGTTAATGTCTCCTATATACTTCAAACCCATTTTTACTCCACACAAGTAAATTGTATGATAGAGGTAAGAATTTTAAAAGCAAAAAAACCACATAGCCCCACATTTATTAAAACTGGCGCTCCAAAGTGCGTTAGATTGCATTATGGGCAGGTGTCAGAGTTTTGTTATTGTGTTGTATATACTGTATGTACTTTGCTGACTCTTTACTATTATGAGGTGATCCCTGTTTTACATTTCGGGGCCATTATACCCTGTTCTTTGCCCTCTTTATATCGCTGCCATATATGGATGCTATGATCTCACTAGGATGTATGTTCTCCAGCGATGACGCCTTTTTCTGCTGCTCTTCCTCTTTCATGCGCTAATATTTTTATGTGATCTATTTAATAAAGACTCTTATACTTTTGAGTTACCTCGTATGTTGTGGCTCATAAGTTTTGTAGGTTGTGTAGACTGCATTATAGCAAATTACCAAATTAATTAAAATAAATTTGGTGCATCTTGAAGTGTCTAAAAAAAACAAAATGAAAATCTACGGCTACAATGAGGGGAGTGTAGACTGGTAGTTAAATGGGTACCATTTTTTGGCTGAAGTAATAAAAAATGAGTAACAATATTGTTGATCTCATCCATCTGCCCACTTTTCAGTATTCCCAATCCTTTTATTCTCGGGGGGTGAGACTCATTCCTCCACTCCCACCTTTGAAAACATATGCCTGCTCAGTTGAACATGCATGTGCATGGAAGAGCGGGTGGTATAGAAGTGTGCGGCCAGGTTCACACTTTGCGTATTGATTGCAGAACCCACATTAAAATTCTGCCATAAGGTACAGTGCAAATGAATAGGGTTTTAAACACCATTTACCTACAGCATAAAGCCATGTGGGACATGCTCCACAATTATCCTGTTAAGGTAATGCTGTCGATTGTAATTCTGGATTTCATTCAGTGGAATGCAACTGACATCTGCAGGCGCACCATGCACTTGTATGCCAGTTCAGCAGACTAACTACATCCTGCCTTCCAGTGCAGTGGTCAGTACATTCTAATGTTCATGGTCCCATCAAAATCCGTGCTCCCCATTTCAAGAAATATGACCTGCAATCTCCAGCCATGTACTGTGCGCACGTGAGACTTGACGGCCAGGCATAAGTATGTCTCCACTGCCTGATCATGTCAGTCAAAGTGGTGGAGGAGCAGCCTGGAAGAGAATGAGCGGAGTCTCTGGGTGCAATGGCAACACCCTCATTGCACCAAGGGCTTCATTTGCATTAAGTTAACATTTAGAATGTACTGACCAGTGCACATCTCCCATATCAGATGGATATATATCAAGATAGGGGCTTACAGAGTCTGTTTAAAGTGCTGCCAGCAAGTGACACATTGGGTGGTGGCATATGTTTTATATTCAGAAAATTATTACAGTGTACATTATTATAGCTACAACATTCCAGTAAGCTTCATCATGAAAAATGTAAGTGATCCAGAAGATTATATATATATATACATATATATATATATATATATATATACATTTCTCGTGCCAAAAAACTAGGTATCTGTGATGTATTTTTTATAGCTACCTGTAAGAGCAGTCCTGTTCTTTTACTTTGAACAGCTTGGATAGGTCCCAGGGGTTTTAAGCTGTCAAATGTCAATTAATAAATACAATAGCATAGCAGCTTAAGCATTAATTATTAAGTTTATTTGCTAGCAGCCTTGTTTAAAGGGGTTGGCCCATGATAAATATTCTACATTTTTTAAACCAGCACCTGGATCTGAATAGTTTTGTAATTGTGTGTAATTAAGGCTACTTTCACACTAGCGTTCGGGTGTCCGCTTGTGAGCTCCGTTTGAAGGGGCTCACAAGCGGCCCCGAACGCATCCGTCCAGCCCTAATGCATTCTGAGTGGACGCGGATCCGCTCAGAATGCATCAGTCTGGCAGCGTTCAGCCTCCGCTCAGCAGGCGGACACCTGAACGCTGCTTGCAGCGTTCGGGTGTCCGCCTGGCCGTGCGGAGGCAAGCGGATCCGTCCAGACTTACAATGTAAGTCAATGGGGACGGATCCGTTTGAAGATGACACAATATGGCTCAATCTTCAAACGGATCCGTCCCCCATTGACTTTCAATGTAAAGTCTGGACGGATCTGTTCAGGCTACTTTCACACTTAGAATTTTTTTTACAATATAATGCAGACGGATCCGTTCTGAACGGATCCACCGTCTGCATTATATGAGCGGATCCGTCTCAGACGGATCCGCTCTGAACGCAAGTGTGAAAGTAGCCTTAAAAGGTATTATTGCTACTGAGTTTTCAATAAAACCCATCTGTATAGCGCCACCTGCTGTTTCTTCTTTATCTAACTTTTCTGTCCACCTCACATGCTCAGTTCTAGCATTAGGCTAGGGATAGGATCGCTGAGCAGCCTTGATCCCATAGAAATGAATGGGATCGCCGCAGCAGTTGCAAGAAATCGAACACGGCTGGATTTCTTGAGATTGACGGGGCCATCCCATCCATTTCTATGGGATCGCCGCTGCTCAGCGATCTTGGACGCGGCAGGTGTTGCCGTGTAGCCCTAGCCTTAGGGTCTATTCACACGTCCGTTGTTTCTTTCCTGATCTGTTCCGTTTTTTGCTGAACAGATCTGGACCAGATCTGGACCCATTCATTTTCAATGGGTCCTGAAAAAAAATAAGACATTGTGCTGTCCGATTTTTTTCAGGACCCATTGAAAATGAATGGGTCCAGATCTGGTCCAGATCTGTTCAGCAAAAAACGGAACAGATCAGGAAAGAAACAACGGACGTGTGAATGGACCCTTAATCTGGCACCAGCTGCAACAAAAGGACACAGCTCCTGGGAAATGATACATCCACTGAGCTACGAAGATCTCCGGATCCATGTGAGGTACAGGACTGATTCTAGCTTTGTTAGAATGAGATTGCCATGTAATACATGCGGTCTGATTTTCATATTTATTTTTTACAATAATCAAGAAATAACCCATTTAAAGACAAGATTTAAATGTTTTCTAAAGCAAATTTTAAATATTGATATTTACTAAGCTAAATTCACCAGGAGGAAATGTCAGCACTCTTCAATTTCTTAGTGATACAAGTTCTGGTGACTGTTAGAATATGAATCAAGATAGTAAAGTCTTCTATATGCAAAGTATTTAGGCTGAAAGACAATAACGCTACTTCTGGGCACCAAGAAAAACCGTCGGGTAGGTTCATACCTCTGTTTAACCGACCTATAATGGGATCCGGCCTGTTTCTGGCATGAGTGCCAGGTTTCGGCCAGACAAGAACTGCTGCATTCCCTGGTTTTTGTCTGGCCAAAAACCAGCACTCATGTCGGAAACTGTCTGGAGCCGATCAAAGTCAGTGGAATCCAGCAGTGATCCGCAGTTTCTAGCTACGCTGGATCTGGTGAACTCCAGAATACAAAGCAGTAAGGAAAAGTAGAATCCTGTGCATGCAAGACGTGTCTGCACTATGAGCGTGTGAATCCATATGTAACAATCCACACTTGTAGACATATTCCCCCAGAAAACAACTACGGCTCAAAAACTGGCTTCTTGAATACTTGTTGCCACAGAATATGATTATAATTAATATAAACTTGATTTGTATCTCCATTCATGTGGGTGAAAGCACACAGATTATTATAACACACATCAATCTATGTCCCCAGTAGAAATATTCAATCTGATATCCAATTCTCAAACCCATAAAAACATGCAAAAGAAGAAACAAATTTAAAGGGGTATTCCAGCAAAATCAAAATGACTTGCAGCAGCATCTTATTGCTGTCTAAAACGAAACCAGCTTCGAATCACCTCCCCATTCCCCGATGCCGTGGTTCCAAATGTGCAGGGGTCCTCACTGCACTACACTTCCTGCATATCCACACTGAAGGGAATAGCTTAGAGATGGGTGATCACTGCAGCCAGTGATTTCACAGCAATTTTCTGCTGTGCCGAGAAGTCAGCAGGAAATAGGGTGCAGCAAGGACCCTCGCACAGTTGGAACAGCAGCACTGGGGGCTCAGGGAGGTGAGGGAGCTGGTTAATTATTTTACAGCAATATGATTCCACTGCAAGTAACTTTTATTTTGCTGAAATATCCTTTTATCAGTATGTTTTACGTGTATTGAGAGAAAACCATATAAGCACTGGAAGAGAATGCAAAAAACATGTATTGTAATTAAGATCACCTTAATGACTCACATTTACTATAATTATTCGACCTAAACACCAGCTTTAAGAGGACCTCTAACCATTTCTGACATGTCTGTGTTACTAACTGCTGCTTCCATGTAATAATGATTTTGGAGCATCTATTCATTTAACACTATACTGTTCTGGTCCTGCGTCTAGTCCAACAAGGGGGAGTGGCTACACTTGAAAAGGGCATGGCCTAATAGGTGACATTTAGCCACTAGATTGCACCACTATTGTGGATTAAAATAATTTCTCAGACCAACCAATGTAAAAAGGTGTTTAGCCATGTACCACATTTTTCTTCATACCATCTACAGAAGTAGTTAATATGCTACAATGTTTTTCAGAAATTTTGTGGCACTTTTTATAAAAAAAATTGAGCCAAAGCCAGAAGTAATTTCAAAAGGAATTGGAAATATATAAGAAGGACTTATACTGCTCCTTCCTGAGTGATCCACTTCTGGCTTTGGCTCAATAAAATGCATAAAAAAATTGCAGTGGTGTTTTTCAAAAAAGAACAGTGAGTAAAACATTTGTGCAATCTATTGTCACAATCAATCCATATCAGTGGATGTATCTTAGCTACAGCATAGCCATGTTTTGTTTAAGGGTACTTTCACACTTGGGTTTTTCTTTTCCGGCATAGAGTTCTATCCTAGGGGCTCTATACCGGAAAAGAACTGATCAGTTTTATCCCCATGCATTCTGAATGTATTAGTGCCGGATCCGGCATTCAAAATACCGGAATGCCGGATACGAAAAAAAGGTGAAAAAAATAAATGCCAGATCCGTTTTGCCGGATGACACCGGAAAGACGGATCCGGCATTTCAATGCATTTTTCTGACTGATCAGGCATTTTAAAGACTGATCAGGATCCTGATCAGTCTAACAAATGCCATCAGTTGGCATACGTTTTGCCAGATCAAAACTGCTTGCCGGATCCCTCTGCCACAAGTGTGAAAGTAGCCTAACCTGCAAATTGTGTGCCTTTCCCTTACTTTTTATGTGAATATGTGTTTTCTCTCTCCTTGTTTTTGATTATTTGGTATTTGCCTGGTATAATGTCAGGGCTATGCTATGAGACAACCAGATAAATCTTCTTGCTGCTCCCATCCCTCTATTCCTCATGCTGTTTCAGAGAAAAAAATGAGTAGGACATTGCAGCTGCATCCCCCTCCTACCTTTCTAGTATTTACTGAGTTACATGGGGACATCCCTTGATGTAATGACACAACCAGGAATGGATATAGGAGTAGCTTATTTATTGGAACTTCAGAAAAAGATGACACATTTTGGAGTACATAGACTCCATTCTCAAGTCTCAGAAGCTAGCATCGGCATCCTACATAAGAGAGAGCTGGTATTCGCTCCACTGGCGTGTTGACAAAAAAGTTTGAGGAAGGAGTCTACGTATTCTATGTGCATCTTTTTTAAAGAAGTTCCAATAAAGGAGCTACTCCTGTATCCATTCCTGGTCATGTCATTGCGCCAAAGGACATCCCCATGTAGGTGGATCTGAAGGGCTTTCACCCAGCATTTTCCTCTATGGTTTCTTTTCTCCTGAGGGTTGGCTCCCCATGCAGTGAGACCCTATCTGCAAGCGGCAGCACCAACCACTACTAACAAAAAGCTTTCTTTTAGTGTTGTGCCTAATGTAGCACAAAACATAAAGGTGAGCACTACCATCTCACTTTGAGGCATCTATTTAATACCTACATACTTACCCTAAGAGCGCCTTTTTTCCTACTTTGGCCTTGTGAGCTGTTTACTGTAGTAGATTTTTTAGGAGACTGAAGACGTTCCTAAATACATCGTCCACAGACAGAGAATACAGAGGTACAGGTTTCTGTAAGGTGAGGAAGATGTCACTTTCAACTAGTAAGATTTTATAATACATTTCATATATGCAATACTTATTTAGGAAAAATAAATTGTAACCATAGGTAAGATTTAAACATAATTTGTACCATGGCTATTACAAAGTGAAAACTCACAAGCATGTATGAGTGTGCTCCCAAGGGAATAGCTCTTTGCTTATGTTATGTACATGCAAATGAGTGCACTTGCTATACATGCTATGTTTACATTATACTGTATTCAGTACCAAAACCTTGGTTGGGCATATACCTGAAAAAACTGAGACCACTATGTCAGAGTGTCAGGCTGTCAAGTGTGTCAGGCTGACATAGACAATCAGAGTAAGGCCTGGCTGGAGCATGGTGCTTGGGGGCAGTACCATGCTGGGAGAAAAAAGTAAGCCTACAGAGAGTGGTCATAGTAACTGAGAATCATTGGGAGACTGTGACCAGTGTGGATGGAAGCAAGAACCCCTTCTTCCTTTGCAAGCATTTAACTAGACTACTGCCATCCAACCTGACTGTGGCACATTATACATGCATATATTTTTACTGAGGAGGCAGATTTTCTGATGCACGTTTATTGAGTGGAGAATTAAATGCGATTATTTAAGAACTGTGCCTCGGTTAAGTGCAACCACCAAGCCTTGTGCCTCTGTTGAGAATAATGATCTAGCTTTGTTCCTCTTTCTGAGAAATAAGAGTCTTGTTTTTGCACCATCAACCTCCAAGTCAATGGCATCTTCAGTGGGTTTCCAATGCTCACCACATCACAGGAACATGGAGAGATCATATGAATTCCAGCAAAGGTTGACCTGATAAGACTTAAAATGATGTTCCCAATTGTAATTGAGCAGCAGTGCTGCCATCATTCTGCCCCCATAATTACAGCAATTAAATTGTTAGCATACTTATTTTTTAGAATATGTGATGCTTCCCCAAGAGATGCCACCAAGCAGAAACTGGGGTTGATTACACATACATTTGAACTGCTGGTTAGATGTGCCTACAATAGTATTTCAAAGCATACAAATGGAGTAATATTGGATAACTTTCTGTGCAGAGGTGGAAATATATCATCAGGTATTTACTACATTTTCAGTTAAATGTTGGTGGAATTATTTCAAGTAAAACATTGTATGTATTCTATACAAATAGGAATTCCCTATGTGAGCTCTTGGCTATACAAACAAAGTAAAAGTGTTTCAACAAGGATAATGTAGGTTATCACTCCAAGGACCAGAGTGCTTTCATGTGACAACAGTTTAACCATTGACCAGTGATAATGCCTGTTTAATATTCATGTGCATACTGTTGTGTGATAACGAGGGCAAAAAGCTTTCATTTGCATTAAGAGTGTATTGCAGCTTTGAAGTCTGACGAGACTCATTGTTTCTGCTTGACAAATAGACAAACAAAGCAAAACAATGTACAGATTAAGGCTGCAACGGTACAATTCCGTTTTATCACAACAATTGGGATGCAAACTTATTGAATGGTAAGCATGTTTGTATGAGAGTATATGGGGGGAAGTTATTATTAGGAGAATATTTGAAGTCAGTTTTGCTTCAGTCTGTGTTGGGGTACTTTGTGCCACATTTAGCAAATGTTGCGTGTTGTTTGATATATTTGGCTTGTCCTTAAACCTAACACTTCTGTCTAGAGAAGCTACTCCAATTGTCCTACTCCACTCTGCTCCTGGAGTGAGATTGCGACTTATTTGCGACTTTTTAAAAAAAACTCTCAATGATAAATCTGGAGTGAAACTCATTAACATAGCTCACCATGCCCACTTTCCCATCTATATTACAAAACTGGAGTGAGTGGTGTTAGACATGCAAAAAGGCGCAAAGTGAGTGTAAAAAGTCACAAATGTTTGAGCAATTGCATAAATTTTGATGCCAGAATTCTGGAGTGAAGGTATGATAAATCAGGGCCTATGTGCCCACATGTGGATACTGCCTACCAGCAAATGTAAAAGGTCATCCTCATTCAGTAGCTTTCGGATGAATACTGATTTGGCTGACAGCTAATCCTTCTGACCCTCCCATAGACGTGCATTTAGACATGTGTTATAAATTGGGAGAAGGCAGTAAGCCACTGCCAGACACCTTATGATATCCTAGAGAACAAATGATCACTTATGTCAAAATTCAACATGCCCGAAGTTTGGACAACTTTGTTCTGCTGTGTATGGTCATCTCTAGTGTTTTTAATATCTTACTGCTATCCTAACAGTGCATGAAATTACGGGTCCAAAGCCTGAGAGATTCGGATGAGAACATTTCTAATGTCTGTCAGGATCATGTGGTCACAAGGACTGTTTGGATTCAAGTCACCAAATACATGCATGTATGCAGATATACAGGTAGCTGCCACTATTTAACACAGGAAAGAAGAAAATAGTGTTATATTTGATCATTCAATTCCTCAAATGTTTTCTATGATAGCATTGCTCTTTTTATTTTTTTACTTTTTCTAGTAGGTCTCCTTTAATGCTTAGGAGTGTTTTTGGTATTTATGGCTTCTTTTCTTTTAATTCTACTTACTGAAATGGCATATACACTACCTCTGCGTCAGCTAAATGGTTTGACTTAGGGCTAGTCCTAAGTCACCCTTTATATAGGAATCTAGCCTTTGCTGCAGGGAAGCTGCCTTACAGCTACCTCTTGGAAGAGTTCCACTGTAGTTGGAAGCTGACCAGTGGAGATCACAGGCATCTGTGCAAGGCACCAAGGGGTCAGGCAATATTTGGCATCAGGAAGCAGGCAGTGGCAAGGGCCGGCAACATACATGTGAATCTGTGAAACATGATCAGAGCAGGCAGTAAACAGTCAATACAGTACACAGGCTAAGGTCAGTACAGGCAGTAGAGGGTCAGAGTTAGTAAACAGGCAGAGGTCGGTACACAGATTAACAAACAGAACAGCACTCCTTCACTGCTTACTAGCAACTAAAAAACCTAAAGCTCAGACACCCTCCCTTAGGAGAAAGGGTTTTAAATGACCTGAAGTGTCCAGCCATCGGCTGGAGGAAACTAGGTCTGTAAGAGCCAGGAACCGCAGCCCTTTACAGAGAAGCACAGGCTGCGACCTGCAGGAATACCAGCAGCTGGTGTTCCATCAAACAGAAGTCCAAATTTACAACCCATGAAATGAGAAGTTGTGAGGAGTAGAAACAGAATGGACAATTGGGAGCAATATAATACAATATATTATTCATAATCAATTTTCTTGATTTCTTTTGCATGAGTCACATGACATAAAACTAGTGAGCTGTTGTTCCGCAGTAGCAGAAGTGGGAACAGACACTTTCTGGCTTCTGTTTACAGCAGTGGAGGGAAACATGATCTATATCAGGGTCCTCACATTAGGCCTTTGGTCCTTCTAGAGGAATGCACATTACTTTCATACAGCGATATCATGTTGTGCATGCTCTTGCCATGTGATCTGAGTTTTCATGAGTGGAGTATACTTATTTTGTAGCATGAATGAATTGGTGAAAAAAGGGTTTCCACAACTTGGGTACAGACATTAATGATTCTTTGCTCTTACTATGCAATAACTATCATTACTCCTATTGGAATTAGTGTGTGGATTGAGATCACTCAATGCATGATTGTTTGCACATATAAAAATGACTTCCACTATTCAATCCAGGAAGGAAGTAGATATTGTTGTATTTAGTTATTCGAGGACACACTTCATGAAAGCTAGTAAAAGCCGTTCAGAGTTTATTAGAGGTATTCCAAGGAAGCAAACCATCTCGCTAGAGCCACCTCTTGGAAGGGGATCCCTATGAGTCAAAATCCAACTTTCCAACAAGGTTGAATATAGTCAGATTTGACAAGGGAATATAGCCAGATCTCCATCTGTAGACAGCTGTTTCAGGATGCTTGCCCCTCGTCAGTAAAGAGTAGGTTTCAGGCTGGCTCTGTGCAATGCCTTGAATGTGAGACAAGGTGCTGAATTTCCTTGAAGAGACTAGTTCTGTATGGAGATCTATTGGGAAACAAATATGCAGAGAGGTACCGTATCTCCCAAGGAAGAGAATCTTGAGAGAACCTGTATACATTTTATTCAGGATTAGTAAACCTACCCCGATGTATGATAAATGTGGCAGATCTTGCTAGAAGTTAGACACTTTTCTAATACCACCTCTTGGCCGTTTTATTTTACGAAAACATGGTGCACTCCCTTTATAAATCTGCCACATATTATGACTCTTTTTCTAACCTAGTCAATTAAAGTGTAAATATACAGAATAAATCACTGATCACTGCTTTGTCTTGTTACATTTCATGGGTGATGGTAAATTACTGCAGAATCCGGATAAGACCTGACTGTTTTGTCAGTCATACTTAAATTTAACATGGGCTAGACAGATTCAAATACCACCCTGCAAGGCGAGAACAGGTGTTAACAAGCATGTTCCTCCTGCTTTAGCCAAGAAAATAATATGCCGTCAGATACACGTAAGCCTTTTTAACTCAAGTAACTGCAATCTGTGCAGGATCTATGTAGTAGTAGAAGATTGTCTCATACATCTTCACCCTTTAAAATTACTCTTGTGCAGACGTTCTCACATGATCTTTGCTGGCAGCAATAGATACCCCAGAGTCCTTGAGATGTCATTCCTGATCTAACAATAAGGCACTGCAAGTGTTGGATAACCATGAGCTAATTATTACATATTTACAGCTCTGGTGTGGACATATTAATAAGAACGATCTCTGTCCAATAAGAAATAACGTCACAGCAGAATTTCATTTGTTCAATAGCTCCATCCATTTTCTAAGATTTAGTGTTTGTACTCTCTTTCCAAACTGGGAAGGATATCTGGAATATGTGAGTTACCAAGTACTGTGCCAGCGTTAATAACAGGTAGATTTTGGGGTTAGGCGCCTTGTAGAATATAAAGTGAATGCTCTTCTCACTGCAATATTGACTGCTATAAAAACTACTTCACTAATTAGTTACCTTTAATAGCCATGGTACAAATTATGTTTAACCCTTTCATGACCAAGGGTCATTGATGCCCCAATGTCCAGGTCAAAATTTGCAAATCTGACATGCGTCACTTTATGTGGTAATAGCTTTGGAACACTTTTACTTATCCACGCCATTCTGAGATTGTTTTCTCGTGACACATTGTACTTCATGACAGTCATAAATTTGAGTCAATATATATCACCTTTATTTATGAAAAAATCCCATATTTACCAAAAAAATTTAAAAATTTGCAATTTTCTAAACTTCAATTTCTCTGCTTCGAAAACAGAAAGTGATACCTCATAAAATATTTATTACATAACATTCCCCATATGTCTACTTTATGTTGGCATCATTTTGGAAATGTTATTTTATTTTTTTAGGACATTACAAGGCTTAGAAGTTTAGAAGCAATTCTTAAAATTTTTAAGAAAATTTCCAAAACCCACTTTTTAAGGACTAGTTCAGGTCTGAAGTCACTTTGTGGGGCTTACATAGTGTATACCCCCATAAATGACCCAATTATGGAAACTACACCCCTCAAGTTACTTAAAACCAATTTTACAAACGTTATTAACCCTTTAGGTGTTCCACAAGAATTAAAGGAAAATGGAGATGAAATTTCTAGATTTCACTTTTTTAGCAGATTTTCTATTTTATTAATTTTTTTTCTTTAACACATTAAGGGTTAACAGCCAAACAAAACTCAATATTTATTACTCTGATTCTGCGGTTTACAGAAACACCCCACATGTGGTCGTAAACTGCTGTACGGGCACACGGCAGGGCGCAGAAGGAAAGGAATGCCATACGGTTTTTGGAAGGCAGATTTTGCTGGATTGGTTTTCTGAACGCCATATGTTTTTTATTTTTCTACCGATCGTCTTGTGCAGGGGCTCATTTTTTGCAGAAAGAGTTGAGGTTTTTATTGGTACCATTTTTGGGTACATAGGATTTTTTGATCATTCATTATTACACTTTATGGGACAAGGTGGCCAAAAATTGGCTGTTTTGGAACAGTTTTTTTTTTTTTTTTTACAGCGTTCATCTGAGGGGTTAGGTCATGTGACAGTTTTATAGAGCAGATCGTTACGGACGTGGCAATACCCAATATGTATACCTTTTCTTATTTATTTAAGTTTTACACAATAATAGCATTTCTGAAACCAAAAAAATGATGTTTTAGTGTCTCCATAGTCTGAGAGCCATAGCTTTTTATTTTTTGGGCGATTGTCTTAAATATGGGCTAATTTTTTGCGGGATTAGGTAACGGTTTGATTGGTACTATTTTGGGGTATATACGCCTTTTTTGATCGCTTGGTGTTGCACTTTTTGTGATGTAAGGTGACAAAAATGGCTTATTTTTTTACACCGTTTTTATTTTTTATGGTGTTTATTGGACGGTGTTGATGATGTGATATATTTATAGAGATGGTCGTTACGGACGCGGTGACACCTAATATGTGTGTTTTTTTTTTTGTTTTGTTTTTTTATAGGAAAAGGAAATTTATTTTTTACATTTTTATTTATTTATTTTTACTTTTATTATTTTCACTTTTTTTTTTTTATCAGTTCCCTCTTGGATCTTGAAGATCCAGTGGGGCTGATGGTTGTACTATACTTTGCAATGCTCTTGCATTGCAAAGTATAATACAATCAGATGCCTGTAGGTGGCAGCACTGGACGCCTATACCATGGCAACCGGACGCCTTTGCAAAGCTTCCGGTTGCCATGGCAACCATCGGGCGCTGCGATCGCAGCAGCCCTGATGGTTGAGAGAGAGGGAGCCCTCTCCCTCTATTAACCCTATGGATGCCGCTACTGCGGCATCTATGGGGTTACAGCAGTGTCAGCATAGAGCTGACACACGCTGCTGATGGCGGCGGCTCAGGAATGGAGCCGCCGCCATCACACACAGAAGGGGGACCGCATCGGGGGCAGGGGACGGGGCATCGCTGGAAACTGGGGAGAGGAGAGGGGGGCAGCATTTCATTACTTACAGGAAGGGGCTGCAGGAAGGGGCGGACCGCATCGGGAGGAAGTAGCAGGAGAAGATGATGGACAAGAAGGGGGCGCAGGTCGGGGCAGGAGGGGGCGGACCGCATCGGGGGGGGGGGCAGGACAAGAACGGAGCACAGATCGGGGGCTTCAAGGGGGCACGGGGGCTTCAGGACACATTACCAATTTCAGGCTCTTATCTGCAGACCGCAGATCAGAGCCTGAAACCGGCATTTTTTTCACACAGCGATCCGATTAGTTAGTCTGCACAGACTAACCAATCGGATCGATTGCCGGCAAGGGGCCACTCTGATTGGTCCCTTGCCGGCATTACTGCACTGTATGCTGTCCGTGACAGCATACAGGGCAGGGGCAGAAGCTTTAATCCAAGCGCTTTGCAGCGCTTGGATTAAAGAGCTGCCAGAACGTATATATACGTGGTAGCTGCACGGGGTATGTGCAGCTATCACGTATATATACAGATTGCAGTCGTGAAGGGGTTAAATCTTACCTATGGTTACAATTAATTTTCCTAAATAAGTATTGCATATATGAAATGTATTATAACATCTTACTAGGTGAAAGTGACATCTTCCTCACGGGAATGTCCCCATGTAACACAGTAAATACTAGAAAGGGAGGAGGGGGATGCAGCTGCAATGTCCTACTCGTTTTTTCTATGAAACTGCATGAGGAATAGTGGGATGGGAGCAGCAAGAAGATTTATCTGGTCGTCTCACAGCATAGCCCTGACATTATACCAGGGAAATACCAAATAATCAAAAACAAGGAGAGAGAAAACACATATTCACATAAAAAGTAAGGGAAATGCACACAATTTGCAGGTTACACAAAACATTTCTGGCTATGCTGTAACAAAGATACATCTACAGCTGCTATGGATCGATTGTGATAATAGATTACACACATTTTTTACACACTGTTCTTTTTATAAAAATACCACTGCAGTTTTTTGATGCATTTTATTGAGCCAAAGCCAGAAGTGGATCACTCAGGAAGGAGCAGTATACAGTGAGGAGCAGAAGTATTTGAACACCCTGCGATTTTGCAAGTTCTCCCACTTAGAAATCATGGAGAGGTCTGAAATTCACATTGTAGGTGCATTCCCACTCTGAGAGACAAAATTTAAAAAAAATATACAGGAAAAAAACATTGTATGATTTTTACTGAATTTATTTGTCTTGCACTGCTGAACACAAGTATTTGAACAACTGAGAAACAGCAAGAATTCTGGCTCTCAAAGACCTGTTACTGTGCCTTTAAAAAGTCCACCTCTACTCCACTCATTAATCTAACTTAGTAGCACCTGTCTAGGCTCTTTAAAGACACCTGTCCGCCCCACAGTCAGTCAGACGCCAACTACTACCATGGGCAAGACCAAAGAGCTGTCAAGAGACACCAGAGACAAAATTGTGGACCTCCACAAGGCTGGAAAGGACTACGGGGCAATTGCCAAGCAGCTTGGTGAAAATAGATCAACTGTTGGAGCAATTGTTAGAAAATGGAAGAGGCTAAAACGACTGTCAGTCTCCCTCGGACTGGGGCTCTATAAAAAATCCTACCTCATGGGGTATCACTGATTATAAGAAAGGTGAGGAATCAGCCCAGAACTACAAGGGAGGAGCTGGTCAATGAAATGAAGAGAGCTGGGACCACAGTTTCAAAGGTCACTGTTGGTAGAACACTACGCCGTCATGGTTTTAAATCATGCACAGAAGGTTCCCCTGCCCAAGTCATCACATGTCCA
This sequence comes from Bufo gargarizans, assembly GCF_014858855.1. Classification (NCBI taxonomy): domain Eukaryota; kingdom Metazoa; phylum Chordata; class Amphibia; order Anura; family Bufonidae; genus Bufo; species Bufo gargarizans. The sequence goes on from NC_058081.1 coordinate 321,369,034, forward strand.
GGCCCGTCTGAAGTTTGCCAATGACCATCTGGATGATCCAGAGGAGGCATGTGAGAAAGTCATGTGGTCAGATGAGACCAAAGTAGAACTTTTTGGTCTAAACTTCACTTGTCATGTTTGGAGGAAAAAGAAGAATGAGTTGCATCCCAAGAACACCATCCCTACTGTGAAGCATGGGGGTGGTAACATTATGCTTTGGGGGTGCTTTTCTGCGAAGGGGACAGGACGACTGCACTGTATTAAGGAGAGGATGAATGGGGCCATTTATTGTGAGATTTTGAGCAACAACCACCTTCCGTCAGTCAGAGCATTGAAGATGGGTTGTGGCTGGGTCTTCCAACATGACAACGACCCGAAGCACACAGCCAGGATAACCAAGGAGTGGCTCCGTAAGAAGCATATCAAGGTTCTGGAGTGGCCTAGCTAGTCTCCAGACCTAAATCCAATAGAACATCTTTGTAGGGAGTGGAAACTTAGTGTTGCTCAGCGACAGCCCCGAAACCTGACAGATCTAGAGGAGATCTGTGTGGAGGAGTGGGCCAAAATCCGTTTCAGTGTGTGAAAACTTGGTCAAGAACTACAGGAAACGTTTGACCTCTGTAATTGCAAACAAAGGCTTCTGTTCTCAGGTGTTCAAATACTTATATTCAGCAGTGCAAGACAAATACATTCTTTAAAAATCATACAATGTGATTTCCTGAATTTTCTTTTTAAATTCTGTCTCTCAGAGTGGGAATGCACCTACAATGTGAATTTCAGACCCCTCCATGATTTCTAAGTGGGAGAACTTGCAAAATCGCAGGGTGTTAAAATACTTCTGCTCCTCACTGTAAGTCCTTCTTATATAGTTCCAATTCCACACGAGGCATTAAACACTGCATGGACCCTGTGGTTCATATTTCAAAACACCCTGGAACATCAGACTTTACTGGCCTGATGGGTCCCCCCATCTAGCCAAAAGGGTGAAGGGGGGAGGAAGAAGAGAGAAAAAGAGAAAGAAAACCCAACTCCCCCCTTTCTCTTTGACATCTCCTAGGATTGATGTACACGAGTTCTGTCCTGTCATAAGAGATATTGTGTATTATATTACATGTAACCTCTCGGCAGTTATCTGTGCTATCTATAATCTTTTATTAAGAGGTGTCACTATTGTATCTCCTTTTTCTAACCTTCTTAAATAAAGAATTAAAAAAATATATATTTCCAATTCCTTTTGAAATTACTTCTGGCTTTGGCTCAAAAATTTTAATAAAAAATGCCACAAAATTTATCAAAAACTTCTGTAGATAGTATGAAGAAATATTTGGTACATGGCTAAATACTTTTTTTTTTACATTGGTTGGTCTGAGAAATTATTTTAATCCACAATAGTGGTGCAATCTAGTGGCTAAATGTCACCTATTAGGCCATGCCCTTTTCAAGTGTAGCCACTCCCCCTTGTTGGAACAGGCGCAGGACCAGAACAGTATGGTGTTAAATGAATAGATGCTCCAAAACCATTATTACATGGAAGCAGCAAACAATTACTAAAACAGACATGTCAAGAGAGGTTAGAGGTCCTCTTTAAGCTGGTGTTTAGTTTGAAAATTTTTGTAAATGTAAGTCATTAAGGTGATCTTAATAACAATATCTGCATTTTTTGCATTCTCTTCCAGTGCTTGTATGGTTTTCCATTGAGTACTTTAATTTCCTCTCAATACCCGTAAAACATACTGATAAAGGGGTATTTCAGGAAAATAGCCAGGTGAAAGCAAGTACAGGTATATATCTACCTTAATAAAATCGCATGAAAGGTCCTATTTAAAGAGTCTCTGTCACCAGGATCAACCATATTAAACCAAGCATACTGACTGGTAGGGCTTATCATGATGATTAAAACTATACCTTTCTTTTGTCTGTATGATAAACAGCTGCAGAGAAATATGCGTGTTTATTCATATGCAAATGAGAAATTCCAGCACTCAGGGTCGGGGCTGAATAATCTGACCACTGCTATGTAACACCCCCTGTGCTCTGCACATTACCCCCTCCCCTTGATTGACAGGGCTAGACATGCTTAGGATAGAGCTGTGTCCTAGGACTTGTGTGCTTGCAATATCATATCACTATGTACTATAGCTTCACCACACTGAGACCTGCTCAGAAAGCTAATCTACATATTACACTATATTGACAAGCAGAATACATGATTATAGGGACACCAGTCTTTTTCTGGTCCATGGTGTGAGGGCTCAAATTTTACGAGATGACCTATTGTTTTTATTGATACCATTTTGGAGTGTGTGCAACTATTTATTCAATTATTTTGGGAAGTGAAGTGATTTATTATTATTTTTTTTCCATTACGGAGTTCATTGTACAGCATAAATACACTGTCTGTCTAAAAAAGAAGTCTCCAACAGGATTTAACTAAGCAAATAGTTATGAGCCTCCTATTGGATAATTACTGCATGGGTGATTATCTTTCAGCTGGCAATAAGTTATTTAACCCCAATTGGTGCAATGAGTTGCTTCTCATTTCTTAAACCACCATGTCGAAAGACACATCTCGTGGTCGTGGAAAAGATGTTAGTCTGTTTGAGAATGGTCAAATCATTGGCATGCATCAAGCGGAGAAAACATCAAAGGAGTTTGCAGAATTTACTAAAATTGGGTTAAGAACTGTCCAACACATTATTAAAAACTTGAAGGATATTGGGGACCCATCGTATTCAAGGAAGAAATGTGGCGGGAAAAAAATCCTGAATGATCGTGATTGGCGATCACTTAAACGTTTGGTGAAATCAAATCGAAGTAGAACTCAGGGCTATGTTTAATAATGAAAGTAATAGCATTTCCACATGCACAATGCAAAGGGAACTCAAGGGATTGGGACTGAACAGCTGTGTAGCCGTAAGAAAACCATTAATCAGTGAGGCAAACCAGAAAAAAAGGCTTCAGTTTGCTAGGAAGCATACAAATTGGACTCTGGAGCAATGGAAGAAGGTCATGTGGTCTGATGAGTCCAGATTGACCCTGTTCCAGAGTTATGGGTGCATCAGGGTAAGAAGAGAGGCAGATGAAATGATGCACCCATCATGCCTAGTGCCTACTGTACAAGCCTGTGGGGGCAGTGCTATGATCTGGGGTTGCTGCAGTTGGTCAGGTCTAGGTTCAGCAACAGTATGTGCTCCAAGAATGAGGTCAGCTGACTACATGAACATACTGAATGACCAGGATATTCCATTAATGGATTTTTTCTTCCCTGATGGCACGGTCATATTTCAAGATGACAATGCCAGGATTCATCGGGGCTCAAATTGTGAAAGAGTGGTCCAGGGAGCATGACACATCATTTTCACACATGGATTGGCCACCACAGAGTCCAGACCTTAACCTCATTGAGAATCTTTGGGATGTGCTGGAGAAGGCTTTGCGCAGCAGTCAGACTCTACCATCATTAATGCAAGATCTTGGTGAAAAATGAATTCAACACTGGATGGAAATAAATCTTGTGACATGGCAGAAGCTTATCGAAACAATGCCACAGCGAATGTGTGCCGTAATCAAAGCTAAAGGCGGTCCAACTAAATATTAGAATGTGTGACTTTTTTTTTTTGGGGACAGGCAGTGGACATTTATATTTTAAAAGTTCAGGCATTTTGAGACACTGTGATGCTTTTTTTTTATTGTTTATTTATTTTTATTTTAACCCCTTCCCGACATATTACGTAACAGTATGTCATGGCGGCAAGTGACTTGCCGCATTTTGACGTACTATTATGTCATGGTGATTAGGCGGGCACCAGAGCGGTGCCCGCCTAATTACTGCAGGGGCCCGGCAGTCCCCGATAGCCAGGCCCCTGCTGTATCCGCTGGCATTGCTGTAAAAGCCGATGCCAGCGGATTAACCCCTTCTATGCTGCGGTCAGTGCTGACCACGGCATAGAAGGTGCATGCAGCAGGTGAGGGAGCCCACTGGGTCTCCGCGCTGCTGTGGCGGGGACACGGTGGGTGACAAGGCAGCCCGATGCCATGCACAGGCTGCCCAATGCCTTGCACAGCATCGGGACCTGCCTTCTATAGGGCCAAAGAGATCCAGCCCCAGGCTGGATCTCCTAGGCAACCTGTTAGTGTATTACTCAGTGTAATACACTAACAGGCAATGCATTACAAATTGTAATGCATTGCAGAGGGAATCGGACCCCCAAAAGTTAAAGTCCCAGAGAGGGACAGAAATAAAGTTTAAAAAAAAAGCAAAAAAAAGTTTCAAGTAAAAAAAGAAAAAAAAAGCCCCTTTCCCCTGATTTTATAATACAAAAATAGGAAAAAAAAGGAATAAACACACATATTAGGTATCACCGCATCCCTAACGACGTCTGTAATGATCTGCTCTATAAAAATGTTTCATGACCTAACCCCTCAGGTGAACGCTGTAAAAATGAATAAATAAAAACTGTGCCAAAACAACCAATTATTTGGTCACCTTGCCCCATAAAGTGTAATAATGAATGATCAAAAAATTATATGTACCCAAAATGTGTACCAATAAAAACGTCAACTCTTCCTGCAAAAAACGAGCCACTGCACAATCGATCGCCAGAAAAAAGAAAAAAAAATGGTGTTTAGAAAATGGAGACTGAAACAAAAAAAGTAGACATATTTTATATCATTGCATCCGTAACAACCAGCTCTATAAAAATATCACATGATCTACCCTGACAGATGAATGTTGTCATTTTTTTTTAAATAAAAGCCATTTTTTGGTCACCTTGCCCCACAAATTTTTTTATATAGAGCAATTAAAAATCCTCAAAATAGTACCAAAAAAAATGGCACCTTATCCCCTAGTTTCCAAAATGGGGTCACATTTTGGGAGTTTCTACTTTAAATGGAACATGGCATCTAAAAACCAGTCCAGCAAAATTTGCCTTCCAAAAAACATATGGTGCTCCTTTTCTTCTGCATCCTGCCGTGTGCCCTTACATCAGTTTACGACCACATGTGGGGTGTTTCTGTAAACCGCAGAATCAGGGTAATAAATATTGAGTTTTGTTTGGCTGTTAACCCTCAATGTGTTAAAGAAAAAAATGGATTAAAATGGAAAATTTTGAAATTTCATCTCCATTTTCCTTTAATTCTTGTGTAACACCTACAGAGTTAACAAAGTTTGTAAAATCAGTTTTGAGTAACTTGAGGAGTGTAGGTTCTACAATGGGGTAAGCCACTATGTAAGCCCCACAAAGTGACTTCAGACCTGAACTGGTCTTTAAAAAGTGGGTTTGGGAAATTTTCGTAAAAATTTTAAGAATTACTTCTAAGCCTTCTAAGCCTTCTAATGTCCCCAAAAAATAAAATGACATTTCCAAAATGATGCCAACACAAAGTAGACATATTGGGAATGTTAAGTAATAAATATTTTATGAGGTATTACTTTCTGTTTTAAAAGCAGAGAAATAGAAATTTTGAAAATTGTGAATGTTTTATAATTTTTGGTAATTTGGGGGATTTTTTCATAAATAAAGGCGAAATATATTGACTCAAATTTATGACTATCATGAAGTACAATGTGTCACGAGTCTCATAATGGCTTGGATAAATAAAAGTGTTCCAAAGTTTTTACCACATAAAGTGACACATGTCAGATTTGCAAAAAATGGCCTGGGCAGGAGGGCGAAAAATGGCCCAGGGTAAAAGGGGTTAATTCTGGGAAATGCAGGGTTGATTTGAATTTTTAGATAGATATATTTTTTAAAATGTTGACCTTTGCAGGCCTGAAAGTGCAGTTTTTAGCTCTCAGATGCCATGTCACATTTGACCACCGCATTTGAGGAGTTAAACTTCTGCGATTGCATTATTGACGATTACAGACATTAGCCCCGAGTATCTGCTGTTTTAAACAGAAGAAGCCTGAAGATTATGGCATCCTTTGCTCTTGCAAGCGGGCGTCATATTTAAACAGGCGACTTCCACCGAATATGTAAGTCAGCAGTCGTCTAAGGGTTAAACACACACAACGTTATCTGGGGGGAAAAAACAGTGGCTTGTTGGGACCAAACACCTAAAAACGATGCCTTAATGGGGGCAGATCCTTGCTCCTGTTTAGCTGTGTAGAAGTAACAGTAGCATAAATAATACCACTAGCAGTAACGGAACAGCAGGGAATAAGGCAGCAAATAGTTGTGTGCAACGTAGTGTTGGGGTAGTAGACATAGCAGTGGTGGCTGTGTAGGGTTAATGGTATTAGCATGAGGTTTAATGGAAGTGGCAGTAGGGGGATTAGCATCAGGGAGTACCAGCTGTGGCGGTGGCAACAGTTGCAGTAGACATACAGTATGTGACATGATGGTAGGCAGGCAGACAGTGGCAGTGGTGTGATGGGGCCAGAGATCAATAGCCACCTTCAGCGGGGGCAGATCTATTCATGGGTCTCAGCCGGGGGGGAGAGGAGGGTCGGAGGGGAGTTGTCATGCCTATTTATTTAGATAAAAATGATGTTTTGTACACTGGTGGAGAACAATTTTGTTCCATCTGAGTGTGATGATGCCACAATCCGTCTTGAAAACTCTCTCTGAGATAACTCTGAAGACTGGCCAAGACAGTATAATGAGAGCAGAGTGGGCCAGTTCCGGACCACTTTTCCAATCTGCCTACCCAGAAGTCCATAGGGTGCAGAAGTCCATGCTGATTTGTGTCAGCCTGGCACGGCACATGGAGAACATGCTCCATCATGTGGCTGATACTGAACTGGCTGCTGCTGCGGTTTCTGTTGCTTGTGGTAACAGAGATTGTGAAAAGTAGGTGACTCAGCAGGGTGTGGAGAGGGGCCTCCTGGTCAGACACACAGGCAGCAGGCATTAGCTTGACAAAAGTTGCAGCAAGCTGTGTAGAAAATGTATCTTGGTAATAAAGCAATTCCACCAGTTTGCTTTGATAGTGAGGGTCTAAAAGCATGGCTATCCAGTAATCATCAGATTGCTTCATGAAAATGATATATGCCTGTCAGTACTTAAAGGGAATCTGTCACCGGGATTTTGGGTATAAAGTTGAGGACATGGGTTGCTAGATCGCCGCTAACACATCCGCAATACCCAGTCCCCATAGCTCTGTGTGCCCCTGACAAAGCTTGAGGCGAAACCCGGGTCGGGCGTGCAAAAGGCTGTTGCTTTTTACCTTTGAATTGCTCATACTTTTATGGAATTTTATTACCATCGGGAAGGAGGACCTTTATGTACTCGCTTCTATAGCGCTTGTTTGAAGTCCCTGCATACTACTGTGCGCCTGTTAGTATAATATCAGGTGTGCTTACAACCGACAGTAGCAGTACTTCACTATCAGTGTGATTTTGGTATTCCATAGGAGTCAGTGGAGGAGGAAAAATTCCTGTGGAGACTAATATTTTACCCATACGTGCAGAAGTGGATACTTTAATTTGGAGTGGTTACCTTGAAATTCGCACGGTCCACTAAAACGCATTGAACTGAGTGTGAATTGTACTCACATCACCTTCGGACCTGCTGTGGTTATTTATCCAGGCAACGTATCAGAAGATTTTGTTTTTTGTTTTTTGTTTTTACCATGATCGGCTGTGTGGCTACACTACTCAGGCAGATCAGCTCTAACACAGCATGGCAAGGCTTCACTTTACAAGTATCATAGGAGGAAGGGGGATTGGGAGCAACGCTCTGCATCTGTTGGGGAAGGGAGGTTGTCCATGGAGGAGGACATGGAGGTGGTGGATAAACAACTGGTGTGGAAAGCAGACCAACACAAACACGGGTGTCAATAGGACCTGGACTTGTTGCTGTGGTACTGCATGCAAAAACATGTACTATCCTTGCCCATAGCATCTGCTCCAGGTGCCCATAGTGGGGTCTACCTTGCCGCACAGCGAGAATTGCAAGGAGAGTCCCACGTTCACTGCCATGTGAGAGTACAAAACAGGGATGGCTTTGTTGGAGAAAAAATGGCAGCTAGGTATCTTCTAGTGAGGATGAGCAGATACCATCAGTTCCCTAAAGGCAGCAGAATCCAATAAGTGGTATGGTAGCGACTAAAATGCTAGAAACTTGGCCAGGCGATATTAAAGCTTATGCACCAGTGGATTGCTGGGTGCGTAGCATTGTTTCCTGACCACACATTCCGTTATCAGTGGCCGAGTGGGGAAGAATAAGGAGTCGTCTGAGCGGGAGAAGCAGTAACTGATGATGACAATGACAGGGACGCTGTACTGCACATAGATGGAGTCTAGCTGCTGCAAATGAGACAGAGAGAAGGACGACACTCGATGCACTAGCTGGTGGCCAATTCTATTTTCCACAGGAACTGGTGATGCTGCTTCATGTGGTTCAATATAGCCATGGTGCCTATGTTTATATTTGTACACCCAAAGCTTATTTTAATTCTGCAGATCTTGCACACAGCAATGCTTTTGTCTTCAAGCAGTGTGGAAGACTGCCAGATGGGAGATACACAGAGCTAGCTGCAGCCAAGCTTGGCTCAGGTCTGGCATGTTTTGAACCTGCGCCCACATTATCAGCAGCATCACCACTTCCCAAGCTAAATATAATAGAGGCAGATCTGGCCCTGGTAGTTTTTTTTGGATGTTCTGGCCATACAGTATGTTGCCTCTGCTCTTTATTGCTGCCGCTGCTGCTACCACCCTCCTGCTGCCACTACTACCACCAACACAGTTTTGCATGGGATACCCCCACTCCCACCCCCTCAAGCAGTACAAATGATGAGAAGTCATCAACAGGAAGGCTATCTTGAGTATCTTCCATAGCATGTGGTGGGATTTTGTTGCCTATTATTAGAAAAAAAGAAGGCACCCTAATAAGAGGGGGCAGTGAAGACAGAGAGGTTGCAACTGAAGGGCTTCTCTAGGGTTGTAGGAAGAATGCTGTGACCCATGGGTCCAAGGAACAATGTTAGACTCAGGTGACATCCACATCATCCTGCTGTGACTGAGAAGAGAACTGAGCCATCTGGTCCACAATCTCATTGTTGTGCTGACACCCCATGCCCACCACCGCCTATTCTCTTACTGGGGGCACAGGCGCTGTGCTTCTCACAGTCTCGTGATTGGCCATCCCGTAGTACTGGTTCTGGCCCAGATTTACTCTGCAGGCCATGGCCTGTGCATTTACTTCAGGGCCTCTAGGTCTGCTCTACAGGGCATGCACACACTCACTCTTGGCCTCTTAAGGGCCAACACGTGCATCCATATATTTCCCCTGCTAATGGCTGGGCATCCCTATGTATTTAGAGTGCCTTCCTCAGTGGTGGGGGAAGTACCTGAGCTTTTAGGTTTCTAGTCTCTAGTTACCAGTGAAGGTGTGACTCTCTGTCTGACTAACTGTATACCTTACAACTGACTTTGGTTTTGTTTGTACGCTGCCAGTCTTGACCTTGGCAGGTTATCAGACTAGGTATATTGCCTGACCCATCAGTGCTTCGCACTGGTGTCTCTGATCCCCGTGGGTCAGCCGCCAACTACTATACATGGATACTATCTCAAGAGGTGGAGACCTGGTGGCTCCGTTACAGAGATGACCGTATCCCTGTATATGGATTAAAAGGTGAAAACCAGGGGACTGCCAACTGGTTAGTTGGTACAGTGGCTCCACCCACTGCCAGTAACACTTATCCGTCCTCAATAATAATGTGGTGGCAATCGAAAGCCAGGGAGAACTGTGTCCTATTACTATGGGCCAAACTGCTGGTGCTGCTACTGCTGTTTGCACTAGTATCCACATTCTGACTCTTTGATGACAAGACATGGGTCTTTTGTTTTGTAACTGTATATCGTGGAGGCTTAATGCAAGCCGATCCTTGGCATACAGTTATGGCATGGGGGCTTAGTGAGTTATCTTATAAAAGGCAAATAAATAAAATTAGAAAAGTTAGATTGTGTACTCCTTATTTGAATGTCTATGTCATGGAGCCATGAACCAGACGTACAACAAGAGATAAGTGGAAATAAGAAGGCTTTATTGAAAATCAAGCTGTAAGCAAGAGTCCAAACGGATGGCTAAACCGAAGCAGGGTCTTGCGTAGCCAGAGGTCAGGAACCGTGACAGGTAGTCAGACGAAGCCTGGATCAGGAACCAGCAGGGTAGTCAGACGAAGCCAGGATCAGGAACCAGCGGGGTAGTCAGACGAAGCCAGGATCAGGAACCAGCGGGGTAGTCAGACGAGGCCAGGATCAGGAACCAGAAGCAGCAGCAGTCTTAGAAGCATGTGAACACAGGAGGACCAAGCAAGGAACTGAAGCCACAGACCTCCTATATATATGAGCTAGGCATCCAGCTCCTCCCAGTGGGAAGGAGAAGCCGCAGGGTGGGAGGCTACAAGAAACCCAGAAACCAAGATGGCCGCCAGCACATGTCAAACGAAGGAGAACGGCAAGAAGGTAAGACCATGACAGTACCTCCCCCTCAAGGGCCCCTCCTCCGTGGAGTAAGGAACGGTTTCTGAGGGAAGCGTGCGTGGAAGGCTCGGAGCAAAGCAGGAGCATGGACATCTGCGGGGGGAACCCAGGAACGCTCCTCTGGACCATAACCACGCCAATGGACCAAAAACTGCAACCGACCGCGGACCAGGCGTGAGTCCAGGATATTGCTCACCTCATACTCCTCACGATTGCCCACTTGGACCGGACGAGGCCGAGGAACCGAGGAAGTGAAACGATTACACACCAATGGCTTCAACAGGGAGACATGAAACACGTTGGAGATCCGCATGCCAGGAGGAAGCGCAAGGGCATAGGCTACCGGGTTTACCCTGCGAAGCACTCGGAAGGGACCAACAAAGCGAGGCGCCAGCTTGGGAGTGGGCACTCGAAGGTTGAGGTTGCGGGTGGACAACCATACACGGTCTCCGACCTGGTAGGAAGGAGCGGGCGCTCGTCTGCGATCAGCCTGGAGTCTCTGGCGCTGCGCAGAGACCTCAAGGGACCTCTGGATCTGTACCCAAGAAGCACGTAGGATGGAAAGGTGATCCTCCACAGCCGGAATATCCTGGGGAGAGAATACCTCCGGTAACACGGCAGGTTGGAACCCATAATTGGCCATGAAGGGAGACGTCCCAGAGGAAGAGTTCACCGCCGTGTTCCTGGCAAACTCAGCCCAAGGCAGGAGGTCAACCCAATTGTCTTGGTGATCGGAGACATAGCAACGAAGGAATTGCTCCAAGGCCTGATTGGATCGTTCTGCGGCCCCATTGGACTGAGGGTGGTAGGCCGAGGAGAAAGAGAGATGAATCCCCAACTGGGAACAAAAGGCGCGCCAGAACCTGGACACAAACTGACTCCCCCGATCCGACACAATCTCCTTGGGCAAACCGTGCAACCGGAAGACCTCCCTGGTGAAAATCGTGGCCAACTCTTGTGCAGAGGGTAACTTCTTGAGAGGAACACAGTGGCACATTTTGGAAAACCGATCCACAATCATGAGAATGACCGTATGGCCTCGGGATGCAGGGAGGTCCACAATGAAATCCATCCCCAGGTGTGACCATGGGCGCTCCCCAGTGGCTATGGGTTGCAAAAGGCCCAACGGAAGGTGCCGAGGGGACTTACTCTGGGCACAAACGGAGCATGCCGCTACATATGCGGCGATGTCGGAACGTAGAGAAGGCCACCAGAACAGACGTGAAACAGCCCAGGACAGCTGATTCTTTCCAGGATGCCCCGCGGCCTTGGAGTTATGGTAGGTTCGCAACAACCGAGTGTGCAACTCCTCAGGCACAAAACATCTGCCGTTGGGTCTCCCAGAGGGAGCACCAGATTGAGCCGCCAAAATCTGCTCACCCAGGGGAGAGGTAAGGCTGGTGCGAATGGCGGCCAGGATCTGATTCGGAGGTATGACCGAAGTCGGAATCGACTCCTCCCCGGACAGCTCGGAGTACTGCCGTGATAAGGCATCCGCTCTGATGTTCTTGGAACCGGGTAGGTAGGAGACCACGTAATTAAAACGTGACAAGAACAGAGCCCATCTGGCCTGACGTGGTGTCAATCTCTTGGCCTCAGAAAGGTAGGTCAGATTCTTGTGGTCCGTCAGGATGAGAACCGGAACCACCGAACCCTCGAGCAAGTGCCTCCATTCTTTAAGGGCCTGCACGATGGCCAATAACTCCCTGTCACCAATCTGATAGTTGCACTCCGCGGAAGACAGTTTCCGGGAGTAAAACCCACAAGGAAGCAGAAGACCCTCTGGTGTTCTACGCTGAGACAGAAGGGCGCCTACTCCCGTCTCAGACGCGTCCACCTCGAGGACAAAGGGCAACCCAGGGTTGGGATGCGACAGAATCGGAGCCGACACAAAGGCGGACTTTAGAGCCTCAAAAGCTCGGATGGCCTCGAGCGGCCAGACCTGGAAATTACTGCCCTTCCTGGTCAGATCCGTGAGAGGCTTGGCTAGCATAGAAAAGTCCCTGATGAACTTCCGATAATAATTGGCGAAGCCCAAAAAGCGCTGCAGGGCACGGAGACCACTGGGCTGGGGCCACTGTAAGACAGCCGAAACCTTCTCAGGATCCATGGAGAACCCCTCAGCGGAAATGATGTAACCTAAGAAGGTTACCTGGGATCGGTGAAATTCGCATTTCTCAAGCTTACCGAACAGCCTGTTCTCTCGTAACCGTTGCAACACTCGTCTGACATCCATAATGTGGGCCTCCATGGATTCAGAATATACCAAGATGTCATCCAAATAGACCACCACACACTGCTGCAACAGGTCACGGAAAACATCGTTGATGAATTCCTGGAAGACTGCGGGCGCATTGCACAACCCAAAGGGCATAACCAAGGATTCATAATGACCGGTCCTGGTGTTAAACGCGGTCTTCCACTCATCGCCCGCCTTGATCCTTACCAGGTTATATGCCGCCCTCAGGTCGAGTTTGGTAAAGACCGTGGCCCCTTTGAGGCGATCGAACAGCTCGGAAATCAAGGGTATCGGGTAAGCATTCTTGATCGTGATGCGATTGAGACCCCTGTAATCGATGCAAGGCCTCAACTCACCGCCCTTCTTTTTCACAAAGAAAAATCCAGCCCCTGCCGGGGACGAGGATTTGCGAATGTGTCCGCGTGAAAGCGCCTCCCTCACGTACTCCTCCATGGCCTCATTCTCCGCTACCGACAGTGGATAGACTTTGCCATGAGGAGGAACGGCACCAGATTGTAACTCTATGGCACAATCGTATGGGCGGTGCGGAGGTAGGGCAACCGCGCGCACCTTATCGAATACATCCCGGTACTCTTCGTATTCAGGAGGCAACAGAGAGTCCGAGGAAGTACACAGCAACTTGACAGGCCCATGGATGCAACTAGCCCCACACTGCGGTGACCACGAGAGGATCTCGGCCGATCTCCAATCGAAAGTCGGATTATGCTTCTGGAGCCAGGGGTACCCCAAGACCACCGAGTAGTGTGGAGACGAAATAACCTGGAGACAGACCGACTCTCTGTGAACGGCACCAATGGCTATCCCCACTGGAAGGGTCTCATGAGTCACGTGTGGCGGCAGAAGGGGTCTGCCGTCTATCGCCTCAAGAGCCAGTGGGGAACCTCGAGGCTGCAGAGGAATGGAATTGGCGGCAGCGAACACACTATCAATGAACAAATCACCAGCACCAGAGTCCACCAACGCCTGGGTCGTCACCGAGCCCCCGACCCAGGAGAGGACAACAGTGATCAGTGGTTTGTCAACACGGGAAACCGGGGACGAGGAGACTCCACCCAAGATCTGCCCCCGACAGGATCTCAGGTGCGAGCGTTTCCCGGGCGGTTCGGACATGCCAACCGAAAATGCCCACCGAGACCACAGTACATGCATTGGCCCTCGCGTCTCCGGAGTACCCTCTCCCCCTCGGACAGGCGAGCAAACCCCAGCTGCATGGGTAGACCCCCAGACAAGTCATCCCCAGGAGGCGTGGGAGGAGAGGGAGGCACGGGTGGGACAGCAAACGTAGGCGCCAATCTGTTAGAAGACCTCCGCAGGCTCTCCTTAAAGGAAGGTCTCTCCCTGAGTCTGGTGTCAATCAAAATCAGGAAAGAAATAAGAGACTCGAGCTCCACTGGTAGGTCCTTAGCTGCAACCTCATCCATCAAGGCATCCGAGAGACCATGAGAGAAAGCAGCGACCAGAGCCTTATTATTCCAGCCCACCTCTGCTGCCAGGGTACGAAACTCAATGGCGTATTCAGCTACGGATCGTGAACCCTGTCTGATGGACATAAGGAGCTTCGCAGCAGAGGCAGCACGAGCCGGCACATCGAATACCTTCCGAAGAGAAGCAACAAAAAAAAAAAAAACTCGGCAACCACCGGATTGTTGTTCTCCCATAAAGGGCTGGCCCAGGCCAAGGCCTTGTCCGAGAGCAGCGAGATCAAGAAGCCCACCTTTGATCTCTCAGTAGGAAAGGCATGTGGCAGCAACTCGAAATAAATGCCCACCTGGTTAAGGAAACCTCGGCACTGAGTTGGCTCTCCCCCAAAGCGCTGTGGAAGGGGGGCAGAACCGGTCATACCCCGAGACACCGCAGGCGCAGCAACAGGTGTCAGGGTAGACTCTGGCGCAACAACCGGAGCGGCAGTAGGAGCGGGCCCAGGAGCGACAACCGACCCATCGGCAACGGAAGCGAAATGAGCCGTGCGTTCAAGCAGGGTTTGCAACACCACAGCGAACCGACCCAACAGGTGATCCTGCTGATCAAGTCTGGCAACCAGCGTAGGTAGCGAGGATGGCCCTGTACCGTCAGAATTCATGGCTTGGTCCTAATGTCATGGAACCATGAACCAGACGTACAACAAGAGATAAGTGGAAATAAGAAGGCTTTATTGAAAATCAAGCTGTAAGCAAGAGTCCAAACGGATGGCTAAACCGAAGCAGGGTCTTGCGTAGCCAGAGGTCAGGAACCAGAGGGGTAGTCAGACGAAGCCTGGATCAGGAACCAGCAGAGTAGTCAGACGAAGCCAGGATCAGGAACCAGCGGGGTAGTCAGACGAAGCCAGGATCAGGAACCAGCGGGGTAGTCAGACGAGGCCAGGATCAGGAACCAGAAGCAGCAGCAGTCTTAGAAGCATGTGAACACAGGAGGACCAAGCAAGGAACTGAAGCCACAGACCTCTTATATATATGAGCTAGGCATCCAGCTCCTCCCAGTGGGAAGGAGAAGCCGCAGGGTGGGAGGCTACAAGAAACCCAGAAACCAAGATGGCCGCCAGCACATGTCAAACGAAGGAGAACGGCAAGAAGGTAAGACCATGACAGTCTATAACATTCAGAAAATCTAAATATGGCTCTGTTCACATTTGCACTGGAGACTCAGTTCAAAGAATCCATTGCAAATTTCATTAGAGCTTATAATGCCATACTACCTGTCAAAACAACTAAACCTCAACGGGCCCAATTTGAAATGTATTTTATGCACTTATATAGCGCTGCTATATTCTGCAGCGCTTTACAGACATTAGCATGAAGCTGTCTTCAATGGGACTCACAATCTAAGTCCCCTATCAGTATGTCTTTGGATTGTGGGAGGAAACCCACGCAAACACGGGGAGAACATACAAACTCCATACAGATGTTGTCCTTTTGAGTACTGCAAGGCACCAGTGATAACCACTGAGCCACCATGCTGCCCATCAACAGGGTCCAACAGTCACCAGTGGTATTGATAATATGATGGGTACAACATAGTGTCGTGGTTTTATCATATTAGGTGTAAGCGTAGCCTACTTTGCATTTCTTAGTAAGAAATTGAAAACATACAAAGTAGAGTTATTTAAAAATGACAATCATAGAGAAACAGTAGGATAGATACTAGGGAACAGTAAAGAGATTGCAGTCATAACCTAGCCCCTATGTCAGGTTATAGGAAACAATATTTCTATAGCCAATTACTGCATAAAACCTAGACATATAGGGGGTCATTTATTAAGACCAGCGTTTTAAACACTGGTCTTAATAACCCCTATAGTTGGCGGTGGATCCGCCGAAGTTATGAAGAGGCGCCTCTACAGAACTTCTGCATATCGAGCGCCAGTCGTAGAAAGATACGTAGAAAATGATGAATGAGACGGGCCTACCTGCCTGTCCCCTTGCCCGACTTTTTTAGACCTGGCGTGAGCAGGGAAAAGTCGTAGACTGTGGAGCAAATAACCTTTGATAGTCAATGACCCCCATAATGCTAGTTGCCATCACCGCATTTACATTTCAGGAGCCTGTAACCAGTAAGATTTTTATTTTATTTTCAGTACAACTTAGCATTCTCCTATCAGTTTTTAAACATAGAGCCACACAGTACATCAAACTGAATGAATTATAATCTGACCCTGACTCTAAAGACCATGCGTCCAATTCAGTAGAGTAACCTTTACTGTGAATGGGATGCAGAGCCCCGCCAATCAGAAAGTGGCACATCCAGAGAAATACATTGATGTAATGGAAAGAACCCTTTAATACACACAAAATGTAATGTTCGATGTTATGTGGCCGTGTAAAAAAATTGTAACTTGAAGTTACCTTGGCAGGATGACTGTGAGTTTTTTTTTATTAAATTCAGACATTGGTGCAACAATCACCACAGTTTAGGACATCTGAGAACACAAAATTCTACCCCTATTCCTCTGACTGAAACTGAATTTGATGAACAAATATTGTTTTTTTGCCTTAACCTCAAACTAGAGTTTGGTTTTAGGATACTGCTAAAGGTGTTCCTAGTTTTATGTAATAAGGTTTAGAGGAATTGTCCCACCATGAAATATGATATTGATTGTACAGATCATAAAAAAATAACAATGACATTTCTGTTCAATTACTGAGCTGAGTGCTGGAGGACATGCATGGTCCAACTAGAAGATACCATGCACTCAATTGAAGATTGCGTCAATAGGTTTGCTTTATGTTATACTCACAATCAAGTGAGGTCCATAATAATACCGTACATATGATAACAGTATGTAGCTACTCATGGGAACATTTAGGAGACAACCTTCCTCAGCAACATGAGTCTGTGGCTATAGTGAAGCAGTCATGTAAATACTGGACCTTATCTGGACTGTGTGTAAAATGTAGCAAAGTATTGATGCATGCTTCCATTGCGTGCCATCCTATCTATTTTGATTGTTTGGTCTTACAAGCCCCTGCACCTGCCACCACCTAAAACTCGGAGTGCAGGTAACATTGTGTACAATAGGACATACATGGTCAGGCATTCTCCAGGCCAGGTCTCTGCATATTGACCCTCTGGTCTCTACACAGCAATCAATACAAGTACAAACCGGATTCCAAAAAAGTTGGGACACTAAACAAATTGTGAATAAAAACTGAATGTAATGATGTGGAGATGGCAAATGTCAATATTTTATTTGTAATAGAACGTAGATGACAGATCAAACGTTTAATCCAAGTAAATGTATCATTTTAAAGTAAAAATACGTTGATTCAAATTTTCACGGTGTCAACAAATCCCCAAAAAGTTGGGACAAGTAGCAATAAGAGGCTGGAAAAAGTAAATTTGAGCATAACGAAGAGCTGGAAGACCAATTAACACTAATTAGGTCAATTGGCAACATGATTGGTTATAAAAAGAGCTTCTCAGAGTGGCAGTGTCTCTCAGAAGCCAAGATGGGTAGAGGATCACCAATTCCCACAATGTTGAGCAGTGGAGCAATATCAGAAAGGTGTTACCCAGCGAAAAATTGCAAAGACTTTGCATCTATCATCATCAACTGTGCATAACATCATCCGAAGATTCAGAGAATCTGGAACAATCTCTGTGCGTAAGGGTCAAGGCCGTAAAACCATACTGGATGCCCGTGATCTCTGGGCCCTTAAACGACACTGCACCACAAACAGGAATGCTACTGTAAAGGAAATCACAGAATGGGCTCAGGAATACTTCCAGAAACCACTGTCAGTGAACACAATCCACCGTGCCATCCGCCGTTGCCAGCTGAAACTCTACAGTGCAAAGAAGAAGCCATTTCTAAGCAAGATCCACAAGCTCAGGCGTTTTTTCACTGGGCCAGGGATCATTTAAAATGGAGTGTGGCAAAATGGAAGACTGTTCTGTGGTCAGACGAGTCATGATTCGAAGTTCTTTTTGGAAATCTGGTACGCCATGCCATCCGGACCAAAGAGGACAAGGACAACCCAAGTTGTTATCAACGCTCAGTTCAGAAGCCTGCATCTCTGATGGTATGGGGTTGCATGAGTGCGTGTGGCATGGGCAGCTTGCATGTCTGGAAAGGCACCATCAATGCAGAAAAATATATTCAGGTTCTAGAACAACATATGCTCCCATCTAGACGTCATCTCTTTCGGGGAAGACCCTGCATTTTTCAACAAGATAATGCCAGACCACATTCTGCATCAATCACAACATCATGGCTGCGTAGGAGAAGGATCCGGGTACTGAAATGGCCAGTCTGCAGTCCAGATCTTTCACCTATAGAGAACATTTGGTGCATCATAAAGAGGAAGGTGCAACAAAGAAGGCCCAAGACGATTGAACAGTTAGAGGCCTGTATTAGACAAGAATGGGAGAGCATTCCTATTTCTAAACTTGAGAAACTGGTCTCCTCGGTCCCCAGACGTCTGTTGAGTGTTGTAAGAAGAAGGGGAGATGCCACACAGTGGTGAAAATGGCCTTGTCCCAACTTTTTGGGGATTTGTTTACACCATGAAATTCTGATTCAACATATTTTTCCCTTAAAATGTCTCAGTTTAAACTTTTGTTCCGTGATTTATGTTCTATTCTGAATAAAATATTAGAAGTTGGCACCTCCACATCATTGCATTCAGTTTTTATTCACGATTTGTATAGTGTCCCAACTTTTTTGGAATCCAGTTTGTAGCTTTCTGCCCTACTGGTCAGGGAAGGAGCAGAGCCTCTGCAACAACACACAAGTATCTGTGAAGACTTCTTCTGTAGGGGAATTAAGAAGAGATTGTCAGCTGCCAGGACAATCCAGAACCTGCCCCCAGAAGCACATATTAGGAGCAAAACAAAGGGGACACTTAAAATCAAACAATGATGAAACTTGAACTGATGTCTGGAGGCCCTTGGTTGAATATTATAATTTTTCTCTCCTTTACAATACAAATGTTTTTTTTAAGTCTATTTTAATTTTATTTTCTATAACGCAAGTTACAACATATAAAAGGAAACCATAGGCGTGTCTCAATCAGAAAAGAAAAAGGAAAACAAAATGATGAAACCTTTTCATACTTAGCAGAAGATTTGGATGTAAGGGAGCTAAGTTCCTCCAACCTAGCTACTTGGCCCAGTTTGTGCAGCCAATGGGAGATCGGAGGGGCAATCTGCTGTTTCCAATATAAAGGAACATGCAACAATATCTTAGATATTGTCCACTGAATCCCTCCTAGCTGTGGAGTGGACTTGGGTTCTAAGCTTTTTTTTTGTCCTTACCTCAATAAGCTCTATTGATTATTGGGGGTACATCTCTGAATACAAAGGAAAATGTGCTGCTGATAATTAGGCATCTTTCATCCTGATAAGAGATGCCCATCAGCCGACACCTGAGTGTTTGCTTGTTTATCAGTTGATAAGTTGCTTGAATATATGGACCAATTAGTGTGAACGAGTGTTCCTATGGACGTTTGTTTCTGATAAATGGCTCGAAAATTGTGCAGTATAATAGGGCCTTAGGCTGAGATTACACCTCAGTTCTTTGGTCAGTTATCTCCATCAGTTATTGTGAGACAAAACCGGGTGTGGGTAAAAAAAAACAGAAACGGTGCAGATCTTTACATTACAACTGATCTGTGAATACGCTTCACTACTGGTTTCAGCTTACTAGTTACTGATGGAAATAACTGACCAAATAATTCAAGTGTGAACTTGACCTTAAAAGGGTTGTGACACTAATGTAAATGTATCCTGCCCAACAGATATCACTGTTATATCACTTACCAAATACCACCATTTATCAAAACTGGAAAATAGAAGGTTGTTCGGCTATGACTAAGGGTGGTTGTCCACCAGAAATGTGTAAGTGAAATTGATTTTACATTTTTCTATATGTTTCAAGACTAAATAAGATATAATGGATTTTATCTGAGTGCTAAAGAAATTTCCATTTTTTATATATCAACTGGGTGCCGGCCCTGTGTTCAAGCGCCAACATAGTGGATGGAGGTGAGCTGATTCAATTTGTATCATCTGTATTTATCAAAATTGTCTTATTCCAAAGATATTAGCCTATCATTGTACATTGTACCTTGTGGCAAATCTGTTTTGATATTCAGTTAGATCTTGCACTGAAGCCTTGCAATGTAGGACACACAAGCATGATTGGTAAGGACAAGGGGCATGATAGGACCGCCTCCTTTACTTCAAAGCCCAGAATGGGAAGGAGTATAAATGTATAAAACACAAGTTTTACTAAATTATTTTCCATAAAACTATACATCGATCTGCTCAGCTCCTCCAGCTCTATAACATTGTGTCTGCAGCTTAAACACAGTTTTCAATGTGACAGGTTCCCCTTAAAGTGAAAAGTAGTTTTGGGCAGACCCCTTTTCTTAAAGGGATAGTTCCATCAGAAAAGCACTTATCAATTAGGTGATACGTGCCTTATCATAGGGGTATGACCACCAGGACCCCAACTGACCTTGAGAAGGGGTCTTATTAATGCAGAGGTGTTCAAGCATGTGCAGTTGGCAATCTCTGTCAGTCCAATAAAGAAGAATGGAGCACCAGTGCACATGCTCCTTTGAAAGGACACAGGACCTCATTCTTGTAATTGCTGGGGGACCCGGTGGATAGGTGATAAATTTAAATAATAGAACAGCTACTTTTATCATTTCCAAGTGGCACATGTATATTGTGGCTTGTTTAGTATTGAAGCTTTCTCTTGTACTGCCAGTTGGACATCATAGGGGCAGATGTTGAACACCTGCATTAAGGGCTCATGCACATTTCTACATTGTTCTACAGTGTGCTATCCATTTTTTTGACAGATAGCACACTGACCCATTTCGATGGGGCTGTGCTGACATACTTATTTTATTTTTTTGCAGATCTGTGTGCCTGATCCACAAAACTCAGATAAGTTCCTATTCTTCTCTGTATCTGTACATTATAACAGTCCTTTATATTGATAGGAGTGAGAAAAATACAAAATACAGAATGCACATGCAAGCTATCCGTGTGATGGATTCAGTTTTTAAGGACGAGGCTATGTGCATGAGTCTTGAAAATGGTGATAAATTGAAAACCAAAGTATATTAGAAAGTTGTAGAACTTTTCATTATTCAATAAAAACAGCTATCTTTATGGATAACAGGAAAATTACATTAATATCATACTTTACAATTTTCAACTGATTAGTTTGCATTGCAAATTCCCCCACCACAGTCCTTTATGTGAATTCTAAATTAGTGCTACCATAAGAATATATGATATGTATCAGATATTGCTGGAAAAAAAGCACTTTTGAAAACTTTACAGCAACATTAGGCAGTGTTATATTATATTGCACTGTATATCACGTTCCTGGTACCTAGCTCAGTCACTGAACAATGAGATATTTTCTTCATGAAGCCATCTAGACTGAAAAATGTACAGAGACAGTGGGCCAGATTTATCATTAGCTCAATCAGAATAATGGAGTGAAAATTTTTGTGCAATCGCTAAAACTGCACAAAAATTTGCGACTTTTTTCTGCTCTGCAGTATGCTCGCCAGTTTTCTGAAAGTAGGCGTGTTTTCTTATGTAAATGAATCTCTAGACAGATTTACTATTGCGACTAATTAAAAAGTCGCAAAAAAGTCGCAAAAAAATGCGCAATTTCACTCCACTGAGGACCATGCTTATCTTATGAGACTTTTTAATAGAACATGTGACTTTTTCGTAAAGACGTGCGACTTTTGTAAAGCTGCTTACTGACGGATAAACTGCTACTGTCAAACCACATTTATTACAGTCTTAAAGGGCCGATCATAAATCTGACTTGGCTAAAACTGACTTTAGCCATATGTGAAAGTGGAGTGAGCTGTCAGAGTTAGGCTACTTTAACACTAGCGTTCGATCGGATCCGTTCTGAACGGATCCGATCATAATAATGCAGACGGAGGCTCCGTTCAGAACGGATCCGTCTGCATTATATTGGCATATAAAAGCTAAGTGTGAAAATAGCCTCAGACGGATCCGTCCAGACTTTCAATGTAAAGTCAATGGGGGACGGATCCGCTTGAAGATTGAGCCATATGGTGTCATCTTCAAGCGGATCCGTTCCCGTTGACTTACATTGTAAGTCTGGACGGATCCGCACGCCTCCGCACGGCCAGGCGGAGAGCTGAACGCTGCAAGCAGCGTTCAGCTGTCCGCCTGTCCGTGCGGAGGCGAGCGGAGCGGAGGCTGAACGCCGCCAGACTGATGCAGTCTGAGCGGATCCGCATCCATTCAGACTGCATCAGGGCTGGACGGAAGCGTTCTGCTCCGCTCGTGAGCTCCTTCAAACGGAGCTCACGAGCGGACAGCAGAACGCTAGTGTGAAAGTAGCCTAATGATAAATCCGACCCAGTGTGTTTTACAAAGGTTTTTGAATTTTCTTCCAATAAACAGTTTACACTATGGCAAGTCTGAGTCAACATGAATATTTGCGGAGTGCATGCTATTGTGTGTTGTCTTTGTAAAGTGTTTTACTTATTAATCATGAAAGATAGCATATCATTCTCAGATATTTGTTTAAGTTGTGGCATTGTTAAATGTTTCATATCACTGTATCTGCAACTTGCCCATGAATTGATTACATAATGGAAACTAAAATACATCTACCGGTAAATGTGAATGATATTTTCAGTATTCAACTGCAGCTACATCATAGCCCTACTGAAACATGAAAGAGAACCTCTCCTGAAACATGTTTCCTACATGCATTCCATACCGGAACAACTTTTCTCATAACTGTGCATTGTGCCGTTCCCAACTTTTAGGACGTTCAAAGAGGAACACTTATGGTTCATTGTGTGAAAGATTTTTTTTTTTTCCTGCATATCTATACACTAAATCCACCTTTTCACTTGAATACCGGAGTGCTGCCTTCATTTTTCATTTAGTTTTCTCTTACGAAATATCTAAATATTGAAATTTCTAAAATTCAAATTGCATCAAATAATGAAATAATATACAAGGAGGGCTCTAATATGGACATGGGAATCAGCCAAACACTTTCTGTATCAATATTGTAACTGAAATAATTAAAATCTATACCTTAGATCAAAATAAGGAACATTTATGGAGCAAAGAGGGACAGGGGGACTTGGGTCAAAAATAAGGACTGTCACTCCAAAAGAGGGACACACTTGGGAGGTCTGTTCTGTTATTCCTCCCAAATATTTATGAATAAATGGGAAATTGGCTATTTCCATTGCCACTGTCATATGGGTGTGTCCCTACAAAGTCTATGGCCGTTTTCAGACGAGGGAGTGTCACTCGCAGCGCAGCGCCCGCCCTGAACTTTCAGCACTGCTGGGGTCGCATAGTATTATATTGATTTATGATGCTACGTAACCCTTAGTGCTCTGGACTGTATTGTATAACACTGACAGCATTATGTCAGTGTTAGTCAAAACATTCCAGAACTGTAAGGGTAACATAGCAGCATAAATCAGTATAATGCTATACGACCCCGTCAGTGCTGGAAGGTCAAGATAGGTGCTATGCTGCGAGTCCGGAGCGTGTCACTCGCTCGTCTGAAAGCGGCCTATCGGTGCATTTACACTCACTGACTGAACAGACAATTATTAGGAAGGAACCGTTCCTTCCTGATAACTGCCTGCTCGTCAGTGGAGGATCACCTCCACTGTATGAGCACGAGTGATGGCTACTGAATACAGATTTACTGTTCCTGGGCAGAAAAATCAGTACAAGAAACAGTGATTTTGGTATCTCATAAATGATGATTTCACCAGATAAACGAGCATTTTGCTCATTTATCAGGTTATCTGCAGCACCATTGCACAGGCTGATTGTTGAGACCTAACATTTGTAGTAACATTGGTTCCCAATAATTGGCCTGACACTTGCCCGTGTAAATTCATATTAAGGCTGGTGTCACACATAGGCTATTTTTGTGTGTGTGTTTGTAAGGGGGGCGTTTCTGTTGCTTTGCAGTTTTAGTTTTTTTTGCTGATGTTTTCTGTCAAATTTTTAGGCAACAAATGCAAGTTCTAAATGTTGCATGGAAGTCTACAGGAAAGATTAAACGCAGGACAAACAGGCATTTTCTTCACCCTTAAGGTAAAATTTTTTTCAGGTCAATGACGTTTTATTTTTTTCAAATTGAAATATGCTCTGTGTCTGAGATTTTTCCTTAATTTCCTGGTGTTTCTCTCCCATAGACCTCTATAGTTTTTTTTGTTTGTTTTTGCAGCTTCAAAAATGCATGTGCAATGTGTGTTACTGTTTTTTAATGGCCTTTTTTAACTAATGCATTTTTTCCCACACAGCTCTACAGAGAACATCACAAGGGGGCACATACGTTTATATAAAGAAAATGCACAAAAGGCATGCATAAAAAGCCATTAAAAAGCACCAGGTGCTAAAATACACTTTATGAACAAAAATACCTTAAAAATACCCCCAAAACGCTACTTAAGTTATGTGTCTTTTAGGCTTTTTTTTTACCAAAAATGCTTGGGATAATGTAGTGTGTGAAGAAATCATTAGGGTCTGTTTACATGGCAGCTTTTGCAGACAGAATTTGGCGCAGATTCCATGCCAAAAAGCTGCCAGATGGTATGTTTGCCATGAAACACCATTCTCCGGTTAATGCTGCTGCCTCAAAAATGGGCATCCCTTTCTTGGCGTACCCTCAACCATAAACCGAGGCCTCCCATTGAAAAGAATGGGAGCGGATTACACTTTGCCGCCAGACTCCATGCCAAATTATGTTTGCAAAAGCCGCTATGTGATTAGCCCTTTACACAGTCAACTCTGATTGCACAAATCAAACACCAAATGGAAACACCCAGTGATCAACTTACAGTATTCTGAAATTTCTAGGAGAAATAACCAAGAAACAGAACAATGCAAAATGCCTAACAAAGTTCTAAGAAAGGATGCTCCAGAATTGTTATTTGATGAAAAATATATGGTAATTATTATATAGGAGCTGAGCTTGCACCATTAAAGTGTCATCTGTATCTACTTCTGTCTTCTCTATTGCAACTTAAAGTCAAGTGATTGCTAGGTGTCTCCTAGCATGGGAGCACTATGGGGGCCAGATCAGATCATGCCAATGGCTAACATCACTACTGGAGGCTCCTATTGATGCCCTAGTTACGGTGGAAACTACAAAAGAAAAAAAGATTATAAGGAGTTAAAGACCTCAGAAGTCTACAACCTGATGAGGGGAATGTCAAGTTTAAAAATATGCAAACATAAATTACAAATAAATAAAAAATTATAAAAAAAAAGACACTGCCCACCCCATCAACACAGCTGTCTGTAATCCTATAAGACTATATATATTATATATCAAAAGAACTAAGGAAATAGATAAACCATTCTAATACTTTATTTTATTTTAGATTTGTAAATTAATAATGAATTAAAAATGTTCCCCATGATTCTGCACTCAATGCCCCATAATGAGAAAGTGAAAACAAAATGTTCTAAATCTTATTTAATTTAATTTATTGAAAAGGAAAAATGTAAATATTGCATTGTCAGTCAGACCCTTTACTCGGTCTTCTTGGGTATGATGCCACAAAGTTTGCACACCTGGATTTGGGGATTTTCTTTCATTCTTCTATGCAGATCCTCTGAAGTTCTGCCAGGATAAATGGAGACTATTGGTGGACAGCCATTTTCAGGTCTCTCCATAGATTTTTAATTGGGTTCAAGTCAGGGTTGTAGCTGGGCCACTGAAGAAAATTCACAGAGTTGTCCATAAGCCACTCTTGTGTTGTCCTGGCTGTATGCGTACGGCTATTGTCTTGTGGGAAGGTGAACCTACAGCCTAGTCTGAGGTCCAGAGCACTCTGATCAGGTTTACATTAAGAATATCTCTGTACTTTGATCTATTTATCTCTCCATCTACCCTGACTAGTCTTCCTGTCTCAGCCACTGAAAAACACCCATACAGCATGATGTTGCCACTACCAGGCTTCACTGTAGGGATGGTATTCGGCAGATGATGAGCAGTGCCAATCTTGTTTCTCACTGTCTTAGGCTGAGTTCACACGGGCGAGATTTCCGCGCGGGTGCAATGCAGTAGGTGAACGCATTGCACCTGCACTGAATCCTGACCCATTCATTTCAATGGGGCTGTGCACATGAGCATTTTTTTTCATGCATCCCTTCTGCAATGCTTTAAAATCGCAGCATGTTCTATATTCTGCGTTTTTCACGCAGCCCTGGCTCCATAGAAGTGAATGGGGCTGCGTTAATAACGCATTGCATCTGCAAGCAAGTGCGGATGCAATGCGTTTTTCACTGATGGTTGCTAGGAGATGTTGTTTGTAAACCTTCAGTTTTTTATCACGCGCGTGAAAAACGCATCAAAACGCATTGCATCCGCGCGGAAAAAACTGAACAACTAAACGCAATTGCAGCCAAAACTGACTGAACTTGCTTGCAAAATGGTGCGAGTTTAACTGAACGCACCCTGAACGCATCCGGACCAAATCTGTCACGCTCGTGTGAACTCAGCCTAAGGCCTCTTTCACACTACAGTATGTTGAATTCAGTGTTTTGCGTTCCGTTTTTCGCGGATCCGTTGTTCCGTTTTTTGCTTCCGTTGTGGTTCCGTTTCCGTTCCGTTGTTCCGTTCCGTTTTTCCGTATGGCAAATACAGTATACAGTAATTTCATATTAAAAATTGGGCTGGGCATAACATTTTCAATAGATGCTTCCGCAAAAAACGGAACGGATACGGAAGACATACGGATGCATTTCCGTATGTGTTCCGTTTTTTTTGCGGACCCATTGACTTGAATGGAGCCACGGACTGTGATTTGCGGCCAAATATAGGACATGTTCTATCTTTTCAACGGAACGGAAAAACGGAAATACGGAAACGGAATGCATACGGAACACATTCCGTTTTTTTGCGGAACCATTGAAATGAATGGTTCCGTATACGGACCGTATACAGAACGCAAAAAACGGACCGTATACGGAACGCAAAATACTGTAGTGTGAAAGAGGCCTTAGAGTCTTTTAGGTGCTTTTTTGCAATCTTCAGACAAGTTTTCATGTGTTTTTTTTTTTTTACTGAGGAGAGGTTTCTTTCTGGCCACTCTGCCATAAAGCTCAGATTGGTAGAGCTCTGCAGTGATGGTTGATCTTTTAGGAATTTATTCTATCTGCACACATGATCTTTGCAGCTCAGCCAGAGTGTCTATTCTTGGTTACCTCTCTTACCAAGGCCCTTCTTCCCTGATTACTAGTTTGGTGGAGCGGCCAGGTCAATGAACAGTTCTGGTTGTTCCAAACTTCTTTCATTTAAGAATTATGGATTTCAGTGTGGCAGACATTTTTTTGTATCCTTCTCAAAATCTGTGCCTCCATACAATCCTGTCTCTGAGCTCTACAGGCAGTTCTCTCCTTCTCATGGCTTGGTATTCGTTCTTACATGCATTTTCTGCTGTGAGACATCATATAGACAGGGGATGTCTTTCCAAATCATGCCCAATCAACCAAATAATCAATTTACCACGGGTGGACTTCAATCAAGGTGTAGAAACATCTCAAAGATGATCAAGAGAAATGGTGTCATAGAAAAGGGTCTGAATACTTATGCCCATGCAAAATTTTTGTTTTTTCTTTTTAATAAATTTGCAAACATTTCTAAAATTTTGTTATCACTTTCTTATTATAGGGCATCCACTGCAGATTGGTGGGGAAAACATAATTTTTTTTATTTTATTTTAGCACAAGGCTGCAACATAACAAAATTTGAAAAAAGTGAAAGGGTCTTAAGACTTACTGAATGCACTGTATTAATCTATTTCAAAATCTCGGAAGCGGTCTCATAAAGACAACCCTTTTCCATATGCTCTATTATTCTATAAAAGAAGGAAGCGCCACCATAGTCATAATTAAGCATTACACATGCCCATTCAAAACAGTTGGCTGTCTGTATAATGCAGGACCGGACAAAAGAGAATGTGCTTCCTTTATTGCTATCTGTCATAGTTAAAGTGTTGACGGACAAATAGCATTGTGGCAGTGGGATCAAAGTACCTGTACAGTAAAGCTAATACAGGATAAGGAAGCAAATGGTCACAGGTCAAATAAATTATTCTCAGATAATAATGTGTATTTCTCCAATGAAAATACAGGTTCATCTCAATAAATGAGAATATCATTGAAAAGTTAGTTTAATTTAGAAATTGAATTAAAAAAGTGAAACTTATATATTACATAGATTCATTACACACAGAGTGATCTGTTTCAAGTGTTTATTTCTTTTAATATTGATGATTATGGCTTACAGCCTTCTTACCTTCTGTGCGACATTTCCAGCCACCCGAGTGCAATACCCAGGATCCTTCATTCTCAGGATAATGCTATTGCGATATATATCTGTTTGACGTGTCAAAAATATCTACAAGCAGAAATTCCCTTCAATGCAGACGCAATGAAGTGCAGGTTGGTTACACTTACGCTTCTTCAATCACTTTAAATTCACTCCATACTTTACATTTCACACGGCATCTGTGTTTATCAACATTTGCCTTTTGTCCTGGTAAAATGAAAAAAAAAATTGAAACATTGAAGGGGTACATAATGATCCCCCCCCCAATGCCTGGGCCCCTCATATGGATTATATTTACCCCGCTCCCCTGTACCTGCGTCACTCCTGATCCCCACATGGCCGATGCTGCATCAATAGAATGCCCGTCAGGGACGAGCCTCCCTAGTGACGCTAGGGAGGCTTGTCACCATCGCAGCCTGCTATTGGCTGTGCCCAATGCCACCCCCCCTGTCTCCGGATGTTTTGATCCAAGCGATGGGAAGATGCAGCGGCGGATGTGAGGGAATCAGGAGCAATGCGGGTGCCGGGGAGCGGGTTAAGTGTAACCTATATGAGAAGCCCGGGCATTTGGGGGGGGTCATTATAGGGGTTAGATAAACCCTTTAACATAGTTTCATGCATTTGAAATTAAAGCAAAATGTCAGTTATTAAAGAGGTCTCCCAGAACTGACTTATTGATGACCTATCCTATCAATATGAGATTGGTGGGGTTTAAACTCCCAACACCCCCACCGGTCAGCTGTTTTCAGAAGCTTTGGCGCCAGAACTACACTGTGTAATGGCGGGGCCTGGTTACTGCAGTGACCTATCCTAAAGGTGGGTATTTAATATGTAACTCACAGAACACCCCTTTAACAATAAGAGATTAATGGGCAGAATTATGAAACTGTCTTTAACAACAAAGACAGTGTCATAAATCTACCTATATAGGTATATTGTTTTTTATTTTATTCAAGATAATTGAAGAGCGCCACTTTTATTAAAGGGGTTGTCTCATCATGGACAATGGGGGCATTTCGCTAGGATATGCCCCCATTGTCTTATAGGTGCGGGTTCCACGGCTGGGACCCACACCTATATCGAGAACAGAGTCCTGCAAGTGAAGGAGGGTGCACTGCGCATGCGCAGCCGCCCTCCATCCATTTTCTATGGGGCCCTGCGAAAATCGGCCCCATAGAAATGAATGGGAGCGGTGGCCGTGCATGTGCAGCCGCCCTCAATTCATTTTCTATGGGGCCCTGTGAAAATCGGCCCCATAGAAATGAATGGGAGCGGTGGCCGTGCATGCGTGGTACGCTCCCATTCACTTTTATGGGGAGCACCTATAAGACAATGGGGGCATATCCTAGCAATATGTCCCTTATTGTCCATGATGAGGCAACTTTAACTGTGATAGTTTTGCAACTACAGAACTACAGCAATCAGGATGTAAAATCTTATCAGTCTGTAATGCTGTTCTATGACAGCTTGGTAAGGGTGCCCATAGATGGTGCAGCGGAGCCTCTGTAACCGCATATGAATTACCACTAATTCCAATGATTTCACTGCAAGTACAGGTGAAGCACAAACAAACCATATTTTACCTGTACTTGTAATAAGCCACAGTATATGGCAGTAATACACATGTGGGTGCATTGCCTCAGCTGCAGCAGGTATGGTCACCCTTAGGCCTCTTTCACACGGGCGTCATGTTTTTTGCCCGGATAAGAGGCGGGTGCGTTGCGGGAAAATGCGCGATTTTTCCGCGCGAGTGCAAAACATTGTCATGCGTTTTGCACTCGCGTGAGAAAAATCACGCATGTTTGGTACCCAGACCCGAACTTCTTCACAGAAGTTCGGGCTTGGGATTGATGTTCTGAAGATTGTATTATTTTCCCTTATAACATGGTTATAAGGGAAAATAATAGCATTCTGAATACAGAATGCTTAGTATAATAGTGCTGGAAGGGTTAAAAATAATAAAAAAAGTTAACTCACCTTATCCCCATGATCGTGTAGATCCCGGTCTGTTCTTTAGCTGTGGACTGAATGACCTGAGGTGACGTCAGATCACATGCTCCAATCACATGGTCCATCACCATGGTGATGGAGCATGTGATCTGACGTCATCAAAGGTCCTTCAGCCACAGCTAAAGAACAGACCGGCCTCTACGCGAACAGGAGGAGAAGGTGAGTTAACTTTTTTATTATTTTTAACCCTTCCAGCACTATTATACTAAGCATTCTGTATTCAGAATGCTATTATTTTCCCTTATAACCATGTTATAAGGGAAAATAATACAGTGAATAGACTGTCACCTAGAACCCATGCGTGAAAATCGCACCGCATCCGCACTTGCTTGCGGATGCATGCGATTTTCACGCAACCCCATTCATTTCTATAGGGCCTGCATTACGTGAAAAACGCACAAAGAGGAGCATGCTGCGATTTTCACGCAACGCATAAGTGATGCGTGAAAATCACCGCTCGTGTGCACAGCCCCATAGAAATGAATGGGTCAGGATTCAGTGCGGGTGCAATGCGTTCACCGCACGCATCGCACCCGCACGGAAAACTCGCCCGTGTGAAAGGGGCCTAAGGCCTCTTTTACACGAGCGAGTATTTCGCGCGGTTGCAATGCATGATGCGAATGCATTGTGCCCGCACGGAATCCGGACCCAATTATTTCAATGGGACTGTGTACATGTGCGTTAGTTTTCACACATCACTTGTGCGTTGCATTAAAATCGCAGCATGTTCTGTATTCTGCGATTTTCACGCAGCGCTGGCCCCATAGAAGTGAATGGAGCTGTGTGAAAATCGCATCCGCAAGCAAGTGCGGATGCGATGCGTTTTTCACGGATGGTTGCTAAGAGATGTTGTTTGTATACATTCAGTTTTTTAGCACGCGCATGAAAAACGCATTGCACTCGCATGGAAAAAACTGAACGCGATCGCAGGCAAAACTGAATGGATTTTTTACTGAACGCATTCTCAACTTATCCGGACCTAATCCGGACACGCTCGTCTGCAAGGGGCCTTAGGGTCCATTCTTTAACACAGACAGATGATTTGCCTTTAACGAGCACCGATCACCATTATAGGAAGTGAATCAGCCCTTGTTTGCTTTCATTTTCATGGGACAATTATCAGAAAAGGTTTAAATAATCATACTTGCGATCCATTTTTTGCTGACAGTACATACCCTGTTCACACAGGAGATATGTTGGAGACAAACCATCACAAATGCAGTTTTTTCGGCTGATGTCATGTTAGGTAGGTAATAGTGCAGCCCTGTACTTCCACCCACACCACTATCCCTACCTACTTGGACAATCCATCCTAAACAATGGCCCCCAACTTGGCGACAGTCCCTTACTAGTTAGTGCACGGGGCCTAGCCACGAGGAGAAGACAGAAAGACACAACTGAAGAAAGCAACATTAAAGCAAGGTCAAAACCAGGGGATAACGTCAGAGGCACAATAAGTATTCAGAAGCAAGGTCACAAGACTAGCAGAAGGTCAGTAATCTAGGAATTCAGGGAACCAGTGTAACACGACTTGTTATGCAGGAAGACCAATCACAGGCGCCTGGTGCCAGCAGCTGCCTTCGCTCCGTCACTGCTGTGTGTATGGGTAGGTTCACATGAGGTATTTTGCCCAAGTGACAAAATTTTTCGAGTATCCAACGGCAGAAAGCACTGTGGTTTCTGCCGTCAGTTTTTGTTTTCTATGATGTAGACCTACCATACCAATAGAGGTAAGTCGTGAGCAGGCTCTCGCTACTGCTTTGTGAGAGAACCTGGACCTGAAAAATACTTAGCCGCATGAACTGCGAACTGCGGTTTCAGCCCGGTTTTCAGCACTGAATCTGCACTAAAACCTGTGCCCAAAAAACTCTGTGTGAACATACTCCAAGTGCCTTAACAGCAATGTCACACACAGCACGTTGTAGCAATTTGTAAAGCCAAAGCCAGCAATGGATCTGGCAGGAAGATGTATTAGCTCTTTCATATTCCTCATTCCCTTCCAATCCACTTCTGGCTTTGGCTCAAAAAACGTCTTACACCAGCCTAAGGCCTCATGCACACGGCCGTTGCTTTGGTCCGCATCCGAGCCACAGTTTTTGCGGCTTGGATGCGGACCCATTCACTTCAATAGGGCCGCAAAAGATGCGGACAGCACTCCATGTGCTGTCCGCATCCGTTGCTCCGTTCTGTGGTCCGTAAATAAAATATAACCTGTCCTATTCTTGTCTGTTTTGCGGACAAGAACAGGCAGTTATATAAATGGTTGTCTGTGCCATTCCGCAAATTGCGGAAAGCACACAGACGCCATCCATGTTTTGCGGATCCGCAATTTGCGGACCGCAAAACACACAACAGTCGTGTGCATATAGCCTAAGGATATGTTTACACAATGGATTTTGAAAATCTGCCTACAGAATTCAGCATGTGTTTTTTTTTAATGCATTTTTTACACTTTCTTTAAATGGCTGTTTACTTTAATACAAAACTGCATTTTCAGCTTGTGGTTTTTGCAGGGATCTTACGCCCAAAAATGCTCAAAAGCCGCATAGACGTACGGAGCTGTTTTTTTATTCTGCCTATTCATTTCAATTGGAAAGTCAGCCCAGATTCTGCCCCAATAAAAGGAATGCTACATTGTTCCACGTGGAAAAAAAAACATGCTGCTTCCTATTGAAATTAATAGCAGGCAGGCTCTTTTGAAGTTTTTTTAAGGTGATTTTGAGGTGGCGTAAAAAAACTGGCCCTAAGGCTCCATTCACACGTCCGCAATTTTCCTTACAGTCTGTTTTTTTGCGGATCCGTGTTTCCGTAAAAAACCTTCCGTTTTTTACAAAAGTGCATCCACATCCGTTCCGTGTTTCCGCAGAAATAAAAAACGAAGGAGGAATACATGCTGCTAGGGTAATGCGGATGATATGCGGATGACATTTGGTGTCTTTCCGCATGTCATCTGCTTTTTTGCGGACCCATTGAGTACAATGGGGCCGCGGACTGCAATTTGCGGCCAAAAGTAGGACATGCTTCATTTTTTTTGCGGAACCGCATCACGGAAGTGCTGATGCAGACAATAATTAATTACTCCCCCATTGAAATGAATGGATCTGTACCTGTTCCGCAAAAATGCGGAACAGATGCGGAAGGAAAATTGCGGACGTGTGAATGGAGCCTAAGGGTAAAATCTTTATATCATAGAGGCTATTGACTTGTTCGAACTTGTTTTTTTCATGATGTTTTTGTTGCTGCGCTATTCTTTACTCTATCCAGTAAAAAAAAAATTGCATTCGGGGCTCCGCTTGTGAGTTCCGTTTGAAGGCTCTCACAAGCGGCCCCGAACGCATCCGTACTGCCCTAATGCATTCTGAGTGGATGGGGATCCGCTCAGAATGCATCAGTATGGCTCCGTTTGGCCTCCGTTCTGCTCAGCAGGCGGACACCCGAACGCTGCTTGCAGCATTCGGGTGTCCGCCTGGCCGTGCGGAGCCATACGGATCCGTCCAGACTTACAATGTAAGTCAATAGGGACGGATCCGTTTGACGTTGACACAATATGGAGCAATTTCAAATGGATCCGTCCCCCATTGACTTTCAATGTAAAGTCTAGACGGATCCGTCTGACTAACAATTAGACTTAGACTTTTTTCTGAAATATAATGCAGACGGATCCGTTCTGAACGGATACCATAGTTTGCATTATAGGAGCGGATCCGTCTGTGCAGATACCAGACGGATCCGCTCCGAACGCAAGTGTGAAAGTAGCCTAAGTCAACAAGGGGAAAAAAAAATTGGGTTTTGCAGCCAAGAGCACTTGTAGCTCTAGCCTTAAGGCTCATGCACACAAACTTATTTTCTTTCCGTGTCCATTCCGTTTTTTTGTGGCCCGTATGCGGAATCATTCATTTCAATAGGTCCGCAAAAAATAATATGGTAGTTACTCCATGTGCATTCCGTTTCCCTATGTCCGTTCCGCAAAGGAATAGAACATGTCCTATTATTGTCCGCATTACAGAAAAGGATAGTACTGTTCTATTAGGGGCCAGCAGTTCCGTTCCGCAAAATATGGAATGCACACGGACATCATCCGTGTTTTTTGTGGATCTGTGTTTTGCGGACAGCAGAATACATATGATCGCGTGCATGAACCCTTAGAGATTCAGAAATTATTTGTGCCCTTCCATTAGGCACGGAACAGATGGATGTGTTTTTAGAAGAATACAGCATATATGATATAGAACATGGGCAGTTCTCCCCATTTTTTGTCGAATAATTTACCACACACATATTTCATGTTTAGTCTACGTTTTGCTATTTGCCAATTTAAGCCCAGTCAGATGTAGTCGCTTGACTCGGTGGATTCAGCATCCACAAGCTTTTGTAAGGCATTTTCCAACACGTTCATTCACTAACCCCCCTTGGTTTGGCCATCTGCTGTACATACACCTGTCTAGAAGGCGAAGAGATTACATAAATGTTTATTTTTAGGCGTCTGAGCTTTCTTTATGATGTTCATGCACTGGACCTACCTGGCACCAGTCATACAGTATAATGGTATAAGAAATGGTACATGGGTGACGTTACGATTTATCGATCAGTTTATGTATGTATACGGTGTGCTGTATGTAAATCCTTATCTGCACATTCCTACACTAGACAGTGGCCTCGGGTGACAAAATTGTAGGCATGCGGTCTCAGTTTCCTACTTCTCAGGTATTCACATTGTTATTTTACAAAGTTTACTCAAGTAAGATTTTCACTCTTCCGCAAATAAACAGCAGTTATCAATTTTAAACATCATTTTACAGTTTAGAAAATATCAACGTTTCCAGCCCCAAATCTGTTAGTTGGTAGGGTTGGAAGAGAGACCACCACCAATCACTGCGATTATTGTAGTAACAGAAGCTAATGTCCCTACGAGGGTTCTCACTATTGTCATTAATTGGTCCATGATGGATCACTGACAAACTAAAACTGTGGAAAAGCTGACCATGAGCCCTATTGAATGACCGTGAGGCTGCACAACGGTAGCACACCCACGGCAAATCCGCCTCTGACACCACTCAGTACAAAATATTTGCACCAAAATTTGATTTCTAGACTGTGGATAGAACACCATGGGGACATTTGTTCAGCTGTTTACACCACTATTGTGGCATAAAAAAAAGTCGCAAATTATGACACACACCGAATTTGCACCTTTTTGAGCTTCTCGACACTTTTCTAAAGTGGAGCAAAAAAGAGGTGAGGCTTAACGAGTGGGGGCAGAGCTTTGCACAGCCCGCAGTTTTTACTATAACTTACACCAGTAACGACACCCCTGGTTGGTGGAAACTTGAGTTTCTGGCGCACAGAGGGCCAAAGATGCGACTAACTGAAAAGGCATCTGCACAGGGGTGGATTGGCCATAAACCCTAAAGAGAAATTTTCCGGTCGGCCAATGCCTTGGGGGTCCACCCAAGCACTCCTCAGGGCCAACAGCCTGGTACATAATGATCTGATTCTCTGACATACTTGGCCAGCAGCCGCAGGTGCCCTCCTGAATTCAACTGTCCACAGGACAGTGATACAGTTGAATACAGAGACGCAGGTGGCAGTATTTAGCGCTGCACTGTGGTATTTGGTTCTGCTGGGGTGGTATATTGTTCTGCACTATGGCATGGCTAGCTCTGCCTACTTCTGTTGTCCCTGCCTACATCTCTTGTCCCTGCCTACATATGTAGGACCTGCTTCCTTCTGTTGTCCCTCCCTACATATGTAGGACCTGCCTACTTCTGTTGTCCCTGTCTACTTCTGTTGTCCATGGCTACATATGTAGGACCTGCCTACTTCTCTTGTCCCTGCCTACATACGTAGGACCTGCCTCCTTCTGTTGTCCCTGCCTACATATGTAGGGCCTGCCTACTTCTCTTGTCCCTGCCTACATATGTAGGACCTGCCTACTTCTCTTGTCCCTGCCTACATATGTAAGACCTGCCTACTTCTGTTGTCCCTGCCTACATATGTAAGACCTCCCTACTTCTGTTGTCCCTGCCTAGATATGTAGGACCTGCCTACTTCTGTTGTCCCTGCCTACGTATGTAGGACCTGCCTGCTTCTCTTGTCCCTGCCTACATATATAGGACCTGCCTAATTCTGTTGTCCCGACTTCTTCCCCTTGCGTCGCCATTAGATTTATCGAATTTATTACGGTGCGTGCCTTATCATAAATTAGGTACATTTGAGGCAGTTTGTGTGCCTGGCGTAAAAACTATTTACGTAAATGTTAGTAAATTTACCAGTGCTAGAGCCCCGTTATACCCAACTGGGGGACATGACAATATTTAGTTGCACGGCTAAAATAGGGGACTTGTGACTATTTTTTCTAATGTGTGTGTGTGTATATGTATACACAATTGTTTGCAGGAAACAGTATTTGTATATAAACACGTGTCTGTATGTATATATATATATATATATATATACATACACACACACACCTGGCAGCAGTGATTGCAGATTGTAACTGTACAAGCCTATAGTATAGGAGCCTCCCCAGGAACACGCCATGTGCTGAGAGGCGAGGCAATGTGTAGCGTACAGTAAAGCGAGACTCATATACGTACAGTATGCGCGGTTGTCTGGGTAACAGAGGGGGGGGGGTAGCCGTCCGCCACCTCTCCCCTCAGCCCTGTGGGCGGGGACGCCGAAGCTACAGGAATGCGCGCTCCACGTCTAGTACGCTCGCTCTTCATTGAAAGCTGCGGTCTGCGTCCCGCCCTCGTGACCGCGCATGCGCTCCAGACTGTCTCTCTCTCACTCTCTCTACCGCGCGGCGGTATGCCAGAGCTCTACTCTGCTGAAGAGAGACGTGCAGTGCGCGCGCAGGGGCGGGAGTGACGGGGTGGGGGGGCCGGGGGAGTGCAGGTAGCGGGGCCGGACCAGCTGAACGGGCACAGACCGAAGACGACACAAGTCCATGGAGAGGCTCGTCTGCTCCGGGTGTTTACATCTCTTCACCACCACAAGCCTCCTCTAACCCAGGGCCGGCTCTCTTCCTGCTCCGGGCGCTCGGACGTCGTGTGCGGATAGGGAGCGGCAAAGGGTCGCGGTGACGGCAGCTGTAGCATCCGGGGAGCTTGGAGGAGTAGCCGCCTCTATGATGAAGTTCAAGCCGAACCAGACTCGGACTTATGACCGGGAAGGCTTTAAGAAGCGGGCGGCCTGCCTGTGCTTCAGGAACGAGCGGGAGGATGAGGTGAGACCGGGAGACCCGCCCCCAGCACGCCGGCCTGCCGTTTACTCTCGCCGGTAGCCCCGTCTTTGTGTGGTGGCGGCCGCTGACATGTGTCTCTCCGGAGTGCAGCACCCCCTGCTGCCGCCGATCCTGAGTCATGATCGCATTGTGCCGGAGTTTACATAGGGCTCTGTTCTCACTTGTGCGATGACCCATCTCCAGTAAAACACGGATCTGGCTGGGCATAGCAGAGAGCGGGTTGCTTTCTGACAGCTGAACGAGCCCATAGCAGGGATCCTCAACCTCCCAGCTGTAAATGAAACTACAACTCCCAGAATGCTCCATTCATTACAAGAACAGCCGAGCCTGTGTGCATGCTGGGAGTCGTAGTTTCACAGCAGCTGACCCCTGTGTCTGTAGTGTGCGGAATGGATCCAACATATCAGTCCTGGTGTGAACAGAGCCTTGTTTTGACATGTTGGGGGTTATACTTTATGCTTTAACTTTTTTGAGGACTTGACAAATCCTGTTCACTTTGTTGGTGTTGATGAAAGTTGCTATTGCGGGGCCACTAAAATAGATTGGCCCCTGGAGGGTCAGAGATTAGGATGAAATGGTTATTCCTAGTCTTCCTTCTGAGATGTGGCGCTGGCGGCCTGTCCCCATTTCACGTGCAGTAACTTTCACCGCGGACACGTAAGGCCCATGTCCGCAGTGATCTGTCTGTCAGGTTCATATGGAACATGTCTGCCCGCTGTAAGGCTGAGGTCACACTTGCAGTTTCGTTTGTCGTCTTACGAAATGTCTGATGCCAGATTGGCGATTTTCTTACAATCTCAGACCCGTCAGTGATTAAAAGTACATGAAGCGCAGATGCTCTTTGTACGGGTCTGTAATTCAGGGCGTGTGCTCCGACCCCATGTGCCTTTTGATTTTGGACAGAGCAAAAAAAAAAACTGCAGCGTGTTTCGTTATATGGCCTATTGGGTGGCGTCCACGCGTGACTGAATTGGTGCCGGTTTCCGTGAGGCAAATGCTTCGCGCTTAACAGTGCCAGCCAAGTGGGTGAGATTTTACCGCTCTGTACCAAATCTGCTGCGTAAGTTATTCGAAGTCTGCAGCGTGTCCGTTTTATGCCTCGGATTTCATCCATTGCAATGGAGAGGGTGAGGCCCGCAGCCTTTTTACTTGGCAAAAACCTCATGTTACCCGTCTTTTGTAACAAACCACTTAGGCCTTTTCTGCAGGTGTGGACATAGCCCTAGGATTCAGACATACTGGGGGAATTTCCACTGCTGATTTCATGCATTACTTGTCAACTTGTTTGTTTATTTTTTTAAATTGTTTAAAATGCCCTGAAAAAAGAATGTATATTAAGGGGCCTAAGGGTAATGCCTGGTGTCGGGCACATACTTATATCTAGGCTGCCATAGAGCCTTAACGTGTTTTTTTTTTTTTTTTTTTTTTTTTTAGGGCCTATTCAGACGGCCGTAGTGCTCTGCAGATCCACAAAACACGGATAC
Organism: Bufo gargarizans; assembly: GCF_014858855.1. Classification (NCBI taxonomy): domain Eukaryota; kingdom Metazoa; phylum Chordata; class Amphibia; order Anura; family Bufonidae; genus Bufo; species Bufo gargarizans. The sequence continues at coordinate 321,408,277 of NC_058081.1, forward strand.
CGGCCATGTGCGTTCCCCAATTTGCGGACCGCACATGGCCGTAACCATAATAGCACATGTCCTAGAATAGGCATTTTCTATCGTTTCTGCAGAGCCGTGGTACGGAACAACGGATGCGGACAGCGAGCGGTGTGCCGTCCTCATCTTTTGAGGGCCTGTAGAAATAAATGGATCTGCACACCTTCTGCAAAATTGCGGAACGGGTGCGGATCCGTTCATACGGCCGTGTGAATGAGCCCTTAATATGTAGTCCGACAAAAACTTGTGGGGCTTCCATCGGACTCCATACATTGCCATATAGGCTCCATGCCTGGGTGCGTCAGCTGGCACTGGACAGGGTAACGCTGGCGATATACAGGAACGTCTTAGTTTATTTAAAACAATCCCTGCTGCTTGGAGGAACCCCGCCAGGTTACCGTCTTCCTTCAGCTCTGGGAGTAGACCTCAGGATAGCCTGTAGTACAGAGCGGCGATGGCGATCTGGAATGGGAATTGTTGGTCCATCGAAGCAGAAAGTTTCAGATCTTCATGTTGGATTTGTCCAAAGGATATCGGAGGCAAGTGATCGTCCCCTAAGAGGTCACATTGTTACCCAACACTTTCACTTCAGAGTGTGTCTGACCCAGATTTACTAATGTGTCTGTGAATGCGTCTTGCAGAGCCTAAGATGTGCCATTGTGCGCCAAAACTGCTCCACAATTCTTGCCTAAAAATCTGTCTGAGGGCCCATGCACACAATTGTGGCCTGTTCTGCGCAAAACGCGGACACCGGCCGTTGGCATTCGCATTTTACAGAATGACCGGGCCTCTACGGAACAGTCCTATCCTCATCCTTAAAGCGGACAAGAATTGGGCATGTTCTATATTTTTGCGGGTGAGCTGCACCATTAGGCTTGGCTGCGTGGTTGTCCCTAAAGGTGTCGTGCAGCATCGTGATGTTGATGACCAATCGTTGGGATGATCCCGATTTCCCCCCTCCATTCAGCTATCTGAATAGGCCGCATCGCTCGTGAGGCACAGCGTCCTCTTTACTGTTTACCGGCACTGCATCCGGACTGTAGGGGCGGTACAGCTCTCAGGGTAACTGCACCAGAAATGAAATGGGCACTATTTATTTTTTATTTATTTTTTGCAGGTTTTCTCTTCATGTTGACAACCACATTGAAGTCTGTGAGGAAAACCACTGTACATAAGGTGCGGAATCGCGCACACAATTGACATGCTGCAGATTTCAAAGTCCTAGTGGCAGGTCAATTTCCACACAGAAAAAAAGGAAAGCGTATGTGACATATGTCTGACCTCATTCACTATGCCGGTGTGTTTTTTTTTTTTTTTTGCACAATAAAACCGTGCGTAGCCTGCAACGTGTGCAGTTAGCCTTAGTCCCATTTACTTGAATGGACTGCACCGCCACTACAGAGGAGATGGGGTGCATGTATTTTCTTCACTGTCCTGACTCTTTAGAGGGGCATTCCCATCTCATACATTAGTGGCATTTCTCTAGGGACCCGCTCCTGTCTCCAGAATAGGGCCCCCAAAACGTAGGAGAGCGCATCGCACGTATGTGCGGCATGCTCTCCATTCATTTCTGAGAGTTCCAAAATAGCCGAACTATGGGTCTGCCAGAAATAATTTTAGAACTCCCATAGCAGAAAACGGAAGGTGGCCATGCTTGTGTGTGCTTTTCTTCACTTTGGGAGGGGGGGGGGATGAGACCTGCACCTATGCCACCAATGTCTGTGATGAGACAACCCCTTTAACTTCCCCCTTTGGACTTTTGGCACTCAATGAGACCATCTCTACTAACGGGGAGGGAAGGGGAGCAACACACATTCCACCGATAACTGTAAGCCTCTTATGTGGACTTCTTTATCTAGTCTTATCAAGATAACACTTATAGCTGTCATACTATTATCCCAATTCTATCCTTACTATTATACTAGCAGATATCATTTTTCCCCTCACAGCAAACTGATAATGGATTCCCTATCTATACAGGAGTTTTATCTATGTTCTGGCTGACACAAAAAGACAAGATTTTGTATTTGATTTTCAATGGCATAGTACTGCCGAAATGAAAGAGAAATGACCAAACATTCTAATAAACACAACTATGAATATTGATTTTAAAACGGTAGTAACCCTTTCTGTCCCTTTTAAAGTGGCCAACTCCTTTAACAAGAAATACCATGAGCAAATCTACCTAAATGGGGTTGGGTGATTGGTGGTGTATGTGGTCTAATATTTATCACCTGCCATGTGAACACCTCTGTTAAAGAGGACCCGTCACCACAAAATGCAGATCAATCTGCAGGCAGGAGGAGCTGAGCAGATTCAGATATAGTTTTTTACTTGTAATTTTTACATTTAGAGGGAATATGTCACTGCAAATTTTATAGTGTATATATAGTAGCACATCTCATTTTTTTTCTAATCTGTTTTTGTTTTCTGATTGCAGATTTTTTTTCAATTTTATTTCCTGAACATTATTATGGGACGGCCATCTTGCCTGAGCTGTTCTTAACAGCATTTACAAAGCATTACAAAAAATTGCTTTATGGCAGCCCCATGGCCCATAGACAGTGGTCAGGAGGGGACCCTATTGACTTGCATAGGATCATTTTCTAGGCATGCTACCTGTGCAGAGGTGATTGTACAAGGAAGGAGTAGATGAGCTCTGAATCGCCTATTGTGACTGGGTGATCCTGTCTTATCTATACACAGAGGTGATATTGTTACAGGCAGGATTAGAATGAGTTAACTGCAGTAAAGTGATCTGTACCAACCAAGAACTGGCGCCAATTATTACTAATGGCCAGTGCGAAAACTGCATAATTTTTTAAATATAGATATTGACATGGGAAATTAAAAATAAACTCTTTAAAAATTATCTTAAAGATAAAAACGTGATTGAAACAATTGGTCATTTTCTGATGACTCATTTAGTCTGCTTTTCCTGAGCTCAGTTGTATACGGGGCCGGTTAAAGATGAGCTGAGTGTCTGCTGTTTGAGGCTCCATTAACACGTCCGCAAAATGGGTCCGCATCCTTTCCGCAATTTTGCGGAAAGGGTGCGGACTCATTCATTCTCTATGGGGACGGAATGTGCTGTCCGCATCCACATTTGCGGATCCGCACTTCCGCATCCGTGCTTCCGTTTCCGCAAAAAAATAGAACATGTCCTATTCTTGTCCGCAATTGCGGACAAGAACAGGCATATTCTATTATGTCGGCGATGTGCGGTCCGTAAAATGCGGAAAGCACATTGCCTCTTTCCGTGTTTTGCGGATCCGTGTATCCGCAAAACACATTGCGGACGTGTGAATACAGCCTTACACAGCAGACACTTAGAGGCAATGTCTGTGATTAGTGATAATGTGCTGCGCTTCTGGGGCCCAAACACGCAAGCGCCCCCCCCCCAACCCCCCCCCCCCCACACACACACACACACACTTCAGGGGGACTTAATTGAGTTTTTATTTTTTTAGAAATTCAAAATACCGCCCCTTTCCCCATATAAAAAAAATAATTAAGCTCTTTAGTCTCGTCTTGTCCCATAACATATTTATACCATACGATGAATGCTGTAACAGAAAAATCAAAAATGGCCAGTTCAACGGGCCAGATTTATCATTAGCTCAGGTGAGAATAATGGAGTGAAAAAGTCCCAAACGCTAAAACTGCGCACAAATTTGCGTTTTTTTTTGTTTGTTTTTTTTTCTGCTCTGCACTATGCTCGCCAGTTTTCTGAAAGTGGGCATGTTTTCTTATGTAAATGAATCTCTAGACAGATTTACTATTGGGACTATTTAAAAAGGAACATGCTTATCTTATGAGACTTTTTAATAGAACATGCAACTTTTTCATAAAACGTGCAACTTTTTCGTAAAGATGTGCGACTTGTAAAGCTGCTTACTGACGGATAAACTGCTACCGTCAAACCACATTTATTACAGTCTTAAAGGGCCGATCATAAATCTGACTTGGCTAAAACTGACTTTAGCCATATGTGAAAGTGGAGTGAGCTGTCAGAGTAATGATAAATCTGGCCCAATGTTTTTTCGTCGCTTCGCCTGCCAAAGAAATTGAATAAAAAAATCAAAAAAAATCAGTCATACACATTATTGGTATCAATAATATAAACTACTCCGCAAACATGAGCCATCACACGGCTCCATAGAGGTAAATATAAAAGTTATGGGGCTCAGAATATGGTGACACAAATAAAAATAATTTTTTTTTATTTTTTAAAAGTATTAAAACAAGAAAAACTACCGTATATACCTTTGGTATCACTGTAATCATACTGACCCGGAAAATTAAGGTAACAGGTCAGTTTTAACACAGGGAATACTGTAAAAGTACAACCTATAAAACTGTTTTTTTTTATTTTTTTACATTCCAACCCATTTGGGATTCCCCCCTTCCCTAGTTTTCCACTACATTGTATTAAACAGTAATGGTGCCATCACAAAGTAAAGAAATGTTATGGTTCCCGAGAGATGGATGTAAAATGTGGAAAATCGCTGCCAGGAAAGGGTTATAACAACTTGTTTGCTTTAGGCCTCATGGCTCCGTACAACCTCCATAAAATGTGTGGGGCACAACTGTACCCATGTATGTTACTAATTTCACACAGAAGTTTATTCTATGTGAACAGCCATTAAAAAAAAGTGTGACGCGTTCTATTAGATGCCAGATTTTTAAGGGAGAATATCTCTGAAAAACAGCATGCAGCTGCGGGCTCCTCTGGGCATAACTCCGCATACAGGCTCCTGAAGATTGCTCCGGGTTCAGCTGTCACACAACCTGCATGTGACAGCTACAGGAGCAACTGTCACTTTTTTTTGGGATTTATATCTTTTTTGGACCTCCTTGTATGAATGTGAATATTCACATATATTTAACTCTGACATATGCCTTTATACCTCAGTCATTGACCACAGCACTAAAAAGTGGTAGCATGGTATACTGCGTTTGCTGTAGCTCAGGTATAGGAAAGTGCAGCACAAAAAGTATACCGCACTTGTCACCATGAAATGCAGTATGTTATGGAGGAGCTGAGAAGACTGATATATAGCTTTATGAGGAAAGATTCAGTAAAAATGTATTTAGATCTCTGCTTTTTCAGAACTTTTTTATTTTTATTTTGTTATTTTTATTTATTTTTTGGGAGGGGGGGGCACCATATTAGTTAAAAATCAAGCGCAATATAAGCAGTGCATTTTTAAGTCCTGAGTTTATTTTCCAAATGGCGACAATCTCTAGTTATGGCATTTTTCAGGTGTTTTTTACATAGGCATTTCTACAGGGAAAAGAAATGCTTAAGAGAAAATGTATGACCAGTATATAATGACATAAGCCAAAAAAAGTCACCACAAAAGTGGATGCAGAGAGCTTAAGGGACCTGTTCACACAGCGTATTGTGCAGGCAGAAGTTGACGCAAATTAGGTGTCAAAAAGAGCTTGGTGGGCACATGCAAATCTGCCTCATTGTTTTCAGTGGGAGGCCACACTGCAGTTCACAACGCCTCAGTTATATCCTTTCTTGGCATGGTCGAAGCTATAAACCGTGGCCTCCATTTGAATACAGTGGGAGTCCGATTCTGCGCAGCTGCCTGGTGGCTTTTTGGCATTCAATTCTGCCTGCAGAAAATACTGTGTGAATGGACCCCATAGGCTAGTTTCACATCGGTGACTAGTTGATCCAGGCCGAGAATGTCGGGACTTGGGCGGATGAAAACCACTGTGTGCCGAGTAGTGGCTGGATCTCTTCCAGACTCCATTTATAGTCAATGGAGTCCGGCAAACAGGCAGCAGTATCCAGCGATGCCGCAACCTCTGCCCCAGATGTGGAAATAGCCTAAGGCTAGTTTTATACCTCTGGTGAGAAACTCCAGCGGAGAATCGGCCAGACACAAAGCGCAGCATGCCGCTGTGTGTGTGTGGCTGGTTCTCCGTTTGTCGGAATTAGTACAGACCTCCGTCAGGCCCCATTATAGTTAATAGGGCCGGCAGACATTCCATCCGCATCTGGCAGTGCCAGATCCATGTGAACTTCAGTAGATTCTCTGCTGGAACAACCTGCCGGAATTGATACCAGAGATGTGAAAGAAGCTTAACAATGTATTAAAATAAATAAATCTCGCTGACCGGGATCAAAAGGAAACTTTTGGTCTCTGGTAAAAAGAGGCCTACGATTGGCATGTGTGCCGGAAGCTTTCCCTGTACTTGTGTGGCTATGTTTATATCATACTATGGGAGCACGTTTAGCACAAGTTAAATGTCAAAAGTTGAAATTACATGCTGCAGAATATGTTCCTAAGGGCTTGTTCACACAACCGTGTCCGATTTTTCTGTCCACAAAACAGATGGGTGAAAAAAGTCTAGCATGCAGATTACTTCGGTGTGCTGTTTTTGTTTCGCTCCCATACACTGGCCTGTTCTGATCTACAGAAACAGTCCAGAATAAGACATACGTTACGTTCCTCGGATCGGGCACACAGATCTCTAAAGAGGAAAAAAATAAAACGGATTTGTTAATAGCCTCATTGAATATCTGTTTGCTGTCCTTTTTTTTTAAGATGGACGGCACATGGAAGAGAACGGTCATGTAAATAAGCTCTCTGGATTAAAACTATGCTGCAGTGTTAGGCCCCATACACACTACCGTATCCATGTAATCACAGATCCACAAAATACGGATGCTGTGCGTGTTGCTTCCACATTTTTTGCGGACCCGTTGACTTCAATGCATCCGCGGTACACATTTTGCGGACAACTATAGGACATGTTCTATCTCTTTGTGGTATGGAATAACAGATGCTTTAAAGCACACTGATCATCCGTGTGCTTTCCGCTTCCATATATCTGTTCTGCAAAATGCAGACCACGGACCTACTGAACACAGCGTGTCTGCAAACAAAATGCGTGCGGCACACAGGCAGCATCTGTATTTTGTGGATCTGCAATTTGTGGACTGCAAAACGGATACAGACTAGGCCTGCACAATATATTGCCGAAGCAATCGCAATTGATCGCCATATCGCAATCGACAATTGGCCGACCCAAAAATGCTGCAATTATATTACCATATTTTTCGCTTTAGAAGACAACTCCCCCCCCCCCCCCCCCCCCCAAAAGTGTGGGGGGGGGGGGGGGAATGGCAGTGCGCCTAATAAAGCATTGGTTGACTTTTTACGTGGTTGACACGGATGTATCGCCGGCCGCTATGCTGCACAGCGCGGCCGGCGATACATCAGTTACTGTGCGAGGAGGGGCTGGAGGCAAGTTGTTGTTGTTTTAATGACAAATGTTCTTTTATTTATTCTATTTTATTTATCTGTTCTGTGCAGTTTAAGAAAATGGCAAGTTTTGTATTTTGTACTTTTGCAGTAATGCAAATATGTTATTTAATTTAGTAAAATATGTTTTATTTTGAAAAACACTGCATTTCAGTTCTTGAGTTAAGCATAACTACATTTCAGCATTATCAGTAATTTGTGTGCTTTTGCCTTGAAAATCCAAGCAAATAGACCTCCTAGCACAATTCCCTTAAAATATTGCATCGCATACAGTTATCGCAATTTTTAGGGCCCTAATCGCAATCGCACAAAATTCCCATATCGTGCAGCCCTAATACAGACGTGTGCATGGGACCTTACGGTACTTTCACACTTGCGGCAGGGGACTCCTGCAGGTATTTCCGTCGCCGGAACAGTCTGGACGCAAACTGATGCATTTGTGAGACAAATCCGTCTCACAAATGCATTGCAATACCGGATCCGTGTTTTTGATTGTCATCCGGTAAAAACAGATTTATTTTTTTCACAGATTTAATGGTCTGCGCTTGGCACGGACGGAAAGAATGAATCAGTTTTTGCGGAACACATGGGTCCGGATCCGGCATTAATGAATTTCAATGGAAATCCGGCATTCCGGCAAGTGTTCTGGGTTTTTGGCTGGGGAGGAAACTGCAGCATGCTGCGGTATTTTCTCTGGCCAAAAAACGTAAGAGGGACTGAACTGATGCATCCTGAATGGAATGCTCTCCATTCAGAATGCATTAGAATAAAACTGAACAGTTCTTTTCCGGTATTGAGCCCCGAAAATGGAACTCGGTGCCGGAAAATAAAAACGCAAGTGTGAAGGCACCCTTCCTTACTCATGAAAAGTTGTGCAGATTTGTAATATACTTTGAGTTCCCCACTGTTTAAAAGATCTCTGCGCACTTTCATTGAATTGAAACATTTATTCTGACATCCAGGGGCAAGGGACCTGTCCTGATGTGCTGTGCGAGTAACAACTCAGGGGTGTGGAAATAAAAAAACAAACAAAAAAAACCTACTTGTCGAAGAACTAAAGCGGGTGCTCGATCTACTTGTCCTGATACAATTTAAAAACAAAACCATATTTAAATAAGGTCTTTACTGATATGCTGGCTGGCTTTTTGCGTTTGGAGGTGTGGCAGTGCTTTTGAAGTCAATGGCACCACAGCCACACCCCTCCACCGGCAGTGTGATTGCCGCCACCCAAGCGCGTGGCACATTAGTGCCTGCATCCCGGTGTAGTGCAATCTGCAAAAAGCCGCAGGCGATCGGATGCAAGGGATCGCAAGGCACAAATATGCCTAAGGTCCGGTCAAAATGCTGCTTGCAGCATCTTGTTTGGACTGGACTGCAGGCATAATGTGCCTTGCGATCCTGTGCAGCCGATCACATTGCAGCCGTTGGGCATGGTTATGGTGCCAATCACTTCAACAGACCAATACGCCCCCTCCTACCCCACAATATAGTTGGCGTTTTGCTGTCCGCCTGACGAAATGGAGCCAAACAGATCCGTCCTGGCACACAATGTAAGTCAATGGGGATGGATCCGTTTTCTCAGACACAATCTGGCACGGATCTGTAATGGATCTGCAAAACTGGATCCGTTACAATAATACAACCGCATGCATCCGTCATGAACGGATCTGGTTGCACTATCTGTATTATAGCCAAGATGGATCCGTCATGAACACCATTGACCGTCAACGGGAGACGGATCCGTCTTGGCTATGTTACAGATAATACAATCAGATCCGTTCATGACGGATGCATGCGGTTGTATTATTGTAACGGATCAGTTTTTGCAGATCCATTACAAATCCGCCTAAAATGCATTCTGTTCCGTTTAGTTGTGTTCCCATACCGGAGAGCAAACCGCTAAATGTTGTAGTTTGCTTTCCGCCATGGAATGTGGAGCAAAACAGATGGAGCAAGTCATGACCCCCAATGCAAGTCAATAGGGACGGATCAGTTTTTTCTGCCAAAATAGAAAACGGATCCGTCCCCCATTGACTTTCAATAAAGTTCATGACTGATCCATCTTGGCTATGTTACAGATAATACAACCGGATCCGTTCATAACAGATGCAGACAGTTGTATTATCAGTAACGGAAGTGTATTTGCTGGATTCGGTAAAACCGCTAGTGGTAAAGTAGCTGAAGCTGTTACTAGAGGTCAGGCCACGCGCATCTTTTTTAGAAGTGTTACCATTCCTCTATAAATTGACAGTTGGCTATCATTGTCCTTGTCAAAGTGCCATGCCCCTGCACAGTCTTAGGGGATGGCCACACGGCACAGCCTCAGGAGGATCATGCTAACTGAATTGTTTGTCAGTCAGATAACCTTTTCAGCAAACAGCCTATTTTTAAAAATTTTATTATTTTTTTTGTTTCCCCACCTGCCATAATTTAATTTTTTTTCGGGACCAATATATTTTAATGGCACCATTTACGGTAACTTTTTTATATAGCTTTTATTGGAAAGCAGTTAAAAATTATTTGTGGTGTGAAATTGGAAAAAATTGCAGTTCTGACAGTTTTTTGAGTATGGAGTTCACTGTGTACTAAAAATGACATGACAACCTTATTCTGAAGGTCAGTACGATTACAGCTATACCAAATTTATATAGTTTTTATGTTTAACTACTTAAAAAATAATAATTTGAAAAAACTGTTCTGTGCATCTCAATATTTTATTACATGATTTAGGCCTTATGCACACAACCATTGTTGTGTTCCGTTCCGCAAAATGGGGTTCTGTTGTTCCCTTATCCGTATCCGTTTTTGTTTCCGTGTGTCGTCCTTTATTTTTGGAGGACCACTAAACCTAAAGGAAAGTAAAAAAAAAAGTCTAAGACAGGTTTGCCATGCATATGATAGGAATAAAACTGACGCAGATGAGAATCTTGTGTGCCTCCGCGTTTTTTTAGCGGTCTCGTTGACTTGAATGGGTCCGCGAACCGTTTTCCGTGGAAATAGGACAGGATATATATATATATATGTGTGTGTGTGTGTATATATATATATATATATATATATATATATATATATATATATATATATATATATATATATATATATATATATATATATATATTTTTTTTTTTACAAACTTGAACTTCGGATCACGGACGCGGAAGGCAAACGGTGCACTATCCGCATTTTCAACGGCTCCATAGAAATAAATGGGTCCGCACCTAAAAAGCTAAAATCGGCGGAACAGACGCGGAAGCAAACAACGGTCATGTGCATGAGGCCTAACTTTATTATGTTTATATAATATATTTATATTTACTGAATCTTTTCCCAAAGACATATACATGAATCTGCTCAGCTTCTCCTGCTCCATAACATGGTGCTGTCAGATTGTACTGCATTTTTTGGCAACAGGTCCTCTTTAAAATATAAACTTTATTTTCCTTTGTGGTTAATGCTGTAATGGAAAAAAAATGGCTGATTTGCTGTTTTATGGTCACCCCCCCCCCCCCCCCCCCCAACCAATTTTTTTCTTCCAAAAGTCATATGTACCCCATAAAAAGAAGCCCTAAAACAGCTCTGTAGACAGAAATATAAAAGTTATTGTCAGAATTTTTTCTAATATTTTTTTTTTTTTAAGTAGTAAAACAAAATAAAAACTACCGTATATAAATTTGGTATTGCTGTAACAGCACTGGCCTGCTTCTGTATGCACATTTGAATTTGTAATATTTCTGAGGCGTTTAAATTATTTTTTTAAATTTTATTATTGTAACTGTTAGTCCCCTCAGGAGACTTGTACAGGCGATTGTCTATTGCAATCTATGGGATTTTCACAGGTTGCCTGTCAGGCCTTTGGCTCAGCTTTTTAGGCAGCTCGCTATGAAAGTGCTGGGATCCCCGAGAACCCAGGCTGTCATAGCAACAGACTGAAGCTGTGAGATGTTGCCACAGGGACTTTGATCTGGGGACAGAGGGGAGCCCCCTCTATTTAATCCCTCAGATGCCACAGTCGCTATTGAGGGGTTAAATAATAATCTTTCTATAGCACCAACATATTCCACAGTGCTGTACAATCGGAGAGTTCATGTACAGAGTCACAAGTGACATAGCTGCAAACAGGTCAACAATTAAAACAAAGGACTGAGGGCCCTGCTCGCAAGAGCTTACAATCTGAGGAGATGGGCCTGACACAGAATGTAACAAGTGCTTGTTTTGTACAATGGTCCGGCCATCTTAACACAATAGAGGAGTAGATATAAGGCTGCGTGAGCCAGTCACCATCTGATATTTGTAGTGCCTCTTAGTGCATGGGGTGTGGTGGATGCTGATGGATCAGGTTCAGAAGAATGATGGGGGGGGGGGGGTGAATGGAAGAGAGATCAGGGGATGTGATAGGCTAATCTAAAAAGATGTGTTTATAGGGAGCGCCTAAAACTGTGGATGTTATGATTTAACCTAATTTCTTAGGGGAAGGACATTCCAGAGAGCTGGTGCAGCTCGGGAGAAGTCTTGGAGACGTGAGTCAGAGGTTAGGATTATGGTAGATGTCAGTCGTAAGTCATTAGCTGAATGGCGAGCACGGGTAGGATGGTAGACAGAGATGAGGGATGAGATGTAGGGGGGTGCAGCACTGTGAAGAGCTTTGCAGGTGAGAATGAGCAGTTTAAGTTGAATCCTGTACTGTATAGGTAACCAGTGCTATGATTGGCACTGGGTGGAGGCATTAGGGTAGTGGTTAAACAGATAGATGAGCCTGGCTGCTGCGTTCATGATAGATCAGTGAGGGGACAGTCTGCCGAGGAGGAGGCCAATTTGTAATGAGTTACAGTAATCAAGATGGTAGTGGATCAGGGCAATGATGTGAGTTTTTGCTGTCTCCACAGTAAGAAAGGGGTGGATTCTATGGATGTTTTGAGGTGCAGGCAGTATGAGCGGCAAGGGATTAAATATAGAGGGTAAAGAAAAGATCAATAATCCAAGAGAGCAGGCGTGCTGCCCCGGAGCACGCTCATACTGAGAGGGAGATATCAGGTTTAGGCCAGTAGATGTAGGTTACTAGATGGAGAAAACACCAGTAGTTCAGTTTTTGAAAGATTCAGATACAGTCAGTCACTGGTGTTAGATGACCATAATTAGCTTTATGTCCGATACCAGTGGTTTGACCAGGTGCCAGCTGTATTACACCGCACCCGCGTATGGCATGGGCTCAGCACTCTATACACTTAGACTGCACAACGACATGCAGTTACATTGCAGTGGATGTAAGAGTTAAATGGTTTTTCTGAGACTTTAATACGATGACCTATCCTCGGGATAGGTCACCCGTATCTGATCGGTGGGGGTCCGACACCCGGGACCCCTGCCGATCAGCTGTTTGAGAAGGCAGCAACGCTCGCAGTAGTGCTGCAGCCTTCTAACTTCTTTCCCTAGGCCAGTGCTGACACGTTCGTTTTAATATCCTGCTGCGGCTGTCTGGTATCCGGTGGAATAATGGAGGAACAATACAATTTAGAGCCCTAAGATCATGGATGTGCAGGTAATTCCGAAAACAGAGGTGTCTTTTAATAACCGACTTAGTGGTGCAGCGTTCATGTGTAGGGGGATAGTAGTTTCTCTTTCGGTTCTGCTCCATGTTGCATTGGTGTAGATTGCTTTAGCATTAGTGCCACCTACTGGCTGCATAGAGATGGCTCGGATGCCTGATTTCCAGTCGCTGTGGCAGTGTCGGTGATCTTTATGTAGCACTTATTTTGAATGGAAAGTTACTGGATGGGTCAGTAACCTATTCTTATCGGTATTTGAATAGATACAGTATTATAAAGTTTATAACATAATGGAATGGAGATATAAATGTTAGAGAGGGTGAAAGGTTACAGAATTCACCTCCCCAGCATGTGCGGTATTTCTTGTAGTCCAGGAGTGGCGGATGCTGCCTGAGTCATGTATGGGTGAGGTGCCTTCTATGAAGAGCTAGACGTCAGCTGTAACGTGGATATCGCTGAACGTTTAGTCATGGATTTGACAGTTTGCAGGAGGATTCCTAGTCGGATAGGGAATGTTGTAATTCCCATTCACTTGCATTATTGCAGTGTGGATACTGCAGGCGACCCTTATAATACTTTATGGGATCCATTCCATAACGGCATCAAATTACAGTGTGAACAGGGCCGGGCATAACAACTTTTCATCAGCTGCTGTATTGCTGACCTGGAAAAAGTCAACCCCCCCCCCAGAAGGTGTGATCTACAGTGCGGTATCTTTAGCCAGGGATGCATGTAGAATATGAGGCGGCCGCTCTGCGCTGTGGTTGGTGTAATCAGGAATGTTAATGGCTTTGTGTGACTACATAATCAAGCCTGATCTTCACACCTCTGCTGCCTCATGGGCCCCGCTCCCCCGAATCCCTAAACATGGATGCATTAGGAGACACTTGAACCCCAGTGTCTCCAAATACATTTTTCATTTATGAAGGCGCTATGGTGTCATTTTATTTATTTATTTCTGCAAAAGGTGTTTTTATGCTGCCCCGTCACTTTCCAAAAAGGTGCATGGCGGGGCCAGGCCAGGACCAGATTTATTCCAACTTGCACCAGTTTTCTGCGACTTGTCTGCAACTTGCTGTCAGGCGGCTATTTTATAAGCTGGGATTTGGCTGTGAAAACACAGTTGTGTGTCGTGGACGTCTTACATAAAAGTTGTGCGCGGCTTGCGCCCCATATTCAGCATGTCTGGATTTTTTTGTGACAGTCATTACATGAAATGTCACATGCCGCTGTGTATCCCTGCCTGTGCTGTTTTAGCAGAATCGGGCACTCCTTTAGGAATAACGTAGCAAATATGTAGGCATTCATTCAAAATAAGGTCTGATATGGCCACAGCGCATTATTCCTTAAAGGTATGCATAGTTTTGCTAAAACACACTGCCACCTATGACTGGGCCACAGCACAGACACTATTAGACAGGAATCAATCCAAGGGGTTGGGGTAGTGTACTGAGTACTGAGGGGCGTAGCAGAAGTGGTGCTCAAAGAGCTACTCCAGCCCCTTGATGCTTAAACTACCTGATTTGAATGTAGATAAAAGTAATGATATCTCCACAATGCTGCACGCTGCAGAGAAGATATCTTGGCATCAACATAATCAACCCTACCAGGCAATATGCGGACAGAGGCTTTGTGACCAGTTTTTGGATATCTAGACAGCAGGTGACTGCAATTCCCATTACTCCCCTAGACCAGGGATGGCCAACCTGCGGCTCTCCAGCTGTTGCAAAACTACAACTCCCAGCATGCCCAGACTACCTACAGCTATCAGCCTACAGCAGGGCATGGTGGGAGTTGTAGTTTTACAACAGCTGGAGAGCCGCAGGTTGGCCATGCCTGCCCTAGACTAATGGAGGGTGACCACCTCACTGCTAAAAGCAATAGACACAAGGAATTGAGTGGAACACCCAGGCCTCTGAGTGAATCATGTGTTAGGCGCCCATAATGATTAGTTTAGCCCTAGTGCCTTGTACAGTGCTATTGAATATGTTGGTTCTGCATAGATGGAAAAAAAAAAGGGCAGTGGCTAAGTTTTATCAGTGGTTTTCCACGTTGATGGCCTATAGTACTTCTACCGAGAATGAATGGGTCATGCTGCAGGGGGCTGTGCCTGGTGCTGCAGTTACTGCCCAGTCATTCTGCTGACATGTCACCCAACAAACATAGGGCCCTTTACACAGGCAGAAAATAAAGCATCAACTGACCTTTATTAAGTACGGTTTACATGCAGCAGTTGTTAGTATGGGGACAAACCATTGTGATTCCGATCATTCATCCCCATTCAGTTTTCACTTGTCAGCAGCCCATTGTCTGTGTGTGTGTTTGTTTTTTTGTTTTGTTTTTTTGCCGCTGACAAATTTTGATTTTAATGTCACATTAAAGATCTGACCAAGTGGCAGCCAGCGACCTTTCTGTCTCTAGAGGCGGCAAAGCGTGGCACTGCAGCTCCATTCATTCTGTTGGCTGCCAGGATTCTAAGGACTTTGGACCCCGACTGATTATATACGGTATAAGGATAAGGGCTTGTTCAGGCACCCGTATATTAGTGTCAGTTTTGCATATGAGGTTGCAAAAGATGCGGACAGCTCACCATGTGCTGTCCGCATCTGTATCTCTGTTCTGCGGCCCGCAAAAAAAGATAGTACTTGTCCATTTTTATGGACAATAATGGGCAGTTCCAACTTTGGGCTGGTCATTCTGTTCCGCATTTTGCAGACCACAACACGGATATGGTTGTCTGAATGAGTCCTAAGACTATCTTCACTCATGCAGCACGGCAATCCCCCACAGCAGACCCCATTGACTATTATGGTAATCGGCGGGATTTGGTTGGACAAAAGACATTTTATGCAGCAATTTTCAAACAGCCGCATCCTGGCGTTTATGGGGTGAAAGTGGCACCATCCAGCTATGCCAGATCCAGAGAACTTCAGATCCAGATCGCCGTGCTGCATGTGTGAAACTAGCCTAAGCCATCTGCGGAGTGAGCGGTATCTGGACGGCACTGCTGTCATTCTGCTGGGGGGGGGGGGGGGGGGGGTGTTGTCAGGTTTCCATCAAACATTGATGATTTTGCCTTAAAGGGGATCTGTCATCAACTTTTTGCTGCCCATACTAACGGCAGAATAAAGTAGAGACAGGCGAGTTGATTTCAGCTGTCGGTCATTTATAAGTAAAAAGTAAGTGGTTGCCGAGAACCAACATCACAACCATTGCAGACTGGGCCTGGAAAAGAGTCCCGGCCACCTGAGAAGAGTCCTGGTTACTCATGAATTCCTGCTCTCCTGCCCACCTGCTGATGGCTGACAGTCTTCTACCTAGTTTTCTCCATTTCTGTCCAGGAGAGAACTGCCAATCAGCAGCAGATGGGCGGGAGAGCAGGAGATTATCAATAACCAGGACTCTTTAAGGCCTGTGCTGCAATTACTATGATGCTCGTTCTTGACAATCACTTACATTTAACTCCTAACTGACACACCGCTGAGATTAGGGATCGACCGATTATCGGATTTACCGATATTATCGGCCGATATTCAGGATTTTGAACGCTATTGGTATCGGCATTTATTTTGCCGATATTCCGATAGCGTATGGGGAACACAGATCGCGCTGCTGTCAGCGCTCTCCGTGTTCCCTCAGCAGCACAGGGGAGAAGGAAGCAGTGTCTCCTACCCCTGTGCTGCTGCCGCCAATGAAAGGACAGGGGACAAGAGGAGGGGAGGAGCTATGGCCACTGCGCCACCAATGAAGCTTAATCTCTAATTTATTCACATACAGGAGGCGGGAGCTGGCTGCAGAATCACATAGCCGGCTCCCGACCTCTATGAGCTGTAGCTGCGATCTACGGTAGTTAACCCCTCAGGTACCGCAGATCGCAGCTACAGCTCATAGAGGTCGGGAGCCGGCTATGTGATTCTGCAGCCAGCTCCCGCCTCCTGTATATGATTAAATGAGAGATTAAGCTTCAGTGCGCCCCCCCCCCCCCCCCCCAACCCCAGTATTAGACATTGGTGGCGCAGTGCGCCCCCCCCCAGTATTAAGCATTGGTGGCGCAGCGCGCCCCTCCACAGGATCCCCTCTTCCCTGCTCCTCCGATCGGTTACCATGGCAGCCAGGACGCTATTGAAGCCCTGGCTGCCATGGTAAGCTCCATGCTGCTGTGTGCACAAAGCACAGGGCAGCAGGGACAGTGTGAGCTCCTATTCACCCTGATAGATCTCTCTCAGGGTGAATAGGACAAGGGTTCTAGTCCCTAAGGGGGCTAAAAGTTAGTTAAAAAAAAAAAGTTATAAAAATAAAACACCAAAATATTAAGTATAATTGAAAAAGAAAGATTTACAAAAAAACCTGTAATTTTCAGCAGATTTGTGCGAATAATTTTTTTGGGGGAAAATTCCCAGAATATCGGTATAAATTATCAGCTATCGGTATCGGCCCTAAAAAATAAATATCTGTCGATCCCTAGCTAAGATCAGCATTTCTGTCACTATTTTATGCTGCCCTCAGTGAGGTTACCGTAAGGTTGATGACAGGTTCCCTAAAACATAAGTGTACCTGTCACAACTCCTGATGTATTCCACAGGTAAGAATTCTGGAGCTGTTCTGTTCCTCTATTACTCCAGTTAAACGTTTCTGAATGAAGGTCCATCTTACCAGTTGGTTTGTCCTTGCACAGTCTGACACTGGCAGCGCTGATTGGACAGTGTCAGTCTATACAGTGTCACACCCCGAGCGGCTAACACACACACACACGTGCGTTTATTTTAGTAACGGTATGGCACAATATAGACTTGTAGGAAAAGATGCCCAGGATTGTTGTTGCATGTGAAATGCGAATAAAACGGTCATGTCAGGAGAGGTGACAGGTCCGCTTTAAGTTTTGGAAGACCCCTTTATGCTTTAAAGAAGCAGTTTGGAAATGTTATTCCTTGACTCCTTCTATAAACTACATCATGGAAAAGGCAGGGCGAGTCATTTCTCCAATCCCCTGAATGATCTGCTCTGTTCTGGTCCGCTGTTATACCACTTGACCCCAATGCTGTGTCGTCTAGCAGTCAGTCACGTTGAGCCCTTACAGGAACGTGTAGAGAGAATTGCCTGCACAACCTCTTCCATGATGTACCTTACAACCCGAGGGGAGAATATACGTTTCCCAGAGTGTTCCTTTACCAGGTACTCATGACTAAAACGGCTACACATTCAGATGTGTGCTTGTCAACCTAGTTTAACGCTTTTTCTCCCATACGTATCCGTTCCCCGAAATGCTTTTTATTTCATGGTATTTAGCGCCCAACCGCACCACCCTCGGCGCATTTGCCTTGATGTCCACACCCCCACCAGTTCCAAGCAATGCAGGTGTGCTCACTCCTGGCCCTGAAGTTTCATGTCAGCGCGTTCGTGCATGGGTTGTACGTGGCTGGAACACCCAGCAATCTACAGCCAGGTGCAGGGTCTGCGCCGGATGCACCCCCACGAGACTACGATGTCAGTATGTCAACAAGCCTGGCCCTTTGAAGTGGTGGGGGTAGGGTTGGACGATATCAAAAATTATCAGACGATAACAATATTAAAAAATTTATCGCGATAACGATATATATCGTGATAAATACCCGTTTAAAAGAAAAAAAAACACAAGGAGACGTTATACTGTATGGGGGCAGCCACAAGGAGACGTTATACTGTATGGGGGCAGCCACAAGGAGACGTTATACTGTATGGGGGCAGCCACAAGGAGGCGTTATACTGTATGGGGGCAGCCACAAGGAGGCGTTATACTGTATGGGGGCAGCCACAAGGAGGCGTTATACTGTATGGGGGCAGCCACAAGGAGGCGTTATACTGTATGGGGGCAGCCACAAGGAGGCGTTATACTGTATGGGGGCAGCCACAAGGAGGCGTTATACTGTATGGGGGCAGCCACAAGGAGGCGTTATACTGTATGGGGGCAGCCACAAGGAGGCGTTATACTGTATGGGGGCAGCCACAAGGAGGCGTTATACTGTATGGGGGCAGCCACAAGGAGGCGTTATAATAAGGTTTGCACCATACATGCAGTAATACTTTGCGATATACCTTTCCCGCGGCTGCCTCGCTTGTGTGCTCTGATTCTGACATCAGATGCCGGTGGGCAGAGATTTGAATATGGGAGCAAGGAGGAGGGAGAGCCGGGGCGGCCGCTGGGGAAGTAGTAAGTTTATAATTTCGTCACCAGAGCACACTAGTGAGGCAGCCGCAGGAAAAGTCTCTCCAGAGACACCAGTACTCACACAGGGGATTGATTCCCCACATATACAATGGAGCCGGCACTGGTGGGTGATGATGTCAGATGGTGGGTGGAGACTTGGGGAGGCGGAGCGAGAGGAAGTAATGTTACTCAGCGGCAGCGCTATGCAAGGTGCAGGGGCGGGCGGGCGCACGTTTAGAAGCGGTCAGCGCACAATGTGCGCTGACCGCTTTGATGACGTCACAAAATACCGCGGTATTTTGGAAACGGCGATATCGCCATATCGCCGTTTTTTAATACCGCGGTATATCGTGATACCGGTATATCAGCCCAACCCTAGGTGGGGGCATGGATATCAAGGCAAGTGAGCCAAGCATCTGGTGCAACAGCGCGGTCTTCGTTGCACCCAGGCGCTAATTGGCATAAAATAAAAAGTCTTCTTTCTCAGAATTGGGGGCATGGATAGGGATGCGAGCAAGGGCATTATACTAGGCTGGCAAGCGCACCTCTGGACATGCGACTGGTTTTAGTGACAGATTCCCTTTAAATACAATTCATTCTGACTTTCTGGAGTGAGGGAGACAAAACTATGAGTACTGATAGTAGTAGCTTTTTTTTCAATTTTTTTTTTTTTATTGCTATATTATTCATTGTAGGACAGAGTGCATTGATTCTTAACCCCCTGGAATGAAATGGCATCACTTCTTGCCACTTGGGCATAATGTGTCATGTACACAGTGCCCAGAAGAACTACATGGACTGCAAATCAGGTGAGCAGCGCCAATCTGTATTGCAGTCAGTGTGGCACTTCCATGTGTTTCTATAAGGCATGGCTTGTACCATGCTGGGGAATCCATGAGAAAATCTGATGACATGGAGGTCCAGTCAGGTGTCCTATGTGGATCCTGACATGTTGTATCCTCAGCAGCCCACAACGCTTCTGATAGCCAAGTGTTTTCTTCCCTAGTGCAATACAGGTCTGTGCATATGCAGTTTTCTCCCTTACTTTTCCTATTGTTCATTTCCAGCAATGAATATGTTTCCATTGTGTAAAATCCCCTGTATTAAAGATTAACTGAAGCTGCCGGCACTTGCACATTTTATGCATTCCATGCTGTCATGAGTAAGCGACTCAATAGGCAGGCTTATCTTGATTTGGCTGGAGATTCGGGTTCAAGGCTCAGAATTGTGTAGCGTGTAAATGATTGATATGAGTGAGACATGTTCAATTAAGTTTACTGCCTTACTCATAATGGAAGGTGCAGTACTTTACTTTGAAAGGCTGTTTTATGCAATTCTTTTGTTAGCACAGACACCAGGGAACAAACTTTAGGAAAAGGAAGATCGCAGATCTAGAGGGCCATACACATTAGGGCTCATGCACAGGACTGTATCCGTGCTCCAGACTCCCCTAGAAATGTGCTATCAATGTCCGCAAGACAGACAAGAATAGGACATGTTCTATCTTTTTGTGGGACCGCGGAACGGACAGCACACGGTGTGCTGGCCGCATTGAAGTGAATGTTTCCGCATCCGATCCACAAAATAGTCGTATGACTGAGGCCCTAGATAGAAGTGGTGAACGTTGTTTCGCAGACACGGCCATCCACATTTTGGTCCATATTGGCCGTTACGTTACAGTTCAAACTGCTTATACATGTTCAGTGAAACCAGGCCATGAACGAAAGATCTTCCTGGGAACGTTCTTTCAAAGAGAGATCTATCATGACGAAAATATTGAACACCACCAACTTTTCACATGATGATGCGCTGTTTTTGGTTGATAAACATTCATTTTGGTTTTGATTGTCTGTTTTGATCAATTTTAGACTAATGTGTAATGCCATCTTTTTAAGGCCCCTTTACACAAGGAGTCGTTCCAGCGACAACCCTTTAGATGCATAGAGTGTTGTCTAATAGTTGCATGTCCTCAGACTGTGGACTCATCTTTGCTGGATGGCAATTTTAGTGTCTAAATCTGCGATCGAAAGAATGACAACCTAAACAACTATTGCTTGCCGTTCGATTGTACTCTATACTTGATCACTTTCACTCTATTCCATGTTTTTTCTAACGATTATCTACTCGTGTAAAGGGGGCCTTTAGTCCTCTATTTCACTGGTCAGCAGAGATGTATTTTCCCAGCAGATAGTGATTGTGGTTTCTTGAGTTGTCCAAATTGGGGACAAAAAAGTATTCATCTGTTTTAGGCTACATGCACAAGACTGTATTTTGGGTCCACGGCCGCAAAAAACATGGATGCCATGCCGTGTGCTGTCCGCCTCCGTGTGTTTCATAAAATATTACAAATTGTCCTATTCGTGTCCATTTTGTAGACAAGAATAGCCAGTTCTGGAGAAGGGAGATAGAAAATTGCAGCATGCATGTGGAAGGTGCCCATATTTTGCAGATCCGTGGTTTGCTGATGGCAAGACATGTCATGTGCATGAGGCCTACTTAGATTAGTTTATGGGAAAGTTAGGGTGCCGCCCCATTATAGCTCCTACATGGATTGTTACCCAGCTTGTCCTAAATGCTATGTGTCCTAGTTAGTCGATTTCCAGGACTTTTATATTAATGGCTCGTCGTTAGGCCATCAATATCTGATCGGCGGAGATTTTTAGTAACCCACACAAGATCACAGCACCCAATCGGCAGCCTCTGGTCACATGCAGTACTTCTGGTAGTACGAACATGTAACTGCCGAGGCCACTGCTTCTTAGCAATGGACTGGTCTGTGACAGCTGCAACCGCCGAAGGGCCTTTGCTGAATCTGGGACTGAAAAGTGCAGCGGTCGCTCTCCATCATGAATTTTTGCTGATGAATTTTCTATGTGGATTTGGTTTGTCTCCCCTTCTCTCACACAGTATATGCCTGTTCTCCTGGAATTTCTTATAGACATGGCTGGCTGCTTATGTACATAAGCTGATGGGTTATTACTGGAAATGTTTACTGAATGCCTTTTTGAGACTGCATACAGTATCAACCCGTACGTGTATCAGCTGTGACATAGACTGCTTTCAGTAGTGCTGGGGTCAATGTAATTTCTAGATTGACATTGTTATAAAGGGTTAAAATCCCATGTTTCTCACAGTGCTTACTGACGTGGACCATATATTGATGACCAGTTTCTTATTTGTTGGTGATTTGGTGAGATACCTTTTAGTTGCAGAAGCAAAGGTACATGCCTTTTGACTAGGCTGTAAAAGTTAAAGGGGTTGTCAGTAGGAAAAAAATAGATTTCAAATTTGCTTTGAAACTAAAATGGTATACTAACTTCACATATGTGTGCTTTTATATGAGTCTATTAAGGTTTATGATGTTGTAATGTGTTTCCGATCCTAGATACTCTTGGTCAGCAGTAGTCGCTACCCGGACCAGTGGATTGTTCCCGGTGGAGGAATGGAGCCAGAGGAGGAGCCCGGTGGAGCAGCAGTGAGAGAAGTCTATGAAGAGGTATCATCATAAAAAATCTTTTCCTTATATTTGCATCGTTCTTTATTGATCTGGGCGTTGTGAAAGTATGTGGTCCTATTTGCCTGATATTATTCCTTTCCTTGCCTCGGAAAGCTAGGAAAACTACATGAGCAATTGGCTGACTGGAATTAGCATTTCTCAGATAAAGAGTGTGTTGACCCGTGCTGCAATAATAAATGAAGAGAAACATTACAACCGCAATAGAGAGATCAAGATCTTTTTTTATCCTAGTGCTTTACACTCTGCATTCACCACCGGCATGACCTTGATCAGATTGCTGTCTTTTAACCTTGTAGTGTTTAGTGTTAGATAAGCATATACTCAAACTGCTGATAAGTCAGTTGCCTATTAACTTACGACAGTATTGTGTTTCCACCAGAGCAAGACCTTTAATGACTGGAGTACACTATCCGTTGTGCGGAGGCTCATTTGCCCCATCCTGATTGCATAGACCAATGCAAACTGACTTGGGGGGGGGGGGGGGGGGGACGACTATTGCTACCACAGTTGTTCCTCTCTTGTTCTGTTCTATTAATTATCAGAAGCACATCCCTGATTACACAAGGAGATGTGCTGCCAATAGTCGTTAGAGAATTCCTGATATGTTAATACTGAAGACCTATCCTCTGGAAAGATCATAAGTATCTGATCGGTTGAAGTCCGACACCTGGGACTCCCGCCGATCAGCTATTTGAGAATACAGTAGCGCCGCGGCCTTCTCGCTGCTTTCCCTGGGGCTGTTTTGATGTCATGTTCACGTGGTCTAGGGGCAGCTCAGCACCATAGAAGTGAATGGGGCTGAGCGCGATACCAAGCACAGCCGCTATACAGTGTACCACTCTGTGCTTGTTAAGCTGATTAGCAGGGGTTCCCGGGTGTTGGGCTTCTCCCAGATACTGACAAACTATCCAGAGGGTAGTTCATCAGTATTCAAGTCTTGGAAAACCATTTTAGTTTTCATCCTTATGAAAGGTGCCAGTCGGCCAACAATCGGGTGCCCGATTTATACTGGCCAATTGTTGGAAATTAGCAAATGCCTCAGGCAATAGCTCCAGAAGATGTCAAGCATGGGCATCATTCTGGCAACATTTCCAGTACGTCCTAGTAACATGCAGTCAGTAGCTTTGATATTTCCTATGGTTTTACAGAGCACCTTGAGAACTTGCACTTGAGGGACCAGAGCAAAATAATTATGCAATGATGTGTTGAGTAACCCCAATGTCTATATTTTACCCAGGAAAATTTGTCCGGATTTTCAAGGGGGTTTCTGGGAATAGAACATTAATGACTATCTTGAAAGGTCTTTATATTTAAAGCACAATTTCTTAAAAGGTTTTTGTTTTTTTATACAGGCTGGTGTGAAGGGGAAGTTGGGTAGACTCCTGGGAATATTTGAGGTGAGTGTTCTTTAATTGTATTTTTGTGGACTTCTAGAACTAAATTACATTACATGTAAAGATATCAGTTGTAATGGTCAAATGGACCAATGAAATGGTTTTGTTATTCCAATAGAAAGCCGAGTAATGGAAGAGATGACATCCTAGCATTACTCTTTCTGGGAATACAAGAATGTGACCCCATGTTCAGCTGATATTTTATATACTTTGAATGAAGTTTGTTAGCATCTGGTAAACTGGCATTTTTTGGTCCCAAATATTGTACTATAGCTCTGTTTTGTGCGGTCAGTC
Organism: Bufo gargarizans; assembly: GCF_014858855.1. NCBI lineage: Eukaryota > Metazoa > Chordata > Amphibia > Anura > Bufonidae > Bufo > Bufo gargarizans. Next base: position 321,432,513 of record NC_058081.1, read on the forward strand.
TATTCCATTGTATGGCGCGTGTTAGCACCTATTTTGTCACATTGCAGATTTCCTTTTTTTTTCCCATTTGTAAGCAGAATCAAGATAGAAAACATAGGACTTACGTGTATGTGCTCACCGTCACTGAGGTTCTAGAAGACTGGGAGGATTCTGTGAACATAGGTGAGCACTGCTTACTTTTTAATAAAGATGAAGTGAAGTTATCACTTTTGCTGTATGCTTTTGCGATTGTTATAGTGTGAGCCGATCCAATCATCTGTTTGGATCGGCTCAGCTCAGCTCAACGGTTTGAGCGTTGCAGCCTGTTCCTAGGCCAGTGACATCACTGTACATCGGTCACATGGCCACTGTCCATTATTCAAATTGCCACAAAACTACAGCAGATAAGAGAGGATTCTGCTGTATTTCTCCTCTTGTCTCTGCTGTCTTGTATGTTAGTATAAAGGACAATGTTTTAATGGTGAGCTCCACATATTTTTATTTTTCTTAATGGTGGATTGTTTGCACTGGCCTGATTACATTCACATGCAACTGAATGTGGGAGGAACAATTGGTACTGCAGTCATTCCTCCTTTATTCACTTCTTCTGATGAAAGATGCCCGTCAGCCGACAAACGAGCGTTTGCTTGCTCATCGTATGCTTAATTATATTGGTGAATTATCGGGAAGGGGCGTTCCTATGAATGCTCGTTCCCATTTACTGCCCTGAAAAGTGTGCGCTCTCATAGGGCCCTTGCTCTTCTCCACCAGCAACATTTACTTTGGCTATCACTACACAAAGATTCATGCCTATTAATATCCATTGCCTAATCTCTATATAATCGGAGGCAGTTTAGTTTTTTTATGATTGCATTTTACTCATTTTTGACTAAACATAATTTTTTCAATTGCCCTTTATTAAAATATTGAGCTGTTCTATCGCAAAGGGTTAACTGTTTTTCTAGCTGTGTGACTGGTAGTTTCACTTTGTATCTTCTAATAATCCTTATCTCTAAATTACTGAGAGGTCGTAAACACTTATTTAAGCCACATTCTTTTCAGTAAGCTAAGAACTGAGCTATTGTTCATAAGGTCAGAGAGCAGAGCTAAGGAGTCTGTCTGCTTCTGGTCTGACAGAAAATACAGAAAATCCAAAGGGTGCTACTACAGCATCTCAGCTCTGTACAGAAAAAAGGACACCATTTTTAATAAAGTCCAATTTAAAAAATTATTTTTAGCTCAAAATGAGTAGTCGGTTGAATGCTGTTGTATTGTACTTTCACAGCAGTGATTGGAGGCTGGCATTGGAACTTAGGCTGAAACCTTTACCTGGTTGTTTGTTTTTTCCCTATGTTTCAGGGAGGAAGAGGGAGTGGTTTAAAGTTGAAGATGCCCTGAAAGTCCTGCAGTGCCACAAGCCAGTTCATGCAGAATATTTGGAAAAACTGAAATTGGGCTGCTCCCCAACTAATGGAAATTCTGTAGGTCCACCATTATCGGACAACACTTCATTATATGTAACCTCTGCACAGACTTCTTCTGGCTTGCCGTCAACAGTGAGATAAACTCTGCTCTTTACAAGGCAACTTGCCGATTCAGTGGGAAGAATGACCTTTTGTGTTCTCATGCGGACATTCTAATGTTTAGACCTGGATTCTCTTGCAAAATGTGCTAAAACCGTTTTGGTTTCTTGTTTTTTGTTTTTTTAAACCCATGTAAAATATCATTCGTCAGATACAAGCCATAGGAAGTTTTTTTTTTTTTTTGTTTGTTTTTTTTAGATGCCTTACACGGCCATTTTTTCTGGTCTTATGTTAATCCACACGATTATGAATATGGCATTCTTTTCCTAATGCTTTCTTTCCGTAAGGGCTTTAAACTACTGCTGGATGTGAGATGGGCCTGTGGTGTACTGTGTTAAAGGTTCAATACCAAATGAGGGCAATCCTGCAGAGAACAACTAGTCTCTTCAGCTTTTAAGAGGGCTGCTATTACATAACTGTCTACTCTGTACTGTGGAAAAACGGCTGATTTGATTTCCTTTGTCCTGTATAGCAATAGGCCAGTGGCAGGTATGATGATTTAGATATCTGTTTGTATGAGATTGTCAATTACAAGCCAACACGTATAAAGGGGGCAGTCACCACTCCTGACACTTTTATTATTATTTTTTTAAGACAATACTTGCATTCCCCATGAGATCACAATTCTGGAACATCTTTTTCCATAATGTTTTGTCCGGTTCCTGTTATTCCTCCAGAGTATTTAATTAGAATTGTTGGCACCATTCCCCTTGTCAAAGGATTTGACAGTGTCAGACTGTGTGGAGACACACTGGTAACACCCAATTGTCAATTTATTCATATGTTTTTTTGTGAGGAATAATAGAGGATGGACAACACATTCTAAGAAAAAATGCTCTGGAATTAGTAGTCCACGAAGAAAGTAAGTATGTACTAAAGTAGCTGGCAGGTCTTCTTTGAGTGAGGATGGATTTCAAACCTAGTCTGCCTTTTTTTAATGTGGCAGCATTACTAACACTACTAAATATGTCCATGCAATATTAAGAATTTTTTTTCATCCCTTTTTTGCCTCTCAACTTGCATGTTCAGCTTGTGCGACCTGCAGGCCATGCTGCTTCTGGTCAGTCTCATTTGCCATTGATATGAATGTAGTACATTGTAGGCCCATTGTAATTATTTGGTTCTTAGGACAGGTTCCAGGAGCCAAGTATCAAAGTTGCTTCCTTTTGATGTCTATGAAAGTGTTTCACCTGGTCACTCAAAAAAATGACCTGGAAGAGAGGTCTGACTAGTACCCCAATGATAGTATTCTGACATTGTAAGCTCCGGCAGTGGGTGACCTGAGGCACTATGTTGACTAGACTCTCCTCTGCAATGCCTCACATCAGATTTCGGGGTGTTTGGGACACAAATCGGTCTCAAACATTGGATTTTATTATTCTCTCAACCCCCCCCCCCCAACCCCCTGCCCACCTTCCATCCCCAGATGAGCAGTGCCAAACATGTATGATATTGGGGTTTGGCTATCTTTATTGCTTACTGATGGAATTTCAGACGACATACATTTAGCTTTAAAAGGCTTTCCCATGTCTGTTAAGTGAATGTTTCCCTTTGTCAGTCTTACAAAGAACAGGATGCACTATGGTTTAAAGATGGAGTGTGGCTGGAGAAATGTAAATCCATATTGCTACAACACACAGATCCACGAGGCATTGGCGCATTAGCCTTGGCTGCCAAAGAAATTAGCATTTTGGCCTTTTAATGCACTGGTAGACTGATAATCAGGGACATGTTGATTTTTTTTTTTCTGCATGGTAACTTCAGTTGAAGTATTGAAATCCAAGCCTTTTTTTTTTTTTTTTTTTTAAACCCTTTAGACCTTAGTGGTGCCTGCAGCATTAATGACGTCAGACATCTGATTGTGCCTCCTAGTCATAGAGACACAGAAGGCAAGCAAATTCTCTCAGGTTTAATACCACAGAGCTGTATATACATTTCTGATCTTTGAGACTGTCAACATGTATTGATCGGGATGACGTAAAAAGAACCGGTCACCACGAAGTGCAGTGTAGTCTGCAGGTAGCTTGTGTAAGGGGTCGGCCAGTATCTATTACTAGCTGGTGTTTTTAATAGTATTAAAGGGGTTCTCCAGGAATGGTTTTAAAATGGCCACCAACAACCTGTCCCAGAATGAGCCAGGACTGGTTGCCACCACTTTCAGAGCTGCCTAGGAGGGTGAGGGGGCAGGACCTCACTACACTGCTCTTCAATAGATGGTAATGATGTGATTCTGCCTATGATATGCCATCATGGCTGAGCAGCCTGACAGGAATATGTAGTATATGTAAGTGACAGAGTGAAGTGAGGCCCTGTCCCCTTACCCTCCCAGGCAGCTCTGCGAGTGGTGTTGGTCACATTCTAGGACAGGTTGCTGGCAGCCGTTGTAAATCTATCCCAGAGGACCCCTTTAAACTATCTGCATTGAAAATGGCTGCTAATGGAGGGTTCAGTCTGTCCACTGCCACCATTCATTTACATTAGGGACAGACTGAGCATGCACTAGTTCCCTTGTCTGTCCCAGGTGTAAATGAATGGAAGCTGCTGATAGACTGAACCTCGGCGTTAATTTTCAGAGTGCATTGTCTGGAAGCAGGTGAACAGACCTGCAGGTAAGTGTGAATTATTCATATTAAACTGTCGGACATCAGTTCCACTAGTTTAATAATGGGTATTACTAGCTGCATGTATGTGCTGTCCCAAGCATATGTTCAGCTAGTACTAGATACTGACCATCCCTTTTAATTCTCTGCTTTTTCTGAGCAGTTGTACACTGGGGCCAACTTATCAGGGAAGATTGCATTCTCTGTGTGAAGTTGGATTTACACGGCCTGATGTTCTTCTCATAAAACTATATATCAATCTGCTCAGCTTCTCCTGATCTATAACATGCTGCCTGCAGATTATGCTGCATTTTCACAGTGTCAGGTTCCCTTTAAAATAGCATCTTGTTCAAAATCACAGTCTGCTGTATTTGTGGTCACAGCATCTGTTTGCTGGGGTGAAATCTGCCTTTCCTCAAACATTGATTAGTCCATTACAAGAAAATCTTTTCATTACAGAGAGATTTTGTAAGGGTCCTTTTACACTGCCAGATTTCGGCCCTGCTAACCTAAGGCTAGTTTCATATCTGCGATCCGGCCACCTGATCCAGCAGGGAATGGCAGGAATTGGCCGGACACAAACCGCAGAGATTTCTGTCTGGCTGATTCTCTGCGTGTTTGCCAGAATGCGTCCTGATCTCCACCAACCCCTTTATACTTCCGGCAGTGGAGGATATGCAGAATTCTGGCACGCTGTTGCCTGCTGGAATAATCACTGCAGATGTGAAACTAGCCTAACCAGCACGATTGATGTCACAGCAGGTCGCTGGTGCTGGTTGTCTACATTTACATTGCAAGTATGCGAATAAAAGATTAATATGTCTTTCATCCCCATATGATTTATATTTGTCAGCCGCACATCCCTGCTTACATGGAGAGATGGGCTGCTGTGATCACGTAAACGCGCCATGTTTATATGGGCCACTGGTCAGGCCTGTGTAAAAGGGCCTGAAGTCTCATCCGTCAGTCTCTTTTGCCATTACATCCTGAAAGATATTGAAAACGTGTCACTGGTTTCTATTTCTGCACATGATCCACACTAGACACCACTTGTATGTGTACAGTTTTGTGGCTCCGCGCTTTTTTCACTGTAAATACAGTCGTTTTTATAATGTTAAATTCTACATTAGTAAGGCACTTCCCTCGTAGTAAGATAAAAACCTCAACCCAAGAGGGTAGTTTCCTCACCACCTGTCCCTAGTTGTATTAAAGTATTTGTAGATAAGTTGTAATTTTGCTTCCTGTAATACCATATTCCATGTAAAAAAAATAAAAAATAAACCTAATTTTTTTTTGTAAATAATCAAACCAGTAAATTTACAGTGAGTGCACAAAGGATTGTTGTAATTTAAGCATTTTGTTACTTTGTTTTCTTCAACTTTTTTTTTCTTTTTTTTTTCTTTTTAACACAAACTGTGTAAAATGCTGCTATAAATTAAAATAATTGTGAGTGCTGTTACACTTTTTGTTAAAGGAAGGATGGTGCCACAGTTGTTCTGTTAGTTTAATGTACCTGTGCCATATGATTGCCTTTATACTTTTTAATAGTAATGTTTATACCATGCATATTTCCAGTTCTGATGCTCTTACTCCTCTTTCTGCCACCGGCTATCTGTATGCCTGCTGTCCAGCAAATAGGGGCGCTGAGGGAATACAGTAGGCACAGCCAGGAGTCTGCGGTATTCATGAGGATGGTGCTCCCACCTGCCGACATGCTGCTGTGTATATGTGCATACAGAGCAATCATTCACTGCGGGGTGGGCGCTCTCCTCAAGAGTACACCTGAATTATAACTATATTTCCAGCGTATTCTTTCAGCCCGTGTCTTGGTCAACATCACAGAATGATTTTGGCTATTAATGGTACGGACCTGCAGCTTAATATTAAGCTCACAGGGGAAGGGCAGTCAGCAGCGCCATTGCAGGGCATCACATATTATACATAACTTGCAGAAAGGTCCAGAGGTCTCAAGATGAAGGGAAAAATCCCTCATTATTTGTTGTGCCCCTTTAAGACACCAAATTCAACTTTTCTCTTTATTATAAGTTTTTTTTGACCACCACACACATCCTAACGGCTCATGCACACGGCTGTAGTTGTGGACCCAATCATCTCAACGGGGCCACAAAAGATGCGAACAGCACACGCATCCGTAAGTGCATTCCGTGGCCCCGCAAAACAGTTCTCCAATTCTTGTTTATTTTACGGACAAGGATAGGACATTACCGCAGGAGTAAAAAAATAAAAAATATGGCGTCATGCACTCGGCCAGTATCTGCGATTTGCGGACTGCAAAATACTTACTGCCATGTGCATGAGCTCTGACTGTGGCTTGGGCTCTACATTTGACCTTCTAGTTCCATAGTTTAATAGTGAAAGAGGCAATACTTGAAGCATTGAGATTTGGGCTCTATCACTGAATGTTGTAAAAAGCTGGATTCATTTTTGGACATTGCTTTCCTTGAAGAAACAGGGCCCCTTGCGTATGTAAAAAGGTTATCCAGAAACAGCCCCACACCTGTGTAAAGGTTGTGTTATTGCAGCACAGCCCCATTCACTTCAGTGAAGTTTAGCTGTGATTTCAGACCCATTGTATTGGACAGTAGTCTCTGGATGAAGGCAGACATGTTTTTGTAATCCTGGACAGCCCCTCTAAAGTTTAACCATCTTGCTTAATGTCACGGGGCATCCTACATAGACCATTTGTGGCTTTTGCTTAGTAATGCTAGAGACCTAGAAACTATATTGGATTGTCCCATGTTTTCTGCAACTTGATATAATGAACCACCATGTCATTGGAGCAGCACAACTGTAAGGGATTCCAAATTGGAACAATTTGCCTGTATGACCGTAGTCTACTGTAGAAATGTTAATCAGCGGAGTGGGTGTGGGATTACAACCTTTACACTGAAAGGGCTTTTCTTGCTTTAGCCTTTCTACTCTTAATGTGTGGCCCCTCACTTACCGGTGCTGCATACCAGTGCTTTGCAGACTACTTAAACTCGCCGAGGCCACACAATCAACAAGCAGTGTTAGGCATTTGCTGTCATATAGATAGTTCTCAAGCTTCAACTTTAGTGGTTCATTTTTTTTTTTTTTTTTATCTGCTCTTGAGGTTTGGTGATCCATAAATACAGGTAAAATTTGGGAAATCCTTACAGAATTGTAGAATTCTTGTGCAGTGTGTGGGAAGCAAGTCCACTGAGGCCTAGTTTACACGTCAGTGATATCCATCAGTGGTTGTGAGCCAAAACCAGAATTGGAGCCTCCACCGAGATGAGGTCCAATGGAAAGATTTGCATCTGCTCTCTGTTGTGACCAGCACCTGGTTTTGGCTCACTGAGCAAATAACTGAAGTGTGAACTAGGCCTAAAGAGGATTAGTATGTGGCACACTTATTGCAGAAATGTATGTGTCTTATCATTTGAATGCATCTTGAAGGTAGCAGCAACTTCCTCACTTAAATGAATGAAACTGATTTCAGTTGCACAGATTTCTGCAGCAAATCTGCTAGATGTCAACATACCCTACTAATGTATTGAAGGTAAAGCTCCCGATATGTGCAGACTAAAGCAGTTTAGGCTTTGTTCACATTTGCATTAGAGACTACTCTGTCAGAGACAATGCAATGCTGTATGTAGCGCTACTTGGCATATGAGGGAAACCCAGCCTACCACATTATAGTCAATGGCACAATCGTCTGTTTGTCATGTGACCGATCCAGAACTGCCATAAATGTCATTGTTCTGCTTCTATGACAGAGCAATGGAAATAAACCACGCAGGTGTGAACAAAGCCTAATTCCATGCCATAAACTGAGGCCTGAATATTTGAACACTGCCACCCTGCTGTATTCAGAATATGCGCCCAACCATAACCAGAGTAATTAACGAGGTCACCCTACAACATTCATTCTTTGCAGACTCCATATTCTACAAGTTATTTGAGTAAGGCGATCATTTTTGGTGGTATAGAACAGACATTTTATATGTGGACCGATCACTTTTTGCTTGATCATAGATGAATCCTGTTGGACATGTGAAGGCACTTTTTCCCAACCTTACTTGCATTAGTGGAGGTAGTGTCGCATGAAATCATGGAAACCCTTTCTGCAGATGTGTTGAGTGAAGCTATGTGGAATGCTGACGTGAGTGCGTGTCCTGTCCCATTCACATGGTGTGAGCCCTGGTCATACATGTACTACACATCCCTTTGCATTTCACATAAATCGGGGTAAAAAAGGTCAAATGGTTACATCTTTGGATGAGCGTTCTGTAAGAAGGAAAGTGGGTAAGCTTGTGTCACTGTATTCTTAGAGATTTTGCTGCATGGTCTTTTGTAACTGATACAAAATGTATTTGACTAATGTAAAGTAATGTACAGTATTGATGTTGGTTTTCAACTTGAGTTGATGGCCTTTAAACTTCATCTTAGTTGGGTATAAGGTATGCCATTCAATCTTTAGCTGTTCATTTCTGCCCAAATCCTAATAGCAGTTACTGAGCGCACGCAACCTCTATGCAATTTAAGAACATATCCTCTGATGAACAGCTTGTGGAATAGTCACTTACTGTCCGTAGAAAAAATTTACCTAGACATTTAGATTTTTACCATTACACCTTCACAAAACTATGGCAGTATAACTGGATATGTGATAACTTCAGCCACCCAATTAGGTCATTAAATTGGGTAGAGCTTGCTAAGATCATCTGACTGATAAATGAATGCATACATTGGTCAAGATGGCTCCAACTAACACTTCTGGATTTGGTCTCCCTACAAAGAAAAATGGCTGATGTGATGGGTAAAGGTGTGCTTTATGCGTCTGCATGGTCGCTTACTCAAGGTTTTCCCTTGAACTGGACTTCTGTCCTTATTATGGGGTGCGGGGGTCAGAATGCTTTATAGTGCAGTATAATCTATTTGGATTGAGTTTGGTAATACCTTGACATTTATGAATGGCATATCAAAGGGTACCCTAAATATTGTATTGCAATGTCACATAACTGGGTTTTCTTGAAAATGATGTACCGGTAATTGTAGTAACTGATGAAATCTAAAAGGAATAAAATCAGAAATGCCTGTTGCTTACATTGCCGTGTTATAGGTATAAGATATCACATGGGAATATGTGTAGATATACTTCAGTAACCCATGTCTAATGTACAAATTTTTCAGTATACAGAAATGGGGTGTATATATAATTTTTTTTTTCTTTTGTTTTTAGTGGAACAATCAAATGTAATTCAGCGTATGAATTTGTTTATTAAAATAAATCAGTCCTTTAAATAATGAAAATGGTCACACATGCCCAGTCACTTTCTTCATAGGCATCATGTTCTATTTTATGAGCCAAATAGGTTTGTTTTACTGTGATTTCTCGTGTTTGCTTTGAATGACCTAGGCTGGCTGTAGTGGTAGCATTGAATGTGGCTTACTGACTGCATTGAAAAAAACAAAGATGCACACAACAGCCATTTGTGATTTTCTAATGATGATGAGTGTAAGTGTTTGTGTATGAAATGTTAATGGTGCTTTTTTTTTACTTTTTGTCTTTTTATAGACGAGGACTAATTAATAAAATGATTCCTGGCTTGCATTGCAGTTTGTTTAATTAAATGGTAGGTTTCATTCGATCCATTCCTATAGTGGACTGTAGGGCAGCTGTGTATCACCAACTCATATTCTAGCTGCTAATCCATTTGCAGTTGTCACAGATAGTTTAAACGCTATGGATGCCTTTGCACAGTTTTTTATATTTACTTCCTCAATACAAATCTCGGCCACTTTTTGCAGGGTGAGAGTAAGACCTTCAACTAGCTGCTGGTGCTGCAGAGTTGCTCACAGATTTGTCCGAGCACTACTGGCTGGCTCCCCTTTCAATGATAGAAATATCAGCAGAGTGGGGTGGGGAATCTAGAGCAGGGATGGCCAACCTGAGGCTCTCCAGCTGTTGCAAAACTACGATTCCCAGCATGCCCAGACTGCCTACAGCTATCAGCCTACAGCAAGGCATGGTGGGAGTTATAGTTCTACAACAGCTGGAGAGCCACAGGTTGGCCATCCCTGATCTAGAGGGTAGTTCACACACTGTGTAAATGCAGATAAAAGCACACACGAGGTAGCTTGTGAGAATCAGGCTGTGTATAAGTGTAGAGGGGGACAGCTACACACGTCTCAGAATAAATTACTGTCTGGACGAGTTAGATCAAGTTCACACTTCAGTTATTTCCATCAGTTAGGCTTGGTTCACACGGGCGTTGCGGGAAAAGATGTGGGTGCATTGCGGGAAAATCACCCTGCGAGTGCAAAGCATTTTAATGCGTTTTGCACGCGCGTGAGAAAAATCGGCATGTTTTGGTACCCAGACCTGAACCCGGACTTCTTCACAGAAGTTTTGGTTAGGTATTCTGTAGATTTTATTATTTTCTCTTATAACATGGTTATAAGAAAATAATAGCATTCTGAATACAGAATGCATAGTACAATAGTGATGGAGGGGATAAATAATAATTAAACTCACTTCATCCACTTGTAATAATTTAAATCAACGCTCATGTGCACAGGCCCATTGAAGTGAATTGGTCCGGATTCAGTGCGGGTGCAATGCGTTCACCTCGCGCATTGCACCCGCGCGGAAATCTCGCCCGTGTGAAAGAGGCCTTAGGTCTTATTCAGACAGATATGTTATTTGCGGTCTAAAAATACCTGGAGCAATTGCGGACAAGAATAGGCATTTTCTATTAAGTGCCGCCGATGTGCGGTCCACAAAATGCGGAACGCACATCGCCGATGTCCGTGTTTTGGCGGATCCGCAAACCACACACGGATGTGTGAATGGGCCCTAAAATACACACTTTTACAATATGCTAATGACCCTCTAGGTGCTATGTGGGCATAGATTTAGCACCTAGAGTCTCGAAAAACGAACCATGTATCCCGCCCAGGTCCTCCATTCTGCCCGCCCCGCTCCTCTTGATTGATGTCCAAGTTCCATGCATCGTTGACGAAATCCCACACCGTTCACTTCTGTATTCAGCACAGTGAGTGAAGGCCGCGCTCCTGGTGCTGGCTTCCTCACTGTGATGTAGTCGGCCTTCACTCACTGTGCATAGCACCTAGAGGCTCATTAGCATATTGTAAAAGTGTGTATTTTAGAACGGCTGCAGGGACAAATGTAAAAAAAACACACTTATGTAGTGCTGACGTTAGCACATCGCTAATGTCAGTCAGCTACATAACAGTAATTATGATGGTAGAAACCCTTTAAAAAATATTTTAATAGATATGACATTTGCGGCGATACCTGACATGTTTTTATTTTTTTTATTAATATATTTTTATATGTAAAATAGGGAAAGAGGGTGATTTGAACATTTAATATTTTAATGTTTTTATATATATATATTTTTTTTGGCGTATTTAAGGCGCAGATTGCGGCGCAACGGCTAGTTGCGCTGCCATCTGCGACTTCCTTCCACCGAAGTGGAAGGGGTTGTGCCAGTAGGCCCATCTCCTTTACCATTTTCTACACCTGATTTAGGCATAGAAAATGGTCTAAATGTAAGACGGCTATGTAGCTGTCTTACATTTAGACTGGCTGGATGTGCTGAAGATATGGAGAGGCTGACGCCTCTTCATAACTTTGGCGATCCACAGCCAGCTAAAGGGCTTTATTAAGACTGGCGCCTAAGAAGCCAGTCTTAATAAATGTGCCCATTAGTGCTATATTCTCCTGTCTGTTCGGTAGTGCTAGAAGACCAGGCAGCATGCTGAAGGTAAGGCCTGCATTTTACATCCTCAGTAGCGATGAGCGAATCGACTTCAGATGAAACATCTGAAGTCGATTCGCATAAAACTTTGTTCTAATACTGTACGAAGCAGGAGCTCCGTACAGTATTAGAATGTACTGGCTCCAATGAGCTGAATCTATTTCCCGTACTCTGGTTCGGTTCCGATACAGTATTAGAATAAAGTTTTATGCGAATCGATTTAATCCGAAGTCGATTCGCTCATCTCTAATCCGAAGTCGATTCGCTCATCTCTAATCCGAAGTCGATTCGCTCATCTCTAATCCGAAGTCGATTCGCTCATCTCTAATCCGAAGTCGATTCGCTCATCTCTAATCCGAAGTCGATTCGCTCATCTAATCGAAGTCGATTCGCTCATCTCTAATCCGAAGTCGATTCGCTCATCTCTAATCCGAAGTCGATTCGCTCATCTCTAATCCGAAGTCGATTCGCTCATCTCTAATCCGAAGTCGATTCGCTCATCTCTAATCCGAAGTCGATTCGCTCATCTCTAATCCGAAGTCGATTCGCTCATCTCTAATCCGAAGTCGATTCGCTCATCTCTAATCCGAAGTCGATTCGCTCATCTCTAATCCGAAGTCGATTCGCTCATCTCTAATCCGAAGTCGATTCGCTCATCTCTAATCCGAAGTCGATTCGCTCATCTCTAATCCGAAGTCGATTCGCTCATCTCTAATCCGAAGTCGATTCGCTCATCTCTAATCCGAAGTCGATTCGCTCATCTCTAATCCGAAGTCGATTCGCTCATCTCTAATCCGAAGTCGATTCGCTCATCTCTAATCCGAAGTCGATTCGCTCATCTCTAATCCGAAGTCGATTCGCTCATCTCTAATCCGAAGTCGATTCGCTCATCTCTAATCCGAAGTCGATTCGCTCATCTCTAATCCGAAGTCGATTCGCTCATCTCTAATCCGAAGTCACTTCCTCCATATCTTAGAGACAACTGGAGCAGGAGGACAGAATGTGGCAACCGGTGCTGGCCACCACAGAGGGGGCAGCTTCTTGGGAGGTATATTGTACTGCTGGGGCAGTATTTTTGTTGCATTGTGGTATTTAGTTCTGCTTGGGCATTTTGTGTGCTGCATTGTGGTATTTGGTTCTACTGGGGCAGTATATTCTGCTGCACTGTGAGTTTTGCCATTCCTGCAGTCTCAACTTCTGCTTGTCTTGAGCGCTCTGTAATGTATAAGCTTTACATACATCCTATTGGAAATAAGAGACACATTAGGTGACTATTGTGAGAGGGAATCAAAAGAACAAGTATGTAACAACCATTTCTAGACACAGAAAGTTTTAAATGCAGTTGTAAAATGTATTGACTGATCTAACAGATTTTGCAAATATTTTTTAAATATGTTTTGTATCAGAAAGAAACAGTCCTGATTTCTGTGGGTTCCCCAATTCCCTACAAAGATTGACAAGATAGCATGCAGACTGCCTGCAACTGCCACTAGAGGAAGCTAGGGATCTTGTAGCATATCCTGTTATTACTGAGCAGTGTAGAACAGTAGGCAGTAAGCGCCCTCTACTGGCAGCTAAAGGTAGTCTGGTCTATGCTGGGGATTTGAAGCTTAGTATCAGACAAATGGACCTCCAATCACTATAGTGATATCTTAAGAAATGACTATGTTAAAAGGTAGAGGTTCAACCTTAGCATCAACAAACATCAGTGGTCTGCCACCTCTAACAATTCAATTGCTGCACAACTAGAAAGCCTAAAATCCCCTGAAAGCTGCAGGTTTCAAGTTGCAGACCATTGGTCTAAGTGAGTAAAGTCTAACTAAAGAAGCACGTGGATGCTGTATGTGAGCTTTTGACATGTACATTAAGTAATTGTAATCCCGATTGATGACATTCTCAAGGGTGGAATTACAGAGGTTGGCCACTTTTTTTTTTTTGTCAGCCCACCTTCCCCCTTCTTGAGCAAACTTCTTCTGCCTTGCTTGGGTCCCCTGTCCATATGCACTTGGATGCCACTGCAGCCAATCACGGTGACCTTGCCTCCCTTGTGTCATGCGACCAACTAACATAACACAAGGGGAGCAGGTCACCACTACAGCCAGTGATTGGCTGTAGTGGCCTTAAAGCGGATGTAGACACTGGGGGACCCAAGCATGGCAGGCGAGGCCAGGGAACGAAGCAGCCAAAACCCAGCGGTCGGGGCAGGTAAGTATTCTTCCCTTTGCAGGTCTGCCCAGAAGGGAGGTTTTAAAACAAAATTTAAAAAAAATCTCTAAAAGGTGGGCCAAGCCCCTTCTAAGAGGTTGTTTCAAGTATGAAAGTTATTCCCTATCCATCCACAAGATAGGGGATAACTAACTGATTGGTGGGGGTTTGACTACTGATTCCTCCACCGATCCCAAGAATAGAGATCCCATGTTCCCTGTCCTGATGAGGCAGGCTAAGGATGCACATTGATGTGCCATTTATTCTCTGAGGGACTGCCGTAATAGCTATCTCCGGCGGTCCCATAGAAAATAGAGGCAGGGCACATGCTTGGTATGGATGGGAAGTTGGGATTCCTGTTCTTAGGATCACAGTATCTACAAGTGGATTATTACTAATTGCTGGGCTTCACCTGTATTTGGCGTGGATTCCCGTGGCAAGCACAAATGCAGCCTGATAATTAGAGGTAATCTGAAAGCAATTACCACTAGACTGGCCCATAAGTAAGGGTACTATCACCCGAGGTGCCTGTTCAAGCTGCAGCTGTGTCTAATACTAACTAGGACTGTACTGTTTAATTGGTCTGCATTAACGTCTGTATCGTGGGGCAATTAACAATGCAGAGCAACTGAACAGTGCAGTCCTAACTAGTTGAATTAGAGCCTGCTGTGTGGCAGTGGGTTGTACCCTAACAGCACCTTAACTTGCACATAAGGCTTTGTTCACATTACCGGTCAGCCTTTCCGGATTCGACACATAACTGAGCCGAACGGAGTCCACAGGCCCCATAGACTATAATGGGGTCCGTTGGGTTTACCCTCAGAAGAAGATTTTTGAAGCGGAGACAAAAGTCCTGCATGCTCTACTTTTGTCTCCGCTCAAAAATCTTCTGAGCAGAAACCTAACGGACCCCATTATAGTCTAAGGGGCCCGTAGGCTCCGTTCAGCTCAGTTACGTGCCGAATCCGTCCTTTCTGTTTTTCCGAGAACAGAAAGGCGTTCAGCCTCCCAGGACAGGAAATCTGCAGCATAAAAAAGGTGGAGCCACTCTCCCACCTCAGTGAGGTTTCCTGTCCCTGGAGTGGGAGACCTGCAGTGTTTTCCTTTAGGTCTGGCCATGGCCTGGAAATCCCAGAGAGGCGCTGGAGGCTTGTGTGACTCTTACCTGCGGGGGTCTATCGCTCAGAGGCTGGCAGGACCCGAGGAGCCTTTTAGTATTCTGGGGATGCTTTAAGTGCTCTTACTTCAGGAGCATGTGTATCCTCAAATGGGAGTGAGGTCGTGCAGAGAATAATGAAAGGAAACAGCCTAAGGTGGGTGTTGTGTTCCACCGCATGTGGCAAGGGTACAGATGTCTGGACTGCCGGTGCATGCGGTCCACAGGAGGAAAAGACCACCTGACCAGTGCCACGCCCGGCGGAGAGTGCATTCCAGTGACGCGCTTCTGGGAGCGACCAGAAGTGTGTTCCAAAGCAGGCGTGTCTGCCGTATAAGAAGCGCAATGACGGGAGATTGAATCGGCTATGCAGATCGGATTCTCTGGTGTGTCAGGTGCCCTCCTTCATTGTCTAGCACTGTATGTATAAAAATGCGGTCACTGTTTTCTTCCGATTATTAGAACCCTCAGGTGAGGAGTTCTAAATTCTGCCTGTTAGGGCAATAATTGCAGCTTCGCCT
Organism: Bufo gargarizans; assembly: GCF_014858855.1. Lineage (NCBI taxonomy): Eukaryota > Metazoa > Chordata > Amphibia > Anura > Bufonidae > Bufo > Bufo gargarizans. The sequence continues at coordinate 321,448,329 of NC_058081.1, forward strand.
CATGTTCTCTAGGCTTCGTAAGATGGAGGAAGACAAGAGAACAGATATGGTGGTACTGAACTTTAAAGGGGTAAGTGCTCTGTATTATACCATACTGATATGTGGTCATTCCTTCTATAGATGGTGCCTAAGAAAGCCTTGGCAAAAAGAAGGAATAAGGAATGTGCTATATGCAAGTGTCCATTGCAATGCCAGCAATGTATTGAAAGGACAGTGGCGGAAGAAACTCCTAGTTTCATGAAGGATATTAAATCTTTAATTAGATCAGAAGTAAAAGAATCCCTAAGGTCTTGTAAAAAACTGAAAAAATCGGTAGAAGATTGGGAATCAGATTCAGGATCTTCTGATAATAGTGAGGAGTACTTTAGAGAGGATAACTTAGATGACGCCTCTTCATCAGGGGAAGAAATGGAAGGAAGGCCCTTATTTCCGGTGGAAGACACTGATAAGCTATTGAAAGCAATTAGGTCCACTTTAGAATTGGAGGGCGTGAAAGAAAATAAATCTGTTGCTGATACAGTTTTTGAGGGGCTAAGAGAAGATGCAGATGTTTTCCATTCCTTATGCCATTGATGAAGAGGCTTCCACCTCATGGGATAAGGCACAGAAAATTGATGTGGCTATATCAAAAATTTCTAAGAGATCTGCCTTACTCTTTGAAGACTTGGGATTCCTAAGGGACCCTTTAGATAAAAAGATTGATGCATGTCTTAGAAGTACGTGGGAAGCAGCAGCTTCCACATGCAGTCCTAATATTGCAGCCACTGTGACAGCAAGGTCTTTAGGTGTTTGGATTGAGAGACTGGAAGGTCAGATCAAAGAGAAGTGTCCGAGGGAACAGTTGTTAGCATCTTTGCCCACCCTCCAAAAAGCGTTTGATTTCATTGCTGATGCATCAGTGGATGCAGTTAAGCTGTCGGCTAGGGCTTCTTAACTCTCTAATTCTGCCCGCTGGGCTTTGTGGCTTAAGAATTGGAGAGGGGGGGACTTGGCCTCTAAACAGAAACTATGTAGTATCCCCTGTCAGGGTCAATTTTTTTTTTGGTCCAGAGTTGGACTCTCTGTTGGAGAAGGCAGCGGATAGGAAAAAGAGATTCCCGGGGTTCCCTCTGGACTCAACCCTTACCTCTTTTAAAAGTTATATATATTCACAATATAAACTGAAAAATGTTTGAAGATTTTGCTTTCCTTAGAATCGCTTACCGTATTTTTCGCCATATAAGACGCGCCGGAGCATAAGAGGTTTTTGAGGAGGAAAATAAGAAAAAAATATTTTGAACCAAAAGGTGTGCTTTTGGTGGGCTTTGAACTAATGGTGGTCTGTGGATGATGCACTGTTATGGGGGCATCTGGGGATGGCACTGTTATGGGGGCACCCGGGGATGGCATGACATGCTATGGGGGGGGGATCTGTGGATGACGCATAGCATCTTGTGCTATGTGTCATGCACAGATTCCCCCCCCCCCCCCCATAACAGTGTCCCTGTGTAGTGAATAACCCCCAATACAGGGGGTGGGGGATGGCATCTTGTTTTGTAATGGCAGCGGGGCCTGGTGCAGTCACTGTATTCTATTACACTGGGCCCCGATCACTGTAGTAATCATATAGGCAATGTTAAACTGTAGAATTCCTTTCCAATCCAGGCTGTAGTACTTACTACTAATTTCCATAGCAGGTAGGAGGCTGGGCGCTGGCAGCGTAACTCACTACTTCACGCACCTGCGCCACCTGCTTCATTCATAAAGTGGGAGGAGCAGGCGCGTGACGTAGTGAGTTACGCTGCCGCCCGCCCAGCCTCCTGCCTGCTACGGAAGATTGTAGTAAGTACAACAGGCTGGATTGAGAGTAATTGTACAGTTTAACATTGCCTATATGATTACTACAGTGAGCGGGGCCCAGTGTAATAGAATACAATGACTGCATCGGGCCCCACTGTCATTACAAAACAAGATGCTGGCCCCCAGCCCCTCCCCGCTGATACACACGCCAGCCGCGCTGTATCAGTGTATATTGCAGCATTCCCCCCATAAGACGCAGTGCTTTCCCCCTGCAGATGAGTGTGGGAAGGGAAGAGGCTGAGAACTGCCAGGAGGGATTTGACCACTGATATAATCCTGTAGTTCACAGGAAGTCATCCACAGAGTCCCCAAACACCACCTGTCCACCCAGGAAAGCATGCACTGAACGTGGTCAGACTGGGGATCACATAGCTGGACACTTATTAGCTACAGTAGCAAAGTCACAACAGGGTACTGCGTTTGTTAGTCATTTTTGGAATCCAGATGAAGCAGATACTACCCCAGATATTCTACAGATTTTTAGACAGTTCTATGAGGTACTCTATAGAACTAGGGTCTCCTACACAGAACAAGATGTAGGTGATTATTTAGATTCACTGGGTTTGCCTACTTTATCTGTGGAGGAGAGAGAAATCCTTGAGGGCTCCTCTTGCCCTAAAAGATTTGCTGGTTGCAGTGAGCACTATGTCTAATGGGAAAGCTCCCAGTCCTGATGGACTGCCTATTGAACTATATAAGGACTTAGGAGAGGACTTATTACTCAAATTGTTAGAGGTTTACAATAACGCTCATGAGTTGGGACAGTTATCACCCTCCTTATATGATGCTACAATAGTCGTGCCTAAACTAGACAATGATCATATCCTCCCCGAATCTTATTGCCTGATGGCTCTTCTAACATCAGATGTAAAACTTTTGTCAAATGTTTAGGCGTTGAGGTAGGCCACGGTGATCACTTCTGTAATACATCCCAATCAAACGGTGACTAATTTCCGTAGGCTGTTTCTTAATCTCCAGGAAGCTCCATTCATAGAGCGGTACTTTCTCTAGATGCTGCTAGGGCATTTTCCAGTGTAGAGACGGGGTACCTTTGAGCCATCCTAGAGAAAATGCGGTTTGGCCAATCATACCTTGCATGGATCCAGTTACTGCGTGCAACTCCTAGGGCCAGAATATGAGTTATTAATGAAATGTTGGACAGTTTTCAACCTTTAGCCGCCATTTTACAGAACTCGCCTAGCATCACTGGTTTAAATATGGGACCAGTAAGGGTGGGAAGTTTACATACATGAACTCTTTGGGACTGTTTATTAATTGGTCCAAATCAGCGTTGTTGTCTGAGCTTCAAATTCCATGGGAGACAAAATTTAAAAGGGTTGTCTCACTTCAGCAAATGCCTTTCATTATGTAGACAAAGTTAATGCAAGGCACTTACTAATGTATTCTGATTGTCCATATTGCCTCCTTTGCTGGCTTAATTAACTTTTCTATCACATTATACAGTGCTTGTTTTTCAGGGGTTACAACCATCGTGTAATCCAGCAGTGGTGGTCATGCATGCACACTATAGGAAAAAGCACCAGCCTATGCACACTCCTAAGTCAGCAGTGTACCGAAAAGTAGAGTTTAAGCGCACAGCAAAACATGTATTCAAAATACAAAAACCATGCTAGGGAGGCTTGTCCCCGTCTGCCATTGGCTGCTCCCCCCTGACACCAGACGTTTTTATCCATGTGCAGGGAGAAGCAGCGGTGGTGCGGGGACCAGGAGCGGTGTAAGTAGATTACCTGTGAGGGGGCCCGGCGCATGGGGGGGGGGATGTTTCAGAAATCAGATAACCCCTTTAAGGAGAAATGGGAGATGAATGGGGGTCTTTTGTTTGGTCAGTGGAAGTCCAATCTACTGTATCTATTAGTGCTGCACAGCGCCGTTCGCAACTGTTCTACCACACAGGGTCTATAAAACTCCTCAGATACTTTTTAAGATGGGGGTCAGATCTAATGCCTAGGTTCATGGAATCTGAGGCAAACCTTTAACATACACTTCTCACAAAAAGTTAGGGATTTTGGTTTTCATATGAAATTTAGGGGAAATGTAAAAAGTTCACGCTACAGTGATATTAGATCATGCAAGTAGGGCATTAAGTAGAAGCATGTAATGGTGATTTCCTCATCTCAAGCAATTTATGGAAACAAAAGCCAACATAACAGTGGTGGGTATACCCCCACACAAAATTTGAATGTCTCAATAACTTGTCATGTGGCCTGGAGCATCAATTACAGCTTGACAATGACATCTAATGCTGTTCAAAAGTCAACTTATTGTCTGCTGAGGCATGGCATCCCGCTATTTTTTCAAGGGCAGCCCTCAGGTCATTGACTTTCTAGGGTACAGAGTTACGAGCCTCTACACAGTGACTCAGTGCATCCCATAGGTTTTCAATGGGATTCAGGTCTGGAGAAAGTGTAGGCCAATCCATTTGAGGTACACCAGTCTCCAGCAGCCATTCCCTAATGATGCAACCCTTGATGAGCTGGCGCGGTCATCCATGAAGATGAAATTAGGCCTGTGTTGTTCATGCAGAGGCACAATGACTGGATTAATGATGTTATTCAAGTAGTATGGGCTTGTCACTGTACCATTCACAAAGTGTAGGGCAGTTCTGTATTGACTAGACACACTAACAAACGCTCGTCTGGTGACAACCGTAGGCTGATGCATAGCGCTCTCCTTGACGTCTCCAACATTGTTGGCGGCCATCATTTCTGCTCAGCCTGAATCAACTTTCATCAGTGAACAGCGCTGAGGCCCACTGGTCCATTGCCCAGCGTAGATGCTCCCTGGTCCATGCAAGATGATGACCCTTGCTGGTGGTCGTCTAGCACGCAGATGTAAACAGTTTTGAATGGTCTGAGAGTTTTGAACTGGGATGCCTCTCACCTCCCTTAAATGTGGAGTTGTGTGGCATTCATCATCCGGTTCCACAGGGCATTATTCACAATGAAGCGGTCATCAGTGTTGGATGTGGCTAAAGGACATCCACTTCTATGCCTTTCTGTGACTCTTTCAGTCTCTGTTGCAACCTGCTGATGACACTCTGTGCCACTCTAAGCTCAGTGGCCACTTCCGTCTGAGAACATCCTGCTTGAAGCCTCGCAATGGCGAAGTACTGATGTTCAATTGTTATGTGTCGTCTTGGTCTCATGATGTCAAAATGTAAACAGCATGATGAGGACGACTGTTTAAATACCAATTCTAATTGAACCAGGAAATTTATTGGACGATTGATGGATCAAACACCTGTTGTTAATTTTTTCTGTTAAAGGATAACTGTCACATTTAGACCCTAATTTCAATTTTCATATACAGGTCCTTCTAAAAAAATTAGCATATTGTGATAAAGTTCATTATTTTCTGTAATGTACTGATAAACATTAGACTTTCATATATTTTAGATTCATTACACACAACTGAAGTAGTTCAAGCCTTTTATTGTTTTAATATTGATGATTTTGGCATACAGCTCATGAAAACCCAAAATTCCTATCTAAAAAAATTAGCATATCATGAAAAGGTTCTCTAAACGAGCTATTAACCTAATCATCTGAATCAACTAATTAACTCTAAACACCTACAAAAGATTCCTGAGGCTTTTAAAAACTCCCAGCCTGGTTCATTACTCAAAACCGCAATCATGGGTAAGACTGCCGACCTGACTGCTGTCCAGAAGGCCATCATTGACACCCTCAAGCAAGAGGGTAAGACACAGAAAGAAATTTCTGAACGAATAGGCTGTTCCCAGAGTGCTGTATCAAGGCACCTCAGTGGGAAGTCTGTGGGAAGGAAAAAGTGTGGCAGAAAACGCTGCACAACTAGAAGAGGTGACCGGACCCTGAGGAAGATTGTGGAGAAGGACCGATTCCAGACCTTGGGGGACCTGCAGAAGCAGTGGAGTGAGTCTGGAGTAGAAACATCCAGAGCCGCCGTGTGCAGGAAATAGGCTACAGGTGCCGCATTCCCCAGGTCAAGCCACTTTTGAACCAGAAACAGCGGCAGAAGCGCCTGACCTGGGCTACAGAGAAGCAGCACTGGACTGTTGCTCAGTGGTCCAAAGTACTTTTTTTTCGGATGAAAGCAAATTTTGCATGTCATTCGGAAATCAAGGTGCCAGAGTCTGGAGGAAGACTGGGGAGAGGGAAATGCCAAAATGTTTGAAATCCATTGTCAAGTACCCACAGTCAGTGATGATCGGGGGTGCCATGTCAGCTGCTGGTGTTGGTCCACTGTGTTTTATCAAGGGCAGGGTCAATGCAGCTAGCTATCAGGAGATTTTGGAGCACTTCACGCTTCCATCTGCTGAAAAGCTTTATGGAGATGAAGATTTCATTTTTCAGCACGACCTGGCACCTGCTTACAGTGCCAAAACCACTGGTAAATGGTATACTGACCATGGTATTACTGTGCTCAATTGGCCTGCCAACTCTCCTGACCTGAACCCCATAGAGAATCTGTGGGATATTGGGAAGAGAAAGTTGAGAGACGCAAGACCCAACACTCTGGATGAGCTTAAGGCCGCTATCGAAGCATCCTGGACCTCCATAACACCTCAGCAGTGCCACAGGCTGATTGCCTCCATGCCACGCCGCATTGAAGCAGTCATTTCTGCAAAAGGATTCCCGACCAAGTATTGAGTGCATAACTGAACATAATTATTTGAAGGTTGACTTTTTTTGTATTAAAAACACTTTTCTTTTATTGGTCGGATGAAATATGCCAATTTTTTTAGATAGGAAATTTGGGTTTTCATGAGCTGTATGCCAAAATCATCAATATTAAAACAAATAAAAGGCTTGAACTACTTCAGTTGTGTGTAATGAATCTAAAATATATGAAAGTCTAATGTTTATCAGTACATTACAGAAAATAATGAACTTTATCACAATATGATAAATTTTTTTAGAAAGACCTGTATGTAGTTACTAATAACATGATATTCCAGAATCCGTTACTATTAGACTGACTTGCCCCATATTTAATAAGATTCAGCCCTTAGCTAGTCTGCATAAAACTGCAATTTCACTATTCAGTTAAGATGGCCGCCACTGCCCTCACCCTGAGGCTAATCCCGCCTGCCCTCACTAGCCAGTAACAATAGTCCCCCAAAAGTGTCAGTAACCAGAGCCCTCCCCCTAAAGGGTTAATCTCCTGCAGCACAAAGGGGTCTCTTACCACATGTTGCTTTCATTTATACACTGGGCAGATGGCAGATCTCCCTTCCCTGCTCTGCTGAGTGAGGGAGCGTCTGCCAAGCGCAGGGACAGAGAGAAGTGCACACAGCCCAGGCACTGTTATCAGCTGTTGGGGAGGACCTGGCTTTAATCATTTACTTACAGTCCCTGGCTGTTAGTAATGTGACCCTGCACGCTGCTTGCTTCTGTGTCCTCCATCCTTCTACAGATAGACGGAACATGCCTAGCAACACTATTTTAAGCAGAGGTAAAAGTAGGCAGTACAGGGAACAAAACTGTGGAATTAAGGGGTAATTGAATACACAGTGAAAAGTTTAAATAGGGCCACCAAGGTAATATTAATCACCACAATCCAATACTCCAAAAAGAAATAAAAAAAATGAGTTATACTTTAAGCTCCTTGTTAGAGAATAGCAAGATGTGCAAAAATTACCGAATCGCTGAACATTGTTCACGTGCATTCAGAAGTTTAGAGAAGGTCACATTAAGTTAACCTTTAAAGGTTAGAGTGCATTTTAGGTTTATCTTGAAATTTCACCCACAAGCCAAATACACTACTAAAGTTAGGGATATGTTGTGGTTCTGTGGAGGGTTGTGCATATCGTGGAGCTCCATGTTTGAGCCTCCGGCCAAATTACATGGCATTGTGATTCCTAGGACTCCTCTGGTTGGTCTTCTAGGATATGTACAGGATCTATCGGTTACGGAGGGTCAGAAACAGGATAGCTAAATTTTTAATTTAACTTGTAAACTAATTGCAAAATAGATAAGTCGTATCTAGTACTGGGGATACAGTAGAGATTGCTCACTTATATTGGAGTGGGAACACTGCACAGAAAAGGGTGGGTTTGTTTTATGTTGTGTACTTTTATAAGATGTACCATGGATATGCTTGAAAAACTCCAAAACAGTTTGATTTAAAATAAATAGGAACTGGAGATCACATAATGAGGTACACATAATAAAGTTCAAAAACATACGGTGTATCTGAGCTAGGGTGTAACAAATTATGCAGCTAGAATATTGTGGGTGAGGTAGCATTACATGAGCAAGAAAAAAATACCAGAGTTCTTCTTTAAACAAATTTGCCCATAAGTTGTTAGTTACTTTTAGCTTTCACTTCTAAGTTTACTGCATCTCTAAAAATTGAGTGTTCTATGGATGAAACATTAACTTACAAAAGGTAAAGAAAATAATTGCATTTCCTGAACATAAAGGCAGTATGCTAATTTTTTTATGTTTTTCTTGTCAATCAATCCATCCAGGGAGCATAGATATGTCATGACTTACAATGATGAGGGTGAATATGGCTGAAAGAATGTAGCCATCCATAAAAATGGTACAATATTTACAGCAGTTCTATCCATAGCAATAAATGTGAAAAAGCAGTTACCACCCCTGGAAGAAATGCAGGACTCAAAACACTTTCTTCCTTTTATTTGCAATGTTATCTTACATTGAGACATGCCATTATAGAAGACCTATTAAACATTCTTAATGAGCCATTACAAAGTATTACAATAAGTTAAAGGATAACATACAGAAAGTAAGATGAGGAACTGCACAATTAGAACTTTAAACCATTTCACAGGACACTATAGTATGAAAAAAAAAATGCATTCTGAAAATGTTATTTTTCATGTATGGCCTAAAACAGGAATATAACGTGGTCTCTGAGCAGTCAGATGTCACAAGATATGGACTTGCATGCAGAAAATGCATCCAGACAATAGCAGACTACTTCCCTGGTTACAAATCTGCTATAATGTGTTGGATATGCCTCAGTCTTATCCAGCAGGGTCTTCAGAAGTCTGGATAGGACATGTCCGTTTAACTGCACCGTTAGGCAGCTCGTTTAGCAGGTCCTTTTTAATTCTACAACATAATCCATACTGTAGTAATATAGTCTAACTATACAGATGGAGTATATACACCACCACTAAAGACAGTTTAAACTTTCTGACCTAAGCATTGCCGAGACATGGAACTAAAAGTTTGGGGAGAGCACCAATAGATATAGCATTAGTCAAGCTGGATAGACTTTAGTTAATGGTAAAACAGAGGGGGACAGAAAAAAACCTCAAATTCATAATGCATAGAGCAGGTTGATGGACATCAAAGCTGTACAAGCTTTTATATGCCACTGTGAGTAAAGTTTAGAAAACAAGGTCATGAGAAAATGCCGAGTCTGAAGGTATGGCTGCCTTGGTCATCAAATGCCTGTAGCAGCAGATACTCTGAAAAACTGTCTGAGACCTGCAAAATTACTATACATTCAGTTTAAAAGGGTTGTAAGACTGGGGTTACACGATGATCTTTGATGCAACACCCATCACACAACCAAGATTACTGTGCAGCAATTGATCTGAATGTGGTCACAGTGCAACTCTTAAATTGCCATGACCCCAAAATTGCAATAAAATCAACACTGCTGGATTTTTGGCAATTCTGGGGTAGCATCAACTCCATTTGCTTGTGAGGCTGCACTCCTACACGACAGTCTTCAAATTGTGGCCTAGACTGCTGTGTAGCCCCAGCCAAGAGAGTTCATAGAACCTTGCTGAGACTTCTTGCTGTGAGAGAGTAAAAGACCTGCTTCACAGCTGAAATTCACAGTTTCATCTTTGAGTGGTTCATGTGGCTGCTGCAGAGACCTTATGCAGTGAAATAGAGATCAAAAAGAAAAACCTAATATTTTGCATATGGCATTGTGTATTTTTTTTCTTGCAGAGATGAGCACATTCATATTTACAGTGTCTTTAAATATTACTTTTTACACAAATCAGTGTATGTAAAATGAAATAGAAAACAGTGATGAAATCCAGACTTGAGTCAGCCACTAAACAGTTCTGCATGGCTGTTTTATACTACAGTAGCATTCAGAGTTAAATCATTAATCATGGAACAAACTATCCCATATCATAATTCGACCCTAGCTTAACATTTTTTGCCTTTTCCTTTCTGGAGATAGGAGCGGGTCCAATAGGTGGGACCACATCTATCTGACTTTGGTGGCATGCCATCAAAGTCTGAGATGAGCCAACCCCTTTAACTCTTTGGGAGTGTCCTACAGAACCTAATATTTGAAGTGTCAGAAGAGTGGCACTTTAGCATACTAATTAAAGGGGTTCTGTCATCTGAAAAATGAGTATTAAGCTGGCTGACATTAGCGATGTGCTCATGTCACCCGAACATAACTATATTGGTGACATCTCACTGCCTGAAGCCTTTAAGACCTGCTCCTAGAGGCTCAGTTTGCCCACCTCTTTTAACGCCCTTCTCTTGATTGACAGGGCCAGGCAGTGCTGCTCTCCTCCCGCTGGCCATGTCTGCAGTGTAAATCTTGCGCCGTTCAGTATTCAGCGCAGGCACAGTGAGGAAGCCAGCAGCCACTGAGCGTCCTTCCCTCACTGTGCCGAATACTGAAACGGCGCGAGATTTACACTGAAGAAACGGCCGGCTGGAGGATAGCAGCGCAGCCTGGCCCCGGTCAATCAAGAGAAGAAGGGCGTGAAAAGAGGTGGGCAGACTGAGCCTCTAGGAGCAGGTGCAACGCCCCCCCCCCCCCCCGCTCCAAGAGGCTAATTAGCATATTATAAAAGTTTGTTTTTAACAATAAATGCTTCAGGCAGCGAGATGGCACTAATATAGTTATGTTCAGCTGACATTAGCACATCGCTGTCAGCCATCTTAATACCCATTTTTCAGGTGACCGAAACCCTTTGATTAGTATGCTAAAGTGCCACTCTCCTGACACTTCAAATATTAGGTTCTATAGGACACTCCCAAAGAGTTAAAGGGGTTGGCTCATCTCAGACTTTGGTGGCATGCCATCACATAGAGAGGCCCCTAAAGTGCACTCTTTATTCACCGCTTATGGGACAATAGTCAAGTAAGCGTGCTCGGCTATTTTCAGAAATGCCATAACGGTGAATCGAGAGCACACGACGCATGCATGGCCACCTCTCCATTCACCTCTATGGTACTGCCGGAAATAGCAGAGAGTCTTTTACTTTGGGGGGGGGGGGTAGCGTTCTGGTGACAGGTGCAGGTCCCTAGTAATATGTCATCAATGTCTAAGATGAGACAACCCAGGTAAACTCGGTGCATCCACCAGAATCAGAGTAATGGGGATGTTGACTGCATCTTCCACAGTCCACCTTAATTGGACTCTGAAGCTCTACCTGCAGTTCCTTTTTCGAACAGACCTGTGGAAGTGGCATTCAACCTACCCATACCCATTTATGGACACCATGAAGCCCTGTTTATGTGCCTTTGTAATCTCTTAAACGATGTCTGTAGAAGGGCTAACCACCTTATAGCACGATTTCTTCTCCAGAAAATGCATTAATATGTCTTTAAGAACCTGCACAATAAATGCTTCTCAAACACATAATGGTTAAAGATGACTGATTTGAAACTGAATTCTGGAGAAGTAAGGAAATAGTCAAAGAACCTCCATTACATTTGGACTTGGTGCTTTTAATGTGTACAGACTGCCGTGTTAATGGTCATTCGTTTCCTCTGTCGTCAATTTATATATCCTCAGGAAATGCCAAAATAATTTATTTTTAAATATCAGCAGGAATAATTAATGTTTCTTATCTCTTCTTTTGTTATTTAACAATGTAGACCTTGCTCTTCTAGGCTTTAGCAACATGGAAGGTGAGCTCATTAAAGTGATGGTCACCAGGACTGAAACTTCTCAGTTAATAATGTAGCTAAATGAGTGTGTACAATGGCACCTACTGAACAGTTTGTTGAAAGAAGGGAAAGTAACGTGTGCCCTTTTTCAGTATGACAGTTGTAAGACAGTCATTCAATGAATTCCTAAGACATGTGATGCGACAGTAGCCATCATGTTAAAAAAAAAAAAAAGTCTGTGTATAGCCCCAGCATAAAAAACGGAATTGCCTAAATTCTGTGATATTCTTTGTCAGTCCATGTAAAGAGAAGTACAGCTGAAAAAGAAGTGCAAACCTACTGAGGAAAATAACACCACAGATTTTTAATTTTGTAATGCACACTACCCCCTTGTAATAAAGATCATCTATAAAATGGGGGAATAACAGAGTAGAACAGTATTCAACAATTTGATGTCATCAACCCTGAAGACCAATAGGACTGAATGTTTGGAATGGAGTTTTCTGAAATTTTCAGTGATGTGTGGGATTGGGGAGTCACATTTCTGCAATGCGTTGTGTAATACAAGGGCTCAGATGTTGAGACTGCTATTTTACCACACGAACAGTTCTTACTAAACCTAAACTAATGGCATGCAGTTATAAAATTCACATTTTGTATTAGCACCAGATTTGAGGATTATTCTTCGAGTATCAGGGCTCCTAAAAACATACTGTTATCTACTCAAAAGTAGATTTATCTGTCCTGCTAACCATCTCTGACACATTTGTGGAAAGAAGAAGACTTTTCTTTTCAGTCAAGTTCATCAGCATTACAGAAAAATAAACTGTACAAAGGCAAAAGTAGAATAACAAAAAAATATTTTACTAAAACATAAGATATACAGATTTTCAAGACAAGCCATACAAAATGGTCACAAGCTTTGGAAGGTTTAACACTCAAAAAGAAGGTTAGTGAAGGTCTGGCCGAGCTCTTGATGGCCTCCTGATTTTGCCATTGTTTCTTCAATCAAGCTTGTCCACCTACTCTGTCTACAATAGCAGGCTACATCAGGCAAACATTCTAGGTTCAGGTTAGCTGCATTCAAAGAACAAAACTAGGGGAACTATAAAACACAGAGGTGCCCAGTAATTAAAAAGGAGAAAAAGAAAATCAAGATGCAACTAACCTAAAACATCTCAATTTACAGGGCCTAAACTGAACTCACAATGCCAAAATGGAGAGATATGGAGGTAGTTCCACCTCTTCTGGACATGCTAATGATAATCTACAGCCTCTGCACATGCGGTACAACAGTGATTTAGGACAAGACATGAGATTTGCTACTGTGCATTTAATCACCAAAGACTGACCATGTCTGGGCTTTTTTTTTTTTATTCAGTATTTTTTTAATTTTATTATTTTTTAAGACTGTGTCCATTAAATGCAAACAAAAAGGAAGAAGTCTTGGCAGAACAGAAGATTTGATGCACACTTATGAGATCAAGAAGAATTTAAACATTATTCGTGGCGTATAGCCTAGTCCACGCTCTGGCTGCAAAGAATAAAGGAAAGAGAAGTGAACAATTAGTTGCAATGTAATGTCAATGTGTAAAGAGGTTGGCCACTTTAAAACAATACAGGCTTAAAGGGGTTATACAATTTCAAGAAAACCCCCCCATACGCGCCGGGCCCCTCACCGGTAATATACTTACCCGGCTCCCGCTTCTCCCTGTACACGGATAAAAACATCTGGTGTCGGGGGGTGAGCAGCCAATGGCAGGCGTGGACAAGTCTCCCTAGCATCGCAGGTGGCGCTAGGCCGGCTCCCATCGTTTTTAATGGGAGGTTGAGCTACAGTTCATGTCTCACGAATATTTTCCTCGTGTGGTTTTCCAGATACTGCCAGGAATGTACACATCCATTCTTGACACGGTTGGCACAAACACTTTGGAAAGCCTCAGCGGGAGTTTGCTCACGGTTTAGCTGCATTGAATGGAGCTAAATCGAGGGCGGGACAGCACCATTCAAAATGAAAATAAGAAACGGCAGCAGCTTCTACCACGGAACACGTGATCAAAATCCGCCATGTGAACATATCCTTAGAAGCACCATGATGTATGGTATTAGAAAAAAATAACCACAAAATAGTATACAACATATCAGACTACAGTGATTATAATAAACACATTTTTTGCTGAATTGCACTGCACAAAGTTTTGTATTTTTCCATTTAACAAACAGTTTTCTACAGGAAAAATTTAAATTATTAAATAGCACCAGTTTGCAGAACATACTGTATACCATAGAGTTAACTTCCATAAAGAAAATTTGGGCAAGATACAAATATTTCTTAAGCTTTTTAAAGTCTTTTGACCCAGGAGGGGTCTTAGGCATTCCAATGCTTTATATCTTAAGAGTGAAAGTCATATGCATTCTAATGCGTCAATTCCTGAATAAAAAGCAAACAAAGTCTAAGAACCCTTTTACATGGGCAAATGCACAGGCAATTATCAGGAACAAACCATTTGTTCCCAATAAGTGGCTTTGGTTTCTGCACTCATCTCTAGTGTTGAGGAAATCGAGCTTCAGATCATCGATCCGGGTGGAAATTAATCTTGGGTGAAATTAATCTTGCCTACACTGAAGTAATACATTTTAATGCTGTACAGAGACAGGTCTCCAACAGCATTAAAACCAAAGGGTTTGAACGAACCGCTCATCCGATTCCTTGTTTCCTGGAAGCAGATCCAAGGTTACACAGGAAGATGTGCTGCCTACAGTCAATGATTTCATTTGCCATATTAAAGAAGCGATCATCCGACCAATGAGCAACATGGTCGGCAGCACCTTTACATGGTCGGCAGCACCTTTACATTATTGGGAACGGTCATAAATTGAAAATATCCCCACAGAATGAGTACCTGTGGTAAGTCCTGATTCACTGACACTAATTATATCATCTGCTCAATACTAAAGAAATCCTGAAAACATGACTGGTAGGTGGGTCCCGAGGACTGGAGTTGAGGAACTCTGGGTTAAACAGCAGGCTCCAAAGTTATCCTAGTTATAGCTGATAGCTCAGGGACAGCTTTTGTTCCTAATCATTCTGACGTATTAATAGGTTCATAATGTACAGCGGGTGGCATCAAGGGGTTAAACAGTATCACTAGATGGGACAAAACACTACTACATCTCCAAGCTGCTCTAAATGAGGCGAGTAGGATGCATTTGCAAGCACTACATTTACTCACGAATTGTAGAGTACATGGCCAATACTATGCATACTATACAGTGCAACATATACGACTAGATGTGTAAGCAATGTGTCAGCACAAAACAATTACCTGTTTCTATGGCTTGGGCTTCATTTGTCTTCCACTGCTCGGCTACATCATTTGCTAATGGATCATCTGGGTTGGGTGCGCTTAACAAAGCTTGAATTGATAGAAGCACTGTACGGATCTGCAGAGCTGGAGACCACTTATCTACACAAAGATGAGGTAAAAAAATGGAATCAACACTGTTCTGTGTCACAAAGCCTGTTATACCCACCATGTACTGAAAATCCAGGGAGAGGGGGAAAACGCTCACATTCAGTAGAGACCACAAATAACTGTATGAGTTCAGTAATCCCCCAGGGTTAAGATAGATGGGTTTCAATATTTCTTGTTTATGATTTGTTCTCTAGTCCATCTCTGACCTCTCCTGAACATCTAAGCTTAGAAGTTTGTTCTGGATAGGTTAGAGACGTTGGCGAGACAGGCCTCAGACTGATGGATTTAACTGTGAACAGTTTTCTCCAGCTGTGTGAAACATACAAGCCGCAGAGACAAAGTAAAAATGTTAATAAAAAAAACTATTAGAAACTAAACTATTTAGCCCAAAGTACACCTAAATCAATAATGAAATACATAGAAATTTGGACTCCATAAGTGTAGTATTACTCATATCACTGCAGATAACATGGACACCTTCGGAACTATTTTTAGTTTTTTCTACTGACCTCCGTTCCCCCAGTGTCAGCACTCAAACTTGAATTGAAATACACTGTCCGGACTGTTGTGTCATGTCAACATAACAGCAGGCCTGACAATTTATTTCAATGCAGCTATGAGCGCTGACAGCAAGGGGCAGTAGGAAAAAAAATTTAAAAAAAATCTTGGTCTGTATCTGCAATACTACTCATGACCGATTCTCTTTAAGCGTTATATTGACTACTGAATGGTTGGAGCCATTGTTATTCCAAAGATGCTACAATGTATAATATGGGAACATCTGAAGAACTGTAGACTTTTTTATGTTCAGACCTCCACAATAAAGCCCATAATTTGCCCAACTGCATCAGTGTTCTAATATTTTTATTTATTTTTACTATAGTGCTATTAGGGTCAGTTCACGCAGCAGGTTTTACAGCGTAACTGTGCTGAAATTCTGCTGAAAACTTGTCAGCGGCCCTCATCCTTTCTGCCTTCCTACATCTCAATTGGACATGCCCATTCATGGTGTGGCCACGGTTTTAAGCCACTGCTCCGCAAACCTCAGGACTTGACGTTTTAAGAAACATAGGTAGATAACCCAAGACATATGGAGAAAGTGAGACAGGGATAGATGCTAAAAGCTGGAAATTACAATTTTTTTTTTTTATTGACTTTATTGAAAATCAATCAACACATCAGATAACAAGACATAACATGTCTCCTAGAATTTGGCATAGACACCATCATATCCAGAGTAGAAAAAGTGATATAAAACAGTTGTGTGACAGTGGGTATGCAAAAAATAGACAAGAACCCATAACACAATGAGTCAATATGTGGAATCGCTTCATTTTCTCAACCAAACTGGGAAATTACTTTTTATGGTGAGGGCAGGAGCTTCTTTAGGGTCTTGCATAGTAAATAGATGTACCAGAAAAATAAAATGGAGTCGCCGCTCAACTGGTATCCAAAAAGGCAGCTCATTCTGGCAAAGAAGGAACATTTAGTACCGCAGAGGTGCTACTAGGCAACCAGTAAAGGTGTTTTAGCAGTGAAACGGCCACGATGATTGGTTAGATATGCGTCTGAGACATTGTATACTGAGTCTAGTTTCAACTTAAGATGGCCCAGAAAGATTATACGGTAATTGCTCTTACCGGTGATTAAATTTCCCATAGCCTCCACAACAGCACTGATAGGAGGAGGATCCCGCCCCCGAGGACAGGAAACAAAGCGGAAGCCCCAATAAAAAGACATCTAATCCTACCTGCCTCAGTTAATGACAGAGAATGCTTCACACAAATTTAATATATTATAATCAAAAATAACATTTCAACATATAACCAATATAACCCCCAAAGAAGGTAGGAAAATCCCCAGTGCCAATCCAATTACCGGTAATAGTAATTATCTTTCCCTCATGCCTCCCCAACAGCACTGATCAAAGGATTTTCAGAGTAGATAGGACCTGGGGGGGACCACAGAATAGAGGACATTTCATCCAAGCGCAAGATCCTGATTTGTCATGACATCTAACTTATAATGCTTAAAGAATGCCATTGGATTCGATCATGTAGCAGCCTTGCAGATCTGGTCTAAAGCCGCTCCTCTTTCCACCCAAGAGATGGAGCTAGTTGAGTGGGCTTTAAAGGGGTTCTGCACTTTCATTTAACTGATGATCTATCCGCCGATCAGCTGTTTGAGAAGGCAGCGGCGTTCCAGCAGCGCTGCGGCCTTCTCACTGTTTACCGCCGGGCCCACTGACGTCACGACTAGTATCAACTAGCGTGGGCGCGGCTAGGCTCTGTTCACTTGAATGGAGCTTAGTGATACTAGTCGTGACGTCAGTGGGCAGGCGGCCCAGCGGTAAACAGTGAGACGGCCGCGCCGCTGCTGGATCGCCGCTGCTGGATCGCCGCTGCCTTCTCAAACAGCTGATCGGCGGGGGTCCCGGGTGTCGAACCCCCGCCGATCAGAAGCTGATGATCTATCCAGAGGATAGATCATCAGTTAAATGAAAGTGCAGAACCCCTTTAAGTCCCACTTGAGGTGAGGCCTGTTGTTAACAGAATAGTTTATGTTATCCAACAGGCTATTGACGCTTTTATGTCTCCAGTCCTCTATTCTTGACCTGGAACTGGATCAGAAGACGGTCAGATTTTCTAATATCTTTGGACACTTCTAAATAAGCCAGCAGACATCTTCTAACATCCAGATGTGAAAAAATCTGATCCTGCTCAGAAGATGGTGACGCACGGAAAGATGGCAGAGATCTCTTTTGCTGGCAATGGAATTTAGAAAAAACCTTTGGAAGGAAAGCCGGTGAATACTTCAAAATAATTCTATCTAAGACTGTAAGATAAGGTCATTTACAAGAGAAAGGCTGCATCTCCCTACTCTTCTAGCTGTAGTGATAGCTACTAGAAATGTTTTTAAAGTCAATATTTTTAAGGATATATTACCCTGGTGTTGGAATGGTCCTTTTGTGAGGGCAGAAAGAACTAAAATTAAGTCCCACTGAGGTATTTTTAGTGAAGTGGGTGGGAATAAGTCTGCTTGTGCCTTTAATGAACCTTTTGACTAGAGGAATTTCTGCGAGCCTAAGAGCCATAAAAGGCACCGAGGGCTGAAATCTGGACTTTTAGAGTTCTTGTTCTAAGACCCTTATCAAAATCTGCAAGAAGGAAATCTAAACCGAGGCCCATATCTAACTGCAACTGTGAATTCCACCTGTTACCTGCAAAGGACAAAAAGGTGTTCCATGTTCTTTTATAGATCTTTGAGGTAATCTCCTTCCAACTGTGGAATACAACTTCAGAAAGGTTTCTTTGTTTTAGTAAGCACTAGTCAACCTCTAGGCTGTTAGGTAAAGTTGAGGAATGTTCAGGTGGAAGGCTGGACCCTGATGCAGAAAGTCTGGTATTGTTGGAAGGTTCCAAAATTTTCCTGCGGATATCTTCTGGAGTAGGGGAAACCAGGATCACTTTGGCCAATATGGTGCGATAAGTATTACTTGGACCTTCTTGTCCATTGTCTTCATCAGGGTTCTTGGAATTAATTAGAACAGGGGGAACGCACAAAGAAGGCCGGAGGGCAATCTTAACTAGAGGGCATCTGTTTGACGCAGACTCTCCTGGGGGCAGATTGAAAATAAATTATTCACTTTTCTGTTTTTCCTGGTAGTGAAAAAGGTCTAGAATCAGATATCCACATCTCTGTTATCTGATGAAAGATGTCCATATTTAGGAACCATTCCCCTTCTCTGAGGGTCTGCCTGCCGAGAAAGTCCACCAAACAATTTTCTACCCATCAGAGATTGATTTTAGATGTTTTTATCCCCACACAAATATCTTTGCTGTGGCCACTGTGGTCGCATTGTCGAAGTATACTTTTACAATTTTTTTTTTAGTATATGATTTAAACTCAAACGCCTGGAGAGCTGCTGAAAATCATCTGAGGTCTGATGAAGTCCAAGACATCCGGGTACTCCAGATTGCACCATTGTGTGGACCCCCAACCTCTTGCTGCTTGCATCAGTGGTCGCCGTTAGTTGATCTAGTGGGCGTCACTGGACTCCTGTTTGGAGATGTTCCTTGACTATACACCAAATGAGAGATCTCTTCTCTGACGAAGGTTTATCTTTTTTTTTCCCCCAAAGAGGACTATTGCTTGTCCCAGGTTGAAATAAGGCCTGAGGAACTTGTGTGGGCTTGAGCCCATCTTACTGAGGGGATTGCTGATGTCAGGAGTCCTAACAAGCACCTAATTTCTCTTAACAGGCAGTTTTTCTGGAAAGGAAGAACATTACAGTATTCTCCAATGCATCCTGTTTTTTCTTGGGGAAGAAAGGATGAACGATGATAAGAGTCCAGGCGCATTCCCAAGATTTTCTGCTGACTTTGGTTCAGGCTTGATTTTTCCTGATGGATCAACCAACCCAGTTTAGATAGGGTACTTTTTACTATCTGGAGGTGAATGGAAAGATTTGGCTCAAGTCTGCAGCAATTAGCAAATTGTCCTCATAGGGAATCACTAGCATCCCATTTAGATGTAGATATCAAATTATGTCTGCAATCATATATATATGAGAGAGAGAGAGAGAGAGAGAGAGAGAGAGAGAGAGAGAGAGAGAGAGCGAGCAGTAGAGGCCAGATAGGAGAGCCTGGAACTGAAAGTAAAAGCTCTTCTATGTACACACCGAATCTCACACATTTTTGGAATTCTCCTTTGATGGGTACATGGCAATAGGTAACTAAATTTCTGACTCTAAAGCTGTCTGTGAGACTGTAGCAGATGTCTGTTGATTGTAAATCTTTCTGGGGGCGGACAATGAAACTCTATCTTGTACCCTGACAGAATTAAGTCTAGCACCCAGGGGAAATAATTTATACTCAGGCCTGATGGAAATCCCTGAGCCTGCCTCCCACCACACTTATGGCATCTTTGTGTCTTTTTGGTTGCGGTATTAAGACTGCCATTTCCTCTGTGGTCCGGTCTATTACAGTTTTGGATACCAAAAATTTTCCTGATGAAAATAACAGGACTTTGTCCAAGATGTCATCTAGTGCAGATTCAAACAGACCATCTCCCTCACAAGGAATAGAGCAAAAATGACTCCTTGAACCCGAGACCCCAGACCAAGAGCTCAGCCTCACCAGGGAATTTAATGCCTGTTTTAGAACTGGTAAGGAAGTATTTCCTCTTGAGGAATACCAGCAGACATATTGTTCTCAAGCTGACTGATTGATACAGATAATGATCTAGCCATGCAAGTTGCAGCTATAGCAGACCTAAACATTGTTGCATCTGTCTCCCAGGAACTTTTAATAGACCCTCCCATTTTTGTCCATTGGGTCCTTTAAAAGACCCATAGTTGAGATTTAAAAAAAAAAAAAGCTGCACAACTTTACACATACAAACAATAGAGCTGAAAAATGGGGATCATTCTAAATTAAAGTGGTATTATACCTACTATAAATGGAAAAGTGAAAGCTCTTAGCGTACATTTTTGTTCAAACGTGTGTCTTTAAGGCCTCATGCACACGACCGTATTTTGTTGTTTTCGTGTCCGATCCTTTTTTTTGCGGATAGGATGCGGACCCATTCATTTCACTGGGTCCCCAAAAACGTGTGCTGTCCGCATCAGTATGTCCGTTCCTCCGCAAAAAAAAAAAAAAAATAGTGCATGTCCTATTTTTTTCTAGTTTGCGGACAAGGGTAGGCATTATTACAATGGATCCGCAAAAAAAAAACGGATCTTATTACCTCACTAGCGTTCTCTGCATGTGTGACTTTGTTTATTTGACTTCGGCTTGTATTGTATTTGACCTTGACCTGGTGTCATCCCTTGTAATGACGACGATCTCTTGGCTCCTGACCTCGGCTTATATGGACTTCGATTTTGTATTAACCCTTTGTGCCTGTGTT